>NC_136058.1:236045974-240845974 GCF_964261635.1 Lissotriton helveticus
ATCGACTGACTGAACTGCAAGCAGTCACTTGCGGACGTTCTAATTGTGGTTTGGATGGGGGATGTTTTTCTGCCTATCCTGGGGAGTGGGAGTTAGGGGAAATATTTAATGTTGATACGGGGACAGCTCGAGTTGCAGCAAACAGGGAGCTATGCAGGATGGTATGGGGAACACAGACGGTCATCACAGGCTGCGGTGGGAGGCAGTCGGAACCTAATCACATACCCTAATGGCTGACAAGCAACAGTATAAATGCATGACATGGAACATCAGGGGTATGCACACAGTGACAAAACGCCACAAAGTCCTATCTTATATCCGGCAATGGGGAGCACAGGTAGTCCAACTAAAGGAGACGCACCTAACGCAGAGAGAAGGGCAAGCTTTGCAGAGGCGATGGAGGGGCCAGCTTTTTTTCACTACCTACTCGGCATTCGTGGAGGGGTGCTAATATGGATACAAGCGGGGGTTCCATTCCAATTGACCCAGAGGGGCATTACGTAGCTAAAAAGGGGGGACTGGAAGAGCGGGACAAAAGCATAATTAATGTCTAAGCCCCTAACCTGGACCAGCCGGCCTTTTTAGCAAGGCTGAGGCCATTGCTTAGTGCATTATCTGACGGGCACTACCCTGCTGGGGGGCGATTTTAACAGTGTGGACGATACCCAACTAGACCGTTCTCACCCACCTCTCAGAAATTCTCAAGTAGCGGGCGCCTCGCATGCTTTCACTACCTGGAGACAGAGATGGGGACTGATAGATGCCTGAAGGACCTTACACCCCCATGATAGAGACTACTCCTACTTTTCAACCGTTCATGAAGTGCATGCGCATTTAGACACCTTCCTAACCTCTGCAGATGCACAGCGCCATGTCACAGGCGCAGAATACCTAGCGCGAACGATATCCGATCACAACCCACTCGTCCTGTCTATACAGTGGGGAGACCCCCTGTCAGCGATCCCTACATGGAGACTCCGCCCAGGCACCCTGGAGGATCAGGTCTTCCGGGAAGAGATCAGGGGAGAAATAACACAATATTTTATGGCCACTGAGGGGACTGCCTCCTAAACGAATGCTGGGTGGGATGCCTTCAATGTGGTCCTGAGAGGTCAGTGTATAACGTGTACCACGGGGATCAGGCGGGTCCTTCTAGAGGAAGTAGTGGGTGCAGAGGCGGCTCTTAGATGTTTAGAAAGCAGAAGACCAGGGCGCCCGGAACTGCAACAGGCACTGCTAGAGGCCAAGGAGGAAGTAGCAAAACAGACATAAAGGCTTAGATGTTTTGATTATAAAAAATATTTGGAGCACACTCACGCTGAGAGAGACAAATCCGGGTCACTCCTAGCCTGGGTGGCGAATCCAGTGAGTAGGAGTTCGCCTCTAGTCGAAATTGAGGATGGGGAGGACTTCAGACACTATGCACAGACAGCCCGCTACTATGCAAAGCTTTACAGGAACTCGCGAGCAGACAGTTCCACAGATACACAGAAATACCTGGCAGAGCTGCGAATGGCGCGGCTAACCCCAGAGGAGGCGGAGAAGTTGGGCATGGATATTACAAAATGAGAGGTGCGAGTTGTCATCGGAAGTATGGCTAGGAACAAGACCCCGGGTACAGACGGGCTACCGGCTGAGTCCTTTGAACCTACCCGGAAGAGCTGGCACCCCGACTGGTTACGATGCACCAGTAGGCAGGAGTACTGCCGGAGAGTGTTAGAGAGGCCCTTATTGTACCAGTGCTCAAACCTTGGAAAGAACCGCACAATTATACGGCATACAGGCCTCTATCCATGTTGCGCATGGATTACAAAACCCTAAGGAAAAGACTCGCAAAGCGCCTTCTCCCCCACATGCTGAGCTAGTCCATGCAGACCAGGCAGGGTTAATCCCAGGGCAGAACTCGGCCATAAACATCAGAAGACTCCTTACTATTATGGGCTTTGACAGGTATGATAAGTGAGAGGCAGCAGTGTTTGCAGTAGACATTTAGAAGGCCTTTAACAGCCATAAGTGGCTCTATCTTTATGACGTTCTCACTTAGATGGGATTGTGGGGTGGTTTCCTAGATTGGGTACAGGTACTGTACGCGTCTCTTACAGCCCAGGTGTGCACAGGTCAGACCATCTCACCCAGACAGAAGGTAGAGAGAGGCACAATGCAGGGATGCCCACTCTCCCGCTCCTGTTTGCACTAGCCATGGAACCACTGGCGTTCAGAGCCCGAAGTGGACAGGATTTTAGTGGCCTTAGGACAGTTACGGCACAGCATTTTTTGTTAGCTTTTTATGCGGGTGACCTCTTGGTATTCCTCAACAACACGACGGATGAACTGAGAGGAGCCTGAAACATGCCAGCTCGATTAGATACTGTGTCTGGCCTCAAAGTCAACTGGCGAAAATCCAGTTTATACCCTCTCTTAACCAATACCCTCCCGCCACCTGAGCAGGGAGCCTAGCTGCCTGCAGTACTTTGGAGTCAAAATATACCAGGGGCCGGCAGATCTACTAAAAGGCAATGTGGGCAGAGCTATCAGATCAGTGAAGTCGGCAATCGACTTCTGGGGAACGCTGACGCTGTCTGTAGCCGGGTGGGTAGCTGTCCTGAAGATGATAGCACTTCTGCGCCTACTGTACTATTTTGGGGCCCTCCCGGTGTGGATGCCATGGGCCACATTCAAAGATCTTGACTCAGCAATCATGTTGTTCCTCTGGGGGGCGGGACATAGGAAACTAGCACTGATCTCCCTACGGCGCTCTACAGCAGAGGGGGTCTTAGGGGTCCCTGACTTTGAGGGCTATTACGCAGCTGCTCAGCTTTACTGCCTGATTCAGTGGCTGGCGGCAGATCGAGACCTGGGATGAGAGTAGTGCTTGGCCGTGCAGGACACTGCAACCCTTGCGAAGATGCTACTTCGAGTGCTGCGGGACACATCTGAAGCCACAATGGAGGCCAGGGTGGTGGTGCGTTGTTGGGCCAGGTACTTGAGACGAGTAGGCGTCAAGACCCACTATTCTCCGGATTTACCCATTAAGCTGCTGCGCTATCTACCAAAGGAAGAGTACTGGACAGGGCTAGAGGACTGGGTGGAGTCAGGACTGGAAGTGGTGGGAGACCTGCACCAGTACTCCCCGCTGCTACCATTTGACGAGCTGCGTATGATTTACCAGGAGGTCACTTCTTGAAGCATGGACTAGAGGGACTGGACGTCATTGGGGAGGGGGAGACACTGAGCCGCGGGCACTAGCAGGGTGCAGATACGTGGCGCTATCTGCAGTGATGATTAAAACAGTGTCATGCCTTTGCAAGGTGTAAGAAACAAGACATACAACAGCCACTAGACTGCTTGCGATTACAATGGGTGGAAGATTTAGGTAAACCGATACCAGAGGTGAAGTGGGATGTGATCCTAGAGCGATCCCCGAAGGTATCCAGAAACGTGCGGTTTAAATTAATTAATTTCTACGTCTTGCATATAGCATATCTCAAAAAGTCCCGAATCAGGAGATACTTCGGCACGGTTACGGCAGTGTGTCCACCATTTGGAGAAATGGAAACAGACATAATCCACATGTTCTGGAACTGCCCACCACTTCTACTCTTCTGGGAGGAAGTAAGACAGGTAGTGGGTGAACTCATTGATAAGGACCTACCGCATATCTCAGAGCACTTCCTACTAGGATGGTTCCCTCACACGGCCAAAGATGAGACAACTGGGAAGTTCCAAGATTTAGCCTAGATACTGGCTACAAGAGAAAAAGCCAGAAATTGGAAGGTGCCGTGAGGGCCCAGGATCACCTCCTGGAAAAAAGAACTTGAGAAATGGACGGGAGCAGAAGGCAGATTATTGCTCAGGGAAGCTCATCCGGAGATAGGCAAAATAGATAGGGCCAGAGCATGGGAAGGACTAGTGAATGAGTTGATAGCTAGAGGGCACGACAATGATAGCGGGGTGAGCACTCCGCAACACACAGCACCAGACCAAGGGAACTGCTGAGTAGAACATCGAATAGGGAAACGCCCAACACTCCGACACACGCTGAAACTGGAAGTGCGATCTATGCGTACCTACCATCGCACATGGAATGTGATTATCTATCATACGCAACTCAAGGTGGGTTGGGGATGTTCTGTTAAACAGGATTGTTAACTTATGTCTTATGTTAAAGTATGTCTAACAAATGTGGGAGGGGACATGATCAGTGAACATTGAATGTGTGTACTGTGGATGTCTATAAACACCAATAAAATCTGGTTGGAAAAAAAAGCATCTATACAAATGTCCTCTTGCTAAATTCAGAATGTTGTTCACTTTTCTGAAATGTATAGCTTTCTGGGATCTAATATTGCTCTCACACCCATTTCTACCGCTAACTGGAAGGAGGTTGAAAGCACAAAAAATAGTTAAAAAAAGCAATGTCCCAGTAAAATTACAAAACTGTGTAGAATATTTAGGTTTTCTGACAAAAGTCTGTCTGTCCCTGAAAACTGGGAAGATGGTGATTTCAGCACCACAAACCCGTTGTTGATACCATTTGCAGGGAAAAAAACAGACACTTTCTTCTGCAGCACTTTTTCCCCATTTCCCCCCCAAAAACAAAATGTTGCTGTATTTTGGCTAATTTCTGGGCCCCTTCCACGGGAATCCACAAACCCTGGGTACCTTTAAAATCCTCAGAATGTTGGAAGAGAAGGATGCAAAGTTCGCATGGATTATGTGGACAAAATGTTACAGGGGCTTAAGCGCACTCTACCCAAAATAGCCCAAAGAAGGTTTAGCACTGGGGAAAGTCCTAGCAGTGAAGGGGTTAAGGTACTCAGCTGTGTGACCTTCCTTCAACAATGCTTTGTTAGTTCTTAGGTACTGAGTAGTGTGACCTTCCTCCAGCAGTGCCTTGTCAGTTCTTAGGTACTCAGCAGTGTGACTTTCCTCCAGCAGTGCTTTTTCAGTTTTTAGATCACCCTAAATGGTATCCTGGCAGCAGCAAGCTGTGTGACCTTCCTCCAGCAGTGCTTTGTCAGTTCTTAGGTGCTCAGCAGTGTGACCATCCTCCAGCAGTGCTTTTCAGTTCTTAAGTACTCAGTAGTGTGACCTTCCTCTAGCATTGTTTTGTCCGTTCTTAGGTACTCGGCTGTGTGACCTTCCTCCAGCAGTGCTTTGTCAGTCCTTAGGTCTTCCTAAGCAGCATACTGGTTGCAGGAAGCTGTGTGACCTTTCTCGAGCAGTGTTTTGGCAGTTTGCTGTGGGACTTCAATTCCTAGCATCCCGCCCTAAATCACTTCCAGCTGCCCTATTTCTACACACGCCAGTCCCGTTGCGCAGGACATACGAGGGTCGCGCCCAAGCAAAGCCCGGGCCAAGGACGCGCCCGTCCATGCCTATCAGAGCCCAGAGGAGGCTAAACTAGGCCATACTCCTGATGGTCGCTTCTTGACGTACTGTTCTCTGACCGTTCCACTTGTTCTGGCCACCATAGGCTTCTTTGGACTGGCCTATTCTGTTGAGCTTCTACCTGTAACTAGAATTTGCTTTGGGACATTTGTTACATGCACAGTCACCTAATTTGTATCATTTTTCCTGGTGGGTGGATGGATAACCACGGAGGCAGATTATTTTGATTGGGCCTTTGTAGAGTGAAAGGTTCTGTTTTTCATATCTGGCACATATGTGTTTCTCTCAACCTTGGGGTTTTTATGCGCACTAGCATTTTAAACTTTGGCGCTCTCCATTACTATGGGGAAAAGAAGGATAACGGGTGTCACACTGATCAAGAATACAGCAATTTATCGGGTGTTAGGGAGGGCTATTGGGGTGGTTAATGCAGAAATAGACCTGGCTCAAAGGAGGCTTTCATTAGGACATGGTACAGAACCCATGGTAACCAGTGTAGAGGAATCTAACTCATTGTTACCCGACCTGGAATTAGATGTGGATCTAGACTTTATCCAGGTTTCTAGGGAGGATATGAATCTCAGGGGGCCAGACACAGATATTAGCCCACCCAAGAATAGAAAAGCAACGAAGACTGTTAGAGCTAAAACAAGGCTAACCCAGTTAGAGCCCAAACGGTCACTTAGCAGCACCTTATTACAGCAGGAGCTGAAACACAAGAACTCATGATCATTGCAGTGGCTCTACCCAAGTCTACTACTGAGATTTTGGAGCCTTATCCCACTACTTATGCTACTATGAAGATGGTGTTGGTGAACAGTAAATAATTATTTAGGGGCTTAATCAGGCAGGACATTTCCCTTCTCCTGTTAAGTTTAGAGGTTACACACTAAAAGAGTAACTTGGTTAGTAATTCAGCGGAAAGAAAATCCACAGGACTACGTTAGTACGAATTTTCGCAGGCCAGTTATAGTGGGTAAACTACTACAGTGCCTGGTGCAAGTGCCCCCTCATTCAAGTAAAATCGAAGCCCTCCCCTCAGGCTAGTTTTATAGGCGTTCTGGTTTTAGTAGATTAAACGTTTTAACTGTGGAATCCAGTAGTATTTGGGGCAGGTTCGAACCCCTAAGAGACACGCGTAGTGGTAGCCAACAGGCCGTAAATGGTATGGTACTACGCTTATTGCCACATCAAATAGATACACTTCTTTATCTCATCTAGAGGAGCAGGATTGACAGGATTCCACTATGGAGATTGGTACTGAGGACAGGGGTTCAGGATAGAAATCCCAAAAGATCAAGAAAAGAATATGGGAGGGCAAAGGTGGGTGACGCGAAGGAAACAGTAAAGTTTATGAGTTGACTCCTTCCTTTGTAGTACATAAAGAGCTTATTTAGGGTTTGTTATGAACAACCAGCATCGTTTTATTTTGTCAAGATTTCGACTGAATTTAATTCCATTAATGCTGGGTTACCTTAATAATACATTTGCTGTAAGCAATTTACCACCTTGTTTGTGTAACAACATGGTGTCCCGATCAACCTTTTACTTCTTATTCTTCTGCCCCCTGTACGCTCTAGATAGGAAGATTTTTATTATCCCACTTTTAAAGAAATTCTCACTGCACACATCAGGCTTAGCCCTGTCCACATTGTATCTATTAGAAACTCCATTAGTTTGTTTTGTTCTTCCTTCCTTTTTTCTGGCAGCCCTGAGAACCCATAAGGTGCATAATACAACATCTGTCACTTCTTAAGTCTGCTGTTTTATCAATGTACCTACTCGAACACGAGATTGCTGTTATATCCTTGTCTTAATATGATGTTGTTAAACACACTGGCTCGTGTAATGTATTCATCGTTTTATTGGATCTTTTTAAATGAATTTTAAATGTAATTTTAATTTCAATGAAATGCTCTTTTTTATTGTATACTTTTATGCATTGTCTCAATGTGAAATAAAGTCGGTTGATGATGATGAGCTTAGAATGGAGTATATTGAAGACACCATACAACTTAGTCCCTTGAAGAAGTGGCATGGCATCTGGTTAAAGGAGGCACCAAGTTCACAAAGGAGGTTATTAGAGACTGCTTGGGTCTGGACTATGTTGACAAAATCTGATGGTTGTATAATGTGAGATCCTTATTACATGAATTGGGGGAAGATCTGAACCCGCTAGAAACCTATAGCATCCTGCAATATAGCAAAAAAAGAAATGAAAAATATTTTAGTGGGGAAAAGAAAGGTCTATAAAGAGCATCAGGAAAAGGCAAAACCCACAATTATTGGTACTGCATGAGCTATGTGGAACAGGGGACACAATATTATTTGATTGGTGGAAAAAGCTTTTATAATAGGTTCTTGTTGACTAGATTACGTCTAGAAACATTATACCACTTAGGGGTCTTTCCAAAAACTGATTAGTTGACCCCGGAATTCACCTAGATGCCTGTGCGACGGAAAGGCAATACAATCAACATCACACTTAATGTTCTGTAAACTTTACAGTGACATTAGAAGGCTCTTAACAAGCCCTCCCTTCCTGTCTCAGGACGCTATTTATCAACAAGTGGCACTTACTTTTTTAACAAAACTATCAAATATCTATATATTCTGTTTGATTCTTGTATTTTTCAAAATGGCCCTTCGTAGGCGCAAATCTCTAATCCATCTAGATCATCTACGCTATGATGAAATTTGAAAGGGCAGTAGGGTTATATCTTTTAAACTTTGATCCTTCTTGTAAATTTACCTCTAGTGGTTTCTTAAGATTTTTTTTCTCCTAACATGTTTTTAAATGTCTGAGTTTATTGATTTTTATTGCAAAAATTTTCATCTAAAATCTACTATATATGATACATTTGGTTTAAGCTACAGTGCACGTTTTTTTTAATATCTTTAATTGTAATCCTCAATCTCCTCTACAAATACTTTACCGACCAACGTCAACTAACAAAGACTTCTATATACTAGCTGACTCCCCTCTCACTTGACCATCAAGGAGAGGTAGTTACTTGAATGTGTTTTTTTCCCTCCCCTTCACTGTTTGCCTAAATATTATGTTTTACTTATATTTTTTTGCTTCCTTAGGTCCTGCTATGTAATGCAATTCTTTTTCTCTCCTGTGTGCATGTAAAGCGCTCTGAAACCCACGGGTCAAGCAAGCGCTATATAAACCTTTTTTAAATAAAAATAAGTAATGTGTATCTTTTATGAATTTGTATATAAATTCGAATAAAGATTTCTTTAAGTTGATTTGATTGTCTCACCGGGCGACCTCATCTTAGGTCAGTGAGTAGGCACACTGTTTTTTTTAATTAATTTTTGCTACTTTGGATTCATGCCTCTAATTAAGTCATTCCATTTGCACTTTTAGGTTGCCCCAGCCCCCTCTTCCCCTGTCCTGAGGAAGACCTGCCTGCAGAGGAACAAATTACCCACTATGCATTAGGGTCGAAACGCCGACACTCACCCCCATTGAGCCTGTACCTGACGTCATCCCAGTCCTGCCTTTTCACAGATGAATAAACCTCTGTGCGCCATCAGAAAATAACTACAAACTTGTAAATACATAAGGGACAGGCCTATTCGAACCAAGAACAGTTTTCTAATAATATCAGAATGTGAAACGTATTGTTTATTTTCTGGATTTCCCTCCTATATATCTGTCCTACTTCACGAGCACTTTCCTTTTTTCACACTCCCTTTGGAGCAACCTTTCTTTTAATGAAGCATTGAATATGGTGATCTGTGATATAAATAAAAATGAAATGTTAGAGAAATAACACAGACACTAACTAAGACTTTCTTTGTGCCTTTTTGTCATTTGAGGATGACACGTTTGAATTGTGAAGGAATTGATGGTACATGAATGATACTAAGTGAATTCTATGTGTACCTGTTATATATTTATATTTATCCAATTTGTATTTGTATTTGTGTATTTGTAGTTGAATTTATAGGGCGCACAGCTACCCACAAGGGCATGGGCATCCGCAGAAATTTTTCCAGGGGGGGGGAGCGCTAACCTGACAAATGAAGGGGCGTGGCTAATATTAATCAATAGGGGCAGGGCTAAAATGGCAGACAATCAGGATCGGGTGATGCTCAGGCCAAGCTGAGAAAAAAAAGTGGTGAATTCTGCATTTGAAACTGGACAACAATTAGAGCACACATATGAACCCTAATATTACACCCTGGCCCCTTAAAACTCATACATTCCCTAATCCCTGAAATTAGCCCCCTGGCACCCCAAAACCCATAACCCATACCCGCCCTGACCCCTAAAATTGTCCCCCTGGTACCCCAAAAGCCATACCCGCCCTGAACCCCCTAAAATGTCCCCTCATGCAAACCAAAAACCCATACCCACCTGAACCCTAAAATTACCCCCTGGTACCACAAAACCCATACCCACCCTGAACCCTAAAATTACCCATGCCCCCCCAAAACTCATACCCGCCCTTAACCCTAACATTACCCCTGGCACCCCAAAACCCATATCCACCCTGAACCCTAACATTTCCCCTAGCACCCCAAACCCCATACTCGCCCTGAACCCTCAAATTATCCCTGGCACCACAAAACTCATACCCACCTTGAACCCTAAAATTATCCCTGCCACCCCAAAACCCATACCCACCCTAAACCCTAAAATTACCCCACTGGCATGCCAAAAGCTGAACGCTATGGGGCAGATTTACAAGCCCCTGCGCCACTTTTGCGTCACTATTAACATGGGAAAAGTGTCGCAAAAGTGGCCCAAGGGGCTTGTAAATCTACCCCTACAAGCTTACACTACATTCGCATATTCTGGGGGGACTGTCCTCCTTGAGGTTTCCATGCATGTAAGTCTAAAACACTGTAACCTAGATATGCAGCCAGTAGGTAATGCTGGTGATGCTGCAGAATGCATTAAAGTTACTGTAACTTACTTCAAAACTGCTGCCGGCTCTTCTGATACTATTCGGTGGAGTCGGGCTGATCAGCGGCACTGTCGTCCTGGCATCCAGCCCCTCCCGAAGGTCTCACTTTCTAGATAGGTGTCGGTCAAATGTCTCCTGGATTCTCCTTGCCTGGGTCTCCTCTGCTTCTTCGTCTGTGCCCTTGGATGCAAAAAGAGACAGATCCATGGCCCTGTTCACCATTTATCTTGTGAACAGCGCCATGGATGTGTATTCCATACAAGTGCACAGACAGCAGGGTGAAAGGGATGGCAGTGCAGGTGGCGCTTTCCTTTGTAAAGTCATTCCTGCTGGCGCCATAGCCCATGGTTTGCTGTCTGTGCACTTTTATGAATACACACCTATACAAGTGCATAGACAGCAAACCCCGGGCTATGATGCCAGCAGAAATTCCTATACAAAAGAAAAGCGTCACATCCCTTTCCCCTTGCTGTGCACATCTTCCCACTCCCACGCCATGACCAGGCAGCTAGAAGTGGTGATTTGTCATTCTGAGGGGTGTGAATGTTATAATAATGTGTGTGCCCGGCTGAGACAGCTTCCCGGCACACCACACACACACAGCCGCACCCAAGTACTTCACACAGGTCTTTAAAAGACCATTTACTTGGTAATGAGGCTTTGTTGTGTTTTCACCCCTACTTAGAGCCCCTGTATCTCCACTCTGCACATGGCTTTGGCTGGATGAATTAGCCCCCCCCTCCCGAAATTTAAGGGAAAGGAGTTGACGTGAGGTTTAAAGGAGGGGTGAACAAGGGATTGAAGACACTGAGTGGTGACCGTGATGGGGCAGACATTTAATGCAGTTTCCTTTACAAATAGGTTTATTGTACAAATCTAATTTGACATACTCGCAACAGCAAATGCTGCTGCCTTTCAATGGTGACTGTAAGTTTTTTTCAGGAAGTTGGGTCGACGAGCTGATCGGGTTATTTTCTTTCTTCATGCGGTGGTGATGAGTGGGTTGCAGGGCGCCTGCACTTGTCGCCTCTGTCATTGGTAGCCCCCTCCATCTGAATGCCAAGGATCACCGCCCCCCAACCACCGGCACCTGGAGGGGTCGCTGTGATGCCTAGAGTGACAAACTGGCATGGGTGCAAATTCAGGAGAGTGAGTGTAAAAATTCAGGACAAAGGGTCAAAATTCGTGACAAAAATTCAAGACAGGAGGTCAAAATTCAGGACAAAAGGTAAGGTTTAAAGACACATCAGAGAAGGTTGCGCAATAGTATATAAGTAAGTAAATACACAACCACTAAAGTACAAGTGAAAATAAGTTTATATTAGGTTGAGGCAATTGTGCACTTCATGGTTTGTCAGTATACGCGCAGCTTTAAGCAAATGTGCAGGTCTTTTTATGGTAACAAAACCGGCCCCACCTTTCCAGCTCCCAGAGAAAACGCCTGATGCCCGTTCCGGCCAGTCTGGCCTTGATACCTCCCTCCAATGGCGCCCCTCATCTTCACATAGACCCTCTCTCATGTGTATTTAATTTCTTGTATAGTGCTACTCATCCCAAATATGTGGGGCAGAGTTTTGGAGTGCGTTACAACACACACATATTATATAGAGACAATCACTCATATAAATGAGAAAGTCAATGTATAGGAAATGTTGCTTAAGATAATGGGGCTTACAATGTGTAATCATACTTTCATCCATCATTCAGTCTTTCACGATTCATTCTGTCCTTCCATATGTGTGCCGATCCATGTCCATATTCATCCATTTACAAACCTATCCATCACGTTTCCTTCCCTCCATCTGTACACTCATCCATCCACTCTTCCACACATCCGTCCATTATCTCATCCATCCAGCCATTCACCTGTTCAGTCATCCATTTACACATCCCACCTTCCTCTTTCAATTCCCCTTTCACTTAGCCATCAATCATTCCATCCACCCACCCATCCATCTACTCATCCACTCATGAATCCATCCATTGAACCTATCATTCATCTATCCTTTCTCTCATCCATCCACCCTTTCACTCCTTCACTCATCTATCCATCCTTTTGTCCATCTGGCCGCCCTTTCACTCACTCATCCAGACTTACATCCACCCTTTCACTCATCCGTCCATCCATTCACCCTTTCACTTATCAATTCATTAATCCACCCTTTCACTTATCAATTCATCAATCCATCCATCATTTCACTCATCCATCCACCCATTCACTCGCCCGCCATCCACCCTTTCACTCATCCATCCATCCATCATTTCATCTATCCAGCCATCCATCCATCCACTCATCCCTTAACTTACTTACTCACTCACCTTTTCACATTAATTATGAGTCCCATCAAGGACTCCACCCTCGCTGTAGTTCCTAAAGTAAGGGGTGGGGTAGAGCAGGGTTCACTATGCCCCTGCACATAGGCAATCTGAAAAAGTGGAAGGCATGAGTCATGCATGATGCGCAGGGCCTTGACGTGGGGCGACTGTGACATGGTGTTGTTTCCAGAGCTTTAAGTGGGATGAGAAAACTAGGGGGTCTCTTCAAAAGGGTGTTTGATGAAACAAAATGCGTACCTTAAAACACATAAGCTAAAATGCTGTGCTTAATATAATGTGCTGCCTGACTGGTATTTTTGTTGCTTCTGTCATTGCATCCAGATTTTTTTTTTTTTTTAAATGTATTTTTATTGCAGTAAAAGGTTACAATTATACACCAGTCACAATAAAAAAAATAATAAGGCAATCAGTGGTGGCAGCGCCAATGGTGAGGTAGTACTGTTACACAGCCATTCAGCCCACAACCCGGAGGTCGGGCGCCGAACTGTAAATGGTGTATGTGCGTGGGTCCAATGGTGAACCCGAAACAAACAATCATCATGCCACATCCTAGTCCTGCTTTTGTTTTTGTTGTAAATAAAAGAAACCTGGAAAGGAAAAGACAAGGAAACAACCCCCCCCCTCCTCCTCCCCTATTTCAGCAAAACTCACCCAACGGTCTAGTGGCTAAACAACTTAGTCATAAGATCAAATGTTCGTGAAGTAACTTGTAGGCGCTGTCTATCCTCCATCCCCTTCCCTCTCCCCCCCCGCCATCAGTGCATTGTATTTTTTTTTTTTTTTTAATTCTTTTTATTGTTGCATCAGTAGTATCACCGCTAAGGAGAAAGGTAGACAGACGGTAGGGTGTCAACATTCCGCCCTATCCGCCAGGAACGCAACTTTTCTCAGTAGTTACATCATATCATACCCTGCAGTAATAGCTTCGTATTCAAACTAGCAAGAGTAAGAACAAGTAAACCAAAACCCAACAGAATCCCCGGAACAGCCGCCCGCCAACCCTCCACACCCCCCCCACCCCTTGGTCCCCACCCTCTCTCGACGTGCCTCATCCGACAATCACGCACACAAGAACAGGTATTAATGTAGTCACATAACACTCAGGAGTCCCCACTGTGCACACCATCTCATCCAGGTGTTCCCCTCCCACATTTTACTAGTCCACAGGGTCTCAATCTAGCCCATGGAATTGTCTCCATTTAGCCCATATTTTCCTGAATTTTTTGGGGCAGCCCCGTGCACGATAAGTAACTCTCTCCGCCGCCATGTACAGATCCAACCCCCTCCGCCATTCTTCCATGTTCGGTTTTTCGGGCGCTCCCCAGCATCTTGCGATGTCTCTTTTTGCCACTACTAAGGCCAGTACCAGAAAGATAGTCAAGGGGCGGGGCAGGTCTACATCTGTGATCGTACCCAACAATGCCAGTCTAGGGTCACGTGGTAAGGCCACCTCCAATACATCCTCCAGTTCCCGGAACACCTCCTCCCAGTATTCTTGAATTATATCACACCCCCACAGTGTATGGAAGAAATCACCTGTGTGTCGATGGCATCTAAGGCATGTTGTGTCTGGTATCCTACCCATTTTAAAGAGTCGTACCCTGTCAAAGTAAGATCTGTGCAGTATTTTAAATTGTATGAGGCGGAGTCTGGACTTAATAGCTACCTCACGGGGGTGCATGAGGGCGAGTTCCCAGTCTAGATCCTCCATGTCCCCCATATCCGCCTCCCATCTATCTCGTAGGGCTTGCAGGTCACCCAGCATATTGTTGGTTAGAGTCTTATACGTTAGGGATATCGCCCCACCCTGTATCTGTTCCTGCAGCAGTCTACCCTCCAGTGGTGCGTACTCTGGGAGATCTGCCAGTACAATGTTTTGTGCGCTCCAGGCATGTTTCAGTTGTAAATATTTGTAGTACTGAGTGTTGTGTAGGCCAAATTCTGCTCTGAGTGCCGGAAAGGTCTTTAATTCCCCTTTTGCAATCACGTCCCCTACCGTGGAGATGCCTATGTCATCCCACCTCCTAAAACCTTTCAGTTTATTCAGTTCTCCTAGCCACTTGCAGTACCACAGTGGTGTCTGACGAGTGATCCTCTTGTCCCAACCCATTCTTTTCGTTGCCCTACGCCACGCTGTCAACGTTATCTTAGTGGCGGGAAGGAAGTGCTGGCCTACCGCTTCCCCATAGAGGTAATGCAATATAGATTTGCGTGACCATTGAGACCTTTCCAGCGCATAGGTGGGGTGATCGGCCGCCGCATGGAGCCACTCGTTGATCGGGGCGAGGTGTTCCGCCCAATAATACGCCTCCAGGTTGGGAAGCGAGATACCCCCGCTATATTGGTGGCGCTGCAACGTGGTGAGGGCCACACGAGGTTGTTTTCCCAGCCACAGGAAGGCGCGCAGGTCCGCATGAATTTTAGTCAGAGTCGCCAATGGCAGGGGATAATACTCATTCTGGAGTGCATAGAGAAACTTGGGTAGTAGGACCATTTTATATAGTGCGGCACGGCCCAATAGGGTGAGCGGGAGTTGCCTCCATCTGTCCATTTCTGACCTTGCTTCTACCATTATCCTAGCCACGTTTGCAGTGTAGGAGCGTGTCCTATCTAGCGTTATATATACGCCCAGGTATTGGAAGCCGTCTGTCGTATGAATAAGCTGTCTCGGAAGGCACTCATGACGCTCCTTGCCTTGTGGGTCATAAAGGACCGATTTGTGCCAATTGATCGTGTGTCCCGCCCTCGCCCCGAATTCGCCTAGCTCCCCGAACAGTGCTGGAATTGTCCTGCTTGGGTCGGTCACGAACAATAGTACGTCGTCGGCATACAAAGATATTTTTTCCTGTGTGCCGTCAATAGTATCCCACCTAAAACCTCCGATATCCTGATTCTGTCTAATCCGTGTCGCTAAAATCTCAATCGTAAGGGTAAACAGGAGGGGGGATAATGGGCAGCCCTGGCGCGTACCCCTACCAATGGGGAACTCACGGGACAACCTTCCATTGATCCGCACTCTCGCCTTCGGGTTGGAGTACAGGAGCCGGACCCACTGCATGTATTTGGGACCAATCCCAAAACGTCGGAGGGTCTCCATCAGAAAGGGCCAGTGGACTGCATCAAATGCCTTCTCCGCGTCCAATGAGAGGAACCAGTGGGGTTCACTTCTCTCACGGACCTCCTGTAGCCAGTTGTGAGTGCGACGGAGATTCAATTTGGTCGCCCTATCCGGAAGGAAACCGGACTGGTCCATATGCACCAACTCCGTGATTACCTGTCGCAACCGTCGAGCCAGGATAGTGGCCAGTACTTTTGTCTCCGTATTTAGGAGGGAGATTGGGCGGTAGGAGGAGCAGTCGTTTTTGGGTTTGCCCTCTTTGTAGATTGGGATAATAGTGGCCAAGACCAGGTCCGGAGGAAAACTCCCTGCATGGTATGCGTCCGTGAAGAGGTTCTTCACGTGTCGTTGCAACAGATCCGCCGTACGTTTAAAAAATTCTGCCGGGAAGCCATTGGGCCCGGGAGTCTTCCCCGGTTTCAACGCCGTCACAGCTTCAGAGATTTCGTCCAGCGTCAGATCCGCCTCCAGGGCTGCAGTAGCCTCCGCGGATAACGTCGGCAACTCCATACCACTTAAGTAGCGATGGGCGTCCTCACAGTCGCCCAGGTCCCTAGCTCTGTAGAAGTCCTCGTAATAGGTCGCGAAGGCCTCGGCTATGTCCCTATCCGTGTTAACCTGCCTGTTCCCCGGTAACGAGATCATATCCACCCATCTCGCCGCAGTTTCCCTCCTACTCAGCCAGGCTAAAAGTTTGCCCGACTTGTCACCGACATCATACAGTCGATGCAACGTCGCCAGTGCCTGAGTGCGCGCCTCATCCGTGACTAATTCCCTGTAACGTCTCTGTGCGTCAATCAATTTCCTGAGGCGGGCCTCTCCCTTCTGTTGGTGATACTCCGTTTCTAAATTTAAAATGGAGACCTCTTCACTCTCTACCTGACCCTGGCGCGACCTCCTAGCTTCTCCCAGCCTAGTTTGAATGCGGTCTCTCAGGACTGGTTTCATAGCCTCCCAGAGGGTAACACCAGAGTCCACCGAACCCTCATTTTCGGCCATGTACACCCGTATGTCTGCACGCACGCCCTTAAGTATTTCCGGGGTTTGGATGTCCCATGCCGCTAATCGCCATTGTGACTGCCTCACCCCTCTGTCTCGTCCCACCTGCACTAATAGGGGGGAGTGGTCGGAGATCCCCCGCGCCTTGTACTCTGCCAGGTCTCCAACCGTGATATCCTGCCTAGACATAAAAACATAATCCAACCTGGAGAAGACCTTGTGTGCCCCGGAGTAAAAGGAATAGGCTACTTGTGTTGGATGGAGCCAACGCCATACGTCGGTGAGGCCGAGGGTATTCATCTGCCGGGCTAGGGCAGTTGTGGATCCCAGTGGGTGTGAAGTCCCCGACCTATCTTGTGTGGTGCACATGACATCATTAAAGTCCCCCCCCATTACTTGAGTTGTGTCAGCCGTGTCCAGTAGGATATTAGCAACCGCCTTCAGTGTGGGAGCCTGTAGCTTGGGAGGAGCGTACACTGATATTATCGTGAACCTACGTCTTTTCCACAACCCCTGGACTCCCGCATATGTGCCCTGAGGGTCTAGCCAAGTGCGTGTAATCGTGAACGGCGCCGATTTTTTTATAAGGATCGCCACCCCCCTGGAGTCTGCCGTGTATCCCGCATGTGCCAGGACAGTATATCTACCCCGCGCAATAAATGCGCACTGGTTCCCTCTAAGGTGTGTTTCCTGGAGTAGGATGACGTCTGGTGTCAGTCGTCTGAGGTACGCATTAACTAAACCTCTTTTAATTTTCGACCCCAGGCCGTTCACATTCCAGCTTAGCACCGTGAACCCTGTGTCACCCGTGGGTGTAGCGTCTAGTGTACTTGCCATTGTGTTGCTCTGAACCTTCCCTGGGTGGGACCGTGACTTAGGGATGTCATCAACTGTGGGCTGGCGTGTCTCTGCTGTTCCTGAACGGGTTCCCCCCTCCCCCCCATAACCTTTGTAGACCCCAACCGGGGGAAAAAATTCTCCCGGACTCGTTGCTGCTGTAGTTTGACAAACTTCCCCCCTCCCTCCCCAACACTCTCAACAACCCCAACGTGGGGTAACATGGTAGCAAAACCCCAATCCGCTCCCCCCACCCCACCTCCCTCCCCTTCCAGTTGCATCCCCATCCGGGTCTCAACTATCCATGGGAGTAGGCCTGTCGCCCTCCCACACATCCCACCCTCAATAAACCGCAATCAGTGCTAAAAGCACAAAGAACAGTACTAGGGGGGTGCCAACTTGCTTGCTCTGCCTCGCCGAGCCGTCATCTCTTCCCCTTCCCAGTGCAGCATAGTTCACGAATGTGAGTCTTGTGTGTCCATCTGTCCCTCACGACCTGTAGAGTCTTGCTCCAACTGCTGGATTTCTTTGGCCAGAGGGTGCAGTGAATCACTCCTGGCGTCATCCTCCTCCCCTTCGGATGCCCGGCCCTCCGATTCCTCCATTACTTCTTCTTCAGAACGGATTCCATTTCGCAGGCTACCAGACCTCGAGCCTGCAACAGAGTCAGTACCCGGCGACGCGGACCTGCCTCGCCTCCTGCCCTGCTGGTCGCTTGTCCTGTATGGCGTTTGCGGTGTCTTGCGCTGTGTCTTCCGCAGTCTCCGTCGTTGCGGCTTCGGCCTCTCCCATTGCGGTTTGTCCCGTAGTGACCGGTCTAGCACTGCCCGGCCCGCCGCCTCCCTACTATTCAGGATAGGTCGCTCCTCCAGCCATTGCCACGCGTCGTCTGGGTGTGCAAAGAAGATGGATTTGTCCTGATAGATGACCTTAAGCTTGGCCGGGAAGAGGAGCATATACTGGATGTTGAGGGACCTCAGCTTTGCTTTTACAGCGTCAAAGGAGCGGCGTTGTTTAGACACTTCTTGGCTGTAATCCGGGAAGATCATTATGGTGGTGTTTTCAAAGCGGATCTCGCCCAGTGTCCTGGCTTCACGCAATATCAGATCTCGATCGGCAAAGTTCAGAAACCGGGCTATGACCGGTCGTGGTCTCGCCCCCTCCGGTGGTTTGGCCAGGAGCGCCCTGTGCGCCCTTTCTATGAGAAAACACGGGGAAAACCGCGCCGTAGGGAAGGTCTTTTTGAGCCAGTCGAGAAGGAAGGCGACCATACTCCTTTCCTCAACCCCTTCTCTAAAGCCCACGAATCGCAGGTTATTCCGCCTTGACCTGTTTTCGGCATCATCCACCTTCCACAAGAGTTGACGGTGTGAGGCCTGGAGCTCTGCCATGTCCTTCCTCAGCTCAGAGACCGACTTCTCATTTTCCGTCAACCTCGTCTCGGTCTCAGAGACCCTGTCGGTCAAGTTTCGAAAGTCCTGGCGCAGCAGCATAACCTCGGACCCGACCTCCCCGATTTTGGTTTCCAAGGCCGCTCGTGAAGCTTGGATGTCCGTTCTAGACGCCCGTATGGCCTCCATCAGCATGTCCGTGTCATTGCGTGCGCCTGCTTGCATGGGCCGTTGCTCCACCGCTGGTCGCGGAGCCGCGAAATCATCTATTAGGCCCTGCCGCTTGGTCTTGGGTATCGGTGTATTCTTGCCCATAGCTGCGTTGTCAAGAGGCCAGGGGCTTCTGGGATGAACCTGCCTCCCTGCCTCCCTCCGCGGTATCGCTGGGCTCGGCCGTGCGCCGGGAACAGAGGCCGAGTCAAGTAGTGCCTCGAACACGCAATGCCCTTGGGTGGCCCCCAATTGATATCCTGAAAGTCTCTGGGCCAGGGGCCCGCGTACACTCCCTGTGCTCCTCACCGCCTCAGTCCCGGGCCGCCACTCAGAAGGGCAGTAGTGCGGCGCTGTGTACGGAGGGCTCGTGGTGACGCCCCGTCTCTACTGTTCCAGAGCGGGCCACCTGGTCACTAGGGCGGCAGGGACCAGCCCCCTCCCCCCCCGGCAGGCCTTCGCGGCCGACCGCGAGTCAAGCGCCGCTCCGCAGCACACAGTTAGCGTGCGGCCGCCATGTTGGTGAAGGCGGGCGCCGCTTCAGGGGCCGACCCCGGTCTTCTCGTCAGGCAGATACTGAGCTCCTCACCTCGGTGCAGGCCCCCCTTCCGCTCCGCTCCTGGGCCCGCAGCAGGTCACAGACTCCCTCCGGCCGCGGTAGCAGTGTGGGGGACCCCGCCGTCACAGTCCCGGAGCCTCCACGCCGGCCGCCATATTGGATAAGGCGGTCGGTGGTCGTTTCTATCCCGCCTCTAATGTCCGTCGGAGGTGGTATGCAGCCGTCCGCCCGGCCGCCAAGCATCCAGCGGAGCCTCCCCGGGCCTGCGGCAGCGTGGCGAGGGGCCGCCGGTTCTCAATGAGCGTCTTTCTCTATCGGAGCACCGGGGCCGCCATCTCGCTCTCCTTGAGGCAGCAGAGCCTCCGTTTCACCCGGCGCCCTGGCAGGGATCGCCTTCGTTGCAGCTCTGCAATGAACCGTATCAGGTGCCCGGGCTTCAGCTCCCTGCTGCTGCGGCGTTCCTGGGTCTTGGGGGATCAGGTAAGTCGGATATTTAGTTGGCTCGGCCGGAGCTCTGTGCCGGCACGTCTAGTCGGCCATGCTGCTGGCCACGCCCCCCCATCAGTGCATTGTTAGTTCATCTGTGAGCATGTAGGAGGAAACTATCCATAGTGTGTAGGAAAATGTAAGAAACCTATCGCATTATGGGGACGCAGGCAGTTCAGCAGCATCACTTTCCGTGTCGCTAGGGGAGTTGTGATCGCGTAGGGCTTGTACCAATGTTTCCCAGGCCTGTGCAGAGTCCAGTGCCTTTTCATTTTGCTGCCACCTCGCTAGTTGGTAGCGCAGGGTGCTCTCCCCCTCAGCCCATTTGAGGAATTCAGTACGCCATTTAGCGCCCGTTGGACCAACTCGTGCCTTCCAGCGTCGCGTTATTTCCCGTTTCGCCAAGAGTAGTCCCATGTCGATAAATTTGCTAGTCACTCGTGTCTTGGGGGTGTGTGGGAACCAGTGTAGAAGCCCCACTGCGATGTCAAACTGCAGGGTTCGCTCTGTTACCTCGTTAAGGGTGTCCCCTATCATTGTCCAGTAAGAGGACAGGGCGGAGCAGGACCATAGCATGTGGGCCAGGTCCGCTCCAATTGTCCGGCATCTAGGGCAGGCCGCGGTGTCAGAGGCAAAGTACTTCTGTATCTTTCCCGGGGTCAGATATGCTCGGTGTAAAATATAAAAGTGGACCAATTGGAACCGAGCATTGCGCGTGCTCTTCCAGGCCCGGCGCATCAGCTGGGCCGACGTGGCCTCCGGGATGACCCTCCCTATGTCTGTCTCCCATTTGATCCTAAGTGTCTTTAGCGGGGGTAACTTCTCCTGAGTCATCCTATTGTATAAACATGTTACAGCTTTAACCGTTCCCGCTGCCATCATCACATATTGGCAAGTCAAGGACAACGGCGGTTCCTCAAGACCAGTCTGCCAATGCGTCTGCAGTGCTCTCGTGACCGCCGCATGTAACAGGAAGTCGCCTCGGGAGATGTCAAATCGGTCCAATATTGTCTGGAAGGGCAAGAGCACTCCATCTTCATACAGGTCTCCAACGACCTGTATACCCGCTTCCTCCCAAGCTTGCAATTGGGACCAATCCCCACCATGGGGGAGCGCAGTGAGCATTCCCAATGGGATCTCGGGGGCGTATGGGTGGCCTATCCCCAGCTTGCGCTGAGCGCGGTTCCAGCACGATCTAATGGTGCGTTCCTCTTGTGTGAGGTCCCTTAGCGCTAGCCTCTGCCGTAACGCGATGTAAGAAAGAACGTGCCGGGGAATGCCCAGCCCCCTCTCCTCCTCCGGTCCCCGGAACTCCCGAGCCACCTCCTGAGTGTAAATCTGTAGTTGGGCAGCGAGATAGTATGTCTCAAAATCGGGAACTGCCAGCCCACCCTCCGCCTTTGGCCTCATGAGGGTCTGAAGCGCCACTCTGCGGCGGCCCGATCCCCAGAGGAATGCCAGTATGAGCGATTTCAAGTTTCTGAATTCAGCCGGCGGAATCCATATCGGAAGCGTTCTGAAATAATAAAGGAGTCGGGGAAGCGTCACCATCTTTAGCAGCGCTATAAGTCCTGCCACCGACAGCGGCAAAATAGCCCAGAAGGACATGCTGCCCTTCAATGCCCGGACACAACGGGATATGTTTCCCTCCAGGACGGCAGTGGGGGAGGGGTAAATATAGACTCCCAGATATTTGAAGCAACTGAGCGCCCATCTAATCGCCCTAGTCGTAACGGGCTGGGGTTCCCCTCCGCGAACTGGGAACAAACAAGTCTTCGACCAGTTCACTTTAAGGCCCGATATCTCACCAAAAGATGTGAGTACTGCATCGGCAGCGGCCAGTGCCTCCCCAGCATCCTCCAGGAACAACAGCAGGTCATCAGCATAGAGGGAGATGAACTGTTGCCCCAATAAGGTCCGCAGTCCTCCATAATAGGCCCCGGTGCAAACCGACAGCGCCAGGGGTTCCACTGCTAACGCAAAGAGTAGCGGAGATAGCGAGCAACCCTGTCTCGTACCGCGCTCCACTGAGTATTGCCGGGAGACCAACGGGCCCGATCTCACTCTCGCTATCGCCGAGGCATAGAGCACAGCGGTCCAGCGCAAGAAACCTTCCCCCAACCCAAATGAACCAAGCACTTTATAAAGGTACTCCCATTCCAGACTATCAAAAGCCTTCTCCAGGTCAATCGATAGGATCATGGGTTGGGGAGCCTTTTCATGGTCTTCTTCCAGCAGGCGGAGCAGGCGACGGATGTTCATTGTGGTGTTTCGCTTGGGAATAAACCCCGCTTGGTCTCTATGCACCAAAGAACTCATGTGTCTCAACAATCTCGACGCTAGGATGCTGCTCAATATCTTATAATCTACCGTGAGCATCGAAAGCGGCCTATAGGACGCCGGATCACTAGCCTCCCTATCAGGTTTGAGTAGGGGGACCACGAGGGCCTCACGCATCGAGCCCGTGAGGGATCCCTGGTGCCTCGCCTCTTTGTAGATCATCAGCAGTCGCGGGGCCAGGAGGTCCATATAGGTGGAGTAAAACTCGACCGGGAGTCCGTCGAGACCCGGCGTTTTGTTGCGTGCCATGCGCTTGATGGCACTGCGGATCTCCCCCAGCTCCACCTCTCTCCCCAATTCTTTGGCCTGCTCGGGCTCTAGGGTAGGGATAGGCAAGTCCTGCAGAAAGGTGTCAATGGGGATAGCATCCCCATCTACCCTACTCTGATATAAATCTTCATAGTAGGTTGTGAAGCATTCCAGGATTTCCGGTTGGGTGTAGACCTCCACTCCCACTGCGTCGCGCATGGCAACCGTGGGAGAGGTACGTCTCGCGGGGTTAGACAGCCAGGCCAAGAGCGCCCCCGATTTGTCCCCCTCCACGAGCGATCTAGTTAGATAGGTTTTGTAATCAAAACTTCGCAATCTATCAACCTCTACAGCTACCGCCTCCCTTGCATCCGCAGTCTGCTGTTGGAGCTCTAGTCGGCCAGGACGCAGTAGCTCCAGCTCGCGAAGCGTCCGATCTGCTTTGCCTAGGTCTTCTAAAAGGACTCGCCGTATCCCCACTTTCTTAGCGATGCAACAGCCTCTCACTACCACCTTGAAGACGTCCCACTCGGTGGCCCTAGCTCCAGTCGTGCCCTCATTCTCCGCAAAATAGGTGGTGATCCTGTCCTCCAGTTCGTTCCGAAACACCTGGTCCTCCAGCATCTCGGGGCGCAACCTCCAAGTTGGGACACAGGGGGTACCCGGGAACCACCTGAGGTCGGCCAGGAGAGGGTTGTGGTCGGAGATAGTCCTTGCTAAATACTCGGATCTCACAGCCGAGGACACCAATTCCGCCGACCCTAAAAGAGCATCCAGCCGCACGTGCAGCTCATGCATTCCAGAGAAGTGGGAATAGTCCCGGACGTACGGGTGTTGGGCCCGCCATATATCCGTCAGTCCCATTTAGTCTGCCAGTCCAGTCTACCCCTAGCTACTCGGCACGTTGGCGAATTCGCCAGGGGAGGATGAGACCTATCGAGGTCCACATCCACCACCGAGTTGAAGTCTCCCCCGATCAAAAGTGGCCCCGCCAGGTAATGGGCCAGTGATCCCGAAAGCGCCGCGAAGAAGGCCAGCTGGTCCACATTGGGCGCGTAAATGCTACAAATATTCAGCTCTTTCCCCCCTAATTTACCCGCAATAGCAACAAACCTCCCTTCTGGGTCCACAGTGTGTTTCGTCACCTGTAGGGGAACCCCAGCCCGCACCCAAATCAGCGCGCCCGTAGCATAAGCCAAGTATGTGGTGTTATAAATCTGTCCCCTCCATCGACGCTGTAAGGCCAACCCCTCCGCCTTCGTGAGGTGCCTTTCCTGCAATAGCGCAATCTGTACTCCCCTACGCACCAGGTAAGCGTGCACTTTGTGGCGCCTGGACATAGTATGCAGCCCGCGCAAGTTCCAAGTAATGCATTTCAAGTTAGACAGTTCAGCCATTGTCCCATTGCGTCTCGGTATGTCCCTCCCTAGCTCGCTCAGATAAGATGATATATAGTAATCGCTCTGCACCGATGACGTCCCCACCCTCTAACCATAACAATTGAACCCCCAACCGTGATTTCCCCCCCACCCCCCCAGAACAGGACCCAGAGATTGCCACCTAGTTCCCATCCAAACCGTGCCCAAAAAACAGAAAACTATCCTGACGGTAGCCACCGCAGGCGTGCCTTAGGGGCAAAAGAGGGGTCGAGCACCGATAGGGGGCCTTCCCTCGCCCAGGCCGCCTAGCGGCGATCGAGCCACAAGTATCATGAGCAAACTCCGGGCTTGTCCCCAACCCATGGAGCATCCAAATGCCCATCAGTCTCTGCAAGGGTCCCCTCCCCTCCCATCGCTCACACCCCCGTTGGGATTGACTCACCCGAGATCACCCTCGGCCATCAAGCAGTTCTTCCGCCGTATTTGGGGTGACCACAGGGAGGGTCACACTATCAGCCTCAGATTCCTCTGTGTCTGTATGGCCCCCACCACCTCCAGGCTCTGATTCTTCGGTTGCTGGTCCACCCTGAGAGCCCGATATACTGGACAGCATCTCCAACACACCTCGTCGCTCCGCCGTAGTCTCCACATTTGAGGGACGGCCAAGTCTTGTGGTAAATAAATAATTAATTACCTGATCTATTTTTGAATATAATCAATAAACGGGTAGCTCAATAAATAAGAGTCAAGATACGAGGTAGCTAGAGTTGACAGGCTTTAATTAAGCATAAAGGACAGGAACAGGACAGCCTGCATGGGAATGGGATGGCAGCTGCCGGGGGCAGAATCTGGGAGCATAAGGGGTAACTTTTAATAACAGTGCACAATATTTATAGTTAAACAAATACATTGCATTCAATACAGTAGGCGTAGCAGTAGGCGGAGTTTGTAGCAGTCGCGAAAGATAAGGCATAAAGTGGGTGTAACAAGAGGTGTGTACAGGGCGTATACATAGACATGTGATGTAAACGTAATAGAATATGTCATAAACGGGGCGGAAACATGGAGGGGGCTACCTGAGCAGCTGGGACCTTTAACCTAGTGGTGCGCGCAAACTGGCAATGACGTGTTACTAGGGAGAACTGGGGGCTATGACTTCTGCACTAGAAGAGGAGACGAAAGTCTGGAGGGTCAGAGCGACATGTACCTAGGCATATCTAGTATCTGGTGTTTATAGTACATGTTGATAGAATCCAAAGGTTATCAGGGCAAAGGCTAGCAGACACTAAGACTGGTGCATACATAATTCTATATGTAGTGCGTGTGCGAGGAATATTCTATGAATATTAATACAGTATTTCTCTTACATGGAGACATAAAGGCTAGACCATGACGGAAACTATTGATGTGATTCAGTAGCTTAGGAATGCAGAGAAGGAGGGCTGGACTGATAACTAGAAACATAACATACTCTTGGCAGACTGGGAGGCAGAGCCAGGCCTAGCCGGGCACTGCGAGGCATGAAAGTAAGTGAAGGGTCAGGGATACAGGTGGGGGCTGTATCGCTCCTCGGAGAGGGTTCAGGAAACAGGAGCTGAATCTGAGTCCGGGCCCTTTTGAGGCCTAGAAACGGGGACAATTCAATGAATTAACGTGCACACTGTAAAACGTGGCAACGTAGGTTTACATAGGCCTAATATTCGTTGTTTTCACGAGGACTGGAAATTGGCATACTAGAGATGGACACAACTGGAATTGCGTCTTTAATCGATCAGAAAGGGGATACATGCATATCGATCATGCACATATGACATAACATGGGGAACACGTAGGCACATATAACATGGTAAAATTTACTTTTCCACATTCCCTCCTTGTGCCCTACGTTTCCATCAGGAAACATCTATATTCATGATACCATCTATCATTTCATATAGCATCATTTGCTCGTCTCGAATTGTCTTGGAACGGGACTTAGGACTAGGAATACAAGAGGTAGCGCACATGCCGCAAATCGCAGGGCCACATTGTATACAGAGGCAGCAACTGAATATGATCATTACTGCAATACCTAGGAATGACAATACTTTCCATCCCCAGGCAGATATAATACTCCAGAGCCAACTGGACCATGTCCAGGTGCCTGGATTCTGGTGTAACAGATGGGCAATTTTGTGAAGTCTGGTTATAGCTGAATAAACAGACGGCGCGTTATTAGGAATGAAAATGCAGCAACTAGATCCGATGACTCTACATGCTCCTCCTCTATCGGCCAGTATGACGTCAAGAACGAGACGATTTTGGAGCACGACAAATCTCATAGCAGATTGCTCTTCAGTTAAGTTACCTAGAGCAGAAGTAGTCTAATTCACTACTGCTTCGAGGGTTCTGGTTAACCTACGTATTAACTTACTATTCTGGACAGGGCCTATGAAGAAGAAGAAACCTTTATTGAAGTCTTGATACTGTTCTAGAGTAGTTTCAGTTTGATCGACAATTGGGGACTCGATCTCCCTTCTATGTCTGACGTGTACTAGATGTGTGTTTCTATGATAATCAGATGGGGCTAGAAAAACTGGTGGCAGTAGGAAGGCAATGTAACATGTTCCATCTCCCAATCGAGGGGCAGACGAACATATGCGGTCTGACCACAAACAAAATAAGAATGACGTGAGGCTTTGAAAATAGATTTCCCACTGTCATTATACTCGACAGTAGTAGTACAATCACTATGTCCTACATGTGCGGAACCATTCTTTCTGACACATAATTCGCCTTTGACTGGTAGTACTGAAATAGCAGGTAAGTCTGGAGTAGTATCAGACTGAACATTCAGGACCATAAAATTCGAAGAATAATTACCTAAATTATAAACTTCATTTTCTAGATCTAACCCTGTTCTATGGGAGAGACCTTGCTTGTCTGGAAAACATGTTCTGTTCAGAAGGGACATATCATTGGAGGATGACGTTAACGTGGACCATGCTCCACACGAACCATTATGTGAAAACGGATAAGGAAAGAGTGGCAGAACTCCCTTTGGTGTCTGGAAAGGGGGGAGTCGACCACACACCCAACAATTAGTGGCATTGCTGGTCTGGTGTGAATAGTGTAACATTCGGATGAATGTATTATTTCTCATAGCAAGACGATAGGATAGCTCGTGAGGAGGCAGATCACTAAATGTGTGCTCTACTGTAGCATTAGAAAACTTATTTACATGAGAAACTGGAAAACATAAATGCAATGCATAACTTGTGCAGGTAACCATCAAACTTAGAAACAATATAAAACTTAGAAAAACGATACATCTTATAGAGTTTTGACTAACTCTCTCACTATGGGGGTCTATCTCATACATGTCAGAAACCTGTCTAACCGTTTCACCCGAGGGGGACTTAGACAATTAAACTGGCTGACTTATTTTACTAGACCGGAGTTTTAACTTATACTCCTGCTGCGGAGTTTTCTCTAACAGAGGAACTTTCAGTTCGGGATTGAGATTAATGTCTGATTTAGAGTCTGGTTTCAGGCAGCCTTTAGTAATGGAACAGTCCTTGGAAATGTCATTAAAAGTCTTTTTTCGGATTCCATGAAATTTCTTGATATGCGACAGATGGACCCAACCCTTGCGGCCTTCCAACTTCACGGCCGTACGGGTGGTCAGAAGGACTAGTCTCGGCTCCTTCCAGCGAGGCTCCAGCGGACTTGAACGATCAAAGTTCCTGACCAGTACTAGGTCACCTGGGATGACCTCATGCGGTTTCACTTCGGTATTATCTGGAAATGCAGCGGCAACCTGTGAACGGCAAGAGTGTAGGGCAGACATCAAGGAAGCTAGGTAATCTGTCAGCATATTACTGGAAACATCTGTAATACTGCGGGGTCTAGGTGTACCCCATATGTTTGGGGGGCGGCCGAATACGACCTCATAAGGGGATAGACCTGATCTGGAATGTGCGACCATGCGCATAAAGAATAAAGCAACTGGCAGGGCAACTAGCCAGTCCACACCTTTCTCTTTACATATTTTTGCAAGGCGGATTTTCAACGTCTGATTATGTCTCTCTACGAGACCGGCTGCTTCAGGATGGCGCACACAATGGAACTTCCACTGGTACCCTAACAAGAGGGAAACGTGTTTCATTAACTCGGATGAGAATGGCTGGCCGTTATCAGAATACACGACCCTAGGGAGTCCATAACGGGGGAAGAATTCACGAACCAACTGCTTGGCAGTGGTCGCTGCTGTGTAATCTGGAACTGGATATGCTTCTGTCCACCTGGACAAAGCGCATACAACTACGAGGACATACTTGAAACCTCGACATCGCTCCATCTGAATATAATCCATCTGGAGGACTTCAAAAGGGTGGTCAGGAGGTTGGAATCCACCTTGTTCCACCGGGACACTTTTACCTGGATTGAACTGGCAACATATCATACAAGTACGGACTTTCTGCTTGGCTGCAGCTCGTAAGTGTTTGTTGAACCAAAGGTTCTGTATACTGTCTAACATAGCTTTTTCTCCTAGATGTGCTGGACTATGTGCGGTATTAATAATGACTTGAACCATAGAGTCGGGGAGAAACCATGTGGCTTTTCCCTTCGTCACCCATCCCTGATCTGTCTGGACCCCTCCTTGTTCGGACCATTTCTTGATTTCTTCAGGAGTACCATGTAACTGTATGTCTATGACATCTTGTGTAGGGTCCTTAACTGTCATACAAGTAGTCTGTTCTGGAGTGGATGTCTGTGCCGTGTTAACTGGAATGTCTGGGGTCTGAGCTGTGAGCTTGGCTGTTCGATCTGCTAGATCGTTACCTTGGGAAATGATGTCAGTAACTTTCGTATGTGCCTTGCACTTCATGATAGCGATAGCTGTCGGTAAATGTATTGCATCTAACAGAGCTTGAATGAGGAGACCATGCTGAATCTTGGTACCATGAGAAGTCATGAAACCTCTCTCCTGCCAGAGCACTCCGAAGTCGTGTACAACTCCGAATGCGTAACGTGAATCTGTATATATGTTTACTTTCAGGTCCTTGGCACGTATGCAGGCTTGGGTCAGAGCAACTAGCTCTGCTGCTTGAGCAGACAGGGTGTCAATACGGTGTGTTTCAATAACTTCGGTGTCAGTAGTCACTGCATACGCGGCTACTAGTTCTCCTGTACTTGTTCTCATACATGAACCGTCCACATAAAGTGTAAGGTCGGGATTAGGTAATGCAATGTCTGTCAGGTCTTGTCTTGGCTTAGTCATAATGTTAATGACTTCCACACAGTTATGTGTGGCAGGATTTGAAGTAACGGACGGTAACAGTGTAGCTGGATTTAAAACGTTGCAGCGTCTGATTTCTATGTGTGGCTGGAACAATGTCAGTTCATAACCTGTTAAACGTGCAATGGTCAAGTGCTGTGTCTGTGTTCGGTTTAAAAGAACTTCCACGGAGTGTGGAACTTGTACTGTCAGGGAGTGTCCTAATACTATGGAATCACTTTGTCTGATTGCTAGAGCTGTGGCTGCAACTGACTTGAGGCACGCAGGCAAAGCCTGGGCTACTGGATCTAATGTGCTCGAGAAATAAGCACAAGGCTTGTACTGTCCCGCTTGATCTTGTGTGAGAACAGATAATGCAGTACCATCACGTTCTGTGACAAAAAGTGTAAAAGGCTTACTGTAGTTCGGTGTAGCTAGAACAGGTGCTTGGCATAAGGCTTTCTTTAACTCACTAAAACTAAGTGTATGTTCCTGGGTCCAAGGGAGAACAGTCGATACGGCTGCCTCCTGTGTCGTTAACTGTATCAGTGGCTTGGCTAGAAATGCATACTGAGGAATCCATTGTCTGCAATAAGAAGTGAGGCCAATAAAAGCACGTACCTCCTTCTGTGTCTTGGGCTGTGGAAGACTCGCTATTAACTGGATACGGTCTGGTGTCAACTGCCTACCCCACTTGGACAGTAAGTGGCCTAAGTAGATCACTTGCTGGACACAGAATTGTAATTTGGAAGGGGACACCTTGTGCCCCTGCTCGGCCAGAAAATACAGGACTGCAAGTGACGCACGCTCGCAGTCACGTTCAGAACGGGCTGTGATCAGTAGATCATCGACATACTGGAGCAGGGCAGTGTCTGTTGGCATGTGAATGTTGTCTAATTGTCTCTTAAGTGCTTGACTGTAAATACTAGGACTTTCTGTGAAACCTTGAGGAGCTCGTGTGAATTTATAGCTCCTTCCATTTAAACAAAAACCAAAAAGGTACTGGCTGTCTGGATGAATGGGAACACTGAAAAATGCATTCTTGAGGTCTATTACAGTAAAAAATGTAGCTTCAGAATCAATGGCTGTTAATAGGGATGAAATATCTGGGACTACTGGATACTGAGGTATGATACATTTATTAAGTTCTCGAAGGTCAATCACTTATCGATATACTGGAGGTGCATTTGGATCAGTACGTTTCATGACTGGAATGATAGGAGAATTACATACATTGGAGTCAGTTTCTACAACCACTCCTTGAGCAATGAGCTCGTCAATAATTTTGGATAAGGCTGCTACAGCCTCAGGTGGCAATCTGTACTGTCTGATCCGTGGCAGGACTATACCTTGCTTGAGAGTCACACGATGGGGTGTGATTTGCATAAAACCTACATCAGTTGGACCTTGCGCCCATAAATGCTGTGGTACATTTGATAATCTTGGATCAAAATCGCGTAATACATAGTGACCTTTAAAGTCTCTTAAAAACAATCGGACTCCTTCTGGAGAACAGCAAATTACTGCACCTAATTCTTTCAATGTTTTAATACCTAACAAATTTTCTGGACACGATTTCGTAAGTAACAAATCAGTAGTTCGGGACAATGGACCAACTTCTAGGGAAACTGGTTTTGAAATCTCGTTAACAATAGGTTTTCCTGAAAATCCAAGGGAAACATTTCTAGAGCCTGAGAGCGGAGCCCCTGGAACCTCGTCATGACTGATAGTAGTCCTACTTGCCCCTGTATCAATCAAAAACTTTCTGTCTTTCCCCAATACTTGACTGTGTACATAGGGACCCTCTTGATCTACAGGTATCTCGATGAGAGGCAAGCCTACCTCCCTCTCTAGGCTGTTTCATGAATACTGTTGATACTCTGGATACTCTGTCTGGGCATACTGGTACATCTGCTGTGTAACATGCTGTGTTGCAGCGATAGGCTGCGGTGCTGGAACTGTCTGTTGTGCATTCTGTGGTGACTGAGAAGTCTGTGAAACTTGTTCTTGCCTAGGCGGACGTGGTCTTTCTTTAGTTTTACCAGTTGCTATGTTGTGTTTCAGAACTGCACACTCGTTTATAAAATGACCTGGCTGTTTACAATAATTGCATGTCCCTTTAACGGGAGCTGCAGGATGACTGGCTTGATTCGGACCCCTCTTCTGACTGTCTTGTGGAACAGATTGTGCAACTAATACTTTCATTTTCGTGTCTTTCATATGTCTCTTTTCGTGTTCTTGCTCTTCCCTGATTCTATTCTGGTGATACTGGAGCATCTGAAGCATTTGTGACGGAGTATTAGCTTGCCAACTACTTTCGACTTTCAAAACTCGATTTTTAACTTGTGGACTTGAATTCTCGACTAGTTTAGTAACAAAAAGATGAGGGTATGACTCGCTACCTGTCTTCAAACCACTGTTGATAATGAAACATTTTTCGAATCTAGAATAAAAATCACTAGTGTCTTCATCCCGTTTCTGTTTGCATGCTGAGATTGCATCCCAATCTTCCTTTTTCGTGGCTAGTAATCTTGGCAAAACTTGAATCAATAACTCGGGCAATTCTTTACATTTGTCCCCAAGACCGGTACCTGGTACTCGTATTTTATCTTCAGCTTCTAGAGCTGTCCAATCAATCTTTTTCTCTCCCACCTCCCATTCTTTTTCCTTGAGTTTTTCATATACCCCTGGGGGCAACAAGACCTTTAGCATTTTAATTATATCTGGATACGTGTATTCTCCCATACGGAGCATGTCTTTTAATTCTCGATGGAACCCTGCTGGATCTTTGTCGTGACAGGGAATTAACTTCTTCATCTCTAAGAGTTCCATCTTTGTGATAGGGGTGTAAACAAATACTCGTTGCATTTCACCACCCGCTGTCCTAACTGGGTGTACTTCTCGTAACGGATGCTGTCTATCTATGTAGAATGGTTTACTTTCTGGAGGTGAGACGTGAACAAAATGCGGGTTCAGAAACGTTCTATATTTGTGGTGCTGTTCTAGAATGACACTAATTAAAGCGGTACCTAAACCTTTCCATCTATACTGGAGTAACTCGTTCAGAACATCATGTAACGGACCTGGATCAGAATGCTGACCCTCATACAGTGTAATGAGGTGCTGGATCATATACATACCCACCAGTCGCTGCTCGGCTGGGGGCAGTTTCAGAAACATTTGTGCCACTATTTCGTCTGGAAAAGTGGTAGAATCAGTAGTCCATCGAACTGCTGATCGGGCTAATTCTTGTTCATGCATAGTACTAAGTTCACTATAACCGATTCGTGATTTCAGAATGTGATCGGTAGCTTGAAATACTTGTTCTAGCGAACCTTGTTCTGGTGCTGGAGGATAAAAAACTTTCTTGTGTTCTAGACGTGAATGTCGGTCTGGAAGTCTAGTTCTACCTACATACGCTATTCTGGCGGTATTCTCGTCTTCTACCTCTTCAGTATCAGTGTTGTCTTCTTTCTCGCTTACTTGTGCTGCTTTGCGTTTCTCGTGTAACCTTATTATTTCCTTACGAATTTTCTTGTACATACTCTCTATACAACTTAGTGTCCTGTGTCTTCCCTCGGCTATATTATCACTCCACCTTGTCAGGACTTTCATTTCGGTCGGATCTTTAGTCGGACAATCTTGTTTCCTCACTAAACAATTAATTTGAAATTTTAATAGCATGAGCTGGGTCTCAGCTTTCCTTAGAGACATGATTTCGCCAATACTTTCTGGATCGTCTCCTGTACGGATGAAACGATATATTCTGTCTAGATCTTCTTTCATATTCGGTAGGGTGTCCAAATACTCGGTCCCCCGTCTTACACGCAATGAATATATAACCATATTATCATCGCCTGGGACTGGATCATAACGGCATTCGGTGAGAGCTCGTCTGATATCTGCAACGGACTGATATTTGGGCGTACGCTGTAACGCACGTTCATGTAACTCGACTAACGTTACACGTTTGTGTGGCGGCGGGGTACCAGGAGGACCTCCCCCCGCGGCCCCTAAACTGGAATCGTCGACTGATACTCTTCGTGCTGGCAGAGTGACCGATGTAGCGGGTACTTGTACTGTAGGCTGGACCGGGGGTACCGTAACAGGTGCTGTAACAGGTGCCCCGGTGGCTGGAGGAACAGGAATTACATTATTTACAGGAGCGGGCGGAGCAGGATTTGCATATTCGGGGACTGTGTCGTCCAAATAGGACGAGAGAAAAATATCAGCTGCGGTCGGTTTGTGACGTAGCTTAATCGGAACTAATGGCGGCGGAAAATTACATGGTGCTTCCGGGGTTGCTTTCGACAAGCCCTCGGCAAGAAGAGGATACATACCCTTAATAAGGGCATTTCTCTGTCTGTCTGACTGTTCGGCTTTTACTCGTTCACCTATTTCGATCAATTCCCTTTCTTGGGCTCTTTCTGAGGATTCTCTACTTAATTCTAACTTTCTGATTTCTTTTTCGGTTCTTTTATGAGATTCTTTGCGCCATAACTCGATGGCATCTTTCTGGGACTGTCTGGATTTCTTTTTCCATAATGCTTCTTCTACTCGCATGATGCACTCGGCATCCCATGTACCTGATACAGGCCATCTATATTTCTCTTCTAGATCTTTAGTATACTCGACCCATAAGTCTAGATATAATATGGCACTTATGCCATGCTTATGATACATAAAATGACCTGGACTGTCCCTAGGCGGGACAGGAACTGCTTCTTCGAGCAGACCTTTTCTGGTTTTTAACTGACATAATTTCGAGAACAGAGGCATGACTTAGACTGGAATCTGGACACAATACAATACACGATAAACACAATAATAACTTGAAAAACAAATCACTCATACCACGACACTGAAAACACATGAATTGACATTTAACAGTTCGGACAGAATATCACCTGGAATACTGAGAACAGAACACATGAATTTCTCGAGAACAGAACAGAACTTACTGGAATGACTAGATGCACTGCTAAAACAGTACGAAACTTACCGGTCTCATAAAGAGACACGTCAGGACCCGCATCCACCTAGGTGGACACTTCGTGTTGGATCTGTGTACCCAAACCCACGGACCAGAGACAAATTAATTGACCCTGTCTAGATACTACCCCAGCAACGGTACTCACCGGGCAGCAAGAACGGAAGGCCTCGGACTGGACTGGACTGCTACGACGACGGACGGACGAACTTCGGACTTCAGTTACAGGTGGGCCTCCGGATACCTCGGACCTTGGACTCTCGGCTTGGGCTCTGGTCGGGACTCGCCGCGTTCCTCCACCGCCTCGTCTGGACGCTGGACCGCAACCTCCGTCTCCTCCGTGGGCCTGAGGGATACTTGAAGCAGAAATATCTGCACGTGGCCGGTATGGTTCTGTCACGGCTGCAGAGGATCAGGGGGCCTGCGTGGCTTCTCCGGCGCGTGGGGAAAGGGCAAGTTCCTGTTCGGGCGCCATTATGTGGTAAATAAATAATTAATTACCTGATCTATTTTTGACTATAATCAATAAACGGGTAGCTCAATAAATAAGAGTCAAGATACGAGGTAGCTAGAGTTGACAGGCTTTAATTAAGCATAAAGGACAGGAACAGGACAGCCTGCATGGGAATGGGATGGCAGCTGCCGGGGGCAGAATCTGGGAGCATAAGGGGTAACTTTTAATAACAGTGCACAATATTTATAGTTAAACAAATACATTGCATTCAATACAGTAGGCGTAGCAGTAGGCGGAGTTTGTAGCAGTCGCGAAAGATAAGGCATAAAGTGGGTGTAACAAGAGGTGTGTACAGGGCGTATACATAGACATGTGATGTAAACGTAATAGAATATGTCATAAACGGGGCGGAAACATGGAGGGGGCTACCTGAGCAGCTGGGACCTTTAACCTAGTGGTGCGCGCAAACTGGCAATGACGTGTTACTAGGGAGAACTGGGGGCTATGACTTCTGCACTAGAAGAGGAGACGAAAGTCTGGAGGGTCAGAGCGACATGTACCTAGGCATATCTAGTATCTGGTGTTTATAGTACATGTTGATAGAATCCAAAGGTTATCAGGGCAAAGGCTAGCAGACACTAAGACTGGTGCATACATAATTCTATATGTAGTGCGTGTGCGAGGAATATTCTATGAATATTAATACAGTATTTCTCTTACATGGAGACATAAAGGCTAGACCATGACGGAAACTATTGATGTGATTCAGTAGCTTAGGAATGCAGAGAAGGAGGGCTGGACTGATAACTAGAAACATAACATACTCTTGGCAGACTGGGAGGCAGAGCCAGGCCTAGCCGGGCACTGCGAGGCATGAAAGTAAGTGAAGGGTCAGGGATACAGGTGGGGGCTGTATCGCTCCTCGGAGAGGGTTCAGGAAACAGGAGCTGAATCTGAGTCCGGGCCCTTTTGAGGCCTAGAAACGGGGACAATTCAATGAATTAACGTGCACACTGTAAAACGTGGCAACGTAGGTTTACATAGGCCTAATATTCGTTGTTTTCACGAGGACTGGAAATTGGCATACTAGAGATGGACACAACTGGAATTGCGTCTTTAATCGATCAGAAAGGGGATACATGCATATCGATCATGCACATATGACATAACATGGGGAACACGTAGGCACATATAACATGGTAAAATCTACTTTTCCACAGTCTGCCCCGGCGATTTCGGATCCTCTTAGACCTCCGCTGCAGTCCAACCTGTGGAAAATGATTATTTATCATACAGTTATGTCCCATCATACACCCTCTTCCGTCACGTCCCCGAGCCCATCATGCCAAAACACGAGCACACGAGCACACGAGAACACGAGCACCCGAGAAAAACGAGCACGAACCGATCACGCGCTGATCATGCGCCTCATGTAGTTACACACGCGCTCTCATTCCCCAAAAATAAGTCAAACGCTCATCCTTATGGTCAAAGCGACTCCGAGAACCAACTGCCTCACTCAAACCGTGCATTACTGTGGTTAAGCCGATGCCGAGAACAAGACCCCCCCCCCCCATCTGTAACCATTTCCCTACAATCGGGCCAATTCCGAGAAATAGGCCCCATTCTGTTAAACCACGATAACCAATTCCGAGAAGAAAAGCCCCCGAATGCTGAAACACGACAAACAGACATCCTGTCACGACCACCTCTCCCTTATCTAAGGACCAGCCTAGTGTTATTTCTCAACACCTTCGCCTCTCTTGTGCTTCCTCATTCTAAATCATGACTCAGCCTTATCTCCTCTACCATGTCTTCACTCTTTCATGACGCTGCCTCCTTTTATGGTCATGACTTCTGTTTTATTGCAACATATGATTCGGGCCTACATGACTTCTGTTTTATGTTAACGTATGATCCGGGCATGCATTGAAGGGAAGCTCCTTCCTCTTTTCCTGCTATAAATACTGTGTGTTCAGATAATAATGTTAGAGATTCTTCCGATCCTCCTCAGGTGACGGAGCTCTCCCTTAACTCGAGTTACTGAATAAAGACCCTGAATTCGAACCACCACGGACTCTGCTCTTCATACTTGAACCTATTGATATTGCCTAGAAATTCTGATCAAGGTAAATTACTAAAATATTTACCACAGCAAATTGGCGCCCGAACAGGAACCTCCCTTTCTCCCCACACGCCGGTGATGCGGACCTAGACCGGTCTCTTCAAGACATCGACGGACTTCTACGTGCACACTGCAGGGTGTTCCTGCATGAACTCCTTCGTGTCGAAGAGGGGCCGAGCCACGGCCTAGCCATCCATACGAGGCGGTGAGGACGACAGCGGAAGTCTCGACCCAGAGCCCGAAACCTGTGAAGATTGCCGAGTCCGAGGTCGTCTGAAACCCGACCAGTCCCTGTCCACGAGCACTGTGTAATCAAGTGTCCAGATCTTCAAGGTTTTCAAGCTCTCTGCACCTCGGTGAGTACTGCTGGGGGTGTATAAAGACGGGTTCTGAATTTTCAGAGCACGGTAAAGACGGGTTCTGAATTATTCAGAGCATGGTAAAGACGGGTTCTAGGTTTCTAGAAAACGGTATGTTTGTATTCTGATACTCAGAATATATCGAGTTTTTTTCAAGTGTAAAGTTTTTATTTGTATCTGATACAATGCCTTTGTTCTCCAAGCTGTGTAAACTGGGTACCCGGAAGGGGTTACTGGAACAGTCTGTACCAGTCCCCCCGAAGGATACTCCTGGTTATTTTATGTACACAAAGTATGGGATTGGTGCCATCTTGTATTTGGATCTTTGGGAAGGTTATACTAAAGATTTAGACATCACGATCAGATGGCCAAAGAGTGGCACATGGGATTTGAATTGTATCATGGCGGTTGAGAAAAGATGTTGGGAAAAGAAAGCGATACCCTCGATGTTAGAGAGTGTTGATATATGGCGAAAGGAAGTACATCGAAGGGAACAGAAAGAGCAAGGGAAAGTTGAGAAAGCAAAGAGAATGTCGGAAGAAAGTAAGATGAAAAAGTTACAGGATCAGGATGATGATATTTGTTCTGAACAAAAGAAAAGGGAGGTCTCAGCCTCAGTAACGGGTATATATCCTGTCCTCTCACCAAAAACAGGGTCCGAGATTAACTCAGATTCTAGTACCCCTACGGCACCTCCACACCCTAAGGTTCCTTCTGTACCCGACGATTTTATTACTACTTACTTGATGGAGCCTCCTCCTGCTTATACGAATCAGGTAACAGCCAGACGAGTAGTTACTCAGACGGAACCCATCCCTGACACTTCGGGTGGTGTTCTACCTCTGTTAGAATGTGATTATGATCCAACCCCAGGGGAAGGTTCACAAGCAGATATTTCCCTTCGCTTACGAGAAGCTCTAGAAGGTATACGAGAGGTACCGAATGTCACAAATTGCCTAAACAAAATTTATGAAGCGCTTCGAACAGGAGAAAATTTAGAAACTCTACAGGAGGCTATAAAAAATAGACCCATAGCACATAGAAAATGCCTCTCACGATTCATGATCACTTGTTTTATTAGAATGATAGCTAGTGCAGGAAAAAGAGTTCCTGATGATTTACTACAACTAGACCAAGCAGTAGTCGCAGGAAATTACAATAAAATAAAAGAAATAGATCTTTTTATCCCGCTCTTCATAAGCAAGGTTTCCGATTCCCATCGAAAAGATGCCCTTACCCAGGGAACTGAGAATGAGAGTACGAGCGAGGATAGAGACGAAGGAACTGCTTTTCAGGGTGCAGTACGTTCCCGTATCCCTCGTTCTCAGAATAACGAACAATTCAAACTTAGAACTAAGAAATTGTCAGCCCCCACAGATAGGTTGTTCCAACGAACGCAAGAAGCTCTAGATGATTGGATGGACGACGAGCCTCCACTCACCACACAAGAAAAAGAACTCGCTAGATCAAGCACCCATTGGGTATCTCAATACTCCATATATGGCTCTGATATAGTTGCTCAAATGTTTTTATCGATCCCTCTAGCCTCTCAAAGACTAGCTAGCATCTATATGGTTCAACACCTCATTACAATGTACGAAGATACTGATTGCCCACCAAAAAGATTACAATCTCTCTTACGAGACTGTTTAGAAGGGAGGTGGGTGGCTAGGGGACAAGAATTCCTTAATATCTTCCTTGAACTACGACAGCGATATATCCAATGTTTTACAGGCAGTACAAATCCCCATCCCTATGACCAAGGACAGTTCCCCCTCCGAGAAGTACACCCCGTTGCAGATTCCGATGGAAAGTTGCAACAAACATTTGTGTACACTCCTTTGACAAAACTGGAAATACTCGAGATGAAGAAAATGGTCCCTTCCCACGAAAAAGACCCTTCGGGTTTCCACAGGGAACTCAAGGACATTCTTCAAATGGGTTCCTTTACTTATAAAGACCTCAATATTCTCCTTAAAGTCCTGTTACCTCAAGGAACGTACGACAAGCTAAAAGGAAAAGATTGGGAGATTGAAGGGAAAAAGGTAACATGGGCAGACTTAGAAAAAGAAGATGCCACTCGTAAATCCCGGACAAGGTTTGGGACCTCTAGTTCAGGAACTCCCTCGCTGTCTCCCTAAAATACTGTCCCAGTTGCTGACCACTAAGAAAGAAGATTGGGATGCTATCTCTGCATGTAAACAGAAACCAGATGAGGAGATAGGGGACTATTATTCCAGGTTAGAGAAATGCTTCCTCATCAACAGCGGCCTCTCCTCCGGTGAAGATGCCTATAGTCGATTATTTGTTTCCAAACTCGTAGAAAATGCCTTGCCCACGATCAAAAATAGAGTACTGAAGGTAGAAAGTACTTGGCAAGCAAGCTCCCCCTCACAAGCACTTCAGATGCTCCAATATCACCAAAATAGAATTAGGGACGAACAAGAACAAGAAAAGAAGAGAACAAAAGATACTAAAATGAAGGTATTAGTAGCACAAACTAATACGATCCAACAGACCCCTAAACAACCCCAAGTATCACAAGAAAAAGTTACTTGTAATTACTGTAAAAAGCCAGGACATTTCGTGCGTGACTGTCCAGTATTACAACATAATATTGCCACTGGGAAGACACAACCTCGTAACTATCCCCCTCGTCCTTCTGCTACTCCAACTGATGCTAAACCTACCACCCAACTCTATCAGTACCCAGTGTCATCCTATCCTGAATTCCCCACGATCTCATGAAACAGCTGGGAGGAACACGATAATCGTCCACTAATACCGGTCCCGGTTGACCAAGAGGGTCCCTATGTACATGCTAAACTCCTAGGTAAGGAAGCAAAATTTCTGATCGACACCGGGGCTAGTAGGACGACAGTGCAGCACAACGAAGTTCCCAAGGTACCCCTCTCTGGCTCAAATAGTATTTCCTTGGGTTTTTCTGGTACACCTGTCATCAACAAAGTTTCTGAACCAATTTCACTTAAAGTTGGTCCTCTTACAACTTCCACCGATTTAGTGCTTACAAAGTCCTGTCCCGAAAATCTCCTTGGCATCCAGACACTAAAAGAACTAGGTGCTATAATATGTTGTTCCCCAGAAGGAGTCCGACTATTCCTCTGAGATTTTAAAGGTCATTTCACCACACGAGAACTAGATGTCAGACTAAGAGACATTCCTGTTACACTATGGGCTACTGATCCAACAGATGTAGGATTCATGGATATTACACCACACTTAGTGACAATGAAAGAAGGCGTTGTCCTACCTCGTATCCGTCAATACAAATTACCTCCAGATGCAGAACAAGCCCTTATTCAGATTATCGATGATTTGATAACAAAAGGAGTAGTCAGAGAAGTACCTTCCAACACATGTAACTCGCCAGTCCTGCCTGTCAGAAAGAAAACTGATGATGGTGCGCCACCTGTCTACAGACTCGTGGTTGACTTACGTGAACTCAATAAATGTGTAGTACCACAATACCCTGTGGTCTCAGATATCAGTACTCTGTTAACAGCCATAGATCCTGAGGCTACACATTTTACTGTAATCGACCTGAAGAATGCTTTCTTCAGTGTACCCATCCACCAAGATAGTCAGTACCTATTCGGATTCTCCCTACAAGGTCGTAGTTTCTGTTTCACAAGAGCTCCCCAAGGATATTCAGAAAGTCCCAGTATCTACAGTCAGGCACTTAAAAGACAGCTAGATGACATTGTTCTGCCCGCCAACACGACATTGTTACAATATGTCGATGACTTGCTGATCACCGCACGCTTCAAACCAGAATGTGAACACGCTTCAAGAATTGTCCTAATGTTCCTTGCACAACATGGCCACAAGGTGTCACCCTCGAAATTACAATTGTGTTTACAGCAGGTGGCCTACCTAGGACACCTGCTGTCAAAGGAGGGTAGGGCACTCACACCTGAAAGAATTCAACTCATTTTTAACATTCCTGTCCCCAAGACACAGAAAGAAGTCCGTGCTTTTATTGGTCTCACGTCTTACTGTAGACAGTGGATTCCCCAGTTTGCATACCTGGCCAAACCCCTGATACAGCTAACAAGCACAACCTCTTCCCCATTGCCATGGACACCTGAGCACACTTTTGCTTTTGACACCCTCAAACAGGCATTATGCTCTGCACCTGTCCTAGCCACACCTGATTATGCCAAACCTTTTGTCCTCTTTGTCACAGAACGGGAAGGTACAGCCTTGTCAGTACTCACACAAACACAAGCTAACAAACACCGTCCCTGTGATTATTTTTCTAGCACTCTTGACCCTGTTGCACAAGGTTTGCCGGCCTGCCTGAAATCTGTTGCAGCTACAGCTCTAGCAATACGACAAAGTGATTCCATAGTACTAGGACACTCCCTTGAAGTACAAGTTCCACATGCAGTAGAATTGCTTTTGAATAGGACACAGACACAACACTTAACCATAGCTCGCCTCACAGGTTATGAAGTCACTCTGTTCCAACCCCATATTATCATCAAAAGGTGCAATATCCTCAACCCAGCTACGCTACTGCCTACGGTTCCAGTTGACAACCAGGTTCATGACTGCTTAGAGGTGGTCGAACTAGTTACAAAACCCCGGTCTGATCTTACAGATGTCCCTCTAAGTACACCAGAACACACACTGTTTGTAGACGGTTCCTGTATGCGCCTCCAATCAGGCGAACTCTCAGCAGCCTATGCTGTCACTACAGAAAACACCGTCCTTCTAGCAGCCAGAATACCCGTACATTCTGCACAAGCAGCAGAACTAATAGCTCTCACCCAAGCATGTGAATGGTCCAAAGGAAAACGAGTCAACATCTACACCGACTCACAATATGCATTCGGGGTAGTTCATAATTTCAGCATCCTTTGGAAAGAGAGAGGTTTCCTGACCTCTCATGGAACCAAGATCCAACATGGAGACCTTATCCTCCAGCTACTAGAGTCAATACACAAACCCACAGAAATAGCCATACTAAAATGTAAAGCACACACCAAAGTTGTAGACTCTATCACCAGAGGTAATGCTCTGGCTGACGCAACAGCTAAACATGCTGCTCAGACAGAATCACTAAACACCGAAACCACCATTAGTACTATCTGTCCAGTTATCGATCCGACCAAGGATGTAGTAGACATCCAAAATCAAGCCACACAAACCGAAAAGAGAAAATGGGAAGAGGAGGGAGGTTCACACACAGATCAAGGTTGGGTAACACAGGACAAGTCCAAATGGTTTCTCCCTGACCTAATGGTTCCCATAATGATAGAAACTGCTCATGGTCCCGCACATCTAGGAGAGAAAGGAATGTTAGACAGTCTGAATCTGATATGGCACAACAAGCATCTGCGTGCAGCAGCCAAACAAAAAGTACGAACCTGTATGATTTGCTGTCAGTTCAATCCAGGGAAAAGTGTATCCGTTGAACAAGGAGGGTTCCATCCTCCATATCACCCCTTTAAAGTCCTACAAATGGACTACGTACAGATGGAGAGATGTCGGGGATATAAGTATGTCCTCGTAGTAGTCTGTACCTTAACTCGATGGACTGAAGCATACCCCGTCCCAGACTATGGCGCCCAGATGACTGCCAAGCAATTGGTGAGGGAATTCTTCCCTCGCTCCGGGTTGCCAAGAGTCATTAACTCTGACAACGGACAACCATTCTCCTCTAAATTGATGGAAGCTGTCTGCTTACTGCTAGGATACACCTGGAAGTTTCACTGTGTTAGGCATCCACAAGCAGCAGGCCTAGTCGAACGACACAACCAGACATTAAAAACAAAATTAGCAAAAATATGCGCTGACAAACAAATAGATTGGGTTACAGCTCTTCCGGTTGCCCTCTTCTATATGAGAATGGTGGCACATTCCCGGACGGGTCTGTCCCCCTATGAAATTACATTTGGGAGGCCTCCGAATATCTGGGGTGTCCCATCTCCTAAAAAGCTAATTGACATTGATGCAAATGTACTGACAGATTACTTGGCTTCTTTGATGTCTGCACTACGTTCTTGCCGTTCACAGGTGGCTGCAGCCTTTCCAGACAAGACCGCGCCCGATGAGCACCCCCTTCAGCCTGGTCAATGGGTGCTCGTCAGAAATTTTGATCGAACCAGCCCTCTGGAGAAAAGGTGGACGTCCCCCAAACTGGTGCTGCTGACGACGAGGACCGCCATCAAGGTCGAGGGACGGAAAGGGTGGTTGCACGTGTCGCATTGCAAACCCTTCTACGGACCAACTCCGGACACTGTTGCTGATCCTGAGACCAGAGACACTGAAAAAGCAGACTTTAAAGACACTGAAACGACAGACTTTATTTCACCCCTCCCAGAACTTTTACCCCAAGAAGAGTACAAATCGCGGCTGCGATCCTACCCCAAACAGACTTGAGACATTTGCATCTGAATCCGGCCTGCCAGTGGCTATTTAAGCCCAAGACGGACGCTTGGTGAAGCGGTTGCTGGGAAGAGTCCGGTTACTGGTGCATTTTTTTTTCCTCTAAAAGATTAAGCAGCCGAAATTATGAAGATTAAGACTCATTGTGCGAAACTGTTACATGACAGTTACCCTTTTCCTTTCTATCATGATTCTTATTTTCTGCATCATGGCTTGTCTAGGTTGGTTCCTTCATCTAGCTTTCCCGCCGTCTTCCCCCGCGCCCTTGAATAATACTGCTATGCATTCACACGTAGATCTTCCTCCACATCTCATGAACAGAAGAAAAGAGTTCTTCAATAACACATTCATCTCCACACTTCACCAACATCAATTGGTGATTAACAAAACAAATTGTTGGGTCTGTGGTTTAATGCCACATTCTGTGCACGCAGGAATGCCTTTTATTCCTCTCCCTTTTGGCTGTGCTGGATCTACCTATGCACTCTCTATGATATTTTCCGCCTCTGTTAGGAACATTCCTGAGACCCCGATCAAAAATGCTAGTACCTGGAATGAGATAAAAGCAAAAACAGTACGAGCCGTCGCAAGGATGGTAACTCTCACAGCAACATGGGGACGAGCAGACATTAGTGAAAACACCAGTTACTCCCTCTTTAATGACACCACCTCCTTTAGGGAGACATTTTCAGTCCAGAAAAGACAGACAGACCAGGGAGGATGGGCCGTGCCCCACCAGGGCCTATTCTGCGTAAGAGGAAAGGGCAAGGGTCAGAAAATGGGAGATAGTGAATGTAACAAGACCTACACCCTACCTGATCCAAATTTCCCAACGATGGCCACTGCCCCCAATACCTACTTTATCTGTGGACCTCACGCGCGCACTTGGTTACCTCAAGGCTGGTCTGGAAAATGCTACATTGCATTTCTCCTTCCCCCAACCTACACCACCCCAGCAGATTATCATCTCAGTGACCCCCCGACCGTAATTAATAGACGGCGAAGGGGGGCCATAGATGCTGAAGATACAGCGGGCCAAGAGGCTGGCGATTTCTTTAAAGGAGTCGTCCCACTCTGGGGGCCTATGATCAACAGCCGCCACATAAGACAACTGACTCGTGTAGTCCAGGGAGCCATAAACGAAACAGCCGGTGCATTAAGTAACATCACCGCTGAGATGGCTGCCGACAGACTCATGACGTTACAAAACCGTATGGTCCTAGACATCATATTGGCTGACCGTGGTGGTGTATGTGAACTGATCGGGTCCAGCTGCTGTATATTTATCCCAGATAATGCACCCTCGGTGTATGCCGCTATTTCCCGCCTTCATATACTTTCCAGAAAACTAGATGCAGACACTGGTGCCTGGTCCCTGACGGGTTGGCTCTGGAGCCTCCTGTCCTCATGGGGATGGAAGGTGCTTGCAGTCCTAGGTTTTGCTGTAGCTATTCTCTTCACCTGCTGCCTCTGTATTCAGTGCGGTCCAGCACTCTGTAGTTTCTGTATCACTACCTGCATTCCCAAAACCCAGACCAGAAAGAAAGAGAAAGAATCATGTTACAGGAACAAGTAAACAACCTAATGAGTATAGAGGTGGACTAGAAAAAGCAAAGAATTTTAGAAGGGTATATTATGGGACAAGGAGGGAATGTGGAAAATGATTATTTATCATACAGTTATGTCCCATCATACACCCTCTTCCGTCACGTCCCCGAGCCCATCATGCCAAAACACGAGCACACGAGAACACGAGCACCCGAGAAAAACGAGCACGAACCGATCACGCGCTGATCATGCGCCTCATGTAGTTACACACGCGCTCTCCTTCCCCAAAAATAAGTCAAACGCTCATCCTTATGGTCAAATCGACTCCGAGAACCAACTGCCTCACTCAAACCGTGCATTACTGTGGTTAAGCCGATGCCGAGAACAAGACCCCCCCCATCTGTAACCATTTCCCTACAATCCGGCCAATTCCGAGAAATAGGCCCCATTCTGTTAAACCACGATAACCAATTCCGAGAAGAAGAGCCCCCGAATGCTGAAACACGACAAACAGACATCCTGTCACGACCACCTCTCCCTTATCTAAGGAACCAGCCTAGTGTTATTTCTCCACACCTTCGCCTCTCTTGTGCTTCCTCATTCTAAATCATGACTCAGCCTTATCTCCTCTACCATGTCTTCACTCTTTCATGACGATGCCTCCTTTTATGGTCATGACTTCTGTTTTATTGCAACATATGATCCGGGCCTACATGACTTCTGTTTTATGTTAACGTATGATCCGGGCATGCATTGAAGGGAAGCTCCTTCCTCTTTTCCTGCTATAAATACTGTGTGTTCAGATAATAATGTTAGAGATTCTTCCGATCCTCCTCAGGTGACGGAGCTCTCCCTTAACTCGAGTTACTGAATAAAGACCCTGAATTCGAACCACCACGGACTATGCTCTTCATACTTGAACTTATTGATATTGCCTAGAAATTCTGATCAAGGTAAATTACTAAAATATTTACCACAAACCTCCGAGACAGTCGGGAAAGAAGATCCAGGTCTATCTTTGCCAGCTCTGTATAGTTCCAGCCATCTACACGCATCGTCTGGGGTGTCAAAGAATTTAGTTGTGCCATCAAGTATGATGCGGAGCCTCGCTGGGAATAGCAATGAATACTGAATACTTTCACTCCGCAGTTCACGTTTAATCGCTAAGAAAGAGGCTCGCTGGCTGGGGGGCGTCAGTGTAGTCCGGAAAAATATTCACCTTGCTGTTGTCCACCTGATATGGTCCATTCATTCTGGCATTATTGAGGAGCAGGTCTCTGTCACGAAAGTGCAACAACCGTGCCACCACTGGGCGCGGAGGCCGGCCCTGCTGCAGCGGCCTGGATGGGACCCTGTGTGCCCGCTCCAGAGTATAGAAGGAGGAGAGCCCCTCGGGCGCCACTTCCGTCTTGAGCCAGTTCTCCAGATAAGCCACCATGTCGCCATCTTCAACTTTTTCCGGTAGGCCCACTACGCGGATGTTATTCCTTCTGTTGCGCCCTTCTGCATCCTCCGCCCTCCTCTCCAGTGCGTCTATCCGAGTCAAGGCGTTCTTCATGGCGGCGGCCAATGTCTTTTGCGCCGGTTCCAGGGTCCCAACCGAGTTCTCCACTTTCTTGACCCTGTCCGAGAGCTTGCCATGGTCAGCTCTGAGCAAGCCCAGGCCCGTCACAACCTGGGCAATGTCCTGTTGGAGTGCCGACCTTGTGTCCGTTATTGCTGCCAAGATCTTGTCCAATTGGCGCTGTAGGTGTGGGTCCTTCGGCATCTCCGGGTCGAGCTGGTCCCCCTTGTCCGACATTTCTGTGTCTGAGGCAGCCTGCGCATTTCCCTTAGCGCCCTTCGGTTTCCCCATGGCGGCCGCGGTCACCAGCGGCGAAACAGGCAAGTACCTCGATGAGGGGCGTCAGCCGGTGCACCGTCGGCTCCCATCTCAGCACCGACACCGGCGCGATCCACCAACCAGCGCTCAGCGCGACAGCGGAGTGTGTCACGGTCGTTCTCTATCCCGAGGCATATAATCAGGAGCTTTTCTGTTCAGGCTCCAGTGTCCATAGTAGGTGACCAATCATCAGCGGGCCGCTGCAGGAGCGCCAAGAGTGTGTCCACCGCCGTGGCCACGTGGCGCAGGCCTCTCTGTGTCCTTTCGGTATTCGAGCTCGGCTGTAGCGGGCCAAGCGGGGGGCGGTATCCCACCTCCTCCGAGCCAAAAACAAAACTGGGATGGGAAGACGGGCCACCCTAAGGCCTCCACGCGCCGTCAGGCACCGCAGCCCCCTCAAACTACCTCCGCCGCCGTCCTAGGTCGCAGGCCTCCGTCCTCAACCACGCTGGTCCACGTTCGTCCGACGACCAGCTCGATCTCTCCGTGCTCTTTTCCTCGGTTCCTCAACGCGGGCCAGGTGTTCAGTACATCAGCAGGCACAGGGTCCCGGGCAACGGGGCCGGAACTATCTCAGGTTCGGCGGGGCCGTATCAGCACTCTCCTAACTCCTCTGTCTCACAGTGCCCCGGGGGTCTCGTCGGGCGGCGATCCCGACGGGTATCGTTTTAGAAATGAACGGGGGCCGCCGGTAACTCAAACGACTGGCCCCTGCTGTGTTCCGCCAGGAATGGGAAATAGAGAGCAGGTCGTCTCAGAATCCCCGGTCTCCGAGGTCTGCAGATCACTTTAGTAGCTCCGAAGCGGAGCGGGCACCATATTGGATTCAGCGCCGCTCGATCCGCGAACGCCCGAGCGGTCTCCGTTCTCCTCTTCCGCTCGTCTCCGCAGTCCTCCTGTATCGTCCCTCAGCTCAGCGCCCCCACTCTGTCAGTTGGCGGAGGATTGGGGAACCCTTGGAGCTTCCGAAGCAGGATTAATTACGGCTCGATCGCGGAGCCGAGCGTTCAGGCGACCCCCGCCATCGGCGCCTTAGCCACGCCCCTCTCATTGCATCCAGATATATAATACAAGTAACGTTACACTTAGAACAAGTAACGTTACACCTACAACAAGCCAGAACTATTGGCTTTGTCAATGGTTGTTAGTTGAATAAAATAAAAAAGCTAAAACTATAATCCTTTCCTTTCAACTTCTTTCACCGCCTTCCTTTGGCTAACTGGATTCTCACCTAGCAGCAGCATGGGCGTTTTTTGCACTTTCATGTGACAGAATGCCCTGCCCTGGACCGAGGCTGGATGAGGCCACCACATGCTGTGCCAGCCCAGACTGACCCCATTGTCATTCTGTATGGGGCAATCAGCCCCACACAGAATGATAATGGGCGGGGTGGGGCTGCTCTTGTGCTCAGAGGAGTGCGAGGCGCCCGATCAGGGAGCTGAGGCCTTTTGCAGGGGAACAGCTCTGTTCCCTGCAATGCTTAAAAGCCCCGGAGTCAGGCCTCACTCCTGGATGCATTTGTACAGATGGGCTTGTGCAGGGGGGGAAGGAGAGGCCTCCAGGGGGGGCAAGTGCCCCTCCTTGCCCCCCCTGTGGACGCCCATGCACAAGGGGTCTCCCGGCGCCAGTAGAGTAGTGATTACAAATCGCAGTTGTTATTGAGAGAAGAGCCAGGTTTTAAGATCTCTGCGGAATTTCAACAAAGATGGTTCAAGTTTCAATGTAGACGGAAGAGAATACCACAGCCTGGGGGCAACACAGGAGAAAGAGCGTCCGCCCATTCTCGACAGTTTGAAGGGCGGAATAATAATAATAATCCACATTTGTATAGCGCACAATCACCCGTTAGGGTCTCTAGGCGCTGGGGGGCCGTCGGGAAGATTAAGCGAGCTATTGCCCAGAGTCACATGGTGCTGGGCTAACCTGCCGCCGGAGCCGGGGATCGAACCGTGGTCCCCAGATTCCAGCGTCAGTCGCCCTGGCCGCGGCGCCACACCTCTCCCACTCAGGAAGTTTCCATGAGATGAGGATCTGAGGAGGTGGGATGGAGAGTATTGTTGGACAAGGGCCTGGAGGTAAGCTGGAGCCGACCTTTGCTTGATTTTTAACTAATTTATTTTAATCAATTAATACTTCTCACAACTAAATTATAAATTTAAGTAGTCTAGGACCATTCTTTCTTATACCGAACGTTACCCAGGTCCTTTGACTTCTATGGGTCGCCCCATTATTGTAATGGTCCCCAGCGCTAAAGCCGGTGGTCTTTGCCCATGCACACATTAGTGTGCATCCCGGAGCGAAGTCTTTTGGTACGTTCCACTTCCCGGCCATCTGTTCGCAGCAGTGCAGGGATGGGGGGGGGCAGAGGAGGGGGTCCTGTTCAGGAATGCGCTTACATCATGTTGGCGGATACAATTCACCCTCCAGGCGTAGAGTATGAATTATAGTTGCTCGTTTCAACGACGCGTTTAATGCCGCTAAATCGAAATAAAGGGCTTTCTGGGACGAAGTGAGAGAGTTAACTGGTGATGACAGCGTAATTAGCTCCCTGACCCCCCTCCCCCCACACACAGACCCCTTACCGCGACCCGTCTCCTCACAATTGTGAACAACTGGAGTTAAGCACCCCGCAGCTTTGCACGCCCCGCACAGAGACATGTGGACTTTGGGTGGGTGTTCTGAGGTCCAACATCTGTTAGCCATATTCTTCCTGGCATCTCCCCCTTGCCCTGAACTTGGGGAAGCCCCCTCACTTCCTGTTTTCCACTGCAGCAGCTGCATTGCTATTCCAGACTTTCCCTCTCACTCTGTCTCGACTCAGGCGGCAGCAGGAAGGTAAGGTCGCCAGGCCGCTGGCAGGCGGCTGAGCTGTTTGCGTTTGTGTTCTTGCGAAGGCGTAATCTGCGAGTTGGGGACAGAAAGGGGTGCTTTTTAAGTTGTTATTAACTTTTTAAAGTTGTTATTAACTTAAACAATGCCCGCTGCCACATTTTTGCGGAGCCCCGCTTACGTCTGTGTTTTGATAAACGAATTGATATAACGCGTATTTTTTATATTAATGTGACCTCGAAGCGCTGTTTCAAAAATAACATAAACCGAGATTGTGCAAGAACATTTATTGTAAAACTTAATTCACTAAGATAGACCATGGAAAAACCGAAAAGCCTATTACGTCGTCGCAATGTTTAATGGAAACTTAATCCTCAACAGATGTTTATGTATGGGGCCAGAGGGGGTTAATACGCACTCAAACGAGTTGGACCTATATGAGGCACACAGATCTATCTAAGCAGGGAGCAGAACCAGGGCCAAGGTAAAGGTCTGGATCGGATCTTACAGCCCGTGCACGAGCCGAGTCCTGAAAATGTTTGCTATGTAAATCACACAACAAAAATCACATGAAATATAACAATGTCGCTGTAAAACTAAAAAAGTGTATTTCTTTAACACGTGAAGCTTGCACATTAATTCCTTACTTTATTGGACTGCACTGAAAAGTACTCATTAAAAGTATTACTTTTTATTCGTCAAAAATGAGTGGACTAAAAAGCAAGACAATTGTCATGCAAGCCCTATAGGTGACCAAGATTATTATAGTGCGATATGATAGCCTATTACATCAAGTACAAAAGGCTTTTGTACAACTGATATTCTGAACTGCTTTCATACACGATAATGAAGAAAAAAGTTTTGGGGGAAAAAATGGCCTAAAATCACACAATTCAAGCAGTGAAGCCGCAAAAGTTCCAGGTTTTCTGATTTTACTTTGTACAAATCAGCCAGGAAATGGGTATCTATTTACCTTTCCTTATGTTAAGGGTTTGTTTTAACCTCTGTGCATTTTTTTTGCGTTTTTTGTTATACAGAGGGAACTCGAAATGTAAGCCCAGTTACATTATGTGGCATTCATTGCTTATAGGCATGGGGAGATTAATTGATGTGTCCACAATCCCAGGATTTTGAGCAGACGCAAAGATTCGAACCTGGTTCTTTTGACTCATAAAGTAGCATAGAGGGTTTATGAGCCTGCTGCAATGCACATCCTGTAACATGCAGTCACAGATTAGTATTTCATGTATATAGGTTAGTGAGTTACTGTGCTTGACACAGAGATCCATTTTTAGGTCTCACCTACAGCATTGCTTTAACAATGCTTGTTTGGCGAGATTATAGTAAGGCTTTCAAAAGTCTACCCAAACTGCGAATCGGGTACAGTGCATGTGACCCGGGCGCGTGCACATAGCATAGAGCCTCGGCATCAGACTTCAAAGCAAAGGAATCCGCTCCCCCACATCAGACTTCAAAGGAGCCCTCTCCCCCGCCACGCAATGCCGAGAGCTTCAAAGGATGCCGCTACCCCCCCCCCCACCACGCAATACCGAGAGCTTGTTTTTCCAGGCAGCAGAACTGTCAATTTGTTGGGAACTCGCCGGGTTCCTTCCGAGACGATACATCAGCTGAGGCACAAAAGACGGCCCAAAAACATGTTTTTGACTGCTGCTGAAGATCGCAGAGGAACTCTGTGCCTCAGTCCTCGCCATTAAAGTGCTGTGCTGCCACCTGCCGGGCACTGTGAGCAGGCTCCTTGGCACAGAAAGAATTGCGTGAGAACAACTTGTTTTTAAGGTTGTCTTCGTAGACTGTCGAATCTTTAACAGAAAGTAAAGATTTGCCCTTGTTGATAATCGAGTTTGTCACGCTTAAGTTTTGTTGCATTCCGATTCTCAATCGTCTCCTCTTACTTCATCAGCCGTGCTTTCATATCAGTTTCCATTTTGCCAACTGCCGTATGGTCAGATTGTTTGTGTAGTTCTTCCCTGAGCACTTCTATTTCTTTCACAAGCGCCTCCGAATGTTTCACAGCATACTTAATGAGTATTGCCACCATCCACTTGGACAACTCTGCATTGTCATCAGCCCACTCACGGAGAAAGTCCAGATTGGGATTTTTGTAGGTAGGCGGTATAGGTATATGGAGGACCCTCGGAGCTCGTCCCACCTACAGATACTACTGGAGAGACTGACTCTCCCACCTTTTAGATATTTCTTTCCTCTGTAGCTTTTCCAACTGTCTCATTAAATCTTTAGCCTCAGCGAGCTGATCACTCCTTCTCCGTGAGGCTTGGTTGCCGGTGTCATCAGGCACCTCTTCGGTGCTGAATAGATTTTCAGCGGCAGCCTCCCTCTCTCTCAGCTAATTCATGATTCTTGTTGCCACAACACCTCAAGCATTCTCCGTGTCCCGATCTGCAGGAAATTTGTGCTCTCCTCTCTCCCCACTGCCTCCACTAATGCGGCACGGCTTACCGTAATTCTGAGCGCTCTCCGACATCCAGATGACGGCAGCTCAGCCGGTCTTCGTGAATTTGGCTAGGGGGGGCTCCGTGACATGTAACTCTGTACACTTCTCAAATGCCAGTGACCGTGGTGCACCTAATTGAGAGAGCGTGCGGAATCCAGTGCCAGCAATTTGAACAACTATACTCCAATGCCTGACCCATTCATCTGAAATAGGCTCCAGCACACTCGCATTCACAAGACGTCTTTTATTGTGGCATGTTCCGGTAATGCGTTTCGGCTGCCCATGCACCCTTTCTCACAACAAAGAGCGGTCACCATTTTGCTCTTTTTTTTACACCATTTTAAAAAACATTTCTTAAAGGGGCATGTGCAGCTGAAATTGATTAACAAGACTTAAAGATTCACATTCCTAGTGAATCCCGCTGCATCCCACACACACCCACATACACACAATACCACACACATAACCCCCACACGCACCCCCCACACACAACCACAACCCACACACACACACAACCCCACACCACACAACCCCCCACACACACAACCACAACTCCACACACACACAACCCCCCACACACACAACCCCCCACACACACCCACACACACAAACACACACACGCAAACCCCCCCACACACACAACCCCCCACACACACAACCACACCCACAACCCCCCACACACAAACCCCCTCACACACACAACCTCCCCCACACACACAACCCCCACACACACAACCCCCACACACACAACCCCATACACACACAACCACACACACACACAACCACACACAACCATACCCACACACACAACCACACACACACACAACCACACACACAACCACACACACAACCACACACACATACCCACACACACACCACCACACACCCACACCCAAAACCACACACACACAACACCCCCCCACACACACACACAACCCCACACACACAACCCCACACACACAACCACACACACAACCCCCCCACACACAACCCCACACGCACACAACACAAGCCCCCACACACAACCACAACCCCACACACACACAAACAACCCCACACACAACCCCCCACACCTCCCCACACACACACAACCCCCACACACAACCCCCCACACAAACCCCCTACACACAACCCCACACACATCCCTACCCCCCACACAAGCCCCCCACACACACAAACCCACACACACACACACAACGCCACACACTGAACCCCACACACACAACTCCACACACACACAACCACACACACAGAACCACAGACACACACAACCCCCCACACACACAACCCCCCACACACAACTCCACACACACAACCCCACACACACAACCACACACACAACCACACACCAGGATAGCAAAACATAGCATAGCAAAACAAAACATCGCATAGCAAAACAAAACATAGCATAGCAAACAAAACAGAGTATAGCATAACAAAGCACAACAAAACATAGCATAACAAAACACAACACAACAAAAAATAGCATAACAAAACACAATAAAACATAGCACAGCATAACAAAACACAACAAAACATAGCATAGCATCACAAAACATAGCATAGCTTCACAAAACAAATCAAAGCATAACAAAACATAGCATAACATAGCATAGCATAACAAAACAAAGCATATCATAACAAAACATAGCATAACATAGCATAACAAAACAAAACCTAGCATAACAAAGCATAGCTTAACAAAAAATAGCATAAAAACATAACATAGAATAACAAAGCATAGCAAAAAACAACAAAACAGAACATAGTATAAAAACACAACAAAAATAGCACAACAAAACATAGGATAGCATAACATAGCCTAGCAAAAGAAAGCATAGCATAGCAAAACAAAGCATAGCATAGCAAAACAAAGCATAGCATAGCAAAACATAGCATAGCATAACAAAACACAATAAAACATAGCATAACAAAAGAAAACATAGCATAGCATAACAAAACAAAGCACAGCATGGCATATCATAACAAAACACAACAAAACATAGCATAGCATAATAAAGCATGGCATAGCATATCACAACAAAACAGAGCGTAGCATAGCCTAACAAAACACAACAAAACACAGCACAACAAAACATAGCATAGCATAACATAGCATAGCAAAACAAAGCATAGCATAACAAAACACAACAAAACATAGCATAGCATAACATAGCATAGCATAACAAAATAAAGCATGGCATAACAAAACATAGCATAACATAGCATAAAAAAACAAAACCTAGCATAACAAAGCATAGCTTAACAAAACACAATAAAACATAGCATAACAAAACATAGCATAGCATAACAAAGCATAGCATAGCATATCACAACAAAACAGCGTAGCATAGCATAACAAAACACAACAACACAGAGCACAACAAAACATAGCATAGCATAACATAGCATAGCAAAACAAAGCATAGCAGAACAAAACATAGCATAGCATAACAAAACACATTAAAAAATAGCATAGCATAACAAAACATAGCATAACATAGCATAGCACAACAAAACAAAGCATAGCATAGCATAACAAAACATAGCATAACATAGCATAACAAAACATAGCATAACAAAACATAGCATAGAATAAAAAAGCATAGCATAGCAAAACACAACAAAACAGAACATAGCATAAAAAGCACAACAAAGCATAGCACAACAAAACATAGCATAGCATAATATAGCCTAGCAAAACAAAACATAACATAGCATAACATAGCCTAGCAAAACAAAGCATAGCATAGCAAAACAAAGCACAGCATAACAAAACATAGAATAGCATAAAAAACAGAATAAAACATAGCATAACAAATGAAAACATAGCATAGCATTGTTCCCATATTTTGGAGAGCAAAATATGGGCAACAAAGAGGTGTTACATTTCGCAACTACAGGTATCACCATCAGTCAAGAATTGATTTGATTTTGATCAGCCGAAAATTAGTTAATTTGGTGCAATCTGTTTCCCACCTTCCGTTTCATTTATCAGATCATGCGGCTATACATCTAGAACTGGAGGGGTTTCCTAAGAGCCGTTTGAGAAATTGGTCATTTGATTGTTCATTGCTCTCTTCATTGGAAGTTACTAATGCTTTTAATGTGGAGGTTCAGCACTTTATGGACAGTAATATTGGGACACCTTCCCCTGGGTGTGTATGGGACTCATTTAAGGCCTTCTTAAGGGGCCTTATAACAAATAAGGCCACATATAAGAACAAGATCTATATGGAAGCTGTGGCTTCCCTGGAATTGGAGATGGCCAGAGTGCAAGCAGTAATAGCTATGCACCCGGATGTCCCTGCTACCATAGTACAGGAGTGGCAAAATAAACTAGTTACTCTAAAAGGGGAATTGGGCCCAGTTTTGAATGCTCGGGCTCTAGAGAGGTGGGAAGCAAGTACATTAGCCCATTTTGAGTATGGTGAGGGGGCTGGAAAGCTGTTAGCCTGGAAGACAAAGATCGATCAGGTTAGAAATAATATCGATTCTATCATTTCCGGCGGTATAACATACTCAGCCGATGAAGATATTAGGAGGGGCCTTTCGGGAATTTTGTGAAATATACCGTGAGGATAAAATATTGAAATTAAACAAGTTGAAGACTGGTTGGCGGGAGTTTCTCTTCCTGCACTGTCATTAGAACAATGTGTTGTTTTGGAACAACCTATCACCCAGGAAGAAGTCAGACTGGCAATTTCTAGCAGTAAAAAGGGTAGGGCAACCGGTCCAGATGGTTTGCCGTCCGAAATTTATAAGGTCTTGGACTCAACAATCCTCCCTTTTTTGACCCAGCCGTTTAATCAGATTCTCCAAGAGGGAATGCCCCCTCCTACTTCTTGGAACAGTGCCTCGATAACTTTGATACTGAAACCAGGAAAACCGGCAACCTGTTGTGGGTCTTATAGACCAATTTCCATCTTAAATTCTGACTATAAGATCTTTGCGTCAGTTTTGGCAAACAGGTTGGGGGCGGTTGCTACAAGTATCTTGCACGTAGATCAGAAGGGTATTGTAAGGGGTCGCCAGCTTTATGAGTTGACTTATGATCTTATTGGTGCCATTGATATGGCATCTGTGGAGTCACTCCCCCTGGCTGTTCTCACATTGGACGCCACCAAGGCCTTCGATAGGGTCAATTGGATATACCTATCGGAGGTCATGGGGAAATTTAACATCGGCGAGAAATTCATGCGTGCTGTGAGGCTTCTGTATCAGAATCCCTCTGCCTCTTTGCTTGTAAACGGGGAATTATCAAACCCATTTAACATCACGCACGGTACTCGTCAGGGCTGCCCTCTCTCTCCCCTCTTATTCGACTTATATATTGAGCCTTTTGCGCAACAGTTACGGGATGATTGTAACATCAAGCCCTTTATTTTTGAAGGGTGGGAGAAGAAGGGAGCCCTGTACGCGGATGATGTCCTCGTTTTTTCCTCTGAACTTCATTCGGCTTTTCCAGCAGTAATTGCTCTGGCCCATGATTTTGGCAACGTGTCTGGGTATGAAATCAATGCCGCTAAGACGGATATTATGGTCTGGAATGATCCTGAGCCGGTGGCAGGGGCTCAGTTGAGTTCTATCCTACGTTATCTGGGCCTTAATATATATAAGGACATAAATGAATGAAATAGTTCCATCGAATTTTTCGCTTGTTGCCAAGGAGTGTCGTAGACTGATGAGATCTTGGTCTTCGCTCCCTCTATCTTTATTGGGTAGAGCAAATTTAATAAAAATGTCCATACTCCCAAAAGTTTCTTTTTTATTTAACACCATCCCTCTTTTTTTTTAACCCTCTATGATAGCCAAACTTCAAAGTGATATAAGTTCCTTTATTTGGAATGACCACACTCCTAGAATAGCCTGGAAAAAACTTAGGCGCCGCAGAGAAAAGGGCGGTTTGGCGGCTCCTGATTTACAGCTATACGCGTGGGCTTTTCAATTTTCCCATGCCAGGATGATGCTAAAATCGCCCACAAATTTTGGATGTGGGTGCATGTTTGCAGCACCGCTTAGAGGGGAAAAAATAGCTGAGCATGCGTTTTTGTTTAAATTTGGTGACCCCAAATTTAAAAAAAAGTAAAATTGAAGGTGTTGCGGGATATAGCTAAAACATGGGTGAAACTTAGGCGCTCTATAAAAATCGACTATTTCACAAGTAGGTCACCATTGTGGAATTCACCCGGGACCCCGAGTTGGCTTTTAGATAGTCTCGCAATACCACTGAGAGAGGCAGGTATGGAGGTTTGGGGGGACCTTTTTGTGGAGGGTTGCCTACTTCCGTGGGAGGTTTTACTTTCTAAAATAGGGGCGGGACTTTCCTGGTTTAAATACCTGCAAACCAAAAGCTGGGCGCACTCACAGATTTCTGCTAAGGGTAGATTCCCGATAGGGGGTGATAGTAACATAGTGTCCCTCTTACTGGATAAGCCACCGACCAGGAAGTAGGTTTCACTCTGGTATAATCTACTATTGAAGGAGATCGAGGGTGAGTTTCATCTCCCAGAGTTGCTGTGGGCATCACATATTACCAATCACAATGTGGAGAACTTGTGGTTTGAGTCTTTTAAGATCATGTGGAATATAGTGAAACCTTCTTGGTTGCGCAGGAATCACCTTTTTACCTTAAATAGGGCCTACTATTCGCCACAGAGACTTTCAAAATTCTCAAATAATTCATCAGTGGCATGCCCTAAATGTGGTTTGATTGCTGCTTCTGACCTGCATATGTTCCTTGAGTGCCCACTGCTACTGCCCTTTTGGAATGCGGTATGTCTATCACTTACGACTGCCTTGGGTTCTCAAGTCTCGATATGTTCTGCTCTTATAATCTTTGGGGTTGCACCAGAGTTTCAGGGTCCGGCTAAAAATCTACTCTTTTATGGTATCTTGCTGGCCAGAAGAGAAATTTGTAGAAAATGGAAAGGCCCGTTACCTCCTACCTTGCTGGACTGGAGCACTTCGGTGCTACAAACTTCTAAAGTGGATTTATTAAGATCGGGTAATCCGGACAAGAGAAACTTCTGGTTTTTATTAAATTGGCTATAACTGAGTACTTGACCACTGTTTTTTTTATTCTTTTTTCCCCAAGGTCCAATGATTAGGCTGCTTGGTATTTTTCATGCTTGGTATACCCAACAGGGCGATATCGATATAAGAATGGGTACTTGACTGCAGCAAATTACCCCTCTGGCTGTCCTAATGTGGTGCTTTTGTAGTATGGAGACTGTACTGAGGGGTGACTTATTTCGTATCGTTCAGTGCCCCTACCAGTTTACCTGTGACACTATGTCCCTCTCCATGCACTGTTACTTGGTCACCAAGGGCGAAAATGAGGACTAAAAAAACCCCCAAAAAACATAGCATAGAATAACAAAGCATAGCATAGCAAAACACAACAAAACAGAACATAGCATAAAAAGCACAACAAAACATAGCACAACAAAACAAAGCATAGCATAACATAGCCTAGCAAAACAAAACATAACATAGCATAACATAGCTTACCAAAAAAAGCATAGCATAGCAAAACAAAGCATAGCATAACAAAACATAGCATAGCATAAAAACAAAATAAAACATAGCATAACAAATGAAAACATAGCATAACAAAACAAAGCACAGCATGACATATCATAACAAAACATAGCATAACAAAACATAGCATAACAAAACATAGCATAGCATGACAAAGCATAGCATATCATAACAAAACAGAGCGTAGCGTAGCATAGCATAACAAAGCACAACAAAACATAGCATAGAATAACAAAGCATAGCACATCGCAACGAAACAGAGCGTAGCATAGCATAACAGAACACAACAAAACATAGAACAAAACATATCATAGCATAACATAGCATAGCAAAACAAAGCATAGCATAACAAAACATAGCATCGCATAACAAAACACAACAGAACATAGCATAACATAACAAAACAAAACCTAGCATAACAAAACAAAGCATAGCATGGCATATCATAACTAAACACAACAAAACATAGCATAGCACAACCCCACACACCCACACATAACAAAACACAACAAAACATAGCATAGCATCACATAACACAACAAAACATAGCATAGCATCACAAAACATAGCATAACAAAAAATAACAAAACATCGCATAACAAAACACAACACATCAAAACATAGCATATCAAAACATAGCATAGCATAACAAAACACAACAAAACATAGCATCGCATCACAAAACACAAGAAAACATAGCAAAGTATCACAAAACATAGCATAGCATCACAAAACAAAGCAAAGCTTAACAAAACATAGCATAGCATAACAAAACACAACAAAACATAGCATAACAAAGCACAGCAAAACAAAACAGCCTAGCAAAACAAAGTATAGCATAGCAAAACAAACATAGTATAGCGTAACAAAACAGAGTATAGCATAACAAAACACAACAAAACATAGCATAACGAAGCACAACACATCAAAACATAGCATAACAAAACACAACAAAACATAGCATAGCATAACAAAACACAACAAAACATAGCATAGCATCACAAAACACAACAACACATAGCATAGCTTCACAAAACATAGCATAACTTCACAAAACAAATCAAAGCATAACAAAACAGCATAGCATAACGAAACACAACACATCAAAACATTGCATAACAAAACACAACAAAACATAGCATAGAATAACAACACACAACAAAACATAGCATAGCATCACAAAACACAACACATAGCATAGCATCACAAAACATAGCATAACTTCACAAAACAAATCAAAGCATAACAAAACATAGCACAGCATAACGAAATACAAAAAAATAGCATAACAAAACATAGCATAACAAAACATAGCATAATAAAACATAGCATAACAAAACATAGCATAACATAGCATAGCATAACATAACAAAGCATAGCATAGCATAACAAAACATAGCATAGCATAACAAAGCAAAACCTAGCATAGAATAACAAAGCATAGCATATCGCAACAAAACAGAGCGTAGCATAGCATAACAAAACACAACAAAACATAGCATAGCATAACATAGCATAGCAAAACAAAGCATAGCATGACAAAACATAGCATCGCATAACAAAACACAACAGAACATAGCATAACAAAACAAAACCTAGCATAACAAAACAAAGCATAGCATGGCATATCATAACTAAACACAACAAAACATAGCATAGCATCACATAACACAACAAAACATAGCATAGCATCACAAAACATAGAATGGCATAACAAAAAACAACAAAACATAGCATAACAAAACACAACACACCAAAACATAGCATAACAAAAGATAGCATAGCATAACAAAACACAACAAAACATAGCATAGCATCACAAAACACAAGAAAACATAGCAAAGCATCACAAAACATAGCATAGCATAACAAAACACAACAAAACATAGCATAACAAAGCATAGCAAAACAAAACATAGCATAGCAAAACAAAGTATAGCATAGCAAAACAAGCATAGCATAGCATTACAAAACAGAGTATAGCATAACAAAACACACCAAAACATAGCATAACGAAACGCAACACATCAAAACATAGCATAACACAACAAAACATAGCATAGCATAACAAAACACAACAAAACATAGCATAGCATCACAAAACACAACAACACATAGCATAGCTTCACAAAACATAGCATAACTTCACAAAACAAATCAAAGCATAACAAAACATAGCATAGCATAACGAAACACAACACATCAAAACATAGCATAACAAAACACAACAAAACATAGCTTAGCATAACAAAACACAACAAAACATAGCATAGCATCACAAAACACAAGACATAGCATAGCATCACAAAACATAGCATAACTTCACAAAACAAATCAAAGCATAACAAAACATAGCATAGCATAACGAAACACACAAAAAATAGCATAGCAAAACATAGCATAACATAGCATAACACAGCATAGCATAACAGAACAAAGCATAGCATAGCATAACAAAACATAGCATAACATAGCATAACAAAATAAAACCTAGCATAACAAAGCATAGCTTAACAAAACACAACAAAACATAGCATAAAAACATAGCATAGAATAACAAAGCATAGCAAAACACAACAAAACAGAACATAGCATAAAACACAACAAAAATAGCACAACAAAACATAGGATAGCATAACATAGCATAACAAACATAACATAGCATAACAAAACACAATAAAACTTTGCATAACAAAAGAAAACAGCATAGCATTACAAAACAAAGTACAGCATGGCATATCATAACAAAACACAATAAAACATAGCATAACAAAACATAGCATAGCATAATAAAGCATGGCATAGCATGTCACAACAGAGCGTAGCATAGCCTAACAAAACATAGCATAACATAGCATAGCAAAACAAAGCATAGCATAACAAAACACAACAAAGCATAGCATAGCATAACAAAACATAGCATAACAAAACATAACATAGCATAGCATAACATAGCTTAGCATAACAAAATAAAGCATAGCATATCAAAATATAGCATAACAAAACAAAACCTAGCATAGCAAAGCATTGCTTAACAAAACACAACAAAACATAGCATAACAAAACATAGCATAGAATACCAAAGCATAGCATAGCATATCGCAACAAAAGAGAGCGTAGCATAGCATAACAAAACACAACATATAGCACAACAAAGCATAGCATAACATAGCATAGCAAAACAAAGCATAGCATAACAAAACATAGCATAGCATAACAAAACACAACATAGCATAGCATAACAAAACATAGCATAACAAAACATAGCATAACAAAGCATAGCATAGCATAACAAACAAAGCATAGCATAACAAAACATAGCATAACATAGCATAACAAAACAAAACCTAGCATAACAAAGCATAGCTTAATAAAACACAACAAAGCATAGCATAACAAAACATAGCATAAGAATAACAAAGCATAGCATAGCAAAACACAACAAAACAGAACATAGCATAAAAAACACACAACAAAACATAGCACAACAAAACCTAGCATAGCATAACATAGCATAACAAAACAAAACCTAGCATAACAAAGCATAGCTTAATAAAACACAACAAAGCATAGCATAACAAAACATAGCATTAGAATAACAAAGCATAGCATAGCAAAACACAACAAAACAGAACATAGCATAAAAAACACACAACAAAACATAGCACAACAAAACCTAGCATAGCATAACATAGCCTAGCAAAAGAAAGCATAGTATAGCAAAACAAAGCATAGCATAACAAAACATAGCGTAGCATAACAAAGCATAGCATATCGCAACAAAACATAGCGTAGCATAGCATAACAAAACACTTCAAAACATAGCACAACAAAACATAGCATAGCATAACATAGCATAGCAAAACAAAGCATAGCATAACAAAATATAGCATAGCATAACATAACACCACAAAACATAGCATAACAAAACAAAACCTAGCACAACAAAATATAGCATAGCATAACAAAACACACTCACTCACTCTCAACACATATTGCATTACAAATGCAATAGGTGTCACATTTGCGAATGTTTAAGCTATTGGAATTGTAAATGACAATGCTATTAATGTATCTATTTTCAAAACCAACACATAAATACAAAATTTGACATTTACAATGCCAATAGCGCAAACTTTACTAATGCGAGACCTATTGCATTGCAAATGCTTGTTTGATTCTAGTTCGCATGTTACAATACATGTATTGTAGCACAGTGAGTTATGAATCAATAACAAGGAGATACATTAAAACTGTAAGCCATGGGTTTAAATCCTTATGGTTTTTTTCTCAAGTTGTTGTCATTCTAAGTTTGCAAAGATGGGTCACTTTTGGTAGCAATAAAATCTTGTTAGTCCAAATGCCCGCAATCACTGCGTTACATTTTAAATCCTGACTTTGTGTTTTTTCTGACTGTGCACTCTTAGCATATAATTAGGTCTCCCGGTATTTATGGTATATTTTTGGGTCATTTCCATCTGTATTTATCCATACTCTGTAATGTTTGCTCATTACCCAAGCATTCTACGGAAATTTGGGATCTACTCTACTCTCCTCAACACAGCCAGACCTGGGCTTTCTAACGGAAACCTGTCTCAAACCCCATTCTATGCCTTCCATTGCTTTGGCCATACCAGATGGTTATGCGTTTATTAGAATGGATAGACCAGCCAAGACGGGGGAAGGGATTGCAATCATACATAAGGATAGCATCAAAGTCTCTGTTTTAGATGAACACTGTGACTCAAAGATGGAAGTTCTAATTTTTCGAATCGACCTGTCAGCTCAAGTCAGCTGGAAGGGGGCCTTGGTTTACCACCCCCCCTACCCCCCGGCCCTTTGGCAGATCTTTCAAATATACTGATTGAACTTATAGCCCCTCATGTACTTGCCAGCACCAACTTCCTATTATTAGGCAGCTTTAACATCCATAGTGAATGTTCTAACAATATGGAGTCATCAGCCTTCTTGAATGACCTTGCACTTTTGGACCTAAAAAAAAGAATGATGGTCCTACCCACACGGCTGGCCATACATTAGATAATATTCTTTCTAACTCCCCTAACATACACTGTGAGACACCAGAGCAACTCACATGGACGGATCATGCTTTAATTGAGTTTGCAATTAAAACCTATAAAATAGAACACAGGGGCCAATATCAAGATGCCAGTAGGACCCATAGGCATTGGCCGAAGATCACCCCAGAAAACTTCCAAGCTTCTCTGAAAGTCAATTGGAACAAACTCTCTGATAGTCTAGAAGAAGCGCTTACATACCACAATTTAACATTAACTCAAACCATAGACCATCTTGTTCCAGTGAAATGTTCTCCTACTCATCCAAAACGCCAGCAAGCTATCTGGTATACACCTTACCTACTTTCATTGAAAAACTCTGTAGGAAACATGAGAGGAAATGGCGTATCTCCCACAAAGAAAGTGATAAAACCCAGTTCTTAGTGTCTATGTCGAGCTATCATAATAGTATCAAGCTAGCACGAAGGAATTACATTTCCACCCAACTCACTTTGGCTGGTAATGCGCTGAAGGTTTTGTATAACATTCTCCAGCAATTTATAAACCCTAAGGCTTGTGAAAACGCAGAAGTCCCCACACAATTACACTGCAACCAAGTTGCATCATACTTTTCACAAAAAATTGAATCAATTTATGACAGTATTGTTTCTTCGAGTAGCCCACTTCAATCACACATGACAGTGGATGTATTAGGACAGATTCTTTCTACGCTACTCGATAACTTCCCTCCACTTTCCATCACAGATGTAGAGACTTTAATGCACCAAGTGAAGTCTGGTTCCCCTAGTGACATAATTCCTGCTAGAATAGTTAACACTCTTATCCCTCAACTCGCACCACTGTTTGAACATCTTTTGAATCTATCATTGAAGGAAGGCCATGTTCCATTGGAGTTGAAAGCATCACAGATAATGCCCATTCGAAAGAACACGAAAGCCCCTCTGACCGACCTGACCAATCTCACTCCTACCCTTTCCGAGTAAAGTATTAGAGAGACATGTCAACAAATACCTCTCTAGCTATGTCGACTCTTCAGGCAGCCTAGACCCCTCCCAGTCAGGCTTTAGGCCCAAATATAGCACAGAATCAGCCCTGCTAGAGGTCACAGATAACATCAGAATGACCCTGGACAAGGGCCATTCTATGATTCTGGTGCTATTGGACCTATCCGCCGCATTCAACACTGTTTCCAATCAAATACTGCTCGGAAGGTTGAAGGAAGTGGGACTAAGGGACTATGCCATTCGTTGGTTGGCAAGTTTTCTTTCTGGCCGGACTCAGACGGTCACTCTAGGTGCGTAACGTTCTGCACCCATGGGACTTACCAAGGGAGTTCCACATGCCTGAGCCCGACTTTTTTCAACATCTATGTGGCTCCCTTGGCTAATATTCTAAGAAAATATGGGTTTGTTCCAATATCATACGCAGATGATACACAGCTGCTCTTCCCCTTCAATGAACTCACCCCTACCATCCAGGAGACGTTTTCTCTGGGCATGAATACCATCTCACAGTGGATGAGGAGTAATTTCCTCCAATGTAACGTTGGGAAAACCGAGCTCTTACTTTTTGGAGAGGCCCCTGTATTATGGCCCCCAAACTGGTGGCCCATCAATCTTGGAAAGCCCCCTGTCCCTAAAACGTCTGTTAAAAACTTGGGAGTTCGGTTAGACCAAGCTCTTTCTTTTAAAGAGCATGTTGGCCAGACAGTGGGTGCATGCTTTCACACCTTGGCCCTACTCCAACGAGTCTTTCCTTTTCTTCCAGACTCTGTTCGAAAGACTCTGACCCAGGCACCTATATTGAGCCGCTTAGACTATTGCAATGGTCTGCTGCTCTCTGCCAATGAAGCACTAATTAACAGACTGCAAGTGGTCCAACACACGGCGGCACGTTTGGTCTTAAACATGCCGCCCAGATCAGCCTCCCGCCCTCTCTTTCTAAAACTCCACTGGCTCCCAATACACCAACGAATAAAGTTTGAGGTTTGCCATACTATTCACAAGGCACTACACAATCTTGGCCCCAGGTATCTGTCTGAAAAGTTTATTCCCTATCTTCCATCGAGAGCTTCGTGCTCCAACACTAAATATCTGCTAACAGTTCCCAGAATCAGGAGAGCGAGATTGGGGGGTAAATCTCTCTCATACCTTGGACCCTACGAGTCTTTCCTTTTCTTCCAGACTCTGTTCGAAAGACTCTGACCCAGGCACTTATATTGAGCCGCTTAGACTATTGCAATGGTCTGCTGCTCTCTGCAAATGAAGCACTAATTAACAGACTGTAAGTGGTCCAACACACGGCGGCACGTTTGGTCTTAAACATGCCGCCCAGATCAGCCTCCCGCCCTCTCTTTCTAAAACTACACTGGCTCCCAATACACCAACGAATAAAGTTTGAGGTTTGCCGTACTATTCACAAGGCACTACACAATCTTGGCCCCAGGTATCTGTCTGAAAAGTTTATTCCCTATCTTCCATCGAGAGCTTCGTGCTCCAACACTAAATATCTGCTAACAGTTCCCAGAATCAGGAGAGCGAGATTGGGGGGTAAATCTCTCTCATACCTTGGACCCAAGCACTGGAATGACCTTCCTCTTCCAGTAAGAGAATGTTAGAACCATCTTGTTTTTAGAAAATTACTTAAAACCACTCTTTTCTGTTTTTAAACAAGCTACAGTTTCACCTTGAACAACTGATACGCACCCACATAAGCGCAGAGATACTCCTTGGAGTCGATTCTGGCGCTATATAAACCTTTAAATAAATAAATAAATATATATTTTTGGGCCATTTTATCTGTATTTATCCATATTTATTTTGTGTTTTTGGTATATAAGTAGTTGTAAAACTCTACATTTCTGTATCCATTTAACTGATAGACGGGCACTCATACTATGATGTCTGTCGTTTTTTAGCTATTTAAGCTGTCAAATATTACATAACAGTACATCCAATGGTAAATACTAGCATTATACCATAAATGTATATGACATATTCTGTTATTTAAAGAAATGTCATCCTGTTTTTAGGTCTCGCCTGTCGATGCGCATGCGCATCGAGCTTGCGAGACTATGGGGGCTTAACCACTCTTTAACTAACTTGCAAGGAATCGTGGCGATTCCTTGCAGTGCCCGTGACTTTTAAGCTCAATGCGCATGCGCTTAGAGCTTAAAAGCGCGTGCACATCTCACAGCCTCCCCCAGCTCCGCCCCCTCCTCTCCTGCCCGCCGTGTCGCATTTCTCCTCCCCCCACCCCTTCTCTCTCGTCCAGCCGTCGTGTTTATTTATTGTTTTACCCGCTCCGCCCCCTCCCCTGCCCGCCGTGTCGCATCGTCATGGCAGCTTTGAAAGTAGGGGCAGAAGAGCGCCACTCTCTCTCCCAGCACCCCCCCCCCTCCAGCATCCACTCCCCCCTTGTCTCTCTGTGCCCGCCCCCACCACTCCTAATGAGCTGCTTGTTTTCATTTGCAGTACACCATGTGCGCATTTACTTTCATAACGGTGGCTCACCGTTTTAACTTGTTTTAATTTCCCAATCTGACCAAAAGGTTTGCCGATGCCTGACGTGCTACTGCTCCGCCCCCTCCCCTGCCCGCCGTGTCGCATCGTCATGGCAGCTTTGAAAGTAGGGGCAGAAGAGCGCCACTCTCTCTCCCAGCACACCTCCCCCTCCAGCATCAACTCCCCCCTTGTCTCTCTGTGCCCGCCCCCACCACTCCTAATGAGCTGCTTGTTTTCATTTGCAGTACACCATGTGCGCATTTACTTTCATAACGGTGGCTCACCGTTTTAACTTGTTTTAATTTCCCAATCTGACCAAAAGGTTTGCCGATGCCTGACGTGCTACTGACCTCTCCACAGCCATGCCTACCTAATGGAGTACATGCTTGAATATATGTATATAGCCAGGCAAATTTTTTTACCCGCTCCGCCCCCTCCCCGCCGTGTCACGTCTCTCTGTGCCCGCCCCCACCACTCCTAATGAGCTGCTTGTTTTCATTTGCAGTACACCATGTGCGCATTTACTTTCAGAACGGTGGCTCACCGTTTTAACTTGTTTTAATTTCCCAATCTGACCAAAAGGTTTGCCGATGCCTGACGTGCTACTGACCTCTCCACAGCCATGCCTACCTAATGGAGTACATGCTTGAATATATGTATATAGCCAGGCAAATATAAAGTACAACAAAAAAAACATTTGTCGCATTTCTTCTCCCCCCTCCCCTGCCTTCCCTCCGTCTCTCTTTTTTTTTTTTACCCAAAACATTTGTCGCATTTCTCCTCCCCCCCCTTCTCTGCCTTCCCTCTGTCCTTCAGTTGCTTCATGCCTTTGCTTGACCTCTTTTCCTTCATTCTTTTCGTAACCTCTACTCCTACTCCGCCTTTCAGCATCCTTTCATCCCCTTCCTCCTCCCCCTCACTTCAGCCCTCCCTTCTCGTTTCCTCTCTCTTCTAAACACGTCATTCGTCCCTGCCTTCAATATCCTCTCTTCTTTCCCTCATCCGACCCCCTCCATGTCCATATTTACCCTTGCCCCCTTCGCCCCCTTCCCTCCCTGCCCCTCCCCATCACTGTTGGCCACACCATTGAATAGAATTAATTCCGCCATGCTGTTCGCAACGGGCCCACCCCTGCAGCAGGCATTGCTTGAAATCAAAGGCGCTTGGAGGTCTCCACTGGGTTCTCTTTGTTTTCCGCCCAGGCGCTGCTTTGATCCGTGGCTGATTATTATGAGAACCCGGAGGGGCTCCTGGCCCCCAGCGTTAAGGGCTCCTCGCCTGCAATCGGATACTTTTAGAGTCTGCCCTTTAGTTTTCACAACAAAGCAAAGACAACCCTGAAAATGTCCATGAAGTATAAAACATCTTAATGTAAATTGTCCGGCAAATTCCCACTGAACACCACCACATCCACCATCACCACCACATCCACCACCACATCCACCACCACATCCACCGCATCCACCACCACCACCGCATCCACCACAACCACATCCACTGCATCCACCACCGCATCCACCACCACATCCACCACCACATCCACCACCACATCCAACATCACCACCACATCCACCACCACATCCACCACCACATCCACCATCACCTCCACATCCACCATGACATCCACCGCCACATCCACCACCCCATCCACCACCACCACATCCACCACCACCACTGCATCCACCACCACATCCACCGCCACCACATCCACCGCATCCACCACCGCATCCACCACATCCACCATCACCTCCACATCCACCATGACATCCACCACCACATCCACCACATGCACCACCACCACATCCACCACCACATCCACCGCATCCACCACCACCACCGCATCCACCACCACATCCACCACATCCACCATCACCTCCACATCCACCATGACATCCACCGCCACATCCACCACCACATCCACCACCACCACATCCACCACATGCACCACCACCGCATCCACCACCACATCCACCACCACATCCACCACACCCACCACCACCACATCCACCACCAGGTGCAAATGCAATGTTCTTGGATTTTCGTCACAATAAAATACACTGAACATAATCTTCACAAAATTAATTTACAAACGTTTAAGCTATTGCCATTATAAATTACAATAAATGTTATTTAAGTATTAATTATTTACAAAATTAAAAGCCATTGTTATTTGCAATATCAATACATCTAAGTCACGTAAAGACAACACACATTGCATTACAAATGCTATAGGTGTCACATTTGCGAAAGTTCAAACTATTGACATTGTAACTGACAAAGCTATTACTTTTGCTATTTTCAAAACCAACACATAAATAAAAAAGTGTCATTTACAATACCAATTGTTCAAACTTTCCTAATGCGAGACCTATTGCATTTCCAATGCTTGTTTTCCCTTGCTGTCCATCTGCTGAGCTGCTGGCCTATAATACATGAAAGACTGCATGGATAATTGCTTAAAAGAAGCACACTTTTCTGTATTTATCATCTTTTAAAAATAAATGCAGACAGAAAATAGATTGTTTTCTGTCTGTATTTATCTGTAAAAATCCGTAAAAACCGAAAACGGGGAGCCTTACACATAATCTTCATGAGTATGAACGATATGTGACTTCTTCACCTAATAACCCTCATTATTTTTATAACAATTCCTGTAGATTGATTTACACACCTAAATGATTTAGTGTCTTTGTGATGTAAAGTGCTCTGACACCCTACACTGGTATAACTAGCAATATAAAAGAATTAAATACAAAATTAGTAAGTGCCATTTAAATTGTTATTGATGTAAACACAGATACGTCTGGCTACAGTGCATGCACATCTCTTATATGGCGTGGGGTGGAGGGGTTGACAAAGTTAAACAGTTGCCTCTAAATCACAATTGAGTGCTTGTGAAGTGATAAGTTGTGGACCTTTGTTCCCTCCATTGCACTGGCATCTAGGTGATAGGCTCCCGATAGCTCTCCCCAGGGTGAAAGTTATACAACATAAGGGCTGATGGCGCTTTAAATCATACCTTTGTTTTGGTCCCAGCAGGAAGTGAAAACAAGAACCCCCCACCCCCCTTGCGGCCTACAGGTTGCCGCTCCGAACAGGAAGCAGACAATGTGTAGGCGCTGCTGAATTGTGTCCCGGTGTCAGAAAATGCCACCAGGACAAATTCACAAGACACACAATTGATGGATGGAATGCAGAACAAATCAAAACATTCACCCCCAGTCAAGAGATCTGGGTTAAATCCATCATTCTTTTGCTCACCATGCCACCCCAGTTTAGACCTGGCCATATGCAAACCAGTCTTGATCCTGTGCCTCATGAGAACAGTCCAGCCCAAACTGCCAAGCCAGGTTCTCCCTGGACCGGAAACAAGCATCCTAGGACCGGTTTCGTGATTTCACCACTCTTCAGCCAGGATTCCATGAGGCAAGGGTTGAGACAGATTTGCATATGGCTGCATTCATACTGGAATGGCCTGGTGAGCATAAAAACGATGGATTTAAGTCCAGATCCCTGTACTGGGGTGAATGTAAGACATTGTTCTGCATTCTGTCCATCAACTGTTGTTTTTGCATTTGTCACCCCGAGTGGGGCGGGTATGCCCAGACGTGGGTTCCGTGCTCTCCATGCCACTGGAATCAAGCTATCCTGGCTGAAGAGGGGTGAAACCCTGAAACAGGTCCTAGGATGCTTGTTTCCAGTCCAGGAAGGACCTGGCTTGGCAGTTTGCATTTGTCACCCAGAGCAGGACAAATTCAGCATATTTCACTGGGTTGACTAGATCCCAGATTTGGCCCAGAAATACCTCCGAGAACTGGGACTCACTGGGACCCCCCCCCCCTCATTTCCTGCACTGTACCTATGTAAATAGATGGCCATTTTTTCCAAAATAAAAGAACCCCTCATCCCACCATTCGACCTCCAAGTAAGCATCATTGAATTTGCTTTGCAGACCTCTGTTCAGCCTCATTTGTTTTGGTTTCATGCTTTCTAGATGTCTAAGCTGGCAGACTACCCTAATTTCTGGGTCACATCCCAGTCATAGTTTTTTGAGTGGAGAGGGTGCTGCCAGGATAGACAGACCCAGCATTGTGATTGAATGTGGGTGTAAAACCTTATTAAACAAAATACAAACTGTAGACATGCAGAACATTGCGCCTCTGAAAAATCACAAAACAAAACTTACAAATGACATAACTGTATGGAAACTGAAGGGGGGCTCTGATTAGGAGACCCTGATGTTTGCAGAGCAATGATTGCAGTGAAATATCTGTGCACTCTTCAGCCACCTCAGGGGCACAGGGACACGTCCTGGTGCCAAAATCAAAATTCCTGTAAGACCCTGCATTCGACTGCACATATAGATGGTAGAGGGTTGTACAAGGAAGGGTTAGAGCCCAAGAGCAGTGTCCCCTTGGGTACCAAACCTAGCCTGGGGTAATCAGGCTTGATTCCCCAAACACCACAGACCTCCATTAAGTGAGAAAGGTCATATTTATTAAGATTGCTCTGAGGTTAATTCCATGTTCAGATACAATCAATATACCTCAGCGGTTAATTTCACGTTCAGATAAAATAATTATACTCAAGCCTCACTAATAGAGAGCGTACATCTGACTAGCCACCTTCCCTTAAAGCTACCCCCAAATGCCCAAATAATACCCAAGAAATTACTCACATGCCACACCTACATTTTCCCTCTGCCTTCTCACAGCCAGTCTTCCCACAACAACCTCACCCAAGCAAGTCATCAAGATCTTAAAGCTTTCCCCAGCTTGACCTCTTCAAACTCTCCCGAACTTGTACTCCAACCCCTATGCTGTGCTCCCCCTCCCTGATAGGTGCATATGTCTGTCCGGGATTCACCATCCGCCCAACTACTGCCAACCTGGAAAACCTTACTAAGGTTTTTTCCTGTCCCAACCCCCCCTCTTTTAAAACAACAAAACCTTATACACGATCTAAAATACTCAACACCATACCTTTTTGCACCACAACTTGCTAGCAGTTCCGTAACTTCATCAAATAATATGCATTTCCACACAAAGATAAATGCACTCCATCCTCATGGCCCTGTTTAATTTGCACCTCAATTTGCCTAAATGCTCTTTAGCCTTACTAAGTCCTCCTTCATTATATTTAATAATGAAGAACAGATAGCTGACCCTAGTCACTTAAGACAAAATGAATTATTAACGGATCTGGAAATCCTCTACCAAGAAAGAGCTCCACCAATAAAGGCAACAGCTACCCGGTTCTCACCCACCAAAATCCCTCATGTCTGTTGCTTGGTAGTCCAAAAGAGGGGCATTTGTACAATCATCAGAAAACTCTGCCACAACCGAACCAATGAATAACCCACAATTCATTTAATAATTTTTCAGGTTGGTAGGCTATGCATGCAACCTACAAATGAAACATAAATAACATCGCATTATGATGCTGCATCATTTCCAGCAATATAATCATTCACAGACGTCCCCTCAGGCCATGACTAATGGTGGATCAAACACTTTCAAATCAGGCAATGGACAGTCAAAAAACAGACCTGTGATCTTCTCCTCACTCACTCCATTCAACAATTTCTACCTCACCACTAAGTGTAGTTCCTTCTCTGATTTCATATTATCTGCTCAACGCTGCTGCCATTGGAATTGGTAACCTAGTCTGAATCCAACACTGAAACCCCATTGTAGATAGTTGGCAGCTGCCCTATCAGGATAACATGCAAACCAACCAATGTAACATCCGATCCATCTTAACCGATGTAGTGGCCCTTGTGTGGAGTCTGAGCCTGATGCCCTCTGCCCTGATATGGCCTCTATTGTTCACCCACTGGAAACAGCCTGAAACATTGTGTAAGTGGATGTCTCCCTCCACATCCTGAACATATGTGCGGATAGCAGCAAAGCTGGCGGAAACACAAATCCTCTGATAAACCCCCAACATGCTCCTCCTAAGACCATAGACTGACCTCTTACATATACCCACCCCCTGTACGACCCTGGACAGTACGATCTAGAAAGAGCCTACACTCAATCGTGAAACCGATTGCTGTATGTGCAGCCAGCACCGAATGCATGGGTGCATGCCACTGAAACCACAGCTCGGAGGCAGCTTCCCCCCAGGGCTGCACTGGATTGATGCTGAACCAAGCTCTGAATTCCTCATCTTATTTGCTGCCGACATTCATCTGCGCCTATTTGATAATATCCATGTGTTTGAAAAGAGCTACCACTTTGTCAGTGTAATGGTCTCAGTATACACGAGGGTGAATCAAAAAGTCTCATGTCCAATTATCAATAGTTATCGGAACCCACGGCCGCCTCGTCAATTCCCTCTCTTTCTCCATTGAACCCTCTTTTGCTTGTATCTCCTCAAGTAATAGTTTAAACACATCAACACATTCTCCATGCCAGTTCTTCTCTGAGGTATTGTTTGACAAATGTGCTCCCAATGGCATTGTTATTCCCCCCAGTTGTTTGTCTTTAGAAACATAATTTTAACATCCACGCCTTTCTCTTCAGTTTTATTCGTCTCTGTCACATTATGAACCACAGATTTTATCCCTTCAATCTCTTTAGCCTTGCCAACATCCTTTTTAACCCCTGCTGCGCCCTAATATTTATCAATCTCTAATTCCTTTACCGTTTGCTCCTTGAACCCATACGTTGGCTCAATAATTCCATCACCTACCCAATCGATTTTACTTCACATCTTCTATGCCTGGGCGCCCAAACGTACCAAATAGACCATCACCTCCCTGTACCTGGTTGTAACTGCTTGGACAGTCTGCCTGCAATTCCACAACCTCTGTCTCCGTAAGGTTGCCTGCTTAGTTGATGTGGCCACCCTTGAATTCTGTAATGCATCAAACCATCGTCCACTGTTAATTACCCCACCCCTAAACCCAGCCATTTGGTCTTTCTCCACATCCCCAGTCACCGTACTAGCTACAATTGTACCTTGCTCCAAATGATCACTTCCATCCTTGTGAGCTCGATGGAACAAAGAGCAAGTACAAATACTGGACCAACTGGCAGATGCATCAACGTAGCCTTTTGCTATTCCTAAATAGCGATTTTTAAGGAATCGCTATTTAGGAATAGCAAAAGCCTATGCATGTAGGAATCGCTATTAAAATAGCGATTCCTAAACATTCCTTAATTGCTACTCGCAAATTGCTAGTCGCAATTAAGGAATGCTGTCCCATTCATTCCTATGGGCCTACAGGCCCATAGGAATGAATTGGAGATTTCATGAGCAATTTGCGAGTACCAGTAGGTACTCGCAAATTGCTCATGCAATTTTAAGTGTGCAAGGGTGTCAAAATGACACCCTGTTGCACCCCTGAATGTGATCTCTGCACATATGTTGCACACACACATGCCCTAAGGGCATGTGTGTGCGCAACATGAAGCTTTGAAAAATGCACAAAAGTGCCTTTTTCAAAGTTTTAGCAAATTACCAGGACGTTCAACTTCGCTATTTATTTTACTTTCATGCATTGCATTTAAGGAATCTCAATTTGGGATTCCTTAAATGCAATCGCAATTTAAGGAATCTCAATTTAGAGATTCCTTAAATTGTGATTTTTGCATTTGGGATGATGCATTCCAAATACAAAAATACCGGGAGCAAAGGGGCAGATTCTGAGAATCTGCCCCTTTGCTCCCGGTATTTACTGATGCATATGCCTGAATGTTATTTGTCCAAATGAAATTCCTCCAAATGATCACTTTCATCCTCATATCCTAAAAACAAGACATCCTCAGCTACCACTAGCATTCCTGTACCACTCACTCTCATACACTCCCAAGGTCCAGCTCTCCCATGCTGCTGCACCACTCTGCTTCCTCCCCGTTTTTCCGGATGCTTTCTCCTGCTTTTTCCTATTTTTTTCCGCTTTCATCTTCCTTTATCCCCATTTTTTTGAGTGATTTCTCCTGCTTTCCCCTCATTTTGACTGCTTTCTCGTTCCTCACCCACGTTTTTAGGTCTCGCCTACGCAGCACACATGCGCTGCTAGGGAGACCTTTAGCGGTGTGCAGCTCTTTTTCAAAAGCACATACTCGGCTTGTGGCGGCATACGCCTTGTGGGAGTGTGCAGCGGCGCGTCACAAGCATGAGTATGTGATTTGAAAAAGAGCAGACTGCTCTCCCCAGCGCACGCGCACCACTCGTGGGTGTGATCCAGCGGGCTATAGAAAATATATCATAAACTACGCTACCCAACTTCATAACCTATAAACAAAATTCTATACTAAATATGGACCCATTTATGAACCTGATATATTTTGGGCCTACTGAATCAGGTGGTCAGAATAAATCTATATACATCATCTACACACTATATACATATTTATATATTTGCAGAAAGAATATTGTCATTAGAATAAAACTCAACCATTTAAACGACCACCATAGGTGACGTGATCTAGCTAATGGTAACCTATACTTCTAAATAATCAAGACCAGCTTGTTTGTCAAAAGTAAGATTTTATTTTCTAAATTATAGTATATAAGTTGTAAGTTTTATAAATGAAATTTATTTGCAATAAAGCAAGCATGATAGTGAGAAATATAGAAATTCACAATTTAAGCGATTGAATCAAATTTAAAGAAATTATATAAAGTTTAGCATTTCTAAAACCTATTTCCCTAACTGAGCTAAATAGACAGAAATCAAAGTAAAGATCTTTGAGGATTCTTACGTGCTCCACGCAAAGTCCAGCAGCACATCACCCTCATCGGAAAGTCAGAAAGCAGCAGCCAGCCCAACCCTAAGGGCATGACTTTTTATACCTTTCTACGCTAACTAAACTAGCAAAGGAAAGTTTTCAGAAATCTACGACGTCCCATTGGTTGAGAGTGACAAGTGACATGTCACCCGATTCTTAAAAAGTTCCACAAAATCATGTCTTACAAAGACCATTGTCTCTTCCACGTGAAGCCAGAGGCTTCCTGCGATTGCAACTTTGTATTAAGTCATCCTCGCAGCTTCCATAGTCTTTCAGTGCAATTTCCGCGGATGCCAAGTTAAGGACTGACAAAAAGTTCACTTTCGACCTTGGTCATGTCCGACAGAATGATGTCAGCTCATCAGTTTTTGCTTTGTGAATGCAGCTTCAATAAACGTTTTAATTCAGAATGGGCGTCTCGTGACTTTCTGCAGAATTATATATCAGCTTTGTTTCTGTGGCTCAAATAGCTAGGCCTCAAAAGCAGGCAACTTATGATTTCTAGTATAAAACAAACACAAGAAAAGTATTAATGTAAGAAATAAAGTATAATCTGTATCCACCCCATGGTTTACTAATTAATTAACCCACCCTATTAATCAAAATGTTACCTAGCCATTGCAAACAAATAAAGCAGCATTTATATTTACCAGTCTCCGTTTTTCAATGAGACCCATATGCACCTAGAATGACATCACACAGACTAGGAAAAGCAAAACAAGCACATGCTTATTTAAGTTTGCAGCAGTTAGTAATGACAAAAACGAAAACAATAAATTATTTTATTATTTTGCACGAACAAAAAGATGCAACATTTATGCACGTTTATGAGCACACATGTTAGTCCCCCCACGTGTAAAGTTTAATCTAGGTTGTATTAGCACGACATATCACAAATCATTAATAATTTTATTCATGTTATGGAAATGTGACTTTGCGAGTTTAAACAAAATTTTGTTTTCTATCTCGCTCCATCAACTCCCTCATCTGGTGATTAACAAATCACCACACCAGCACTCAAAATTTTGGTAAATTAAATTTTTAAGAAATCGATTCAAATTCATTTGTATTAGTAAACCTAAAAGTCTGTTTCAGCATAATCTTTGCAATTAACATGACGCTCTCTATGTAACTCCTGTAACTCGATCTCCCTTTCCTCTTCTTTTCTGAGTTTATAGATTCTCTTCTTTTCCTTCAAGTGTTTCTTTCTTTTATGTAACAAACAACCTACTTTAGTCAAAATAAAAATGAATACTATTATAATCAAAGGTGCCAGAATCTTGCCAAGAATTGAACTTCCGATATTATGAAACCAGTTTTTAATTGCTTGAAACCTTTTTGAAAGTTTCCCAGTAAAATCTTCTTCTTCTAAAGGAATTATCTCTGAATGCATTTGTGTAATATTCTTAATATACATTTCAATATTCTTACTTTCATCTGGTATATATGTACAGCAATGTTGGACATGTAAAATGCCACAGACTCCTCCCTCTTTTGCTAGGAGTATGTCTAAAGCAAGACGATCTTGAATTACCATGGATCTAATAGCAATAACTTCAACATTCACTAATTGAAATCCATCAGCAGTGTCAGTTGATAATCTATCAACTATAGTGGACAATTTTCTGATTCTCCCTGCATTTAGGGTTATACCAACAAAAGGTATTACAGCTTGGAAAATATCTCCCAGAACTTCAGTAAAAGTTTCTCTTTTAGCTCTATTTACATAATTATGAATTTTAAACAATCCTTCTGAATCTCTGTCAACATGAAACACTTTAGGAAAAACAATTCCCACATAACAAGTTCCATACCAATGGTCTGGAAGGTTATAGTAAGCTTTGTCACCACAAACAAAATAAATTCCAGGGAAGATAGGATCTTTTCCACCTTTAAATCCCCAACCTCCCATAATCTGATAAGTATCTTCACAGTTACTTGCACCTACAAAATAATTATCAAAAAGTGTATTATCTCTTCTAATGCAAAGCTTTCCACTAACAGGTTTGTCTATGTGAATTGCAATATTTTCAAGCATTTTGCCATTTAATTTCTCATCCTCTTTTTGCCAGAAGGATGACTTAGTCTGCTTGACTAATTCATTTCTCTTATAAATTGCTCTTCTCTCCTCAACCATATTCAAAAATTTCTTTCCTTCAGCACTTAATTTACATGTTAGATTATTCTTATAAGCATACTCATAAGTGAGTTCGTTAGTAACAAGGAAATATTCTCTCAATTGTTTAGCTTTCTTATGTTTATTTAAAGCATTATCAATTTTAACATTAGCAAAAATCTCATCATAATTTGAATAGTAATATTCTAAACGACCAGTTTGATAAAATAAACTAGTTAATACACTACATGTAACAGCATAAGTGAGAGGAAGCATATTATATGTTACTCCCTCAGAAACAGAAGCGGGTAATTTAACGCATACATAACAGTCCTTTGCATCCATTACCTTTACATATTCACTCAAAAGCTTTGTGAATGTATTGCTTGAAAAATCACCTATTGATTTATCTTGATGAATGTTAGGCTGATGATCAATTACTTTTGCAGATGTACTATGTTTAGTTTGGCTAACCAGAGCTTTGCTTGTTATGTTAACTTTGTGTAATTCTCTATTCATTTCTAAAGGTATAATCACAGCTAGTACCAACCAGAGCAGAACTAAAATGAGCAGACATACCAGAGTCATCTTACAGCATCTTTTAAAAACAGAACATCTTGAAGTGCTCTCCTTAACGTAAGGCATTTTTAGGTTAGTTTTAGCCTCAAAAAAAAATAAATTTTAAAATTTATATACACCCCCCTTTTAAAATATATTTTTCTTTTATAACCCTAAACAAGATTTCTTCGACCTTATGTCATACATAAGTTTTCTTCTACTAAACAGTTTTTCTTCGACCTTGTGTCAACTAACAGGATTTCTTCAGCCTTTTGCCAATTTAATAATTTTGTACTTCAATCATTGTCACTAATTTCTTGGATTTCGTTTTCTTCTTCACTACTATCATATATGTCTATAACAGGTGGAATTACCAAGTAAGTCCACTCAGGAGACTTGTATTTCTGGTTTGGTTTAATTATTCTCTTCCCTTTTCTCGATATCACTTCTATTTTTCTTCCAACTCCAACTTCTTTTCCTGGACTCTTTTGACTACTTATTTCTTCAACTTGTTCTATTGGCTTTTTAATCAATCTGACTCTCAATCTTCCACCAGGCCAGTAGTCTGCTTTTCTCACGTACTTCTTCTTTGGTTCAGAATTATTTGATTCTGACTTCCAAGTCCTTTTCTTTCCGTTTTCACTTCCACCTTCCACGTCACTTTCTTCAGTTTCGTAGTCTGAAATTTCAATTGACTCAGGAACTTCTCTATTCGGCAATTTCACTCCTTCAGGAACTTCACTTTGTCTTCCATCACTGGTACTCGGTAATTCGTTCTCCTCCTCTTCTTCAATTACCTCTAGCTTCCCAGATTTCGGATTTTTGTTCCTTACTTCAGAGCTTGTTCTCTGCCTTTCGATACTCTCCTGGTCTGAAACTTCTTTTGGTTCAGCTTCTTTATTTTCAATATAGACAACTGAATCTTCAGTTATCTTTCCTTTTAACAGATTCTCTTCACCTTCAGAATCTATTTCAATTATTTCTAAGTCTTTTCTTGTCAGATTTCCATTCACTGGCACAGTTTCCAGATGTCGACTTTCTTGTCGATCTTCAGAATCTGGAATTACTTCACCTTCTGTTCTGTCTTCTGCTTCAGAATCAGAATCATCTGTGGTATCACTTTCAACATCAGAATTCTCAGGAGTTGGTATTGGAATAGTATGACTTGGATGAATCCAGCGCTTCAATCCTCTGCACTTTACAGCATTAGTAGTGATCAATATTACCTGCCTAGGTTTCTGCCATCTAGGAGATAGACAATTCCTCCTCCGATGTACTTTCGTTCTGACCCAGTCTCCAGGTCTCAGATCATGTGTCAAAACTTTGTCATTTGATTGAGCTTCAGTTCCCACCTGATTAGACACAGAAGTTACCATATCAGATAACCTTTTACAGTAATCCAAAATTGCACTGTCATTTATGCTCAACAGTTTACCTACAGGTACAAAAGCTTGCCTCATAACTCTTCCCATTAAAATTTCATGAGGACTCAGACCTGTCTTTTTATCTGGTGTACTTCTTAATGACATCAAAACAAGTGGAAGAGCATCAGTCCACTTAACTCCTGTCTCTAGACACATTTTTCCAATTCTGTTTTTGATAGTTCCATTTATTTGTTCAACTACACCTGATGCCTCTGGTCTGTATGCACAGTGTATTTTCTGCTCAATGCTCATAGCTTCACAAATTAACTTCAACAGTTTGTTATCAAAATGGCTTCCTCCATCACTCTCAATAGTGACTGGAAAACCGTACCTTGGGATGATTTCTCTGAGCATTAGTTTTGCTACTGTAATTGAATCACAATGTCGTGTAGGGAAAGCCTCTACCCACCTTGAGAATAAGCATACAATTACAAGTACATATTTCAAACAGTTGTGTAAAGGCATTTCAATGAAATCTATTTGTAACCTAGTAAAGGGACCACCCTCTCGACCAATTATTCCTGTCCCCACCACTGATTTTCTGTTTGGATTCATTTGTTGGCATGACAAACACCTTTGACAAAAAGATTCTGCAATGGTTCTAAATTTCGTATTGAACCATGTTTCTCTAAAAAGTCTGACCATAGAATCTCTTCCTAAATGTGCAGGACCATGATATAATCTGGCCATGTCAGAAATCAAACAATTTGGTAAAACTACTCTGCCATCTTTGTAAACCCACACTCCATCTTCATCACGTGGTCTACAATCTGATCTTAACCATAGGTCTTTTTCTTCATCATCTGCTTCGTTTTGTAAATCTCTAATCTCATTCCATGTTTCTACAACAGTTGTTAGCATTAATGAATTTGAATCAGTTTCTGTACTTCTATTCCGATTGTAAGAATAATTTTTTCTTGCGCAGTACTTTGCTGTCTCGTCTGCGAAGGCATTTCCTTTGGAAATATAATCAGTTCCTCTAGTGTGCGCTGCACACTTGACTATGGCAATTTCTTTTGGCAATTGTATTGCCTCAATTAATCTCCTAATGAAAACTGCATTTTTAATTGGTGATCCTGTTGATGTCATGTATCCTCTCTGTGACCAGAGTTGTCCATAATCATGCACAACTCCGTACCCATACTGACTATCAGTAATGATGGTAACTCTAATATCCTTTGATATTTCACATGCACGAATTAAAGCAATCAATTCAGCCACTTGTGCTGAACGAACTCCTTCAAGACATGATGCTTCTTCAACATCTTCGACTGTACAAACTGAGTATGAAGCTTTCAAGACACCACCTTCGGATCTTAAGCATGAGCCATCTACAAAGTAGACAAAATCCGATTCAGGCAAAGGTCTGTCTTTGATGTCTTTTCTTGGTTTTGTGCAGAATTCCATGACATCTAAACATTCATGTTCTGTCTCAATGTCATCAACAATTTCAGAATCAGGCAGTAATGTAGAAGGATTCAGATTCAGACATCTTGAAATCGAAACATTATCTGCTCCCAGTATGATTTTCTCATACTTTGTCAATCTGCTACTTGTTAAATGTTGAGTCTTACCTCTTGTCAGTAATATTTCAACTGAATGAGGCACAAAAACTTTCACAGGAAATCCCATTATGATTCCTTCACTTTGTTCAAGGCTGATACTTGTAGCTGCGACTGCTTTCAAACAACCTGGTAATGCTTTTGCAATTGGATCAAGTACTGCAGAGAAGTATGCAATAGGTTTCTTTAAATTTCCATGTCTCTGTATTAATACAGATAATGCACATCCTTCTCTCTCACTGCAATACAGTTCAAAATCTTTCTCATAATTTGGCATACCCAAAGCAGGAGCTTGGCATAAGCTCTTTTTCAGGTTCTCAAAAGATTCCATCTCAGCATCATTGAGAATGATTGGATCTTTTACATCTGATTTGGTCAGTCTTTGTAGTGGTTTTGCAATTACTGAAAATCCACTTATCCATTGTCGACAGTAACCTACCATTCCCAAGAACATTCTAACCTGTCTTTGTGTTTTTGGCGGTAACATTGCTTGAATCATTTTTATTCTCTCTATTGTTACTTGTCTTTTTCCCTTTGCTATTCTGTGACCAAGATATTTTACTTCTTGTTTGCAAAACTGTAGTTTTGCTGGGGACACTTTATGTCCTTCTTCTGCAAGGCGATTTAACAGAATTATTGTGTCTGTTACACAATTTTCTCTTGTCTTTGCAGCTATTAACAAATCATCAATATACTGCACCATCGTAGACCTACCTGGTAAGTCTAAATCTTCTAGTGATCTTTTTAACAGTTCGTTAAAGATTGAAGGACTTTCTGTATAGCCCTGAGGGATTCTTGTCCATCCAAGGGTCTTACCTTGGAATCTGAAAGCAAAGATTTCATAACTGTCTGGGTGTAAGGGAACAGTAAAGAATGCATTGCAAAGGTCAATGACTGAGTACCATTCAGCATCATGTGGAATCTGAAATAGAATTACTGCTGGATTTGGAACCACAGGACAACATGGAATGACAATTTGATTAACCTTTCTCAAATCTTGTACGATCCTAAATGTTCCGTTAGCCTTTTTAACTCCCATAATTGGTGAATTACAAGAGCTACTCTTCATTTCTTTTAATACACCTTGCTTGATTAACTTTTCAATTATAGGTGTAATACCTTCAATTGTTTCTGTTTTCATTTTATACTGTGGAGTGTTTGGAAATTCTATTCCCTGTTTCAATGCAATTTTTACAGGATCTACATTTTTCATTAGACCCATCTCATTTCCAGTAAAATCCCATATTTCAGATTTCACTGTTTCTTTTAGCTCTTCAGGTAAATCCTTTTCTTCAAATGCAGGAAACAATTTTGTTTCTTCTGCTTCTATCATCATCATTGTCATTCTGTACAAACCATCTTCCTCCATTGTTTGTAATTCAACTCCTTCAGGAGAACAATATATTCTGCAATTCATTTTACATAGGATGTCTCTGCCTAATAGATTTACTGGACTACTATTACAAACCACAAATCTGTGTTTGTCTCTGTAATTTCCAATTTCGACTGGTACTGGATCAGTTAAGTCTGTTTTAATTTGCTGATTACTTACTCCCACGACTTGGATGGTATCCCCAGAGAGAGGTAGGTTTTCAATTTCCACTGATCTAACAGTAGAACGGGTAGCACCAGTGTCCACTAGAAAAGTGATGTCTACATCATTAACTTTCCCATTTACATAAGGACCAGACTGGTCAACCTCAAGAGTGGCTCCAACAACACACTCTTCCTCCTCTCTCGGGCACCGTCAGCAATAATCATCAGAATCACTGTCTTGACTTTCTGTTAATAAAAATTGTTGTGAAGCATTTTGCATTTGAACCTTTTGCTGCTTTTGCTGTTTTTGTGGTTTTATTACCTGTTCACATCCCTGAAATCCCACGTTTGGATTATATTTTTGAACTCCCCCACAATTCGGAAAAGGTGGTTGTGGCAATTGGTCTTGACGATTATTCACCTGTTGTTGTTGCTGTTGTTGTAACTGTCGCTGAATATTAAATTCATTTAACCCCTGTTGCATCTGTAGCTGTTGCTGCAGGTTAACACCATTCTGCATCTGTGGATTCAATAAGGGATTCTTTGAGTTTCTAGGAGGATGAGGACACTCGTCCCTCCAATGTCCAATTTCGCCACAATTAAAACAAGGTAATCTTTGTTTCAGCTCTTCTATCTTTGGGCTAAATTTCTTTGGGAAATTATTACCTTTAAACTTTCCTTGTATCTGGTTTGTATTTCCAGTTTGAACAAAATTAGTGTTCTTGTTTCCCATGCTGGCAATCTGTTGCTCAGCTACCTTTACCTGAGCCCACATGGCTTTCTCCTTCAGCTTTTTCTGTTTTACTTCTAATTCATCGCTACAATATTTTGCTTTTCTTAGAATATCATCTACAGATAGTGCTTGCCATCCGACAATACTAGTTCTGATCATTTCTCCAATTTCAGGTTTTAGTCCATAAACAAATCTATAGATAAAATGACTCATGTCTTTTTCATCTAATTTTTCATAACCACTGTATTGTTTAAAGATTAACAATAGTCTTTCATAAAAAGAATGAACTGATTCTTTTGTTTCCTGTTCTGTTCTTTCTATTTTAACCCAATCAACTTCTTTGGGTGGAATTTTGTTTTTCATCCAAACAATTACTTTCTCGTAAAAATCCATTACAAGTGGATTTGGGGCACCTGTTTCTTTGATTCGTTCAGGTTCTGCTTTTGGCCAACTAATAGATATTTTACATTCTGTCCAAAGATCAGATGGGACTACAATGTCAAAAAATCCATCTAAATCAATCCACAGAACTTTTGACACTTTGATAAATCTATCGACTTGCCTGTACCACTCAACAGGTTTCTCTCTTAATTTTGGAAAGTCATTTGTGAATAACAGAATGTCCTGTCTTGACCATGGGACATGAACATATCCTCCACCTGCAACTTCTCTCATTGGAAATTGTTTTGACAATTTTTCCAATCTTTCATCTTCCTTTCTTTTGGTCCATTTCACTCTCCATTTGTTCAGTTCTCCTAACTTTTTAATATAGACAATCAAATCTTTAATGTGAACTATTCTTCCCATTGAGTTCAAACTCTCAATGTCACTTTCTGAAAAATCTAATCTGTAATGCTTTGCAAAATTCTTTTGTTTACTTACATCGATTTCAAGTTCTGCAGCTAGATCCTCTAATTGATCATATTTATTTTTCGTTTTCCACTGAATACTTTTGCAAATGAATAGTAGTTCATCATCCCGATAGTAATTTAAACTATCTGGGCCAATTGTTCCAATTATTAATTCTTCAATATTAGCTTTTAATTTGGCCACATCAAGTTTTGGTGTGGTTACCCTGACTTCAGGACTTCCTACATCTGACATAGCACCCATAGGTGTTTTTGGAGATAAATCCTCATTAAATGTTAAATCAGGCATTCTCGATCTAGAAGTGTTTAATTCAGTCAAGTCTGAATTAAAATTTTCAGCAGACTTTTGAATTTCTGTATTTAAAGGAATAGTTAATCCGGTTTTGTTTGTATCTCTTTGATCAAATACAGGCTAACCAGGACCTATTGTTACTGGAACTGTGACAGCTTCCATGCCTTTTGTCATTCTTTTAATTAATTCTTCTTTAGACCTTAAATATTCATTATAATCGACATCATCAACATTTCTTGTTTCTCTTGCATAATCTTTTGGAGGTTCCCTTGCTCTTGGAGTCATTGAAAAATGTCTACCTTCATTTCGAGCATTCTCAAATTCTGATCTTCTAGGAGTTTCAGTGATTTCACTATTATTTGGGTAAAGTTTAGGAGCTTCGCTAATTGGAGGTGCACTCGGTGAAGTTTCAGTAGAAACCACCGGAGTAGACCATGATCTAGGAGGTCTCAAAGGCTGATTAGGCTGTTTCTTTCTAGCAGTTGTATATATTTCTTCCATAACTGCATCCTCAGATTCACTTTCCATAGATTTCCCTGTAGGAGAACCCATTACCATTTCATGAATTAAATACAATCCTTCACTCATGTTACCCTGTCTCCACATTCGCAATCTATCTTCATGAGTTTCTCTTTTCCATGATGGATTTTTAGAAGGTCTTTTAATTCCACTAGCTTCTCTTTGTAACTGATACATCTCATCTTCCCACTCAACTAAAGCTTCAAATTGAGTTGGTCTCGGTTTTGGAACAAGAGCATTCATTTTTTCTCGTAAGTTTCTTAAAACTCTTACATTAAATGAACCATCATCAGGCCAAGCCAAAACACCATCGTTTTTAGTATAACGTTTCCAACTGTCGAACCATAAGACAGTATGATATCCGTATTCACCTTCCATGTACGCTGCAGGTGTTTTATACTTATGAAGTAGTTTACCACCTCGCGTTTCGATTTTCTTATCAGGTGAAAATAAATTCTTAAATTTCTGAAATAATGTTGTCTTTTTCTCAGCATATTTAAAATGATAACTCATTTTTAAGAGTTAAATTTAATTCACAAAATCGTTCGTAAAATATTTCCGGGATGTTCCGCAAAACAACCAATCCGTGCGCGAAACACACTAACAGGCCAATGGTAGTTGAGCTGCGTCACTTTTCAGCTCGACCAATAAATTTGGAGATTTTCCGAAAGACCAATCAGCTCACAGGCCGTCATAGACTCAGGAGCCAATCAGAATACAGCTTGTGACGTAGGTCACCCAATCCCAGCGCGGCTCTGTGACGTACACAGCAGCTGCGGTTTCTCGCTTCTCACTCCTGGCGCTTACCCCTCCTTCACAAAATCCTTTCACAGCGCCATTTTAAGAACACTTTTCAGTGTAAATTAATTCTTAACAATGACTATAAAGACAACATCTGTTCGTTTCACTAATTAGGATAGTTTTACACACATTCAAGTATCCACACTTCGGAATAGACGGCGCTATTCACACTAAGGATAATATTCAATTGTCAGTAGAGTAACCTTACCCCACCCTTCTAACACGTATAATTATGAACTCGCTTTGCTCTGAACCCACCGCGAAGTGAAAGTTCTAAGAGTTCCACTTGAACATAAAATACAATTCAAACTCGCACTTTTACACTGAAAATTCCCTAAATTCAAACACACATGAAATCCGTACAGGACTCTCACCTGTTTATAGAATTCATGCACCGTTAGCAAAATAACGACGTTATCCGTACAGGGCTCTCACCTGTTTATAGATATGAAACATGTACCCGTACAGGACTCTAACCTGTTTATAGATAATCATGCACCGACGTTAAATTTTACCCTTCACTCAAGCTCGGATATAACTAATACTCTCATCACAGTGAGTTTTATGGAAGGCGCTTTGTCCCTATTCTCATGCTGCTTTGATTTCTTAGAAAATCCTCACTATACAAGATTCAGACCTAGCCCTAAAACTGTGCTGCTCGGCGACAACACTATGGTACACGGCGATACCTCTTGTGATACTCGGCGATATCACTACAAACGGAACAGATGGCTTGCGTGACTAATTTCTTGCCACACAATCTATACCGGTATAGCTTACAGATAGGCACGAAAAACGAACTTAACAAGTGTTAAAACATCGATCCTATTTCCATACCATGACGCAACCCTTAGCAACCAACATATTACCTTGGTTACCTCTTAGCAACCATCAATTTCTGCTACCAGATAATTGATCCAGCGGGCTATAGAAAATATATCATAAACTACGCTACCCAACTTCATAACCTATAAACAAAATTCTATACTAAATATGGACCCATTTATGAACCTGATATATTTTGGGCCTACTGAATCAGGTGGTCAGAATAAATCTATATACATCATCTACACACTATATACATATTTATATATTTGCAGAAAGAATATTGTCATTAGAATAAAACTCAACCATTTAAACGACCACCATAGGTGACGTGATCTAGCTAATGGTAACCTATACTTCTAAATAATCAAGACCAGCTTGTTTGTCAAAAGTAAGATTTTATTTTCTAAATTATAGTATATAAGTTGTAAGTTTTATAAATGAAATTTATTTGCAATAAAGCAAGCATGATAGTGAGAAATATAGAAATTCACAATTTAAGCGATTGAATCAAATTTAAAGAAATTATATAAAGTTTAGCATTTCTAAAACCTATTTCCCTAACTGAGCTAAATAGACAGAAATCAAAGTAAAGATCTTTGAGGATTCTTACGTGCTCCACGCAAAGTCCAGCAGCACATCACCCTCATCGGAAAGTCAGAAAGCAGCAGCCAGCCCAACCCTAAGGGCATGACTTTTTATACCTTTCTACGCTAACTAAACTAGCAAAGGAAAGTTTTCAGAAATCTACGACGTCCCATTGGTTGAGAGTGACAAGTGACATGTCACCCGATTCTTAAAAAGTTCCACAAAATCATGTCTTACAAAGACCATTGTCTCTTCCACGTGAAGCCAGAGGCTTCCTGCGATTGCAACTTTGTATTAAGTCATCCTCGCAGCTTCCATAGTCTTTCAGTGCAATTTCCGCGGATGCCAAGTTAAGGACTGACAAAAAGTTCACTTTCGACCTTGGTCATGTCCGACAGAATGATGTCAGCTCATCAGTTTTTGCTTTGTGAATGCAGCTTCAATAAACGTTTTAATTCAGAATGGGCGTCTCGTGACTTTCTGCAGAATTATATATCAGCTTTGTTTCTGTGGCTCAAATAGCTAGGCCTCAAAAGCAGGCAACTTATGATTTCTAGTATAAAACAAACACAAGAAAAGTATTAATGTAAGAAATAAAGTATAATCTGTATCCACCCCATGGTTTACTAATTAATTAACCCACCCTATTAATCAAAATGTTACCTAGCCATTGCAAACAAATAAAGCAGCATTTATATTTACCAGTCTCCGTTTTTCAATGAGACCCATATGCACCTAGAATGACATCACACAGACTAGGAAAAGCAAAACAAGCACATGCTTATTTAAGTTTGCAGCAGTTAGTAATGACAAAAACGAAAACAATAAATTATTTTATTATTTTGCACGAACAAAAAGATGCAACATTTATGCACGTTTATGAGCACACATGTTAGTCCCCCCACGTGTAAAGTTTAATCTAGGTTGTATTAGCACGACATATCACAAATCATTAATAATTTTATTCATGTTATGGAAATGTGACTTTGCGAGTTTAAACAAAATTTTGTTTTCTATCTCGCTCCATCAGTGCACCCCTTCGCCTCTCTCTCCCGCTGCAGCCTGCACGCCTTTCTTTTTAAAAACTTTCAGCGCGAGGCGCGCATGTGTTTTTTTTACAGTAGCTATCCACGGAGTGCTCTAACCATGTTAGTAAAGGCTTCAGTGAATAGACTACAGCAGATTGGGGCTTATACATGAGCCAGAAACAAAAGGTTCCAAATATCTGGAGCGTGTTAAACATCTCTTACAGCTCTTGCTTCGGAGTTTTATATAGCGCCAACTTGACTCAAATGTATCAGAGCTCTTTACTTGAGCACCAGACAGTGCTCCTGTAAATAGTGCTGTTGTATAATCCATTCGCCGGCACATCGGTGCAAATGTTGGCTGCACCATGTTAGTACGAGTCATCAGTGGTTAGTACGTTGCATCGGAGTCTGTCCCAGAGCCTGGCACTTCCTGTCAAGCTCCCGGGGTTTTGTAATCATCAATCTGCTTTTACTGTCGGTGCTCGAGGAATGTGCAGCATTCCGCTGGGAAGCTCTGCATCAAGTTGTTTCCCTCACAGTGCTTTCAGGGACAGTCTGACTACGTTTACCTTGGCAGTGACATAGCACGAGCTTTAGAAGCGTTAAAACCCCATAAGCTTTTCTTTATTTTCTTAAGTTATTGATTAATTGATCACATGCCCAGACACACTATTGATGTAGAACAATAATGTCAGCATGGTTCGCCTTTAAAAGTGAGCTCCGTATCCAGCAGGCAGTACGATCTGATACCTGGCTCTAGGTATTTTCAAGTCTCCATGACTTTAGACTGCTTTTGGTCACGGGGGGCCTTTCCACATGCTGAAAACAGGCGGAAGTTCCAAAGGAGGCTTCAGTTCTGAACTCTGACAATGGAGCACGCTCCCTTGGGCATGCACGCTGAGGCAGATCATGTGACCTTTTATTCCTATGATCAGGGGTATCAGTGAAATATGGAAGTACAGGGACTCACTTTAGAACCCCTGCTTGCTCCTGAGAAATGCCACAGCTCGCAGCACTTCGGAGAAGTGCTTCTAGTAAAAGAATTGCAGGGATTCGAAAGCAGAGAGGACCTACCTGCTCATTACATCACTGCTTGGGATTGCTTGTAACATGCTACGTAAAAGTCCTCAATGCACGTACACACGTTGATATTTTGTATTTGCTAATGCAATATAATGGATAATGTGCTGCATGGCTAAACATGTATAAGGTCCCAAAGGCGAGACCTATTGTCTATGCCAATGCTTGTTCTGAGTGCATTCTCTTGCATTTGCTTCTTAGGTCTCGCCTAGGCAGCGCAAATGCGCTTCTCTAGGATGGCCTTTAGCCATCGGTCTTCACTTTTCAAGCACTCATGCTTGTGGCGGCATCCACCTTGCAGGAGCGAGCAGCGGCGCGGCCACGTTAATTACAAACATATGGCTGCTGCTCGCTCTCAAAGTGGATGCCGCCACAAGCACGAGTGCTTGAAAAGTGAAGACAGTGAAGACCGCTTGTTTACGTCATGAAGCACTTCCACCCGTCACTGCCTCTCTTACATCGCTGCTTTTTAAGGTTTATTAAACCAGCGCGACAGCTGCACTTTCTGAGCCGAACGACAGCTGCACTTGCTAAGCTGAATAGTGAACAATGGCAGCCGTACGCTTTTCTTTTCTTCAGAGCTTGTTTGTTTCTAATATTCAGCCTCTTTCTTCTCTCCCATGTGCCCCCTTCGAGATCCTCCTCTACTGCATTCTGCCAACACCCTCCTTTTCAATAGTCGTCCACCACCACCACCACCACCACCACGTCTACCACCACCACCATGTCCACCACCACCACCACCACCACCATGTCCACCACCAGCACCATGTCCACCACAACGTCCACCACCACATCCACCACCACCACGCCCACCACCACCATGTCCACCACCACCACCACGTCCACTACCACCACATCCACCACCACCACCACACCACCACCACGTCCACCACCATTACCACGTCCACCACCACCATGTCAACCACCACCACGTCCACCACCACCATGTCCACCACCACCAAGTCCACCACCACCACATCCACCATGACCACGCCCACCGCCACCACTTCCACCACGTCCACCACCACCACCACATCCACGTCCACCACCACCACGTCCACCACCACCACGTCCACCACCACCATGTCCACCACCACAACCACCACCATCACATCCACCACCACCACATCCACCACTATATCTACCACCACCACATCCACCATCACCATGTCCTCCACCACCACCACCACCATGTCCATCACCACCACATCCGCCACCACCATGTCCACCACCACCACATCCACCACATCCACCACCACCACGTCCACCACCACCATGTCCACCACCACCACGTCCACCACCACCACGTCCACCACCACCACGTCTGCCACCCCCATGTCCACCACCACCACGTCCACCACCACCACCACCACATCCACCACCACCACATCCACCACCACATCCACCACCACCTCGTGCACCACCACCAGGTCCACCAACACCACGTCCACCAACACCACCACATCAACCAACACCATGTCCACCACCACATCTACCACCACCAAATCAACCACCACCATGTCCACCATGTCAACCACCACCACGTCTACCACCACCACATCCACAATCACCACCATGTCCACCACCACTAAAACATCCACCATGATGTCTACCACCACATCGACCACCACAGCATCCACCACCACCACCACGTCCACCACCACCATGTCCACCACCACATCCACCACAAGCACGTCCACCACCACCACATCCACCACCGCCACGTCAGCCATCACCACATCCACCACCACCACCATGTCCACCACCACCACCATGTCCACCACCACATCCACCACATCCACCACCATCACATCTACCACCACCACCACCACATCCAGCACTATGTCCACCATGTCCACCACCACCATATCCACCACCACCACGTCCACCACCATGACCACCACCACCACGTCCACCACCACCAAGTCCACCACCACTACCACATCCACCACCACCACTTCCACCACCACCATGTCCACCACCACCACCACATCCACCACCACCACCATGTCCACCACCACCATGTCCTCCACCACCACGTCCACTACCACGTCCACAACCACCACCATGTCCACCACTACCACCATGTCCACCACAACCATGTCCACCACACCCACCACCACCACGTCCACCACCACCACCACTATGACCACCATAATGTCCACCACCACCATGTCCACCACGTCCACCACCATGTCTACCACCACGTCTACCACCACCACATCCACCACATTCAGCACCACCATATCCATCACCACATCCACCATGTCCACCACCACCAGGTCCACCACCACATCCACCACGTCCACCACCACCAAGTCTACCACCCCCACATCCACCACCACCACATCCACCACCGTGTCCACCAAGTCCACCACCACCATGTCCACCACCACAACATCCACGACCACGTCCACTACCACCACCATGTCCACCACCACCACATCCACCACCACCATGTCCACCACCACCACCACATTCACCACCACCACCACATCCACCTCCACCACCACCACGTCCACCACCACCACGTCCACCACCACCACATCCACTACCACCACATCCACCACCACCAGCCCCACCATGTCAGGCACCACCACGTCCACCACCACCACCACGTCCACCACCACGTCCACCACGTCCACCACGTCCACCACAACCATGTCCACCACCACCACTTCCACCACTACCACGTCCACCACAACCACCCCATCCACCATCACATCCACCACCACTTCTACCACCACCACATCCACCACGTCCACCACCACCACCACCATGTCCACCACGTCCACCACCACCACATCCATCACCACATCCACCACCACCATGTCCACCACCACGTCCACCACCACCACGTCTACCACCACCATGTCCACCACCAAATCCATCACCACCATGTCCACTACCACTATGTCCACCACCACCAAGTCCACCACCACCACCACCACATCCACCACCACCATGTCCACCACCACCACCGCCCGTGACAGGTGAAGTGCCACTGGAGAGCAGCGGTAATAGGAGTGTCAACCCCGGCTGCACATGGGACATTTAAGGATGCATTGGGTGCAGGAATAGGGGCTAGAAGTATTACACCGACCCAAGATACATTTTGAAGAGGCGCAATGTCACAGGGGCTCCTGTAAAAGCACTTGCAGCATCTCTACCTCACAGTGGCATACCTGCACGAGCCACTCATTCAAAACAAGCATTGGCATAGCCAATAGATCTCGCCTTTGGGACCTTATAAGTGTTTAGCCATGCAACACTTGATGTTGTTGCACCAAGGATATTGTGCTGGATAACTAAACACTTATAAGGTCCCCAAGGCAAGATGTATTGGGTATGCCAATGATTGTTTCTTACTGCTTTCTCCTTCATTTTACCATATTTTTTGGAGTGCTTTCCCCTGCTTTTCCCACGTATTTTACTGCTTTCTCCTTCCTTACTCTCCCCCCATTTTTCTGAGTGCTTTCTCCTGCTTTTCCCTCATTTTTCACTCCTTCTCCTTTTTCCTCATTTGCCGCTCCCATCTGCCGCCCGTTTTCCCACCTCCTACCTAGCCTTGCCCACCACCTTCCAGTGCCCCTTCCTCCTCCCATTACATACTTAATGGAGGCTGTAGTGCGACCCCATTGAGCAGGCCTCAGGCCAGCTCTTCTGTGCTGCTTCACCACTTTGCTTCCTCTGTTTTTGTGAGTGCTTTCTCCTGCTTTCCCCTTGTTTTTCACTGCTTTCTCCTTCCTTTCCCCTGATTTTCTCACTGCTTTCGCTTCGTTTTTTACTGCTTTCTCCGTCCTTTCTCCTTGTTTTTATGAGTGCCTTCTACTCCTTTTGCCTCAGTTTTCACTGCTTTCTCCACAAAGCAGTTAGCAACTCCAGTGCCTTGAGACCATCACGGGTGATTTGCAGCACTTTATAACTCCTAACTGATTGATCACCCACATGTTCCCCATACACTCTCCATTCCATACCAGTTTTGGACAAAGTGGAAACTGGAAAATATTGCTCTGTTTGTCAGAGTGGTTGTAGATGACCACCTCCTCTCTTCTTACTAGGTATAGCTGAGGCAATTTTGTTTTAGATCAACAACCAATTATCTTCAACCGAGGTATGTGAATAAATGGATATTGTAACCATGAGTGCCTCTATAGCACCACTTCATACTAAGGGCCCTGTTCTTCTTTTTGCAGGACACTAGACAGATGGTGCTGTCCTGAAGAGATCCGCCATTTTATTGCACAAGGGTCGAAACATCAACAGGGAGGTTTGTCATTTACACTATGTTAAAACTATGATGTATTCAATTTGACTCTGTGATGGGCAATATGCTGATTCCCTAAGTTGGTTGTGCATCTATATATGTAATTCTGTATCACACACTGAGCACGTTTTGCACCTTGCTTCGTCTGCACTGGACCGTAATGTATGCTGTATTATGTTGATGACATAATACACTACATTTGCAATGGGCCTGGGCCTTGTGATCCATTGAATGATATACTAATATATGCCTATGTGATTGATTGAATTGGGTTAGAAGATCCATGGATGAATTTGACCCTAGGGACCATTGTATTTGTTCCAGATTATTGACCGGGTTGCGATCTGGGTATAAGGGTCGGTTCTTGGCATTTTATGTATCATGCATCATTTTGAAGGTGAGCGCATGTGTGGAGCATGTGCCTACAAAATGATATCCTTTTTTTTTACTATAGCCACGTTGCAGAGCGTCACAGATGCAATGCAGCGTGGCTAAAAGCCATTGGCAAAGCCAGTAGGTCACAAAGGCAAAACGCATTGGCTTTTCCAATGGTTGTCTGTTAGATATTTGGTCATGCCATTCACCAATTTCCTGTGGCCCTAATTTTGAACCGAGAGGGGCACACCAAGCACACTTTCATAGTGACAGGGGACTACAGTCCCTGTCACATGTTTCACATGTCGAGAGTGATGGTGGCAGTGTATTATGGTTGGTGAATTTTAGTGACAGGTTTTTACCTGTGTGACAAATGTTTGCTTATAGGCCTATTGATATAAGGTTTTGATGCTCAGGATGAAACTGGAATCCTAAAAGAGACATCACATGAATTCTACACATGAGTGTGTGCTAAATGGGATAGCGTGCCTGGCAGGAGTGTTACAGGCCTGAGGGTCCCATTTTGGAAGCCCACAGCCTTGATCAGAGTACAAGATGAGGGAGAAGTTGCTTTCTCTAGACAGCATATGTGTATTGCTGACATATCTGAGTTGATGCAGCATTCCGCTGGGAAGCTCTGCATCAAGTTGTTTCCCTCACAGTGCTTTCAGGGACAGTCTGACTACGTTTACCTTGGCAGTGACATAGCACAAGCTTTAGAAGCGTTAAAACCCCATAAGCTTTTCTTTATTTTCTTAAGTTATTGATTAATTGATCACATGCCCAGACGCACTATTGATGTAGAACAATAATGTCAGCATGGTTCGCCTTTAAAAGTGAGCTCCGTATCCAGCAGGCAGTACAAGCTGATACCTGGCTCTAGGTATTTTCAAGTCTCCATGACTTTAGACTGCTTTTGGTCACGGGGGGCCTTTCCACATGCTGAAAACAGGCGGAAGTTCCAAAGGAGGCTTCAGTTCTGAACTCTGACAATGGAGCACGCTCCCTTGGGCATGCATGCTGAGGCAGATCATGTGACCTTTTATTCCTGTGATCAGGGATGTCAGTGAAATATGGAAGTACAGGGACTCACTTTAGAACCCCTGCTTGCTCCTGAGAAATGCCACAGCTCGCAGCACTGCGGAGAAGTGCTTCTAGTAAAAGAATTACAGGGATTCGAAAGCAGAGAGGACCTACCTGCTCATTACATCACTGCTTGGGATTGCTTGTAACATGCTACGTAAAAGTCCTCAATGCACGTACACACGTTGATATTTTGTATTTGCTAATGCAATATAATGGATAATGTGCTGCATGGCTAAACATGTATAAGGTCCCAAAGGCGAGACCTATTGGCTATGCCAATGCTTGTTCTGAGTGCATTCTCTTGCATTTGCTTCTTAGGTCTCGCCTAGGCAGCGCAAATGCGCTTCTCTAGGATGGCCTTTAGCCATCGGTCTTCACTTTTCAAGCACTCACGCTTGTGGCGGCATCCACCTTGCAGGAGCGAGCAGCGGCGCGGCCACGTTAATTACAAACATATGGCTGCTGCTCGCTCTCAAAGTGGATGCCGCCACAAGCACGAGTGCTTGAAAAGTGAAGACAGTGAAGACCGCTTGTTTACGTCATGAAGCACTTCCACCCGTCACTGCCTCTCTTCCGTCGATGCTTTTTAAGGTTTATTAAACCAGCGCGACAGCTGCACTTTCTGAGCCGAATGACAGCTGCACTTGCTAAGCTGAATAGTGAACAATGGCAGCCGTACGCTTTTCTTTTCTTCAGAGCTTGTTTGTTTCTAATATTCAGCCTCTTTCTTCTCTCCTATGTGCCCCCTTCGAGATCCTCCTCTCCTGCATTCTGCCAGCACCCTCCTTCCCAATAGTCGTCCACCGCCACCACGTCTACCACCACTATGTCCACCACCACCACCACCATGTCCACCACCAGCACCATGTCCACCACAACGTCCAACACCACATCCACCACCACCACGCCCACCACCACCATGTCCACCACCACCACCACGTCCACTACCACCACATCCACCACCACCACCACGTCCACCACCATTACCACGTCCACCACCACCACGTCAACCACCACCACGTCCACCACTGCCACGTCCACCACCACCATGTCCATCACCACCAAGTCCACCACCACCACATCCACCATGACCACGCCCACCACCACCACTTCCACCACGTCCACCACCACCACATCCACGTCCACCACCACGTCCACCACCACCACGTCCACCACCACCATGTCCACCACCACAACCACCACCATCACATCCACCACCACCACATCCACCACTACATCTACCACCACCACATCCACCATCACCATGTCCTCCACCACCACCATGTCCATCACCACCACATCCGCCACCACCATGTCCACCACCACCACATCCACCACCACCACGTCCACCACCACCATGTCTACCACCACCATGTCCACCACCACCACGTCCACCACCACCACGTCTGCCACCCCCATGTCCACCACCACCACGTCCACCACCACCACCACGTCCACCACCACCACCACATCCACCACCACCACATCCACCACCACCACGTGCACCACCACCAGGTCCACCAACACCACGTCCACCAACACCACCACATCAACCAACACCATATCCACCACCACGTCTACCACCACCAAATCCACCACCACCATGTCCACCATGTCAACCACCACCACGTCTACCACCACCACATCCACAATCACCACCATGTCCGCCACCACTACCACGTCCACCACGATGTCTACCACCACATCGACCACCACAGCATCCACCACCACCACCACGTCCACCACCACCATGTCCACCACCACATCCACCACAAGCACGTCCACCACCACCACATCCACCACCACCACCACCGCCACGTCAGCCATCACCACATCCACCACCACCACCATGTCCACCACCACCACCATGTCCACCACCACATCCACCACGTCCACCACCATCACATCTACCACCACCACCACATCCACCACTATGTCCACCATGTCCACCACCACCACATCCACCACCACCACGTCCACCACCACCAAGTCCACCACCACTACCACATCCACCATCACCACTTCCACCACCACCATGTCCACCACCACCACCACATCCACCACCATGTCCATCACCACATCCAGCACCACCATGTCCACCACCACCATGTCCTCCACCACCACGTCCACTACCATGTCCACAACCACCACCATGTCCACCACTACCACCCTGTTCACCACAACCATGTCCACCACCACGTCCACCACCACCACGTCTACCACCACCATGTCCACCACCAAATCCATCACCACCATGTCCACTACCACTATGTCCACCACCACCAAGTCCACCACCACCACCAAGTCCACCACCACCACCACATCCACCACCACCACGTCCACCACTGCCACATCCACCACCACCATGTCCACCACCACCACCGCCCGTGACAGGTGAAGTGCCACTGGAGAGCAGCGGTAATAGGAGTGTCAACCCCGGCTGCACATGGGACATTTAAGGATGCATTGGGTGCAGGAATAGGGGCTAGAAGTATTACACCGACCCAAGATACATTGTGAAGAGGCGCAATGTCACAGGGGCTCCTGTAAAAGCACTTGCAGCATCTCTACCTCACAGTGGCATACCTGCACGAGCCACTCATTCAAAACAATCATTGGCATAGCCAATAGATCTCGCCTTTGGGACCTTATAAGTGTTTAGCCATGCAACACTTGATGTTGTTGCACCAAGGATATTGTGCTGGATAACTAAACACTTATAAGGTCCCCCAGGCGAGATGTATTGGGTATGCCAATGATTGTTTCTTACTGCTTTCTCCTTCATTTTACCATATTTTTGGAGTGCTTTCCCCTGCTTTTCCCACGTATTTTACTGCTTTCTCCTTCCTTACTCTCCCCCCATTTTTCTGAGTGCTTTCTCCTGCTTTTCCCTCATTTTTCACTCCTTCTCCTTTTTCCTCATTTGCCGCTCCCATCTGCCGCCCGTTTTCCCACCTCCTACCTAGCCTTGCCCACCACCTTCCAGTGCCCCTTCCTCCTCCCATTACCTACTTAATGGAGGCTCTAGTGCGACCCCATTGAGAAGGCCTCAGGCCAGATCCTCTGTGCTGCTTCACCACTTTGCTTCCTCTGTTTTTGTGAGTGCTTTCTCCTGCTTTCCCCTTGTTTTTCACTGCTTTCTCCTTCCTTTCCCCTGATTTTCTCACTGCTTTCGCTTCATTTTTTACTGCTTTCTCCGTCCTTTCTCCTTGTTGTTATGAGTGCCTTCTACTCCTTTTGCCTCAGTTTTCACTGCTTTCTCCACAAAGCAGTTAGCAACTCCAGTGCCTTGAGACCATCACGGGTGATTTGCAGCACTTTATAACTCCTGACTGATTGATCACCCACATGTTCCTCATACACTCTCCATTCCATACCAGTTTTGGACAAAGTGGAAACTGGAAAATATTGCTCTGTTTGTCAGAGTGGTTGTAGATGACCACCTCCTCTCTTCTTACTAGGTATAGGTGAGGCAATTTTGTTTTAGATCAACAACCAATTATCTTCAACCGAGGTATGTGAATAAATGGATATTGTAACCATGAGTGCCTCTATAGCACCACTTCATACTAAGGGCCCTGTTCTTCTTTTTGCAGGACACTAGACAGATGGTGCTGTCCTGAAGAGATCCGCCATTTTATTGCACAAGGGTCGAAACATCAACAGGGAGGTTTGTCATTTACACTATGTTAAAACTATGATGTATTCAATTTGACTCTGTGATGGGCAATATGCTGATTCCCTAAGTTGGTTGTGCATCTATATATGTAATTCTGTATCACACACTGAGCACGTTTTGCACCTTGCTTCGTCTGCACTGGACCGTAATGTATGCTGTATTATGTTGATGACATAATACACTACATTTGCAATGGGCCTGGGCCTTGTGATCCATTGAATGATATACTAATATATGCCTATGTGATTGATTGAATTGGGTTAGAAGATCCATGGATGAATTTGACCCTAGGGACCATTGTATTTGTTCCAGATTATTGACCGGGTTGCGATCTGGGTATAAGGGTCGGTTCTTGGCATTTTATGTATCATGCATCATTTTGAAGGTGAGCGCATGTGTGGAGCATGTGCCTACAAAATGATATCCTTTTTTTTTACTATAGCCACGTTGCAGAGCGTCACAGATGCAATGCAGCGTGGCTAAAAGCCATTGGCAAAGCCAGTAGGTCACAAAGGCAAAACGCATTGGCTTTTCCAATGGTTGTCTGTTAGATATTTGGTCATGCCATTCACCAATTTCCTGTGGCCCTAATTTTGAACCGAGAGGGGCACACCAAGCACACTTTCATAGTGACAGGGGACTACAGTCCCTGTCACATGTTTCACATGTCGAGAGTGATGGTGGCAGTGTATTATGGTTGGTGAATTTTAGTGACAGGTTTTTACCTGTGTGACAAATGTTTGCTTATAGGCCTATTGATATAAGGTTTTGATGCTCAGGATGAAACTGGAATCCTAAAAGAGACATCACATGAATTCTACACATGAGTGTGTGCTAAATGGGATAGCGTGCCTGGCAGGAGTGTTACAGGCCTGAGGGTCCCATTTTGGAAGCCCACAGCCTTGATCAGAGTACAAGATGAGGGAGAAGTTGCTTTCTCTAGACAGCATATGTGTATTGCTGACATATCTGAGTTGATGCAGCATTCCGCTGGGAAGCTCTGCATCAAGTTGTTTCCCTCACAGTGCTTTCAGGGACAGTCTGACTACGTTTACCTTGGCAGTGACATAGCACAAGCTTTAGAAGCGTTAAAACCCCATAAGCTTTTCTTTATTTTCTTAAGTTATTGATTAATTGATCACATGCCCAGACGCACTATTGATGTAGAACAATAATGTCAGCATGGTTCGCCTTTAAAAGTGAGCTCCGTATCCAGCAGGCAGTACGAGCTGATACCTGGCTCTAGGTATTTTCAAGTCTCCATGACTTTAGACTGCTTTTGGTCACGGGGGGCCTTTCCACATGCTGAAAACAGGCGGAAGTTCCAAAGGAGGCTTCAGTTCTGAACTCTGACAATGGAGCACGCTCCCTTGGGCATGCATGCTGAGGCAGATCATGTGACCTTTTATTCCTGTGATCAGGGATGTCAGTGAAATATGGAAGTACAGGGACTCACTTTAGAACCCCTGCTTGCTCCTGAGAAATGCCACAGCTCGCAGCACTGCGGAGAAGTGCTTCTAGTAAAAGAATTACAGGGATTCGAAAGCAGAGAGGACCTACCTGCTCATTACATCACTGCTTGGGATTGCTTGTAACATGCTACGTAAAAGTCCTCAATGCACGTACACACGTTGATATTTTGTATTTGCTAATGCAATATAATGGATAATGTGCTGCATGGCTAAACATGTATAAGGTCCCAAAGGCGAGACCTATTGGCTATGCCAATGCTTGTTCTGAGTGCATTCTCTTGCATTTGCTTCTTAGGTCTCGCCTAGGCAGCGCAAATGCGCTTCTCTAGGATGGCCTTTAGCCATCGGTCTTCACTTTTCAAGCACTCACGCTTGTGGCGGCATCCACCTTGCAGGAGCGAGCAGCGGCGCGGCCACGTTAATTACAAACATATGGCTGCTGCTCGCTCTCAAAGTGGATGCCGCCACAAGCACGAGTGCTTGAAAAGTGAAGACAGTGAAGACCGCTTGTTTACGTCATGAAGCACTTCCACCCGTCACTGCCTCTCTTCCGTCGATGCTTTTTAAGGTTTATTAAACCAGCGCGACAGCTGCACTTTCTGAGCCGAATGACAGCTGCACTTGCTAAGCTGAATAGTGAACAATGGCAGCCGTACGCTTTTCTTTTCTTCAGAGCTTGTTTGTTTCTAATATTCAGCCTCTTTCTTCTCTCCTATGTGCCCCCTTCGAGATCCTCCTCTCCTGCATTCTGCCAGCACCCTCCTTCCCAATAGTCGTCCACCGCCACCACGTCTACCACCACTATGTCCACCACCACCACCACCATGTCCACCACCAGCACCATGTCCACCACAACGTCCAACACCACATCCACCACCACCACGCCCACCACCACCATGTCCACCACCACCACCACGTCCACTACCACCACATCCACCACCACCACCACGTCCACCACCATTACCACGTCCACCACCACCACGTCAACCACCACCACGTCCACCACTGCCACGTCCACCACCACCATGTCCATCACCACCAAGTCCACCACCACCACATCCACCATGACCACGCCCACCACCACCACTTCCACCACGTCCACCACCACCACATCCACGTCCACCACCACGTCCACCACCACCACGTCCACCACCACCATGTCCACCACCACAACCACCACCATCACATCCACCACCACCACATCCACCACTACATCTACCACCACCACATCCACCATCACCATGTCCTCCACCACCACCATGTCCATCACCACCACATCCGCCACCACCATGTCCACCACCACCACATCCACCACCACCACGTCCACCACCACCATGTCTACCACCACCATGTCCACCACCACCACGTCCACCACCACCACGTCTGCCACCCCCATGTCCACCACCACCACGTCCACCACCACCACCACGTCCACCACCACCACCACATCCACCACCACCACATCCACCACCACCACGTGCACCACCACCAGGTCCACCAACACCACGTCCACCAACACCACCACATCAACCAACACCATATCCACCACCACGTCTACCACCACCAAATCCACCACCACCATGTCCACCATGTCAACCACCACCACGTCTACCACCACCACATCCACAATCACCACCATGTCCGCCACCACTACCACGTCCACCACGATGTCTACCACCACATCGACCACCACAGCATCCACCACCACCACCACGTCCACCACCACCATGTCCACCACCACATCCACCACAAGCACGTCCACCACCACCACATCCACCACCACCACCACCGCCACGTCAGCCATCACCACATCCACCACCACCACCATGTCCACCACCACCACCATGTCCACCACCACATCCACCACGTCCACCACCATCACATCTACCACCACCACCACATCCACCACTATGTCCACCATGTCCACCACCACCACATCCACCACCACCACGTCCACCACCACCAAGTCCACCACCACTACCACATCCACCATCACCACTTCCACCACCACCATGTCCACCACCACCACCACATCCACCACCATGTCCATCACCACATCCAGCACCACCATGTCCACCACCACCATGTCCTCCACCACCACGTCCACTACCATGTCCACAACCACCACCATGTCCACCACTACCACCCTGTTCACCACAACCATGTCCACCACCACGTCCACCACCACCACGTCTACCACCACCATGTCCACCACCAAATCCATCACCACCATGTCCACTACCACTATGTCCACCACCACCAAGTCCACCACCACCACCAAGTCCACCACCACCACCACATCCACCACCACCACGTCCACCACTGCCACATCCACCACCACCATGTCCACCACCACCACCGCCCGTGACAGGTGAAGTGCCACTGGAGAGCAGCGGTAATAGGAGTGTCAACCCCGGCTGCACATGGGACATTTAAGGATGCATTGGGTGCAGGAATAGGGGCTAGAAGTATTACACCGACCCAAGATACATTGTGAAGAGGCGCAATGTCACAGGGGCTCCTGTAAAAGCACTTGCAGCATCTCTACCTCACAGTGGCATACCTGCACGAGCCACTCATTCAAAACAATCATTGGCATAGCCAATAGATCTCGCCTTTGGGACCTTATAAGTGTTTAGCCATGCAACACTTGATGTTGTTGCACCAAGGATATTGTGCTGGATAACTAAACACTTATAAGGTCCCCCAGGCGAGATGTATTGGGTATGCCAATGATTGTTTCTTACTGCTTTCTCCTTCATTTTACCATATTTTTGGAGTGCTTTCCCCTGCTTTTCCCACGTATTTTACTGCTTTCTCCTTCCTTACTCTCCCCCCATTTTTCTGAGTGCTTTCTCCTGCTTTTCCCTCATTTTTCACTCCTTCTCCTTTTTCCTCATTTGCCGCTCCCATCTGCCGCCCGTTTTCCCACCTCCTACCTAGCCTTGCCCACCACCTTCCAGTGCCCCTTCCTCCTCCCATTACCTACTTAATGGAGGCTCTAGTGCGACCCCATTGAGAAGGCCTCAGGCCAGATCCTCTGTGCTGCTTCACCACTTTGCTTCCTCTGTTTTTGTGAGTGCTTTCTCCTGCTTTCCCCTTGTTTTTCACTGCTTTCTCCTTCCTTTCCCCTGATTTTCTCACTGCTTTCGCTTCATTTTTTACTGCTTTCTCCGTCCTTTCTCCTTGTTGTTATGAGTGCCTTCTACTCCTTTTGCCTCAGTTTTCACTGCTTTCTCCACAAAGCAGTTAGCAACTCCAGTGCCTTGAGACCATCACGGGTGATTTGCAGCACTTTATAACTCCTGACTGATTGATCACCCACATGTTCCTCATACACTCTCCATTCCATACCAGTTTTGGACAAAGTGGAAACTGGAAAATATTGCTCTGTTTGTCAGAGTGGTTGTAGATGACCACCTCCTCTCTTCTTACTAGGTATAGGTGAGGCAATTTTGTTTTAGATCAACAACCAATTATCTTCAACCGAGGTATGTGAATAAATGGATATTGTAACCATGAGTGCCTCTATAGCACACACTTCATACTAAGGGCCCTGTTCTTCTTTTTGCAGGACACTAGACAGATGGTGCTGTCCTGAAGAGATCCGCCATTTTATTGCACAAGGGTCGAAACATCAACAGGAAGGTTTGTCATTTACACTATGTTAAAACTATGATGTATTCAATTTGACTCTGTGATGGGCAATATGCTGATTCCCTAAGTTGGTTGTGCATCTATATATGTAATTCTGTATCGCACACTGAGCACGTTTTGCACCTAGCTTCGTCTGCACTGGACCGTAATGTATGCTGTATTATGTTGATGACATAATACACTACATTTGCAATGGGGCTGGGCCTTGTGATCCATTGAATGATATACTAATATATGCCTATGTGATTGATTGAATTGGGTTAGAAGATCCATGGATGAATTTGACCCTAGGGACCATTGTATTTGTTCCAGATTATTGACCGGGTTGCGATCTGGGTATAAGGGTCGGTTCTTGGCATTTGATGTATCATGCATCATTTTGAAGGTGAGCGCATGTGTGGAGCATGTGCCTACAAAATGATATCCTTTTTTTTTTACTATAGCCACGTTGCAGAGCGTCACAGATGCAATGCAGCGTGGCTAAAAGCCATTGGCAAAGCCAGTAGGTCACAAAGGCAAAACGCATTGGCTTTTCCAATGGTTGTCTGTTTGATATTTGGTCATGCCATTCACCAATTTCCTGTGGCCCTAATCCTGAACCGAGAGGGGCACACCAAGCACACTTTCGTAGTGACAGGGGACTACAGTCCCTGTCACATGTTTCACATGTCGAGATTGATGGTGGCAGTGTATTATGGTTGGTGAATTTTAGTGACAGGTTTTTACCTGTGTGACAAATGTTTGCTTACAGGCCTATTGATATAAGGTTTTGCTGCTCAGGATGAAACTGGAATCCTAAAAGAGACATCACATGAATTGTACACATGAGTGTGTGCTAAATGTGATAGCGTGCCTGGCAGGAGTGTTACAGGCCTGAGGGTCCCATTTTGGAAGCCCACAGCCTTGATCAGAGTACAAGATGAGGGAGAAGTTGCTTTCTCTAGACAGCATATGTGTATTGCTGACATATCTGAGTTGATAGGGGGGAGCACCAGATGCAATGGTGAGGAAAAAGGGCACTGGCTGTCCTGATAAGTGCCAGTGCCTTTCATGATGGGCTGTAAATGACCCTGACTGCAGCTGCGAGTAGGTAGGTGACAGTAGGTACATGGTGAGGCATGCGGTGTTAGGAAAGGAGCCCTTTGAAGGAGCATAGATTCTTATCTCTCTTGTTGATCTCTGTGGGAAGGGGTAGTAAATAGCTGTATGCAGCGTGCTCTCACCTCTTTGTGAGTGTGTAGTTGGCACTCCACCTGGAGACTGTCCAGCTGGATGGAACATCCTTGCAGACAGAGTCCAGACCTGGAAGGTCACCTAGCCAAGACGTATGAAAGAGAAACCGACCCAGTCTGGTTCCAAGGTAGCAGATCTAGAATGCACATCTTTCCTCTGCAAAATTGGTATGGAGACTGGAGCTCAGTATCCGTTGTTCATTGTCTTCTCTCCTACCAAGGAGGGGCTACTCTGCAGAGTACTCAGGGATTACTGTGCAGTCAAGGGAGTTATTGCATTGACAGCCAACTTCCCAGACAAGAGGGAACACCGCCGGGAGTCTGATCTGAATGAGGAATTACTGAACTGTTCTGGGTGATAAGACATCCTACTTTTAGTAAGGAAACGAAGCATAACCCTGCAGGAGATGTGGATCGTGGAAGGGACTGCCACAATTGACCCCGGTGTGGGGTTCGTCCAGCAGAAACTCGCTAAGCAAGTGCCCTGAACGACTCACTGTACTGCTGTTTAAGGCAGTGTGACCTGTGACATTTATCCCCGTCATATCCGCCATTCACCTGGTGCGGTGTGCCCATGTGGACTGAAGCTAATGTAAGCATCTGCTAGTGGGCTTTGTGCCCCACAAGTAGAATGCATAATAGTGGACCTGCCAAGTGTGTTGTTGGGTCTGAGCCAATCCAGAAGATTAAGAGGTGCCCTCAGGGTGCCTTGTGAAGAATTGAGGTTTCTGCTTCTAGGCACTGTGTGCTTAAGATAGTGCCTAGCGTCTGACTCACCGAAGAATCGGCATCTGTGGGAGTGTGGCCATTGTGCTCTAGAAGAAGTGGCATGTTGAAGGGATCGGCTTCTCGAATCAATTACCCACCAGAGCCTCAGACTGAGCCGTGATCTGCAGCCCACCACCTGGAAAAGGACCCCACTCAGAAGCCTCTACTCTTGCTGCAACCCTGGAGGTGACACTCTGCCCCCCAGCTCCTGGGAAGACTGCCACTTGGAGGTTCCTGTTGCAGGTAGGGTCAACTTTCACGGGAGGTCTCAGTGTGGCCTTCCACTGTTGAGAGACGAAATAGAACTAGGCCTGAGAAACTGAGTGTGGATGATCTGCTGAATCCCACCTGTCCGAAGTTATTGCCTCCCAACATGGCTAGAATCAGGTGATTGTGGAACTCTGCAGGTGGCTGGGCTCCTGTAAGGGCACAGTAAAGAGATTTGGCAGGTGATGCTTCAGAAAGGATAGACTGGTATACCATTGACCTTGGCCGCAGTGGGCATCTCGGCCTTGGCCCCGAAACTGCTGGGTTCTGTATGGAGGCTGGAAAGGCTGGCAGTACAGGGCACCTCAGTTAAATACATGAAAGTATCAGTGGGACTGTAGCAGCTGGTGAAGTGGAGTGGAGAGGCCCAGCGAACAAGTGTTAGCCATGCTCTCTTTAAAACGCTTGACAGAGGAATGGACATGTCAATCACGGAGGACTAGACATCTCCTGAGATGTCAGTCAATTACAGCCATACATGGTGGCAAATGGCAACACTGGTGCCTATGGCCCGCCCAATGGGAACAATGGTGTCCAAGACACACCAAATTGTGAACTTAGCTGCATCACGATCATTTTCATCATCTCAGCGAGAACAGGTCGATGGTCTTTGGGCACACCTGGATGGACTTGTGCCACAGAATCCCAAAGGGCATGGGAGTAGCATCCCAACAGGCAGTTGGGGTTAACACATCATAGGGCCATACTGGTGGAACAAAATACACATTTGCCAAAAGTTTCCACTGCTAAGATTCCCCGCCAGTGGGAGTGGTAGGAAATGTGTTAAGACTAGATCGGCTTATGGAGGCTTGCACCTCTAAGCTCTTGGGTGAAGGGTGCCGTCAGAGAAAAGCAGGGTCACCTGAAGCAGGGCAATGGCACCTAGAAATGTTTTGATTGATTGAGGGGGCTAGAACAAGGTTTGGCCCAAGCTTCCAGTAAGGTATCCACCAGTACAGCATTAAATGGGAGAAGGGGCTCAGAAAACGTTTGTCCTAGTTGGAGGAATTCTGCCAAAACATTTGTTTTAACCAGAAAGGTGGGGACCTGAAGGTCAAGCTTCTCTGCCATTTTACACATTACCATTGTGTAGAAAGCAGATTCCTCTTTGGCTGGTCCAGGGACCGAGAGAAGACCCATTTCTAGGGAGGCATCAAGACCACTAACCTCCTGTAAGCCCTCGTACCAGTTATCATCCTGGTAGAGTTGTGCAAATTCATCACCCGAGTCACAGCCATTGTTAGACCTGGCACCATTGGCGTGGGTCTCCCTTCCATTTTTGCTGTTGCCTCATTTATTTGTGCTGGTGTTAGATGCTTTGGGCACTGTGCCACTGCTGTCCAGTGCCACAGTGCAAGTGCTCTCTATTGTAAATTGATATATTAATCAGTGGTTCCATGTTTGGCTATTTGGTTTACTTGTCAGTAAACTTGTCAGACCCTAGTCTTGTCTGACCCTAGTCTAGTGCACTGAGTGTGCCCAGGGCGTGTGAATCCAAATGCTGCTGGTGGGCCTGCAGCACTGGTTGTGACACCCACAAAAGCAACCTTGTAACATGTGTCTAAGGTCTGCCATTGCACTTGCCCAGTCATGCTGACTGGGCAAGTGCACCCACTTGCCAGTCCCTAAACCTTCCCTTTTCTTCATATCAGATACCCCTATGGTAGGCCAAGGGCAGGGTGCATTGTAAGTATAAGGTAGGACAAGCCCTGGTGTGTGTGGCATGTCCTAATAGTGAATAATAGCCATTTTCGTTTTTCACTATTGCAAGGCTACCTGCTCTCCATAGGCCAGAATGGGCTGTTAGAATTATTACAGTTTATAATCCTAACTGTCTCAGAGAACAATGTAGAAATTCGAGTTTAGTATGCCTAAACTCAGAATGATAAAATACACCTTTTAGTGAGGTTGGTTTTAACATTCTGTGTTTGCAAATACCACTTTTAGAAAGTAGGTATTTGCTTGCCTAACCTTTCAAGCCTGCCTCTACTAGGTTGTGTATTCCTTGTCTGGAGTGTGTGAGTGACAGGGCTGGGGGATTCCAAGAGACAGGATGAGCCAACCCAGTGGTGAATAGAAAGATCTGCATCTAGATGGAAGGGAGGGGTTGCACCTGAACCTTGAATGGGGCTGTGCCTAGCTTCCATAATGATGGCTCCACCTCCTGGGGAGCGGCTGATGTCTCTGCCCTGCACATTTAAAGAAGAGAAGGAGTCCTGTCAACAAAGTGCTTCAGGGCTCTACTTGCCTTCCACAATGATGGCTCCACCATCCTGTGGGGCGAGTGATGTTTCTGCCCTGCACTGTGAAAGGAAAGGAGAAGTCTGGGAAACAGATTGCTTCAGAACTGGTTTGGACTGAGCACAGGCCCCTCTCCCCTCAGAGAACAAAGGATTTTGGGGTATAAATATTGGGACCTTGATCCCGTGAAATTAGATCACTTTTGGACTACAAGAAGAAACCTCTGCTGAGGACAGGAACCTGAAGAAACTGAGGAGAGACTATTCCTAAGCTGAAGTGCTGCTTAGGGGATTGGCCTACTGTGGTTGCCTTACTGCCAAAGAGAGGAGAAAGGAACTTGGTGTACTTTGCTTTCAACTTGTGAAGGATCTCCAAGGGCTTGGAAAAGAGCTTGCCTCCTGCTGAAGTCTCAGGGACAACACACTTCAACCCCCAGCTCCTCAGAGTTCTTTTGGAAGTGCCTGCTGCTGTTTTGGGCCTCCAGAGGAACTGTGTGTCGCAAGGAGCTGGAAGCGTGACGCAACGAGGAGGAAGCGTGTCGCTGCTGCTGCCATCGCACTTCTGAATAAGGGTGTCCCCACTAGAGTTGTCGCACTGCACTGCATCGAGAGAAGCGTCTCACAACAAAGAGGAAGCGTGTCGCCGTCGCTGCTGCCTGCCGTCGCACTTCTGAACAAGGATGTCGCCGCGGGAGTTGTCACACTGCACAGCATCGTGAGAAGAATCTCGCAACGAGGTAGAAACATGTCGCCGTCACAGTTGCTGCCGTTGCACTTCTGAACAAGGGTGACGCCGCTGGAACTGTTGCATTGCACCGCATCGAGGAAAGTGCCTCGCATCCCCACAGAAGCGCGCAGCCGTCGGAGCTGCTGCCGTCGCATTTCTGAACAAGGATGTCACCGCTATAGTTGTCGCATTGTGCGGAAGCTTCACGCAAACGTGGGTGAAGAGTGTCGCAGCTGAAGCTGTTGCCTTCACACTTCTGAACAAGGGTATCACCCCTGCAGTCCACGCATCGAACCGAGAACTTCTCGCATCCAAGGAGAAGCGTGCCGCATCTGGAAGATCTTCACGTCTTTATTTCTTTGCACCGGAACTTTGCCGCATTTCCCTCGCGGCGACATTACTTGTCTTGGAAGCGCAACGCATCGTAAGCTACATTGACGCAAAGTGTCGCATCTTAAGAACTGAAATAAACTAAGCTAAAACTACCATCTTAAAGTAACAGTATTGTGTATTTTTGTCGTTTATGGTCTTGTGGTAAATCTATGTAAAGTATACTTATTTTTTATATAAAAACCTTGTGTGGTGTCCATCTGTAGAGTTGTCACTGGGTTACTGTATGTGGTCACAAATGCTTTACACACTGCCTCTGAGATAAGCCTGTCTGCTCGTGGCAAGCTACCAAGGCGGTGAGCAGGGGTTATTTAGGAGTGTAATCCCCTTATTCTGACTAGAGGCAAGGGTCCCTATTTGTCACAAGTTCCTACCTGTGCCAACTAGAGACCCCCAAATCTAACACGCTTAGAATAAGAGGGGCCCCTTATGAACCCAATGGGAATAGGGCACGTACACAGTGAAAAGGAAAAAATCCCTTTGGGTAGATTTCTATACAACTCATGGATAGCACACACCTCTTTGCACACCAAGAAGTAACACTCCTTCATTTAGTAATACTGAAACGGAGTTCCCGCCACGCTGCTATGCTACGGCTGGTATAACTGCCTCAACCTGCTTTTAAAATCGTCGCTGTCTGTGTGATTTGAATACTACTTTGCACAGCTCATTGTTTTAATATCGCCGTATTTTGTGTAAATGATTACTATTTTGCACAGCTCATTGCTTTTAAAATGAAACTTATGTTTGGAGGCACAAGCTAGGAAAACTCCCTTTTGGGGGACTTACTGCCTTTTAGAAACCACTTCTCTCCCCGGTCCACCGCAGCCTGTGATGTTTGTTGTGGAGGGAGCCTGGTAGCGCGGCAGCAGAGTGAAACACACTCACTTCCGGGGGACATTTTGGAGGAGGTGACGGTCTAGTGGTTACACTGGGACCCTAATCAACCTCCTATTTAGGGCGAGTGATTTGGCAGCGCGGCAGTAATACTGACACGGAGTTCCCGCCACGCTGCTAAGCTGCGGCTGGTATAACTGCCTCAACCTGCTTTTAAAATCGTCGCTGTCTGTGTGATTTGAATACTACTTTGCACAGCTCATTGTTTTAATATCGCCGTATTTTGTGTAAATGATTACTATTTTGCACAAGTCATTGCTTTTAAAATGAAACTTATGTTTGGAGGCACAAGCTAGGAAAACTCACTTTTGGGGGACTCACTGCCTTTTAGAAACCGCCTCTCTCCCCGGTCCACCGCAGCCTGTGCTGTTTGTTGTGAAGGGAGCCTGGTAGCACGGCAGCAAAGTGAAACACACTCACTTCCGGGGGCCATTTTGGAGGAGGTGACGGTCTAGTGGTTACACTGGGACCCTCATCAACCTCCTATTTAAAGCTCACACGATGCTTCCGCGCAGCGCCGAAGGTGCGCCTAAGGTAAGCCCGTCTGTGCCCGTCCGTGCCGCGGCCGGGCCAAGGGCCTTACATGTCGCACATGTACCCCCGTTTCAAGCCCTGACCAGGGAAGACACACTTTCCTTGAACAGAGGATCTACTCCTTGCCATGAGACCCTGAAGCCTGATAAATGGGAAGGCTCAGTGAGATGCAGGCATTGTCAAGTAAGTCTTGCCTGTGAGCCTGCCATTGATGGGAATACGGGGCCCAATGTTATCCGAGGAGGACTCATGAATGTAAGATCATTGTGTAAGAATGCATTACACATTTTTTACCTCTTGACAGAGGCCGACCTGGATTGGCTCCTGCTCACAGAGACTTGGCTAAACGCCTGGTGCAACCCCGATATAGCAATAGCTCTTCCGAGAGGTTACCTAATTCAAAGACTAGACAGGCAGGAGCAACGCGGGGGAGGGCTTGCAATTATTTATCGGGACACCATGAAGTGTGCCGTTCAGGCAATACTAGACATAAAAGGGGCAGAAAGTATAGTCTTCTGTTTGCAGATTCACGACTCTTTTACCTTCTCAGGAGCCCTGATATATCGTCCACCTGGGCAGACCAAAGAGTTTTTTGAGAACATCGGGGAAGCAATTAGTGATCTTACCCTTAGATTTTCCAACTGTATCCTGTTAGGGGATTTTAACCTCCATTTAGACTCTCCTAATGACCCAGAGGTGACTCGCTTTATGGATATAATTAACGTTCTTGGATTCACTTTGTTGACTCAGGACCCTACACATATAGCGGGTCATATGCTTGATTGCATTTGCTCTAACCTTGACACTCTTAAAGGTCAAAACCCCTCAGTTTCAAACTTGGTCAGACCATAAATTCATCCCATTTGACTTTGCAGTCAAATGCGATGCTTCAAGAAAAGGTGCGGGCAAGGTGGTCGGTCGGGTCAAGCCAGGATGGAAAAAGATACTTGCCAATCCTGATTTCTTAGACAATGTAAAACAGAGTAAGCCCATCTTGACGGGCTACACCTCAACAGATAACAATCGTTTCTGTGACTGGATCACCACACTTAATGGCCAAATGGACCCTATAAGCCCAGCGAACCTACATGATATAAAAAAAAAGAACATCTGCCCCATGGTTCTCACTCGCCTTAAAAGAGGAACTATGCGGAGTTAGAACCTTGGAACGGAGGTGGTGCCAAAATTATGAGAGCACTGACCTAAACATCTATCAAACAGCTCGGAGGCATTATCATGCCTCCATTAAACTTGCTAAAAAACACTATTATTCGGAGGCTATATCCTCCGTCAATAATAGGCAGAAGGAGATCTTCAGGATTGTAAATAGTTTTAGTAATCCCAGATCGCTTTTGCAGGAAATTCCGCCCTCCCTGACCCTTTGTAATTGTATCGCTAATTACTTTGAGCAAAAAATCCTAGACATTACCAAAGATTTTCCCCAACCGGGGCCTCTCCTCACGGATGAGTTGTCTGGGGAGAACTCCGAGACTGCCTACTTTACAATGTTTTGTCCCATCAGCTTAGAAGAGTCCCGCCTTGCCATCTTATCAAGCAGGTCTGGATCTCCTTTTGATCCCTGCCCCCCGTTGGTTCTACGAGCCTTGGTGGACGAGGTAAATCCCATTATCAATGCGATTATTAATTCATCACTGTCCTCCGCTGTAATCCCTATGGAGTGGAAACTGGCAGCTATTAAGCCCCTACAGAAAAAACCATTAGCTGACCCGACAACCCTCTCGAACCTACGCCCCATCTCATTACTTCCAGTACTGTCTAAAATGACAGAAGGGTTCGTAAATAAACATCTCACCAAGTTCTTAGAGGACAATGATATCCTGCAAACCAACTAGACAGGCTTCAGGGCTAAGCACTCAACAGAATCTGCCCTCCTGTTTACGGCTGAGACCCTGCGGGCCGCTATTGATCAGGGGAAGAAAGCCGTCCTGATTTTACTAGATTTATCGTCGGCTTTTAATTCGGTTTCGCACCCTATATTAATCGACCGCCTAGTAAAATCTGGGTTAGGAGGAGCATTGTTGGCGTGGCTTAAGAATTTTTTTAGTCAAAGGCGCCAAATCACCGTACTGGGAGAGTTTCGCTCTGAGGAGAAGGTTATTACGACAGGGGTGCCGCAGGGCTCTAGTTTGAGCCCGGTACTCTTTAACTTATACATGGTCCCTCTGATCGAACTAATCTCATCTTTTCAGATCAGCACAATATCATACGCTGATGATACTCAGCTCATCCTAGTACTGGACAGAGAGTCATCTGGAGCAGAGGAAAATCTTAAAAACTGTCTGACCGCCACATTTGTTTGGATGAGGAGTAACCATCTCAAATGCAATTCGGGTAAAACCGAAATTCTGCCTTTTGGTCATTAAAATCTGTTCTCTCCAAAGCAATGGTGACCGGAAGATTCTGAAGCCCCCCAAACACCATCTCCAGCGCCCGTAATCTGGGCATTAAGTTCGATGACTCCCTGTCATTTAAACAACAGGCGGTGACTGTGGCTGGCACCTGTTTTAACATCATCAGAGGCCTCAGAAAATTCTTTGACCTCCTTCCCCTATCAGCAAGGCAAACGGTGGCGGTTGCACTTATAACATCAAGATTGGATTACTGCAACAGCCTGTATGCAGGAGTAAATAAATCTGTACTCCACAAGTTGCAGATGGTCCAACTTGCAGCCGCCCGCCTTGTTCTCGGTTGGCCGAGGAAGTCATCCGCCTTGGCCGCACTCAATGCCCTCCACTGGCTGCCAATACATAAGCGTATTCTGTTTAAAATAAAGGTCATCACATTCAGAGCTTTCCATCTACAAGGACCTAAGTATCTGTCAAACGGCTTTAGGTGCTATTTACCAGTGCGGAGCCTTAGGTAATCAAATCAGAATTTATTGCGGATCCCAAGCTTCAGGCTTACCACCAAGGGAGGAAAATCCCTTGCTGTATTGGGTTCCAGGGCCTGGAATCAGCTCCCTCTGCAGCTTAGTCAAATCCCCTCAGAGAGTCAGTTTAGGAAAACCTTGAAAACTTGGATTTTCAGACTTACTGATATCGCCAGTAAAGCCTTGGTGTAAATGTGCAGGATCTCCTAAATATCCAACAGTCAGCCGCCTCTCTCCATCTGGCAACGGTACCAGCGCCAAGATGCTCCCTGGAGTGATAGACGCGCTTTAAAAACTGTTCCATTACATTACATTACATCTTTCTCTCTTTCCACACCGGAAGATTGAACCACATTTTAAATAGAATCACACTCCAGATGTCCTTTTTTCCAAGGAAGTCTACCATTTTATTAAAGGTGAGGTGTGATATGTAACCACTGTGGTTGTGAGCATTCATAAGCTCAAACTTCATTAAAGATGTGAATATCAAAGTATGTTTGGAAAGAGTGTATTGTACAAGGAAGTATCTGGAGTGTGATTCTATTTTGAATGATTTCACTCTGTAATTTGAAGATTGTGCCATATATAAAAGGGCTGTTTCTTCATAGAGCAAGATACAGGGTATTCTAAATTGTATTTTTTTAGGGACATGCATGACCTCTAGAACATAGGCCTAAATAGGGGGCCAATTAAACATAATTGTGGGGATTAGAGGCCTATATATTTGGGGATGAAAAAGGTATAAGAAAATCTGGATCCCCAAGGGGGTTCCTAAAGATATTTGCATGCTGTTTTAAATATGTTTTTCTATATATTTCTGAATTTTGATTGTGCAGATGTTGTAAAATACCTCTGGAATGTAGTTTTAACAATGATTATATCTTGCAGTAGGTGAATGCATGAATCAATATAACAAGCACAGAGGGCCCGATTCACAGAATGAACTTAAGACTCAATCCTAAACTTACTACTATTTTGGTATTCATAGAATGAACTTACTACTTTTGGTATTCACAGAAGTTAGGATTTTGTCTTAAGTCTGTCTTAAGTCTGTCTTAAGTCTGTCTTAAGACAAACTTAAGACAAAATCCTAACTTCTGTGAATACCAAAAGTAGTAAGTTCATTCTGTGAATACCAAAATAGTAGTACATTTAGGATTGAGTCTTAAGTTCATTCTGTGAATCGGGCCCAGAGAGTCTATATACTGGTTTTGAGAAAGATGGATTGATTAATTGAGCCATCGAAACGCGTCAACGCCAAATTTATACACAATCCACCTATCTGGCATTGGTTAAAAGAAGTCAATTGTGAACTGTACATTTCCATGCTATTGATATTGTGTAGTGATGGATGTGTAGTTTGTCAATACATATTATACCTGTCTGCCTTTTTTACTCTCCAGTATGTTTATTAATTATGTTGGATTACATTTTTAATGTATTGTGTTTTTTCAAACCTTGAGATTTTCAGTCTATTGTTAGGCCACTCAATTTAATGACATTGTGTTTTTGTAAACAATTGATTTATGTGCAATTTTAATCTTTATAGTGGTTTCTGTTACATGTGGTTCAATCTTCAGGTGTGGAAAGAGAGAAAGTTGAAGGAGTGTTACTTCTTGGTGTGCAAAGAGGTGTGTGATATCCACGATTTGTATAGAAATCTACCCAAAAGGATTTTTTACTTTTCCCCAAATCTAACAGCCATTGTCAGAGTTTGTTCCAAAAAGGGAATGCCGAGTATGTTGCTTCCCTTGTAGATTTGGAAAATCAAGTGGTTGAAATGGTGATTTGGGCAGAATTGTGTGTGACTTCAGTCAAGGTCATACCGACTCCAACTTGCTATTGGAGAGAACTATTGGGTCCTCCTCCACCGCTCCTACACCATCCTCAATGGAGTTGGCATTGGTATTGAAGTACCTGGAGCAGTCATAGGTTGTGGAGCCGGAAGAGTGGTCAGAACTAGAGCCAGAGGCAAGATGGTCTCAGAGGGTCCAACTGGTGACGAGGGCTAACCCGCAGGTATTCCTATATATATAATAATAACATTATTTCTAAAGCACCTGGTTACTTCAACTGAAGTGTCCTCACACTAAAATTCATATTCTGGCACCACCTATGAGGCATGTTCCAAAGACTGACTTTAAGTCAGTCTAAATAGCCACGTTTTAAGTTTCTTTTGGAAGGTTATTTCTGAGCTTTTCTGTTGAAGTTCCAGAGGCAAGGGTGTTCCACTGTTTAGAGGCAAATCAACTAAAAGAGCAGCATGCCATGCAAGCTCTTTTCACAGTAGGGATGGTGACAAAAAAGGCCTCTGCAGACCTAAGCCTTCTGCTGGGTAGATAAGGTTTGACAAGTGGGTGCAGATACTGAGGCCCTTTTCTGTTCAGGAACAATGGCACAAAGCTTTGAAGGACACTCTCTTGCCCAATAGCAGCCAGTGCAATTTTGCGTGGGCAGGACCAGTAGGTGATCGCCTTGGAAGTTTAAGCAGCAGAAGAGGTCCTGCATTCTGTACCCTCTGTAGTTTGCTTTGTTAGATTCCCAGATACAGTACATTGCAATAGTCCTGTCTGGACATTACCAGAGCTGCGACTACTAACTTTCTAGTGGATTTTTGTAGAAAGGTCAGGATCTTTTTCAGAACTTTCAGAATCCCAAAATATTTCACCTCTAGACTGGTTATTTGACTGTCGAACGTGAGACTTGTATCAAACCAAATGCTGAAGTTCTTAACTTTCACCTTGGGGCCAAGTGCCTCTGGCAACCAAGCAGTGGACCAGATTGATGGTTGCTTCCCTAGAATAACAACCTCTGTTTTTCTGGCATTTAGTCTAAGGCAGATGTGTTCAATCCTCTCAGCCAGTTCTGACAGACAGGATCTTAGGAAGGCTGTGGTACCTCTTTCGTCCTGTGACAGCGTAATAATAAGCTGCGTGTCATCATCGTACGACACAATATTGACAACGTCAGATAGGGGGCGCATGTAAAGATTGAATAAAATGGGGCCCAAAGCTCTGCGGTACCCCCTGTCTCAGCTGAAAAATCTCAGCTCAAAAAGGTTTTTGAGACACCTGGAAAGTGTGATTCTGTAGGAAAGAGGCTAGCCACCACAAGGCCTTGGATCCCACAACGTAGTTCCACAACCATTCGAGCAGAAGGGCTTGGGACACGGTATTGAAGACTGCACTGAGATCTAACATTATCATTGCTGCAGTGTTACCCCAATTCAGAAACCTGCTGCATGAGGGATTCAGAGGCTAGCAGCAGCGCAGATTCTGTCCTCCACATGAAAGGCTGCTCTGCTTCTTCTGGTTGATGGTGTGCCAGAGGGAGTTAGTGAGGATCGGAAGAGCCGCAGATTCGAACAGCTGGAGCGTGGCTGCACAGTACACTTCGAACTATTGTGGTGTGGCTGTCAGACCCAGAAATTAAGGTTGTGCTGGCAGTAGTGGGATAGGCTCACCAGTCAGGCGTGAGATCGATGTGAGTGGCCAATGCAAGTGCTACAGGTGTGTGAAATCCCTATTTCTGAGGATTGGACCACGACGAAGACTGACTTCTCAACGGGCTCAAGCAACTCCGCAAGCAGGAAGGGGACGGGGACCAAACTTTGGACACAGACCACGACTTTGAGTGGCCACGATGAGGAGTCTTTTTGTGCTTGTTGACTAAGGTTTCAACTCACAGTGCCTTATCGCCTTTGGGTTGATCGACGTGCAGCTGCTTCAGGCCTTGGTATCAGGACCCAGCCCCAGAAACCACAGGCATACCTAGTGGGGATCCATTACAGACATTTGTTGAGACAGTCTGTATAGGGCTTGAAACCTGTTGTCTTCGGGGTGACATCCCTTGAACGCTGTAGAAATTTTGAGGTAACTGTCTCAGAAAAAACATGTAGGGAGCTTAGGATCCACATATGGTGGCATGGATAGAAAGGAACTGACATCTGCATGCAAGTGTGGTGCCAATATGGGCTCTGCATTTCATTTCCAGAGTGTAACGGGGTCAGAGCTGCGCCTCACAGAGCCACCTGATGGCCTGCCGAGGTACTGCTGAAAAGTTTCCATATCCTGTCTTACGCCGAGGGAAATATTAAAAAGGCGAGGAATCTGGGGATTAAAGTCTCTATCAAAACAGCCAAGCAACACACTCCCATTTCACAACAAATAGCCAAAATAGTCTGTTCGAAGAATAGAAATGGAATCCAGCAGCAAAAGTCAAAGATAATAATAGAGAACAATTGGGCAATAAGCACACTGGCAAATAGATAACAAATGTTTTGCAACACAGTTTCCTCTTGCAATTGGCTCCTTTCCATATGATTCAAACAGGAACTGAAATCATTCTGATGATTCATGCAGCACCTTGGATTGGAAGCCTCCGATAGGGTTTTATGAACAAAATGCCACCTTGGGAAAAGTAGTTCTTAGACTGCACCCCACCACATCCCACAGAATCATAGCATCTCCTCAACTCACGAGACATGAGATGAAGACCAAGTTTGATATCCTGTGACCGCTGCTGGATTCTGCAGCTCCCCCGCCACCTTCACTGACAAATACTTCTAACTGATTATGAAGCAACACTTTGCCTGACCACCATCACAGAAACATCACAGAACCCAGGGCATGAGGATGCCCATCTACGTGCTAGACGCAGTGTCCAGCAGCACAGTGCCTGAGTGCGGGCTGCACCTATAGCACTGTTCTAATCATTAGCCTAATTAAAAGTTAAAAAAAGCAACAAAAAAACTGCACGGTACTGCCAAAAGTGAAGCGAACTGTCCCATGTCACAATACTGTTGATTAACCCTTGCAAAACAAAGCAACTGAGCTTTGCAAAAGTGCTTGCTCGATAGGGCCACGCAGCAAATGGCAGATGTTGGACCCTTAAAAAACATAAGTACAATTACAATACTGTATTTGAAGGACCATGAGGGATAGGGGAACAATGGAGGAGCGGGGGAGGGGCATGTGAAGTGGAAACAATGGGGTGGACATTTGAGAGGGCGAAAGCAGAACACAAAAAAGATAACACTTCCACTCTCATGCAGTGCTTAACAAAAAAAGGACAAATATATTCCATAAATGTGAGCAGTGGAAGGACACAAGTTTGCGATGCTCCAGTGGAGGGACCTAAGAGGAGGAAGGAAAGCTACCAACTAAGAAGCAAATAAATAAAAGTGACAATAAAGCCAACCAATGGTTATCAGTTGGTGGGCTGTAAGCCAGCTTTATGTTTTTGGTATGGTCTGTTAGAGGCTTTTGCCTTCAGAGCGCAAAAAGCTGCGGGATGGTGAGACCCAAAACTTGATATTGAGATAGTATGCTGCGAAACTGTCATTACAGTGAGCATGAGATGTGCATGTTATATGGAAATTCTCCATTCAGTGTTTAATTTTGAACATGGAGATACATAGTAGAATTGTAGAATGCTTTGTTGATTAAAGTATGTGGTTATTGTGTAAAAAAATAGAGTTTTTCAATACAATTCTCCACAATAAGTCATGCAATTGCAATGTAGAATTGATCATAATTAATATTCTTTGTGTGACTACAGCGCATGTGAAGGTTACAGCACATTATGTCTGTTATTTATGTCAATTGAAGTTTTTTTTTTAAAACCGATTTTATTTGTCATAGATCACATATATTGCGCAGCTCCGAGATCCGGAGTCTGCTGCACACATTAATGGAACCACAGTAGCATCTTAGACATTTATAGAAAAACAAAAACCACCCCCCCACTCCCTCCCCCCGTTTGCACAGTAGCTGCCACAGATTTACAATCCAATATTTTGAAAAGATAAGCCAAGACAACCAAGACACTCTATTCTCTACACCAATGATCCATATGTCATATCGTCGGGAGGGCGGTCCTCTCTGACGGCGGGTCCAAGTCCAGCCCGCGATAATCGGCCCACCTCTTCCAGATCTTAAAATGCTTACGAGGGCACCCCCTGGCGACGAACACAGGCTGCTCGAGTCCCATACAAAGGTCCATGCCATTCTTCCAGGCAGACAATGGTGGAGCCTGAGGCGCCTTCCAGGCTTTGGCAATGTCTCTTTTGGCCAGGGTAAGGCCCAACAATAACAGGTGACGCTTGTACCTATTACCCCCAATCCCATCCATCACGTGCAACAAAGCCAATTTCGGAGCGAGCGAGCTCCCATACCAACACTTCAGACAAGCAAGTGAATACCCCGTTCCAGAATCTATGCAAAGCCGAACACCCCCAGACAGAGTGCAGAAGAGTACCCTCCTCTGAGCCGCAGCGGAGACAATCGGGGAAGCTGATCATGCCTGCCTTCCATAAGCGTTCTCGGGTGAAGTATGTGCAATGCAAGTATTTAAACTGTATCAGTCGCAGGTGAGTGGAGATCGCCGCCCCCCTCGGGCTTGCCAGGGCCTCCGCCCAGTCCTCCTCTTCTAAGTTTCCCACATACCTCCCCCATGCTGTCCAGAGTCTGTGTAAGTCGGTGGAGCAGTGGTGGACCAATGTCTGGTAGATACGTGAAATTTTCTTATCCAGTAGTTCACCCATAAACAGTTTGGCCTCCAGCGGACTGAATTCTGGCAGGGGTCCTAGGTCCGTCAAGTATGGCATCAGTGCGTGCCTAAACTGGAGGTATTTAACAAATTGGGAACGAGGCATCCCAAATTCGTCTTGCAGATTCTGAAAGGACTTCAGGGAGCAGCCCAAAACCACATCCCCCAGGGAGTTACTCCCGATTGCGTCCCACCCCCGGGAGCCCTGCAAAGCATCCACGTGCGGCAGATGGCAGACGGCCATTGCGCCAGAGAGGAGTCTCTTGAGTAAGCACGTTCCACCACCCCATTCTGTTCAGACAAAAAGAATTACCTGCATGGCAGAGGGAAGGGACTTCCGCAGCGAAGCGGAGTGCAGTGGTGTATGTACGGACGCCGAGCCCATTAGGTGTCGCTCGACCGCGTTGGCCGGATCGCACCTATCGCCATACCACCATTCGTTGAGAACCAGCAAGTGCGCCGCCTGGTAGTAAGAGAGAACATCCGATGTGGCTAGCCCACCAGTATAGGAGGATAAAAAACACATTCATAACGCCACTCGCACGGTCCCCCCCTCCCACAGAAACCCACCCAGCGCCGAATTAACCTGCTGAAACCAACGGGGCGGAATCCAGTGTGGATGGTCCCATACCGGAGTAAGGTTGTGGTCCCGGGAAGCGGCCGCCTCCTCCGACAGGTATACTCCCAAGTATTTCATCCCTCCAGAGGCCAGCTAAGGGCCCGAGGCCCATGCTCCCACCCGCCGCTGTCCACCCAGTACCCACAATGTCGATTTACCCGGGTTCATATAGAGGCCCGAGGTTTCACCAATAAATTTGCAGAATACAAAGCAGCCGCGGCCCCGATTGCTCCAAATCAGTGAGGAAGAACAGGACATCGTCAGCATAGAGTGGTATTTTATCAGCGAGTACCGGTGACGACCGAACGCCCTTGAGCTGGGCGTCAATACGCACCCACGCCGCCAGGGGCTCCATGGTGAGCGCGAATAGGTAGGGGGAGAGGGGACAACCCTGTCTCGTGCCCCGCTGGACCCGGAAGGATCGAGAGACTGTGCCCCCCACTCATACAGACACTGTGAGATCAGTGTACAGCAGCTCTAAATACGCCATGAAGCACGGACCAAAATGAAGGCGTCGCAGCAGGGTGAACAGATATACCCAGCTCAGGGAATCGAAGGCTCTGTCTGTGTCTGCCAGAAACAGTGCTGCCTGTTCCCCCAACCTCCTCCGAGCCGATATCGCGATGTAAGCGCGCCTAATATTGTGCCGTGTCGCCCTGCGAGGCATAAACCCCGCCTGGTCGGGGTGGACCAAATCCGCTATGTGAGGCTTGAGCCTATTAGCCAAGGCTTTAGCAGGAACCTTGGCCTCGGTATTGAGTAGGGAGATAGGGCGGTAGGACGTGTGGCTCTCTGGGGTCTACCCGGCTTCAAAAAGACCACGACCTCCGCATGGCGCCAATCCGGGGGGAGCATACCCTCCCCACAAGCCTCCTCCACCACTGGGCGGAGATGCGGTCCCAACTGTACATAGAATCGCCTGAAGAATTCGCACGAAAAGCCGTTGGGGCCCGGAGCCTTACCGGGATTCAGCTCTCCCAGAGCGGCACCCAATTCGTCATCGGACAGGGGCCTATCTAATTGTTCTCGTATCTCGTCCGAGACCGACCGTGGGGGAAAATCATCTATGAACCGCTGGATGACCTCTTCTGCCAGGCCTTCTTGGGGCGCGTATAGCTCCTCATAATATGCCGTGAAACTCTCCGCGATGGCCGGGGGTTCAAGTATGGACACCCCATACGGATCCAATAATTGGGGCAACAGCTGGGCATGGAGTGTGCCCTGACATAAGCGGTGCAACATCTTGCTGGATTTGTCCCCCCACTGATACACCCGACTGCGAGTGGCCAACCAGGCCTGCCGTGCCTCCTCCATCAAAACCGCAGTTTACTGCTGCTGACCCAGCACGAGCTGTCGTCTGGCGGGTCCACCGCCCACTTCACGACCTCTTCGCTCCAGTGCTTCCAGGTCCGCCTCTCGCTGCACTAAGTGTCTCTGCCGCTCCCTACATGCCGCCCCACACCAGGAAATATCTACGCCCCGCAGCGTGGGTTTTAGAGCTTCCCAGAGGGTCATCGGGGATTCAATGGAGCCTAAATTGGAAGCCAAGTAATGATCTATTTCTTTGGTCATGTGCTCCCTGTAGTCGTCCTTCAGCAAGTGCCACCCTGACATGTGCCACCGAAATGTCTACCTGCCCGGGCCTATTCTGAACGTGAGGGCCACTGGTGAGTGGTCGGACAAGGCTCTCGGCAGAGTAGACGCCAATAGTATCCTGTGTGTCAGCCCCCTGGGAACAAAGATATAGTCCAACCTGGAGAATAAGTCAGGAACTGTGGAGAAGTAGGTGTATTCCCTATGTGGGCCATGCATGTATCTCCAGACATCAGTCCAATCGAGTCCCTTGGCAAGGGCATGTAGTTTGGTGGGAGGGCTAACCGCTCCGACAGTCGCCCCATTCCTCCATCTGTCACATCCCAGTTCCATCACGTCATTCCAGTCCCCTCCAACCACGAGAGGGTATCTGGGATGTCGCTCCAAAGGGACATCAGTTTCTCCACCAATGACCACTGTAGCGGTGGTGGAGCGTATACACTACCCAGGGTCACCCTATTTCCCCCCACCCTGCCCTGTGCAATGACATATCTACCCTGTGTATCCGTCCAGAGTTTTTCGTGTGTATATGAAACCCTGCGGTGTATGAGGATTGCAACCCCCCTGAAGCCCCTTGTGAAGCCCGAATGGAACACCTGATGGAACCCAAACCACTGCAGGCATAGCGCCTTCGTGCCGAGCAAATGGGTCTCCTGAAGCAGGAGTACATCCGTCCCGGCTCTTTTGGCAAATTGGAGAACCGCCCCCGTTTCACCTTATCCAACACCCCACGCACGTTCCAACTAAGTATGCGCAGGGATCCGAGGACTTCCCGCCCCCCCCCTCAGAAGTAGACATGATGGAATGATTTTACATAAGCTATGGGTGTCTCTGTGACTCAGCATGTAGACAATGTGGCTGACAGATCGCATCGAAACCTGTGCAATCAATCCCCCCAACCCCAAACCCCAACTCCAACCCCCCCTCCGCCCCCAACCCCGTACCTCACTAACATGGAAGCACCTGTCGCAGTCGGATCGTAGCCAAGTCCCCAACGGGGGAACAAGAACCACCCCCTCCAATGGATCCCCAATTGACAACCCACAACTATAGAACTTCACTCCCACCCACCCACTACTACTGAGTCAGGTTCCCAGCCCTAGAAACACTGGCCCACCTAGACATCTTTAATTACCATACATTTGGATCCGATCAGGAGTCCCATACATCATTTCACTCCCGGCTGCTGCTCCGGTGTCGGATCTCGCTGTCGAAGTGCAGAGCCAGAGCGCGAGCCGCGCCTAGACCTCGACCTCCTGTTACGTCTCTGCGGACTCCTGAGGCCATCGCGGGCCATGCTACTCGAGGAAGAGTCCGATTCTCTACCTGGGGGCGTGTTGACACGAAGTTTCACCGTTTCATCCGTCCATTTGAACACTTCCTCTGGAGAATCAAAGAACAGCGTGCGGGACTTGAAGATGACTCGCAGTCACGCCGGATAAAGCAGGGCATACTTAAGCTTGCGCCCCCGAAGGCGGGCCTTTGCCGCGAGAAAGGATTGTCGCTGCTGCTGCACCAAACGCGTATAGTCCAGGAAGATGAGAATAGTTGCATTGCCACACATGAGAGAGGCTTTACCCTCGCCTGTCGCAGGATGGTGTCACGATCTGAGTAATTAAGGAATTTGGGGATGATCGGCCGCGGGCACGCCCCAGGGGGGGGCTTCTGCATCAGGGCTCTGTGGGCCCGCTCCACCACAAAGCAATGGGAAAGCACGTCCGGGGGGAGCCAGCCCTCCAGCCACTGAGTAAGAAAACTCTCCGCATTGTCCCCTTCGCAGCCCTCCGGAAATCCCACATAGGTTGTTCCGCCGAGCCCGCCCTTCGGCATGCTCGACCCGCATGGCCAAGCCCTTTTGGATTTTTTCCATATCTGCGACCTTCTTTTTGAGAATGGACACGTCGTCTTCCACCTCTGATATGCGGGTCTCCGTGCCCGTGATGCGCTCCACTGCGTTCCTCAGGTCCTGGCGGAGCAGCATAACATCCGATCCTACCGCCCCTATATTAGCATCCAACATGTCTCTAGATTGGGTTATGGCCGCCAGCAGTGCCGCATTGTCCGGTGCCTGGTTCTGCGACCCCGTAACCCCGGCCGCGTGGCTCACCTCTGTGAATTTGTCAATGGTCCCCTGCTTGGTGTGGCCGCCGCCAGCACGATCTCGCGTCATTGTTGCGTGGTCGGTTCTCCCCGGTGATGGTACTCCTTGCCCCGGAGATAGTCACTACCAGCCACTCGGAAAATCAGACAGATCGGCCGGTGCACCAAGTGACCCCCTCCAACAGTCTCCAGGCGACCCATGTGCAGCGCCGTGGGTCACAGGGGGCAGACTCTCAGTCTCCACCGTGTTGGGACTGTGCGTTTATGCCTCGCTCCGTCAATATCAACCCGGGTAAGGTACGGCCCCAGCCGCAGGCCACAGGGCACACGCAAGAGGGATGTGTCCGACAGGCCCAGGGCGCAGTCCCAATGCACCTTCGTTCAAGCACTGCTCGTCCGACCTCAGCCACCACCACCGAGGCCCGATCTGGCCTCCGAGCCTCTCATCCACAGTAGAGAGCAGCCGACTAGAAAGTACGAACGGGGGGGGAGGGAAGATCAACGCACCTCGCCGCCCCACACAGGCCCTATCAGCTCAGCACTCTGCTCCCGGGTCTGGGCCCGTCCGCCCCACCAGGCCCCTCACCTCAGGCCGCCGCCTCCCCAGACCGCGCCGGGCAGAATCAGCCAGTCCAGCCGATCTGCCACATCCAATGTCCACCGGAGGGTCTCCAGCACCACGCTACTGTCGAGGGGCACGCTCCGCCGGGCGAGGGTGCAGCGGGCCCCCACCTCCAACACCTTTCCAGGATGATTAGTGTGCCTTAAAATGGCGGCGGCTCCCGCTGGCCGCCTCAGGGTGTAGCACTGCTCGGTGCCCCTAAGGCGCGACCCCGACCGCACGTCCGCTGCTCCAGCGACGCCTCTCCGCAGACCGCCAGGCCAGTGGGGGGGTCCACTCAGCCCCGGGGCACCTGATCGAGTCGCGCCCCCTCCGCGCCGGCCTCACCTCCTCACTTGCGCGACAGCCCCCCGCCGGATCGGCAGGGAAATACAGGTCCCGGCTCACTCGCCACCGACTCCCTGTAGGCCGCTCCGCTCCACCAGGCTGTAGCTCGCCCCCCGGAGCCGGTATCCAGCCTCTGCCACCACCGGATGATGCCCCCGGGACCGGCGATATCAGGAGAAGGAACAGCGTCCCTTTGGATGTCTAGGGCCAGGATAGGTGCGCAGGATGTTGGTCGGCTGGTCGGATCTCTCGCTCTACACGACTGCCATCGTTGCCGGCTAAGCCACGCCCATGTCATTTGAAGTTTTGATATTTTTTAAAGATAGATCTTTGCACTTTGGGATTTGAAATGATCAACATATGTGAATTGTGGGGAAACAGATCCATGAATAGCAGATTTGTTTGGTAATTTTCCTTTAAATAGTGTAGGAGTTTGGAAATGAGTGCCTTAAGGACAAAACACTTACTGGTCTGCTGCTTTGATTCTGTCAATAATTTTAATAATTGTTTGGTAGAAAGATAACTAAATCTAGATATTTTTAACATTCACGGCACATGCAACCTTTATGTTATACACATTGCCTTCTTAGGCCAACAGAAATTTGGAACCTCGCTGCCAAAGTTGGATTGATAATATATTGAGCGCTTGACGACCAAAAGTGGCAACTATTTCAAATCTCAATATATATGATAGAGCAAATATGAGGCATATGGGCCATTGATTGTGAAAAATAGAATTGAACATCCCTAGGAGGGTTTGCTACAGTTACATGAAAGGGGATATCACCAAATTATATAGTAAATATAGTGTTTGCGGAAAAAGCATTGTGGGCTTAAAAAGAATTGCAGACAACATTTACAAACCTTAATCCAGTTTCAAAAATAATTTTATAAATGTTTGTTAAAACGACTCTTGCGAGTTTAGTTATGTCTTTTTCACTAAATGGTATTCATTAGCTATTGCCCCTATATTGATTCTTCCATTTGTTTGCACATTTCCTCTTGTAATTAATCCTTTAATCATCAGATTGCCACAGGTTTGGTTTTCTGCAGCTGTGACTTTGTGAGGGTCACCTTCAATATCTCACAGCAAACGAAATAAAAACCCTAATTAAAATTACCACTGTAGGAAAATTGGCCCTCTTTGCAGGGTCACCAAAAATGTTATGCCTTTTGCTAGACCCTATATTTGTGCTGGATGTAGAGCTCGGTGCACTTTACCCCTGCTAAGCAGGGATAATGTGCATGTTCCCCCCCCTTTAAACAAGGTGAAATTGGCATACCGCAAATTGACATATTTAACTTATAGGCCCCTAGTATTTAGTACACAGACCGTATACCCAGGGCCTGTAAGTTAAATGTTGTTAGTGGACTGCAGCAACCATTGTGCCACCAAACTCAGTGAGAGTGCAACCATTTCAGCAGACCTACCATTAGTAGCATGACTGTGCAGTTTTAAAACTACAAAATCAGTATGTCAAAATGGCCCCTTTTGACAGGTCTAAACCTTCATTTTAAATATTTAGAAGTCACCCCCTATGTAGGCCCATAAGGACCCGTGCATGGTACTTAATTGTAGGACATGTAGGAATTTAATGTTAAATATGTCCTGACTCCAAAAGTTATTTTCACTGCGTCAAGGCTGGCTGTTCCATAGGAAAACACTGGGTTACATTATTATATTTAATAATTCTAATTTCAGTGAGGGAACAGCTATCAAAATAATTCAACAACTATTTTAATTGTTAATTGAAAAAACAAATCAATGTTGAAGTCAGATTCCTTAAGAATTATTTAGGAAAATATACTTTTAGAAATGTACCTTTTCCCTGCCTGGAATTAGTATTTGAATAAGTGTAATGGGTGTAAAATGCCTCCCAGAAGCAAGCAATAGGTCGACCTGAATGGGCAGAGATAACCCCTATGAACCTGGCACTGAGTAGAAAACGTTTTAAAGTTACTATAAGTATAGAATTGGGTACTGGAAGGACACCCTTCCAGTACAAAACTGTTGGACCTGGCCCTTTTTGCAGGGTCATCCCATAAACTTTTTGCTTTTCTCCAGTATTTTTTCTGACCTGCTTTTGTTGGTTTTATGACTCTGGGCACTTTACTACTGTTGTGCTCTCTCTGGTAAACTTGGTAAGATTGAACTACATCTGTTTGGCATATTTAATTTACCTGTAAGTCCCTTGTAAAGTGGTGTCCCATATACCCAGGGCCTGTAAATTAAATGATACTAGTGGGCCTGCAGCACTGCTTGCACCACCCACAGAAGTAGCTTTTCAAAGCTGTCCCAGGCCTCTGCTGGTGTAGAGCTTGCCTGCTCAGTTTACTGCCCCAGTGACGTGACATTTAAAGTGTTTGCTACATCTGAATTGCCCCGTTTACTACATATAAGTCACCCGCGAGTTAGGCCCTAGCTAGCCCTATGGGCAGGGTGCTGTGTAGTTAAAAGGTAGGATATGTGACTTAACTGTGTGGCATGTCCAGGCAGTGACAAGCAGCCTAATTGGTTTCTCATTGCTGTGAGGCTGCCCTCTCATAGGTTTGCATTGAGAATTCCCTGATATGTACTTTAGTGGTAATTACTGATAAGAGAGGGGTAGCGTGACCATGTTTGGTATGCTTGGAATAGTAGTAATAAGGCCTGCTTATTGGTGAAAGCTAATTTGATATTACTATTTTAGAACTGCCACTTTTGGAAGTGGGTATTTTTGTGTGCTTATGACTCTTTGTGCCCTGCCTGGATGTGTATTTACCGTCTGGTTCAGACTGACAGGCGAGGGGGATGTGCATTCGTTCTAGATGGTCAAAAGGGGAGTTGAGGTGTGTACTGCCTTTCCTTGGTGACACAGCACTGGACTGAATAGACCTTGGCTGTATTTAAAGTGGTGAAAGGAGTTGCACCTGGAACCTGAATAGGGCTGTGCTTGACTTTCACAATACTGTCTCCGCCGCCCTGTATTGTGTCTGGGGCCAGGGCTTGGGATGTGACTAGGGGTGTTGTGCACTTCTGAAAAGGGTTTGAAGTGCTCCCAGAACAAAGAGTTTTGCACTATAAGTACAGGGGCTGTGGTCCCATGTTTTTAGACGCTGCGTAGACTTGTAACCAGATGCTGCTGGTTCTGTATGCTGCCCCAGAGGATTGCTGTGCTGCCAGGGAACCGCCATCTGGACTTTGCCTTGTTGTGCTGGCCTGAGCAGGCTTCCTGCTCGGGCCCCCAGTTTTCTCAAGGGGCTTGTGAGCTCAACCTTCCCCTCATGTTTTATTATGGGCTTTCGAAGACACAGGGGGAAACCCCCCACATTAACTGGGTCACGGCCATGAGACTCTCAGTCCGACCACTGTGAAACATGTGGGACAGCACTGTGCCTTTACCCTCAGCGTAGTATGGGCTGGTCGCTGGCTGTCTGTTAGGTCAGCGCATGGTTGATCATCGTGAATTAGAGCTCGACGGGAAGGAAGAGAGACAGTGCTCCCGTTTTTGCACCCAGGTCGTGTGTGCGTTGGCGCCGCAGAACCAGAGGATTCTGTTGAGGCTAGGGTGAGGAGTCGCAATGCAGGCCAGAGAAAGGATCTCTTGTCGGCCCCACCTAGAGCGAGACGGGTGCATAGGAGAAAGGGGGTCATTTGCCTGTGTCAGTCAGGAAGGCTGCGCTGGAAAGAGAAGATGCAATTCAGCCCCCTTGCAGGTTGCCGTGGCAACCAGAGAACCGCCACGGAGTCCCTCCCAGCCGCACCAAGTGTCTCAGGCAAGTCCAAGTTGGGGGCAGGATACCCCATGGCCATCAGCTGTACTGCAATGTCGCAGGCAGCTCCATTGGACCCCCGGGTGTACCGGCACAATGAAGTCGTGGGAACCAGCCTTTTGGTAGTGGAGTTCCCCTGCCGTGCGTGGTCAGTGCAGGTGCCTTCCCCCTTTTGTTTAGCACATACCTACTGGCATGGAAGCAAGATTGGCTGGACGGGGTGGAGCTCGAAGGAGGCCCCCGATTCAATGTGAAGGTTTGTGCTGCATATACATAGACGGAACATATTGCATTCCCTGTATTAGGAGTGCAGGGGTCTTGGCGCCTTATAACATGTATTGGTAATTTGTGTGCATTATGTAACTACTGCCAGTTATGCCACGATGTGATGATGCATATTATTGTAGTAGTTTATATGCTCAGTTCTAGGCTGTAGTGGTGATAGTGGTGATTTATGTTCCCTTACATACTGCAGTTCATGTTCACAGTCATTTGCACAGTAATGGTGTCTCTCCTGGGGTGATTAGAACACGTGTAACTTATAAGTAATTACTTGATTGCACTATCTATACTGCTGTGACCATTGCCTAGTGGCACAGTGATTTTATGATTTATGTGATGTCATGACAAGTGCCTAGTGGCACAGTGATTTTTGTGATTGTGGCCTAATGTGTTTTATGAACAATACACAGGATATTTTTATATAACCTTGTGTGGAGTTTCTTTGTGGTGTGCCTAGTGTGTCACTGGTGTGTGTGTGTGTGTGTGTGTTGCTCAAATGCTTTACACATTGCCTTTGGTGTAAGCCTGACTGCTCTGCCAAACTACCGAGGGGGTGAGCAGGGGTTATCTTAGGTGTGTAACTCCCTTGCCCTGACTAGAATGGTGGGTTCTGCCTGGCTTAGGTGCATACCCTATCCAACCAGAAACCCCATTTCTAACGAAACACCTATACTAAATGCACGCACACACTATGGTTCAAAGATATGTGTGTGGTGCTCAGCAGCTTAATTGTGAGCTGGCACTTGGGAGACAGGAATAGAGCGCCATATCTCTAGAGATATGGAGCTGTCCTGCTCTCTCCTTTTCACGCAATGCAGTGCAGTATTTTTGATTGCTGTTCTGCTTTGCATGAGAATTTGGTAAAAAGAACCCCACAGTCAGTTATTGTCTATTTCTTGCAAAAGCTCACATTGAAATGATCAATCAGCAGCTTGATGTAGGCTTGACATTTGTCATAATTACTTAATGACTTTCAGTGTAGGCGGCTTCCATTTATTGCCCTTATCTCTTTTGTTATTTCTTCTGCAGGAAAGGTTGAGGAAAAAGTCTGTCCAAAAAACTGGATATCCAGTTACATCTGGCCAAACACATATAACCTTTACTGCCCTTAAAAACTGTGAGTACAATACTCCCTTTACAAAAAACTACTTTTAAACATAATTTTCAAAGTACTTTAACAGAGTTTACACTAGACAATCATAGAGAAGTTCCAGGATGAAGGAAGTAGTCTTGTGTCAATTAGACTTCCTAGCTCCTTAGATAAATATAACATAAAAGAATTGTCTGATGTACCAAATAATATTTAATAGACCAGGAGATCACCAATGAATGAGTTGATATGAATGGCTTATTTCCACACCAACCAGGCATTTCAAAACACAATAATCCCCAAATGATACTAGATATATCCAACATGTGAACTCCTTTGCCTACAAAGAATGTTTATGTTTCTGACATTTGGTGGAAATCACATGGTTTGGCTGTGTTGCAGAAGAGAACAGATTGTGAGAGTAATAGATCTTTTTGCGATTTTTTCTGAACATTGAGTTACATGAATTTTAATGACAAGATTCTAAATATTGTCCTGATCATGAGAACGATCAGTTCCATGCTGTGCCCAGTAAAATAAGTTTTATAAAATGATTACATTATGTTTTCCTAAACCTAGCATTTACTTTAATATCTTCATTCCATTGTAGGTTTGCCGAGCTAGGACCACCCACTGTTGGCGTTCGATCCAGTCGAGAATATGGAGGCTGCAAACAAACGGATAACCATTAATATTGGAGGGGTCAGGTTTGAAACATATTCTAGCACACTCCAGAAATTGCCTGGAACTAAGCTAGCCAATCTCACTGAACCTCACTCCTACAGCACCAGTGAGTTTGACTCAAAACTCAACGAGTTCTTCTTTGATAGAAATGCCAAAATCTTTGCCTGTGTCCTGGAATATTATCGCACAGGCCATCTTCATGTCTCAGGGGAAGTATGTAGGTCTGTCTTGGTTGAAGAGCTGGCCTTTTGGGAGATAAACGATACTCAGCTGGCACGTTGCTGTTGGCTAAAGCTAAACAGCAAGGAATGGAGCCTGGAAGATTTTGACACCTGGGATGAAAGCCATCAAGCTGATGGAACAGGGCTCATCACTCCAACGGGAAGAACAGACTACAGCTGGAAAGCAAGATGGCAGCCAAAGATCTGGGCACTCTTCCAATCACCATATTCTTCTGTAGCTGCAATGGTGAGGCCACTTCTATTTCTATAATGAGAGCTGAATACAAACAGCATCTTGTAGTCTTTTATAATACTATGCCTAGGATGTGGACTTAGAGTGAGGCCTCCTTTGAATAATGTTATATTCTTGGTAGGTGAATTCAGAAGATGTTAATGTTAATACTTAGTATATTGGTATATTGGACACCTCCCCTGCCACTAGTCTCACATATAGAATGACACCCTTCTGTTCATACCACTCTTACACTGTTGGGATCTTAGCAAAGAGTAATTTTCTCTTGTAGTTTAAATGTTCATCCTACCACACCTGTTAGCGGAAAAAGCAGTGATGATCTGCGGCATGGTAAGTACTGTTGGTTTAAGAATCTACCTAAGGTATATTGCTAAGGACAAGGAAAACAAGTTCTAAATACGGAAATCAAGAAGGCGGTATGTGAAAGTAATTTGATATTGGAAAGCTATGCAGTTTGAAAGGAGGAATTATGGGGGTTGGCTCAAAATCAGACATTGGTAAAGTGGAAAAAAATGAGGGAATGTTTTGGTTACGCTCTTCGCAGTGCTGACTAAACCGTTTCATTGTACCCTGAGATTACTACACCACTTGTGTGATATATATTTTCATAAAAAACAAACCCAAATACGTGAGTATTGACACAACTTACGAATTAACGAGCTGATCAACAGGTTTCTATATTTTCGTTGGAATAACTTGTAAACTATAGTCTCAACAGTCTAGAGCTCCACTGGTAGTATATTCAGTTCTCATTTATATCAAAGCAAGAATGACAAATGAATTGATTAGAAACCAAAATATGTATTCTCTCTCTCTGAAGTTGATTGTGTTTGGAGGAGTGATTCCTGTACCTGCAATCGACTCCTGCTGTCCTGGAAATCCCTTGTGTGTGATTGAGCCATGAGCGTACCTCAAAGGACTGGGTGCGATATTGACCAACATTTCACGCAGCGCAGCAAGCCACGGTGCCGCGGTGCGCTGTGGAAAGGGAGAGGGAAGGAATGTGCCACATTTCACATTATACAGCGCAATCCTGCTCTCTACCTGCAGTGGCACTCAAACTCCTATCTAGTGCCAACGCAAGAACCCTTGTCCACACACACTCTGCTTCATCTACTATAGCAGGTTTAAGAAGAGGGCCACGATCACCTATATATGCATTCCTTCAGGTGCTTGAGTAAAGATTTTTTTTTTATTTGTCTCTGTATCAAAATGAAGGAAAACTGTTTCTACGCCCCATACATTGTCCCACAAGATGCCTGACATTACACCTTTGAGATTTTACAAGAAGTCACGTTTATGTACAAGGGCGTCATTTCAAAGACTGGATGATGTGCAAAATCATCTATGCAAGTGACCAGATTGTTAAATAGTCTTCTTAAATTTATTTTTCACCAGATTGGGGCTAGGATCTATAAAATGTAGACAAAAGGTTGAACTAAAGGAGATAACTCCACCCAATAGTGTTTCCTTATGTGCAATTCTGGAAAATGAGCTCTGTCTGTGCTCTAAATGGCAGCAGACTGTAGTTTCTTCCAGGCTTCTCCTTGGCAGTGTATGATAATGAATGCGAACGGCACCCATTAGAAAAATTATAGACATGTTTCTTCTTCTTTAAAGAAGTCTACCATCCCAACCATATTGACCCCAGTGCAACAGAGGTACACATCCTCAGGAGCGTTTCTCTTCAGTGACTCACCTTCAAAGTCGATGTCCGATTTGATGGTGAAATCACGTTTGAAGATATCAGGCACTAGAGGACATGTCTACTGGGAAAGACCATGGTAATGGCTTCCCAACTGAACTTTATATAATTAACATCAGAGCTCCCTGAGTTTCTATTAAGTTTATATTGTGTCTGACACAGTCAGATTGCTAGATGAAGACTTTATCAAGGCAATTTTCTCTCTTGGCAAGGTCCCCTTGTACACCTGGAACTATATGTATATATTGCTCATAAACACAGAGATTAAGAAACTGGCAGAAATCCTGGTAAAGTGTCTCAGAACGTGTACCTAGTAGGTCATTAACAGAGTGTGTGTGGACAAGGGCTCTTAAATTAAGAGCCCTTGTCCACACACACTCTGCTGCATATCCCATAGCAGGTTAAAGATTTTTTTCCCCAGAGTTTTATATAGCACGAACTTGACCCGAATCGGGTATCAGAGCGATATACATAGCACCAGCAGTTGCATTACATGAGGACACATTCTTTTTTATTAGGCACAGGGAGATTAAGTGATTTCAGCGTCATTGCCGAGACTCAAACCCAGTTCCCTAGATTCGAGGTTGACCGCCCTAACCCTTAGGCCAACTCCTCTCCCCAATGGCTCTAAGAGAGATGGTGGGTGTCTTTCTTGGTACTGAAGAAAGCATCAGCCATGCCAAATGAGACTATTTATTTTGTATGCAGGATATAGATGTCATTAGTGATATTTATCAACTAATGTAATGGCGTAATTGTTAGGTAATCAAATGTATTCTTTTATTAACAATGAATAATATTTTAAATAAGACTTACCTTTTTATGCAGCATTGTAAAATGCGATCCCTGAACTGAAGTAAAATAGACAAGCAGTACTGTAACCAGTAACCAGTAAGTGTATTTCAATGTTTCTTCTACATATAGGGCTGCTTCAGTGTCAGAGTCACAACAGTTGCGCAATAATAAGACCACACATCATCTAAAGTTTAAAGGTCACAGTGTATTGCAGTAACATGTATCACCATACTTTCAATTAGGAATTCTTGTTCTGACTGGTTTTTTTCCAATTGATGTTTCACTTTCATTAGTTTCCCTAGCCAACTGTTTTCTTGTTTCTGCTCTGGCTCACAGTGTTTTCAGGGAGTTTCTGCAGCCCTTACCTCTAGTGAGTTTTTTGTTCTTGGAATCTCTCAGGGCATCGGCTCTTACGTAGTCTGATAGTGTGTTCAAACTTTCTCTTATCTGCTCTTTTCACAACAAATTTTCTCACTTGAAATTGTCCTTTAGATTTCTCTTTGACTTTTCAGCTTGATTTTCAACTTGAGTTTTGACTTGTTCTTCACCAGTTACAAAAGAAACTTCTCTCTTCCTGGATACACGCTGCAAACTCTACTTGGATTGTCACTCAGACTGTTACTTTGTTCAGCAGTCTGTCCATTTGGATCACCAGCTTCTGCCTCTTGCACTGCTTCTACTGCTCAAGCTCTCTTTGAATGAGCAATATGGATACATTGAGGCCCCCCGCACACCTGACTGCACTATTAGAGTTAGGATAACCTGATGAATGCTACTCCACCTTTCAACCAAGCAGTCTTTGCGGACGTGTTTACAAATGAGAATCCAGTCCTCTGCATTCAAGGAGAGACAGGGTGCGTCTCTTATGTTCTGCGACTACATCCCTCTGGGGGGAATACAGATTTTACCTTACCAGCCAGACCTTTGCAAAAATCCAGAATTATATCATAAGTTATTGAAATTAATGCAGCTGAAGGTACATGTTCAAGTCTCATTGCTCTAACCATGAGGATCTCATGCTGAGACAAACCTGTCTCTTATTTGGACTACCTCTCTTATTCATCAACACAAGAGGAAGTGTATGAGGCCACTGCAGACCGGTCTTGGTACACGCCATTGACAGTTTGTTCTTGAGGGTACCATTAGTTCCCTCCACCACTCCAGAGAAATGTGGTCGATAACTGCAGTGGAATTTTTGCTTGATCTCAAAAGCTGTACACATTATTTGAAGCACCTCAATCTTAAAGTGAGTGGTACAATCAGTTTCAACAGACATTGGGAGGCCAAAACGTTCTATCAACTACCTCAATAACAATTTCGCTACTGTAAGGGGTTTTTATGCTCTCCTAGTGGAAAATGCCTCAACCCATTTAGAGAGCAAACAGGCTACTCTCGAAAATCTGAAACTGACATTGTTTTACTTGTCCGGCTGTTAGTGTGATTGAATTATTGTGTGCTTGTCTTTTTTAAACTTACTTTGCTGCTATCACATCGGAATCACGGGTACTTGTTATTTTTAAAATTTATATCGCAAATTGAGTTGAGGCTCTTTTAAATTGTGGGGAGTTGCGGGGACTGGTTTTAATTACTCACTTTAGCTCACTGCGGTTGGGGGCACCGAATCGCTAGTGCTTTCCCGACCCAACCGAGTCCGCCATCTTCACTTCCAGCGTGGTCTAGTTGTTAAGATCTGGCTCATGCAAAACGAGACGCTGTGCGAGCGCGCCATATCTAGAAAATCTGAAAATGACATTGTTTTACTTGTCCGGCTGCTAGTGTGTTTGAATTATTGTGTGCTTGTCTTTTTCAAACTTACTTTGCTGCTATCACGTGGGAATCAGGGGTACTTGCTATTTTTAAAAGTTATATCTCAAATTGAGTTGAGGCTAATTTAAATTGTGGGGAATTGCAAGAACTGATTTTAATCACTCACTTTAACTCACTGTGGTTGGGTGCACCGGATCGCTAGTGCTTTCCTGACCTGCCCAAGTCCGCCATCCTCACTTCCAGCGCGGTCTAGTTGTTAAGACCTGGTGCCTACAAAACAAGAAGCTGAGCGGGTGCGTAGTTGGCACGCCTAAGGCAGGCGCGTCTGCGCCCGTCAGCGTCCCGGAGGAGTCCGGAGCCGGAAATGCTGCCGGTTACCTGCCCCCACCGTGGAATTCTGTTGTTTATAGCGAAACAGGGCTCCTAGATATTGGGGATCCGGTACAAATACGCTGTTATAATGGTACGAATAGTATGTCTGAGACCCCGCTGATTTGCCATGGGTGCAACTGGGTAGTGGACCTTCTTGGTACCAAATGGCGGGGCAGAAGCGTTATTAAGGCGAGCAAGGGTTCAGTTCTGGGCTCGGGCTCACAGGATAACGACCCACTGAAATTTCTCCTCCTGAACGCCCGCTCTATAAAAAAACATGAAGTCCAACTACATGACCAATTATCTGAGTCCGACCCCGGCGTTATGGTTGTAACAGAAACAACCTTAAACTTAAAACGCACCTGTTTCAGTAGATAGCTTGGTTGGGAGGAGGGGGGACAGCCACTCCACTTGTCATAGCGCGGAGACACGCCAGTGGCGTAATCAGGCGCTTAATAAATGTCCAATAATAATAATAATAATAACAGAAACCTGGCTGAATGACGCCTAGAACCCCACAATAGCTGGGGCTATTCCATCAGGCTACCAGATCTTGAGGAAGGATCGGCCTGTAGGAAGAGGGGGTGGAGTTGGCATGATTTTTTTTTTTTTTTTTTTTTTTTTTTTTAAAACCTTTATTGAACAATGAAAGCTCACAAATACTGGCCTACAACCCCACGGGCTGGCCAGAACAGAATGGTCGAATAACCAGCATACAAAAAGAAAATCTGCACAGGATATAACATCAGGAGCACTGGTGAAGCAATAAAAACCATCGAGCGTTCAGCAAGAGCAGGATAATAAAGGTTAATTTTCTAGCACGGGGAGGGGACCAAAGGAATAACGGGCCGTCTATGAGAATACAAGGGAGGGACCGCGGCAAGCCGCCATTTTATAAACACAACGTAAGAAAATGACTCCATATAATCAAATCTAGCAAAGGACAGAAACAGAATCAGACCTTCAAATAGCGACAGTGGCAACAGTCAATCGCGCTCACTCATCTCCGCCCCTACCCGAACAAAGAAGACGTGATCAAAAAGCCCCATCACAAAGACTATGCAATACGCACCCCAACGGAAAAGGGGGACCTCCATAAAGGAGGAAGGGAAAGAGGGAGAAAATGACAACAAAAGGAACACCCGCCAGACCATGCACCCCCAGGGGAAAAAACAGGACAATAAAACCGGCATGCGATGTAACAGAAACACGATACCAGAATAGGCAGCGAACCACAATCAGCCACGCACCGGAAGAAGGACAGAAAACCCCCGGGGGAGACACGAGGTGACAGAGTCCCGAAAAAGTGAATACACAAGAGCCATAGAACAAAAAAAAAAAAGGGGAAAATAAGGGGGGAAAAAGACCCCCCGACACAAACAGACCCCCCCACCCACCCCTAAGCCCACCCTGCACCCCTGCAGAAGGCTACGGCCTACCCCCCCCGCAGCGTGCCTGTCGCCCTAAACAGAACCCGAAATATAGTGGAGCAAGAAAAGTTGGAATTAAAAGACAAAAAAATAGGGGGGGGGGGGAAGGAAGGGAAGGAAAGAAGGGAGTAAAGACATACAAACATACACACGGGGGAGGGCCAAAGACAGGAGTAAACGCACCCATCCACCCGCCCGGGTTAAAGGTCCAAGTCCTCGGGAAGCCAAAGAGTATCAGGCCAAAGTCCAGGAACACTAACCAATTACACAGAACCATATCAGGACACAGAGATCTTCCAAACCGTTCATGAGCTACCGCATATAAGAGTCAGTTTTCATCAGCCCTGACCCTTTTTATCCAAAGCAGTAAGGGTCCGATCTAACGAGGACCCTGCCAGAAAGAACAGAAGGCAGGCAGCAGGAGAGTCCAACGGGAGTCCAAAAAAGTCACAGGAAGAAAAGCACGGAAGATCCAGGAAAAGCATAGAATGTAGCAAACGATGCAGGCACAGTTCCAAGGATATATCCATAAAAACCGACCCATCCGGGCCGGCACAGGAGACGTCATCGGGCAGTGGTGATTGAGAGGGACCAGGAGAATCATGAAAGTCCGGCAAAACAAAATCCAGCTCCCGGGCCAAGGGCAGAGGAGGCAGCACAGGAGGAGAAGGCGCCATCAGGTTGCGCACCTCCGGGGCGGCAGCCGGGGCCGAGTCCGCCAGGAGAGGACCAGCCACACCCCGCGATATCGATGCCTCATCCGGTCGTGGGGGCCCGGGAGGCCCGCAGTGAGGAACCGTCTCCAGAGCCAGGAGTGGCGCGGCCACCGAGAGCCGCCAGGATAGCAGGATGTTCAAGATCCCCTTAAGTGCAGGAAAACCTTCACAGTATCCGACACCCGGGCCTTGCGGCGGGCCCCCAGTGCTCGTCCGGGCCCGGCCCAAACAAATGGGGTTGGTCGCCATCTTGAGAGCCCGAACAGGCCGCGCGGCCAACAACCTCCGCCGGGGCGGCAGTCAAGCAGATGAAGTCCCGCCGACAGGCAGAAGAACACCCCGGACAGGAAGGGGGGCCACCAGAAGAAGGGGATTCACCGGCCCCCCAATGTCGCCAGTCCCGCGTTCCGAGTCCGGCGGCAAAGAACAAAATGGCCGGACCGGAGAACAAAGGGGGAGGAAGCTGAACACACGAGGAACCCCAATAAGGAAGGGCAGCGTCACCATCCAAGGCTGCCGCCACACAGGAGTCTCTCAGCCAGGAACCTCCGGCTCACACGAACAGCGGCCCTCCAATCACCTCCAGCGCGCCCCGAAGGGCAAGCCCGCAGGCTGCATCCGGCCCAGGAGCCGGGACGAAGAACCAGGCCAGTCCGCTCTCGAGTCCCGGGAATGGTCGGGGGCACTGCACCGGACCCACAGCAGCCAGGACAACCGGAACAAGTGGTAAGTGCCTGCAGTGCGTCGTAGTAGCACCACACAGCAAGGAGGGCTTCCCGGGGCAGGATAAATGCAGGATAAATGTGAAAAACACAGGCGGGCGAACGGAGCCGAGCTAAAGCGCGGCCATCTCGGTCGCGAGCTAGATTTTTAAATCCTCACTGTCCTGCTCTATTCTCCCTGCTCAAGATATCGCCGAGGCAGAAAGCCTCAGTTTTGTGATCACTACATTGGATCATCAATCTATTGCGGGCATTCTAGTTTATAGGCCACCAGGTTGCGGCGGCAAGTTTATTGAGTCACTGATGCAAGTTTTTACCCCCATTTTAGTTAAATACAGGCACTTCCTTTTGTTAGATGATTTTAATATCCATATGGATGATCCCTCAGACCCCAAGGTGACTCGGCTATTGGAATCTGTAGAGATTTTCGATTTGTCCCCTTATATTCATCTTCCCACTCATGAAAAGGGTCACACGTTAGTCCAATTATTTTCCAGCGTCAGTATGGAAACTGATGCTCCTCAACCACTGGTATGGTAGGACCACTTCCTCTTGAGTTTTAAAATCCCGAAGTCCTCATCCCATGCTCAACCTAGGGAGAAGCTCCGCTCTGTAGCCTTCAAACTCTTTAATCAGGTTACGTCTGATAGCCTGGAGAGAGCCCTGGGTAAGCCAGAAATTGATGCTCCTGATCTAGAGCAATGGCTTGAAGAACAGGTTGCGGTTTTGGCACCCTTCTCAACGTGTAAAGCCACAAGTGACCGTGCCTCTGTGCCGTAGTTTAGGAAATACAGGAGTGCCTGTAAACGTTTAGAGAGAGTCTGGCGAACCAAGTACGACTCTAAAGATAAAGCCATATATAAACAAGCTTTGAAAGCTTATTTTACTGATGTGCGGGCTGAAAAGAAACATTTCTTTACCTTAAAAATAAAAGGGGCCGCGAATAAGAGTAAAGAAATATTTAAAATTGCTCATAGTGCTGTAAGCAAGGCTTTTACTCCTACCTCCAGTTGGGTTCATCAGATGGCCGGTTTCTTCCCTGACAAAATCCACCTGATTCAACAGTCATTTGCCCTTTCGGGCACAACCAAAACTGATGAGAAATGGAGTGCACTGCCTCCTGGGCCTAGTGGTGAACTTTCCCAATTCCCCCCATTTCCTTAGAAAAATCCTTGGACATCATGGCTACTCTGAAGTCGGGCTCCCTTTCTAACCCCTTCCCAGCAAGTATTCTGAAAAAGATTGCGGAACTGTTAAACTCTACAGTCAAGTCAGTTCTTAAATCATCACTTGGACATGGAATGGTACCCAGCTGCTGGAAAAGGGCTAAAATCACCCCCTTCCTGAAAAAACCTAGAGCAGGCCCTGCAGTCGCCTCCAACTATAGGCCAATTTCCCTGCTGCCCTTTTTTTCTAAATTCCTGGAGAAGTACGTTAACTCTGTGTTAACAGACTACATAGAGGGAAACCTTGTGCTTCATGACAGCCTGTTGGGCTTCAGAGCAACTTTAAGTACAGTAAATGCCCTATTGGAGGTCTCAGAAACAATTAAAGCTCAAATGGACAAAGGGGGCAGTGCTGTCTTAACATTGCTGGATCTAGCCGCAGCCTTTGACATCGTGCCCCATGACCGGCTTTTGCGCAGGTTAGCAGAATGTGGTGTCGGGGGCACGGTGTACAATAAGGTTTGCTTCCTTCCTCACGGAGCGGCAGCAGGAAATTTGGTCTCCGCCATTTATAGCTGCCATTCCTCCAATGCAAGTGGTAGTCCCACAAGGCACGATTTTGAGCCCCACTCTTTTTAATATTTAAATGGCCCCTCTCGCTCGTCTGGCAGAACTGCATGGAGCAAAGATTATCTCCTACGCCGACGATACTCAACTCCTGTTCACTTGTGGCAAAGGTGAGAGTTTTGGTGGAAGGGAGATAAATGAATGTTTAACAGAGGTTTTTTCTTGGCTGTGCCGCAACCAGCTTAAGTGTAATCCAGAAAAATCCTAAATCATTTTTTTCGGATATGCCCCTTGTGTGGATTGGAACTCATGGTGGCCCGGCAACATGTCCCCTCCCCATGCCCCAGTCTGTATGGTTAAAAACTTGGGAGTCAAGCTTGAATCGAGTCTAGTGATTAAGGCCCAAACTCAAATGGTTGCTGGTACCTGCTTTGGCTTGATAAGAATGGTAAAAAACGTTCTTCCCCTCCTCCCGATGGAATCCCGTAAGATCGTAGTGCAAGCCTTAATTACATCCAGGCTGGATTACGTGAACATCTTGTATCTGGGGCTGCCAGAGTAGTTGCTCAAGCGGCTGAAGGTTGTACAGAACGCTGCAGCCAGAGCTATACTGATGGCAAACACCAGAACACGTATGTCACCGTACCTGAAGGCGCTGAGCTGGCTCCCAGTGAGAAAGAGGGTTCAGTTGAAGGCCTTAGTGCTCGCCTATCATGCCTTTCACGATACGGGTGCAGTTTATCTGAGGAAAAGGATCCAATGTTACCGGCCTCAACGGGTCCTAAGATCCTCTAAACAATCCCTTATGGTGATCCCCAAGATCACGAGATCTCGGATAGGAGGAAGGTCATTTCATGTACCAGCCGCTCTCCTGTTGAATGAACCTCCTTTACACCTTAGACTGGCTCAGGACCTGCTGTCTTTTAGGAAACAACTTAAAATGTGGCTGTTCCAACAATAACTCGGTGTCGGGGAGGGCCCCTTTTCTGCTTCAGTCTTTGAGATTAGCGCCGGGACACTCCCTGTGAGTATCCGTGCGCTTTATAAATGCCTACTTTAATTTCATTTCACTGCTACCAAGATATACTTCAGGCCTTTGCAAGGTAGCATCTCAATAAAATCTGCTTGTAATCTTGTAAATGGGCCCTCTGATTTGCCAATGTGATTTTACTAACAGTCCCTTTACCTTGATTGTTTAGATGACAAACTAGACATCTTTAACATACATCTTCAGAAACAAGTCAAACTCCTGTGTTTTCTAAATATTACCTTAACACCCTCATTAGGCTCTCTCTTCCTGCATGAGTTTGGTTATGCAAATATTTACACATGGGCTTCAGCATTACAAGAGGTAGAACACATTTCTTATCTTTATTCACAAACAAATCTGATTATTTTTGTAACCTAATTTTATCTATTTCAGTATTTCATTTACTGGAGCATCTTCCTGCAGATCTCTTAGCTTGCTTCAAGAAGTCTGCAATGAATCCATAAAGAAAGAATTCACGGTATCTGAAACCTGTGTGACATCATTTACACAATTCTCATCTTCATTTTCTTGAACCACTGCCCCTTCCTACAAGCAAAATACCTCGCCATTTTGTCAGCGTTCTTGTTTCCTAATGTGACCAAATCCTTGCCAGCCTTATGGGCTTGACACTTTACAACTGCCACTTCTTTTGGTTTCTGAACTGTGTTGACTAATCCAATATGTAAATACTATTTTTAAAAGTAGGTCCTGAAGATATCATGATTCCTCGTTGTGACCAGAGCTAATCATAGTCATGAACTGCACCAAATCCATGCTGGTAGATCTTGTTAGAGTAATCACACCCTCTACTTGTGCAAATGCTACATTTGGTAAGGAAGATGCCTCTACTGCTTCTGAAACAGAGCATACTGCATATGCAGCTCTCAATCCTCCATTTGAATCCCTCAGACAAGGACCATCAACATACAATATTTTAAATTTGAGTCCTCTAGTTGGTCCTAGCTGGTCTAGGCTTTGTGCATAACTCAATCACTTCAATATTTTCGTGCTCCAATTTGTCATTCACAATATTTTCCCTACCTTATCATTTATCTGAAATCAAAAGCAGTGTTGCCCAATTCAGGATATTACACCACAAATTGTATCATAAGTTGTCAGCCTACTATTTGTAATTGGCTGTGTTTTTGTCTTTGTTAAAAGGATTTCAACATAAACAATTATTATATATGGCCCATCACAATTCCTTCACTGTGTTATATTGCCAGACAAACTGCTGCAACAAAATGTAGCCATCATGGAAGAATTACAGCATCTGGATTCAACACTCCTGAAAGTTACGTGATTGGGCACATGAGCCCTCTGTGCTTCTGTGCAAATATTGAAAGTGCACACCCATGTTTTTCAAGGCAGAACAAATAGAACATCATATTGTAATCAGTCATCCTGAGTGTGGGTGCATGACACAAACTCTCTTGTAGTCTTTTAAATGATTCACATAATTAAATCTTGACCTTACCAAAAGCTTTGCAATCTGGGAACAATTTGGAATCCACTGACTACAGTTTTGCTGCATTATCAGAGCTGATGCTATTGGCATTCAAAATATTTTATGATTCTGCATGTTTTGGATCTTCGACAGTGCATTATTACTCTGTACCTGCTAATTTTGTTGCATATTGTCTTGAATTCTCTCAGGATTCTGTACGCATCCTGTTTTCCAATGCTCGATCTCTCCACAAAAATGACAAGCTGAGGTCTTTTATAACATTTCAATATTTCCATTCATCCCATTTACTCCATCATCTTGTGCCATCTGATTCATCCCATTAGTTCAATTTTTCCCAAAATGTGTATTTGAACCAATCTGCCCCCTTTCAACTGGCCTTGTTTGAGCAATCCTCGGCTTCTCTCAGCTTTTTCTGCTTCTTTTCTAGATAATTACTGCAGTTTTAAGCCAATACCAAAATCCCAGTAATACCTTTAGTTGAACAACACCATATACTTTTCTAAACATGATTGCCAATGACTGAGCTCAGTTCATTCTTGAAAGCAGAAACAAAACCTCCAACAGAGCCTTTCTCTGGATTTTCAACTACGCTATGCTTTTAAAATATGTCCATCATCTTACGAATGTACTAATTCTGTAGGTTCCTATGTTGTTCTTAAAATCTTCTGGCAATTTATATCTCTTTCTGGAATTTTTTTCTTCAAAACCTCAATAACTGTCTTATATGTTGCAGCCACATCTGGTGATGGTGCATTATTAGGATCCTGTCTAGGTGGTTCATGTGTCGGCCACCCTGCTATCATCTTACACTCCAACCACAAATTACCTGGAACAACAATTTTAAACAATGAATTCAAATCTGTTCACAACATTGAAGAAAGGTGTGTCAATTATGTACCTCATCATAGCACTTTACTGAATCTTCTCTCACCTTTGGAAAATTATGCGTAAAAGCAAACAAATCTGCTCTTGTTCAAAGGACATGCACAAAATTCCCTCTGTGTACTTCTCTCAAGGGAAACTCTGTCACTGTCATTGTCCCCACTTCTGAATCACCTACTAAACCTTTTTCACAACTTCACTTCACTGTTCTTGTTAACTGTTCCTTTTTTCCATGTGTCTCGATATTTCTTCAAGTTTCCAATAGTCTTGTGTTTTCTCAGTCAAATCATTAATATGAGCTCTCAATATAATGAGAACCATCTCCTTAATCTCATCATGGGTTAAGTCCATTCTATAATTTTGTTTGACATTGTTCATTTTAATTATGTCAACATCTAATTTGTCAGCGAATTCTTTTAATTTATCATGCACTTCATTGGCTCATCTGCCTGCTTCTTTAATCAAATTTCTCATCCCACCAGCATTATATGTCAATAGTCTGTTTAAAACCTTCCATGCTCATGACGAGCTCAGCTCGTCATGCAGTACACTGGTCGTGTGCTGATGACGAGCTGACCTTGTCATGAACAATGGGAATAAATAATATCCAGCACAGGAGGAAAATCTCCATAGCATTGAAGGTGTTAAGCCACATTACCACTCAGCATTTCTCCAAATTGTATCTTAAGAATACCAATAATAATGTATTTGGGAGGTGGTCCTATCACCATTGTATAAACAGCAAGCTCCGTCCCAGTTGTGCCAGGTATTTCCGTTGTAGTCAGAACTTCTGCTGAGCACTTGGTACAACTCCAGTTGGAGCTTGCACTACCACTGTATCTCCCCCTCCGCCGACTCCAACAGTAGTCTGAGTCGGTTCTGTTGGTCTGTCTGTGTACTGAGGTGGTCTCGAAATTAGTAATTCATTAAAGAATTTGTCATCATCATCTTTTGATTTATCTGTTTTAATCTGTTCTGTCTCTGTCACTATAGCAGGAAACGTTTTTAACACTTTGCATTTTGTAGATTCTCCATTCTTTCTCCTGTCTGTCTGGCCTGGTTTCTAACTAGCCTCTGAAGGATTTCGTAAATGATATATCTTTTTCCTCTCTCTCCTTCTTTGTTGACTTCCGATCCCATTTATTGAGAGCTTCTAACTGTGTAGTTCTAAGCATTGGTTTCATACCATGCATAGTCTGTGTCAAGAAGTCTGATTTCTCAAAATTAAAGGTGCCCTCCATAGAAAATTATAACTTCTCATTGTGTGCTGTATATTTATTCTATTCAGGAATCCAGACACATGTGTAATACCAAACCTCTTCCACCAATTCAAATGCTGGCATACCTTTTTTTGGAATTTTCTAACCATGCTTATGCTTATCCTTTCTTTTAGGTTTAAGTTTTGTCAAAACTCCACCCATATTTACACTTACTCAAACTCAAAACAACTTAAAAAGTAAAAAAACACTAAAACCGAATTTTGCGAACAATAGACTCTATAAAAGTTTATCCTATTCCAGCGCGACTTCACTTACAAAAAAACAGCCAGAGCACTGCTAGTGGTGACATCACACCAATCCCAGCATGGCTCTCTGGCCAATCCCAGCACAATTTCTTCATGAACATTGATACAACTACAGAAATACAATAAACCTCTGTTTACCCTTAAAAGGGAAAATAAATCAACATTTCATTAGTTAAATCACTGTCAACATTCGTAGCTCGATTTATAACAAATCAATAAAAAGATAGAATCAGAAAACTGGATTGAAATTGCACACAACCTACAAATTTCTTGCGAGCCAAATTACTGTCCTGCAGAAATCTGCCTCCAAGTTTATGTATTCTACTCCATGCATTCGAGGCAGGCACAGTAACACCCGTTAATCTCCCAACCTCGAAAAATGAAAATTCATTAATACAGATCTCTACCGATGTGTAAGCAGTGCCTTATTCTATACATTACAATACAGACAAAGTAATAATAATAGTATCTTGAGATCTTGGATTTATGACAAAATCTGATAACCAATTCTCTTCTATAAACAAAATAACTTCAAATGGGTTCACAACTATGAATACTACATCAAAATAGTAGTTAGCCCACCATTCACAATAATCATCACATAACCAAACAGCTCACCACAAAAACAGGTATCCATCTTTATAAAACACACAGACTCATACATTCAGATATTCAATTTTTATACTTAGACTCTAGTTCATTCAGGACTGCACAGTGGCACAGCTTGTGACAATGTAGGAATATCCAGTATCGGAAAAGTTGGCAAAACATCTAAACTCTTTTCTCCTTTGTTTTAAGCACTGAAGTAAAAAATTATCGAAAAAGACTATTAGGAACCCTTTAAAGAGGAGGTGCTCTAATGCTAACCTACCTCTGTTAGCAACTCTGTGGGAGCTGAACCCCAATAATCATTTAAACCCCAATAGTTAAACACCCAAATATTTTTCTAGGTAATTCGGCTCCAGCTTCTTCAGCGGTTAGAGACTAAACTTCTCATCAGAATAACACAATTTAGCAAAGTTAAAAAGAAATAAATATTGGTAGCATAAAGAATTAAGTTCTAGGCAAACATCTGAATTTTAATACAGAATAGTCAAAATGTGGTACAGAGAAAAATGCATAGAATGCCATAAACACTCAAATTACAGAATTGCAACTAAATGTAAACTCATAAAACTCATTAATTCCTGGTTAACAGAATATAAGTAAGAATTTTAAGTGTCAAACATAATGAGTATAGACATATCCAATATAGATTCTAAGTCAAACTGGACCTGTAAAAATAAAGTCTCTAGTAACAGCAGTCCTAATGACATATGTAAAACCCAACAGAACCCCGAAGGGGACAGCTTAATGAAACTATGACTAAACTTGACCAGCTAAGAGTTTTTATAACTCAATCTTTCTAAAACTAGATTCTGCAAATAGGGGCATAGTATGATTATGGTTAGAGTCGCATTGACAAATTAGAAACAACTACATAATTTCTAAAAGCATTTAACACTAACCCATTAAGGTAAGATAAATCTTCCATATTCTCCCTCAGCAACTGCCCTCTGGAGATGATCAGTATAGAATGAAACATTCCTCTAACAATGGCCCATCAAATCTGCACATCCATTCTAACACTTACAGTGGACATCCTTGAAAATGTAACTTTGGCTAGATGGTGGAAGCTTCATTCGTAATACGGGCTTCCTAAAAATGTTTTATATCACAATCACATTTACGCCATTCACTTGATGCTCTGGCGACACAAGGGGAGAGTTGACTTTGCAGTGGGACACTGGTTGGAAGGGGGAATGAGTAGGAGGAAGTTGAACAGAACATCAGAAACAACATCCATATTAGAAAAAAAGGCGTCTTACCTGAAAATGTTACAAAACTGTTAATCTCATTATCTAATCTTCTAAATGACTGACATAACTCATTTAAAGTGCCACATTATTACCTCCTTGTCAATTACAGCTCTATGGGGCATATTCTCAAGGAGCTATCACAGAGTTATCAGCACTTTACCCCATCCAAAGTTGCAACAAATTTACCGCCCCATTCACAAGCTGGTGCAAACAGCCAATAACACAGGTTTCCGGCGATAGCATCCTCAAAAACATCGCCACAGATGACCCCGGTAACTTTCGCTAATGAGATGCAGAGTAGGCGTTCCCGTGCAAAAAGCCGCAACAACACCACACCTCAACATTCTCAATGACCAGCCTGACCTGTGATAAGATCACAAAACATGGGATAAGGCGGTTAACATCAGGAAACTAACACCTGCTCCGACTTGGTGAAAAGTCGGACTACAACCTGCACCAGAAAAGAGAGCCCAGCCCAGAGCCACACCTGAAGAACAATAGATGACATGGAGCCACTGAACATGCATGCCTGACACCCAAGAGGCCACAACACTCACCGCCACCACCCCCAGGACCACCCCTCCCCGGCACCTCCCCCCTCGGCCAAATACATGCCACATCAACTACACAGAATCACGTACCAAATAATCTGCATGATGTCCCACAATCACATCTGGTGACATGCATGTGTCACCACAAAAATGAGCATCACCCATTCACCTTTGAAGCAACAAATGAAAATGTATTAAAATAAACACAGAACAGAAATGAAGACATATGGTGGCTCCCCTCGGGACAATCTGTAGGTCACAGCCTGCAAGACAAAAATCATGACCTGTGCACATCAAGGGACAGGGAGAGAGCGAAGGAGAGAGAGAAAGAGAGGGAGGGAGAGATTGACAGAGAGGGGGAGAGAGAGAGATATAGACAGACAGAGAGTGAGAGAGAGAGATAGATGGACAGAGAGGGTGAGAGAGAGATAGACCAACAGAGAGGGGGAGAGAGAGAGATAGACAGACAGAGAGGGGGAGAGAGAGATAGAAAAAAGAAGAGAGGGACAGGGAGAGAGAGTGGCGACAATGCGCACCAAGGCCACACTGCTCACCTGCTGCCACCGGTGTGTCTCCAACCACGTGCAGGTATGTAGTGCAGTTCACCAGGTCCCACATCTGAGACAGACCCGTCATCTGTAACAGAGGCCAGATACACGAATGGCACAGTACATACATTTGCACACAACATCATCGCCTGCCCGCCCCTGCGCACCCAGGCAGCTACACCCAGCCCCTCTTGCCGCCCAGCGGTGCTTGCCCACCCCTGCGCACCCAGGCCTCACTGCTCACCTTCCACCCTTGGCGTGTAGCAATGAGGGCCCACCATGTGCCGCTGCAAGCCACAAGCCCGGGGCCCACGGACATGGTGCCCTCCACATCATGCACCCAGCCCTTTTTATTGGCAGGGTCACATGTGCTGTGACGCGTGTGCTGGATGGGTTGGGTGTGGGTGTACACCAGCCATGAGGGAGTGGCTGTGGCATGCTGTCAACTAGACCTGGTGAGCAACAGGGAAGACCTGGGACATGTAGCGTTGTCATCGTCCCCTGGAGCGTAAGCGGAGGGGGCTGGCCTGGCATATGTTAGTCCAGTGTAAGGGTTTGAACAATGACCCCGGGGCTCTGGGCGTTGTTCTGTATGGGGCTGGACAAGGAAGTAACAAATGCGTGTGTCGCTGTTGTTGCGTCATTGCCACCCGGACAATAATCAGCAATGTGTCACCCTGTGACCCAAGTCCAACGACACGAGCCACATGGACGTAAGAGGAATTCACTGACCCTACATTCATCCATACTACCACACTTGAAAGACCATAGAGACAACACACTTGTGTGATTCGGAATGTTTAATGCACATTCAGTGGAGTGTTGCAACTGGAGCAGTACAGGGCCATGCAAACCCCACTTTAAAATGTGGGCCCATGGAGGGTCAGCCAGAGTCCTCCAGGGAATGACAAGTCCAAAGGAAGAGGAAAAGTTCAGTGCGCAGTCTGATAGCTGTGTCATTGGCGATCAAACAGCATATGGCAGTCCATTGCGAGGTCCAAGGTGAGTGTCGCAGAGTGTATCGGGGGACAGTGGAAGGTGATGATGCAGAGGCCAGAACCAATCTGAAACCGGCCATGAGGTGGAGATGAATGCTACAGTTTTCTCCATACCAGTAAGGCGGTTTCATCCGCAACTTCGTCCTCTGCTGTTTCATGTGCTTCATGTGTGGGGGGGTGCTGGCCTTTCTCCAGCACTGTGTGGCAGTGACAGCTTAGGGGCCAGAGGTGGAATGTCTCCTGCACTGTGTGACAGTGACACCTCAGGGGCCGGAGGTGGAATGTCTGTCGCAGGAGGCAGAGATGTGGATGTAGTGGTAGCAGCAGCATGCATCAGCGCCAGGCCTTGTGGCAGCAATGCCATGAGGATGGTTTTGAGGTCCTTGTGTGACCCGCTTTTCCCTTCTGTAACCCGTCTTTTTCCCGCCGCTGCTCCCCTGTGGCCCGCCCCCCTCACCCATTCGCCACCCTCCCACCTCCCCTTATATGGCGGCCGCTGTGTGGTAGAGGGAGCGACCTCTGATCCTGCTTACAGGTTAGGCCTCTCCCCACGCCACACAGCACCACCTGTGTGTCCATGCCCCACTGTTGTCGATCTGTAAGTATGCCGCTCCCCTCGGTGCTGCCAATATTCTGCCTGCACCAATAATTGTTGCCCTGTTAACTGCTTTCTTATAATTGTGTGTTTCTTCTCTTTGCCACTCGTTTTTTTGCCGCATTGTGTGACCTGCTTTCTACCAATACTATGCCCACACCCCTTATTGTCGCCCTGTTAACTGCTGTCTGATAATTGTGTGTTTTTCCTTTTTGCCACTCTGTTTTTGCTGCCCCTCTTCACATTGTGTGACCCGCTTCTGCCTTCTGTAACCCGTCTTTTTCCCGCCGCTGCTCCCCTGCGGCCCCGCCCCCCCGCTTGCCCATTCGCCGCCCCGCTCCCGCCTCCCAGCTGCTCCTCCCTTACACCTCCCCTTATATGGCGGCTGCTGTGCGGTAGAGGGAGCGACCCTTTACCCTGCTTGCAGGTTAGGCTGCTCCCCACACCACACAGCACCACCTGTGTGTCCGTGCCCCGCTGCTGCCGTTCTATAAGTACGCTGCTCCCCTTGGCACTGCCAATATTCTGCCTGCACCACTAATTGTCGCCCTGTTAACTGCTTTCTGATAATTGTGTTTCTCCTTTTTGCCACTCTGTTTTTGCTGCCCCTCTTCGCATTGTGTGACCCGCTTTTGCCTTCTGTAACCTGTCTTTTCCCGCCGCTGCTCCCCTGCGGCCTGACCCCCCGTTCGTCCATCCGCCGCCCCGCTCCCGCCTCTCAGCTGCTCCTCCCTGCCACCTCCCTGTATATGGCGGCCGCTGCATAGCTGCACCCCAAAGGCACGCCTAAGGCAAGCTCGACTGCGCCTGGACCACGCCCAGAGCCAGAAATCCTGGCACCGTGAACACCACGGCGCCCATCTCCACTACAACTCCAGCACCCACCACGCAATCAACGCCGGACGATCACGCACCTGCTGCCTGGCCGCCCCGAAGCGCATCCAAGGACCTTTCTCCTGCCGGAACTGCAGTTTCACCAGCGTCCGGCCCGCCAAACCACCAACCAAAGAATCCAACTACTTCAGATGCATCCTCCTCAACACCGGCTCCGCACGGAAACACGCCATTGAACTCTGAGACCTACTCGACTCAACCTCCCCAGATGTCGCCTTCCTGGCGGAGACCTGGCTGAACCCCTCCTTGGCAGCTGACATTGCCATAGCAATCCCGGAAGGCTATAAGATCACCCGCAAGGACCGCACCAACGGAGTAGGAGGAGGAATCGCCATCATTTACAGGAACACTCTCAAAGTCTTGCCAAACACCGACGACACACTAAGCACAGCCGAACACCTGCACTTCCAGATCCACATAGACCCCAACACCACCCTCAGAGGAACCCTTGTCTATAGACTCCCCGGGCCGACCACAGTTCAGCGACTCCATCGCCGACTTCATCAGCACAAACGCCCTCGCCTCCACGGACTACAACCTCCTCAGAGACCTGAACTTCCACCTCGAGAACAAAAACGACTCCAACTCTTCCACCTTGATCGCCAACCTCAGACTCCGACAGCTCCAACAACTCGTCACAACACTCACTCACTCCGCCGGTCACACACTCGACCCCATCTTCTCCGCAAGCCCCCACGTCTACTTCAAACACAGAACCGAGCTCCACCGGACTGACCACCGTTGCATCCACTTCACCTTCCGGAAACCCACCGTGCACCACCATACCCAACAGATGCATCGCCACTGCTGGAGCAAAGTCACCGAAGACCAGCTATCCACCACCGTTGCCCGAAGCCCACCCGAAGACCCGACCGAGCATGCCACCGCCGCCCGCAACCTCAGACAGTGGATCGACGACTGAGCCAACACACTCGCACCGCTCAGGAAACCCTCCAACGACCACAACAGCAAGAAAGCCAGCTGGTTCACTGAAGACCTCCAGGCCTCCAAGCAAACATGCTGAAAGCTAGAGAAGAACTGGCTCCAGGAATGAATACTGGAAAGCCACGCAGCCCACAAGAACGCCACCCGCAGACACCAGCACCTCATCAGATCTGCCAAAAGGGCCTCCTTCAAAGACCGCCTAGTCAACAACGCACACAACAGCAAAGAGCTCTTCAACATCGTGAACGAACTCTTCAACCCCAGCTCCAACACCAACAACATCCCACCGTCGCAAGACCTGTGCGATTCGCTGGCCAACTTCTTCCACCGCAAGATTGCAGCCATCCACGACAGCTTCAACACCGTGACCACCCCGGCAACCACTAAGTCTTCCGCCCCTACGACCACCATCCGTACCAACCACCTGCTCTCTTGGATCAACATCGACGACACCATCAAGATCATGAACACCGTCCACTCGGAATCCCCGTCAGACCCTTGTCCACACCACATCTTCAACAGAGCCAGCACTACCATTGCACCCCATCTCTGGAAAGCCATCAACATCTCCTTCAAGACAGCGACCTTCCCGGAGAGCTGGAAGCATGCCGAGATCAAAGCCTTACTCAAAAAATCCAAGGCGGACCCCAAGAACCTCAAGAACTTCCGACCCATCTCCCTGCTCCTGTTCCCGGTAAAGGTCATAGAGAAGGCCGTCAACAAACAACTGACAAGCTTCCTTGAGGAGAACAGCATCCTAGACCCGTCCCAGTCCAGGTTCCGCAGCAACCACAGCCCCAAAACTGCCCTCATCACCACCACCGATGACATCCGAACCCTACTTGACAACGGACAAACCGCGGCCCTCATCCTCCTGGACCTGTCAGCCTTCAACACGGTCTGCCACCGCTCACTACGAACACGCCTCCAAGACGCTGGAATCCAAGAGAAGGCCCTGGACTGGACCACCTCCTTCCTCTCAGGCAGAACACAGAGCTTTCACCTCCCCCCCCTTCCGATCTGAAGCCACCGAGATCATCTGTGGCGTACCCCAGGTATCATCCCTCAGCCCAACGCTGTTCAACATCTACAAACGCTGTTCAACATCTACATGGCACCACTCGCCCATGTTGCCCGACTGCACGACCTCAACATCATCTCTTACGTGGATGACACCCAGCTGATTCTCTCCCTCACCAAGGACCCCACACCGCCAAAACGAACCTCCACAAGGGATGAAGGCCGTCGCCGATTGGATGAGGAACAGCTGATTGAAGCTGAACTCGGACAAGACGGAGGTCCTCATCCTCAGATCCACCCCCTCAGCCTGGGAGATAGGAGAGCCCTTGTTGTTTGCTTCCTAGACGCCGTGGGAGGAAAGGAGAAGCCGCTTCAGCCTACGACTTGCCGAACCCGCTTCGTGGGTGCCGCTTCGAGGAGAGTGTCCCTACCTGTGCTTTTGTTGCTGCCTGGGTCTTGGGGGCGAGTGGGACAAGCAGATCGTGCACTGAACACCAGCAGGGACTCGTAGTGGAGAAGTGTGGCTCAATGGTTAGAGTGGCAGACCCTGATGCAGAGGTCTAGCCCGGGACCAGGGTTCAATTCCCCGCCTCGGCGGGTCTTGGGCTCAAAAAAATTCCACGGACCTGATAATTCTCGCCTCGGTGCCTATTCCAATCATGGAGTCCCACTCTGCAACTCTGGGCAATAGCTTGCTTAATCTCCACAATGGCCCCCACAACGCTAAGGATGCCTGGCCTCCACCTTGGGGGTGCCCAGGAGTGGACACCTCACAGGGAAGGCCAGGATGGGTTCCTTAGCGGTATTCGTACAAGCGCCTTGAGACCCTTGCGGGTGAGTAGTGCGCTATACAAGTATCAATTTACAATGTTTTAGTACCAGGAGTCCCTGCCTGACCCACAACACCTGGCCCTGGGTTCGGCTGCCAGCCCCGCCCACAGGCACCTGCACACATTTAATCTCCTCACAGCCCCTGCTCCGCAGGAGCTGCAATTTGCCACCAGGAGATAGGAGAGGCCTTGTTGTTTGCTTCCTAGACGCCGTGGGAGGAAAGGAGAAGCCGCTTCAGCCTACGACTTGCCGCACCCGCTTCGTGGGTGCCGCTTCGAGGAGAGTGTCCCTACCTGTGCTTTTGTTGCTGCCTGGGTCTTGGGGGCGAGTGGGACAAGCAGATCGTGCGCTGAACGCCAGCAGGGTCTCATAGTACCAGGAGTCCCTGCCTGACCCACAACACCTGGCCCCGCGTTCGGCTGCCAGCCCCGCCCACAGGCACCTGCACGCATTTAATCTCCTCACAGCCCCTGCTCCGCGGGAGCTGCAATTTGCCACCAGGAGATAGGAGAGGCCTTGTTGTTTGCTTCCTAGACGCCGTGGGAGGAAAGGAGAAGCCGCTTCAGCCTACGACTTGCTGCACCTGCTTCGTGGGTGCCGCTTCGAGGAGAGTGTCCCTACCTGTGCTTTTGTTGCTGCATGGGTCTTGGGGGCGAGTGGGACAAGCAGATCGTGTGCTGAACGCCAGCAGGGACTCCTAGTACCAGGAGCCCTGCCTGACCCACAACACCTGGTCCCGCGTTCGGCTGCCAGCCCCGCCCACAGGCACCTGCATGTGACATAAAACTGCCTCAGGTACCCGCTGCGCGGGAGCGTCCTGGGAGAAGTCCAGGACAAGGGCTGGCCGTCTGCGGCCGTCCTAGGCAGGACAAGGCTGGGCTGGGCCGCCCCACGAAAATTTGCCGTTTGAGTGAAGTAAGACAATTCTTTTGGCCGAGGCCGCTTGACTTTATTTACTCACTTCCTCTTATTTTCTTTTTTAAGGTATACAGGTATATAAGTTGGGGCACATATTATGGCACTTCATCCGGGAGGAGGGAGGAAAACGGCTATATGCCCAATTGGGGGAAGTATTAGAGGGACATTGGATAATTTTATAACAAGAGCCGCAATTGTCCTGGAGCGAGAAATTTCGCTTACTGAGAAGCGCTTATCCTTGGAATCACTATGTTCGAAGAGGTCGTCCCTGGGCTCCATAAAATCAGCAAAAACTCCTGAACTACTAGGATCCCAGATAAATAGCCCCCTAGAAGTTAGTACAGGCCCAGCAGAGTATATAACTGGCATCTCGTTGAGTACTACAACAGATAGTTCTGGAACTGAAGATTGTGGTAATAGATATCAGCAACACCTTAGTTGACCCCATCCCCCCTAAACCTGTAAAACAACATTCGCATATGGGGAAAAGAAAGCAAGGTGGAGGCCGACAGAAGGGAAGTCGCCCTAAAGTGACCAAAACAACATGTAAAGATGGGACTCACACGTATTCGGCAATACCCACCTTAACTACTTCTTCGTCGACCCAGATAAATAAATCCCCCTCTATTTCCAAGGTTAATTTGACTAGAGGGTGCCCCTTAACTTCACACGCCACAGGAGGCCTCATGGAACAATTGGAACAAATCTTAAAATCTTTTATGTTACCACTAATAGAAAGAATGAAAATAATCAACGAGAGCCTGGGGAAGCTCTAAAACACCGTCACAAATAATTCACATATACTGGCTAACCTGGTGGATTGCAGGCAGAATAATGGCCCTAGTATATCATCAAAACCACCTGTAGGGGCTAGAAACAGCTTAATATTCACAGCGCCACCCTTACCAGTTGAAACTCCTATAGTGTCTCAAAAAACAATCACTGATAAGGATGAGATGGAACTAGAAAAGCCAAGTTTGGAAAGTAATGGTGTAATAAAAGATAAAAAGGGGGTAGTGGAGAAGGCAAATCCCTTAGACTTCAAGCGGTCAGATGATGATAATATGGTTTCAGCAATGAGGATGAGAAATTCAGAAAATATACTAACTATTGATCTGCCGCCACAATCAGCTCCTTTAGTGATTGTTATGTGCAATGTACCCATTCTCCCAGCAGGAGTTAAAGAAGAATATGCCGAACTAATAAATAAGATTACACACTGGTTGGCCCGCAATACTACTTATGGGCATTGCGCAATGAATAATATTATCATGGCACGGCGAGTATCCTGGGTGGGAAGCTCGAGGAAAACACGAGGGGGAGATTGTATAGTAGTCAATTTTAATAACCCGCTAGCGGCTGAAAGTCTACTTAGGGAGACGAGACAGGGTATGATGTTTAGGGGTCAAGGCATAGAGATCGTGCCCCTTGGCTTCTTCTATAAGGGGGATGAGGAACCCCATAGTTGGACTAGGGTGCATAGGGCACGTATGCACAAATGGAGAGACCTACCGAGGTATGGCCCAACTCAACTCAGTATGGCAGAAGACAATACTTGGGGGGAACGCTATTACTCACAGTTGCCACTGGGCCCCAATAGATACGCAGCCCTTTCAAGACTTAACAATTGCGACTGACTGTGGGCTAATAAGGTAAAATGTACCCATACTGAGAGCGATGGCATACCTTCTGAGAACCATGCCTCAGCTATAGGCCCGGTCCTGGATTTAGATGTATTGGTGCCCCAACTTGAATTACTAGATAAGGCCCTGCGTAAAGATGAAAGGGTAGATAACCCCAAAGAGGTAACAACTACTGTCAGCCCCAGGGAGCAAAGTAATATACATGGGATTAAACATGATAATGGCAGGGACTATAATGTAGTATCCTGGACCGTTGCAGGCCTGGCAGGAAAGATCACAGACCCAATATGGGTGCAGTTCATCAGTCATTTTGGGATAATCTGTCTCCAGGAGACGTGGCTGGTTGATTGTAATCTCTTGTTGGAAGGGTATAAAGCGTTCTTCGTGCCTGCAACTCGTACTACTAGTGGTAGGGCAAGGGGGGGCTTTGCTATCTGTACTTCCTTGGCCTCGAGACATAAAATTAGGGGTATACCATCAGCCCATAAAGATATACAGGCCATAGTGCTAGGGAGCCGCAAAACTAATTTGTGTGTGATAAATTTTTATAATGCGGTACAGAAGGAGGCAGGTTGTAAGATAACTGAACTCGTTAATTTTGTAGAGCAGAGTTGTGGGCCATACAAAAATAATCCAATGCTCACAGGCGATTTTAACACCCACCCATGTGGAGACCCCAAAAGCACAGACATGGGGACCATGGGGTGTCCTTTGATTGAAGGCCTTCATTTTAAACATACCATTCAGGGAACTGTTCTCAACGACATGCTTGACAAATACAATCTGTACTCCGCCATGGGTTATGCACCACCTAACAGTAGACAAGGTGAACCAACATTTAAAGGCCGTGGTGAGCGATCGTTTATAGACCATATATAACCCTGTGTGTGTGAACCTAGGAGGCAGCTTACTGACAAAAAAGGACCCTGCACCAAACCACACTCGGTTAAAATTAACCGGCGGTAAGCGTCGGTTGAAATGGACTCAAGTAATTCCGTCTATGTTTCATGACGCTCTTAAAAACGCCTGTGCGGTGGAATTTCCAGATTGCTTGAATGTAGCATCATCTGCCCAGGGTATCCTTAAAGCATTTGATGTTATTGCCATCAATGTGGGGACTCTGTTGTCAGTTCCAGGGAAAAATAGGAAACACATGATCCTAAATGGTTTAATCCACTTTGCTCTAAAGCTGCAAGATACCTTAAAGTGTCTCTGAAAGAAATACCAAGGGAGAGAGAAGAGATTCGAACTCTTCGCCATAATTATAGAAATGCTTTAGCTTATCGTAAAAAGGAACTGAAAGAGGCAACTTGGAGGGAGCTTTTAGATCCTATGACCCTCTCTACTAGCTCCCGTTTCTGGGAAATCATTAATAGACCACTCTTTCTAGTGGAAAGAGCTGAGGATATGGGTACCAACATAAGCGAGATTGAATGGGTATCCCATTTTGCTAATATTTTTAAGAGTAAATACTCCCAGACTCAGCCGTTAGTTAGGTGCACAAACAAGGAAATGTTTGTGTTCACAGTGGGGGAGGTGGAGGAAGGCATAAACAACCTCACAAGTAAGAAGGCGCCGGGCCCAGACGGTGTTCCGCCTGATCTTTTTAAATCAAACCCCTCTTTCTGTGCTTCAATCCTTGTCGCAGTATTTTACGCAGCAGCTAAAGTAGGCTGCCCAAAATCTTGGGGAACATCGACAATAGTGCCCGTATTCAAGAAGGGAGATCGAGACTGTACTATAACCTACAGACCGATCTCCCTAATTGATTCTATCGCGAAGGTCTTAGGGGGAGTTATCTTAAAGAGACTGACTGCCTGGGCTGTAGACAACAAGATTGTATCAGACATCCAGTTTGGGTTTCGCCCGGGCCACTCAACTATGGCACAATGCCTTAATCTCTATTTGATCCTCGGGAAGTACACTATCACCCGCCCAGGGATAATTTATCTGGCCTTCATGGATTTGTCATCCGCCTTTGACTGTGTCAATCGGGAAAGGCTGTGGCAACCATGAGGGGCATGGGGGTGGAGTCTATTTTGGTGAACTTCCTGATGGATCTACATAGAGATACACGGGCAAATATCAGATATGCATCAGATCTCAAGGTGACCAGGAATTTTAATACAGAGCGGGGGTACGACAGGGGTGCATTCTTGCACCATTTCTTTTTAATTTATATATTAATGATTTGGAAAAAATACTGCAGGAGACTGGGTTTGGCTATCCGTATGTGGGGCAGCGGGGATTGCCCATCTTGCTCTACACGGACGATGCCGTCCTCCTGGCACGTACCCCTAAAGTTTTACAGACATTACTAGAAGCATTCTGGAGGTTTATAGATGCAAGAGATTTGGCTATAAATAATTCCAAATCGTACATAATGCAGGTAGGGCAGCCCCCCAAAAAGCAGTATCTTTTTAAAGTAAATGGAGAAAAAGTTCCTAGATCTAAAACCTTTTCCTATCTGGGCGTTCTATTGGATGACAAATTGAACTGGATCGCTCAGCTCAACAACAAAAAAGGGAGAGGTTGTTAGGTCCAATGCTGCAATATTTAGCTTTACGGCCAAGATGGGCCAACGCCCGGTGGCAGCCATGCTAAAAATCTATCAAGCGAAAAGCATCTCTATAGCCAGCTATAGGAGTGATATTTGGAGGTACTCTTGCCTTGAGGGACTGCAGGTAACTGAAAATAATTTTCTAAAGCAGCTGCTGTGCGTCCCACAAGGAACAGCAAACTTTTCGGTCCATGAAGAAACAGGCACCCCTTATATTAGTGAAACCTTGGCCATACGTCCCCTAATATTCTGGCTCAAATGTTGGCTAAATGAACATCTTGCCCTTACACACAAAATCTTACAAGAGACTTTGAGCTTAGGTTATATGATATATATCCCCTGGATTAAATATTTAAAGGAAAGTTTTAGAGAGCTGGGACGTCTAGATTTATTTTTAACACCTGATTGTATCTCTAAGGAAGATGTGGCTCTTGTAAAAAGCTCTTTTTTGCTACGCAAAAAAATGGAAAGAGAGGAAAGAGAACTGTTATAAAAGAGCGTACGCAAACATATTTTACTTAGGTCCTCACTTGAGCTGGAACCATATCTCCAATGGCCGGTGCCCTCATATGCGCGTTTCTTGTTAATCAGGTTCAGAATGGACTATTTTCACCTTTTATTAGCCGTTCCAAGAGGGTGTCACAGGGGCAAAGTGCTAGCTCCCTGTGGCTGTGACAATATGTCTCCACAGGACTTGCTGCACTTTGTGTTCTTTTGTAAATATTATGAAACCCCAAAGAACTTTTTTCTAAAAACCCTTTTAAAAAAGGTAAATTTTAGACAGGTTCGCCCCGCACTTTATTACTTATTATTGTTAAAACCTGAATGTATCCATTTTGTGACAGGCTTTTTAAGATGCTCAATGAAACTCAGGAAAAGCTTGAACATTTAAAGGAACGTGATTATGTGTTGCATCAAAAAATCATGTGTTTTTAATATCGGAGCTGTAATGTGCCTTCCCTATAAGACTCCATTTTTTTGAACACCCATTTGATTTCTCTGTATTGTACTCCTCGGGAGGTATTTCTATATAACGTTTTACTCTAATGTTTTATGCTCGGTGTACTTTGAAATGGTTATGTATCCGAATTGTATTTTATAACTTTTATGGTTTCATATGTTGTAAACCAAATAAAGTCTGTTGAATAGTGGACTCCTGGTGGCCGACTGCACAAGGTACAGCTCCAACACCCACCGACCACGTACGCAACCTAGGGGTCATCCACGACTCCACCGTCTCCATCACGAAGCAGGTCAACGCATCTCTTCCTCCTGCTTCAACACCCTCCGCATACTCCGTAGGATCCTCACATAAATGAGAAGGATGGTCACCCAGGCCCTCGTCAGCAGCAGACTGGACTACGGGAACGCCCTCTATGCAGGAGCCTCGGCCAAACTCCTAAAATCGGCTACAACGCATCCAGAACGCCTCCGCATGCCTGATTCTCGACATTCAACGCCACAACCACATCACACCCCACCTGAGAGACCTGCACTGGCTCCCTGTCGACAAAAGGATAACCTTCAAGCTTCTCACCCATGCACACAAGGCACTCCACAACACCGGACCAGCATACCTCAACAGCCGACTCAGCTTCTACACCCCCACCCGCTAGCTCTACTCCGCCGACCGCGCCCTCACCGCTGTTCCCCTCATCCTAAGAGTGACTGCCAGTGGAAGATCATTCTCCCACCTCGTCGCTAAGACATGGAACACCCTCCCCATCCGCCTATGGCAGACCCAAGACCTACTGAACTTAAGAAGACTCCTCAAGATCTGGCTCATCGAACAGTAGCAGCTCCCCCCTTTAGGTCCTTGAGACCCTCACGGATGTGTAGTGCGCTTTACAAATGATTTGATTGATTGATTGATTGTGGAGCCCAGCTATCTCTCGCTGGTGTGCAGCCGTGGCAGCCGCTCCTTCCGCATTGGCCCGCTCCATGTTCTCCATGAGCCACCGCATGAGTCCCAACTTCCGGACGAGCTCGCTGGAGCCACTCTGACTAGGACCGTGGCGATGTCAGCCATGGTTCGTTGGAGTGCGTGGAGCGGACTGGGGGTGTCCGTTAGGTACTGTGAGTGGTCCCAGGTGGGACTGAGACAACCACATATGGAATATAGTTTGTCTGCCATGTGATCGAAGTCCACACGCACCTGTTCAGCCAGCTGCTCCTGGCATCCCAACACACGGCGTTGGAAGGCCATGTGTTCTTCGTGGGGGTCCTGGGAGGCAGCTGTGGTGGTGGGTGCTGCCTGCTGTGTGGTTTGGGAAGAGGTGGGGAGTCCTCGTTGCAGCTGGTCTGCCCTGCTCCTGGAGGTGGGCTGGTGAGACTGTCAATGAAATCTTGGAGGGCGTTGTAGTCGAAGCTGTGGTGGTCCTCTTCGTCATCAGAGAAGAGAGGTTCGGGCTGATCTGCAGGAGGTGTTGATTGTCCCTCTGCAATGTGAAGGGGAGATGCACTTCAACAATGTGTTCACATGTGGGTTGTCGCATTGTACATGTTTACATACAGACTGCATGACTGGGTACAGCGTGGCTGTTTCGGAGGGGCTGCTTATTTGCTGCGGGACAGTGGACATTTCGACAACATCACTGTTGTGTTTTTGTACTTGTACATTATCAACTCACATTTCCCTGCAATGCCACTTGTGATTGGCCAGTGTCTACACTCAATCGGCATCAGTTGTGTCCTGTATTCTGGTGAGGACGTGCTGCGGTTTGTGCCACATTGTTGTCAGTGTTGATGTCCTCTGCATGTAATGTGTGTGTGCCGCATTTTGGGGGAGTCGCCCCTGCAGCTCTGATTTGGCTGCCCCTTATCCCTTACATGAGGTATCCAGTGCTTAGATGTTGCATACTTGGGTACATTGCTCTATTGGTGGGAGTTGGGGTCTAGGGCATGGTTTGTCCACAGATGTGCTCCGTTCAATTGTGCATGTGTGCCATTGTGCCCATTTCCACCCGTCCTCGCAGTCCCTGGTAGTTTCTCACTCTGGTGCTGTTGTGTCCGGTCCTGTTGAGCAGTGTCCAGTCCCCTAACTCCAGCCACTGTCTCCCCACTGTTGACTGTGAACACCATTTCCTCCATGTCTTCCAGCTCCTCCTGTGGTGCAGGACTCCAACCTCCAGTCTGCATTACTGCCTTCCGGTTGTTGGCGAGTTTCAGCTTGTTTTTGTGCTTGACATCATTCTAGTGCCTCATGACCTTGTCCATTGTCTTCTTTAGCACTCCAACTGCATTCACCTTGTCCACGATGGACTGCCATAGTCCATTTTTTGTTGCCAATGACACAGTTGTTGATGGTGTTCGACCACCTCCGTTATCAGGATCCTGTTTTCCTGCAGACTGAAGCGCTTCTTCCTACTCTTCTTCTCCTTGCCCTTCCCTGACCCCGAGGTCCCAGGCTGGTCCTCCGGGGGGGGGGGGGGGTTGTGGGGTTCTGGTTCTCCTCCGTACTACCTCCGGCAACATCCATGGTTCTTCGTTGTTGTTTGGTATTTGTTTGTCTGGTTTTTTTCAACTGTTATGGTGATTGTTCCCGCCTGACGCATGTGGATTGCAGGCCTGTAGCTGGTTTTCGCAGATTTTTGTATCGCGATTGGCCTCATCGCAGCTTTTTTTGCCTTTGCGTTTCGTATTTTTGCAGCATGGTGCTGCTTTTAACGCGGTCAGTTGGCACGTTATCTGGAGAATGTTGTTGAGAATGCTTCTTTCTCACAGAGTAATTTTCCCGCGATAGACTGCTATGTTGGGAGTTGCGTTAAGTTACTTTTGCGATGGTTATCACACATTCTTGAGAATATGCCCCTATGCATCATAAACAAGCCATAATAATAATAAATGATTTTCACACAAAATCTTTACATTTTACATATTTTTGAAAACATTGTAAAACCCACAATCTTATTATGTACTAGAGAGAGGAAAGCTCCCTAGCCCTTGGTCTTGGAGGAACCAGGGGCTGGGACAATTGAAAGAAAACAGGACTCGTGTTTATATCAATTTAACCTATGTTACTGGAGCTGTCCTGTGAACTTGGAGTCAGGGGCCACAAGAGTGGTGCCAGGAGTTGCAAAGGGGAAAGCAGAGGTAGCAGCTGCGACCTCTAGCAAACCCCAATTGATGCCCATGGACAGATAATACACTTAGATGCAGTAGTTGTAAAATGTTGCTTTCTCATTAAATAAACCTACTCATAGAGCCTCAAAGTTCTAATTTGGCAAAACTTTTGAAACACTCTGGGGAGGTTACCCTCTAATTTGGGAGAACTGTCTAGTTAGAGAGTTAACAGATCTGCCCACCAACCCACAATAGCTTCAAGATCATAATGAAGGGTGCTGCTTGTCGTTTGCCTTGTGGAGGGAGAGCTGGTGTTGCTGTTGGGAACCTTCGGATACTGCTGACCTTCCTTGGGAGTAAAACCAACTTCTCGCGGCCCCCGCTGCACGGGGGCCGCTCGCACAGTGGAGCGTGAGGAAGGAATCTGCCCCAAACCGAGAGACTGACCCTAAGATCACCCGCGGGACTGCGAGGACCAGCGTGTACAGCGGCGCTGATTAGCCGCAACTGGTCCTCTTCCCGCCCCCACCTCCTTTCTGGTTAAAATCTGCTTTGGAGAGCGTCTACCTGGTGCTGCTTGTCGTTTGCCTTGTGGAGGGAGAGCTGGTGTTGCTGTTGGGGACCTTCGGATACTGCGGACCTTCCTTGGGAGTAAAACCAACTTCTCGCGGCCCCCGCTGCGTGGGAGTCGCTCGCACAGTGGAGCGTGAGGAAGGAATCTGCCCCAAACCGAGAGACTGACCCTAAGATCACCCGCGGGACTGCGAGGATCAGCGTGCACAGCGGCGCTGATTAGCCGCAGCTGGTCCTCTTCCCGCCCCCACCTCCTTACTGGTTAAAATCTGCTTTGGAGAGCGTCTACCTGGTGCTGCTTGTCGTTTGCCTTGTGGAGGGAGAGCTGGTGTTGCTGATGGGTACCTTCGGATACTGCGGACCTTCCTTGGGAGTAAAACCAACTTCTTGCGGCCCCTGCTGCGTGGGGGCCGCTCGCACAGTGGAGCGTGAGGAAGGAATCTGCCCCAAACCGAGAGACTGACCATAAGATCACCCGCGGGACTGCGAGGATCAGCGTGCACAGCGGCGCTGATTAGCCGCAGCTGGTCCTCTTCCCGCCCCCAACCTCCTATTATTTAACTATCAATTTGTACGCGCACACGGAACACGCGTGGGCGGGCGCCGGGCTAAGCCCGGGCATAGGGCGGGCCGTCTGTGGCCGTCAGAGGCCAGAGGAGGCTGAGCTGGGCCCCCCCTCTAAGACTCTTGATATCATTCTGGTGTCTCCTTAATATCTTTTGGTGGTTTCGTTATCGATTGAAGGCTAACTGGTAATCTGTTATACCTTTTGTATACCGTTCATATTTTCGTCAGGGTATTGGCATAAATAACATGGCCGCCCAGCCGGTCAAAGAGGGGACGTTGGGATTTAAATCTATCAGTGGGAGTCTTATGGGAACTCTTGATAACTACATTACTCGGGTCTCAGCCGCCTTGGACCAAGAGATAGTTGATGTAGAGAAAAGTCTGTCAACCGAAATATTTACAAAACGGTCTTCCCTGGGATTAATACAGCATTGCATAACCCCGGAAAACCGTTTAAGTCAACGGTTAAGTGACTTAGGACTGCCTGAGATCAGTATAGAGTCTGACTCACTCAGTAATGTTTCCACTGAGATTAGCTCACTGATCTTACAGACAGGTAGCGCTATTCAGGTCGAAGCTAGCCCAAGTACAGCGGCCCCCCCTCTGAATCCACTAGTCATAAAGCAGACTTGTCATCCTTTAGCAATAGGCTGACAGGTAAAAGAAAGCGTGGGGGTGGAAGACAGAAAGGTACATGTGCAAAAATCCCAAAGTTAGTAAATAAAGGGGTCAAATCCCTGGGTGTTTTGAATTGCACACAGGCTGACACTTTGCTACAGAATAATAAATGTAAACCTCTTCACACGATAAACGCCCAACTGCATTAAATGCTAAAACCTATAGCTACCGCTCATGGAGACCAGGCCTTAATAGGACAGATAGAGCAGATAATTAGATCTTTAATTCTCCCTATAATAGAGAGACTGAAAATAATCACTACTAACCTAGGCAAGTTGGAACAAGTCTCCATTGATATTTCTAAAATGTAACACTCTTTAAATGATAATATGAAGGTGGGAGTTGATTCTGCACAAGTAATTGAACTGGTAGATAATTCTGATCCCCCTACATCAGTCCCATGTGATCCTGTATTGCAACCAGTTAAAGGGCCTGTGATCAATAATGACATTAGTATAATAGACCCAAGGGGTAGAGCCCCGGTTAAAGGGGGAAGCCAGTGTCCCTAGGGGGCCGGCAGTTGTATCAGGAGGGTGGTGTACAGTCAACTATACGAACGTCTGGCCCTATTGATTTCAACAAGCTGGCCCAGGGTTCAGGTAATCGATCTGTTTTAGATCTACCTCCTCAGAGTACCCCTCTAGTGATAGTCTTGGCCTATGTTCCCCCTCTACGGCAAGGTGAAAGAGAGGATTTCTCTCAACTGAAGAATAAGGTCACCCATTGGCTCTCCCAAAATATTGCTGGTGGCTACGCATAGGTCAAAATATTATTATGGCCCGTCGTGTTGCATGGTTGGGCCGTTCCAGGAAGATCAAAGAAGGCGACTGCATAGTTATAAACTTCAATAGTCCCATACCCGTAGCTAGGATTCTCTGGGAGGTAGAGTGTAGAACAACGACGGGGGGGTCACAGCATTGAAATATTGCCTCTCGGGTATTTTTACAGGCCAGTGAATCTGTCCATCTCTAGCAACAGGAATTACATGAATGGGATGCCTGTTAACAACATTCCTTTTCACAGGGAAACAGGAGGGTGGAATACAGTACCTATGAAACTTAACAAAGCCTGGACGAGAGGTGACCTAGGAGAAATCGCAGCTGTTGAGGTCTCAAATAGATTCAATGCCCTTTCGGACCTCAACGACTGTGACTGACTGAGTGGTAAAACACCTTGCCATCATTTGCAGGACGACCCTATCATCCAATCTGTCCATCCCTTAACTCTGGACGTCATGGGGGATGGTAATATTGATCACTACACAGCTATTACTAATATCATTGTTTCTACTAGTTCCCCTATGACAACTCCTCTGGGATCTTCTGCCCGTGGTGTGGGAAAACTACTATCATGGAACATCGCTGGTATGCGTACTAAAATGGAATCTCAGGAGTGGCTAAATTTTGTTAAAACTTATGATGTGTGCATTTTCCAGGAGACATGGCTCTGTGAACCATCTTTTGCACAGGGGTTTTTGAATTATTCAGTTCCAGCAAGAAAAGGACCCAAGGGGCGGCCCATGGGCGGTTTAACCATATGGGTACGTCAGAGTATGCCCCTTATTGATAAAGTAGTAGTAGACGTTGGAAGTAATGATATCCAACTTATCAAAGTCGACTTGGGTGCTCTAGGACGGCTCGATATCTACAACGTCTATGCCAGGGGTAACAAGGGTGGGAGGTCGGAAGTTTTAGTAGCTTTGAGTTCCCTCCTTGAAACCCATTCTTTGGACAATAACATCATAATAGCTGGTGACTTGAACCGTACTTTCGAACCTCTGGCTATTTGCGATGATTTTGCTGGGGATGAAGAGGATAGGCTATGGGGGATCCCCAAATTAGATTTGAACCCCGTTATTCGTTGGACCGAGGACATCATATGTTTAAATGCTATTTGCTTCGAAAGGGGTCTAAGGGCATTAAATAAGAGGACCACAAGTGATAAGACTGGGGCATGCACCTTCGATAATGGGCGTCACAGGAGTAGAATAGACTATGTTTTGTGTAGCATGGAACTTAGGAAACTAGTCTGTGATATGGAAGTGAAGTGGAGGATCAAAAGCGATCACAACCCGTTGTGCATAAGTGGTGGACACTTGACAATGTGACCCCGACTCTTGAGAAGGATGGCCCCCCTTCGATTGTTCCTACTAACGACATGCGTAGGTTAAAATGGCCATTTGTTGTGTCCAATCAACAGTCCATATATAATATTAATTTTGAGGTGGACAGAGCTATAAACTCCATGGAGCAAATTAGCACAACCGAAACAGGTAGGGGCAACGTTACTAAAATCCACGAAAATCTCTTTTTCACCATCAGGAATTATTTTTTGAAACCAGCAAGGAAGGCCAGAGGGGAAATTGTTAAGCCAGTAAAATGGTATAATACCCAGTGTAGGATTGCCCGTCTAGCCTTAGGTATGGCAATCAAAAGTAGAGAGTTGGCTGCCATTCGTACGGCTAGAAAAGAGTATAAAAATAGTATATCTATAGCAAAAAAACTCTGGGATGAGCTCCACTGGAATGAGTTAATGGAAGCCAGTGGGAAAAAAGATTCAAGGCTCTTGTGGAACATCGTAAAATGGGGTAGGGGTGGTGTACCCGTCCCCCCAGATAACAACATAGCCGAAAAGGAATGGGTTAATTATTTAAAACCCCAGTATGCAGAAAAGCAACTTGGGAGTAAGATGGTTGGCTTCACGCCAGTCTACTACAAAGAAAACTCATTTAGTAGTAATGAAGTAATGACAGCACTAAGGACAGTGACAAGTGGTAGAGCTCCAGGTTTAGACGGGGTGCCGGCGGACCTCTTTATCAATGACAAGGAGCGCTGGATTAAGTACATCTCTCTCCTTGTCAACGCAGTGTCACAAGGGGCTCCTGTGCCTACATCTTGGCAAGGAGCGGTTATAATACCCGTATTCAAAAAAGGAGATCGATCTCAACCAGGGAATTATAGGCCCATAAGCTTAATTGACACCATTCAAAAGGTGGTTGGGAGAATGGTAGTCAATAGGCTATTAGACTGGGCTGAGGAGAATGACACCCTGTCTCCATTCCAAGCGGGGTTTCGAGCATCCACTAGTACGGTGGACCAGGTTTTCCGTTTTACACTGCTACAGTGGAGAACTGTGTTACTGGGGGGGGGGGGCAGCCTGTATGCAGCATTTGTCGACCTGCGGGCTGCCTTCAACCTGGTTCCCAGGTCTAAGCTGTGGGTTTACCTGATGATCTACTGACAATGATAATGCGGTTGCATGAAGCAAATTTTGCCAAAATCCAGTGGGGAGGGCAGGGAGTGGTTACAATATACTTCCCGGTAGAGCGGGGAGTCCGGCAAGGGTGTTTGATGGCTCCAACACTCTTTACCCTGTTTATTAACGGAGTTGTGGCTCGTATGTTGTCTGCTAACTTGGATGCTCCTTCTTTAGCTGGTAAAAAGACACCGATTTTAATGTTCGCTGATGATACTTTGATTTTATCAAAGACTCCAAGTGGTTTACAGTGTGCATTACTCATCTTCGATCAATTTTGTAAGGAGCATGGCTTAGAAGTTAACGCGGCTAAAACTAAGCTTATGACTTTTAATCCCCACCGTAGTTTCAGATCTAAGCTAGTAATGAATGATCGCCCTTTAGAGACAGTAAATGCCTTTATGTATCTAGGTATCTATGTATCAAATGATCTTAGATGGTCCCAGTATGTAGACATCGCAGTCTTGCGTCATAGACAACTGGCTGGTGCCCTTAGTATAGAGCATAAAAAATCTAGAGCTAAACAAATTAAATCGGCATTGCAGGTCTATGAGGCCAAGGCCCTCGGCTCTGCACTATATGGTGCTGAGCTGTGGGGCTTTGAGAAACGACAGTCCTTACAAACATCAGAAAATACGTTTTTTAGGAGCATCACAGGTCTTCCTAAAGGTACTCCATCACTCCAACTCAGGTACGATTTCGGTAGGAAGGCGGTAGTCGACCTGGCTAGGCTACGCCCTATCCTATACTGGAGAAGGCTCTGGACAACACCTGAGCTCTCTCCTTACGCTGAGGGGTTCTTAGACATAATTAAAGTGGATGTGTTCCACAAAATTGGTCGGCTGAATGTTCTTAGAGCGACGTTGGGCGATCTCGGCCTTCAAACGCTTTGGGATAACCCGACAGGAGCTCCATTCCCCTCGAAAAAAGTCCTAAAAGAAATATATTGGGAGAATGTGGCTATTCGAAATTGGAGAGGCGCCAAAGCCTTATCTATGACAGGTGGTTTTCTAGAAGCAAAACTGTACCCTAGTCTATAACTTTATTGGGATGCCATAACCACACCTAGGGACAGGAAGCTTTTCTTTCAAATTAGAGTGGGTGCCCTCCCCCTTAGATCTTTAACAGGTAGGTGGGGGGGCTCATAGAATAGCAATTGCCCTGTTTGTGGAGTACATAAGGAAACAATTGCACATTTCATATTTGCTTGTAAGTTTTATGCAGAACCCAGACGTATTTGGTTATCCCCGGTGTGTAAGAATTTAGGTACCACCAGTAGTGTTGTAGCTCTAAGAATTATATGATCCAGCACTTTATTGCCTTTAACTATAGCTACAGCCAAATTTTCAGGATGGGCGTGGAATATTAGACAGAAGTCTCTAGGCAGCTGATTGTTTTCGATTGTATTTTAAGATCGTCTTTATTTTAATACTTGAATATTTTTATCTTGTAACTTTTTACATTGTGAATTCATATGTCACTATGGCTTTCTTGTTTTAAAATGTTTGATTGATTTTCAAGTCTAATCTTAATTGCTGTGTTTGAAATGGTGTTTTTATGAATGTGATTGTACTTGCTTATATGAGAAAATACTCGAATAAAGCATCTTTGACTTGACTTGATAATGAAAGCTACTACTGTTAGCATTTTATGTAGCACACATGTTGGTAGTCTGCCAACTATAAAAAGCCAACTACCTCAAGGGGACAGTTGATGATATATTGCTACAACCAAATCTCCAAATCTTACATTTCTTTCTTTTTACACAAACGTAATAGAAATTCTGCTGCTGAAAAGTTGTGAAAATGTGTACCTAGAACGTAAATGGTGATCAAGGCCCTATTGTCATAAGCTAGAAACTGGAAATTTCAGCTAAGCTGTAAATGTTTGCTTTGAAGAATTAAATCATCTCCAAGTGGGGGGTTTGACAAAATTTGGTATGCTTTGTACAAAATAATTTACAAAAGGCTACAATGACTCAAATACATGTTGGCCAAAGCGAATTGGTGGCACTGTGTGTCAAAGCTAAATAGTTGGTAATCACTCTCGTAGGACAGTTGGACAAAATCATAGACCAGGAGTCTTCAACCAGTCAATCGCAGACACCTTCAGAGTAGCTCACAAGCACAGGCACACATTTTCCTTTTATATGAATGGAAGTCTGTGTTTATTTTACAATATGTTGTCATAAGGCTGCAAATAGCAGATTCTGAGAATGGGCAGTGCTCAGCCAGATGTATGTGCCCGACTGCAGCACACAGGTGAAGAACTGAAGCACTGAGGTATTTAACTCTTAAATATAAGTTTTTGTAAACTCAGTGTTTGGAAGGTGAGAACACAATTATGTTTCTAAATGCTTTTAAATGGTAGAAAAGAAAAGGTTATCTTAATGATTAAGTTAACTCTTCATTTTAAATCTCTCCCACTTCAAACCCTTACATTTACAAACAGCAGGTCTCTTGCTCCCAGTGGTCAGTAGACACTGTACCAAATTTATAACTGTAAAATACACTGAACAAAAATATTCCTATGAAATATTGTTGTAATGTTTTTCTCCACTTTCGATTAACCCAATTACGCCCTAATGTTTTATGAAGCTAATGTTTTATGAAGCATGCTTCTTCACTTTAAATACCTCCCATTTAAACAAATGGCTGTATTTTTCTGTTATAAATATGACCCCAGGTCTACAGGCTATTGGATGCAAGATGCCTGCTGTTTACAAATGAGAAACTTGGAAAAGGGAAAAAAATTAAATGATGAGTTTTATGGAATCCATATACACAAGTTAACTCTTCAGTTTAATTTTCTGTCATTTCAAAGTATTACCTTTACACACAGCAGGCACCTAGCTCCCAGTGGCTGGTACACACGTTTCCATATTTCTAACTGAAAATGCAGCTATTATTTTAAGTGGAAGAAATTTCAAGTACAGAAAAACGTTTCATATTATGAACATTTATGCAGAACATTTTTCTGCACTTTAACTTTCTCCTATTTAAAAAAAATGGCTATGTTTTTGTTATCCATGTAACTGTGCCACATATAGAGCAAGGTATGTCCTGTGCCACCAGTATATACCTCACAGGCTCCCAGTCAGCCACACACATTTATCTGATTCATATGCACACATGTTTTTTTTCAAACCATAGTATCTAGCTCTGTGGTCATTAGGCTTAAAGTCAATGAAGCTAGGCAGGGGGGTCTCTTTGAACAATGCGCAAGTTACTTAGCCTTCTGTAGGCTTCGGTAGCAAACAATGATTTTTGCTGATCAGAAGTAGCACTTACTATAGAAAAAGTTGGAGACCCATCTTATAGACAATACTATAGACATCATTTGTGGGCTTGCCACTTTACATTTTCTCCTTTGAGTGGGATAAAAGCCGTACCTAGAAAGACAGTACAGTGTGCTTGTTAGACATCTGAAAGATAACTATGAGTCAGAAATTTTGGGATCTGTTGACGTCCTACTGAAAATATTCAGAAGAGTTCGACAATTGATATTGGTGGTTAAAGGAATATTAGTTATTTTTGTTTTTTTATTGGTTATTAAGAGAAATCACATTAATACAGTAGATGATTGAAAAACACATTGCAGAATAACATCAGAAAGTTACAAGTCACCATCAGTCAGTAGCCTTCAGGGTACATCTCTCACCAAGCTTTCCTGTCTGCGCATTTCCATTTCTACCGTGGGTGTCACACATATATCTCCCCTATGTCCGTTCCAGTGGGACCACTTCCTGTGCCATTTCTTAGGGCACCCTCTTGCCTTATAGACCTCTGTCTCCGCTAGCATGCAGCAGTCCATTTCCTTGCCCCATAGGGTAACATGATGCGGGGCTCTGTCCCCCCAACACCTAGCCACCTCTCTCTTCACCATTGTGTAACCCAGTGTAGTGAACTGTTGTTCGATTTCCATTAGGTCAGTGGCCTCCCAGATGTTTAGCAGTCCTAGTCGTGGGCTGAGAATTACTTCCTTCCCTATTGCAGTGGACATATGTGTCGTGGCTCCCTCCCAGAGAGGGCGTACCTTTGGGCAAATCCACAATGTGTGATAAAACGTGGCTTGCTGGCCACACCCCCTACCACATCTGTTGTCAGGTTTAGCGCCTATTTTTGCCAATACTTTCCTGGTTATGTGTGAGCGGTGTAGTATTCACAGTTGGATCAGGCAGAATCTTTGAGTGATGGCCGCCTCACGGGGGGACATCAGGGCTGACTGCCATTCTTCATCTTCTATAGGGCCTACATCATCCTGCCAGCACTCCCTGAACTTTAAGAAGGTATCTGGAAGGTTGTTACTCAATTTTTTATAAGTTAAAGCAGGCGGTAGAGGGGAGGATTCCGGTATATCAGTAAATGACGGAAAGGCTGCCTGTAACGCGTGTCTGATTTGGAGATATCGGTAAATCTCCCCCTTAGCCAATTAGTATTTGCCTTGTAGCTCAGCAAAGGTCAAAATCGCCCCTTTTAAACCAAGTCCTCTACCGTGGACAGTCCAATGAGGTCCCATTTATCAAACCCGGGCTGATATTCCAGTCTCCCTAACTTCTGAGCGAACCAAAGTGGCGTGGCCAACGATAAGGTGTCTGCCAACCCCAGTCGAGACAAGACTATGTGCCAAATGTCAAGCGTAAGCTTAATCGCCCCAAAAAACTTCCTTTTGTTTTTCTTATCTGTGGTATACATGGTGCCCAGAAAACCGATCGGTCGGTCTGATACCTATCCAGAGCATACGCTGGGTCATCCGGGGGGTAATATATCCAATGATTGACAGTCACCAGATGCGCCGCCCAGTAGTAGCGCTGTAGGTCTGGGAGGGCTCTGCCCCATCATACCAAAGTTTTGTCAGTTTCTGTCTAGCAATCCTAGGGGCTTTTCCATCCCATAGTAGCGTGGTGATCTCACCCTCAACCGCCTTAAAATAAGAATCTGGAACTTTATAAGGGCAGTTGTGGAAAACGTAAAGGAAGCGAGGAAGTGCCAACATCTTAAAAAGCGCCGCTCTCCCCACAAGCGTCAAAGGTAGGGTCCTCCAATGTTTAACATCTGCACGCAATCTAGCCAAAGGCGGAGCCAAATTTGAGTCATAAAAGCAGGTGGGATCCGAGGTTACAAAGACCCCTAGATATCGAAAACTGTCATTAGCTACCGTTATCGCACATTCTGTTGGGAGACGTGGTACCTCTCCTTTAAGCATAAAAAGGACCGACTTACGCTAGTTTATAGCAAACCCTGAGTATCTACCAAAGTTCGTTAATATATCAAGGACAAGACTGATCGCCCTGTATGGGTATGCCAAGTACAGAAGGATATCATCCGCATAAAGCGAAATACGGTCTTCCACTTCATCCGCCCAGCGCAGGCCATGCACCATTACGTCTCTACGTATCCAGTCTGCGAGCAGCTCCAGTACAAGGGAAAAGATCAGCGGGGACAGCGGGCATCCCTGCCCCGTACCTATACGAAGCTTGAATGTCTGGGAAGTTAAACCGTTCACCCTCATCTGTCCTAACACCCCTGTATATAGGAGGCGTAACTAAGTCACAAATTTGGGGCCTAGCCCTGCCCTTTGCAACACTCAAATAAATATCGCCATTCTATGGAGTCGAACACCATAGAGGTGTCAAGGGATAATATTGCTGCGTCTTCCTCTATGTATGGCCGTCTTGCCATGACCCTTCGGAAATTGAGAGCCGTGTTATGCCCTGGCATGAAGCCAGACTGGTCTGGATAGACTAAAGAAGTGATAACCTTTGCTAATCTATTCGCCAGAACTTTCGCTAATAACTTTGTCTCCACATTTATCAATGAGATCGGCCTATAGGAGCTACAATCGTCGCTTGGTTTTCCTAGTTTATGGATACCCACTATAGTGGCCAGGCACTGGTCAATGGGCAGCTGGCCCCCTTCTAAGCTCTCTTCATACATGGCTTTCAGATGTGGTATGGTTAAAGAGGCTGTTGCCTTCAGAAACTCAACCGGAACCCTGTTAGGTCCCATAGCCTTTCCTGACTTAAGTTGCCCGAGAGCCTTGCCTATTTCCTCCGTGGACAGGTCAGCCTCCAGAGCCTCTTTATCTGTCTCCAAGAGGCATGGTACCTTACTGTCTGCAAGGAGCTGACACGAATAGTCTGCTGTGTAGCTAGTAGAGGGGGAATACACCCCTTCAAAGAAGTCGGCAAAGCATTCCACTATGTCTTTTGCGTGTGTTACCGTGTCTCCATTCGGCATCTTCAGCTTATGAACCCATATGGAGCCTTTTTCCCTCCTCTCCAGCCACTTCAGCGTCCTGCCTGTCCTGTCCCCTAACTCATAAAGCATGTGTTGCGTCGCTGGAGGCCTGGCCACTATTTGCTCTCTAGATTTTAAACAAAACTCATCCTGTTTCAGGAGAAGTTTATGACTGTTGTCGGGCGAGGGATCATGCGATTGTTCATGCTCCAGGTCAATGAGGTCAGTTTCCAACTGAGCCAGGAGTTCTTGCTGTTTAATAATGTAGCTCTTTTTCAGTGACCTTGCTAAGCCCTTGATCACCACCTTGAAGGCCTCCCAGAGAATTTGTGAGAAGGAATATTAGTTAATTTGATAATAATTATACTTTACAATGTTTATATGATTATTAGTGCTATTTATCCTTCTAAGTTGTATAATTTACAGATTTTAAGCCCACTATGCCTTGGAATGGTTTATTTTGCGTTTCCTGTCTCTATTGAGTTGTGTTCAATGTTTGCTAATTCTTATGTATACTTCCTAATTTCTAATCCATTTCACAACATCATTTTCTCTGCTTTTCAGAAGTAGTTTTGTCTGTAATTTAAAATGTTTTTGTAATTTATCATAATGCTACTGACTGGTATCATATTAAATCAAATTTCTTTTTAGGTTGCTTCATATTTTCCTACAAACCCATTTGATATATCATCCCAATCATTAAAGCATTTTTAAATTTAATTTATAATAGCCCAACACCCAGAGTATGTGGACAACCATCTGACACTTCTACTGACGATACCTCCACTCCAGACTAGAACACACCTTCAGTGACAAAGCCTCTGCTGGAATACCAGATGATGAGTAGCAGCCTGGTCCATCTGGTCTGCCTGGGTAGACAACTACAGTGAGTCTCAATCGGCCCACACCTACACCTCCCACCCCAGCTGTTACCACACCTCAGCCTCTGGATACCTCCACTTCATGTGTTCATAGAAGCATCACCCCATCTTCTGCCCCCCCAGTCCTGGCTGCTGTTGATCAACCACCATCTGCAGTTCAGCCAGAAACCAGCAGGATGGGCACACTAGGTCAAAGGCACAGGGAAGTGGGGGTAGAAGTCGTGGAAGGGAATCTATTGGCCAGCAAAGTGAGGCCACTGGGTGTATTGTTACCCAGGCCATCATTGACCAAGTCTTGGGATCCCTCAATCATTCCCAATACAGGAGGTGCCAGGCCCTTACAGAGTTCTCAGAGATAAAGCTGTTCCAAAGCACAATGTTCAGATCGCAAATCTAAATTCAAATTTGGGCTCCCTAAATGGGCTACTGCATGATTATTTTATGCATATGTGCAGAGCGTTTTCAGCAACAATGTCCCCTTTCTGTGGTCCAACAACATCTTGGTGTATGCCATCTGCCTCAGCCACAGAAAGGGAGGCATTGCCACAAGAGGAAACGCCTGCACCCACCTCAGTCCCTGCAACTGTGGATCCAGCCCCTCCCCCCATGAGGGGACGCTCATCCAGACCAGCAGGAGAGGATGGTAAGACCTCCACCACCACCAGAATGAGATGCATAACCTAATTGTCTCCAGTGTGTGACTACTATTCACTCTGTGGACTATTTTCTGGTCTCGTTTATCTTTTTGATGCCAGTTGCATTTTGGTTTTTCAATATTAGTTTCATTAATCCTGATTGTCTGATTATGTTTTTTGTTTACATCCTGTTTTAGTTTTTTTTAGTATTTTTTTTAAATAACAAAGACTGGTGTTGTATTTCTGTTCATTTTTTTTAGTTCCATCATACATTTGAAAAAGTTAAATAAAAAATATTGCTTATTCATAAATAAATTCCATGTAGGTAATAGTTTAATTTTTTTTTAAAATGACAAAAAAAAGAACAAAAACCACAAATCTAAAGCTAGCATATGATTTAATTGTTATAAAGAAATGTTTCTCACATTTTCCTATTACATTATAACCCATGCATATTCTAAACAAATTCATGGAATATTTCCATTTACAGGTCCAGACCTTGCCACCATGGAAGAACGGGAGATAATAAACAGAAATCAGATGAAATAGGCAATCTCTTATCGATAGATGTCATCAGCTGGAGTCAGATCTTCTGCCTCACAATAGGAAACCCACACAAATAACATCATTAGTGAAAATAATGTCAGTACTTCCTTTTGTGGCCACAGGATCATTCCAATACACTGTTACAGTATCTGTGGACTGTCACAACTAACTTTAAGTGGTGTGCTACAAGAAATTCTCCCTTCAATATCAACAGCTACATATAGTTAACACAAAAACCAATAATAGTGTCCCTATTCAATCTGACTTTTTTGATAATATCCCGTTCTTCCATGGTAGGAAGATGTGGAAATGGTCTAAAAACTTGAGCGTTCATATATCGGCATTCAAAAATATAATTATTTTTTAATTTGCATTTTCTTTTAGTATATTGACACAAATATAATTTAATTATAAAAATATATTAGTGATTTTGTTATAACATTTTTGATGTCTCATACTTTTTCCAATAATGTGTAAATAATACATTTTAAATGTATTATTTACACATTCTTATTTCTTTTATTTTTTTAATCAAAAATTCCATCAAAGGAAGTATAAACAAAACCACTCAACTATCGCATTTAACAACAGTAATGCACTACATGATACTTTTTCGTTTCTAAAAAAAGAATAACATTAGCATTTTGTATAGGTAAATATACTAGCCACCATTTTGAGTGGTGGTAATGCACTTTGCATTTGCAAATACATTATTTTACAATCTAAAATGGTGGGCGTCTGACCTCGCCCTGAGGACATTTGCAATTAGATGGATGCCGGTGGAAGTTGACCAGGTAGTGGGTAGGAAACTCCACAACGGACGCAGCCATAGGCTAACATTTTTTTTTTTTAATTTAAGCCGAGGGTAGACTGCCCTTTTCAGTTCCTTAGTTTAGTGTAGCGATGGAAGTTTCTGTTCTTTTTAAATTACATAGAAAAATTGTGGTTTGTATTTTTAAACACACTATAAGTAGAAAATACCACAACATTAGTATGTATTGTTTGTTTGATGCCATATTTATTTTTTGGGGTGGCTATTTATATATATGTATATTTAATAATTTCATATGAAAGCTACAAAATGAATAGTATGTTAAATTTAAAAATATATTAAATTTTTAATACAAATTCACATATATTTATATATATATATATGTATATATATGTATATACACACACACACACACACATATATATGATATATATATATATATATATATATATATATATCAAAGATTTATTTTTATGATATTTGTATTATTCCAGAAAAAAATCACCTAGATGATGTCACTGGCTTGGATTAGAAAAATACTAACATAACACTTTTTTTATTTTATTTTATTAAAATAAAAAAGAAAACTTCATGCTGGTGTAACTTTTTTACAATGCTTGTGATTTGTTCTTCAAAATTGTGTTACATCAATACAAACAAACAAAAAGTCACAAAACATTGTTTTTAAAAAAAAGTTTTTTTAACCATATAGGACAAAACTTATCAAAAGAAAGACATCTGGAAGGCCGTAGCGAAGAAAGTGCAAACCCTTGGGTTCTACAAATGGCTCACAATTTACTGCTGTAAAAGATTGGAGGACTTACAACGCTGGACCAAGAATTCAGCTGAAGTCCAGCTCTGACAACCCAACCCAACATGCCAAGTGTGTGCACTGCACCATGTTCCCCATAATGGCCTCCATACTTGTGGTGGCCAATCCCCAGCTTGATGGCCAGTTGAGAGCCTGACAGCAGCAGCAAGGGGGTAAGTTCTTTTTTGAGTTTTCATTTTAATACCTATTTTTTGTTACATCAACAAATTATGGCATCAAAATAAAAGTTGATACGTTCAGTGCACAAGAAGAGTTCTTGAAGGTGTTAGTTTTACACAAGTTGGATGATGTTGTATTTTGTATATTAATTTGTTGAAAATTATACCAATATCTCACTGATCCCTACCAAAGAATTGTTTTGAGCAGACACATGTCTGTCTAAAATAAATCATACATGATGTTGCTGGATGTTGTAAGGGACAGTTGTACCCAACAGGCCAAATGTATAATTGTGTCTGGTGTGATGCTCCGTCACAATTGGGAAGGATATTACGTTAGTCCTACTAGAGGCGACAGCATAAAATGCTCTTATGATACAGTGGATGTTCCAAACATCACATTAGTGAGTTGGTGTTATAAACAAACAATAGTGAGCATGTGAGCTAAAATGACTAGTACATAAGTATAAATGTCTACACATTTTCCCACTAAAACATATTACAAACATTTCTTTACTAAAAAATAAATTTTAATTTATGTTAAAATTAACAGATTTGTATGATGTCTTACTCATTCACAAATGTGCATGTAAGCAATTCTGTGTTTTGAATAATGAAGTTGATAGGCATAAATGTTTGAAAAAAAGACAGGAATGTGAACAAACAGAGTAATACATAGCTCAAAACATTATTTTTATGTCCTTTATTATGCCCAGATGATAAATCAATAAAGAACAGAAAGCGATTCGTTAATAGGGACTTTTGCAGATGGAATGTTCCAACTTATATATGTTGGAGTTTCCCATCTGGAAAAATCAGGCACACAAAATGGCTCATTGGGAAATTGTTGAAATGCATCAAGATTTTATCTTTTTCATATTGTGATTTGCATTTTTATTTTAAAAATGTTATCTAAATAAGTGTCTTTAAAATGTACTGTAATGTTGAACCAATTTTTGCCTAAAATGAAAGCCAGGATATTTTTAAAATATTTTCACAATGGTAAAAACAAACTAAAAATACCTTAGGATATTTTGGAGTCAAATTTAAAAATGTTTTGCTCTGCACTAAGGTGGATTAGAAATGTATTAAGTCCTATGCATTTACTTATACTCTAGGAGTAATGTTAAACCGCATAAGTAAATACATAGGGCATGATACATTAATAAGCAACTTAAGATCTGGATCCATAAAATACAAATAACATTTGAAAAATACTTAACTTACTTGAGTAAGTGTTACCATTGTAAAGTGCCCAAACAAAAGAAACAGGCTTTCAGTTTATACAAATATTTGTACATAATTCCAGTAAATATTAACACATCTTGATGCATATTTTTATTTTTTTTAATAATTGTTCAAAGGGATATTTGCTATATATAGATTTTTGTGACATAAGATCACTGTGCAAAACAACCAATTAGAATCATTTAGATTTGGTAAACAGTTCCTTGATAGAATTGAAAATGGTTAAGAGAAGTTATCAAAAATAGGATAACTGCAAGAATGGGGAATTACAAAACTGTGACCAAATGGTTTCTGAAGATATTCCTTACATGCATGAGATAATGATAATATTAAACCAAACTTTGAAAGCCTAAAATGAGGTCAAATATGAAAATTTTGAAAATATTTTGAGAAAAATGTTTGTGATCAGTTATACTTACACTGATACATTAAAACTATTATATGTGTCTTTTCAGCATCTTCAAGAATGAAGAAGGAGACATTGGCCACGGAGGCGAAAAAGCAGCTGGCCACTGTGTTTGGGTGTTAAGACATCAGACACCGATGGACACCATGGCATGGAGTGTGAGGGAACTGGAACAGAGGCCACCTCCTTGTAATCATCTTCTGTGGCTTCCACAAGCTCCAGTCCGTAGTGGTGTGTACTCTACAGGAACTATACCAAGTGCCTCCTTGTCGGCCACCTAGAGACCCATCTCCAACCTTCCTCTTGCACAACGCCCAGTTGGCCAAACTCAACCTCCTAAAAGGGATGGGGTCTCCTTTGCCACAGGCACCTCACCCTCTGCCCCTCTCACCCAGGCTACTCTGAGTGAGGAGGTTCTTGACCTCTTATGCAGCATCTCTGTAGGCCAGACTGAAATACTAAATGGTATCCAGGGCCTTAGGTGTCAAATACAACAAATGGTCACATTTGCATGGCTCCACTGCCCTTCTGGACAACCTCGCCAACATACGAATGAATCAACTCGTCACTACCCCTGTCCACAAGGCAGGACACACCCTCAACCCTATCTTCGCAGGAGGGACCAATATTTGTTTCAGCCACACCACACAGCCCCTTTGGACAGACCACCACTGTGTACACTTCTCTTTCAACAAGGCCACCACTCACAAACCAACTCCACGCCCACCGTGAAGGAACTGAAGCAAGGTTACAGAGAAGCACCTCAACTCCACTCTCAATCAAGATCCCCCTCCCGCCTCGGCCGACGCCAACTCTGCCGCCGAGGAACTACACAGGTGGATCACCAACAGTGCAGACAAGCTTGCCCCCCTCTGCAACCCAGCAGACAGTGCCCCATAAAGGCCATCTGGTTCACTACCGACCACCTAGAATCCAGACGTACCTGCAGATGACTTGAAAAATGATGGAGGAACAGCAAAACGACTGAAGGCCAGACCACCTACAAGATCGCCATGACAGAATACCACCAACTCATCAGATCCACCAAAAGGACCTTCGTCCGGAACAAAATCTTCACCAACTCCAGCAACTCAAAGGAAATCTTCAGCATCATGCAGTAATTCAGCAAACCCCCCAGTGAAGCCACTAATGTCACACCCTCCCAGAACCTCTGCCACAAGCTTGGCTCCTACTGCCACCTGAAAATCAAGGCCCTCTACAACAACTTCAGCGAACAGACTCCAGAAACCACTCCCTCCTCCAGCGACAACAGCCAACCTACCATCACCACCTGGACCCCGATCACCACTGAAGATACTGCCACGACCATGAAGAGCGCTCACTCAGGGGCCCCCCACGGACCCCTGCCCGCAGCACAACTTCCGCAGAGCTGCCGCTGCAATAGCACTCGAGCTACGTCGCACTATCAACGCCACCTTCGAATCCAGCACATTCCCAGACGAGTGGAAATGCTCAAAAGTCAAGCCCCTCCTCAAGAAACCCTCTGCAGACCCAACGGACCTGTAAAACTATTGACCCATATCTCTCCTACCCTTTGCGGCCAAAATCACCAAGAAGATCGTTAACGCCCAGCTGAAGAACACCATCCTTGACCATTCCCAATCCGGGTTCCGCTGCAACCACAGCACTGAGACCGCCCTCCTCGCCACCACAGATGACATCCACATACTCCTTGAACAAGGCCACACCGCGTCCTTCATCCTACTAGACCTCTCAGCAACCTTCGACACGTCTCCCACCGCACTCTCACAGCCAGACTTCACGTCGCCAGCATACAGGGCTCTGCTCCATCCTCGCCGGCAGAACCCGAAAGATCAGACTCCCACCCTTCCTTTCCGAACCCAGAGATCAACTGCAGAGTACACCAAGGACCATTGCTCAGTCCCATGCTCTTCAACATCTACACCCACAGGCACCACAACCACCACCACACCCACAGCCATCACAACTGTCGCCACAACCACAACCACCAACACCCCACCCACAACTACCGTGGCACCCACAAGCACTACAACCACACCAACCTCCTCAACAGCACACTTATCCAAACCAACACACTCACACAAAAACACACTTAAATGCAAAACACCAATGAAACCCAAATGCACACACTCACCAGAATACCAAACACCAGCCAAACCACACACATCCAAACATACACAACATACACCATGCCCACACGCAACTGCAAAAATACAGACACATGCACCACAACCACACCAACAACCTCAACAGTACACTCATCCAAACCAAAACCCTCACAAAAAAGCACACCTACACCCAAAACAACACCTGCCAAAACCAAATGCACACACTCACTCAAACACCTAACACCTGCCAAAAACACACATCCAAACATACACCAGATCCACATACAACTGCAAAACACACAGACACATGCACATCACCCATTCCAGCTCCCTTTACCTCCAACCCCCAATCCTCTCCCTCCCATCCCTCCTACTTTACCCTTCCTGAATAATTCACATCTTATCTGTCCCTAACCCCTATCAATACCAAATCCACCCCTCCCAAGAAAGATCCTTGAGTTGCCTCCTCTGTGCCCAAAGATGCTCTTCCTGAGGAGGTTACCATTGGCAGTATGTATATGAGGCAAGCTTTGGACAACACTACAACAGCCTGCTGTGAAGGGAAAGGCTTTTTGTTGTTACCCTTTTATGTTTTGCATTAAATAAAATATGTATAAGAGAAGAATCTCATTTGTCAATATAAGAAACGTGGCCGATCGGTTTATTGGCGGAAAAAAGTGTGAAAAAGAAAAAAGGTAAGTGTATTCCTTATATCCGTTCGAAACCACAAACTCTTGTGAGGCGGTTTACCCCCCACAGTTATGTCAGCAGGAAGGCACATCAAAATTGACCTGATGGAGAATGAGTTGAACTTTCTCTGACAGCTGCTTTTGCCTATGACACCATTGATGCGGACAAAAAAATGTAGCAGAGACGGCGGCACAAGGACAGACTACCATCCATAGATTCACCAATATCTAAATAGAGCGGGCGGACCACTAAGATCTAAATCAGGCCCCAAGTCTTTTGTGATGATCTGTGGACCTTGTTTGACTAAAACCATTCCCATTGGTTACACAGTACCCAAGTTAACCAAGTAAAATATTTTCAATATTTTGGGTGTACTCTTCAGTTCGGCACTCAAATTAGTGCTAAAGTCAGTTAGTCAGTTTGACAGATAAATTGAAGCCATTTTTAGATTCTCACATGAAATGGGCTCAACACCTCTTACAGAGATGATAGAAATTAATAAAAGCAAATGCATCTCTGTCACAAGTTATGGGGCTGTAGTTTGGTCCTACACTGATGAGAAGGACTTCTGGAGAAGGCCTTCTTAAGAAGGATCTTGTCTGTGCCTAAATCCATGTCTACTTTTATCTGTCATTCTGAGTTGGATGTCACTTACCTGAAGAGCCTGATTAAGCTGTGCCCCCTTGCACTGTGATTAGCTATCTGGAGAAAACATGAAACATCACTCAATTGCAAGATTATTTCATTTGCCTCTCACTGGACGATGGTGATAGTATCCTTGGAGATACATCAAAGAAGATTTTGAAAAGATAGGATTACGAGGTGCTTTCTCTTCACCAAACTGAGGCAAACTTTGTTCCAAGGAAATGCTGAAACAATTATTTCTTGAAAAGTGTGATGAGGCTAGGATCTTGACAGAGGAAAAGAAATCAACTGTTAGTGCCTATGTTCCTATTAGAACAACAGATAAGATTGAACTGTACCTCAGCTGCGTAACCTATCTATATCATAGATTCCTTTTAAAAAGGATTCGACTCAGTATTGTTGAAGTTATAGTAACCTTTCCAGAAAAGGGCTCTGGAAGATTAATTTGCCCCTTTGTCATTGTGATAATATATCAGTCCAGTTAGCAATACATTACAATCTTTTTTTTGGTCATTTTTGTAAGGCACTGAGGTAACAGTGTTTATTACCCATACAGCATACATATAATTTCAGCTGTGATAGATTTGCTTTTAGCTGTCATAGATTTGACAAGAATTCTCGTCAACTTTAACATGTTCCCTCGGGGGTTTCACTTAGCTCATGCTAACCGCACAACTGGGAGAGGGGGTGGCACGGCGGTGGTATTCCGGGAGGTTTGGGCCTTTACGTGTCTAACCTCTAGGGAATTGACAGAGGTGGAGGCGCTGGACTTTACCTTCATCCTATCACCCCATTTCACTCTGGGGGGCACATTGTTGTAGCGGCCTCCTGGTCCTCCATTGGAGATGTTATTGCCCCTCATGTTCTGCGCTTCCCCAAATTTCTTCTCTAGGGTGATTTTAATATTCACCTAGATACCCCAGAGGCTTCAGACCCCCCAGAAGAAACCTTCCTCTACCTTTCCCCCGATCCATGACCCTCCTATGCGGAGGATCAACACACCTGCATTATCTGAGGCCCTGCTTACACCCCTTTGGTTCCCGCAGATGTTCTTGGGGGGCTGTGGACTGTTTTAACACCTGGGTCTGTCAGGGGGTTGAATCTTCTTCCAAACCTCCGGTTAACAGACATCATAGATCCTCCCCCTCTAATCCCTGGTTCTCTATGTCTTAAAAAAAGTTGAAGCTGGGATGCAAGAAACTGGCTCAACTCAAGTGCAACGAAGAGAAATCGGAGATATTGTTGTATGGCCACTTTCATCCGTTTTTTAGAGAAGCCGTGTGGCCGCCGGATTTCCCATGCCCACGGTCGGAGGGCAGCCCGGCTAAGAACTTAGGGTTATGGTTCGGTGAAGCTCTCCGGTTCTCTGAATATATCAAAAAGCTTACTGGTGCCTGTTTTGGCACACTTAAGACTTTGAGAAAGTTTTTTCCTATGCTACCACAATCAGCAAAGGAAATGGTGGCCCGGGCACTTATCCTTTCTAGGCTCGATTATGCTAATGCGTTATTCATTGGCATTCCTGGCTACCTGACGAATAAACTTCAATTGAGTCAAAATGCGGTGGACAGACTTCTATTTAACATCTCTAAGCGATCCAGTGTGAGGCTACTTTTACGTGACCTACACTGGCTTCCTGTGGCTCAGCGGGTCCAATTTAAGGCCCTGATTATGGCCCATAGAGCCCTGCACGATTTGGGACCATCCTATATCAAGAAGCGCGTAGCCTTTTACAATCCTGGCCGCTCGCTACGCTCTGCTTCTCTTCGACTGCTGTGTACTCCCCGGTTCTGGCTCTCTAGGATGAGTGGCCAGTCGTGGTCGGTAAAGGTGGCCACTTTATGGAATAGCCTTCCCCACGTACTGCGACATACTCAGGATCCCCACATCTTCAAGAAACTACTCAAAACTCACCTTTTTAACCCATCCATCTAATTAATTTGGCTCTCTTGGTCTCAGTCCGTCTGTGCCAGGATACTCCTGAGTAATTGTGCGCGCTACAAATCATATATAACATAACATAACATAACATAACATGTACTTCTGTTGCTGGCTTTATTCATCACTCAATCAGAGAAAGGAACTTGTTGAATACAACAGAAAGTGTTCCATGGATGTGTTGTGCGTATCCTCTATGCTGTTAAGTCCAATGCACTTTATGATACTTTGATCCCTTATGAATCGTACTTGCCTACTATGCTGCTTTTGTGACTGCACTTATTTTATATTTATGTAATAGATTTCATATTTTTTTTTACCCGTGTATTGCACATTTATTATATGTACAGATTTATGTCTCTTTTATGGCTGTCATTAGCCAAAATAAGTATATTGATTGACTGATTTCAATTTATTGAGACAATAATATTACTTTCTTATAAGTTACTCTTCAGGTGAAATATGTTTGTACATTGTATAGCACAGTTTTATAGTTTGAAGTGTCAGGAAATAATTTATTAGCTTCATCAAAACTCAATAATGACACTTGTTGATATGCTTCTCTTTGCAGTGTGTCACCCTGGTCTCCCTGCTCTTCACTATCGGAGCCATTGTTGTGTTCTTCGAGGAGACAAAAGGCCAGTTCCTTTATGAAGCCAACTTCACACATACAGCGCAACCTGTCCCTCCTGGTATTATCATTAACATCTCTGGAGAGCTGGAGTTCTACCACGCCACATATCTGCCTTATCTGGAGCTCATATGTGTACTTTGGTTCATCGCTGAGTTCTTCTTACGCTTCTTCTTTTGTCCTGATAAGAAAAAATTTGTATTAAATTTTCTGAACATTATGGATTTCATATCCCTTTTCCCGGTATTCATTCAGTTTTGTGCTGTGGGACGACCTATGAAGCTATCCTTACTGTGGCTAGTTCTGGGTTTCATGCGTCTAACTTACATCATTCGACTCATTCGATTTTTCAGGCTGCTAGAATCTGTATTGATCATTAGGGTCCTCTCCGGAACCTTCAGATCCCTTGTTCGGGAAATCTTTATTTTGATGCTTGTTTTGACCTTTGAAACACTCTTCTTTGCCACATTATTATTCTATGCTGAGTTTCATACAGTGGACTCTCACTTCTTTTATGAAAAATACTTTGGAGATATATATGCAGCCTGCTGGTGGGCAGTAGTGACACTGACCACTGTCGGCTATGGCGATATGTACCCAGTAAGCACATTTGGCAAAGTCGTGGGAGCGTTAGCGGCAATGTCAGGCATTATGACTATTGTGATACCCATTCCAATATTAATTATAAAATTTCAGCACTACTACTCCATTGCCCTCGCCCACGAGAGGCTGAAAATCAGTCAGAAGAAGTACTCCTAGTAATGCAATCAACCACTTGTGGTCTGGAATGGAATATGCGGATTGGAAAGTAGTGAAAGTGACACATAGCACAAAAGGTAATGGGGAAATTGTTAGTGAATCCAATTTATGTTTTATATTTACTATCAATTATTTTAGAAAATATTTGACCCATATGCAACATTGTAAAAACCTGCACAGAAGTAAATAGAACAAGCATTACTACAACAATTAATAGTTTGGTAAGTGTGAGACTGGGCAGAGCCAGGACAATGACATGTTTTCCAAACGTTTCTACAGATAGTCTTGTGTCAGTGTTTGCGCATCAGTTGCACAATAAGACAACACATAACATGTTTAATGGGCACAATATATTGTTGCAAATTCTATCCCCAAATATATGTCCACATGTAGACCTTTACTCAACACCGAACTCAAGATGCTATTCTGCATTCTGAGCTGAGCACTTCTAGAGATTCTTCTGCATTACAGACTGGACCACGTCAGCAATGACCCGGAATCAGTTCAGACTGAATGCAGGTCAGTGAAGAGAGCCTAAATCATGGAAGATGATCAGTACTAGTTGTTCAATTTATTTCTTTCAAATATAATCCTTTTCTCTGGCATAAGGTAAAGACGAAATTGGCCCCTGAAAATCTACCTGTCTATAGTATTTCCCACACCTCACTGCCATTCATTGGGGCATACGTCACACCTCTTGACTGTAACCTTTTGAATTCTCAAAGCTCCTTTTAAATCACTAATCATTTGCCTCCCAGGAAGCAAAGTGTAATTTTACTTTGATCAGCTTCTATTGCTGATTGATGGGGCCTCGTTACAAGGTGTTGGAGAAAATGATGATGTAACAACACCCAGGAATAAGAATAATGTGGTAATTTGACTGGGATGTTATTACCTCACCTGGGTACTTTGATCACATTACCCCCATATTTGCCATCCTAAAGTGGCTTCCAGTTGAAGCATGATACATCTTCAAATCTGTGTGCATTACCCTCAAAGCAATGCACTATAGTTCTCAAAGAAACCTGGCTTGGAAACTTACCAGATCTGATGGCCAGAGCTCTCTATGCTGCTGTGGCTCGCTGCTACAAGGAATGCCTCAACTTAAAAAGGAAAGCTCTTCTACACACTCGTTCACCAGAAACACTTCCAGAAAATGGAGCTCCCTTCCATCAGAAGTCACATAACACTTGCTGTCCCATTCCCCGTGCAGCTTATTCTTGAACTGAATCAACTACCCCGGCCAGTATGACTTAAAACACAGACTATGCCAAAGATGTTCAGATCACCAAGAACAAAAGCAGAGGTGAAGTGGCCTTGCTAACCTATCACCTGGAAGAACTGAGTCTTTATGTACATTATGTAATCAACATATAAGCTGTTTTACCTAACTATCTCTGTAATCAACTTTGTAAGATGGATGTTTGTGTGTCATTGTACAGTTCCCGGGTCATGTATGCGATTAATAAAGTTCTCAATAAATAAACAAATAAATAAAGCAATGGGCGTGGGAATCCTTGTTTGTTGTCCGATTCATGCACGTGTTTTGCATATTTTAGGCATTTTCCGCAGGTATATTCCTCCAAGTTTTAACTAGCAAAAATGTGTACATGGAATTACAACTCATTATTTCTTTCAAGCACATTCCGAACAAAACTATTTTTAAAAAGAATATCTATCTAGCAAATAATAATTGGAAACAGCAGAAAGCATATAAGTCAATTTACTCCCAACCATAAGTAGAGTCTGGATACTGTCTGGGGCATTGAGCACACACCCATAGACTGTAACCGAGACCGGAGGGCCAAAACGCATGTGACAGTGGAAGGTAGGAAAACACAGTACTTGTAGAACCACAAAGGTTCTAATTAAAAAAGGACTGGATGCTCCTGAAATATGTTGAGCATTGTCTGTTTTCTGTAAGTCTTTTTAGGATTAACGAGGTAAAACTTCAAGTCAGATAATGTAACAGGTAATATAAAGCCTCACAAGGCCATTCACACGATAAAACTGAAAACTCAGGCAGCAGTGGCACGCTAAGCATCCATATAATGTAGGGGGAGATAGCAAATACTTCTCTTTCCTTTGCACTACACAACATGAACACATAATACTACACTCCTCCTCTCTTGTATTTAGCAAGGTCTACACATCAACACAACATTAGAACCTACACTTCCACCACCTTAAATTTAACAACAAAATACACATGCCACAATACCACACAAATCAACATTAATGGGTAGAAACCTAGCTCCAGACATGGACCATGCACCCTGGGCATGCACTCAAAGTTCATAGGACTGCAAACCAGTTGATCTTCCACTTCGACACACACATGCACATGTGCTCCTGACATATCCTGACATATTCATTGGGCTGTCCCTCAGTCGACAACCTACTCCAACACTTTTGAACCAGGCATACAATTGTTCACAAGGTTGGCCCCTGATGGAGCATGCATCCCAACACACACATGCACTACTGACTTGCACACCGTTTTTGAGAGGGTTGCTCCCCAGTCGAGAGCTCACCAACAGTTATTGTTGAGGAGGTTAGTATTGGGTCGAGATTCTATCCTGAGTCACATGCGCTCCTGTGATGCAAAGTTGTTCATGTTAGCCTCACCACTCCCATGACCACACTCCTCATTTGAGAACACACCCTGGGTTATTTACTACAGGAACATTCCCTTTAGGTACACAATATTTACAGAAAACGAGAAAAAGTATTTAAAGTTTGCTGACGTACAGGACTCACATTCCAGAATGCTATCACATCAATTCAACTTACATATGTAGAACGTCACTATTGAGGGTGTCTTTTCTAATATGTCTTTTTAAAGCTCTTCTTATGTCCCAGAAGTGGTGTTAATCCCCCAAAGATTGTGTTGTTCCTCTGATCTAGTCAACAAAATCACAATGCAAGCTGTAAATCATATTAAACTTGATAATGAAAACAGGGAAATAGGGTAGTAAAACCATGAAGGTTTATTTAAGGTTAAACTCATTATAAAAAGCAATTTGAATAGTTAGTCAGTCAATTAATTATTTATATCAAGAAATAGCATGAAGCTTAGGAAAAAAGCAATAAATATTTAAACAGAACCAGACTTAATTCAGTTCTAGTTGATAAATGAAAGTCATAAATCAAATGTCAGACCAGTGAAGTGCTGCCTCCTAAAATCAAGGGATGAATGAGACCACTACTCCAAGAAGGATCTTCTTTTAGAAAATGGTATACAATGGAAGTCATACATTTAGTACAATTGTGCAAGAGTCAAATGGTTTAGACCAATCCCATCAAAGGAAGAATAATAAAATTTTCTGAGTTCACATTCTCAGCATTCTCATCATCACAGGGACATAATATCAAATTTTTAGACCAGGAATTTACTTCTGGAAATGTGATCAGTCTAAAAAAGGTCCACCACCGGAATCGCATGCGAGAATAACAACTTTGCATCTGAATCAAGTATGGCTGAATCCCCTGTCCTTGGAGGATCAAATTATTCTCCATGACTGAGGTCTTACGTTTCTCTGCCAGCCAACGTTTATTCTCTAAGAAGAGCAAACAAATTTCTTTCAGCATCTTCTTGAAACAGTCTCTAGGCAACTTGGGGAATCAAAATATTCAGGGTGTCCAATATCATTAGATAGTTTCTTTACATACATAATCCAGGAGATTCTTGAAACCCCCTGGAGATTAAGACAGTCCATAATTATATCTCTATTTAAACCTGTTTCATCAGTAGACCATACCTTGTGCCATAAAAGAAGAGGATTAACTTTGATAAGGTCTGAGTTATAATGTAAACCTAGTTCCTTGTGGCACACATAAGTAGAAGTGGACCCTGGGGCAGCTAATAGATAACGGAGAAATGCATTCTCACAGAGCTGTATGTTGTGAGTTTCTGTTATTCCCCATATCCCTGCCCCGTATATCGCGGTGGAGACACATTTAGATTTATATATGTCCACTGGCACTGGTCGCCCCCCCAACTTATTGGCAAAATTTCAGACGGCCCCAATTGCTCGCGAGAAAGCTAGTTTTCTCGCCTGCGAGGACCAGGTCCCTTTTTTATCAAAGTTAATGCCCAGGTATAAAAATGTATCAGTTGTGTCTATTTTTGTATTTGAGAGGAAGATTTTGCATGTAGAAGTTCTTTCAGTGGTGCAGCACATAGTAAATGTCCTGCTGAAATTTATTTTTAGACCTCTATCGATCATATACTTAGAGAATTTGGTAAGCGATCTTTGAAGGCCGGCTCGGGTCCGTGCCATAATTACTACATCGTCCGCATATAATAAAATGGGTACTGGGGTATTTCTGACTTGGGGGTAATCCTGGTTATCTTGAATGAGGTGGGAAGTTACACTATTTATGTATAAGTTAAACAGAAATGGTGCGAGTATACAACCCTGTCTGACTCCTTTGTTTATGCCAAACTTAGAGGTGCACTCGCCCTGATTCCCAAACCGTACTCTTGCCCCAGCCCCCCAATATAACTCCTTAATAAAGATCAGCAGATTTGGTTCTACGCCTATTTGCAGTAATATGGTCCAGAGTTTATCGTGATTTAAACAGTCAAAGGCCGAACTTAGGTCGACGAATGTTAAAAATAATTTCTCCTTTTTAGCCGCTACATACTTGGCTATGATAGCGCTAAATTCAGACCTTGCTCTGTTGTACCAAGTCCTGCCCTAAACCTGTATTGGAACTGTGAGAGTATGCCTTTATCTTCCACCCAAAGTTGTAATTTATTAAGTATGACCCTCTCGGCAACCTTCATGAGTGAATCCAATAAAGATATTGGACGATAGCATTTTGGTTTGTTGCGATCGCCTTTCTTAAAAATAGGGACCACGATAGCCTCTTGTCATGTGGGAAAGAACCCATATTTATTACACCTATTTAGGACGTTAGTTAAAAGTGGGGCCCATAGCTCGGTGTTAAATTTATATATATCTACCTGCACCCAGTCCGGTCCTGGAGCTTTCCCTGTGGCACTATCATTAATGGCAGTTCGGACTTCCACCAGTGAAAATTCAATGTTTATTGGGAATGTTTCCTGGAGCACAGTTTCATCTCCTCCACTTTCATCTGGTCTCACGCTCTCAGTTGGGTCATCTGCCTGATAAAGCTCTTTAAAATAATTGACCCATCTATCTTCGTGATTGCCACTTCTATCATGTCAATTACCCTATCTACAAAAAAAGGAGCATTTACAGCCTTCCAAAAACCAACATTATCTTTAATTAGGCAGGCTTGATGTAACACCTGCCAGGCTTCCTGTTTCAATTGGCTCTTGCGGTTTTTAACTGCACGTTGGTATGCAGTTCTGGCGAGTCTTACTTCAGCCACATTTCTCGGTTTACTTTTTAGCATCATCAGTAAGTGAGCATGGGCCTTCCCGCAATCCGAATCGAACCATCCCTGTGTCTTAACTTTACCCTGTTTCAGGGGCCCTGTGAGGAGTTTGCATATTTCTTCAGAAATTCTGAGGAAAGCCTCAGTAACTGGGGCATATTCACCAGTCGCAGTTAGACACGTTTCAAATTCCTTATGTTTGTTTTTAATAAGGGTTTCAAAGAATGCCACAGGCTCTACTTTATTCCACTTTATAGCATATTCATTCGTCTTTGCAAGGCTTAGTTTGTAACTATATAAGTTTCTATTAAATTGGTTGTTTTTTTGTTACTCCCTGCAAAAGAGAGGGATAGGCTATTTGGAAGGTGATCGCTCATTGCCATGTCACATGTTTTATAGGTAAGGACATAACAAAAATACCGGTTAGATATCAGAGCAAAATCTATTACTGATTTACATCCCCTTCCAATGAATGTTGGCTCAAAGGGGACCGGAGGAGAGCATAATTCATTTGCGAAGCCCAAATCTAGTTGGAAAATCAGATCATTGAGGTAATTGCCCAGAGTCGTATGGGAGAAGTGTGCACGGGGATCGTCTCTGCCTGTACCCAGACCACAAATGCCCAAGTGACTGTGCGGGCATAAAAAACAATTGAAGTCGCCCACCCATATAACACATATATCTTTTTTTCTTCAATATTCTTAATGGTTTGGCATATATTCTCTAAAACCTTACTTATTTCCTCTTTCGGGATGTTATTATAGAAGTTTATCCAAATTATTTTTTGATTACCCTCATCAGCCATCTGCAGTATCTGATAGTATTCAGACTCTGTATCAGATTTTACTATCAGATCATTCGAAGGGTTTGATACATAGATGCAAAGCCCCCCTTTATTCCTTCCCCTTATCGACCGGGTAGCAGGGGTGTGGAAAGTACGGTAGCCATTAATATGTATGGCCTCCATTGCCCAACATTCCTGTAGGCTAATAATTGAGAAATCCTGCATAAAGGATAAACAACCAGGGTCCCTTGTCCTAACGGACAGCCCCACAATGTTCCAAGACATCAGTTTGATGCTATTATCCAGCTCTATGTTATTAATGTTTATACCATCAGTTGTTTGTGAGGGAACATCTCCTGGTAAGCTTCCAACTTTACTATACCGTGCCAGTGGATACAGGCTATGTTCTCTGGCCTGTTGGTTGTTTTCCAGAGGTTCTTCCCTTGCTGTTATTTTTGGAATTATATGCGACTTACAAGGGAAATCGCCCTTATTCTGTGTATGTTGGTTACTTTCTGTCGCAACATTGGGATAAGTCACTTTTTTCATGGCACCATCAGAGCTCTGGGCAGAGTGAGTTTCAAACCCTCCCAAATCCGTATTAAAGAATTGTTTTTCACAATGTTGTTTTTCACAAAGTGGCTTCTTCTTCCCTAACCATTGGCCGGGCACTCTTAGGGGTAGCAATATTTGGGGTGAGTCAGTCCACCATGTTGAATACACTGTACCTATTACTGGTTGGAATGCCCAGTTCCAGGCCATAGCCCTCAAAATCAGGTCTATTTCTGGCGTGATTTGCTCCAGGATTCCCTTTCAGAGTGCTTCCCTGTGAGGCATAATTTACTCTGCGTGTTTGGGGGCTGTAAAAGTAGGTGAGGTCAAGTGGTTGAACTCTTGTTTTCAACATATAGGGCCACCTGTCACAAATATGTTGCACTGCTTGCGTGTCTTTGAAATTTATAATGATACAATGCCCTGGTATGTTTTTCCTGCTCCTACCCACCCAACTAACTCTACGTACAAACAAAATTTTACTATGGATGTATGGGGGAAGGGGTCTATTGGCATTAAGCCAGTGTGTGGTTTTATTTTTCAGTTCTACAAACGATTCCACACTACCCTTCCATAGTTCAGGGACCCCTGCCAGGACAACAATGTAGGGGATGGATTCTGGTGGCAAGTCTATATTCGGTAACAAGCACCCATGATCGTCATTGGCACAGGTTCCATTCCCACCCCCCTGCAGGACTTTAGTAGTACCCTCACCCGCCATGTGATTTATTGCACTATTTCCCTTGGATGTGTCCATTTTTTCTTGAATGCTTATGTCATTCTTGGAGCCCAGTCCACCTTCGGCACTGCTCCGCGAGACACCTTTCGTGAAGTCAGGTGCCGATATTTGAGGCGTAGAAGTTGGGGCCAAGGCATTTCTTGTGTCATTTTGCGGGAGAAGTTTGTCTTGAATCACTGTTGAAGCTATTGGGTATTTCTTCTTATTAAGCTCGAGATTAGATAAAGTCAGTTGCTCGAGTTTCTTTAGTCTTTCTTCAATTAGCTTTAGTCTGTCCGTGATAGGCTGGATAGAAGATGTTAAGATTCCTCCAACTTTTAGCCAGAACCCCTCATCCAATACAACCGAAGTGCCAACAGACATGTTTGCAGGTAGAGTACTTAGTCTCGGTGTATGTAGTTCAGGAGTGATTTGTACAGCAGATGCCAAAGTATCACTGTTTTTAGCTTTGGCTGCCTTTTGCTGTTCTCCCCTTTTGGCGCCCCCCATACTTCTTTTTTGGAATCGCTCCTGATATGTGTCATGACGAAGGTGGTATGACCCCGGCTTGCAGCCAGCGTTGATGCACGGGTAGATACCCCTTCACACAAACTGGTCACTGTATTGATGTTACTTTGGGTCTGCGTGTTGGGGAACCCGTCAGCCATACTGTTCGTTATGTCTGCAGTTGTTATGTCACTGTTCAGACTTATGGCTACTGAGTTGTCGGTGACATTTATGTTTGTGCGTCGTTCCGGGGTAGCAGATAGCACCAAAGAGGACCGTTTACTGAAGGCCGGGTCTAAGGAGAGGCGACGCTCTGTCAGGTCGATTTCACGGGCTAGTACTGATGTTGCTCTTACAATAAATTGGTCTAGTGTACCGGCCACGGAGCCTCCAAATATAGCCTTCTTCCCCTTCCTGGGCGACCAGCCATAACAGGTTTATTCAATTACTGCAACACGCCAGATACTGGGATTATAAATGACAAACGCAGGGATGTATGACGTTATAACGCATACTTTTACAACGCCTACCTTTACAACAAAATATTTATAACGCAAAAACTATTAGAACGCATACATTTACAACGCAAATTTTTACAACGCATATACTTTTACAACGCATACCATTACAACGTAAGTATTGGTAAGTATATTATTATTTTTTTAATGTAATATAAGTAAAATTTATATAATTTAATTTCATTTCATTAATGTATTTTTTTAAAAAATTTTTACCCTGTACCCCAAAAACCCAAAACTGACCCTGAACCCTAAAAATACCCCTTTACCCAAAAACCCAAAACTGACCCTGAACCCTAAAAATACCCCTTTACCCAAAAACCCAAAACTGACCCTGAACCCTAAAAATACCCTTTTACCCAAAAACCCAAAACTGACCCTGAACCCTAAAAATACCCCTTTACCCAAAAACCCAAAACTGACCCTGAACCCTAAAAATACCCCTTTACCCAAAAACCCAAAACTGACCCTGAACCCTAAAAATACCCCTTTACCCAAAAACCCAAAACTGACCCTGAACCCTAAAAATACCCTTTTACCCAAAAACCCAAAACTGACCCTGAACCCTAAAAATACCCTTTTACCCAAAAACCCAAAACTGACCCTGAACCCTAAAAATACCCCTTTACCCAAAAACCCAAAACTGACCCTGAACCCTAAAAATACCCCTTTACCCAAAAACCCAAAACTGACCCTGAACCCTAAAAATACCCCTTTACCCCAAAACCCAAAACTGACCCTGAACCCTAAAAATACCCCTTTACCCAAAAACCCAAAACTGACCCTGAACCCTAAAAATACCCCTTTACCCAAAAACCCAAAACGGACCCTGAACCCTAAAAATACCCCTTTACCCAAAAACCCAAAACTGACCCTGAGCCCTAAAAATACCCCTTTACCCAAAAACCCAAAACTGACCCTGAACCCTAAAAATACCCCTTTATCCAAAAACCCAAAACTGACCCTGAACCCTAAAAATACCCCTTTACCCAAAAACCCAAAACTGACCCTGAACCCTAAAAATACCCCTTTACCCAAAAACCCAAAACTGACCCTGAACCCTAAAAATACCCCTTTACCCAAAAACCAAACATATAACATTTTAAATATAATTATATACTTACCAATACTTACGTTGTAATGGTATGAGTTGTAAAAGTATCTGCGTTGTAAAAACATGCGTTGTAAATGTATGCGTTGTAATAGTTTTTGCGTTGTAAAAGTTTTGTTGTAATGGTAGTGCGTTGTAAAAGTTGCGTTGTAAACGTAACATACCCAAACGCAGATATGTACACTTACTGTATTTGTCTGATCTCTGATATTTGGGGGGTGGCCCAGCCCAGCCTTTCCGGCCTCGAACGGGCTCAAACGGGCCCGCCCTTGGCCCGGGCTTCGCCCGGCGCTCGTCCTATGCACGTCCCATGATGCGCGGGGCGTGGGCAGAATTTATAGGCTGTAGGCAGGTAGGGGAGAAGCCCAGGTGCTTGTGGTCTCAGGGCACTTGGTAATTGCAGTCCACAGCTTCACGGTGATCCCAAATTCAACAGAACATCCGCTGCGAGCGGTTCCCGCGAAGCGGGGGCCGCGAGCGGTTTTGATGCGGCAGGTAGGAGAGGAGCCCAAGTGCTTGTGGTCTCAGGGCACTTGGTAATTGCAGTCCACAGCTTCACTGTTATCCCAAATTCAACAGAACATCCACTGCGAGCGGCACCCCGCATATTCACAACCATGACAGGATCTGACCATTTGAGTAACTCTTTTTCACATACAAACGGTGTTCTGATCCGAACCCTGTCACCCAGACAGATTTTAACACCCTCTATCCTTATTCATACAATTTTTCCTTGATAGTTTTCTACACACTCCCTGACTCTCTGCTACACTCCTTCAACAACCACGGAGCCAACTTGGATCCTGGCTTACTCCTACGTTGTAGTTCAAATGGTGAACACACTGCCACTGAATTTGACATATTGAGAGATGACAAAAATGTAGCCTCCAAAGCTTTCCTCCAAGGTCAATTCCCTTTTGGCCAACTGAATTAGCTCTCTAATTAGTCTGACCATTATACTAAGGATAATAGTGGTAATTTCTCTTATATTTCACACCACACCTTGACAAGTAGTCTTTAAAAGCCTTACTGACAAACTAGGGTTAATTGTCACAAACCAATTCTTCTGGTGGCACTTACCTGCAAACATCATCCTCTAAAAACTCAATGATGATTTCTGAAGTTATTTTTGTCCGTCATCTTATCTTCAGGCCATTTTGAAAAATAATCAGCCAGAGCAACGGGAAAACGGTAAAGAAAATACCCAAAATGTCTACACCCAATTTCCTCCATGATCCTGGGGCAAATTAAACAGGAGAAGATTCAGTAACACACAGTTTCACAGTTTTGTAACTGTAGGTGCACAATCTACACCATCTTATCAAATCCTCCACCATACTATCCACATCAGGCCACCAGTAAAATTCATGAATGTGTCTTTGGTGGCAGACATACCAATATACCAATATGTTCTTCATGCACCTCCAGAAAAATCACCCTCCTTAACTCAAGTGGTGGCACAGCTTTTTCACCGCAAAACAAACAAAATCTATCCTATAATAAGTTCACTCCTTACGTTAAAATATACAGCTGTTTCCCTGCTCAACTTCCACTCATCTGACCAACCTTTATGTTGAGTGTTGAGATTCTAGAAGTAAGACAGGACTATGAAGGAAGGATAAGATGTAGTTTATTGACCATCCACTCTCCTCACTGGAGAGCACACCAACATTCCATAGTGAGCTTCAGGGTGGGGAAAACCAACAGGGACGGAAAGGTAGGGGTGGACGGAACATACCAAAAGGGTCAGATTGCAACACATCTCCCTTGCTTATAAAGTGGACAAAAGGGATAAGGAAAAGGACACCCCGAGTGGCAATAGGGGCTGGAGAGAAACTGCCGGCAAGGCAGCAGCAGGGGTTAAAACAGCATGAAAACATTATATATGTGCATTTACAATGTTGTCAAAACTCCACCATTGACCATTTTCGAGCTGGACCACATTCTTAAGCACTTTAACAATCTTACTTGGAGAATGATATCTGCTGAGAGTGGTCCCCAACTTGTTGTTCCTTCTAGCTTGTACCATGTCACCCACCTCCCACTTGTGAGCTTTCACACCATATTTTTGGTCATAACACTGTTTGTATTTGTCTTGGTGTTGTCTGATCTTTTCTCCTGCCTCCTCCTGATCTACTCCCCTGACACTGCCGCCACTTAACCAACTGGGATTGAACTTGGTACAAGGTTCTCTCCCACGTAAAAACACGAAAGGTGAAACCCAAGTTACTTTATTAGGTGACGTATGATATGCCCACAGACATTCCCTAAGAGAGTTCTCTATGTCATGTCCATTGATGGCAGCTAACTGGATATTTTCTTTAATGATCCTGTTTGCCCGCTCCACCAGACCATTAGCCTTCGGGCAATATAAAGCTGTGGTTTCATGCCTTATGTCCAAACCCTCCAGGAATTCCTGCATTTCTTCTGAGGTGAACTGTACACCATTGTCGGTGATTATAATGGAGGGTATCCCTTCCTCATAGAACACCTCCTTTAAGAACTGAATCACCAATTTTGTGGTAATACTATGCACAAACTTGACCCAGTGTGATGTATAATCAATCAGGACCAGCATAAATCTCTTTTGCTCACCAAGTTCCTTCATTGGTCCAATGATGTCCATAGCCAACTTGTTCCATGGCTTGGTCGGAACACTAACTGGAGACAATGGAGCTTTGTGTACCACCTTAGACTTGTCGCTTCTGGCACATGCCCCACACTCCTTTACAATTTGTTCAGCCATAGCATCCATTTTTGGGAACCAGAAATTAGATCTTACTCTAGCCTTGGTAGCACCCCGCCCGAGGTGGCCTTCGTGTGCCAAGTCAATAACTCTCTTTCTGAGCTCTTTCGGGGGTATTACCCTGTTATTGCAGTATACCTTTTCTCCAATGACACTCAGTTCATTCCTGATTTCCCAATACTCTTCAATGCCTGCTTCCAGTTCGTTCTTCTTATTTGGCCATCCTTGTCTTATGTATTCTTTTAGAGTACTCAGCTCCTTATCCGCCTTCATACCGTCTTCCCATTCTTTTTCAGTGATGGCGGGAAAATTCATCATCAATATTGGACTGTCTAGAGCTTCTTCTGTGGCTCCTGCTTCAGGCAAAGGTGACCTTGATAGGAAATCTGCAATTTTATTTTCTTTGCCCGGCACATGCTCTATCTTGAAATTGTAATGTTCAAGTCCTAGGATCCATCTGCTGATGCGCGGGGTGCAATTTTCAAGACCTTTTACTGAAAATATAAATGTGAGGGGTTTGTGGTCAGTCCGAATCGTGAACCTCAAACCCCATAGAAAAAACTTGAAATGTCTCACAGCCCAAAAACAGGCTAAAGCTTCCCGTTCAATTACGGAGTAGTTCTTCTCTGGTTTTGAAAGACTCCTGGACGCAAAAGCAATAATCTTCTCATCACTTCCATCTTTTTGAAAGAGGGTGGCACCCAATCCATTGTTTGAGGCATCAGTTGCAAGTATAGTTATCTTGGACGGGTCAAAAGTTCCTAAGGCTGGAGAGTTGATCAGATCGTCCTTTAAAGCATTCGCCACTACTTCTTGCTCTTCATTCCACACGAACTCCTTGTTTTTCTTCAAAAGTTCTCTCATAGGTTCGCATTTTGCAGCAAAGTTGTCGACATACTTGGACATATACTCCATGAGCCCAAGGAAAGACTTAAGCTCCTCTTTGTTCCTCGGATGGGGAGCTTCTTTTACTGCTCGGATCAAGCTGCTCCTAGGTCTGAATCCATTTTCTGAGATTGAATGTCCCAGGTACTCGACTTGCTGTACTCTTATCTTACACTTTTCTTTTTTTACTGTTAGGCCAGCGTCCATGAGTCTCCTAAAAACTTGTCTTAGCACACCATCGTGTTCTTCTGAATTATGGCTGTAGACCAAAATATCGTCTTGGAAACACATGGTCTGTTCAACACCCTCCAAAATCTTCTGCATTGCTTTTTGAAAAATAGCTGCAGCAGATGCAAGGCCAAATGGCATTCTTTTAAACATAAATGCCCCGAAAGGTGTAATGAACGCCGTGAGTGGTCTTGAATCTGGATGAAGCTCAATCTGGTGGTACGCCATAGATAAATCTATCACACTAAAATACTTTGCCGGACCCATAGTGCTAAGCATTTAGTTGATTATGGGCAAAGGGTGTCTTCCTACCCAAATACTGTCATTGAGACTGCGCAAGTCTGCACAGAGACGAATTCCTTCTCCATTGGATTTGGCTGCGATAACTATCGGAGCCAACCACTCTGAACAGTCTATAGGTTGAATTATGTCTAAGTCACATAGCTTGCGCAACTCATTTTCAAGGGGAACTTTCAATTTGAGAGGCACTGGACGTAAACTGTGCATAACAGGTTTTGCTTGATCTTATGTTGGAAATTGTGCAAACATCCTAGTTCCTCCTTAAATAGCTGCTTGAACTCTTCACAAAATGTATCCCCCTTATGGAACTTTTCTGTGAGCAGGACTTGTTCACCACTATTGGGGTCTAAGATCATTCCCAGCTCTTTCTGGTGTACCCACCTAGTAGATTAGAACCTGATTTTACTACATACACCGTTCCATAAGTTTTCCTGTCCTTAAACTGCAGCTGCACATTTTTCATACCCAAAAGAGGAATGGTTCCTTTGTTGTAACCTGTAGGAGAAATATCTGGCGTTTTTAACTCACTAACTTTATTGTTACCCAGGGAAACATAATCATCCTTGTTTAGTAGTGTGAACGGTGAGAATCAGCATACATTTCAACACATTCGTCATCAATGAATAATTCGCATTTAGGATAAATAGAATTTACCGTGTTACTGACATCTTTTACTTGCAAAACAAATTTTTCCATTTTTTGCTCTATACATTTCACTTACTTACTTGTGACCTTCTCCGTGTTCCTTTCCTGTTCTCTTGTGTGTAGTTCACCATCACGACACACCCTCGCAAAATGCCCTCTCCTATTGCATTTTTTACAAGTGACATACCTGGCAGGGCATTGGAAAAAAGTAGCAAAATGGTTATTACTGCCGCACCGGTAGCACTTTGGACCCCTTTCTCTGTTATCTACTCTGATGTTAGCATTCTCCTTAAATTTCATCTTATACACTTCACTCTTGTCTTCTACATCATTAATAGTTGCCACAACCTCACCGTCAGGTTTCATTTCCTTTACGCACCTTGCAGTGTGCTCAACTGACTTTGCTATTTCAATAGCTTCCCTTAGCCCTGGATTCTTTGCCAATAATTTTTCTTGGATGCGAGGATTATTAGTGCACCTTACTAGTTGGTCTCTTATTAATGAATCAGTGAGGTTGCCAAACTCACATAGTTGAGTAAGGCCCCACAAAGCTGCAATATAATTCTGCACTGACTCTTGTTTGCCCTGACTCCTTTTAAAAAACGTGTGGCGTTCTAAAACTACATTGACTCTATCTCCAAAATGTTTTTCTAGTTTCTCCATAGTTTGCGCAAACACATCTACCTCTCCAACTACATTCCCCTCCTGTTCTGGCACTGGTAATAATTCGTACACCTTGCGCCCTTGCACACCCAAATTATGGAGTAATATGTGCTGTGTCCTTACAGAGTTGAACCTTTGACCCCCAATAGCTATGAGATAAGATTCAAACAGTTTCACCCATTCCTTCCAACTTATCTCCGGTTCTCCAATATCATTCAAAAAGGGCTGGGGTTGATTCATGCTGGCAGCAGCCATTATTTCCCAGGAGGGTGTAAGGGCACCAGAGAGAAATGGGATGTATATACTAGGGATGGTGAATAGGGCGTTGACCTAGAACGAAATATAATACTGACTAGCAATTATCTAAACACAGCCTAAATTTCGCATTTACCACAGTTGACCCAATAAACCTCCACCAAAAGTTATTATTTTTTTTTCTGCTGGTTACGCCACTACAGTCAGTGTTCAGGTGAGGAGATGGAGATGAATGCTGGAATACTTTTTAAACTTGTAGTACGGAGCCCAGCTGCAGGTCAATACACTCTCCACCTTGCCAGAAGGTCAACAACCAGGAATACACAGTTCGCTCCCTCAGTATTCACCACAAGCGTCCATAGGTAGCCGACGAGCTGGAGCACAATTCCCTTGATGCCGTATGACAGGAAACTGAGGGCCCTCAGTACCTGATGCGCCGTCAGAAATTGACAAGCACCAGATGCAGCTCACTGCGTAGGCAGGTCTGGCCCCCACAGCTGACGGAAGAAAACCCCTTCACATGCGCCTCAGCACAAGAACCCAAAACGACAGAAGCTGACAGGATTCCGCGCACCAGACGCCGAACGCTCGCTCTTCCAATCCTGACGCTGACGAGGACCTCGCTCACCAGGCTGTACCGCAGTGCCTCACACAAGTCTCCCGCTGCTTCGCACCACTGCCAATCGAGGGCGCACACCGCCGATGAAGCAGGTACACAGTTAAATATTCAAGGCTCGTTAGGATAGCACTTTAAATTTCCTAGTGCCGGTCCACTCAGCAGGGAACCACTTAACCCACGCTCCGCTCACAACTCAGCGTGAGCCTGACAGCACACACGCTGAGAGAGAATATGTGCAAATGAGGCTTCTCCCACGGCGGACATGCTGCAAATCAGACAAGGACCCATTCACGACTACTTAACCCCTTAAATTCTTCTTCGATAAGTTACAGCTTACATATTCTTACCCTAAGCTGCCTTATAAAAAGGTTGAGTCAGGGGTCACCACGATTCCACCTGTATGTTGGGATAATCCGCTTGCACTTTCTCGATGGAATCTCGCATAGTCCGTTTCAAACTGACACTTGATAAGAATACACTAGAGATTCTCCTGATGTTTCTTCCTCCTCGTGTAGAGAGAGCACTCAAAGGGGAAATGGTCAATACTGCCCCTGCGCAGTTCCGTCGCCAGTGTTGAGTGTTGAGATTCTAGAAGTAGGACAGGACTCTGAAGGAAGGATAAGCTGTAGTTTATTGACCATCCACTCTCCTCACTGGAGAGCACACCAACATTCCATAGTGAGCTTCAGGGTGGGGGAAACCAACAGGGACGGAAAGGTAGGGGTGGACGGAACATACCAAAAGGGTCAGATTGCAACACTTTATTCTTGCATTCACATACCGGAGTCATTTCAACATTCTCTCTTAGTAGATTCTCACAGTCTTCCTTAGAAATCACTCCAACTTCATCACTTCCCAAACATTTATGTTCTCCATAGTATATGTCACTTCACAATTATCCCCTGTCTTCATTATCAGATGATTTCAGATTTAATGGTAACCGTGACAAAAAATCAGCATGAACATTCAATCTCTCCAGCACATATTCAATCCTAAATTGATAAGATTGCAATTTTGCAACCAATTGTGCCAGCCTAGCTGTCAATCACCTGCCCCCTTCTGAAGAAAGAACTTAAACTAGTGGTTGTGATCAGTACTCATCCCAAACTGTGTTCCCCACAAAAACTCTCTGAAATGGTCTGCTGCCCACGTGCATTCCATTAACTTTTTTTCTATTACTGAATAGTTTCTTTCGGACTCCCTCAATGCTCGAGAAGCATATGACACTACAAACTCTTCAGACTTCTCTTTTCGTGGCCCCAAACCATCATTGCTGCCATCCAACACAACTATATATCTTCCTTACCAAGATCAAATAACTTTAAAAAAGGTGAGCTGGCCAACTCTTTTTTTAGATCAACAAAAGCATTGTCCTGTTCAGCCCTCCCACAAAAATTAGTTGTTTTTTTCTTAACAATTTACGTACACACTCAAATTTGGCAGCATGGTTGTTAATAAACCTAGATTAAAACTCTGTGAGATCCAAAAATTATAGCAGTTGTTCCTTTGTTTTTGGGACAGGGGCATCTTCTACAGCCTTAACATGATCCTGCTTAGGTTTAATACCACTTTTAAATGTACAGTGACCAAGATATTCCACTTCCTCACATTCCAATCTACAGTTGGGATCCTTCAAAGTCAGACACTTCTGACTCAGCCCTTGAATAACCCCTCTCAGATTGGTTAAATGTTCTTCCTCATCCCTACTGTACACCAAAATATCATCTTAGAATGCTATGGCCCCAGTGATCCCATCCAATGTTTCCTTCATTAATTGCTGGAATACCGACCTTGCACTAGCCAAACTGAAAGTCATTCTGCTGAACCGAATCATTCCTTCCGGTGTAACAAATGCAGTCAGACTCTTCTTGTAACATAATATGATGATAAGCACTGGCAAGGCCTAATGTGGAAAAAACTGTTGCCCAGTCAATGTAGAAACTAGTTCATGTAAATTAGGTAACGAATGTCTGTTGATCCATATTTTGTTGTTCAAACTTCTAAGATCCACACATAATCGACGATGTCCCAAATGTTTCAATGCAATAACCACTGGAGAACCCCATGGCAATGATTCTATGGGCTGAATCACTTTCTTGTTGCTTAAATCCTGTGGAATTCTTACGATTTCACTCTGTATGTAAGGGGAACATTGCAAACTTTATGTCTGACTGGCACTACATTTTCCTGTAAAACAATTTTGTGTTTAAACCCAACAAATGTGCAAATTGTTCACAGAAAACCTCAGGAAATTCACATATTTTTCATGTTTTACATCTTCTACCTCATAAACCGTTGGAAAAGCATTAGGATTTAATTTCCTATTCAATTCTTGCTGATGAGGTACATTAGTGGCTTTGCTACTGTAAGTGGCCAAATTAAAGACTTGGCAAAATAAAATGTCACTTTCCAGTGGTCTGCTGCATGTGATCAAAGCTTCTAGAGAATAACACATGCTATTGAGGATGCAACCGAGATGGTCCACTTTGACCCTAAGTAATATACTGAGATAAAAGTTGATAAGAGCCCGGTGGGGCTGAGGGCAATCCTTGCTCAACATAATGGTCATCCAAATGCTCAGAGACACATTGTGAACTATGCCAGTTGAAGCCTGTCTGACGCAGAACATTCCTTTTCTCAGTAGTAGAAGGAGAGTCTGGCTGTAGTATGGTCCTGTGAACCTTTTTTTATTTTCATTTTTTTTTTTATTGAGAGTTCATAATCAAAGAATAAACATTGCATGTCACATTAGCAGCAGAATTGATACAGTAGAGAATAAAGTGCATGTGCATAAGTACAAAAACATTTACGTGACACATTACTGAAGAAGTTAATACAGAAAATGTGAATCAAAATCCAGGCCCATCTTACACTAACTTCATTTAAGTACAAAAACATGTTCAAATTTTAGCAATTTAGGACTTACTCATAAAGTGCAATGTGTATAGTACTGTCATAATAGCGATCTAGCAGGCTAATATTAGAAGAAGTTGTTGAGAATAGGTTTCGAAATCAAATCAAATTAGGATTCGAACACGCTCCAATGTTTATCGTACTTCTTAAGGGCCCCTGATCTGAGTGCATATTTTCTTTCCCTACCCTGAATCCGTGATAGCTTTACCTTCCATGCCTGTAGGGTTGGTGCTATCTCTGATTTCCAGGACTGCAAAATTAGAGATTTAGCTATGAGAGAGGCTATATATAGGGACTCGTCATGTGGAGTGTGGCTCGGGGAGCAGCCTAGGACTGAAGTTAACTCATCGAAAGAAATAGTGGCTTTGATCATGGTGGAAAGATATTTTTCTATTTCCCGCCAGAATATCTGTATTTTAGGGCACTTCCAGACGATATGCTTCCAGGTGCCTTTTTCTTCACAGCGGAAGCACTTATCGGTGACTAGGGGGTAGATACTGTGGAGGAATGCGGGAGTTCTGTAAATTAACCATTTGTTATAGAATTGCATACGTTTAAAATTAGCACCGCGGAAAATGGTTTTATTAAATTTATTAATCTTATCCCATGAACATTTTTATTTGTTCCTAATTTGAAAACATTTCACTATCCTTACAGACTACCATGTGTTGCTCACTATTTTTGGAAATCTGAAAGCCAAGATTCCCCCTCGCATTGAAAGGTGAGGGTTGTGACTGCAAGAGTCTGACTGTGCAATTGTACACAAGCTAGGTAAAGATTATAACCCTGCTGATTACTTTTCACGAGTACTGCTACATCGTCACAGTTCGACATCTAAAACAGCATATTAGTTTATTAACTTCATTGTGAGGTTCAGCACGCAGCACCCCATGCATTGAACAGATTATTGCTGTAACTAACGCTGACGACAACATTCTTATCCTCAAAGACATTATTTTCAACTCAGTTGTAGAGGAAGAGTACTCAAACTTCTGCTGATGACATTCCATTTCAAATTTTTTTAAATGGACAGATAGAACTGTACATTACCAGAAAAGGTGTTGTTTTGCGAGGCCCGAGAATCATTATACTTGAGAGCAAGTCATTTAACTAGCCCATGAGGACATCCTGGCATTGTAGCCACCAAAAGAGTCTTAAGAGACCGAAAGTGATTCCCGCGGCTAGACAAGCGAGTTGAGAGGGAGCTAAAAGAGTGCCATCTTTGTAACTTCCTTTACCCAAAAGTGACGAAGCATCCATTTTCAATGTCTGACCTCCTGTACATGCCTGGGAAAGAGTTGCGATTCAAAAAGGGGGGTGGTGATGGACAGAGTATCTGAATTAAGCAGAACACTCCTACCCAGTCAAAAGATCAGGGCTTGATCCATCACCGTTTTTTAGCTCACTGCACCATCCCAGTTATGAACCTGACTACATGCAAATTAGTCTGTCCCTGGCCCAGTGCATCATGGGAAAAGGGCAGACCAAACTACCAAGCCAATTCTTTACTGGAAAGGAAACAAGCTTCCGGGGACCGGTTTCTGGCATTACAGCCGTCTTCGGCCCGGCTCGCTTGAATCCTGATGGTGCAGTGAGCATGGGACTCACATCTGAGCATACCCTTCCACACTTGTGGTGGCCAAAATGATTCAAAAAGGGGGGTGGTGATGGACAGAGTATCTGAATTAAGCAGAACACTCCTACCCAGTCAAAAGATCAGGGCTTGATCCATCACAGTTTTTTAGCTCACTGCACCATCCCAGTTCAGAACCTGGCTACATGCAAATTAGTCTGTCCCTGGCCCAGTGCATCATGGGAACAGGGCAGACCAAACTACCAAGCCAATTCTTTACTGGAAACGAAACAAGCTTCCGGGGACCGGTTTCTGGCATTACAGCCGTCTTCGGCCCGGCTTGCTTGAATCCTGATGGTGTAGTGAGCAAGGGACTCACATCTGAGCATACCCTTCCACACTTGTGGTGGCCAAAACGATTCAAAAAGGGGGGTGGTGATGGACAGAGTATCTGAATTAAGCAGAACACTCCTACCCAGTCAAAAGATCAGGGCTTGATCCATCACCGTTTTGTAGCTCACTGCACCATCCCAGTTCAGAACCTGGCTACATGCAAATTAGTCTGTCCCTGGCCCAGTGCATCATGGGAACAGGGCAGACCAAACTACCAAGCCAATTCTTTACTGGAAAGGAAACAAGCTTCCGGGGACCGGTTTCTGGCATTACAGCCGTCTTCGGCCCGGCTTGCTTGAATCCTGATGGTGCAGTGAGCAAGGGACTCACATCTGAGCATACCCTTCCACACTTGTGGTGGCCAAAACGATTCAAAAAGGGGGGTGGTGATGGACAGAGTATCTGAATTAAGCAGAACAGTCCTACCCAGTCAAAAGATCAGGGCTTGATCCATCACCGTTTTTTAGCTCACTGCACCATCCAAGTTCAGAACCTGGCTACATGCAAATTAGTCTGTCCCTGGCCCAGTGCATCATGGGAACAGGGCAGACCAATCTACCAAGCCAATTCTTTACTGGAAAGGAAACAAGCTTCCGGGGACCGGTTTCTGGCATTACAGCCGTCTTCGGCCCGGCTTGCTTGAATCCTGATGGTGTAGTGAGCAAGGGACTCACATCTGAGCATACCCTTCCACACTTGTGGTGGCCAAAATGATAAAAAAAGGGGGGTGGTGATGGACAGAGTATCTGAATTAAGCAGAACACTCCTACCCAGTCAAAAGATCAGGGCTTGATCCATCACCGTTTTTTAGCTCACTGCACCATCCCAGTTCAGAACCTGGCTACATGCAAATTAGTCTGTCCCTGGCCCAGTGCATCATGGGAACAGGGCAGACCAAACTACCAAGCCAATTCTTTACTGGAAAGGAAACAAGCTTCCGGGGACCGGTTTCTGGCATTACAGCCGTCTTCGGCCCGGCTTGCTTGAATCCTGATGGTGCAGTGAGCAAGGGACTCACATCTGAGCATACCCTTCCACACTTGTGGTGGCCAAAACGATTCAAAAAGGGGGGTGGTGATGGACAGAGTATCTGAATTAAGCAGAACACTCCTACCCAGTCAAAAGATCAGGGCTTGATCCATCACCATTTTTTTAGCTCACTGCACCATCCCAGTTCATAACCTGGCTACATGCAAATTAGTCTGTCCCTGGCCCAGTGCATCATGGGAACAGGGCAGACCAAACTACCAAGCCAATTCTTTACTGGAAAGGAAACAAGCTTCCGGGGACCGGTTTCTGGCATTACAGCCGTCTTCGGCCCGGCTTGCTTGAATCCTGATGGTGCAGTGAGCAAGGGACTCACATCTAAGCATACCCTTCCACACTTGTGGTGGCCAAAACGATTCAAAAAGGGGGGTGGTGATGGACAGAGTATCTGAATTAAGCAGAACACCCCTACCAAGTCAAAAGATCAGGGCTTGATCCATCACCGTTTTTTTAGCTCACTGCACCATCCCAGTTCAGAACCTGGCTACATGCAAATTAGTCTGTCCCTGGCCCAGTGCATCATGGGAACAGGGCAGACCAAACTACCAAGCCAATTCTTTACTGGAAAGGAAACAAGCTTCCGGGGACCGGTTTCTGGCATTACAGCCGTCTTCGGCCCGGCTTGCTTGAATCCTGATGGTGCAGTGAGCAAGGGACTCACATCTGAGCATACCCTTCCACACTTGTGGTGGCCAAAACGATTCAAAAAGGGGGGTGGTGATGGACAGAGTATCTGAATTAAGCAGAACACTACTACCCAGTCAAGAGATCATGGCTGGATCCATCACCGTTTTTTAGCTCACTGCACCATCCCAGTTCAGAACCTGGCTACATGCAATTTAGTCTGTCCCTGGCCCAGTGCATCATGGGAACAGGGCAGACCAAACTACCAAGCCAATTCTTTACTGGAAAGGAAACAAGCTTCCGGGGACCGGTTTCTGGCATTACAGCCGTCTTCGGCCCGGCTTGCTTGAATCCTGATGGTGCAGTGAGCAAGGGACTCACATCTGAGCATACCCTTCCACACTTGTGGTGGCCAAAACGATTCAAACTAGCCCATGAGGCCATCCTGGAATTGTAGCCACCAAAAGAGTCTTAAGAGACCGAAAGTGATTCCCGCGGCTAGACAAGCGAGTTGAGAGGGAGCCAAAAGAGTGCCATCTTTGTAACTTCCTTTACCCAAAAGTGACGAAGCATCCATTTTCAATGTCTGACCTCCTGCACATGCCTGGGAAAGAGTTGCAGCTGATTTATTTGGCCCTAGGAAATGAACTTCATCTCATGATAGTCATTGATGAGTATTCATGTTTTCCTCTAATGGAGGAGTTATCATCAACAACCCATGAAAGGTCATTGAGCAGTATGGGGTATCCCTGCCATTCTCAAATCTGGCAACGGTCCGCAGTTCAATAGCAAATAATTCAAGGGGTTTCTAGTCAGACTCAATGTCAAGCATCAAAAGAGTACACCTCTGTGCCCCCTAGCCAATGGAGTTGTGAAACGATTCATGAAAACCCTCAAAAGGCTAGTTCAACGAGTATCGATGGATGGAATCAAGTTAAATCAGACCCTGCGACTCCTCAGTCCACAACTGGTGAGAAAGCTGACACTTTGCTATTTGGGAGAACTATCAAAACCAAACTGTCACAGTGGACAGGTGACTGATTCATGAATGCTGATAAGGTTCATGTCACTGACACTTCTCAAAAGTACAAAATGAAAACATATGCCGATCGGCGTCAACGAGCTCAGAAAACAGTCTTCTATGAAGGTGACTGGGTCTAGGTCAAGTAGAACCTTTCTTTGTGATTCCATGATTCGGTTGCCATGAAGATTTACCCATTATGTCTTACTCAAGCTGAATAGAGACTGTTGATAATAACATAACATGGGTGAGTCAGAAAGCAGCAAATTACGCCTTGTTCCGTATAGTGTGTTCCTTTCTGTAACAAAGACTCTAGATCCACAATAACCAGTATAATATTTCATACATAAACAATAAGGGCCTGATTTACTAACCTTTTATAGTATGCAGCAGAGCAACTTGTTGTGCTGCATTGTGTGAAAGGGAGAGAGCAGAAGTATGCTGGGTCTACTAAGATATGGTGCACTTTTACTATTTCCTATCACTATGCGCTTCAGGCAACCTGGTGCCAACACAGGCACACTTGCTCCATGGTGTAAGGATTCCTGCTTTATGGGCAGGATTGTTTTGTGCAGGAAGAGATACCTTCCTGCAAAAAAAGAATCTTTCTATCTGTGCTGTATAGTGCAGCACACATAACATGGAATGCCTCCCCTACAGAAAGTAACACCAGGTAGTGCTACGCGCAGTGTCATCTACTTTTTTTTTTACTAAGCCGGGCAAAACCAAGCAAATTGAGTTTTATGTTGCTTAGTAAATCTAGAAATTTAAGCTGCATCGGGGCTACATTAAAAAAGTGATGCAAACCAAATGCAAAATGTTAGTAAATCAGGACCTAAGTCTATAATGAAAGTAAAGGAGAAGAGTGGCTCTGTATCAGAATACCTTAGTCAGAAATGCTGGGTGGAATAGATATCATGTCCTAAATATTGTTTATGAAAATATTGTCCTATTGGGTGTAGAATTTCTAGAATTAATTTGAATGGGATGATACCATTGTATTCAACATTTAGGTCAGACAATAGTCTAGCTAAGATATTATGATACCACACTATGGGGCATATTACCAAGGGCCTTATCACCGCTTTAGCGGGAATTTTTCCCGCTAAAGCGGCGATAATTTTATCGCCCTATTACCTAGCTGTCGCTAACACCAGTTAGCGACAGCTAGTATGAGATAGCGATCATTTTCTCCTTAGCGGCAGAGCCCCTAGCTGCGACACTCCGGTCACAGGGAACAGGTTGGGGCATACCGTTGGCGGACGGCCTGCATGTAGTGTCGTTGTATGCTGATGACCTTCTCTTGTACGTCAGGGACCTGAGCAATGTCCCGGAGTCTCTCACTGCCATTTTCGGCACCTTTGAGGAAATGTCGGGATTGCGAGTAAACTGGGCCAAATCGTGACATACACATCGGGGGTGAGAGGTTGCAGTGGTACCCCAACACGTTTAGATATCTTGGGATACACATCTATCGAGACCCCATAGATATCTTTGAAGGAAACCTGATGAGGGCGGTCGCCTCTACCCGAGCACAAGTTGGGTTCTAGAAGACATTACCAGTGAATGTCCCAAGTCGCATAGCCTTAACAAAAATGATAGTCCTACCGAGGCTGTTGTACTACTTTGCAAATATACCGACTTATGTACCTACCCGGGTGTTCCGAGACCTCGAGGTCCTGCTGCGAGACCTGATTTGGAACAAGGGTCGTCCTCGGGTTGCATTGACGAAACTCTACATGCCCACTGAAGAGGGCGGGCTAGCTGTTCCTAACATGGAGCTATACTATCTAGCAGCACAAATGCAGTGGGTGTCAGGCTGGCTAGGTGGTAAGAACCTGGGAGACACGGCCACGGATGCCACTGTCTGGTCCCTATTCCAGATCCACGTCTTGTTTCATCCGCTGACACGGACTCCTCGGCCGCCACAACTGCTACTCGCAGTGGCGCGCAGATGCTTCCTCTGCTTCCTCCGCTGCTTGCGTCTGACCCGAGCGACGGTACCATATGCGCCGATATTGCCGCTGCTAGGTACCCCGACAACGGCGGGGACCTTGACCACTGTAAGGCTGGATAGCTGGATTACCGCGGAGGTGGAAACATTGGGCGACCTCTACTCCGACGGCGCCCTCCTGCCCTTCGCAGCCCTCGTGAGAGATACATCCCTCCCGGCTGGGCAGTTCCTAACACACGCATCCCTCGTTCACGCATTGGCTACCGCTTGGGGAGACATGTCTGGTGAGCCACCGACACATCACTTCATACAATACCTTCATGTCATGAGCAACGGCACTCACATCATTCATTGGTTGACGCAAGCACTCCTCCTACACACGCACCCAACCACTGTGCACCTGAGGAAAAAATGGGCGACTGACAGGGGAAGGGACTGGACGGACAAATCAATCAGTGACACTTATAAAGCGCGCTACATACCCGTAGGGTCTCAAGGCGCTGGGGGGGGGGGGGGGTGCCGCTACTGCTCGAACAGCCAGGTCTTCAGCTTCTTCCTGAAGGAGAGGTGGTCTTGGGTCAGGCGCAGGTCGGTCGGGAGGGAGTTCCAGGTCTTGGCGGCCAGGTAGGAGAAGGACCTTCCTCCTGTAGTCGCTCTTCGGATGCGGGGGACGGCGGCGAGGGCGTGGTTGGCTGATCGGAGGTGGCGTTTGGGAGCGTAGAAGTTGACTCGGCTGTTGAGGTAGCTCGGGCCTCGATCGTGTAGAGCTTTGTGTGCGTGGGTGAGGAGGCGGAAGGTGATTCTTTTGTTGACGGGGAGCCAGTGAAGGTCTCTCAGATGTCCGGAGATGTGGCTGGTTCGTGGGATGTCGAGGATGAGTCTGGCTGAGGCGTTCTGGATCCGCTGGAGTCTCTTCTGGAGCTTGGCGGTGGTACCGGCGTATAGGGCGTTGCCGTAGTCCAGACGGCTGGTGACGAGGGCCTGGGTGACGGTCTTCCTGGTCTCGGTGGGGATCCACCAGAAGATCTTTCGTAGCATGCGCAGGATGTTGAAGCACGACGAGGAGACGGCGTTGACTTGTCTGGTCATGGAGAGGGAGGAGTCCAGGATGAATCCCAGGTTGCGTGCGTGGTCTGTCGGTTTGGGTGCGGTGCCCAGGGCGGGTGGCCACCAGGAGTCGTCCCAGGCGGAGGGTGAAGAGCCCAGGATGAGGACCTCCGTCTTGTCTGAGTTCAGTTTCAGGCGGCTGGTCGTCATCCACTCGGCTACCTCTTTCATCCCTTCGTGCAGGTTGGCTCTGGCGGCGGCGGGGTCGTTGGTCAGGGAGAGGATCAGCTGGGTGTCGTCGGCGTAGGAGATTATGCTGAGGTTGTGTTTGCGTACGATGGCCGCGAGGGGGCTCATGTAGACGTTGAAGAGGGTGGGGCTCAGAGATGATCCTTGGGGGACGCCGCAGATGACTTCGGAGGCCTCTGACTTGTACGGTGGCAGGCGGACTCTCTGTGTTCTTCCGTCGAGGAAGGAGATGATCCATTCCAGTGCCTTCTCCTGAATTCCGACGTCGCTGAGGCGCTGCACTAGGGTGCGGTGGCAGACAGTGTCGAATGCCGCGGAGAGGTCTAGGAGGATGAGGGCCGCTGTTTCTCCATTGTCCATCAGGGCTCGGATGTCATCGGTGGCGGCGATGAGGGCGGTCTCGGTGCTGTGGTTGGCTCGGAAGCCGGACTGTGAGGGGTCGAGGGATCCGTTCGTCTCGAGGAAGGCGGCCATCTGCTTGTTGACGGTCTTCTCGATGACTTTGGCTGGAAACGGGAGGAGCGAGATGGGGCGGTAATTCTTGAGGTCGGTGGGGTCCGCTGTTGGTTTCTTGAGTAGGGCGCTGAGTTCGGCGTGCTTCCAGCTCTCAGGGAAGGTGGCGGTGTCGAAGGATGTGTTGATGATGTCTCGCAGGTGGGGTGCGATGACAGCGTCGGCCTTGTTGAAGACGTGGTGAGGGCAGGGGTCGGCCGGTGATCCGGAGTGGATGGAGTTCATCGTGCGGATGGTGTCTTCGGTGCTGATCGGGGTCCAGGCGTGGAGGGTGGTGGTGGGGGGTGGTTGTTCGGTCATGGTGTGCGTTGGTTGGTTGTTGAAGCTGCTGTGTATGTCCGTGATCTTGTTGTGGAAGTATGAAGCGAGGGAGTTGCAGAGGTCTTGCGATGGGGTGATGTCGTTGTTTCCTGCGCTGGGGTTGGAAAGCTCTTTCACGATGTTGAAGAGTTCCTTGCAGTTGTGTGCGTTGATGTCCAGCCGGTCCTTGAATGCTGTTTTCTTGGCGGCGCGGATCAGCTGGTGGTGTTTCCGGGTGGCAAGTTTGTAGGAGGTCCTGTTGTTCGGTGTCGGTTCCCTTTTCCAGACTTTCTCCAGGGCTCGGCAGTTCTTCTTGGAGCTCTTGAGTTCGTCGGTGAACCATGGGGCCTTCTTGCTGCCGTGTCTGCTAGGCGGGGTCCTCAGTGGGGCGAGTTCGTCCGCGCAGTTGCTGATCCACTTCGTGAGGTTGTCGGCGGCCTGGCTGGGGTTCGCTGAGCTGGCATGGGGGTGCTGGCTCAGGGAGGTGGCGAGCTGGTCTGCTGTGATCTTGTTCCAGCTTCTGCGGGCGGCCTGTTGCTGGTGTTGGTGGGTCGTCGTTCTCTTGAAGGTGAAGTGGACGCAGCTGTGGTCCGTCCATTGAAGCTCTGTGGTGTGGTTGAAGTCGATATCTGTGCTGGATGAGAAGACGGCGTCGAGTGTGTGTCCGGCGCGGTGGGTGGGGGTGAGTGGACTATGATCCTGGCTGGCCCAGTGAACATCCCCCGCAGCCCTCGCTTCAAAATCATACAGTTTTACATATTGCACCGCGCATACCTCACCCCGGACAAGATAAATAAGTATTTTTCAGTCACAGACACTGCCTGCGGCCGCTGCTCCCTCCTAGGTGCGGATCTCCTCCACATGCTCTGGCTCTGTCCTGCCCTCCAACAGTACTGGGAAGGGGTGACCATGATGCTCCGACATTGCACCAAGGAACAGGTGCCACACACGTGGGAAGCACATGGTAAAAAGTATAATATTGTCGTAGGTATGTATTTATGGACTACCCCATGATATGAATGAAATGTAAGTACTATATGTTTGTTTTTTTAGACAATCCCCTGATGAAGGCATTGCACGCCGAAATGCATTGGGTTCAACTATGATGTATTACACGGATGTCCATGATTAAATTCATAAAATATGTGCAGGATTGAATGAAACCAGATGTGAAAACAACATCAAGAATGAAATAAGAAAATAAAGACAGAATTGATTCCAATAAACACAAGTGAAGAAATTCTTTTGGATGTGAATTGAGCTGGTTTAATACAACATAAACTGGTGCCCAGGGAGACAGCTCTACATTCAATATAATGAGTTAGCACATCCTTCTTTGGGGCTCTATGTGCAATTGTTGGTACTAGGAAGACCACTCACAAATGGAAGCACTTGGTTATTTCAAAAAATGGATACCTGCATATATATGTCAGAAATAATAATTCTTCAAACAGTCCAGAGTGCCTAGGTCCAAAAGTCTAATTGGCTATGCTGAATGTTCTCAATTACAAAATAAAGGGCCTGATTATGATGGCGGTGGTACCACAATTGTCAGGCCGTCAGTGGCGGTCCCACCGCCATCCAGCCCATTGGTCCAACTGCTGCATTAGGATGCAGGCGGCTGGAGCTAGGCTGTTGGCGGAAAGACCACTGCATCCGACAGGATCAAGGATAGATTCAGGGTGGCGGTCGGACTTCTATTCCCTTCAAAGAGGGCGGTGCCTACTCAGGTACCGCCATAGGGATTAGGATGTCCCTTTCTGCCTGCCCTTTCATGACGGTTCACACTTCATGAAAAGGCAGGTGGAAAGTGACTTCTGGGGCCCCCAACAGGGCCACCTGGCCCTCCGCTATGGAGCCTGGGTGGCACTGCCAACCTAAACACCCCTACACCATGTGGAAGGCACTGCATGGTGACTGCCACATAATGCAAGGATGTTTTACATGTGTATATTTCGGATTGCGGTGTGTGCTAAAGCCCGTAGCACACGCCACAATGCAAAATCTACACGTTACGACTGCCATGAAGGCGGTCGCACCGTAATGCGGGCAGCGGGTAGCGGGACAGCTTACTTCTATTTGGGTCGTCCTGCTTCCGCCACAGTGCCGTCCGTCCAAGATTCCTACTGGCATCGTAATCAGGCCCAAAGTTACTGTCAAAGAAGTTCTTGATCCAGAATATTTCTCTATGGATCAGGAAGCAGACAGAAGGAGAAATCCAAGAGGAAGAGGGCACCAAAATCAGCAGTATTTGAAGACCCTCCAAAGTTGGACATACAAAAGAAAAATAGTCTTTAGCACATAGGAGAATCCCATAGGGCAGTGGCCTATAAAATAGATTGACTAATGGCAGACCATGTTTTGATATCATAGCAGAAGTGGCGTAACAGGCATTGCACATTCCTGCAGGAATTCTTGGATATGTATACAGAACAACTTTGCTCCTGAAGAAATAAGAATCATATCTGACCAAATCCACCAACAATGGTTGCTGTGAAGTGGGTGTTGTGGCAAAGCAATCACATACATGCTAATAGACCGATTCAGGCGGGAGACTCCCGATTTTGTAATCCAAAAATTGCTTTATATTAGCTGTCTCCCGTCTGAAATTGCTTCTGCTTTAATAGAAGTCACTTGGGAAATACATTCTCCTGGAATATAGGCATTTACATCACATGCATTTACAACAGATGTGATTACAACGCGGTCATTTCAACCACTGTATTATTACATCGCAGTACCATTGCAACACAAGTCGTTACAACGACTTGCAGTAGGGGGCGCGCTGGACTTAAGAATAGTATAGTTTGCTATTCCAACTCCAGTGTGTGCAACAGTTGGGAAGGTGTTGGAATAGTAAATTATTGTAATCCTTAGTTTAGAGCGCCCTTTACAGCAAGTCAGCAAGTCGTTGTAATGACTTGCGTTGTAATGGTATTGCGATGTAACAACGCGGTCATTGTAATGACTGCGTTGTATTCGCATGTGTAGTGACACATGCAATGTGATGAGTGTTTCCCATTCTCCTGACTATTATTTTTTAATCTTCCACTTACCGCTTATAAAATGTTGGCATGCATGCAATTAGACACCCATGAACTGGGGAAGGGCAGAGATGGGGAATTCGATTGTATGTGTTTGTCTGCTATCCTATCCCTACGTTGGGAGAAATATCACTGGTGAATTCTGCCTCCGGATTTAGCACTCCCTCCAGAAATCAGAGGCCTTTCCTGTATCACACAAGTCATAGCATTATCTTAGAATCCTCCCTTCTATGATTGCTTATGTACTATGAAAGGGGGGGTCCTTGGGTAGTCCACCCAGGAGGGCATGGTGAAAGGGGCTTTTAGAGCTCTCTTTCTTGTGAAAGGATCCATGCCCTGAAAAGGTTCAAGGTGTGGGTGCAGCCTGTGAGCGGCCTGTCCAGAGATGTAGAGAATTAAAAAACTGCGACAAACCAGATGAATTTGAGGAATATAATTACCAATAGACAAACTCTTTCTAGTGCTGTCTCTACAGCGAGCTGTACAAAGAATTAAAATCACAAATTCATTTGATTCATGACTTGTACTAACACATAGACAAAGCACAAGAGGGCAGGGTGTCCTTTGGAGAAAATCTGCCTCTGGAAACCACCCAAATGACAGAAATGAATGCTAATGAAGCATCCAATAAATGCTCTATGCTACCACAACAGATACTTTGAAAGTGGACTGCCCTGCTAAAGGCCCAGGATCTGTGAGTTGTTTCTTCAGGTGTATTGGGAGACAGGCTCAATACATTCTTCCTGGAGGTCAGAGGCTTCCAATTGACTCCTGGAAACACAAGAGATCATAGCAGAGAGTTCTACAAGCCAACGCTCTAAATCAGTGAAAGCCACAACACACCAGAACCAATATTAGCAGGTAAACTTTCATGCAGCCAGTTTTCACATATCCCATTACACTGATGTCCACTGTCTTCGCAGTAGATATCCCATTGGCCAAATAAAGCAATCCCCGTCACATCGAAACTGTCTATGACTGTGTTTTTGCCTGTTATTTTTGTTATTTTGAGTTGAGAAGGAATACAGTGATCCACCCACCACCTACGCAAATGTCCGCGTGGGCTGTGACATCAGATGTGGCGGAGGAGAAATAAAACCGAGCTGCAGCCCTCATGAACCAGCACTGATGGTCAACATGTCTTATGTTGGGTTATTCTGCATACCTGTCATGCCCTGCTCTGCAACAAAGCAGGGGCAAGTTCCATTGCCATTGTATGCAAATTATTTCAGCAAACAATTTCAGATTATCCCTTTGTTTTCTCGACACAGATACCGAATTTGCATAATTACATTGTTTTTATTCGCTTTTTGTCCATCAGAGAAATGTATAATATTTTTCACTGCATTAATTCCATCTTCTTTACTCTCTGCATAAGTGTTCTCCTTTCTTTGAAAGGTGCTTACTCTTCTACTTAAAAAAAAGTAATGTTATATGTATTCCCAGAGGGGGAAACTACCCGAAGCATGCTTTCAAAACCCATAACACTGCAGCCCGGAATCTCAAAGGTTTAGCTTCGAGTTAGCATTACTTTTGTACCGCCAAACCAACACTAAACCTTTTTTGGGATTAACAAACCAACACAAATTGTTATTTGCGTTGGTTTGTATGGAAAGGTAGCGCAAAGCAGTGTGAAACGGTGCTTTGCATTACTTTGCTTCAAGGGGGTGGTACATGGGTGTACCTGTGCTACCACCCATACGTCTCGCTTCTAAACCCTATTCTCAAACATCAGAGGAAAGGGTTTAGTGCTAACAATTAACGCCGCCGAGAACCAGGTGTTAAACAGAGAATTGTATTTTTATGTCTCTGTCCTTTTTGGACTTTACATGTGTGCTGCACTGTGATGCACACATACAAAGTAGGAAAAGCTCTTTCACTTGTCTAACCGCAGTATTTGGAACAGGAGGGCTACCCTGCCTGAAACAGAACCAACTACTAATCATAAAAGTGGGGAGAGGATGTGGTGTAATAGCCAGAGCTGCCAACTTCGTAGCTGGGGAACCAGGTCCGAGTCTCGTCGGCTCAACATCCTGTGTTTCTGGGCAAATCACTTAATCTTCCTGTGCCTACCGTAAATGAATGTGTCCTTAACTTGTGCTTATGAAAAGGGCCGGTGTTGATGGTTAAGTGCTTGGGGTTTAGCACTGGAAACCATTGGCTCAAATTAAGCTTGGTGCTAAGGTGTGTGTATGGCATTTGACAGCTGTAATCAGCGCTGGTGCTAATGTAAGGGGAGGAGAGAGACATTTCTGTATGAATATGGTGCTCTCGGGCTCCCTCCCTGTCACGCAATGCAGCACAGCATCTTTGGGAGCTGGGCTGCGAGTCAACTTTCAGTATCTGGGAATTTTGGGTAGTCATTGCATGCTGAAGTGACTATCTACAAACCTTATTGTTTTGATCTCCTAAATTACATTTAAATTAGCAAAGGCATTCATGAGCTAGATTTTAAATACGCACATAACATTTCTGCAAATGCTTTGTAACTATATGGAGTATTCCTCATGTTCAGTGCCTGACGTTAGTTCATGGGAGTTACTAATAGGCAGCGATAATGCCTTTTTTTGGAACCATTACTTTCTTCAATGCACCTTTGTGACCGCAAGAGGGCAGTATGACCTCAGCAAAGACTTAACCCTGAAAAGCTTCAAAAATAACATTGCAAATGTAGGTACCAGGTGACACGAATCTCTTCGTTTTGTTTAAAACACTACAGGGCTTTGTACTGACATATTTTATTTTGTTGTTGAGGGATTGTTACGATTCACTGCTTGACACAACATATTAATAGGCACTTCATCTAGATTTTTGAGGAAACTACGATCGGTCACTGTACTTATGGGGAAGGCCTTTAAGATCTTATAGATAGGTGAGACTTTGAGCAAATTCCGCAGTTGTATAAGCAAATCAGGGACGTAACGCAGGTTCCAGAATCCCTTTGAAGATGGGGGGCGGGCAAGCCTTCAGAGGCCCCCAAGTAGGGGGTGGGGGCAACCATTCAGGGTAGTACAAGAAAAAGGGTCAACCCAAGTAGTCACTGGGACCTGGGTGATAATTGGTATAGAGAGAAAGTGGTCCCAGAGCATAAGGACACATTTTTTGAAAATATGCAAAATACTCTATTTTTCATTTGAGAACACCATGTTATTTAATCATATAGTGTTATGAACATCTTACTGTACATTGCATTTCAATAGGTATTTTTCAAATATTATAGTGCCCAATGGTAGGATGGGGGAAAGGTAGTGAAGTGGTAGGATGTGGTGAAGATAAAGGATTGTGACAGAGTTAAACATACAGGGGCAGATTTATGATAACTGGCGCATCCCCAGGGATGCGCCAGTTATTTTGCGCTGCTGCTCCGCCACCCATGGTGCGCCGCATTTACAATGTGGCGCACCATGGGGCAAAAACGGCACAGATGCGTGACGCATCTGTGCCGTAAAGGTGGCGCATTGCTGGAGTTGCGTCGCAAGCGTGACGCAGCTCCAGCAAGGCTCAGGGGTGCCACATCTTTACAATGCTGCGTCAAGACCTACGCCTGCTTCAAGCATGCGCAGGGTTTTGACGCAGCATTGGCCTGAAAGTGACTGAGGGAAATCTTATAGATTTCACTCAGCCACTTTTGCCCTGCCCCGGAACACCCACCCTGCCCCGGAACGCCCACAAGTGGCTCAGGGCTTTACAACGTGACGCATCTGCCTAGATGCGTCACGTTGTAAATGGGTCGTAGGGATGCTCCACGTTTACGCCGCAGTTGCGTGACGCAAACGTGGCGCATTCCCGACATAAATCTGCCCCACAATCTCAATAGGCAGAGCACAATTACTGCTGGCTTCACAGGGGAGCCAGATGAGAATACATCATATATTACATTTATTTACATAGCCATACTTCTATAATCAGCGTTCCAAATCACACTTGTGTTAGAAGGTGGCGATGAGGTAGTGGTTTACGTTGGGTGACCAACCGTCCGTAAATTTCACGGACAGTCCGTAATTTCGGCCGTCTGTCCGTTGTCCGTGAAGGATTCTTTAACGGACGCCATTTGTCCGTAATTTTAACCAGGCACAGGTCCCACCACCCTAACGCCGGCACAGCTTGCACCCACCTCCCTTCTTGACTACGATGCTGTACCAAAGCTCCTCAGACACCCCACAGCATTTGAGAGGCACAGCGGGATGGCAACCCTCACACCTCCAGCCCTTCAGGAGCTGTTAAGAGGTGCTCGAAGGTGACTGAGAGGGAGGGGCTGCAGCTTCAGTAGCAGGGGCATCTATTCAGATGCAGACAGCCCTGAATGCGGCATGTCTCTGCTATTTAGAGGGGGCCTCACACATTCCATTTCTACCCAGGGCCCCAAACATCCTAGAACCGGCCCTGATTACTCCGAGGCAGCATGTGCTTCTCTTCACCGAGCTTAATTACTGTCACTAAATTGTAAGCAAACCTCGGTTCTTCAAACATGCAGTCTATAATGTAATAAAATAAAGAAATGGCACAATCGCACCCACACTGATTAACAAAGTGTGGAGGACAATCAGTTAAATCAGTTCTCTTGGAGTATCTCCTGTAAGTACTGTACATCACAGTGGGGATGGCATTTTGGACAGAGAGCCTGTCTTCTCGTTGTCTTGTGCAGGAGGAGGCGAGGAGCCCAAGATGATACTAGAATACTGCATGCCCGCCTCTGTGCCCACCCTGGTGGATCCTGTACCCTCTCCTGTGATAGCTCCTGCCCTCCCCTCAGTGATGGCTCCTGTCCCCCCATGTGTTGGCTCCAGTCCACCCCCCCCCGCCTGTGATGACTCTTGTCGTCGTCCCCCTGTGGTGAATCCTGTCTCCGCCCTGGGTGGCTTCTTTCCCAGTCCTGGAATGGCTCCTGCAGCGAGGGTGAAGTTCTTGATGGGCCTCTTCTCAAAAGGGCTCAGCTCAAAATTAATATGAAAAGGTGGGCGAGTGAGTAAGTGAAGGGATGGGTGAATGGCTGGATGAATTAGTGAAAGGGTGAATGGATGAATGAAAGATTGAATAAATGGATAATGAGAGAGGATGGATGGATTGATGAGTGAGGGGAAGGATGGATGAGAGAAAATGTAAATAGCTGGATGTATGGGTGGAAGGGTAGCTGGATGATGGATGAGGGGAAAGATGGATGAGGGGAAGTATGGATGGATGAGGGGAAGGATGGATGAAAGGAAGGATGGATGAGGGGGAAGGAAGGATGGATGAGGGGAAGGATGGATGGATGGATGGATGGATGGATGAAAGTAAGGGTGGATGAGGGGAAGGATGGATGGATGAGGGGACGGATGGATGGATGAGGGGAAGGATGGATGGATGAGGGGAAGGATGGATGAGGGGAAGGATGGATGGATGAGGGGATGGATGGGTGGGTGAAAGAATGGACGGGTGGGTGAAAGGATGGATGGATGATGAGTGGGTGGGTAGAAGGATGGATGGATGATGAGGGAAAAGGATGGATGGATGATGAGGGGAAGGATGGATGGATGATGAGGGGAAGGATGGATGGATGATGAGGGGAAGGATGGATGGAAGGATGAATGGATGAGGGGAAGGATGGATGGATGAGGGAAAGGAAGGATGTATGGATGAGGGGAAGGATGGATGGATGCTGAGGGGAAGGATGGATGGATGATGAGGGGAAGGATGGATGAGGGGAAGGATGGATGGATAAGGGGAAGAATGGATGAGGGGAAGGATGGATGGATGGATGAAAGATTGAATAAATGGATAATGAGAGAGGATGGATGGATTGATGAGTGAGGGGAAGGATGGATGAGAGAAAATGTAAATAGCTGGATGTATCGGTGGAAGGGTAGCTGGATGATGGATGAGGGGAAAGATGGATGAGGGGAAGGATGGATGGATGGATGAAAGTAAGGGTGGATGAGGGGAAGGATGGATGGATGAGGGGAAGGATGGATGGATGAGGGGAAGGATGGATGGATGGATGAGGGGAAGGATGGATGAGGGGAAGGATGGATGGATGAGGGGATGGATGGGTGGGTGAAAGAATGGACGGGGGGTGAAAGGATGGATGGATGATGAGTGGGTGGGTAGAAGGATGGATGGATGATGAGTGGGTGGGTAGAAGGATGGATGGATGATGAGGGGAAGGATGGATGGATGATGAGGGGAAGGATGGATGGATGATGAGGGGAAGGATGGATGGATGAGGGGAAGGATGGATGAGGGGAAGGATGGATGGATAAGGGGAAGAATGGATGAGGGTAAGGATGGATGGATGGATGAAAGATTGAATAAATGGATAATGAGAGAGGATGGATGGATTGATGAGTGAGGGGAAGGATGGATGAGAGAAAATGTAAATAGCTGGATGTATGGGTGGAAGGGTAGCTGGATTATGGATGAGGGGAAAGATGGATGAGAGAAGGATGGATGGATGGATGAAAGTAAGGGTGGATGAGGGGAAGGATGGATGGATGAGGGGAAGGATGGATGGATGAGGGGAAGGATGGATGGACGGATGAGGGGAAGGATGGATGAGGGGAATGATGGATGGATGAGGGGATGGATGGGTGGGTGAAAGAATGGATGGATGGGTGGGTGAAAGGATGGATGGATGATGAGTGGGTGGGTAGAAGGATGGATGGATGATGAGGGCAAAGGATGGATGGATGATGAGGGGAAGGATGGATGGATGATGAGGGGAAGGATGGATGGAAGGATGAATGGATGAGGGGAAGGATGGATGTATGAGGGAAAGGAAGGATGGATGGATGAGGGGAAGGATGGATGAATGATGAGGGGAAGGATGGATGGATGATGAGCGGAAGGATGGATGGAAGGATGAATGGATGAGGGGAAGGATGAATGGATGAGGGGAAGGATGGATGAGGGGAAGGATGGATGGATGAGGGGAAGAATGGATGAGGGGAAGGATGGATGGATGAGGGGTAGGGTATATGGATGAGGGAATGGATGGATGGATGGATGATGAGGGGAAGGATGGATGGATGAGGGGAAGGATGGATGGATGATGAAGGGAAGGATGGATTGACGATGGGAAGGATGGATGGATGGATGGATGAGGGGAAGGGTGGATGAGGGGAAGGATGGATGGATGAGGGGAAGGAAGAATGGATGGATGAGGGGAAGGATGGGTGGATTAGGCGATGGATGGGTGGGTGAAAGAATGGATGGATGAATGGATGGATGGGTAGGTGAAAGGATGGATGGATGAATGGATGATGAGGGGAAGGATGGATGGATGATGAGGGGAAGGATGGATGGATGGATGATGAGGGGAAGGATGGATAGATGGATGGATGATGAGGGGGTGGGTGAAAGGATGGATGATCAGGGGAAGGGTGGATGGATGGATGATGAGGGGTTGGGTGAAAGGATGGATGGATGATGAGGGGAAGGATGGATGGATGATGAGGGAATGGATGGATGATGAGGGGGTGGGTGAAAGGATGGATGGATGATGAGGGGAAGGATGGATGGATGATGAGAGGAAGGATGGATGATGAGGGGGAAGGATGGATGATGAGTGGGTGGGTAGAAGGATGGATGGATGGATGATGAGGGAAAAGGATGGATGGATGATGAGGGGAAGGATGGATGATGAGGGGAAGGATGGATGGATGATGAGGGGAAGGATGGATGATGAGGGGAAGGATGGATGGAAGGATGAATGGATGAGGGGAAGGATGGATGAGGGGAAGGATGGATGAGGGGAAGGATGGATGAGGGGAAGGATGGATGAGGGGAAGGATGGATGGATGAGAGGAAGGATGGATGGATGATGAGGGGAAGGATGGATGGATGATGCGGGGATGGATGGGGTAAGGGTGGATGAGGGAAGGATGGATGGATGAGGGGAAGGAAGGATGGATGGATGAGGGGAAGGATGGATGAGGGGAAGGATGGATGGATGGATGCGGGGATGGATGGTTGGGTGAAAGAATGGATGGATGGTGGGTGAAAGGATGGATGGATGGATGATGAGGGGAAGGATGGATGGATGGATGATGAGGGGAAGGATGGATGGATGGATGATGAGGGGAAGGATGGATGGATGGATGGATGGATGGATGATGAGGGGGTGGGTGATTGGATGGATGATGAGGGGTTGGGTGAAAGAATGGATGGATGATGAGGGGAAGGATGGATGGATGGATGAGGGGAAGGATGGATGAGGGGAAGGATGGATGGATGAGGGGATGGATGGGTGGGTGAAAGAATGGATGGATGGATGGGTGGGTGAAAGGATGGATGATGAGTGGGTGGGTAGAAGGATGGATGGATGGATGATGAGGGAAAAGGATGGATGGATGATGAGGGGAAGGATGGATGGATGATGAGGGGAAGGATGGATGGATGATGAGGGGAAGGATGGATGGATGGAAGGATGAATGGATGAGGGGAAGGATGGATGAGGGGAAGGATGGATGGATGAGGGGAAGGATGGATGGATGAGGGGAAGGATGGATGGATGATGAGGGGAAGGAAGGATGGATGGATGAGGGGAAGGATGGATGGATGATGAGGGGAAGGATGGATGGATGATGAGGGGAAGGATAGATGGAAGGATGAATGGATGAGGGGAAGGATGAATGGATGAGGGGAAGGAAGCATGGATGGATGAGGGGAAGGATGGATGGATGAGGGGATGGATGGGTGGGTGAAAGAATGGATGGATGGTGGGTGAAAGGATGTATGGATGAATGATGAGGGGAATGATGGATGGATGGATGATGAGGGGATGGATGGATGATGAGGGGAAGGATGGATGGATGGATGGATGGATGATGATGATGAGGGGGTGGGTGAAAGGATGGATGATGAGGGGAAGGGTGATTGGATGGATGATGAGGGGTTGGGTGAAAGGATGGATGGATGATGAGGGGGAGGAAGGATGGATGAATGGATGATGAGGGAATGGATGGATGATGAGGGGGTGGGTGAAAGGATGGATGGATGGATGATGAGGTGAAGGATGGATGGATGATGAGGGGAAGGATGGATGGATGACGAGGGGAAGGATGGATGGATGGATGGATGATGGGTGGGTGGATGGATGGGTGGGTGGGTGAAAGGATGGATGGATGATGAGTGGGTGGGTGAAAGGATGGATGGATGAGTGGGTGGGTGGATGGTGGGTGGGTGAAAGGATGGATGAGTGGATTGGATGGTGGGTGGGTTAAAGAATGGATGAGTGGGTGGGGGGGTGGATGGATGGATGGATGATGGGTGGGTGGATGAGTGAAATGATGGATGGATTGATAAGTGCAAGGGTGAATGAATGGACGTATGAGTGAAAGGGTGGATGTAAGGATGGATGAGTGAGTGAAAGGGAGGGTAGATGGACGAAAGGATGAATAGATGTGTGAAGGAGTGAAATGATAGATGGATGAGTGATAGGGTCAATGGATGGATTCATGAGTGGATGAGTAGATGGATGGATGGGGGGAAGGATGGATGGATGAGAGGAAGGATGGATGGATGATGAGGGGAAGGATGGATGGATGATGCGGGGATGGATGGGGTAAGGGTGGATGAGGGAAGGATGGATGGATGAGGGGAAGGAAGGATGGATGGATGAGGGGAAGGATGGATGAGGGGAAGGATGGATGGATGGATGAGGGGATGGATGGTTGGGTGAAAGAATGGATGGATGGTGGGTGAAAGGATGGATGGATGGATGATGAGGGGAAGGATGGATGGATGGATGGATGATGAGGGGAAGGATGGATGGATGGATGGATGATGAGGGGTGGGTGATTGGATGGATGATGAGGGGTTGGGTGAAAGAATGGATGGATGATGAGGGGAAGGATGGATGGATGGATGAGGGGAAGGATGGATGAGGGGAAGGATGGATGGATGAGGGGATGGATGGGTGGGTGAAAGAATGGATGGAAGGATGGGTGGGTGAAAGGATGGATGATGAGTGGGTGGGTAGAAGGATGGATGGATGGATGATGAGGGAAAAGGATGGATGGATGATGAGGGGAAGGATGGATGGATGATGAGGGGAAGGATGGATGGATGATGAGGGGAAGGATGGATGGATGGAAGGATGAATGGATGAGGGGAAGGATGGATGAGGGGAAGGATGGATGGATGAGGGGAAGGATGGATGGATGATGAGGGGAAGGAAGGATGGATGGATGAGGGGAAGGATGGATGGATGATGAGGGGAAGGATGGATGGATGATGAGGGGAAGGATAGATGGAAGGATGAATGGATGAGGGGAAGGATGAATGGATGAGGGGAAGGAAGGATGGATGGATGAGGGGATGGATGGGTGGGGGAAAGAATGGATGGATGGTGGGTGAAAGGATGTATGGATGGATGATGAGGGGAATGATGGATGGATGGATGATGAGGGGATGGATGGATGATGAGGGGAAGGATGGATGGATGGATGATGATGATGAGGGGGTGGGTGAAAGGATGGATGATGAGGGGAAGGGTGATTGGATGGATGATGAGGGGTTGGGTGAAAGGATGGATGGATGATGAGGGGAAGGAAGGATGGATGAATGGATGATGAGGGAATGGATGGATGATGAGGGGGTGGGTGAAAGGATGGATGGATGGATGATGAGGTGAAGGATGGATGGATGATGAGGAGAAGGATGGATGGATGACGAGGGGAAGGATGGATGGATGGATGATGGGTGGGTGGATGGATGGGTGGGTGGGTGAAAGGATGGATGGATGATGAGTGGGTGGGTGAAAGGATGGATGGATGAGTGGGTGGGTGGATGGTGGGTGGGTGAAAGGATGGATGAGTGGATTGGATGGTGGGTGGGTGAAAGAATGGATGAGTGGGTGGGGGGTGGATGGATGGATGGATGATGGGTGGGTGGATGAGTGAAATGATGGATGGATTGATAAGTGCAAGGGTGAATGAATGGACGTATGAGTGAAAGGGTGGATGTAAGGATGGATGAGTGAGTGAAAGGGAGGGTAGATGGACGAAAGGATGAATAGATGTGTGAAGGAGTGAAATGATAGATGGATGAGTGATAGGGTCAATGGATGGATTCATGAGTGGATGAGTAGATGGATGGATGGGTGGGTGGATGGATGGATGGAAGGAAGGATGGCTAAGTGAAAGGGTCGATGGAGAGCGAAAGGGAGGATGGATGGATGACTAAAAGAGTGGATGGGTGGAAGGATTAGTAAGTGAAAGGATGGCTGGATTGTTGAAAGGGTAAATGGCTGGATGGATGAGTGAATGGATGGATGGGATGAAGAGTGGATGGATAAGTGTACAGATGGATAGGGTGAAAGGATGGATGGATAATGGTGGATGAGTAAAAAGATGGATGAAGGGATGGATGAGTGAAATGATAGATGGAAGGATACATGATGGATAGGTTTGCAAATGGTTGAATATGTTTGGAAATGGCTGGGCTTACTTATATACTATTGCGCGACCTCTGATGTGTCTGTAAAACTTATCCAATTGTCCTGAAGTTTTGTCCTGAATTTTGACCTCCTGTCCTGAATTTGTGTCCTGAATTTTGACCCATTGTCCTGAATTTTTACACTCACTGTCCTGAATTTGCACCAATGCCAGTTGGTCACCCTAGTTTCGACCCGAAGTTAGTAGGGTTGGTGTCCCTTACAAGGCGGGTCTTCTTCAGGACAGGGGGGGGGGTTGTTTTGGGCAAGCTTCATGTGAGACGAGGCACGGAGACGCTCCGTAGTTACGAGCGCTGTGATTCTGGGTGGAGGTACACTCCTCTGAAGTCTTTAAAAACGGGCTAGTTGTTGGGAACCGGTCATTCGTACTGTGTTACCTGATATTGGGGTCGAGGACCTCCGTAAAAGCTCCAAACTGCCAGTGTGTCAGCTCTGTGTCATCTAGATTTTTGAGGAAACTGTACGATCGGTGACTGTACTTATGGTGAAGACTGGCCTTTAAGATCTTATAGATAGGTGAGACTTTGAGCAAATTCCGCAGTTGTGTACGCAAATCAGGGGCGTAACGCGGGTTCCAGAATCCCTTTGAAGGTGGGGGGCGGGCAAGCCTTCAGAGGCCGCCAAGTAGGGGGGCCCAAGCATTCAGGGGGCCCCTATTCAACCCAAAGCCGATGTATATCTGAGAGATATGAGAGACGGGGGAAAGGTCAGGGGGTGTTCAAATTCTGCAAGAGGACCCTAACATTTTCTATTGAGCCACTAAAAGAAATTAAAACTGCACTTGAATAATTTTGAGTGCCTTCATCAGCCTTTTGCTGTAAGTTTCCTACTTAAGGATTCCCAGCCTCTGATAACTATCAACACATATGGGTGACAAGAGAGAAATACATCTGCCTGTACGACCGACAGCAAAAGAAGTGTACTTGACTGGCCTGATCAGGGGCGTGGGTCCCTTTGGTGCTCCAGGTGCACCGGCACCGGGGCCCGGAGGCTTAAGGGGGTCCACCAAATTCTGATTATTGCTGTATTTTACAATTCAAACAGGAGCCACAGGGCCCTTTTCCCTCCTTGCTCAGGGGCCCATGACACACAGGCTATGCCACTAGGTTCTTAGGAAGACCCTTTGTACATTTTGGAGGATAGAGAGTTCAGAGGTGGGTGGTGTTATGTTGGGAGTTGGGTGGTCCCAACATGTGTGTGACAGGAGGGGTGTTTTTGAGTAACCCCCTTCCACGGAAGCAATAATGGTTTAGACTGTCACGTGCAGAGGATCTTGCAATAATAGAGGCGAGGCCCGGAGCTTGTGGTCTCTTCAGCCTGAATCCGGTGTTCCTGGTGGGGCCCTGGGAACATGCAACAATATAAGGCCTAGAATTCAGCCTGCGGCACCTGTGTGCACTACAACAATTGGCGAGGAGGGGATGCCTGTAACCCCTGTGGACACTTCGCATGCCGCTCAGTTTGTGGCTCTCACCTGGCTAATCTTGCTGGCAGTCGCCGCCCGCTGGAGCACTCTGGGGCTCCCCGCTGTCTCATGGATGCTCTTTTTTTTAAATGTATTTATTTATAATTTCTTTTTGTGATTTTATATACATACAGCAAACAATTGTTATATGGGATACCCGCCCCTGAGAATACAAGGTGTGAAGGTACAAAAGCGTACATTGTGTTGGCTATAGTTTGATGGTAGGATTAAAGGTTTAAAGGTGGAGGAAAAGGTAAGTAGGAATAAGTGTAGAGAGGACCGGACAGTCTGGCACTACAAGGCTCTCGTTGGAAAGCGACCTCCAGGGGCCTGTGGAAAACCCTGGACAAAAAATGTATCTTGTATGAACCACCATAAAGAACTCCGCAGCATAACTGGAAGTAAGCCAAAGAGACTGGGTTGTGGGACAGAACTTGCCCCTTGGATGCTCTTTTTAACTCCAAAGTGCTTTCTTTGGTGCACGAGTGCACCTGCCCTGCTGCTGGTGCCTGTCGATGCTCCCGTTTTCTGTGGGTCCATCTCTGGCCCAGCTCCCTTTCGGTGGTGACCCTACCCTGCCCTGCCCTGAAGGTGGCAAGCTCGTGTTTGCTGAAAGGGAGGCCGGGCATGGGTCTTTTTCATAGGTGAACGGCCCCAACTTGGTGCTCCCGGCTGCCTCGAGGCTGCCACGCCCGTTGGGTGAGGCAAAGAGACTTCTGCCCAGGCCCAGTCACATGCTGCAGGTGGCACTGCCCTGATACGCCAGCTCTGGATGAACCTCAATTGCACCCACATCTTTAGGTTTTGGGCACTCTGGAGGATAGTTGCTCTGCTATGAGGGCTGTGATGAGGCCTACACCCAGTATGATGCCCAGTTTTTCTCCTTCTTTGGCCTGCACATAGTTTATTTGTGCTGCCCTACCCGAAGACACCGGAACAGCATGACCACCTGGCGGTGATCCGGACTTTACTTATGTCAGCCCTCACATGCCACTGTCTGCTCTACACTGGAATTGGTGGACCTGTGTGCTCTTCTGCCTGTTTCCTTTGTGGCCCAGGTTGCCAGCCTCCCGCACCTGGCTTGTGTGAGTGGCGGTAGGACATGTCACAGTGCTGCGCCCCCCCCCTCTACGTCTTGCATTTCCATCTCCAGCACAGTCGGTGAGTGGCAAGGGGGTCTCCATGGTGTCTGTCCCAGCCATTGAGCCATTTGTGGTTGATGGACCCCCCTTCCTCGCAGGTGGTGAAATAGAAGGCATGGATGGAATGTTTGGAAACTTATTTCACTGCTGTGGGGATGGACAATGACAGAAAGTGCATCATGCGCCTACATTTGGGGGGGAGCTGTCAACCATAAGATTGCAAAGACAGTGGTAGAACTGGCCCACCTTTCAAGTGAAATACCCTGAAACTAGCCTTAACAACCCACTTTAATTCACTTTCGAATCCTGCTTATGAAAGTTTTCTCTTACATCACGCTAGGCAACAGCTGGAGGAATCTGTGGACTTGTTTTATGGCGAGTTAAAAGACTTGCCCAGCACATGCACACTGCCAGATGCTGATGATTTGAACAGGGCTCAATTCATTCTGGGCTGTTCTTTCACCTCCAAGTTCCTGGAATGACCATGGCAAATATGCTCACTATGGGCCGCTCTAAAGAATTCTCCAAAGCAGGTGCCACGCACATGGAGAGGGAAACATCCTTTACCACGCAACTTTTACCACGCAGTGCCTTTACAACGCAGGTTTTACAACGAAAATCATTACAACGCATTGCACTGGGGGGCGCTCTAGGATAGGGAATAGTTTTCATTTACTATCCAACACCTTCCCTACTATCCACGGGGACTGGGGTTGGAATAGTAAATTAAACTATTCACAACCAGCACCCCCGAAAGCAATGCGTTGTAAAGGCTTGCGTTGTAAAACTTGCGTTGTAACAGCATGCGTGGTAAAAGCATGAGTTGTAACAACGTACATCCACATGGAGATGGTCCTCCAACGATCCATCAAATCTGAACCAGCCAACTTTGTTGCAAAAGGTGGCGTGGAGAAGAAGAAGGCTTGTCCCAAGTCAGCTGCAAATTTCAAGGTGTGTCACTGGTGTGGAGGCCCTAACCCACATCAGGGGACTGTTCAGCACAAGGAAAACGGTGTACTGCATATAACAAATTCAATCATTTTGCCAAGGTATGTCGTTCCACCTCAGCCCAGAAGGGGCAGAAGTACAAACCAGTGAATGCCCTGTATATCCCGACGATGCAAGGATACACGGGGGACATGGACAATGATGATTTGGACGGTGCAGTGCAAGCCATACCTGCCATGCAACCAGAGGAGCGACATAGATGAGGCGCACCGCAATGCATGGTTACCATCATTGGTCACCAAATCCCAGCTCTGATCGACACTGGTGAATCCATCAATATCCTAGAACATTCAGTTCTCTGGAGTCCTCGTCAGCAGCCTATCCTACGCCCCACGCCAACACAGGTATATGCTTTTGGCTTGGAATTGCCGCTCCTGCTGGCAGGTGTTTTCACAACAGATGTAACCCATGGGGTCAAACAACACAAGCCAAAGTGTATGTAACAAAAGGAGGTTCTGGGACACCAATTAGTATAGATATTGGAACGCCTCCTGCTCGTATCTTTTGCATTTAGTGTACACTCATTGAACGTTGATGCTCGGCTGGCTGAGTTTGGACTGTTGTTTGAAGGCATTGGATGTCTCAAGGGTCAATCCAACCAGTAGCCCTGCGACTTCGACTGGTGGCATTACAGCTACATACTAAGGTTGAAGAAGAACTGCGAAAACTGGAACAAGCTCACATTATCGAGAAAATCAAACGCCCAACTCCCTGGATGTCCACCATAGTTGTGGCCTGGAAACCCAAGCAACCTGGAGAGGTTAGAAATTTAATGGACATGTGCCTGCCCAACATGGCGATTAGGCGCACAAAACATTTGACACCTTCTGTAGATGATACCGGTGAAAGTCACTGGCTCGAGGTGGTTCTCAAAAATGGACTTAAGGGTTGGATATCAACAACTGATGTTAGCGTCTGAATCCAGAGTGATAACTACCTTTTCCACCAATGTGGGTTTTAGGAGAAACAAACGCCTCAGCTTCCGGATATCCAGTGCCTGCTGATGTGTTTCAGGATACTATGCGGAGGGTGCTGGCATGACTTCCAGGTGTCATTAATGTCAGTGATTACATTTTGGTACACGCCTCCCACCCTAGAAGAACACGTTGACAGGCTCTGGGCAACGTTGTGCCAACTGTTGGAGAATAGGCTCACCCTCCATCGGGAGAAATGTGCGTTCCTTCGGAGAGAGATCTGTTTGTTTGGCTATTATTTTACTGAGTATGGTGTCAGCCAAATCCAGCAAAGGTCAAGGGCATTCGGTCAGCCCTTGGCCCAACCAGTGTCACTGCGGTACGCAGTGTTCGTGGGTGGTGACATAGGGCCCGATTCACAGAACTAACTTAAGACAAAATCCTAAACTTACTACAAATTTGGTATTCACAGAAGGTACTTACTCATTTTGGTATTCACAGAAGGCACTTACTCATTCGGTATTCACAGAAGTTAGGAGTCCTAACTTTAGGACTCCTAAATGCCTTCTGTGAATACCGAAAGTCTTAAAGTTAGGATTTTTGTCAATTTAGTAGTAGTAAAGTTAGGACTCCTACTTTCGGACACCTAAATGCCTTCTGTGAATACCTAAAGTCTTAAAATTAGGATTTTTCTCAACTTTACTACTACTAAATTGAGAAAAATCCTAATTTTAAGACTTTCGGTATTCACAGAAGGCATTTAGGAGTCTTAAAATTAGGAGTCCTAACTTTACTACTACTAAATTGAGAAAAATCCTAATTTTAAGACTTTCGGTATTCACAGAAGGCATTTAAAAGTCCTAAAGTTAGGACTCCTAACTTCTGTGAATACCGAAATGAGTAAGTGCCTTCTGTGAATACCAAAATGAGTAAGTGCCTGCTGTGAATGCCAAAATGGTAGTAAGTTTGGGATTTTGTCCTAAGTTAGTTCTGTGAATCGGGCCCATAGTATGGTTCCGTTTATTTAGAACTTAACCTTCATCTTCGAGAGTTAACAAAGGCAAATGCAGTATGGACATGGGACCCTGATCAGGAAGGGGCATTTCAGTCAATCATACGGCCCTCTGGAACACACCACGTTGGCCTATTTCAACCCTTGCCACGTAAACGAGCTCTTGGTGGAAGCTAGGCCCACTTGTCTGGGGGCAGTACTGCTGCAAAAGCAGGACAATGGTGAAGGGGCCCACATAGCATATGCTAGTTGTGCCCTGATGGACACAGAGCAGCGATACTCTCACATCGAAAAGGAGGCCATAGCCTTCCAATGGGGATGCTGACATTTTCATATATATCTCTATGTCCACCTATTTGTACTACCCACAGACCACACACTACTTATTCCTCTTTTTACCGGTTCCTCCTACAAGGTGCCTCAGAGAATCGAGAAATGGATTGTCCAGTTGCAGGAGTACTGTTTCTTCGTGGAATAGTGGCCGAGGACACAGAATCCTGCAGACTATCTCTCTAGACATGCAAGGTCATCCACCATCTGTGAGGTATAAGAGGCTGTGGAAGTTGAGGCGTATGACGCATTTGTAGTAGAAAGGTCCCATCCTTTACCAATTTGACTAGATGAGGCTGTGAATGTCACGAGAGTTGACAAATGTCTTCAGGTGGCTCTATCAGCTGTGGCCTCTGGTAACTGGAAGATGCTGACACAAATTTTTTCCCACCCAACTTCTGAGGCACGACAGACTCTTTCATTGCTACACCATGTCGGTCTTGAGCTGGTGGTCTCTTCAGAAGGCTGTATGTTGAGAGCCCCCCGGTTAGTGATACCTGGATGGTTGCAACAGCAAGTTATGGACCTAGCCCATATGGGTCACCAAGGGGTGGTCAAAACAAAATTCAGACTCAGTTGAAGGTCTGGTTCCCTAGACTTGACGAACGGGTTGAGCAAACTGTGCGCCACAGCCAGCTGTGTCAGGCTGCTGGCCCAGCTGATCCCCTACTCCCATTCTCATGGAAGATATTACCACTCTTCCATGGCACAAAGCTAGTGCTGAGTTTGGAAGCTTGCCTGACGGCTGACTCATGCTGGTTGTAATTGATGACTTTTGAAAGTATCCTGAAATTGAACTTCTTGATTCCATGACCATTAGTCAGTCTGTACCCCTTCCGGAGAAGATCATGGCTACCCATGGGATGCTGAGTAAACTCCAAATAGACAATGGGCCCCTGTTCTCCAGCCAGGAGTTTGCAGAGTATCTGAAGTTCAGAGGTATATTTCATCGGAGGATCACTTCTAGATGGACTCAGTCTATTGGAAATGTTGAGCCCTTCATAGACATGCTAAATAAAGTCATACAGACTGCGCTAGTCGATAATCAGAATATGGAATGTACTCTGTATTCATTCCTATGAGAGTACAGACTTACACCGCATGCCATGACAAGAGTGAGCCCCCAGTGCTTTGTGTATGAATAGGACGGTGGTTAACACTATTCATCACCTCATGGCTGTCGGCGGCAAGAGATAGTGTGGCAGAAACCTTACACCAGTTTAATGGCCCAGAATGATCACAAATCCGCAAAGCGGAGAGCCCAGTCAAAGCATCTGCAGGTTGATGATTTGGTACTTGTCGGGGATCGACATCTGGGAAGCAAATTTCAGTTACCATTTGAGGTTGATCCATGGAGGGTCAGTGCTGTTCGAGGAACAAATATCACGGCTAGAAAAGGTGATGACACTGTCACCAACAATGTAGTTGTCTTCAAACTGTACCTACCACATGGTAATATCAGGGACATCAGTCATCCGCCTTGCCGTGTGGAGGATACTGACGGTGATATAGACACTTTGCTGAATCCCATGGGAGGTCCCACTAAAACTTCCACTGAATGCTCATCCAAGATAGACGCTTGGGATCTGGTTTCCAGATCTTCTAGATCCCATTAAGTTGACACTCGAGGCACCTTAGGGTAAGGTGTCTCTGGAGGATTCTCTCTGCAACAGGGACAGATGGTCAAGGACAGTATGGTAGTTCATCAGCAGGAGATGGCTAGATACCATCTCAGACCATGTCCAGACCACATCCAGTTGGCTTCACAAGATTATAAGATTTTGCGTTGAATTGATTCTGACAGGCATGTAGCCTACCAGCACCAAGAACCGAGTACAGACTAGACGACCGTGGCCTGCAGTCATGAACAGGAATTGTGTTTTAATGTATTGATTTATTTTATTTTCGTGCATTTCTGTTCAGGATTGTTTAGTTGTAAATATTGTGTTGGTCTCTCAAGGCTAATAAGGAAGTGTATGTTGGGAGCTGGGTAGTCCTAACGTGTTTTTGAGTAGCCCTTACTGGTGGCACCTGGGGAACACACAATGATATATGGCCTATGGCTAATGGAAATGTTGAGCGCTTCATGGGCATGTTAAATAAAGTCATACAGATTGCGCTAGTCGATAATCAGAATATGGAATGTACTCTGCATTCATTCCTATGAGAGTACAGACTTACACCGCATGCCATGACAAGAGTGAGCCCCCAGTGCTTTGTGTATGAATAGGATGGCGGTTAACACTATTCATCACCTCATGGCTGTCAGCGGCCAGAGATGGTGTGGCAGAAACCTTACACCTGTACACAATGCAACAGGTGATTAAATGCCAAAAACGAATAGATGCCCCATCAGTTATTTCTCAGAAAAGGCAAATGTGGGCCAGAATAGTTGACAGAGTAAATGCTGTAGCAAACAGCCTACGCATACGGAGGAAATTAGGAAGAGATGGCCTGTGGGGAAGAGTGTGTTTCCTGGCCTCCAAGTGTCACCTTGAGGCCCAGAGGACAGGTGGTGGCTCTTCTACCCCTTACAACTTCTTCGTTGTTTTTCTTCATTTTTTTTTGCTTTGTTTGAATGTATTTTGTTGTACTTAAGATTATAGATTGCAGTCTCCATTTACATTCACAGGATTTTGTGCTTGTGTTTTTTCGCCTATGAACATATTTTATATATGTGTTTCACATTGTCAATGTCTGTTAATTTTCACTGCATATATTTTACTAGCTATGTTCAACTTGCAATTGTCCAAGTGTTGTTAATGTTTATTTGTAATGACTAAAACTACCATAATGCCTTGTTATTGTTATGTGAAAATAATATTGCAATTTTATTTTGGTCATTCACTTTTTTCTTTAATTTGTTTCACATATGTTAAAATGTGATGCATTTATCAATCTCTATTTCATGCAATGTTTTCAAATTTCATTTTTTGGTTTAAATTTGTATGTTGTCACTTTCTTGTAAGTTTATTGAATTGATGTTACTTGTTTAGGAAATCAAAGTATATTTACTTAAAAATGTTAATGTATGTTATGTTGTATGCTGAATATTAGTTAATTTGATAATAATTATACTTTGCAATGTTTATATGATTATTAGTGCTATTTATCCTTCAAACTTGTATAATTTACAGATTTTTACCCCACTAGGCATTGAAATGGTTTATTTTGCATTTCTCTTCTCTATTGAGTTGTGTTGAATGTTTGCTAAATCTTATGTATACTTCATAATTTCTTATCCATTTCACAACATCATTTTCTCTGCTTTTTAGAAGTAGTTTTGTCTGTAGTGTTTTTGTAATTATCATAATGCTACTGACTGGTATATTCATCATATTAGATCAAATTGTTTTTTAGGTTGCTTCATATTTTCCTACAAACCCATTTGATATATCATCCCAATCATTAAAGCATTTTTAAATTTAATTTATAATAGGCCCAACACCCAGAGTATGTTACCATTGTTTACTGTTTATCATTGTGGGGTTTTGTTTCTCTCACAATTGCTGTGTATATTTCATTTTGTCCTCTTCACCAACTTATTGTAAAGCGCTCTGATATCCTCCGGGATCTTGTTTGCGCTATATAAAACTTTATAAATAAATAAATAAATGTATCTATTTAGTCACTTGGTATCCCGAAAGGCGCATGTTGGCGAGGCGCTGCGCTGCACAAGAGGGGAAGGAGAAAATCTAAAATAGCCAAGTCTTAAACCCCTTCTTGAAGGAAGGAAAGTGCAAGCAAGAGCAAAGGCCAAAAGGAAGTGTGTTCCAATGGTGGACTGGAATTGAAGGAAAATATCTGCTCCCATATCTTGAGGTGCGGATGCGAGAAATCACCAAAAAGGCTGTGTCAGACAATCTCAGAAATCTGGAAGGATGAGAAGGATTTAACAGGAATGACAAATAAGCTGGCCATGACTTACAGAGAGCCTTGTGTGTCAAAAGATGACAAGCTTCTTACTAGGCAACCAATGAAGCTTTCTAAGGATCCGAGAAGAAGGCGAAGGAAAATTACAGACTAGATGTGCAGTGCTATTCTGCACCACCTGCAGTTTTGACAGGGGTATCATATACCGAGGTCAGCAAGGCGTTCCCAAAGTCCAGGCGGCTGATGATAAGAGCCTAGACTAGAGTCTTCCTAGCGGTGTCAGGAAGCCTGAGTGGAACTTTTTTTAGAAGCCTTAATATGTCGCAGATTAAGCTGACTTGATTTTTCATGGAGAGGGATTTATGAAGCCTCATGCCAAGATTTTTTACTACCTGCTTAGGTGTAGGAGCTGGAGACGTACCAAGATGTGCAGGCCACCAATCGGCTGACTAAATCTCTGTGTTCTTACCAAAGTGCATGATCTCTGTCTTGTCGCTGTTTAATTGGAGACAGTTGTTACTCATTCAGACATCAACTTCCATCATGCAGTTTTTGAATTTACTCTTCGCCTTGTCAGGAACAAGAACAAAGAAAAACAGAAGTTGTGTGTCATCTGCATATGACACAATCTCTACATCGCAGGCTCTAACAATTCAAGCTAATGGTGCTATATAGAGGTTAAACAAAGTTGGGCTCAGGCAAGATCCCTGGGGTACCCCCTTGTCCATATGCATCAGTTGCGACTTGAAGGAATCCAAGCGGACTTGTGTTAGGTGAGCAAGGAAGTTCATGAGCCAATGTACCACCCTGCCATATGGCCTTGCCTCGTGAAGCCTGCAGTTAAGAAAAGAATGGGAGACTGTGTCAAATGCTGCTGATAGGCCTAACAGTGCCAACATGACTGGAGTACTGGCATCGAGAGAGAGAGCTTGATATTATCTGACACAGCCAATAGAGTGGTCTCCATGCTGTGAAACTCTCTAAAACTTGATTGTGACAGAGCAGAGACAGTCCACACACCAGTTGCTGATTATGGACGCTGACTCGAGCGGTCACTCAGCCATCCCTTTATTTATCCTGAGGGTCGAGATGCTTCTGACGTTTACAAAGAACACTAGACCACCACCTCTTTCATATCTGCTATCAGAATACCCTTTGCAGACACGCACCTCTCACCTGGCACCGGAAGCCCTCCTCTACTTAGGGCTGGGCTTCCAATGTATTATTTGTTCCGGTTTTGACTGCCATACAAGACGTGGCGGTCTCTGGCAGGAAGAATATCAGTATCCCACATGCATTAGGACATTAGGAGAAAGACTAGCAGAACGTTATGGACATTGATTTTATTGTTTTTGAAAGTGCAAAAGCAAATCCCCCACTTTGGATTTTTTTAAAAAAAGCTGATCATGACACAGTGAAATGGTTAACATTCAGAATTTTCATGGAAAGCGCTCCAGGCATGTTACGCCACTCCTATTCAGAGCCAAATAATCTAAAGGCAGAACAAAGCAAGAGGCAATCTGTCCATTTAAGAAATATGTTTTAACAGTAAAAACAATATATATACACTCTCACGCCGTGATTTACATTTCCCTAAACTGCACTTCCACTAGGGTATTATTGAGTGGCAAGATTACATTGATTCCACTGGTGCAGAGTAACTTTTTCCATCCACTATCACTTTAGTCAACTTTCCCTGTTATCAGCTATGCCTACCGACCCTCTAATAAGTCTAATAGCCTTTGTTACCTCCTCCTACCTTACCGATATTTCCTCAACTAAGCCTTAATCCTTCAATAACTGTCCTTTATGCACTTCAACCAGGGGAGCCTTAGCGTTAACCTCAAACCCTTAATTAAACTACCCAAAGTTCACAATGTAAAACAAACTTTTCTTCAAATGGTGATTGTGCTTGCTGTCTTTAATGACAATTAATCACCATCTCTGCCTTCATAACTACATCCGATTCCAAATTGTGGCGTTTGACGTAGGAATTTTGTTTCAGTTTCACAAAATTCAATGTCTTCTTCGCAGTCCTTCTGCCTAAACAGTGTAAGTGTACCCACAACAATTCTCTACTCTCTTCTAGGCTCCTTTGGAACACTGGTGAACAAGGCAGGATAATGCTCACAGATGCATATCTCTCCACAGTTCTCTGCACAAACTATAATGGCCCTCACAAGGAACACATATAGTGTTCAATCAGAGTCTGAAGGTCCCCCACTCTCTACACAAGTCAGCCCTCCCGATATAGTTCTAGTGATCCCTCCCATATCCTATCGCTAAACTTTAATGGGGGATATTATCAAGAACGTGTGATAATTACTGCACAATTAACTTAACGTAACTTTCAACATCGCAGTCTATCACGGGAAAATAACGCTGTGTTAACTAAGTATTCACAATACGGAGACACATTGCGATAGGACCCCGACAACGTGTTCCAATGTCCGCGATAAAGTCAACGCGAAGCCTCAAAAATGCGAAACACGAACGCCCAAAAACTTACGATGAGGCCAATCACGATGCAAAAAGCAGCGAAAAGCAGCGAAAAGCAGCGGAAGGCCTGCAAATCCCATGCGTCTGGTAGGAAAATGCACTATAAAAGCAACCAAAAAACCACACCAAAAACAATTCAAAGTGCGTAGCAACATGGATGCATCCTGACCAAGTGCAGAGTTGAACGCAAACCCCACACGCCCCACAGACCACCAGCAAGGAAGAATGGGGTCGGGAAATGCCAAGGAGAACAGGGAGAGGAAGAAGGGGTGCAGTCCGCAGGCAAACCAGTTCAGCATCACGGAGGTGATAGAACTCTACCATCAACTGACCCACAATTGGACTACCGAGAATGCAGTCGGAGTGTCAAGGAGGTCAATGGAGGAGGCCAAGAGGCGCTGACTTGACAGGAAGGCAGCAACGGTGACAGGAGGTGGGAGTCCTGCACCACAGGAGGAGCTGGAGGAAACCGAGGCCACAGTCATCAGTGTGGAGACTGTGCAAGGAGGCAGGAGTACGGACACAGCTCGAGAGGACCTGACACAACATCAACAGGGCGGGTAACGACCAGGGACTGTTGGGACGGGGGAGATTGGCCCAATGGCACACATGCACAACGATGTGTGGCACACTGCACACCCACAATGACCCTGGATCGTGTCCCTGACACCCGTAGCACACTGAAGCACACACACATAGCAAGAACAGTACATCCACATAGAAGACAATCTGGTACAATGTGCAACTCCGACACTGCCGAAATACATCTAACAGAGCAGGAAACTGTGCGATAGGAATGTAAGCGTACAACCTCACATCCGACATGTAGTCCAAATGTCCACTGTCCACCATCAAAAACCAGCACCTCCCAAACAGTCACAATGTCAGGCTGCCCGGGTCCATGCATGGGACCTTCCTAACAGGGTGGCCGCCTTAGTGCCACAGGAAGGCACACAAGTCAGCATATTAAGGTCGCCGGTCTAGGGACCAGAGGGTCAGTCAGACAGGTCACTTCCGGCTGTGGCGGGGGATGACAGAGGTACAAATACCTTCCCCCGCCCATGGTGCATCCTCTTGCCTGCTGCCCGTCTAGCTGTTTGGGCGGGTCCCCCTGGAGCTGTACTTCTTTGCGGTTAGTCTATGAACTCAGTCTCCCTCCCTTTTCATTAAATAGGCATGGCATCCTGTTCCCGGTCATTGCTGCGGTTGCGGATCATCAGGGGAGGGGGTGGAGGGGGAGGTTGGTATAGCTCTGTGTGTCCTTGTATGGCGTCCCTAGGAGTGGGTTGCAGCTCATTCCTGTGATGTGGGGACATAGCAAAGGGATTAAATATGGGCGCAGTGAGGTTAGGATCCCCAGCTGCTGCTGTGGGCAGAAGACGGCCCTGTTTCACACAGCTGACATACTGGTGGGGTGCATCTGTTCTCTTGTGGCGTGGTCCACACTGCCCTGAGGAGATCTCACTCCGTCGCATTCAGGGGGCCTAGGGGAGGGGCTCGGGCTGGTTCTGCGCCACAGTGAGGAGAAGGTGCTGCGCATCGCGGTGGCTTCTCCCTGTCTGTAACACCGACACTTTGTGGTGGTGTGACCCTGCTGTTCCGGTGTCCGCTGCAGCGCCCATGAGGGGCTGGCTCAAACTTAAACCCCTGGCAGTGTGGCCAGGGCCTACGACCGAGGTGGCATTGCTGCGGCGGATGGCTGGGGGCAGTATGAACAGAGTGAGTCTGTACAGGGCAGTCTATAGCGAACACCGGGAGATCGGTTTCTTGAGCAGGGGGACGACTGAGCGACTCACCTTGGTACCGCGCCGCACTCTGGTGGTGCTGGCAGCGTTGGTGGTCCAGGAGGCGTTTCCTGGACCTGTCGGGGCTACTTCTTCAGTCTCCTTGCGGCTCCCCCACCCTTATTTGCGACAATGGGCTTCTGACTCTGGCCTTGTTGAGGTGTTGGTCGGTTCTTTTGGCGGTGGGTGCGGTGGGTGCTGTGGCATGGGGTCTCCCGGCCCCTGGCTCGCCATGCCGCGATGTGAAAGTAGTGCTGGGATGTTGCAGAGGTTCAGAGGAGCCTCTTGGTCATGCGGGCAGTACCGGATTCAGATAGGGGGATGCGCCGAACATCGTCCCGGCAGTTGAAGGTCTCGCCTGCCCACAGATCCTCTTCCCTGGCGTGGGTGTGCGGGGGAATTCACCATCAGCAGGTACTGCGCTGCTCTCCACCCATATTCCTGCAATTGTGGTGCAACCAGAAGGCTGACACGCACGGGCTGCTGTTGATCTTAACTACATAGGTGGTGGCGTGCAGAGCGGTCAGCGAGGCCGCAACCTCCTCCCCCCCACCCTAGTCGGCAGAGCATGTTATAGGGGGGCGGGTGCAGCAAGCGCTACGGTGCTGCGGGAGCCACGGAGCGGTGCAACGGGGGAAGGGTGTGTCTGAAACCGTACTGGGCTCCTCAGGACAGGAAGCACTATTGCACAGAACTGTTGCAGTGCCCTGCTGGGTCGAAATTGGCCACTGGCTGTGGCCTCCACCGCATAGAAGGAGTCAGCTAGTGTCGTCCCCAAACATTCCTTCGCAGGGCCTGAGCGGTGGGAGCCAGGGGGCGCCCTGCTGGCTCCGGCTGCTTCTGGTCCCCAGGTCTGGAGTAAGGGCCAATATAGTCAAACGCATTGGTTCGGAGCAGGCCTTTCACCCTCCTGGTGGCACCCTGGGCACGGGGGCTTGACGCTGGGTGCCCTAAGTACCACAGTTTTCCACCGCCTCTGTCAGCAGGGGAGGCAGTGAGCAACGAGCTCACAGTAGTTTGGTTGCAGGGTTATGCAACACTTATGGCATGCGCGCTGTTGGGCTGACATCTTTCTTGCCATTAGTCCGAAGGTCGTAGCACCAGTCCGCGGCTGGTGTCCTCCAGCCTAGCTCTACACTCCCTAGTCCAGAACCGCTCACCATTCAGGTCATCTAGCACAAATTGCATTCATCACGTTATATACTGCTCAGCATGAGCCCTCGTTGGAGGGAAGGCCGCCGCGGAACTCCCTACTGCTTCTGGCCAGCACCCCGGGGCCTCATGCGCCCCACAGGCTATGCCCCCTGTTTTCTGGCTGATCTATTGCCGGTCCTGGTTCCCCCCACCCCCAGGTCGCTCCAACCTTGAGGGTCCACAGCACCACTGGGCATCATGCCATGCTGGCAGTCCCTCACCCCTACCCAGTGGATCGCGTGGCTGCAAACAAGCTGTCCCCGCAAATGAACACCCCCGATCCTCCCACTCCAAACGCCTGCCGCAAGCCCTACCCGGCTTCCCAAGGGGAGAGGTGGAGGGGGGATGCCCTCCACTACCCTGGCCGCAAAATTGTCCGACCTGGCCCAGCCGCACCCTCCCCCACACAGCCCGCCCAAATGAGCCGCCCGCGGAAAACCCAGGATCCAGGCTGCCCGGCCTAGGTCAGCCGCACCTCATGGAGGTGAAGCCCGCTGCCCTTCTCCCCACAGAGGCTTGATATTGAGTTGGCCCGCAGGCACCCACCCTAGCACCAACTCCCGTGGTCAGGCCTGTGCCCTCACATTGAATTACCCGCCTCCGCCCGCTGGACTCCTGGTCCTGCCCCCGCCCCCTACATGCAGGCTATGCGACTCTGAAAACACCAGCCCACAATCCCGGCATACCTCCTTCCTCCCCTGGGCCGGTCAGGACTCGATTTGATGTGTGAGCCCTGGTGGACCGCAGTTAAGGCCGGAGGCAGCGGACAGCACATGGCCACACACAAATGACGACGCCCAGGCCATTGTCTCAGAGGCCATCCAATATTCAATCAGACAGGGTCCCTGACTTGAGCTGCACATAGTTAGTGGCCCCGGATGCACAGCGGCTGGCAAAGGCACACTACCACGGGACAGTGACTTTTGGTCCACTGAGGTAGGCCCACGCGGACTGAGCCAAGGGGAATGTGGCGGAGGGTAGCGGGGGAGAGTGGAACGTGTCCTCCAGGGCATGATGCAGAGGGCAGTAGCCATCCGAAAGCAGCAAATGGAGGAGTGGAATGCTACAGCCTTGTTTCCACCACCAATTCGGTATCCGCTACATGAGGAGGAAGACTACCCCCTAGTCCACAGACTCAGACGCCACCAAAGTTCAACCAGAGAGTGTCCACGAATGCCAGGGGACAGACATAGTGACACCGGGGCTGAGGAGGGATACAGTCTGTGATGATGCCGGTACAATGATATGGACTTCGCCATTGCTAAATCAAGACTCAGTCCCAAATGTGTGACCTACTCGACCGCAGTGTAGGCCAGAGGCAGCGGTCAGCAGTGACCCACAGCCACGTGTTGTTGGCTCGAGTTGCACAGAGTTAGTGACACCAGGGCAGTTGTCGGTAGTGCACGATCACCTCCGTAACGATGATCCTTTTTTCCTCCTGACTGCAACGCGGCATCCTCTTACATCTCTCCTTGCGTGCGATGATGTGTACTCTGCCATTGAAAAATCGATGCTCAGTTCCAATTGTGTGACCAACTTGATGGCCGTGTAGGCGATAGGCGTGTCCAGCAAGAGGCCACAGAAATGTGTGGTTGTGATGCTATACAAAGACTTGGTGGCACCACATCGAAGGGAGTATAGTGATTTAAAGTCTGCATTGCCATGTGTAGTTGGCCATTGCATAATCAAGACTCAGTTTCAAATGTGTGACCTACTAGTCCGCTGTGTATGCTGGTAGCGTACGTAAACGAGAAAGGAGTACAGGGGGCCTTGCTCGCGGAGGACGTGCTGGTCGTAGCAGGTTGCCAGGGTCGTGGGCCTCGGCCTTGGAGCTTGCACCGGCACGTCGTGGGCCCTCTTTGACACACGCCAGTTTCGGCAGGTGAGCATTGAGGCCTGGGTGCACAGGGGCGGGCAAGACGGGTTCAGGGACCAGCGGCCTGGGGTGCAGCAAGCACACAGGATCGCAGGCAACACCACTCACGGCGACAGCGTCCGCCTCGTGGTGGGGTGAGAGGCACCGCCCAGGCATGGACGTTGGGCATTCAGGAAGAGAACCACGTCCAGAGCTACGTGCTTATTATTCACACCCCTACACTGGCCTGGTGTACGCCGGGCCAGCCTACTCCGCTCACACTTACAGGGGGGGAACGTACCAAGCTACATTTCTGATGTCTTCCCCACTGGTTGGGGTGACATGGTTGCGTCCACTGTCCACTACACTCTATACACCAGTAGTGTATGTTGACATGGATATGTGTGGGGTCTGCATACTGCAGCCTGGCCATCACATCCACGCCACACTTGGCATCGAGTACATTCTCATTTATGGGTCACTTGCCTCCTTCGCACATGCCTGGTTCCCACCTCTCCCCACATTCTGCTTTTGTGTGGCTGAGGTGCCATGCCATTGATGGCTTATGTACATGGCTGGCCCAGGTTCCCACAGTAAGTTGTGCTGTCGTGTCTGGTGGGTGGGCATGTTGTTTGGCATGTTGTATGTGCGTTTGTAACATGTGCATTCCCAGTGTTATGAGTTGCATGATTGTGGAGTTGAGGTGTGTGGTGTGTTGATTTTGGTACTAGCCAACGAGCAGTGCTGTTCCGCAGGTGCCGTCCTGGAAGCGACGGTTGATGTTGGACTGTCAGAAAGTGTAGGAATCATGCACACTGCCTGGGTGGTTGGTGTCGATGTTGGTGAAGAGTCCCTGGTGGTCCACTATTGCCTGCACATTGATGGAATACGTGTGCTTTCTGTTGCGGTTATTGTGTGAAGTGTTGCCACGGGGCCCAAGTAGGACACGTGTGCAGTCAATTGCCCCCAACATGTGTGGGAAGCCAGCTATGGGGTAGATGCCTTGCTTGGTCTCCAGCTGTTCCTGCACAGTGTGGGGGAAGTATAGATAGTGGGGACCCAAGGTGATGATGTCAACCACGACCGTTGTGAGGAACTTGGATTGAGTTGGCTGTGAGACTCCTCCGACTCTGGCAGTTGTTGGTTGGAAGGTACCAGAGGCCAACATGTGCAGCACAGCCAGCAGCTTTGTCTGAGGTGGGATGTTGGTTGTCTGGGGTGGTGGCTGTTGGTGTTGTGGCCCTGTTGGTTGTCAGGGCTGCATGATCAGTGGCTCCATGGCATCTGTTGCCCTTCAGGTGTAGCTCTGGCCTGGGCTCCCTTTTCTTGTGCAGGCTATCGTCTGACTTTACACTAGGTCAGAGCAGGTGTTAGTTTCCTGCTGCTAACGCGCCTTATTGCCTGTTTTGTGTTCATATCACAGATCTGGCTGGTTGTTGAGAATGTTGTGGAGTGGCGTTGTTGCGGCTTTTGGCATGGGAACGCCTACTCCGCATCTCATTAGCAATAGTTTCCGGGGTCATCTGTGGCGATGTTTTATGCGGCTGCTATCGCAGGTAAACTGGTGATATGGGCTGTTATCACCTGCTTGTGAATGGGTGTTAGTTTTTTTCGCAACTTTGGCTGCGATAAAGTGCCGATAACGCGGCGATAGTTCCTTGAGAATATGCCCCAATGTTTCTTGCACCCATCTGTAGCTTAGCTTACCAATCCACTTGCAGCATACTGGCCCCGGTTTCATCCTACTGGACCTTCTTCACTCAGGTCCTAAGAGTACACTGGTGAGCCTATTTTGAATTGGACCAGTGTTGTGATACCATCAAAGTTACCTCTATAGCATCTATGCCTTCTTAATCAACTTAACATACAATTTAAGACTAATATTTTGTCCAAGAAATAGTATTGTCAGCCGTAAAACCTTACTGAGATGTTATTCTTCTCCTCCTTAATAATTGCCTGTTTCCTTGGTCTTATGTTTCATCCTTACCATCACCACTTTACTGTCACCAACATCAGGTATTTTTTAATGCCCAGATATGAAGATGAACCCCATCTTGTCTGACATGCCCTTTGGCTATTTTCTCATTCTTCTCGAAGTAGCTTGCAAAAACCTGTTACCTCCCCTGATGACTTTTTGTGTGGCCTGGAAATGATGAAAGACCTCTGAGACCCCCTCCATACCCTGAGGGTCCGCACTTGTGTTCACACAATTTAGTGCCATTCCACCCATTATAGGCTTCCAATAAGACACTTTTCCAACTGCTCTAAGGCACCTTAGCCCACCATTTGCACTAGGCTATTCTAGCGCCCATGCATCAGGATAAAGCTTGGATGAACACTTTTGCTACCTCTACCCAGTTCTGTAAGTGCAGGTAATAATTGGGCTCTTTTCTTGCAGCATTGCCAATCAATTTCCACTTTTATCAAAAGCCCAATTCTTCTCAGTATTTTGAATTCCTGCTGTGCATTCTGGATGAATTAAAAGTGAAAATAACACAGATCCAGGCTTCTGTCTTTGTTCTTTTCAAGTCAAATGTGCTGCATAATTAGCTCAAAAACTAAATCAGTATCTTGATAGGGTGCATCTCTGGTCTTAACTGTCACACTCAACTGGTCACCTACCTATCTCTCTTTGTCAGGAGGACTCCTGTCATCTCTCAACACTGTGCCTCACCCTATCAATCCTGCAATGTGGGTATCCTATTTATCGTTCTCCTTCATGCTTCTATTGTATTGTTTCAGTTGGTTCTGCATTGCTGTTGCCATTACCTCTTCTATTTTGTGCTGCAATGTTCACCTTTTTCCACTTTTCAGATTCTCATATATGTCTTTTCATCCTGAAAAGTCATTTGCCCCTTTTTTCAGCATTTCACACACTCCGTCACCTGCAGGTGCTTTTGCCTATATTACTACAGTAGTTTTTTACTGTGCTGCAAACTAGCCATCTCTCTTGTATTGTATTGTATTTCAGCTGTTAAATAGCGCATACTACCCCTATGTGGGGTGCTGAAGCGCTTGCCTACATAGGTAGCATGCTACACCGCGGAGGCTGTGTGGCAGGAAGGATGTTGTCTTTGTTTTGATCCTATGTGGGAAGTGTTTCAGATCACACTGAAGCATGGAGATTGCTACCTTACACATCGTAGATAATGCCCTCTAGGCCATACCTGAAGATGACTGATAACAACTGATATTTCTGGACCTCGAAGCTGCCTTAGACACAGGTGACCAACTAGCCCTAGAGTCGTAAATGGGATTCACCAATAATGTCCTTCTTTAGTTCTCCTGCCTTTCCTACTGACGTAAGTATGTTCACTTGGACACCTCCAGGTCCCAAAAGATCCCTATCACCTGCGGAGTCCGTAGGTTTCCATCCTTACCCCTGTAATCTTCAGCCTCTACTAGAGTCATACACAATTACACATTCTTGACCACCCTCACCAATGTGAGTCAACATTGCCCCCACGCCTTTATTACTGGCATGATGCAAGGTGCTCCAAGGTCAAACACTTTTAAAGTAGCCACATTAGCAATGGATTCTTTTATGCTCTGAAAATCCAAATCACAATCCATAGTCCACTCAAATGTATTCTTGTTCTTAAGAAGATGTCTAAGAAGAAATGTTTTCTCAGCGAAATTTGGAATATATTTTGAACAAAACTCATCCAGAAAAATGACAGATCTGACTTAATCTTTATTACCTGGTGCAGAAGCATACTGAATTTTATCAACTAACGCCAATTTGGGTTTTATACCATCAGCATTAATAACATAGACCAACTAAGTAACACTATCCTGAACAAAAGAACATTTAGAAAACTCTACAGGTAAAACCCTGGATGCTAAAGTGTGTCCAGACTTCTCTCAACCTCAGATCATAGTAATTTTTTGTCTTTCCAAAAATAAGTATATCATCTTAGAAGAATTTGGTGCCTTGGGTCTTACAAAATAACTGAAACATCAGTCTCTTGAAAACCGCTGCCGCTGAAGCCAGGCCAAATTGCATTCATTCAAATTATAAACAACCAATTGAAGTTATAAACGCTGTCAGACTTCTTGAATCACATGTCAGGGGTTTCTGGTGATAAACGAATAAAGATCCACAATGGAAAACCACCCGGCTCAATTCAGTAGTGACAACATTTCATTAATCTGTGGCAATGGAAATTGGTCAACAACTATGTTGTTGTTAAAGTGACACAAATCAACACATAGCCTCATTTTGCCATCAGTACTGCATTTCACCACCAAAGAAGAAATTCAAGTAGATGACTCCCACTGGTTCAATAATGTTTTAATGTTCATAGATATATACAAATAACTCAAAAGTTTCTATGAAAGTTACTCACCAGATTCCAATTTCCCAATAAGTGCAGCAAAGATTGCAGAAGAAATGAGCACACAGTACCTCTGTAAACAAGGTTAGTATCCTTCACCAATGATAATTCAGTAACCACCTTCAATCGATCAAAGCCAACAAAAGGTCGATACTAGGTACTTCCCAAAACACAAACCTTTCAGCTGGTGGTGCCAAAGTGGACCCAAAATTTCTCACTGTAACAATGAGTCCAAAGTGAGGCTTGGAACATGCACAAGAACATATATACTCGATCTTGTAGCGGAACGGTGCGGTGAGATATTTGATGCTGGATCCCCATGAAAAAGGATTAAGACATAGCTGCGGAAGGACACAGTGATTAATAATAAAGATATCGCTTCCTGGTACACGAGGACGGAAATTGAATATATTTAATCAAAAATTACCTTGGATATCCAACTGTGCATAATAAAGGATCCCACTGATATAACAGGGTATCTTTTCTGACCTGGACCTGAGGTGGACAACATATTTAACTCTCGCTTAAGATTTGAGGAAACCTCAGTCTTTATATCAGAAAGCACCACTAGTGAAGTCCTATTGGCACATAAAGATTTCTCAAGGATTTTTTTTGTCGCCGTGTCTTCTTACCTATCCGGAGGTGGACTGGTGATTAGATTCTTATCGCAAAGGTGACATGAAAGTGCACCACAATTTGTACCATTAAGAGAGACAATTATTATCTCTGTTCTGATGAAGGTGGCTTCACAATAACTCATTGCCACCAAAATGCGTCAATGCTCTTGTTTGATTTTAAGGTTATATTCAAAGAACTGTCCATGCCCAGTCGTATAATTTACTGACGAATTTTTGATCAAATTAATTGATTCTTTTGAAATAACCATACTTTGATGATTTGTATGTTTCACATGTCTGTTGTCTCTCATGCATTTTATACTTTCATCAATAGCTGTTTGTAATTATTTTGATGTTATCTTTATTAGGTCTCAGCCTAGGCAGCGCATGCGCTGTCTCGTCGAGAGATGCTGTATACAGTATAGTGGGGTAAGCTCCGCCCACTTTCCGGCTATCTTTTTGATTGGCGAAAATCGTAAATGCTGCATTCTGATTGGTGTTTACCTTGTTAGTCCCTCCACCTAACATCCATGGCGTAATTTGAACACATCCAAGGCTATTGGGCCCTTTACTTAACATTAGTTTTTTCCCTGTGTTCCCCCCACCCCCTTACACAGTCCGTGATTTTTCGCAAAGCCATCATCCCCACACTCTCGTTTCTGCCTTTTTGCCTGCCCGCACTCCGGTTTGAAATGCAATAGAACTAGCATAAATGCAAGTTCTATTGCATTGCAAATGTTTGTTTTTAAAACAGTGCGCATCAACATGCGCGCGCTGCCTTATATGGTACGCATGCTACAAAAGTCCGCCCGGTCGTGGATTCCGTGGCTCACCCAGAAGTTGATTAGGAGCGGGTTAACTCTGCAGGCATTTGCTGCGCTTCACATTCTTGAGCATCCCCCAAACATTAATCGGTATAATAACATCATTGGAGACAAAGCCTGAGGGGTTTTCAACCAGAACCTTTGTGTAGTATTGGGGTTGATGGAGCTGACAGAATGATTGTACGTTCTCACATTCTGTATTCTATATTAAGGGGTATTTATGGTAGGTTTCGGAATGTTGTGGGCAGCAAGCTTGGGAGGAAGCACAGGAGCGGTTTCCTTGTGTATGTTCAGGGTTGATTGGACTAAAGTAGATCTTACCTCTACCGTGTTGTCTCACAGAATCATTAGTCTAGAATTTGGTAGAGAGGATAGGCACCAATCAACCCCAGATCCCACAGTCACCCAGAATCGTCAGAGAAAATGACACACCAGCATAAGTTTATTTTAACTTTAACGTATGTGAGTGCCTCTGTGGTTCTTGACCAAAAGAACTATCTGGCACCATAGAAAGGTAGTCAACATTATTTAAGACTTACTCACATAGCCGATTTGGCATTGTGGGGGTTGCTCATTGGTGGCTGGCGTAGGCCAACGTGGTCTCTGTGTACATTCAAAAGCGAGCCGCGTACACCTTCACACGCAAACACAAATCTGCTATTTTATTTGATGTGTGTTATGTCATAGCATTTATGACAAGGTTGCGCTGAGTCGCCAACATGCCGTAGTTGTTAAAGTATTTTATTGCGAGGATACGTAGTATTCTAGTTGTTTACTTTCACCAAGGTCAAGTGACGTGATACACATTGTGGGCCTGATTCACAGAATGAACTTAAGACTCAGTCCTAAACTCACTACTATTTTGGTATTCACAGAATGAACTTACTACTTTTGGTATTCACAGAAGTTAGGATTTTGTCTTAAGTGTGTCTTAAGTCTGTCTTAAGACAAACTTAAGACAAAATCCTAACTTCTGTGAATACCAAAAGTAGTAAGTTCATTCTGTGAATACCAAAATAGTAGTAAGTTTAGGACTGAGTCTTAAGTTCATTCTGTGAATCGGGCCCGCAGTCATTTTCTTGTCTTGCACTTCAGAGTCTCTAGAATTTGTAACAATCTCTTCAAGTAAAACATGGTTGAGAAGGGTGTTTTCACTTTCTTTAGACATTTGAAGGTACGATTTAATTCGTAACACCACATTTCATTTTACTTCACGATCACTACTTCCACTCCTGTTAAAATATTTTGAGGACTCCAAAGGAGTTTTTGCCTATTTCTGGTGAAGCAAGCAGATAGAATGTAAGGAGTATTCTATAAACTATACTGCCACTGTAAAGGATAATAGTGTACTCACCTGAAAGAAACGTATCCTTATGCACTGTTTGGGTCCGGAAGGTCTCGGTATTTATGGTCAAATGCACACAATGGCCAGAAGTGGATATATGGGTGTATTGAAACATACCTTTTTGGATTTAGAAGACAATTTCAATCCTACTGTATGTGTTGCTGTTGTTAACAGACATGTGTTCTCTCGGAGGAAACAGGAACAGCGGAAAAGTGTTGAGGTGACTCATGTCTCCTCTTGAGCGCACGCGCTTTAGACATGTTGAACATGCATTGAAGGTACGCGTTAAAAGTCGGATTTCTGTTACTAAACCCGCTCAAAGCTCGAGGCTTTTTCTATTATCTCAGTAAGAGCACGAATTCCCTCACAAGCGCTGCTCTGCCATTAGCCTTTTGTGCTTGCGCTTCTCGAAGCTTTACTCAGGATTTGCTATTCTTGGGCATCATCCGCACACTTTCTGTTATGTTTGTGGGGGAAATACTTTGTAGGGACAACTGTTAGATCAAGTCTCAGAATGCTAGAAAACCGTTTTTGTCATGACGTTCTTTAGCAGCCTCACTCTTGGGGTGCTACATATTCTCGTTTTTTAAGGATATCCCTTCCTACAGATCATTCCTGTGTCAGGAAGTTGAGGCTGGTCATTGTTAGGCATTTCTCTTATATATGTTGTCACAAATCTACTCACGTCCCTATTACCGCTCTCCTGCTGCTATTGTGTTCTTCTCCTTTACTACTGTTACTGCTGTCCTATTTCTAACAATGCAGTTACTACTTACCTAGAACTTCTGTCACAACTCTCACAATAACTCTGCTATTAAAGCTCTACAAATACCACTGCTGTCCCTGCTCTCCTAATACTTTTATTATTGTTCTCTTGTTGGTTCAGTTCTACTCTAATAATGCTGCTTACAATACTGTCCCACTGTTACTTCTGTAATCTTACTCCTAATACTATTCTCCTGGTGAGATTTTATTTGTTCCCCTTATATTACTGTTATTGCTAAACTGCTCAATCTGCTGACACTGCTATCATACTAACTTTGCTCATACTGCTGTTCCGCTAACACTACTAGCAATGCTCTAATGTTAACTATCACTACTCTATTGCTCCGGCTGTAACTGCTTTACTACTTTACTACTAAAACTGCTGCATTACTATTCCGCTACTTCTGAAGTCACTTATTAATCTAAACACCTAGACCTCGGGTCCAGGCCAGCACTCTCCCTGGCAACTCAGTCGCATCGCCATTCTTGGGACTCCATCGCCTACCCTCCCCAGAGTTCGCGCCAGCTACCAGCACCTAAGTCAGCCCCTTCGCTGGTGCCTTCACCGGCCGCCACACCGCCGTTCCTCTACTTTTGCATCCCACCCCTCCCTGACTTTACCCGCTCTGCCCTGGTAACTCTGTCATTGTGACATTTTGTTTCATTGTGTTTTTTGTGTGTGATTATTGTGTTGTTTTTCACCTTCTGTGCCCATTGGCTTTGTTCTGCTATTGTTTTCGCACCGCTAAAGCCTCACAGCCCCTCCCCTCGTCGCAGACCCACTCCTGCCTCCCCTCCTCTGGTCCCGACCCCCTCCCCTACATAATGGCGACCGCTGCGGCAGAGCGTGTGTGAACCTAGTCCTCGGGTCCAAGCCAGCACTCTCCCCAGCAGCTCAGTCGCATCGCCGCTCCTGGGACTCCACCGCCTACCCTCCACAGAGTTCGCGCCTGCTACAGGCACCTAAGTCAGGCCTTTCGCTGGTACCTCCACTGGCCGCCCCGCCGCCATTACTCTACTTTTGCATCCCACCCTCCCTGACTTTACCCGCTCTGCCATGGTAACTCTGTCATTGTGACATTTGGTTTCATTGTGTTTTTGTTGTTGTGATTATTGTGTTGTTTTTCACCTGTGCCCATCGGCTTTGTTCTGCTGTAGTTTTCCTGCCGCTAAAGCCCCGTGGCCCCTCCCCTCGTCGCAGCCCCGCTCCCGCCTTCCCACCTCTGGTCCCGCCCCCTCCCCTACATAATGGCATCCACTGTGCAGTCGCACCGCTGGCACGCGCAGGCCCGTCTGCGCCCATCCACGCCTGGACCGCATCAGGCACCAGACCACCTGGCCCACGAGACCAGCACAAGACCTGTCGCCGCTACGACACAAACACCCTCCACGCACTCATCGCAGGACGGACTTCCAGCTGCTTCCAGGCCACTCCGAAGCTCACCCACGGACCCTTCACCTGTCAAAACTGCAGCTACACCAGCCAGCGCACACCAGCACATCCTGCCCATCTCAATGCGGCAGACCACAACCATCTCAGCTGCATACTACTCAACACCAGCTCAGTCCATAAGCACTCTGTCAAACTCTGGGACCTGCTCGACTCCTCTACTCCGAACGTCGCCTTGCTGACAGAGACCTGGATGAACACCTCCTCAGCACGTGACATAGCCATAGCCATAGCCAACCTGGATGGCTACAAGATTACCCGCAGGGACCGAAACAATAACAAACCAGGAGGAGGACAAGCCATCATCCACAGGAACACCATCAGGATCTCAACCAACAACAAAGACTCCCTCAGCATGGCCGAACACCTACACTTCCAGATCCACGTCAATCACAACACCACCCTCAGAGGAACACTCGTCTACAGACCTCCGGGCCCCCGACCACAGTTCAGCGAATCCATCGCTGACCTCATCAGCACGCACGTCACGCATCCACAGACTTCATCCTCCTCGGAGACCTGAACTTCCATCTCAGGAACGCCAGTGACAGCAACTCCACAACGTTGATCGCCAACCTCGGACTCAAAAAACACATCACGACACCCACCCACTCCGCCGGCCACACACTGGACCCCATCTTCTCCGCCAGCGACCACCTCACCTTCAGCCACACCACCGAACTCCACTGGACCGACCACCACTGCATCCACTTTGCCTTTGAAAAACACACCACACACAACCAGCCGCAACTTTCCCACACCGTAGCTGGAAAAAAGCCACTGAAGACCAGCTCACCACCACACTCGCCCGGGACCCTCCACCCGAGCCCTTCGATACCGACAAAGCAGCCAACAACTTCAGACAATGGATCGACGACAGCGCCAACACCCTCGCCCCGATAAGGAATCCCTCCAACAGGCGCAGCGACACGAGAGCCATCTGGTTCAACGCCGACCTCTAAGCACACCTGTAGAAGACTCGAGAAACATTGGTGCAATAATCAGACACCAAACAACCATGCAGCCCTCATGAACGCCAGCCGCAAACACCACCAACTCATCCGATCCACCAAAAGAACCTCCTTCAAAGAGTGCATCAACAACAACGCAAACAACAGCAAAGAGCTCTTCAACTCCCCACCCCCAGCTCCTGCTCCAATGACATACGGCCATCACGAGAACTCTGCGACTCCCTGGCTTCCTTCTTCCACTGCAAGATCGCCGACATCCACAACAGCTTCAACACCCAGACACCGACGACAGACCCCATCACCCCTGAATGTACACCCACCAAGCACACCGACCCCCTACTCTCCTGGGACAATGTCAAAGACGAAAACACCATCAAAATCATGAACACCATCCACTCCAGATCACCCTCCGACCCCTGCCCCCACCACATTTTCAACAAGGCTAGCTCCATCCTCGCACCCCAACTCAGAAAGATCATCAACAGCTCCTTCGAGACCGCCACCTTCCCAGAAAGCTGGAAGCACGCCAAGATCAACCCCCTTCTCAAGAAACCCAAGGCGTACCTAACAGACCTCAAGAGCTTCCGACCCATCTCCCTGCTCCCGTTCCCAGCGAAAGTCATTGAGAAGACCACCACCAGACAACTGGCCCACTTTCTGGAGGAGATCAACCTCCTGGACTCCTCCCAATCTGGCTTCCACAGCAATCACAGCACCGAAACGGCCCTCATCTCCACCACTGACTGCATCAGAACCATACTGGACAGTGGCAAAACTGCAGCCCTCATCCTCCTAGACCTCTCGGCCGCCTTCGACACCATCTGTCAACAAACCCTGAGCACACGCCTCCATGACGCAGGGATCGGAGGCAAAGCCGTGGACTGGATCATCCCCTTCCTCACCGGCAGAACACAGAGAGTCAGCCTCCCCCTTCAGGTCAGAAGCCACCACAATTATCTGCGGCGTAACCCAAGGATCATCCCTCAGCCTGACCCTTTTTAGCATCTACATGGCACCGCTTGCCAACATCGTCCGAGCACACCACCTCAACATCGTCTCATACGCCGACAACACCCAGCTCATCCTATCCCTCACTAAGGACCCGGCCACCGCCAAATCCAACCTCCAAGAGGGAATGAAGGCCGTCGCAGAGTGGATGAAGACTAGCCGGCTGAAGCTGAACTCAGACAAGACGGAGGTCCTCATCCTCTGCTCCACCCCCTCCACATGGGACGACTCCTAGTGGCCGGCCATGCTGGAAGCTGCCCCGACACTTACCAACCACGCACGTCATCCTGGACTCAACGCTCTCCATGTCCCAGCAAGTCAACTCGGTTGCCTCCTCCTGCGTCAACACCCTCTGCATGCTCCGCAAGATCTACAGATGGATCCCCACCGATACCAGAAGAACGGTCACCCAAGCACTCATCAGCAGCAGGCTGGACTACGGCAACGCACTCTACGCAGGAACCACGGCCACACTCCAACGCATACAAAACGCCTCCGCACGCCTCATCCTCGGACTCCTTCGTCACAGCCACATCACCACCCACCTGAGAGACCTTCTTAGGCTCCAGGTCAACAAGAGGATCACCTTCAAGCTCCTTACCCATGCTCACAAAGCACTCCACAACGCCGGACCAGCATACCTCGATGAACGACTGTCCTTCTACACCCCGAACCACCAGCTTTGCTCCGCCGACCTCCCACTCGCCACTGTCCCACGCATCCATGGAACAATCACAGGCGGTAGATCTTTCTCCCACCTTGCCGCCAAGACATGGAACACCCTCCCCATCCACCTGCGGCAGACCCAGGACCTGCTGACCTTCAGGAGATGTCTCAAGACCTCGCTGTTCGACCAGTAGCTGCCCCCTCCCTCCCCTCAGCGCCTTGAGACCCTCACGGGTGAGTAGCGCACTTTACAAATGATTGATTGATTGATTGAAACACAGTATATTAATATATTTATAATAGCAACTACACCACTAAACTCATTAATATGCTGCGACCAATTGGCATTGCCAATGCTTGTTTAGTACTGAATTTGCTTTTAATCATGAATAATTTCCCAGAAAACTATTTTTAATAAATATTTTGTATTACTTCCAAATTCTATTAATGTGTTTATAATAGTTTTTTTGGGCCTGATGTTGTGGTTGATGTGATGTGTTATATTTTAGCCAAGAGAGCTTTTTCTTAATACAGTACGTGCACAAGAACCACATAGGTTGAACATGTGCAACACCACTCCAGAGGTCAAGTGAGGGGTGCGAGTGAACAATCAACCTGCAGTCTGTGCTCTGTGCGCACACCCCCAACTGTTACCACCAGCCAAAAAGGAGATAAATATCCTGTGCAGGTGTCTTCCAACAACTCTGAAGGAGTGGAGGCAGCAAGGGTTAGCAATCCACAAGTATAAAAGTGAAGATAATCATAGATCTTCAGACTTTTTGAAAAGCCACCAGCAGTCTGTCATACTCTGACTGCTCTCCACCTCCAACCATCAACTCGTCGCCAGTGTTGTGCTTAAAAAATGGGTCTGCTTCTTATGGAGGTAGGTATAATTTATTACGAAGTAAAGAGAACAGCCCTGTGCAACACATGTATAACCCTCACTACTTCATCGAATCATACCTGTCTCACTGAGATTATGACCTGGATGAACCATAGCTTCCTGAAAATTAACACCGACAAAACGGAGGTGATAGAATTCAGCCCTGGCTGGCCCCTGTGGAATGATTCCTGGTGGCCGACTGAGGCCGGGGAATGCCCATGCCCTGTGCCCAAGGTCAGGAACCTTGGGATCATTTTCGATGACCAATTGAATTTTTCCACCCAGGTAAATAGTCTCACTTCCTCTTGCTTCTTTTTACTAAAAAGCTTGAAAGAAATCTTCCAATTTATCTCACAGGAGTTGCAAAAGATGGTGGTGGTGGCACTCATCTTGTCTAACCTGGACTACTGCAATCCCCTTTTTATGGGCATTGACAAGTTCCAGATGAGAAAATTGCAATCCTTACAGAATGCCGCAGCAAGACTACTTCTAAGTATACCCAAAGAACAATCGACTTTGGTGGGAATTAAGTCACTACACTGGCTCCCTGTCCAGCAGAGGGTGGAATTTATGTCCGTATACCTCGTGCACAAAGCACTTTATGGTGCAGGGGCTGATGATATCCAAAGAATGTTCCCACCTTACACCCCCCCACGGGCCCTTAGATCTGCCAATTTGGGCCTCATCAAGATTACTAGGATCAGATGGGCAAGAGGGGGGGCAGAACTTTATCTAATTGCGCAGCAAAGTTATGGAACAAAATGCCCATTGCCATGAAATTTAAATCCAATCTGCAGCTCTTTAGGAACCATGGCTGTTCACCTCCACATAAGCCCTCCTGTTGATATAGGGCGCACTTTCCTTCAACATACTCTAGCGCCAAGACGCCATGGCAATCGAGCGCTCTATAAGCATATAGACACAAACATACTTGCTCGCATTCAATTACATCAACATGGAATGTGAGCTACGCAAACACCAACATTACAGCAGCTGAGTTCAGAGAAGCCAGGACCATATTTCCATAATATATAAACCGTGTCCGATAATTTGGCCAGGAAGCAACTCAGCAGAAAATCACTGGTAGCGGGTTTCATCTTGTCACCTCTAGATGACCAGGCTTCTTCCTGTACATCTGCAGCATTAGGACACTTCCTATTGCTTATTATGATTGACTAACTTCCTATCCAATCATGCCTGACGCATACACAGAATATCTACACTAAAAGACGTTGCCATGGCAACTTGCTTTCATTAACTAAAGACACAGAAAACCAAAGAAGAGCATCTTCAGTGGTTGCCTAATATTTTGATTTAAAGCATAAACAGAGCCCTTAAGTGCCCTACAGTTATTACCGAAATCATTTTCCGTGTAGATGGATATTTTAACCATGCACATAGAATGAGAAATGAACGAGTTGGTTAATGGCTGACTCACAGGTTTGACACACTTTTAATCCCCGATTAAGATTGGTTGACCTTCCTTTGAGTTAGAGAGCAGCTAGTATGCCGATTAAATAAGTTTGTTGTCGTTTGGTGGGAGTATGACTGCTAGTGAATGTGTGTGAGTTTGGTGGAACTATTCTTGTGACACAACCACAAAAAGGCAGGTAATGTCACAGTATTACATGGAGGTTATTTGAGGTGGTTTCTTTCTCTGAGAGTGAGAAGCCTTGGGGGGTGGGGTGGGGGTTACTATGGGAGATATCCAGAAAGGCTGGTGGGGCAGGCGGTCATGGATTCCTTCAGGGATAATTACTTCAAGGTGATTCATTAGGTTCCTATTAAGTGCTACTCTCTCTCTGGGTTCCTTTTCTGACTGGTGATTGACAGCTGGTAGAATGGATAGATGAAAGCAGGATTGGACTGCGACCCAAACGCAGCTCTGCCAAAAATATTTAAAACAGCCCTTCTCCCTTCGTGTCTTTCTTTCCATCCCCTCTCTCTACCTCTTTGCGTAACTCGTTATTTTGTTCTCTTTTTTTGCCCATGCTCTGTGCCTGCTGTTATAAATCCAGGAACCTAGTGGGCCTTGACCTTAAAAAACATGTCTCCAGTGGTCTCTGCCCCCGAACCAATCCCTGCACTCCTACTCGGAAAATACCCAGTGGAAAAATGGTTAGTCCAGCACTGAATTAAGGGTTGACTAAAAGCTGCCTGGCACCCGTACCCGAAGTACCCGATGCTGTGGTGAGAAAGAGCTTTGACAAGACTCCTAAGGTCCATTCTGGAGAGATTGGTTTTACTCTGATAAGAGAGGCTCTTAGTAGCTTGTGAGCCTCAGTATAGAAAGATACAGTCCCTTTCTACTGAGAACGCACTGTTGCGAGGAGTTGAACCAAGGAGGGCAAAGATGGAGCCGGATTAGGGGCCCACCCACAGCTCCAAGTAAGGGTTTTTAAATGGCTGACAGAATAGAGTCCTCAACACGGTATTGAGAGAGCGCAAACTGACCTAAATGTATGAGTGCATCACACTTACCTGTAGTAAGCACAAATCATGAGGAGAAATGCCATGAGTGCTAATAGTATCTGCAATTACATTCTAAATGTATAGCTAATATAGAGATTTAAGTAGAAGTGGAACTAATACAGAAATGTGTGACACTATATGATTTTATTAGATGTGATTATTCTTGAATCCATGTCGTGTAGCTGTTAAAATGTAAGATGGTAGGTGGTTAAACGCAGAATGTGGTAGGCCTCAGGGCCAGAGCTGGAGGGAAAGGGAAGGTGTTTCTTTTCACGACATAGATTGTATTAATGTTTTGGTCATTGCATTAATGGGCCAGGATTTATAAATGTGTTTATGCTTTAATTAAATGAAGAAGTTGAATGCTATAATCATTATGAGAAATGTTGTAGGCCTGAAATGTTTTAACGTTGGTTTACACGTACATGTCTGGGCTAAGAATTGTTGCGAACCTTTTTGAAAGTCTATGAGAGTTGGGATCTTGGCTGCAGATGGCTGTCTGCAAGAGAAAAGGGGGAATCCAATTATAAATAATATGAATAGAGGTCTGTTCAGTAGACGGCCCAGACATGGAGGAGGGTTCCGGAATGTTTAAGGGGTATCAGCGGGCCGGAGAAGAGTCTGAGAAGCAAGGTCAACTCCAACGTATGAGGCCCAATACAAAGCATCATGGAAAAAGCCAGAAGCTACATCACGTGAGGGGCGTCTCGCGAGGGGCGTCTCAAATGTTGTTGACTGTTTTGTATTAGGGACAGCACCCCTGGGTGGAGTTAGAGCAGATGCCTGAGGACCCTTTAGAGAGCTGATGGGTAGGCAGAGAGGGGTCATGACTGGAGAACTATAGGTTTTCACCAAGAGACTAAGAGTGGGTGACTTCCCTTGGGGGTCATTCACTGCTGACACCTTTGTTAGGTTGGGATTTGGTTAAGTAGGGATACCATCTAGAGCAGGGTAGGGACAGCCTAACCTGTGCGTTTTCCTCCAACTTAAATGAAGGAGAGATATGCGTCAATGCTGATAGCTTTATTATTCTTAGAACTTGTGTTAGTGATTTCCGTTGCTCGTCTGAGGGCTTTCCGAGAGCACATGTATGTAATTGGACCTGTGTATCTCGTGAATCTCATTCTGAGATGCCTGTATTTGCAGCTTATCATATCCTTACAATAAACTTTTGAAAGCTAGAAGTTGTTTGTGATCTTTGGGAGCAGAGTCCTTTATTGGGTGAACTAACTTGGACATGGATGTACTTTCTTCCTTAAAGACAGGCAACAAAGGTTCAGTCGACCAGATCGAGGTTTAGATCAATAGATATAAGATATCGATCAAAATCTCACCCTTCCAGTTGGTAGCTATAGAGGATGGTTGCCTTCTTGAGGACGGTAACCTAGGCCAGGTTAGCTTACCCCAAGGCCCCTAGAAATCGATGATCGGAAGAACAGCCCGCCGAAGAAGATCCGGATGACGTGAGACAGAAAAAGCAGCAGTATCGGTCGAGAGTGAGTATAAAGGGTCATACGTGTTAGATTGCGGTGTTTTGTATTGTATCTATGTTGTAATGTCTAGCGGAGTTGAATGTCTGTAGAGTGACTGTGGAACAGGTTGTGAGCGCGCGCAACCGGTGGAAATCTTAAGTTCAAGGAGAGCTTAAGTGGTTCGGGTGTATCGGACACTCAGAGTAATTGTTAACTAGTGTGAAGGGGGTCATGAGGTACCATTGATCACCCGAAAGACCGAGATAGGGGGAACGTAAGAGTGAGTGCGTGAGTAACGGACGCTGGTCGGAAGTTACTGTGTGTGTAAGCAACCTATCAGAGAGACGATAGACATTTCGTCAGTTGTGTTGACAATTACATATAGACTGTGGACGTACAGTCGAGGGAAGTGACCGCTTGGTCGGAAGTAGTCATTTTTCGGTGTATGAATGGGACGCATGCATAACCGGGAGACGAGTTGAGAAAGGAGGGGTGCTGCTGCGAAGCGGAGAAAAGTGACGTCAGAAAGTGTCGCGACGTGATTGGCCGACCGGAGAAAGACCGCGCTGTGATAGGCCAGCTAGCAAAGACGTCAGACAGGGTCGCGACGTGATTGGCCGACCGGAGAAAGACCGCGCTGCGATAGGCCAAGTTAGCAAAGCCGCGACAGGATTGGTGGATTGTCATCAGGAAGTAAACAGAGTAGCGAGGCTGGATATTGTGCGCATAATTATGAAGTGTTTTAAATGGTTGAGAGCGGTGTTTAAAAAAGAGAAGCGGGGATCGTATGAAGGGGAAGAAGCCCCGCCGGAGGGTACGCCGGCTCGTTACATGGCAGTGAATGTTGGGTTGCATACGATCCTTTGGATATCAGAGTGGAGTAAGATTACGGAAGGAAATGAGGAACTGACGTTCCCGAAGTACGGGACGTTCAGATTAGAGGTGTTACATCGATTAAAATCAGTCATGACCTCAATGAGACCCTTGCCTAGACCAACCCAGTTTGAAGCTCTTGATGCATGGATTAGGGCAGCGCATGAAAAGAATATGAACAGACGACAAGAAAGGGTGAAACGATCGGTAAGGGCAGTGCAGGATGCCAGGTGGGATGCGGATGCTAAAAGATGGAGAGTGCATAACATGGAAGTAAATAAACTGTACCCAGTGTTAGAGGTGCCCGAAAATAAAAGCCCCATAGAAGAAGATGATGAGAGCGAAACAGAGGACAGCCTGATAAACAGATTATTGACAGACAGGCCACCCCCGTATAATAGAGCAGGGGGAGAGGTCGAGCATAGTGAAGGAGAAAAGGGGGGCAATGCAGGAGAGCATGGACCGCTTCCCAGTTCAGAGTGGGATCCTGAGGCAAAGAAAGAGCTGTCCCAGCCTAGTCAGGTGCAACAGGTAGTCGGTAGGTTTGTGGTACAAAGAGCGCCGGAAACGAAGTGCGCCACATCCTACACATTACCAGATGCACTACAGGTACCTGTTACCATAGGTCCTATAATATCGATATATGACCAAGAAAGAGCAAGAGGGGAAGAACGGGTACGGAAGGACAGAGAAAGAGCAGGGACGGCAAGGAGGAACGATACGGTTAATTCCCCAAGTCAGATGCCGATACCAAGAGAATGGAGCACTCCGGTGCACCCAGTAGGGGACCCAGGAGGGGATCCTGGGGGCCCTAGATGGCCAGTGGATCTGAGGGGATCTGGACGAAAATCCTTTCAAGAGCTAAATGAGTACATGAAGCAGTGGGATGAGGCAGTGGAGGCTCACAAGAGCATCATAGCTGCAGAAGCTGAAAGGGAAAGTCAGGACAGCAGAGCTCGGACTCACTGCGGGGCTGGGGAGAGCAGCCCGGAGTGGGACTGTAGAGAGAGAGATAGTAGGGGAGTCACCCATTGGGCCCGGAGTGGAGATAGAACAGACCTGGAAAACGGGGGCCCCGGGAGTGGAGGGGTGTCGCGCCCAATACTCAGTGAAGGGGAGAGGAGAGCGCAAGAGTACAGAAACAGCTTTAAGTGTCCCCACTGTGTGCCTGGCACCAGAGAACAGAATGGGAGTTGTGAGAGGTCGCACCATAGTCCCTGTGATGACGGACACGAGCGCAGCCCAGGGAATATGGGGAACCAGGAAGGATCGTATCGGATACTGAGTGATACTAGGCAAAGGGAGAGCAGCGACCAGAGGGAAAATAACAGAGAGGTGTACGGTGAGAGGAGAGAAGAAGAAGAGAGTGGGCAGAGCAAGAGTAGGGGTAACAGGCCCGTGTTCCATCACCTTCCAAGATCGGATGGCCGAGCATGGGACCTGGAGAGATGGGAGCAAGGGAGAGCACCCATTAACTCTCCCGAGCCCAAACGTAGAGCTCGGAGTTGGGATGGTAGGGAGACCAGTGAGCCCCCTTCGAAAGACATATTGCGAGCTGAGATAAAAGCCAAGAGACTTGATGTCGCCAGCTTAAGGTCAGATCTGGATGACATGGTAGATGGTACCCTGCCTTTAGAAAGAATGGAAATGTATGAGCAGGATGAAATACTGTATATGGCAAAGGACATCACTCGAAAGGCGAGAGCAGTCCATGAGAAGTTAGTCGAACTAGCAGGCAAATATATGGTGGATCTGTCAAGAACCAAAGCATTACAGGGTAACCACAGGCTACATTACACAGATCGAGACCTAGATGAGAGGAGAACGATTGGGCTGAAAACGCACATAAGGGAACTGATCGCTGGAATAAGGACATGGAGGGCTCTAGATAAGTGGGAAGAGAGGTGGTCCAAGAAAGGGACCGGCAGGAGAAGCACGCTTGGTATGACACCAGGACTGCAGGGAATAGAAGCATACCCTTTGCGGGAAGTCGCAAATGGGAACTATGTGCATGTCCCTTGGAGTAGGGGAGATTTAGCTGCTTTTACCACCTCCTTCCCCAAATTGCGGGAAAACCCAGTGGAGTGGTACAAGCAAGTCGAGAGGTTTGTAAAAATCTCAAAGGTCCTATGGATAGATCTGAACACGCTGTTTGACATTGTAGTACCAGGAGATCTGTGGACAGCATGCAAGGTTAGCGCTGAGTGGCCCACAACGGAGCCAGAGAGAGATGCAAAGACTAATGGGCCGTCCGAGATTGTGATGGCAAAATTCGAGAGAGTGATGACTTGGCTGAAAGAGAAAGTGCCAATGCAAGACATAGATTGGGTCAGAATAGACCGAACCAGACAGGAACCCAAAGAGACAGTCCACGAATATTACGAGAGATTGCTGAAGGCGTTTAAACAGTATAGCGGCTTGGATGTAATGGATCCAAAGGACATAGGGCAATTTGTGTCCAAGTTCGTCCTGGGACTGAGACCGGATATTAGTTTAATGATTCAGCAACACTCGATTTGCTGGCAGAGTAAGCCCCTAGACGAAATACTGAGATATGCCAGGTACTGCTGTGATGAGATAGACTCCAAGGCTAAGAAACTAAAAGAAAAGTTGATGGTGGTACAGATGCAGGCAGCAGGAAAGGGGGGACCGCAGCAACAGCAGCAAGGAACAGGTACAGGAGGAAAGAAGCAGTACAGTCAGAACAAGGGCAATGAGGAGAGTTCTACCTTTAGACCCAGAATAGACATAGCTGCCTTGAAGAAAACGACTAGGTGCCACCAGTGTAACGAGGTGGGGCATTGGAAACGCGAGTGTCCCTACAATGTAGAGATAGGAGAACAAGAGATAGAGGAGGAAGAGGTCCAGAGCGCACCTACAAGAGGGGTGACGACATACCAGGGAAAGGTGCTCAAAGGGGGGGGGGCTCCTCCCCGAGCCCAGTTCCCGCAACCTCCTCGAGTAGGGACTGTGGGTAAGACCTATAGACAAATGCCCCTGTTTGTAGAAGGTGAAGAGTGCTATTATGTGGACCCATTAACCGGTCAGAGAGTGGAAAGAGAAGACTGCACCCTCGGGGCAGCCTTAGAGGTGGACCAGAGGGGACCCTATGTGGAAGCAGAAGTAGCAGGGTGCCCTACGACATTTCTGGTGGACACAGGAGCCACTAGGTCCACGATCAGATCAGCTGCAGTTCCAGACCTGCCCATGTCTGGAGAGACCATACAAGTGGTAGGGGTCGCAAACAGGAGAATAACCAGCCAATTGACAGAACCGGTACAGGTGAAAATAGGGAAGTACAGCGATGAGCACCAATTTGTGGTTTGCGATTCAAGCCCTGTGTGTCTGCTAGGGAGAGACCTGTTGTGTAAATTGAATTGTACAATATACTGTACACCTCAGGGAGTGGAGGTATTGACCAATGATGATGACGCAGACTTCAAAGTTGCAAACTCAAGAATATGCGTGGAGTTGTACCCTACTTTGACAGTAGATGAGCTCCCCTGGGACTTGAGAGAGACAGTGGCACCAGAAGTATGGGATTTCACTGGGGAAGAGATAGGTTTGGTCAAAGGGGTGGACCCAGTGAAAATTGTAGTGAAACCGCATGCTGAGTTCCCAAGAACACCCCAATATAAATTGACTCCAGAAACGATTGCAGGCATAAAACCCGTGATCGAGTCCATGATTAAACAGGGAATACTGAAAGAAATCGTGGGTAGTCCATGCAACTCCCCGATTATTGTTCTGCAGAAACCAAATGGGAAATTTCGGATAGTACAGGACCTTCGAAAGATTAATAACATAGTCGTTTCGTGTTGTCCAGTGGTACCGAATCCATCAGTGATACTGTTTCAGATTCCATTCCAAGCTGAGTGGTTCACTGTGATAGATCTTTGTCAGGCTTTCTTTTCGATCCCTCTGGACGAAGAAAGCCATTTTCTTTTCGCATTTAAGCTGGAAAATCGCGTCCTAACATGGTGTCGTATCCCTCAGGGGTATACAGAGAGCCCATCGATCTTTAACCAGCTTTTGAAGAAAAATCTTGAAAGTCTAGTGCTGCCCCAGAAGTCAGTTCTGGTCCAGTACATAGACGACCTCCTCGTGGCGTCAGAAACAGAAGAAGCTTGCAGGGAGGACTCCATTGCTTTGTTAAATCACCTAGCTGCCAATGGGCACAAGGTGTCCCCGGGAAAATTGCAGTACTGCCTGACAGAAGTGCAGTACTTAGGACACAGAATAGAGAAAGGCAAACGAAAGGTGTCACCAGACAGGATAGAGGCGATCATGAAAATGAATGCGCCTAAGACACAGAGAGAGGTCAGGATGTTCCTAGGGATGGTGGGTTATTGCCGACAGTGGATCGCGAACTTTTCACTGAAAGCAAAACCCTTGCAAAAACTGACGCACAAGGAGGTGAGCGATCCGGTACCATGGGACAAAGACTGTTTGATGGCATTCTTACAGCTGCGAGAGGACCTTTGTCGTGCTCCGGCATTGGGAATGCCTGATTACAATAAACCATTTTTTCTTTACTGTTGTGAGAGAGAAGGTTGCGCGTTGTCTGTGTTAGTCCAAATCCATGGGAATGCCCGTAGACCAGTTGCTTATTTCTCGGCTACTTTAGACCCAGTAGCCGCAGCGTTGCCCGGATGTCTCAAATCCGTTGCTGCAACGGGTGTCAGCATTGAAAGATGTGAAAATATCGTCATGGGGCACCCGTTAGAGGTGTGCGTGCCCCATTCTGTTGAACTGTTGATGACCAGGACCAAAACACAGCATCTGACCAACAGTAGGCTCACGCGCTATGAGCAAGTTATTCTTGCTGCAGAGAATGTGACCCTCAAGAGATGCTCTGTTTTGAACCCTGCCACCTTGATGCCACTTCCAAATGATATCGAGGATGATGATGAATGTACAGACCATGACTGCCTCGATGTGACTGAACTATGCACCAAACCCAGACCCGACATCGTAGATGAGCCACTGACCGACCCAGACGAAATTTTCTTTGTCGATGGCTCATGTGTAAGAGACGAAGTTGGGCAGTTGAGAGCAGCTTATGCTGTTTGTACAATTGCTGGAGTTGTGGAAGCTGGGTGCCTGGAAGGAGTACACTCCGCTCAGGTAGCCGAGATTATTGCCCTGACACGTGCTTGCTTGGCAAGCAATCAAATTCGAGTCACCATATACACCGACAGCCAATATGGTTATGGGGTAGTTCATGATTACGGGCAGTTATGGTCTCAAAGAGGGTTCATGACCTCTTCAGGCTCTCCCATTCGCAATGGAGAGTTTGTGCGCCTGTTGTTAGAGGCGTTGCAATGCCCAGCAGGTATCGCAGTTGTAAAGTGCACCGCACATACCAGAAATGAGGACTTCGTTTCGAAAGGCAATAGATATGCTGATGAAGTTGCGCGGTATTGCGCGGAGCAAGGGTACTCTTTCACAGAGGTGGAAGTGGGTGGAATAAATGTAAGGACTGAATTAGCCATGATATTGGAAACTGTTGATACTTGGGATGAACTGTCAAACATGCAAGAAAATGCTCCTGATTGTGAAAAAGAAACATGGGAAAAGGCAGGATGTGTAATGGGTGAGTCCCATTTTTGGGTCTCAGCAGACGGCAGAGCAGTGTTGCCCAATCAGATGGTGAGCCCAATGGCCAGACTCATACATGGTCCCGTACACTTAGGTAGAGATGCTATGCTGAGAGTGTTTAGACAGACTTGGTACAATCCTAAGTTTAGAATAGCAGCAGAAGCAGTGTGCCAGCGTTGTGTGACCTGTCAGCAGCTGAACGTAGGAAAAAGAACACCAGTTGCACTGAGCCACATAGGAAGGTCTGGAGGTCCATTCAATCGAATGCAGATAGATTTCATTGAAATGCCAAGGTGCAACCGCCTCCGCTATGTCCTGGTGGTTGTTTGTGTGTTCTCCAGATGGGTTGAGGCATACCCTACACGTAGGTGCGACACCCTCACAGTGGCCAAGTTACTGCTTAGGGAACTCATTCCGCGCTTCGGGGTGCCGGCCTTTTTGGAATCAGATAGGGGAACGCATTTTAACAGCGAGCTTGTGAAGATGATTTGTGCAGCTCTAAATATCGATCAGAAGTTGCATTGCAGTTACCGACCAGAAGCCTCAGGAATTGTGGAACAGATCAATGGCACGATCAAGGCCAGAATAGCAAAAGTTTGCTCCTCAACGACCCTGAGTTGGCCTGACGCCCTGCCATTGGTCCTCATGAGCCTTCGTAGTACCCCAGACAGAAGAACAGGGTTGTCACCACATGAGGTGTTAATGGGGAGAGCAATGAGGCTGCCATCTGTCCCAACTGCTGCACTGTTAAATATCACAGATGATATGATCCTGGACTATTGTAAGGGGCTGTCTGACGCCATTCGTTCTGTGTCCCTTCAGGTGCAGGCTGCCGAGGTTCCATCGTGCCAGGGCCCGTGCCATGACCTGTATCCTGGGGACTGGGTCTTGGTGAAAAAACATGTGAGAAGAAGCTGCCTGGATGTTCGTTGGCGTGGGCCCTTCCAGATCATCCTGATCACGAACACAGCTGTGAAGGTGGGAGGCCTGCCCAATTGGATCCACGCGTCACATACGCGAAGGGTTCCAGCACCTCTGGAAGAAACAGCTCCTCTCTCGGATAGACGTCCAACAGAGGACCGAGAAGCCACAGAGGGGGCTAGCCAAGCTGTAGAGGTGCCAGCGGAAGCAGGGAACGAGTCTGACCAAGCTGAGGACGGTCAGTACAACAGCGAAACAGACGACGCTACAGAAGGAGAAAGTAGCTGGGAGTACGAGTCAGACACTGACAGGTCTGACAGAGAGCGAGAACAGACAAGAAGGAGAAGGAGTAGAAGGGCACATGGAGAAGCTAATTGGCCGCAAAGAAGGAGCTCTAGCCTGAGGTCAACTCCAGAGGTAACCCTTCCTCCGATATCAGAAGACTCAGACCCGGAAGAAGGTGCTCAGGGCGCTGAAGCACCGGACCGAAGAAGGTCAAGAAGAGTGCGTGTGCCTAACAGAAGATACTCCACACCTGAGTGGACATATCTGGCGACAAATGTCTGTGAAACCAGAGACAGGGAGGATCCGAGCGGTGGTGGTGTCCAGTTCTGAGCCCATTGTCACCGTGGAAATACGACTGTTGGTACCCGGAGTCGAACAAGAAGGGTCACTAACATTCATGCTCCCCAGACCTCCCCGCCTCAGCAAGTTAAAACACATGTTTCTTTCAGAATTGCAATTCCCCGACTTTGGTACAACGATAACAGCACATGAAGAGCACAATCTTCGTTTGGAAATACTGAACTATGCTATTGAAGCTGCAAGCACAAACCTGATAGTAGACTGTTAAGGACTTTGTAAATAAAGCAAGCAGAAAAAGAAGATTACCTAGCGCCCAGGAAGCAGAGAATATTAGGGAACTTCCCTTGAGTTGATGGAGAAGGGCTAGGGTTGTCTTTATTGAACTGTTAAAGGACTTTTGCGAGGAAGGTTGTCAGCTTCCAGTTGTGTGGATTCTAAAGACAAAAGGATTAAAAAGAGACTGTAAAGGAACGAGAAGAAAAGAACTTTTGCCAAGATAAGAGAAGAGCCATATTGTCTGACGAAATGGAAGCCGGCACCCAGAACCGCAGAGCTAAATGTATAATAGGTACACTAATAGTAGGAGTGATAATATTAATAGCTTTAGTGGTAACAATTTCTTATGTACAGGGACATGAGGAAGAGGCGAAGGTAACTGATGTGAAATCTGTAGAAACGCTTACACCTACTGTTGTTGGTGAAAAAGGGGAAAACACTCAAGAGAAAGCGTTATTAGTTGCAGAAGCCCGCAGGTTACACGTAGATGAGTCCCAAGGAGACTTTAGGTCAAATGCTTATGCTAAACTCTTATATGAATACGTGGATGCCATGGAGGTTAAGGATTGTTACGTCTGCATGCAGTTGCCGGCGTCTGTAGATGAAGGCATTCGATATCATCACCTCCCGCTGACATATGGCATTACATGTAGCTTATTGCTTAGTATATTTTATGAGAGAGATAGTTTTGAATACTATTTCTCCAATTATGATTCAGTGTTGCCAGAAGTCCCAAATTATAAGCAGATGAACAAATGGGACTACTGGAAGAGTGAAGACAGATTGGCCAAGTTCTTCATTCCTTGGATTACCTTAGATACTTCACATGCCCGTAGAAATAACCTGACATGCAAGGTGTCAGAAGTCGAGAAGAAGTTCATAGGGCAGGTGGATGATCGTTACAGGAGACAAAAGATTTTGAAAAAATCAGGACAATGGAAAACAGATTGGACCGAGGAAGAGAAGGCACACAAGAGAAAGGGTAGCAGTGGTCCAATAGCTTTAGATAAGACGCAGAGAGGAAAGCTATGTCTTCACCGAGCCAAAACGTATTATGAAAATGTATACGTGGGAGAAGTCGACTGTGAACATGCTTTCAATATAGAGTACTATACTAAAGATTTCCTGAAGGGAATGCAAGTGATTCCAAATGTGTATTTTGTATGTGGAAGAAATGCCTACGTGAGACTACCTGACAACTGGTATGGATCATGTTACCTAGCAATTGTCTTCCCCAAAATATATCATGCACAAGACTTAGTGATCATTGAGGGCAAGACATCATCGAGGGGAAGGAGAGATGTAGGAGATGCAGAAATGGTTGGAGATGTCTTTGGAGCTATGTTCCCTCTTTTGGGTCTAATCCTTAATGATGTTAAAATTAGACGGCTGGCAACAGTCGTCGACAGGTTGTCTGCCAGCACTGCTCAGTCCTTAATGCTGGTAGAAGGAGAGATGCAATCGATAAGGGCTATGGTTCTTCAGAACCGTCTTGCGTTAGATGTCCTACTAGCAAAAGAGGGCGGAGTCTGTAAGGCTTTGAAGGTTCAGGAATGTTGCACTTACATTCCAGACAATTCAAAACCCCTTGAGAAAGTTATTAGGAACATAACTGATATTCACAAGGAGATCGAAGACTTGAGTAGAGAAAATGTCTGGGAAAAGGTGGGCCACGGAATGAGTGCAGTTGGAGGGTGGATCTCCACCTTAGGCAAAAGCTTTGTGTGGTATATACTAAAACTTATCATCATAATATTGATCTGTGGGATCATATTGTGGGGATTGGTGAGGGTATTCAAATGGTACAGAACAAGAAGGTCAGAAAGGGCCCAAAGAGAGCAGCTGCAGAGATTGGCTGCCATACAAGATAATCAGTACAGGAGTCTGAGGGCTCTGGAAGCGCAGAGACAAGTTATGCTACCAATAACTGCAGTTTAAAGTTAGTGATGACCCCGAGAGGTCATCAAAGGGGGGAACTGAGAGAGCGCAAACTGACCTAAATGTATGAGTGCATCACACTTACCTGTAGTAAGCACAAATCATGAGGAGAAATGCCATGAGTGCTAATAGTATCTGCAATTACATTCTAAATGTATAGCTAATATAGAGATTTAAGTAGAAGTGGAACTAATACAGAAATGTGTGACACTATATGATTTTATTAGATGTGATTATTCTTGAATCCATGTCGTGTAGCTGTTAAAATGTAAGATGGTAGGTGGTTAAACGCAGAATGTGGTAGGCCTCAGGGCCAGAGCTGGAGGGAAAGGGAAGGTGTTTCTTTTCACGACATAGATTGTATTAATGTTTTGGTCATTGCATTAATGGGCCAGGATTTATAAATGTGTTTATGCTTTAATTAAATGAAGAAGTTGAATGCTATAATCATTATGAGAAATGTTGTAGGCCTGAAATGTTTTAACGTTGGTTTACACGTACATGTCTGGGCTAAGAATTGTTGCGAACCTTTTTGAAAGTCTATGAGAGTTGGGATCTTGGCTGCAGATGGCTGTCTGCAAGAGAAAAGGGGGAATCCAATTATAAATAATATGAATAGAGGTCTGTTCAGTAGACGGCCCAGACATGGAGGAGGGTTCCGGAATGTTTAAGGGGTATCAGCGGGCCGGAGAAGAGTCTGAGAAGCAAGGTCAACTCCAACGTATGAGGCCCAATACAAAGCATCATGGAAAAAGCCAGAAGCTACATCACGTGAGGGGCGTCTCGCGAGGGGCGTCTCAAATGTTGTTGACTGTTTTGTATTAGGGACAGCACCCCTGGGTGGAGTTAGAGCAGATGCCTGAGGACCCTTTAGAGAGCTGATGGGTAGGCAGAGAGGGGTCATGACTGGAGAACTATAGGTTTTCACCAAGAGACTAAGAGTGGGTGACTTCCCTTGGGGGTCATTCACTGCTGACACCTTTGTTAGGTTGGGATTTGGTTAAGTAGGGATACCATCTAGAGCAGGGTAGGGACAGCCTAACCTGTGCGTTTTCCTCCAACTTAAATGAAGGAGAGATATGCGTCAATGCTGATAGCTTTATTATTCTTAGAACTTGTGTTAGTGATTTCCGTTGCTCGTCTGAGGGCTTTCCGAGAGCACATGTATGTAATTGGACCTGTGTATCTCGTGAATCTCATTCTGAGATGCCTGTATTTGCAGCTTATCATATCCTTACAATAAACTTTTGAAAGCTAGAAGTTGTTTGTGATCTTTGGGAGCAGAGTCCTTTATTGGGTGAACTAACTTGGACATGGATGTACTTTCTTCCTTAAAGACAGGCAACAAAGGTTCAGTCGACCAGATCGAGGTTTAGATCAATAGATATAAGATATCGATCAAAATCTCACCCTTCCAGTATCCAACATCAAGGATACTTATCTACGGAGGAACCTAGAAATCCATAAATTGACAGAGGGACACACTGAAGCAACATGCCTACTGCATGAGGATATGCGCCCCCTTGGAAACTATGTTATAGTATAACACATACTAACGTAGCGATGGACAAACGTCAGCCATGGCAGAATCAATAGAGGCTCAGTAAACTATATTTCCTTCCATATTAAGAGAAACCCCTGAAGAGAGACTGATACTCCCAGGATGTGTTGAGCGAACTTAAATGGATGACTGTAAAAGCATACCGACTGGCTTTGAAATGAACTAGTGGCAATTGCTGTGAACTAAAAAAAAAGAAAAACTAAAGCAACCTACTAATGCATCCATGAATGGTTTGATGACATCAAAATGTAATTCCCTTAATAGAAAAATCTAGGGTATTCTATACCTCTATTCAAGACCAAAAATCAAATGTAAAAGATGCTATGTCCTTCCAAATTATGTACCTAAGAGACATTCCTGGAAAAGAATGCAGAAGAGGGTACACCAAGCGGGTCCCCTGGACTGTGTCCAGTGAATGAACCAGAAGTGATGGTACTGAGAGTTACTCAACCCGCCTTCATGAAGCCGGAGAGGAGGCACCTGCAAAAGATAAACTGAGGGCAGGAGTCATTGCATGGACTCTTGCACACTTTGATATTTGTGAATAGTCACAAACCATTGCTGAAGGGTTTGGGGACTGTGAGCACCAAAAATTGCCCAGGGTGATTGATAAGATTTGCTGTGAAATTGCAGGATTATGATTACACTACTGAGTAGGTTCTTGGTTGGGAAAAAATGTTGCGGATTGTTTGTTGGGGCTACCTGATAAAGTAGCAGTGGAGTGTGATTTGCATACTGAGGAGGTGGTGGCTAGTGTGAAGGCCGCTATGGAAGGTTTGGATAGTTGTCTCCAAGAATGAATGGATGAGTGCTATGATCAATAATAACACACTGAAGGCAGTAGTTGAAAAGATTACATGGGTGTGAGGAGAGAGGGTACACTGACAGAGGCAGTCAAATGCATTTCATAAAGTGGTCGTTGAGTTATCTTTGCATGGCAGCAATCTTATTATGAGGGGAAACAAGTTTGTGCCGCCCAGTGTGGTGAGACCCAAGTTGCTACATTTAGCGCAGACGTACACAATCAAAAGGCTGAGAGAAAGGTTTTGGTTGCCTCTCATGGATGGTCAAGTGAAGAAGTGGGTGGAAGAGTGTAAGGTGTGTAAAAATTTGGAGAAGTGGTTGAGGGTGGACTTCAGAGTCTTGGAGGAAGGACAGCATGTGTCTGAAGCGAGTGAGATTTGAGGAAAGGTATGTTTGGACTTCAAAGGTGCGTTTGAAGCAACATGCCTCCTGCATGGGGATATGCTCCCCATTGGAAACTATGTTATAGTATAACACATACTAACGTAGGCATGAACACATGTCAGCCATGGCAGAATCAATAGAGGCTCAGTAAACTGTATTTCCTTCTGTTTAAATCTCATATTAAGAGAAACCCCTGAAGAGATACTAATACTCCCAGGATGTGTAGAGTGAACTTAAATGGATGACTGTAAAAGTAGACCCACTGGCTTTGAAATGAACTAGTGGCAATGTCTGTGAACAAGACAAAAAGAACAATTAAAGCAACCTACTAATGCACCCATGAAGGGTTTGATGACATCAAAATTTAATTCCCTTTATAGCAAAATATAGGGCATTCTATACCTCTATTCAAGACCAAAAATCAAATGTAAAAGATGCTATGTCCTTCCAAATTATGTACCTAAGACATATTCCTGGAAAAGAAAGCAGAAGAGGGTACACCAAGCGGGTCCCCTGGACTGTGTCCAGTGAATGAACCAGAAGTGATGGTACTGAGAGTTACTCAACCCGCCTTCATGAAGCCGGAGAGGAGGCACCTGCAAAAGATAAACTGAGGGCAGGAGTCATTGCATGGACTCTTGCACACTTTGATATTTGTGAATAGTCACAAACCATTGCTGAAGGTTTTGGGAACTGTGAGCACCAAAAATTGCCCAAGGAGATTGATAAGATTTGCTGTGAAATTGCAGGATTGTAATTACATTACTGAGTTGCGGATTGTTTGTCGGGGCTACCTGATAAAGTAGCGGTGGTGTGTGATTTGCATACTGAGGAGGTGGTGGCTAGTGTGAAGGCCGCTATGGAAGGTTTGGATAGTTGTCTCCAAGAATGAATGGATGAGTGCTATGATCAATGATAACACATTGAAGGCAGTAGTTGAAAAGATTAAATGGGTGTGAGGAGAGAGGGTACACTGACAGAGGCAGTCAAAAGCATTTCATAAAGTGGTCATTGAGTTATCTTTGCATGGCAGCAATCTTATTATAAGGGGCAACAAGTTTGTGCCGCCCAGTGTGGTGAGACCCAAGTTGCTACATTTAGCGCACAATGGGCATTTGTGGCAGACCTACACAATCAAAAGGCTGAGAGAAAGGTGAGATTTGAGGAAAGGTATGTTTGGACTTCATAGGCGCGTTTGCTTTTCTACCAGAACAGGAGTCTTTTGCTGCTGTCTTGGTGGATGCCAAATCCAAACGGGTTGAAGCGGTATTCATGAAGTATGGCAGTACATGGTCTACCACAGCATTTCTAGGAGAGGTGTTCAGGAGGGAAGATATTCCTTCAGTTTTGCCACCATGGATGCCAGCACCAGGAGGACACCTGATCAGTAGCGGCTACATGGATTGCGAAATGCGTGGGGAGGGAGCAGGGGAAGGGGGAACACAATTAAAAAAATGAATTTTAAATAAACAAAATAAAACTTACCTGCTCCGATGGCCTGCCTTGGTCCCGATCCTCGCGTCCCATCCAGGAATTGCTGAACACTGCGCAGGCTCCCAATCCAAGCACTACTCACATGCTGGGAATATTAGCATACTATTCCCAGCATGTGAGCAGCGCTGGGATTGGTCTCAGTTACTCGGTTCTGTGCTCGGGCATAGACTGGGAGCCTGTGTTGGTTTCTCCACCCAGCTGTATAACACAGCCAGGTAGAGAAAGGCTAAGTGTGCATGAAGGTTTGGCCTGCAAAACCGCCATGCACACTTGGGAGTGCCAACCACTCCCTCCTCCTTCTTGGTACTGCAGCGTCAGTGTGGGTGGCCATGCCCCTACCTTGGCTGGCAACCTGCAAGACTAAATATAAAATAGTAATAACAATGTTATATCATCATTTTATTTTTGTTGCTTGCCTCTGCTGATTTTCAGCGGGCGATGCTCCTCCACCACAACGGAGGAGCTGCCCTTGCACTTGATGTATGGTATATGAACAGGGACAAAGCTGGTTCTTTCATGGATGCATTATGTGCATTCCAAAGTGGTTGGTAAGGGGCACAAGTGGCTCAGAAGAGTCACGTTGTCAATGTTGGTGATTGGGTGAAGGTCATACCAGGTGGTGTTGGTGGTGGTCTGTCCAAAGTTTTGTTTCCCTTACAAGGTTAAGGCTGTGGGGGGAGGTGTTGGTAATTGGTTGAAGTTAGAGAATGGACAAACCTGCAATCTGAGGCGAGTTGCTTTGTTTCAGAAGGAAGGTGGTAGACCTGTCAAACTTACGGTGGTGTTCCCCCAAACCTTTTGCCTTTCTCCTCCATTTTTTCTGATCTAGTTTTTGTTGGCCTTCATATTCTGCATCCTTTACCACAGCTAAATAGTCCTAAAATGCATGTGCTCACTCATTAAAACACTGTCATATTGGCGTATCCCCAATTGGCATATTTAACTTACTTATAAGTCCATAGTAGAGTGGCACTAAAGGTGCCCAGGGCCTGCAAATTAAATGCTACTAGTAGGCCATCACCACTGATTGTGCCACCCACTTACGTTGCTCTTTAAACATGTCTCAGGCCTGTCATTGCAGCGTGTGTGTGCAGTTTAGCTGCCATGTCTACCTGGCAAAATAAACCTTTTACATTTGGCTGTCCCTGTAAAAGAAAAAGATAATTTCAGTGTCCAGTACTGGTGCCAGGCAACCTCACTGCACTGATGAAATTGCCTTGAAAGTGTGGTGGCAATGAAACATGTCGGCACAGTATGAAGCGGTATGCATGATTGGCAACCGATTTTAATTTGAATAAGTGCACAGTGATTGAGAAAGTTGGTATCAATCAAAGTGCAACTTATTTCAATTTTAGTTTCACATGGTCGCATTTGTGGGATGTGATTTATTCACTTCACTTATTTCTTAGCACCAATTTTGGTTTGTTTTTGACACTACACTCATATTATTTTAAGGCAAGATGGCTACCAATTATGAAAAAAGTGGGCATAGCTGGTAAGTACCAACCAGCGATCTCTATTGGTGGTGCGCACGTGAGGTGTCAACTTGCCCTTTCACTATTTTGTGATGTTTAATTTCTATACACCATTCAGTGACACTCCTGTACGTTGGTCAGGGGTAATATAGTGTGGTTACTGCCATTTGTAAAAACAAGACTAATTTAAAAGTTTAAGGCACTAAAGCGGGAGGTTACTACCTCGTAAAAGAAAGGAGAGGCATATATGGGAAATTATTTTTTGTGAATCCCTACCCCCGCTTATATGTATGGCCTCAAGAGAGGTGCCTTGAAGACCAGGTCTCAATGTATTGATTTTAAAATAAACCTTTTACCAGACCCAAACCTTCCTTTTTAATAGACATAAGACACCCCTAGGGTAGGCCCTGGACAGCCTAGAGGTGATGGTGCTATATATTTAAAAAGTAGAACAAGTACTTTTAAGTTTTATATGTCCTGGTTGTGAAAAACTCTTAAATTCTGATAAGATAACATTGAAATTACCGTATTACATTTTATAAGTGTAATTTCCAAATGGGAAAAGGTGACCTCTTCATGTTTGGTGTCTCTGGAATCACAATTTAAAATCTTAACTTAAGGTGAATTCAGATTTTAAATTGCAATTCTCAAAATGGCACTTTTAGAAAGCTGGTATTTCCCGCCTTAGCCATTTAGGGTTAGATTTATCAAGGTTTTGTGTCGCCTTTGCACCATGCAAGGGGGCGCAAAAGTGATGCAAAACCTAAGTGAAATTTAACAAGCCACGAAGGTCCACCTTCCGTGGCCTTGCATGGGTTGACAAATCTAGTGTAACGCAAGGCAGCGCAAATCGCTGACTTGTATTACTCTGCGTCAGGAAGGCATTCCAAAGGTGGAGTGTGGGTGTTCCCTCGCGTCCACCCATGGATTTTGGTGCATTTTCAGAATTACCATTAGTGAAAGACCGGAGAATGTCTCAAAATCTACACCTCCTCAGGAGAGGCGAACAAAGGGAAATATCTTTATTTCTCCTCGTTTTTTATTCTTTCTATGTGTGCTGCATTCTACAGCACACATAGGAAAAGAAAAATGCCTGCCTACAACGTAGGCATTCTTTCACCATGACGCAATGGTGCCTGCATTTGCCTAAGCAGTCAAAAGTGTGCCAGTGCCGGGAAAGGGCAGGAATGCGCTGTATAATGGGAAATACGGCACAGGAAGCAGTGCAGTAAGGTGACTTGCTTTGTTGCACTGTGTGAAAGAATGATATGTCTGGCTCTTGGTACCTGTAGCCTGTGCCTGGGTCACTTGACTGGGCGTAGCTGACAGTTGGGCTTTGTGTATTCCTCCTAGACAACTAAATAAATACTGGACCTCAGACACCCACTGTTCAAGGCACTTCTGGACCTGTGCATACTCTGCCAGGAAGAAGGACTGCTGTGCTGCTACAAGGACTGCCCCTCTGCTGGACTGCAACTCTGAAGGAGCTGCTTCCTTGCGGTGCTGACCTGCTGCCCTCTTGCCTGGGTAAGAAGGACTGGACCTGCAACTGTTGAACCCACGACCCCAGAGTGACTCCAAGGGTTAGTTTGCTGGCCTCCTGATCTGAGACTCAATGACATAACGGCTCCCCATAGAGCTCCTGGACCCAGCTGCAGCGGGTTCTTGGCCCCCAGGTGGTGTCTCTCAGGTCCTGGACCTTGGAGTGTCTAAAGGACGCTTAAATCAATATTTTAGGCTCTTTACAGCCACAAACGGCCTGTTCGCACCAAGACCGCACAGCTCGCACCGAAAACTAGCGCAAACCAGTGCCAGACCATATCTTCACACTGCAGCATTAACTGCTCGCAGGGGATCTCCAATCTGAAGCTCCAGCCTGCCATCTGCAACACCCGACCTTGCTCTTTGTGCCACACCGACAACATCCTGTGAAGCTTTCCTTGCTCCTCACAGCCCTCCCCAATGTGAATGGGATTCGTGGGACAAAAGATAAGAAAGAAAAACTTTAGCTGGACTAATCTGGGACTGTATCCAACCCACGGTCTATTGTGGTCGGCCAGAATTTTTTACTTGGACCTGGTCCAGCATGACCAGATAGCCACAGCTGGCGCTTTATGCTTTTAGGTGCTATTTTACAATGTATGCTTTAAAAACTCATAACTCTGGTTCAACTGATTGGATTTTTGTCGTTGTGGTCTTGTTTTAATTATTACATTTTGCTCGATCATTTGAACCTGGTGTGGGATCTTTTTGCATAGTGTTTTCACTGTTGAAGTGTGGCACAAATATATTACACATTGCCTCTATGTTAAGCCTTACTCCTCTGTGCCAATCTACCAGGGGGCTGAGAACAGGTTCATTTGGGGTTAGCTTGTGCCTTACACTGTCAAGGATTGTGGTTGCTGATTGATCATGGCTCACACCCCAGTCAACAAGTAACCCAGTTTCTTACAGAACGTAAGTCGGAGGTGCAGCTCATGAGTGAGGAGGAGTGTTCCGGAGGTTGTTTATGATAGATTGTGAGCTTTGCAGGAACATAGATGGCAGGGCTGCAGTTCTGCTGTGCTGCATGATGGTGGCAATACTGGGCATTCCGCATCTGCTGTTGAACAGGTGGTGAGATCTCGCAGATTACAGTAATACTTGGGTAATTATGTGTTGGGATAACTGGTCATGGTTTTTGTGTTCTTTAGAGTTTGGGGATCTGTGTTGGTGTGTTGTGTTTTTTGGTGTGTGTTACTGTTTATGTCTTTGTTATAACACTGGATATGGTTTTCTGTGATGGCAGTTTTTGTGTGTTTTGTAGTTCCTGTTCACGTTTTGCATTTGGTATATTCGTTTGTTGTGAAGGAAAGGGGAGGTGTAATTCTCAATGCTGTTCAGCTCTGTGTTGTTTCAGGGAATGTTTACTATGCAATATAACTATAAAATAACTGTGTTCTGGTGTTGTTATCTAAGACATCTAAAACGTTCGCCAGTTGCTGTTTGTGCCTGGCTTGTGTAAGTCACGGGGTTTCTGCTGATGAGTAAACTCAACTTTATTCAAACCCTTCGGTGTCTGCAGATAATTACTACAACTGCATATCCTGCTCATGTGAAATAGAATGACATGGTTTTGTAAACTGTTTTTTTTTAGAAAAAACGTTTCGATCTTTGGAAAATGAGACGGTTGCAAAGTTAAAAGATCTAAAGAAATTAAAAGTGGACTACTTTGGTGGCAATTGGTGATAGCAGAAAACAGTTCCTACTGCAACGACAGGACTCAAGGGGCAGAAAGTGGACTGGGGCAGCTTGACTGCTGTTTCCCAACAGGGCGCAACCACTGCACATCCCATGCACAGCACTCACCTCTTACCTGCCTACTTGCAGCCCCCATTTGCAACCAATGCATCCGCAGGCCTTCTGATCCCAGCACCCTGTAATCTGCAGCATTCTTCACAATACTGAGAACTCATCCACACGAAGCATTATCACACCGTGGAAGAAGTCGAGAACAGGGGGCTTCTTTAAATAAATGAAATTTATTCGACTTTAAGTACAAAGTAAAAGGGCAGCCGCTCGGCACCTCATAGACACCTGCGACTTGCTACCTGATTTTAGACTATTTCTAAGCACCACCAATAAGGGACTGAGGTACACAGCGATTGTGAAGCATTTTATCTGAGTCCTGTGGCATTATGGGCTTACTGCCGTTTATCACTGGTGCCACAGGGCTTAAGATACTATTTCAATTCAATTGAATAATCAAGTAGGCATTCCCACCAAGTTCAGTGATAACAGGCAATCAAGACGTAGCTTAATTAAAAAAATTTACTTGACAAGTGTTTTATTGCCTAGTCACCGGATAATGGTGCTATATAGGCTTTAACAAAAAAAGCACATTGCCTGCTGATTTTGGGTATTCTTTGTTAAATAAGATTCTATATATGGATTTGTATATATATAAATAAATCAACTCATGACTACATGATTACCTTGTGTTTACGGTCCAGCTATGAGATGTATCGGATGATTTTGGAAGCGAAGCTCAATTTGAGATGGCAATTCCTGAACAAATCAGGACCAAAAGCTCTGCAGAAAGGTGGACCAGACTTAATAAGTCATGAAGGAAGTCTATTTGACTTATACTCAACAGTATTATTTACTTCTTTGGAATGCTAATCATGGACTTGTTAAGCTCATTAATGTCCTCACCCAATCAAACTAGTAACGGGAGAGATGATCCAAACAAGGTTTTACTACGCCCTGACCATCCACCCAATCTAACTTTAGTGGTGAAGTGAAAATGACAACCAGATGGGTGTGAGGACCTTCTGGTCATCCCACTGTTCCGAGTTCCAGCAAGCGCTGCATATCATGTCCCTCCTTCTACTCAAACTGTTCCAGTTTCTCGTTTCATTGATTTTGCATACATTGTATCTCTATTTTGTGCATTGTTTGTAATGTGATCTTATCAGTGTGTGTGCAATTTCCATACTTTGTTTGTTGGCCCTTAGCTTGCTGTTCTCTTGTTGTATTAGACATGTTTTGGCACATTTAGCTTTTAGGTCTGTGACTTTGCTAGTTTAGTACAGTCCGTTTACGTTATCTGCTCTCTACTGTATCCTACTGAACCCACTAGGTTTCCACTATCAGAGTAAAGTTTGATTCTCGCTTCCAATCACTCTGAGACTGAAATAAATTGCTTAGCTTCTGAAAACCTTCTGAAAATATCACACCTTTAACTGAAGAAATCATTCAAGATAATAAACTCATGGATAAAGGAATGCAAGAACAAATAAAAGAGCAACAGCACCTGCACAGTATATCACCATCAACTGAATCACATTGAGGAATTTCTTAGCTCCAGAAGTCCAGAAGAGGTGGTGCAGAAGATTTTATGAGGTGTGCTTTCAGTGTATCGCTAAAGGAAGGTGCTTTGCAGATCTGTGGTTGCCGGTGAGAAGTGAAATGTGCAGTATTGGTCTCTGAACTTGAAAGTGCTGTCTTCATTTTCAGTGTCTGAGTGTTCTGGCTACACAGAGCTCGTTATGGTTGAGTGATCGGTGGGAGCTTCTGAGAGGCTGTTTTATTAAATTTAGTCCAATGCTTTGCAACAACCAATGCTCCTGTTCTGTGTTACACAAGGGGGAGAAAGCAGCGTAAAGTCATTTATTAAATATGACCCTGCTGCAGCTCGCTATCCCTGCATTGGTGCACAAACAGGCTACTTAGCCCCATGCACTGCAAAACTGTGCTTAGGTGTGTGCTTGCTGTCTATCATAGGGCTTTTATTGGAAACGTAAAAAATCCTGTCTTAATGAATTCTTAAACATTCAATATATTGCATGTGTGCTGTATAGCGCAGCATACATGCAAAGTTTGGAATGTCTCAAGTATCTTTTTTCAGGTAAAGTTTCTATCAAATAAGATACCCAGGTAGGAAAATGTATCCACCGCCTTCATACTGCATGAGCCGGATTTAAAATTTGGGAGCTTCTTTGGAAGTGCCTCTGCCACCATTACTAGGATTTAGTCTTGTTGACCCGTAGCGGCAAACTGTGCATAAATCTTGTGTACTCCTCAATTAGTATGTGCCGTGCCGTGCCCTCCCAGTTCTTGCTATGAGCACAGCATCATCTCCATAGAGGAGTACTGGGAGTGGGACAGAGTCATTGTACTGTCAAATGACACAGATGTAATTTTTGTGCTGCTTAGATTTCTTGCAATGTTCAGAAGTCAAGGATTGTCAAAGTTATGAATAACTTACGGAACAGGCGAGAAAATACACTTATCCCAATTCATATTCTGTACAAGAAACATGACGCAGAGATGCCCAGTGTTATTATCCAAGCACATTATTACGGGTGTTTACACTATGAGCAAGATTGGACGAGTGAGTGTGAGTGTGTCTCTCGTATCATTGCTTTTGCTTTCATTGCATTTCTATTTTGTGCATTGTTTGCCGGTGTGATATTCTCCTTGTGTGTACAATTTCCATACTTCGTTTGTGGGCCCTTAGCTTGCTGTCCTCTTGCCATATCACAAATGTTTTCCTACATTTTGCTTTTAGGTCAGTGGTTTTGATAGGTTAGTACGGGCTGTGCCCCAGTTCCGCATTACCAAAAAGGCACAGTAGGCACCGCCTATGGGCCCGACTCCTTTTAGGGGGCCCCTGCTACAACGGATCAAAATAATATGGATTTGATCTACTAAGAAAATTCAATCAAGCTTTTTTAAATATTGTTTTCAGATGATAGAAAAAATGAATCAACTCAAAGAAATGAAAACTTTACATTAAAGACTCTATAGAGAAAATACTATATCACTGTAATGCATACATTAACAACTTAAAGTACATAAACCAGAGAAATCAGATTCACATAGCAGTTTGTCTTCAGAAAACCTTCTGAAAATATATCACACCTTTAACTTAAGAAGTCATTTGAGATCAAAAAAACTAATGAATGAATGAATGAAAGAGCAAATAAATGAACAACAGCACCTGTACAGTACATCACCATCCGCAGAACCGCATCGATGCATTGCTTAGCTCCAGAAGTGGTGGTACAGAAGATTTTATGAGGTGTGCTTTCTGTGTATCGCTGAAGGCAGGTGCTTTGCGACACTGCAGTTGTCAACGATGAGTTAGATGCACAGCGTTGGCCTCTGAACTTTACCTTGTGGTGTGTGTTTTCAGTTTCTTAGTGTTCTGGCGACTAAGAAATCATTATGGTTTAAGGATAAGTGGGAGCTTCCGAGAGGCTTTGTTGCAAGTGACTTGGTTATTGTGAAAATAATACGTGGAGGCAGTTTTATTATATTTAGTGCAATGCTTTGCAGCAACCAATGCTCCTGTTCTGTGCTGCACAAGGGGGAGAAAGCAGTGCAGAGTCATATTTATTAAAAACGGCCATGATGCTGCTCATTATCCCTTCATTTGACCACAAAGGGGCAGATTTACCACTTTTTCACTCAGGGCAGCAGCAAGAAATGCTGCGCTGCATTAAAAGGAGAGAGCAGGACACCGCCAAATTTCCTGAAAAATGGCACTCTCCTCTCCTTTCCCTAGCGCTGGTGCTGAAACCAGCTGCCATGCGCCAAGGAAACACCATTGCGCCATGGTGCAATGGTATCTCCCCTGCCCTTCCAGTACAAAAAACTATGCACAGACTGCCTTAAACCATTTTCCCTCTTTGTGTGTGTGCTGTACAGTGCAGCACACATAAAAAGTCGGAAAGGAATGAGAAATGAAAGCAATTCTCCTTCCTTACTTCTACTTGGGTTTAGTGTCAGAAACCTATTGTGGATGTAAGGGAATGCCCATGCTTCACCCATGGTACTGCCCCCTAGGTGGTAAGTAATTATGGGAGAGGATGTAGCCTTACGGCTAGAGAGGTCGATCACGAAGCTGGGGAACTCAGTTTGAGTCTCGGCAACGACGCTCAACATCCTGTGATTCTGGGCAAATCACTTAATCTCCCTGTGACTAACAAAAGAAATGAATGCGTTAATCTGTAATGAAACTGGTGCTCATGTAAAGCGCTCTGATATTTTCAGGTCTAGTTCGCGCTTTATAAATCTCTAAAAAAAAAAATGTTTAAGGCTGTGCAATACTTTCACGTTATTTCCAGTGCTAAACAAGTTTCAGGCTGGAGAAAAATCGGGGGGAAAAAAATCGATTTGCATCACTTTTGTGATGCAAACACGGCATAAAATCTTAGCAAATCCCCCCAAAAAGGATGCTTGCCCCACGCACAACCGTTGCAAAACTGTGGTTAAGTGTGTGCTATCATAGACCGTGCATTGGAAACATACGCTTTCAGTACAAATTCCTGTCCTGATAAATTCTGAAACAGTTCACACATTGCATATGTGCTGTATAGCACAGCATACATACAAAGTGTGGAATGTTTTGAGAAGCAAAATTCCTCTAGGTAGCGCCTGCTTTAAAGAGGTGCTACTTTTTATGCAAAGGCCTTGTCTGGCTATCTTAGCAGATCAGTCTTTGCAGCAAAAACTATGCCTGCCTGCACTGATCCACCAAAATTACATCCAAGTGCCTTTGACGCACAGTCGTGAAAATCAGCACAAAGTGCACTTTGCATTGAGAAAAGGGTATCTTTCCAGCGCGATATTACTTTTACACTGGAAAGTAAATACAATTGTAAGAGTAGGCGACACTTTCCGTCACTTTGTCTGACTTTGCCCTAGTGCAAACCCTTAGTAAATCCGGAACTAGAAGCACCATTGCCTCTGCGTTCTGCATCTCGAAATGGGGCACAACATGATAGTACTGAAGGTTGACTGCTGCTATGAGCAATGAAACTCAAAATATTGTGGTTTTACTCCTTACAAATTAAACCAGGTATTATCTCGGAAAATTTGTGTATGGACAAAAAAAGACGTGAGCGAATTATGTTGCTATTATGTTGCTGCATTGGTACTGCCGTAAGGGCCAGAGCTGCCGACTTCAGTAACTGGGGATCCAGGTTTAAATACTGGCGTCGGCTCAGCAGCCTGTGATTATGAGCAATCACTTAATCTGCACGTACCTACGGACAGCGTCCAGAGACCCTGACCAGTGAGTAACGGCTTACACAAATCCGATTATAGGGCCCGATTCACAGAACTAACTTAAGACAAAATACTAAACTTACTACTTTTGGTATTCACAGAATGCACTTACGACTTTTGGTATTCACAGAATGGATTTACGACTACTAACTTTACGTCCGCACTCGGGCCGGAAATTGTGGCCCGGAGCTTCCGGCTTGGAGGCGGAGCTTGCGGCCCGGAGTCGGAGCTTCCGGCCCAGAGGCAGAGCTTGCGGCCCAGAGGTGGAGATTTCAGCCATGGCTAAATACCCACCTCTGAGCCGGAAGCTCCGCCTCCGGACCGCAAGCTCCGCCTCCGAGCCTCAAGCTCCGCCTCCGGGCCGAAATTTCCAGCCCGAGTGCGGACGTAAAGTTAGTAGTCGTAAATCCATTCTGTGAATACCAAAAGTAGTAAGTGTATTCTGTGAATACCAAAAGTAGTAAGTTTAGGATTTTGTCAAGTTAATTCTGTGAATCGGGTCCATTATTATTAACCTGGTCAACAACTAACTAAACAAAGTATCTTATTTTAGTAGTAAAAGATAGTTGAGATGTTGTACTCATCAGTTAATCGAATTATTGGCTCATGAATATGCGTTAGGGAAAACTCCCTCCTCACTCCATTGGTAGACTGAAGACACATAAAATGGGTGGATAACAGAGGAGAACTCATTGCAGTTAGAAGGGCTCAGAGTAGTTGTAAATAAGTTAATATCCAAAAGAAATACAAAAGTTGTATAAACCACAACGTACAAGTGGTCTTCTCCTAAAGCGGTCTATTGATAAAAAGAATAAATAACAAGGCAGCTTCTTGGGTTGAAAGTAAAGTGATAGAAAAAACAGCTTGAGCATTCACACAGAAGAAATTTATTGCTATAACTAATGCTGCAATACACCACCCAAGCGGGCAACAACATAACAAAAAGGTGCATATCCCCTGCCATGATAAAAGAATTCAAACAATTAATGACATCTGTGCTTCTCTTGGAGAAAAAAAACACACCTGGAGCACCAACCCTCTGGAAACAAGTGTCCTGTGTTTTCATTTTCCGGCTACCTTGAATCTGTAAGCAACAGCTGGTAGAAAACTTTCTCATGTTTACAGCACAATCAATTTCGATACAGAGGTTCATGTAATCTTTGTTGGTCCAGCCCAGCTGCGGCCAGCCCACCAAAGTTATAGCCTCTTTCCATGCTCCTGGGTTTTTAGTCCAGAAGCGGCTCTCGCCTTAGAGTCAGGATCCACTTTGTCGAAACACCACAGGGACAGTAGGTCAGCAATACCTTGGAAAGAAGGTGGACCTTTGGGTACTTCTATGTTTTCCAAAGACAGACCACTAAAGCGAGGGCTGTCTTCTAGAAATTAAATACTCCCAATATGCACGTAGAGTTTTCGGCCACATTTCTTGAACGCTGTAATCAGGGTTAACAATGATGGTAATAACTTTGCCCGACAGTGTTAATATATGTTGAAAAGATAAAATAATTAAAAAAATGATGTCTCAGATTGTACCACATAAGTCCTCATATGTTGCCTTTTCTTGCCAGTAGCAGAATAGGCAGCATACTTTATGCCACAGGGGCCGCCTTAGTACGGTGCGCCTTCCGACATCAGGCGCAGCGGCAGGTTTCCAGATGCTCAAGTCTGTGTCGGCTGAACTTTTGGGAATACTACAATCTCCCGATTTCCATAATCTCCAGATGAAGAAGGGATTGCAACAGGGTTCTTGTGATAGTGCTGCCATTGCCAGCTCCGCCATGAGAAACGTTGCCACCCAACCTCAAAGTGTAGGAGGAGATGCAAGATGTTAGAACATTCACCAATTTTTGCCAGATGTCCTGTTATTACCCACCTTTAAATAACCCTATCATCTTCTTATAACGAAGACTTTTTTATTCCAGATTCGGGTCGATTTTACTTTGTGAACTGTCTGACATGGGCTATGTGTACAAATTTAGTACGCAACACTATACAACACATCTGGCCAAAATCAATAACATTTTGCATTGAGCAAAAACGGAGGAGAACCCTTGCGCTACCTATCCCATTTCTTAGTGCTTGAGCCTCGAACATAGAAAACTATCAGTTTTCAAAACATTATAAAATATGTCTGAATGGGTCTTGTTACATGTCTTCTGGTGTGTGGGTCTAGGGCGAAAGAACAACCCATCGATAGCTTCTATTACATTCCCCTGCAAATGAGATTTTTGAACCCCAAGGAGCATTCTGGGACCAGCCACCTTCCACTGACTGCCAACACTCATGACCTAAAATTCTCTTATCAGCTTGTAACAAAGAAAGTTCATTATAAACAGAAAGACAGAAAGATCATTGTATTCACAGAGGTCTCGGGCAAGAGAGAGCCCCAAAGAGCAGCAAGGAAGACATGTAGAACATGTTTTGAAGTCTTATCACAGCTTTTTCATCTCTTGAACGTTCTGGTGGGTACGGGTCGGCAACGGCAAAGCAGCTGCTCGACCTTCATTGTCAGTAGTTTTCATTGTAGTCACTCAAAATATAATTTTATGATGGATGAGTGCATAGATTAAAGACTATCTACAGAGCATACTCCTAGAAATAAAAAAGGTCTCAGCATCGTGGAGGCTAATTCACAAGTATGGTTTCACCATCTTCGCTTTTTTTTTTTTAAGGAGTGCAGGGTGCTGGCCCAGTCTTTTGGAGATTTAGAATCAATCCATTGTCCACTTGAAGGAGCTTCGGATCCCTTTGTTCTCTCTCACTTCTGTTCAATAAGTTCATAGCTGACAAATGCTGGATCCCAGGGGTATCAGTGGCAAATTTTCTCGGTCATTTCTCTCTGCCGGAAAACAAAAAAAAAGCAATTTCTGTGTTAATAAGAGATGTCATGAACCATGATGTTCACAATTGATGTTGCCAAGGTCAGTACAACATAATCATTAGGAAAGGTAGAAAAATAATGTGCTTCAACTTCAAGTAGACAGGCTCTGGGAAAAACAGATTTCAGTCAACAATATCCCTTCACTGCTAGAAGAAACAAGATGAGAAAGAGATGAAAAAGTGTCAAGAGTGATGGAGCCATCATACTGCAACCCAGTATGTTTCTGTCTGCAATCAGTTCTTGAACTCACTGAGCAATTGTACTATGCCAGTTTCCGTGTGAAGCACACCTGTAAAACAGGAGACAACAGGGGAGAGGAGTTGGCCTAACATCAAGGGCTGTCGATCTCTATTCCGGGGAACCGGGTTTGAGTCTCGGCAAAGACGTGCAACATCCTGTGATTCTGGGCAAATCACTTAATCTCCCCGTGCCTAACAAAAGTGAATGTGTCCTCATGTAATCGCAACTTGTATTTTGTAAAGCGCTCTGATACCCGATACCTTTGGGTCTAGTTTGCGCTATATAAAACTCAATAAAAAAATTAAAAAGAACATGGTGTGCTCCCATACGTGGGTTCAGCCTACTGAAGTCTGGTGTGGTGAAAAAGATGAAGTCAGTGCTATCCTATAGTTTGTTTATGGGGAAATACAGAATTCCTTAAATGTACCCTCTTGTATCATGAACCCATGACCCATGCATATTCAGGTCACCCAAAAACGACTATATCAATAGACATATAATAGTGTCCATCAGGATGAGAACCCTTTACCAATCAGAAATTAATTATTTACAAACGTCCACTTGTGAGAATACATCCCCTGAATTTCAAATAGATACTGCTCTTGCTTTAATAAACTTTTCAATTTGCCATCATGATGAAACCTAGAACCCAAATGCTATGGCACCAGAATACACTTGGTGCTAATAATTGAAAATCTACAACCAATCGGACTATAGTTTTGTGAACAGTATATAGGGCACAATATTTATGCGAGTTGATGTTTCTGCATTTGATATGCTGGCATACAAGTACTGACTCTAACTCAGTTACCTCTCCTCTCATTCTTAGCTTACTTTCCTGGGTGCGTGGCTCATGATCGCCCCATTCCTAATATTTGCATGTGGATTTCATTGCAATTCTACCACTAGCTACATAGGTTAGAGAGTGAGAAAGCAGGCCCTATACTTACATGTTCACAAACTCTATGCATGAAGCCTCTGCATCGCTTTCAGGGGAGACAAGCTGCACTGCAGCGGAATGGAAGTCTCATATAAGAATATTTCAGGGGTACCGGTAACTCTGGGGTGGAGAAAATCCAGCTAATTACAAGTAGGACCCAGAGTGTTCACAAAGAAATGAGGAATTACCATGGAATCAGTAATTCTGGCTCCTATTCCCCCAGTAATTCCTAATTTCCCCCATACTTTCACATGGAGATTCCGGCTGTGTTCAGCAGTCAAAATCTCTGGGTGAAAGTAAAGCGATTTGCTGTTTTTCTGCAGGTCTCAAAACTCTGATGGGGCCAGTAACTCCTGCTACATCGAACTAAGAGGCCACTCATAATGAGGGCCTTAGTCTAGTGCGCAAGGGCACTTCCCCTATGTAAAATGGCACATGGGCTGATGTTGCAACACATTCTAATGTAAATGCATCGGGTGATTTGAGAATTGAGTGTGCACAAGCAGTGTTTGTGGAATGTGCTTCACTTTGTTCACAAGTTCAGATGCCAGAACTGGAGGTACCAAATTGCCAAATCCCCTCTCCAAAATTGAGACCCATCTCTGGAACCCTTAACGTACAAGCCTACTTTAGCCTTGAGACCTTGTATGTATCGAGGTATTTGCCTACAAAGGCTCTGCTCCTAATGGACCTAAATTGAAATTACAACGTAAAACCACTTACAGGCACATGCATCAAGGTAGGATTTTGCGAGTCCTAAATTGCTATTATTAAGGAATCGCAATTAAGGACTCGCAAAAGTCTATGCATGTAGGAATCATTATAAAAATAGCGATTCCTACACATTCCTTACTTGCGACTCGCAAATTGCGACTCGCAAATAACGAATGGCTTCCCATTCATTCCTATGGGCCTACAGGCCCATAGGAATGAATGGGAAATTGCATGCACAATTTGCGAGTACCAATAGGTCCTCGCAAATTGCGCATGCAATTTCAGGGTGCAAGGGTGTCAAAAGGACACCCTGTTGCACCCCTGAAATTGATCTGTGCACATATGTTGCCCTAAGGGCATGTGTGTGCGCAACATGAAACTTTGAAAATGCATTTTTCAAAGTTATTGCAAATTACCATGAATGTTCACAAACTCCAAAAATCCTTATTCCATCATGGCCGTAACAGTATTTTTGAGACCAAAATTGTATCCTATGAGTTTCAACCGCTGGCTGTTGTTATTTCAGACAGGCCTATTATTCCACCGGGCATTTCCCAGGTGGGCTGGAGCCCTTGGCCCTCTCCTGGTGCCTCTGCAACAATCCCTTGATATTTGAACAAGGCAAGGGAAGACTTCAAGCGAATGGGAGGGAGGAATGGGTAAAGTAGATCGAAAGCGATCAGAGAGGGAGAAGAGAGAGAGGAGAAATGAGCGAATGGATAAATGGAAAACGAGAGATTGCAGGCGGAGATTAAAGAAGTGGGCTGGTTTGAGCATTTTTGTCAGGGATACTTTTAGTTTCTCAGTCAGGCCCTGACTGTGTTTTAGCGAACCCCAAGTCCGAACATTTGAGAGCACTAAGCATTGAAAACTGCCAGTAGGTTTGATCTGACACTCCTAATGAAGAACCCAAAGGTAAATTACCAGAGCTGTAAAAATATTATTAAAGGGGCACATGATGAGTAGAAAGGTATCCCCGGGGTAGCTTGTCCACCTACACAAAAGGATAATTGTAGCAATAACAGAAGATGGCGACTAGTTAACATTCTTAAGTGTCTGGCATGGCTTTGCACCCTCGGTTGTCCTGGAAAGATTTTTATTTATTTTAACATCTGCAAACTATGCAGTGGATAATAGATTTTGTTAACATCTGAAAATTATGCAGCTGGTGAGAGATGGTGAGTTGTGTGTGGCAAATTCGTATTTAGCGGAGGCACAACTGAGTTTTTCCAGGTGCCCTGGCACGTTTCCAGGCATGCACTCTCTTTAAAAGCCAACTGCTGCCTGCACTCCATGTGTTTATTATTTTCACTTTTTAAGTTTTCTTGTTAAACAAACTAGTATTTTTGGTGAGGGAGAAATCTACATACCAAGGAGTAAGAGAGCTGAAGAGCAAACGAATGTAAGCGAAATGTAATCAGGGTCAGACTAGGACAGAAAATAGTTCATGGTACAAGAATAAAAGTGCCCCCATTAGCGAAATCAGCTATATAAAAAAGTGTCCTACATTCCAGAAATCAGGGCAGTTTCGAACTTGTAAAGACAAGTTGTACTGATGTTGTGCAAAGTAAAAAGGACTGCTTGCACTTTTGTTTGCTGCAGGCAATGTTTGGGGTAATATCAGGGAAATCATCAGTAAAAGGCGGCCCACTATACCAACAAACAGGTCTTCAAACAGCCAAAAAATGACCCACTACTGCCGTTTTAAACCAGCCATACTGGCACAGCCAAATTGGCTTGCAGGCCAGTCCGTCCCTGAATGCAATTTGGCACACAAAGTGTGGTCTTATATTATGACATTAACAAAAGGTCCTTGACACCTGATCATTACAGTTTTCTGTGACCGACTCAAACTTGGCATTGACATTTACTCTAGGTGAAACTGATTATCCTCCCAACGCCACCTAAAACCCCCTTTAACTGCGAGTGCACAGTGAGGCAGCATAAGCCGGACCTTCAGCAGCAGGGCCGACCGGGAATCGAAACTGGCTCTGGCAAACTGCTCTACCGGCCTCCCTGGGAGGGTAGAGGGGGTGCGGCCGAGCTGTTTGCAAGGGCCGGTTTCAGACAAATTTGTTACGGGGGGCCCCGATATTGCAGGCCCCCGGTAATGAAAATGGCCCCCAGGGGCCCAAAATCGGCCCTCACCCTAGCGGCCCACCGGGGCAATGACCGGTGCCGGCTGTCCTGTTCAGCAGTGTCCAGTCATGGAATTGAACTGTCTTCCTGACTATCAGAGCTAAATACTGCATGGGCTTACAGTAATAAGTTTATTATGCATGATTAATAAAAACCTTTGGATATACATGACATTTTAAATATCCATAAAAACAAATTAGAAGAAGGGTTAAAATATAGATCAAGAAAGATCATTGGTATCAGCTTACAGGAAAACATTACACACACAAATGGAAGCCAGTGACTTTGAAGTCTGTTCATTTAATCAGCTGCAAGGAGAATCTCTCTTAGCCAGCTGGGCATCATCCAGCAATTTCAGCATTTCTCTCCAAAAGTGGAGGACTTGTTTCATAACATATTGTGTTTCCCCTTTTTTGAAGACTGCATTAATTCTCTTTCATGCTTGAAGTATTTTTGCAGCCATTTCCCATCAATTGTTATCAAGAAGAACTTCCTGTCTCTCTAGTATTTCATGACCTAAGAGAAAACGCCCTTGACATTTTGGGATGAAAATGTGAGCGCTCTAGACATATTTTGTTTACGTTTATAAGAATGTTTGACAACGCCTGAAAATGGATTAACATTTGACACATTCCAACCAAATGTATATTCCTTTTTGTTTCTGTGGCTTAATCATTAATAAGTTTAGCTGCATACAAATTGCAGCATCACTTACACTGTACTGGTCTTTTACACTGAGTTTTTCGGCTCTTAAGACATTGATGAAATTTTCACTCAGCTTGTTATTAGTCTCAGAAGGATAAAATGCTGAGTTGTTGAATAATGAAGAATTTCTGGTTCTGCCCACAGTGTGTTTCACATAAATCTTGTTTATTTTTGTCCTGGCAGATTAGTCCTGGTTAGTTCTATAGCTCTATTTAGCCAGACCTAAATTTGGGATTGAGCCTCAGAACGTCATTGTCAAGTCATATGTATCTGTCAGTGTGAGAATCTTTCTTGCTTCCCTGTACTTTTTTTGCCTCTTCCAAAAGTATAAACAGGAACTCAAATAATAGAAAGAATATAAAATCTCCCTAAAAGTTGATGATGTTCATGCTATCTTGCACAGGCAAGGGGAGCGTTCCAAAATGGTTCCCTAGATCCTTAAAATCCAATAAAAACCTTTGTTTTGGTGGTCTGGCATAAACTGGCAATGCACGTGCCTATGCTGGACTGGATTTTAGTTAGGGATCTATGCAATAATGCCCCTTTGCTTGACGAAGTGCCCACCTCGAGCCAGAGCCTTATGCCCTCTCATACATGCCTTCACTCACACACACACTACATAATCTTATTCTTTGATTGCCACAGAGCTGATGGTGGTGAGATTTTGTGAACAGCCGAGACAACAGGGACGCGCTCGGTGGGAGGTGCCAGTGCCCTGCGTGGACCAGACAATTTGGGCGCGGGAGGCGCTAGCGCCCCAAGTAAACACATAAGGGGTAAATCTGCCCCAGACCACAATAATCGTTTTGGACGTCAAGACAATATAACCACCACAATTAAGTGTTGTTGGGAAATAATAGGCCTTGAATTTCCTAGGCCTGAGCTCTACAGGCTCACTAGATTCACTGACACAATGTGCGGCTTTTGAAGTGAGCCTGCATTCCTCCCACAACAACCCCACTCTTTTGCAAAGAAATTAAAGCTGTAAATACAGCTCCCCAGAGGGAGACAATGTTGATCGAGAGGCTCTCCTCTCCTTTTCCTCACGCTTTCTAAAAGGCAAATGTGTCACCGAGGAGAAAGGATTATTTTAATTAGCATTTTCCCATCAGCTTGTTCTTTCGTTTTTCGGCTTGTAATAGCCAAGCCTGCCTTTTCAAGGAATGGTCTTGCAGTTCAGAGAAACGGAGGCACTAGAAAGCACGAGGAGCACTTTGGAGTCATGTGATCTTGGGTAGAAACCCATTTCTCTCATAGGTACATTGAGAAATGGAGGGGGGCTCCGAGGTACTCCAAGGTTATCATCGCTTCCCCTGAAGTCTCTGTAATTTATGTTTCTTAGAAATCCATGGAAATTCGGACTTAATGTTGCTTGTGCTAGTAATTCAGTGATTACTTCTACAAGGGGGGTTTGGGTGAGCAGCTGACCGAAGGGTAGTCTGCCCCGGGGGAGATTGGGAGGGTGGTGCAGTCCAACAACTGCCATTTTGTGTTGGGCTCTATAAAGCAAAAGGTATATTTGGGGGGTTAACTTGGCCTACATTTTTCTCAGAACCCCGCCATCGGCACTGCTGAATGCCAGGGTTGCAGAATAACAAGGATATGTTGTCTTGATTGGATTTGATATGTTTTTTTAAACTTCTTTTTACTGAGATTTCAGTTACTATACACACAGCAGTTTCACAAAACTGTCATTTCAGTATTACTGGCAGATTCTTTTGTCATAGCGTATAAGTACCATTAAGCAATAATGTCCAGGCTATTTTCTACACAATCAAGCCCACTGAAGTAGCACTTGCACATCGGGTTAGCATGACATCAAATTTGAGGTTTGTGACCTCATCAGAGGTGCCGCATGGTGTGCTAGTTAGGTAGCATTGTCCAATTGTAGTGCAGGTGGGGCTCCTGGAATGTCTGCTGCCTATGGGGTGTGCATTAAGTAAGTCTTTAGTGGCTCCCATATGTCTTAGGGTCTTGACCTAAGTGGAAATAATTCTGAGTAGATGGTTAATTGTTCCTAGCAATATACCAAATCCTGCATCCATTCCTTGAATTTAGGAGCTCTCTCCCAACACCATCTGCAGGCAACCCTTAGCTTGGCCAGCAGGGACCCAAATCGTCTATTAGATGCCTCTATGTGCTCTGTGTAACCGAGCAGTGCGTTGAGAGGGGTAAGGCTTACATTCTCTCCCACTATTTGGGATACGGCATTCCCAACCTCCTCCCAGTAGTTGAAAACAAGTCTACAGGACCAGGCCAGATGGAGGAAGTGAGCTCCTTCTACACCACATCTCTCACATCGATCTGTGGGTCTCCGGCCGTACCTGTACATTTGTGTGGGGTATAATACATTGTATGTAGATACTTATAATTAATGATCTGTAACCTGCTGCTAGCCGTGATCTTTCCAGTCTGCTGGCAGCAGAATTCCCACTGTGCATCTTCAAGCGGGAAGCCCACTTCTCCCTCCCAGTTTTCCAGCGACTTGTCCTGGGGCTGCTCCCTTGTAGTGAGCGCACTACGGTATAGTCGCGCTATAGCATGTGAAGGGCTAGCGGCCTGAAACATAGCATGCAAAGGCGCTAAAGTTGGCGGCTCCTCTGGAAAAGCCAGGGTGAATGCCGCTACATCTTGCCTCAGTCGGATGTATGACGTTACAACGCAGGCTATTACAACGCCTGCCTTTACAACACGGTTTTTACATCGCATACCATTACAACGCATAGCGCTTTTGGGTGTTGGATAGTGAATAGTTTAATTTACTATTCCAACTCCAGTCCCCGTGGACACTAGGGAAGGTTATTGGAGCGTAAATTAACCTATTCCCTATCCTAGAGCGCCCCCCAGCGCAATGCGTTGTAATAGTTTGCGTTGTAATGACCGCGTTGTAATGGTAGTGCGTTGTAAAAGTTTCGTTGTAAGTGATGTTTACCGCCTCAGTCTAATATACAGAAACAGCTCCATCGAAGAGGGATCGCGCCACCCAGAGAACTCCTTTGTCGCAGAACTTCCCATTATGATACAGATACCTCCAAAGTGCTTATAGCGTAGCGACGCAGCATGCAGCGGCAGATTCCCTCATGGGTCACAGGGAGGTTGCTACGAAATTCTAATGGTAACGTGGGGGAGTGCACCACAGGGGTTCCGAGTTTCTTTGCAATGCACTTCCACGCTTTTTTCGTGCAGGCCACCGTAGAGTACCTGTCCTGTCTCTTCCGAGTCTACACCAAGACAGACAGTGGCGTGGTAGCCATGTAACCCTGCTCCACCACTAGATGTGGCATAATTGGCGGGGGTGAAACCAGTACAGTGCATAGCGTGCGTGTGCACACAAGTAGTAAAGCTCTGGATCCAGCGCTTCAACGCCACCTTTGGCAAAAGGTAAGGTGAGGGTGGTCCACTTTATTTTAGGCTGCTTACCCCCCCGCCCCCACCCCAAGGCAAAGCAAAATAATGATGTCTTCAGGGACCTGAAAAATTGACGCCCAGGGGCGTAAGGGATGTTTATAAATAAGTACAGCAGTTGTGCTAGAATTATCATTTTCATGAGCGCTATGCGCCCTACCATGGAGAGGGGCATAGCAATCCATCTAGTAATGGAGTTAGTTATGTCGACTGATCACTATGCCCAAATACTTCAACTCAGAGTGGATAATCTGATTGACAGGGCAGGGTATTAGAGGTGAGAGGGAAGATCTGAGATTTCTTCCAGTTCATTGTGATGCCTGAGTAACCTCCAATCCTGATGAACTCCCGTAACAACCCACTGAGATTTTCCTGGGGGTCCCTGATATAAAGCGTGATGTCATCCATGTAGAGTGACACCAACATGTGTCTTGTAGAGTACCTCAATGCACATTCCCTGTGGTGTTGCCGGAGAGTGGCTACCAACGGCTCCACAGCAAGAGCAAACAAGAGCGGGGACAATGGTCATCCCTGCCTTGTGCCCCAAGTTATATCAAATGGGGTGGGGGGGGAGCGCACCACTGATAAGTAATTTTGCCATGGGTTTGTGATATAATAGCTGCATCCATGAGCAGAACCATGAGGGAAAGCCCATACTCTGCAGAACAGATAGCAAGCAGTCCCACTCTAGGGAGTCAAAAGCCTTGGTGGCGCCAAGAAAGACCGCCAGCGCACTGAGCTCTGGATCTATGTCTTCTATTACTGAAAATACGGTGCACAAGTTATACGCGGTGACCCTCCCCGGGATGAAACCCGCCTGGTCTGGTCATACAAGCCCATCCATCTGCAGGCTTAGGGGATTTGCCAATAATTTAGCCAATATTTTTACATCGCAATTTATTAAGGACAGGGGCCTGTAGGAGTGCTCGCCCTCAATAGGCTTGCCTGGCTTTGACAGGGATATAATGAGGGCCTCTCTCATGGTAGGTATGAGTGTTCCAAGCTGTAGAAAGGGAGCCAGCGTGTCTATGTATGTTTTATAAAATTCAGTCAGCAACCCGTCCGGCCCAAAAGCTTTGCCCGACTCCAGGTGCATTATGGGAACTCTTATTTCACCCTCTTCAAAGTCAGTTGTGAGAAATTCACGTTGGTTGTCACTCAGCCACCCCAGCTCTACCTTTTCTAAATAAGGGTTTATGTCTAAGGGAACCGCTCTTCGCGTGCAGTGCGTCAAAAAAGGCCTGCATTATCGCTTCAGAATTCTTGTGGAGGTCCCGTTTGCACCCCGGATCTCCATGATAACAATAAGGTGGCATCTTGGGTTGCTAGGCGCAGTCACGGGGTCACGAATAAAAAAGGGCACATCTACACAGCTATGGACGATGTTTATCATAAAGATAGGAAGAGACAGGAAAGAGGACCGGAAAGGGAAGAAGGGCGCAAGGGATACATAGGCAAGGAAGGAGTGTGGAAGGCAGGGGGTGGTCGGTGGTGTGCGAATGGGCGAAGAGAAGGAAACAAGTGCTGGAACTGACTAGCGAGGGGAGAGGGGAAGCAGTGAAAGGAGAGAGAGCCACTGAAAGCAAAGAGAGGACTGGCGCTTACACGTGAGGAGAGGTATGGAGAGCATGGATATTTATTTTATACTTTGCAGTTTTAGACAGTGGGGGCACCAGCAGCAAGGGGTAAGAGCAGGGGCGGGGCAGATAATAGAGACAGGGAGCAAGCAGGGTGCTGTGGCATAGAGCCAGTCAATAATAATAATAATAATCCACATTTGTATAGCGCACAATCACCCGTAAGGGTCTCTAGGCGCTGGGGGCCGTCGGGAAGATTAAGCAAGCTATTGCCCAGAGTCACGTGGTGCTGGGCTAACCTGTCGCCGTAGCCGGGGATCGAACCGTGATCCCCAGATTCCAGCGTCAGTCGCCCTGGCCGCGGCGCCACACCTCTCCCACGTCAAGGAGTGAGAGGGCACAAAGAGGCAAAAGAGAGTGGAGCACGAGCGCCTCGCACTCATTTTCAAGCACTGCACTCATGCTTGTGGCGCGCCCCTGCACGCTCCCGCAAGGTGGATGCCACCACAAGCACGAGTGCAGTGCTTGAAAATCTCCAGAACGAAGGCTAAAGGTCCTCCTATAGTCGAGACCTAAAAATAAAGAAACAAGCATTCGTCAAATAAGTTTTTAAAACAAACAAAATGTTCATTTTAGTGGGAAGGTTGCGGTTTTTCTAAATTCAACTGAGGCCACTCATTGTCCATATATTATTTGATGCTGTTGCATTGTTCCCACAAATAAATCTGAGGATACTAACTTAATTTTTAGCCCCAACTTTCAAATTCCTTCACATTTACGCAACGTTCTCAAATTTTAGATGTATATTTTTCTTCTTTGTTTATATAGATTTTATTAATCTGTTAATATTATTTCATTTTCTAGGCTGTTACAGACCCCCGGTGTAGGCTACACAGACCCCCAATGGACCCTGGACCACAAGTGAAGAACCACTGCTCTAGAGCTATTTGCAGCCTCAATCGAATTCAAGCCCTATAGCACCTACCAAACTCAAACAGATGATATATTGATACATTTAACAGGCTGGCACTTGATTCATGAAATAACTGTGAAATATCAGGCCGAAAGTGACCATGAGCCTTTACTCTTTTGATTGGTGGAAGCCCATTTCTAAATCTGTAGTAAGCAAAAACGGTCATCAACAATTCCAACTTGGTTTCAACTAATAACAGAAAAAGAAGATGGTCTACAGATTGACCCTACCCATTTGGGATCGGTTCCACTACAATTCATTCGAACTAGCTCATAAAGTATTATTTAAGGAGATTTCATCACCCATGTCTAAACCTTGCGCAACAAAGATCAAAGCAATACCTTATTTCTTGGTAGAACCAACAATGAAGTTTTTCTAAGTTGGATCTGTTGAAAGTACTAACATTTGGATTGATGGACGATGCAAGGCAAGATAACAAAACGTTGTCAATCAATATTAAATGAAAAAAATAGCTTAGGAATGCTTCTCATAGTTAGACCTGATGGTAATTGACAGTGTTAACAATGCAGATAAAAAAAACAACAATTGGCTAAAATCTAAAATATGTTTGGGTATCAAATAACACAAAGTGACATAGTTCATCTATACTTGGTTAAAACGGGCTGGTCCACTGTCCCAATCTGTGCTGAACAGACGAAAATGTGAATGACAAAAAAACAGACCAAACGACAAAGTAGGCTCACTGAAAGACCATACAAGTAAATATATTATATGAAATATGAAATATTATAAAAATCAAAACGTCCTGGCTGACACCATACCAAAAAAGTATGTTACAAGTATTTTGCAGACCTATGCCCCAGAGTGTTTCAACGCTAACAGAATTCAATGTGGTGCGCTCTGACTTTCCACCATATGTTTGGAATGTAATCTAGAGGCTATGTTTACCTTATAATAAGCTGTGTTGGCCATTTAGAGGCAAAACTGAGGAAGGCACTTGACTAGATTAAAGTCCAGCTGACTTTACAAGTCAGAAGAGAATTTTGGAGAAAAATGTATTTGTGTGCTAGTAAACACCATTATGAGAATAACTGCTATTCCACCATAGTGGCTGGAGAAGAGATTGTCCTATTTAAAAAAAAGGGTGCAGAAAAGATCCCACAAATTACCGTCCAGTGAGTTTAATGGATTGTTTACAGAAGATTTTTTAAGAGACTGATCCTTTTAAGATTAGAAACCTAGGTACTGGATTATAGCATTATGTTGTACAGTCAGTCTGACTTCAAGAAAGAGATCAGCACAATTATTCAGGTATTTAGACTTAGCTTACTTGTGGAAAAGTATAACAGAATCAGAAAAGCATCTCTATATGTGGCTTTTATGGACTTAAGTTCTGCGTTCGTTTATATTCCTCGCACACTACATCAACTAAGAGCCCGTTAGATAATTCTCCAGTGTTATGAGAGGTCAAGATATCAACTTGATTTTGCAGATGATACCTTTTTAGTATCCTGCATGCCAATAGGTATATAAGTGTTGCTGAATACATTTTCAGACTACAGCAAGCTGAGGGATTTGATAGTTAACACAAATAAGACCACATGCTTGGTAGTTAGACCCCAACAAGCAAGTAAATACATTTATGAAGCTAAATGATATTGCACTAGAAATAGTATTTGATATCTGGGGATAAGATCAAGTCATGATGGAAAGTGGGCAAAACTAATTAGTAAGAATAGCATGGTCTTTGTTCAGAGAATGGGTGTCACTTCCTGTTTCGCTAATAGACTGAGCAGACACTTTGAGTCCCGGCCATTTGAATTATATATAAGAAGCAGGGACAAAATGTTCCGTTTATGTGGCCAAACTATGGGGGTTTACAAACACATCTGCATTAACCCTCTGTGAGAATGACTTTTTAATAAATCCACTAACGCCTTCCACGCCAGAACTTGGAGCTGAAAGATATCACAGTCTTAACTCAGCTAAGACTGCTCCTGTATTTAGCTAGTATATGGGGTGTTATAGAATGTGGAATGTTAAAGGAAACCCCTTGGTGACAGCAACAGTAGGTGCGGGAACATACATGATCATCCAGGAACACGAGGGCTTGCAAATTTGTAGGTCCTACCAGAAGCGATCAAGACAGTGACAGCTCAAATAATAAAATCCACCTATTTGAGTTGGTTTAATTCAACCAGGAAGCAAACCAGGCATGGACAGGATGACGGAATATTTCATGTCATTTAAACGTGTGCCAGTATTTAAGCAATACTTAGATAATATCGTTCTCCAATTGTAAAAAACACGTTACATTGATATAGCGCAAAATTCATTTTGCAATTGTTTGGGTGCCTAATAATGAAGAGTTGTCCGCACCTGCATATATTCTTTTGTTGTATTAAAATGAGACATTAGAACGTGAACTGTAATAATGTGAATTGTGGTGTATAAAGGACATTTGAATGTAAACGTGAAGAAATCAACAATGAAACTAGATGCAACTATCTGAAAACATTAGCATGCAGAATTTGTGCATACCATGGGCAGTTTTTTGAGTATTTGATGTGCTAATGTAACATGTTACTTTAGAAGTGCTTAGTAAAGAGTATTCATTTTATATGTCATTTTGTAATGCCTGCGTGCCATTTTCTTCTGTTGGCCAAATACTGTAGGCCTTAAGTGCATTTTTCCTGGAAGCTCTAGCATTGGATTTAATTGTTGAATTTCATGGGCATGTTGAATTTGTTCTTTCTCACGTTTCTGTGACAGGTGGCAGAATCAACCTTGGTAGTTAGAATAATGTCTTTGTTTTAGGAGTTAGGCATGGAGAGAAGGGGATACATTGAACGTTGATACTGAGATTGGAGAACTGTTGTACTTTCTCATCAAAGGCAGACTGGGAATTAAGGTCATCTCACCAAGCTTGGAAGCATCGCTGCCTACTGGAAAATTGCCTATGAAGAGTTGGCCTGACTGGATGGCGTGATACGCAAAGGACCCTGGGATACGAACTGTGGTATTGATGTAACTAGGGAAAGTGTCCAGGGACTTCTGCCTTGCTTCGAGAGAGAGAGCATCTTAGAACGAGCTCTGTCTTAGTAGCTTTATGCTGCTTGACCAAACTAATGTGGGGAGACTTCTTAGGAAGGCTTCACACGCTGACACTTTAACTGATCTTGCCTTGGGAAATGCTACATAGGGATGTTGCATTAGTGTTTTTCTAGGGACAGATTAATGCTTTAAACCCACAAACTTTCGATGAAGGGGAACCTGGACGCCTGTTCCAAAATCTTTTGTATCCTGATTCTCAAACTAATCATCTTGTGCATGTTGCACTGCCATAACTTCATCCATAGATTTGGCTTTGTATTAGTTCCAATGTATTTCTACACCCTCAGCTTGAGGTGCCACTACGTCCCGTTATTCTTGGCTTTGTAATGAATCAACTACTTTTTTTTTTTTTGCAACCACTCTGTCTTGCTTTATTTAGTTATGTATTTGTTTTTCATTTGTTTTTAAATTCTTTTTATTAACAGTCATGGACTTCAAGTAGAAAATATGGCATAGTACAATAATTTACGTAATTCGGTCAGGCACATTCAAGGTAACTATGATATAGCACATTGTACACTGTTGGACAAATCAAGGAGAATGTATGTCATCAAGGGCTAGTTGTAATGGTGGGGTACAAATATTGGCTCTGTAGTGGTTCCATGGCTCCCATATCCGGAACCCCCTCCTGATGCAGCCTCGAGCCACATAAACAGTCTTTTCACTAAACATGCACCATTCCATGTTGGTCTTCCAATCTTTCAGTGTTGGAGGGGCGGCTGCCCCCCAGGCCTGGGCTATGTTCCTTTTAGCCACCATAAAATAATCAACTACTTTTATTTGGTAGTCTGTGATACTTAAGAGTCATAGTAAATTAGAACTGAAATGATTGACCTGCTAAAGATTTCTACCCCCTGTGGTTTCCTGCTGAGACAAAGTACCATCGACTCGAGGTTCTAGAGTGAATCTAGAACATGGAACTAAGCTCCTTCACCTGGTAGCAGAGTAGGATTGTTCTCACATAAAGCAGGGGGGAAATCCAGAAAATCTTGAAGAGGCCTAAACCCCTACAGCCCCAAAATAGAGCCCAATGATCAAGGATGGAGAGCGACGGACTTTGGCGGAGACCAACGGAGTTTGACTGTGCGGCGAGAACAGCGGCGAACGGAGGAGTGAGTATTAATAGGGATGCATTGTGTGTTAAGATTGCGGGAGTGATGTGATTGTGTGATGTCAGGTAGAGTTTTGTGTGAAAGTCAAGTGAATGAGGTTTCGGGTTTGACGTGGTCCAAGGATTGAGATTTCAGTTTCAGGTCCAGTAGTGTCCTAAGATCCCGGGATATATTGAATGGTATAGAAGACATCAAGTTATTGTGATTGTATGACCACAGATTTGAGGAGTTGTCGTGAGACGTCATCGGCAGTTCCACCTAAAACAGGGAACTTTGTATGAACTGGACGTGTGGGAATCATGTGATAACTTTATGTACAGGGGTGGACTATACCGATTCAGGTGACCAGTGCAGGTCAAGGGTCGCTGTTTGTGAATAGTCTTGGATGATTGAATTCTATCGATCTTGTAGAAGGCAGACAATTACAGAGTTGTAATTGTGAGAGTGAACGTGGACTGAGAAATTGTGAAGGAGGGTGAACCACTTCGAAGAGCGAAGGTGACGTCATTGTGTGCTGTGCTGAGATAGGTTGGTTGGTGTAATGCTGCGCTGAGATTGATTGGTAGTCATCAGGAAGCTGTGATTGAGAAAGTTGTCTATTAAGGGGAAATTTTGATCTAATCTTGCTATGTTTTAGGGTGTTGCTGGATTCTTCTGGGGGGGATCAGGGAGCTGTCACTCAAGTGGATGAGGAAACACCGCTCAAGGATACTCCAGCCCATTATATGGTGACAAAAGTAGGACTCCATACTATAGTTTGGCTTCGAAATTGGCATAAAAAAGGGAATTCGGCATATCCACATTATGGTTCATTTCGATTGGAAGTGTTGTATCAGTTGAGGGGAGCCATGCCTACGCTGTGGCCTCTGCCTAGGCCAACACCGTTTGAGGCATTAGATGCATGGATGCGAGCAGCAGATGCAAAGAACAGGGAGAGATTTTAAGGAAAGATGTAGAAGGCAATGAAGGAATGTCAGGATGCACAATGGGACTCACAACTTAAAAGATGGAGAGTAGACATAATTGAGGGAGATAAGCTGTACCTAATGCCGGTAAAAGAGGGAACTTCTCAGGATAGGAATGGAGGAGAAAACGGAAATGATGGTGAGTGATACAACCCACTTTCAGAGGAGGGAAGGCGAGAACTGGCGAATGAAGTGGATATGGAAAAACTGAATTCTCTATCTCTGTGAAAGTAAGGCAAACCATGATCCTGTACAAATACATGTATTATAACCGTCAACTCCTTTTTTATAAAATTGAAAGAAGAACCACAATCCGTTCAATAGTGACTGTATAACTATCTGTATGATGTATTGAAAAAATATTTGTCTCTATACCACCATGATTTCTTGGAGTGGGTTGATATAAATACATTGCTATGTTTTATGTTTTACAGGCTAAAGAGATAAAACCGTTAGAAATAATAATTATAAATGATTTTACATGCACCAGAACTTAATGTATGTTTATTTTCCTAGGGCAATTATTTTGACCCCTGAAACATGACAGAAATCAAACATTGTCTTGATAAAGATGGATAGAATTTTGGAAACCACCGAAACGCGTCGACGCTTCACCAAGTATAATTCATGATCTCGACATCTCTTGCTGATAGACAAAATTATGGTGTACATAGCTTAGGTGTTCACAAACGGGTCCGAATATACAATCAGTACTGCATTATTCTATATCTGACAGTCCTTTCTGTCCTTGTGTTTTCAATCTTGCTGGCCAATATTGAATGTTAAAAAAATATTTCTTATTGTTTTAGTTGTGTTGAGTGGGATCCTTCTTGTCCACTCTTCTTTTAATAACCTTTTGTATTCACAATAAAGTGTAAGAATTCTTGACTTAATTTGTAATTCGTAATTATTTTCCTTTGACCCTTTGGCTCACTGCATCTATTCACACTCAAGGGAACATTCTGTTTTACTGATATGGAAAGAGTGTCAACGTCCCAGACAGGCCCTAGTGTGGGGATAGTGGAAAGGATTTCAACGGGAGTAGAGGGAAAAGGGTTACCTGCTTAAGGAGGCGCAGAGTCAAGTGGAGTTAACTCTGCTTTACGGTTACCAGAAGCCCTTACGTTATCGGTCAACTTCGGACCTGTAGTCTATGTGTATGACCCGAACTCAGTGGGAAGCTCTTGCCAGCAACAGTCAGGGTTAGGGGAGAGAATAGGCTCAGTAGGGAATGGGACCACGAACGGAAACAGTCTGTCTCTGTTGCATGTGGAATCTAGTAACCCTTTGCTGGCGACTGCAGATCCTTCGAGAATACGCATTAGGTCTAGTACCATATGATCTGTATCCTTAGCGAATTCAAATTCAGACTTGAGGATGTGGGAAACTCCAGTTAGAGGAACAATGGGGAGAACACCAGAAACCAGCATGCCCTAGAGACCACAAATTTCGAGTACTTGCTGAGAAATCGAAATAGTGATAGAGAAGGACAAAATAGCATGTTGAGTCGGGGTACGATTAAGACTCCAGTAAAGGCAAATTTGTTGGATGTGGTGGGGTTGAAGGCTGAGGTGGATGAAATAATCAGTGTTTGGCAGGAAGGTAGATGTTAGTATGCAGATTGTGCTTTCTGCCAAACTTGGTGTAATGTGCTCCTTCAGTCAGACAGAAGCAGCATACCTATAATATAATGGCTGGTCTTGGTCCTGTGTGCTCGGCTCTGGGGGAAATTTTGCAGCGCCTTAAAGCACAAAAAAACTTAGATTAATGTTTTCTATTGGCAGATATTTCCATACAAAAACACACTATTTCAAAAGTGCACACGCGATTTTCTTGAAACATCTAGAAACAGAAGCGAAGAGATTTCCCTTTACAGCGGATAAAACGCCCTTTGTCCGCGCGGAGGGCGGGCTTTTTTGGCAGTAAAACCCCCGAAGTTGCACCGAGGAGTCGGCACGAAACCCGAGCAGCGTTTGATGCTGCAACGCCGCTAATAAGGTCTTCCTTTACTGGGCTCCCAATCTCAGAAGGGGCCGAGACTTCACAGTGCACGCGAGAGCCCGAGCCCATACCGGCGAGCGCGGGCATTAATGGCTTTATTGTATTGTCACCGTGGTTGTTTCTGCAATAAGGGCCACGCATCCCGTAATTACTGTATATTATTTGTGCTATCATACCGATGAGGACCATGCGACGGGCACCTTTGTCCTTTCCGCAGCCTCTGGCACCCCATAATACTTTATATTATTAAATGCAGCAGGCATATCCGTCTTTGCAGCAACCTTGTGCTCTTGCTATCTTTTAGATTTATTTTTATTGCTATTGTTGTCACAGTTATTCTTCTAACAAACATTTATCATTCCAGTGACTTCTATATCTTTATATTATAACTGAGTTTTATATAACGCGAACTTGACCTGAATCGGGTATCGGAGCGCCTTACATAGCACCAGTTCCTTTACATGAAGACACATCCATTTTTGTTAGGCACGGGGAGATTAAGTGATTTGTCCAGAATCACAGGATGTTGAGCGTCATTGCCGAGACTCAAACCCAGTTCACCAGATTCGAGGTCGACCGCCCTAGTCGTTAGGCCAACTCCTTAATACTATTAATACTATTCTTACCGTTTGCCAGTTATTATTATTGTTACAACAAAATTTATAACGGTCAATATCATCGCTCTTTTAATTTGGAGTTCTTTAGAATGTTGTTGTTATTATTATTCCACAAATAACATTTAATGTGCTTATTCATCGTCCCATCAGTCTCGAGCTCTTTACAATAACAAAGTATTTTTATTATCATTATGCGGAAGCTCTCTTTTTCTTCGTCTGCTTTTTGTTCTAAATATCATTTTTGCAGAGAGCTAAGGCCAAACATTTTCATTTAATTCAACATACAGAGCCAATAACTGAAGAAAATATTAATAACGATCGCGTAATGTTTTTCAAATACTTCTGTCATAATACTTATTGTAAATCGTGTTTGTATTATTGTGATCGTTATTCAAACAGAAATCACCACGAACCATAAAAAAGTGTATACTTCTGAATGGGCCTTACTCACGAAATATTAATATTATTGTTATTTTTTATAGTTGTTATGCTAAGTAAGTTCTTAATAAATCTCCACATTATGCATGTCGAGTTTATTATAGCTTTACACAACTTACACCTAAAAATTTCTATAGTTATTTACAATGTTGTTGGTGGTGTTTTTATTATTAAATTGCACTAACACATCCCTCGCTCCGGCCAGTCCTACTGACTTTCGTGATGTTGGGACCCTCGTTGGCAGCTGTACAATAGTCCTTCCTTGCTTTCCTTCCTGCTGACTCGGACCCTCCTTTGCAGCTGTACAATAGTCCTTCCTTGCTTTCCTTCCTGCTGACTGGGAACCTCGTTGACAGCTGTACAATAGTTTTTCCCTGCTTTCCTTCTTGCTGAGTGGGGCCCTCGTTCGCAGCTGTACAACAGTCCTTCCTTGCTTTCTTACTTGCCGACTGGGACCTTCGTTCGCAGGTGTACAACAGTCCTTCCCTGCTTCCCTTCTTGCTGACTGGGACCTTCATTGGCAGATGTACAACAGTCCTTCCTTGCTTTCCTTCTTGCTGACTTGGGCCCTCGTTGGCAGCTGTACACCAGTCCTTCCTTGCTTTCCTACTTGCTGACTGGGACCCTCGTTGGCATCTGTACAATAGTCCTTCTTGCTTTCCTTCTTGCTGACTGGGCTCCACCTTGCATTTGGCGCTGTTTGACTTATAACTAAACGTGCATATTCAGTCTCTGATGAGTTTAGGCACTCATTCACTAACTCATCACATATGTGCCCTGTAGCTCTTTCTTCCACACATGCATCCTTCCATTCTCTGACTCATTATTGCATTCACCCACTCACCCGAATTCATTATTTCACTCATGGTTAGTAAAACACACACTCAATGTAAGCAAACATATGCAAGATACATTAATACAAAAGCAGAAAAAAGTTTTTTAAAAATGCTTTGCATTAAAGAATAAGGTAAACATAACTATGGGTGGCCATCTTGGAATGGTATAGTGTATAGTTTATCATTGTTTTAAGATTCCAACATGGCGACTCATTTAGAAGCAATATCTCAGCCAGCTTAGAATAGTGAACCAGTGATGCACCAAGGACAATACCATTGCACGAACACTGCAATAGGTCTCGCATTTGCGACCGATTAAGCTATTGGCATTGTAAATGACAATGCCATTTATTTATCTGTTTTCAAAACCAACACATAAATAAAAAAATTGTCATTTACAATGCCAATAGCTTGGAACGTAATCAGAATAATCTCATGATGGGCAATGTCAAATGCTACTGATTAATCCAGAAATATCTTGAGCACTGACACCAATGAGATATATGATATATGATATGTGTGGCTCTATGTGTGTGTGTGGCTCTGTGTGTGTGTGTGTGTGTGTGTGGCTCTGTGTGGATAGCTTTTTTTGTAGGTGGCTCTATGTGTGGGTGGCTCTGTCTGTGTGAGGGTGGCTCTGTGTAGGTGGCTCTATATGAATGACTGTGTGAGGGTGGCTCTGTGTAGGTGGCTCTATGTGAATGACTGTGGGTGGCTCTGTGTGGGTGGCTCTGTATGTGTGTGTGGGTGGCTTTGTGTGTGTGGCTCTGTGTGGGTATAAATGCAATAGGTCATGCATTTGCGAGCGATTAAGCTATTGGCATTGTAAATGACAATGCCATTTATTTAACAATTAAGCTATTGGCAATGTAAAGGACAATGCCATTTATTTATGATTTTTAAAAAAAAAATTCAAAAAATGTCATGAGTAATGCCAATAGCTCTACCTTTAATAATGCCGAGACCATTGCATTGTAAATGCTTGTTCTACTTTTGATCTTTTAATTTATCTTGCATAGGCTGGTGAGTTTATGCATGTGCGCTTTATTGCAGATTATGAGGATGAACCCAAGAAGGAGTCGTTGTACGTGCAGATGGATGTATGAGTGTAAGGATGAGTGTAGACTGCATGTATGATTACATATTGAGCGCCTACACTCACCAGTGACTGAAGTGACTGAAGACCGACTTCCAGTTATAAGACAGACGTGCTGGAATTGCCAGTGCTTGTTTCATCAGTGTTTTGGGGTCATTCACATATGACACTTGTGTATTCTCGGAATCTAGGTTTCATGCAATTAGGCCTAGGAACATCATTACTTAGAACAGAGAGGCAATTATGACATTACGATTCTGCAAAGATGAGACGCCTGAACTTTTCAAGCTGCTGCTGTCACTTAGCTTCATAAAAAGATGAAACTCGGCTGCAGAAAAGACTAACAGCAGTGGACTGGACCAATTAAATATTTTCTATGCATAAATAAATGCTATCATAAAGCTGGTATGTGTCATCGTCTAATAAGCAGCTGCAAGTTAGTCCTTTGGGGTTGATTCTGTCTTAAAGTTAAATGGAATTTATTTATTTATTTATTTATTTTATTTTTAAAGTTTTATATAGCGCGAACAAGATCTTTGCAGATATCAGAGCGCTTTACAGAAACAGTAGGTAGGATAGACAAACTGTTGAAAGCAATATAAAATTCGGTAGGGAGTGAGTTGCAAAGTAGGGTAGCAATCGCACAAGAGTATGCACACTAATAACAATCAATAAGCAATAATATAGAAGCCGTGCAATGTCGACTCGAATAAGATTATAGCACCCCAGAGGGTGAGTAAACACACTGTTGAAAACAGAATAGTAGGCAGTAGTGAGTGGATTGCAAGTTAGTAAAGCACTCAAGTCATAGTAAGGTTACATGTAAGGTTACAGTTAAATGTCAGATACAATTATATGTCAGCTACAATTAACTAACTGAGAAAAGATGACTCGGGATAGATAAAGACAACTAGTCGAGAGAATCATGCTTCACAGCCAAAACTTTCAGGGCCGAGTAAAATATTAGAAATATCTGTCCGCAAGAAATGTTTTCACCTGACTTTTCTGACCACCCACCCTTTCTTTCCGGATCCTGCGTCCCCTACATTCACCTGCCCTCCAGTTGTCCTTAACATATCAAGCCAGGGCCTCAATAGCCCATGTTGATGTCTTAGATGTCTGACGTAAGAGGCAAGTGCCAATAATAAGTCTTCTGTATCCGGGACATGTGTTGTGGGACAATGATAAAAACATGAAAGTAACAAACATATACATTGCTAGTCTTGGTGCAAACTCCACAACTCAGTTTGTGGTGTGATGGAAACATTCTCAACAAAATCTGTATAATGGAACTGGAACCAGTCCTGTCTGAAGCAGGCTTTGTTGGGGGATTATATGTAGCAGGAGAGCTCAAAGTGTTATCCATAGAATGGACAGATAATTCCCTCACAAAATACCGGATTGTTTGTGGTCCTATGATTGCACCACATCATTGAATTACATCAATGAGGGTATTTCATGTCACGAAAAGATTGAAACTCATTGTGGCTGAAGGCAAATGATAAAACACAGCCTTAGATTATAGTTTAAGGACTAGGGGCCTTATTTATATCTTGCCAGATGTACATATGGTCCAAGTCATGTTAGCACCTGAACCGAAGTTTGTGCTCCGTAAAGGCACACACTGCGATGCAGAAAAGCTAGCTGGTGACGACTTCTACTGGCTATCAGCTATCTGATCTAGTCAGTCGAGGGCTATGGATGAGGGCCTAAATTCCATATGGGACGCCTGAGGAATTTTCTGGTGGGCTGTTACACGGGAGAGAGTTTGATCCTTTGGCTAAACTCGCTTAGTGAAATTGTGAGCTGGTGTTGCAACATTTTCCACAGCGAATGTTGGTTCCAAGCCCAGAGCTCACCACAAAGGAATGCAATGAAAGGGTGGAGAAGTTCATGCAAAGCACAGGGGAGCCAAGGTCTGCAGTGATCGCATGGAAAAAGTATATTATTAAACTGAGTTCTTTCACAGACAAAGACTTGGGATTTTCTGTCATATTCCCTTTTCTTCGTCACTGTTGTCCAGTGTCCAGCCTTTTCTGAAGGAAAGTTTTACTTGTCAAAACCTCGTGTCAGCTACTTGCGTGTATGTGAATGAAAGCTATGGCAGGCATGCACCACATCAGACCAGTATGAGTATGATGTGAGATGAATGAAAGCTTGGGTAGTCATTTACCACAGCAGTCTAGGCTATGTATGATGTGGCATGAATGAAAGCTGGGGAGTTATGCACCACAACAGGCTAGTTTATGTATGATGTGGCCTTAATGCAAGCCGGGGCAGTCATGCACCACATCAAGCTAGTCTATGTGTGATATGGAATGTATTAAAGCTGAGTAGTCATGCACCACAGCAGGCAGTTTGTGTATGATGTCACATGAATTAAAGCTGAGGGAGTCATGCACCACAACAGGCTAGTTCATGCATGATGTGGCATTAATGCAAGCCGGGGCAGTCATGCACCACATTAAGCTTTGTGTGATACGGAATGAATTAAAGCTGAGTAGTCATACACCACAGCAGGCAGTTTGTGTATGATGTCACATGAATTAAAGCTGAGGGAGTCATGCACCACAACAGGCTAGTTCATGCATGATGTGGCATTAATGCAAGCCGGGGCAATCATGCACCACATTAAGCTTTGTGTGATACGGAATGAATTAAAGCTGAGTAGTCATACACCACAGCAGGCAGTCTGTGTATGATGCCACATGAATTAATGCTGAGGGAGTCATGCACCACAACAGGCTAGTTCATATATGATGTGGCATTAATGAAAGCCGGGGCAGTCAATGCACCACATCAAGGTAATGATGTGAAAAGCTGGGGTAGTTATGCACTACAGCGGGCCAGTCTATGTTTGATGTGATATGAATGAAAGCTGGGGGAAGTCATTCACCACAACAGGCTAGTTCATGTATGATATGATGAATGAAAGCCGGGGCAGTCATGCACCACATTTCTATTTCTATTCTATTTAATTGTTTATAGAGCGCCCAAATCACCCCATAAGGGTATCTCAGTGCTAGGACTGCCTAAGGAGCAGATGAAGGATGATTAGAACAATGATGTTTTCAGCAGTTTTCTGAATACTAGGTACTCTGTGCGTTGACGCAGGTTGAAGGGGAGTTTGTTCCAGTAGTGTGGGGCCAGATGGTAGAAGACCTTACTACCCTGGCGTTTTTTTTTGAAGTGCAGGATTTGGAGCCGGGCTTTGGCTCTGGAGCGGAGGGGTCTGGAGGGAACATAGTTAACAAATCTATCATTTAGGTAGCTGGGGCCTAGTCTGTTCATTGCTTTCTATGCCATACAGCAGATGTTAAATTTGATCCTTTTCTGTATTGGTAACCAATGTAGTTTTTAAAGCAAAGGGAGGGAAGCGGTTCTTGAGGGGGCATTAGTCACCAGTCGGGCCGCGGTGTTCTGGACCACTTGGAGTCTGTTTATGGCACTTTCATTAGCTGAAATCAGTAGCGCATTACAGTAATCCAGGCGGTTTAGGATTAACACCTGGATCAAGGTTATCCTGCTTGATAATGGCAGGAAGGGGAAGACTCTTCAGAGAATGCTGAGGCTATGAAAGCAGGCTCCAACTGTGGAAGACGCATGGTCGCACAGCGTGAGTTTGTGGTCCATTCGAACTCTAAGGTTTTCTACCACCTGTCTGGGACATGGGGTAGGACCCAATTCCTCTGGCCACTGGCTCGGAGACCATTTCACAGTGGCTTCGTCAAATAGCATTATCTCCGATTTAGCTGTATTGAGTTGGAGAAAATTGACTTTCATCCACGCCGCTATGGCCTTCATTCCTTCAGCAGAGGTGTTGTGAATATTAGAGTTGGATTTGTCAAATGAGAGGAGTAGTTGGGTGTCATCAGCATAGGATATGGGAATGAATCTCCGTTTCCTCAACAGTCTCGCCAAGGGAGTAACGTAAATATTAAACAAGGTGGGGCTCAGGAGGTACTCCCTTGGTCACCTTGGTTGTCTGTGAGTGGAATGGACCTAGGTTGACGGTCTGTGTTCTGTGGGACAGAAAGTTGCACGACCATTTTAGTGCGTTTCCTGTGATGCCTATGTCTCCTAGTCTTCCGAGTACGGTATGTTGGGAGATAGTGTTGAATGCTGCGGAAAGGTCATTTGGATGGATTAAACCCAGATCTTTTGACTGGGTGTGAGTGTTTGATTGATTCGGATGCTCCGTCCATCACCACCCCCTTTTGTACCGCTGCGGAAAGGTCAAGCAGCACCAAAAGCACCGCTTGACCCTTATCAAGCAGCATCCTGATGTTGTCCGCGACTGCCACCAGTGTGGATTCACTGCTGTATCTGGAACAGAATCCTGATTGTGAGGGGTCTAGGCAGTTAATGGATTCAGTGAAGTCTGAGAGGTGTTTGTTAATGTGTTTTTCCAAAATTTTGGTGAGAAGGGGAAGAAGAGAAATGGGGCGATAGTTGGTTACATCTTCCGTGGAAATGTTAGGATTCTGTCTAATCGGAAGGATCTGCATCGCTTTCCAATCCCAGGGGAGGACCCCTTCCTGCAGGGAACTGTTTAAAATAGAGCAGATGGGGTTGGCTAGTTGTTTGGTCAGAGTAGCGGCTATTTTCGCAGGTATGAGGTCAAGTGGGGATCATGATTTTGAGCACCTTAGTAGGGCTACTGTCCCTTCTGTTGTGAGTAATGGGAAGTTCTCTAACATGTGAGTGATGGGCAGGATAGGTGGTAGATCAAATTCAGGATTAGTTTGAGAATCTTCCGTAGAGGTGATTTTATTATAGATCATATTGATTTTCTGAGTTAGATGGCTAGCTATGTTGTTGCACAGTGTTTGGGATGGGGCCGATACAATGTCGCAGGCCTTAGAGTTTGTAAATGTTTTAGGGTCTGATAGAGAATTTTCTGAGAGCTTCCTGCTTGTTCAAGTGTGGTTGCAATGTGAGTTGTCCTAGCGTTTTTTAAATTACGGTGGTAGTGCGTTAAAGCATGCTTAAATTTTTCTTAATCTGTCAGGTTCTGTGAGCGCTGCCACAGGCGTTCACATTTTTTACATATACCTTTTTCTAGCCGCAGGGCGGTAGAGTGCCACGGTGCCTGGCGTCGTTTTGTGTTCGTGGGGCAATGTTTCAGTGGCGCTAACCTGTCTATGGTTGAAAGAATGCTGGCATTGAAGGAGGCTAGGCGTTTTTCTACATTTTCTGACTCGAGTGTTGAGGTGGGCAAAAGGCGGCTTCAAAGTGTGCTGTTGTAATTTTATGCCAGTGACTGTATTTTTTATGTGGATAGCATTTGGCAGCAGGCTTTGCTTCGGGCAGTTGATATGGAACTCGACCATAGAGTGGTCCAACCATGTTAGGGGGAGTGTCGCTACGCAGGATGTATCAGGGGAATTAGTATAATATCCAGAGTATGACCAGCTTGGTGGGTAAGGGCTTTATTTATTATGGTTAAATTGAGTGCATACAAAGCCTCTAGGTTGTCTAGGATTTCGCTGTGGATGTTCAGCCATATCAATCGAGTCTATGCATGATGTGATATCTCTCACATTGCAGCCAAGACTTGGAACGAGCTACTGGCAGACATCAGACGCGCCCACTCCCTGAATACCTTCAGGAAGACCCTCAAGACCTGGCTCTACGGCTAAACCAATATCTGAGTTCAGCTAAACAGATCTGCGGACATCCCCACCCCCCACACACCCCCTTAGCTCCTTGAGACCCTAACGGGTGGATAGTGCGCTTACAAGTCCCCTGATTGATTGATTGATGTGATATGAATGAAAGCTGGGTAGTCCTGTACCGCAGCAGGCCAGTCCATGTATGATGTGACATGAATAAAACCTGTGCAGCACAGCAGGCCAGTCTATGTATTAAGTGACATGAATGAAAGCTGGGTAGTCATGCACCACAGCAGACCAGTCTACGCTTGATGTGACATGAATGAAAGCTGGGTAGTCATGCACCACAGCAGAGCAGTCTACGCTTGATGTGACATGAATGAAAGCTGGGTAGTCATGCACCACAGCAGGCCAGTCTATGCTTGATGTGACATGAATGAAAGCTGGGTAGTCATGCACCACAGCAGGCCAGTCTATGTATTATGTGACATGAATGAAAGCTGGGTAGTCATGCACCACAGCAGACCAGTCTACGCGTGATGTGACATGAATGAAAGCTGGGTAGTCATGCACCACAGCAGGCCAGTCTATGTATTATGTGACATGAATGAAAGCTGGGTAGTCATGCACCACAGCAGACCAGTCTACGCGTGATGTTACATGAATGAAAGCTGGGTAGTCATGCACCACAGCAGGCCAGTCTGCGCTTGATGTAACATGAATGAAAGCTGGGTAGTCATGCACCACAGCAGGCCAGTCTATGTATGTTGTGACATGAATAAAAGCTGGGTAATCATGCACCACAGCTTGATGTGACAAGTACTTCTTCAGCTGGGAAAAGGCAAATGTTACTATAAAGAAGATCTGTTATCCACAACGCTGTACTGAATATGAAGTGCACTGTTCCTTTTGCACAAAGATACCAGACAACTAGTAAGGAACAGTATGGAATGAGCATTTTAGAAGAGAGCTTTGTTTTGAGAAAGAAAATATAGGTCTACAAAACACTACAACGTTAACAGTAGAGTTTCCACCGGTCTGAGTTTAGCCCAAACAGCTCGCATTGGGCTGTTCTGTTTGGGAACACTCCAATCCATTTGCCCCATGTCATGCAGTTAGAAGCCGCTCTGGCCACATGGCTGGTAGGGAGTCCAGACATACATCGTTCATCAACCAAAAGCAAATTAATTGGGACTGTGCCAATGATCTAAGTAGTTCACCTCAACAGCAATGGATCAGGTGGAGGGCATTCATGAAATTCCTATCACAACTACAATTTGTGTGGGAGACATGGGATGTTCACATGCAGTCGGGAAAAAAATATATAGTTGTTATTCTCAATGAAAATGCAACAATAAGTATGGATTCAAGTCATGCTACTTATACAAGGAACACAATGAAAGATCTTGTATTTGTGGTTTTGGGGAATTTGCTTTGAAATGCATTTGAGATTCATCACAAGCCGCCTTCTTTTTCAATGCGTGCAGGTGACTCAAAAGGGGGGCTATTGCCCGTGTCGGAGCGGGACCTGAACCTGAACATCAATAATGCAAAATCTTTTATTATGCAGGTCGGCACCCGGCCCAAAACCCAGTATCCCTTTAGAGTAGGTAATGCAAAGGTCCCTATAACCCGATCCTTTTGTTATTTGGGGGTGTTGTTCGACGACACCCTTAAATGGGGACCTCTCTTTCAGAGAAAAAGGGGGGAGGTTACCAGGGCAAATACTGCCATATTTAATTTTGCCTCTAAAATGGGTAAGCGGCCAGTGGCGGCATTGCTGAAATTGTATCAGGCCAAAAGTGTAGCGATAGCCAGCTACGGCAGTGAAATTTGGGGTTATGTTGCCCATTATGTTTAAAAATCGATCCTTGGTTACTGTTACCCAACACAATTCCTGCTACTGAAAGTAATGACATTTTGGAACTACGCTAAATGAATGAGTGCTGGAATTCATGTTTTAGACTGCACCGTGGGAATGTCAGTCTCCCCTTAGGTATCATAAAGTTGTTTCTGGAATACTATTGTGTTACATTGGATTATGACACAGTACATGGTCATGTTAGGAGGAATGTGCAATTTATGTTAGACTGAACCCCGATGTATGAATTTGTTACTGAAATATGACATCGGTACATGTTTCTATGTGGCAGTACTAGGCATTTGAGGTGAGCCTGGGCAAATGAGGTTTTTCCTCAACAAATTATGTTGTGTATGAGCATATTACACTAAACTATACTTATCAAGCTGTGACTTGCAAAGTGGCATATAATAGCTGAATCTGGGCATAAGAGGCTGTACAAGAGAATTTGGGGATGTACTGAAAACTATGAAGCTTCTTCTGGCATTTTAAGGGGATATGTGGCCATATGAGGCTGTGCATGCACAGCTGCACCTAGGAATATGAAGAAGATTCAGACATGTTATAGAGATACATGTCAATATGAGAAAGGATGTGGACATGTGTGCAGTAACTGCCTGTCAGGATGCACTAACCATGCAACCAGATACAACAGGAGTGATGTGGGCTTCCACACTTCCTTGATGCCAGTGCCAACTTTACAATAACAACATGTAGATTAGAAGCAGACCTAAAGAAATTGGATGGGACAAAAGAGAGAAACAGACATTGGAGACTTCACACTGTCTGGTTGCATAGCTGGGGTTTATCCACACTGCAGGTGCTCTGATATCTGAACACATGAGACTTCCTCTACAAATGTACAAATTTGGCATTTTACTTCTGAAATTGTATATGGTAAACCTGCTGATATTCTGAGATTTTAGCTCTCTATTCTGGAATGAAACTCTATGTTTTCCCTGAGCAAAAAACCTAAATAATGTTGATATGATAACTGTGACCAACACTCTGGGATACAAATATGAAAAGAGTTCTACCTTCAATATTAAGTGAAAACATTCCCTGGCTCTGATTACATGCAGTGCAACTGGTTCATCACTGTAATATGAAAGTGTTAATTAATTTCACATAAGTTAGTGTACACAAGTAGAGGTCATGCGGTTGTTTAAATTGGTACTTTAATATCTGATGTGTTCTAGTAACAATATAAAGTAAGTGTAAGGTGAGATACCTCATGTAGAAACAATGTAAGTGCAATATCATTTGTACGGCGCTCTGATACCCGCCTGGGTCATGTTCACACTATATAAAACTATATATAAATAAATAAATAATATTGAGTTCTTTGATCTAAAGGATGACTCCTTGTATAAATAACCAAGTGCAAAATAAAAGTACGTAATCCTAATGGACAACACCTAGGGAAAGATAAACCCCATTCCAACACTGTGGACCTCACAGTGTTTAAAGAGCAGCTGAAAGAAGTTTAAAGACCAGATGTAAAGTTATCTGTTGGCGTCCTTTTCTTGTTTTGCTGATAGATTCCATAGTGTGCACGTGGAAAACTTTATACAGGATGCTTTTCAACGAGCAAATAAAGACTTGTCCTGGGCCGTTTTCCTTGCAATAGGAAAGGTTTCACAGAGTCCGCATGTGGGAGTCTTTACCAGAATCAGGCAATTTATCCCATTTAGTCAGTATTCCAAAGTAATTAATGAATCTTCACTGCCCCCATCCTCTGTCTTTAGACTAATGTTATGCAATCGTGGCCGAACCAACTGAGCTACCTAGGTTTTGCTACGTCCTTTGGAAGGCACTAGACTACTTTTCAATGCAATGCATTTTTAAATATGTAATAGTCGTTTTTTTGTTTTTGCAGGATGCCAGAATCCCTGGTGAAATTGTATTACTGTTGTATTGCTCTAATTAGATGTTCTTTCTTCGTTTAAGCTCCGTGTGAACCCCTTTCGTTCTTTACGTTACCTGCACTCTTTTATGTATCTCGTTTTTTGCACGCAATTGCTCACAGCTTTTCTCTGATTAATATCTAGAGACTCAAGCCCAGCTACGACAGATGAACACATGTTTCCTTTAATTCCTTAGCAAACCAGTGCACCTGTCTAGAATACTCAGTTTTGGCTCAGCTCGGCTCCCCCTCACATCCCAGCAGGGCCAGACTGGTACAGAATCAATGTGGCCCCATTAGTGAATTAGACAGCTAAACAAGTGGCACGTGCCTGCAGTTTGAACCTGTAAGGACACGCTGTGTAAGTGTTTTTCAAGGTATGGAAGACAGCATGGATTTTTCTACAGAGCGAAAATGATAATGACCTGAATTTCAAGGAATAAGAATCAATGCTCAAGACACGCCATGCAAGAGTCTCCTGTTGCTCACATTTTACATTCATTAAAATTGGCACGTTCTTGCCACACCTTAGACTGCAATACTTTGTCCAAAGTCCACATATTGTTGAATATTACAATCCCATGCCACCCTGTAACGACAAAGCATTGTTGATAATATATGTGTAAAAAGCAATAAAAAATATGTTCAAATAAAAAAAGATAATTTCTCTTTGCTGTGCATGCCTTTTGGCATATTGTTATAGTCATTACAAATTATTTCTTTTCGGTTTATTTTTATTAGAATGCGCTGATGACATAAACCCAATATAAAACATTTACTAAAAAAAACTGGTCAATACATTAGTCCAGGAAAAACAACAGCTTAGATACTGAGGGAGGGGGGGGGGGCAATCTTAATACACAGATGGCAGAAGGAGCCCTCAAATCAGCAAGCAGCTTTTTAAAACACTGCTTAGTTAGGCAACTAGACACAGATGTAGGTATTTTCAGAACCCAAAAATAAGAATTTAAACTTACTTGTAAGGTTGGCCTGGGTCTGTTCTTTTAGCACAATGGAGTCTGTTGGAGAACAAAGCTTTTGGTTGTCGGTGGTGTGTGCTAGTTTAGATAATGTTATCTCCGCACACCAGTTGTAAGAAGAGGTGAAAAAGGTGTGTTTCAATTTGATTTATTTGATTTAATCACAACTAGGACAAGAGTATTAAGAAAAAAGTGTAGAACTTTGTTTATAGAATGTTAATTTATTTTGGTGAGATAGGTTCATCAATTTTTAGGGCAGAATGGATTATTTTTCTTAAAAGTGATAATCAAGGGACAGCTCGAAATCGTGTGTTGGGTGGTACTTTTGGATTGATTACTATGAAAACAAGGAATTAATGGTAAGTATCCAGTTTTAAGGAGTTTTTGGGGAGTCTAGAGAATCCTATGAAGAAGGTAGTACCTTCCTGAAGTTATAACAGTTATATATTGCAGGCAAGGTCTACTTTAGGCTTCACTTGTTGACAATAGCAACCTAGCCCAACCTAGCATCCAACAAGGGATTTTCATATATCCATGGGCAAACAAGCCAAATACTAACCCTCCAACGACTTCTATGTTTATTTATATGTGTTTATTTTCGTTTTTGTATAGTTTGAACCAGACCCATTTGGGAATCAGAGAGCTTTACAGCAGTTAAATTAAACAAGTTAAGATGTTGCACACAAGTGTATGTATTGGACTTGGCCCTTTTTGCGGGGTCATCTCAGAACTGTTTGCCTTCCTGTATTTTTCTGACCTGTTGTTGGTGGGTTTGTGACTCTGAGCACTTTATCGCTTCTGTTCAGTGTTAAAAAGCAGGTGCTCTCTATGGTAAGCTTGGTAACATTGGTCTACACCCGTTTGGCATATTTAATTTACCTATCAGTCCCTTGTACAGTGGTATCCTGTTAGACCTGGCATCCTTGGCGTGGTTTCCCCCTATCGTTTTGCCTCTACCTCCTGTATTTTTGATGCTGTGCTGGATTTCGTTTTTGCTGGTTTAGATGCTTTGGACACTCTGCCACTGCTGATCAGTGTCAGAGTGTAAGTGCTCCCTGTGTAAATTGTTATTGTGATTGGATATACATGATTGGCATATTTGTATCACCAAGAAGTCCCTAGTAAAGTGCACTGGGTGTGCCAGGGCTGGTGATGACAAATGCTACTAGTGGGCCTGCAGCACTGATTGTGCCACCCACATGAGTAGCCCTAAAATGGTGTCTCAGGCCTGCCACCGCAGTGCCTGTGTGCAGTCTGTGAACTGCCATGTCCTCCTGGTCAGTGTCCCCACTGACCAGGCCTAACCCTTCCCTTTCTGTGCACATTGGTCACCCCGATGGAAGGCCCAAGGTACCCCTTTGGCCAGGGCCCAGTGTATGTGAAAGGTAGGGCATGTACTTGTGCAGGTGACATGCTCTGGTAGTGAATTATAGCCATTTTTGTTTTTCACTGCTGCAAGGCTATCTTGCTCCATAGGCTATCATGGGGGATGCTGGCTACAGTGGCTACGAGCATATCTTCCCATAAGAGCAAGATAGGACATAAAAGTCTGGTATCCCTGAACTCAGAATTTAATAACACATCTTTTAGGAAAGGTGGTTTTTAACTCCTGTGTTTGAGAATAGCACTTTTAGAAAGTTGCTGTTCTCTTGTCTGACCTTTCTGTGTGCCATGGCCTGTTTGTGAATTGACTGTCTGGTTTGAGAGTGACAGGGGCTGGGGATTCCGCCCTAGTCATTCAGCCCTAGGCTGAATGAATGCATTTGTAACTTGAGTGGTGGGAGGAGATAGCACCTGGGCCTGAATAGGGCTATGCCTGCCTTCCACAATGCTGGCTCCACCTACTGCTGGGCGGCTGAAGACCCTGCCCCTCTCTCTGAAAGGAAAGGAGAAGCCAGGAAAACAAAGTGTTCAAGGAACACCCAGAACTGGTTCAGACCGGGCTCAGAGCCCTCCTGCACAAAGGGAACAAAGACTTTTTTTTTTTTTTTTTTTTTTTTTAGAAACCTTTATTCGTACAGAAAGGATATACAAAGCTGGGCCTACAACCGATCTGGCTGGCCACGATATGATAAAACAGTTAAAAAGTCCAAAGTAAAAGACACAGAATCAGACGTAAAGAAGCACATTCAATATAGCCGTAGAAAAAAGGGGGGGCGGGAAATATGAGGATCTAAACGGCCAGCAATCAGGAGCAATATGAGGTTATTTTTATATTATAACGATAGGGCGTATGACAGGCTCAGCAACAACAAAATAGTATCCGGATTCCCAACACAAATCATTAGCAACAAAAAGGGTAAAGGGCAGCAACGCAGAAATATCAGCACTATATACATCAGTATAAGAACAAATGTGGTAAACACAGAGCAATATGCAATTGGTAACAACTTTACATACCCACCACCCAATGGCACATTGGATACAAAACAGGGGGGCCGGAATAGCGACATCGTCAAAACTAGCCCGCCATACTAACCTTGGGAAAAAGGAAAAAAGGGGGGGGGGAGAGAAGAGGAAAGAAGAAAGGGAAGGAAAATACAGACTAAAAGAGAAGAATGCCGCGTCGGAACAAGCGCCCCGTAGCAATGAACATATAGAAGAACAGACATAATAGCAGCGAGGAGGGCATGGAAGTCGCAATGGAAAGCAGCAGAACTTTAAGAAGAACAGCGACATTATATACCCCACCCCCATCATACCACGGGAGGCAAGGACAGACGCGGCACTCCCATAAAGATATACAAAAGGGCCATAGAACTGAGGAAAATAAAACATCAAAGAAGACCCAACCCACCCATCCCACCCAGCACCCCTGCAGAAGGCTACGGCCTACCCTCCAAACAGCGCGCCTGTCGCCCTAAACCAGAACCCGAAATGTAGTAGAGACAAGAGAGAAAAGGAAGAAAAGACAAAAGAAGATATGGAAACAAGGTAGTAAAGAGGAGGGAGGAGCATGAGGGCAAAAATGAATACGGTCGGCTACAGCCCTCCACCCAACCATACAATCATAGTACATGTGCACCAGAGCAACATAAATTCGAGCACTATAGAACTTGCGGGGGGGTCTCTCACAACACTATGAATATGAACAACTTCGCCACGGATTCGTACACCAAAGATCTTACGGGGGTCGTGCAGCTCACCCCAATTCTTTCTTCACTGCATTTACAACCCACCAAATAACAGTGTGAAATGAGCAACACGATGTGAGGCAAGCGCACAAATGAAAAAAATTACGATAAAGGCGCAGATCAGAAAGGTCAATCAATAAGCAAGTGAATAAAAATTCAAATAGGTAGTCCAAATGTCTCAGCAACAGCAACAGGGGTAGTAAGAGACAGGAGTTCAGTCTCGCCGTTCGAAAAGGCGGGGGTGTACTGGCAAAATAGAAACAAGACCTCATCAAGGCAGAAACAAGCAATAGTCCGCCATCTTTCTCAAGCACCCGGGGATGATCGGGCCCTCGCACAACATCCAAGTCCCCAATTTCCAAACATCGAGCAGAAGGTTCCAAAGCCGCCGGCCTGCAAATCCGTCGATGGACAGCAGCACCATCCTGCGGAGCCACCGAGGGGGGTGAGTCAATGATATCACCGAGGCAAGAGGTGACCATGAAGAAGCGCCAACTCAAGATGGCGGTGGATCGCGACGAGTCTTCAGGAGCACCGGGGGCCAAGGTCGCTTGTAAAGATCCCAAAGCAGCAAGAACGTCGCCAATCGTAGGCTCACGCCCACATGGCCATGCTCCCGCGCAATCCTGCAACCGGAGACCGCCATCAAGAGGAAATACACCTCTCCGGTCGTCGGCGGCCATCTTGTAGACTTAGATCCTTCCTCACTCTCCGTCACCCCCGGAGCAGTCCACAAATGTGGGCCTTTACAGATGTCCGGGGGGGTCCCAGCAATGGTCGCCTCGGTGTAGAAGGAGAGCCCCACGAGGTGGAGGGCCGCCGATATTAGAGCCGGCGCTCCTCAAAGGTAGAGCCCGAGCGCGAGGATCCAGGGTCGATGGACGTAGCGGCGGCGGGGGGACCCCTTCACACGGTTAGTCCACGGAGCACCGCGCCCCGCACCAGCCTCACGGCCGTCAAGACAGGCCCGGTTCGGGATCACCGGGAAGTTCTCACAGTGGCTCTCTCCCGTGGTGCAGTCTCTCGGCCGGGGCAAACAATCACCACAGCAGGTCGGATCCAACAGGCGAATCCCCGGTCTCAGCTCCACGAAGGCCCCGGTTTCCTCGGGGGGGCACAACTCCGGAATCACCGCAAGCCGGAGCCTCCAGGTCAAACGGTGAGTGAAAGCGTAATGTTGCGTTTCTATATCTTCAAAAATATGTCGTCTCTGGGCAGGATATGCAGCAGGATATTTGAGTCAGGCCAGAGGGCTGACGGAGCCGAGCTACAAGGCGACCATTTCGCTCGCGAGCTTGGCTCCTCCCGGAACAAAGACTTTTAGGGGTATAAGTACAGGACCCTTTACTACAGAAAATTAGATCATCCTGCAATCAAGAAGAAACCTCTGCCAAGGAGAAAGCTGAAACTGAAGAGGGAAGACTGTCCTGCTGTTGCTCTGCTGGACTGACCTGCTGTTGCTTTGCTGCCAAGGAGAGGGGAAGGACTTTGCTTTGTGCTGTTTCCCCTTGCTTGAAGGAATCTCCAAGGGCCTGAGAAGAGCTGGCTCCCTGTTTTTGAAGTCCCAGGAACAAAAGGACTTCATCCCCAGCTTCCCTGAACTCTACTGAGAGAGTTATGTCCTTCCTGGACCCATGTCTTGTGCCTCTGGAAGTAGTACCTGTGTTGGGGAGCTGGAAACCAAGCTTTTAAAGACTTTCTGCAAGTTTTGTCGCATCGCTCGCTTGCAGAGCGCATCCCCGACAGTGCGAGGAAATTCCCGCCGCTACGAAGGCCGAGATCGTCGCAGCACCTGTTGCCGCTGCCAGAGCCGTCGCATCCTTCGTTTGCGGGACCCACCAGACTGTGCAGGAAGACTACCATCGCTGCGAGTGTCGTCGCAGAGCCTGACGTCGCTGGGTGAGATCGCCGCACCGCTTGCTTGCGGACCGCATCACGCCGCTGCGAGTGTCATCGCAGAAGCCATCGCATCGAGGAGCTGGGAGAGAAAGATCACCGCTGGTCCGCGCATCCTCGCCCCGGAGATCGTCGCAACTCCAAAGATCATCGCATCGTGCCTTTGCGAGAGAAAACTTCCTACGGAACCTACGCACCGGCATCCATACAAGTCCGCCTTCCTCCCCATACAGACCGGATTCGTCGCAACACGCCCGCTGCTGAAGCAGGGTTGTCGCATCGCCTCCCCAGGGTCTCAGGAGCAACGCATCGCTTGTTTTCCACCGCACCAGCTTCTGCTTTGGAACTTTGTCGCTTTTAAAAGGTACTGGGAGCCAAACGTGACGCAACTGTGAACTTTTCACGCAACTGTGGATTATTTTATCGCAACCTTAAGAACCCTTTTGCAACCATATTCTTGAACTATGTATGTTGGATTTTTGTCATTTTGGTCTTGTTTAGTTTAGATTAAATACCTTTATTTTTCTAAACTGTTGTGGAGTCAGTTTGTGGTTTTTTCACTGTGTTACTGTGAGTGTTGGTACAAATACTTTACACATTGCTTTTGGATAAGCCTGACTGCTTGTGCCAAGCTACCAAGGGGGTGAGCAGAGGTTATCTAAAGAGTGTTTCCTCCATACCCTGACTAGAAGCAAGGGTCCCTATGTGGACAGTGGTACCTACCTCTGCCAACTAGAGACCCCCAGTTCTAACATTGATGGTCAGCGCTGGGATTTGAACTTGTATTTGTACTAGACCCACAGTGATTGATGTACATCACTAGTGAGTGCAGACCACTATGCCACCGCATACTACTGGTTTTTTGGTTGGTTCTATTTTTGAGTAACTCTTCGAAGCATCATGTCTGTGAATGGAAAGGCAGTCAGTAAGGAGGCAGAATTGGAATTGGAATTTGTCATTGAGGATTTGTATTCCTACAAGGCTACACAGCTTAAGCAATTCTGCCAAGAGTTTGAGTGCCCCATAAAGATCAACACCAGGGAAGAGGAGTTGCAGTGAATCTTGGAGGTCCATTGGGAGGCAAAAGAGGGAAATGATGCCAGTACAGGAAATGGTTTTCAAATCACAGATCTGCCTGTGAGCAGAGTAGGCTCAAGGGCTGGCAGTAACCATTCCAGTAGGGGCTTCACTCAAGAAGAGTTAGAAGAAAATCAAAGAGCAAGGGACCATGACTACTTGGAGGTCCTGAAATTGAAAATGAAGCAATTGGAAATGGAAAAAGAGAATCAAAGAGCTGAGAGAAAAAGGGGGGCGGAGGAGAGTAAAAATGCCCGTGCCCTGGAGGAAAATAAATTGCTTTTGGCTCATGATTGGAGCATGAGAGAACTGGATCTTAAAGCCAAGGAGGTGGAAGCCAGTTCAAATGGTGGCAGCGCACAGCCAGTGCAGGGGGTAAAGTATATATTCCCAAGGATCTGGTACAGAATAACAAAAGGAGTGAGGATATTTACGCCTGGTTTACTTCTTATGAAATTGCATTGAGAATGAATGGTGTGCCTGAACAGCATTGGGGCGGGCCTGTGGAAACATTTTGAGGCTTCTGGGAGGAGTGCTCTAGAGCCCTTAGAGTTAGCAGGTGCCATGACCTACCCCAATATGAAGGAGGCCCTGTGTCTCAGGTATGGACTTACTCCAGAGCAGTACAGACTGCAGTTTAGAAACTCTAAGAAGAAAGAGTCTGAGACTTGGATGGAGTGTGTGAATTTGTACTCGTGTGCACTGGAAGGTTGGATGAAGGGGAGCAAAGTAACTGATTATAAGGGGTTGTTGCATTTAATTCGTTGGGAGCACTTGAGTAGTCTTTGAGTTCCAGAGCTGCGCCAGCATCTTTTAGACAGCAAGCTGACAGACCCCATTGAGCTTGTAAGGAGGCGGACCGCTGGACCAGTACCAGGGTCCACCGAGGAATTGTGGGTGCCACAGCCAAAGGTGGGCAGGGTCCCCAGCAGAAGAGTGGGGGGGGACAAGGGCAACCAAAAGGAGTTCTCTTAAGGGCCCCAAAATTGTTCCCAGGGAAAGGAGATCCATTCCCCCAGACCCAAGCAGCCATGGCCCCCTAGGGGCCGATTGGAAAACAGAGGTCCCCCTACCTGCTTTCACTGCAATGAGGTGGGACATGTTATCAACTGGTGCCCCAAGAAACCCCCAGCACCCGCTGGTGCTCCAGTCCCAGGGTTAGCAAGTGTAGCTTTGGGAGGGGATTTGATTTCTAGTGGGGAAGGAGAACTAGCAGTTATGACCCTTGTCTCCCTAGGAGACCAAGAGATGGTCCAGGAAACCTTACTGCCCCCTAACACTAAGAAATACGGGCAGAAGGTGATCATCAATAGGAGGGAGATAGAGGCTCTGAGAGACACAGGAGCCAGCGTGACATCCGTGAGGTGTCAGTGGGTGTCTGAAGAGCAGTGTATCCCCAATGTACTCCGCCCGGTAGTTGCAGCTGATATCTCAGTGCGCCTCTGCAAAGTGGCACGTGTTCCCTTTGAATGGGGAGGGGTCTCTGGTCTCTTGGAAGTTGTTGTCAGTGATGCCTTGCCTGTAGACTGTCTGCTAGGTAATGACCTGGAGAGTTCTCCATGGAAGGATGTAGAACACAGAACTCATTTGGAGATGTTGGGTTTGCCTGCGTGGATCTGTGTGACCACCCATACTATGGCAGCCAGTAGGGGTGGTTCAGCAGAACTGGAGCCTGAAACAGTGGCCCACAGACCTGCCAGGCGAGGAAGAGGCAGAGGGAACGGGAAACCAGCCCCAGCCGTTCCCACGGTCCAGGAAGGAGCAGAATCTGAGGGGGATGCCCTGGAACCTACAGGGGAACAGGTGGCCGAACTGGGTGACCTGCCTGAGCTGACCCATTAGCAGCAAGAAGGTGGGCCCTCCAGGGAGGAATTCTGCAAGGAGCAGAAAGAGTGCCCTTCTCTCGTGGGTATGTGGCAACAGGCTGCAGACCAGGCAGCAGGTGGAGCGTCCAGAGATCACTTCATCTACTGGGAAGATGACTTGTTATATAGCGAGCCTAAGTTTGCTGAGCCCAGTGCAGCCCGTGTGCTGGTGGTACCCACGCGCTTCAGGAACTTCCTAATGGGTCTGGCTCATGACGTGCCTCTCGCAGGACATCGGGGCAAGACAAGACCCTAAACAGGCTTGTCACCCACTTCCACTGGCCCCAGATTAGGAAGCACGTTGATTCCTTTTGCAGATCTTGCCAAACATGTCAGGCCTGTGGCAAGACTGGAGTGAAGTGCAAGGCACCCCTCCAACCCTTTCCGTGGTGAGCACCCCTTTCGAGCGGGTGGGCATCGACATTGTGGGGCCCCTGGACCCCAAGACAGACTTAGGCAACAGGTTCATCCTGGTCTTGGTGGACCATGCCACCCGGTACCCGGAAGCAGTCCCTCTCAAGACAATCACAGCACCCGTGGTGGGCCGGGCATTGATGCGGATCTTTTTCCGTGTAGTGTTCCCCAGAGAGGTGGTCTCCGACCGGAGTACCAACTTTATCTCTAGGTACATGAAGTCTCTGTGGGAGGAGTGTGGGGTAACTTATAAGTTCACCACTCCTTACCACCCTCAAGGAAATGGGTTGGTTGAAAGGTTCAACCGCACCCTGAAAGGTATGATTATGGGCCTAGCGGAGCCCATGAGACGGAAGTGGGACGTCTTTTTACCATGCCTGTTGTTTGCCTACAGGGAGGTGCCTCAGAAGTCCTTAGGGTTCAGTCCCTTTGAACTCCTGTATGGCCACCCTGTTAGAGGACCTCTCACACTGGTGAAGTAGGGGTGGGAGAAATCCCGTGGGAAAACTCCCCAGGATGTGTTCAGCTATGTGCTGGCCATCCGTAACCAGACACAACGCTTCAGGAAGCTTGCTCAGGAGAACCTGGAAGCTAGCCAGGAAGAAATGAAAAGATGGTACGACCAGAATACCACTCTGGTCGAATTTCAACCTAGGCAGAAAGTGTGGGTGATGGCGCCAGTGGAGCCTTGTGCGCTCCAAGACAAGTGGACTGGGCCACATGAGGTGGTGGAACGCAAGAGCGAAGTAGTCTACCTGGTTAACTTGAAGACTCCCAGGCAACCCCTGAGAGTCTTCCATGTGAACCGTCTCAAACCACACTTTGAGAGGTCTGAAGTGACAATGCTCATGGTTACAGATGCTGGAGGGGAAGAGGATAGTGATCCTCTCCCTGACCTCCTAGCAGCTAAGGAGCAAGACAGGTCAGTGGATGGTGTGGTCCTCTCGTCCACCCTGACTCCAGAACAGCAGAGGGACTGTCGCCAGGTGTTGGGTCAGTTTTCCTCCCTGTTCTCCCTGACCCCAGGTGTCACCAATTGGTGCGTCCATGATGTGGACACTGGAGATAGTCTGCCTGTGAAACAGAAATTTTACAGGGTAGCTGACAAGGTCAGGGCCAGCATCAAGGAAGAGGTTTCCAAGATGCTGGCGCTAGGGGTAATTGAGCCCTCCAGCAGCCCCTGGGCTAGCCCAGTGGTCTTAGTCCCAAAAGCTGCTGCGTCCGGTGCCACTCCAGAACTCAGGTTTTGTGTGGGCTACAGTGGGCTCAATGCAGTCACCAAGACTGAAGCACACCCCATTCCCAGAGCTGATGAGCTCGTGGATCGGTTGGGAGCTGCCCGGTACCTCAGTACATTTGATTTAACTTCTGGGTACTGGCAGATTGCCTTAACTGATGGGGCCAAAGAGAGGTCTGCATTCTCAACGCCAGAGGGGCACTTTCAGTTCCGAGTCATGCCCTTTGGGTTGAAGAATGCCCCTGCCACCTTCCAGAGACTGGTTAATCAGGTACTGACCGGGCTGGAGGAATTGAGCGTCGCATACCTGGATGACATTGCTGTGTTCAACTCCACGTGGGAGGAACATTTGCAACACCTCTGTGAAGTGTTGAAGGCTCTGCAAAGGGCAGGCATCACTATCAAGGCCAGTAAGTGCCAGATAGGGCAGGGATCTGTGGTGTACTTGGGACACCAGGTAGGGAGCGACCAGGTGGCGCCCCTACAGGCAAAGATTGATACCATTCGAGCTTGGGAGCCCCCCAAGACCCAGACAGAGGTGATAGCCTTTTTAGGTCTCACCGGGTATTACAGACGGTTTGTCAAGAGATATGGCACCATCGTTGCCCCCTTGACAGAGCTGACTTCCAAGAAGCAGCCCAGAAAAGTGAATTGGACCGAAGCTTGACAGACTGCTTTTGATGCCCTGAAGACTGCCATGTGCACAGCACCGGTGCTCAAGGCACCTGACTTCTCCAGTGAGTTCATAGTGCAGACAGACGCTTCAGAGCATGGTGTGGGAGCAGCACTCTCACAGATCACTGAGGTGGGCTGGGATCAGACTGGAGCTTTCATTAGTAGGAGGCTACTCCCCAGGGAACAGAGGGGGAGTGCAATTGAAAGGGAATCTTTTGCTGTGGTCTGGGTTCTGAAGAAGCTGAGGCCCTACCTGTTTGGGACTCACTTCCGTGTTCAGACAGACCACAGACCCCTCAGATGGTTAATGCAGATGAGGGGTGAGAACCCAAAACTGTTGAGGTGGTCCATCTCCCTACAGGGAATGGACTTCATGGTGGAACACCGTCCTGGCACAGAACACGCCAATGCTGATGGTCTGTCCAGGTTTTTCCGCCTTAGTGTAGAGAACTCCCAAGAGGGTGGGCAGTCCTCCTCACTTTCAGCTGGAGGGGACACTTGTTAGACCTGGCATCCTTGGCGTGGTTTACCCCTATCTTTTTGCCTCTACCTCCTGTATTTTTGATGCTGTGCTGGATTTCGTTTTTGCTGGTTTAGATGCTTTGGACACTCTGCCACTGCTGATCAGTGTCAGAGTGTAAGTGCTCCCTGTGTAAATTGTTATTGTGATTGGATATACATGATTGGCATATTTGTATCACCAAGAAGTCCCTAGTAAAGTGCACTGAGTAAAGTGCACTGGTGATGACAAATGCTACTTGTGGGCCTGCAGCACTGATGGTGCCACCCACATGAGTAGCCCTAAAATGGTGTTTCAGGCCTGCCACCGCAGTGCCTATGTGCAGTCTGTGAACTGCCATGTCCTCCTGGTCAGTGTCCCCACTGACCAGGCCTAACCATTCCCTTTCTGTGCACATTGGTCACCCCTATGGAAGGCCCAAGGTACCCCCTTGGGCAGGGTGCAGTGTATGTGAAAGGTAGGGCATGTACTTGTGCAGGTGACTTGCTCTGGTAGTGAATTACAGCCATTTTCGTTTTTCACTGCTGCAAGGCTATCTTGCTCCATAGGCTATCATGGGGATGCTGGCTACAGCCATACAACTGACCCCATAATCGCGGACACAGAGTTCTCATCATGGATCGAAAGCTCCCTTAACACCATCCTCCCCAAAAAAACGTAACGGACATCCCGTAAAAAAACGTCCTCCCCATGGTTTACCCAGGAAACCCGCCTTCTGAAAAAGTTATGTAAAAGGGCTGAAAGAACGTGGCGGAAAGACTTCAACCCCAATAGCAAGAAGGATTACAGGTTGGCCATTCTCAACTATAAAAAAGCCTTGAAAAATGCCCAAACTGTCTTCTTTCAGGAGAAAATTCATGCGGCATCTTGCTCGTCTAGGGAGACTTTCCAAATTGTAAAACTACTTTTGAAAACCCCAGAGCCCACACGTTCGACTGAACCCGCAGATAACCACTGTGATAAGCTGGCCATGTTTTTTGATCAAAAGATTCAAAACATCATCCAGCAACCCCCGCCAATCACCGCTCTGGATTCACCATCTTCGCCTCTAGTGCAGACCCAGAACCTTAAGACGAGACTTGATACATTCACTCCCATAAGTAGGGATACCTTGTCCTCCATATTCCAATCTCTTAAAAGTGGCTCACCGTCTGACCCGGCCCCAGTTAAAATCTTAAAGCTGGCAGCACCCACCATCCTTGCACCTATGGTAAACTTAATCAATGCCTCCTTAGCAGACGGAGTGGTGCCCCCTAGTTGGAAGAAGGCGAAGGTTAGAGCCCTACTTAAAAAACCTAACCCCCTCAATTTAGCCAACTTCAGGCCCATATCTCTCCTCCCCTGCATCAGTAAGATGACAGAAAAATTTATAAATGCCCAGCTGTCAAATTATCTCGAAACCAATGAATTACTCAAACCCTCACAGACGGGTTTTCGCCCTGGCCAGGGCACTGAAACAGCGATGGGGACGGTGGTCGAGGAGGCCAGGAAGATCATGGACGCAGGAGGATCAGTGGCAGTGATCCTCCTGGACCTGAGCGCGGCCTTCGACACGGTCAACCACCATATGCTGGTCCAGCGACTCAGAGATCTTGGGATTACAGATACCGCCCTGGCCTGGTTAAAATCGTTTCTCCATGACAGTCTTACTTTCGTCCGGACTCTCTATGGCCCCCATGTATGGGTAAGCCCCCTACCCCCAAATCCGAGATTAAAAGCCTCGGATTATGGCTGGACCAAAATCTTACCATGCACACCCGAGCTAGGAAAACGGCCGGAGTCTGCTATGGGCTCCTACGATCCGCCCGGAAAATTCTACCACTGCTCCCTTTTTCATCAAGGAAACTCCTGATCCAGGGCCTTATTCTGTCACGGCTGGATTATGGAAACGCACTGTTTCTGGGCGCCCCGCGGAAAGTAACCACTAAACTACAGGTGGTGCAGAACGCAGCTGCATGGATCCTTACCAATACCAAAAGTCGGTGCTCGGCCAAACCAGCCATCAGAGCACTTCATTGGCTGCCAGTGGTGGAAAGAGTGCAATTTAAGGCGCTCTGTCTAACGCACAAAATTCTCAACGGGAAAGCCCCTCCCATCTTCAGAGACCTGGTAACTCCTTATACCACCGCCAGACCTCTCCGATCCTCTAACGCCCACTTAACTTTGCCACCTAAGATCAAGAGAACAGGATCGGGAGGTCGGCGTTTCTCCTACAACGCCTCTAAACTGTGGAACTCTCCCCCCCGATATTCGTGCACAGCCCAATCTTCTGGCATTCCGGAAATCTCTGAAAACCTTGCTGTTTCCATGAGCTCCCCCCTTCTGACTCTGCCTGCACTTATTCAGCGCTGGGACTCTCACGGGCAGCCATGCGCTCTAGAAATCCTGTAACATTTATCATTTAACATTTAACAGTGGCTACCAGCATATCTTCCTATAAGAGCAAGATAGGACATAAAAGTCTGGTATCCCTGAACTCAGAATTTAATAACACATCGTTTAGGAAAAGTGGTTTTTAACTCCTGTGTTTGAGAATAGCACTTTTAGAAAGTTGCTGTTCTCTTGTCTGACCTTTCTGTGTGCCTAGGCCTGTTTGTGAATTGACTGTCTGGTTTGAGAGTGACAGGGGGTGGGGATTCCCCAGGAGGCTGGCTGAGTCAGCCCTAGGCTGACTGACTGCATTTGCAACTGGAGTGGTGGGAGGAGATAGCACCTGGGCCTGAATGGGACTTTGCCTGCCTTCCACAATACTGGCTCCACCTCCTGCTGTGCGGCTGACGACCCTGCCCCTCTCTCTGAAAGGAAAGGAGAAGCCAGGAAAACAAAGTGCTCAAGGAACACCCAGAACTGGTTCAGACCGGGCTCAGAGCCCTCCTGCACAAAGGGAACAAAGACCTTTAGGGGTATAAGTACAGGACCCCTGACTACAGAAAATTAGATCATCCTGGAATCAAGAAGGAACCTCTGCCAAGGAGAAAGCTGAAACTGAAGAAGGACAACTGTCCTGCTGTTGCTCGGCTGGACTGACCTGCTTTTGCTTAGCTGCCAAGGAGAGGGGGAGGACTTTGCTTTGTGCTGTGTCCCCTTGCTTGAAGGAATATCCAAGGGCCTGAGAAGAGCTGGCTCCCTGTTTTTGAAGTCCCAGGAACAAAAGGACTTCACCCCCAGCTTCCCTGAACTCTACTGAGAGAGTGATGTCCTTCCTGGAGTGTGTGGCCCATGTGTGGTGCCTCTGGAAGTTGTACCTGTGTTGGGGGAGCGTGAAACCAAGCTTTTAAAGACTTTCTGCATGTTTTGTCGCATCGCTCGCTTGCGGAGCGCATCCCTGACAGTGCGAGGAAATTCCCTGCCGCTACGAAGGCCGAGATCGTCGCAGCGCCTGTTGCCGCTGCCAGAGCCGTCGCATCCTTTGTTCGCTGCAAGTGTTGTCCCAGAGCCTGTCGTCGCTGGGTGAGATCGCCACATAGCTTGCTTGTGGACCGCATCACGTCGCTGCGAGTGTCATCGCAGAAGCCATCGCATCGAGGAGCTGCGAGAGAGATCACCGCTGGTCCGCGCATCATAGCCCCGGAGATCGAAGCAACTCCAAAGATCATCGCATCGTTCCTTTGCAAGAGAAAACTTCCTACGGAACCTACCGGCATCCATACAAGTCCGCCTTCCTCCCCATACAGACCGGATTCGTCGCAACACACCCGCTGCTGCAGCGGGGTTGTCGCATCGCCTCCCCAGGGTCTCAGGAGCAACGCATCGCTTGTTTTCCACCTCACCAGCTTCTGCTTTGGAACTTCTTCGCTTTTAAAAGGTACTGGGAGCCAAACGTGAAGCAACTGTGAACTTTTCACGCAACTGTGGATTATTTTATCGCAACCTTAAGAACCCTTTTGCAACCTTATTCTTGAACTGTGTATGTTGGATTTTTGTCGTTTTGGTCTTGTGTAGTTTAGATTAAATACCTTTATTTTTCTAAACTGTTGTGGAGTCAGTTTGTGGTTTTTTCACTGTGTTACTGTGAGTGTTGGTACAAATACCTTACACATTGCTTTTGGATAAGCCTGACTGCTTGTGCCAAGCTACCAAGGGGGTGAGCAGAGGCTATCTAAAGAGTTTCCTCCTTACCCTGACTAGAAGCAAGGGTCCCTATGTGGACAGTGGTACCTACCTCTGCCAACTAGAGACCCCCAGTTCTAACATATCCCATATACTCAGGGCCAGTATATTAAATGCTACTGGTGGGCTTGTAGCGCTGCTTGCCCACCCACCAAAGTAGCTTCCCAAAGCTGTCCCAGGCCTCTGCTGCTGCAGGGCTAGTGCGTGCCATTTACTTCCGCTGTGACATGGCACATTAAGGGGTTGCCACGTCTGTGACTCTCTTTTTACCTCATGTCAGTCATCCCTAAGGTAGGCCCTAGCTAGCCCTACGGGCAGGGTGACGTGTAGGCAAAAGGTAGGACATGTGCCGTAACTGTGCGGCATGTCCTGGTAGTGACAAACAGCCTATTTGGTTTCACACTGCTGTAAGGCTGCCCTCTCATAGGGATGCATTGGGGATTCCCTTATATGTGCTTCAGTGGTAATTCCTGACATGAGAGGAGTCGCATGATCAAGTTTGGTATGTTTGGAATAGTGGTGATAAATGCTGCTTACTGGTAAAAGCAGATTTATTTTTACTATTTTAGAAATGCCACTTTTAGAAGTCGGCGTTTCTGTGTGCTCTGTGTCTTTGTGCCTGCCTGTTGTGTATGGACCGTCTGGTTCCGACAGGGGGAGAGGGGATGTGTAGTGGCTCCAGAGAGTCTGGCTGAGTCAGCGCTAGGCTGAATAGGCCTGGTCGGCATTTGGAGTGGTGGAAGGAGTAGCACCTGCACCTGAATAGGGCTGGGCCTGCCTTCCACAATGAGGGTTCCCCCCCCCAGGGCTCACTCTGGCAATGGAAGTTGTTGTGCACTTGCAAAGTGCCCCCAGAACTGGTTTGGACTGGGCTCGGAGTCTATCCTTACTTACTTACTTACCTCCTCCCTGCTATTTGACCCCTAACTACTCCTCCCCCCCCTTAATGGGGACAACGTGCACTCTATGAGGTTATCTCAGGACTCACGGACTACCTCAATGCAGCTCAGCACACTTGGACTTCCGGACCTATATGTAAATACAGCTTTATTGGATGAATGTTACTCAAAAACTGTTGTGAAGCGCTCAATACCCTCGGGTCAGGCTAGCGCTATATAAAACTCATTAATAAATTAAACTATAAGTATTGGGGCTGGGACCCCATGTTGGGGGAGCTTACTTTGAACTTTTTGAACTCTAACTGGAAGAGGTAGCGTGGGACCAGGGGGATTCCTGTGCTGCCAGGGAACCGCCATCTGGACTTTGCCGGTGTGCTGTCCCGAGCCTGCTCGGGCCCTCAGTCATCCCCAGGGCGGTGCACTTGGCCTGGGTGATGTATTACAGCGTGTGGTGAGCTCTTGGGATTTTGTGCTCCCAATTCTGTTGTCCCAGTGTGGGCTCCTGCTGTAGAACAGTGCATGGAGAGCGCTTCCCCCTTTGGTTGCCCCCCCACCTTTTGCAAAGAATTAAGTGCATGTGTAGCGCATTACTGGCGCCCCGATGTGGGAAGAGTGCTCCCTATTTGGGTAGCATTCCTAACTGTGACTGGCAAGCGCAGGGGAATCGCCTGCTCTTCTTGTCCTCAGGCCCTCCGTTTGTCCTGAGAGGAGCGCCATGCTGAAGGGCGGAGAGCACATGGGGGGCGCTCCGAGACCAAGCAGGCAGCGTCTATATTTCCTAGTATGGCCCCCCTTTGGTGAAGGGGGCCACGACCTACACCGTCAGGGGGAAAGGGACCGTCCCACAATATTTCCTGGCTCCTGGGATCAGTGACATTGACTGCCTGGAATCCCCCTGGCAGGGCCCGCCTTCCTTTAAGAGAGGGGAAAGAACGCCACAGCCCTGCGCGCTGAGGACAACAAAGGATCGGAGGGAGCCTCTGACCCGTCAGAGGGAAACGAGCGAGTTCCCTGGGGGAAGGAGAAGAGAAGCGTGGCTGGTGCACGGTAGCCCTGGTGGACGTGGGTAGCCACTGGCTTTCTCCCTTGGCATGGGAGATCTGGTAAGGCTGCCAAAGGTCATGGAGGTATTCCTCTGATACTAGAGCATCCCGGCCATCAGCAACTGCCTTGTGTTTACACGGGCAACTGTGCTTTGTTCCATTTGCGCATTCGTGGGACCAAGTCAGGTCTCTCCGCCAACAAGAGCACAGTTGGTTTTAGCTATGGTCTCAGGCAGCGGCCGCAGACATACCTTTAGGGGTGTTAACTATCACCAGTTGTCAGGTGTTCCGGATTGATGACCATACAGTGAGGTGATGTTCTTGTTCCTAATGTGTGCCCTTGGCAAGTGTTGTACTATGGTGCACTGTTGATTATGTTCAGGGAGGGTGTCTAGGCACTCAGTTTCTATGCTATTTTTGTAATGTGTGCACAGTATAATTGGGTACTTTAGTGCACTGCTGATGTTGGTTCTGTATGGTGTTTTCATGCTACAAAACCCCTAAATGTTATGTGGTTATGACAGTGGCCCAATTGGCCTAGTGATTTTTGTCAATCCCTGGGAAGTCATGACAAGTGCCTGGTGGCACTGTGTAATATATGTGATTATATTCTAATGTGTTTTTCTGGATAATACAAAGACTATTTTTATATAACCTTGTGTAAAGTTTCTTTTGTGGTGTGCCTAATGTGTCGCTGCTTTGTGTGTTGTGTAGACGATTTACACATTGCCTCTGGGATAAGCCTGACTGCTCTGCCAAGCTACCAAGGGGTTGAGCAAGGGTTATCTTAAGTGTGAGACTCCCTTGCCCTGACTAGAGTGGTGGGTTCTGTCTGGCTTAGGTGCATACCACAGCCAATCAAAAACTCAATTTCTAACAGTATGCAATGCAAAGAGTGCTTAGACAAGGGTTGAGGTCAAGCCTCTGAGGGCTCTGCAGTAGATGAATGGAAATATACTAGATATTTACACAAATGTATATATTTACTTAACAAGAATATTTGGTGCAAGGGGATAAACGTTGGGAAGGAGCGTATAGGATTCGCCCCTGCAGTGGGATTAAGGAGGAGCGAGATGTAGGAAAAGAAGCATCTTCAATAGGAGCGTTGAAATCAGACAGAAAGCCATCTCCATAAAGGTGTTAATGTATTCTCCATGGATCCTTTTTCAGCCATGGCTAATAGTTAAATAGGTGTGACCAGCTGGAGGGGAATCATGACTGGAAGTATTGATGAGAAAGTGATTAGATTGTTTCTTGAAAGTGGGGTGGTTCTTATAACTGAAAGAACAGAGTTCCAGATATTGGACGAATGCCAGAGAAGAATTGTCTTAGAGTGCAGGACTTTTTGAAGACGGTTCAAGAAGAAGATGGTCTAAGCTTCTGAGATTTCAGGGCCCTGCTGACGAGATAAATTAGCAGGCAAGGACATTTGGACTCCTTCTGTGAAGAGCCTGCCGAATAATGCAGGCTAGCTTGAATTGAATTCTGGTTCCAATTGGTAGCCAGTTGAGGGTGATCAGCACGGGTGAGGAGTGAGCACATTTGTTGGCACCTGATGACAGGCAGGCTGTCAAGTTGAATGCAGCTATTTAGAAGATCTCAGCGAGTATTGGGAATGCTGGTGAGGGGTGTGTTTCCATAGTCAAGTTTTGTGAAGACTAGGGCTTGCACTGTAGTCTTGAAGTCATCGTCTGATATTGAAGGGTTTGAATTTATTCTCATTGGAATTTTGTTTTTTTTGTTGTAATTTAGTGTATTACATTTTACCCCATTGCTCTAAATTGGAGTGGGATAGTTTATTTAGTGTTTTGACTTTATTACTGTTTTAGTACTGCATAAATCCATTACACATTACCCTAAATTAAGGCTTTCTGCGCTGGGCCACAGCCACCCTCAAGTTAATTTAATGACTTTTAGGATTCGCCCCCACACAACTTGATGTTATTATTCCGTGAGATGGGTGACCACTAATCCCAAATAATAATCCACTCTCTTACAGTAGTCAATATTTTAGCTACAATAATTTTGTGGCACAATATATTTTCAACAACACTCTGGTACTAACACCTCTTTTCTTAAACAAAAAACCCATCAGGGCTCCATATTCCTCTCCACTCCTTTTAACATATCCAAGGAATCCTTTATCACTCTGTTAATCCCCAGACAACTCTTCCCCATTATATACCTACAACACTCAAATACATTTAAAGTCTCCTCCATCCATGTCATAACTGTACTAGAAAGAGTGATGAGCGAGCCACAATCACCAATCGCCAATATCACCCCCTACTGAATCCTCAGAAAGCCACAATCCCCAATCGCCAATATCACCCCCCACTGAATCCTCAGAAAACAGAATTCCTTCTGATTGCACTGCATGACAACAACACTCCTATTAAAACTTGATAGACACATCAAACTTTCTCAACTATAGCCTATCATTGTTCAAACAGCAAAATCACTGGGTTCCATCCTGGACAAGACTCTCAGTCTACACACCTAAATCAATGCCCTGACAAAGAGCGCACAACACCAAATCAGACTCTCTCAAAAAATCTAAATTCCAATGTGAAGAACCGTTGATATGAGTTTTTAAAGTTCTAAGTTAAAATAGCACCAAAAAGCACTAAGTTCTAATGATAGTCTATGGTCATGATAGATCGGGACCAATGCACACTTTCATACCAATCATGATGGATCCGGAAGCAGTATATGCCAAGCGGGACGGACTGGTCAAGAATTGTAGGTCAAGAATTTTACATTCAGGCTTAGTATGCAAAATGGAAGCCAAAATCCTTCAGCGCTGCAAGGTGCCAGGCTGTAGCCATCAAAGTCCTCTTGCAGCCAGATATCCGCTGTGCAATGTCCAGCTGAAGGCATTAGTTTAAGCGAGAAAAGGTCTGCGTGGGAGAACTGCGTGTTTCCTGCCCAGCCTTTGTACACCTTCAGTAGGTCAAGATTTTCTCATTGTGACTTAGTATCTAAAATTGAAGTCCTTTACTTCCATCTAGGCAATGCGGCAGCTTGTATCCAATGAGGGCTTCATGAAACTGGAAACCTTCTCGACAAGGGCCTGCTGAAATGGATTTGATGCCGCGGAGAAGCTTTAAGTGGAACAAACCTGCTTCTTCAACCCAGTAAACTCACACCTTCTTTGGATTGGCTCTGGTTGTTGGTTTTTATCTTCTAGCAGCTGCAAGCCAAAATTCTACCCAAAGCTTTGCAGGAGTATGTCCCTTTTTCCTCAGTTGCGCACCTAAGTCTCCTAACTCTCAGGGGAGACTCAGAGAGCATGATCCAGTAAAGGCCTTGAGTAGGTCAAGTGCAGGTCGGCTTGTGCCTGGGCACCTGGGAATCTAGCAAAAAGTGTTTTTTTGCTGTTAGTGTGTTTATAGCCACACAGGTTAGTTGTTGGCCCACTGACTCATGTAATCCACTTCTGTGTCCTGGGTTAAAGCTAGAGCAAGTCCAGTTCTTAAGGCTACTCTTAGGTTACAGCGAGCAGGATCCAGTTGTCTTGTAATCTTTTGTTCTGAGAAGGGTTCCTTGAGGTGCCACCTTTACGGGTTGCATTTGCCAATGGGTGGGGTGACTCCTGGCTCCTCCCTAGCCAATGGGTAAAAAGTGTGGAGTGATAACATTACCCCCTTTTTTCAGCATTTCCTTTTTGCTCTACTGCAAACAAACCCACGGTGCACCTTACTCCTAAAAGTCAAGATGAGGGAACTCTTCCCTCCCTTGTGCACAGCCTTTGTGACCAGTCAAAGGTTTGGACAGAGAAATGGGCAGTCCCCGGTTTCCACTCCAAAATGGTTTGGGGGGCAGCTTCCCTTCCACTGGGTTTGGAGCCAGGATGGCTATTGGTGTCTGGAGAACAAAGACTTGCCTTCCTCCAAGTTTTACTTGACATCTGCCTTTGAAAGGATGGGGCTCATCTTATTACTTTATAAGTTAATGAAGTCCATGGTCCCACCCCACCTGCCTTTCCAGTAAGGTGAATAAAAACATCACCCCACACCCAGGCTTTTGTCTCTGGTGTTGGAGTAGTTTTCACGCCTCATTGTTAGAAAGGAACTGGCAGGCCAACTGTCCTAGGCTAAAGCTGATTAGCCTAACTCTGGCTCAGGCAGGAGAATAAAACTTTCCTTATCCTAGAAATGTAATAGAAATCCCACTTTTCCAATGGATATGATCTTTAATAAACATGTAAAATAGAATTTGGATGAGTATACCAGTCGCTGCCTGTCAAAAGTTACATATTAAAGACATTTGCCAGAACACAGCAGCAGCCCTGCCAGTGAAAATAGCTAATGGGGGCTAGTCACTGGAGGAACATGCCAGCTTTTATTTTGTGCATGTTCCACTTTTAAATATTAAACACCCTACCATGTGGGCAAAAAGGTATACTTAGAGGTGTCTTATTAATATTTTAAAGCAGGGATTTGCACATGTAAGAAACAGTTATTTTGTCAGAGTTAACAGTAGGTTTTTGGGCTGCAGAAGTAAAGCTTCACATGGTCGACCTGAAACCATTTTTTATAGGCCCACTCTGTGGCTGACAAAATTGCTGCTGTAGTCCATAGGGGGAATTTAACTTCTAGCTCCTGTCTGTATTTCGTACACCATACACCAGGGACATATGGGTTAGTTAAATATGTCAGCACAATGCTGAGCTGTTTGGGTCAACCCCGTTAAATATGTCATTCAGTGGTACACCAATTGAATCATGTTTAAAGGGCGAGCCCAGACACTCTACTCCTGTTTAGCAGGGGTTATGTGCACAGAGTTCTAAGTCCAGCAAAAAAAAGATAGGGCAAAAATGTAGGCAACGTCATGCCAAATATGGTAATTTCCTACAACTACCAAAATATTGTCAAGGTTACTGACAATACAGGCAAGTTTAGCTTACTATACTTACACTCCATATATGTACATAGACAATATATATATCTTCTGTATATACTGAACAGACAATATTTTGGTAGACCATATTTTGGTTTTTATAGCATAATATTTATGTCCAAGAAATTCTGACTTGCAACCTCTGATATATTAGCATTTAACTCTAAGTCCCAACACTATATTATAGACACAGCTTTATGTTACAACAATGAGCATTATTTATACAATGTTTTTAAATGATTTCATGGTAAACTTTCTGTATGTTCCATGTTGAAGGATCACATTCTTACCAGTGGTTCCAGCTCTCGATAATCAACCAAGCTAAATTCTGTGATGAAGTAGTAAAAGTGCTTGTAACATGTGTTCACATGAGCTTCTGCGCCCACATTGATGACTCCATCAAAGTGATGAATATAAACATGGACAAAGACTCTGAATAACCTAGTGAGGATTTTCGTGCAAACTTGTTGGAAGTTCTTCGGAAATGGAGTCCCTGCAAGACAAAAAAAAGTCATGACATTTAACTCACTTTAATTGAGTGCATTCTCACTGGATAACCAATTGGATAAGTAAAGCTACACGCAATGAAGAATCTTTATTTTATTCCATATAAACTTTTAAAATCAGTTGATGACCAGCACCAAGCCCAAATATACCTTTTACAGATATTCATATGAAATTCTAATTAATTATAAAACCTAAGAATTTAATATGTCATTGATTAATTGATCTCATTCGCAGAGCAATTTGTCGATTTTATATAGGAGCAGGCCAGCATTTCATCACACAAAGTCACACACTTACATACACACAAAGACACACATTTGCATTCTCACTTTCTGCAAACTGGATTTATGTCAGTAATAGGCCAACCACCAACTACTCTACCACTACCGTGTCAAATGACCTCATCTACCATTACCTCGTTTGCCTTTCATTAATATATGTTTTACCATGTCCTTGACAATATTTACCTTAATCCTATTCTATAGCTATAATTAACATCAAACATAAACCTTTCATCAGCACTTACCATGCCCTTAAACTCATCCATAGTTTAGCTCATGTTCTTACTCTAAATCTATTAATTCCTCTAATCCTTATCTTACTAATAACTTTAAATATTTTGTTTGCCCAGTATTCTTAACCTTACACCTCCTTCAGTCCCAATTCCACTGATTGCCGCTGACCTTGCCCCAACTCTAAATCTATCCTTCACTCTGGCCCTAAACCAGCCCCTTACTCTAAAACAAACCCTGGACTTATCCCTTACGCGGACCCTAAACATACCCATTACCATAACCTTAATAATATCCATAACTCTAAACTTTTACCTTAGCCTAACCCTAATCTATCACCAACACCAACCCTGAACCTAACCTGTGCCCAAACCCAATCCATAAGCCTAAACCTATACCTTAGCTTTCCCCAAATCTAAACTTTGCTTTCAACATTACCCTCTCATTTATCCCTTCCCTAGCCTTGAAAGTATTCCTTATCTTAACCCTTTCACTGATCCTAAAACTTCTTTCTTAATTTATTTCAGTTGAGATAATAGTATTGACAAGCAAATGGTATTGAGGTTATGGTACTTGAATAGGTGAAAGTGAGGAGGCAAAGATGCCACCCTCTTCTAAATCCTGCTCGCGAGGTCTTCTTCTATGGTTTAAATTAAAACTGGATGCTTGCTTATTCAGATAACGTCTGGCCAAGAGAGGGGGCTCTGAGGTCCAAAGTCTTTTCTAAATATTTATATAATATGTAAATATACATATACCTTGTGTTTGCCAAATAAAAGCTATCATTACCTATATATAGTCTACAACAGTCTTGGTAAAACACAGCACAAACAACTCCATTAACAGTGTGAAGACAGGACGAATTTTAGTGTAGATTGTAAATTAGTGATCGTTATACACAATTTGTACATATCCGAATATTAGACCTTTTGCCAGGGCTTGGGTCATCCTGCTGTCTAGTTGATATGCACCCTGATCGACCCCCAAATGAGCCTCCTTTTTTTTACCTAAAATCCCTCATCTAATATGATAATTATGTATTTGGACTGTAGGCCTACAAACACAAAGCACTTTCTTGACTGGACAGGTGAGTCTTGAGGATTATTGTAAGTAGCAGGAGTAAGGGATCTTGCTGGATCTGGATGATTTTGACAGGTTGTTAGTTACTGGGACTTATAAAGCACACTATACCCATAGGTGTCAAAACACTGGTGGAGAGCATTGAGATTCTGAATCGGATTGTGAATCTGTTTTCTCAAGCTAAAGTAGACATTGCTGTATTTTTATTTTTGTATTTATTTGTTTAACCCCTTCCACGCTCATGACGAGCTGGGCTCGTCATGAGGTAGCCTCCTCGCACGCTCATGACGAGCCCAGCTCGTCATGTAAAGTGCGTTTTTAAAAAACTCAGCGTGCGAGCGGAATTCCGCCCGCACGCATGCGGTTAATGCGATTTTCTATAGCGCGAACTTTACCCGAAGGTGTCAGAGCGCTTTACATAAGAACCAGTTGCGATACATAAGGATTTAGGATTACATGCATTACATAAAAGATACAAACAGGAATTTTTTTTCCAAAAGTATACATTGTAAAGTCACACAAGGAAGAGATACGAACAGAAAAAAAATTGCAAATGTACAAGTAGTAAAGTCACGCAAGGAGGAGATACAAATGGATAAACTCTAAGCGTCACATAGGAATGGTAGAGAGTACAATCGTCTACTAGATATACTAGTGATTAGAGCTATCGGTATATACATAAATATACAAATAGTAGATTGGGAGGGAGTAGGGAGGGTGGGAGGGTTACAAGGGTATGGAGAAAAGCCACAGCAGAAAAGGGAAAAAACATTTGAGGATCGTCGAGGGGGAAACGAGGGAAAAGGGTAAAGGACGAGGGAACAGACAAGATGGCGGGCCAGGGTCAAGAGAAAAAAACGGCCGAGAGCAGCAGCAAAATGGCGGCCAGGCCAAAAGAAGTGAGTATGACCCAAAGTGCCAGGAGAAGTCCGGGGGGGGGGGTGCAAAGTTAAAAAATCAAAGTCAGGATAGGAGAGGAGGCATGTGGGCTGGGGTCCACTGGAGCAATGCCGAAAGACCATCTGCCGGTCATGGCTCCCGCGCCCCCATACCTGGGGAAAGTTCACTGGGGTCCCCAACGCCAATGACGGGGCAAGGCAAAATCCAGGAAGATAGACTGCATGGGGAGGCAGCGGGTGGTGGGCAGGCAGTGGGGGCACATCAGCAAAGACGTCCCGCTGTCCCGGGAGGAGGGAGAACACCACAAAGCCGTCCCACATCATCTGGGGCCATATAGAGGAGCCGTAGCAACGCCAAAGCTGGATGGGTACAGGAGGAGGGCACAGGAGGAGGGAAAGCTCTTCAGGCGATGCTTTGGCAGCAGCCGTTCGCGAGCTTGAAAGTCCGCCCGGGGAGTCATTGGCACCGATGTCCCTAAGGCGCAGCCATTTTGGGGTTAGACGAGCCGCGGGGCAGAGCAGACTGGAGCGCATTTCTGATGAGAGCAGCAAGGGCGCCCCATTTGTCGCGGTGGGGCCCGGCACACCTCTAGTGCTGGTGTAAAATGGGAGGCCAAGGTCTTCAGGTGGCAACCTCTGCTGGCACCACAGGATCCGGTGAACAAAGCCACCCGACAGCCGCCATTTTGCCTCACAGGCACGAGATACCTCTGAGGTCGCGCCAGGGACGATCCTGCGTCTCATGAAGCATGTAAGGCTCACCAGCGGTGAGCTACACCTTCCGCTGCCGAGACGTGCTGGAAACAGCCCCCGGGACTCTGGGGAACCGCCAAATTAAGCTCCCGAGCAGCGCTGTAGCCGGGAGCCGAAACTGAATACAACCGCCCGGCTCCCGGCTAGGCCTGACCTTCCATCAGACAAGAGCATTTCTAGAGAACATAGAGAGCTCCATCCCCTAAGGTTTAGGAAGGATGGGTTTCAAGCCTTGAAGAATGCAGGGGGGTTGGGACACTAATACAGCGCATGGGTAGGTACCTAATGCAAACAAGTTTTATTTGAATAAGGGCATGAGGCAATGTTGATTTTCGGGTGTGTGAAGTGGTGTAAAGATCTTGGGAGGATAACTGTGTTTAGATGTAGCAAATGGCAAATTGCATTTCAAATGCTATATACCCAATACGTGAAGAATGAAAAATATCATATGTTTAAATAGGTACGGCGTCATTTAGACCAAGGTTGTAAAATCACCTTGGCACCAAAATCTTTTTCACTGGCACACATTTCTTTTGGCATCCGATTAAGAATTGCGCATAAAATGATGAATAACCTGGACAAATTGTAATTGCGCCGCCATTTTTCTATGGTACCCCGAGCACACAGCACTGCATGCTCAATTAAGAAAACGCAAATCTGGTACTAAGTGGCTGAGAACTGGTTGCTTCTTACATCTCAAGTGGCTTCAATGACCCAGTTAATGGAACAATTGACAAGACATTGGAGTCAAGTGGCTAAAAATAGGATGCTGTGATGACATAAAACATGCACACAACTGGATATATCAATGATTCATTGTATAACAAAAATGTCCCGATCACTCTGGCGATGTCTGATTGTGCTTTACATTACTAACATATATCAAATGGTTTACATATTCTAAATGGTTTTCAACCTATATCACGAGGATTATTTTTAGTTACTCCTCAGATCGACCAAAGAAACCTTAAATTGGTGCACAAAAACACAGAGCACAAATCCTTATGAATTACACCATTTGTGCTGCATGTTTAATACAGAAATAGGCAAACAGATTTGTCTCCTTCCCATGATATCACACAAACCACTTTGCACCACGACATGCATGGCGTAAATTGATGGGGAAACCATCAGTGACACACAGAAACGGCTTGTGTCAGGGAAAAAAGGTGGGGAGGGGGTTAGGGGCTGTGGATGGCGGGGGCAAAGAAGACAAATAGAAAAAGATTAAAAATAACTTACCTGCCACCCTCCAGGATCGTTCTCTTCTGCTCCTCTCCTCTCAGGCAGGCACAGGCTTCCAGGCGGCCCTACGGCCAATCCTGAAGCTGCTCTCATAAATGACAGCAGCTTCAGGATTGCCCTGAGTGCCGATGATTTGCACTCCCTAGACAAACTGGGAGCCTGTTCCTGCTCTCTCCAATGGAGCTGGAGTTCAAAAGAGCTTCACTGCGCGTGTGGGTCTGGCCGGACTGAGACGGCTGGACAAACCAACATGCGCAGTGAATGCAGTGCCCTCCACTCCCCCTCCAGCCTGTCATCACCCTGGCCCCGCCCCAAGACTCGGCACAAGAAGAATAAAACAATAATAAAATGGGTATTAAACCAGTTTTATTTTTCATGGTTTTTTAGAGTGCTGGCAGGGGAAGGCGACACTACTCCGCCATAGTGGAGGAGCCGGCCCTGGTGACAGCTGTTGCTTATTAATCCTTTTACGAGCCTTTAAGAGATTTTGACAAACATCGTAATCAACAACTAAACCTGGTAGAAAAACAGCAAAGATATTATGTACTCTGTTCTTCTAAAGTAATGAAAGGAAAAAATAAATTTGACCTTTTAACGAACCATATTACACACAGGTAAGGACATGTATGTATTTTATATACTTCTTATTGTGTAAGCTGCAAAAACAGTGTGGAAGTAATCTACTCCATTTTTACACTTTTGCAAATACTATTTGCTCCATTTTGTATTAGTCAAGCAACAGAAATCAATCAATCAATCAATCAGGTGTTTGTTAAGCGTGACTACTCACCTGTAAGGGTCTCAAGGCGATAGGGGGTGGGGGGACGCAGGTTCCAGTCCATCAAGGAGGGGGTCTGTCGAAGAGACAGGCTTTGAGGTTTCTTGCGAAGATGGGGAGTGATGTTTTCTGTCTGAGGTGGAGCGGAAGGTTGTTCCAGGCTCTGGCCGCGCGGAAGGAGAAGGAGCGGCCTCCCGATCTGGTCTTTCCAGTTCAGGGGACCACGGTATAGGAGAGCTGGGCTGATCGTAGGGTCCTTTGGGGTGCGTGGAATTTGAGCCTTGTGAGCATGGGTTAGCATCTTGAAGGTGACTCTAGCTTTGATGGGGAGCCAGTGGAGTGTGCGCAGGTGCTGGGAGATGTGGCAGTGTTTTGGCAGGTTGAGGACCAGTCTTGCAGCTGCGTTTTGGATGTTCTGTAGCTTGCGGGTGAGGTTTTTGTTTATTTCGGCATAGAGTGCGTTGCCGTAGTCAAGCCCGCTGGTGACCAGGGCGTGAGTGACAGTCTTTCTGTGTTCAAGGGTGATCCATTTGAAGGTCTTACATAGGAGGTGGAGGGTGTGGAAGCAGGAGGACGAGACGGAGTTGCTCATTTTGAGCTCTGAGTCGAGGATGATTCCCAGGTTGCGTGTGTGGTGCGTGAGGGTTGGGGGGCTTTCGAGGGCAGGGGGCCACCAGGTGTCGTTCCAGCGTCAAATTTGGGCCCATGAGGAGTAATCCCGTTATGTTGGTGTTTAGTTGTAGGCAGCTGTATTTCATCCATTTGGCGACGGCTTCCATGCCTTCATGAAAGTTGTGTCTGGTGGTGTTGTTTGTTGGATAGGGAGATGATGAGTTGGGTGTTGTCTGCGTATGACACAATGTTGAGTCCGTATGTTCTTATGATGGGGCGAGCGGAGCCATGTAGACGTTGAAGAGCATAGGGCTGAAGGAGGACCCCTCGGGGACTCCGCAGGTGGTAGGTGTAGGGTCTCGAGGTAGGCGTGGATCCCTGCGTCGTGGAGTCTGCGTATTAGGGTGCGGTGGGATACTGTGTTGAACGCCGCTGAGAGGTCGAGGAGGATGAGGGCTGCTGGTTCTCCTTTGTCCAGTAAGTCACGGATGTTGTCTGTTGCGGCGAGGAGGGAGGCTTACGTACTGTGGTTTTTTCTGACGCCAGATTGGGAGGAGTCAAGGATGTTGTGCTCTTCGATGAATGTGGCGAGTTGGCTGTTGATGGCTCTCTTGAGGACTTTCGCTGGGTACGGGAGCAGGGAGATGGGTCTGTAGTTTTTGAGGTTGGTGGGGTCCGTCAAAGGTTTCTTCAGGAGGGGTTGATCTCAGCGTGTTTCCAGTCGTCAGGGAACGAGGCAGTTGCCAGGGAGCTGTTGATGGTGTGGCAGAGCATGGGTGCGATGGTGTCGGCGGGTCTGTTGATAACGGGGTGGGGCAGGGTTCCGTGGGGGCCCCCCCGAGTGGATTGACTTCATCGTCTTCACTATGTCTTCGGTGGGGAGGGCTGTCCAGTTGTCAATCGCTGGCTTCAGGGTGTCGGGGTGGTTGGCGAGAGTTCAGTGTGTTGGTTGTCTTCGTCGAAGTGGTCTTAGATGCTCTTTATTTTGTGGTGGAAAAAGGTGCTGAGTATGTCGCAGAGGTCTTGTGAGGGAGGGATGTCGTTGGACTCGCTGGTGGGTTGGGCAAACTCCTTGATGATGTTGAAGAGTTCTTTACTGTGTGTGCATGAGTGGAGATTCTGTCTTTAATCGCTTTTTTCCTCATTTTTCTGATGAGTTGATGGTGGGCGTTGGTGGCGGCTCTGAAGTTGTTGTGTGCTTCTGTGGATTTGGTGTTCCTCCAAATGGTCCAAATAGATTTGCATAATATTTTTAACACCACTGGAACTTTCTGCCATATGTTTTTTTCAGAAAACAGTACAAACTGCTGTAAATTGTAAACCAATCCATATATTGGGACACCACATGTCCCGTCATGCTTAGCCATGGTTAACATCCGTTGGCACTTGATCACAGATTATGCTTATGAATCAGACAAGAATAAAACACACATATATGTGTTAAGTTTTTGAATTCAGGCTGGGAGGACTGGGGCTCCCAGCATCACTTCCTGCACAGTTCCTGCCTGCTTGATCCTGCTTATGATATTTATTGTGCTGGTGCCAGGCGTCTTCATTTCCTTTGTCAGTTCTCAGCCCCAATTTATGACCTGTTCTCACATGGTCAGCCTTACCTTTGCCTACCCTCCGGTGGACATCCCTAGTCCTCCACAGTCTGCTGAAACTCCCTTGTTACCCTTGCACAGCTCCAACACCGAGCGTGGCATTGCAGAACCTTTGCTAAACCAACCATCCTAGGGAGGGCCAGCCGCACGGGGTCCCTGGTCTCCAGCAGGTCACTCCCAGTACCAAATGTCTGCACTCATTATCATATATTTAACATAAAGAGGAGCCATTTTATGGAGTGCAACAGTATTGTCCATACTCTTTCTGTCACAATCCTATGGCAATTCTACCTTTTTGCAATGCATTTAAAATATAAACACTTTTCAATAATTCCTTTTATTAAATTACTTCTCTGATACTTTTCCATTAATGTAGGCCAGTGACACATCACACGTCTCGTCTCTTTATCTCAATCTTCATACCTTCTTTCCTCCTTTGTCTTGGCTTTCCAATGGTTCTCGTCCTCTTTCTTTCTCCCTTTTCTGCTTTTCCATCTCTTGCTCTTGAGCAAAGTCTGCTAATAACAAAATATGGTCCAATCCCCAGAAATGAGTACTGGCGCCATTACCTGTGATGTAGCGTAAATCAAATTTTATGTGTTGGGGTGATTTATAATCACACGTGTAGAGCGCACATGCATATAATCGTTTCTCATATTAACATGAGATGTTAGAATTTTGAAATGTATTAATACAAAAAGTGATGTGTTTAGGTCATTTAAAGTGACATGGAGAATTAAATATAGAAAGTGAAAGTAACCAGTAGGAAACATTCACGTGAATAACTTGTGCTGTGAAACTGACAATTATTCATGTACTAAAGGCGATTATTAATCATGTTGTTTTACATGTAGGTAAATGCATTAACTGAAATTGCTTTATTTCTTATGCAATTAGTAAAAGCTCACATGCTGTTTTCCTTATGTTAGCTGAATTTGTAGGCCTGAAATGAAGTTCCCTGGAAACTCTCACTTTAGAGTTAACAAATCAGATTTCATGAGTGCTGTGGAATTTGTTCTTTCTCATGTTTTGTGTTGCAGGTGAAAGACGCGCTCTTGTTATCTAGAATCATGTCTTTGTTTTACTAGTCAGGCAAGGAGAGAAGAAGTTATAAGTGTGTGGCACGAGCCGATAAAGGAAAGTCATTGTTCTTCACACGGGAGAAGGCCTGGGAAACAAGGGCAAATTATTGCACAAGAAGAACACCATTGTCCCATGGAAAGTTACCTTCAGGATTGTACCCAGAGCAGATGGCTTGACCCGCAATGAATCTAGGGAAAGTTACCTGCAATAATGTGATGTTGTGAGTAGGGAAAGCGCCTTCTTCCTTTCCTTCGGAAAGAGGATCTTTGAACAAGCTCTGTCTCTATAGCTTTATGTTATTGACCAATTAATGGTGGAGAGACTTCTTAGGAAGACGTCACATGCTGACATCTTTTACTCTTCTTCCTGAAATTTCTTAAATAGGGATGTCATCATAGTGCTAGAGTAGGGATAGATTAATGATTTTAATTCATCAACTCTCGATGCAGGGAAATTTTGACTCATGCTTTATGATCCTCTGCATTCTATTTCTTTAATTAATTGGTTGACTTATGTTACATCGTCTCAATTGGATACGCAGATTTGGCTTTACGCTAATTCTGCTGTATTTCTACACCCTCATTTTAGGGTGTCTCTATGTCCAGTTATTTTTTGCTTTGTATTAAATCAACAAACCTTCAGTAGTTGTCTGTGGTTACAAAGTGTCCAAGAGAATTCTTGTTTAATTTATTGGTAGTAATAACAAATAGTCTCCCCTTCAAGTTAGTTTAAATGCTACAAAAAAGAGCAATAGGACTTTGTTTCTAGAAAAGGTCCAGCATTTACAGGCCCGGCCCTTTCACCTGCAACCCCAACCACAAATCAAGCACCGACTGCTGGCCCCGGCCAGCCCAACCTGTGAAAAAGTGAAACTGTAAGTGAAAGGGGGAAATAAAAGGAAGGATCCACGGTGATTGCAATTTGCAGGTGTCCTGTGTGTAAGTAACAAGATAAAAAGGAAAAAACAGCAGGTAGAGTCAGACCAAAGCAAAAATTGGCGGTGCTGAAACGGGCAGCTCCACGCTCCACTACACATGGAGTCGGCTTCGATTCCTGGAAATAAGCAATCTAGTAATTTTTTGTACTAAACGAGCTCTATTCATGCAGTACAATCTCCGTAACTGCGCAGAGGGGGCGTCTGACAATTGCAGGAACCTTCGAGGAGCGGCCCGAGCACACATCTGCATTCATCCTATGTGAACGGCTCGCGCAGCCCAGAAGCGGCTGCGGCAATCACGGGCATGGCGGCGATCCCTCGACAAACAGGATTTGCACAAAAACCAATCAGAGCCTTTCAGGTTCACTGACCCCCAACTACCCTGCCTAACGATCCCACTATTTCCAGGAAAAGCCCGTCGAACAAGGGCCGCCAATTCACACAAATCAGACGCGGGCAGCAAGGCATTGAACCTTTCCCCTGACCCCTGATGGCTTTATCCTGCCTGCACACTTCACAGGTGACACGAGAGAGCCTTAAGAATTCTAGGCTGCTGGCTCCATTGCAAGCTACTTTCCCTTTATCAGCCTGCAATTCATGGCATTCTGTCATCCGTCAAAGGCACCTCTGTCAGGATAATCCTCGGCGCTGTGTCTCGCGAGCTGTAGGTTTTAACCTTTCTCGGAAGACTGATTTCACAGGGGGGAGGGAGGTGGGCTCCTCCTGGCAGATAGCATCACTGAAGTAGCGACTCTATGCGCCAGTGAGCAATGCTAACAAAGTGTGACAATCATGCATGACTAAAAGCATCACTATTTTAAAATTGAGAGCATCAGCGAGCCAGCAAGGCGTTCAAGGTTCAATATGTTTTGGTAACACAATCCAGAATCTCTGTAAACCTTATTTTGATTAGCCTTCTCGATCTTCTGCGCTGGCATAGGAACCCAGGGCCTCATTTATGAAAAGTGACACATCGCTTTATTGAAAACAGCAATGCGTCACTTTTCACTGTGCCCTCCTTGCAACACCAATGATGCGTCAGATTTACAATATGACGCATCATTGCGCAAGGAGTTACAGATGCGTCTGTATGGCGCAAAAGTGACGCATTGCTGGAGTGTGTCACAAAAGTGACGCAACTCCAGCAGTGTATCCATTCACATGGGGCAAGCCCCATGTGAAAGGGCCTGCGTCAGTCTTACGCCTGCTGTGAGGCAGGCATAAGAAATTGACACATTTGTGTCCTAGAAGTGGCGCAGTGAAATCTCATAGATTTCACTGCGTCACTTCTACGACCCTTTCTTGCGTCAATACGCCCCCCTTGCATACATTATACCTGGCACAGGTATAATGTGGCTCAGGGATTTACAAAGTGACGCATTTACCTAGATGCGTCACTTTGTAAATATGGCGCAACAAGGCGCATTTTTTACGCCACTGGTGCGTCACAAAAAGTGACGCACCAGTGGCGTAAAAGTGACGCATAGCCTCATAAATGAGGCCCCCAGTTTTTAGTGTCTCTTTTTTTCTGTCCTACGATATTCTGCCATCTGTGTGTCGCCCTTGCCAACTTTAAGGTCTCCTCATGTTCGTGTGAAAGGATTTGCAGGGGTCTGAGGAAAGCACATCAAACTCAATAGTCTGTTCGAGGCACCATTCTGGGGATAGCTCAGTTGTGGTTGGCACATCTACGGCTCATGGATACCTGCAACACTTGTATACACATATAGCTGCCAAACATAACATTACATAACTAGTTGTAAAGTGCATGCTCACCCCAAATTGTTTCTTGATGCTGAATAACAGATGTATATTTGATCTCGGCAAGATGAATGACCGAATGGACCAGCCAGGATTTGAACCTGTGACTATGAGGTCAAACTCAGATCTCTGAAGAGAGGATGGATTAGTTCACTGAATCATCAGACCCATCTTCCAGGTCTGCAGTCCCAAAATAGTGGGTCTCATTAGTGGGCCCTATCGCTTGTGCTTCAAAGACTCTGACGGGAACTTGAAGGAGAGGGTCAGAAACCAAAAATCTTCAGGAAGCAATAGCTGGGATCCTGTACTGATGGATGCCTTTCTCCAGTCCTCTGCAGTGTGCATTAGTAAAAGGGTTGTTGGCCTTCACTCAGGTGGAGGAGGGGCAGATTCTTCCAAACAGATGGTAGAATCTCATCGGACTTCCAAGATCCTTCATGGTGGAATGGGGTGGCAGCACTCACCAGGCTGCCAGGTATGATTGTGGTTGGGTAGCAGTGGGGCTCATCATCTCTGAGCTGGTGGTAACCCTAATGTCCTCCCCCCAGAGCTCAGAGTCCTTGGCTGTCCCCCAGCCTGCTGTCAATCCAGGATTTTGGGGTGGGGGACGCCTAGGGGCTTGGTAAACCCTAGAAAGGTGGACATGGGTACTAATTCCCCTGCTTAGAGAAAACAGAATTAACCTTAAGATTTCTGCCCATTGCGTGTGCAATAACGTAAAAGTAACAGGGAAATGGCAGGAGTTTCTCTTTTGCTCTATAACCTAGAGCACCTCAAGGGAGATATTGCTAATGATTGCTATGGTACTGCATCTTGGGGAGTTCCAGAGATTTCCCAGGTTCCGGGGTGTGATAATGACATTATTGTGTTGTCACCAGCCCCAGCTTCCATTAGTTGACCCCCTCAGGGTTGCCCCATGAAACTAAGTAATACATGATATCCTGATTAGACGACTCACTTCTCATTGTCAGAATGTCAACTCAGTTGTACCAATGACTGCTTAGTATGATTTGAATATGTTCTATGTGGGATATGGTGCATTGCCTGGATGAGATATTCTCAATAACAGCTTAGTAAGGTGCATCTATTAAAGAACTTTCTCTCCCATGTAACACATTGTAAAATGGAACTAAAAACTCCTTCTCCCACGCCTATTACCATTATGAATTTCGGGGTGTGGCCTCTGAATATCAAATCAACAACATCAATGGGACAGAATATAAAAATGAAAATATCGACAGATAAGTAAGTCTAGTTTTTCTATACATAATTTCACATATAAATATACCTATGCAGTACAGATGTCTTCAAGGTATGTAGATCTGGAGTTAGGAATTGTAAATCAGTACTGCACTATAAGCACCTACCATTCGTCATAGAACTTTTTCTTCTCTAAGCCACATTGCACAGCAGCCCACGCAGTTAGTGCACTTTTTTTTTACTTTCAGCAAGTTGCACAGCAGTTTGTACTGCTGTGCAGCACTTCTAGAGAAATAATGACTATGCTTTTAGATGTCGCATAGGTGAAACCTATTGGCTTTGCCAATGCTTGTTTCCTTTCTAGTCCTGGAGGCACTTAACATGTCAGGTAAAGCCTCTAAATTTCTGTTTGTCAGGGTCCTTTGGGATCTCTTCATCTTACTTATAAATGTTTTATGTAGTATCATAGGGGCGCTAGGTGGCGCACTGGTGAATGGACGCCTCTTTGTAAGGCTCCCACAACCTGGCGACCGTTATCTTACAATTGATCCTTTTATTGGCGTTTGATCGGGCTGAAACTGCCCTCGCCTGTTCAGGGACATCAGCGGAGGCTCCGGTGCAAGTTTGGGACGAATCGGTTGATGCATGCAGCCGGAGGAGACATTCTAATGCGCAGCGGGGATTGCAGCCGGAGACACCAGCGAGCCCAGACGGCCTGCCTGACAACGCGAGGTCGGGGCTTCGCGGGCGCCAACTAGGCCCTGCAAGGCGCGAAAACGCCGGAGGACTGCGGAAACTCGGCGGAGGTGGACGGCGGACCCGGTTTCCCCCTCACGGACGGACACTGCCTGTAAAGCAGGTACTATCCTATCCTTCATGCTCCCTGCAGGCGGCTGCACACTCCCTAACTGCTTCTGCTGACCCGGTGCGGCCAGTCTCTGCGGGGCGCGCCTCCCGCCCTGCCATCCCCCCACCACAACTGCCGGCCTGATCTGGGAGGGTGTCCTGCCTTCATCTGACCCTCTGGCGCCCTGACTCTCTTAGCCCCAGAAGCGGGGCCACCCCCGCTGGGCATCTGCATCGCGCTTGAGTGACCTCTCCCTGGGGTGCCGCCGCCGGCAGACATAGCCACCGCTCCGGCCGTGGCGCTTCACCCTGAACCTGCATGTGAGCGCTGGGGTGCGGGGACTGCTGGATGAGGTCCGGGACTGAACATTCCTGCTGTACCGTAACCCTCCTGCCCTGGCATTGTGTGGGACATAAGCGCATTTCATAAATTGCTTGGAAGGTACTGGACTTTACCCTCTGCAGCGTCTGTGTCTGGGATGCGCCTGGTCGCAGCACATAGTGGCGGTGCGCATTCCCACGATCCTTGAATATCTGGGCCCACACCTCTACACATCTGCTCCTTGCCCCCGCCTGCCACGTACTCCTGCATAACGACCACCTGTCCTGCGGCACCTGGTTTCTTTTTGGTGACAAGCTCCTAAGTGTCGCACAGAGGGGCGACTGCGCTGTTGTGCTCCCAGAAGACTGCCAAGGGGGGGTGTTGTGCCCGGATACAGTGACAGTCGCCTGCCTACGCCTACGGCCCGTGGCCCCCTCTCCCCCACCATATGCGCAGGTGCCGCCACGTATCGGAGTGCGGCTGGTGAGTGCGAGCTCCACGGCCTGCTCTGTTGACCAGTAAGATTGTATAGCCGGTACGACTCTTGCTGTCTTCCAGCTCACGGATTCGCCTGCCTTTGCTGGGCCGCTGGGATGGGTCGGCCTGATACGCGGCAACCGAAGATTACGTTTGATGCAGCGAAAAAGACGAATCGCACCAGCCCGGACTCCCAGAAAAGGATGGAGACTAACGAACCCTCTGGTAACCAGGCATCCACCTCCGCGGATAACCAAGAACTCCTTCGTGAAATGCGTCAGGGTTTCGCGTCCATCGCAGACAAGGTGGACAGGATGTCGTCCCGTATGGATGCGGTGGTCCACAAATTGGAGGTCCATGAGGGGAGGTTGACGGAAGTGGAACAACGGGTGTCGGATGTCGAGGACACCTCCGGACAACATACAACGCGTCTGGCTCGGATGGATAACTTATTGCGCACCATAGCGGCTAAGAATGAGGATTTAGAAGCTAGAAGCCGGCGTAATAATATACGCGTAGTTGGAATTCCGGAGTCCACCAATGTGGGTAGAATGGAGGAATATGTGGAACGCCTGTTAAGGACTGCAGTGGGGTCGGAAGCCTTCTCCCCCCAGTTTATAGTGGAGAGGGCGCACAGATCCCTGGGACCGGTGCCCAAGCCGGGCATGAAACCGCGGCCTATCATAGCCCGTCTTTTAAACTACAGGGACAGAGATGCGGCTTTACGAGCAGCTCGCTCTTCCAACAAACTAGTGTGTGATGGTAACGAGTTCACAATTTATCCTGATTTCACACCCATGGTGCAGGAAGAGCGGCGCAAATTTCTGGACGTTAAAGCGAAACTTCGGGCCCTGCAAATTGACTATGCGTTACTCTATCCGGCTAGGCTGCGAATCACTTATCAAGCGCGCCAGAAGATTTTCACGAACCCGCAACTGGTTGAGGACTTCATTAAGCAAGTCAAACGTTCAACACACCAGCGTAGGGAGGAGGTGGAGGATCCTGCTCGCGGAGACGACCGGATTGAAGATGATGAACACTGACCCCGCTGCATCTCTACCAGTGGATGTTGCAGTGGTTCCTGTATGTGAGTACCGATATGGAGCACACGAAGTGATGGGGGCTGTGGTTACGACCTATCCGTCTTCCCCTTTCTGACTATTTGGGCGAGGGCTGAGGCCTGGGACATGCTGAAACTGAACTGCATCGCCAGGTACCCCCCTCTCTCCTGGCAGCTGAGTTTGGTCTGCCATGGGCGGCTGAGGGAGAAGAGGGGTTGTTGTGTTGCCACCTAGAATGGTCCCTAACGGGTATTACCCATGCTGTTACTGTTGTTGTAGCGGGGATTGTTATTATCCCTGGTTGTTGAGGGAGGCGGGGAGGGTTGGGGGGGGAGCTAGCACTGGCGAGTTGGGGTTGCCTCTGTGGGAGGAGGGGGGGGCTCGGGGGACTGTTTGGTTGGTCAGTGACCTATGTGAAGTTCTGATACACAAGCAAAGAGCCACGGTATTGTACCTGAAGGGAGTGAGTTGGGTTATAGCTGTTTACGTGAAGCGATTGGGAGGTGTGCACTGCACATTTTTTCAGCACAGTCGGCTAAGCCAATATGGGTGCGGGGCCTGATACTCGATGTAATTTTCTATCCTGGAATGTACGGGGACTAAAAGATGCACGTAAATGTAGACACTTGTTGGCATATTGGGATAGACACAATGCGCAGGTGATTATGTTACAAGAGACTCATATTCCCCCGTCAGCTGCCTCTACATTTGGTGCGAGATGGGCAGGGGTGAGAGTTTTCTCAAACTTCTCCTCCTATGCTAGAGGTACTGCCATTCTTATTCACCGAAATCTCCCATTCACGCTGCAGGGGCAACTAACTGATAAAGAGGGTAGATAGGTCATTGTCTGGGGGAGGCTGGGCGGGGAGACGGTTACTATTGCCAACTGCTATGCTCCCAATGTTGATGACCCTCATTTCTTCACCCGCCTCTGGGGGAGTATAGTGGATATTGGTTACAGATATCTGGTCTGGGGCGGAGATCTTAACGTAGCCTTACACCCGAGGGTGGACAGAGCAGATGGATGCTCCACATACCATACCAAAGCGAGGGACTCCCTTGAGGGGATAGTTGATGAGGGGGGATTGGTTGATAGTTGGAGACACTTACACCCTGATTTGCTGGAGGGCACACACTTTACATCCTACATGGGCACATGGGCTAGACTAGATTACATCTTCGTGTCCCAGAATTTGGCCCCGAACATTCTCACTTCTCGGCATTTGCCCAGAACACATTCCGATCATTGCCCTGTTTTCCTGTCTTTAGATATGCCTGGATTTCACAAACCACGTCCGCCCTGGCGACTGCATCCAAATATCCTCATTGACACTGTCTTCTGCGAAGAACTTAGAATCGACATAGCAGATTTCTTCCCCCGAAACAAAGACACGGTGGACAGTGTGGAAACGGTGTGGGAAGCGTTCAAGGTCACGGTGCGGGGGTGGTGTATAGCTAAAAGCTCGGGGGTGCTAAGGGATATACAACGAACGCTGGGCAGACTGGAAGAAGAGTTGAGAGCTTTAGAGACTCGTATGGCGCAGGGGATGGATGGGGAGGCACATAGCGAGTTCAGAACTAAATTGTCAGAGTACGAGGCGGAAGCGCAAAGAGAGGTACATTTCAAAGGGAAACACTGGCGAGCCCGTGCTTATAATGAGGGAGGGAGGCCAGGTAAAGCGTTAGCCATGGCAGTAAGAATGGCTCGAGGATCGAACACTATCTTAGAACTAACTGCAGCAGATGGGGAGGTACACAAAGACAACGACGGTATACTCAACACACTCCAGGCACACTACGAACAGTTGTATACCTCGCGAACCGCTGGGGAATTTGACCTGGACGGCTATCTGGGGGATATAGCGCTTTGCTGGATTAGCGATGTCCACAGACAGTTTCTGGGGGCTCCACTCGAGCTGGATGAGGTGCGAGATGCCATAATGTCCCTGAGCAACGGGAAAGCACCGGGTCATGATGGTCTCCCCGCGGAGTTTTATAAGTGCTACGTGGAGATTATGGCTCCGGTGCTCCGTGAGGTCTTCAATGATGCAATGGAAGTGGGGGTGCTCCCGAGATCTATGCGAGAAGTCATAATAACATCTTTACTTAAACCCGGGAAGAATGCCACACAGTGTGACTCGTATCGCCCTCTGTCGTTGCTGAACTGCGACGTCAAAATTCTGGCGAAGATACTCGCGACCAGACTTTCTTTACTTATGACTACAATCATTTTGCCTGACCAGTCCGGTTTTGTCCCCACGAGATCCACGTCGCATAATCTCCGCACAGTATTCTCCCTCATTCAAACTGTTCACCCGGATATTCCCCTTGCCGGGGTGTTTTTGGATGCCTCAAAGGCATTCGATTCTGTGGAATGGGGATTCCTCTTCGCGGTCTTGCAAAAGATGGGATTCCCCCCTATCTTTATTGTCTGGATACGGTTGCTCTACACATCTCCAACGGCGAGAGTGCTTGCAAATGGTCAACTTACTGCCGCTTTCGCGATCACGAGAGGAACCCGTCAGGGGTGCCCCCTTTCCCCATTACTTTTCGCGGTGGCAATTGAGCCGCTGGCCTGTCGGATTCGACAGCTCCACAAACCCAGCGCCTTCAATTGCTTTCAGCGCCAACTCTCCATCTCGCTATATGCCGATGATGTTACGCTTTACGTTAAAGACCCCCAGACTAATCTTAATTCACTATTGCGGGAGTTCGTTACCTTCGGATGCCTTTCAGGTGTCTCTATTAATTGGAACAAGTCCCAGCTCTTCCCGCTGACACCAGCAGTCACCGAGTTCCCGCTAGATTACCCGCTCGAATGGTGCACTTCGGAACTACGCTATCTAGGGATACAGATATCGAGAGACAAAGGGGATACCTTGCGAATGAACTACGGAGTGGCCATTACCAAACTGACAGATTCAGTGACGCGGTGGATCAAACTGCCCTTGTCTATGGCGGCAAGAATCTCCCTGGTAAAAATGGTGGTACTGCCGCGCTTCTTGTATATGTTCCTTAATATTCCCTATCATCCAGGCGCGTACTTCTTTAAAACCTTACGCTCTGAACTTATCCGACTGGTGTGGGGGGGAAGGCAGGCTCGGCTCCGCTGGGCAGTAATGACGCAACCCTACAGGGCGGGGGGCTTCGATATCCCGGACTTCGAAATTTACTATTTAAGTGCTCAAGCGCACTACCTGTATCATTGGTTACGCCCAACTGCTTTCATGCCACAGGTGGCAGCGGAGGACTGGATAGCACGTCCGCTGCCATTGGTGGGAGTGGTACACGCCCCCGCAGCTGCACTGGAGATGCACTCTAACACGGTGTCCTGCACGATAGAGGCATGGCACGACATAGGGAAGCGACTGCAAACTCCGTTACTTTATACGACCCGTATGCCACTATCCTACCACCCACAGATGACACTCTTGCGAGAGGTAGGATTCCAACGAATGTGCAGGAGGTTGGGGGTGGGGGTGTGGGGGGATCTATTCCGTGAAGGGAAGTTCCGCTCTCGAGATGACTTTTTCGGAGATAGCGCACATAACCCTCTGGAACTCTTTTATTACCTACGGCTTAGGGAAGGCTTGAGAGCCTTATTGCCTGATTATCCTCATGAACCCCCCAGCCTAGCCCCGCTCACTGTAGTGCTGAATAGCTCTGATGGCACACACCTAGTATCGAAACTGTATAAATGCATACGAGAGGAACTACCTGTAGTGACTAGTGCGGCTAGAGCGCACTGGGCAGGAGATTTTGGTAGTGATATCACAGATGCACAATGGGAATACTGCTGTGATTTGTCAGGAGAGGTGATGTCTAGCTGTCGCTTTAAAATCATACATTACAAATTCCTCCATAGGCTGTACTACACTCCAGCTCGGAAGTTTCGGTTCGGGCTCGCCGACTCGGACAGATGTGAGCGATGTAGGCGGGAAGGAGCGGACTTCTTCCATTTATCATGGACCTGCCCGCAAGTACAGGAATACTGGGCACGGGTCTGCGAGGGTCTGTCCCACATGCTAGGTGTTGCGCTGACCCCAGATCCGCTGTTGTTCCTTCTAGGCTATACTGCACAGATAGCACGAACAGTTAGGAAATTCACTAATGTAGCACTGCTATTGGCACGGAGGCACTTGGCATGTAGATGGGGCCGGGGTCGTGCTCCTAAGTTTAAGGTGTGGATGCATGATATGTTATACTGTCAGGAACAGTACGGTGTATTTTCGGAACTGATACCTCTACACTCGAGGCCAGCGGACATCTGGGGGCCCCTACAGGCCTACCTTCTCGATACAGAATCGCAAGGGGAGGAAGACACTGACAATACCGGCACTACACACACACAGATTATCTAGCCGGCATGTTCTCATTCATCACTTCCTGACCTGGGCTGGGAGGGGTATATTGGAGGATTGTTGCACTGTTAGAGATATATCCGTTATGGTGCTTCCTTTCCGGGATCTATGTATTATTTGACTGATGAAACACCCTTGAAACTGTACTGCATGCCTAACATCGATGTTTTTTTTCAGGCACTGTTTAGCGCCACCGCATCGACTTGACCTCCCTAGCTATCCTGACTCGATACCTACTTGCATTTTCTTCCCTGGTAGAACTGCCTCGTTGTTTAAACTAGATGTAATGCCTCTGTCCCCTTACACCCCATGGTGCCGCTGTGGTCTCCCGATTCTGTTATGCCATGCCACGCCTTCTTGACTGCACACTTTCCTTGACTGCTCCCCTAAAGCTATGATCTGATATGTATGTATTACTTCTCTCGTGTATTGCTGATAGTTGACCCTAACTGCACTCCCTAGGTCTGAGAACTCAATGCATCTGATTGCAATAATACGTGTGTATCGCTGCCGGCCTTGTATGGTTGTAGGCACACTGCTGTGTATGACTGCTTGAATGTTAATAAAAGTTTATAATCCCAAAAAAAAAAAAAAAAAAAATGTTTTATGTAGTATCATACATTTCTTCTTGAGGGCACGTGATGCTTTCTTATTTCCGTGGCTGGCGGCTCAGTGAATAACGCATCTACTATAGGGCTCTGTAATAATCCTTATGGTTACAGGCCCAAATCCCGGCTGTGCATGCTCAATCCTTCATCCTTTAGATAGCTATTAAACTAATCAGTTAACTGGGAATATTCGCCATCTAGTGCAAGAAGACTCTCTAAGAGGAACATGCTTCTACAACAGCTCCTATTATGTTTGTTTTGTCCAGTAAGTCCAGTCATTGAGACCGTGCGAGACTCGTGGGGTGGGAGGAGAAGTTGTTTCAGAACCAGAAGGAAGTAACAAAGTTTGTTATTGTAGTTAATTGGACACAATATGACTCTTGAGGGGTTGTGGTGAGGGGCAAAAGGGTGTAATTGGAGCGAATTGGGCATAATACAACTCCTGAGCTGGGAAAGTGAGAGGGCAAAAGGGTTGAGGAGAGTAACACAAGTAAATGACAATTAAATAAATAAAACTAATTTCGTTGCGCGTGCTGCATTGCAAAATGCGATGACAGACAGCCATGTGGAGGAGTGTGGCTCAATGGTTAGAGCTATAGACATAAGGGGAGTGCGTAGAGACACACTCCACTCCCAGGTGCACTGCTAATGAGGATTCCAAATCCAACATCAGTTTCAACCATTTCAACTTTTTTCACAATTTAAACTTTTTCCACACGATATTCATACTGTATTTTGGCAACTTCTCATATTTCCATGTGTCATATGAGAAGTTGCCAAAATACAGTATGAATATCGTGTGGATTGGTCAAAAGCGATAAGAACATAACGTAAAAAAGTAATGAAGAAAAAGTTTAAATTGTGAAAAAAGTTGAAATGGTTGAAACTGATGTTGGATTTGGAATCCTCATTAGCAGTGCACCTGGGAGTGGAGTGTGTCTCTACGCACTCCCCTTATGTCTATACTTTTAAGTAGTGTATTCGGGCTTGCACAACCCAGGGACGCACGCATCTGGTCGAAATTGCTAGTAAAATAAAGGGACTGAAACGGATGAATATGGAGTGCGGACCACCTAATAATGTTCAATGGTTAGAGCGGCAGACCCTGATGCAGAGTTCTGGCCAGGGACCAGGGTTAGATTCCCGCCTCGGCGGGGTCTCGGACTCAATTTCCTCGGACCTGTTAATTCTCGCCTCGGTACCTATTCTAATCACGGGCCCCACGCTGCAACTCTGGGCAATAGCTTGCTTAGCCTCCACACCGGCCCCAACAGCGCTAAGGATGCCGGGCTTCACCCTGGGGGTGCCCAGGAGTGGACACTTCACAGGGAAAGCCAGGAGGGGTTCCACAGCGGTATGAGTATCAGCGCCAGGAAGCCGGATAGGCGACACCGCAAGGTGACCGTCTGGTGACAGTGCGCTCTATAAGTACCATGACATTTACATTTACATTTAAAGCCGTGCATGGCGGGGGTAACGGGGTTGGGCGCCCTCTGGGAGGTTGGGTACAGGGCCTGATCACAATTACAAATTTCATGAACGTTCCTTAAAGGAGATTATATAGCACATTAATACTATTCATGAGATTACTATGCATGTAGTATTCTATATTGGTTTGAGTATGTGTTGGTATTTAAAGGTTCTTTTAGGGCGTTTTTACATTCTAATATAAATATTGTGTGGTCAGAAGCATTGTATGGTTCTGTACTCAACATATATCTTATGTGCCCTTAGATCGCCTTTTACAGGATGTGGGGTCTCAGTTCCATACCCTGTAATGTTGGCTGCAAACGAAAGTTTTGTATTGCAGCCAGACAATCACAGAATTTGGGTGATGTGATAAAAAGGATGATCATAGTAAAAACCTCCCTTGTTCAATTGGGGGCCATCATTTTGTACGTTTTTTTCAACATACATTCTGTGAATCTCTTCTTGAGAACTGGCCCTGGATTAATAATCCAGATATCTCTACCTTTTAACTCTTTCAAACCCACATGACACATTTTTGTAAAGGTTATTTTTTCAAAACCACTGAACTGATTTACACAAAATATGTCAGGAAGCATGGTATTGCTTAACAGTTGGAGAGGGGAGCAATATTTCAAACCCGCTTGAACTCAGTCTTTCCCATGGAAGAAAAGGCTGGCAGTCCGTCCTGAGTATCAATGCTGTCCGGACTAAGGCTTCATGGGTACAGAGAATGAACTATGTGTCAGCTCTAGGACTATGAACTATATTTTCCGCAAAGGATAAACTCACAGTCTAGAGATGTGGCGGCCCTCTTGAATATATGGGTATAATTTCCCTTGTGGCCCATGTTATCTTTACTAGGCATTTGTGATACAGTGTTGCTGCACCTCGACCTTGCTATGCATTTCTTATATTTCCTTTGCTAAAGACAGGTTGCTAATTTTGGATTGTATTGAAGGACATTGGGAGTCCGGGGAAGTATTCACGAAACTTGTGTTGTTGGTGGAAACTTTGAACTATATGAACATTAATATGAACCCATATAAGACTGTCTTGGTTGCCTCTTCTTGAGTGTTATTCTGTGATTGGACAGGAAGGACTATTAAGAAAGAACTATGTTGCTGATGCTATGCATGATTGTCAAGCAGAAAATGAGAACATAGTTTTAGTATATTTACATGTAATGCTAAGATAGCAAATAACAGAATATGTAACTTCTGTTAATTGCTTTGCAGTGCAAGACAAGTCAAGTAGAAATTATAACTCACTAAGCTTGAGATAGTTATTCCTTTCGCAGGGAAAATTGTCAGTGAACATACATTTATCGCACTCATTACTTCTATGTTCAGTTTCAGGAGTTACCAGGTCTGCATCAAAGGACTAAGAGTTGGTTACTCAGGGATATTTCTAAGTTATAGCCATTCACTAACACAGTTAAGTGTAGAACTTTCATGGTAAGCTACTAAACATATCTCTTTGCATTTAGAAATCCACTTCAGCCGCCAGACATCTCTGATCAGCAGACGTGAGAAGTCAGAGTGTTGCAGTCCAGCATCTCTGTTTTCTTGCTTGTACTATTTTCTATCTTGCCCTCTTTCTACCATTAGCCCTCATATTCCTATGTATGTGGTCAATGGTGGTAGCGAGAGATGGAACAGTGCTTCATTCCCATTGGATTCTTAACAGGTTAGTTCATTGTGACGAAACCAAGCAAAGGTACTTATTTGAGTAAAGATCTAGTTTCATGCCAACTTTAGCGTGGTACCATTCAACGTTTTTTTGCTGTAGTGGAGAGCACAGATTCCTATACAAGCTAAAATGGAAAACATCACTTTTTTGTTCCTTCCTCCTGGTGTATACTCAAGGGTTTAATATCTGACCTAATTCCTCCAACCCCTGTGCACTGGTTATTAGGTATCACTGCACTTCTGTCTAAAAGCACAGGCATTTGAACTTCTGCACACTGAAGGAGCACCACTGTGGGAAGAAAGAAACACCCTACAAGTCACCTACAGGGAAAATATCTTTGCACAATAAAAATAACTTATTTTGATAAAACACCCAAAACTGTAGTTCTGTCATTTCAAAGTGCTGTGAATACTGGGTATTAATAAAACCCAACTTAATGGTACTCTGACAAATAGAAGAGTAAGCTGGCTTTACCAGCATTCAAAATCATGGTTTTAAGATTAAAGCAAAAAATAGCTTCTATCAATTCATGTAGTGAGCCATCTCACAGCATTCATATCTCACTTAATTTAATGTATTTCTGATTTTCACTCTGGTGCTCATTTAGGGCACAGCGCTAGATCTTTGGAGGAGATGGCACGGTACGAGCCTAATACCCAAAGGGCACAATAATGTTACCAAGAACTGAAAAATCAGGTTATGGCATTTGAAAAAATAAATGGGCAATACGTTGTGGTTTCAAAGCTACTAAGCATTTTCCTGCAACTTGTTTCAGTCCTTAGGACGTGGGTATCCGATATTTATTTGCCCATTAGAGCAAAAAATTATCTTTCGATTCAAGCTGCAGTTCATAAAAGCAGCTACTGCTGCTAAAGCCATATGTATGGGAACTACCTAAGTCTGAATCCCCCCCAAAGAATTATGCAGCACGGTGCCGCAAGTCATTTTATTCGCCAAGGTGTGTCATTTTAAAAGCACAGGGATGCGTCCTATTAATAACAATACGACGCATCCATATGCTTTCCCCTACACTGGCACACAATTGTCTGCCTTGTGCCAGTGCAGGCACCTTTGCGTCATGTTGCATGGGTGCCTGCGTTGCAGGGATGATTGATTTTGGGCAGGAAGGGACACCGTCCTGTACAAAAACAATCATTGATGCAGTTTTCCTCTTTCTATGCATACTGCAAAATGCAGCATGCATAGAAAGAGGAAAGAGCGAGGAGAAATAAAAGTATTTTTCAAGAAGTATTTCTCCACTTTGCCTCACTCCTACGCCTCCACTGGGGAGACGTAGGATTCTGACGCATTCCCAGCTTTCCAAAACTTTGTAAATCTGGAATTGTGTTAGGTTCTATTGATGTTGTGAGGGAACACCCATGGAACGCCCCTTGCACACAGAGTAATGCGTGAAAAGTGCCCATATTTACTAGTACATGAAAAGTCACGCAGGGTGACTTTACGTAAATATCGGGAGACACACTGCGCTAACGGTGCATCAAAAGAAATGACGCACTGGCAGCGCAATGGCCTTGTAAATGAGGTTAAGTCGCTACAGACACTCTCTGCCCCTTTTCTCCCTCTTGCAAACTTCTGCTTTCTCCTTTTGTGATGGTTTTGCCGTCTTTCCTTTCTGCCATCTTTTCGATCTGTGTTCTTGCACTCTTTCTGGTACGTTTATACAAGAGCTGGTCCCCCAAAATAAGTGCCGGTGCCTCCCACCGGCAACCACCAGCTCAGATGAAGCACTGATATTGCACCAAAGTTTGGCACAGTGATTGCCAGGATGCTTTCGTGAGGCAATGAACGGAGCAGCACAGGATGGGAAACAGTATCACAGACTGTCCTTTGCACAAGTTTTTCACTGGACTAAAATACTGTCCAGGCTTAAAAAGACATGCAAAGGACTACTGTGCTACATTTCTCTCACTGCTCAAACATTAGGCATTCATTACAAGAACTGGCAAAACACCACTTTGGCCAAAAAGTAAAGATACTATCCCAATCAGGTTTACAAGTTGTGCATGAACTCTGTACTTTCATTTTGTTTACCATATTACACCAGGGTAAACATAGCAAAATGTGAATGGCAATGAAAGGTCAAGAATGAGAGTAAAACTGTTGGAAATAAATGTGGAAATCACAAGTTTCACAGAAAATCCTATTCATTAATAAATAGACGTGGGCAAGCCAGCAAATTAATAGGGATAACCGAGTCAGAGGCAATGGTTATCAAAATATATGGAATATAAATCGTGGAAAATTTGTCCTCTAAAAATATGATATAAATTCTACATGAATCCACAAAAAAGTGCAATGAGTGATCGGGAGTTTATTGCAGATGGTTGTGTAAGAGCAGAGAGGCGCACACAGTGAAGTCAATAGTATACGGAAGTCCAAAAAGAATTGTAGGTCTTCGGTTCTTATTTGTAAAAGTTTTCTTTATTTTCATGTACAGCGGCACAGCCAACGCGTTTCATTCCCATTCGTGCCTTGGGAATTTCATCAGGGCTGCAAAAATACATTGACATATATAAGTATTTATCAGATATTAAAAAGACGTTTGCCCAAAGGGGGCACCAGTCCAAGTCAAATTGCATCAACGTGCGCACCCATAGATCCAGATACATTAGCCGAGTTATACAATTACTAGGTGTCAATCTCAAATTTTAAAAAATTTACCTCATGACAGCATATACCCCCTCACCGGTACTATGCAGTCACAACGCAAGTCCAAGCAAAAAGTGCTTGGTCCTGATTAAAAACACCATGCCATGCCTATTGGAGAATTAGGCACCGAGATGTGCAAGTGTTCGGGTCGTACAGACCCTTGAAGAAGAGAGAAAGAAAGACGGGTTGTGATTCAGATGTCCTTGTTCCCAGTGTGAAGAAGTAAATAAAGAACATAGTGAGAGAAAGTGATCCGACATAGTGAGAGAAAGTGATCCGACTACCCTGTGCTCATGCTTGAAATCCAACAGTTTGTGAGATTGAAAACCAAGGAAAAGGAGGAAGTTCCCTAGTGAAAATTATTGCAGATGGGATGGCTGTGAAGATGCTGTTGAGTGCTGTGAAAATGCTAGAAAATGGGTGCAATGCTGTTTGAAAAATCACTGTCATAATCGGGGCAAGATTGGGACCAAAACCAGCCTGGCTACAATGTTCAAACCAGCCAGCTCCCTTACTCCTCGCCCTTTTGTACCTTCTCTCCCCTCTCTCTCGCTTTCTCTCCTAAAGCGCCTGCTGAAATTAACTTAGGGGAACTGCAGCCTTCAAAAACCTGCCTCCAATGACTGCAGCACCCTAGGGAAAGGCCCCATAGAATAGATGGGCAGTCCCGCCCTGAGCCTAACGTCCCTTTCTGAGTACTTGCAATCACTCCTCAGAGTATGCACAACCAGCATTCTTAAATGCACCAACCCAAAGCGGAAGCACTTGTCAGAAGCCTCTTCAAACTTAGGGCTAGATGTAGGTAAATCTTTTTTACCGATTCTAAAATACCGAATTTTACCGATTCGGTATTTTAGAATCGGTAAATTAGATGTAGGTAATAATTCTGTATTTTTTACCGAATCGGTAAGATTCGGTAATTACCGAATCGGTACTTACCGATTCGTTATTTGCCATTGATTCCTATGGGCCTGGAGGCCCATAGGAATGAATGTCAATTACCGAATCGGTAATTACCGATTCAGTAAATACCGAAAAATTCAAGGGTGGCATTGGTGTTACTTTGACACCCTGTTGCACCCCTGATTAGTGCTTGTGTGCCATGTGGCACACATACATGCTTAAGGGCATGTATGTGTGCCACATGGCACAGGTGTAAATGCACATATTTGCATTTACATAGGAATTCGTTATTTACCACCAACTAATAGTTGGTGGTAAATAACGAATCCTTAAAGCCCTGTAGCACTGTTTACAGTGCTACCTACATCTCAAAACACAGATTCGGTAATTTTACCGAATCGGTAAAATTACTGATTCGGTAAAATTACCGAATCTGTGTTTTTTAATGCCCTACATCTCAGTATCCAAATACCGGTCGGTAACGGCCGAAAATCTGTATTTTCGGCCGTTAACGACCGGTATTTGGATACCTACATCTGGCCCAAAGCACGGTTGCGGCTCCAGACTCCGACCAGCTCTAAAGCCAATCCGGAGTAATGGTTCTGGCCTCGGCCACCGGTGCGGAGCTCACCTTTACCAAGTGCTTAATTTGTAAAATAATAAGTGCCGGGGCTCTCGCCAGGAGGCCACTGAAATTTGCACCACACATTGCCCCAGCCATGCTGCCAATGATAGTATCAACACACCTACTAACCATCACACTCCTATAAGTGTGACAATTAGGACTATTCCAGGCCCCCAAAGCTATAGGAATGGCTTGGTGGCAGGTAATAGCAATTTGTAATGTATATTGAATTAATAATTGACTGTTGTTGTGGTCCTCTTTAACCCCTTCCATGCTGCGGCGATTCTGCTCGTGTGCTGAGCACTGTAGTGCATGACGGCTGAGGCCCGTCATCAGCATTCAAGGGGGTAAATTAGCCAGACAGGGCCACCTTGTGGCAGATGGTCACAAGCGCCGGTGTTGACAATTAATGGTCGGTGCCGAGCACTGGAAACCACCGGCTCAAATTAAACACAATCTTTACCCCATAATCTCACCCGTCCCAGTGACTGCATCCTGGGGTATCGGTACTTCTAGTTGTGGGATTACGCATGTGGGAAAAAGGCTTCATGTGTATTCCATGGCCAGAGTCTAATACACAAGGCGCTGTGTGAGGAACACCTCATGCACTATCAATCTGACCGCTTCGCCAGCAGTTTATTGGAAGAACATGATGGAAAGAGAGGCGAACAGACATCTGCTAATATGTTAAACATACATGGCTGCCTAGAGGCAGGAGAGAATTTCCAACGTGTTTATTAGGCAGCTCAGCAGAGCAGCATTTTTTTCCTGACTTCGGCGGCCTGCTTCTATATGATTTACCCCTGCTCTAGCTTATAAATATTTAAAAACCCAATTCTGTTCCACACGTCTAACTAAGTCGCTCTTCTATTATTTAAAACACAGCTATAATTGAATGCCCTGGTGGTTAAAAATGCATTGCACGCTCACAGAATCCTTGCCCGAGTAAAGATGCGAGCAGAGATGTCTGTGCATGAGCTCTGCAGCCCTGGGAGTGAATACACACTCAGGTGCTTTGCTGGGAGTCACCTGGCTGTGTCAGAGTTAAGTATGCATTAGGCGCTGTGAGATGGCATGCATGCAAACAAAACCGGAGGAAAGCAGAATTTGATTAATTAGAGGACACATCTGCTAGTGCCTTCCAACAAAAAAAGGCAAACAGTTTAGGTTAAATATGAAACTGAAATCTGCCAAATCGGGAACTGATAGACAAAGGCTGATTTTAGTGAAACCTGAATATATTTAAACATTTAAATACATTAAATAACTGCTATTCACTAAAGCAAGCAACAATTTCCGGACCTGGACCTGAAGACAGAAGGCCTGATCCACAAAGGCAAACTCACACTTTTGTTTACTATTTTTTTGTTATTTGCATACTACGTGTCAATAGTATGTTTACAACTGTGGAGACTTAGCAGTCGGGGGAGAGAATTCTTCGCATAAAAGAACAGTGCAGGCCTATCTTGTTATTCACAAAGTACGAGCTAGAAGAAAGAGATGTCAAACTACACGTGCGTACAAAATACTCGCAAAACTCCTGATTTTCAAGTAAAATCCCTATTAACTCAGAACTGTGCCAGGGAGGTTCCTTTAACTTCATTCTTATCGCTAAATGAATCTTGAATGATAATGTCAGAGGCCCGATGGGTTTTTAGAATGCAGGCAAAGATTGTGGCCCTGATTCACAAGGGTAAACTTACTTACACCTTTCTGTAAGTTTATTATTTTTTTGTTATTCACAAACTACAAGTTAATACTAAGTTTATGACTGCAGAGACTCCGCAGTCAGAGCGGCATACTCCGCACATAAAAATATAGGACTGCCCTGTTTTTTATGTGCGGAGTTCTCCGCCCGACTGAGGAATCTCTGCAGTTGTAAACTTACTGTTCCAGGTGGTGTCACTTACAAGGAAAAGCTAAGCAAGGTATATACTCACATACAAAATACTCATGAGTTGCACGATATGGTTTCAGAATATTTGTGCGAAAAAGTAAAGCAAAGTATGTACTCGAAGAGGAAATACTCATGACAAAATCGGTGATATGAATGCAGAATACTCGAGAGAAAGACCAAAGCGAGGTGTGTACTCGCAGACAAAATACAAGTAACCAGTGATATGATTTCAGAATACTTGGGACAAAAAGCTAAGCAAGGTATGCATTCGTATACAACATTTTTGTAAGTTACCAGTGCTACAGTTTCAGAATACTTGTGAGAAAAAGCTTTGCAAGGTATGAACTCGCACTCAAAATACTAACGAGTTACCAGTAATATCGTGGTAAGCAAGGTATGTACTTGCAGACAAAATACTCATGAGTTACCAGCGAAAGGGTTCCAGAATACTCTGGAGAAAAAAGTGAGGCATGTACTCTCAGACCCAGTACCCATGCATTTCTGGTGAAGCGGTTTGATTGTAATGTGTGTGTGTTTATAGGCTGGAAGCTCAATAGATATGTACTTAAACTTTTTTCAGGGACCAAAATCCTCTTGCTTGAGCCAAGGCCTTCCTTCTCCCTTTCACAGTTTTCTCTAACAATTGCCTACCATTCCATTACTGAGGGAGGTTTAGGTGATATCCAAGCCCTAGCTATAGCATGCTGAGCCGCGACCAACATCATTGTAATTATACGTCTGTGTCCACGACTATCCTCCTCATAGCCCAACACAATTTCAGTAACTGTTAAACCATAATCAACACATAGGGGGACATTAGGATTACGGGCGGACTTTGTCCGCCCGCCACCCTATCGGACAACGGGACCGCCCGTCATAAGCGCGGGGATCCCGTGGGGGGGAATTAGGATGCACCCGCCACAGTGGCGGACGCAGCCTGCATTTTTAACATTGTGGAGGGCAGTGCTCTCAGCACCGCCCGCCGCATGTTAAAAATGCACGTTGTGCTTTTCAATGCACAACATGACAGGCACCGCCACCGCCCGCATGGCGGTGGTGATTCGCCCGACATCCTAATGGGCCCCATAGTCTCAACTTTATGGCATAGGATATCTTCTGCAGGTAACAAACATATGCACAATGTTAGCTGCATATAATCAACATTTGGGGCATTTACTGTGATCTCCTCCCTGTCCTCCCCCTCCTATGGCCCACATGGCAATTCTCGCTGGAGTGTGGATTGTACGGAACTGCTGCAATCTTAAACTAACAGAATGTATTGATCTGTTTATAGTATCCAACACAATCTCAATTACTTCAGAAGTAACATTTATCCCCAGGGTCTCGCTCCATTTTCCTGCCAGTTTATCACACCCATTCATTCTAAACTAACTCAGACATCGATACATCATACTGATTGTCGATCTCCAATTCTGCTAATACAAACACTCCCATACTCCAGAGCATGAGACCGTATAAGTGCCTGATGTCTCATAAAATAATCCCTAATCTGAAGGTATTTAAAGAACATCTGGCACGGAATGTCAAATGTGAGCTGCAGACTTTCAAATGACTGAAAACAGTTATGGTCAAACAGGTGGCCCAGTCGGTCAATGCCATAGCTTGCCCAATGTCCGCCGGCCAAATCCTGAAATACCTTCAGCAACATTGGGTTACCCCATCGGGGGAGATTGTCATGAAAGAGAGAGATAGAACACTTGGCTATAATCCCCCGCCATATATGTACAATGCCCCTAATGGTCTTAAATCGAACCCGTTTAAAATAATTAAGGTCGTTAACTCTTATATATAAAAAACAGTCGGCTGTCATGTCCTAAAACCAACTGACGCCCCAAAAAAATGTGACTCTATAAGGGGCTGTATTGAAGGTACCTAGAGTATTAGAGCAATTTGGGGCATCTCTCTAGAATAAAGGAAGGAGGATATCACACTTAATGATTATCCTAGGGTGCCGTTGGAAAAGAGTTGGAATGTATTTTTACTACCCTTCTTAGTGAGGATATGTTATGATATAGCCTGTGTGGCTGACCCTTTACACTTAGAAGGGATATTTATGTTTCTTTATTTTTTGTAAGAATCCGGTTATGAACTAGCATGTATTACTACCATTAATGCTACCAGATATATTTTACCATTCTATACTATGTAATAATGAAGAATGTATTCGTTTCTCTTTTTGACAAATAAAAAGGATATTTAAAAAAAATATATATGTACTTAAACTTGTGTGTAGGGGAAGCGAAATTAGTAAGGTTTGCGCACTGCAGGTGTAACTGAGATGTAATCGAGACTTCGGTTTAGTTATAACACTTTGCAAAACCGTAATTTTTGGGTTTTATTAACGATGGACCAGAAAAGTATCCCTTCATCTGGAGGATGCAACCGAAGAGGTTCACAGAGAAGAAAAGAGACGCCCTGCTCGCGCTATGGGCGGGCAGGGAAGCGATAGATGCAGGAAGCTGGTTCCACAGGCAGCCAGGCCTCCTCCCGAAGAAAGAATGCGTGTGTCAATGACTTCACGTCACGCGGCACTCTGCTGCCTCCAGGCACGGCCCTCCTCCGCTTCCTGGGTTTATGAGATAGCAGCTGGACGCAGGGTTTCGAGGAAAAGCAGGGCGAGTTAATGGCTTTTTTTGTTTCAGCGTTGCTGGAGACCGTCATTTCCTGCTCATTCTTCAAAAACCAAAACAAAGCTGTGAAGAACTTAAAGCTCCCACACCTCTCCATCGCAACGTGCACGCCTGAAGGCGAGCCGCGCGCATCAAGTGCCAATCATGCCTGGCAGCAGGAAGAGGCTCACATGGACCACCACCAACAACACCCATACTGTGCACTGTGGAATTAATCCATCGCGAGTTATTGCTATGGGTCTAGCAAGCCTCAGGCCTTCAAAAGGTGCCCTGCGCCAAGGGGTGTTAAAAAGAAACTTATGCCCTGTGTCGTCTTCCAGTCATGCTTTATAAAAACGTGTCAATAAATAATGAAATAACTTATGGGCTGTTTCAAGGTGAGGGGCCTTGCAAAAACCTTAAGGGCTGCTGCACAGAAGCAAGTGGAAAGTAGGGTTGAGGGGGTATGTGCCTATCGCCAAGATATGTGACAGGAAGCAGATGAGGGGACTTATTCTAAGGTTGTTTAGGTAAAAACAAGTCCCTTGAAAGAGAGGGCACCAGCCTTTGTCTCAAAAGCAATTAGAACGTCATAGAACATTGAGAGGAACGAAAGGAATATGCACATAGTGGGGGAGCAGAGGCTGAAAGCAATGTTCCAGATAATCACTGTCAGAATGTCGTCTGACAGGAATATCAAATCCTGAACATAATTTACAATAATGTTACCCTGTTGGAGTTAAGAATATAAAATCTGCATGAAATAATATTCTTAGAAATTATATTTAGGGCACAGTATTTATGTTAGACAATATTCCTGACAGACAACGACATTCTTACACAAAATCCAACTGACTATTTCCACTGTTCCCAAAGCCTTAGATCAGGAATCCTTGGAACCCCTTGGTTTCAGCTATTCCACTGCAGCATGTTACACTGCAGTGGAATAGCTGGGGAAAATATCATATCTAAACTTACACAATGACACATTTGTCTCCAGACCCAGCGGACCGTTGCCACTGTCTGTATCGCTTTATGAGGGTGAGGAATGCCCAGTGGAAGTTGAGTACAAAGCGTATATTTCTCAAGTGATTCCCTCTCTAGTATCAAATGTGGTAGTGCCTGCATGGGGTGGAACTAGTACTGAAAGGCAGAGACCCTGTGTACCTAGGTGATGGACCACCACATCTGCGGCATCAAAGTCACTCTGATCTTAGGTAGGACATGCATCTTCCACTCGATCTAGCGTGCTCACCTCCCCATATTAATAACAGTAGTTGGGATCTCAATATTTAAAAAAATACTTCCAGTTGAAAAGGAGGGGGATATAACAAAGAGATACAATAGTTTAGGTAGAATTGTCATTTTAACCAATGAGATCCTTCCTGCTATGGATAAGGGTCAATAAAGCTATCTACATTTTTGTCTTATCTGTTTCTGGACAGGACCATAGTTTGCACGGATAGTTTCATTACACTCTCTATGTATATGTCTAAGGTATTTTACGATCTCCGTCTTCCAATCCTAATGCTATTCTATAGGTGGTTTGGATGTTACATTCATTAATGGAAATAGTTAATATTTTTTCCAATTCTGACTATGCCTGAATGGATCCCAAATCGGATGATCTCATAAATGATACTTGATAGGTTTGCAGACAGGTCCTGAAAAGGCGCAGAATATTGTCTACGTACACTGAGACCAACACATTGCCTGTTCTGAAATGTAGGCCATGCACTATATGCTGCTGCGGCCCATACAGGTAAGAGCGGTGGGGTCTGGTTGAGGGGGGGGGAGGTAAGGGTGAGGTTCCGTAAAAATTATTCTGGGCATTACCGAATATGGACGAGTTTGGTATCTACGAACCGCAAATGACGAGTTCGGCAAGTGTGCGAATTTTCGCTACACTACCTGCCAGGGTTCGTCTAATATTACGTGTTCTTCATCTGAACCCTTGGGTTCCATTTTAGATACGGCATCCATTTTGTTTCTTGCCCTCACGTAGTCAGCGAGCAGGTAACTGTTCGCTTCTTGACCCTCTAGTTCCCAGCCTTGCGGAAGACGCATATTCCTTTCATGCGTCTTTATGGCCGGAGGAATGATACAGTGAAGGCAGATGGCTCAGCTTGAGGGTAATCTGGTCGTGCCGGTCTATTGTGACAGCCGTGCAGGCGATGGGATCCAGCTCTTTGATCCTAAGATCATGCTTCCGATATTACCCCCACACTCTTTTCTCTACACGTGTCTGACTTCCTTGCAGCTGCTCTTGTCTCTTCTTCTTTGTCATTTACAACTCTAATGGGTGTGCCTAATGGTGGGAAGATGTACTTTTACAGTTGGGAACCGGCATTGCTATTGTAATTATGTTCCGGGATTCTGAACACATGAAAGCGACCTCTTTGAAGTTTACTGTGAGAACCGAATTGTAATCTTTTGTCCACATGTTATGCAATGGCAACATTCTGTATAAAAGAGAGCGACCTACAAACGCAATTTGAAGCAGACTCCAAGAACTACGCCATGTACTTCTTATGACTCTTGTTTCCCTGCAGTAATAAAAGCTGATCTTTGACGCCGAAGGAAGTGTCCCGTGTCTCTGTAGTTTGTGCGCCGAAACAGGTATCCCATGAAGGTTATAGGTGTTGTTCCCTGGCACCGCTGGTACTGTTAAAAGTCCATTCCTTCAGTTGGCGCCCAACGTGGGGCGACTTCAGCGGTACCGGTCCAAAGCCTGATGATCGTGAGGAACTTCGTGTGAAATCTCCGAGGGAAGGTGCACCCCGCTTCATCGATCCTGTTGTCGAAATAAGTGGCCCGAAGTTTTTCCCTGCGAAGATTCCCGCCTCCTGACGGCTGCGACGGACCGATGCCCTGACTGTCGACCTGTCTTCGACGCCCGGCGCAGACCTTACGTACAAGCGAGACGACAGACGGGCCTTCCTGGTGACGCCATTGAAGTTCTGAGTTAAGTATTTGTGGGTCGCTCCCAGTCCTTAGTGGTTGTTCTAGCTTTTTGAAAGCTTTGTTGTTAGCCTTTAAGGCTTTGTTGTAATAGCTCACCGAGCTTTGTAATAGCCTCCTCAGGCTTTGTGGTTAGCTCTCCGAGCTTTGTGGTAGCCTTAAGGCTTTGTTGTATTGCATGGTTCCATTGCATTTGTGGTTCTTAGTATTGGTTCTTAGTATTATTTGACAGTTGCAATTGCCAAAAACCGAGGGTTTTGACTTACACGAGGTTTTATTGCTTCGGTAATCCTTGAAGTTTGATACTAGGTTAGTGTGCACGATGCCTAGCCATAGTGGTTTGTTTCGTATTTTCCAATGTTGCGCAACGGATTCCCGGTTGGAGGACTCGTGTCCGATACCTCCAGTTGGAACTCCAATACATGATCTTTATAGTCGACATGGGGTGGGTCCTATAATATATAATGATTACTGGGTCCGCTATACAAAGAAAGACGGTGACCTTAGATGGCCACCACATGGAACTTTTGAACTTTCGATTTTAGACAATCTTGAGGCTAAATTATTTTTAAAGAAAGCTAGGCCAGCTATGTTTGATTCCTTTCGGATATGGCGTAAAGAGGCCAAGCAGAAAGAAATCAAACAACTTAAAAAGGATCAAAAACAAGGGTTCGTTCCGATAATGCAAACTATACGAGAATGTAAACAGGACAAAGAAGAAAAGGAAATGGAAATCTCTACTAGATTGCATCACATGAAAATAGATAAATGTTACCCGGTTTTACCGAATAATCTAGAAAAGAAAGAAGAAGATTTGAAGGAGGATTCCTTGTTGTCATATTTGATGAAATCACCACCTCCTTATGTACAGGGTGCTACTGCTCCTGTAGCTGCTCCTGTTGTTCCTCCTGTTGTACCCCTTGTTGCTCCAGCGGCTGCGGGTCAGCCCGTTGTTAACCCTACGAATGTTCCACCACCTGTCCTTGTTCCTACTGCTCCTGTACCTGTTTCTTCGCAGACTGTTGTTTCTGCTACTCCGACTACCTTGTCCGTTCCTACTATGTCTTCCTTCACCTCTGGTGTTGTTGCCCCTGTTTTTCTTTCCCCTTCTGTTCGTAAGCGTGTTCCTAACTCTGTTGCTACCCTTTATTCACCTCTTTCTGGTCCATTATTTTCGTCTAATTTATCTGAAACTCCTCAGAGACGGAGTCAGATCCCTAGTGGTAGGGAGAAAGAGACGTTAGTAACCATGGCACATAGGTGGATAAGACATCCTGCTAATTACACTCCACGTGTGGTCTTCGACACGTTTTCTCAGTTTAATGAGCCTACGCAGAGATTCGTGTTTGAGGAGATGTGTAACTTTTTGAGGGAAGAATGGTATAATGATGATGTAGATAATATACCGTCCGACATAATTGACCTTCAGAATCACTTTTCGAACGGTATGATTATAGGTGAAGATGTACGACGTGCCGTGGAACGCTTATTAGCGTTCAGATCCACAGCACATTCTCGGGTGTCATTAGATGATACCACTGAGAATTGGAAAGCGGCTCCTGGTCAGTATCCTATGAGAGAGGTTCCGCCACTTTGGGTGCCTGGAGATCCGCAAGCTAACCCTGTGGTTCTACCGCATTTTCGAAGAGTGTGGATACATCTTCCATGGAAACGATCGGAAGTTTTGCAAGTGAAGCAATCCTTGCCCGATCCGCGTAAAAATCCGGCTGGTTATTATAAGGAGTTATCGCAACTGGTAGAAGCTTCTATTATGAACCTTGCCGACATCGACATGTTGTTTGGCAATGTTGTACCGCAACCAGTTTGGGCCAAAATTCGTCAAGCCAATCACGCAGTTGAATTAGGGGGTGATTGGGCTGCACTGCTAGCAGCTGATGCATTACAAGTTGGTGGGGCTAAGCCTGACCAGCTAATCTTAGACTTGCCTCAGAAAATCATTACACTCATGAAAACTCTCATGCCAGCGATGAAGGTGAACTGGGATAAGTTATCAGCTTGTAAGCAAAAGAAAGACGAGAGTGTCTCGGATTTCTTTACAAGGTTTGAGGAAGCGTTTGTCGACCACAGCGGCCAGGACATGGGCGCTGAGGGAGGCCAGCGGTTATTTGTTGATAAATTTGTATCGAATTTGTTGCCTGAGTTAAGCAACAAATTGAAGAATTCGGAGAGTGCGTGGGCAGTTTCAACCCCTGCGCAAATACTAGCAACGGCCCAGTATTATGAGAATAGGGAAAAGGAAGAAAGTGATCGTGTAGAAAAGAAAACGAAGGAGCTCAAAACGAAGGTTTTGTTGCAGCAAGCATACCCTCCACGATCAAACCAAAATGATTCACAACAGCAGTATCGACCACAAGCACAGCCCGATAGGATGCAGCCGCGCTCTGACAACTTTGATTATAGATCCTCACTTGGGTATAATCAGTGCGCATATTGTAGGAAAGAGGGACACCTAAAATATGATTGTCTTGCCTTACGGGACCGTCTGAATGGTGTGTCGACACGTGGAAACCGTGGTGGTGGTCCTCAACAGGCATCACGAGGTAGAGGTCGTGGTTCATCCCAAAATCAGATTGATCGCCATCAAAATCAATCGGACGCGAATAATTGTTTCGACCAGCGAAATGCGGGGTCAGTTCGATCTGCACAGTATAATGTGGATGATTATTACATAGAGCATGAGACTGTTGTAAATGACCATTACTAGGAAAGCCAACGACAAAGAGAGGGAGTAGTGTCAGTTCCGGTCGATCAGAGTGGGCCTTACGTTGCAGTGGCTACATCGGGTGTAGTTGAGCCTTTTCTGTTAGACACTGGTGCGACGAAAAGTTCCATCATGCATTCGAAACTCCCTGGCGCACCTTTTTCTGGCTTAACGAACGTTTCCGTAGGATTCTCTGGCGCCCCTGTTAGTAACCCAGTCTCTAGTCCTTTGCCTCTTATGATTGGACCTTGTGAGCTAACGGCTCCACTGATTCTATCTACAGGTTGTGGTGAGAATCTTTTGGGGCTGGATTTGTTGAAACGACTATATGCAACATTGTATTGTTCCCCCGAAGGAGTGGAGCTTACATTGGGACGGAGAGTGATCTCTCCCATGTATTTGTCGGTCGATAAATTCCCACCGGAATTGAGTTCCCTCCCTGCGTCCCTATGGGCCACAGGTCCCAACGATGTGGGCCTGTTGGACATTCCACCCTATGTGATTCAATTGAAACCAAATGCGCGATTACCACGTTTACCTCAATATCGTATTTCTCTTGAGGGCGAACGAGCGCTGTTAGCAATCGTTCATGATCTCATTGGAAAAGGTGTTGTTGAAGAAACTCGTGGAAACGTGTGTAACAGCCCTGTATTGCCAATTCTGAAACGAACTGACCCAACTAAACCTCCTGTGTATCGTTTCGTTATAGATTTGAGAGAGGTAAATAAAATAGTGGTTCCACAATTTCCTGTGGTTCCTGACATTACGGCCTTACTAACAATGATTCCGGCATCTGCCTCCTGGTTCACGGTGATCGATCTAAAGAATGCCTTCTTTAGTATTCCGATTGCCGAGGAAAGCAGAGACCTATTCGGATTCTCATTAGGTGGTCGCAGTTTTAGGCTAAAACGCGCTCCACAGGGCTACTGTGAGAGTCCGTCAATCTACAGCCAAGCACTTAAAGGTCAGCTTGATGCCTTTGTTTTACCAACGGGTGCAGCTTTGATTCAATACGTTGATGATCTTTTAGTGGCAGCTGATACAGAACCTATTTGCAAAACAGCTACGGTATCTTTGTTACGCTATCTACATGACTTACACCACAAGGTATCGCCTTCAAAGCTACAGTATTGTTGTCAAGAAGTTACCTATCTAGGTCACTTATTGTCAAGAGAAGGGAGAAGGTTGACCCCAGAGAGAATTGCAGCGATTACCCGAATGACTGTGCCAAAAACCCAGAGAGATGTTCGCGCCTTTTTAGGTATTACGTCCTATTGCAGACAATGGATTCCAAATTTTTCATTGTTGGCGAAACCATTGATAGCCCTTACGTGCAAGGATGTTTCATCCCCATTGCCTTGGACTGAAGAGTGTCAGAGAAGTTTTTCTGAATTACGTAATGCGTTGTGTTCAGCTCCTGTGTTGGGTACTCCTGACTACAGTAAGCCGTTTACACTATACGTTCACGAGAGGGATGGTTGTGCGTTGAGTGTTCTGACACAACCTTTTGGCGGCAAACAACGCCCATGTGCCTATTTTTCTTCGACTTTAGACCCAGTAGCAAGGGCCTTGCCGAGTTGTTTAAGGTCTACAGCGGCAGCTGCGGCGTCCATTCGACAGTCCGCAGGTCTAGTCATGGATAATATGCTTACGGTAATGGTTCCACATGCAGTTGACACTCTATTGAATCGAACGAAAACTCAACATCTGACAAGCGCAAGATTGTCTGGATATGAGTTGACGTTGCTGGCCAGTCACATACGGATAAAACGATGTAATGTGTTGAATCCAGCAACATTGCTGCCCATCGACACAGAGTCAAGTGGTGAAGCAGTACATGACTGCTATCTCAGAACTGAAGAGGAAACTAAGGGTCGTATTGACCTAAAAGATACTCCATTGACAGATCCCGATGGTACTTTGTATGTGGATGGTTCCTGTTTTAAGTTGCCGAACGGTGATGTGACAACTGCGTATGCTGTAGTAACATTGAGAACGATTGTGGAAAGCGCAAGATTAAGTCAGAATTCGGCTCAGGCTGCCGAGTTAATCGCATTGACAAGAGCATGTGTGTTGTCTAAAGATAAACGGGTGAATGTGTTTACAGATAGCCAGTATGCGTTTGGTGTGGCACATAGTTTTGGACGACTGTGGAGAGAGAGAGGATTCCTTACGTCGCATGGCACGAAGATTCAACATGGTCAGCTTGTAAATGATCTTTTAGATGCACTCACATTGCCTAAACAAGTGGCCATAGTCAAATGTAGCGCACATCAGAAAGTAACAGATGATGTGGGTCGTGGAAATGCGTTTGCGGATGAAGCGGCTAAAGAGACGGCTAAAGATTTGACGAACAGAATGTATGTTACGAGCTCAGTGAGATGGCCAACAGAGACTGGTATGTGTGAAGACACATTTGAAAGTGTGAAAGGAATACAGAATGAAGCCACTGAGACAGAGAGGACTAAATGGAGAGAGAGCACGGGAAGATTGGATGAGAATGGATGTTGGGTTGATTTATCAGAGAAGCAGAGATGGATGTTACCGGATGCGTATGTGCTCGCTGTTGTTACAATGGCTCATGGTATGGCGCACATCAACACTAAAGGCATATGCAAGTTGTTGTCTCATGTATGGAAGAATGATGGGATTACTAAATGTGCCGAGAGAGTGGTTAAGAATTGTATGGTGTGTTTGATGCACAATCCTGGTAAGGGCACCCCCACTCCACCTGGCCATTTTGCCCCTCCTACATACCCTTTCGAAGTCATCCAGTTGGACTTTATCCACATGGACCGATGTAATAACTTGAAGTATGTGTTGGTTGTGGTATGTGCATTCTCTAGGTGGATTGAGGCCTACCCCCTTAAGGATAATACGGCTTTATCCACGGCAAAAATTTTGCTCAAAGAGTATTTTCCCCGCTACGGAATGCCTCGGGTCGTATGGTCGGACAACGGAAGTGAGTTTGTTGGGAGTGTGATGAAGAGTGTGTGTCGCGGTTTAGGGATAGTACAAAAATTTCATAGTGCAAATCATCCACAATCAGCAGGCTTGGTGGAAGGATATAATGGCACTCTAAAACTGAAATTGGCTAAAATTCAGGCAACAACTGGTTTATCATGGCCCGACGCTTTGCCTCTGGCTCTCCTGTCGACCAGGGCAACTGTACACTCTCGAGTAGGGCTCAGCCCATATGAGATTGTGTTCGGCCGTCCTGCTAATGTATGGGGAGTCCCAAGACCTAAAGAGTTTGATAGAATTGAATACCCTATGTTGATCGATTATCTCTATGATCTGACTGCTAAATTGAGTTTGATTCACCAACAGGTCTTTGAGGCTCTGCCGTCACAAACAGAGGGTCCTGGTCATCGACTTCAACCAGGAGACTGGATCCTCGTCAGGAACTACGGACGAAAACGAAACCTTGAACCAAGATTTGTGGGCCCGTTTCAGGTTCAGCTGGCTACGAGGACGGCGGTTCGACTACACGGACGTCGGAACTGGGTACATGCTACCCACACAAAAAGAGTCCCGCTTCCTCTGCCGTCGGACACTTGGATGAGAAGAGGTCTTTCTTCATCTGAGACCGACACTCCACAACATTTCGTTCCATTCAGCGAAGCTCGGCTTGTATCTGACACCGTTGTTGATTCCCCTCAAACAATTTCCTCCACGTCAACCTTGGAAAATTTGACTGTTGAACAATCACCTGAACAATTGAACACTCCTTTGCCGTCCAATCCACTGTTTGAAGATCAGACTCACCCTGGAAGTAGCCGATATTTTCTTCGTCCACGAACAAGCCACAAATAAAAAGATTTTTTTGTTTCTAGGTTCTACATTGCTCTGAAAACAGTGGACATTATATATTGTGTATCTTTTTCTTTTTCGTACAGCCAAGAACATTATTTAGCTAGAACCTACCATCCAGGTTGACCGTAAGGCCGTGCGGGTACTTCCTTCTGTTTAGCAGCTATCGACACAAGGTTGGTTTCTATTATCGATTTCTGGGAACTCCTGGAAATTGATAACCGCTACTCAGAACGAAGTGCGTCAAGAACGTCGCGGACGGTCGTTAGGGGATGGAATCATCATTGTCTGAGCTGTCGAAAAGAGAAGAAATGTTGGCGCAAAGATCTACATTGCATAAAATATTTCATACAAAATGGTTTTTCTTACAGGTGGTCATACTATTCCTGACTATATCTATGTTACTGGTAGGGGGAGTATATTATGGGTCCCAATTCTTATTGTCTTCTGCTACATCTACTCTCCCATCTCGTGATCTATATTTCGTTTCTACTGTCTCTCCACATTCCTTTTATCTTCTGCCTCAACACGAACAAGTCAGACGTGCGGAATTCAGAAACAACTCTTTTATTCAACTCTTGCATCAGCATCAGTTAGTGGTAAACACTACCAACTGTTGGGTGTGTGGGTTAATGCCACATACCATGGATAAGGGTATTCCGTACTTAGTTCTGCCTTATAGTGCACAAGGGTCAGCTCGAGCATTACAAACTATGTTCCGTAGCGCACTAGATTCCTACCCCCATCGAGAACCACGGTCAGCAAACTCTGGTCCTGGTCCGTACCACAAGACTCTGGCGAGAGCTATTGCAGACTTAGATAGAGATATTTTTGATGCATCGCTCATCCCAGAGGAAGAGGTGCGAGCATATAAGGAACTAAGTGAGGCTGAGTACAGCTTATCAGTGGGTGAGAGGCAGCTTAAAAGCTCGCCACCAATATGGATTGTACCTCACCTTGGTAATTTCTGCTTGAAAGGTCTTGGTCGAAATCCGAGAGCTCAGTTTGGGGAGAGTGCTTGTACCGAGACGTATGTCTTACCGACGCTCTCTTCTCCTGTCTTCCTGCCTGCCAAGGGTACCTACTTTGTATGTTATGATCGAGCCTATACGTGGTTACCTCATGACTTCTCGGGTACCTGCTATATTGCGAATCTTTTGCCTCCCACTTTCACTGTGGCCTCTGATTATCACAGAAATAGAATTGTGAGAGGTGTGGTTAGCAAAGAAGATACTTCCGGACAAGAAGCGGGAGACTTCTTTAAGGGTTTCCTACCGTTCTGGGGACCGATGGTTAATAGCAGGAACTTGAGGCAGTTAACTCGTGTAGTAGAATCAACTGCCAACATAACTGCAAATGCCCTTGGTAATTTGACAGCCGAACTCCAGGCGGATAGACTAATGACGTTGCAGAACCGTATGGTTCTAGATATCGTTCTAGCAGATAGAGGTGGGGTTTGTAAAGTCATCCATTCGAGCTGCTGCGTATTCATACCTGATAACGCTCCAACGATTTATCAAGCCATCTCTAAGTTGCACAAAATTTCGGAGTCCATACACGTGGACGAAGGAAATTGGACGCTTCTGGGATGGTTTTGGGGTCTGATATCAACTTGGGGTTGGAAGATTCTGATGATCATAGGGGTTGTTGTGACATTTCTGTTCTCATGTTGTCTTTGTGTGCAATGTGGTCCTGCCTTATGTGGCCTTTGTGCTACGACGTGTATAAGACAGCCCGTTGTCACCAAAGAGGCATTGAAGGATAGAATAATGTATCAACAACATCTGGATGATCTGATGAGTATCGAAATCGATTATGATTCCGACTAGTGCTTGCCTACATGAGGGCAAAAGGACCGTCTGAGGTTCCGTAAAAATTATTCTGGGCATTACCGAATATGGACGAGTTTGGTATCTACGAACCGCAAATGACGAGTTCGGCAAGTGTGCGAATTTTCGCTACACTACCTGCCAGGGTTCGTCTAATATTACGTGTTCTTCATCTGAACCCTTGGGTTCCATTTTAGATACGGCATCCATTTTGTTTCTTGCCCTCACGTAGTCAGCGAGCAGGTAACTGTTCGCTTCTTGACCCTCTAGTTCCCAGCCTTGCGGAAGACGCATATTCCTTTCATGCGTCTTTATGGCCGGAGGAATGATACAGTGAAGGCAGATGGCTCAGCTTGAGGGTAATCTGGTTGTGCCGGTCTATTGTGACAGCCGTGCAGGCGATGGGATCCAGCTCTTTGATCCTAAGATCATGCTTCCGATATTACCCCCACACTCTTTTCTCTACACGTGTCTGACTTCCTTGCAGCTGCTCTTGTCTCTTCTTCTTTGTCATTTACAACTCTAATGGGTGTGCCTAATGGTGGGAAGATGTACTTTTACAGTTGGGAACCGGCATTGCTATTGTAATTATGTTCCGGGATTCTGAACACATGAAAGCGACCTCTTTGAAGTTTACTGTGAGAACCGAATTGTAATCTTTTGTCCACATGTTATGCAATGGCAACATTCTGTATAAAAGAGAGCGACCTACAAACGCAATTTGAAGCAGACTCCAAGAACTACGCCATGTACTTCTTATGACTCTTGTTTCCCTGCAGTAATAAAAGCTGAGCTTTGACGCCGAAGGAAGTGTCCCGTGTCTCTGTAGTTTGTGCGCCGAAACAGGTATCCCATGAAGGTTATAGGTGTTGTTCCCTGGCACCGCTGGTACTGTTAAAAGTCCATTCCTTCAAGGGGGGAGGAGAATTCGACAGATGACAAGGGAAAATAAAAAAAATAATTACATTTTCCATGTTGCCATCTGTCGAATTCCCCCCTTACCCCTCACGCGGCCCAACCGCCCCACCACTCTACCTGCACGCGCTGCAGTGGACTATATGTTGTTCTCAGAGTCAACAAGCGAGTGACTCCATCGCAATTACAAACTGCATGGGGTACAGTGGTCAATCATGTCACGTGCCTCAGTGATCTTAAAAAAAGTGCTGACAGTAATCCAATTATTCCTATTCTTCACAGTGGATGTAAATATTTTAAGTATGTCTGCACCCTGGCCCAGTCTGTGCAATAATATGAAAATGAAATTCCATTCAATAGAATCAAACTCTTTCAGCATGCAAAAAAGTGACAGCCTTTTCTCAAATTGGTTTTAACTGATGTAGAATTATGAATAGGGTACATACATTAGTCAATATAGAGTGACTGGGTATGAAGCCTGCCTGGTCTGGCAACACAATGCCTGGCATCAGCGGGTCAGCTTGTTTGCAATTAATTTAGCAAATATTTTATTATCCAGGTTTTGCATCAATGGAAGGGGGGGCAATAAGATTGGCAATTGGTTGGGTTCTTGCCAGGCTTGGTCAACATTATATCTGATGGGAACATATAGCCTCTAGTTCAGGGGATTGCTTTGTTGCTTCTATAATTCTTTCCCACATCTATTCAGCAACTGACCGTAAGTAGAGACCTATCTGTGGGCATGTACTGCTTAGACACTGGATTATTTTCTCTCCGTGAATTTCCTTTGGCAGAATTCTTGTGCCTTGGCAGACTGTTGAACATTATAGAGACTCTGCTTTTTTGGGTAGAAGAACCATGCTACTCCCAGAAGCAGGGACACCTTTTTGATGGCCTCTTATAACTGTGTCTTGGGAAGCATGAAATCATTGACTTGCATAGCCTTAAACTTGCTTTCAGAGGTTCATTAGATCTGACCTAAAGACAACTTTAGCTTTACCTTCCCAGCCTCATGTTTTCAAAAAGATATCATAGAAAATATACATACATATTTACAAGCCCTCTTTCATCACTTGTCTGTTGAAATGTCCCTCAAATTAGATTCCCTCCCTCCCACCCAAGCAGAAGGTATAGATCAACAGACCAGCTCACTCCAGCCATTGAATGCCTTCACTTTGAGTGACTGTGTTTTGTCCTTGCACAGGTACACATTCACCTAAAAATAGCTCCCCAAAAATAGAAATTGTTATACACTTGCACTTCCCAATGACGTATGTATATTTGGGTTACGTAAACTATTTTCATAACTCTCAAGACATTTATTGTAAATGACAATGTTCCTTCCTGACTATAAACCTGTTTTGGTATATTTAATTATCCTATTAAAAATGAACAAGTTATTAGAGTAGCTAGAGTGTATATTCAGATTTTTAAGTTGAATCCACCCTAGCCCCCGCCCACCCACACGGCATTGTGATTAACAGTTAAACCAGTTGTATCTGACTAGAGGGACCACTCCTAGAAACTACTTGTGGAATTCAATCCATCTCCCTTTGTGTTGTACCAGTATTGTCCATATGTAGAAATCAATCCTCTCAAAACAAAGACAAAGCTTACATCCACCGACATAAACAGCCAAAATAAGATATCTAATTGAACCTGTACTTATCAGTGAATTAAAGTTCCTATAAATAGTACGGTGTGATCACAAATTAAAAAAACCCCACAAGAAATGTATTAAAATCTGTAATTTTCACTCATTCCCATGAAACAGCTTTGGCAAATACTTAATCCTATGGAAAACAAGCACACCTGGTTAAAATAGCAAAAGGGTGTATAAAATGTATATACTAAAGCCACACTCCCGCAGCTTGGTACAGGTGTTTGAAGCAGTTGCTTTTGACTAGAGCTGGAACTCTATTAACAAGTGGAAATGCAACTTCATGAAAACATTTCAATACTTTTGCATGCAACTCCAGAGAGACAGCTAGTAATGACTAGTGTAAACTGCCATCTCATACAAGAATTTCAAGCCATTTGCATTTTACTAGAAAAGGACACCTAGTAACGGTTTGTGGAACTGCATCTTCATGAAAGAATCTCAATTCTTTTGTAATCAACTTTTGAGGGATACCAAGTGATAACTGGAGGAACTGCGGCTTGATGTAAGAATTTCAAGGCTTTTGCATTTGACTAGAAAGGGACGCCTAGTACTGATTTGTGGAACTGCAGCTTCATGAAACCATTTTGATACTTTTGCATTTGAGTTTTGAGGTACACGTAGTGATGACTAGCAGAGGTTCAGCCGATGTAAGAATTTCAATGTTTATACATTTGACTTCTGAGAGACACCCAGTAACGTCTTGCATAACTGCACCTTCGTGAAAAATAATCAATGTATTTGCATTACACTTGGACACCTTGTAATGACTAGTGCAACTGCTGCTTCATTGAAGAATTTCAATGCTTTTACATTCTGAGCAACATCTAGTAACAACTAGTGGAACTGCAGCTTGTTGTCAGAATTTCAATGCTTTTTCATATAACGTTGAGGGACAACTAGTACTAGGTTGTCTTTACAAATGTTTCATAACAAGACATTTATTTAAAGTTGCGATATTGATTCATCAGCATAAACCAGCATTGACATACTTATCCTATTGAAATCAAACACAATTCATTAGAGTAGCAAATGTGGATATGTACATTTTTATGTAGAAGCTTCTCACCACCAGCTTGATGACTGTCATTTCAAGCAGTTGCATCCTACTCAAGAGTAACAATTAGTAACAACATGAGTTATTGCATTTTTGGGACAGGCTTGGTAAGCAGTTTATTTTGACTGGAGAGGGACATCTAGGGAAGTTCTGAAGAGCTGTAGTCTTGTCAAAGACTTCACACAGTTTTTTTCTGACTCATAAAGGACATCTAGTAATTGTTTAGGTCATTGTAGCTATTTTCAAGGCCAGACCAATTGGCTTTGCCAGTGCTTGTTTTTTAATGTGTTGTTAAGGGCCGTAGGAGACACCTGTAACATTAGATTCATTGGGGAATAGACAGCGTAAGTGGTTGGTCTACATCTGTTAATATTATAGTGATTGCTTCCATTACCATATATTTCTCATATTAGAACCACTAAATGGAGAAGACCTATTTGCTGATTTCAGGATGTCTGCTGTGACACTCTCATCCATTACTGTGAACACGCGCTTAATATCATAATATTTACTTTTGCTTTCCAGTTTGAACCAGTTGAGTGTAGTTTTCTCATGGGAGTGAACAGCTTCCTTCCAGAGCAGAGGATAACTTTGAGAGGGTGTAGGGCAGATTTCTGGATACAAGAGAGTTCCTATAATTTCTCTAAGATATCACTGGTATCTTAACAGCAGCTTTCAAGTCCTGTTTGAGGATGCGGGGTATGATGTTACAGAGAAGCTTCAGTTGAAATCTAGCACACTTAACACGTAATATACAGTCTGACATTCAGGGTATTCCATAAATATATGGCATATATTGCATTTCCTACAAGTGCATTATAGTCAACGGCATTCTAAATACAATAGACAGAACATTATCCAGGTTGTGAGCTGTGTACGAAATCTAATGAAAGCCCTCAGTAATTTCTCTGACATGGAGGTCAGGAATGTGAAAGCTATTCAGCCTGATGTTTAAAGGTTTGCCTGCATTCACAACCTTGTTGAAGATGTTCACATACGGCCTGAATACAACAAAGGATGGATGGAGCGATATTTGTGATAGTGACCTTCAAAAACTAACATATAAACGTTGTTTCCTAGAAATCTCAATACATTAGAATGTGAATCCATAAATGCTTGAAACAAATGGTCATTCACTTATACTGGTGCAAAAATTGTGTTTGTCCACTAGCCTTTAATTGCTAAAGTTGGTTCAAGATGCAGTACGCTGTGTAATTTTCCTAGGAATTTTAATGTTGACAGTTTCAACCAGCTCTCTACTTCTCTCTTTTTTTAAATGTGTATTTATTAAACAGTTGCACAATACGGTACAGTACAGGTTGTCTTTTAGGAACATTGTATAGTTTAATGACTCTACTTCCTTCTGTCTGAGAACAGACAACTTAAGACAACTCAAATATTATTTCTGTAGTCAAGTAACAAAAGACAGGTGAAGCAGGAGCTCAGCACACACACTCCTGGGAGGGTCTTCTGAATTACACTCTGGCAGGGACTCATGAGGGAGGAATGCAGCAAGTTATGTCTTGTAAGCACTGCACAGTTCCTTAAACAGAAACCTGAATTCTTAAGCTATACCCTATCCACGAAACTCTCACTCCATGCCTCAACAAGCAAGGTACACTGTGCAATATTATATATCCGTTAACACCAATCTGATAAAGGATGGCGATGTAATTCATACAGACAGTGCTGCCTTAACCCTCCATCCCCTCTTAGTAGAAAAGCACAGGTCCTTGTGATCTTGCTGCATGGCATGCCTCTTTGCATAAGAACTCTTTGAAAAATTCAGTTAAAACTCTGAGGGGTTGACCCACCACCACTTTTAAGTTGGGTGTCGGTTTGACAGCAAATGGCAGATCCTGCCACATTGTATCGGGTTTTGGAGATACAATATACTATCTCGAAAATTTGCTAATATGTAAGATTTTTTTGCAGTAGTGAGTTTGATGTTTTCTGAAAGAAGAGCGTGGCCATTAGAACGGTGGTGAACATGCACAAAAGCAAAACATTTTTAGTAGTCATGCACCTCCCTAAGGTTTTTCAGACCCAATTTGCATAATAAGGCACACACAGGTTTACTAACATTTTGTGTCATTGTTGCACCACTTTTTGGTGCAGCTATGACACAAAATGCATTTTGGGATTTACTTGCGTGGCTTAGCATAGAATTTTACCTAAAAGTAATGCAACGCCTTGTGCTTGTCGTGTTACACTGGGTCGAGGAGGAGTTATATGAGTGCAGCACTGGCATTTAAGTGCCTCTACCTACTTTGACGCAACCTCAGATTTACTGGTCTCTTAACCTGGGTTTGCTCCAAAATGGTGCACCTACACGAGGCAGGTGTAATGGAGAGAAATATGCCAAATCTTACTAATTATGGTGCACTTCTGCTCTGCTCCTTTCACACAGTGCAGCAAAGCTTCATTGCTGAATTGCGGGAAAATGTAGTACCAAATAAGGACCCAATCACAATAAACAGGTGTAAATTGTGCACCCACTAATTTGATGTAGTGGGAAGTGCACTAATTAGGGGATGAACAATTTGCTCCAGATTTCAATTTACAGACCTGATAATGGAGAATAATAAGCTAACTGTACGCAATTTTAGTAGTTTTCTATGGGTAGGCTTTAATAATTTTGTGAAAAGTCATAAATATACTAAAATTGTAGTTGGTAACCTATAATGAATAGATTTTAATTTTAAGGATTCTTTTGTTAATGTTAATAGGTTTCAAAACTATTTGCCATGTATTAGTGCATTCTAGTGCACCGTCATAGATCAGATTAGAACGTTTGAGAAAACATTCATTGTAAAATAAGCTTTAATACTTGAACAAGAAATGCATGTGACAGCACATATCTATGACACATTGCATAGCACATCACACATCACTAATACAACCAACGGACGTGACAGCATTTCCTACTAATATTTCCCATTGTGAGATACGAGATTGAATATTTCTTATGTTTTTTTTTCTCTGTCCCTCTGAAAAAAACATTTTGTGTTTGGTAATAAAACCGGACACTGTCCCTTTCCTTAGCAGAAAATAGCTCAGTTTTTAACTCTACATTATGAGGAGATATGGACAGAGGAATGCGAGTAGGAGTTTGCCACACCTGAAGGATAGGGTGCTGAATATCTGTTAGCATTTCGAATTAATTTTGATATATACCTCACTTTTGTATGACTTGGGTAGATACAGTGACATAAAGTGAACTTGGGAAGTGGTACTTTAATGCAGTGTCTCTGCCATTATTTTGTACTGATTGGGCTCGTGTAAAGTTGTAGAGTTGCTGCAATTGTAATCACCAGCAGTAGTGGTTCACCTTTAGTTTCAAGGTAGGTTAATTTGTCTTCTAAACCTTAGTAGTTGATCTCTTCCAAAAATATGATTCAGCACAATTTAGTCAAGTTGCTTTGTGCAAGTTAAAGAAGATAGTGTTAACATTGTCATTTGCTAATTAGTGAGCTTCTGCCTTTGTGAAGCAAATTGCAAGCAGATTGAGTTGAAATTCAGAAATTAAAGATAAGCCTCGGGGCAAGGAGACTTCTACCATACTGTCTGGACATGTCCCATAATACAGACATACTGGGCCGAGGTTCTGGGGGAGCTGGGAGAAGTGCTGGAGGTTGATTTGCCGTTGGACCCCAAACTGGTGCTGCTGGGAGTAACAAATGACGTTGACTTGGGTCGCCCACTTCGCATCTTTGTAGTTTTGGCTTTAGTGGTGGCTAAGAGGGACGTGGACCGGGCATGGGGGGCCCCCACGCCACCGAGACTAGGTGAATGGAGAAGGGACATGGATCTGTACATGGCGGCGGAGAGAGTCACGTAAAAGGCTAGAGGATGCCCAAAGATATTCAACAGAGTTTGGGGGAAATGGCGCTGATATCATGGGCTGGATGGGGGACTGTAAACTAAAGTGGGAGAGGTACCTGGCTACACTGGCTGAGGATGGGGCGGAATTGGAATTGGGCTTTTATTTCTACACATTAGGGATTTATGCACAAGTAAGGTGCAGTCCTGTCAGGATGGAGAGGGGACCGTGTACTGGCGGAATGGGGGAGGAGGGTGAAATGAAATGAAATGAAATGAAGAAAATTCTTCATAAAGCGCACTGCGACCAAGCGGCTTCCTGGCGCTGGGAGTAGAAGCTAAAAGAGGATAGAAGATGCCAAGAGGAGATCAGTCGGAGTACGCTATGGAGAACAGATGTGTCTTGAGGGCTTTACGAAATTGGGGGAAGGTTAGGATAGACCTGATTGACAAGGGGAGGCTGTTCAAAAAACGGGGGGCTAATACCGAAAATCTGGTGCCTCCCGTTTTGGATTTGCGAAACCGCGGGACATTAAGGAGGAATTGGTTGGAAGAACGGAGGGCACGGATGGGAGTATAAGGGATGATGAGTGAATTGATGAAGGCTGGGGCAATACCAGTGCGGGCCATGAAGGCCAAGCATCCCATCTTAAAGAGAGATCTCTGGCAGATGGGAAGCCAGTGAAGAGATTTCAAGACAGGCGTGATGTGGGAAGATTTGGGCAGGTGGTGAATAATTCGAGCAGCCTGGTTCTGGATGGCCTGCAATCGGCGCAGTTCGTAGGCCGGGATGCCCATGTAGAGACTATTCCCGTAATCAAGACGGGAAAGAATCATTGCCAACATGATAAGTTTGAGGGCATCGGTGGAAAAGAAGCGGGACACTTTCCGAATAATACAGAGGGAGAGGAAACATGAGGAGACAACGGAGCCAATCTGGGCATGCATGGAGAGGTCCCCACCAACTTTAATGCCCAAGGTCTTTGCAGAGGCCGCTGGTATGGGCGAAGGGCCAAAGGTGGAGGGCCAAAAGGCAGACGACCAAGGGGAGATGGAATGGCCAGTCAGGACCAACTCAGTCTTGTCCAGATTAAGCTTAAGTTGGTTGCAGTTCATCCACTCCGAGATGAAAACAAGAGTGGAATGAAATTTAGGTAGGGAGTGCAGGGGGGAGGAGAGGTCAAAGACAAGCTGGAGGTCATCTGCATAGTTATATACAGAGACCCCCATGTCAAGGAGAGAAAGGATAAGGGGACGAATATAAAGATTAAAAAGAAGAGGGGACAGGGAGGAACCTTGGGGGACCCCACAGGGGACCAGGCGGGTTGGTGCAATATGGCCAGACAGATGGACAGCCTGAGTCCGCCCGTTAAGAAAGGAGGCGAGCCAAGAGAGGGCGGTGCCCCGAACGCCCGCCGCGCTGACACGGTCGAGAAGGATGGAATGGTCGACCGTGTCAAACGCAGCGGACAAATCAAGGAGCACCAGGGCTTGAGGCAAGTTGGAATCCGCCTTACTCGTGAGCTCGTCTAGGACGGACAGGACCACTGACTCGGTAGAGTGGGCTGGGCGAAAACCCGCTTGGTGGGAGGCCAAGAGATGGTTATCCTCAATGAAGGAGGAGAGACAAGAGGTAGTGTAGCTCTCCAATATCTTTCCAAGGTAAGGGAGAAAGGAATTTAGAGAAATGGGTGGAAACTGATCAAGGAACGAAGAGGGCAGAGGAGATGAGGGGAAGGGAGGGGAGAGAGGGGGTGAATTTGTTGGAGGAATATTGGATTTGATCTTCGCGATCTTCTCTAGAAAGAAGTCGTTTGAGAGGCAGACAAAGAGCTTGAGAGGGGATGGGATTGGAGTTGGCTCTGTCCGAGGCAACTAAGTTGCGGACTATGGAAAAAATTTCCTTAGGTTTATTGGCTGATAGAGATATACGTAGTTTTGGCTGAGAGAATAGCCTTCTTGTAATTAATCAAAAGAAGCTTATATTTGGCTCGCAAAGAGGGACCGTAATTGCGTCTCCAATGGCGTTCGGACCGTCTAAGGTCCAATTTAAGGGTTTTCAGATCATCTGTGAACCATTTTTGGGCGTCATGGGGGCGGCAAATCTTAACTTTTCTTAGGGGGGGCAACGCGATCGCAGGCGGAGGACAACCACTGATTCACAGCGTCTGCTTGAAGATCAAGAGAGAGTCCCTAGGTCAGGAGGAGAAGCAGTTAGAGAGGAACAAAGAAGGTTGAGATCAACCCGATTCCAGTTGCGAGCTGTAACATTCTTAGACAAAGGGGGTTTTTTTTGGGCTCCAAGCTCAAGGCTCCAAGCTCAATGAGAAATGAGATCAAAAGGTGATCGGACGAGGTGCAGGGGGCGACTATAGGGGGAAGAATAGTACAGCTGGCTGACCATAACTGATCCAAGGTATGGCCGTGAATATGGGTAGGGGAGTGGAGGTGAGAGAGAAAGTTGAGACACTGAAGAGTAGCTGAGAAATCTTTGGAGGACAGGTCCTCTCTAGGATCACCTGGCCAGTAATTAAAATCTCCAAGAAGCAGCACTGAGGAGTTATTGACCACAAGTGTGGCCAGTAATTCTTGTAAGATAGGCACAAACTAGGTATATTCTGAGGGGGACGATACATTAGAACTATTGTGATAGGAGCTAAAAGGTTAACTGAGCGAGCAACCAAAAAATCTATATCGGGTATGGGAGAATGGGGGAGAAGTTGAAACTGCAGATGGGAGCGAATGATCATCGCCACTCCCCCGCCGGCCTTACCAGCTGGGCAATCCGCCCTAAGGGCGTAGTACGAGTCGGGGAGGGCGGACAACAGATCAGGAAGAGAATCAGCAACAAACCAAGTCTCAGTGAGAAACAAAAAGTCTGGGGCGTCAGTGTCCAGTAGGTTAAAAAGGTTGTACTGGTGCTTGCCTGCTGATCTAGTATTTAACAAGCAGGCAGTGGCCATAGTGGGTGGAGAGAAAGAGGGGGAAACAGGGGGAGGGGGAGTCTGTAACCGGGGAGAGAGCAGTGCAGGTTCAGACAAGGGGATGGAAGGGACAGAAATGCCCATGGCCGCAATGTGCATAGACAGGTATGGAGTGATGGACAGGGCAGTATTTAAGGGGAGAAGTTGAGCTGGGGTGTAGGTGAGGGCTAGGGCAGAGTCCGTGGCCCCTGGTCCCTGTCGGTCGCGTACGGGAAAGGCACATTATTTATAGGAAGAGAGGCAGAGGGGGCGTGGCCGATAGGTGGTGGGCGTGGCCAGTGGCCTCTAGGGAATGGCGGCGAAGAAGGTGTAGCCCGCTGCAGCTATGTAATCTGCTGCGCAGGAATGCCCAGAGTGTCAAGAGCGATGGTGAAAGTGCCCAGGAGAGGGAGGTAAGTAATTAAAAACACAGTCAAAATACAATTTTAAAAATGACAATCCTGGCATCTCCTGGCTTCCGCCTCAGGAGTAAATGAGATTAGCTTCTAATTCGCGCTCGCATTCAGCGCGTTTAAAAGCCTTCGGTGGGGGGCGTGGCCGATAGGTGGTGGGCGTGGCCAGTGGCCTCTGGGGAATGGCGGCGAAGAAGGTGTAGCCCGCTGCAGCTATGTAATCTGCTGCGCGGGAATGCCCAGAGTGTCAAGAGCGATGGTGAAAGTGCCCAGGAGAGGGAGGTAAGTAATTAAAAACACAGTCAAAATACAATTTTAAAAATGACAATACTGGCGTCTCCCGGCTTTTGCCTCAGGAGTAAATGAGATTAGCTTCTAACTCGCGCACGCATTCAGCGTGTTTAAAAGCCTTCCGCGGGGGGGCGTGGCCGATAGGTGGTGGGCGTGGCCAGTGGCCTCTGGGGAATGGCGGCGAAGAAGGTGTAGCCCGCTGCAGCTATGTAATCTGCTGCGCGGGAATGCCCAGAGTGTCAAGTGGGTGGATGGAGGGAGGGAAGTGGAGGGAGGTTGTATGTGACATGCCTGTTTTGTTTATGCTTCATAAAAATGCAAGTAAAAATATATTTAAAAAAAAGAAATTAAAGATAAGCCCTATGAATATTTTTTGCTATGTTGTCGCAAGCAATGATGGCTGGATAATGATGACGAGAGAACAAAATGTATATGAAGAAGTAAGTCCACAGTAAGCAGGACAACAGAAATGCCAGGCAACTTCTAAAGAGAACGAAACAAGATGATGGACGGAATGTTGCACAATGGCAAAACATTCACCCCCAGTCACAGATCTGGGTTTAATCCATCGTTATTTTGCTCACCAAGCCACCCCAGTTCAGACATGGCCATATTCAAATCAGTCTTGACCCTGTGCCTCATGGGAAAAGTCCAGCGCAAACTGCCAAGCCATGTCTTCCCTGGACCGGAATCAAGCATCCTTGGACCAGTTTCTGACTATCAGCCGTCTTCAGCCAGGATAGCTTGACTCCAGTGGCTTAGTGAGCAAGGGACCCAAGTCTGGGCATACCCTTCCCACATAGGGTGAACAGTAAAACAAACAAGATGATGGACGGAATGTTGCACAATTGCAAAACATTCACCCCCAGTCACAGATCTGGGTTTAATCCATTGTTATTTTGCTCACCAAGCCACCCCAGTTCAGATATGGTCATATGCAAATCAGTCTTGACCCTGTGCCTCATTGGAACAGTCCAGCCCGAACTGCCAAGCCCCGTCTTACCTGGACCGGAATCAAGCATCCTAGGACCAGTGTTTAAAATTGTTCATGATTTATTGAGTAAGGTACAAATGAGTGAATTTATGTTTTCGATTTTTCAAAGGTTAGTTACCAATCGGGACTTAACCACAGAGTAATTTACACAATTCGTTTCATTGAGTATTATAGATAAAATCCCTTGCAGGCACAGTTACCTTTTACAATTTACAATTCCCAAACCTCCAAGTTAATATTGGGTTTCCTACTGTTTGTTCTAATATATATTCCCTGCATGTTTTCTGCACGGTCCTTCTAACACCTTTCCTTCCAAAGATTAAAGCCCACACAGATGCGTGGGATAAATCTGTTCATTTTTCTTTGATACACAGATAAGGCTATATCCACATCTCTGGGTACAAGGAAAATCTAACTGGGTGTGCTCCGAAGTGGGAGGCTGGGTATGAAATCGATCAGTGCTGACAACATTCTTTCCAAGCTCACTGTTTTAGGAGGTAGGCTTCTTTATTTGGCAGTGGCCATCATACTGCAATTGGAGAATCAATGATTAGAACATGATAAGAAGTGAAAGCCAGCTCCCAAACAGGACGTAGATCAGCAACTCCTATTTGAAAGAGGCCTTGTAGCAGCTGCTGAAGTTGCAGATCTCACTGCCCCATACAGGTATGTTTGATGTTAAAGAGATATGCTGGTGACCAAAACGCTGACCACAGTGCTCAAACGTCATTCATTTTAGGTCATGTCATTTAATTCTCATGATGGGTCAAAGGTTACACTTGTTTCCTCCCATCTGGGCACAATGTCACATGATTTCCTGTGATATCATCATCTGACCTATGGTCAAGTGATGTATTTGTTAATCTTACACTTCTCTTTCTCAGAGTTATCTCCAGTTACCACCAAGCATGTTGGAAATATGATTTTAACAACTAAATCTGGATCCCATCCCAACCTGTGCCCCCCCACCCCCATTGGTCTTAAAATCTATCTCCAATCTGATAGGTGAAAATCTGTCGGCTATCTTCAACTCAATGTTTATTACAGGAGTGTTTCCCACACAATCGAAAAAAGCCTCCATTCTCCCACTCTAAAAGAAACCTAGTCTTAAAGATGCAGACCCCACCAACTATCGCCCGATTCTCCGTTCCCACTCCCTACGAAAGTAGTGGAGAAAGTTATGAATTTACAGGTGGCCCAGTTCATTCAAGACAGAGGTTTGTTAGACCCCCACTTGATTTGGAGCACAGTACAGAGATGGCTTTGATCCAAGACACTGAGGAGATAAGGGCTCTGATATATAGAGGTGGTGCAGCAGCCCCTATTCTCCTGGACTTATCAGCAGCGTTTCATATGGTGTACCATACATTGCTGGTCGAACGGCTCTGAGACGTACGTATTAAGGACACAGCCCTGGGTTTTCTTACCTCATTCATAGCTGATGCAATTCATGGCTCTGGAACACTTTGAATTTGCCCCTTTCGCTCTACCCTGCGGCGTCCCACAGGGATCCTCGCTCAGTCCAACATTATTTAACATTTATGTGACTGAGCTACCCACCTTGATTAGAAAACGTGGTTTCTCTTTGACCTCCTATGCTGACGACACACAAATTGTTGTGTCGGCTTTCAAAAATGAACCATCTACCTCTATACGCTTCAATGACTGTATGTGGGCCATCAGTTCATGGATGAGTAAACGCTATTTGAAGCTCAACTCCGAAAAAACTGAGGTAGTAGTGTTTGGAAACCTTTCCCCAGCTTGGGCCTCTCCTTGGCTGCCAGAAGAATTAGGCTCCCCACTTAACCCTGTAACTAAGGCCAGGAACAAAGGTGTCTAGATTGACAATAAGTTGACTTCCAGAAACCGAATAAATGCTATGGTTTCCTCCTCCTTTTTTACGATAAGGATAATAAAGAAAATCCTTCCTTTTCTGTTATTACAGCATTAGTGTTATCAAAGCTGGATTATTGCAACAGAACTTATCTAAATATTCAGGCTCAAAATTTAAATAAACTGCAGATGGTTCAAAATGCAGCAGCAAGACTGTTATTAGGAAAATCTAAATTCCAGTCTGTTTCCAAAGAAATCCACAAACTACATAGGCTTCCAGTAAGAAATCTTATTAAATTTGAAGCTCTTTGCATCTCCTATAAAGCCCTGTATAACACTGGCCCAGATATTCTACGGCATCTTTTTAAATGGTATCAGCCCACCAGATGTTTGCGCTCATCTGGGGCCAAGCAAATTGTCATACCCAGATTCCACAAAACAAACTGGGGTGAAACTGGACAAATCTATGGAATAATCTACTCCCTCCTCATATCAGAGCTCTGCCCTTGTTGATCTCCTTCAGGAAGGAGCTCAAAACTTGGCTGTTTAATAAGTATAAGTAATAAGTAAGTGCTTCATGTCAGGTTCAGCACCAAGACACCTCAGGGTATACATGCGCTTTACAAATTGTGTTAACATAACATAGTCGATGATGTCATTATTATGTTATATCATTGTTTTAAAACTTGAAAATTCATACCTCTTTTTAACCCAGAATGTTGAAAAATGTGTGTCACAGGGAGATAGTTTGACGTTTGTTGGAAATGAGGCCCAAAAGCAGTAATAATATCGAAGGAGAAGTCAAACGTTTCTGTGAAAGGTTTCAGTAAGGCAGCGAGAAATGGTAAACAGCAAGTGAAATTATTCTTCACCCTGTACACTACTTGACAGAGCCTGCTGACCCTTCCTCAATTTCTGCTATATTTTTGGATCAAATTGTGTTGATGGTTTTTGAGTTGAACACATAATGGAGAAGTCAATTAAAGATTGTTAAAAAACAATACCAAAATAAAGCTGCTTACAAGTCTCTCAGTATTTAAATAATTATAAGCATGTTGCAGTGATCAAAGCCTAATGCATATTGTGCTCTCTTGACAGAATTCTGCATTCCAAGCAGTTCTCCACTAATTTACTATTTAGTTACCAGTCACAAGTTGATAGCCTGAAATTGTAATGAGTGATTGGAATAATGTAAGTCCCTGAATCTAATATGCAGTTAGCAGATACTATTAAAATAGTTGTGGATTATTTACTCCATATGCTTCTCCAAAAACCATTACAAAACATATTCCCATCAGTTGTTTGCTGCTCTCATCCTCAAAATACACAACAGCAAATGGACCTAAACATTACAGCATTAGACCTGTACTGTATGCAGTGATGCATTTGTAAAAAGAATATTAGAAGTGCTACTACTACTACTACTATTAATAATAGTTTGGATGTAGGTATCGAGTTCATGCTGAGTGACGAGTGGTCCAGGGCCTCTAATGACTCCATGTATGATACAATTTGCAGTAGAGGAAATGCATCTAGCCCCACGTAGCCCGGGTGATGTGAAGGACAATTCCAATTTCACATCCACTTTTGTTTTAACCTTACCCTTATCCAGATTTTTTTTTAAATCATTTCTTTCTGGATAACAGGTATTTTTAGATCACCTTTTCATATGTGGATCCCAATTAATCTCTCGAATTAGAGGGATTACCTCCTGGTCGAGGAAGTAAGACCCAATGATGATGCTACCAACTATTAGTACGTCAATGGAAAAGCATATGCCATTGACCGAAAATAGCTGTTGAGGGTTCTACAGATTGTTTCTATTGAAATCCCACTCAATACTCAGCTCTTCAGTAACTCCCTCATCTCCATATCGGTATGTGCATTTCACGGGCCCTGCAATAATTGCCCTGGCTTTGGAGCATTTTGCTACGCAGGACCCATATCTACTACTAGTGTCGGCAGCAAGGGGATCCCGGACCCAGAAACAAAGGATTTGCTACAACCTGGTGTGGTATCTTCCACTGCAGGGGCTCACCCTGGCCTTGCCACTCACCCCTTTCCTGGGTTCACAATGGTTCACGCCACTGTGACATGCTGTGGAATGTCACAGTGGCGAAGGTTCTAAGTCGAGCTCCCTGTGTGGAGTGAGAAGCTGAGTTGGTGACTAACAGCTGTGGCTGAGGTCCCTGTGTTGTAACTTTATAAATAAAGTCTCCAGTTTTATTAAGAGCGCTTTCTGGCTCATGATTGAACTATCCCGACCTAACACTGGTGATGGAGGACGGGATCAGAGAGGAGAGGAACGCTAATGAAGGTGACCTCAACACGCTGAACACTCCTATAATTACAGCTTCAGTCTCATGCCTAGGAGTGGAGCGTATGTGCATGACTTGTTGCAGAAGAATAATTAAAAGTGCGAGGAAAGACTCACCTTCTGCCATAGATGTTTATTAACCCATGTCTGGATGTAGCGATCACTCGCCAGTTGTACCCCAGACCACCAGTCAGTTTTACGGGCGTTGGGCCGAGTGATGCTTGGGCACAGCTGAGGAAGGACAGAGGCTGCGAGCACCTCATCAGGCAGTGGTCGCACCAGTGTGGCGGTGTGGTGAGGAGAAGATCATTAAAGCAAGGCAGCACCTTGGTCCCGTTTTGCCCTCCTCGTATATCACAGCATGACTGCTGCTAGTGGAACTAGTCATGGAAGTCTGCCATTTTTGTACAGACACTTGGGCTGGGTAGTGCATGCCTGAGGTGCTGGCTTGGATGGTGTTATTTTAATTGGTTACAGAAGCCTGTGGATAACTTAGCGGTCCCGTCACGCTGACTTCAGCCTTGGCAACAGTGTGCTTAGAAACCGGACGGAGCGAAGGGGGAAGGTTCAAACTGTCAGGAGTGAAGCACCACGCTCTGAGGGGAAGGCTACGGATCGTGTGGAAGAAACCGCCCGCATGCACGTTGTTCTGCCGGTCGCGCTGACTGGCACAGCTTGTAGAATAAATCTTCCAGGAAAGCCTAGGTTTCTCTCTCACTCCCACTCCCTCTCACCATTCTGGCAGCAATATTGGGCACAGCGTTGGCACCTCGGGGAGACACCAACAGGAGCCTGTGTCATCGTCGGGTGCTAGCATGCGAACAGACAACAAGGAGGATTGGCTTGCTGCTTTAATGGTGATCACGGAGGAGAAGGGGATGTGTTCCCTCAATTTCAGGATGTAATCATTATGCCACTCCCTTCTAGCAGAACGATAGAGTGCTCCTTCACTAACAACAACAGTACGACTTTAGAACAGCGCCATCTAGTGGTTCCCTCTTCTGTTTTTCCCTATTCCATTTAAAATATACTCCTATGCTACTGAAAGAAGTTGCTATTTTATGGTGATATTGCTGTCCCCTGCATATTCTTGGCAATGGTCAGTAAAGCATAAAGGTCCGATCTAGCAGGGTACCTGGTGTTGTTTGACTGGTTTCCCCTGGAAACGTCACAGGGCCTCCCTTCTTTTCATTCTCATTCCCACTCACCACAGCCCCCAGCCACCATGCAGAATGTCACACCCCCGCCTTTCTTTCTGTCCACTCCAGGGGAACAAACCCTCAAGTGGAATAAATTGAAACAAGTTTTCCAGAACTACGCAGTAGTATGTGGCCCAAATTTGGGGATGGAGAGAAAAGTAACTTTGCTGATGCACTACCTGGGTGCTGAAGGGCAAGAGATACTAGAACATCTTCCGGAGCTGAACGCTAATGATGTAAGGGGGTTGAATGAATATGAGATACATTTGAAACCCATTTCTTACCTACAATAAGCACAATTATGGAACGTTACAATTTCAGAAGGAGGGGACAGAAGGAGGGAGAGACAGTGGAGGAGTTTGTCTGTGAGCTGCACAAGTTGGCCGCTATGTGCAAGTTTGGGGGATCTTGTGAGGAACGGATACGTGGCCAGTTGTCCTAACTTGTAAGACTGAGCGTGTACGTGAAGAGTTATGGCAAAAGGATGACCCACCCCTTTGGGAGGTACTCATTGTAGCAAAACAAGTAGAGGGCATGATGTAGCATGTGAGTGAAATAAAGCAGGATAGTGAAGGGAAAGCCAAAGGGAATGAAGTATCGGTCGAGAACGAAAGTATACTCGCAGTTAAAGAGCAAAAAAAGAACAGAAAGAGGTCAAGGGAAGTTTGGGATTTAAAGGAAGCTGTTACCGGTGTGGCCGACCAGGTCATTTAGCGAATCACAGGGAGTTTCCTGCTCTAAGAAGTACATGCAACAAGTGTGGAAGGAAGGGACACTTTTGGCAATGCTGCAGAAGCAGTGCCAGCTAAAGGAAACAGAGTAGAGATGGTAACAGCCTTGTCTGTGATGAGATAGTGTTACAAGTACAGGGTGGGTCAGTGAGCAACCCCAAAGACTTTGTAGCTGCGGAAGAAACCAGAGTTGAGGCAATGTTTGATTCTTGTTCCAAACTGACAATAATCTCTGTAGAAAATATTTTAGAAAGTATCAAAAGGTAAACTAATGCTGCAGAAGATGGATGTACGACCGGGAGGTTATGGTGGTCAGCCCATAAAAATGAAGGGTTATTTCTGGGGGACGGTAGGCTACAAGGACAGGTTGACTGTCGCTAAAATGTATGTGTCCAAGAAGGGGGACAACATCCTAAGGTGGAATTCACAGAAAGAGTTAGGCATCTATCTAAATCCTAACAAGAATCCCCAGATTCTGGTACAGGAGGTGGGGAGGACCGCGGTGGGGATAGAGGACGAGTTCAAGGAGGTCTTCACAGAGATATTAGGATGCCTCAGAAACTATACCGAGTCAACAAAAAGAGAGGTAGGGTAGATAGGGCACTCTTACTCCCCACTCTAACTAGAAAATTAACAACAAAAGAGTGCTACTTAATGAAGGACACAAAGATAGCTGAGCACAAGTAATCAAACAACACCCATTAGGTGTGTTTAGAAAGCCCTCACTCACTGACCTGGTCGGTGACATGCTTCATCATCGGGCCCCACTGGGTGTGACCGAATGTCACCCCAGTGTGCTTCAACGCCAGATTTACTGCGGAGCGGGTAATGTGAAGATGTGAAGGCTAAGTGATAAATTCAAGTGAATAGAGTGATGTGGTGATTTAAAAATGGCTTGGGTGTATCAAAAATTAATTTAATGGTTGATCACCAAGGACATATTAAAAAATGTGTTGGTAAACAAGGTCAACTAAATTGGATGACCTGTTTCCAGTAACATTACGTGAGCGGTCAACATGTTTCTGCCAATGTTGGTATAGTTAACCTGGCATTCGTCAGGACCTAAAGTGACTAAACCCCGGCGGTATGGGCACGCTAAGGCCCACCCTACCAAAGGACGTGAAAGTTAAAATATCTGTCGGAGTGCACTGTAAGGGTGGCTTCACCGATCAAAAAACGGGAGGCACAACCCTTCTGGTCTCAAAATGAGAGACTCAAAAAATCAGATGCACTTGAAAGGAGAGAAAATATCACCCCATAGACTGCGGGAGGGGGGTGCCGTCTATGAAGTGATATTTTCTCTCCTTTCAAGTGCATCTGATTTTTTGAGTCTCTCATTTTGAGACCAGAAGGGTTGTGCCTCCCGTTTTTTGATCCGTGAAGCCACCCTTACAGTGCACTCCGACAGATATTTTAACTTTCACGTCCTTTGGTAGGGTGGGCCTTAGCGTGCCCATACCGCCGGGGTTTAGTCACTTTAGGTCCTGACGAATGCCAGGTTAACTATACCAACATTGGCAGAAACATGTTGACCGCTCACGTAATGTTACTGGAAACAGGTCATCCAATTTAGTTGACCTTGTTTACCAACACATTTTTTAATATGTCCTTGGTGATCAACCATTAAATTAATTTTTGATACACCCAAGCCATTTTTAAATCACCACATCACTCTATTCACTTGAATTTATCCCTTAGCCTTCACATCTTCACATTACCCGCTCCGCAGTAAATCTGGCGTTGAAGCACACTGGGGTGACATTCGGTCACACCCAGTGGGGCCCGATGATGAAGCATGTCACCGACCAGGTCAGTGAGTGAGGGCTTTCTAAACACACCTAATGGGTGTTGTTCGATTACTTGTGCTCAGCTATCTTTGTGTCCTTCATTAAGTAGCACTCTTTTGTTGTTAATTTTCAGAAACTATACCCACAGAATAAAACTCAGAGAAGGTTCCAAGCCAGTTACAGCCAATGTTAGGAATCTCCCCATTTTCATACAGGTGGCTGTGAAGGAAGAATTGGAGAAATTGTGCAGGTTGGAAGTGATTGAACCAGTAGAGGCCACGGAGTGGTTGGCACCCATCGTTGCAGCCAAAAAAGGGGATGGGGCAGTGTGCTTGTGCGTTTATCTTGGAGCATTAAACAAGGAAGTCATAGTCAATAAGTAACCCCTACCCAACATTTCACAGATGATGAGCACATTACAAGGAGCAAAAGTATTCACCACGCTGGATCTAACCTCAGCTTATTACAGCTTATTACAAAGTTAAACTCCATCCTGACTCACAGGAAACTCACAGCATTTGTAACGCCCATGGGAGCACACAAATTTAAGTGGATGCTGTGTGGACTAGTATCTGCTGTGGCAGTTTTTCAAAGGATAATGAGCAACCCCCTCAAGGGCATCCCGGGGTCATGTGCTACCAAGATGACGTACTGAACTTCGGAAGGAATGACAAGCAGCATGAGGTTAGGCTGAGGTAGGTCCTGGGAAGATTCCAAGAACAAGGAATCACAGTGAAAAAAAAAAAGTGCAAGATTGGCTGTGCGGAATTGGAGTTTCTGGGCCGCAAGTTGACAAGGGAGGGCATTCGCCCAAAAGCAGAACTTCAAAACACGATGGTCAACCTTGAACCACCAAAAAGCAAGGATGAAATAAAATCCTTCATGGGGATGGTGGAATTTTATCGTAAATTTGTAAAGAACTTTGCCAGATGCACATATGCCATACATAATCTGCTCAGGAAAGGGGTGAATTTCGAATGGAGTGTGGAGTGCCAGAAGGAGTTTGAAGATACAAAAAAAGCGCTAAATGAAACACCTAATTGTGTATACCAGGCAGGAAGACCGTACTGACCACTGACGCAAGTTCGAAAGGATTTGGGGCAGTTCTCATGCAGGTCGGAGAAAGAGGGGAAGAAATAATAGCTTTTGCGTCACGCTCGCTACGAAAGGCAGAGGTCAAATGGAAGGCGTGGAATACGTACCTGGAGTGAGGAACCTGGCAGCTGACCTTTCTCACTTGGTGAGTGAGGACCGCGGTCAAGCAGTCGAGGCGGAGGAGGAGATGGAGGCTGATGAAGAAATACCAGCGGAGAACGTGTGTGTCGTCACTCAAGGAGCCATTGAAGAAGGTAGCTGGAAGGAAGCACTCAGAACTGATGAGCTTCTACAGAAGGTCTGTGATAAGAGCTGCTTAGACCATTCTGGATGGTCAGAAACAAACTCTCTCTCAACGATGATTGTCTGTTCAGAGGTACTAGGTTGGTCACCCCTCCCCCCCCCAAGACCTTAAGAGAGAGTTTAGTCACCCTGGCCCATGAGGGGTACCTGGGAGTTACCAAACCAAACAAAGGATGTGGCTAGACTACTGGTCGCCGAGCATGGATATCGAAATTGAGAGGAAGATAAGAGACTGTGTGCCATGCTCTGCCAGTGACAAGATCCTAAAACAGCACACACCACCCATGCAGTGTAGGCCCCTTCCCGTGGGTCCATGGGTAGACGCAGCTTTGGACATAGTGGGCCCACTGACCGGGGAACATCGCACACCTTACATTTTGGTACTTATGGGTCTATACTCCAGGTGGCCAGAAGTGAAATTTGTGTCAGAGATCACCACGAAGGTTGTCATAGATTTTCTGCAAGAGATATTCACCAGAGAAGGTTTGCCAAGTAGCTTATTGACGGACAATGGAGTGCAGTTCTGCTCTAAAGAAATGAGAATTCCTAGAGAGTAATGGGATAGTACACAAGTGTTGTGCACTTTATCACCCAGAGACGAATGGGATGGTCGAATGATTTAACAGGACCATCTAGGAGGGGATCCAATTAGCCAGGGCCAATGGGCTATGTTGGAAGGAAGAGGTTGTGCAACATCTGGAAGCCTACAGGCTGACCCCTCATCAAACCACTGGCAAGACACCTTTTGAATTGCTCAGAGCCAGAAATCCCAACACAAAGTTCGTACCTGGGCGGATGAAGTGGCATAAAGGGTGGACTGACCAAGATAAGTAGTCGCAGTGGAGAGACCGTGAACTTAAAGCCATGAGCAATAGAAAGGCCAGGTTCGACAGGCTACATGCTGTCAAAGATGTGAGGTTCCACGTGGGCGATCCTATGAAAATGAAGGCACCCACTGGTAGAGCCGATTGGTCCGAATTCACTAAGCCTACCAAAATTGTAAAGATATTTAAGAATCCGGTCAAGACCCAAGAGGGGAAGATTTGGAATCTGGGGAGGGTGGTAAGGTACACTGCTCCCACGGTGGACACCGACAACACACCAGAGAGTGGGAGGGAAACGCAGAGGAGGGGCAAAACACCTGAGAAGGGTTGTCCAGAACAGGCCAAACCTTTCCACAGGACAGGTCACAGGAAGATCTGCCGCCCGAGGTATTTGCAGCATTATGTCACTTGATTATTACTCTTGTACATTCTCTCCTGTCGTGTTCATTTGTTCTTGTTTGTGAAAAGGAGGGGGATGTGTGGTATCTTCCACTACAGAGGCCCACCCTGGCCTTGCCACTCACCACTTTCCTGGGTTCACGCCACTGTGACATGCTGTGGGATGTTACAGTGGCGAAGGTTTTAAGGCGAGCTCCCTTTGTGGAGTGAGAATCAGAGTCGGTGACTAACAGCTGTGGCTGAGGTCCCTGTGTTCTAACTTTATAAATAAAGTCTCCCATTTTTATAAGAGCGCTTCCTGGCTCATGATTAAACTATCCCGACTTAACACCTGGGTAAACACTACTCCTACCAGTCAGCTTCACACCTGGGAAGATTTATACAGCCCTTCAGAGCCTCTGTGCCATTGCTTCCTCGTCCTGAGAACAGTAGCTTCACTTTATTGGGCTTGCCCTTCTGCTGAACCAGGGTGATCTCTGACCTGGAGCTCTCTGGTCTCCTTTCACAGCAGCTCTTCTAAGGTTTTCATTAGGAAACCACACTCCCTGCCTGGATCCACTTGCACACCCACATCTTCGAGGCACTACAGGAGGCCCATTCCCAACAAAAGTTCATGGTACTCTTCTTCCTTTCTATATCTTATTCTTTCCTTTCTTTTTCTCTTTTGCATTTGCTATTACAATGATACGCTGGATGGCTTCCACTGCGTTTTGTTTTGTTTCACCTTCCTACCGCTCCATTACCATATTTACCATATAACCCATGATTTTAATGAAATACTTGCTTCTTGATTTGTTGCTTTACTGCATCAACCTTGATTTCCATCCCTTGTATCATTTGTCACTGTATTTATTTCTTCATATACCTTTTTAATGCCAATAAACTTTTTTGAACAACAAAAGTTCATGGTACTCTGTCCTTCAGGGCATTACAGTAGGTCCACGTCCCATTAGGACTAGGGAAGAATCAAAGGACTTTGGTCGCACTCCCAGTCACCCCACCTCTATTTGACAATAATGAGAACCAGGCCAATTATTTTTTCCACACCTGTAAACAGTGCTTAATTTGTAAAATAATAAGTGTTGGTGCTGAAAGGTTTTCTCAGACGCTTGCAACCGGCACTGACAAATGTTGGGGCTGACAACTACCAACATGTAATATTCTTGATTCCAGCTCATGCCTCTTTCTTCCACAACCACACACTCCATGTCTTTTCATTTTTCTTGTAGGGTCTTCGTCATCCCTGCTATCTCCCTTTGTCACTGTTTTTCGGTCTTTCTCTTCCTGTTCCTTTCCTCCCCTTGTGTTTTTCTATTTCTTGTTCTGTTTCTAAGTATGGGGAGGAAAATAAGTGCTGGTTCCCAAAAGTAAGTGCTAGTGAGCCCCCCTGCAATCACAGGCTCAAAATAAGCACTCCATGCACAGCTTACTGGAAAAGATTTAAAATGGTGAATCTTTAAAAAAAAAATCAGATCGCCTTAACTCACTGTGTTTGTATCCATGTTTACTACTCTATCCCTTTCTTAAACCGCTATAAACCCCCAGGGGGAATCCTATTTGACATAGTCTGCCTTTTTCCTGTTAAAGCCGGAAACATTCCCTCTCCCAACTAACAGTGTTGCTGTAGAGATCTCTTGAAGTTCAAAACACCAGCCTCTTCCCCCTGCAGGAGAATCTAGTCTCCCCTGGAATGAGCCTCTTATTAAATGGCGACTTTGATGCCTCAAGTGGTCCACACAGCATATATATTTTTTATATATATAAGTGGAATTTATCTTTCGTAGGAAACCTCGATAAAGTAAGACACATTTAGTGCTTTGTGATGAAAGTCCATATGTTACCTACTCTGAGTAACTTAACCCCTAAAAATGATCTAAGATGTTTAACATGAATCACTGATTGTGGGGCAAGACTAAATGATGGTCAAAATTATTGCTGCCAGCATTCTATATATTCTATTCTAATAAACATAATTTGTGTTTGTTTGAAATTGATTTATGAATATTTAAATCCATCAACAGTTTAAGGACTTTAAACAAGCAGTTCGTCTTTCTTATCTTAGACTGTCTCGTTCTAGCATTAGTAATACATAGAAAACAAATTACTTTAGCAGTTTCCCATGAGGTAACTTATAAAGACTCATGCTGGCAGAGAGAGAGCAGACCTCTAGGGGACTCTGTAGTGTTCTGCTAGGTTCCCTGTCTAGTCTTTCTAGAACCCTTTACCCTCTCTGTTCTTTCCCTGCTTCCCTTAGATTCTATTTAGAATGTGTTTTGAATAACCAACTGTTTTATTGATGATCTTCTGGCTGTGAGCTGCTGCGCAGCACCTGTTCCAATAAACCTGCTTATCAACTACATCGACTTCGAGTCAATTACTACAAAAAACGTGGCGACGATCGTTTACAGGTGTCTGCTGTCCACGCGTGCATTGAAGAAGCAAAACTTGGCCAATCCGCTACACCAAAACACCAAGACGTGAAGTACCCCAGTGAACTGGCATTCCTTCGACGTCTTGTCTAAAGATTTACTCACCCGGTAAATCAATTAAGGTACTGTACAATTTTGGCTACTTACTTGAAGCGGCAGCATCTCCCCTTCAACGCGAGCATTTTGTGCCTTCGGCCTGCTCACCTACGTCATTTGCGCTTTATGCTCATCTGACCTACGTTGTTGGCGTACTGGTTAACGCTCAGCCATTGGTGTCTATGTACGTTGTTCACTACGCAACGCATCTAACGTACCAGTGAACACCCTCGCCATTGTACACGTCACTGGAACGCAGCGTTGTTTCTGTGACACGCAGCGCAGGACGCCATTTTGCGGATCATTTCTTTTCAACGTTATCTTTATTCGTCATAGCGCAAACGCACAAAAAGAAAAAAAAAGGATTTTGACGCGTTACTCAACGTGTACATTAATAGAGTCACTTCGTGTGGAGCTACCAATTGTGTTACCGTCGCTTCAGAGTCACGAAATGAGTGGCGGCAAGTCTCTAACCTTTTAAGTCCGACCTTCTACATTGATGATCTAACTTTCATCTTATTTATTTACAAAGTGAAATTGAATTTGTTTTTTTTCTCTTTTGACTGCCTTATTGCCATTATCTTTCAAACTGTGTGTTACTCTTTATCTAATTTTTTTTTAACACAAGTGGATTCCAAATATTTGTTGCATAATTTTTTTCATTCTGTGAAGAAAATTACAAATTGCTTCTACAGTCATGAGTTTGCAAGCTGTCTCTCCTCCACCACCGTTCCTTGACCTGCCTGGTGAACCCCCTATTATTTGGAAAAAGTGGTTTGACGCATTCACTACTTATTTAGGAGCTATTGGTGCTTCCAGATACAGGGCAGAAAGGAAGAAGTATCTTCTGTTAAACAGTCTTGGATTTGAGGGCCGTTCAATTTTTAAACATTTACCTCCTCTGGTGCTTTCTCCTGGCGAAGAAGATTTGGATGAATATAATCAAACTATTAAACTCCTTGAGTTACGTTTTGATATCAAACCTAGTTTGGTTGTCGTCAGACATAAATTTTACAAATGCGAACAGAAGCAAGGTGAAAAGGTGGAAGATTTCATCTCGACACTCAGAATACTGAGTGCGGAATGTGAATTCGAAAATTTTAGAGACCAAATGATTAGAGATCAGTACATTTGTAAGTGTTTAGATAAAAATATTCAGCAAAAGTTACTTTCCCTAGGTAACCCCTCTCTTGAAGAAACTGTGCGTGTAGCAAAAAGTATAGAATTTTCTAAGCTCTCTGTTAAGGAACTAGATGGGAAATCTTCCTCTTCCATTAGTAAGGAGGAAATTGTTATTAGTGCTGTTAAAGTTGTTGATAATAAGACGAATGTTTTTGGTCGTTCTGACAACAAATTCTTCAAACAGACTAATATTTGTTTTAAATGTGGGAATGCTCCTCATTCAAAGACAGGACGTCCTTGCCCAGCTAGAAGTGTCACATGTAGACTGTGTGGTAGAACGGGCCATTTCGCCAAAGTGTGCCAAAGTGTAAAAAGGAATTCTTCTCTTCCTCAGTTCAGCAAACAGTGGAACAATAACTATACTCCTACTCCTGTTGCCTATGTTTCTGACTGCCCTCAGGATGATACTAGCATACAAGATGATTTGAGGGACATGGTTGCTGTTGTTAGCGTCAGTATTGATGATCCTGAGTCAGAATGTGTGGACCCTTACACTAACTTTAGTATCGGAGATAAAATTGTTTGTTTATTAGTAGACTCAGGGGCCAGGATAACTATGCTGACCCAAGAACTCTTTGAAGAGGCTTGGGGTGATCGCAAACTTTTTCCTCCCGACAGGCTTCCTCTAAATTATGAGGGTAGAAAGATAGAACTTTTGGGATATTTTGAAGACTCCATTGAATTCAGAGGCAGGAAAATTTTTGGCAAAGTGTATGTCTCAATTAAAGGTCTTAACATCCTTGGTTGGTTCCACCAAGGCTTGTTTAAGATGATTCTCCGTCCTGGCACCAAAGATCCCGTCTCCATTGCAGTCGTTCAGACTGATGATCTTCCCTCTACAAGTAATGTTCTTTCCACTCAGAACGATGATTTTATTTGTACTTTGGCCAAAGATTTTCCTTCCGTTTTTAGCAGTAAGTTGGGAGAAGTGAAAGGATTTCTGCACACCATTCGTATCAAAGACAATGCCATCCCTATTAAACATAAACTGAGAAACGTCCCATTCAGTGTGCGAGATCAACTTGAGTCAGAGCTTTTTGACCTTTGTAGTAGAGGGATAATCGAACCCATTGAATCTTCCCTATGGCTTTCTCCTCTAGTGGTCGCTAAGAAAAAGAATGGGGAACTTCGTGTCTGTGTCGATTTACGCAGTCTAAATAAGAACATCTGGGTCGATTCTTTCCCTCTGCCTAAAATCCCTGACATGTTGTCCCTTATTGATGGTTCCAAGTGGTTCAGCAAATTGGATTTGGCATCTGCATACCACCAGGTGGTTCTAGATCCTGCTTCCAGGCATTTCACTGCCTTTGTATCCCCTGTAGGTTCCTTTCAATACTGCCGTATGCCCTTCGGGTTAGCCTCTGCGGCAGCCGTCTTTCAAAGAATTATGACTAACATTTTGAAAGACATCAGTGGAGTAGTGGTTTTCCAGGACGATGTGCTCATTCACGGTAAAACATGCGATGCCCATGATAAAATTCTGAAGGAGGTTTTGGAAGCTCTGGGCAATGCAGGTGTTGTCCTAAAGAAGGAAAAGTGCGTTTTTAGAGCACCAAAGGTAGAATACCTTGGTCATGTATTATCTGAGAATGGTGTGGAGCCTAGACCGGGTCTGGTTAAGGCGATAGTTGATAGTCCCGCACACAAAGACAAAAGTGGTTTAAAGTCATTCATAGGACTTTGTGAATTTTATGCTAGGTTCATACCTGATTATGCCTCCAAGGTACAACCTCTTTCCAACATGCTTAAAAAGGAAGTTCATTTTTTATGGGATGCTAATTGTGAAAAGGTTTTTTCCTGGATCAAACAAGAATTGACAGGTTCAAAAGTTTTAAAGCCCTTTAATCCCAATTTGTTGTGCACTATTACTGTGGATGCCAGTGGGTTTGGTTTAGGGGCTGTTCTTACTCAGGAGGTTGGTGGTGTTGAGCATACTCTAGGATATGCCTCGAGGGTTCTTCGTGGAGCTGAAACTAATTTTGCAGTTATTGAAAAGGAACTCATTGCCTGTTGTTGGGCAATAAGGAAGTTCAATCCATACATCTGGGGTAAGCATTTCCGTTTGAGGACCGATCATAGTCCATTAATTTCTATCCTTACTGGGGTTCGCATCAAAGAGCACTCCCCTAGAATTGCCAGGCTTTCAACAAAACTTCTTCAATACGACTTTGAGGTCAGCTACATACCTGGTAATAAGAACACAAGAGCTGATTACCTTTCAAGGAATCCTGTCGATCTTGACTGTGATAGAGATTGCGAGGAGGATTATGATGAGGAGGACTGCTTTGTAGCTTTTGTTGGCATTGATGATATGCGTTCTATAAATGAGGGAGAATGGAGGGAGCACTTGTCCAATGATGTCCTTCTCAATGAAGTGATCAAATATGTTAGGGACGGGTGGCCAAGGGAGAAGAATGTCCATGTTTCCCTCCAAACCTTTGTCAACGTTTCTGATGAGCTCTCTATTGAGGGTGGTCTTCTCATGCGTGGTGATAGATTAGTCCCTCCCAGTGATCTTAGGATCAGGATTGTTAAGGGTGCGCATGAGGGTCATCTTGGCAAAACGTTGACTAAAAGAAGGGTTAGAGAACATTACTGGTGGCCCAAGATGGATCAAGACGTAGACACTGTTGTTGCGGAGTGTGTTGTTTGTTCTAGTGCTGAGAAGTGTTTGAAAACACGTTCTCCTCCTCTTCAACCTATCTTTTCCTGATAGGCCGTGGGAAAAGATAGGTATTGATTTGGTAGGTCCGTTTTATTTACTCCCTCCTTCCTCCAGATTTGCGATAGTTGCTGTCGACTATTACTCTAAATGGCCAGAGGTCCGCTTTGTTAGCGAGGCCAATTCCAAGAATGTTATTGACTTTTTGAAGGATTTGTTTTTGCGTGAGGGCTTTCCTTCCTCCATTGTAAGTGACAATGGTTCGCAATTTGTCAGTCAAGAGTTTAGTTCCTTTGTTGGTTTAAGTGGGATTGATCATCTGAGGAGTGCACTTTATCACCCTCAGACGAATGGTCTCGTTGAGCGTATGAACAGAGTTCTCAACAATTGCATTCAGTGGGCCATTGCTCAGCACTGTCATGTACCCAACGCAGTTAGATCCATGTTGTGGTTCTATCGCACCACCCCTCATTCCTCCACCAAAGTGTCCCCTTTTGAATTGCTACGTGGGAGAAAGCCATGTTCGAAAGTTTGTCCTGGGTGGATGTCACGTTGGGTTAAATTGAATTCTATTGACAAGGTGGATGAAGTTGCTAGGTCCAATGTAATGCATGCCCAGTCCAAACAGAAAAATGTTTTTGACTCCAGGAAGAAGGTAGTTTCTCAATCATTCAAGGTGGGAGAAAGAATTCGGATTAAATTACCTACTTATTCCACCAAGGGTAGTCCCAAGTTTTCTGAACCTTTTGTCATTGACAAAGTTTGTGGCAACTCTGTGAGAGTCAATATGAAGAATTGGTGGAATGCTGCCAGGGTTGTCAAGGTGAGCGAACCCATTACCTATCACCAGTCTTCTCATGATGTTTCTGTGTTGCCTTCTACTTCTTCTGTCCCTGTCCTACCTCGTAGGAGTGCTCGCGTTCGAGTTACTCCCGCTAGGTTTCGCTAATGTTCTTGTTCCCTTCTGTAGTTTCAAGATTTCGCTATTTTTCCTTGTCCCGATTTCCTTTTTCCCTTTTCTTTATTTCCTCTTTGTTTTGTAGGAGAGAGGATAATGTAGTGTTCTGCTAGGTTCCCTGTCTAGTCTTTCTAGAACCCTTTACCCTCTCTGTTCTTTCCCTGCTTCCCTTAGATTCTATTTAGAATGTGTTTTGAATAACCAACTGTTTTATTGATGATCTGCTGGCTGTGAGCTGCTGCGCAGCACCTGTTCCAATAAACCTGCTTATCAACTACATCGACTTCGAGTCAATTACTACAGACTCCACATGATATATGTTGTGCTGCTGTAATGTACGTGAAGTTTGAACTAGGAGAACCAGTCCAGGAAGAAGCAAGTAAACCCAGATTAGTTTAGTTTCTGAAGCCCAGACTCAGGTGTATGGTTAAGAGCTGTCACCCAGCACTTTCCTAAGTTTCTGGCTTTCAGATATTTACGCATTTTTTTTTAACCTCTTCATTTAGATGTTAAGCCATCCAACAGGACAGCAACATAATCAACAGTTATTTGCTCATATTCATACAAATAAATCCTTTTCAGCACCATCTGTGCTTACATTTTGTGCATAGAGGGAAATTGTTAGCATGTCTCATGTCTACACCGCCTCTCCTAAGCATACATATTTACAACGTTTAAGCAGTTGACCCTACCATGACCCGACAGCAGAATGTAGGAGAGCTACTATTCAAAAGAGTCAAGGAAGTGATCAACCCTACACTCATAGAGGAGTCCAAATACTTATGTTATTGGGTTTTTACTGTACGGATAAATACGATTTTAAAAAGTGTGATAAGTCGGATGCACTGCTTGCTGCTTGACATAATAAAGGAAGTAGCCTCATTTAGATAAACAAAGAAAAAACAGTCATGCCGTTAAAGCACCAACATAGATACCAACAATTGGGAACATAGAAGAAGATATGTTTAACAAAAGTACAAACTGGAGGGAATCCATTTCCTCATTGACTTACACTGATAAAGAGAATTTTAAATGTAGGAGAACCAGGAAATTAAACTATTTCAGGGCTTTAAAATTCAGGAGTCTCCTGCTAAAGTGTTAGTATGTGTGCCCCCATTAATCATAATATTACAGCAAATGTAGCTTTGAGGGAGTAGTGATATAGGAAACAATGTTTTACAATCTTTTTCTTTATATAAAATTGCAAAATTAGTCTCGGCTTGGCCTTTTACTACAGTGAACATTTATTATAACACCACACTACTTTAAATAGTAATAATGTTATACTGAGTGCTAATTTGTTTACACCTCAGTACATTTTACGCTTTCCAGCTTTTTAAAGGAGGACCCTTTATATATCAGCCAGCTTCTAAGCAGCCCAAATGAATGCACATATCAGGTTTGCCTAGCACCTTACCCTCACCTGTCAACTCTTTCCACATCAAAGAGATTCCCTCGTGCCATCACCTCCCGTCCAATCATACGAGAAATGAAGACATGTTCTTCCTGTCCGCATTATTTAAATATTCCTAAATGTCACTGTGCTTGATTGCTCGCGGCTAATCACAGCGCATTGTTCGGTGCATATGAAAAGGACACGTTTCCGCTGTGAAAATGAGTTTGCTCTTTTCCCTGCACAAATAGTTCATTTGAAATGCCACCGCTTACAGTGTAATTAACCTCCGCGTGACACGCCGGGAAGTACTGGTTAGCCGGGACAATATTTACATTAAAGTCTCTCAGCTGAATTAGAGACGAGCTTCACGAGGTTTCTCTTGAGAAAAACGCTGATGATTCGACGTGGCAGGAAGGGACGAGCAGACAGCTCAATATTAATTGTGATTACGATGGTTTCCTCAGCAGCACCGTCGCGCGCCAATACAACGATCTAAAATGGCGGCCAACCTTTACTGTCCAGAATCAATGCATACTGCACAAATTATATTTGACCTGGCGCTTCTATATTTGGAGATGTCGTTTTTGAATTTAAAGGTGCATAAACAGATTTCCAATTTGTCAAGGAAATGGGCCAGTATTCTCTCTCGAATACAAGCTTTTCATTTTTGCTGTACATATAACAATTCAACCAAGCAAAAGCTTCTAACTTAGCAGGCTGGTCTGCTCACAGGAGGGCTACTTTCAAGTAGCTAGAGAGCTACCAGTAGCTCACGAGCTACTTGTTGGAGAAGCCTGGTCCATAATGCGTTGGTTTTTTTTCAGACTCCGTTTGCACGTAAAAATAGGAGAACGCTGAACATGTTTTGGCTTCACCTTTTTGGTCTTTTACAGACATTGATAGAAATCACAGACTCTTTGTGTGCAAGTTCCATCTATGTGTGACAGACTGGCCTACCGATGTCTACAGTTTAAGAAGCTGTGTAGTCCACACCTGGGCACCAAAGAACGAGCTTCAGAACCTCCACCGGATTCTGGATAAAGTTGGCAAGCGCTAGGCCCACATACTCGCAAAAGGAACACACAGACACATATGGTTGGTGTGGATAACTGGCCCAGAGCACGTGCGCTCTGCCCCTTTTATTGTCAGGGTCACCTGACTGGTGACACCTGTGGTGGGTGGATGTTCAGTGTGACTCAACAGGCAAAAAAACACTAGACTTTATCCTGCCGGATACTACAGTGAACACATTTGCCAAAACCTCGAGAGACCAGTTTATATCTCATATGGCCTGTAAGAGCTCGCTGTGCTATTTTTGAAGCAAGGAATCAGAGTGCTCTACACCACCACTAGACATCAAGAGCGAAAACCAACAAAGTATCTGTGCAACCAGGTGTTGCAATAATTCCTCGTGGCAAACTAAGTCTAAGTTAAATAAAAGCATAGTGAAGCTCAAGGCAAATGATCATAAATGTGGGCCACAGCTACGGAACACTTCATGCTCTTACCTGTGTAAGCTGCTCATTTTACTGTAGTTAGCGACAGCTAAGAACAACAAGGTGATATTCAAGGTAGCATTTGGCATCCCCAACACCATCACCCGCACCAGCCTCATTCAAAGAGTGCCAGGCTCCGATATGTATTGTTTGGACCTTGTTATGAAAACAAGCATCAAATAAGTCTACATGCTGCAGGACCACTGGGTGGGGGAGTGGGGGAGCAATACACCTTAACCTCACTACCGTGCTCTCCAAAGTCATAGCGTGTCTGGAATATGACATCATACCTTTTGGCAAGCATAAGAAGTACACAAATAATTGCCGAGTCGCTGACGATGACATGCAAAAGCACATTAAGACCCTGAGGAGGGTTGGGTGTCAACCAGTGAATGGTGACAGAACAGAAGGCACAACATGGCTCTGTGAATGTGTTGTGTGATTTCCCTTCACAGGTAAAGAGGTACTTTCCCTTAACAGGACCTGAGTGTGCATGCACAAGACACAATTTTATTGTTTTTTGTAGGAGAAATCACTCACCCCCAGTTTATATGCATTGTACAGCATATTACCTAGAGCATTCATCAACAATGGTTGTGCATATCTCCCATTAATTCACATCCAGCTGATTTTATTCTGATTTCAAAAAAGGCTTTAAGAAGTTTTAAGGTTTTTAGCTGGGATTTTATCTAGCTGTGGATTTCCTGATCTGCTTCTTTTAGCTTTGGATCACCAAATATACGCAGTATGTAAGTCATCAAAACATGCATTACACATCCTTCAATTCTAATAAACCACCACATCAACTGTACATTTTTAGGCAATTGAGTTATTTGTCTTTCTAAAACGGTGTTAGTATTTGGCAGTGTATGGGAATCATTTACATAATAAGTGGCTATAGTGAAAATGTGGCAATGCGCCCTCACTTGTGAGCCAACTGTGGCCAGCATTAGACACCAGAGTGATATTTTAGCATCTTAATTGGTTCCTCTACATTAACTGCCTATATTTGGTCATAGCGGCAACATTTCAATGCCTCGGTGTTTCACTGCCTGTGAGGTAAGTCACAAAACAGTACAACAACAGGGACCTCATTTCGAGTTAGATGATCATGGAACTTCCTCAGTTTCGGGAAGATTTGTTAAATCAGTGGGAGAATCACTGGTGGAATTTTATTCTGCACACTTTCCGTGTGATGGAGGCAATTCCAATGGAGAAATCTCCTCCTGATATACTACCTCCTTTAGAAGTCAGAGGTTTTTCCCAATAGCGTCCATGCATAAATGAGTCCTGTTGTGCCTGCCTCTCTTTGGGTGTTCATAAAGATGGCGATTGACAAATAGGAACAGTTTTTCTTTCAGTCTGCAACATATGTAAAATCTTTATCTTGGTGCAGCCCACATTCCAGCCCTTCACACTTATACAACATTTTTTTAAATTTTAATTTTACTTACCAGTTTTGTATGTGTCACCACTGAAAATTATAAGTAGTCTCTAAATGCTCTGAGGATCTATGTACAGAGACAGGACATTGTTGTTTAATGCAATATTGATACATGTGCATTTGAAGACTTTTCTACATCGAGGATGATTGTTACCTTTTTTGATGAGCGTCAGAAGTAAATTCTGTACACAAAGGGTTCCATGAAAAACAGCTGACTTCGTTAGATACAAGGTGGCATTTGAAGATATTTCTTATCATTGGATAGGATGGACATGTACGTAGCTTGAGATGTTGAGGTAAGGGGGCCGGCACTAGGCAAAAATAACAATTTTACATGAGCCATCTAATCTTGAAGGGCATGTTGGCTGGACTGTGAAGACAGTAGGAGGCCTTGCTGCTGTGTAGATGGGCCTCCACAGATTTATACCACTGGGACAGTATCACTGGCACGTCTTACATTAATTGGTGCATGCTTTTCACGATCCCTATGAGGAAGGTACATGATTTCTCATGCACAGTAGTGTCAATTTCATTGTCTAGTACTAGGCTCTCAGTTAAAACAGTTCCTAACTGGTTTGGTTTGGGCGGTGGTGAACCAGAGGGTGAGTGAGAGAGAGACGAGAAGAGTTCAGCCAGGAGTTTTAATGATTCCAGTCCCAATAGGTTCATATGCCAAATTCAGGTCTTTGCAACATTCAGTTTACTGGACCTTTCTCCTGCCAAGTGTGCACTTCCTGAAGGCACTGATATAGGGCTTTAACGAAATGTTCTTTATTTATTAGTCTACCATAAAACTTTGTATTGTCTGCAAGAGTATTCCATATCTCCCAATTGCCTACATTTACAACAAAAACAGAAAACGTATTGGCATGAGTATCTACTCTTTCGCAGGATGTATTGGTAAAATGTAAACTTTACATTTATTTGAGAAAAAAGAAATCCGCCTTTTCAGCTCCATTACATCAACGTTATGTTGTTTTTAGAACAAACGTTTTGTAACTTTGTGTTAGGAAATCAGTGGCCATGAGATGTTAGAATGCATTATCAGAGAAAGACTGTGTAGTTAAAGATTTGACAGATTTTTGATGCATAAAATAAAACGGTCGTACATTTTATTAAAAAACAAACAAGAAAGAGTAATTATTTTTGCAAATTGATGTGTATTTTTTGTCTGTCTATTTGCTGCTACTTTAAATATGTTTAGTATGCAATTGCCTTTGACATGCCTAGTAAATATTATGTTATTTTATGTATTAGCACACTTTACTGACGTTTCAAGGGTAAAAACTAAATGAATGAGAAGTAACAGGGATAACGTATCTCTCTTTATATATATATATATATATATATATATATATATATATTGAAGCTCCGTGGTTTTCCCAATCCAAGGAAAACTCAAGCACTCCGGGTACAGCAAAAAAAGTTTATTGACGCTTACAGCAGGCGAAAGATGACAGACGCGTTTCAAACACAAAGTCCTTCCTCAGTGTCAGTGAAAAGCTGCACGCGGCTCATTTTAGTACACGCCCTCACATGAAAGTGAGAGCGGACTTACTTTACAAACACAGATGCCTATTCTTTAACGCTTGGTGGAACGTGGCGGCCATAATGTAAATAGCACAAGATAAATGAGTGTAAATAACACAACATAAATGATTGAATTCATTGCATATTTCTGAAATGTTTCGACACTATGGACTGACAGCCACTGCCAGATGCAAATTAATGCGCAAAAGAAGAAATTCAATTTCGCCGTAGATCGGCATGTTTCTGGCTAAATCCCCAATCAAAATATAAACACCATAAATTAAACACCATAGATTAAACACCATAGATTAAGGACCCTTCGCGGCATCTCCTAAACCAGAGGTAGAATTCAATCTCGCCGTGTATCGGCAATACTCCGGCAACACAATACATATTGCGTCCCGGAAGAAATTATACATCTGACTAATTCATGCCTGACCATTATCAGAAATGTGGTAGAGAAATTATTTACATTTGACAGAATGTCAAAAATTTAACAATTGACAAAAATACATCATAAGTGGAAAACAAAATGCATAACATATTAGATCGGAATTGAACAAAAGAGAACTATTAAAACAATGAGATCATTGTTAGAGGAGGACCCTATATTCCTCGCAAGGAACTATACCAACAATATCTTAATCAAAAGAAAGGATTCAAAAATGAGGACATTTCATTCTTCATTGTACAGTTCTAGAATGGGGGGGGGAAAGAAATATGGAACCAATAAGATGATTTTGTAAGGTAATTCCTGAATTTTTCTAATAATACAGTAAGTGAGTGACTCGGAGAAATTAACTCATGTAGTTTCGAATGCCATGAGTTATCTTTATCATATTACATATGCTCTATTACTGTGTTATTAGGTACATACAGGAGATGTCTGTGAGACAATTTGCTAAATATTAGAGAATCAACGGCCTAAATGTACTGTGAGTTCTTCCCCAATATTAAGCCCAAGGGGACTTTTTGTTTGTAAGTCTATGATAAATCTGGACTCCAATCTGCGAACAATCAGGAGTCTATCTCCTCCTCTGGGATGCATGGGTACATGGTCAATGCCATAATAGTGCAACAGTTCCCTGTTGCTGCCATGTACTTTGGCAAAATGCCAGCCACAGGATATGCGGCGTCCTTGTTGGTTATCGCTCTTTGATGTTCCACATTGTTTATCGTGCTACCGATATATTGGAGTCCACACGGACAAACCAAACAGTACACTACGTACGGAGTTGAACAGGTGATAAATTTGTTAATTATCCTTGGTTTGCTTAAACCTGGGACATCGTACTTCAATGTCCTTCTGCTGTTGTCACAAGCTCGACATTTCCCACATGGATAGAATCCCCTCATATCTTTCAGGGTACCACTAGTTTTTGGTTGGCTTGGCATGAGATGACTCTGTACCAGATTGTCCCTGAGTGACTTGGATTTCCTAAATGTGAGGAGGGGTTTATCAGGAACATCATTCCCAATGACGGGATCTGTACGTAAAATGTGCCAACTTCTTGTGAGTATTTGTCTTAGCTTGTTAGCCTCAGCAGAGTAGGTTGTGACCATGCGGAATTTACCATTAACCTCTGAATGTTCCGCGATCTTGGTATTGTGGGCGAGAAGATGTTTTCTAGGGATTCTCAGTACCTTATTATAGGTGTTATTTAGCAACGTCTCATCATACCCTCTGTTCAAAAATCTGACAATACATCCCTTTGCTGCAGTGACAAAATCTGTTTCTAGAGAACAGTTTCGCCGTAATCTCAGGAGTTCTCCGTAGGGAATACTACGGATCAGACTGGGGGGGTGGCTGCTACCGGCATGCAAGATACTATTGCCGGCAGTCGGCTTTCTATATAATGCTGTTTCCAGCCTCCCCCGGTTAACAAATACCCTTAGGTCAAGGTAATGTACCTCAGTCTCACTTATGTCAGATCTGAACTTCAGGTGTAGCTGGTTCTGGTTGAGATCCCCAATAAATTCCTCTGCCTGTGTGGTGGAGCCCCTCCACACCAGGAAGAGGTTGTCGATATATCGACACCATACTACGATGTGCTTGGCCCATCGCTGATTTCGTCCCGCCAGGGCAACCTGCTCCTCCCACCAGCCTACGAAAAGATTCGCGTAGCTGGGGGCGAAGCAGGTTCCCATGGCAGTTCCTCTGGTTTGCATATATAAATCATTTTGGAAAAGGAAAATATTATTTCTTAAACAGAAATTCAAACATTCTATTAGCATTTTTCCATGTTCCAGGTACTTGGCCGGTCTTTTGTCAAGGAAATATCTTACTGCCTCTATACCTTGTTCATGCTGTATACTAGTATAGAGACTAGCAATATCCAGGGTTATTAGTATGTAATTTGGGTCCCAAGCAATCTGATCGATTTGTCCAATGAAGTCCTTAGTGTCTTTTACATATGATTTAAGATCAAATACAAAACCTTTGTTTTGACTTATACTGGGTGCTCCCTTGTGTCTGGACAAAGCTAAACCTCTCTGAAGAGCTGTAATGACAGCGAAACACGTGTCAGGGGTTGCTTTTATTCATTTCAGGTTGGCTTGGATGGTATTTTACCAATCCAAAGCTGTAATATTGTGCCTGGAGTGGTAAATGGCTTGAGTCATTCTACCGCTCGGCGTGGATAGCACTGTGCTAATCCTATGCTTAAAGACTTTGCTGTACAAATGGCTAAAGACTTTGTCCATTTCTATCTCGGCGTGGATAGCTCTGTGCTAATCCTATGCTTAAAAACTTTGGAAAGCAGACATTTGAGGTGAGCAAATTTAGAGTGTCGCTGGTGTTGAGGGTGCTCTATACTGGAGCTGCCTTCCACCTAAACTTGGGAACTACCCAGAGTTCTCTCCTTTTTTGTATATATATATATATATATATATATATATATATACACACACAGAGAACCTACCTCCAATCCCCTCGGACCGGCGAAGCAGGAGAAGGACCACAAAGTCAGGTAACAATTCTTTACTGCAGAATAGGTAAGGTGGTAAACATACAAACAAACAACGTATATATTCACTGGAAAAACCATAGGTTACAGAGACGTTATAGTTAGGAAATATAATTTAAAAAAAAAGTAGAAATTTACTGAAAAAAACAAAGGTTACAGGTAAGTTATAGTTAGGCTCACATTTCACTCATACATAATTCAGCAGTTGTAGTTACCGGAGCTAACCATAACTTACGCCTCCGCAATTCACTGCTTATGACCTCACATATGACATCACTCATGATATGGTCAGGTACATCACTGATGACATCTTAAATGACATCACTGATGACATCATACAGTGAGTGTGAGTGTTTTATAAATGTTTATGAGTATTAAACATTTATACAAAGTTACTAAAAAAGTTAAAATAGTATACTTTGTGTACTACTGAGTGATACTATTTCTAAAATATATTATGTGTGTGACTGTGTGTATCCATGTGTAAGTGGGTGTCTGAGTGCCCCTCACTCAGGTGAGGGGCCATGAGCGCCCCCTTCCTTTTTAATAAATAAATCCCTGAGGAGGTGGTGGTTCCCAGGGCTCTAAGAGCATCAAGAGGATGGCCCCGTCTGCCCACTCCTTTATTTATACAATACCCCAGGACCTGTACCCCGGGGGGGCTCTCCTCAAAACAAGCGTGGGCGCACACATGATTTTTTGCGTATTCCTCCCCCCCAAAATGCTTTTTTGCCCTGGCGGGATCTCTCAGCGATCCCTCAACCAGAGTTAAGGGGTTAGGGTATCCCTACGCTGTCCCCTTTTCTTAAAAAAAAAATGTTTTGACTCAGCTGAAGCCAAGTCCCAATATAGCTGCCAACACTTCCTGCTTGAAGTGTTGGCAGCCAATCAGATCTCAGCAGATCGGGAGGGTTTGCGAAGGATCCTCGTCCCTATATATACAAATTTGGATTTCCTTTAATATCTCCAAATCTACTGAACGGATTTACTCCAAATAACAAAAAAAGTTCTATCTGGATCAACAATTCACCAAATTCAAGGCACACACCAATACAATCAAAACTGAAATTCGTAATTCTTATTTAGACACAAGATGACGCTGGTATTCTTGTTCTTCTGTATGTTCTTTTATTTCTTTTTAGCCATATGCCAACGCGTTTCGTCGCAGTGGGAATGTAACCCTTACAACTTCCTCAGGGCTGCTAAGCTTCAGATGATTCAAAGGGGATCCTCCTCAGATCGAGTACGATTTTGGTGGACCAATCCAATCTATTCTCATTCAACTAAATCCAACCAGTTCGAAATGCGCCTGCATGCATTTCATTCTGGAACAGGGGGGTGAGCATTACAATATTAAGTTGGAGGACAGGCGAGCTGTTGAGTGCCCCTGAAAACAAGCTAGCGGGCAATTTGTTGATTCATTTTCCGCGCAGCTGCCAAACCGGGATGGGGTGCACCATCTCGACAAACAGCAGGAAGAGAGAGCCTGTGGTCGGAACTGCCTCTGACCCTTAAACAGTACAGTAAGCCCCATTTGATGACAAACCTACCCACTGGATCCGGACCTTACTAAAAGGAAATCATTTTTGAAGTGGTGTCATGCAGCACACCCACTCAGGGGAGATTTAGACTCGCTTTGGACTAAATGTTCCAAGATGCTTCATGGAAATGACACGTGATGAGTATGGCCCACTAGGGGGGCAGAGAATCAATGAAAGCAGCAAATATCATTTAAAAGTTAGTCTGTGCTGTTATTTGCGCTTGTAAGCTTAAGAAAAAGAGGACATTTCCTTGAAACGCATCAGCATGCATTTTATTCTGGAACAGGAGGTGAGCATTATCATATTAAGTTGGAGGACAGGTGAGTTGAAGGGTGCCCCCGAAAACAAGCTCTCGGGCAATTTGTTGAGATATATATATATATATATATATATATCTCCACGCTCCGCCTTCTGCCGGTTGCCCACGCCCTCGGTAGTGGGTGCTCGTACACGATGGCAGACTCGCGTACAATCTCCATGCTCCAACCAAATAACACCAGCACTCACAGGGGGTAAATTCTCTCACAGATTTATTGGCACAAATTAAAAAACAACAAATGTGTTTCAGCAGTACGCCTTCCTCAGTGTTGCCGGCCGCTGCGCACAAACCTCGTAATTTATTCGTCATTACTAGTGGCTGATTGAGGGTCAGGCAAGTATTCCACATTGCAGCGCAAGGCTTATTGGTCATATAGCTTATTGTTGCCATCAATCACAATATACAAAGCTTCAATTCATTCACAACATGAAATGACAATACTAAATACCTAGTGTTGCAACCACACAGTGTATCATGCACGAGCCTCTCTAGCATCAAATTTTCATAGAGTTACTTGTTATCAAATAGCACGTCATATTTCCAACAGGCTAAAAGATAGGCTTTGTTGCGCACTGCTTGCATAATTGTACCATGAGTGTGCCTTGCGCCTTTGGAACAACATTTTAAAATAAGTGACGCAGTGTATTGCGCGCTGACATGTCTGGTATCTGAATTACCATACAGTCACTGCATATCCAGCTTCGAGCCATGCTTCCACATTTGTTCCCTGAATGGGCAAGAAAATCTGTGTTGCACACTGCTCGCACAATTGTGCCCTGTATGGGCTCAGCGCTTAGATGATCACTGAATAAATCTCCTCACAGGTCTGTGTAATGTTCTGACATTGTGTAAAACCGCTCACTCCCTCCCTCAACCCTCATCTAATGCTAAATCCTAAAATGCTATACATATTTACAGGTGTACCCCCAGTTCCTCCCCCATCTTCAATCCTGTCGGTATTTTAGTATTCATGTCAAGGATGTAGCACGATTCTAATCGGCGCAGACGTTATCTCCTCCTCTGGGATCACAGGCCACATGGTCCAGACAAAAGTATTTCAATAGCTTACGGTTGCTTCTATGACGCAACTGAAAATGAATAGCAACCGGATAGCTGTTGTCATTATTCTGGATGGCTCTTTAATGTTCTAAGACACTAATCTTAGCTGGGTGTATAGTACTGCCCACGTACCTTAAGCCACAAGGGCAGACCAAAAAATATACTATGAAGGCTGTATTGCAGTTCATACATTTTGAAATATGTATTGGGTCTTTAAGACCTTCAATCGTACATGTGGTGACTTTGTTGCAATTCGCACAGGCCTTGCATTTACCACAAGGGAAAAAAACATGCAATACCTAGTATACCCCTCTGTGCTGATGGTAAATGACTTCTTACAAAATGGTCTTTGATATACTGTGTCTTACTAAAGGTTAGTGAAGGATGTGCCGGTAAGTCTCGGCCTATAATGACATCTGATTTCAGAATACTCCAGTTGGCTAGTAATATTTTTCTAACTTTGTTTGCTAAACTGGAGAAGTTTGTAATCAATCTGAAACTTTGTGTCATTACGGTTTCTGATTTTTGGGGAACATCCTTAAGAAGATCAGATCTATTTTTTTTTCAGTTCTTTTCCAAGCCTCATTAAGGATTCCCTATTTGTACTCTCTCACTTGAAATCTCTTGATGCTTTTAACAGCTTCCTGTTTGTAGTTGACTTCCCTGGTATTATTGCGTTTAATACGCAATAGTTCCCCACAGGAGATACTCTTTTTTAGATTCTCTGGGTGACTGCTCCTGGTGTGCAGCACCGAGTTTCCAGCTGTGGGCTTTCTAAATAGGGCTGTCCTTTTACTACCATCTGCCACAAAGACTCTCAGGTCTAAATAGGTGACTTCTATCGGACCAATATATATTCTCTATTGTAAAAAGGCTCCATAGGCTAGGCAGCGTAACACCTTCTGTACTGCACCCTAAATGTTACTCGGTATCAAATTCAATGTATATGCAACAACAAATCCCCATTTACACTTACCGGTTCTTGTAGGGAAGATGTCCTCATTGTTTATCAGGTTCTCGATCCAGTCCATCAGCATACTCATGTACTGCGGTGCTGTGAGCTTTGTTGGCTTCTTGTATTTGTGATCATCTTGCCACCTATACTCATACCTCAGTCCACCAGACATATTGGGGCAGCTTCTATCTGTGCAAAACTCAGACATCGTCCCATAGATAAGGTTTATTCTGTTAAAGAAGTCAACCACGTGCACTGCAATCCAGTCATTGATATTCTCGCCTGGTGGCAGCTGTACCACTGTCTTTAGGTCCAGCCCAGACTTGAGGGAGGCCTGTGCCTTTTTGTAGAGTTCAAAGCGCTGAGTCCCTGGCTCAAATTTCTTTCGAGGACGAAATGTTTTATCTTTGGCGAAGACTTGTGTCAAGCAAAGAGCCATACTGGTCCTGGACAGCCAGAACACTGCCAGATGGTCAAAAGAGACTCGGTCCAAGGAAGAAGAAACACCTCTGGCTGAGAAGATCAGTTTACACCCTAGAAGATAAATGGTAAGAGTGGGATAATGAATTAAGGGTAGATTCACATATTGATACATCAACGATGGACCAGTATTATGTACTTCTTTCTCAAAGCGCTGCCTGAATAAAGTCTTAGGACCTCGGTTGAATGAGTCAGTAATACTACAAAGTTGGTTAAATACTGGGTGAAGAATTACTGTACCATTACAAGTCTGCATCATTAGAATGATGGAATAACCACAGATATCATATATTGAGCACTAATTTCTGCGTTGGTTTAGTCAGTGAGGGCACCTTTACCATTTAGCCAAAAATTACAGCTGAATTCGGATTTGCAAGTAACTTGTAAGGATGGTCTTAAATTGTATTTTTACCCCAGGCTAATTTTTTGTCTCTTTGTGGCAATCATGTATTTTTTATATTGGCACGCAACAATAATCAACAAGAAAAACAGATTTCGTTGGTGTTTCTTTAAAAATTGACTTTATGACCTAGCGCACCATAAAAAGTTCCAAGAAATCTTGAATGGAACACTATATATTTTAAAAGTACTGGAATGGCTTTTCTGCATTCTGGTATCTACTGAAGCAGTAATTAAAGGTCAGAGGAGTGCAACATCCATGTATTTTGTCATTTACATTTTACATCACCCAGAAGCATCATGACCTGCAGTGTTATGGAAGGCATGGTTTTTTCCCGTTCAATATAATATTTAACTGCAGCCAACACAAAGCACCCTGCAAATCAGACTAGAAGTGGACTTCTCAGTAGGTGGCTAGAGGGATCTCTTCCTTACAGGCAAGTCAGGGAGAGTGAGTGAATGGCCAGTTTGCTGCTGAACCATGGTCAGCATGTGCAAATTGCTTCTGCACTCTTTGGAGAGGCACCGGTACTGTGTTCCCTGAGGCATACGATTTGTTTGCATTTTTTATAAATGCAGACATTGGTTTGATTGATGGTCCGTACTGAATTCTGAAGGCGTATGAGCGGTGAGTGAAAGCACGTGTCTAAAGTGAGAATGCTCAAAGTTATAGTCAGGAGCCACCAAATCCACACATTCACTGAATGATGTTGGAGACTGAGGAATGGAAAGGGCACATCTGGATTAATTGCAAGACACATGGTGGCCTAATTGCTGGATGGGCCAGAAAAAGGTCGAATTGGCCATTGATGTGTAGATTCCCTTTGGAAGCTCTTGTTCTTTGGCTATTTCTGCTTTTCATTCCCACATGGCTATAGTATTGAGCTGAATAAGCTCCAATTCTCGGGATACCTGGTAAAACAGTGAGTGTTGCCCTGCAGGTCTTCACAGTAGAATGGTGATACAAGTTAAGCTGGGATTCATTCTTTTAACCTGGGCTGTCTTAGTCTGGATTCCAAGCTAGGAGGTGTCCTAAGTCTCACAGCAGGGAGCATTTGAAGGCATATATACTAGTGATCTCAGAAAGAGAACTGGGGGTGAGGTAGTTCTAAGGAAGGCAAGAGACGTCATTAGGATTTACTGAAAGAATAAGGCTGCTTAACCTCAGAGTGAAGACACAATTAGGATCACAATTTGCATGAGGCCACTAGGGTTATGCTGAAGGCACAGTGAGTGATATTTGGGAACTCTGATAATATTATGAAGATGTCTGGAGCTATCCTCATTATAAATAATATTAAATGTATTAATTTTCCTATGAGGTTTCTTACTTGACTCCCCGTATGTATGAGGAACGACATATTAGAAGTTAAGAGTTCATAATATCGCCCCTCGATATACTTTAATGTTCCTCTGCACATTGTGTACATACACTCTGTTCCATGCAGTGGCGTAGCAAGGTCAGGTGGTACCCGGTGCAGAAAATTTCTAGTCACCCCCGCCCTTATTGAAATTATTAAAATAAGGAAAAAAAAGATAGTTACACATATTTTTGCCATTTTGTCACCCACCTCAGTGATGACACCAGGGGTGGCCCTCACCGACTGCACCCCCCCTTCCTACACCACTGGTTGGACTCCAAGTCGAGGAAATGCAAACCATAAGAAAATGAATAGGTGTAAACTGGCTCTATTTATCATGTGAAAAGCCCAAGCAGCTCCTTTTAACTGGATGATAAAGCTGCATCACATGTACTTCTACTAACACTACCACCACACACACAGCCTAAAACACAAAATAACTACTTCTTTTTTAAATAAACTAAGGCAGACCGCTCCCTTTTATTTAATCCAGTAAACAAAAGATGAAAAGTTTCCTGTAAGAAAAAGAAAGAGCCACAATTTTAGGTGTGAAATGGACAACAGAGCTTTCTTTTTGGCCACTAAAGAAATGATTTAATATTCAACATTGACGCATTTAAGTTAATGAATTGATTTCTCGCACTTTTCTGTCTCTGTGGGATAATCATGTAGGACCTTCTTCTATCTGTCAACCTTTGAAAATACCTTCACTGATGATTCTACAGATCATTTCACTACCTTAAGAATTGGGAGCAGGTGCATTTTGTGATCCCTAAAATATAGAAACATGTATATACACAACACTAAGGAATCATTTTGCTTCAGTAATCTGCATATCCATTTTGTTTCATCAGGAATACAGGGGCCAGCTTCATTGTTTACAATTTGTATTACATCAAGCACAAAATGCAGCTACCAGAGCAGAACAAGGGGTGCTCCTCATTCAGCCACTCATTCCAAAGGAAGAATATGTTCCAAATGTTTCCTTGAAGTAAATATCCACAAGATCATAAAGGTCAAGACAGTGATTCCCATCTCTAGGCAACTAGTCTAAAAGGCTCTAGGCTCAGCAGCATGGCCCACCATGAGAAGACAGCCCACATTAAGAAACATACCTTTGTAGAACCTGAAATAATGTTTAACCCACATCTTCCGCTAACCGGCAAAAAAGACAAGTAAAGTATACCAGGCCAAAACTACAAACAATATTAGCATATTGCTTTTAGTAATCCTCGAGAGCATTACAAAAGTCATACAAAAAAATATCAAGTGTGCAAATAAAAATAAATGCAAAGTCTAGAACCACATCAACCTTCTCGCTTAGCGTGTTAGACTCTTGGAAGTGGAAGGTGTGCCACAGCCTCAGGCCTCCCAAGCTGGAATGCTCTGGAGCGGGTTTGGCAGGCAAGACACAGCTAATTAGGAATTCAAAAGAGATTAAGGGCCAGATGCCCCAAGGATTTTTTCTTATTTGAAAAAATATAAGTTTTGCAACCACAAAAACTCTTTTACATATGCAATAACACTATTTTGAAAATCGTAAAAGGTTTTGCTGAGTTCAAAATGGGTTTAGAAATCATTACCAAATTGCAATTTGAAAGGGGAGCATTAGGGGCATTTCTTCCAAACTGCGGTTCGCTAACATATGTATCAATGGTTTGTGACGGGTTGCAAACTATTAATCAGTTACTGAATACTATGATGGGGTAGTAACTGATTTGCAAAGGGAAAGGGGTAAGAAGTGACCCCTTTCACCTTTGTGAGTTGGGCAACTAGCTTCAGGGTGAATAGCCAGTGGTCTAGTGGTCGGTACCTGATCTGACCGAAGTTTTCCAGTGCAGAAAAGTTTTTTTTTTTTTAAAGCAGCCCCTCGTCCTTTAAGGAAGTCAAGCTGCTTTGAAATCACAGCAGGTCACAAATTGTAACCTGCCCAATGAATATAAATTGGGCACTTCATTATGTGATGCCCGGCGATTTCATATTTGAGAACTAGCCCATTAGATCATAGGTTGGTTCGCAAAATAAAATATTAGTTACAAAAAGTCAGAGCACAATTTGTTACCGCATTTTGTGACCAGTATGTTAGCATATCTTTACCTAAATCCATAGGTTTTTCAGTAGAACACCTGAAGGTTGTAGTGGTGTGTGGCTGAAAAGGTCCCTCTAAAAAGAATTGTCATTTAACCACGGCCTTCATCAAAGTACCATCACAATTGACAGTCACTATAAGAGCACAAAGAAAAAGTATCATCTTCTTGCCAGAGCAATGTAGAAGCTTCCTTGGGAGATGCTCAAACTGCTCAGCTGAATCCAGTGACTCCTGGTGTCAGTCCCACAGGCACTAAATCTGCTCTGTAAATCACTGGAGATCGGAGGTCCCTCGAAGCATCTTAGATCTCCTTACGAAACGTACTGAGGTAACCACTTAATACCATACAATGCAGCATAACTATCTGGATACCGGCTCAATACATGTAAATTGTAACCTGGTTTTAGGAATTAATTTCCCAGGTGCAATTTGTCTCTCAGTTTCTCTCACATCAACTGCACAGGGAAATAACTAAGAATTAAAATATTGCGTGAATATATAAAGTGCAATCTTAATCAGTTATTAAAAATCTGCCTTGCATTTTGTCTACCAAACCAATATGTCTTGCTAATTACATTCAATATTAAACAATGCTGAAAGCATATTCAAATTGTGCATAATCTAATCTTGATGCAATTTCAGTTTAGTAGGTTTCTGCAGTTCTTTTGTGGTCAGATGTATGAAATTCTAATATCTCTGAATATTCTATTAGTACTACCAAAGAAATAGACAGCTACAGCTGTTGTCATTGTTCATACCCACCCCTTCAGACATTAGCCTTAGAAGTTGAACTGAAAGGGAAGTCAGTCTTTGGGCAGATACAGAGAAAAGGTCATGGATTTTGGCATAAAGACCACATAGTCGGCAAACTCTGACTTTAGGAACTTACTCCAATATCCTCCAAACTGAAGAACGGGGACATGTTTCAGGTGGAATAGTAGATAACCCCTTTAATTTGTGTTTGTGAATTTGGTGATAAATATAAGTGCTTCATTAGATGTGTATAGTGGTTATCTGCTAGCATAGCTAGCATTCATACATCTGTTCTGAACGGCTAGTCCGAATAATTCTTTTAAGGAGGGCTCATCTTTCTTTGCCAGTTAAAGAACATAATTCCTACAAAGTAAATTCATATTTCTGCAATATAGATTGTAAGTGCACACCGTAATTGTTATTACAATTCAACAGTCCTTCGGAAGGACTGAGCATTGAGCAAACACTGCTCTGCTTTAGCACAAGACATTACGTATGCCAAAAAATCACTTGATAGCAGATAAAGCCGTATTTGTAATTTACTGCAGTAGGTGGAGGTATGCAAGCTAAGAAGTTTACAGGCACACTGTTTTCCTAATAGGTCTAGCTTATTGTTCAATCGTTCTCACCATGCAAGACTCCAAACAGAATAATTGTATACTTTTTGATGGTCAGTGGTTGCTTCTCCAGTAACTCTGCCTCCGTAAATGAACATGTTTGAGGTCATTAGCGACTTCAAAATACAACTTGCACGTACACAAAAGTCGGTTGCCAGTTCAACTTCATGTTGATTACTATCCCAAGGTAATGGTATTCCTTGACATGTTTTATCTTTACATTGTTGCTGGACCAAACAAAACTACATTTCGACTTAGAGAAATAGTTTATTTTTGTCGTGGAGATGTTTATTGACAGAAAGGGGAGTTGGTTATCCTCGTATAATGTGCCTAAAAGCGTTTGAAACCTGATAAAAGTGGCTTCTATTAGGAGGAGATCTGCACAGGTGATGACTATGGGTATAGGGTAAGCGTGAAGTACATCTTCAAGTTCTTGCAGTGCTTAACCAATTGTTTGTGTAGAGGATACAATTATTAGAGAGAACTAAATACTCACCAATACTAGGTTACCCACATTTATTTAAGTAATTGGAAGACTAATTTCAAACAGTAAAAGTGAATCCAAAGCTGTGGGTATAACACATCCCTGACAGTTTAGAGTTGTTGGTATAAGCATAGTTAGGAAATCACTGAGCATGCCCATAGCACCTTCCCTGGCTAAGATTAAAAAATAAGAAATGATTGAATTGGAATAAAATCTATACTTCTTTTTTTGGGGGGGGGGGGGGGGGGGGGGGGAGGGAGTTTTATATAGCGCGAACTAGACCCGAAGATATCAGGTATCAGAGCGCTTTACATGAGCACCCATTTCGTTACAGATGGACACATTGAATTTTTGTTAGGCATGGGGAGTTTAAGTGATTTGCAGAGAATCACAGGATGTTGAGCGTCATTGCCAAGCCGCGAACCCGGTTCCCCAGCTTCGAGGTCGTCCGCTCTAGCCGTAGGGCTACATCCTCTCCCCACTTCATCTGTATTAAAAAGACAATTTATGTGCCTGGCTTTGAAAACTTTGTTCAGATCAGTGCCACTAAGTCTGCAGTTTCTCCATAAACCTGCAATGTCCCATTATAATGGACCAAGCACCGTTCTCGCATTACAAAGTGTGTGTTCTAGCTTCCCTTTTGCTTTGATGAGTTTATTATCAAGATTGTCAGTGTGATCAATGGTGGCCAGGTTGAAGAGAATGCCTTGCTCACTCACTACATAAGGGCATTGATCAGCCAACCTCTTTCCACCATCAATTGTGGAGTATACCAGGGGTGGTGGGGGGATAGGGTTTGGGGGGTGCATGGCATTTCTTACCGCTCTTGCTGTATCTGTTCAATTGGCATCACTAATTCAGATATCAAAATTGTGTGGATATGGGGCATGTGGCCTAATACATTTTGAATCCCCAGTTTTGAGCTAGCACAAGTTAGCTCAAGACCACCATTATTCACCACCATTATTTTTATTGGATACTTTGATTTTAAAGTGCTCTCTGCTAAGACCCCTGGTGCATCCAATGGTTCTATAATTTGAAAAAGTTCAGTACACTTAATCTAGCCAACCCAGGTAATGGTAGTAATTTTACTTCCCTTATGACCATGAGAAAGTAGAACCTGAGGGGTATGATTTTTTTTTTTTAATTTGTAAATTCCTCACTTGTCAGCAAATGTATTAGATTTCCTCTGGTTAGGATATAATGGCTATGATCATAAGTAGGTAACAAGTTGCCTTATGAATGAACCAAATATTTGGGGGCTAGTGGATTCAGTGTGTAATCTTTTGGTTTCCGTTTATACTCTGACCTGAGAAGTACACTATACCTTCGAGGTTCATTCCACTTTAGTTGTATTCGTTAATTGGGACAGGTGCCCAATAAACATTTTCAATTCAATTACATTTCTAATGGTTCTCCTTCCCATCCTTTGTCTGTCTTTGGTTTCAACCTTGGTACTTATGCTTGCAGCTGTATAATTTGATCTTCACCTGGTTGTTCTGACTCGCTGCTCAGCCGAGTGAGGCGCTGAAGCAGGCAGCAGGCAACCGCCGCGACCTCCCGGGCTCCGCCCACCGAGCTAGGCCACACCCCTTTTAGTATATCTAGGCGCGCCCTGGTGTCAGCGCTGCTTAGATAGAGCTCTTGAGGCGGAAAGCCGAGAGCGAGGAACGATCTTTTAAAAGTTGATTTTAAGAATTGTATAACGTGTTTGATACTTGTGTTTTTAACAAACTTGCACTTTGCTCACCTGGTTGTTCTGACTCGCTGCTCAGCCGAGTGAGGTGCTGAAGCAGGCAGCAGGCAACCGCCGCGACCTCCCGGGCTCCGCCCACCGAGCTAGGCCACGCCCCTTTTAGTATATCTAGGCGCGCCCTGGTGTCAGCGCTGCTTAGATAGAGCTCTTGAGGCGGAAAGCCGAGAGCGAGGAACGATCTTTTAAAAGTTGATTTTAAGAATTGTATAACGTGTTTGATACTTGTGTTTTTAACAAACTTGCACTTTGCTCACCTGGTTGTTCTGACTCGCTGCTCAGCCGAGTGAGGCGCTGAAGCAGGCAGCAGGCAACCGCCGCGACCTCCCGGGCTCCGCCCACCGAGCTAGGCCACGCCCCTTTTAGTATATCTAGGCGCGCCCTGGTGTCAGCGCTGCTTAGATAGAGCTCTTGAGGCGGAAAGCCGAGAGCGAGGAACGATCTTTTAAAAGTTGATTTTAAGAATTGTATAACGTGTTTGATACTTGTGTTTTTAACAAACTTGCACTTTGCTCACCTGGTTGTTCTGACTCGCTGCTCAGCCGAGTGAGGCGCTGAAGCAGGCAGCAGGCAACCGCCGCGACCTCCCGGGCTCCGCCCACCGAGCTAGGCCACGCCCTCCTTTTCCGATATTTAGGAATGTGCTGTTTCCGGAGGCGCAGCGGACGGGCGCAGCAGGCGCGCCGGCGGTGAGCCGAAGGCGCGCCAAAGGCAAGCCCGTCTGCGCCCGTCCGCGACCAGACGGGACCCGGGGCCATAAACCTTGGTTCCACGACTCCCCAGGGCAGGACATATAGCTCAGCAGCCCTACACAGCATAGGAAGAACCGCTGCTGTCCAGTGCACGCACACATACGCCCCCACAGAACTTCCCCTTAGTTGCCCAGACTGTAAACACTACTTTCGGAGCAATCCGTCGGCCGCAGCTCAGAAATACTGTATGTATGCACTAAATTGCCGATCACTGCCTAAGCACTGCGCACAAATGGCCATGCTGCTTGAGGAGCATAAACCAGACGTGCTCTTTTTAACGGAAACATGGCTCACGGCCCAATCGGAGCCCGATATTGTTACAGCCCTATCAGCTGGCTATCACATTCTCAGACTCGACAGACCGGGAGGGAGAGGGGGTGGCCTGGCCATTATCACAAAGGACCAGTACCACTGCCGTACTACAGCAGATACCATCCCTGGCTGTGAGAGTCTGGAATTCTGTATAGAGTTCAACGCAAATAACTCTTTCTCAGGTACTTTGATTTACCACCCCCCTGAGCCTGCAAAATCATTCCTTAGAGCACTCCCAGAGATTGTAGCAAAAAGAACGCTATTGACGTCGAATTATACGGTGTTGGGAGATCTCAACCTGCATTTTAACTCCCCGTCTGACCACTCTGCCAAGGAGCTAATAGACGACCTTGGAGCCCTTCAACTGGTCCAGTTGGTCACAGCCCCGACCCACGAAAAAGGGAACCTCCTAGATCCTATTTTTAGTAATAGTGTGGATCTAACGACGGACCAACCCATTCCCCTTCCATGGTCAGATCATTTCCTGGTTCCGTTCACCTGGTCTACCCATAAATTTCCCCAACTATCCCCCCAAATCACAATGAGAAGGAACTGGTCAAAACTCCCTGTGGAACCCTGGAGAAGGGAGTTAGTCTCCACCCGCCCGCCACCCTGCCCAGACCCTAATGTTGCATATGGAAACTATGTAAACTGGATCACAAACTCTTTAGACTCACTCCTGCCTCTTCGCAGATCATCCTCTAAGCGAGTGCGGAAATCAGCTCCCTGGTTTTCCGACTCGCTAAGAGAGTTAAAACGTCTCTGTAGGCAACGAGAGAGAGCCTGGCGGTTAGACTTCCTCCCGGAAAAAAAGGTATCGTACAGAGAGGCGATTAGAGGTTATAAAGAAGGGGTTAGGGCAGCCCAGGCACTCTACTATTCTGATAAAATCTTGGAGGCCAAATCTAAGCCCAAGGAAATTTTTAACATAATAAAGCAATGCACCAGTGCCGTCACTGCTCCACCTCTGACCAAGACCAAGGAGCAATGCAATGAATTGGCGGAATTTTTTCACAATAAGGTGTTAAGCATATATTCCACCTTTCCAGCCGCGGCCCCTAAGCAGGAGGTGCCTGACTTACTCTACCCGGAAAACCTCCCCCTCCCAGGCCAGACCACTCCTGAGCCAACTCTTGACCAATTCCCCCTCCTGGATCTCGACACTTTGGATAAAGTGGCACGCCAGGTTAAGTCAGGCTCCCCTCGCGACCCAGCCCCTCCAGAAATCCTGATGCAGGCAGGTGAAACTATCCTCCCTGTAGTCCTGGAACTGTTAAACTCGTCCCTATCCACATGTACAGTCCCTACTGCTTGGAAGCAAGCTTCTGTACGGGCGCTCTTGAAAAAACCCAACCTGGATGTTGAGGACTATTCCAACTACCGCCCCATCTCACTTCTCCCGTGGGCTGGCAAGGTGTTGGAGAAACACATAAATGCCCTCCTGGTCCAGTTCCTGGAGAATCATTCCCTACTGCATACTTCCCAAACAGGCTTCAGACCAAAACATGGGACTGAAACCGCCTTGCTAGCAGTCACAGAAGAATCTCGAAGGATACTGGATCAAGGAGGATCAGTGGCAGTGATCCTCCTTGATCTAAGTGCCGCCTTCGATACGGTCAGCCATGCCACTCTGCTGAACCGTCTCCATGACATCGGAATCTCGGGAGATGCACTAAGGTGGTTCAGTTCCTTTTTGGCTGATAGATCTTTTCAAATCTTCGATGGCAATACAACATCTTCCATCAGGCCTCTTAGCTGTGGAGTACCGCAGGGCTCATCACTGAGCCCTGTACTGTTCAATGTATACATGAAACCACTGGCTGGGGTAGTCGAACCGTACGGCATTAAAATCATATCGTACGCTGACGACACCCAGCTAGTGGTTTCATTGGCCCAAGAGAACAGCAGGCAATCCTTGGCCGGCCTGTTGAATTGCTTGGAAAATGTGAGGGAGTGGATGACCAACTCCTCCCTCAAACTGAACGGAGGAAAAACAGAACTCATGCTCCTAGGTCCAGTTTCACCAGTACCCTTTTCCTCCTTATGGCCCAGTGGCCTAGGTGTACCCCCTACCCCCAAGGACAGTGTTAAGAGCCTGGGAGTATGGTTAGACAACAAGCTCTCCTTCTCCACTCAGGCGACCAAGCTGTCTGCCACCTGTTTTGGCCTACTAAGAATACTGAGGAAGGTCCTCCCACTTTTGCCTCTAGATGCCAAGAAGGTGGCGATTCAAGGCCTCATCCAGTCCCGCTTGGACTCAAACAACGCACTATACTTGGGGGCCCCCGAGATGACCCTCCGGAAGCTGCAGGTGGTACAAAACTGCGCAGCACGTACCATACTCCAGATTCCGCGATCCCAGTCCGTCAGACAGGGATTGAAAAGCCTACACTGGCTGCCCGTGAAACAGAGAGTGGCATTCAAGGCTCTGTGCATCTTGCACCGTGCTTTTTGGAAGACCGGATCGGCAATTAATAACAGCCTTGTCACCCCCTACCACCCTAACAGGAACCTCCGGTCTACGGGTGCTTTTCTGGCAGTGGTACCCAGAGTGAAGAGAGCCAGGTCCGGGGGTAGGCTTTTCTCACTGAACGCCGCCAAGCTTTGGAATGCCCTCCCCCTCGCTCTTCGATCCACACCGACCTGCTTACATTTCGTAAGAAATTGAAAACAACACTTTTTGTTAAACCCCTCTAGTTCTTCCCTCTGCTCCGTCACGTCTCTATCTGAACTCAGCGCTTGGACGCCCCTGGGCAGCAACTGCGCTTACCAAATCGATAAATAAATAAATAAATAAATAAATAGATGTACTCATATTCTTTAACACTTCCATGCAAAATGGGCGGTCCCACTGAATGACTACTGGTGGGGGAACTTGAAGAATTATCCTAAACTGCTTAAGATTGGCCTATGTTCACAAAAAACAGACATTGTTTCTGGTCATTTTTATTTCATTGCTTTTGATGGCTCCAAACTTGGTTTAACATTTTGAGTTTCCTCAACCTTTTTTTAATATGTTAATTTATAAACCTTTCACTTTGGTCAGTTTGGTCAATGGATTGATTAGTTCTGAATGCTAAAATTAAGTTTTGTTTTATGTCACCTGAAATCATTCATAAAAATGTAAGTCACTATTGTACTAGAATATTTGTTAACTTGATCAAAAGAAAGTTCATTAGTAAATTCTCTACAAAGAGAAGGTTTTTCTGGTTTATCAATCAAAGAAACTAACATTAAAAACCAAGTTAATTATGAGTGCTTTTGCATTAAGCGTTTTGAAAATCAGGCCTGGTAGAATTTCTAATTTGATCTACAATATCATCTATGGTGAAATGTAATATAATATGGCATTTAATTATATTAAGAAGGGCTCACCTTTCTTTGCCAGTTGTAGAATATCATAATTCCTACAAACAAATTCATATTTCTGCAGTATTGAGATCAAGTACATACCATGCTTGTTACTCCAATTAGAAATTCCTTGTTATGACATTGCTTTGAGCAAACACTGCTCTGCATTAGCACAAAAAAGTGTCAAAAATCATCTGACTGCAGATAGAGCCACAAGTATTGGTAGGTTACTGCGGAAGGTGGAGGCGAGCAAGCTAAGTAGTTTACAGACACACATTATGCCTAATAAGTCTAGTTTATTATTCAATTATGCTCAGAATGCAGGACCCCAAGCAGAATAATTTGGGTCTGTTTTGACGGTTAACGCAGTAGGTGCTTTTCGAATAGCTCTCGGCCTGTAAATGCGTAGAAAATGTTTGGAGTCATCAACAACTCCAAAAACACAAATTGTAGTTACACAATCATTTGCTAAATGAGACACTGTAATGACTGATAATGCCTGGTGAGAATGAGAGATATGTAGGAGATATTTTATTCAATTCTTCAAGCTGTAAGTCCAGTTTAAGTATATGCATAGTCATTCTATTTGAAACTATATTTAAAGAATCACAAATAGTTCACATAGCAGTTAGAATTGGTAAAGTTAGAGGAGGTTCATTTGGATCTATTATTATGCCTAAGCAGTCTAATTGTTGTTAAGGAAAGCCAACTAGACAGTGCAAGCTGTCCGGTAGTAACAGACCTACTGTGGTCTTCCCAAGAGCTTACAAGGACTTCTATACCACCCATTGCTTACCAGGGGTTGTTTTTATTGGCACAATTGTCCTTTGGATGCTTCTTATTGGACAGCATTCCTTGTCCATTTTCTGTTTGTTCCTCCCCTGGAATATATCCTCTTTACCATTGTCTTTACAGGGTGACTTCCACTGCTCACTTCTAGGGAAATACTTTTCCTCTTTAGTTAAGCACTGCATCAGAGTGCATGTGTTTTCCAGCTCTCTCCTTATTGTGTCTTCTCCCTCTATCCCCTGCCAAATACCTGCCCCTGTTCTGTTTTACTCTCTTCATTTGTGGCTGTTGTCTTTCTCTCCCATGTAATTCACCCGGCGCGGTACTTGTTGCTGTTGCCCTCATGCACATTTCCCCCTGTCCTGTGTTGCTATCTCCCTCTTGTGCTTTTCCCTCGGCAACTCTGTTGCTCTCTCCCTTATGTCCATGCCCACTCCCATTGCTCCCCCCAATTCAGGCTCCCTACCCGCTCCTCCATTGACTCCACCTCTATTGTTTCTTTTTTCAATATATTTGTGTTTGGTAGGGCCAGGCAGCAAATTTAATCGAGTAGTCCACAAAAGTACTTTGGAAACTTAAAATTATTTTTTTTCTATTCACTCATCTGCTGCTAAAATTATAAAATAAAACATTCAATGCCTGTTTGCAATGTGTTTGTGTACCCCTGCGCAGTCTCTGGGGAGAATGGTTTGTTTGAACGATGATGCAGAAGCGAACCTTGCTGTAATGGACCTCAGACACACAGAAAGACTATCGCAAACAAGTCAGACTGCTTCGGGTCATATGACTAGAATAAGCTCCTTTTCATTAAACATAGCTAGATAAACATTGCCTGTTACACCGCGTAGTGGCAAGTTAGTAATTGACCAATAATAGAGCCTGCATTCCAGTTTTAAATAACGGTTGCCAATTAGCTTTGAACAACAGCATATCCATGTGGCCGTCCCTTTCCATATGGCCTCTGGTGAGAAAACATATTACAGACAAGCAATGGTAATGCCTAATGGTTTGGCTTTAAAGAAATGTTGTTTGATAATATGAAACATTACAAGTAGACAGCATGAGAATGGATACGATTTGTGTGAAAGTAAAGAACTGTAGAATAATATTGGTGTGGGTGAAAAGGTCACGTGACAGGTGCATCATCAAGCCAAACCTTAATATCCATATTCGTTAGTAAATGCCCTTGTTAGACCTGGCACCATTGGCGTGGGTCACCCTTCCATTTTTTGCTGTCGCCTCATGTATTTTTGCTGGTGTTAGATGCTTTGGGCACTGTGCCACAGCTATTCAGTGCCACAGTGCAAGTGCTCCCTATTGTAAATGAATGTATTAATCAGTGGTTCCATGTTTGGTTATTTGGTTAACTTGTCAGACCCTAGTCTAGTGCACTGAGTGTGCCCAGGGCGTGTAAATCCAAATGCTACTGTTGGGCCTGCAGCACTGGTTGTGCCACCCACAGAAGCAGCTTTGTAAAATGTATCTAAGGTCTGCCATTGCAGAGCCTGCGTGCAGTCTGGTACTGTCATGCTGACTGGGCAAGTGCACCCACTTGCCAGTCCCTAAACCTTCCCTTTTCTTCGTATCAGTCACCCCTATAGTAGGCCCAAGGGCAGGGTGCATTGTAAGTATAAGGTAGGACAAGCCCTGATGTGTGTGGCATGTTCTCATAGTGAATTACATTTTCGTTTTTCACTATTGCAAGGCTACCTGTTCTCCATAGGCCGGAATGGGCTGTTAGATTATTACATTTTTATCATCCTAACTGACTCAGAGAACATGGTAGAAATTCAAGTTCAGTATGCCTGAACTCAGAATGATAAAATGCATCTTTTAGTAAAGTTGGTTTTAACATTCTGGATTTGCAAATACCACTTTTAGAAAGTAGGTATTTGCTTGTCTAACCTTTCAAGCATACCTCTGCTAGGTTGTGTATTCCTCTGTCTGTTTTTTTGAGTGACAGGGCTTGGGGATTCCAAGAGACAGGATGAGTCAGCCCAGTGGTGAATAGAGAGATCTGCATCTAGATGGGAGGGAGGGAGGAGTTGCACCTGAACCTTGAATAGGGCTGTGCCTGCGTTCCACAATGCTGGCTCCACCTCCTGCGTTGGGGCTGATGTCTCTGCCCTGCACACTGAAAGAAGAAAAGGAGTCATGTAAACAGAGTGCTTAAGAACTGGTTTGGACAGGGCAAAGGCCCCTCTCCCCTCAGAGAACAAAGGACTTTGGGGTATAAATATTGGGACCCTGATCCCAAGAAATTAGATCACTTTGGCCTACAAGAAGAAACCTTTACTGAGGAGAGGAACCTGAAGAAACTGAGGAGAGACTATTCCCAAGCTGAAGTGCTGCTTGGGGGGTTGGCCTGCAGGGGTTGCTTTACTGCCAAAGAAAGGAGAAAGGAACTTTTTGTACTTTACTTTAAACTTGTGGAGGAGCTCCGAGGGCTTGGAAAAGAGCTTGCCTCCTGCTAAAGTCTCAGGGACAACAGACTTCAACCTCCAGCTCCCCAGAGTTCTTGTGGAAGTGCCTTTTGCTGTTTTGGGCCTTCTCAGGAACTGCGTGTCGCAAGGCGCTGGAAGAGCGACGCAACGAGATCTAAGTGTGTCGCCGCGGCTGCTGCTGCCGTCACACTTCTGAACAATGGTGTCGCCGCTCAAGTTGTCGCACTGCACCGCATCGAGAGAAGCATGCCGCAATGAAGAGGAAGCGTGTCGTTGCTGCCTGTCGCACTTCTGAACAAGGGTGTCGCCGCTGAAGTTGTCGCACTGCATTGCATCGAGAGAAGAGTCTCGCAAGAGGTAGAAGCGTGTCGCTGGGCCTGCCGTCGCACTTCTGAACAAGGGTGTTGCTGCTGGAACTGTCGCATTGCACCACATCGAGCAAAGCGCCTCGCATCCCCGAGAAGCGCGCCGCCGTCGGAGCTGCTGCCATGGCATTTCTGAACAAGGATGTCGCCGCTGTAGTTGTCGCATTGCACGGAAGCTTCACGCATCGTGGGAGAAGAGTGTCGCAGTTGGAGTTGTTGCCGTCGCACTTCTGAACAAGGGTGTCGCCGCTACAGTCCACGCATCGAACCGAGAACTTCTCGTATCCACGGAGAAGTGTGCCACATCTGGATGATCTTCACATCTTTATTTCTTTGTACTTGAACTTTGCCGCATTTCCCTCGCTGCGACAGGTTGCGTTGCGCTTCCACGACAAGCAATAAGGTACATTGACACAAAGTGTTGCATCATAAGAACTGAACTAAACTAAGCTAAATCTACCATCTTAAAGTAACAGTATTGTGTATTTTTGTCGTTTATGGTCTTATGGTAACTCTATATAAAGTATACTTATTTTTTATATAAAACCTTGTGTGTTGTCCATTTGTAGTCTTGTCACTGGGTTACTGTATGTGGTCACAAATGCTTTACACACTGCCTCTGAGATAAGCCTGCCTGCTCGTGCTAAGCTACCAAGGGGGTGAGCAGGGGTTATTTTAGGAGTGTAATCCACTTATCCTGACTAGAGGCAAGGGTCCCTATTTGTCACAAGTACCTACCTGTGCCAACTAGAGACCCCCAAATCGAACAGCCCTCCTTCCATCTGTGCTGCTTCCAGAGAAAAAGTCTATACAATATCTAATCATCTAAGTCACTTTAGTAGCATTACAAGGTCATGTGGGTGCCTTCAAAAGTTCAAGCTGAGGTAGCTGAGTATATATAAAAAATGATCACAGCTGTTTGGAGGTCAAGCATTTTTTTTGGGAAGCACACAACTTCTGCCCAATAAAGACCCTTAAATGGGGCACAGGAAGTGGTGCTAATATACAATGGGTCTGCAGCAATGAAATCAAGAACTAAACTAAATTATCTTATAAAATAAATAGCCAAGTAAAATACGTGGCAGCACTTTGTCAACCCAGAGCAGGAATTGATCCATAAGACAAAACCAAGAACAAAAGAGATGTTCCTTTACTCTTTGAAAATGATCACCACAAATTCAGGCCTGTCCTACACATCAAACTGTTTTTGATCGACATGCTAAGGATTTCATAGGTCTAACTTTCTTTCCAGAGCTTTCTCACCATCTGTGTACCATGATGCCAGATGAAACAATAATGAGACAATATCTAAGGGAGTTCCCAGACTAAAGATGTTCCCAATCATCTGTTTCAACTCTCACAACCTCTGTGAGCCAGCCTTAAGCCTTTGCGTCTGTATCTTCACACATATACTCGCATCAGATGACGAACTCTGGGTGGCTATCTGTTAGTCACACCTATAGTCACATCTTGCCAATGAAACCAGGTTCTTAAGCTACTTGCTCCACACCCTTCTACATACCCACCACACCTCTTGGCATCCACGGCCAGTGTATGAACACAGAGACATACAGCAAAGTAGGGGCAAGAGCACGCAAGTCAGCGATTGCTTGACCACGATTGGTCAATGATGAGGGAGGACGGAAGGGAGCAGCACACAGTCAGCATTTTCGTATCTCAAAGACCGAAAATCATAGGCTACACGTAAATATGAATATGTTGTCATTTCATCTCTCTCCACATGCGGCCGAAGTGCCCTAAAACATTATTGAAATGCAATAAGTTTTGTAAATCTTAGAGTATATATTAGGTATTTTTGGATTTTGTTCTGAAATGAGATTCACTGAGACTGTAGAACAGTTTGCTCACCTCATGCTGACTGTATGATTTTTACTGTGTATGTTCCTATAAAGAAGGGCTCATTTTGACCAGAGTTTCTTCCCTCATTCGTAGAGAACAGATTCAGATTTGTCTGTTCCACACTCTGGGTTTGCAAACTCTTCTTGAGAGAGACACTTAGTCTCAAGTTGCATTTATTATTGTAAATACCAGCTTTATCTAGTATTAACAACTGATTTCTGAGCCATATGCTAATTCCCTATATATGATTCATTATGGATTTTGCCTGATTTTAAGACTACCATATTTTGCCTTCTGTAATGAACGTAAACCTTTTAATAAGCTTTCATGGTTTCAAACTGATATCTTGTCTTAAGAAGGCTAATTGAAATGATTATGTTACTTGCTTCTAATTTTGCTGAATAAAAATTGCATCTACTTAGAGGAACATGTGCTTATAATGTTTTTGGGGACAACACCGCCCCCGATCCTGAGTAGGCGATTTAGCTTTAGACTATCTGATAAGATAGCGTTAGCATTATTGGACAGAAATTGATTAGCTCAGCCAAGAAAACACTAAGCTCTGCTGTGGATAATGCTCGGTTCAACTTGAGGAAGTGGATGGAAGTCACAGAATACAACTGAGAAGGCACTGAACTCTAGACAGAAGTTAGTAAGGTATTCAGGTATTCTCAATCCCTGATAGAATTGAAGCAAGACAGAGATTTATGTTAAGGACTAAGTCAATGATGTTAAAAGAGCCCAACTGGGAGCAGCAAGAGCTTCGAGAGAAATGTTTGAGGAAATGTGGGTGGCTTAAAGTACTACTCATCCAAGGAGTTTTGTATTTTCCAGTGCCTCGCTTATGGATTTGGGAAAGTAGGTCCCTAAGCCAGATTTTAGAGAAGTTAACAAGGTAACATATAAGGACCCAATAGTAATTGATAAGAGTAGAATGAAATCTGGCACTCTGCATTTGCCCCATGGACTGGCATATGTGGTATTTAAACTTTAGCATTCTTGGATATCTCTTGCTAGAAGCTTATATTTCTACATCTATTGGATCCTTGAGCTGGTTGTCACTGTGTTTCAGACCTTGAGTTATCCACCTTGCCAAGTGATGGATCACCCTAATTTATGGAAATATCAGGACACATCAGATCAGGGTCTAGAGTGCTATATGTCGCAAGGTTCATAGTGATTCAGCAGGAGCTGAAGATGCCCCGTCTGTTCCTTATGGTAACATTGGTTTGCATCTTTAACATAATCATGCAGGAATCACAACCTTAATCAATGGAAAACTGGATTGACCACAACTTGAGTTTATTGGAGTTATGGTGGGAGCAACCAAGGTTTTATGGTGCATCTGAGATTAAGGTTGTCCATCTTCTGGGCCCCTATTAGTGCTGGATGCACAGCTCAGCAGGTTGTACTGCCTCCCAGGTGGAGATTCTGGAAAGCAGAGCGATCAATGCAAAGTTGAGATTTGTATTTGAGACTTGGTCCGTGTGTGTATGCTTTAAATGTAACCCCTTCCGTGCTTTAATGAGGCATACAAAAGGTGTCACTAGGATGCCCTTATGACGTTCATATATGTTTCTCTGTTCACATTCTGCACCCACGATAGTACCTAATTAAAACAAATCTCTTTCTTGTCATAGAAGCGGGCGGAAGGAGTTTACCAGTGCCCAATTATTTCTGTGGACTGGCAAACTCCCGAATGAGGAGGCCACTTCCTAGTCACCTTATTTGTATGCATGTGACATCACTAGTGACATCCCTCGGTGATATTGGTAGGACCTGGGAGGGATTGCCTAACCCCTCCAAGGTCCATCCAAGTATCGATTTGTTGGGTGGAGCAACAGGAAAGGCGAACAGCAGCTACTACTGGCCTCAGTTCCTTCATAGCCAGGACCACCAGCTTGAATCACATGTTTGTGTTGGCAGGAGGGAAGGAGGCAGGAGAAAAGGTGGGAGGAGTACCTCCTACACTTACACCCTCCCTCCCACCACCCCTATTACCCTACCAACAGAAAAAAGAAGCATGGGGATGGGGATTGGAAATGGGTGAATTAGGTGTGCTCTTAGTCTATCCCCTGGACCAGGATTGATTCTAGTCCTTCCTCTTCCAATTCCTACTTATTGAATCATATTCATGTTGTCTGTGTTCCTCTCCCAGAACTTATCTTCCCAAGAGAATTTCTTTAGCAAAAAAAATAAAAATAATCGAAACAGTGTTTGACTCCTTCTTGGGGCACAGACACAGAGTTTTGACCCCGGCAAGGATCGAGAGGCTGGTTATGTTTTTTTAAGAATTCTTTTTTATCCAACTGCCCCTGTCTCCTTACTGGGGCTCAGGCACACATCTACATGCCAGCAAGTAACCAGAAATTATTTGGATTTTTTCTATCTGAGCCCCAGCATGTGGCTCCTCGCAGGGGCCCAGGTAGACATGTTGCACATGTTAGCAAATGAGCCATGATGCAGTTTGCACTTTTCCTTCTCGGAAGAAATCCAAACATCACCCGACCCCTTGCCGGGGCACAGAAACACATCTGGGCAGTGGGCATGGACTTGTTCCGCACATCAGAGAACCTATAAACCTGGAAACTCATGAGGAATGAATTACTGAAGCGTGCCTTCAACTAAACCCCATGCCAAAGTGTTGGAAGAGCATCTGAATGGGACCGGTGATGTGAGGCAAAGTGATGAAGCCGCTCTGCGGCATGTGGTGAGGGGCCCCTGATACTCCCATATCCCATAGATATTCAAAAGCCTTGGACTGAAAGGAGGGCCCTGTAAAGGGTTGAAGCCCACTTGTGCCATATGGGCTGCAGGTGCCTGCATCACATCCCTGAATAGAGCCCTCCACCGCTGCTTGGAGTTGACTTGCGCCTTGCCAGCATTTCATATTCTGTGTTCTATCTACAGCTCTTTAGCAACCGAAGGAGACACTTAAAAAAAGTCTCCAAATAAATAAATCACTCATTGAACTTTCCCAGACTGAAAGCATTCAAGTGGACATTCCTGCCAAACAAGCGCTCATTAACCTCAGATTGTAGCAAAGGAAGTATGCAACAAAACCCAATCTGGAGTGAACCGAGAAATATAGGAAACGGCCTCATTGATGGGGGTGCCAAGGGGGGGCATGTACAGTGGCGTTCTCTGTAGTGTAACCTGCAGGTGTTTCTGTTGGTGGGAGGGCCCTTCCTGCAGGCTGTGCCAGGACATCCGCCCTTTCATTGGCACCAGATTATACAGAAATGTACACGAATGAGGCCAGGCACAGGAAGCTGAACCAAGGCCCTGCCTATTGTTTACTTTATCTGCTTTCAGCTGCCCGCCTGGAGATGTTAACTGGTCAGCTGAAATCCAGCCAAGGCAGCAGATCAGCACAAAATGAACAGAAACCAAACCACACTGCTCGAGCGCGCAATGTTAATCAGGAGTAATTTAGATTGTATGTGAATTAAAGTGCTCAGGTTTCTCGGGTGTAGAAATTCACTGATAATACATTATTTGAGAGCAGCACCGGACTGACCCTTCTGACACTCTGGTATTTTCCCAGAAAACTGCAGATTATGGAGCCTGCCTTCAGATAGGGGCTGGCTGCCAAGACCCAACCGTACCCCAAGAGCCCATTGCAATCTTGACCTCGTACACTGTGGAGCCGCTTTGAACTTTTTGGCCAGGGTGAATTTTGTTTCCAAACTAGCCAGGCATTAGAGGCTACAGTGCACAAGACGGCAGGCACCAACATGTGAAAAGACCGCATTGCTTGGAGGCACATACTAGGCTTACAAAACAAGTAAACTAAGGAGCAATAGCCTTAAAAAAAAGAAATGTTTTAATCAACGTACTAATGCATGAACATAATTATATTACCACAGGCTCCCTCTAAAGAACCCAAACTGTCCCTTTGGCCCCAGGATCTCTTCCTTCTTTCTCAGTCCTTGTGCCCCCCCTTGGACCTCACGGACCCAGTTACCCTTTTGGACTTTACAGTCACCATTGGACACCCTCGTCCACATTCTATTTCTGCTCAGCCTCACAGTAGTATTAATTTCCAACCCGCTGTCAGATGGTAGGAAGGTGTAGGTAGACTAGTTCTTCCAGTACCTTTTCCCTTTCAATTGCCCCCCCACTCATGCGCCATCCGATTAAAAAAAAAAAACAACAGCTGGTTTTCCACTATTTCCTTCCTGCCTTTTTATTCTGCTTCGCCTCTTATGATCCATCTTTAGTGTCCTTTTGGGGGCTGCTGTCACTCCTTGCATTGTATGCACCCAGCCCTATTATTCCCTCTTCACATCTCAGTTCTTCTCCTTTCTCTTTTTATTCTCTCATTCGCCCTATTCCCTTGACCCCCTACTGCTGCCGCTTTTTCTGTATGAGACTGTAACACCAAAATGGTCACTGGTACCCGGCCCGCATGGCCTTCTTATGAGGCACTCGAGACATTTCAGCGGGGAGTATGGTTCTTTCATCTCCAGGAGTTTCAGGTACCCTGCCACTCAGATGAGCAAGAAAGATGCTGCATCTACCACCACCTATAATATTTCCTTACTGCTTAGAGTATCACTTGTGAAGCTCACGAAAAGCCCAGAGTGATCCTCAGGCACCGAGTGAAAGAAGGGGAGAGTAAAAGTTCAGACTCCTTGCTTAAAACCAATGACACGAAGACATACATTCAGCAGCCAATCAGAGCAGGCTGCGGTTCAGTGCATTTCATATGCTACCGATAAAGCCTGCTCTGTTCTCCCCCTTACCTCAAGACCCCTAACCAAGACTCTCACACACAACCCAAGTATGCCTCCCATTGAGGTAGCACATTGACTGGCCAGAAATGTCTATGATGTAGCTACTGGGATACATAACAATGAACCCCTCCTTGAAACTGTGTAAAGTATTGATGAGGAGAGAAAGCTCCGTTTTACCTACCAGTTTCACTGCTGCCTTGAGGGTAAACCCACATGTCCATAAAAATCAATTAATTCAGTCAAAATAAAAGTAATAGGTTTTCCCAGAAACCAACTGTTCCAATGTGTTGCCTACTACTATGGAAAATCCTTAATGCTTGCTACCATCTGATAACATAAGCTGTAGGTTCGATATTTGAAACAGAATATCGGAAACAGAAATATCGTGTACCAAAATATTGAGTCAAGAATAGTGTGGACACAAATACCGTGAAGGTAAGTTCCTATATGAAAGCAAAGTCCTACTACATATAACCTCACATATATGGACCTTGACAATATACATCTTCAACGTATGTAGATGTGAAGTTAAGAATAGTAAATCTATACTTACTTATTTGCACTTACCTTCTCAATATTTTGAGCTTTGATATTTTTGTCACAATAGCATGTCCACACTGTATTTCTATTTCCGTTATTCTGTCAGTGATCTAGTACTAACCCATTTCTGGGAGTCTGGAGATGGGGTAGACATCTTTTAGTTCAGTGTCATTTGAAGACATTTAGGTTTAAAGTTGCAGAACATGCATAAGACAAATCTGTGCGGCATATCACAACGGAGTAGAACAGTGCTGAATTCTGACAAAAACGGTCCTACGATGTTGGTGGAAGCCATTTTTGTGAAAATTCCGCATTATACATATATATGGGAAAACTCAAATACGGCAGGCAGATTGCCATGGGACTGGAGGTGGCTGTGACTCTGTCGTCCTGCGGGTTACTGCCCCCGACCCCCTCAAGGCTAAATCAGGCCCCAAGTGTTAGACCACCAACTAACTTCCGACCTGCTATCATATGGTGCGAGAAGTCAGTGTATGGCAACATTTGCATCACGTGAAGGCTAAGCCTAAAAAACATAATAAAGAAGGAACTTAGGGGCAAATGAATCAAGGTAGGCTTCTGAGATTCCTTAATTGCGATTATTCAGGAATCGCAATACAGGAATCGCAAAAGCCTATGCATGTAGAAATCGCAAAAAAAAATAGAGATTTCTAAAAATTCCCTAATTGCGACTCGTAAAAGTGAGTCGCAATTAAGGAATACCTCCCCATTCATGAATGGGAAGGTATCTTCAATTTGCGATTCTCAATTAGAGAATCGCAAATTGAGAATGCAATTTCAAGTGTGCCCGGACACCCTGTTGCACCCCTGAAATCTACATGAGTACTTCTTGCACACACACATGCCCCAAGAGCATGTGTGTGTGTAAAATGGAACTTTGAAAAATGCACTTTAGTGCATTTTCAAATGTTTTTGCAAATTACAATGAAGTTTAACTTCATGGTAATTTGCGCCCACTATTAGCGAATTCTCTATTTTTTTTTTACTTTAATGCAATCTCAACTTGCGATTCCTTAAATGCAATCGCAATTTAAGTAATCACAATTCTGCAATTTCTTAATTTGCGATTTTTGCATTTGCATCCCAAATGCAAAAATACCGGTCGCAAAGGGGCAGATTCTGAGAATCTGCCTGTTTGCGACCGGTTTTTCCTTTGATGCATGAGGGCCTTAATGATAAATCCAAAATGATAAAATGTACACATTTATATTTATAGCAGGTTATAATGAAATAAAAATAACATATACCGTTGAAGCAATGTAAGAACAATAGTTACTTACCTGTGAACAGGTGGTTCTCCAGTATTGGTGTCTTTCATAGATTCACATGCCTGAATCATTCCCCGTCGTCAGAGTGGGAGTCCCACGGTATATATAAAAGCAATAAATGCCATAAAACTTATAGCAAATATCAGAGATACTAAACCAGGAAGTAAAGTAGCACCAGCTACAGTAGAAAAAACTTTCACATTAGTGACTATCCTAGTCGTTATGTATTAGTCCAAACTGCGGCCAATCAGGCGACAGCACCCACCAGAATGTCCTCCCCAGAGGCTCAGGCTCTCAGATTTTGTCGCACAGGAGTGAAACCCTAAAATGCCTGAGTGAGTCTCTGGGGGGAGGCGGGAGGGTTGCATGTGAATCTATGAAAGACACCAATACTGGAGAACCACCTGTTTACAGGTAAGTAACTATTATTCTTCTCCAGTATTAGGGGTGTCTTTCATAGATTCACATGCCTGAATCAGAATAGTAAGCAGTACTCCTAACATAAGGCTCGTAGACGTCAGAGTATCAAATGCATATATATATACACATCTAAATATAACAGAATACCAGTTATACAAGAAGCATCGAATCTGAAAGAACGTCTAAAGAGCATATAGGAGGAGGAGGAAACAGAGGCTCACCTTATTTGAAAAGATTACGCAGCACTGCTCTTCCAACCGAAGCATCTGCGTCGTCTGCTGAATCTAGACAGTAGTGTCTAGTAAAGGTGTGTCTACTAGACCATGTAGCAGCTCTGCAGATCTGTCGAAGAGGCACACCAGCAAAAAGGGCAGTGGAAGTGCTAACCGCCCTTTTAGAATGTGCTCTTGGCAAGGCCTGTAAGGGTCTACCGGCCTGCTGATGACAAAGTCCAATCGTAGAGGAGACCCATCTAGCAATGGTCTGTTTTGAAACTGCACAGCCCCGGCGTTGCCGCCCATAAGCCACGAACAGTTGGTCTGTCTTGCGGATGGCAGAAGTTCTGGAGAGATAAAATTTAAGACATCTTCTAATGTCTAATGAATGTAGTGCCCTTTCAGCCGTAGACTGTGGGGCTGGAAAGAATGTGTTGAGGACAACCGGCTCATTCAGATGAAAATCCAGAGGCACTTTAGGCATGTACGTTGGATTAGTACGCAGTACCACTGAGTGCGAGGTGAATTGGATGAAAGGTGCTTTGGATGTAAATGCTCGAATATCGCTTACCCTTCTAGCAGATGTTAAGGCTAGTAACGACACTTTCCATGTCAGAAATTTCAGGTCCACCTTATGGATCGGCTCGAAAGGGTGACGCAAGAGCTGAGTTAGTACGACATTCAGATGCCATGCCGGAGGAGGTTTCCGGACAGGCGGAAACATACAAAATAATCCCCTGAAAAATTGTTGTATGATCCTTACAGAGAACAAAGAGTTCGATCCATCTTGACGAAATCTAGAAATGGCAGCTAGGAAGACTTTAAGAGTAGAATGTGCCAAACCCAATCTGGCCAAATGCAAAAAGAAAGGAAGGATTTGCTCCGGTTTCGCATGAATGGGATGTAGATCATTAGATTGGCACCATGCACAGAAATGTTTCCACTTAAGTTTGTAGGTTTTGATCGTGGATGGAGCTCTGGCTTTAGCCAGCACCTCCTGGCAATCTTGTGGAATGTTCAGGTGTGCAAATTCCATGTGCTGAGGAGCCAAGCTGACAATTTCAGCGAGTTCGGGTCCGGATGGTATACCCTGCCCTGCTGGGTGGAGAGAAGATTCGGAATGCGTGTAAGTTGGATAGGGTTGCATTCCAAGGCAAGGAGTAGCTCGGTGAACCAGTATTGCCTGGGCCATCGTGGAGCGATCAGTATCAACCGGCATGGCTGCTTCTTCATCTTCCTGATGACTTTCGGGATCAGAGGTATCGGTGGAAAAGCGTATGCGAATATTTAATTCCAATTCAGCGAAAGGGCATCCCCGCACGAGTCCTTGTGGGGAACCCAGCTTGCAAAGTATGGGCATTTCCGGTTCTGGTATGTCGCAAACAAGTCCAAATCCGGATGCCCCCAATCTGAAAGATGCGAAGTAGAGATGGTAGATGTAGTTCCCACTCGTGAGTGCAGCCCCCGGACCTGCTGAGAGAGTCCGCCAACACATTAGCGATTCCCGGAACATGGACCACTGACAGATGGATATTGTGAGTCAGGGCCCAACTCCAGATCTCTTGTGCTTGTTGCAACAACCGGGCTGATTTTGTGCCGCCCTGCTTGTTCAGATAATGCATGCAGGTGGTGTTGTCTGTCCGTATTAAAACTGTGGCACCTTGTAGAGTCGCTTGAAAGGACTTCAGGGCTAAAAATATGGCGTGCAACTCTAGCCTGTTTATGTGCCATCTCATTTGGATCTGGTTCCATTTCCTGCTGACCGTCATGCCCTGGAGGTGTGCACCCCAGCCTGTCATTGATGCGTCGGTCGTTACTATGAACCTGGGCACTTCCGTGAGGAAGGAGCATCCCACTTGTATGTTGGATCGGTGGGTCCACCATAATATCGCTTGTTGCATTCGCGGTGTAATTTGGATGATATCCTCGAAGGATCCTGATACCTGGATTCACTGGCGACTGAGAAGAATGCAGGAAGAAAGCAACTCGATAAAGGACTTGAACATGCGCACTGAAACGCACTTTTTTAATAACAGTGCCGTAGCGAATCGTTGAATCTTGTCCTGTCTTTCCTTTGAGAGGAATACTTGGGCGAGCTTGGTGGCCAGTGTCGCTCCCAAGAAAGTCTTTCTTGTTGCTGGCGTGAGGTGTGACTTTTCGAAGTTTACTGAGAAACCCAGGTTTTGCATCAGTGACAGAGTTTTAAGGGAATTTTATTAAATTAACTGAATTCTTCCCACAAGAATCACAGGCCCTGAACAGGGATTTTGAAGAAGACATATGTGAAATTTGAAGAAACTAATAATGTAGAAGAAAAATTTCGAGAATCTAATGAAATAGGCTGTAATGTACGTAAAAGAAACAGCAAGAAAGAGCTGCAGGCTTCTCATTCGCAAGAGATAAAACACTCTTGCTGGATGTGCATTGATTGTTGGTCCTAGAAAATCCTGTGTCGTAACTAGGAATAATTAGGACTTGACATGGTATATTGATAAAAAACCAGGCATTGAAACAGTGACTGCAAAGTCTGGATGTACTGGATTGCTTATTAAGAAGAGTGATCCTTCTTAAATAAACTTGTGTCAGAAATGATGAATGCGTATGTGTTGCAGACACAGATAGGCTGCCAGAATCTAGATAAGAATCACGTGGAGTGGACCGAGAGTCCTAAAAAGATAGGCCTGTGATAGAAAATGAATATAACTTAGAGGAAAGAGCAGCCACGTCCCGTGCTGTGGAAGGATTGGCACCTGAACCTTGACACTCTGGAGGTCGAGTGCACTTGTCAGGTCCTCTGGCAGTAACATTTGAAAAACCTTATTGAGTTACAACATTAGAAAAAATTTTGCGCCGGAATGACAAAAATTCGGCGCTACATTTCTGACCAGCTAGTTGATGAGGAACTGAGAGGGAAAAAAAAAAAAAAAACCTAACTCCTTATTAGATTCAGAACCACTCCGACGGTCCCTGATGTAACTATAAGTCAATTTGTGAATGACTCACGTAGATGAGGTGAATGCGGTCACTATGAAGGCGTAGCAGAAAAGAAATAGCCAAATTCCAGAGCATGCCCTTTTGGCATCACAATTAGAATTCCCCACAGATAAATGGCATCTGTGACCAAATTAAATCCCAGAGATATTCCACCCTTATCCCACTTGGAATGGACTAAGGATGGGCTCTAAAGTAAGTCGTAGTTTCCTGGAAAAACGACTTCCTGTATACGATTTAGAGTCGAATAATACAGTTGTATACCAGATACTAGGTGGAACTTCTTGGAATAAAATGTGAAAACTGTACACGGGTACCACGAAAGGGTTGATCCCCGTACTGTAGAGAACAGAAGGCGCGGTATTGTCTGGCCAATATGATGGCCCAGAAGTAACATCTATAAGAAGGTACGGCCTTTATCTCAGTTTGAACTTGTGTGCGAGGAACCAAGGGTTCTTCCAACCCTAAATTCGCAACACCATACTGCAAAATTTGGAGATGCAATGTGCACTGCACGGTGTTTTGTTGATGATGATCTCCTTCCATTCTTTTTGTTAAAAATTCTAGAAGCGTCAGTTATGGGGTATTCATGGATACGCACATTCTGTGCCCCTATGTCAAAATTGATCGTGCCCAGAGAGCTAAAAGATTGCCAGAGAGCCACCAGCGCCGATCTTTGGCTTAAGCAGAGCTCAAATCTCTGCCAATCTAAAATTAAAAGAGAAAAAACCTTCCGCCTATATCCTGGTGATAAGGGCTTGACGAAAGCACGTCACCGTTCCTAACATGAGGAGGGTAAATCCGTCAAATTCCGCCGGAGGATAGAATAATAAAGATTCATGCAAGATCTCGTCAAAGGACAGGACATGGCATCCCAAAGAAACCAAGGCTAAGAGTCTGGCTAAGTCGGAAGCCATTCCAAGAAAATATGGCGTCGAGTAAAAAGACATCACTCCATCCGGAGGATCTTGCTGAAAGGAGGCTACGACTAATAAGTAGGCTAAAGGAACACTGCACATAAACCCAACTGAATCAAGCGTCGACGACCCTAACCATGGACTGGGTACAGCATCAGAGAGGTCAACCAAAAACGTGACCCTCAGTGTCCGCATAGGAAAACGGTTGCAGACTTAAACTGCTATGGATGTGACCGCTGACGCTGTCAGTCTACAAACCCTCCGTAGACGTACTACTTGTTGTCCACGAAACTGATCCTTAACTTGGCCAACATTCAACAATAAAACTCACCATCACTGAGGATGTTTGATGAACAGAGTATTTTGTCGACTTAGAATGTCGTCGACGAGCCTGCTATTGACTAAGCTGAACTGTCGTCACTGGGTCAACTGTTTACGGACCTAAAGCCTGCGTCGAACTGCCGATGTGCCCACTGTTAATGGCCCCAACTGCACTGTTTACAGGTCCACTGTTGACAGCAAAGAGATGCTGGGTGCCAATGGCCAACTGCCGATGGACCACATGTCAGAAGGGCCACTGTCAGTGGCCCACTGGTATTGAGCCAACCGTCGCCAAAGCTTTCAATTGACTATTTCAGCTGAATAGGCTCTCGAACGTCGACGAGATTCTTCACCGTCGACGAGGCACCTCACCGTCGACGAGACTCTTCACCGTCGACGAGGCATCTCACCGTCGACGAGGCATCTCACCGTCGACATTGCTCTTCACCGTCGACGAATGCTCTTCACCGTCGACGAATGCTCTTCAGCGTCGACGAGGGACACCCTGCACCGTCAACGAGGCCCGTCGTCGACGGAGCTCTCTCGTCGTCGACGAGGCTCGTCGTCGACGAAGCCCCCTCGCCGTCGACGAGGCTTCCAGTCGACGATGCCACCATCACGGTCGACGAGGCTTGTCGTCGACGAGGCTAAACTCGTTGTCGACGAGGCTCACCATCGACGAGGCAAAATAGCACTCGGTTATGAGGCTGTTTGTCGACGAAGCTCTTTGTCGGTTGCGCAGGTCCCTGCGACTTACAACCAGTGCATAAGAGGGCACTGTCAACAGGATCCTGTAGCCCTGTGACACCGTAGAGCACCAGTGACGGCAGAGATTGTTGTCGTAGGATACAAAGAGCGTCTTGTCAACCAGCTGGCACGTTCTCAGAAGAAAAGTGCGCAGAACGAGTCTAAACGCCTGAGAGTAAATCTCGTGGGCGTAGATGTGGGAGGCAGACTCAGAGTAGGTCAAAGACCCTTTACTTTTGAAGCAACATCAGCTGGTGAAGTAAAGCCAAAAACATCACTGCAACATAAAGGCGCCATATAAATAAAGAAAATCCTCCCACATCAGAAGGGGCGAGCCAAATCACAAGAACATCCCCTTCTCATCCTACCATGTCAGCAACAGGCAGAGAAAAGGATGCATATATTCGTGAAGATAACCGGAAACGGTCGCAGCTTTCCACAAGTGACACAGGGTCAACAATAGTCTTCATGTAAGAAGACATCACAAAATTTAATATAAATGAAGTAAATGAAGAAACTGAGCAGAGCTCAGGGAGACTCCCTTCACACGACATGCGGTAAAAAATCTGAGAGCCTGAGCCTCTGGGGAGGACATTCTGGTGGGTGCTGTCGCCTGATTGGCCGCAGTTTGGACTAATACATAACGACTAGGATAGTCACTAATGTGGAAGTTTTTTCTACTGTAGCTGGTGCTACTTTACTTCCTGGTTTAGTATCTCTGATATTTGCTATAAGTTTTATGGCATTTATTGCTTTTATATATACCGTGGGACTCCCACTCCGACGACGGGGAATGATTCAGGCATGTGAATCTATGAAAGACACCCCTAATACTGGAGAAATTATCACTACTTTTCAAATATTTTTTAAAAGGCAATGTGACAATAATTAAAATAGGAAATTGTGAAATTAAATATGTATTTATTAATATTTTTGTCACTAAAGCATAAAATATGATGGGCTTGTTAAACATGCCTGACCTGAAATTCCCCGTCCCCTGCTGTGGCTAGACTTCTGTTGCATGCACCGGTTTCCCTGGCTCCAACATTCATACATCATGTATCCTGTGTTTGTTGTTCCAGAAGTGCTCTGACATAGAATTCCCAGATCACTTTCCATGTACAAGACCCGAGTTGAATAACTACAGTTCAATAAATGTGTAAATACACGTATAAATAAAATAAACACTATTGTAGTTCTGGGCACGGGATGACACGATAGAGCACAGCTTGACCAGATGTTGGTTCACTTTCGTGCACCAAGTTAGGTAAAAGTTCTGTCAGCGAGCATGTCAAAGACGTGACTGAAAAAACAAGTATAAGTGGGCCTGAAGAGTGGAGCTGGTAGGTAGATTCCAAGGGGCTGGTCGTCACATTAATTGTCAACTGCATACATTCCTGGGAAGTAAATTTCTATATTTGCCTGGAAGAAATTAATCTCAAATTTAGATCACAGATTTTCCCCACAAAATCTGTGATCTAAATCTGATCACAGATTTTCCCCACAAAGATCTGTGATCTTAATCCGAGATTCATTTATTCCAGGTTCATTGCTAACAACTTCCTTCTCTGGAGCCATTTAGTCTATCAATGAGAGTGGCTTAAAGAATTGGGTATTACAGGGCCTCATAGCAGTTTGCCTTGCACTAAAGGAGGGTGGACACAACTCCCCATCAAAGACATGTACACTCAGCAATCTTAGGACACGAACTTCTGGATGGACCAAGATTTGCATACATCCCTGGTGGGTGTGGCCGCCACTGTGGGCTGTAAAAGGGACAGAGGGGTTCAAAGGGGCCCCACAATTTTAACATTTTCTATTTGTGTGTCTTCATGTCAAACTCCCACACTCTCACCCCGTGGCCAGAGATGTAGCCAGCGACATCAAACCCAATGTCAAAAGATAGAGGGATCAATGTGGCCATCTCACACCTTCATACAAGCTAACAATGTCCTCTGAGCGAGGCATACCTTGGTGCTGACAGGCCTTTGATAAAAAACAGGCTGCAGGGTTGATTAAAAAAAGGGTTCCTACATATTTTTTAATTATACATAATTTCATTCATAATTCATGCACCTTTGAAACACATGCAGCAAAATGGGTGTCAAGAAAATGCCATTATTGCGGTAATGCAAGACAAGTCGCGGGAAAGACATGGCTGGTTTCACCCCTCCATGGCAATGCCAGCAGAAACACTGGCAGGGCACCCAGAAAGCATTATTAGTGATTCACTTTGGAAAACTCAGAAACACACTTTGAGGCACTCTTTAGTTGGTGATGGGTATATTTTACATCAACACAATTTTCAGGTGACTTCGAAGTTTGCTAGGTTGTAATTTATTTTACTCTTCTCTCATCCCGAGGTATCAAGCACTGTTGATGCCTTAGGGGTAAAAGTTAAGGCACTTTAAAACAACTTTTCTAATACACTGAAATTGGAGATATAATTGTCTTCGATACAAATTCCGTTCATCTTAGGCTAGTACTATATGCGGTAAAAGGGTATGGCTATACAGTGACGTGGGAACATAAAGAAAGGGCAAGCAAAAGGGAGAGGAGTAGGGTAGCAGAGCTGCACAAATGTTTTGACTCAGCAGCAAGACTCACATGTGATATCAAAAGGGAATGCGGATCCTACCTGTATTCTCATGAACACGTGAGCAGGCTATGGGTCTACAAGAGAGCATTCATGGGTGTGATGAGAGAGTTCAGGATAGGTGGATATGTGAATGTCGGGAGATTAGGGGTATATATTATGTAGGCATCTGGGGTTCTGATATTTACATATGAAGACATGAGGAAGGCTTCAGGGTTATATATACATGAACGTGGGGTGCAACTGATCTACATTTGTTAGTTCTCAGGGTAGATAAGTAGCACATGCAATCAGTGTAGGAAGCTGAAGATGTCCCATACATTAGGCCTTAGTGGAAGCCAATGCTGTACATGTGGATAGTGGGGAGATTGACAATGGTAGGACACGCATGTGGTACTACATATGCTCAGTAAGAAGACATAAGGTTATCCCAAGGATACGTTTACACGTTGGCCCCAGAAGATCTGGGGTTTATCTATGGGCATTTTGGGTCATATGGTTGTATATGACAAAAGTACGTTTGAGGCTATGTTTGTGTCTGTTAGAGGGCTAGGGATGCTATTAGTCAATCACTAATTATCTCTAGGTGAAGGGTTGTTCAAGGTAAGGGAAGCTGTGAATTTTAGTCGTGTTCTTTAGTATTTTGCCTACTGTAGTTCTTTCTTATTTATGATCAAACACAAGGCTGCAAGAACCAGAACGCAATGAAAATCAGGTTAAATGAGCTACTTACAACTGATATGGAATAAACGGATAGCCTTGCATTTGACGTCAGGGATAGCTACTAGCACCTGAGCATCTGTGCACAGTACCTGAGCGGATTCTACTGCCTGGGTGACTGGAGGCACAGTCTACATTTACGTGGGCACCTGAAATTGTTGCTATCTGGACTTTTAAGCATATGGCCCCTGGAGTTTAGATAACGCCTGGGTTGGATATTAGACCTTTATGCCATTGGCAAGGGGGTCTGAGCATTTGTATTCAGAGTTGAGGTATGCCTTCTTGCCTGGGCTCAGGTTTCCAAGTTCAGACGCTAGACTAGATCATCTAGGCTCATGTGTCAAAGAATCTGCAATCTGACCCCCCTGTATGTGCTTGAGGAACATTTGGGAGTCTGCACTCGTAATCTGGAGAATTTCATTAAGAGTCTAAGTCCTGGCATTGGGACTCTATGTCCCATCAATCAGGGGTGCGAGTCTAGAATCTGCGTGCATTTGGAGGCAGGTGGTTGTTCAATGCCATGTGTCAGGGATGGGAGTTCTGCACCAATACATCAGAGGAAGTACACTGAAGTGCAGGTCCTGTGTTGTGTGTGGGAGTACAGGGTTTCCGTTCTTTGGCGGTGGAGGGAGTCCAGAGCCTATGTTGTCTCAACTGGGTAAGAGCCAGGTGGCAGTGTTGAGTCCCATTTTTGGGCGCCAACAGCCAGTGTTGTGTGCCTGTGGTTGGCGTTAAGGGACTGTGTTGAGTGCTGGGTGTGGGCATCCATGAACAGTTTTGTGTTGGTGTCTGGATTACCAACAAAAACATAAGTCCTTATTCCCTAAATTATCAGGTCAAGACATAAACTCGATAGAAACGGCAACCAACAAACACCTCAGTCTGCTGAATATGGTAGTCCAGTTCAGCAAACGGTGTGTTAGGAAATGTGACTGGGCCTGCTTGTCAGGGTTTAGTGTATGGTCCTGAGGGTCAGGGAGTGTTATCTGGATCTTGGCTAGGAATTTCGTCTTGAATGGCTGAACTGCACGCCTGGCTTGCATGTCAGTGTTTATGTAGGCCAAGGCTTTAAAGTTTGGTGGTGAGACTACAAGAGTCTAGGTCTCGGTCTGGAGTGGTATGTGCGTGAGTGACACTCTGTAATGTTCCTCAGTGCATGCATTATACAAAAGCAGAGCCTATTGGCTTTGTCAGTGCTTGTTTATCTCGGTCACTCTCTGTGGAAGTGACATTGGAAGACCGTTTCATTTGCTTTTACTTCTCTTTGGCCAATTAGTACTTTGGCTTGCAGCCAGTACGTCTCTTTGCAGTTTGTAGTGCATGTCAGTTTTGCTTGCTCATACTGGGGGAATTCTGCCGCTCAGAAAGTGAGTTCGTGGCGACATCTGCTTATCACTAGCAGCCCAAAAATAGAAACAGAAAGAAACAGCATAGAAGCTTGAAAGATCATTCTGGCAAGCTGTTAGCCCTTCTGTACAAGGATAAGAAAACAAACTTCCAGTGATACTATTCTACAGCGTTTGAAGTGCATTAAAAAGTGTGGGACGCGTGATGCTGCGCGCAAGGGAGGTAGGATGGGTGAGCGTGGTCAAAGGCATGGCTAAAAAACAAAATATCAGGAAACTTTTTACGGTCCTTCCCCTTCAGGTAACTACATTTAATATAATGCCCAGCTTAGAGGAAAATTAAATACAAATTATGTTGATCAGTGAGAAATTCACTATCGTACATTATAAGCCTCTATTAGTTAATGGACTCCACAGAATTACATCCTGGTTGGTGCAGTGGAGAATAGTGACTTGTGTATTTTATTTTTAAAGCTAAAAGGTCCTCTCTGAATGAAAGCACTGTTAACATTTAAGTCGTTATTTTAAACTTGCATGACACACAGTGTAGGATAGGCTGCTACAAAATGCGCAAACAGTTTAAAATAAAAAAGAGTTTCCAAAATCTAGGTTTTTTTGCAGACAGTACACAGTGCAATTTTTTTTTATAACTGTCTTTTGAAAGCACACACTTGGCAGCTTAGCATGCTAGCTCCCTACAATACCTTTCAAGCTAGAATAAATGGGTATCATCAGGAAGATTCGAGTGATTCCATCAAATTAACCCCTTGGCCGCAGCGGTAATTCCACTGCGGCGCTGGGGGGCAGGAGGGCCGCCATGCTGGTGACGGAACCACTCCGTCACCAGCCAAGGGTGGGCTGTGCTAATGACGGAGTGGTTCCGTCACGGCCCCGCCCGCCTAATAGAACGTTCAGCGCAGGCGTGAAATTAACGCCGCGCAGGCGCGGCGGCCGGGCTGTGACGGAACCACTCCGTCATTAGCACAGCCCACCCATGGCTGGTGACGGAGTGGTTCCGTTACCAGCATGGAAGGGGTTAAAGCCAATGCCGGCTTACAAGCAACTTTTACATTTGCAGATTGACCAGTTGCGCACTGTTACATTTCTTTTAGGGAAGCAGGCAGCTTGGCAAGAAAGCTTGTTTAGCTGTCTGTCCCTTCCTGGGTTGCACAGCACAGGAGACTCCCTGCCTTACACTTTAGCTGACGCATTTCAGCGGTCGGAATGAACTGTCCCAGGACCGTTGTCTTGTCACAAAACATAGGGGAACAGTTTTTCTAAAATTATCCAAGTATGGGCACGTTGTGCCGCTCGGATCACCCTCACTTCGACCACTGCTCTTCTATGATCACATATGAATACATTCGTTTATGTAGCGCCAACGTCCACAGACTTGAAAGAGTTCAGTTCAATAAGTGGAAAACATAGTAACATAGGCATGTGCGTGAGTACAATTCCGCATTGCATAAAAATTTCACTAAAGTGCAATCAGTGTATGACATTACACTGGAGACTTTTGCCCATTTTCCCAACTCCAGGGATGTGTAAAATATGTCATGCCAGGCATGCATATGGCTAGGATGGTGCACAAATTAAACATTTAGTTTCTCTCCACATTTTTTCCACATCACTTATTTTCCTCAGTGCATGCTATCTATCACTTTGGAAGACATGGAAGAGCACATCCTTGCTCTTTGTGCACATTTACACCTGGTTCATTTGGATGCAAGTGAGCTATTCAGATAAGTGTAACAAATACATTGGCAAAAAATGATGAATGAACTTCAAATGCGTTTCTTTTTTGTGGATGTGCACTTAATTTACAAACAGTGCTGGAGTAGAGGGTGGAGTGGTCGGATTCCAGTTCTGGCAGCTATTCCCGGGCTGAAGCCCGGTTCCAGCTGGCACCAGCTAATCATCTGTTCCAGCACTGGGGCACATAGAGTGGCACAAAAACACGTTCAGTGCGCCCACTGCATCGGTTCCCTCTAATTATTTCCTTTCCATTCCTGCCTGACTTTAAAAAGCTCACTTAACAGACACTCAGTAGTTTCTTTTCTTTTAATTGTGCCCTGGATGGGAACAGTTCCTGGAGGTAAATCTGATTCTCCCATCTTGTGGTCAGGCTTCTGCTCATCAGGGCAAACAAAGACACACCAAGCCTGTTAGTTTGCAAGATCACCAAAGATAAACATTAAGCTGAAAGTCTTTTTGACTTTTACGATTTTTGTGTCCACGAAAGATACATGTTTATTCTGTGGGGATGTCATTTATGTGTGTAATCATACGAATCATAACTATTTACATTGGGCACAACACAAGCACCTATGGGAAAATATTTTTATCAACCTTAGAAAAATAAAAAATTGAGTTCAAACCTGGAGCCATGTGGAAAAGAAATACCACTTCTTAGCTATTCTGCTTTAAATTAAAATCCTTTATTATGCGGTTACAATCTAAAGGTTGGTCCTTACGGATGGTGTGTGTGAAGGGTGACAAACAGACCCAGTTCCAGGGGTCGCTAATTATCCTCTAGAATTAAAGCTCTAAATGGCTCCATTCTGTTGAGCCAACGTGGATCACCCTGCTCAGGCCTGGGGTGACATGGGAGAACTTTGCTGTTAGCAAATACAGAGCTAAATTGTTTGGAAATATCCAGACTCCTAGGCGGGGGCTATTCTGTCCGAGTAGTGCAGCTCATGGTGGAGACAGATGTGGGATGTGCTATCAGCCTATGTTTAGGGATGGGGACGCTCAGAGTCACGCAGGATCCAGGGCACATGTATCCGACTGGCAGAGGTAGGAGCTGGAGGGCAGACAGTGTTGGGACCTCACTGAAAACTGCAGAAGGTGCAGGTGACCAACTTGGGGTCAGGAGGTGAGCCAGCTGCTTGCAACTTTGCTGAGCCAAGCAATGAACCGCAAGTAGGTGTGGGTTCACCCGCAAATCCCAGATTAGTCCAGTATCGATGCACATGAAGTTGATCAAGTTAGCACATGATAAGAGACTGGGATATCCACGGTTGGGCTGATGAAAGGCACAATGGTTGATCACCGAACCTTATGCCCACCCACCCTGCTGGGAACTGATTATTTCCATCCGGGACTACTGAGATGTCACTCTATCTACATTTACTGTCCTCTGTTCCCTCTTAGTGGAGGGAGAGATCTTTGAAGATTGTATGCCCTTGGTTTGTGCAAAATCTCACGAGATTTTGTGAATTCCATGCTAATATGTGCCTTTTGAACTGATGGCTGCGTTGGTGGTGACATGAGATAAACCCTTGTTAGATCCCTTAAGTAACTAAAGATCCTTCACCTACATTGAACTGGATTTGACCTTTGGTGCCATAATAGGAGAACTATAATTCTTCCTAAACCATGTCGTGCTAATTGATAACTAATCATTAAATTGAACCACAAAAAGCATATATAGCTTGATGATGCAAAAGTTATAGTGCCAATGTATTCCTGCACAAAGTGCCTCCTAGGGTACGTTCTTCCTAATCTATTAGTGCTCCTCTATAGTGGATGGCTCATTGTGCCACAATTCTTGTACCACATAAGCTCTATTGTCCTAAATGTCTGTACCTTTCTGTATGGCAGAGATCCAACAACTCCTGCCAGATGGTATCACCGTGGTTAAGAACAAAGCTGCAGAGCACACAGAGACCAGCAACAGAAAGAGTTATACCAGGTATCCACTCTAAGGATGGGACTCCCATGATGCTCAACGAGGGAAATGCATCACTAAAAACCCCTTTTTGTAAAAAGAAACTTCAATCTTTCATTTACTGGTGGAGATCATCAGATACAGCAGAGAGTGTATGGGTGGCACAAGCAACTCCACTGTTGGTATCACACACACACACAAAGGTGGACCCCAATGATAGGTAGGTCTTACTGATTCGCAAACTGTCAACTGAACTGACAATAGTAAAAGTTATATTCAATCTACTTTTCAATGAAACTGCACCATTCCTACTCTCACTGGCTGGAGACCAAATGATTCAACTGTCCAAACAATTCTTTTCTAATCCTATATGCAGTCATATGGGGATTTACTAGGTTAAACAAGCATTGAAAATGCAATAGGTCTCGCCTTTCATTAAGTTAAAGCCATTTGCTTTGCTAATGGTATTATATAGCAAAGCAAATGGTTTTAACTTAATGAAAGGCGAGACCTATTGCATTTTAAATGCTTGTTTGAGAGATGGCTGCTAATTTCGCTATTTTCGGCAGATTTGCACTTAGGATTGGTTGCTGCTAAATAAGTATCATATGAAAAATGTGTTGTATTTAGGGAACAGTTCCTTCTCTCTTCATACTTTATAGCTATGAACTGTGCTTTGGCAGTTTTTGAAAGGTAAGGGACTGGTGAGACAGCTAATTTAGCTTGGCACAAAGGCACTTTATTTACTGGCAAGATCTTGTTAGTTTGAAATCCCTCTTCCTTTTGTCATGTGTGACCTTGGGCAGACCCTGCGTTCTCCATTCAGTGCCTCGCTCCTCAGCCATGTCCCTGCTCGCCTCCTCCTCCTGAACACAACAGGGTGCCAGCATGTAAGACACGGGGCTGTCAGCGCTATGGTGTTGGGCGCTACACTCGGGTGACTGTGTGAGAGTGCTGCCAGTGAAGGGGGACTTGGTGTGGTAAGAGTGGCGGGTGATGGGGGTGTTGCTGTGTGGTGTGGTGGGGCGGTGACAGTGGCGGGTGATGTAGGGCGCCGGCTGTGGGAGAGGGTGCTCCACGCTGCACTCCATGATGGTGTAAAGGTGCTGCTGGCTATGGGGGGGGGGGAGGGGGGGAGATTCTTGTGGGGTGTGCAGGAGCTGTGACGTTAAGATAGAAGTGTGGACTATGGCGAACGGCGCAAGCTCATCCCTCTTCCTTTTGTCATGTGTGGCCTTGGGCAGACCCTGCGTTCTCCATTAAGTGCCTCGCACCTCAGCCATGTCCCTGCTCGCCTCCTCCTCCTCATGAACACAACAGGGTGCCAGCATGTAAGGCATGCCCTGAGGGCACGGGGCTGTCAGCGCTATGGTGTAGGGCGCTACACTCGGGTGACTGTGTGAGAGTGCTGCCAGTGAAGGGGGACTTGCTGCGGGGTGTGGTAAGAGTGGCGGGTGATGAGGGTGTTGCTGTGGGGTGTGGAGGGGCGGTGACAGTGGCGGGTGCTGTAGGGCGCCGGCTGTGGGAGAGGGTGCTGCGCGCTGCACTCTGTGATGGTGAAAGGGTGCTGCTGGCTATGGGGGGGGGGAGATTCTTGTGGGGTGCGTTCTCCATTAAGTGCCTCGCACCTCAGCCATGTCCCTGCTCGCCTCCTTCTCCTCTTGAACACAACAGACTGCTTCAGCAGGAGTGGGTGTGAATTATTGATGGGCGCAGTGAGCTGTACAGGGTATGCTAAATGGCTGTCTCCAAAGACCAGGCGACGGCCCCCACCGTTTACCATGTGTGCTTCTGGACACAAAGGAATGAAACCTCACCTCTGCCGCGAAGGAACCAGACCACAGCATAGAGCAAACAAGCGCGTCTCAAAAACGAAAAAAACGAGTTTGAGCTATTGACATTGCAAATGACAATGCCTTTTATTTTTTAAAATGTAAATAAAATGCATTGTCCTTTGCAATGTCAATAGCTCAGACTCGCATAAATGCGAGACCTATTGCATTGCAAATGCGCGGCGCACGCTTTAGGCATCCCGCTCACTTTATGTATTTATTTCCCGCTCCACTTTTCTCGTGAAACCCAACGCTCCATTCCTCTCCCTTTTCAACATACTCTGTTACTGCACGTGTCTGGCCAGTAACATAGTATGTTGAGAAGGGAGAGGAATGGAGCGTTGGGCTTCACGAGAAAAGTGGAGCGGGAAATAAATAAATAAAGTGAGCGGGATGCCTAAAGCGTGCGCCGCGTTTTAAAGTAATGTAAAAAGTGGAGGGGGAAATAAATAAATACAAGCCGATCACCTTGCAGACCGCAGATGTTATCGGCAAGCCTGTTCCGTTACATCGAACATTGAACCCACAACCAGAAGGAGGCGTGCTCACGAGAGGCTGCGGAGCACGCGCACACGTTCCAGCCAGCGACGGAGGCCTGGCGCGCACCGCCTCCCTGTGCCGCGTCGCGCGCCATGGATCTCGTCCCCTTTTGCGATTCCCAGTGTGCGGGGGCCTGTTTCTTACGCCGGGGGCCTGCAACCGCAGCCCTCAGCGATGTTGGCGGAGGCTGGCGGGGATGCGCCCCCGGTCTGGGGGAAGCTGCCGGTTTTGCTGCCACTCTCGCTCCTTCCCCTGAAGGTATGGCAGATCTCACGATGCATGGGGCGGGGGTGTGTGTCTGTGCAGGGGGGGAAGGTAGGGGGCAGCGGCGTGTGTATACGTGCGTGTCTGTATGTGTGTGTCTGGTGAGGGGGCTGCAGCGTGTGCCTGTGTAATCTGTGTGCAGGGGTGTGGGGGCTGTCTGTGTGCGCATGGAAATATGAGCCACGGCGACGTGCGCGCCCACGAGATAAAATCTCCGCCAGGAGAAGCTCGTAACACTTTGCTGTACACATTCCCCCAGAAGTGACTACATAAGTTGTCTCGCCCTAGACAGCAAAAAGCTTCGCTTTTTGCTTTCGTCTAGGCGAGACCTAAAAAGGAGGACAGTTAAAAGTGGGGGATATTGATTTTGCTCAGTGCTGAAGAAGAATGATCAGAAAGTTTTGAGGTAAAAATGTACTACTTTCCTGGAGAAAAGAAAATGTCTGCAATTGTCAATACCCAATAGCTTCAATAAGACTCCTATGGGGATTATCCCCTCCTATTTTTGTCTTGATTCTAGACGAATCTGTGTTATACTATTATACTTTATGATTTGCTTGATTCTCACGCATGTATTTCCTGTTTTTTGTGTTTTGTCAGACCAAATGTTACACTAGTCCATGTCATGTAAACCGCTCTGATACCCACTAGGGTCACGTTCGCCCTATACAAAACTTGATAAATAAATAAATATAAATAAAGTTTAGCGGCTGGAGATTGTTAGTCCTCATTCCTTGATTTGACCATGGTCTGCACTATGTGGCACATAGCGGACTACTAAAAACATCTCTCTTATACAGTGTCATAAGGTCAGGAATAGCTTGGTTGCCGCAGACAGAATGAAATGGGAGGGTCACTCTGGTACCAGTAGGGCGTCAGATGTGGAATGATCCATGACATGTGCACCAATAGGAAAGACTTCTAGTAATGCCAAATTAAAGCTCTCCCAGTTCCATGTTTACCACCATATCTACAGTAACCTGATACTATTATATAAATTGTACAACACAAATGGAATAAAAACGATCCTACATGTTATACCGATTAGCCTACTACATCTTCAAGAAGAATAAAGTCTGTAATGGGTGATTCCACGTAAGTCAGTGAAAGTGATTTTCATTTTCGGCATGGTGGGGAAGACTTTTATGCTTGGTGATTCTATAGAAGTCTAGTGGAAGCTTTTCCATATTAGGAGGGTAAAAATTATTGCCAGCTGGGCAAAACCCTCTAAATGATAGTGGGGTGTGGATATATGAAATGTGGTGCACCCACTGCAACCTTCTTCCACTTGACCAGGGAATGTCCTAAAACAGCCCATTTTTGTAAATAGCTTCAATAGCTATTAGATTTGGTACTACAAACCTGCAAATTGAGACAAGACATGCCTGCTTAACAAATCCCATTTCTCGAAAATACAATGTAGAGAAAAGATACCATCTATGATTTGGTCCTATATAGCTGTATTGTTGCAATGAATTCACAGAGCTCAGATTCCCTTGCATGAAATGACTGGCTAAAGATGTTTGGAAAATAGGACGAAGAAGTAAACCCAGCTCGAATCCGTTGTAAAGAGAACCTGGCAGGTAACATCATTGATTGGAAGGAATTAGTTAGGCACTCAAGTGCCCACATGGCTGCATGCCACCCTAAACAATGATTCTAGTGTTGTGATGTGTACATGCTGCCTTCTATAACTCGCCCAATTGACTGACACAACTGGAAAGAGAGATATGTGGGATCTGCTATGACCATAATGTGGTTTGGGATGGGAATGTCTCCTCAAAGATGTATAGTCATGTTCTAGTTCCTCTGCTATGAGTGTACAACTATGAATATCTGGTATCCTAGTTTTTTTACACTAATTTAGTGTGTGTGAAGGCATCTGCCTATCCCTTCACATTTGGTAGATCCTGGACCTGTCCTGGACTTGAAGGGGCACACCAATCATGCTCTCCTTTGTATGGCAGTGGAATGCTGTCCTTGTTACAAGTGTACTTTGTAGATCGTGGCAGTAGCGTACCATGTTTGTGAATCAGTAGTTGTGATAAGCTCTTTTATCTCAGTCCTGGGAGTGGAGTCTTACTGGCCCACTTGTGTCAAATTTTGCTTCTACACACTAGCCTGGATCCAATACGCCACTGCATGTTATGAGTATGTCTTTAGCCTATGTGGTGCATGTATGGTGTGTTCCAGTGAACCAGAGTAGTGGAATCCTGTGGGTTCCATTTTAGAAGTCTCTGAAATGGTCAGGTGCACACGATGGAGATATGGTTGTTTTCCCACACAGTGGAAGTGGTGGCATTCTTGAAGCTGGAGGAAGGAGACCTAGACAATAAAGTGGGGAAAGATGATATAACCCTTCCTTTAGAAATTCTATTTGGTCCTTTAGCTACAAGCAACTGCTGATCAATGGTCTCAAGCACTGCCATTTTGTAGCTGTATGACCAAAGAGTGGGACTGCTGTATCTGTTTTTCTGATCTTAAAGGCCCCAGTAGGTGATGCTAGTGTTTTGTCTCTTCCCTGATCACTTATCAGTGAGTCTCTTTGTGCATCGAATTTGTGGATGTGGGTGCGTCAAACAAGACATGACCGTGCTGTGAGGGACACAACTCTATGCAGAGACTGTCTCGAAGACAGCCAGGAAAGGACACATGACAGAAGAACCAACCCAGACTGGTTCTGAGAGTGCAGAGAGCGAATTCACACACACTGTCCATTTTATATTTACAATCGTGGGAGTTGATGACATACTAGTTGCTTCAGTTCCAAGTTCTCTCTAAGGAGTGCTCTGCAGAGTATTCAGAAGACCTCTGTGCAACCAGAGCTGGCATCTGCCTAGCAGCCAGTTTGGCAAAGGTGAGAGAACATAACCTGTCCTAAAGCACCAGGACATTGACCTACCTGAGAAGAGGGTGAAGGAGTGTGACAACCCAGCTGGAAGTGTGATAAACCAAGGCAGCAGAAGCTGCTGACCCTGGTGCTGAGGGTCCGTCTGTCCACAGAAACTCGAGAAACAGAGGGATCAGAGTGCTGTCAGTATAGGAGCACAGACTCTCTTGCCTAAATAGCCTGCCCCAAGCCACTAGCCTGAAGTGTGCGTGAGCACACGACGTTTCCCTAAATCCTGAAGTGGTGCTTAAGCCGCTTGTACCATTGCACTGCCCCAAAGTGTGCCCATGCCAACGACACTGCTGTGAAGTTGAACGCTGTGCCCTGGAGAGTCATGCTGCTGCAAGTCTTGTAGTAGTGGCCAAAGCAGACTTTGTGACCAGACTTGTGTGGACACTGCCGCTGTCCCATCATCAATAGCTGCACTACAGCTGCATTGCTGCCAAGAAGTGTCTATGGTTGCCCCTGTGACTGCTGCTCCCGCAACTCTATGCCCACTCACTCCAAGTCCAGACCAGGCAGAGACTATCAATGACTCTGGAGCCAGCTGCAAGAACAGATTCTAGGCAGCAGCCTCTACTGCTGCTGCCAAGGACTGAATTTGAGTGCTGCTGCACTCGAAGCCAGCAAGTATCCTTCTAGAAGAAGAAGGGGGAATCAGAAGCGTGCTCTGGTTCCCGACCACAAGCAGCAACGCAGAACAACTCACCCTGGTGAGATTTGGACATTGAAAGTGAGACTGCTGATGAGAGCACACTCTAATTGAGGGGGTAACAATGCACCTGCGGCCGAAACCTGTCTACCATATTTCGTACCGAGTGAAAGGGGGAAGATGGAAGGAGGGAAACTGTGATCCCTGGGTACAGTGACCCCATGATATTGGTTTTCATATTTACATGTTGTGGTTAGTATTTTTTTTTTCTTACTCCACAAAGTCTTTATTGCGATTTTCATCTTAAAAGACATACATAAAATAAGGGTACATATTTCATAGAATACACCTTGAACTTTATATAACACCATCTCATAGTAAAAATATAAATAACAAGAGAGACATATTAAAATATTCAGTAAGACAGAATTAAATTTATCGCATCATAGACTTTCCCCATTTAGATATTTATAATAAAAACCATCAACAATTCATGCGATTCATACAATTCATACAATCCCGTTAATGAAAGTAGTTCTACCCTGCTGTGAGACTCCCTCTATTTTTCTCCCGTATAGCCCAGGACCAACTCAGGAATTTAGCAACCCCTACAACTAATATGTCATTAGGACCACTTTTCAGGAACCTTTTTGCAAGCAAGGCTGAACTGGTTCTCAGTGACCTACAAAGATGTTTAAGCCATTTTTTACGTGCTTCCTGGTAGGCAGAACATGCGTATAGGAAGTGCCCAATATTTTCGATGTGTTTAGGACAAAACGGGCATTTGTCGCCTGTACCAGTTGCCCATTTGCATGTAAACCTCTTCAAGGGGAGTGACTCAACTCGAAACTGATGATACAGTTTACGATCCCTCGGTTTTGTTATAAGGTCCCAGTAGTTTTCCATGCTAGGTTCATCCCTAAATTCACAGAATTCACTAGTCAGTGAGGAGCTGACCAGGGAGGAGTATCTCCTGGTTTTGATAAGGTTCCAGTAAGCTGCTATATATGTTTCTTTAGTTGGAAATGTAACAATCTCTGGGCAGTCCCACAGGTCCCTCACCCCCATATCTGCAAGGAGGGTTTTTATACTAGTGAACCAAGCAATCTTGTTTGAGCCACCCAGTCCCTTAACTTCAATCAAACCCTTTGCAAATAAAGATAATTACGGGGTTGTCCAGAGCCTTCTCCAAAAGGACAGCATCCTATATCGTGCAATGTCCTCTATAGCATGACATCCCAGGTCTAATAAAAGTGGAATTCGTGGGGTAGATTTTGGAAGGCCCACAATTGATCATAAAAATGTACTCTGGGCTAGAGCTAAAGGGGACAGATTACTTGCTCCCCAAATTTCTGCCCCATAAAGAGTTGTTGGGATTATTTTTGTGGAGTATACTTTAACAACTGGGGCTATGGGCTTAGTAAGTGACTGCCTGTGTTCCTTGGTCAACGCGCCTGCTAGTTGTGAGTGTTTAAGCGCCATGAGCTTCAGTTGTGGCGACCAGCTTAATCTGTCGCCGAAAGTAACGCCCAGGTACGTAAAGACATTTGTCTGCTCCAAGAGCCTCCGCACATGAAGACTCATGAGGTTACGGGCCTAGCCCTGTGCAGAACCAAAAATTTCGTCTTCTCTTCGTTTACCACCAGATCATGGTCGCAGCAAAATTTCTCAAAACGAGACAGAGCCAATTGAAGCCCCTGCCTCGTCTTAGCTAAAATCAGCATATCGTCTGCGAACATTAGCAGGGGTACCCTGTGGCCAGCTAGGATGGGCGCATCCATAGGGTAATTTTCAAAATAGCGCACAACCCCATTAATAAAAAGCGAAAACAGTGTAGGGGCCAGCACACACCCTTGACGGACTCCCTTCCCTACTGCGAATTTTTCCGTAACCTCCCCAGGTTTACCCCAGCGGACCTAGGCAAAATTTAAGGAGTGAAGCCTTATCAACAAGGAAACCAATTCCTTAGACATCCCCAGCCCTATCAATACATTCCACAGCTTAGATCTAGGGACGAGATCAAACGTGGATTTTAAATCCACGAAAGCAGCGAAGATCAGGCCTTTTCCCAACAAGACCTCTTTCCAATAAATCATAACAAATCTAAAAGCTTGGTCTAAGGTCCCCATATGGGCCCGAAACCCTGCCTGCAGCGGGGTAAGGATGTTCTCATCAGACATCCATGATTGAATCCTGCCCAGTATGACCCTTGATATAATTTTCTTAACCCCGTCAATGAGGCTCATTAGCCTAAAATTTGCTGGCGCGGAGCGATCCCCTTTCTAGTAAATGGGGATTATTTCTGGACCTCGCCATGATGCTGGGATTGGTGCTCCACCTGCAATCGCGTTGATTAAATTTGTTATATACGGGGTCCAGAGGTCAGGATCCTGCTTAAACAAATCGGCTGGAATGCCATCCGGCTCAAGAGCCTTACCATTTGGGAGGGCCTTTAATACTGACTCAACCGATAGTCATTTCTATGCTAGGGAGAATAATGGTGTTGAATTGCAGGGCTATGTCTTGGGGTATGGGTTGAAGTGGGATCTCGCTATTTGTCCCCTTCTGAATTGTAATTCAAAATAAGCAACCCACTGCTGCGCCTCCACATTATTAGTGGGTATTTTAGACCTTTGCCCATTCCCCCACTTTATCAGTTCCCAAAACTGGGTCATATTCCAGCCTTTACAAGCTACCAGCAGTTCCTTCCAACGCTCCTCGTCCCATAGTTTCTTTGCCATATGGAGGGTAGAATTATAGTCAATCCTGGCCTGTTTTACGGTGCTATAATCCTTTTTAATTGCTTCCACTAGAGCTTTATGTGTGGCCCTACAGTCATCATTATACCAGGTAATGGGTTTATGGGTAGAAATCTTCCTGACAGGCTTACTATTAATGAAAAACTTCTTTAATTCAATAAACTAATTTGAATCTTTGATAGGTTAGCATTGAGGGCCCCTTGGTTGCTACATGCGTTTAGCTCCACTAATGACCCTTCGCCCACCAAACCCTTCGAAAGTCATTGGCCACAATTACTTGGGGCGGGCTTATATTGTCTCCCATGGGGAGATTACTAGCAAAGCTTTTGTCATTCCATGTAAGAACCAGTGGATTGTGGTCACTTTCGGGCCGACTTTGGACTGCCATATCTACAACTCGTGACCACCACTCAACACTTACTAGTATATAATCAATGCGACTTTTGAAGCGCCCATTATCAAAAGTCGGCGCCCCCTGTACATCAGAGGTAGTCCTTCCATTAACTGCCCTGAAACCCCATTCTAGGCACAACCCTATGAGTTGTAAAGCTGCCTCAGACCATTTCTTAGTATTTCATTTTGAGTGCATTAAAGTACTTCCTATTTTTCATAAAAGAACTGGATTGGGCAATCAATTATTGTGCTGCTGGGTGAGTCGTGAGTTCTGAGCTTGATGCATCCCCATAATACATATAAGAAGCCTGTGACTGCTCACCATCACTACTACTGAGAGCCAAGTGCTCAAGGGGTTGTACTTGGCCATAGTACTCTCTCTGGGCTGAGGAGTTGGCCTAACGGCTAGGGCGGTCGGCCTCTAATCTGGGGAACTGAGTTCGAGCTTCAGCAATGACGCTGAATATCCTGTGATTCTGGGCAAATCACTTAATCTCCCTGTGCCTTACAAAAAATGAATGTGTTCTCACGTAATGCAACTCGTGCTATTTAAAGCGCTCTGATACCCATACCTTAAGGCCATGTTTGTGCTATATAAAACTCTGTAAAATCATTAAAAAAAATAGTAGGGCAGACCCCAGCACATCTGAAGCAAACAATCTCAGCCCCTCTACTGAGACCTAATAGCCCTTGCTTGCCCTCTGTCCTCCTAAATAGTGTCTCACAACATGAGAATAGGTAACCTAATTAGGACTACCCTTTGATATCTACATAATTCTGCATAATTCTGCATGGAGGGGTTGTTACCGTGGAGGTATGTTATTGTGTATTTTATATTATTACTAGCTTACCCGTCGCGCTTTGCTGCGATCTCCGAAGAAAGGAAATTCAAGGAAACTCGTTATGATAACATTCAATTTTTTAAACTTCTTCATTTTAATATGGAAAACATTTCGACGTGTCGTTTTAATTCTATTTATGTATTCAAGTGCTTGTGGACACACGATTTTTTGTTTTTCCGTCTGGTGCGTACATCAGTATTCGAAAGATTATGAAGGCCCTGGGGGCCTATATTTAAAATATTTTTATGCTAGAAACCTCAGCGGGAGTGTACTCAACAACTTCCCAAAGTTTCCTGGCGATCGCATGAATGCGGTTTTAATTCTATTTATTTATTCGAGTGCTTGTGGATACACAATTTTTTGTTTTTCCGTCTTGTGCGTACATTAGTATTTGAAAGATTATGAGTGCCCTGGGGGTCCGATATTTTAAAAAGATTTATGCCAGAAACCTTCGCGGGAGTGTACTCAACAACTTCCCAAAGTTTCATGGTGATCGGATGAATGCTGTTTTAATTCTATTTATTTATTCGGGTGCTTGTGGATACATGATTTGTTGTTTTTCCATCTGGTGCGTACATCAGTATTCGAAAGATTAAGAGGGCCCTGGGGGGCTGATATTTAAAAAATAATTAGGCCAGAAACCTTTGCGGGAGTGAACTCAACAACTTCCCAAAGTTTCATGGCGATCGGATGAATGGTGTAGTAATGCATAAAGGACAAACAGACAGACAGACAGACATACATTTGTTTTTATATATATATATATATATATATATATATAGATAGAGATTTACTACCTGCATGTGCAATAATTATGCTGGATTAGGAACGACGGTATGAAGTTCTCTGTTGCAAATACACTATAACACTTTTCAAAATAAGAAAATCCAAGGTGCTATGAATACAAACATGCAACTTCCATGTTACACACAATGTTCTGCAGTAAGGAGATCCACCTTTTCAGCTATTTCACAATAATTAAAGCATGTGCGATGAAGTAACCGGAAAATCTCTCCAGCAAGTGCATTAACCATCTGAGCCATCTTGCCAGTATTATGCCATTAGACTTGCTGACTACACAGACATCTCTGCCGTCTATCTTTTTAGCCCGAAAGGTATTTTAAAATGTCACTGTTATAACTAAGCCAGGCAGCTTTACTACCGTCTTCCTCGTTGCCACCGTCTTTAGAGGCAATTTGTTTTGTCTCAACTACGCTTTAGCTTTCTGGCAAGAGCTCATGATATCTCACAACACACACAAAACAAGACACACTAAACAACATACACACACATACAGAAAGGGAATTTTGTACAACTCCTTTCAACCACTGGCTACTGGATTTAACAAAAATAAATAAATAATAAAGTCTGAAGGAGAGTAAAACAGTACTGGCAGGCACTAGGCAGGCTTGGACTCTTGCTACTCATGACAACACCATGATACTGTGACCCCTTTTCAGCCCTCCTCCATGTCACCTAGCATGTGGGATCCTAGGGTATGTTTTCCATTTCCAGCTCTGTTCCTATCACATGTCCTTGACATACATCAACCCCTTCCCGGTCTACGCTGTTGAATACTCATTCAAAATGTAGATGTGCGTGACATTATGTTTTTTACACACATAGAACATACAAACACAGAGAAAATACCTTGCAATATTGTGTTCTGTGTGAGTGGGGGGTGCCTGGCTACTGTATTATTGTGATCCATGCTCAGTGGACACACACCTCTTTAAGAGGGTAGATCTGACCAGCCCATTTTTGTTTGTGTTTACTGGGCAATATGGCTTGCACCGGACTCATTGCTGGCTTACGAAATGACAAAAAAACTATTTCAAGTCAAAAACTTATCCCAGCTTTAAAAAAAAACCACTAGAAAGGATTGCAAACAATGAATTTAAAAACGAAATAACTGAGGTTCATTTGAGCAGCAGAACTAAAATGGTTGGTGCACTTAAAAAACCCGTACCTAATCATTTGTGAAAGAAGTATGTGAAATGTATGTCAGACTAAAAAAGCAAAGTAGCCAAGATACTGAGCAAACAACTGAAATCCAACGAAAACCTGCATTGCAATATAGTAGCACGATAAAAAGAAACAAAATAATGAAAAACAAGGAACAAAGCAACCTATGCAGAAAATGAGCGAGGATGCTCAAAGGCCTAGAAACGAATTGACACAGAATGATCCAAAATTTCACGTGCTTCGGAACAAGCTGTATGTCGAGCTCCTGTTGCTATGGTGGCGCTCTTTCAGCCAGACAAAGCATTCCAAAAGCATTTGGACAAGCCTCTTAAAATGTCTATGTGTTGCTGAAATGTTCTGCATATTTAAGGTTTGGAATAAAAACAGGAAAGCAGCACAAATTAGCCTATTTCAAGTGTAACAAAGGGTTCGACGTGGTACAAAGATTCAGTACACGGATGCAGCGGATATACCAGTATCTCAAAGGGGCAAAAAAAGAAAAAAAAAATCAATAGATAATTCCTGCCAAGCAGGTGCTTATGTTAATGAAGAGCAAATTGTTGTATTTTACTACTGCCACATACAACATGGTGCAGTAAAAATCCTCATATCCACTCTTTATTGAAAGCCCCCCAAAAGCAAGATCAAACATCTAAACTACATGGGGGTATCCGCAGGGCTGTACCTTGTGAAATTCATAACTCTACGGCTTCAAGATGGCTACCAGCACCTCTAGGGATGAGTGCCTCTTGATGAATGTGACTTATATTGAAAGTCTTGAACCTGGCATCTCAACGCACATTGGCACTGCACATGCTAGATATACCGCCTAACTAGAAATATACCCTGATCCTGAACATTATGTTAAGTCCACCAGTGCTATATCACGCCTAGTGACATTAATACTACTTCTGCACCTCTTTACCAGCATGGCATACCTTTCCTCTGTGGTAATTACAAGTCCCCAGTCACTGTTGCTTGCGTCCTCTGCTGTGAGGTATGCCAACTTTGATTTACATTGCGACCACCTTCCGCCCATATGAATGACACACACATAGACAGTGTTCATAGTTAGGCGGAAAGACCACAAGCGGTCTCCTCCCCTTTATTTTATAACCTCAGGCAACGCCTGGCCCGAGGGTGATGTGTGCCTACATCCGGTGTGCCTTCCACCGGAACAACAGGATTGCTAATCTGCAACATCCTATCCCAACTCATTCCTTGCAACAGCTCAGACAAGTTCTTCTAGGCAGCATGCAAAATCCTTGAGTTGCAGACTGGGTTGAGGATTAGACTGTAGACTGTACCTGTGATGCTGGTCATGGCAAGGCAACTACTGATGCGCTGCCCTGGGTAACACACTGCAAGGCATACTGTCTTCTGCAGTCATTGGTTGCCGGTCGGTGGGTCCTGTATCTGCTCCTGAGGTTTCCCCCATGCATGGCCACTTCCCCTCTTCTGCTCCCTCGCCCTCCGGGGCTTGGTATTTCTATTTTCTTAAACCATGAGATGTTCCGGCCTATTGCCTTTCCCCTTCGCAGCCGTTACCATGGTTCCATCACTCTTCACCACTGTCCACACTCCTTGCTCGTACGGTGTCCTGAACTTCCATCCAGATCACTGGTCCTTAATGACCACTTGGTCCCCTGGTATGAGGTCACAGGACTTGGCAAACCTTTTGTAGCTGATGGCTGAATTCTGTCGTTGACTGCGCACCTGAGTCTCAAGGGCATTGTATGGTGGTGGCGTCCACCCCCGGCATGTGAGGATCGAATCTCAGCGAGGCCCGTTAAACAGTAATGTCCATGGGGATTGTTGAGTGGTGCTGTGGGGCATGCCCAGATACTCTCAAGAATGACTGGAGGTGGTGCTCTGGGTCAGTCTTCTCAGCCACAGCAATCCGGAGCTTTTTGTTGAGTTTTCTCATGAATCTTTCGATTTCTCCGTTGGCTTGGGGCCATTGGGGGGTTATGCGGCGATTGCAAATTCCATGGTGTTTTAATATGTCACTGAATTCCCCGCCTTTAACTTGAAATGGAGGTCTATTGTCGAGCTGATGACTTACAAAATGGGGTATTTGGAGTAGGGGTCCATCATGACCATCGTGACCGTCCCCTCCGGCAAACTCCCAAAATCTATGTACACTTTCTCCCGGGGCGTATTGCGCAATTTGTCCGTGATTATTGGTGCGAGTTTCTCCGGAGTACCAGTTAGTTAGCATGCGGGACACCTCCAGATGACGTCTTCAGCTAGGTCTTCCAGCCCGAGGAACCATATCTTCGTCCTCATCTGAGATTCCATCTTCATCGACCTCTGGTGCCTTTCTTGTGCTAGTTGTGTATCTTGATGTTGCAGGGCCACTGGGATGACAATTCTGAACCCATGCAGGATGACCCCATCTGGAGTCATGCTGCGCTCTTTTCTCACCCTTCACATCTTCATGAGGCACTCGTGGTTGTGTCCCGACTAGTTGTTAGCATCCTGTAAAAAGTTTTGCCATTTGCCCCGTGGATGGTGTTCCACACTTTGGTGAGGACAGGGTCAGTTTCAGCTGCATCCCTGATGTCAGCTACAGTCAGGGCCCGAGGGCAAGCACTAGAAAAGATCATATTAACATAGGATTCCACTGCCTCAGCATCATCACTGTCAGCTTGGGCTTCTGGAGGCACCGGGTGCCAGGCTAGGAAGTCAGACGGGTTTTTCGCTTCGGGTCGGTAGATGACCTCCATCATGTATTGTTTCAACTGGATGGCCCATCGCTCGATTCTTGGTGGTGATGTGGCCCCCAGAATAAGAAGACTAGCGGTTGATGGTCTGTGAAGACCTTGAAGGATTGGCCACTCACGTAAAGGTGAAAATGCTGGCATGCCCGCTTGATTGTTAGAGCCTCTCACTCGATCTGGGCGTATCGTGCCTTGGTGGGTGAGAACGCTTTACTGGTGAATGCTAGAGCTGCTCAGCGCCCAGGCTCCTCTTCCTGGGCCAACACTGATCTGAGGCCCACTGGGCTGGCATCTACTAGCAGTTCAGTGAGCTTGCCAGGGTCAAAATACACCAGTGTGGTGTTGTCGAGGAGTGCATCTTTGATACGATGGAATGCTGTTTCCTCAGCATGACCCCAGCTCCACTTTGTGTCTGTCCTGGTTGGAGTCCTTAGCGGTTCTGCGACGGTGACCAGGTCTGGGATGAACGGGCCACAATACACAGCCATCCTGAGGAAACGTTGTATCTCTGACACTGTCGTAAGCGGTGGGGTTTGTTTCATCACCTGGGACTTCCTGGGGTCAACTTGTATTCCACTCTGGTTAAATATATACCCCAAGAATTAAATAGTTGGTTGATAGAACAGGTTTTTTTCTCGATGCAGTGTGACACCATAGTCCTGGAGGCATTTCAGGGTGGCTCGGAGGTGTTTGTAGTGTTCAGCTGCCATGACGGAGTGAATGAGAATATCGTCAGGGATGTTTAGAATGCCTGGTAGCCCAGATAGAGTCTCACTTATGGCATTTTGAAATACCTCAGCTGCTGAGGAAATGCCAAAGTTGAGGCGCCTATATCGGCCCAGCCCCAAATGTGTGCTGTTGGTGATTATGTACCTGCTTTCTTTTGCCAGGACCAGTTGGTGATACCCAGAGTTCAGGTCTAGCTTAGAGAACCACATGGAGCCATTGACGTCAGCTATGATCTGGTCCATAGTCTGGGGTATGTGACGTTCCCTCCAGATGTCTCTATTTGGGAGACGATTGTCGATGCATAGCCTTACTTTTCCTGTTTGTTTCGGCTTCTCAGCAATGACCGTTGGAGAGACCCAGGGTGTGTCCTGGAGACCTTTTCTATTACTCCTTGTTCTTCCAGTTTTTGCAGCTCGCGTTACACCAGTGGTCGGAGGTGAAATGGAACACGGCGGTGCAGGAGAGTAGTCGGCATTACTGTTGGGTCAATGTGTAGCTTCACTGGAGGATGCTTGAGGCATCCGAGCCCTTTGAAGATGTTCGGGAATTGATCAAGCAGGTCAACCGTTTGGTTTGACATTACACTCCTTGCGAAGGACACCAGGCCTAGGTTCTCTGTGGAGTGGCTGATGATCAGCGTATCTGGTTCTTGATCGACAACATGGATTTTTGTTGTGATCTGGTGCTCTTCTGACTGGATGGGCACTGTCACCCGTTTGCGTAGGGATAACAGTGACTGACTACTATACGCAAATATTTTTGTTTTGGACTGCATAAGTTGTGGTCTGGGTCGGAGGCAGTTGTATTGTGGTTTACCCATGACGTTCACAGAGGCCCCGGTGTCGATAACAGCTTTTCTTCTGATCCTGCTATTCAGACTGTGCATGTGAGTTGCAACCTGTGGTGCCTCTTCATCTCCCTTGTGAAAAAGATGAGGGATGTTTCTTCCTCATTTTTCTCTTTAGGCGAAGAGTCTCCTATGTGGTAGGTGGATGGAGGGGTGGTCTTCGAGTCACAAGGGTGAATCATGTTTGTAATTGATAGTTGGCGTACTTCATTTCTCAGTGGTTTGTTGCATTGGGGTTCTGGCCCTGCATTTACTTTTGGCAGACCGAGGTAAAGTGATTTAGGATCCCACAGTAAGAGCATGTTTGGCCTTGTGCTGGGCAGGCATTGATTGGATGTTCTTCCCAACCACAGTATGCACACTTGTTCTTCTGGACTGGAATTGGCGCTCTCTGTGTTTCCCTTCTCCTTCAGCATGGCATTTGCTTGTTCCATCATGATGACCAAATTCTTATCGGTGGGACATGTCAGTGCCAGGTGCATCTCGCCAGCCTGTGAAGCAGACAGGTCGTGTGACGTTGCGAGAATCAAAATGTTGTCTAGGCTAATGTTCGGTTGTCTCAGAAAAATGCAGTGCATTGTTTTGTTACGACATCCTTGAATCAACTGCAGGCACATCACCTTCAGCTGGTCATCAGCTGTGCAAGTGCTCGCTCACCTCCATAGCCTGGTGTAAAGTGTGTCGATTGATTCGCCCTCTCGTCGTCGGGCCTGGTGCAGTTTGAACCTCTCAAAGTCCCGATTTAATTGCGGGTCAAAGTGAGCACTGAGCACTCTCACGGCAGAGACACAGTTGGTGAATAAGACTGTGTTTGATAGGTGCTAGAATTGGAGGTAGATTTCTTCCCCTGTGTAGTGTAGGAGTAAGGAGCGTTTTACTATGCCATCATTCTCTCTTGTGGCTAGGCGCCCTATCCATGTTTTTCACCTGGGGGAGGCAGTCGCAGGGTCGGCTAGTTCGCTGAACAGGGGTAATATGCCCATGATTGTGCACTGCGTGACTATTTGGCTGGGTGGTTGAGCTACATTACGTACGTTGCAGGCATTTGAGAGCAAGCATTGAGGATTATTCACGGCGTCGTTCGTGAAATAAAGAACTAATTAAACAGAAGCTGCTCATCCTGTAAGGAACACTGAGATGGGTAAAGGAAAAAAAACCTCGCACATCATATTGAATATAAATTGGCAGAATTTGACAGCGTGAATTTCTTTTCTGCCCCAGGAAGATGACACCTGCTTTTATTACTACAACCTCATGAAATAATTGTTATATATGTGAGGATATCAGTTGATTATTTCGTGGATGATATTGTGTGATGTCGGCAATCAATTTAATTACTGAAGTCGACCCATGGACACATTAAATATATCTGTTTTAGCGTATACCTTGGTTCATAGAAAGGAGGAGTACATATTTGTTTAGGTCCGGAGGAAGGTGGTTGCAACATACTATAACCCACCGAAACGCGCGTCGACCTGGCGTGGAACCCTACTAAACACTTTGTGGTTTCCATCACAGTGGAGTTTCCCTATACCTAACCTTGCTATGTATAAGAGTTGGATGTTATTGGATGGTATGGACGTGTATGAATTGATATGAGTGCTGTATGTCAGTTATATTGGTGTTGTGTAACCAGGGTATCATACGTTTTCTCTTTTTTTGTATTTTTTTTTAAATCGAAAAACATTTCTCTGTGCTACATAAAACGTATTGTGGACAATTCAATGTACTGTACAGAATAGTGATAATTTAACAAAACACTTTTTAGAAAGATTTTCTATATGTTGTACTCATGAAAAATGATAAAAAGAGTTAAACAACTTCTAAAAAAAGAAAAAAATGAAATATGAAAAAAGAAATAAAGAATTTAAAAATAGAACCACGTAAAGTGTAATTGTTATGCTTTGAAGGTCTTAGGAAAAAACCATGAACTATGTCTAAATTTGTAAAGTATGTAGGCTAAGAGGGAATATATTAGTGTTGTGTTCTTCTTCCCCCCCTCTTTTCCCTGGCCTTAAGTATCTTGAGAGGGGGTCCCTTTCTTCATGTTATTGAGCTACATGAAGTGCATCTACCATCTTGAGGGTGGAGTTTGTCAGTAGTGTGCCTTTTTGTGTTTTTGTTTCTGTGAGATCCCTTTAGGCTAAGGTCCCCTGTCCTGCCATGATGCTTGGTGGATGTGGTCTATAGATGGGGCCTTTGATCATGCTCCAGTGGTGAAAATACTTCCTGCACTGATCAGTGCCAGCATATTGGCAAAGTTCCATGGATAAGGTAATACCTGTAGTGACAAGACTACTTGCCTTGGCCAATGTAGGATGAGTGCTGTCTGACTAGGCACTGCTTGCCTTGACCAATGTTTGATGAGAGTTGTTTGACTGAGAGCGTGCATTGGGAAAGATAGGCATGGCCCTATACCTTGTGGCCGAAGTCATGATTGTCGTGCACTGAAGAGTAGCCGGGGCAAGTCCAGTTGAGAGGAGAGGGCACTCGGCTGCAGTCTGCGAGGCCTCTGCCTTATCTCTATGTGGTGCCAGGACACGCATAGGCGTGGACGATTCTTCCTCCCTGGCTTCTGATGTGCTGGGCCGTGGAGTCTCGCCCTGGGGCGTGCCGCTCACTCTGCTGGATATGAATTACACACACTCAGACAGTGTTCGTAGTTGGGCGAAAAGACCACGGGATGTCTCCTCCCCTTTATTGTACAACCTCGGGCCTTGCCTGGCACGAGGGTGAAGTGTGTCTACATTCGGTGTGCCTGCCGCTGGAAAGATAGGACTTCTAACCTGCAACAGTCACCATCTAAGAAGAAACATGTATACTGGCCAAAGCTGTATATCATAGGTTGATACAAATATATGAATACATGCATCAGAGGCTACCCTCTCAGTGGTGTCTGCAATACGTAAGCCCACCTGTGGTTTAGGGAACGAACCTGGTACAGTCCAAGTGAGCTAGGAGCTTGTTCGAGCTTTGGGTCATTGAAAAGGTAGACCCAAACCACAGACTTAAAATATATAACAAAATAGGTAGACATCATTGGCTTGTTGTTCTCCCAACACCATCCATGTATCAATGTGTAGCCAAGACATAAAGATGGATACTTAAGAAGCGAGTTGCTTCAAGTGTGAAATAATCTCATTCCAACTTTTGTTTCTTGGGGTGTGAGAATGGTGTGCCATTAAAAAGCATGGATGTTTTTGATTTTTGCATATATGGAGAGTTTTTGTCAAACAGTATCTTCCTGCAAAAGTTCATGACCCTCCAATGTTCTTTAAAATTGTGGTGAATTTGTGGGTGCCTGCAATGGCTTGGCATGTGAATACACAGAGTGTTTGCTTTGTCTGTTTGCGACCGTGGGAGACTGAATGAGAGGGATCTCTTGCAGTCTCACCCTTGGTGTAATAGATTGTTTAGTTTTACTGTGGCTGCTTTCACAGTTTATTCTGCCCTGAAAGGACCCAGGTGCTGTTGCATTTCTATGCATGTCTCTTTCCCCATGTTCTTCATTCAATTTCCCGAAATTCCATGGTGACCCTTCCCATGAACTGGACGTGTGCTCACCCTGATAAGTTAGTTGAAGATGTGGGCTGCCTTATAGACCAGCTGGGATGGACATAAAGGTGCTTTCAATCCATTTGAGAGGCCATTTTTCCTCATCTCCCAAAGCCTTGTTAAAGGTGGAGCATCTTTATAAGAGTAAACCGTTCTGACTACTTCTTACTATTTCCTTTTGCCGAGGGGGTATCGATTACTCCCAAGTGCACACTGGACAACAAATAGGTTTGCTTGGATTTCTTATTTCAATTTATAAAGTTAGACATATGCAGCTAAAAAAGGTTACAAGGCACTATTCCAATATAATATATAACACAACCACATATAATAAGCCTTATAAAGTGCACTGCAACAATAATAACACGCATGTGAAAAATAAATAGCAACTCATTTATATTTGACAATACATATTTTATCAAGCAGCTATTTTAAGAAAAAAGTTTGTGCCAGAAATAATCTTTCAGCCTTGACTAAAACAGCACGTGCAGGTGACTCTCTCGAAGAGAAAACAGTAAAACATTGTGCAACGTGAACCATGCCACACTCATCAGGCTACTTCTGAAATATCTGCTCTTCCTAATGAAAACAGTGTGGGATCCGAGGTGTAGCAAAGCTCCTGGATTTTGCTCTAATACATACACAGGACCATATAGCTGAACAGAAGGGCGGACTGTGTTTGCGCGAATCTGTAACAGCTTGGAATATAGTCAGATTGAGTCAAAATATTCAAATAGATAGCAGAAAAGTAAAGTAATTTTGAGACAAAATAAAATGAGGAGTTTGTAGACATTTCATACAAATGATAGAGCTGGAAGTGTGCACCATAGCTGAAACGTGATAATCGAAATATAAGGATGAATCACAGAAAACACGTGATGTGCTGACTGATTGCACAGACTGTGGTCAGCCACAAAAAAAAAAAAAATATATGGCAATATTTTCGGTACCAGATTATAAAATGTCACATAACTTGTGTTAAGTCAAAGTTGACAAGCGGCCATCCAGTGCTGGCTATGTAGACAAATTATCACTGCTGCGGCATCAAGACATTCAGTGTGTACATCCACTAGTAGCTGAGTAGTGGGTCAACATCTGGCATCTAAGTCTACAGGCTGTAATCAAATGTGCAAGAAGAATCATGCAGATGTTAAATGGTAAGGGAGTCTTGGGGGACATCACAATGAAGATCTCAAGTAGAACAAAATTGACTGCACAAAAATGAGCGAATACATTCCTGTGCTCTATCCTTAACTACTTTAACTGATTCTAACCCCTTTCACAACAGCCCATAGTCTACTGTAGTAAATACAGAGGAGAGATCTAATAAGATAAAGGTCGCTGAATGACACTGATCATGAAGCGAAACCCATTTATTATCTAATGTCAAGAAAAGCAGTTTCAGTGACCCTTAATAAGGAAAACACAACTGAAAATCAGAAAAGACCCTATTGGTTTCTCTTGGGTGCACACACAATGGCCCATTCCACTTTGAGATAGTCGGAGTTAATGCCACCCTGAGGTGTGGTAAACACCGAATGTGAGCTATTTGCTAAGCTGGCTTTTCCCACAAGGAACATTTGTGACACTCTAGCACCATCAGCAAAGGAGATCTACATTGCACGAAGTAAAACTATATGGGATGAATTTTCCCAATACATCAAAGATGCCAGGGATTTAATAGCATTCGTAAAAGAGGTGAACATATGCTGTTTCATGTTGCCATCCACCTAAATTTGTAGATTTTTTATACAGCAATATTTTCTTGTCTTAAGGCTTACTGTTATAAGGGTATCATACACGTTGTGCTGGATACTTGCTTTATGATTTGTGGACATTAAAAAAAAACTAAGCACATTTACATTTCGATCTTCACTACTAATTCGGTGGATTCTATATGGTAATTTCATAGTAAGCAGTAAATGGTGCCGCATTCCTCTGCCAATTTACTGGGCCGTCAAGGGACCGGTACCTTCAATCACAGCCTCACAGAGACCATCTTCCTCCTGCACGTCATGAGAGATGAACATTCCCACTACTATAAAAAGTTTCTGGGTGCAAATGGAAAGCTTCAGAATTCCCTTTACTATTTTTCTTTACTATTAGTACTCTTTAATTTAACGCCTCCAACACTTCCTCCAACACTTCCTCCAACATAGCATGACCGAGCACATTGTAGTTTCATTTTTGCGCTCGGGGAATCCCAGGGATTATTGTAAATGCCTCTAAAAGAAAAAATCTATTATTTCGCTGCATCATTCCCCCTCAGCAGATATGAATATCATGAGCAAACAAAAACTATATGAAGGTGTAAAAAAAAAACAATGGGCTAATTCCATATAGCATCAATCAAATATATTTTTATTAAAACAATGTTGTAATATTAAAGCAACCATTATTTATTAACAACTGAATGGTGATATACTAAGCTTAAAAGAGATGTTATTTTAAAAAGGCATTCTAATAAGCAGAGTTAGCACCATCTTCTCTCTCAATTTTATACAACTTGAATAGAAGGAACTATAATACGTTATCGATTTTCAGTGAATCGAGTATGGTGCAACTAAAAACACCACATAGACTCTCCTTCAACTCTTTGTAGGCAGCAAACCTCACTCCACAAACAGTTTCTGCCATGGTGACTCTATGTCCAATACAGATGTGATACCCAAGTGAAAATTATAAAAAGTCTACCTTTTCCTAGGGTAATGCAGTTCTGCGAAACATCTGCAGGTCACAGACATGAAAAAGAAAGCCACTGAATAAGGCACATTGCTGCTGTGTTCCATGAAACCCCCACGATTCAGAAAAAATTCACTGGGATGGTGAAGAATTGAATCTGTGTTCTTCACATTGGTTCATTGGGTCAGGCCAAACGCCATACCAGGATTTCCACTGACTATTTGGATTTAATGTTAGATTTAATGGCTGAATTCTTGCATGGATCTAGCCCTCATGTCATGAACCAATGTTGGACACTCCTTGGAGCAATCGTTCTCGGATTCAATTTTGATGCTGGTATGTCAGTAGCCTGTGACAAGTCCAAAGCACGAACATCAACCAGTTTCCGACAATGAATTTGGCACACACACATGACATGATTGTGGATTTTGTGAGAGAAGGATGATGTCTTGAACAATCTATACTACCTGGATTGCTAATACTTGTTGTAACTTTAATTCATTGCCAGAGGGCTTAATAATAAAATTAACATTACATGTATTTATATTTTAAAGTCATTTTGACCCGTTCGTCAAAAAAATAATAAAATAAGTTGACATTTCAAGTGCAAAAAACAAACAAGACAAATCGTGGGTGAATAAAACACATCCATAAGGTGTTAACAGGGCAAATGATGAAAGAGAATGAAGCAATATGTATGCTGAAATAGTAGTAACTCACTTGTCATGCGAAGTTTAAAATGTCATCTCAAGTTTACGATTATGGTAGGCTACATTACAAAGATTTGTATAAAATAATTTCTGTTTACTTTTATTACAAAGTCATATACGAAGTCGATATGAAACAATGGTTGCTAGACTCAAGTGTCCCTTGAAGCCAACACATTGTTCTGCCAGCTGCCCACAAGAAAGAGAAGCAGTTGTGTTTCCTCCATACTTAAAGGCAAGTGATTTAATCGAACATTTGTTCTCTTAAAAAACATGCCCTACTCATGAGTCATCTTGGTTTGTGTATGAATTACTCATCCATCTCTCGACTATTTCGTAAGAAGTAATATGGCCCTTAAGTCATCCGGATATTACACAGATTTGGCAGCTTCCGCTGTATGTTTTTGTGCTGTCCCACAATGGCCACTGCCAGTACCCACAGCTCTCACTTCTAACTGAAGATGAATCTCAGCAACACACAGAGCTGCACTCAGGCTAATGAGCTTCTTTACTACTCCCTGACTTATCAGGGGACAAGGCAACAGCAGAAGGTGAACTCCACTTATACACTAGAGCTAAAGGGGCAGAACCTACAGACTGCCTCAGCAGCTCGTCCCTAACCCAAAGTGTTTATTTGCCCTGTGCCAGGATGGTGTTATGACGGTGAGTTATGGTACGGAGAATCTGCACTTTTCTGTGCTGCTTGCTGCAGGGAGGCAGGACCACAAACCCCCACGATAATTCTCATCTAAGACATTCATTGGATAGACCCATCATTAAAAATTATGGGTACCAAACGTTGGATCACTCCAGGCAGAGAAGGGGCCTACAGCCCCACTGCATTCACAAAAGGTGCCCAGGCACATGATGGTGGTTGGCACCCACACTGGAAATAATGTATCACTTTAAAGCCTCCAGGCTCAAGTCTGCACATATGTCAGATTCTATCTTTCATATCTTTTTGTTATAATTATCCAACACAGAACCTGGGGTTTGGAGGATTTCTCTAGATGAAAAAGGGTTGATAGTAAAGGCTGATGTCCCAGAGGCTTCAAATGCAGAGGGCCGCTGTTCGAGGTTATGTCTCTGATCAATAAAAATAGCTCAAGTGAACACGGTCAGCTCTGCCAGTTAACAGTGGGCGGTGTGTTATTTCTAAGGGATAACAACAACTCCCTCTCTAGTCATTTGCAGTAGTTTACGGTTGGTTATGCTGCTCACAGTTCTGTAACTGATGCTTCCATGGCCTCTAAAGCTTGAACGCAATCTTCCCCAAATACCATCCAAGGTGTTCCAACCAGTCAATAGAGTAATTTTAAGTATCAGAAAAGCCATGGTAGTAAGGTGTTGGACTTGGCCCTTTTGGCAGGTTCACCCCAAAACTTTTTGCGTTCTCCTAGCCTTTTTCTGTAACCCTGTGTTGGTGATTTTAGGCCTCTGAGCACTTAAGCACTGGGGTCCAGTGTAAAGTGTGTGCGCTCTCTGTGTATGTGTGGTGAGATGAGCCTGCCCTCCCATAGGAATGCATGGGGGATATGTGTGTTCCTGGTATGAGAGGAGTGCAGGGGCAAGTTGAGTATGTATGAACTCTTGAGGATAAACGCTGCATAATGGTGTGCACAGATTTATGGTGACTGGTGGAGAAATGCCACTTTTAGAAGTTTGCATTTCTGTGTACTGTGTGTCTGCCTGCCTGATGTGAATTGCATGTCTGGCTTGTGATTGACAGGTGCTGGATGATGTGGGAGGCTCCAGGAACCAGGATGAGTCTGCCAAGTGGTGAATAGGGAGAAATGCTTGAAGATGGCTGGAAGGAGTTGCACCTGGGACCTGAATAGGACTGTGCCTTCCCTCCACAATGCCGGCTCCAACCCCTGTGGTGCGTCTAATCACTGAGCCCCCACCTGACAAAGGAGAGAGGAGCTGAGCAAAACAAAGTGCGCCAAAGCTCCTCTATACCAGTTCTGACTGGTATCCCGCCAGCCCTGTGCTGTGACACAAAGGGTTTTACTAATATTAATATAGGGGCTGTGTCCCCATAAAATGGTTCAGTTCTTGGTTGCTGTTCCTGCCGGGGCGGACTTCTGCTGGGGCCCAGGGGGGGCTGCCAGGAGGGCTTGCCTCACTGGGCCCTGCCTTGCCCCTGGATGCCTTAAGGACTTTTGGGACTTGTTTCTTCTTTCTACAGGACCTTTTTGTTTGCTGTCCTAGCGCCCTGGGAGCGCTTTATTTCCATTACAGCAAAGCGTTGTAATTGTCCTAAGGAGGAGCGCTTTAAATGCATGGCCCCCAGGAAAAAGGAGTGCAAGGGCCCCGCAGCGCAAAGCTGCCTGTGCAGGAGGGAATCCCCGGCGTAGGGACTCCCCCGCATTTTGCCTGCAATTACGGGTGCCCACCCCGCTTATTTTCTTTTAAAAATTACGGGTGCCCACCCCACTTATGAGGCGCAAATGCGGGTGCCAACACCGCTGGATACTTTAGGTTTAGAGGGAGCCTACCCCTCCTTTGCATTACAAGAAAGTTGCTGCCTCCGTGGCCCGAGCTGCGGCCGCCCAGAAGTCAGGCACGGCTGCCTGTGATGGGGGCGGGACCTGCGGCCCGGCCAGAAGAGGCGCCAGAGTTATGGACCGACGCGGGGCTCCCGTGAGCTTTGGGGAACACCAGCACCGGAGAAGAAGTGCAGAAGGAACCTCACGGATTCCATGGGAAGTCCCAGGTTCCAGGAGGGGGCCTGGGTGAAGAGCGGTGCAGCGGGATCACTTGCGAGGCTCTCAGAAGCGAGAGAGACCCTCCTGCTGCCACCGCAAATGGGAGACTGCTGCCTTCGCCCCCAGAGCCGGTGAGTGAGGGTTCGAGGGGGCGGGATGGTGCCGGTCGAGGCACAAGTTCCGAGCGGTCCCGCCAGACAGCGGGCCGCTCTCCCCGTGGTCGAGATATGGTGGGGTGCCAGGGAAGGCACCGTGATGAGGTTTCTTGGGCTGCCCCGTCTGGCAGCGGGCCGCTCCAACATGGGGCATAGAGAGTTTCAGAGCCTATATGGCTCCAGCGCGGGGCACAGTTGTTTCTCGAGCCTGCGTGGCTCCCAGGGGCATAATTATTTTAAGAGCCTGAGTGGCTCTAACGTTTGGCCCCATTATTTACAGAACCCCGTGTGGCTCCAACGAAGGGGGCACATTTGTTTTTAGGGCCACTGAGAGTCCCTGCCGCATTTTAATATTTCCAGCTGCCCAGCAAGTTATGTTATGTTAGGGCTATTTGTATTGCGCACGGCTGCTCCAGCGAAGGAGCGTCCCGGCGCACCGACAAGGTGGCGAACACAACACAACAGAAAACAGAAAATATTATTTAAAAATGGGGGTATGGATTTTAACATAACTCAGAGAACAGAAGGGTTTTCGCGGCCTTGCGGAAGGAAAGCAAGTCGCCAAGGGTCCGGAGTTTCAAGGGGAGAGCGTTCCAGAGCGCGGCTGCCCGCACCCTAAAAGAGCGACCCCCCGCCCGACTGAGTTTGAACCGAGGGGCTGCCGCTAGTTCTTGGTCCAACGAACGCAAAGTGCGGCCCGGGATGTAAGAGCACAAAAGTTGGCACAGTAAGGGAGGCGGTAGGCCCTTCAGAATCTTGAAAGATATGCACAGTACTTTAAAATGGATCCGCTGCCTAACGGGTAACCAATGCAAGGCTCGCAAGGTTGGACCGGCCGAGCAAAACCTAGGAAGACCTACGATTGCTCTGGCCGCTGCGTTCTGCACTCTTTGAGGTCGGGTTAGCTCGGCCTGGTTTAACCCTATAAAAAGGGAGCTGGCATAGTCCAGCCGAGCCAAAACCGTTGCTTGTACCACAAGTTGACGGGTTGCGGCATCAAAATATTTAAGGGCAGGTCGCAGATTGCGCAAGTAGTGGGCAGCTGCACCGTTTAGGTCTTTCTTTTCTTTAGGGGACATGTTTGAATTCGGAGTGAGATGCACCCCTTTGCCCCCGACATTCACAGCTGCATAGTACTTAGTGCCAGCTGCAAAGTTTAGGCCTGCGAAGATTGTGCACCCTTGACTTTCCCTGATTTGGCAGCGCGCCCTGACTCTTTGGACAGGGTGTTTGAGCCCCTTTTTTAGAAGGCCAGTTGGCCAGGGGGACTGTTAGGTTTGTAGGGTGCCAGGCCCTAATGTGATTATGTTGTGCTAGGAAATATAATGTATATAGTATGTTTTATGCACCCTGTTTGATACCTCAATGTGTTTTTATGATTATGAGGTTGTTTTGCATATCATGGTTTATGCTAGTGAGATTATGTCTCACTGTGTGATTTGTGCCCCTAATGTGAGTTATGGTTAGGAGGTTAGGGTCTAATGTGTTAGACTTATGAGAGGATTGCTTAATGTGTTTATGCTGGTGAGGTTGGCTCAGAATGTAATTCGCGCCTGATGTGATACTGTGCATAATGTAGTTTATGTTACAGGCTGATGCTAAGTACAGTGATTACCAGTGTTTACTGGTTGTGCATTTATGATCTATTTTACTTTTACTAATTTTGCTTTGTGAGGGTTCTGACAGTGGTCCATGTGGCCCTGCCATGTGTATATAATCCCTTGTAAATATTGCCCAGTGCCAGTTGGCACAGTGTATATTGTGTGATTACTATTCTAATGTGTTATGAGAATACAAAGGCTATTTTTGATATAACCGTGTGTGGAGTTTCTTTTGTAGTGTGCCTGGGATGTTGTTGCAGTGTATGTGTGCAAATGCTTTACACATGGCCTCCAGGATAAGCCTGACTGCTCGTGCCAAGCTACCAAGGAGGTGAGCAGGGGTTATCTTTGGCGTGTAACTCCCTTGCCCTGACTTGAGTGGTGGTCTCTGCCAGCCTTAGCCAGCCAACCAACCAACCAGAGATCCTATTTCTGACATAAGGTATTTGTTAAAATTCATAACGGTCCCAGAAACAAATTGTCAATAATTAATTCGAAGGAGTTTTATCTCTGCATCTAATTCCAATCAATATTGCTATTCATTATCTAACAGGTCTTATTTTACTGAAGGTTAACATTCCAGCAGTTGACCACACTGAGCTAATAAACTGACATGCTGCAGCCCGAGAGCAGAAATTAAACGGACACTTTCAAAAGGAAGTAGAACAAAGTGACAACTCCAAAAATTCGTATTTCCTCTTTAGGAGATTATTACAGCTCTACGGTCTGTACAGCAAAGAGTCGCATAGTAGTCACCAAGGAGTTCCATAACCATATAGAGGAAGGAAGCCGAAGGACAAGTTCTTTTATAAGGTTATGGAACTCCATGGTGACTTGCAATATCCTTATTGTGTACAGCAAGGGGTACTTTATATCATATAATACATTGTCACACCATCACCTTTTCCCACAAACCACTTAAAACAGTGGTGCATATCTCTTTCATATGAAAAAGAGAGCATGTTTGCAAAAATGAAGAATACAACTAGAACCTCTAGTTCAAAATTCAACTGAAACACCTGTTAGCTATTTGTTGCAAAAAGATATTAGGAAGAGGGCAATATGTCAGTTTTAAAAAAAAGGGCACAGCAGCTCAGAATGTGTAACAACATGGCGAAGAATTCAAATGTTCTATAATTATTTAAGGAATGCATAAGATAATCATGTTGTTTCTTCTGGTCACTGTAAACTAGAAACAGAGCAGAAGAAAGAAAAGCAATGTTTCATTTTCGTTGCTTTAAACAGAAGCTCCCTGACCGGACCTGCCTTTGACCTCTGCTGCTGGCTCTGGCAGCAGGCACTGTAATGTCGGAACTGAGCTGTAATAACTTAAAATAATCGAGTTCTGTCTTTTCTTTATAATCAGTGGCTTGTGCGTCACAAGCAGCTGATTATAAAGAAATTAGAAATAGGCATTTATTCAGGAATTGAAGAATCCCACGTGTTATATAGTTAAATTGTATTCCGGGCCATTCTCTTTCCTAACTTACCCCCGTGTCCTTCCTGCTGACTATATAGTGCTGTATTCTGGACCAGAATGTGCTGACTGTTCCCCTTTCTTCTGCCTTTCACCTACCCCATCTCTCCACCTTGTCTACCTGAACGTTCCCTCTCCTTACCTTCCACTTGTTTTCTCCCTCCCACTCTTTAGACGGCCTTAGTTCCTCTCAATGTTTAATGTTAGGATTTTTTACATCACTGTTCATGTTACTCTGTACAACACCTCTACACACAGTGCTCGAGTGCTAAAAAAATGGTTAAATAAATAAATACATTTTTGTTTTTAACTATCCTGATGGACTTTGTTCCATATCGACTACAAAGTGAAGTGCACAAACTCAATGGCTAACAAGCCAGATTACAACATTTATTAAACTAGAATTCAATACGCCTGATTCTGACACCCAGCTGTAGACAGACATGGTAACACAATGGATCTCGTTGAGTATATTAACAAGCAATTCACAAGAAAATCAAATCTCAAATGCTTTTCTATTCACATATGAGAAACAAGTCTTTTTACAGTATCTATTGGGGGCATTTTGCTTTGAGGCAAGCCATTGGTTCACTTTCAGGTTAAACTCATACAGACATGAACTGGTGTGTGATAATCCACCAGCAAGGGTAGGACTGGATGGAAGAGTGATGAAAGCAACTAGACCAAGATCTGTAATATAACCTAATTTTTAGCACAGAAAATTCATTCCACCAAACATCACATACAATGTATAGAATATTTTAAGTATTGATTAGGGATAAGGATAAAATAAGATAATATATTAGGGTTAGTTTTAAGTGTAATGACTATGGTGTAGTGTATAGGGTGCAGGTATAGTGCAGGTTTAAATTAGGGTTTGGATAAGGGAACAGTTTGGGTGAAGGTGTAAGGTCAGGGTTTAGGGTGAGGGTTTAACTTGCTCAGCACAGGAATTAGGATTAGGTTTAGGTTTAGAGTTAGCAATAGGGTTTGAGCTAGTGTTAGTATTTTAGTTGGAATACTTTGTTACTTTACAATTAAATGATTCTTTCTATGCTTAAAATTAGGTATAATGCTATTGTACCAACCAGATCCTCACATATCATTTACAGAACTTGCCCACGTGCCAAAAGATCATGAGTATATAGAGAGACTCAAAGCCTAGAAATACCTCCATATATTCCCTGCTCTGGGTTCCATCCACAACTCATCTTCCCATAACCTATTACCATCCTAAAGCATTGTAAATTATAAACACCAGTCATGCTTAGATAGGAAAACATTTCCAGCAGATTAAGTAAGAGTTTTCTGCTTAGCACAGGCAGCGACAAAATAATTAATTTCAATAGTATTACTTATATAATGTCAACTTCCATTGAGATATAGTTTTAGGGCATCAGTAAAAAATAGTAGAGTCATGATAATGTATACAAAATAAAATATAATTCACTCGCACAATATCATCATTAGTTCTGCTAACATATACAGTATCAAACGTAATGTCATAAAATTGAATTTTCCAGTGATTACTAATAAATTGTTATGTACATCATTCATATCCTTCCTGTTACACCACATATACCTTTCCATTTCATCATGGTAACCTTTAAATAAATTACAGTAGTGGGTCAAATGTAAATTACAATGGGGAATCAATACACCAGTGTCTTCAAATCTCCCTTTATTATTGGTTCACCGCCATTGTGCATACTCCATCTATTCAACTGCATCTCATGATAAACTGGTTTAATAGATTTTGACTCTCAAAAGTAAACAATGAATAGGCATCCAATTCACTGCTGAGCACAGGCAGGCATTAAAGAGAAGAGTCTGACTCTGTGCTGGAATAGGCAGTTTCTATAAATTCATGAGCCCAGTGACAGTTGAGCAAAAGATGCAGCAATGCAGGTATTCACTGCGGTGCCGCCTGTTAGCGAACTGATGAAAACTAATGATGACTCCACTTACCTGCGGTACCGGAATGGAATGCTCATAAATCCGCTATCTATAGGTGCAGACGGGGAAAGATCGCAAAGGATCGCAAAGAAAAACAATTCAACTTATGTCCACTTGAACCGCTTCAATCCTGTAAAAGGTTCCTCCTCCCTTATCATCAGCATCTCTCTGTGTTGTGATCTGCCCACTGCTTCGCCCTTTCCTATTGGTCCAGAAAGAGGTTTAATTTTGGGAAAAATTGAATATTCCAGATCTGTGAGACACTCCCTTAAGAGTACACATTAGCCAATGACATTGGTTAGATCTGATGGTTTCCTAGTTTTGTACAGCTGCAGAGAAAACATTATTGGTCAGATTCAGCAAGGGGAGGGGAATGTGGGAGGGAGAGGGAGTGGTGCAATGAGAATGAGGAAGTGAAAGGGAAAGAGGAGAGGAGACAGAGGGATGGGGAGGGTAAAGTAAGACATGGGCATGTGGGGAGGGAGAGAGAGAGTTAGAGAGAGCGAGAGAGAGACACTACTCAGAGCTGAGATGCAGAATTGTAGAGCTGCAGAGTGCAATAAGCATTTGCAATGCAATAGGTATCACATTTGCGAGAGTTTAAGCTATTGGCATTGTAAATGACAATGACATTTATTTATGTGTTTTGCTAATTAACACAAAATAAAAGGCATTGTCATTTACAATGCCAATAGCTCAAACTTGTAAATAGGAGATCAATTCAAAGAAGCAGCCTGCCATTGTCCCAGGCTGCTCAGAAAGTGAAAGTACGCATGGCATGCTGAATGTTGCAGGAAACCATATCGTACCTGCAGTAGGAGAAACTCATTAAAGAAAATAATGCTTACAGACTAAAAAAGACATACTGTGTAACAACCGAAGTAAAAGGGCCAGTTCTCATGGGAGGTTACAAATGAAGACAAGGTAGGACTAGGAGGGACTAACAAGTCTATTAACGAATCAGAAGCCAGCATTTACGAAGGACAATGACACAAGCCAATGACAAATATGGGTGGAGAGTGGGCAGGGCTTCTATTCCATACTCCAATACAGCATGCCACAGAGCAGCTCACGCGCTGTCCAGGCTTGATCTAAAAAATCCCCCACAAAGATGATTTTTGCCCCAATCTATTAAGGAAGACATTGTACCTTGTAGTGGTTTTCAGGGCTGCATAATAGTAACAATGCTTGACAAATAAAACAATTTAGTGGCATAGGGAGTCTGTGAATCCTATGGAGGTGCGTGGGCTCACTACATGTGACCCCAAGGCCACTTAACTAGTGGCCCAAGAGAGCCAGGAGCCCTGTTTGGGGCCCCCAAATTTTGTTTCCGACAGTCTTTTCATGCTGGTCTTCCTCCAACGACAAGGCTGTTGGAAAGGGATATCATAATCCAGAAGGGAGTACCTGCCACGGCACCGCCGTCATTCGGGCTAGGAATCTGGCTGCCGCTCCAACGCGATCACTGATCTTTGCAGAGGTCTTCCCCCGACCGCTGTGGGTCTGACCGCTGGTATTGTAATTCGGTGGTCAGATCGAGGGGCTGCTGGCGGTCAGACCGCTGCCGACGGCCTGGTGGTGGCGGTCTGACCGCCATCATAATCAGCTTCTCAGCCATATAGCCGCTTTGGCTGCTGACAAAAAAGATACAAATGAAGATTATATTTTTCATGTTAACATTAATAATAGAGGTAAGAGAATGTATATTCAAAATAAGAGGTAGCAACAGACCCGCAATACATAAGTAGATCTGTTGAGGATTTGAAATCTTCTCCCACCCGCACTGCACATGGACCGTCAACTTAAATGAATGGTGGGAACTATATTGGTGTCAATGCCTCTGATAGATATTCTATTGCATCCTCTTTTCCAAAGTCCCTCGGGAGGGGGGGTAGGTGTTGATTGAATATGTTATGTAATCCCTGTGCACCAAGCTGGATCTCCTATCCTACATTTGGGTCCAGGTGTTCCCAAAATCCCAGTACCCTCGCTTGGGAAGTACTATTAGAAGACAAGACTTTAATTCTAGCCACTAGGGGCATTACTCCACTGATAACGATGCTCCTATTATTAGTTCTGTGACTACTAGAACCTTTTCCACATTGCAAGTGGCCATCATCACTTTGTCTGGGAGTCTTTGCTCAGAGTGTTTATTCACAAATTTCCATGTGCCTGTTTGTATTGTGTTTTCATGCTACACTAAACCTAAGATATTCAAGAGAAGAATTCCGCTCCCTCTCTCTCGCTCTGCACTGCACCAACTCAAATTATTCAACTATAAGCCAAGCTCCTTTGTTTGAAAATCATGGTTGCTATCTGGTATGGTGGGATTTTTTTTCATATACATTGAACAGACATTTCCTTTGATTTGCTATAAATTTTCCAATCTAAATCTTTCAAATGTAAACTGAAAATTAACAGCATATTCCCTCCAATTACCATCTTGGACTTGTTAAGGATATGGGTCGTTTATTGGTAAGGGGTCCTTTAAGAACTCATGAGTTCAACAGGTTTAGTCAACATCATATAAACCAGGGGATGAAACACCGAAGACCTAGACTGAACGTCAATGAAACATTTGTTTGGAGTATATTAAGGCAATGTTGGTGCAGGGGACTTCACCAGGGCTTTAGGGTAGTTAATCACACCAAGGTACATATTGTTGAAGGAGTTAGACTTTTTTATATGCAGAAGGCGAACGCTAGGTGCAAATTCCCATCAGAGGAACTCTGAGCAACAGACCTTATGGAGGGGGTTGTACATAAGATGGCAAGGGGAAAACAACCATGGTAGAAGCCAACACTGGTGATGTTCCTCCTCTGATACAGTGGGATTCCAAGCATGAAGAGAAAGCATTAATACATTAGCTACGATTCAATGGCCAGAGATCTGAATTTGCAATAGTGAAATGGTAGATTTTATATGGCTGTGGTCCTCGTTTAGAGTTTGGCGAGGCAGAAGCAGCAGCCCTATCAAAGGGTGCTTTTCCATCCAGCCAAATAAGGGGTTTTCCTGCCTTGATTAGTGGTGGGGAACAGAGGGGTTCCTAGTGGTGGACGCTCACCTAGCTCCGTCATCAGAAATCATTGAACTGGCATCCCATCTACCCTGGGGCTGCCAGCTCATTGTTGTGGTAGACCGGTATTATTAATTCTTCTTTCCAGGACTGCCAAATGAGACATGGCAGAGCCAGGAAGGAAAATGTAACAGTGTCCCTGTCACACATGCACATTCTGCACACCAGGCACATTTAACTTTCACTTTTCAGCAATGAAGCAACACATTCCTGCTTTAATGGTTTGTTGCTGAAAAGCAAAAAAAGAATGCCAAGCGTGATGAAAAAAACATGGCAGGCCACTCTGCATTCAACAGGGATGAAAGTGCATCCACCATACTTGCAGCAGATGTACTTTCATCACAAGGATCCCCGCCAGGTAGGTTACAACCTCGAGGGATGGCTGCTGGGTTCACACTCCAGGTTGGGGGTTGAGGCAAGGGTCTCTACCAACCTGGGAATCTAGTGGGCACTTCCGCAATGTATAGAAGCAGAGCTCTTAACTGCTACTTCTGATCGCTCAATCAACTTATAGCACTGAGCGATATCACATTTCAATAAGATGCTGACCTTTCCTTTCCCCTGAAATCAAGTACACAGAGTCAGGGGGAACCAGCTGAGAGTGCCCATGTGCCACTGAGCCAGAGACACAGTGGAGCTTGGTGCAGAGGTTCTCATTCAGCTGTGCCTGTGACTGGGTAGATGCTGCTGTTACTGCAAATGGTGAAGACAACAAGAACATTTTGTCCAAATCTTAATCAATGAAACAGATTTCGAAAATATTAATAGGCTTCAAAAAATGGATCTACAAGGTCAGCTAAGTGAGGTTCCCAATTTAAAAACAAAAAGTCATCTAACACTGCCTCATTGTGTTTGAGAATATTAACCTCTCATACCATGGAATCGGATAACTTCAGAAAAATTGCTAAATAGCGTGGCCCAGTTGGTCAGATGTCACACTTCAATTAAAGATTAATATTTTGTGGTTGGGGGGCGTGGCTAAGTGCCCGATGCGGATGGCGGCTCTAATGTGAGCGCTCCGTTCTCGCCGAGGGATTCACCCCTTCCTACCTGTGCCGGCCGCCTGAAAACCGAAGCTGTCCCCGTCGGAATGTAAGAGGAGCTTCACAAACCCGCGGCAGCTTACAACAGCCTCCCGTAAGCTTTGTTTTGGCATATACGAGCGGCCGCGGCTTCCTGGCAGCCGCGACCGCCATTTTGTCTCTTCCTCACGCGTCTGACGCGCTAATACCAACGGACAATGCTTCTACCACATGGTGCTTCGGACCCCTGCAAAGGCTCATGGTGAGCTCATTTTTTCAAGTTTTCAAGTGCTGATGCCACTACTTCACCTGCTTTATCTTGCTTAAGCAGCATTTATGCATATTGTGATTCTGGCGGCCATTATGCTCTCTTTGCCCGCTCTCACCACAATGCTCCTCATTCTTCTTGCTGCCAGTGCCTCCTTCTGACTGAGCACATTTTCCAGACTGTCCTCACTTGTTGCGTCGCTGCAATTCTCATGCTGGATTCCATCTTTTGCGCACTAACTTCTAGCAGGAAAGTTTCATCACTCATATAATTGGTCACTGCTTTGTCTCTTCATCTGTATTTTTACGACTCCAGCATGGCTGTGGGGAGATGCCTCTGAGCCTCCTTGCATTTCAACGTTTCTGCTGCTTGGCTCTCCTTCATTTCGCCATTGACTCTAACAGACAAAGACTATCTCAGTTGTTACCTCTTTATTGCTTTCTTCTTGTTAGCGGCTTATATCATATGGAGAAAGGCGCAATTGGTCGTATTTCCAAAACTCCACGATGTGTTTTTATCAAAAACTCCAAAGTCTTTTCAGCACTGGCGCATCTGGAAGCGTCTCAAGAGCTTGTTGCTCAAATGTTGCAGTCTAACACAGAACGTCCTGTCCAAGCCTCGGGAAAAGTTACATCGAAGCGTCTCAAAAAAGACCCTCCATCACCGTTAGGTTCCACTTCAGCTGTATCTATGGAACTACTGTTGGAGGAGATACGTGCTCTTCGACCTTTCATGGAAGAAACCAACTCTAAGTTGCAGGTCTTAACCGACAATTGGTCACAGATGGATGCGAGGGTAACGACCGTGGAGCACTCTATATCTTCTCTCCAGGAATCATCCTCCAAGGTGACGTACATGCAGTCGCATATTTCTTCTCTCCAGAAGCAGGTCGAGGAACTTGAGAATCGAAATCGACGCAACAACCTTCGTATTTACGGCCTGGCGGAGAATTGTGAGGGGAATGACCCCGTCGCTTTTTTCAAATCTTTCCTGCCTAAGCTCCTCCACTTACCTGAGGGAACCACGCTTAACATCCAGCGAGCACATAGGCTTGGTCGCATTTCTTCATCTTCCTCTGCCTCTCCTAGGCCACGAGGTGTCATCATGTACTTTTTGGAATATACCGATCTCCTTAAAGTTTTGTCAGCGGCCCGAGGCTCTCCTCATCTCACATGGTCAGGTTCTACCCTCTTCTTTGCGCAAGATTACGCTAAAGCCACAGCCAGCCGTCGTAAAGCCTTCTTGGATATGCGACCGAAGCTTCGATCTATTGGCACCAGATATGGCCTTTTCCACCCTTGCCTTTTAAAAGTCACTCACAACAACAAAACGACGACCTACGAGGACCCTGTTCGGAGCTTCCTTAATTCATGCCAAACATCTGAAATGGACTTCTCCGGCTCCTCGTCGGCCTTCCCTCCATGACTTTCATGACTTACTATTGTGGTTCTTCCACTAGTTTGCATAGTTCCTGTTGACTATATATATATTTGTTCTTATCATGTTGTCTCTACCCTTTTCCTTTCTGAACTCTCTTCCTTTATATTTGTTCTCCTCTAGTTCCATAATATATTCGCCTTTTTCCCACTTGCTTTGGTATTTCGCTTATATCTATACCCCTTCTGATGTTTTCCTCTCCTCAATTATTCTGTCTTTTGTTCTCTTCCACAGGTTTTGTTGCTTACAGTATGTATTTCCCTTGGTCTGACGGTTCGTTTGCATTGGTTGGACCGCCTCCTCCAGTGGGCGCTCCCCCCTCAGTTCTTCTTCTAGTCTTCCCTCCCCCGTGATCGCCCTACCTCAATTTCACCCTTCGTAAGTATGTTTTCCCTTCTTCCCTTGTTTGCCGTTATACCCTTTTCGTCCTTGAACCTTTTTTTTCCTCTAGTTCTTCTCTGTTCAAAGGTGTCTCCTCTTTCTCTTTTTCACTCACTTCTTTGTCTTTACCTTTTTCATGTTTCTCTTCTCCGCATTTGGGGTCTTCTACCTTATTTATCCGCTCATTTGACTTTCACCATTATTTTCTCACTCTCCACATTTGCTCCTTATTTCCATTTTTCTCTCTCTTTTTTCTCCTTTCTCCTATTTTTTCATTCTTTCATTATGGTTCCTCATTTGCTCCTGATTTTGCTCCTTTTCCTACTTACTTCTCTCCTTTTGTCTTTTCTTCTCCTTTCTTTGTATTCTCTTTCCTTGTTTTTTTTCGTTTTCCTAGCATTCCTTCTGCTTACTTACCTGTATTTCCTCTCTACTATTTTTCAACTTCACATTACCTCATCTCTTTCTGGCTTTCTTATCCTGTTTATTCATCTTATTATTCTGGGCACTTATTACTCTTTTTTTTTTTTTATAGATAATATATATTTCATTTTCATGATATGTCGCTAAAAATTGTCACATGGAATGTTAAGGGCGTTAATTCCCCTATCAAGCGACAGAGAATTCTGTCACATCTTGCACGTTTAAATGTTGATATTGCTTTTCTGCAAGAAACCCATTTATCTGCTGAAGAGTCTGTCAAGTTGAAGAGAAGTTGGGTGGGTGATGTTTATTTTTCTCCAGGGGATGGTAAGCGCAATGGAGTAGCCATTTTATGCCACAAAAATCTCTCTCACACTTTGCTTAATCAAGAATCAGATGATGTTGGTCGCTGGACATATGCTAAACTTTCCATTAAGAATGTTCCAATTTCCCTCCTAAATGTCTATGCCCCCACTGCTGGTGATTCCACTTCCTGGTATACTTTCTCACATCACGTTACCAGATTTATTGATGATAACTTTATTTTAGCGGGAGACTGTAACCAGCCCCTTGACCCTTTTTTGGATAAGAATTCCAAAGCTCATTTCGTTCCCAATAAGTCGCATAAACTTTTTTCTCAAGTTATCTCTCAACATAAACTCACCGATGCCTGGCGATTATGTAATCCTGAACTACGGGAATTCACTTTTTACTCTCCCTGTCACCATTCTCAGTCCCGAATTGATTACCTTTTTGTTACCCATAACATTGCCCAAACCCTTACACATGCAGAAATTGGTCGTATACCACTTTCAGATCATGCCCTCACTTTAGTCCAACTTGACATTCTCCCTAAATCAGTTGGACCCAAGCGATGGCGCTTTAATAATTCCCTTCTCCTGGATCCTAAATTCACCGCATCTTTCATTGACTTCTCTGATGAATTTTTTCTAATTAATGATACTCCCTCCATTCCCAAGCACACCATCTGGGATGCCTTTAAAGCTGCAGCAAGGGATTTTATTATTAGCTTTGTAGCAAAAAAACGGAGGGCTGCTCGTAACTTTACGGCTACCCTTCTTCTTGACATTAAGAAATTGGAGCATTCTTACTTTACTTCTCGTTCGCAGGACAGCTTAACGGCCCTGATTAATGCCAAAATGAAATTTAACAAACAATCCACAGATGATGCATCTTTATATTTATTAAAATCAAGCGCAAAGTTTTATGGGGGTAAAAATAAGGCTGGGAAGATTCTTGCTAACTATTTGAAGGTAAAGCATAATAAATTAAATATTGAATCAATATATGACACACATTCTATTCTCAAACACAAAGATACAGATATTCTTGATGAATTTTCTGCCTTTTACAATACCTTATACTCTTCCGAAACCCAACCCTCCTCTCATTCTTTAGACCGCTTCTTTTCCAGCATCCAAAAAACAGCTCACTTCCCACTTGATCTCTCTCATTTAGAGTTTGATATTTCTCAACAAGAGTTACTCACAGCACTTCAGAATCTCCGAAAAGATAAAGCTACTGGGCCAGATGGCTTTACTGTTGAATTCTTTCTTAATTTCTCCAAACTTCTCATCCCTAAACTACACTCCCTCATTGATGCTTTCCTTACTTTGGGCTCTTCTTCGGGCTCTTTCTCAGACGCACATATCTGCCTCATACCCAAGGAAGGAAAGGATGCCCAGTATTGTAAAAATTATAGGCCAATCTCCTTGGTTAACATCGATTATAAAATATTTGCGAAATCTCTTGCAGCACGTCTCGACCTTCTTCTCCCGGATCTTTTGGCGGAAGAACAGTCAGGCTTTGTCAAGGGTCGCTTTATTACTGATAATACTAGATTGCTTTTTAATGTCTTATCTAAATCCCGTCACCTGCCCCACTCCCTTGCAGCCATTGCCCTTGATGCTGAAAAGGCATTTGATAGAGTTGAGTGGACCTATCTTTTTCACACCCTCTATTGGTTCGGTTTTGGTCCCAAATTTATTTCTTTGATCTCCTTACTTTACTCCAATCCACGTGCAGCTGTTTGTGCCAATGGACAAGTCTCCTCCTTTTTTGATTTGGGAAGAGGGGTACGTCAAGGATGTCCCTTATCTCCTTTTCTTTTTAATTTAGCCTTAGAACCCTTTCTGTCTAGACTTCGTCAAAACCCTACCATCCAAGGATTTCAATTATCAGATTCTCAAATTAAGCTTGCTGCATATGCGGATGATATCCTTTTTATTTCTAACCCCACTGATTCGATTCCCGCCTTCCTTGCTGAAGTGCGTGAATACTCCCAAATATCTGGCTACAAACTCAATAATGATAAATGTGAGATCCTACCTTTAACGAAATTCACATTTAAATCTGACTTCACTGCCTCCAACTTCACGTGGAAATCTTCCCATATCAAATACCTTGGTTTGCATATCACTCCTACCATTTCAGATACTGTTTCCCTCTGTCTATCCAAATGCACCCAAAAATTAGTGGACTTGACGTCCAAATGGCATCCTCTTTACCTGTCCTGGTGGAGCCGCCTTGACACTATTAAAATGATGCTATCTCCCATAGTCCTTTATACTATTTCCAATATTCCTGTATCCATTCCTTCTAAAAAAAATTTAAAATTCAACTCCATTCTCATGTCCTTTCTTTGGAATAAGAAAAAGCCCAGAATGTCTCTTGCCCGACTTACTCGCCCTAAGACGGAGGGGGGAGTTATCTTTCCCAACTTCCCTGTCTACCATAAAGCGTTCTTACTACGACAAGCTTCTTTTTGGCTGCAAGATCCCAGTACCCCTTGCCCTCTATGGGCTAAATTTGAACGTCTTCTTCTTTCTCCGTTCTCCTTTGCTGAATATCTTTCCTTTTCCCGTAAACCCCCTTCCATCTCCACCCCCATCCACAAATTTACTACTAAATTGCTCCTATCCTCATCCCTTTCACCTCCCAAGACCATTGCTGATTTCCTTTCCTCTACCATCTGGCATAACACCGCCCTACTTATTCGTAATAAATCCTTCTTCTGGAAAACATGGCATCAAAGAGGGCTGGTATGGGTTTCTCAACTCTTTTCTTCATCTTCTTTTCTGTCTTTCGCTACTCTTCGTTCTCTCTATGACTTACCCACGTCCTTCACTCTTAACTATCATTTACTTAGGGAGACCGCACTAACGACCTACAAACAACTCTCTTAATTACAGTCATCCCCTACCTCTCCCACTCCTACTTCCTCACTTCACTCATTCTTGCGTAAGGTTCCAAAAGCTGCTTCCATTTACAAATACCTTTATACTACTGACTCTCCTAGGCCCAAATCCAAAGTAGAAGAATGTTGGGAACGTGACCTTTCCACGTCCTGGCCAGTCTCATTATGGGATAAAATTTGGGTCAAGATACGTAAATCATCGAGGGCGGCAACCTTAACGCAGTCCCTGTTTTTTATTTATAACAGACTTCTCTACACACCATTTGACCTCCATAAGCGTTTCCCCAACACCTCTCACACATGTTGGTCTTGTTCCTCCCCACAAGCTACTTTGTTTCATATGCTGTTTTTGTGTACATCTGTTCATGCTTTTTGGCTGCAGGTCTGGGCTCAAATTAACTTGATCTTCCACACCAGTATCCCTTTTTCTCATACAAACATTTTCCTAGGTAGTCTATCCCCCTGTTGGGACAATGTTGATTTAAAGCCTCAGATTATTGACTTGCTACTAGCAGCTGCATTCCAGCAGATAACGGTAAATTGGAAGGACTTCACCAATATCTCCTTTAAGGCGTGGTGGTTTAATGTCTGCCATAATCACAGACTTGATACTGCTTTGGTTTTTCAGGCTCACATGGCTGCAAAGCGTTTAGACCTATGGCTCCCTATCACGCTTTACCTGGACACATGTGCTAAACGTTCGTTTCATCCACTGCCTTCACAACAAGAGGTCCTTAAACCCCCTTAAATGCTCATTGCATTCCATTTCTCTTTTCCTCATTGCATTATTTTTTATTTTATTTTCTTTCTTTTAGGTATTTTCTTCCTCCTATGATTATTGTTCAAACGCTTTTCCCTTTTTTTCATCTTACTGCCCGGTTTTTCCCTCTGATAGTACTTACAATTGTATGCTTGTTTTATTTATTATAATTCTCAAATGTTTTGCATTTCCATTGTACTTTGTATTGACACCTTGCCTTTCTCTTTTTGATCTCAAATAAAATTTTCTTGAACTTAAAAAAAAATATATTTTGTGGTTGAACATTAAACTACATTTACATATTACATTACCGTTGATCACAAATTAAGCAAGACACTTCCTTAGTTCATAATCACAAAAAAACGAATCGGCTGAACATGGCTTGAGAAAAAAATCATTGCCCTTTCTAGTGGGACAGAGGCAGAAATGCAGAAGTCTGCTGTATGGTTTGCTGAGAAGGAAAGAAAGCAAAGACATTATACTTAAACAAGCACTGGCAAAGCCAATTGGTCTTGCCTTTGTGACATCTATTTGGCTTTGTCAAAGTTTATTTATTTTTCTACATGTTGCTCAACACAGCTTGTAAAAGTAAATAAAGCCCTATAACTAAGAAGTAATCCGGACATCTGAAATGTAACTAGTTCTCCTGTAAAAGCTCTCTAATACCTTCAGGTACAGTTGGGGCTATATAAAACAGGAAAATAAAAAATAAATAAAAAGAGCTCAGACAGTGGGGAGAGAGTAAGAAATTTAAGGGATGGAGAGAGCATACTAGGTGCTAGAACCTATGCTCGTAGATATGAATGTGTTGATTGAATGAAACGGGTCGATACATTTTGCATTGATTGACCTATAAATAATAAGAAATTCGCCCATCTGTAATATAGGTTTAGGGGAGCTGGACCCATGCCAGATTTTCAGGATAAATGCCTTTTAAGCAAATACACTACCATTATATTTGTTTATATGTCCATTTATTTTGTGTAGGTACCACAAAATCCTGAATGGATCTCACTCTCAAAGGCCTTCGTTCGACACCCCCCCTTCCAAACCCCCCCCCCCTCCATCCCCCCCTGTATGCTTTTGGTTAAGAGGCCCGAATACTTCTGTATGGAAAGCTTACCCCCTTCCTGAAAGTCCTGGAGAAGAGTTTTGTAAACAGTGATAAATTACATGAGTAAGAACTGCGCCTTTGGTTAATTTTTTTAAAGGGTTTAAATTTGTAATGAAAGGAAAAATAGATTTTGTCAGAAAACTATAATTTTTTTTTGCTGCAGTGTTGTGTAACGCAAACTTGACTTGAAGGTATTGGAGCAAATTTTATGAGCACCAGTCACATTACTCAGGGTCACCATTCGTTGTTTATAGGGATGGGAGAGATTAAGTGATTTGCCCAGAATCACAGGATGTTGAGCCGACGGCAAGACTCGAAGCTGGTTCTCCAGTCAGCAGCTCTGGCTGTTACTCCACATCTTTCTTGCAGAGTTCTCTAGCTGAGGAGGGCAGGTGTAAAACTGGGGGTGTTGCTCTGAAGCCACCACTTCTCTTGTTTAGAGAGGTACGTGCAAAGGCTGCATAGGTGACTGCTGATAGAGGAATCTTCAGCCAGGGAAGAGGTGTGGTGCAGCGGCCAGGGCGACTGACTCTGTAACCGGCGGCTCACGGTTCGATCCCCGGCGCCTGATCAGCCCAGCACCATATGACTCTGGGCAAAAGCTCACTTGATCTTCCAGACGGCCCAAGCGCTTTGGCACCCTTGGGTAATTGTTTGTGCTTTACAAATAGTAGACATTTACATTTACTGCCCACAACACAAGAATGTGTGAGGGCTCCTGATACTAGTACCAAAAGGGTAGACGCGCATCCAGCCAAAAATAGCAGATGCCGGGTGAGTGCTTTGTGCAACAAATGCTCCTCGTTGAAGTGCTGATGCAACATCCATCGAATGCTTCTAAGCTCTGCATCAACGGGCACTCTTGTTCCCCCAAGAAAAAGTCCATCCTTTTTTGAGATTTAATTGTAACAGATGCACCAAGCGACTATAGTTTTTTAGCCACCACAGCAGTTTGGAAGCACATTCCACAGCAACACAGCCCCAGAATCTCGGCTTTCACCAGCCCCGTGGCTGGGGGAACAGCAGAAAAGGCGGGGTGCTGGAGCAAGGCGAGAGTGATAGGGGGGGGAGGTGGGCGAGAGCGTTCCTTGTCCATCGATGCTTCTAAGCACTGCAATAGCAGGGATGAAATGAAATATAAATACCAGTATTTGTAAAGCGTACAGCTACCTCCAAAGTGGTGTCCCTGCGCTGGGGGCCCTCGGGAAGATTAAGCAAGCTATTGCCCAGAGTCACATGGTGCTGAACTGACCTGCCACCGGTGCTGGGGATCGAACCGTGAGCCCCAGATTCCAGCATCGGTCGCCCTGGCCGCTGCGCCACACCTCTTCAACTTCGACATTGAAATGAGAAAGGCAACAGAGAGTGGGAAGGGGTGGGAGGTGGTTGGAAAAGGCAACATTGAGCGGGAGGGGGGTGGAGCTGAAAACACAAAGGAGAGCGGGAAGGGTTGAAAACACAAAGGAGAGCCTGAGGGGGGTGGGTAGGTGAAAACACAATGGAGAGTGGGCAGGAGGTGGGTCAAAATACAACAGAGGGCAAGGGGAAGATGAGGGACTGCTGACAGAAGCACTCGCAAAAGTAAATTAAAACTAGAATTAGTAATACATCGGGTTCACCTATATAATGAATACTAAGCAGTTTTCATCAATCACGGCCTGAGACGAATGAAAGAGCTCCTTGACAACCATCATGGGAGTAGAGAGGATGTGGTGCAGCAGGTAGATATGCTGACTGGAGAGCTGGGATTCCAGGTTTGAGTTCACGGGCGCAACATTCTATGATTCTGGGCAAATTACTTAATCTCTCCCGGTGATTAATTGCAGCTATATAAGACTGCTGCAAGTTGAAAAAGCAGAAAGAGGCAAAACTTTATTTATGAAAAAATAATTCCACCAACGCGGATGTTAACAGTATTTTGGTGGCAGGAAACTGATAAGAGAAGCAAATGAGAAACAAGCATTGCTAAATGGAGGAAAATATGCTACAGCCAATAGAAATGAAGGAAAAGTAATTAGCATGCACCAGAACCAATGAGAAGTCTAGTAAGAGAGGAGGCGGGACGTAACTCCATTTTAAGTTTATATTAAAAATAATAGATTTCTCAAGCACAGCGCAAGCACTGTGCAGGCGAAACCTAAAAATGGAGTACTCTTGCAGACTACCTCAAATGTATTTGTTGTGAAAGTATCTGTATGGAAAACGTCCTGATGAAGGGGGCTCTGGTACTTATGGTTCCAAAACAAGGGTCATCACCAGGACTTGAAATACCCTCCATCCTTCCCCCTCCAGGGCATTGTATTCTGCTGATCAGTGCCCATAGCATGAGACATTCTAGAGCTGCTATTACACCACTCCAGCAACATCCTGCTAATTGGAGAACTTACCGGAAGCCACTGCTTCCAGATGTCTTATGCTCTTATCGTTGAAGTAACCCACTCTGTTACATGGAAGCTATGCAACTCCCTGCAAGGGCAACAAGTACCTCATACATCAGAACCTCTCATGCGATGACAGGCATAAGGTTGCAGCCTAAAGAGGAATCAATGCTTTCAATACACAGGCAATGTACTAGCTATCCAGTAACCACCATCCCCTGTTGTCTATGCACATGTGAGAGTCAAACAACACACTGGACCTATGTGCCAAATAAATGCACCCAGACAGTGAAAGAAAGCCCCACCTCCAATTTTCATACAGGATGAGCCCGCTTCCAACCAGTAGTAATCCCTGCTGCAAGTAATAGCCCTTCGAACAATCACGTCACATACCAATCCAGTGGAATCCATTCCTTTGGAGCAGAACTGGCCCACAGGGTAGCTTCTCACAGCTATTGTTTAGGACTGCCTAGGTCACATTCTCGGAGAGGTGGGCTAGTACGAACCAGAGCTACACCACTGGAAGGCCAGTCTGTCCCCACCCACAGTTTCTACTGAGCTGAAGGCAGCAAATGCAGTCCCTTCTAAACAGCAGACTGGCTTTTGAAAGGAAAGAAATCTCCTTACCCAAGGAACAGGTTTGTTGTTTGTGTATACTGCAGGGAAGCTTCTGCTGGTTTAGCATAGTGACTTCCACCAGGAAGGACACTTGCCCTGGATGGATGTGAAACTGTGGCAGCTCTGACTTGTATATTATGTGATTCAGGCAAATGCAGCTGAATTCTTCAAATATTCAGATAAAACATCAATATGAGCTGAATGATTCTTTATAGCTAAAACGTCAAGCCTGACAATTTTATAAACTTTATAAAAACTAAAAATGATACACCAGTGAATGCACTTAGACATAGTCTGTCACTGTTCTTATTTTCAGTAGCACAACCTATTTCCACATTTAAACACAGATATCATAAATGTAATAGTAAATATGTTTAATCTGTAAAATTAACATGTCTGAACTATGGTCATGTTTATATCCACCAGCCTTTGAAAACCACAAAGGGTTAAGTAGTACAAAGCTGTAAAGAGATATGGCCGGATCTCATAACATTTTGGACTGGTGCTAAGCTAAGGCAGTGCTGGGTACCACCATGTTTTACTATCGTATTATGAAAGCAGGTTTCTGGAGGTGGTAATGTGTGCCAAGAATGTTCATGACTAATAAATCAGGACACTCTGCTTATTATGCAGGTAGCTTATTGAACCAGAGAGTAACCCCTCACCACAGTCATGCCAGGCGCAGCTAGCCACCAATTGTCAACTCGAGAACTCGGAGCCCCAAAGACACCACAGAAAACCTGAGCGTCATAAGGAATTCCACAACTGTCCATCACAACAAACCTATTCAGGCTCCTCAAATCCACACAGAACCTGAAGGACCCATCCTGGTAATAACTACTGGAGATAATCACTCTGCAGCCTATCCAACATTTGTTGAATAATCTCCTAGACTTTTGGTCTCACTGCCATGGGTACCTTCCGTGCCATATATTTCACAGGCAAAGCATTTATTTTTTGCTCTCATGTACATAGTTATTAGCCACCCCTAACAGATTGCATTAACATCACTGTTTAGATTAGTACTGGCACCACGGAAAATCCATAAAGAAACAGGCGTCATGGGTGCTTAAAATAATACACTCACTCGGACATCTGGGTTACCTGCAGCATCTAATCTTAAACCACAGTCTTCTAGCCAGTGCTTAATTGTACTGATGTTTCCAGTTGGTGGGTCCCAGCACTAAGCTAGGGTTTAATTTTTAAAAGGGAGAAAGCAGAGGTGAAAAACGAACCTACAAGAGTAAGGAAGTGTAGGGAGGTGGAATAAAGGGGCAGGAGGTGAAATCAAAAATAGACAGCTTCAGAATTCTGCAACTCCTCCATTCAGCAGGGCTGCGGCGATCTCGTGAGAAAAAACATACATATATACTTTACAAATTAAAGACTTCTGGGATGATGGGATTAGCCACAGCACCTAACCTGAGATCAGAGTGAACCATCTGAGATGCCTAATCATAGTAATATCAATTGTCTGCGACTCCTATTTACATATTCCACACTCCAACCCAATTGTCAGTTCAGTTTATCTGGGTGTAATAAACACCATTAGTCATCAGGATTTTACTAGATTATTATTAAATACAGACTCCGATTTACTATGATTTTGGTTTGAGTCACTTTTGTGGCACAGCACCTATGTAAAGTCACTTTTGGCATTTCCTAGGTAATGCAAAGCCACTTTGCGTAGGTTAGTAAAAGCGAAGTATCACAAAGCAGCGGGCATAGTGCAAGTGCTCAAACAGAATATAGCATGGACGATGGGAGGTTTCAATTTAATTTAGAAAAGCTCCAACCTTCCTAGTATCATTTAGTTTTTTTATATGTGTTTGTGAATTAAATAAAAAATCTCATCATTTGCATATTAGTTTGATGAATGCTTATTTCTGTATTTTATGTGTATTGCTTTGCAGTTCAAATGATTAAAAATACTTAGGGCGGGGGGCCTTCGGCATCGAGTAATGACTGATTGGTGGTCCCCAGATTCTAATAATGATTCAGTGTGGGTCCCTGGGTTCCAGTAATGATTAAGTGGGGGTCCACAGGTGTCAAAAGGTTATGATCCACTGGCTTAAAGCTTTAAGTACATCAAGAAATATTTCTTGACCAGACTCTCACTCATATACAGTCTAGGCATGACTATAATTACAAATACAATCCAGGAAAAACAGGCTATGGAAAATGCAAATAAAGTCTCACCTCAAACACTTCAGGCCAGACCTGTTGGATTTGACCATGTTTGTTTTTTCTAGCTGGCTAGCGTGCATGCACATACATTTGTGGGTGCTGTCTTGGAATGATTTATTCTTAAAGCAAAAGAAAAAACATTCCTAGATGGCTTTCATTGAATGGTTTTTATTTTGCTATAACAAAAATTATTATAAGATTACCATTTTCCATGTGTGCACATGCATTATTATTCTTAAAGCATAGGAAAAAATATTCCAGAAGGGGTGCCTTGCATGCATAGTTGCACGGGCTTGCAATGGTTTAAAAAACATTGAAAGATGGTCATCTCCAGACTGTCCGATGGGCCTTGGCTTCCCTTCGACCCCTAAGGCTGTTATAAAAAGCCTGGGGATGTGGCATGAGGATACTTTAACTATGGGGGTTCAGGCCATATAAACCATGGCCATTTGATTTGGAATACTGCGAATACTCTGCAAGATTCTACCCTTGATTCCTTAGACCCTTAGATGAGTGGTGGTTCAGGCACTTGTCCTCTCGCGCCTGGACTATGGTAACTCTTTGTACTTGGGGTCTCTCAAAGGAGTGATCTGGAACCTGCAGGCTGCCCAAAACGCGGCCGCGCGTGTATTGCTTGGAACTTCCAGATCACAGTAAGTTAGACATGGACGGAGATCGCCACTGGCTTCCGATTGCTCAAAGAGTGGAATTTAAATCATTCTGCATTGCCCACTGTGCTCTAAAGGCCGAGGCCCACCCATCCTACCTCAGCTTGTCATTCGTTACAACCCCAACTGTGCACTTCGGTCGTCGAATCACCACCTGGCTGCCATCCCGGCTCTCTTTCTGCCTCAGGGTATTGCTACCTCTTGTTTCAGTGCTGGGATGCCTTTGGGTCACTATCCGCTCTACAAAGTGCATGAATAGAAATAGACACGAGCTGGCGGTAGGAGGAAGGTGGCTGGGGGCAAGAGGATGCTGGGGAGGGGCTCATCATTTTTTTTAAATAATGAGAGCAAGAAGGTGGGAATGGAGAGGGAGCAAGAGGCAACAGAATGAAGAAGAAAAAATAGTGTCACATGCACTGCCACACAAGGTCTGACACCAGCAATAGAAGGAAACACCTCAACCAATCAAAATACAATGAGTCAGAAATGCTCCTTGGGTAGGATAAGCACAAGAATAGGGAGGAAAGTAATGAAATCAGGATCAGAGACTTGAGATTTGGCAAGAAAGCCACTGAATCATGTGCACGGTAACAACAAACCTACCCTGAATCTCTACTGGATACAATCGGTCGGTTGCAAATAGCCAGCTAAGACTGTCTCCACCGAAGTAGTGATTTAAATCTATTTGAAATTATCTACCTTGAAAGTCACCAAACATGAACAAGTCTTACGAGTATTGTTTGAGGGAGAGGTTCTGAAATCTGCTGGTGTATTGTCAATATAGCAAGCACTGTGAGTGAGCAACTGAATGAGTGAGTGCATGCTTGGGAGTATGAGTGAGTGTGTTTATCAGAAAGCCATACAGTCAGTGAGTTAGAGTAGTGCTTCTTAACCCATGGTCCAGGGAACCCTGGAGGACCACAAAACCGTCATGGCACCTCCCGGTTGAAGCACATCGCGTGACAACAACACGAGCCCAGGAACTGCCTGTCTGAATTCCCAGTTACAAGCACGCTTTCTTGTTTCGGCACACCCTCACCACGGAAAGTCGTCTGGTAGTGAGCCCATTTGTTGCCTCTGCTACATGCACATAGATGCAGCTAGTAAATCGGTAATCCTTGTTATCCGTAGTAAATAATCAACTGGTTATCTGAATTAAATATACCCCGGTCCGGCCCGGAGCTTCGTTCCTGGCCCCAGCGTTAACTTGCACATTTGAAAATATTCCGCAGTTTATTCCTGTGACACTTTTTTTGGAGGTCTTCTCTCCTATGCAGCACCTGGCCTTTTGCAGCCCAAATACGCCCGCATATAGCATTTAATGTTTCTGCCCTACATCGGTTATCTACCCGACTCTCAGTTCCAGGTTCTGTGCTTTGATTATTGTCCTGGCCTTCCTCTTTTGAAGCATATCTGCTCGATATACCACTGATTTGTTGAAAATTAATTGTGGCACTCCTGATGAAGGCAGCCCCTGTGCCGAAACGCACGTTGAGAAAGAACTTTTCATCACACAGCCACGTTATATCAGCCTCTGTCCATAAATGTCTGTCAAAATGAGATATGTTTATCCATCATATGTCCGTGTAAATTCATTATTTAGATTTAACTGTTAAGCTGCCACACTAAACAATGAACACATTGTATTTGACTTGTAATGTATCTAATTGTATGTTGATTTGCTCTTATATGTCCACTTTGTAATATAAATATGAATAAAGTGAATTTCCATATGCTTCTCCTTTACACTGAGTTCTAGTTATCCCTCTAGCTATGTTGAAAATATATTGATGTGATTTGTATCATTTGAACTGCCTAGGAAACTTTTCTTCCATTGTTGGACCACAAAACCTACTCAGATGGTCCACCGCAACTTAGAAAGTTAAATAATATTAGCAGATTAATAAAGTGTATATAAATGAAGAAGCAAAATGTATAATTGAACATTTTAAAATGTTCTGTAAATGTTTAGGAATTTGAAATTGGTGGCTAGAAATTAAGTTAGAATCCTCAGATTGATTTGTGGGACCAGTGCACGTGCATCAAACAGAATAAACAATGAACAATGAGTGGGCTAAATTTAATTTAGATAAACTCCAACCTTCTCATTAAAATTTAAAAAAATAAAAATAATTATATTTCTTTGTGAATTTAATAAAATCTTTTAATTGTGCATTTGTTTGATGAAAGCTTCTTTCAATAGTTTTTGTGTACTCTTTTAAGATTCAACCATCAAAAATGGGTAGGCCAGGGTCCTCGGCTTCCAGTAATGACTAAGTGGGAGTCCCCAGATTCCGATAATGATTCAGTGGGGAGATCCCTAGGCTCTAGTAACAACTAAGTGCTGGTCCACACAAGTGAAAATATTAAGAACCACTGAGTTAGCGGGTGCATGATTTAGAGTGGTTCCGCAAGTAAATGAGTAAGTGAAGGAGCGAGTGTCTGACTACATGAGTATGAGTGAGTGTATAGTGTAAAGTGAGTGAGTTAGAGTGGGTAAGTTGAAGTGTTTGACTGCGTAAGTGAGGGAATAAGCCAGTAAAGTGAGAAACCACGTTATGAAGAAAACCTCCTTTAGAAATAGAGAAAATGCAGAATCTTAAAACAACCGTAATTTCAGAACTATATGACATAACAAAGAAGGTAAAATACTTTAATAAAACCTAAAACAACAACTGTCAAACACTTGGGCCTCCTTTTTTAGTGGCCAACCTAAAATGTACAGAAAAAGTCTGATGCCTTGTCTGGCCAAAGCAAAACACATGTCAGCTCAGTAGAACTGTACACCTGTATAGTCAATAAAAATCTACATTTGATTTTATAAAGAATAAATACACCATTCTAAAAGCACAAGAGTCTCAAGTGGATTTTTACTCATTCAATTAAGAGTTGAGAAGTTTACAATCGGATCCTCCTAAAACCCATTCAGGCATTCAATTGTTCGGCTGTGTTGTAACAAAACACAAGACTTAATATCCTTGCCGACATTTCTAGCTTGGTATCTTGTGTGCACGTGTCCTAACAACTGCATATTGCGAGACGAGAAGCTTATGAAATAATCAGTAATGTGTGCTTGTAGAGTGACACAGCAGAACTATTCACACATCACAATTACATATACATGAGTGAGTTAAACAGCACACAGCATGACATTAGATGCCAGCCCCCTCGAATACTGGTGCTTAATGACGGGGTTGAAACCTTGCCTTGTCGCGTGCCTCGGGGGAGTCGGGGAGGGGCCCTGCGTCAGACTAGACATTTCCATCAGCAGAATGACAGGTTCACGTTACACTGAAAGCGTCGGGCGTCGGAATATTTACACATGCTCGGCTTCTCCCAGGCGGCCCGAGATACGGCTCAGTAACTACACAAGAGCACAGCCCCGCCCCCACCTCCAGCTGCCCCTCGGAGCCCCACGCTCACATCACAGGTGCCCCCAGTCCGCAGTGGCAGCTGCCTCTCCCGTCCCAGCCCCACGTACACCACAGAGACGCCCCTCCCAGCCCAGCGCACACCTCACAGCTGAACTTGAAGATAAGGCGCCGCCTCGCCCTGCCAGCGCGTCGCTGCCGTGGCAGCTCGGAAACAGTGCCTTGCAGCCGTGTGCTTTCACAAATGCCACTTCACTTGAGCAGCAAAGCATGGGTCGCTGTTAAAGCTGCTGCCAAGGTGGCACATGGGAAGGCGCCCCCTGCCAGGAACCTCGAAGAAGTTGGCAGTGAAAAACTTAAACACTTACCTTCCTCGCAGTTTAGTGGTTTTCAGACTGGCCCCCGATTTGAAGGCAGCCAGGACCTGGATTTAAGAGCCCCCTCGTGCCAGGCCCCCGTGTTCCGCAGTGACCAGCCCCTGGAAGTGAGCCTTCCTTGGGTTTCCAATGAAGAAAGAAGCTGCCTGCTCTCTTGCACTTTTTTTTCCTGCGTGATGTCACATCCTGATTTTGTCTCGAGCTGCACAGCTGTCCTTGTACTCACTTCATGAGAAAAAAACACAACCCTAAGAAGTTACCACCCACACCCCCCACAGTTCCCGAGTTCCTCTTCCCACACGAAGTCATAACCGCCCCCCCACCCCTCACTCACACAAAAGTTCGGGTCTTTCAGAAGTTTACCCGGACTCGAGAACACTTACTTGGTTTGCTCACTATCCGAGGGGCTTCTCCTCTTCAACCCACTGTAAACACAGCGTCCTCACCTTTCACGTCCCTCGCGCTCTCCTCCCGTGAAGGAGCACACTACACGCCGTGTCCATGGAGAGGAGGGCACACAAAACAGGCACACACACACACTCCAGACCCGTCCGCGCGCGGCAGCATCCCTCGCTGAAGCCAGAGCCGCTTATCACTCTGAGACAACAGCCCTCGCGCTTCCGCATCCGCGAGCCGTGTTTAGGAAGGAAGGGAGGTCACAGGATTTAGTAAAACCTGTCAATTAATGATGAGCGTCACCGGCAGCGCGCGGCGGGGTCTAACACTGACGCCGCATCTCACGCGGACGGCGGCCTCTGCGTCAGTCACTTGGGGTGACCGTACTGTACACTGTTTACATACAACTATAGAAACACACAACTTGACTAGAGGAGGCCGGAATGATGGTTTCTCGGCTGCTGCTCTCACAATGACCCCGCATGGGGTCCAGCGTTACCCTTCTTAAATGCCCTGGGACTATTTCTCATATATATGGGACTATTTCTCATATATATGGGACTATTTTTCATATATATATTTTCATACCATTGTTCTGCTAATGTTGGTGTGTATTTGCTTATAATGTATGCACTGCAGAATATAATTGCGTCTAGACACATAGGCAAGACGCCGTGGCATGTCAATAGTTACAAGAGGCTGCATAGATTACAAAGTTGAGGTTGCAAGTTACTTATGTAGGTTACACAGTGGTTACAAGTTTGAATGCGTAGTAAAATGTGCTACTTTACTCACTTTATGTCGAGGGCACATAGTGTGGGGGCTGTGCTGCCAAGACTGGGCAGTCATGGTTCCAAAGACCGAGTCAAGTAGGCAATTGAAAGGTGGAGAGCAAAAAGCTCATGCATATAAGGGAGAAGCATGCATGGATGCTGTACGCAATACAACACACATGTGAGGCATGTAGGCCAGCACACCCATGAAGAAGGAGAGAGCATAGAAGAATAGTCCTGGGGTTAGAACAGATGAGTCTTGAGCCTCGAGCCTCTATCTGAACTACATTAGTACCTTGAATGTTGATTGTACACATGAAAAATTGTACATATTGTGCTTGGAGACAGTTGATAAATTTGACTTGTGGGCCGCCATCTGTGTTTGTACTACACAATTGCTTGTGTTATGGCATTTCACACTTGGTTGCAAAAGGAAAGAGCATTAGGGGCATCCATGACCTATGGAATCTGTCATTTTGCCAGTCTTGGATGAACTTAGGAATGGAGCTGACAATGGCACTCCCAATGCCCTGGTCCTTTTGGACCAGTAAGCTGCATTCGACACACAGTCGATCATACTATTCTTATTGACCTTGTCAGCAATGCTGGAATCCAGGGTCTGGCGTTGAAGTGGCTCTCTTCTTTTCTAAGCAACCGGTTTCAAGCGGTGCGGCTTGGCAACTTCTCTTCCAAAAAGAGGGAATTAAGAAGTGGTGTTCCCCAGGGCTTCTCTCTCTTCCCCCTCCTTTTTAATTTGTATCTCTGTCCCCTAATTCGCTCACTGAGAGAAAGGAAGATAGGAACGTACAACTATACTGATGATCTTCATTTGGTGTTCGACATCAATTCCTCAGCTTCCTCAGTAAACGTCTTTCAAGCCACCATGATCTTCATTAGTGACTGGATGAATAGAAAACAACTTAAGTTGAACCCAGATAAAACCAAGCTGATTCTCACGGGTGGCGCTTCCAACCCATAATAATTTCAAAAAGGGGGTGGTGATGGACAGAGTATCTGAGTTAATCAGACCACTCCTACCCAGTCAACAGATCAGGGCTTGATCCATCACCGTTTTTTAGCTCACTGCACCATCCCAGCTCAGAACCTGGCTATATGCAAATTAGTCTGTCCCTGGCCCAGTGCATCATGGGAACAGGGCAGACCAAACTACCAAGCCAATTCTTCACTGGAAAGGAAACAAGCTTCCGGGGACCGGTTTCTGGCATTACAGCCGTCTGGCATTACAGCCGTCTTCGGCCCGGCTTGCTTGAATCCTGAGGGTGCAGTGAGCAAGGGACTCATGTCTGAGCATACCCTTCCACACTCATGGTGGCCAAAATAATTTCAAAAAGGGGGTGGTGATGGACAGAGTATCTGAGTTAATCAGAACACTCCTACCCAGTCAACAGATCAGGGCTTGATCCATCACCGTTTTTTAGCTCACTGCACCATCCCAGTTCAGAACCTGGCTATATGCAAATTAGTCTGTCCCTGGCCCAGTGCATCATGGGAACAGGGCAGACCAAACTACCAAGCCAATTCTTCACTGGAAAGGAAACAAGCTTCCGGGGACCGGTTTCTGGCATTACAGCCGTCTTCGGCCTGGCTTGCTTGAATCCTGATGGTGCAGTGAGCAAGGGACTCATGTCTGAGCATACCCTTCCACACTCATGGTGGCCAAAATAATTTCAAAAGGGGGTGGTGATGGACAGAGTATCTGAGTTAATCAGAACACTCCTACCCAGTCAACAGATCACGGCTTGATCCATCACCGTTTTTTAGCTCACTGCACCATCCCAGTTCAGAACCTGGCTATATGCAAATTAGTCTGTCCCTGGCCCAGTGCATCATGGGAACAGGGCAGACCAAACTACCAAGCCAATTCTTCACTGGAAAGGAAACAAGCTTCCGGGGACCGGTTTCTGGCATTACAGCCATCTTCGTCCCGGCTTGCTTGAATCCTGATGGTGCAGTGAGCAAGGGACTCATGTCTTAGCATACCCTTCCACGCTCATGGTGGCCAAAATAATTTCAAAAAGGGGGTGGTGATGGACAGAGTATCTGAGTTAATCAGAACACTCCTACCCAGTCAACAGATCAGGGCTTGATCCATCACCGTTTTTTAGCTCACTGCACCATCCCAGTTCAGAACCTGGCTATATGCAAATTAGTCTGTCCCTGGCCCAGTGCATCATGGGAACAGGGCAGACCAAACTAACAAGCCAATTCTTCACTGGAAAGGAAACAAGCTTCCGGGGACCGGTTTCTGGCATTACAGCCGTCTTCGGCACGGCTTGCTTGAATCCTGATGGTGCAGTGAGCAAGGGACTCATGTCTGAGCATACCCTTCCACACTCATGGTGGCCAAAATAATTTCAAAAAGGGGGTGGTGATGGACAGAGTATCTGAGTTAATCAGAACACTCCTACCCAGTCAACAGATCAGGGCTTGATCCATCCAACCCATGGCATTCCAACTTTTAGCCATCCTCTTTGGGTAACTCCCCTGCGCCATTTAGCTCTGCTAAAAGTTTGGGAATAGTGATTTCCAAAGACTTGTTCCTGAGCGCCCAGATCGGCTCAGTGGTTTCCGCTAGTTTCTTCCAACTGCGCAGAATAAAAAAAATAAGCAGATTCTTGTCAGGGAAGCTTTGACCCTGGTTATCTTAGCCTTGGTTATTTCTCGATTGGACTATCCTAATTCATTGTATGTTGGCATCCCAGCTTATCAACTGAGACGCCTGCAGTTGGTTCAAAATCAAGCCGCTAGACTTCTTTTTTATCTACCTAAGTGGCAGCACGTCAAACCTCTTATGAAGAATCTGCATTGGCTACCTGTGGCCGAGAGGTGTGCTTTCAAGGTGGGATGCATTATCTTTAAAGCTCTTCACGGCAATAGTCCAACCTTCATTTCCTCCAAGATCCAATGCTACATCCCTTCTTGAGATTTGCGGTCCTCCCACTCGAACCTGCTGGCAAGGCCCTCTTTCAAACGCAAGAAGCACAGTGGCTCTAGATTCGCCAACTTGGCCCCTCAATTTTGGAACTCACTCCCTGTGGAGTTAAGATCGGTGACTTCCTATGCCCAGTTTAGAAAACTGCTTAAGACACGGCTATTTAGTCAAGCTTATGGTCAGGGCACAAGTCCTAAAACATGCATTGGCATTGCCAATAGGTCTCGCTTGTGGGACCTTATAAGTATTTAGTTATGCAGCACAATATCCTTAGTGCAACAACATCAACTGTTGCATGCCTAAACACTTATAAGGTACAAGGTTTAGCCGTGCAACAGCTGATGTTGTTGCACCAAGGATATTGTGCTGCAAAAATAAATACTTATAAGGTCCCACAAGCGAGACCTATTGGCTATGCCAATGGTTGTTTACGAATTAACCACTGCTATGCAGCCTTGGTATTTGGCAGCTGTACCTGGATGGTGGGCTTTGAGGTAGCTTTGCGCACCCGCACTTCTCATTTTACAAATTGAGCACTTGACATAGGTGTGAATTGCCCCGAAGTCTGTTCCCTGTTGCAGTCATGGGCTTCACAAACGTGCATAGACGAACGTTCCCTTCATTACACGAGGCCAGTTGACAGGTAAGCCTGCTCTTAAGCGCCCTCCCCTGTTCCTCGCAGTGCTAAGCCCCGCCCCTTTCCAGCCCTGCCGAGTTGTTTATCGCTGTTCACAGGGGCCGCCGCGCTTGTTTTCTAGTTGCCAATTAAAGCAGGTTATTCGGTACAGAGTAATTCTCCTCCAGCAGGCACGGCCTTTTAAGGTGCGACAGCATGTAAACGCCTCACAAAAAGTAAAGAATCAAAAAGTCATTTGATGCATAATTGATCGCCTGTGTGTATGCGTATGCATGTGTGATTTGAGGCGCGCCCAGGAACTTCGAGTCTCACTCTAATAAGGCAATTCAAAATAACACCAGGACTTTTTAGCCTGGGAAGGTTGGATAACGGCGCCCTTGTGGGAAATCGGCACCAAAGAAGAAATCAGGGGAAGCAAAATATTTCAAGCGCCAAATGATTTTAATGATCTATAGTGATAAAGTGGTAAACAAGGGAGAGAGCAACACGAGTGGTGGGGGAAAAGCACGAGGGAGACAGCAACACAGGAAGAATTACACGAAGGAGACAGCAACACATGGCAGAGAAGATGAGCGGCGCACGGAGACAAAGTGAAATAATGCGCCACCAAAACGTTAACGGCGTCCTTGTGGGAAATCGGCACCAAAGAAGAAATCAGGGGAAGCAAAATATTTCAAGCGCCAAATGATTTTAATGATCTATAGTGATAAAGTGGTAAACAAGGGAGAGAGCAACACGAGTGGTGGGGGAAAAGCACGAGGGAGACAGCAACACAGGAAGAAGTACACGAAGGAGACAGCAACACATGGCAGAGAAGATGAGCGGCGCACGGAGACAAAGTGAAATAATGCGTCACCAACACGTACCTGATAATGCAGAGCGGCCGGGAAACTGAAAGTACGGTCGGCCGGCCAGCCATGATTAATTAGTTAGGGGAGGAGAAGCCGCAGAGCGCACGCGAAGCCCTTTGATGTGCTGTGCGGCCGTGAATGCGCGTGCTTGTTTGATCACGTGATTCACGTGAACTTAATGAAAACCGCAGCGCAAGAAGCCCTTGGTTTGACGAGGATTTCGAGCACTTGAATTCTCGCTCCGCTCAATGCGCTTGCGCGCATTGATAGGTCGCGAGACCTAAAAAGAAGTGAGGGGACGCAGACATCATGACAGGAAGTGACGTCACGAAAGGTGGCTTGCACCATCAGACCCATTGCCTCCCCTCACTTGCCCCTTAGATGCAATTGCATGAGGGAAGCCAGCACGTGAGCAGTGTTCTGAATGAGCTACGATCTCGCCCCAGAGAGGCCAAAGAGTGAATGTGTGGCTCCATTTGCTCCAGTAATCGAGCTCCTGGGTACTTCCTTATAATTTCAAAGAATTTTCATTGTTTAGTTACAACCATAAAAATGTTACAATACAATCAATTATTAAAAAGATAAGAAAGAGATCCATTATTGACCCTGTGCAAAGGTGAGATTGTACAATAATAAAATAAGCCATAGTTGTAGTCTGCATATAAGTATCTAAAACCCAGCAACCTGACCGATCTGCTTGGGGCAGTGGGTAAAACGATTCAAGTACATAGTGCAAATAATTGATGCCCGAAGGGTGTTGGTGGGTTAATATAATGCCAGGCTGAGCCTATATGGGAAGCATATTGGGGGTAAAACTGATGGGAGTTTGGCAAGAGGGACCACTTTCCCTCCTAGAGTGTTGCACTTACCCGGGGCGAACCTTGACATGCCATTTCCTGATTCTAGGTCTCGCTGTGAGGTAGTCCGTTATCAGTTTTTGAGAGAAGATAACAGAGTGAGGATCTCCAGGACTGGGTCGATGTTGGTCCTCAAGCTTCTTGACATATTTAACACACCTCAATAGGGATCTTGTGTCAGTGTGGGAGAAGCACAGTGACGAAGCCTCCAGGGAAGAGCACGTTTCCTTCTTTAGGTAAATTGGTTTCAGGAGACACCTGGGGACGAGACAACAGTGCAGAAGGTGTAACCATGATTTATTCTTCTTATAATTGCAGAGTCTGCAGGCCCCCTCCTTGCCCGGTTGGGCCCATGGGTTAAAGTCAGCCACTGGTAGGCCTAACAAGTGCATAAATAGAATGTCTCTGGGGACCCGTCTGTTTATGCCTTCTGAAAGGTATGTCTGTGGCCTCCAAGTTAGGTAGGAATTGTTCAAGAGAGATGTTTGAGGACTTTAAGGAGCTGGTGTCTAGCAAGTTTGAAGTTGTTTTTAGCTGCATGTTGATCTCCCTTTTCCAGGCTGTGTAAGTGATAGCGTCTGAGTTTTACGCTCGACCTTTGAATTGTAGAGAGGCTATTGCTTTTTGAAATTGTTGGTGCAAAGGGTTCCCAGGGCTCTCAAATGTCTCTTTTAGATGAGCTTTGTTTGTGTTTGCAGGTGCTTTTGGAACCCTTATATAAAATTTTAAGGTGTCAGCCTCACAGGTGAAGGATTGTCTTGTGAGGCCCAGTTCCAAGCGTAGTCTGGTCCTCCGTATGTATCTGGACAGTTGAAATACTCTCTTGAAGGTCATGCATTGAGCGTGTTCTAGGTTGGGGGCGCAGGCCTCAGGAAAAGCCTGTTGCCCGTAGTGTAGTGCTGGGAGAAGAGAGGCCTTCATGACCTTCAGTATTGGTGCAGCCAAGGCTCTGTTTAAGATCTTATTGAGACAGGTCAGGCAGTATACGGTGGCTCCGGTTTTTATTTTCAGGGCAGCCAGGAGGGCCTTTGGTCTGAGGTCTCAATGAACAAGGCAGAAAATAGCCCTCAGCGCCATGGTATGCAGAGACCCTTCAGCTAGAAAAACAAAGCTGCAGGCGACGAGAGGAAATGGAGACATACTGATGAATCCCATGAAAAAGAAGCATATAGACTTTCTTCATCTAAATACAAAGCCCTTCTCACTAAAGAAAAAACAGCATTTTTTACATCCCAGATTGAATATTCTAAAAACTCAGCCAGGGAACTTTTCCAGTTGATAAACAATCTAACTAAGCAACCAGAAGTCAAAGGAATCTGCAATAGCCAAATCTTTTGCAATACCATTGCCCAACAAGTCAGGAATAAAGTTGATCAAATTTACAACTTATTCAACTATTCTAAAAACCTAACTTCACAAGCGGTTGACCTCATTGGTAACAACAATATGGCAAACAACATCTCCCTGGTCTCTTTGAGTAATTTCACCCCAGTCACGGTTACACAGGCTGAGAGCCTTATTTGGACCACAAAATCAGGGTCTCCGGATGATCCTTGTTCCCGTGCTAAAACAAATCCCGGAACTTATAGCAAAGTTCTGGCAAGTATCTTTAACTCTATGTTTAATAAAGGTATCTTCCCCATTCCATGGAAGAGGCCATCCATTCTTCCTTGACCCAGAAGATCCCTCCAACTACCGACCCATTTCTAGACTCTCTTTCCCAGCTAACATAATAGAAATAATCATGAATAATCAACTGACTCAATCCATTAAAGATTATAATCATTTGGACCCTACACAATTTGGGTTCAGAACATAGCACTGAGGCAGCTCTGACTAAAGCCACCGATGAACTTACTTAAGATCATCTTAGATAGAGGAGGAACTGTGACTCTGATCCTGTTGGATCAGCAGCTTTTGACAACCTGGACCACCCAACACTGATTCGTCACCTGGAGGGCTTAGCCATAAAAAGTATAGACTTGGAGCTACTTAAATCCTTTCTAAAAAACAGGGATACCATGGTGAAGCTGGAGAATTTCAGCACCAACACCTTCTCTCTGCCTTGGGGAATACCACAGGGATCTTCACTTAGCCCCACTCTTTTTAATTTATATGTATAACAGAACTCGCCCCTCGGATTCAATAATTTTGTAACATGTGTGTTTTTGAGTGGCCAAGTTGAGGAGGTATCAGGCAACAGCTCTCCAAAAAATTCCCAGATTAGCTGTGAAAAGGAGATGAGTGAGGATGCACCCCTGCTTCAGGAAAACATCAGTTGTGATTTTAGAGGTTACAGTGTTGGGGTCTGTTCTCATACGAACCCAGGTGTTTGAGTACAGAGAGATGATGGCCATGAGCAATTGCTGGAGCAAACCCCCCATGTTTAGTTTCCTTCAAAGAGTGCTACGGTATACCTTGTCGAATACGGCGCTGAAGTCAAGAAAACAGCTGAAGAGTGGAGGCTGGCTGTTTTGGGCTACTCAATGACTCAACGAGGCAAGTTCAGTGATGTCATCATTTGTTGAGCGGCGACCCATTCCTCTAGCTGTTTGAGAAGAGAGTGAGCGTAGGCTTTGGCCTCTAAGTCCAGGAGGTCTATGAGTCGATAGTTGGATGGAATCGTCGAGTCTCCTTTTTTGAAGATCAAGCTTAGGATGGAGCTCCTCCACAAATGTGGGGTCTGCGCCCCAGAGTAAGCTTGGTTAAAAAATGGTGGTTAACACCTATGCCGAGTCCTCCAGAGTGCATTTAAATATGCCGGCTGGAAGGCCTTGCTCTCTGTTATTTTTCATGGCTTTTTTATGTTTACAGACCTGGGTGGCCAGAACTTGCATTTCTCCACGGGTCTGGTCTACAGTTCCCTGGCCAGGGTGTCACTTGATCCTATTGGCAGACTGTTATATAGTGCTTAATATGTCACACCCAGGATCCTTCTGGAACCGCGTTGTACCTAGTACAGTTGGGAGATCTGAGTTTATTGATGTAATTCCAGAAATGGGTCAGGCTTTTTTTCTTACAGCATTTGGTGTTTTTTAGCCATTCTTTTTGTTCAGAATTTTTCTTTGCCCTCCAAGTAAATTTTTTGCATGTTTTGGGCATATTAACAATGTTTTTTGTGAAGTATGCTGTGGGATTTAGCTTGTGAGTGTGTGTTGCCCTTATTAATGCAGTAATGATTCCCTGATACTTCCTTATAGGTAGGTGAGCTTAGAACTTATATAGAAACACTTTTTTGTTTAATTGCAAATCACAGGAAAATACGAAATGTGCAAAGAAAGGCTATTGATAGTTTTACATTACGGTAACCTGAATACATAGATTTAACTAAGACTAATAAATGAACAATGAAGAATGAAAAGAAAAATATTAATAGCAGAGCATAGAGATGGGCCACCAGTTCTGGTAAAGAACTGCTCTTTCTTTTAGGTAGACATGCACATGTAATCAGAAAAAATGGTGTCACTCACAATGCGAGAGAGGCAACAGCTGAAGTGGGCTGACCCATTGCCCCATGATGTATACTGTGGTAAGTGGAAGCAACATGTGGATACAGTTGAACATATTAATGGATGAAGAGGGCTAACCTAAAGGCCATCTATGTATGTATACGCATGTATTGTTTATTTATGTTTTTATTGCATATGACTGCATATAAGACAAATCTAAAATGGATTCTTACAATAACCACACTCACTTTCCAAGATTAGGTTGGGCACAGGGCTTTGCTACAGAGGGAAATGAGTCAGGGTTAAATACATAGCACAATTTCAGTAGATAAGAATTAAAATGATGACTATGCAGAAGGAATAAAAACGGAAACAATAAAATATATGAAAATGTTATACCCAGAGCTTGTAAAAAAAACTCACCATTGCATTGGAACAAGATGCTAAACAAATGTGAGATGGATAAGGGTAAGATTAAAAACTGCCAAATTAATTTAAATGGAGAGTATCGTTTTGTGAGACTTTGAATGGTAAACAAGGTCCAACGCTGATATTGATCCGTCCACATTTCTGGTGGATCCTGAGCAGGCTCCTCTGTGAGAAGCCTTTGCCCAATGATCCTTTGACAGAGCCGCATGAGTTAATACATTGGAAGGTCTGACATGCTTAGGGCTAGCCTTCCACTGCATTTTTTCCAGCTGGGGACTGCCATTTCAGGCATGGCAGACCTAAGTAGGAAAAACAACCAATGGCCCCATGTGCCAAGAGAAATGCTCATGCACATCAGGGCTATTGAATACTGATGAAGAAATGTGGGTCCACATAGGATAATCCAATAAGACCAAGGGATAGCGACAACATAAAGGAATACATCGCTCAGGAAGTTAGATCAGTATAGAAATATGTACCACCTTCAGATAATTGATCATCAGATACTATGGTTACAGTAATCAAGAAATGTCTTTTTGTAATAATGGATTGTGATGAACCATAAATTTGTTTAAACATTTGTTTGAAATTATGCATTACATCTTTCAGCAACTTTGAGAAAAATCCATACTGGGCTATATTCTGAGTTAGTTCTGCCCCTACAATAGCAATTATTGTATGTAACATTGGAATGTAGTAATGTGAATATAAGTATATCGAGCAAGCACTGCTGCATATCAAGCCCATTCAGGGCAAAATAAGATCACAGTGACTCTGGAAATAAGAAAATGATGAGATGATGGGGACTGTAATTCGTAATACGGAAATAATATCCATAGGAGAGGCCCCCCCCTTTCAGATCATGGTGAATGATTTTGAATTCTTGAATATGAATTGATTTAGGGGGAATAGCTTGGTAATTACGCTGAAACATTGATAATGATTTATTCAATCTAATCATGGTGATGAACAACATGATTTAGGCGTATATTGCTCATTGTAAATATTTGTATATACAAGTCCCTGAGAGTGAGACCATGTTAAAATGGTCCCTGTGTAAAGTATCACCACTTTCATTTTGTTTGCAACAAAAGTCACTTTCTGTGTCAATGAACTGTACAGCACAACTTTATTTAAACACATTTATTCAAACACAAGTGGACACTGACGAAAGCCGCAACGCCGAAATGCATTTGTTTACTTTTTTGTGCAGAAACGACGACAATAGATCAAATTTATGCTTGAGAAACGTATATGGTTCAGGGTGCGCTCTATTGGAGAAGTTCTGTGGAAGTAAGGACTTGTGTTGGGAATTTATCACGCAGTCCACCGCGGCGCTGTGGTGCAACAGCTGGTGGACCTGCATGTATAATACATATATATATATATATATATATATATATATATATATATATATATATATATATATATTATATATATATATATACCACAGTCCTCTAACACCAACTCCTCAGCGAAAAAACAGGTATGGACCTCAAACATGCATTTTATAAAAATAATAATGTGCTTTATTCCATCTTCAAATGGCAAAAATCGAATCAAAGCCTCATGGCAAGTGCCCAGCATTATGCAATACATATATATATTACCTACTGTAGGTAGTTACAGTTAGAACCTAGTTTCCACAGGAAAATAATGTTTTAATTTGCGAATAACTTTGGCGTCGTTTGACGAATATTCCTGAAATTCTCCCCAAAAAAGTCTATCCAGGTAAGCTCCTATCCTGAAAGTTTGTGAGTGATTCGTCAAGCGTGGGCTGAGAAAAAGGGGGTCCCAAAACATGTTTTTTCCACGTTAATTTCCATAGGAAATTTTGCGACGAGCTACAGCTCGAACTTCTGAACGGAATTACCCCAAATTTGGCAGAAAGGTAGAGCTTGGTTCAGAAAGCAACCTTTTTTTAAATGATGTAAATTCGTTCAGTGGTTTTTGAGAAATTCAAAAAATAAGAGTGAAAAAATCATTTTCCCATAGGAAATTTTGTGCAAGACTACAGCCGAAACTACTGAACGGAATTACTCCAAATTTGGTAGAAAGGTAGTGCTTGGATCAGAAAGCGACCTTATTAAAAAAGGTGTAAATCTGTTCAGTAGTTGCTGAGAAATTAGAAAAATAAAAGTTTGGATATCTGGGCGGAGCCTAAGTAGCGTGCGTGAGCTTCACTGTGATTAGCTGCTAGCACTCCAAACCAGGGAAGTGTTGGCAGCCATCTTGTGGCTCGGTAGAAGCGAGTCTTACAAAAACGGAGAAACAAAGGTGTAAAAGAAGAGAAGGGGGCAGGGTAGAAAATCCCTGACCCACTAGGTCTGCTCAGAGTGTCCCAGAAGGAACCCCAGGGCCCAAGAAATTAGTTTAAAAAATTCATACATTTGGCAACAATTCGTGCTAGGGTCACAGGTTCTCGCGTTTTATTTTAATGAGGTTCTTGGGTGGGCTAGGTTCCGGGGCTATTTCTTAAAAAATAATAGCAGGGGTGCGCAGGGGTTGCCAGGGGTCCGCGCAGCCCCGGGGCTTCACTCATGTTGGGCGGGGGTTGCGCTGACCCCCTCCTAAATTCTTCTATGTACTTGTAACTTTGGCGTCGTTTGATGAAACTTAATGAAATTGTCCAAAAAGTTTCTCGTTTTTTGATTAGCTCCTATATTAAAAGCTTGGGGGTGAATGGTGTAGGAGGGGCTGAGAAAAAAGAGGGTCCTAAAATGTGTTTTCTCCATGCAATTTCCATAAGAAACTTTTCAGAAGACTACAGGTGAAAATGCTGAAAAGAATTACGCCAAATTTGGCAGGGAGAAAGGCGATGGTCCAGAAAGCACACTTTTGTTTAAATTGTGTAAATCCGTTAAGTAGTTTTTGAGAAATATGAATTTTTACAGATATCAATATTTGAGAATTCTTACATGTGGTTGGCTGAGGGGTTACGAGTACCAGCATGCGGCTTATTGGCTTTCAACTGTTGAAACTAGGAAGTGTTGGCAGTCATTTTGTGATTTACTCCATCAGCTCGCATCTCTCCGTGTAGAAGCCATCGGGTCCGCAATTTTACCTGTGTGAGGCAGCACTGGCATCTGTGTCTGTGTGAGATATGCCTTTCACGCTGCCTCTCCTCATATCACCAGGTTGTGAGTATGCCTTTAGAAGCCCATCCGTCGGCTCGGAGCTCTGTGAGTCAGTCTGTTTGTATAATCCAAAGAGTACCCAAACACCATTGCATTGTCGGTATCCTAAAACAGTACCCCTAGGAGGACCCCCTACACTACCCAAACACCACTGCAGTACCCTAAATCCTAAAACCCTACTCTCAGCACGACCCCCCACACTACACAAACACCTCTGCACTGCCGTAAACCCAAAAACATTACTCCCAGCATGACCCCCTACACTACCTAAATACCACTGGACTGCCGTAAACCCTTAAACACTACTCGCAGCCTGACCCCCTACACTACACAAACAGCACTGCACTACCCTGAACCCTAAAACAGTATTCCCAGCATGACCCCTTACACTATCCAAACATTAGTGCATTGTTGTAAACTCTAAAACACTACCTCTAGCATGATTCTTACACTACCCAAACACCACTGTACCTTAAATGCTAATACGCAATGTCCAGCACGAACCCTCTATAGTATAGAAACACTACTGTACTACCTTAAAGCATAAAACAATACCAGTACGTCAGCTTGCAGATGTGCGTCTGCGAGCTGTGGTGTCTCTAGCTGTACATTTGCGAGTCAGACCGTTAGGTGATAGGTGTGTTTCTGCTAGCAGGACTGTTGGCCCGTTGGTGTTCCTTTGCAAGTTAGACCCAAGTTCTTCCTCTGCGAGCGAGCTCGTTGGTGTGCGTTTGCGAGCCGACGACCCGTAGCTCACACTGTGTGAGCCGAGCCGAGACAACGGGCTGCAGCTCTCCCTCTGCGAGCCTGTTTGCCGACCCGCAGGTCTCCCTGTGCTAGCCGGATCACAGCTGTCACTCTGCAAACCAATATTGGGAATATAAGGTGGTTCTAAAAAGAGCCCTTGTGTTTATTAGTTGGAGCTACATATAAGTGCGGATGCACAGGTTCAGGTTTTTCAGAAAAACGCAATTTCCCTGATCTGTGAAGTGTACTCCATCACTTCTGTAGATATCAGCCACAGCAACACGTATGTTGTTGTTGTAGATCGACCCCATTCTATGGTTTCTGAGGTATGCAGACACAGCTTTGTTGACATTCTTCCTCGAGTTTTCAATCTGAGGACAAAATTGGTTTGAGGATTTCCACTTCTGTCTTTGGCATATATTGGAATATACAAAGACAGTTTGAGGCAAAAGCAACATCAATTGTCTAAAGGTGTCCTTCATTAGCATTTCCAACCCTACCCCAGTCAATGTGCCTAGGTCGTTTCCATTACAGTGCACAATTATGAGGTCAGGGTGTTGGAGATGCAAGCAGGTTTTAACCAAAGGCAACAATTGGTGCCACTTCAATCCTCTCTTTCCAAACCATTTAATATCCAGATTTTGTAAAGCTAGGGCTAAGTCAATACGTCTCTGTTCTGCATACCTTTTGCACCAGAAAACATAGCTATGTCCTACGATCCACACTAGTATTTTAAAGGTATGTATAGATGTCTGTAGCTCATGCAGTCTTTTTGTAGAATAAGACATATGTTTAAAGATGGGGAACTTCTTTTTTTCCCCAAACAAAACGATAACTGATTGGGAGATGAAAAGCATTGTTTTTTAAAAGTAGGGTGCACATCAGTTTTGTGGAAAAGCATCTATGTGATTGGTTAATAAAAAGCAGTTTAAATGTGGAGTACATATCATAGGATAAAATTTGCTCAACTCAACCACACCTGCTACTTGCATTTGGAAGGCACTGTTCGAATTTAAAATAATCGTGAACTTTTAACCTGCACGTGCCGTTAAATGTTCGAGAAAGTTTTGCAAAAAAATATCGTTAGGTTTAAAAAAATGGATGAACTTTTAACCTGCATGTGTTGTACAAAATGTTCTAGAAAGTGTGTTGATAGAGTACATTGCACTTCTGACTTCTATGTGTCCTTGAATATTAAAAAAGTGTTTATATGAAAAATTTTAAAAAAACAATAGAGAGAAGTTTTGCAATCTAAAAGAATCAAGGAACTATTCTAATTTGTTCTTTACATGTATTTATGAGTGGAGGAACAAAATTACAGACACAACAGCACCAGGAAGAGGAACAAGCAGGGAGTGGGGAGACGGGAGATGGGCACCGTGGCACACATGCACAATTAAGTACAGCACAACTACAGACAAACCATGGCCAAAATGAAACACACCAAGAAGGAGCACAAGTCACAGAACCCGCCAACATCACAACACTGAACAAGCATAGAAGTGTAAACCACACTGCCTGAAAGGGTAAAGGGTGAACAAAACCTGACTTAAAGGGACATCTCACACACAATGCAGCACACACACATAGAAAGCAGAATACACCAACATCCAACAGAATGTTGTCCAAACACAAACATTCGCACAATCGAACACAGGACACAAATGCTCGCAGGATAGCTCAGACAAAGAACCTTTCATCCTTACAGTAACTTCCCTAGCTGCATTCATACAGGATGTGTATAAAGGACGTTCGTGGGTGTTGTGGGATGTCTGCGACCCTGATCATCATGGATGAGATGCCCAGCATGTGGCAAATGGGCGGGTTCACTGTGTATATACTTTTGTGCGGTGCGCTATTGTATACCATGCACTCCTACGGCACACCATTGTAGTGCCTATTTATTCGCGCATGTCCTGCGGCATTCCAAACACACCTTGACACTGCTGTTTTGAGGTGGTGCATGCCACTTTACAACATCGACTACTGCGGCCCTTGTGTCGGCTACACCAGAACACAGAGACACACTTACCACACTTCCTGCACATGAACATGTTCGAGACACCCCGCTCCCCTTGCCGGATAGGCACACCCGTGTGCTGACCTGTGTACGCCGGACCAGCACATGCTGCTTGTGCATGCAGGAGGATGTGTGTGTAGCTACATGTCCAGGCTCACCGTCAACGCTGAGGTGACATGGTAACGTCTGCTGAAGACAAAACACAGTGATGTTGCAGGGCTAGTCATGCTAACACAATGACCGCACGGACTCACTTGCTCAGATGCGGGTTCAGGGGCGTTGGCAGTCCTGGGGTTGTTGTGATAAGTGTTGTGGCCCTCATGGGTATCCGTGTATCATGCTCATTGACTCTATGGCACCTGTGGGTGTTACGGTGTGGCTCTTGGCAGTGTTCCCTTTCATGCTGCCGGTAGTCGTCCAGCTTAACACCATTAGAAAGCAGGTGTAAAATCCCTTGTGCTAACGCAGCTTATCGCCAGAATTTGTTTTGCACGCAGTTTTTGCCTTTCGTTGTTAAAGTTGTAATGTGGTTTTTTCATGTACAGATAAATAAACAAACTGGGCAGTGTATCCCGTCAAGATCCAGCACCTGAATCACTATCCCTAATCAATGTAAATACAATGAGATTTATTCATTGGTTTTGTGTGTACACTGTAAATGCACCCACTACCACAGGACAATTCAATACAGGATTTTAGTATTTAGAATAAATTGTAAAGGTGCACGTCAAGTCTTTTTGCATGGGAACGCCTCCTCTGCATCTCATTATCAGCACTTTAATGCTACTAAAGTTGAGATAAATCTAACACACTATTCATAAGATGGTGCAAAATGCAGACATCACCAGTATTCCTGCGATAACTGCACCAAAATTTAACACCATGGTGTCCCTGTGTGGTTGGACAACAAGTATCTTACTCATGTATAGAATTACATATAAAACATCTTATTTAAAGAAAACAACAACAAATAAAACTGAAGGGAGTCTGGTGCTGTGGTCACTGCCACGAAGTTGGGTTCACTGCCATTCAGGACTCAGGACACAGTTACACACGTGGGATCGGCTTGTGTAAAGAGGGTTAGTGGGACTACGTGTCCCCGGCCTTGCATATGGAAATATGGCTCACTAATCGAAGGGAGTCTGGTGCTGTGGTCGCTGCCACGGACTTGAGGTCACTGCCATTCAGGACTCAGGACACAGTTACAAATGTGGGATCAGCTTGTGTTAAAGAGGGTTAGGGAGACTACGTGTTGCCGGCCTTGCATATGGAAATATGCCTCATTAATCGAAGGGAGTCTGGTGCTGTGGTCGCTGCCACAAAGTTGAGGTTACTGCCATTCAGGACCCAGGACATAGGTACACATGTGGGATCGACTTGTGTTAAAGAGGGTTAGTGGGACTACATGTCTCCGGCCTTGCATATGGAAATATGCCTCACTAATCAAAGGGATTCTGGTGCTGTGGTTGCTGCCACAAAGTTGGGGTCACTGCCATTCAGGACTCAGGACACAGTTACACATGTGGGATCGGCTTGTGTTAAAGAGGGCTAGTGGGACTACGTGTCGCCGGCCTTGTATATTGAAATATGCCTCACTGATATAAGGGAGTCTGGTGCTGTGGTCACTGCCACGGACTTGGGGTCACTGTCATTCAGGACTCAGGACACAGTTACACATGTGGGATCGGCTTGTGTTAAACAGAGTTAGGGGGACTACGTGTCGCCGGTCTTGCAGATGGAAATATGCCTCACTGATCAGAGGGAGTCTGGTGCTGTGGTCTCTGCCACGGACTTGGGGTCACTGTCATTCAGGACTCAGGACACAGTTACACATGTGGGATTGGCTTGTGTTGTTCAGGGTTAGTGGAATCACGTGTTGCCTTTCATGCATATGGAAATATGCCTCATTGATCAGAGGGAGTCTGGTGCTGTGGTCACTACCACGGACCTGGGGTCACTGCCATTCAGGACTCAGGATACAGTTACACATGTGGGATCAGCTTGTGTTGAAGAGGGTTAGCGGCAGCACGTGTACAAAATTATAATTGCGGGCTCTGCTGCTCGCAGTGTAGACTTGTGTTGACTGTTTGTTTGCACTTGAAGATGAATTTGGTGATTGTATTAAAGCTATAACTGATATAAAAAAGTTCTTGAAGCAAGGATACTAAAAGGATATTATATAGGTTTTAGGCCTGGGATAGTTACTTGCCTACTGGACTCTGTAATTAAAGAATCAAGACTTCATTTTAATTGTGAGCCCTGAGGACCACAGTGTATGGCAGAGGTAGTGGTCAGCAAGGGCCCATAGCCACGTGGCATTGAGTTGAGGTGCACAGTTAGTGGCACCAGAAGCATTGAGACTGTATGAGCCTGTGATGATGTTTGGTGTGGACGGGATGCACTGGGAGCAATGTCTGTTGCCTACTGGACTGCGTCATCTCCAATCTGGACTGTAGCTGAATTGGGAGCTGTGCTGACCGCAGTGTAGACCAGGGTAGCGGTGAGCAAGGGCCCACAGCGACGTGCATAGGTTGGTGGCCCCACTGGCTTGCGTAGTTCAGGTTCAGTGGCACTACGTGATATAAAACAAGTTCTTGAAGTAAGGATACTAAAAGGATATTTTGTAGGTTTGAAGTACGTTATACTTAGTTGTGATATTCACTAGAAACTACTTTACATTTTGTTATTTCTTTTTGAAAGTTTACATCACTATTATCTTCCATCTCCTCTTCAACACCTACACTTATCAAGCTGTTATTTTCTGTACACGTCTCTTGACTAACAAAGAAGCATAACTCTATATCATCACAAAGTTGTTTTATATCATTTATATTAAAACTCCATTTTGTCTTCTCAGACTTGTTAATATATGACGTGACATAGCGAGAAACAGCAATTCAGTTATCTGCAACATATTGTATGTCCATATTTGCATTCCACATCTTCTAAATCACCGCATTGTAATCATTAATGTACTTCGATTGTTCTGTTCTTTTTGTATAATTAGTATATTTTGGGTGATTTTTGAGTGATAGTATGCCTCACTGCTGACATAAAACTGTTCACTCTTCCTTGCAATGACTTATTGTGCACTGAGTTAGTAGTACCTTTGGCGCTCAGCGTGTACGTAACCTGCGATGATGCGTGGTCCAGGGCGGTCCGAACTCGGAACAATGTCTTTTGTCTATTGAATTCTGCGTTAATACGGCCACGTGGCAATGACTTATGGTGCACTGAGTTAGTAGTACCTTTGGCGCTTAGCGTGTACGTATCCTGCGATGATGTGTGGTCCAGGGGGGGTCACTCGGAGCAATGTCTTTTGTCTATTGAATTCTGCCTCAATTTGATTTTGACTTGGGTTCACTGCCATTCAGGACTCAGGACACAGTTGCACATGTGGGATTGGCTTGTGTTGTACAGGGTTAGTGGCATCACATGTCGCCGGTCTTGCATATCGAAATATGCCTCACTGATTGAAGGGAGTCTGGTGCTGTGGTCGCTGCCACAGACTTAGGGTCACTGTCATTCAGGTCAGGACACAGTTGCATGTGTGGGATCTACTGTGTCGAAGATGCATCGTCCTGGCAGGCCGTACTGGTAACAATGTCTGTTGCCTACTGAACTGCGTCATCTGCAACTCGATCTGAATTGTGAGCCCTACTCACAGCAGTGGAGGCAGGAGGCAGCGGTGAGGAAAGGCCCACAGGCACGTGGAGTTGCCTTGAGCAATGTCTGTTGCTTACTGGACTGCGTCATCTGCAATCACGACTCAATCTGTATTGTGAGCCCTACTCACAGCAGTGTAGGCTGGAGGTAGCGGTCTGGAAGAGCACACAGGCACGTCATGTTGACTTAAGCAATATCTGTTGCCTACTGGACTGTGTCATCTGCAATCGCAACTCGATCTGAATTATGAGCCTTGCTGTCCGCAGTGTATATCGAAGGCAGTAGTTTGTACAGACATAAGTCCACGGTGCTGTGCCGCTGGGGGCCTGTGTGGCAGAAGCCAGCGATCGGCTGAGGAGGCTGGCGGTCATGACGGCGGCCTCGTGGCAGGGTGAGGGGCACCTCCCTGGCAGACACTTTGGCTTTCTTACAAGTGAAGCATGCCCAGAACTCCGACCTATTTATTCACACTCTTACGCTGAAGTGGCGTACGTCAGACCATCCCACTCTGGGCACGCTTATGCTTACAGGGGGGACAACACAGCTACATGACTGAGATCTTCACTAGTGTTTGAAGTAACATGGTTGGATCCTCTGTCCACAACACTACAAGCACCAGTAGTATTTGTGCACATGGAGAGGTGTGTGTTGTGCATATTGAGATGTGTCCAGCACATCACCGCCACACTTTGCATTGTGTGCAATGTTATTCATGGGTGAATTGCTTCCTTCACATATAGTTTGTTCACACATGTCCCAATATTGAGCTATTGTGTGGCTGAGGGGCCATGCTGTTTTTGTAAAAGTTTGCAGTCTTGTTCTGTGCTGCCTCGGTGGTAGAGGGAGGTGGGGTCCAGAGGGAGGTGGGGTCCTGGGGGAGGTGGTGGGTATTGTGGCGTTCATGGGTGTTGGAGCTGCTTGATCAGTAGGTCTATGACATGTGTTGGTCTTGAAATATGGCTATGGGCTGGGCTCCCTTTCATTATGTATGTAGTTGTTTAATATTTTAAAAACAAGAAGACATTATATAGTTTACTTAATAAATATAAATAATTACAAAAACAATGTTTAGGATAATAAAGTTCAAAATATAACATTTATTTTTTCAAAATTACTGAGAAAAAATAGGTTTTTTGAACTTTATAATTAGAAATTAGTATTTAAATAACCTTTCAAATTCACAAAAAAAACTAGGTCTCAGGAACATTAAAGTTAGAATTAGTATTTAATTTTTTTTTCAAATTTACTGAAAAAACGATTGCCACATTTCCCAACATTGAGCTATTATATGGCTGAGGGACATGCCATTTTTGGAGGGTTTGCTGCCCTGTTCTGCACTGCCTTGGTGGTAGTAGGGTGAGGGGTAGTACTGGGGGGGAGGTCCTGAGGGTTGTGGCAGTGGGTGTTGTGTCCTTCTTGGGTGTCAGAAAAAAATATAGGTTAAAGGAACATTATACTTAGAAGTTAGAATTAAAAAGAAATTGAAATTCAATGAAAAAAACATAGGTTTCAGGCACATTATAGATAGAAATTAGCATTTAAAAAACCTTTGAAATTCACTGAAAAAAACATAGATTTCAGGCACGTTATAGTTAGAAATTAGGATTTACAAAAACTTTGAAATTCACTGAAAAAACCATAGGTTTCAGACATGTTATAGTTAGTCAAACATTTCACTCATACAAAACCATAGAAATTCCCCTGTTATAGTTAGTTCAGCTAACTATAACTCGCGCCCCGCAATGCACTGCTGATGACGTCACATATTACATCATTCATGACATGGTCAGTGACATCACTGATGACATCTCAAATGACATTACTGATGACATCATCCACGTGACAATCTGATGCACCTCCTCACACCCTAATATAACCTTTAATACACCCCATGTAAAATACAGAGTTTCCTTTTCAAAACCATCGAGACACCTAAACCAGTTACTACAGACACACTCACTAATTGCTAGGTTTACAGACACATGCACTCATTCACCCATACAACAATTCATAAATGTAGTCACTGATCAATACAACACTATCATATGCACTCATACAGCTATACAGAAACTGACACACCACCATTTATCCTACTCACTCATGCACTCATCGTAGTCAGACATGGAAAAAATGAATCATAGTTCCATTTACTCACCTACACAGTTATACACACCCCACCTCATTTATTCATACAGATAGTAACACAGACTTACCCTCTTATATAATCACTAATACAAGTATACAATCATCCATACAGCCACTTTCACAATCACGGACTTTCACATATAGTCATTTATATACTCCAACTCTCACATACACTGCCTTTTACATATGTAGTTACTTGGACAACTACCTCTGAGACACTTTTCATCAACACACCCATACACACACTCACCCGCCCATAAAGCTGTTTCCACATGCACTCTTAAACTCATACACCCACTGAATCAGCCACTCACATATGTATGCACAGTCACACACCTCCCCCCACATAAACATACTCAGTCTTCCATACAAATACTCAGACAACCAATCAATAACCCATATAGACACTCATGTAGCACCTGACCAACACATGCAGCAGCTTATAGAAAAACAGACATACTGATACAGACATTCAGACAATTTAGTCACTAACCCATGTATTCAGTAAGACACATTAAATCAATCACTTATACAGTCAGTCACGCACCTACTAAATCCTTCACCCAGACACTTATACACCCAGTCATTCTTCAATGTACCTTGGAATATATAGAAAACATATTTAAAGTTTAAAGAAAAAACATTCACTGGATGATGACATCAGTGAGGTCATCAGTGATGTCATCAGTGATGTCACTGACCATGTCATGAATGATGTAATATGTGACATCATCAGCAGTGCATTGCGGGGCACGAGTCATACTGCACTAACTTTAAGATTTGGTTTCTTGTTGAAGATATGGGGAAGTAGTCAACATTATAATTAGGAATTGTCATTTAAAAAACATTTGAAATTCACTGAATAAACCATAGGTTTCAGGCAGGTTATAGTTAGTAATTATCATTTAAAAAACCTTTGAAATTCACTGAAAAAACCATAGGTTTCAGGGGTGTTAAAGTTAGCTGGATATTTCACTCATACAAAACCATTGAAATTCCTCAGTTATAGTTAGTTGTACTAACTGTAACTCGTGCCCGCAATCCACTGGTGATGATGTCACATATTACATCATTCATGACATAGTCAGTGGCATCACTGATGACATCACTGATGACATCATCCACGTGACAATCAGATACACCTCATCATACACTAGTATAACCTTTCATCACTCACTGTAAAACACAGAGTACCATATTTGAATCCATTGACACAGCAATACAAGTTTCTAAAAATCCACTCAGTGATTCCTTGATCTACACACACATCTAATCACTTACCTAAAGATTCACTCATACATGTTGTCAATGATCAATAGAACACTAACAAATATACTTATACACTTATACACTTATATTGACATTACAGACCAGCACACATCCTATTCACTTATGCAGTCTTCCTACTCACTTATGCAAACAATGGATCAATACTAATATTTACTCAGCTACACACGTATACAAACACCACTTCATTTATTCATATAGATAGTATCTCATATTTAGTGCGTTATAAAATCACTATTACAAGTATACACGTATCCATACAGTCTCTCATACAATCACCGAGTCTTATGTATACGTATTTATATACAACAAATGTCACATACACTGCCTTTTATTTTTCTACTTTGTAGGACATGTACCATTGAGAGATATATTTGCTCACGCATCCATGAATATATTTAGTCATCCAATCAACTGTTATAACATGTAGTCTTAACCTCATATACCTACTGAATCAACTATTCACACATCTTTGGGCAGTCACACACCCCCTACGGAACCACACACACATTCAATCCCCCATACAAATATTCAGTTAATGAATCAATAATTAATATAGACTTTCACGTAGCTAGTAACCAACAGGTGCAGCAGTTTACACAACAACTGACAAAGTAATATAGATATTCACACGGTTTAGTCACTATCCAATATATTTAGTGAGACACTATAAATTACTCAAGTAAACAGTCAATCACACTGCTACTAAATCCTCCCTCAAGATAGGTATATATTCACTGATTCTTAAATGAAGATTGCTATATATATAATATATATATATTTATATAACAAACCAAACCACATTCACTGGATGATGTCATCAGTGATGTCACTGACCATGTCAATTTTCAAGTCTTTATTTCGATTTTGAACAAATCATAAAAGACGTCACCATAAAAAAAATGTGTAACAATGTTAAAAACAGGATAAAAACAATTAAAACCATTAAAACAGGAGACATAGTTTAGAAGAGGAAGGAAGTTCATGTACATAACAGCAGCTTTCCTACAGAAAGGATAGAGCGGGTTTTAGATGCGTGAGCTGTTGGGAAAGTTTCATTGTGTTGGCTCTGATCACCCAGGCCCATCCCAGTTACTTTGCCACGGCTACCACTATGGCTTGTTCCGTATCTGTCCTAAGAACCCTCAAGGCTGCCATGGCTACCCTGAACCCCAGGTTTTTACAGATGGGGCTCAACCACTTTAGTCTTGGGTTTCTATAGGACGGGCATACAAAGAAGAAGTGAGCGGTTGTTTCCAACACATCAGGCAAAACGGGCAATCACCTCCACTTCCCCGTTCCCAACTAGCCATAAAAGACCCCAGCGGCAGGGAACCCACCCTGAACTGGTGGTATAGTTTTCTTTCCAGGGTGTTTGTAATTAAGTCCCAGTACGGCTCAAGAGTCGGGGTCATTTTAAGCTCTAGGAATCGTGATGTTAGAGTGTTGTTTCTCTGGGACAGCCTCCGCTGCTCTATGTAGTTCCAATAGGCTTCTTTTAGAGACTTCTTCGACGGGAAAACCGCAGAAGAAGGGTATTCCCATAGGGACCTCATGCCCATGGCTACTAGGGATAGTTTAAGCTCTTTGAACCACGAAATCTGATGAGAAGTGGTCATGGACTTAACTTCACTCAAGACCTGTGCATAATGTGTCAACTCTGGAGTCGTCCAGAGTCGGCGCCAGTAGGCTATAGGGCGAAATCGAGCCTGGTCCCTAATATTCCTACTGTCTGTGTCGAGGTACAAGGAGGTCAGGGGTGTAGATTTGGGGAGCCCCAGGAGTGCTCGGAGAAAGTTGTTGTGCACCACAGCTAAGGGTGATAAGTCACTGAAGCCCCAAAGTTCTGCCCCATAGAGGATTTAAGCACCCACCCTGTTGTTATAAATTTGTAATGCGGGTGCGATAGGCTTGGATTTAGATTGCTTGTGCTCTCTAAGCAGGACACCCGCCAATTGTGAGTGCTTCAAATTCATTATATCGATATGGGGTTTCCAAGGAAGATACTTCCCAATTGTTAAGCCAAGATATTAAAATGTATCTATTTGCTCTAGGGTTGCTTGGTCAAGACTAACCCTCCCCCTAACGGCTTTGCTCTTGTTAAAGACCATGAATTTGGTTTTAGATATGTTAATAACCAAATCCTGGTCTCCACAAAAAGCCTCAAAACAATTTAGGGTGTCTTGCAGTCCCTTTTGAGTTCTCGACAACAACAGAGTGACGTCTGCAAACATCAAGAGGGGGATGTGAAGCCCCGCAATTCTTGGTGCATCTGTGGGTTGCTTATCAAAATACTGAGTTACTATGTTGATAAACAGAGAGAATAGAGTGGGCGGCCAGGACACACCCCTGCCTGACTCCTGTTCCAACCTTGACCTTACTCGTCACATTGCCCTGATTCCCCCATCGTACCTGGGCGTAGTTGGCATGGTGGAGCCTAACAATGATGTTCAATAATGCTGGTGAGAGTCCCAACAAACGAAGAGCCTGCCACAGTTTGGCCCGGGGGACCAGGTCAAAGGCTGTTTTTAGGTCGATGAAGGCAGCATAGAGCGACCCTCCTCCCAGGGTTACAACCTTCCAATGGACAGCCGCAAACATGATGGCCTGGTCTACTGTACCAGTGTGGGAGCGAAAACCGGCCTGCAGGGGTGTCAGGATGGTGTTGTCCTCAATCCAAGATTGAAGTCTGCCCAGGACCAGTCTTGCCACCACTTTCTGGATACTGTCGATCAGGCTAATGCGCCTATAGTTGTTGGGGAGGGAGCGATCCCCTTTTTTAAATATTGGGATTATCTCTGCTCCCGCCCATGTTTTTGGAGGGGTGCTCCATTAGACACAGCATTGGCCAAAAACAATATGTAAGAAGCCCAAGTTTTAGGATCCGAAGTAAAAATGTCTGCCGGGACACAGTCTGGACCATGTCATGAATGATGCAATATGTGACATCATCACCAGTGACTTGCGGGCGCGAGAGTTACAGTTAGTACAACTAACTATAACTGAGGAATTTGAATGGTTTTGTATGAGTGAAATATCCAGCTAACTATAACACCCCTGAAACCTATATTTTTTTCTGTGAATATATATATATATATCTATATATATATATATATATAGATATATATATCTATATATATCTATATATATATATATATATATATATATATATATATATATATATATATATATATATACATTTCTTCACCTTCCCAAGCCGGAAAGAATGAGCCGCACACCTCGCGGTGACAAACGTTCTTTTATTTCTTAAAAGCCGTCCCAACAATTCTGATGTATTTCAGCCTTAACTTCGGCCTTTTTCAAAGAAAGACGGACTTTTCATCATAGTTGCAGTCTGTTCACAGGAACCAGAAATATTAGCCGTTATTTGAGCTTCGGTAATTTAACCCTTCAGTGGGTGTGACTTTCTGGATACGGCATTGTGGAACCTGTAGTCAGCTTCATTTGAATTACCCTCCAGTGGGTGGTGTCAATTTCGCGATCCCCAGCTTTCCATTTTAAAGTTAGTTGGGGCTTTACCTGAGGCTGGTCCCAGGCGGCTGCCGCTACCCTCTGATTTTCACCTGCTTCTCTGTGGTTCTTTTGCGGGTAGGAATGGCGCCTTTGTAAGCTGTGCGTTGCTCCGTGGCTGAACCAAGCCAGAAATACATTTCTTCACCTTACCAAGCCGGAAAGAATGAGCTGCACACCTCGCGGTGACAAACGTTCTTTTATTTCTTAAAAGCCGTCCCAACAATTCTGATGCATTTCGGCCTTAACTTCGGCCTTTTTCAAAGAAAGACGGACTTTTCATCATAGTTGCAGTCTGTTCACAGGAACCAGAAATGTTAGCCGTTATTCGAGATTCGGTAATTTAACCCTTCAGTGGGAGTGACTTTCTGGATACGGCATTGTGGAACCTGTAGTCAGCTTCATTTGAATTACCCTCCAGTGGGTGGTGTCAATTTCGCGATCCCCAGCTTTCCATTTTAAAGTTAGTTGGGGGCTTTACCTGAGGCTGGTCCCAGGCGGCTGACGCTACCCTCTGATTTTCACCTGCTTCTCTGTGGTCCTTTTGCGGGTAGGAATGGCGCCTTTGTAAGCTGTGCGTTGCTCCGTGGCTGAACCAAGCCAGAAATACATTTCTTCACCTTCCCAAGCCGGAAAGAATGAGCCGCACACCTCGCGGTGACAAACGTTCTTTTATTTCTTAAAAGGCGTCCCAACAATTCTGATGCATTTCGGCCTTAACTTCGGCCTTTTTCAAAGAAAGACGGACTTTTCATCATAGTTGCAGTCTGTTCACAGGAACCAGAAATGTTAGCCGTTATTCGAGCTTCGGTAATTTAACCCTTCAGTGGGTGTGACTTTCTGGATACGGCATTGTGGAACCTGTAGTCAGCTTCATTTGAATTACCCTCCAGTGGGTGGTGTCAATTTCGCGATCCCCAGCTTTCCTTTTTATATTTATATATATAAGGCCTGAAACCTATGTTTTTTTCAGTGAATATATATATATATATATATATATATATATATATTACCTACTTGCGGTCGCCAGTAGGTATATATAGTTAGGATTTTTTCCCTATGGGATTTTTCAAAATTCTATGTTGAATAACATTGGCGTTGATGGACGGAATTGGCTGACATTTTCCTGAAAATGGCACATTCACTCTCCGGTCCTTCCCTGAAAGTTTGGGGGGGATTCGTCAAGCGGGGGCCGAGAAAAAAGGGGGGTCCCAAAACGTGTTTTCCCCATGCAATTTTCCATAGGGCGGTTGGACTCACTTTTAGCCCGAACGGCTGAATGGATTTCCACCAAACTTGGCAAAATTGTAGGGACTGTTAGCCCGATGTGCCTTTGCTATGTTTCAAGATATATGCTCCAGTGGTTTCACGAAAATTAACTTTGAAAAAATATATATTGGGCTATATATATGTTAGAGCCCAAATGTAGCCCAATGTAGCCCAATGTAGCCCAAAGATGGCCACCAGAGACAAAAAAAATCAAATGTAGCCCAAATATCAGCCAGATGTAGCCCAACTATAGCCCAATGACACAATGTCCCAGAGTGTTCTAAAGAACAACTAGAGTGCTAACAGTCTTACTTGTGACAAAAGTATGGCACACCTGAAGTCATCTTGATTGGAATAAAGTGTTAACACTTAAAACATTTAATTTGCAAAGGAACAAAATGAGGGGGTTCATTTTGCCATAGAAATTATGATTAGTGCTGAAGAAAGAAAAATTAGGGCACATTTTGAGTGACTTCTCAAATCCTCTTATATTTCATTAAAAAAATTCTGATATGCAGTCTCCCAAGATGGCCACCAGAGACAAAAGAGCCCAAATGTAGCCCAAATATCAGCCAGATGTAGCCCAACTATAGCCCAATGACACAATGTCCCAGAGTGTTCTAAAGAACAACTAGAACGCTAACAGTCTTACTTATGACACAAGTATGGCACAGCTGAAGTCATCTTGATTGGAATAAAGTGGTAACACTTAATACATTTAATTTGAAAAGGAACAAAATGAGGGGTTTCATTTTGCCATAGAAATTTTATATATATATATATACATATATATATATATATTACCTACTGGCGGTCGCCAGTAGGTATATATAGTTAGGATTTTTTTCCTATGGGATTTTTCAAAAGTCTATGTTGAATAACTTTGGCGTTGATGGACGGAATTGGCTGAAATTCTCCTGAAAATGGCACATTTACTCTCCGGTCCTTCCCTGAAAGTTTAAGGGGGATTCGTCAGGCGGGGGCCGAGAAATAAGGGGGGTCCCAAAACGTGTTTTCCCCATGCAATTTTCCATAGGGCGGTTGGACTCACTTTTAGCCCGAACGGCTGAATGGATTTCCACCAAACTTGGCAAAATTGTAGGGACTGTTAGCCCGATGTGCCTTTGCTATGTCTCAAGATATATGCTCCAGTGGTTTCACGAAAATTAACTTTGAAAAAATATATATTGGGCTACATTGGGCTATATATATGTTAGAGCCCAAATGTAGCCCAATGTAGCCCAATGTAGCCCAAAGATGGCCACCAGAGACAAAAAAAATCAAATGTAGCCCAAATATCAGCCAGATGTAGCCCAACTATAGCCCAATGACACAATGTCCCAGAGTGTTCTAAAGAACAACTAGAGTGCTAACAGTCTTACTTATGACAAAAGTATGGCACACCTGAAGTCATCTTGATTGGAAGAAAGTGTTAACACTTAAAACATTTAATTTGCAAAGGAACAAAATGAGGGGGTTCATTTTGCCATAGAAATTATGATTAGTGCTGAAGAAAGAAAAATTAGGGCACATTTTGAGTGACTTCTCAAATCCTCTTATATTTCATTAAAAAAATTCTGATATGCAGTCTCCCAAGATGGCCACCAGAGACAAAAGAGCCCAAATGTAGCCCAAATATCAGCCAGATGTAGCCCAACTATAGCCCAATGACACAATGTCCCAGAGTGTTCTAAAGAACAACTAGAACGCTAACAGTCTTACTTATGACAAAAGTATGGCACACCTGAAGTCATCTTGATTGGAATAAAGTGGTAACACTTAATACATTTAATTTGAAAAGGAACAAAATGAGGGGTTTCATTTTGACATAGAAATTTTATATATATATATATATATATATATATATATATATATATATATATATATATATATATATCGCCACAAAGAGTTCCATTTTACTGGGGGCTCCGAGCCTGCAGGGCGGGCTTCTCACACAGGAATGGAGATCCTGTCACTTAGTGATGCCACACGAACAACCATGGAGCCCAACACCGACTGATGCAAAAGCTGACTTTTATTTCGTCAGGAACACTGCAGCTGTTAAAACACACATTAATTAGTCCTGACGCGTTTCAGCGATACTCCGCCTTGTTCACAGGTGGGTGTGTTCACAATATGTTCCAAGTGGACTTTGGCCCGCAGCATGCTAACTACGGGACCCAGAATGCACCAGCAAGGTAATTTCGCTTGTAAATAGGAACTTCTGCATCTTGCCAATAGCGTGATATTATCCCTTAAAAACAGTACATTCTGCCATCAGCTGGGTGCATGGAAATAAGTTTCAGGTAAATGTCTCACCATGCTGTAGTGTCCCAAATAAATGCTGACGCTGCGGTGTTGCAGGCGAGAGGAAGGCACCTCTCACCTCTCCCTTTCTTACACAAACAAACTGCCACGTAGCCTCTGGAAATCCTTTTGCGGCTGGCAGCGTTAGTAAGCGGCTCATCCCCCTCATAAAATCGCCACAAAGAGTTCCATTTTACTGGGGGCTCCGAGCCTGCAGGGCGGGCTTCTCACACAGGAATGGAGATCCTGTCACTTAGTGATGCCACACGAACAACCATGGAGCCCAACACCGACTGATGCAAAAGCTGACTTTTATTTCGTCAGGAACACTGCAGCTGTTAAAACACACATTAATTAGTCCTGACGCGTTTCAGCGATACTCCGCCTTGTTCACAGGTGGGTGTGTTCACAATATATATATATATATATATATATTACCTACTGGCGGTCGCCAGTAGGTATATATAGTTAGGATTTTTTCTCTATGGGATTTTTGAAAATTCTATGTCTAATAACGTTGGCGTTTGTGGACGGAATTGGCTGAAAGTTTCAGGAAAACGGAACATTTTGTTTCTGAGCAGCCCCTGAAAATTTGGAGGGGGTTCGTCAAGGGGGGGCCGAGAAAAAAGGGGGGTCTCAAAACGCGTTTTTCCCATTTATTTTTCCATAGGGCGGTTGGCCTCACTTTTAGCCCGAACGGCTGAATGGATTTGCACGAAACTTGGCAAAATTGTAGGGACTGGTTGCCCGATGTGCCTTTGCTAGGTCTCAATATATGTGCTCCAGTGGATTTTGAGAAATTACCGTTCAAAAAAATATATATATCTGTAAGCGCGCTCCGGGCAGCGCCCCAGTTCGCGTACTTGACGCGTAACGGAACTTCGCGAAGCGAAGCTGATTGGCTCTCCGGTGTCTGTCAACATTCTAAACAGTCCGGAGCGGCCGCCATCTTGTCTCTCGGTAGGATCGAGAGACAAGAGGAGGCCAAAACAAAGGGGGAAATGACCATAAGGGGGCATAGTAGATCCTCCCTGACCCCCTAGGTTTGATGTGGAGGCTTTAAAAGGGCCTAGCGGGGCAAAAAAAATAATATTTTTTTTCTTTGTTTTTGCGTGGGGAGCGCCCGGTACGCGCACCGGGAAGCGGTCCGAGGAGCGTACAATGAGGAAAAAAGAAAGACAGGGTATAAAAATGTTGGCAATTTTGTTATAAATGGAAGGTAGTTCTGAAAAGAACTGTTTTTTTATTCTTTTTCTATTTTTCTTTTTTTAATTAATTTTCTGAAATTTTTTTTGATTTTTGAAAACTATTTTGTGTTTTTTTAGTGTTTTTTTAGGGGAAATAACAAAAAAGCAGGGTTTGAACATGTCTCAACAGGAGCAAAAAAAAATAAAAAGGATTCATTGTTTTCTCATCTTGTTGCATTTATGATTTTCTCCAGCTCGGTTAATCAAAGTAATACTCTTCTCTCCATAACAAATAGTTCCTCCACAATATATACAAACTATTTTGTAGTGTTCAAAAGGAGCTTGAATATTGTGGATTATTTCTCGGCCTTCTGGTCCGGCGAATGAGCTTTGTCCACTGGAGGTGCTGGGGATGACATTTGGGGGGTTGGCAGCAAGATCCCTTACTTGTGCTTGGGAAAGATTATTAGGATGCCATCGCTCCATGTGGCGAATCATTGTATGATTGCCAAAGCTGTATTTCTTGTTGGGGTTGCCACGAGAAAGTATATTTTTACATATCAAACAAGACACCTGGGGTGCATTGACCTTCTTTTGTCCAGGTGGAATTAAAAAAAATTGCCATATGTAGTGCTCTTTAATATGGCTCTGCCTTGGTGTTTCTGGCAGGAACTGCCTTACTTGCTCTTCCTCCTCCTCCTCCTCTTCGTCCTCATTATCTTCCTCTCTACCAAAGTCCAGTGTTGGAGGTGGTCCTTTTGGTGGTGGTGGTGGTGGTGGTGGTTGCTGAGAAGCACCAGCTGCAGCTATTACAGAAGCCATTGTGAAAAATAGGTCTTGCTCTCTGGAAGTAGAAAGTAAGAATGAGGTAAAAACAAGGAGGGGTTTTCATCATTTGGGAAAAAAAAATAGTTCTAAACCAATGAAAAGTGTTATTTTTAGGTCACATGACCTAGCCTAACAACATTAGGAAACCAAAAGTGAAATGAACCAATGAAAAGTGTTATTAACAAGTCACATGACAAGTCACATGACCTGTTATGCTTACGTTACGCACTCCGCGCCGCGCCCCGGATCGCTTCCGGGAAGCTGCGCTTTGCGCTTCGCTTGGCGGACCGGAGCGCTTCCGGGTGCGCTAACGCGGCGCGTCATATGGCGCATTACGCGACAACGCGTTACGCGACGCGTCACGATGTTGTTTTCTAACGCGGTAGTTGCGCATACGGTACGCGCACCGGGAAGCGGTCTGGGGAGCGTACTATAAGGAAAAAAGAATGATAGACAATGATATTTTGAAATATTGTATGTTTATTGACTGTTCATTTTGTTGTTTTCTTTTTGCTTTTTTTTATTAAATATAAATTTATTTTTGTGATTCTTTTTCCAAATTTAACAGAACATTTAACAACACATTGTCGGAAATGTCCTCATTTTCAATCAGCGAATCTACTGCATCTACACATTGAACTAATTCATGGTCCCGTGATTCATCCATGAAATCTGAGTCATCATTGTCCTCAATAACTTTTTCTGTGTTGTTCTCCAGAACAATTTTGAAGGAAATAATCTGCTCTCCTTCCATTTTCTTGCTGTAATTTGCATAAAAAATAAATATATCAGTAGAGATAGGGCACTGTTGGGTTTAAGTTCAGACAGGTACTTGTGAGTTTATAACAGAGAAGTAATCTATGGGTACTGTATGGTTTCAGGCGTGAAGTAGTACTGTTAAAAAGTGCCTGTGAAGAAGCCTAAGTAAATTCATAATTATACCACAGAAACCTAAATCAATCCATAATTATAATAAACAAGCCTTTCTCAATCTCTAACTCTTACAGAGGGAAGGTATATAACTATCTGAAAATGTTTTCCCAAATTAATTTAAAGTGCATGACATAGTTCTCCTTTCAAATTTACAAAATAACATCTTACCTTTTAAAAACAAGTTTAAGTTGTCAGTGAAAATGATCTTGCAATGTACTTCAGGAAGTAGTAGTCAAAATGGCTGTCTTTCTCTCTCTTTCTTTATATATATTCAGGTACATAACCAATCAAATGTCAGGTAAAAAAAGTAGAAAATGAAAGTAACATTTTAATTGGTTGTCAATTCCAACACTTCAGATGTGTTTTGTGAAGTAATTTACCTCAGGGTATTTAGAGAGGTCTACAGGCTAAATGGCTAAATGGATTTTCAATCAAATTTGTGAAAATGGTAGGGATTGGTATGTAGTATGAGCTAATCTATATTTGGTGAAAGTGTCTCCAGTAGTTTTTCTGTAATTTACTTTCCCACCTTTTTTAATGGAGCGCTTCCCGGTGAGCGCCCCGGTACGCGAACCGGCAGCGTTACGGGAGTCCTCCATTTTGTGTTTCGGTAGAATTGAGATACAAGATGGAGGGCAAAAAATGTTCAGAATGGGTAGAAGGGGGCACGGTAGACGTATCCTGACCCCCTAGGTTTTCTGAGGGTGGCTGAGGAGGTCCATATGTGCGAAAAAAAACCATTTTTTTTTTAATTTTCGCACGGTTAGCGTCCGGTGCGCGTACCGGGTAGCGCTCCGGAAAGCGAATTTTGTGTTTCGGTAGAATTGAGATACAAGATGGAGGGCAAAAAATGTTCAGAATGGGTAGAAGGGGGCACGGTAGACGTATCCTGACCCCCTAGGTTTTCTGAGGGTGGCTGAGGAGGTCCATATGTGCGAAAAAAACCCATTTTTTTTAAAATTTTCGCACGGTTAGTGTCCGGTGCGCGTACCGGGTAGCGCTCCGGAAAGCGTAAATTGTGAAAATTAGTAAAAAAAAATGTACATTTAAAATTTGTTTATGGTGATCATAGTTAGGGTAGCTCTGAGAAGAGCTTTTGGGTTTATGGTAGATTTAGGTACTTATAAGTAGGTACCAATGCACAGTCTTAAATTCAGAATGAAAATTCTGTTTCCCTCATCTGAGAAGTGAACTCCATCTGCTCTGTAGATATCTTGCATGTAGTAACGCAAGTTATTGTTGTAGATGGAGCCCATTCCATGGTCTCTCATGTAAGCTGAAACAGACTTATTTACATGCTTCCTCGATTTCTCAATTTGTGGACAAAATTGGTTCAACCACCTCCATTTCTGTCTTTGGCATATATTTGAATATACCAAGGCAGTTTGAGGAAAAAGTGCCATCAATTGGTCAAAGGTGTCCTTTAAAAGCATTTCCAGACCTACCCCAGTCAAAGTGCCCAAGTCATTTCCTCCACAGTGCACAATTAACAGGTCAGGTTTTGGCAAATGCAAAAAGGTTTTCACCAATGGTATCAATTGGTGACATTTTAATCCTCTGTGGCCAATCCACTTAATTTCCACATTTTGTAAATTGAGGTTAGGTAAATTTCTGTTAATAGCATACCTTTGAGCCCAGTAGATGTAACTATGTCCAACAATCCAGACAGAAAACATGGTGAGAGAAGGTTGTGCTGCAGTCAGATGAAGTGTGGCAATGAAATGGCAGTTGAAAAAATAAGAGTTTAAAATGAAAAAAACTGTGGAGTTTCTGTGTTAATGAAGCAGTAGCAGTGATTGGTGGATTTTGATTGCTGAAAACAGAAAGTTAGGGTGCATGGATGAGTTCTTTGAAAGATGTAATTTGAATGGTCAAGAAATAATCATTTAATGAAAGATTGCACTGGATATGCAGGTGTACTGAGAGTTCAGAGTTCAATTGAAACATTGTTGTGTGAACTTGCAAACATCAGAAGTCTTTCAGGAGGTGGTTGCTAAGAAAAAAAGGCAGAAAGGGCAGAGGGGGGAAGGGTGTTGATTTGAAAAAAGTGAGGGAAGAGTTTTGATTGGGTGACATGAGAGATATGTGTGATGAATTACAGCATTTCTGTGCTTTTTATGGCTGCAGCCTCTGGAGTGCATACCTTTTGCTCTGCTAAAGACAAATTGGTGTGTGTCTGAGACTGTTTTGAAACTCATAAAGTATTTGCTAAGGTGAGAAAAGATTCATTTAATTTAGATAGAGAATAGTATGCTTTAGGGAGAAAATTATGAAGAAAGTTGTGTATTTAAAATGTTGCTTTGTGTCAAGTGTTTTACAAATAGATTTTGTTTCTTTGAGTTACATAGCCATGTTAAAAGTGACGCAAAAATAGTGCAAGGGTCTTACAAAAATGCTTTCATGTGTCTTAGGGCATTTTAACTCACTTCCCCATGAATGTAGGAATATAATTGCTTTACAAGATGTTTTTAAAAATGTTTTTGGAAATCAATTAGGTTTCTTGATATGTACTGCTAGAGTTTCATAGGTTGCTTGGGGCATATTTACAAGGCTTTTGAGTTCCTTTGATGTAATTTTTCCCATTTTATTTTAAGACATTTCCTTGTGGTGCAAGGTCCTTGTAAATACGCCCCCATGTGTGCTTGGCAAATTTAGATTTTGATTCTTTGAGTTACATAGCCATGTTAAAAGTAACGCAAAAATGATGCAAGGGCCTTAAAAAAACGATTTCATGTGTTTTAGGGCATTTTAACTCACTTCCCCATGAATGTAGGAATATATTTGCTTTACAAGATGTTTTTAAAAACGTTTTTTGAAATCAATTAGGTTTCTTGATATGTACTGCTAGAGTTTCATAGGTTGCTTGGGGCATATTTATAAGGCCTTTGAGTCTCTCTGATGTTATTTTTCCCATTTTAATTTAAGACCTTTCCCCGTGGTGCAAGGTCCTTGTAAATACGCCCCCATCTGTGCTTGGCAAATTTAGATTTTGATTCTTTCAGTTACATAGCCATGTTAAAAGTGACCCAAAAATGATGCAAGGGCCTTAAAAAAACGCTTTCATGTGTCTTAGGGCATTTTAAGTCATTTCCCCTTGAATGTAGGTATATAATTGATTTAGATGATGTGTTTAAAAACGTTTTTTGAAATCAATTAGGTTTCTTGATATGTAGTGCTAGAGTTTCATAGGTTGCTTGGGGTATATTTAAAAAGCATTTGAGTCCCTTTGATGTTATTTTTCCCATTTTAATTTAAGACATTTCCCCGTGGTGGAAGGTCCTTGTAAATACACCCCCATGTGTGCTTGGCAAATTTAGATTTTGATTCTTTGAGTTATATAGCCATGTTCCATACAGTGCTCACCTTCTGCGTAGTCTTTGATATGCTAGACTGCATCTGCACAATGAGATACCTAAGCAAAGGAAACACAGGTGATGTGATTGTGAAATGAGGAAAAGAAATTCCACATTTTTCAATTACATCACCTGTGTTTCCTAACTTTACGAATGACATTGTGCAGATGAGGTTTAGGCCTGTACACAGACACAGAAGAGGTCTGGCCTTTGTTCAAGAGTGAAGTGGACATGACTTGCTTCAATGGTAGGCCTGCACATATATTATCTCCTCTGTACTCTTCAACAAGCTTAAATAAATTTCATCTGCAACCCTGAGTAGGCCTCACCTCAAACAAACCTCTGAATAGGCCACACCTTATCGTCATCCTGAATCAATCATTTAAAATGTTAGGGACAGATTTATGATAGCCGTGTGCCTCTTTTGCGCCACTGTGCGTCACTTTTGTGACGTAGCGGCGGCGCAAAAGATGCGCTATGTGGCGACATATTTACAACTTGATGCATCTAGGCAGATGTGTCATGCTGTAAAGTCCTGTGCCACATGAAACCGATGCAGCAGTGATGCAAAAGATGCACCATGTTGCAAGGCAGGCCTCACTTCATCTCCAACAAGATACCGTCAGTTTAATCTGTAAACATTTAGGACTGTGTAGGGGGCATGGAGAAGCTGAATCTTCTGGAAATGTCAAAATTGTTGTATACAATGCTCAACTTCTGTGTACTCTTTGATATGCTAGACTCCATCAGCACAATGAGATAACTAAGCAAAGGAAACACAGGTGATGTGATTGTGAAATGAGGAAAAGAAATTCCACATTTTTCAATTACATCACCTGTGTTTCCTAACTTTACGAATCACATTGTGCAGATGAGGTTTAGGCCTGTTCACGGACACAGAAGAGGTCTGACCTTTGTTCAAGAGTGCAGTGGACTTGACTCACTTCATTGGTAGGCCTGCACATGTATTATCTCCTCTGTATTCTTCAACAAGCCTAAATTTCATCTGCAACCCTGAGTAGGCCTCACCTCAAACAAACATCTGGATAGGCCACACCTTATCGTCATCCTGAATCAATCATTTAAAATGTTAGGGACAGATTTATGATAGCCGTGTGCCTCTTTTGCGCCGCTGTGAGTCACTTTTGTGACGTAGCGGCGGCGCAAAAGATGTGCTATGTTGCGACATATTTACAACTTGATGCATCTAGGCAGATGTGTAATGCTGTAAAGTCCTGTGCCACATGAAACCTGCGTCAGGTTTTATATAGGCGTTTTGTTGCAGGGTGGGCATTCATTTGCATGAAAGCCCTGTAAAACTAACACAGTGAAATTTAGAAGATTTCACTGAGTCATCTTTATAGCATTGCTGAATCAAATCCTTACGCCTGTTTGAAACAGGCATAAGGAGTGATGCACCATGCAATGTGTGGCTTGCTCCTGTGCATTGCAGTAGACTTGTCGCGCTTACGACGTGATTCCTGCAATGTGCTGCTTTTGCGGCACAGATGCGTGACGCATCTGTGCTGTTTTTACTCAATGGTGCTCCACATTGTAAATGCGGCACACCATGGGTGGCAGAGCAGCGGTGCACATTAACTGGTGCATCCCTGGGGATGCGCCAGTTAACATAAATCTGCCCCTTTACATTTAAGTATGAGCAGTGGACACAGAGTCGGTGAGGCTTATCCAAGGTTAAGAAGAGATGAGTCCTGTTCACTGAAAACTTGGACATAGGCCTCACCTCTTCAGCATCGCTGGACATGGCTAAATAATAGCTGCAAAATGTTACTCTTGTTAAACAATTTTACTATTATAGTCTCTGAGATTTGTCTCTTACTCTGCAACATCTCATTGTTGTTCTCTTTCTTTAAAGATAACGACAACATCAACCATGAGTGATAATGAGCAATCAGTTGATCTTATCATTGAACTTGTCATTGAAACGTCAGTGGAAGTAGATCCCTTGGATGATTTAAATCCTGAGGATGATGAAGAACATGATGAGGATGCCGATTTGTCAGAATTGTATGACATAGGGTGGGAAGCTGACCTGCTTGAGCCTATGGAACTATAAACATTTATTTTTAAAATTTACTGGAAATGAAAAGTAAAAATGTAAACCGTTTCATTTAAAATTAAACAACTTCAAAAACAGGTTATGTGTAGTGTCTTTAATAAAATAGTCAAATATGCTCATAAAATTAGATCAGATTCACATATAAAACAGCACAGGTAAAATGTAGAAGCATTCCATTTCTTTGCTACTATTTGTGAATACTAAATTTGCCAATGCACTAAAAATTATTCTATGTAAAAATGACAAGTAGTGTGTTAAATTTTTGACGACTGTTATTGATTTACTGTTTGGTAATAGTGGTTAATAACATTTTTTATTATATTTTACCACAGATTCAACTGCAGATCATTTCGAAATTAGAGAATGCCGTCTAAGGATAGAATCCGAAAGGCTACAAAACGTCAAAGACAGCAGCTTAATAAATTGTTGCAGCAGTCCTCTACAATAAAAACTCGTCAAGTCACCAAGAAAGCTCTGGGTAAGACAACGAAATCATTCATAAGAAACATTTGTAGAAAAAAAAGTAGTACTACAGAAAATGTTTTAGTCCAGAAAAAGAGAAGCAATTTAAACGGAAAGGAAAGGCCAATCAAAAATGTTACTGCTAGAGCAGGAGATAACTCTGTGCATGATAGTAGAAGGAAACAACAGTTTAGGGACATTCGTAGACGATTGTTCCGCAACAGGATAATTGGCAATTTGTTAAAAAATATTAAGAAAGGTCAACAGAAAGTGGTTTTTTATAAGAGAAAAAAAAAAGTTGAGAAAGTTATTGATCAGGCATTTGAAATTAAGCGAAAGTTATTTATTTTGATAATCAATAGAATTAGGAAGCTAAACAAGGCAATTTATGATTTCAAAAGAAATAGTAGATGGAAGAGAACAGTTAATCGTAGTAATTTTTGTGAAGTTTTTTCAGGAGAATGGATGCATAGTTCAAGTTGTGAGGCATTTTTTAATGAGGAGAGTTATTTCCAGGATAATGATTTGGTGCATGCAGTTGACACCAGTGGTCGAGCTTATGAGGTGAAAGATGGTTGTCCAGTTGAAAAAGAAAAACTTGTGACAACAGAGGCAGAAGAGGTGTTAGGTAATGAGGTTTTAGGAAGACGTCCTAAGGGACCTGTGTACACCTGGAAGTGTAGTAGTATTTGCAGTGTGCAACAGGATTCCATCAATTTGCTTTGTGATTTTGTACGGACATTTAATAAGAAAAGTTTGAAGCAGAAAATGATGTAGTTGCAAGAATTAGATCCTTGCAGAGTGAGAGAAGTGACAGGTTTGCATGGTCATTCAATGGCTTGTCTTTCCAGGAGAGTATGCCAGAGTGTTTTTCATCATTTCAGGATGCTAGCAGTGCATCATAATAAAGTGAGGAAATTAGTTAGAATGTTGTATTATGCTAAGAGTCCAGCAATTATGCTTAAACAATTATGCACTGCTCTTTTGCATGGTTCTGAAATAGATGTGAAGAATATTTGTGAAGAAATTGAGTTTTGTTACTTTGGAAGTAAAGAGGAGAATGTTGAAATTGACCCAGAAGAAGAGGGTAATGTGGAAGATAGTGTACAGGTTTCCAGTACAGATAATTTTCAGAAGGAAATTGCCACGTTTCAGGTGAAATCAAGTGAGAGGCTTAATTTCACTTGTGTGTGTTGTCGACGCACTTATTATAAGAATCAGACTAAGTTAGTGGATTTATATGCGAAAAGTGAAAGTGAAAATAATAGTGAATGGAAGGATTTCGCAACATACTTGATGGTAGAAAATTGTTTTGATTTGGGATTGGATTAACGTGTGTGTACTTATTGTTGTAACAAATTAAATCAAAACCGGATGCCTGCTAGAGCGGTTCATAATAATCTGGAATTGGTTGAGATTCCTTCTGAATTGAAGGATTTAAATACTTATGAATCTATTTTGATTCAAAGTATCTATCCCTTTCAGGCTATTGTAAGAATGGAGCCAAAGACAGGGAAATTGCCTCCATCAGATTTACAGAGAGGATTAAAGGGAAGAGTTGTTTATTTGCCTCTAGATTTGAAGAAAAACATTAATACAATTGGAGTAGAAAAAGTGGAAGAGGAACCTCTGGTTATCTTAGTTAATGGGGTTCCGACAAAGAGTAAGAAAATATGGCAAGATTTAGTGGATGTTAGGAAAGTCAAAAAGGCAACATTGTATTTGAAAAAAAGCAATAAGTACTATAAGAATGTATATGTTGCAGAAGAGGAAGTAAGTGAAGAAGAGGATAGTGATTTGTGTGCTGGTCAAATTGAGAAAGTAGAACCCTCTAAAAGTGAAGAAATATATGAACATTATAGTGTTCATCCTTTGCATTCCAAGGAAGACATGGGGAATGCTATTGAGTTGTTTCAAATGAAACAAGCCAAAAGGAGTCCCATTAGTGTTTGGGAGGAAAGTTTGCAAGCTCGGTGTGTCCCACAGCTATTTCCAACAGGTCAAGGAGGAAGATATGATGAGCGACCTCATCAAATTCCTGCTTCTGAATACCGGACTTTACGATTGTATGCAGAAGATCCTAGGTTTCAACAATGCATTCCGTATTTGTTTCATCTCCTGTTTGAAAGCGATCTGTCTGGACTGTCATATGCAGTGAACCACATCTTGAAAAGTGGTATACAGATGCAAAACATCTCGGCAAGTGACTTTATGGATAAAGTCAATGTGCAAGACAGTATTTTGGATTCTCACCTGATTAATCTCATGGCGTGTCAGCGTGGTACTAATGAGTACTGGTACCGTCGTCATGGTGATTTAAAATGTATGCTGAGGAACTTAGGAACTCCCACATGGTTCCTCACTCTCAGCTGTGCCGAGTATGGCTGGGAAGACTTACTTGAATTTCTACAAGAGGCAAATGGAGCATTGAAAATATCGAATTCAAGACACCCGGAGAACTGTGCTCTTTGGATCCAGTGAATGTATGTTATGTTATTTTTTGTTATTTTTATTTGTACCGCGCACAGCTGCCCCAGCAAAGGGGCGTCCTGGCGCTTTGAGAAGGTAAACACAACACAGCATTAAAAGCGGGCAGAAAGGAGAAGAGACACAACAGATGAGCTAAACAAATAAAAAGGTCTTGATAGCCCGTCTAAACTGAAGGAGCTCATTGATGGCCCGGATTTGTGGAGGGAGAGAATTCCACCAGCTCGCTGCCAGGACTCGAAAGGAGCGGCCACCAATTCTGCTCAACTTAAAACGCGGGACCACTGCTAAGTTCTGGCCTAGCGATCTAAGAGTGCGAGAGGGGACATAGGAGATCAGCAGTTTCTCCAAGATTTGTGGGGAAGTACCCTTGAGGATTTTAAATGCAAGGCAGAGAACCTTGAATCTAATCCTCTGCTGCACAGGGAGCCAGTGGAGAGAGCGCAGGGCATTGGACACCGAGCACCGCCTAGGCAGACCTGTCACCAGTCGGGCCGCAGCATTTTGAACCCGCTGGAGCCGCAGAAATTCTGACTGGTTAACCCCCGCCAATAGGGAGCTGGCATAGTCCAGCCTGGACAGCACTGATGCTTGGACCACCAGCTGTCTTGTGGGTGCATCAAAGAATTTGAGGATGGGTCGAAGTCCTCTGATAATGCCATAGCAAGAAGCCGCCACCTTCTTGGTATGACAGATGAAACTCAGAGAAGGATCAAGCCACACCCCCAGGTTTTTTTATCTCTGCCGCTGGGAGGGGAGTCACACCCAACTCCGAAGGCCACCATTTGTCACCCCACAAAGCCACCTGTTTACCAACCACCATAATCTCCGTCTTCTTGGTGTTTAACTGGAGACAGTTGGAATTCATCCAGTTAGCCACTTCCCGCAGACCATCACAGAACCTGGGAGCCTCCAGGTCTGAGTCCCCACTCAGTGTGACCGCCAGCTGCGTGTCATCTGCGTAAGAGACCATGGTCAGGCCCCACCGCTTGACGACCGCAGCCAACGGTCTCACATACAGATTGAAAAGGGTGGGACTCAGTGATGACCCCTGTGGGACTCCCTGGTCTAACGGGTAGGATGACGACTTACCGGGCGGGATCGCCACCTGGAATGACCTATCCGTAAGGAAGGATCGAAACCAGTGCAAGGCGGAGCCAGAAACGCCCACCTCCTCAAGACGCCGAATCAGAATCCCGTGCGAGACCGTGTCGAAGGCGGCACTGAGATCTAATAACAATAGTGCCGCCGTCCGACCGGAATCCAGCACGGAACGCAGATGCTCGACCATCGAGAGAAGGGCCGTCTCCATGCTGTGACCCGCACGGAACCCGTTCTGGGTAGGGTCGAGAATGTTAAGCCTACCAAGATGGTCTGTAAGAGTGGCATTCACATGGGCCTCCGCTATTTTCGTGGCCCAAGGGAGAAGGGAGATAGGGCGGTAGCTTTCAGGTTTAAGGGGGTCAAGGGTCACCTTCTTCAGAATTGGCGTGACTACTGCCTGCTTCCATCTGACGGGAACCACTCCAGTAGAGAGGGACCGGTTGATCAAGGACAGCACCGGGGTACGGCAAACCGGCGCCAGGGTCTTGAGTTGGGCCGGTTTCAGTGGGTCTGCCGGAGATCCAGACTTGATTTTGGCGCTGAGAGAGTCAATCACCTCCAGAGATAAGGAGGGTAAGATAGAAAGACATTCCCCCTCACCTAAGGTGCGACCAACCTGCTCTAACATCAGGGAACCCGTTGGAAAAGTGCGATAGATGGCTTTCACTTTTTCATGGAAGAAAGAGGACAAACCCTCACAATGTGAGTCCGAGCATATTTCCACTGCAGTTGCTCTCTTCGCCATCAGGTCCTTTAATACTTTGAAAATCAGTTTCGATGCAGGTACTTCAATCATAGATTTGAAGCTATGATGTCTTTCATCATGAACAAGAAAAATCCACCTCTTGGAGAGGTGTTGGATTTCTTCTGGAGAAAGGAGTACCAAGCAAGAGGTGCTCCTCATATACATATGCTGCTGTGGATCAAGGATGCACCTAAATTTGGAACAGATCCAGAAGACTTAGTGATGAGTTTCATAGAACAGTATTCTACATGTGCTGTTCCAAACGCAAAGGAAGAGAAAAGCCTAAGAGAACAAGTTTTACGCTTCCAAAGCCATCGTTGTGGAAAGTACTGTCGTCGTAAATTCAGAAACAAGGACAAGTTCTACACCAAATGTCGTTTCGCCTTTCCACGACCGGTGATTTCTAAAGGAAGAGTGAACAGTTTGATGTCTTCGCTGCAACATAATGTGATGAAGAAATCACCTAAAAACACATACAATTTGAAAAGGAACGAAGAGTCCAAGTACATCAACGACTACAACCCAGTGATTTTGTCCATGTGGAATGCTAACATGGATATACAGTTTGTGGCTGATAACTGTATGGCTGTGGCTCGGTATGTGACATCTTACATCACCAAAAAAGAAAAGACAGAATTGAAGGATATGTGGGAGGACATTTCCCATGAAAAGAGCCTCAGTAAGAAGTTGTACAGTTTCAGTCTGAAGATGTTGTCACATCGAGAAATCGGAGCTTACGAATGTTCTGACCGGTTGTCTTCAGCAAGTCTCTATGCCAAATCCAGGAGTATCGTTTGGGCGAGTCTTGGTCTTGCTGCAACGCGTAATCGAGTTCTGAAACCTGTGCGGGAAAGGGAGTATTTGGCGGAAAAGGAGCCAAACAGTACCGATATTTTGAAGACCAACATGTTGGATACATATTATCCAAATAGAAGCAGTCACCTCGAGAATGTTTGTCTGTATGAGGTTCTACAAAATTACATATTCAAGAGGAACATCAAAGAAGATATTGATAAAGGAGTGTATGCTGTAATTGGAAGTGAGGGATGTCTGGTCAAGCAAAGAAAATGCCACTTGGTAAACCATCGAAAATTGAGTGGCGAATCTCCTGAAAAAAAAGAGTTTTTCTATTTAGCACTTTTGCAACTTTTCAAGCCTTGGCGTGCAGAAGAGGAACTGCTTGGAGATTTCCTCTGTTACGAAGACTCTTTCAATGCCGCCAAGGAGACCATAGAATGTCCTGTTTTTCCCAAATATCTAGAAATGTTGAATGCGGAAATCGAGCAGGAAGCAACGATTGCAGCCGAGATTGCTAGAGACAGTTCTCAGGACAGTCAGAGTTCTGTTTCATTGAGTCAGGATCCACTAGGAGGACCAGTTATCGAGAATGAAGCTGCCACTGCCATGATTGAAGTGGAAAGAGCCATGGCACATGCTCAGGAGGATGCGGTTAACTTAGAAGACTTGGAAAGACAACTCAACGTTGAGCAGAGGAAAATATATGACGAAGTTACCAACCAAATTGATCATGGATTAAGTCATGAGAAGAAAGAGTGCTCATGTACGTCGTTGAAGCCTGTCCGACTGTACGTGAGTGGAGAAGCGGGAACTGGAAAAAGTTTCCTCATTAAAGCAATTTCATGTTATTTGCAGAAAAGGACTGAGTCATCGCTGTCTTGTGTTGTCACCGCTCCAACTGGACTGGCAGCACATAACATTAAAGGTATTACTTTGCATCGTCTACTGATGCTGCCAGTGGAGCATGATAACAAATTACAATACCACAAGTTATCTGGAGATGCTTGTTGTGAAGTTTCAAGAGTCTTGAAGAAAATGAAACTTCTTATCATTGACGAAGTAAACATGGTTTCCAATGTCATGCTTGCCTTTGTGCATTTGAGAATGCAAGAAGTTCTCAAAACAGAGTATGATGTGTTATTTGGTGGCAAACACATCATTGTTTTCGGTGATCTTCTGCAGCTGACACCAGTGAAAGGACAACCTGTGTTCAAAATGCTCACGCATGAAGATACCAGGAAGTGCCTAGGGAGCATTGGCAACGTTAATATATGGTTAAACTTCAATTATGCTGAACTGCGTGAAAATATGCGTCAGGCGAAGGATGAAGATTACAAGAATATTCTACAAGATGTTAGAATCGGAAAAGTGACCGAGCATGGGAAAGAAGCTTTACATGCACGATTACTGTCAAATTTGTATCCAGAACAAGACGTTGTGCCTGAGAATATTTTTCAGAAAATTACTGAGAAGAAATCTGGAATATGTTTGATGCAAACTCTTGCAGAATGTGCCATCTTCAACAACAAAATGTTGTATTTAGAAAACCAAGAGATTGTGAAACTGGAAGCTATTGACAGAGTAAAGCTTATGGGATCAACAATTATTTTGTCTGAGAATTTGAAATCAAAATTGGATTCATTAGAGAAGACTATATCTAAAACTGCAGGTTTTGAAAAGACTCTGAATGTGTGCTTAAATTGCCGTATAATTTTAAGAAGGAATTTACATGTTGAAAGAGGTCTGGTAAATGGATCAATGGGTAATGTTGTTGATTTTGTGAAATACAGAAATAGAGATGGAATTGAATTTTTAAAAATTAAATTTGATGGCATTGAGGAAGTACAGCTAATTGGTCGTTGCTCTGCTAGGTTTTTGCTTGTAAAAGACTTATATGTTCGCCGTAAGCAGTTTCCTGTTTGCTTGGCATATGCGGTGACAATCCATAAATCGCAAGGTTTAAGTGTAGACAGTGCATTGGTGAATATTGGCAGTTCTGTGTTCAAGGAGGGTATGGCATATGTGGCATTGTCACGAGTTAGAACTTTATCGGGATTGTACTTGATTGAGTGTGATGTCACAAACATTTGTGCGGATCTAGATTGTGTTAAGGAATACAATAGGTTAAGAAGAGAGTATGCGCCACATTTGCCTCAATATCCTTTGTTTGAGAAACGTGTGGTAGGCCGGAAACGAAGAAATGTGACCAATAGTAGGGAGGTTGTAGCAAAAAGACGAAAAGTCGATGAACCAGAAATTATAAGCAGAAAGAAAAAGGATTTTATTGAAGATGTTGTTGGTTTTCAATTTGAAAACAGTTCTGGTGTCAGCTGCTATGCTAATGTAGTGGTTAATGTTTTGTTTTCTCTAGAAAATGTAAAACAAGAGATTGTGGTCAATTCGGATCAAAGATTTTGCAGTTTGTTGAATTCTGTGTTAGAGAAATGTAGCACTGATAGAACAAAAATAGAAAGTGTGTCTGAAATTCAAAATCTGTTAGACAGATGTTCAGGTCAAACACAATTCTCTCAAAATATTCAGCAAGATTGTCAGGAGTTTTTAATGTATATGCTTGATGTATTGCATGATGAAGGTGTAGATGTAGATCACCTGTTTGGGCTTTCTTATCAATGGCAGCATGACTGCGAGAACTGTAGGGTATCAAGTACTACTAGTGTAGACTCAGAAAAATTTATATATTTAACTTTGCCAGACAGTAAATCAGTGTCCTTTAATAAGCTAGTAAAAGCAGCTGATCACAACATGGAGTGTAGCCAATGTAAGTCTGAAATGTTGTCAACATTATTTATACGAACATATGGTCAGTATGTCATTTTAATGTTCCAACGATGTAGGCCTGATGGAACAAAATTGACAACTTTAATTAAAAATGTTGTGGCTTCGCAGTTGTCAATATCAGGAAGGACTTTTGTAACTGCAGCAATTATATATCATGACGGTCCTTCAACAACATCAGGACATTACACAGCTTATTTAAAGTCTAGAAACGGCTGGTCATTCTGCAATGATTCTGTTTTAACTTTTAAAAAAAATTGCCTTTTGACCTTAAAAATTCTTACCTGGTGTTTTTAAAACCAAAATTTTAGGGAAGGAATCTCGGGATTTGCTCTGAGGAATTTCAAGAGGTTCTAATGGCTCCTACACTATTTGGCCTTGAGGATAAGTGTAGTACAGAGTCAAAAGTTATTTTTGAGTTTTAAATAGTTCCTGGAAAAAAAGAAGGTTATCTTACAGAAAGTGGTGGGCACGGATTAGTTAAAGGACAACAGAGTATTTCCCAAAGCAAACGGTGTTCTTACCATAACACTTAACGTCATGGAAAAATAACTGCACTTTGAATGAGTTCAGAAAAACTGTTTCTTTTTATAAGCGAATTCAAGCAGCCAATCAAAACATGGAGTAGAGGTAATGTAAGTCTGCAATGCTGTCTAGATTATTTGACCAAACTTTTGGTTATAATGTCATTTTAAAATTCCAACTATATAAACCTGATGAAAGTAAGTCTTCAACTTTAATTACAAATGTTGTGGCTACACAGTCGTTGATTTTAGGAAGAACATTTGTAACTGCAGCTATTATATGACATGATGGTCCTTTGACAAGATCCGCTTATTACACAGCTTATTGAAAATGTAAAAAAAGCTGCTGTTTCGTAAATGATTCCTATTTGACTACGATACAATGTTGCCTTTTTACTTAAAAATATTCTTACTTTCTGTTTTTAGAAAAGAGAATTTAGGGTAGGTAACTGGCCTATAATGATTCTAGGGGTTGATATAATTTTATCTACTGTTTTAAATTGCTTTGTGATTAAAAGTGATGTAGAGAATTAAATAATTGTAGTAGTCATAGAGGTAGTGTAAGTCTGCTTCATAGTAAGCAGTATCAGTGTCATAGGAAATGTGGAACATGAGTGAGCAAGAAGGGTGAGATATTACTAGTACAGGATTGTGAAAGTGATCTTGAACGTTTTCTTTCTGAAAGTTGCGGAAATACAAAATGACGGGATTTGCTTAGAAGAATTCCAAGAGTTATAAATGGCTCTTACACGATTTGGCCTTGTGGAAAAGTGCAGTAGAGAGCGAGAAGTCATTTATTGTATGTAACATATTTGTCAAAACGATGGAGCTTTTCTTTCAGAAAGTGGCGGGCTGAAAATAATAACAACAGCACAACAGAGTGTAAGCTGTTCATAGGATATCCTTCGACGTCATGGAAAGTAAGTTACTTTTCAGGAGTTCTGATTTCTGATTGGTTATGTTATATGGGTTTTTTAAACACAATCATTTTGATTGTGTTTTTTCCCCCCCGCTGTTATATGATGAATACCTTCAAGTCACTGTTTTTAGTGAAATTTGATAAATTCTGAGAACAGCAAAAATAAACCATTTAACATGTATAATTAATTCTGTACTTTTTGTATTTATGATATACATTTAGAACTGTGTAGTAGGCATGGAGAAGCTGAGGCTTCTGTAAGTGTCAAAGTTGTTGCATACAGTGCTCACATTCTACGTAGTCTTTCATATGATAGACTACATCTGCACAATGAGATACCTAAGCAAAGGAAACACAGGTGATGTGATTGTGGAATGAGCAAAAAGCATTGCACGTTTTTCAATTACATTACCTGTGTTTCCTAACATTACACATCACATTGTGTAGATGAGGTTTAGGCCTGTTCCAGGAGACAGAGGAGGTCTGACATTTGTTCAAGAGTGCAGTGGACATGACTCACTTCGTTGGTAGGCCTGCACATGTATTATCTCCTCTGTACTCTTCAACAAGCCTAAATTTCATGTGCAACCCTGAGTAGGACTTACCTGAAACAAATCTGTGGATAGGCCACACCTTATCAGCATCTAGAAACAATCATTTAAAATGTTAAGGGCAGATTTATGATGGCCGTGCGCCTCTTTTGCGCCGCTGTTCCGTCACTTTTGTGACGCAGCAGCAGTGTAAAAGATGCACCATGTTGCAAGATAGGCCTCAGTTCATCTCCAGCAAGATACCGTCAGTTTAAAATGTATATAATTAGGACTGTGTAGGGGGCATGCAGAAGCTGAGGCTTCAGTAAGTGTCAAAGTTGTTGCATGCAGTGCTGCACTTCTGCGTACTCTTTCATATGCTGGACTACATCTGCACAATGAGATACCTAAGCAAAGGAAACACAAGTGATGTGATTGTGAAATGAGCAAAAGAAATTGCACGTTTTTCAATTACATCACCTGTGTTTCCTAATATTATGAATCACATTGTGCAGATCAAGTTTAGGCCTGTCCAGGGAAACAGAGGAGGTCTGGCCTTTGTTCAAGAGTAAAGTGGACATGACTCACTTCATTGGTAGGCATGGACATGTATTATCTCCTCTGTACTCTTCAACAACTCTAAATTTTATCTGCAACCCTGAGTAGGCCTCACCTCAAACAAACCTCTGGATAGGACACACCTTATTGGCATCCTGAAACAATCATTCAAAATGTTAGGGACAGTTTTATGATGGCTGTGCACCTCTTTTGCGCTACCGTTGCGTCACTTTTGTGAGACAGCAGCAGTGCAAAAGATGCACCATGTTGCAAGATAGGCCTCACTTCATCTGCATCAAGATACTGTTAGTTTAAAATGTATATTTTTAGGACTGTGTAGGCTTCTGTAAGTGTCAAAGTTGTTGAAAAACTGTTTGTCCTTCAATCTTTTCCCTTGTCTTTTCTAATTTTTAAATACATGTTTTAATATTTTTCAAATGTTTGTTCTCTCTTTCACAGATTGAAAGTATAAAAATAACTAGTGACTAAGTTAACGACAATTATAAGGTAAATGTTTTGTACTCTTTTCGTTACATTTCTATCACATTTAACTTCTATTAGTTCCACTACTTCATTTCTTTAACCCTCACTTTCCTGCCTTTGCTACTTCCCTCATTCCTTTCTCTATTACTTACTTACTCTACTCCTTCCACTCTTTTTCTCAGTCCCTCTCTTCTCATACTTCCTCACTCTTGTTCACTCACTCCATCTCTATTACTCTCACTGTCTCGGACTGATCACTCTTTCACTACTTGTTCATTATGCTTTCTCTCTGTAGTTCAAGCACACTAAGGGGCATATTATCAACACAGGCAATAAAATTATCGCTGCTTTTATCGGCAGAAAACTGCCGCAAAAGTGGCTTTAGCGGCAGTTTTCGTCCGCAAAAGCGGCTTTAGCAGCAGTTTTCTGCCGATAAAAGCAGTCATTATCGGCAGAAAAGTGCCGCAAAAGCGGCTTTAGTGGCAGATTTCTGCCGATAAAAGCAGCGATAATTTTATCACCCATGTTGATAATATGCCCCTATGTTATTTACATTTCTTTGCTGTTTCAATCATTCCTTTTCTGTTACTTCTTCTTTTCTGCTTTCTGTTTTTTCTCTCTGTTATTCCACATGTTTTAATCTTATTTTGAACATTCACTCACATTCTCTAAGAAACTCTTGTTTATTATTCTTCTACTCTACTTTTTTCTTCCACTTCCTTATCTATTTTGTTTTTCACAATTATACCCTCTTCCATCTTTTCTTCGGTAAATAGATCTATTAAACAGTATCTCTGTGTTACTCCCTATAGCTGTCTTTCTTTTAACATTACTCTCTGTTTCCTTCCCTTATACTTACTCTTCTTTTTTTTTTGGTTCGCTCCCGGTTCGCGTACCGGCGAGCGAACCGGGAAGCGAACCAAAAGAAATAGAGGTTGCCAGAGTGCTAAACATTCTAGCAATTTTTTTATAAAGGGGAGGTAGTTCTGAAAAGAACTTTTTTTTATTATTTTTGTTGTTTTATATTTTTTTATTATTTTTCTGAACATTTTTTTACTTTTTTTGTATTTTTTGAACGGTTTTATATTTTTTTGGGTTTTTTTTGGGGGGGGAAACGAAAACGATTCATTGTAAAGGGCTCAACAGGAGCAACAAAAAAAAAAGATAATTTATTTTCTGGGGCGTTTTGGACAATCATGATTGTCGATAGCTCTGTTGATTAAATTGATGCTACTTTCTCTGTAGCAAATCAACTGATTGCAAGGCACGCACACTTGTTTGACTTCCCCGAACCTCATCTGTATATTTGGGACCGTCTCCCTCGCCTCTGGTCCCGTCACTTCCTCTACAACTGATCTTCTGGCCACAGAAGGGGGATTATCTTGCTGGTCACGTAACTGCGCAGCACTGTAGTTGATAGGGTGCCACCTCTCCATATGGCGATGCATTGTATAATTGCCATAACTATATTTTTTATCTGTCCCTCTGGACAAGACTTTCTTACAGATAAGGCAAGTTACATACCGGGCATTCACTTTTTTTTGGCCCCGGGGATATTTAAAAAATTGCCAAATATAATTTTCTTGGACATGAGACCTCCTGGGCTCCTCAGGCAAAAACTCCCTCTGTTGCTGCTGTTCCTCTTCTTCCTCTTCTTCCTCCTCTTGCTGAATGATAACTTCAGCAGGTGGTCCTCTCTTCCTAGGAGGTGGTGGTGGTGGTGGGGATGCACCAGATGAAGCTACAACACTTGCCATTGCTAAGTGAAGAAAAAAGGTCTTCCTCTCACAAAGATGAAAGTCAGAGTGAGGAAACAAGGAGGGGTTTTCATCATTTGGGAAAAACAATAGTTCTAAACCAATGAAAAGTGTTACTTTTAGGTCACATGACCTAGCCTTACATCATTAGGAAACCAAAAGTGAAATGAACCAATGAAAAGTGTTATTAACAAGTCACATGACCTGTTATGCTTACGTTACGCGCTTCGGGCCGCGTCCCGGATCGCTTCCGGGAAGCTGCGCTTTGCGCCTCGCGTACCGGTTCACTTCCGGGTATGCTAACGCGGCGCGTCATATGATGTATCACGCGACAACGCGATACATCACGCTTACGCGACGCGTCACGATGTTGTTTTCTAACGCGGCAGTTGCGCAAACGGAACGTTTACCGGTTCGCGGTCGGGTCGCGGCACCAAATTGAGCTAACGGGAAGCTACCCGGTGCGCGGACCGATAGCGAAACAAAAAAAAAAATATATATATATATACATAATTTTTTTTTATTAAAAACATATAAAATATATTTTTTGATTTAAAGAAGAATACATTTTAAAGCTTTTGATATTTGCTATTAAAAAACCATTGAAGTTCACTGAAAAAACCATAGGTTATAGACCATATATAGTTAGGAATTAGCATTTACAAAACCTTGAAAATTCACAGAAAAAACCATAGGTTATAGACCATATATAGTTAGGAATTAGCATTTAAGAAACCTTTTTTTACTCACACAAAACCATTGAAATTCACTGAAAAAACCATAGGTTATAGACCATATATAGTTAGGAATTAGCATTTACAAAACCTTGAAAATTCACAGAAAAAACCATAGGTTAGAGACCATATATAGTTAGGAATTAGCATTTAAGAAACCTTTTTTTACTCACACAAAACCATTGAAATTCCATATATAGTTAGTTGTACTAACTATATATCGCGCACCCGCAATCCACTGCTGATCATGTCACATATTACATCATTCATGACATGGTCAGTGACATCACTGATGACATCACTGATGACATCTCAAATGACATCACTGATGACATCACTGATGACATCTCAAATGACATCACTAATGACATCACTGATGACATCTCATTTGACATTACTGATCACATCACTGATGATATCATTCATGTGATAATACGATGAACCTCTTCAGACTCTAATATAACCTTAGATACACTCAGTGTAAACAGACACTCACAGACTGTCACTCATTCATGGAGTTACTCACACACCTAGTCACTCATGCAATGAATCAATCATACCTCCAGTTCCTCAACTATACATTTATACACACCTTACTTATTCAAACATATACTTACATATATTTACTCTCTTATACAATCCGTGATACAAGTTCACAATGATCCATACAGCCACTCACACATTCACTGGCTGTTATGCACAGTTACTTATATATGTCAACTCTCACATGTACTGTGTTTTACATATGTACTTACTTTAACATGTAGCACTGAGATATCCATTCACTCACCAATACACTCATGCACACAGTCAACCGCCCATACAGTTGTTTCCATATGCACTTTTGAACCCATACATCTAGTGAATCAACTGCTCACACATGTATGCACAGAGTCATACACCTCCCAGCCACCCACACACACACTCAGTCTCCCCTACAAATACTTGGGCAACCAATCAATAACCCATATAGTTACTCATATAGCTACTGATCAACACATGCAGCAGTTTACAGAACAACAGATATAATGATGCACAAATTAAGACAGTTTAGTCACTAACCCATGCACTCAGTAAGACACATTTAATCACTCACTCATACAGTCAGTCATGCACCTACTAAACCCTTCATCCAGACACTTATAAATCCACTCATTATTCAATTTGTAAGACATATTTTAACTTTACAGAATTATACAGTCACTGGATGTTGTCATCAGTGATATCATCAGTGATGTCATCAGTGATGTCATTTGAGATGTCATCAGTGATGTCATCAGTGATGTCATTTGAGATGTCATCAGTGATGTCATTTGAGATGTCATCAGTGATGTCATCAGTGATGTCACTGACCATGTCATGAATGATGTAATATGTGACATGATCAGCAGTGGATTGCGGGTGCGCGATATATAGTTAGTACAACTAACTATATATGGAATTTCAATGGTTTTGTGTGAGTAAAAAAAGGTTTCTTAAATGCTAATTCCTAACTATATATGGTCTCTAACCTATGGTTTTTTCTGTGAATTTTCAAGGTTTTGTAAATGCTAATTCCTAACTATATATGGTCTATAACCTTTGGTTTTTTCAGTGAATTTCAATGGTTTTGTGTGAGTAAAAAAAGGTTTCTTAAATGCTAATTCCTAACTATATATGGTCTATAACCTATGTTTTTTTCTGTGAATTTTCAAGGTTTTGTAAATGCTAATTCCTAACTATATATGGTCTATAACCTATGTTTTTCTCAGTGAATATATATATAGTTAGGATTTTTTTCCTATGGGATTTTTCAAAATTCTATATTGAATAACTTTGGCGTTGATGGACAGAATTGGCTGAAATGTTCCTGAAAATGGCACATTTACTCTCCGGTCCTTCCCTGAAAGTTTGGGCGGGATTCGTCAAGCGGGGGCCGAGAAAAAGGGGGGTCCCAAAACGTGTTTTCCCCATGCAATTTTCCAAAGGGCGGTTGGACTCACTTTTAGCCCGAACGGCCGAATGGATTTCCACCAAACTTGGCAAAATTGTAGGGACTGTTAGCCCGATGTGCCTTTGCTATGTCTCAAGATATATGCTCCAGTGGATTCACGAAAATTAACTTTGAAAAAATATATATTGGGCTACATTGGGCTATATATATGTTAGAGCCCAAATGTAGCCCAATGTAGCCCAAAGATGGCCACCAGAGACAAAAAAAATCAAATGTAGCCCAAATATCAGCCAGATGTAGCCCAACTATAGCCCAATGACACAATGTCCCAGAGTGTTCTAAAGAACAACTAGAGTGCTAACAGTCTTACTTATGACAAAAGTATGGCACACCTGAAGTCATCTTGATTGGAATAAAGTGTTAACACTTAAAACATTTAATTTGCAAAGGAACAAAATGAGGGGGTTCATTTTGCCATAGAAATTATGATTAGTGCTGAAGAAAGAAAAATTAGGGCACATTTTGAGTGACTTCTCAAATCCTCTTATATTTCATTAAAAAAATTCTGATATGCAGTCTCCCAAGATGGCCACCAGAGACAAAAGAGCCCAAATGTAGCCTAAATATCAGCCAGATGTAGCCCAACTATAGCCCAATGACACAATGTCCCAGAGTGTTCTAAAGAACAACTAGAACGCTAACAGTCTTACTTATGACAAAAGTATGGCACACCTGAAGTCATCTTGATTGGAATAAAGTGGTAACACTTAATACATTTAATTTGAAAAGGAACAAAATGAGGGGTTTCATTTTGCCATAGAAATTTTATATATATATACATATATATATATATATATATATATATATATATATTACCTACTGGCGGTCGCCAGTAGGTATATATAGTTAGGATTTTTTCCCTATGGGATTTTTGAAAATTCTATGTCTAATAACTTTGGCGTTTGTGGACGGAATTGGCTGAAATTTTCAGCAAAATGGAACTTTTTGTTTCTGAGCAGCCACTGGAAATTTGGGGGGAGTTGGTCCAGGGGGGGCCGAGAAAAAAGGGGGGTCCCAAAACGTGTTTTTAACATTGAGTTTTCCATAGGGCGGTTAGCCTCATTTTTAGCCCGAACGGCTGAATGGATTTGCACGAAACTTGGCAAATTTGTAGGGACTGGTAGCCCGATGTGCCTTTTGTAGGTCTCAATATATGTGCTCCAGTGGATTTTGAGAAATTAACGTTCAAAAAAAGATATATATCTAGAGCCGCGCCTGGAGCGCTCCCACGTACGCGTACAGGGGAGCGCTCCAGGCGCGCCACGCGATCTGCGCACGGCAAGCTGATTGGTTCTCGGGTGTCTATAAACATTCGAAACAGTCCGCAGCGGCCGCCATCTTGTGTCTCGGTAGGATTGAGACACAAGAGGTGGCAAAAATCAAAGGGGGAAATGAGCAAGAGGGAGCAGGGTACACACCCCCTGACCCCCTAGGTTTCATGTGGGGGCCATAAAAGGCTCCCGCGGGTGAAAAAAAAAAATAAAAAAAAAATCGATTTTCGCGGGGGTGAGCGCCCGGTACGCGCACCGGGGAGCGTACGGGGGAGCGTACCATGGAGATTAAAAATGACAGACTTTAAAAAAAATAAAGCTTCTTTTTAAAAATTGGAGGTAGTTCTGAAAAGAACTTTTTTTTTCATTTTGTTGTTTTATATATATTTTTTTTTTGTTTTTTTTGTTTTATATTTTTTTAGACTTTTTAAAACAATTTTATATTTTTTTTGTATTTTTTTCAAGGGAAAAACAAAAACAAGGATTCCAAAACTGCTCAACAGGAGCAAAAAAAATTGAAAATTTAGGGACTGGAAGAGCAGCGGTGTTGCTGTTTCTTTAGGGCAATCAGTTCAACACTCTGCTCCCCATAGCAGAGCAGTTCGTCACACTCTGCGCACAAAAATTTGATGCCCGCAAACACCGGCTGAATGTTAGGGATCATTCTTCCACGGGGTGGTCCCGAAGGTGTTGCTCCACCAGTGGAGGTGCTGCCGCCATCTGTTGGTACATTCCGTGCCAGCTCTCTGACACTCTCCCTGGCAAAGTTGTTAGGGTGTCTTCTTTTGACATGCCGGATCAAATTGGCATTGCCAAAACTATATTTTTTCAGAGGATTGCCTCTGGATAAACTACTCCCACATATTTTGCATGTTACTTTGGGAGCGTTCACTTTTTTCTGTCCTTCTGGGATGTCGTAAAATTTCCAAATGAAATGGGTTTTTTTCTTTTGCTGAGGAGGGTCCTCATCCAAAAATCCCTCTGAATCACTGCTGGATGACTCTCTTGCAGCCATTGCTGGAGATCAGAAAAGTAGGAGATAGAGTAGACACAACAGCTCTTGCTCTCTCCAAGTACAAAGCAATAGTGAGAGAAATGGGTGGGTTTCACACAATTTGGAAAAAAAAAAGTTCTGAACCAATGAAAAGTGTTATTTTAAAGTCACATGGTTTGACGCGCTTACGCTACGCGCCCGGGGCGCGTCCCGGGCGTGTATCGTAAGCGCATCGGGGCGCTTACGTTGCGCGATCGTATGCGCTTCCGGGTGCGCTTACGCGGTGCGTCATAAGACGCATCTCGCGGCTACGCGATACGTGTCTTATGACGCAAGGCGTGGCGGCTACGCGATACGTCACGATGTTGTTTTCGTTCTCGACAATAGCGCTTCCGGGACGCGCATTAGTACGCGCCTCGGGGCGCGCCGCCAGATTGCGCTTACCCGTGCGTTCACCTGTCCGCGCCCCGGGAGCGCACTAAAAATAATATTAAAAAAAAATAAAAAAATTATAAAATATAAAATTAGATTTAAAATGTATTATTTTTATAAAGATTTGCTATTAAAAAACCTATGAAATTCACTGAAAAAACCATAGGTTATAGACCATATATAGTTAGGAATTAGCATTTACAAAACCTTGAAAATTCACTGAAAAAACCATAGGTTATAGACCATATATAGTTAGGAATTAGCATTTAAAAAACCTTATTTTACTCACACAAAACCATTGAAATTCCATATATAGTTAGTTGCACTAACTATATATCGCGCACCCGCAATCCACTGCTGATCATGTCACATATTACATCATTCATGACATGGTCAGTGACATCACTGATGACATCACTGATGACATCTCAAATGACATCACTGATGACATCACTGATGACATCTCAAATGACATCACTGATGACATCATGACACACCAATACCAGTTACTACATACGCACTCACTGATTCCTACGTCTACACACACATTCACTCATTCACCCATACAATCACTCATAAATACAGTCACTCATTATTACAACACTATCATATGCACTCATACACCTAGTCAGTCCTGTGAAGAATCAATCACACTTCGATTTCCTCATCTATACAGTTAAACACAGAACACCATACTTTTCACACATAAACTAACACATACTTACTCTCTTATACAATCACTGATACAAGTACACATTGATATGCACAGTCACACACCTCCCAGCCAGCCACACACACACTCAGTCTTCCATACATCCACTCATTCTTCAATATGTAAAACATATTTAAACTTTACAAAAACACACAGACACTAGATGATGTCATCAGTGATGTCACTGACCATGTCATGAATGATGTAATATGTGACATGATCAGCAGTGGATTGCGGGTGCGCGATATATAGTTAGTGCAACTAACTATATATGGAATTTCAATGGTTTTGTGTGAGTAAAATAAGGTTTTTTAAATGCTAATTCCTAACTATATATGGTCTATAACCTATGGTTTTTTCAGTGAATTTTCAAGGTTTTGTAAATGCTAATTCCTAACTATATATGGTCTATAACCTATGGTTTTTTCAGTGAATATATATATATATATATATATATATATATATATATATATATATATATATATATATATATATATATATATATATATATATATTACCTACTGGCGGTCGCCAGTAGGTATATATAGTTAGGATTTTTTTCCTATGGGATTTTTCAAAATTCTATGTTGAATAACTTTGGCGTTGATGGACAGAATTGGCTGAAATTTTCCTGAAAATGGCACATTTACTCTCCGGTCCTTTTCTGAAAGTTTGGGGGGGATTCGTCAAGCGGGGGCCGAGAAAAAAGGGCGGTCCCAAAACATGTTTTCCCCATGCAATTTTCCATAGGGCGGTTGGACTCACTTTTAGCCCGAACGGCTGAATGGATTTCCACCAAACTTTGCAAAATTGTAGGGACTGTTAGCCCGATGTGCCTTTGCTAGGTCTCAAGATATGCGGTCCAGTGGATTTTGAGAAATGAAGGTTCCAAAAAATATATATATCTATAGCAGCTTACCCGTGAGCTTACCGGTGCGCTTACGGTACGCGCACGTACGCGTACGGTAAGCGTACCTCAAGCGCACGAGCTGCATGCTGATTGGCTGCCAATGTCTGTCAACACTCCAAAACAGAAACTGTTGACAGCCATCTTGTGCCTCTGTAGACTGAGGCACAGGAAAGCAGAAAAACAAACGTGTAGAACTCAAAAAGGGGGCAGGGTAGAAGCACCCTGACCCCCTAGACCTGCTCAGGGGGTCCCACAAGGACCCCGAAGGCAAAAAAATATATATTTTTTTTTAAAGTCGCGGGGTACGCGTACCGTACGCGCACGGTACGCGTACCCCGATTTTTACAAAATCCTTGTGGGGCCCCCTGAGCAGGCCTAGGGGGTCAGGGTGATTCTACTCTGGCCCCTTTGCGAGTTTCACACCTTTGTTTCACTGTTTTCTTGTGCCTTGGTTCTAACAAGGCACAAGATGGCTGCCAACACTTCCTGGTTTTGAGTGTTGACAGACAGTGGCAGCCAATCAGCATGCCTTCCCGAGAATGCTGCATGGTCATTGGCTGTCAACACTTCTAACCAGGAGGTGTTGGCATCTATCTTGTGCTAGTGTTGACAGACAGTGACAGCCAATCAGCATGCCTTCCCGAGAAAGCTGCATGCTCATTGGCTGTCAACACTTCTAACCAGGAGGTGTTGGCATCCATCTTGGGTCTTAGTAGACTGAGGCACAAGAAAGCAGAAAAAAAAACGTGTAGAACACAAAAAGGGGGCAGGGTAGAAACACCCTGACCCCTTAGGGCTGCTCAGGTGGTCCCACTAGGATATTAATACATTTAAACGTTATCCGCTAATGGAATTAGCATTTAACAAACCTTTGAAATTCAAAGAAACAAACATAGGTTTCAGGCCTTATATTGTTAGGAATTAGCATTTAAAAAACCTTTGAAATTTACTGAAAAAACCATAGGTTTCAGGCCTTATATAGTTAAGAATTAGTATTTAAAAATCCTTGCAAATTCACTAAAAAAAACATAGGTTTCAGGCCTTATATAGTTAGGAATTAGCATTTAAAAAACCTTTGAAATTCACTGAAAAAACTATAGGTTTCAGGCCTTATATAGTTAGGAATTAGCATTAAAAAAACGTTTGAATATATAAAAACGTTATCCGCTAATAGAATTAGCATTTAAAAAACCTTGCAAATTCACTGAAAAAACCATAGGTTTCAGACCTTATATAGTTAGGAATTAGTATTCAAAAAACCTTTGAAATTCACAGAAAAAACCATAGGTTTGAGACCATATATAGTTAGGTATTTGCATTTACAAAACCTTGAAAATTCAATGAAAAAACCATAGGTTTGAGACCATATATAGTTAGGTGAATATTTTAATCATACAAAACCAATGAAATTCCATATATAGTTAGTTGCACTAACTATATATTTCGCGCACCCGCAATCCACTGCTGATGATGTCACATATTACATCCTTCATGACATGGTCAGTGACATCACTGATGACATCACTGATGACATCTCAAATGACATCACTGATGACATCACTGATGACTACATACAGTGACTGTATAATTCTGTAAAGTTAAAATATGTCTTACATATTGAAGAATGAGTGGATGTATAAGTGTCTTGATGAAGGATTTAGTAGGGGCATGGCTGACTGTATGAGTGACTGATTAAATGTGTCTCACTGAGTGCATGGGTTAGTGACTAAACTGTCTTAATTTGTGCATCATTATGTCTGTTGTTCTGTAAACTGCTGCATGTGTTGATCATTAGCTATATGATTAACTGTATGGGTTATTGATTGGTTGCCCAAGCATTTGTATGGGAGACTGAGTGTGTGTCTGGGTGGCTGGGAGGTGTATGACTCTCTGCATAGATGTGTGAGCAGTTGATTGACTAGATGTATGGGTTCAAAAGTGCATGTGGAAACAGCTGTATGGGCGGTTGACTGTGTGCATGAGTGTATTGGTGAGTGAATGGATATCTCAGTGCTACATGTCAAAGTAAGTACATATGTAAAACACAGTACATGTGAGAGTTGACATATATAAATAACTGTGCATAAGAGCCAGTGAATGTGTGAGTGGCTGTATGGATCATTGTGAACTTGTATCCAGGATTGTATAAGTGAGTAAATATGTTTTAGTATATGTTTGAATAAGTAAGGTGTGTATAACTGTATAGTTGAGGAAATGGAGGTGTGATTGATTCTTTGCATGACTGACTAAGTGTCTGAGTAACTCCATGGATGAGTGACAGTCTATGAGTGTCTGTTTACACTGAGTGTATCTAAGGTTATATTAGAGTCTGAAGAGGTTCATCGTATTATCACATGAATGATGTCATCAGTGATGTGATCAGTAATGTCAAATGAGATGTCATCAGTGATGTCATTTGAGATGTCATCAGTGATGTCATCAGTGATGTCATTTGAGATGTCATCAGTGATGTCATCAGTGATGTCATTTGAGATGTCATCAGTGATGTCATCAGTGATGTCACTGACCATGTCATGAATGATGTAATATGTGACATGATCAGCAGTGGATTGCGGGTGCGCGATATATAGTTAGTGCAACTAACTATATATGGAATTTCAATGGTTTTGTGTGAGTAAAATAAGGTTTTTTAAATGCTAATTCCTAACTATATATGGTCTATAACCTATGGTTTTTTCAGTGAATTTTCAAGGTTTTGTAAATGCTAATTCCTAACTATATATGGTCTATAACCTATGGTTTTTTCAGTGAATTTCAATGGTTTTTTAATAGCAAATATCATAAGCTGTCGAATGTCAAGTACGTGGTAAGTGAAAACATTTTCGTGTTTATGCACACTGATCTGCTTTGAATGGTGCCCCCCCCCCTCATTTCTATTAGGAGTACTCTCTCTTTGCAGATAGTGAAAGGTAGTTAACGCAGGCCTTTGCCCCCGTTGTAATCCGTCGTGCCTGCTTCTCTCTCCATTTGATTGATTGTTATCCAAGTATTTACTGTTTTAGAATTAGTTCTCTTTGGTTCATTCTCTATTTACAAACAAACACAGAGTCGCAATACTCTGTTTAGTCTTTGCAGATAACGAAAAATTGTGTAAAAAAAAAGAAAAGGAATCGAGCAAAATCAGTAGGCCACTAATGGGATCTCTTTTTGACCTCGCTAAAATAGAAACATTAGGAACAACCCCTCATGACAAATACAAAACTAGTGAGATGAACTGAACTCCACACAATGATGGCTGCAAAACAGCTCGGCTCCGCCACCCACCCCGCCCAAAATAACGATAAAGAGCGGCTGCCATGATTGGTTACGGAATGGCCACGACGGAGCTACGAAATGGTGCTGCTCTCATGCTAACCCCAGCTTCAGTCTGAAACATCCAGAAACACTGTAGACTACCAATTCGATCAGTTCCGGTAGCGCCCCAATGTAACCCGGTAGAGAAGAACTAGCCCTCCCCTCTTTGACTGATGGTTCTTGTTGCCTGTCCCTTCTGTTGTCATTTAACAGAACTATTTAGCCTGCTGAAAGGGGTTGTGTTCCGACCGCTGGTTGGTGGAGACATTTTGACTATATTCTGGACCTGCGTTGTCGCGTAATGCGTCATATGACGCGCCGCGTTAGCGCATCCGGAAGTCATCCGGGGCGCGCAGCGCGTAACGTAAGCATAACAAGTCATGTGACTTGTTAATAAAACTTTTCATTGGTTCATTTTACTTTTCTTATTGTAATGATGAAAGGCTTGGTCATATGACCTAAAAATTACGCTTTTCATTACTTCCGAACATTATTTTTTCTTAAATATATGTTATAATGTTCCAGGCTAATGTACTTTCCCGGAAATTTTACAACTGTCCTGCAAGTAAAATATATTCTTTTTTCGAGAAAAAGAGCGTTTCTTCGTCCCATGACGGAGCCGTTGAGCAAAAGAGGGTCGACCTGCTGTCTTAGTCGCCGATACGCCTGAATATGAGATTCTTATCGATCACTTTATGTTGCAGGAATAGAAAACACAACAGCCCTTGACCATTTATCTTTACTGCGTTCCTTCGTATTATACCTTTTACCCTTCATGTAATTGGTCTGCTTTATTTCACTTGCCTTTTAATGATTCTAAAACAGTCACTATTATTAAAAACTTTACCAATGTATATACTACTACCATGTTTTCTTTTAAAAACCTTTATTGTGAAAATTTCATTATACAAATACGAGCCTATAACCACGTGGGCCTGCCACGGAGCAAACTGTAATCGTATATGATGAATAGACATTTACACTGTAGAGGAACGTAACGGGCGGGCCATTAGGTTGCAAGAACTAAGGTGTCTAACAGTTACGGAATCGGTGGACGTACATTTTATAATTAAAATACGACAGGGCCAGTTACAATAAAATTATCTAGATATACATTTGCGGGCAAGTACCATGGGTGACGTTAATTCGAACTTTCAACAGTACAGTAATCAATAACACATCAGAACTTAATATCAATAGGGATGTCGAAATATTCAATCAATTCTCGTCCCCGCCCGCCATGTGCTTCAAAACTACATACGTATCTCGTGATTTCAAGGTTCTGCAACCAGTACACAAGGAGTTACGAGTCCCATTTATTCCGGCGCCATTTTGGGCGAGGACGGGCAGGTCCAGGATATAGTCAAAATGTCTCTACCAACCATCGACTATGATCATGTTCATATGCTGTATTTATTAGAGTAACACTCATCTGTCCACATGAAATTAATTTGCCACAATCTAAACATGTCATTTTAATCTTTCCAAAGTTCTTCTAAATATTTGGGACCGTTTCCCTTGCCTCTGAAGCTCTCAGTGCCACTTCTTTGATGAATGTACTAGCAGGTCAGGGGTTCTCCTCCAAATCTCTCTTTTATGCAGCACTATAATTAATTGGTGCCACCTCTCCATATGACGATGCATGGTATAGTTACCACAACTATATTTTTTTTCGGTTCCTCTGGAGAGTTCATCGTGGCAGATGAAGCGTGTAACGTACCGGGCATTTACCTTTTTTTGCATGTACAGGAAAGGAAAAAAAAATCGAGCGTCCGAGTTCTAAGGTGTCCCAGGGCCATTTTAGTGGACCAGGCCCAAATCCAAAGAACAGGCCGCCATTTTGAGAGTCCTCTTGCAGCCGCCTGTCCCTGTAGCATCAAGAGCAGCCGAAACTCAGCTGAATGGCAACTGAAACGGTAAAGGGGCGCCCCACTACAGCAGACGAGCCTCCACCTAGGAAGGCCCATTCACGCCGGCTCCCCCCCCCTTCGGGCACCCCACGCCGTTATTCGGAGCAGTATTGTAGGATGGCCACACCAGTGCGGCAACTTGCTAGACATCACCTCGGTGGTAACCGAATCTCAACGCCTTGTGGTGTTTTCTATTCAGAAAACATTGTTATGCTGCCTTCGACCTATTCGCCGCAAGTGCGCACACAACTCAACTGCATAGCTTGCTAGACACCACCTCGGTGCCATCCGGATCTCGGAATGTCAGCGCCTTTTGGTGTCTTCTCTTCAGAAAATATTGTTGCGCTGCCTTTGGCCCCATTCGCACATCAGTCCGCTACTGACGCCATCTCACAGGCTAATGGGGCGCCCCACGCCGACTTTCAGCATTGTATAATGACCACACCAGTACAGCAACTTGCTAGACATCACCTCGGTGCCATCCGGATCTCGACGCCCCACTGCAGATGAAGTGCCTCTCAACTATGAAACCACCACGGTGACATCCGGATCTTGGCGCGTTGTGCTGCCTTCGGCCTATTCGCACATCGGTCCGCTACTGACGCCATCTCACAGGCTAATGGGGCGACCCACGCCGAGTTTCAGCATTGTAGGATGACCACACCAGTACAGCAACTTGCTAGACATCACCTCGGTGCCATCCGAATCTTGGCATCTCAACGCCTAGTGGTATCTTCCATACAAAAAATATTGTTACGCTGCCTTTGGCCCCATTCGCACATCAGTCCGCAACTTAGACATCACCTCGGTGCCATCCGGATCTTGGCATCTCAGCGCCTTGTGGTGTCAGTCAGAAAATATTGTTGCGCTGCCTTTGGCCCCATTCGCACATCAGTCCGCTACTGACACCATCTCACAGGCCAACAGGGCGCCCCACGCCGACTTTTACCATTGTACGATGGCCACACCAGTGCCACAACTTGCTAGACACCACCTCGGTGCCATCCGGATCTTGGCATCTCAGCGCCTTGTGGTGTCTTCAAATCAGAAAATATTGTTGCGCTGCCTTTGGCCCCATTCGCACATCGGTCCGCTACTGACGCCATCTCACAGGCCAACGGGGCGCCCCACGCCGACTTTCAACATTGTAGGATGGCCACAGAAGTGCGACAACTTACTAGACACCACCTCGGTGCCATCCGGATCTTGGCGCGTTGTGCTGCCTTCGGCCTATTCGCACATCGGTCCGCTACTGACGCAAACTCACAGGCCAACGGGGCGCCCCACGCCGACTTTCAGCATTGTAGGATAGCCACACCAGTACACCTTACTAGACACCACCTCGGTGCCATCCGGATCTTGACGCGTAGTGAAGCTGCAGCAGCTGCAAATAAGCTTCAGACAGTGTTACAACCGCTGCTCAGAACTCTCAACTATGACACCACCTCGGTGCCATCCGGATCTTGGCATCTCAGCGCCTTGTGGTGTCAGTCAGAAACTATTGTTGCGCTGCCTTTGGCCCCATTCGCACATCGGTCCGCTACTGACGCAAACTCACAGGCCAACGGGGCGCCCCACGCCGACTTTCAGCATTGTAGGATGGCCACACCAGTGCGGCAACTTGCTACACACCACCTCGGTGCCATCCGGATCTTGGCATCTCAGCGCCTAGTGGTGTCTTCTATTCCGAAAATATTGTTGCACTGCCTTCGGCCCCATTCACACATCGGTCCGCTACTGACACCATCTCACAGGCCAACGGGGCGCCCCACGCCGACTTTCAGCATTGTAGGATGGCCACACCAGTGCGGCAACTTACTAGACACCACCTCGGTGCCATCCGGATCTTGGCGCGTTGTGCTGCCTTCGGCCTATTCGCACATCGGTCCGCTACTGACGCAAACTCACAGGCCAACGGGGCGCCCCATGCCGACTTTCAGCATTGTTGGATGGCCACACCAGTGCGGCAACTTACTAGACACCACCTCGCTGCCATCCGGATCTTGGCGCGTTGTGCTGCCTTCGGCCTATTCGCACATCGGTCCGCTACTGACGCGAACTCACAGGCCAACGGGGCGCCCCACGCCGACTTTCAGCATTGTAGGATGGCCACACCAGTGCTGCAACTTGCTGGACACCACCTCGGTGCCATCCGGATCTTGGCGCGTTGTATTGCCTTCGGCCTATTCGCACATCGGTCCGCTACTGACGCCGCCTCACGTGCCAACGTATTTTCTCCGCATTTTATACCCTATGCCGCATAACAGGTCATGTGACTTGTTTATAAAACTTTTCATTGGTTCATTTTACTTTTGGTTTCCTAATGATGGAAGGCTTGATCATATGACCTAAAAACAACACTTTTCATTGGATGAAAACTTTTTTTTTTCCCCAAACGATGAAAGCCCCACCTTGTTTCTGGATGTTTCAGACTGAAGCTGGCGTCAGCATGAGAGCACCACCATCTCGTAGCTCTGTCGTGGTCATTCCGCGAGCAATCATGGCAGCCGCTCCCCACCAGAAGCCTGCAGGAGTCGGGGCCCCCAAAACTTTTGATGAATTCTCAAGGCGGAGGGGACGCTTTCGAGAATGGGGTCCAAGACCTAGCAGACAAGCGTCCGATTTCCAAGGTGTCCCAGGGCCATTTCAGTGGACCAGGCCCAAAAAGGAAAGAGCCTGCCGCCATTTTGAGAGTCCTGTGACAGCCGCCTATCGTTGCACCGCAAGAGTGGGCGCAACTCAGCTGAATTGCGGCTTTTGACACAGTGGACCAAAAACGGACGGAATGGCAACTGAAACGGTAAAGGGGCGCCCCACTACAACAGATGACACTCCACCTGGAGAGGCCCGTTCACGCCGCCTCCCCCGGGGCGCCCCACGCCGTTATTCGGAGCAGCATTGTAGGATACCAAAACCAGTGCGGCAACTTACTGGACATCACCTTGGTGCCATCGTTCTGCTGCCTTGGAACTATTCGCACAACAGTTTGCTACTGATGACCCACCCCCCGCGACGCCCCACGCCGTTATTTGCTGGGTGGCAACTTACTAGACATCACTTTCGTGTCATCTAGATTTCGGCGCGTTCTGCTGCCTTGGAACTATTCGCACAACAGTTTGCTACTGATGACCCACCCCCCGCGACGCCCCACGCCGGAAATCTGGACGTTGTGCTGCGTTGGGACTATTCGCACAGCCGACCGCTACTTCGTTGTTTTTCCCTAAAAATGTTTATATGTTATTACTATTTTTGTTTTCTTGTATATATTTATAAATTATTAAAGTTTTATAATCTTACTACTTTGTCGGAGTGCTATATATTTTTAATGTGACACATAATTGTAAAAACTTTGATGTACAAAGAGTCATCCCTAGAATCTTCCGCTTCACGCTCGGTCCCCTCCCCAATCACAATACAGGATGGTTTTCAGATAATAGCAACGCTTCTGCTGTGACGGATCTCATCGAGTGTGGGCCTTGATCTACTATAACTCCTTTGAAGAGGGGTGATTCTTTACAGCTGTGGCCATAAACTACATCTGCAGGGCTAGCTGATACCCTAGGACCAGCCTGGACAATCGGACACAGAGGAAAAGGAGTGTCAGAGGGTGCGGTAGTGAATAGGGCGAAAGGGAGGTGTCGGGCGGGCACAGGGTGTGATTCTCAGGGAAGAGCAGCGCAGATGGGGGGAGGTTTATTACCCATGCATAAGACAGAGAGCGGGGGTGACCACTGCCTGGGTGAGATGCTTGCGAGGGTGGGGAGCCATGCTAAGGATCGACAGCGTGCACAGAGTGGGTCTGGTCAAGGCATCTAAAATGGCTGCCGTGCACGACAAAAGTGTGGCATTTGAAAAAAGACAAGATGGCGCAGACAATGTTTTTCAACACTTCCTGATTTCCTTCGAATCGAACGTTAACAGACGTTGGGGCATATTACCAAAGTTAAGCGATATTTATCCCTAACGATGCATTGCAAAGATTTTTTTACCGTCAGAAATTATCGCAGATAAACCTTGCTATTATCAAGGTTTATCGCAAATACGATAAAAAACGACCGCAATGCATTAATATCGCTGAAAACTCAGCGATATTCATGCATTACCGAGCTAATGCTCTTAGCCATGTTATCCACCTCCCATTGGATAACATGGCTAAGAACTGCTCAGGGCAGCTGTTACTTTTTGGAGATATTCGCGCTTATCTCGAATATTTCCAAAAGTTGATAATAGGAGATAGCGATGTTAGCGACTGTTTCCAGTCGCTAACATCTTGGCATGCCCACTTTGCATGTCATTAGTGATAAATATCACTCACATGCAAAGTGGGGCCCAAGATGGTCGCTATCTCCTACTAGCCGTCGCTAACTGGTGTTAGCAACAGCTAGGTAATACAGATATAATTTTATCTCCGCGAAGCGGAGCGCTGTTACAGATATATATCTTGTTTTTGAACGTTAATTTCTCAAAATGCACTGAAGCACATATATTGAGACCTAGCAAAGGCACATCGGGCTACCAGTCCCTAATATTTTACCAAGTTTCGTGCAAATCCATTCAGCCGTTCGATTATTATTATTATTATTTTTTTTTGCCCCGTGGGGCCCTTTTAAAACCTCCACATCAAACCTAGGGGGTCAGCGAGGATCTACTATGCCCCCTTATGGTCATTTGCCCCTTCGCTTTGGCCTCCTCTTGTCTCTCGATCCTACCGAGAGACAAGATGGCGGCCGCTACGGACTGTTTGGAATGTTTACAGACACCGGAGAGCCAATCAGCTTCGCTTCGCAAAGCTCCGTAACGCGAAAAGTACGCGAAGCGGTGCGCTGTTACAGATATATATCTTTTTTTGAACGTTAATTTCTCAAAATCCACTGAAGCACACATATTGAGACCTAGCAAAGGCACATCGGGCTACCAGTCCCTACAATTTTGCCAAGTTTCGTGCAAATCCATTCAGCCGTTCGATTATTATTATTATTATTTTTTTTTGCCCCGCGGGGCCCTTTTAAAACCTCCACATCAAACCTAGGGGGTCAGCGAGGATCTACTATTCCCCCTTATGGTCATTTGCCCCTTCGCTTTGGCCTCCTCTTGTCTCTCGATCCTACCGAGAGACAAGATGGCGGCCGCTACGGACTGTTTGGAATGTTGACAGACGCCGGAGAACCAATCAGCTTCGCTTCACAAAGCTCCGTTGCGCGAAAAGTACGCGTCCTGGAGCGCTGCCCGGTCCGCTGTTACAGATATATATCTTTTTTTAAACGTTAATTTCTCAAAATCCACTGTATCACATATATTGAGACCTACAAAAGGCACATCGGGCTACCAGTCCCTACAATTTTGCCAAGTTTCGTGCAAATCCATTCAGCCGTTCGGGCTAAAAGTGAGGCCAACCGCCCTATGGAAAACTCAATGTTAAAAACACGTTTTGGGACCCCCCTTTTTTCTCAGCCCCCCCTTGACGAACCCCCCCCAAATTTTCAAGGGCTGCTCAGAAACTAAATGTGCCATTTTCCTGAAAATTTCAGCCAATTCCGTCCACAAACGCCAAAGTTATTAGACATAGAATTTTCAAAAATCCCATAGAGAAAAAATCCTAACTATATATACCTACTGGCGACCGCCAGTAGGTAATATATATATGCGGGCCAAAGTCCACTTGGAACATATTGTGAACACACCCACCTGTGAACAAGGCGGAGTATCGCTGAAACGCGTCAGGACTAATTAATGTGTGTTTTAACAGCTGCAGTGTTCCTGACGAAATAAAAGTCAGCTTTTGCATCAGTCGGTGTTGGGCTCCATGGTTGTTCGTGTGGCATCACTAAGTGACAGGATCTCCATTCCTGTGTGGGAAGCCCGCCCTGCAGGCTCGGAGCCCCCAGTAAAATGGAACTCTTTGTGGCGATATATATATATATATATATATATTCACATTAGCATTTAAAAAACCTTTAAAATTCATATATATACATATATATATAAGCCCTGAAACCTATGTATTTTTCTGTGAATATATATATATATTATATATATATATATATATATATATATATATATATATATATATATATATATATATATATATATATATTCACTGAAAAAAAACATAGGTTTCAGGCCTTATATAGGTAGGAATTAGCATTTAAAAAACCTTGAAATTCACTGAAAAAACCATAGGTTTCAGGCCTTATTTAGTTAGGAATTAGCATTTAAAAACCTTGCAAATTCACTGAAAAAACCATAGGTTTCAGGCCTTATATAGTTAGGAATTAGCATTTAAAAAAACCTTTGAAATTCACTGAAAAAACCATAGGTGTCAGGCGTTATATAGTTAGGAATTAGCTTTTAAAAAACCTTTAAAATTCACTCAAAAAACTATAAGTTTTAGGGGTGTTATAGTTAGCTGGACATTTCACTCATACAAAACCATTGAAATTGCTCCTATATAGTTAGTTGTACTAACTATATTTCGCGCACCCGCAATCCACTGCAGATGATGTCACATATTAGATCATTCATGACATGGTCAGTGACATCACTGATGACATCACTGATGACATCATCCAGTGAATGTGGTTTGCTTCGTTATTTAAATATGCATTATTTATATAGCAATTTGCATTGAAGAATGAGTGGATATATAAAAATAAATATTTGGATGGAGGATTTAGTAGCAGTGTAATTGACTGTTTACTTGACCAATTTATAGTGTCTCACTAAATATAGTGGATAGTGACTAAACTGTTTGAATATCTGTATCACTTTGTCAGTTGTTGTGTAAACTGGTTCTCCAGTTGGTTACTAGCTATGTGAAAGTTTATATTAGTTATTGATTAGTTAACTGAGTATTGTATGGGAGTGTGAAAGTGTGTGTGGTTCGGTGGGGTGTGTGTGACTGTCCAAAGATGTGTGAATAGTTGATTCAGTAGATATATGAAGTTAAAACTACATGTTCTAACAGTTTGGGTGAGTGAATCTCTTTATGGGTGTGGTGATGAGCAAATATATTTCTCAATGGTACACTTCCAACAAACTAGAAAAATAAAAGGCAGTGTATGTGCAGTTGTTGTATATAAATAAGTATACTTAAGACTCAATGATTGTGTGAGTGACTGTATGGATAAGTGTATACTTGTAATAATGATTTTATAATTCACTAAGTATGACTTACTATCTAAATGAATAGAAGAAGAGGTGTTTTTATTAGTGTTTTGCTAAGTAAATATGTAAGTATGATCCATTGTTTGCATAAGTGAGTAGGATGACTTCATATGTGAATAGGATGTGTGCTGGTGTGTAATGTCGATATAGGTGTATAAGTATTTTTGATAGTGTTCTATTGTTCATTGACAGCATGTATGAGTGAATCCATAGGTAAGTGATTAGATGTGTGTATACATCTATGAATCACTGAGTGGATTTTTAGATACTTGTATTGCTGTGACAATGGATTCAAATATGATACTCTGTATTTTACAAAGAGTGATAAAAAATTGTAATAGTGTATGAAAGGTGTATGTGATTGTCACGTGGATGATGTCATCAGTGATGTCATTTGAGATGTCATCAGTGATGTCACTGACCATGTCATGAATGATGTAATATGTGACATCATCAGCAGTGGATTGCGGGTGCGCGAAATATAGTTAGTACAACTAACTCTATAGGAGCAATTATAATGGTTTTGTATGAGTGAAATGTCCAGCTAATTATAACACCCCTAAAACGTATAGTTTTTTGAGTGAATTTTAAAGGTTTTTTAAATGCTAATTTCTAACTATATAAGGCCTGAAACCTATGTTTTTTTCAGTGAATTTCAAAGGTTTTTTAAATGCTAATTCCTAACTATATAAGATCTGAAACCTATGTTTTTTTCAGTGAATTTGCAAGGTTTTTTAAATGCTAATTCCTAACTATATAAGGCCTGAAACCTATGTTTTTCTCAGTGAATTTCAAAGTTTTTTTTAATGCTAATTCCTAACTATATAAGACCTGAAAGCCCACCTGGAACCTCCCGTATGCGCCAGGGGACTACATTGCAGACAGGTGTAATGAAGCCATGCCCCTTTTTACACCTCTCTGCAACGCAGCCCCCGTGCATGTTTGAAGAGGGGGAACTAATTCCCCTTGCATACTGGGGGCCAACTAGCCCACCTGGAACCTCCAGTATGCGCCAGGGGGCTGCATTGCAGAGGTGTAATGAGGCTATGCCCCTTGTTACACCTCTCTGCAACGCAGCCCCCTGGCGCGTTTGCAGAGGGGGAACTAATTCCCCTTGCATACTGGGGGTCCCTGGGGGCCCCTGGGGGCCAACTAGCCCACCAGGAGCCTCCAGTATGCGCCAGGGGGCTGCATTGCAGAGAGGTGTAATGAGACCACACCCTTTTTTACACCTCTCTGCAACGCAGCCCCGTGCATGTTTGAAGAGGGGGAACTAATTCCCCTTGCATACTGGGGGTCCCTGGGGACCCCCAGTATGCGCCAGGGGGCTGCATTGCACAGAGGTGTAATGAGGCTATGCCCCTTTTTACACCTCTCTGCAACACAGGCCACTGACGCGTTTGCAGAGGGGGTACTAATTCCCCTTGCATACTGGGGTCCCTGGGTCATATCTGCCCAAACGCCGATATTCCGAGCGATTGAAAATTACTTTTCTTGAGAAACAGTTGGATTTGGATTATCATGTCCTATACTTTTGAATTTTTGAAAGACTGACTTTTAGGATGCTATAAATTACTCAAGTCTGCCCAAATTGTGTGGGTAAAATTGATACCTAGTCACTTTGAATAAGAATGCACTTACGTCTCGTCTAACATTTGGAAGAAATATCTAGTTATATGACAACAAGATACCGACATAACTTGAAGGAAATAAGAACGCCCTGAAGAAGTTCTCTTGTACAGAACGAAACGCGTCAGCTGGCTGTGGTACATAAACTTAAGGAAAATAAAAGCATTTGAATATACACCAAGATTCAGCGCTTCAATAAGGACTCTAAGTGATATGATTTGATTGGACTTATTGTGCAAGTGGTGCTGTGCCAAACTTTGGAATATTCTCCACTACTCTCTACTACTTACTCTCTACTACTCCTCTACTCTCTAATACTCACTCTCTACTACTCATTCTCTACTACTCTACTACTCTCTACTACTCTCTCTCTACTACTCACTCCCTACTACTCACTATCTACTACTCTCTACTACTCACTCTCTACTACTCTCTACTCTCTACTACTCACTCTCTACTACTCTCTCTCTACTACTCACTCTTTACTACTCACTCTCTACTACTCTCTACTACTCACTCTCTACTTCTCACTCTCTACTACTCTATCTCTACTACTCACTCTCTATTACTCACTCTACTACTCACTCGCTACTACTCACTCTCTACTACTCTCTCTCTACTACTCACTCTCTACTACTCACTCTTTACTACTCTCTACTACTCACTCTCTACTGCTCTCTACCACTCACTCTACTACTTACTCTCTACTACTCTTTCTCTACTACTCACTCTCTACTACTCTCTACTACTCACTCTACTATTAACTCTACTACTCACTCTCTGCTACTCTCTTTACTGCTCTCTACTATTCACTCTCTACTCTCTATTACTCTCTCTACTCTCTACCTCTCTCTACTTTTCTCTCTACTAGTCTCTACCTCTCTACCTCTACCGCTCTACCTCTACACCTCTACCTCTCTCTACACGCACACATATACACACATATATATATATATATATGCATATATATGCATATGCATTTATATATATGTATGTGTGTATATATATATATATATATATATACAAATAAATTCGACAGGTTGCCCTCAAGAAAGGAATCCACAGGCAAAATTCATAGCTCCTTTTATTTGGACTCCAACGGCTTGTAAATAGCAGCGCACCAACAGCTTCATTCAAGTTCTTGCACAAACACCAGACGCGTTTTTGGGACTCCTGTCCCCTTTATCAATGGTTGTGTGCTGTGTGCCAAAGTACGTTCTGTTCCATTGCACCTGAGTAACTCATGTAGTCCTGCCCAATGGGCGTGGCTCCTGGCCTCTTGGGACATGTACCAGTCCCCACATTTTTGCAAAGTTTGGTGTAATTCAATTCAGCGGTTTGGGCTGTAGCCTTGTCTATTCGTCCTATGGAAATTAACATGGGGAAAACACGTTTTGGGACCCCCCTTTATTCTCGGCCCCCGCATGACGAATCCCCCCGAAACTTCCAGGGAAGAAGCGGAGCGGAGCTGGCCTAACTTTTGGAAAATTACACACAAATTCCTCAACCGGCGCCAAAGTTATTCCCAATAGAATGTTGCGGATTTCCTATGGTAGCTAGGTCCTAACTATATATACCTACTGGCTATCGCCAGTAGGTAATATATATAAATATATATATATAAATATAAATATAAATATTCGCCAGTAGGTATATATAGTTAGGATTTTTTTCCTATGGGATTTTTCAAAATTCTATGTTGAATAACTTTGGCGTTGATGGACGCAATTGGCTGAAATTTTCCTGAAAATGGCACATTTACTCACCGGTCCTTCCCTGAAAGTTTGGGGGGGATTCGTCAAGCGGGGGCCGAGAAAAAAGGGGGGATCCCAAAACGTGTTTTCCCCATACAATTTTCCATAGGGCGGTTGGACTCACTTTTAGCACGAACGGCTGAATGGATTTCCACCAAACTTGGCAAAATTGTAGGGATTGTTAGCCCGATGTGCCTTTGCTATGTCTCAAGATATATGCTCCAGTGGTTTTTACGAAAATTAACTTTGAAAAAAATATATATTGGGCTACATTGGGCTATATATATGTTAGAGCCCAAATGTAGCCCAATGTAGCCCAAAGATGGCCACCAGAGACAAAAAAAATCAAATGTAGCCCAAATATCAGCCAGATGTAGCCCAACTATAGCCCAATGACACAATGTCCCAGAGTGTTCTAAAGAACAACTAGAGTGCTAACAGTCTTACTTATGACAAAAGTATGGCACACCTGAAGTCATCTTGATTGGAATAAAGTGTTAACACTTAAAACATTTAATTTGCAAAGGAACAAAATGAGGGGGTTCATTTTGCCATAGAAATTATGATTAGTGCTGAAGAAAGAAAAATTAGGGCACATTTTGAGTGACTTCTCAAATCCTCTTATATTTCATTAAAAAAATTCTGATATGCAGTCTCCCAAGATGGCCACCAGAGACAAAAGAGCCCAAATGTAGCCCAAATATCAGTCAGATGTAGCCCAACTATAGCCCAATGACAGAATGTCCCAGAGTGTTCTAAAGAACAACTAGAACGCTAACAGTCTTACTTATGACAAAAGTATGGCACACCTGAAGTCATCTTGATTGGAATAAAGTGGTAACACTTAATACAGTTAATATGAAAAGGAACAAAATGAGGGGTTTCATTTTGCCATAGAAATTTTATATATATATATATACATACATATATATATATATATATATATATATATATATATATATATATATTATATATATATATATATATATATATATATATATATATATATATACACTACCTACTGGCGGTCGCCAGTAGGTATATATAGTTAGGATTTTTTTCCTATGGGATTTTTCAAAATTCTATGTTGAATAACTTTGCCGTTGATGGACGAAATTGGCTGAAATTTCCTGAAAATGGCACATTTACTCTCCGGTCCTTCCCTGAAAGTTTGGGGGGGATTCGTCAAGCGGGGGCCGAGAAAAAAGGGGGGTCCCAAAATGTGTTTTCCCCATGCAATTTTCCATAGGGCGGTTGGACTCACTTTTAGCCCGAACGGCTGAATGGATTTCCACCAAACTTGGCAAAATTGTAGGGACTGTTAGCCCGATGTGCCTTTGCTAGGTCTCAAGATATGCGGTCCAGTGGATTTTGAGAAATTAAGGTTCAAAAAAATATATATATCTATAGCAGCTTACCCGTGAGTTACCGGTGCGCTTACGGTACGCGCACGTACGCGTACGGTAAGCGTACCTCAAGCGCACGAGCTGCATGCTGATTGGCTGCCAATGTCTGTCAACACTCCAAAACAGAAACTGTTGACAGCCATCTTGTGCCTCGGTAGACTGAGGCACAGGAAAGCAGAAAAACAAACGTGTAGAACTCAAAAAGGGGGCAGGGTAGAAGCACCCTGACCCCCTAGACCTGCTCAGGGGGTCCCATAAGGACCCCAAAGGCAAAAATAATATATATATATTTTTTTTTATGTCGCGGGGTACGCGTACCGTACACGCACGGTACGCGTACCCCGATTTAAAAAAGAAAATATATATTTTTTTTTTGCCTTTGGGGTCTTTGTGGGACCCCCTGAGCAGGCCTAGGGGGTCAGGGTGATTCTACTCTGGCCCCTTTGCGAGTTTCACACCTTTGTTTCACTGCTTTCTTGTGCCTTGGTTCTAACAAGGCACAAGATGGCTGCCAACACTTCCTGGTTTTGAGTGTTGACAGACAGTGGCAGCCAATCAGCATGCCTTCCCGAGAAAGCTGCATGGTCATTGGCTGTCAACACTTCTAACCAGGCGGTGTTGGCATCTATCTTGTGCTAGTGTTGACAGACAGTGACAGCCAATCAGCATGCCTTCCCGAGAAAGCTGCATGCTCATTGGCTGTCAACACTTCTAACCAGGAGGTGTTGGCATCCATCTTGGGTCTTAGTAGACTGAGGCACAAGAAAGCAGAAAAAAACATGTAGAACACAAAAAGGGGGCAGGATAGAAACACCCTGACCCCTTAGGGCTGCTCAGGTGGTCCCACTAGGATATTAATACATTTAAACGTTATCCGCTAATGGAATTAGCATTTAACAAACCTTTGAAATTCAAAGTAAAAAACATAGGTTTCAGGCCTTATATTGTTAGGAATTAGTATTTAAAAAACCTTTGAAATTTACTGAAAAAACCATAGGTTTCAGGCCTTATATAGTTAAGAATTAGTATTTAAAAATCCTTGCGAATTCACAAAAAAAAACATAGGTTTCAGGCCTTATATAGTTAGGAATTAGCATTTAAAAAACCTTTGAAATTTACTGAAAAAACCAGAGGTTTCAGGCCATATATAGTTAGGAATTTGCATTAAAAAAACGTTTGAATATATAAAAACGTTATCCGCTAATAGAATTAGCATTTAAAAAACCTTGCAAATTCACTGAAAAAACCATAGGTTTCAGGCCTTATATAGTTAGGAATTAGCATTCAAAAAACCTTTGAAATTCACAGAAAAAACCATAGGTTTGAGACTATATATAGTTAGGTATTTGCATTTACAAAACCTTGAAAATTCAATGAAAAAACCATAGGTTTGAGACCATATATAGTTAGGTGAATATTTTAATCATACAAAACCAATGAAATTCCATATATAGTTAGTTACACTAACTATATATTTCGCGCACCCGCAATCCACTGCTGATGATGTCACATATTACATCATTCATGACATGGTCAGTGACATCACTGATGACATCACTGATGACATCTCAAATGACATCACTGATGACATCTCAAATGACATCACTGATGACATCTCAAATGACATCACTGATGACATCTCAAATGACATCACTGATGACATCACTGATCACATCTCATTTGACATCATTGATCACATCACTGATGACATCATTCATGTGCTAATACGATGAACCTCTTCAGACTCTAATATAACCTTAGATACACTCAGTGTATACAGACCCTCACACACTGTCACTCATCCATGGAGTTACTCACACACCTAGTCAGTCATGCAAAGAATCAATCTCACCTCCATTTCCTCAACTATACAGTTATACACACCTTACTTATTCAAACATATACTAACACATATTTACTCTCTTATACAATCCCTGATACAAGTTCACAATGATCCATACAGCCACTCACACATTCACTGGCTCTCATGCACAGTTATTTATATATGCCAACTCTCACATGTACTGTGTTTTACATATGTACTTACTATGACATGTAGCATTGAGATATCCATTCACTCATCAATACACTCATGCACACAGTCATCCGCCCATGTAGCTGTTTCCACATGCACTCTTGAACTCATACACCTAGTGAATCAACTGCTCACACATCTATGCACAGAGTCACACACCTCCCAGCCACCCCCACACAAACTCAATCTCCCATACAAATACTTGGGCAACCAATCAATAACACATATAGCCTCTCGTATAGCTAATGATCAACACATGCAGCAGTTTACATCACAACAGACATACTGATGCACACATTCAGACAGTTTAGTCACTAACCCATGCATTTAGTACGACACATTTATTCACTCACTCATACAGTCAGTCACGCACCTACTAAATCCTTCATCCAGACACTTATACATCCACTCATTCTTCAATATGTCAAACATATTTAAACTTTACAGAAACACACAGTCACTGGATGATGTCATCAGTGATGTCATTTGAGATGTCATCAGTGATGTCATCAGTGATGTCATTTGAGATGTCATCAGTGATGTCATCAGTGATGTCACTGACCATGTCATGAATGATGTAATATGTGACATCATCAGCAGTGGATTGCGGGTGCGCGAAATATATAGTTAGTGCAACTAAGTATATATGGAATTTCATTGGTTTTGTATGATTAAAATATTCACCTAACTATATATGGTCTCAAACCTATGGTTTTTTCATTGAATTTTCAAGGTTTTGTAAATGCAAATACCTAACTATATATAGTCTCAAACCTATGGTTTTTTTCTGTGAATATATATATATATATATATATAATATATATATACCGCAAAAAGCAAAGATTACAGTAGCGTCATGGTTAGATGTAATAGAAATATGTTTTTGTTTAAAATAAATCATAAATCTTAGAAATTTACTGAAAACAACTGAGCACATAATATACCAGTTATATCAGAGCTAACTATATCTTAAGTCGCCACCATGAATGCTTACGACCACACATGTGACATCAATCATGACATGTTCAATGACATCACTTATGACATCACTGATGGCATCTCAAATGACGTCATTGATGACATCACTGATGAATTATCCAAACTTCACTTTCAACTATATTGCTTTATACATTAGTATAACATTAAAAACCTGACAGTTAGTGCAAAATATCTCTACTTCTTTTTGGAATTCTTTTTCTCACTGGTCTTTTAGCGGCTGGTGATTCACTTTTATCATTCTTTGAGTAAACTTCAATTACTTAAGATTCTTTATTGCTTGGCTTGAATCTTTCATTCTGACTGTGTTTTCTTTTGCAAGCTGTTACCAGTGACTTAGTTGTATCAGCCCTTGCATCTTTTCCTGTGACTATTGCCAAGTCTTCTCCACTCACTGATTGATTCGAAGTCTGATCAGCATCAGTAGCACAATTTACTGTGACCTGTTTCCATCCTCTGGGGGTTCTTGTGACTCAGATTTTCAACTGGAGACTTTCACTGTTTGGATCAGAGGCTATTTTGTCTTTCTGCCACGTTGACATGAAAACATCTCTGCACCCTGACCCACACTTTGAAACTGGCCACTAGTAACTTCACCAGAATTTTCACTTTCATCAACAGGAAATTTTCCAAACTCTTGTTAACCCCTTCGCTGTGGGGCGTTTTCACCTGGTGTGCGGGAGGAGGGGGGCTGCGCGCGGCGCTGCTGTGCTTGTGACGAGCTCTGCTTGTCACAGTGCACAGTGGCGCTGTGCTCTTGACGAGCAGAGCTCATCTCGGCCACACCCGTTTTGGAACGTTCAGCACAGCGGGGAAATTATCCCCGTGTGTGAACGTTCCAACAGCCATGATGAGTTTAGCTCGTCATGAGCACAGCTCAACTATGCCTCATGACGAGCTGAGCTCGTCATGAGCACAAAGTGTTAAGAAATTTGATTCTAAGATTAGCCTGACAACCTCTATTGGGACAGATTGTAGCTCTCACATTAAAAATGAGATTTTACAACTGAATTGTACAGCTCTCCAAATTGACCAGCGGTTTCATTGTAGCTACCATCCTCAATCTTCTGAAATAGTTGAGAGGATGAATGAAATCATAGAAAACAAAATAGTATATTTTTCTACTAGTTTGAAATGGATAAATGTTCTTTCTCTTGTCTTGAGTAGCAGAAGTGCTCCTGATAAAACACTGTCTCTCTTCCAATGAAGCCAAAAGATCAATATCTAAACGGCAGGACTATTGGCTTTGTCATGTGGTCACAACATCAATATACATAAAGCAGACATATTGGTTTGTTTCATAGTCCTGTTCCAGAGACTGAATTCACAATGCTTGCTGGCTCTTAATGACCCTCTTTCTAGGAGACATTGGCTTGGTCTCCAGCAGCAGGAAGGTGGGAGTGGGGTTGACAGGATTACTTGGCGAGGAATAGGCATCTGGGAAGGGGGTAGAAACAATGGGCAACACAAAGGGCATCTTTCTCAATTCTTGCTTATGAAATGGAGATCCCAAATTGGGCTCTCCTGAGTTCAACCCATTCATGTACAGAGCCATCCTAGACTTTCTTCTTCTGTTCCTAGCGGTAGCCAAAACCAGTTCTAGCAATGGAAGAGGGGAGGAACCCTCATGTCTATAGGTGAGTGACTAGATGGAGGGACAAGCAGTTCGAAGACGTCTAGTGCCATCTTAGGTGAAAGGTTCTGGGAAGGTTTTCAGTAAATTAAAGTGCCGAAAAAGCATGTGTCAATTCTGTGGGAAAGATTACAGGACTGGTTGTGACCTCGTATTGGGATCTCACCACTACCTCCTCAAAACATTCCTGGACCTGGGAAGACAACATATGAAGAACAGAAGACCCCCATCTGTCAGCAGTCAGAATCGTTAAGCTTGTATTCTGGATCAATTTGGGGCAATGCACTCTTTCACCCTCACAACAGATACAAAAAAAGTGATGAATGCAATGCTTGAAATAGTCTCAGCCACTAGTAATTACTCGGGGCTGTGCCCCAATCCGTTGTTGTTTTCACTTGATCCTCTCTGCACCTCTTTGTCATCACCCTGTTCCTGGGTCACATGACTAGGTGTAATTGACAGTTGGACTTTGGTTATTCTTCCTAGACAGTTGCACAATAGAGGGATTATGCGTGCCTTGATGGGCCCATGCACTGGCTGTGCACACCCCCATTTGTATCTGAATAGGCTGTGCTTTGCCTTCACACAAAGGACATTGTTCATGCGGCCAACTTGGAGCCAGGGCAGGAGAGGCGGAAACCTTCAAGGACTACAAAGGAAAATCTCTAGAAATGATGGTTGTGGCTGTTCCACTCCAAGGCTGACCTGGTCTCTATGTTTCGCGTGAAATCTGATGCCATTTGTTGTCTGGAGGTGCATGTTGCAGCATCTCTATGTGATTGTCACCATATTTGTGCCTGTGATCTCCTACTTCAAGGAAGGCACCAGGTATAAACCTAGGACCCTCAGACCCACTCTTCTAGTCACTTTCTGGACCTGTAAAAGGGCTCTCTGCTGCACCTGGAAGAATTGCTTTGCTGACTGAAGCCTGCCTTGAACCCTCAGAGACCTGCCCTGCTGCGTGAACCCTTTTCTATTTCTTGAACCCAAGAGTACTAGAGTGACTTCAAGGGCTAGTTGGCTGGCCTTCTGATCAGAGCCTCAGGGACAGAAAAGGCTCCAACCATCTTGAACCCATACCTGGATCAAGCCTGAGTTAGTCCTGACTAGAGTTGGGCAGAATTTGCATAGTCGCGCTACACAAAGCTCTGCGAAACGGTAAAAAATCTAGCGAGCACGCAAAAGTTCCCCGAACACGGGGAATTGCTTGTTCCGCCTGTTCACAATGCTTTTTTCCTATTCGTGAATGCTGTTTGCCTGCTCGGGGAGAAATATCTTGCGAATACGCATATTGAAAGTGCGAACAAGCAAAAAATTCTGCTAAGCAGCGGATCGTGACATTTTTGGCAATTCCGCGTTCTCAGCGGAACGCAATATTACCCAAATTACGCAAATTCCACGAGTGGAATGGAATTTACCACCCAGGTCTAGTCCTGAACCCAGAGTGGTTCCATTCCAGTCCTGACTCTTGGTGGTATTAAAGGTGCCCAGATAGCCAACATCCAAAGCTTGGAACTTAGAAAATAACATTTTTGACTAAAAACTGCTCTAAGAACCTACAGGAGACTGGGACCAACCTGCTCGTTTATCCACCCATGATGCATGGCCGGTCAGCCAGACTTCATGTCAGCTCCCACTACATTCTTCTCTGCAGCAGCAAATCCTGTTCAGCAGTCCTTTGCCAAAGGGGCATCTGGTCTCGTCGCACTCTCATTGGCTACAGCCTTCAGCTTCATCCCGCTGGAAACTTTCGACTTCAAAAACAGGAGACCAAATCTAAATATTGAAATCTTCACTGTAACTTCATTCAACGGCTTCCCCGCGATGATGCCTCTTCCTCGAACACCGCCCCATTAACCTTTACCTTCTGAGAACATTTTCTTCAGAATTTCTTCTAAGTCTGATTGTAAATGCCAACCGGGCCCTATCCACTCTTTGTATCCAATTCAAGCTCCATCGAGGTTGGCCATTTTTTTCGACTTTTTCTCAGTTTTGCGTGACTAGATGTTCTCGGTTGGCGCTTTGATCTTTAAGGCACTAGTTTTTACCTTAAACTTAAAAAAAATCATGATTCCGTTCCTACTGATTGGATTTTTGTTGTTTAGTGTCAAATAATTTGTTAGCATTTACTCTATTTTTCTTAATTGGTGTGGGATTTTTCTTATGATGTGTTTTTCACTTTAATACTAGTCCTGTGATGCATAAGTATTTCACTTATTGCCTCTAAGTTAAGCCTCACTGGCTTTGTCCCAAGCTACAAGCTTTAAGCACAGGTCAATTTTGTGAATTTTGTGGCCCACCTTGATGGGGATTGTGACTGTTGCTTGAGCAGGGTTCACACCCTACCCAACCAACAGCCTAATTTCTCACACTGGTGCTCCAGTACATGTGTTTGTGCAGTGCAGTGCATACATTGATTAGTGTAACACGAAAATATCATATAAATAGCTTGACTCCAGAGTGGACTTATTTTTGAAGTCCTCTTAGTTTTCCATTGGCTTTTTTTCATGTTTCCAAATTTCATTTCTGCCTCACATTGTGTGTGCCTGTGACTCTTTCCTGCAAAGATGGAGTTGGAAATTGACACCACTGAAAGCGACAGTATGGCTGAGTTAAAAAAGTTGCACAGGGAGAGGGGATTGAAACCAGCGAATGGCACTCCAAAGATTGAGGATCAGATAGGCCTCAGAACATGGCAGGAGGTCAGCAGAATGCAAACTGCAGCACAGGAGGATGATGATGAGTAGGATGTGTTGGATTAGAAGGAGAAGGAAATGGAAGCTGAAAAGGACAACTTTGTAACAGCTAGGAAGAAGAGAGGAGCATTTTCTTCACTTGGCCCCAGGACCAGAGAAGAGTGGGATACCCACAGAAGCGAGGTTCCCTGCTGGACCCAGCACAGGGACTGTGGAAGACGAAACCTGAAAGTGAGTGTCAGCTGCAACTGGCGCAGCTGGAACTGGCTGCAAAGCAGCAAGGGCAGAGGCGAAGAGACCTAGTCCTGCAGGAGAAATGCTAGCGCTGGAGGAAAATAAACTATTTTAGCTTATAAAAAGAGTCTATGGAGCTGGACCTAAAACTACTCAAGCACGCAGAAATAGTGGCAGCATTACTCCGGTGCCCATGGGAGAAAAGAGAGTCCCCATCCCAAAAGATCTGGTGCCTAAGTTTGCTGCAGGGGATGGAATAGACAACTGTTTTGATGTGTGTGAGGTTGCCCTAGAGATGCGTCGCTGAGGAGGATTGGAGGGCCAACGTCTGGAGGCACATTCTCAGTGAAGGGAGGGATGCCCTTCTAGCCATAGGGAAAGGGGGAAATAATAAAGTATCCCCTCGTGAAGGATCTTCTGACCAGGAAATAATGGCTCACCTCAGACAGATGTAGGCAGAAGTTCAAGGACAGACAGAAACTGCCCCAGCAGACATGGGTGGATTGTGTGGATCATTTTTGTAAGGCACTGGATAGGTAGGTGAAATGCATTATTACAAGGCTTTGTACAATTTGATTCCTAGAGAGCACATGTTCAGTCTTTGTTTTAGAGCACTGCACCAACGCCTTGTGGGTGGTAAGCTCTCTGACCTCAGGGAGCTTGCTAGGGTGGCAGACCACTGGCTCAGCACTAGTGTCCATGCAAAGGGGAGTGACCTGGGATTGATCCTGAGGAGGGTGGTTTAGATGCCCACCATCAGAGTGAGGGGGAGGTCCACAAGGACAGAGAAGTGTCCCAGAATAGTGTCGGGGTAAGGGGTCGCATACCCCTTTTAGGAGTACGAAGACAGAGGTTCTGGTGGATGGTGGCCCACAGCGCCCAATGTCTAACCCCACTGCTTTGATTGCAGTAAAAATTGAATACAGCAAAAATAGGAGGGGTGAAGGCACAATTGTGGGTGACCCTGCATAGAGAGCGCAAAGTCCAATACACATCTTACCGCCTCAGTTTGGAGCCAGCTATATGCAATGACGATGCTCCAAATGGAAAAGTCCAGACTGAACTGTCAAGCCAGCTCCTGAACCAGAACACCAGTTTCTCTCTACTTAGCACTCATTAGCCAGGTTTAGCTTGGTTCCAGTGACACAGTGTGCACGGGGCCCATGTCTGGGCATCCCCGTCCCACTTAGGCCCACACACTAACGTATTTAAAAAAAGTGATGGATGGAATTCTTGAATTAATCTCAGCCACTGATAATTCCTTGTCCCGCATTCCAATCCATCGTTATATTGCACATCCTGCCAACTCAATTTGGGGCCAGCTGTATGCAAATCATTCTTAATCTTGCTCCAATGGGAACTGTCCAGACCAAACTGCCAAGCCAGGTCCTCCCCGAACAGGAACACAAGCAACTTTGGGTCCAAACTGGGGTGGCATGGTGGGCAAACAACGATGGACTGGGATACGGCCCAGGTGACTGCCAGTGACTAAGATTAATTCAAACATTCCATCCATCACCTTATTGTCACAGTTTCATCCTCACAGCTCTCCATTGACTGCAGATAATATAATATGTTGGACAATAATAGAAATAAGAGACATTAGAAATCACCACTTCCCAGGTTAGAATGAGTATTTTAAAGATATCGGTGTGCAGTCAACTCTCTGTATTCTTGGGATGAAACTGACTTTCTGTCTTCATGAATATGTACTTTCTGATGCTGATTAGCTTAGATTCTAACGCCTCTTGTGCACCTTCTATTCACATTCATATACACATAGATTAAGTAATCATAATATTGATGCTGGGAAAAGTTTCAAAATGATAAGTAATCCTAAAAGTCTTAAGCTACTAAGGCCACATTTTCAGCAAATAGTTCAAGGTTTATTTTCTTCTTGATCTGCAATATACTTCTCTTAAAATGTTTCACAAATTCAAACTGCAGGTTCCTAGCTGCAGCAGCTTTGTAGCATGACTACTAGCAAGAGCACCATGAAACTCAAGGCAAGTTATACCTCATAATTTAAGATGACAGCCACCATTTTAAATATTGTGGAAGTTGAATGTTAATTCTAAATTATAGTTTTGTTGTCGGATGTAGTCATGTAGTGCATTCTCGATGAGCACAAAGCCTTTCGTCGGATTGCAAATTCTTAGTTGTCCAAAACAGAAAAACACGTCTTTTTCTGTTTCGGACAGCCAGAGATCTATTAATATATCTGAAAAAACATACATAATATAAAAATAGCTCATCCTTAGAACTAAATTTAGTGTGGTGTGTTTCTTTGCTCCTTTCATTTGATGTTAGAAATAATATTCGTAAAACGTATCAAGTACAGTGAAACTTATTTGCGACTCCCAACAGAACCATTGTTTTTGTTTAGTATCAATACCCAGGTTCTGAGGATTACTGGGTTACCCCATTATGATTATTGGTTTCGCCGGATTGCAGCAACACTGTGCATGAATGGATTTAAAATGTTGCGCCATCACGTCCACTGGGCCATTAGCGGTAAGCTATGCATGTTGGTCTGCCTCCTGCAACTGCTTGCTGGGAGAAAGAATACGCAAGAACTCCTGACATTGAATAGAAGCAACTTGTGGGGACAACAGTGCTTGGTTTGAACTACTCTTGGTTACTGTGCCTCCCAAGACACCTTGGGATCTTGAGTAGGAATAAATGCTCAGACATGAGTCCCTTGCTCACTGCACCATCAGGATTCAAGCAAGCCGGGCCGAAGACGGCTGTAATGCCAGAAACCGGTCCCCGGAAGCTTGTTTCCTTTCCAGTGAAGAATTGGCTTGGTAGTTTGGTCTGCCCTGTTCCCATGATGCACTGGGCCAGGGACAGACTAATTTGCATATAGCCAGGTTCTGAACTGGGATGGTGCAGTGAGCTAAAAAACGGTGATGGATCAAGCCCTGATCTCTTGACTGGGTAGGAGTGTTCTGATTAACTCAGATACTCTGTCCATCACCACCCCCTTTTTGAAATTAGGAATAAAGCACTATCCACATATTATTTTATTACACGCCAGTTTTCCTACACAGAATAAATCCCTTATTCAGTGAGAATTGTAAGAGTTATAATGGTCCTGTCAGCTTTTGTCTCTCAGCTCGGTGGCACCTGAAGATTTTTATGAATTTAAACTAATACTGAGGGTACATTCTGTGATTTATTTGATAAAGGTCGAGGTCTGCCAACAGCTGCTCTTGAAAGTTTGAAGACATCTCTCTATTAAAATTTCACTGAAGTAGCTTTCCATTGAGCCAATTAAAATTTCCTCTCCTGTGCAATTTAAAAGGTGGCTGAACAACCTATAGTTCCAGCATCACTTCCTTCTACAATGTGCACATAAAGGAGTCAATCATTGCCCTAAATTGAATTCTCCCTGTGGTCATCACTGCTAGCATATCTGTTGATGCAAATATTACTTACAGGTAAGTTCATTACTCTGATTACATTCTCCCCTGTTCCAGAGATGATATCATGAGGCATATCACTCACGTGCTACAATCTCCAAACTCAAAACAAATCTCTAGACCCACCTTATTTCCTAGGGGAAATTGTGATAGCACTGATGAGCACATTGTGACCTTAACCCCTCCCATGCTGGTGACGGAACCGCTCCGTCACCAGCCTTGGTCGCGCTGTGCTGGTGACGGAGCGCTTCCGTCACGGCCCGCTCGGTGTGCCTGCGCGGCGCTGATTTCGCACCTGCGCGGCGCGTTCTATTAAGAGGCTGCTCCGTCACAAGCACAGCGCGCCCGAGGCTCGTGACGGAGAGGTTACGTCACGGGCATGGGAGCGCCGCGCGGCACCCCCTTCCCCCTAGCGCTGCGGCGGAATTGCCGCCGCAGCGAAGGGGTTAATTAAGCTCAGTCACTCTCCTCCCCCACCTTCTCCTTAGGTTGGCCTGACAAAAAAAAAGCCAGGACTGGAATGGAATTATTATGTATGTTATTGATTTTAGTAATAAAGTAAAATTACAATTGAATTACTTGTCCAATGTCCCCTCCCTCACGTCCCTAAGCAAAGAGAGAGATGTAAGTCACACAGTGTATCAATGTATAGGTGAGTATAAATCCATACATAACATTTGGACCTTATAGGCAACACAGTTGGCATCATCACATCAAATTACATCAGTTCAGCATCATAGATACACCCAGAAAGAATTAATTATCCGTCCTTTGTACATCTTGTCCTGTTTCAGGGTTCCCCATTTCCTATTGTAGTCTGAATTCTACTAAGTCCCATTCCACTCTTCCTCGCTGTTAAACTCTGTTGCAAACCATCTTGTGGCATACCCCACATTCAGCCCGACCCATCTCGCCAATTCCCATAACCATAGCTATTGTGTGGGAAGCCTTGTTTATTCATCCGTCTCAGGCCTATACACTTGTTTGCTATGGTGAGACCTAGTTCTAATACCTTATCCACATATTTAGTGTGTTTACTGCGGGTAACTAGTCCCAGCAAACATATCTGTATCATTGACTGTAGTTGCAGTTCAGTTAGTATCCCTAAGGTCCGAATCACCTCACGCAAGAAGGCACTCACACATGGGCATGTCCACCACATCTGAATATAAGTACCCTCTGTTATTCTGCATTTGGAGCATTGCTCCAGTTTGGAGGGATCTAGTCTGTGCAGCCACTGTGACGTGATGTAATCCCTGTGAACGCATTTATAATGAATACATTTTAGGCGTGCATAATGAGTGACCACCCTACAGTTACCCAGTCTAGATATCCAGTCCCTTCCCCTCAGCTCTGTGCCCACATCACCTCCCCATTATGTCTTCAGTGTGGTTATACAGGTATTCATGTGCTGTTTTAACAATGAGTACATTTGGGTAATGAGTTTGCCTCTCCTCCCATGTCTGGAATGGTCTGGTTTAACACGTGTTTCTGGTTCTCGTGGGAACCCTGCCCAAGTCTTGCGGACAGCTGCCGCCAAACCAGATAATGCAAGGAGGCATCCACCAGATATTCCACATCTATTGCAGAAAGCCGCATAGCCCAACAAAGCCATCCTCAAACAGGTCTCCCATGTTTAGTGGGGTATCTCTCTCACCTCTGTGTCTTAGGAACAATGTCATCATCAGGCTAATCCCAGAGCACCAGGGAACCAGTTGCTGCATATAAATATACGTGTCCCTTTCACTTTTGGCTGCCTGTCCCCATATAACTAACAGGATCTTAACCTGTAGCAGTAATGCTGCCCATTTCTTGCAGAAAACTGGGGGTAATGCCAGTAATGCCAATGGTTGTACCAAGCGCGCCAACATCCCTGCCACTAGGTCAGTGTCCCCCTCCGGAAACCATGGCATGGTATGCTAAAGGTGGGCTGGCCAGTAATAAATCATGAAATATTGGAGCTTACAATCCTCCACTATCCCACAGGAGCTTCAGGACCTAGACTTAGAGTAAAGGAATTACCTGTAAGTAATTTCAGTATTACCTTCTCGTCCACTTCCATGCTCCAAAATCTACAGAAAAGGATGCCTTCAAGAAACAGAACTTACTTCACCCACTTAATCTCAGATCCACTGACAGCAAAGGCTCAAAGAAGACTTCTGTAAAGTACTGACAGCAAAGGTTCAAAGAAGATTTCTGTAAAGCTTCTGGTAAATCCCAGGCAAATCCCATCCAGAGAACAGAGACCTACATGAGAGATGGGAATTAGTAAACTGTTAAGTAGAATGAGAGCGTAAAGCTCATAATATTTAGATACAATCCAAAATTATCTAAATGCCTTAATGGATGCCCACTGTACCCAAAGGGTAGCCACTTTCAGACCTAGCTGAAAAGCCACAGAAATGACAATATGAAACCACATTCTTCTACCAAATGAACAATTCCTTTTACTTCCTATCACAAGCCTTAGCTCTGTTCAGCCTCCAAGCCGATAAGTGAAGCTGTCCCAGAGTCTCCTGTAACAATTTTGGAAATGCCAGAGGAGAAGGAAAGGTCTGAAATACCCAATCTGGGCACATCCTCATCAGTATCAGAAGAGGACACCAGGAGGCTGCGCTGGAGCAATCAAAACTACTGCAACTCACACCTTGGTAATAATAGGGAACATGGGAAAAGCATAAAGAAGACCCTAAGGCCCAGGGCAAGCATGTGTCCCTCATTGCAGCAGGTGACACGTGCTCACCTGGGAAGTCACAGGACACTAAAGAAATCCCCACAGGATCACAGCTTAAGATGTGCCACGGGTAGGCAGACCTATTATCATTATCCTATATAAGTAAGGTGGGGATAAAGATTTGCTTTATGGCGGAGTTTGGGACATGGAAGTGCCTGTCTGTAGGAGGCAGAAACACTTTATGATGTCATGAGAAGAAGGAAGGGGTAGTAGATATGGTTACTCTTTCTTTCTTCCTCTTCCAAAATTAAATATTTGTTTCTTTCTTTTCCTTTTGATGTGAGACCTATGTAGCTGAATTGAAATGTTTATTGATAGGTCTTGTCAAGCTAATCCTATATAAAGCACCTACTGGCTCTTGCCCAGGGCAGGCTTTAGGGCAGCGCAACTGATGCTGCCGCACTGGGCATTGAACTGGAGGGGTACTCAAACCTCAGGGGGGGGTGCTCTGCTGAACAATAACTTATGATTGAAAATCACCTGCTGCAGAGTTCCATTTGGGTCCAGCTTTCAAGCAGTAATAAAAATGTAAAGATAACTCTTGTGATTAATGTTCCTGCTAGAGAGAGAGAAATTGAGTTTTATCTAGTGCAATTCTGACTCAGCATAAAGTAGCACGTACGGTTAATATGCCTGCTGCAAAGAAAAGATCTGCATTTTTTGTGGATAGCTTAGTGGATTAGTAAAACCAGCATTTACCATTGCTTTAAAACAAATGAAATGTATGTGAGAGAGAGGCTATGTAGAGATGAGGGACACTTTTGCTGGGTGGTAGTGAGGGGATCTGAGGTAGATGGTGCTAAAAACCTTGTTGCATCGGGCACTACCAGTGCTAAAGCTCACCCTGCCCTTGCCCACGCTATGTAGAACTGCACCAAATCAATAAATACAGCACACAAATTCTGTCTGGAATCCCAGCATTATCTTCTTAGCCAGCGACTTGAAGCAGTCCTTGCAGCACCTCATGAAGAAAGCAACCACAAGGTGATGATGGACGGAGCGCTGAAACCTTTCAGACACTCACACCCAGTCACAGATCTGGATTGAATCCATCATCGTTCTTTAGCTCACTTCACCACCCCAGTTCAGACACAGCTATATGCAAATCAGTCTTGACCCAGTGCCTCATGGGAACAGTCCAGCCCGAACTGTCATCTAGAGACCAGTTTCGGGCTAACAGCCCTCATTAGCCAGGCTAGCTTGAATCCGGTGGCAAAGTGAGCAAGGGACTCATCCTCCACATCGCCCGAACCCTTAGTATCCATTAAACTATTATTTTAATACAACTATTGGTATGCCTCAACGTTCCTAATGTTGAATCACCCTGATATCTGTAAATTACAGTAAATGACAGCCATAACTAACGTTAACTGCAAGTTATTGATTGGAATCTTTTTCTCTTTTTTTATTCTATAAATGTATGTTTTCAGCTTTCATTGTCTTACATATCTGGCAAATCAAAACATGTTATATCTTTAAAACACCTCATTCACGATGATGTCCAGCACCCACTACTTGGGAGGAAGTAGTACACAGTAATGCTTGCTGTTGTGTTGTGGGCATGTGTTTTCCATTGCCCATTAGCTTTTTTTGCAGTTCTTATGTAGTGTGCATTAGGGCATTAGAGGACTTTTCACATCCTCTTTCTTTTTATTCTTACCACTACCCCCCCTTTTTAATTAAAGTCATAGGATATTGAAGGTAGGAGGTAATTTTCGCACATTTGTTTATATATCATGGATCCCAGACTGTTTCTGGTATGAGAGACTTCTCCTCCTGGTGGAGGGCAGACCAGATGTCAGCGATCATCAGTATGCCAGCGACAAACATGCCACTGACAGTAAATTGTAGTGCTAGAGGCACTCCTATGTATTGAAACTGTGTGATGACCTTTGACTACCATTATTTTAATAGATTTTTGGTGTTTTACTTTACCCTAGCCTGAATGTACGACATTATATTTCCCTGCATGTGCCTTTTTCCTTGAAGATTTCTTTTGTGTCTCCTTGTAGTTTTAAAGTGGGAGAGCTTTCACAGAGTAGAACAGCCTTGCCAAGAACAGAACATATGGGATGTGCATTTGAAAGCATGAGAGAGAAAGGTGTGGAATGTACTTCATGGTTTTGAAATACAGTGTTATAAGCAGTGGTGCTCAAATCTGCATTATGTTGTACATTGGGAGATGAAGTGTGTGATGAAGTGTGTGATGCTATAGGCAGTGGTGCACAAATGTGCATTGTGTTGTACATTGGGAAGTATTATGAAGTTCTTACTATTGGCTTTGCATGCCCTCATGCCATCTTGAATTCTATTACCTAGCTTAAGCTTTTGCGCGCACAGGCATGCCCCCAGATTACTCAAGTTGTTTAGGCTATTCACTTTCAAGGTTGTTTTGTTTTCTGTGCTTTTGGAGATTGTTGAATTTACTCCCGGAGACTTTCGTAAGCTTTGGTAAGATAAAGGCTGGAACATATTAAAGTGCAGAAGGAACATGAGAACTCTTTTGCCTTTGGAATGCTTGCATGGAAAGTGGTCAATTCCAGTAAGTTTCCTTGGCGCAGAGGAGGGCCTCTCGGGAACCTTCTAGTGTGTTTTGAGATTATAAAGCTGGGATTTGTTGACTTGGAAACTGGGATTGGGGCCTGAACAGCGGACCCGTCTTCAGTGCAGGAATCTGGTTGCTAAGTCTCTTGGCCCCGTCTGTGAATCCCCCGGTCTGGAGTGGGCCAAACTAAAGTTTGCACCTGGTGATGTGTTTTTTTTTTATTATTGCCATTGTGATGTGTGAGTGTCTGCGTGCACATTCAAGTCTCCAGTGGCTGTAATCGCCATTCTGATGTGTGAGTGTCTGTGTTCACATTCAAGTCTTCAGTGGCTAAAGTAATCTGAGGTGTTTTCTTGGAATATTGACTTTGTGATAAGTGAGTGTCGGTGTGCACATCCAAATCTTCAGTGGTTGTAATCATCAGATGTATTTAGTGTTTATATCTTTCTGATTTCCTGCAGCAGACTTATAAAAGAGAGATTATTGCTTGCACATATATAAATGCATATATATATATATCCATATACATTTGAATGTTGTTCATTTGTTAGAGTGTTGCACAAATAAACCCCATGCCTTATTCTGAAAACAGTCTTTGATGTGTTTTATTTTTAAAAAAGTGAAATCCCTTTCCAGGTAGTGTTTTGTTGTTTTATTGCTGCGTTGTGTTTGAGCCTCCATGTGGGAGGGCGGTATTTTCTATTTTCTGAGAATGCAAAGCAATACAAACATACAAGTAGAGGGTCCCACAACAATTTCAGTTGGATATTCTCAATCCGATATTGTGCTCTTTACGTTTTTGCATGAGCACCAGATTACATTACACAAAGGCAGATTCTTTTGCTCACTCTTGTCTATGCACTTTCGAAAAACGTTGCCCATGGACCAATAACATTTACTTTGGACTACGTCTATTCACTGAACATAGGGTTGCAATATTTAATCAAATGGTTATAAAGGGAACAAAATGCTGTACTCTGCCTTACTCTAATCCTTCAGAGGAGTGGGTCAATACTTCATCCTCTTCAGGAGCTGCATTGGCTCCGATACAAAGGCAGATTATCTTCAAATCTCTTTTTCTCACTTTCAGAGCCTGACATGTTAGAGGTCCCATCCATCTGCAACAATTGATCTCTCCATGTACTACAGGCAGGACACCAAGAACTTGGAATGCTCATCTCTTGAAGGTTCCATTCGGTAGCAGAGCCAAGGTAGGGCATAGGTCCTTTGCCATCATGGGAACTAAACACTGGCATGCCCTGCCTCTTGAACTCAGGTCAGAATTATTCCAGGTCCTATATTTAGAAAAAAGTGAGAACTTAAAAAAGGTCATCCCTGATCATTCTACTGTTGCATTCCTTTCCAGAGCCAGGAAGCCTGAGTATTGTCTTTTAAATTGCGGATGAACAGCTATATTCATGGCCCTATTTTCTAAATGTATTGAAAAAAACGTATTTTTACTATACAAAGCTGGAATAGAAGTTCATGAAATACTCTATTACTTCTGGTTCTGGTGCAGTCCCCGGCACTTTACCAATACAAAATTGTGCGCTGATACAAAGGGTCATTTCAGGTCTGGATTGCTCTGCTTTTCGACCCTGAAATGAACACACTACTCTGCGATCAATTGGAGGGGTGGCAGGAGGATCCTTGAGTCCCATAAGATAATTTGTGTTGTGCTGCTCTACCAATAGCTGACACTATTGAAAATATTATCTCATGTGTTACAAAGTACACTATTGTACACAGAGGTCTATGGCGCTAGGTCACTGAAAGACAACAACTCTATACCTAAAGCTGAACCAATCATCAGGTCCCATTAAAGTCTAAAAGGAGAGGTTTAATGGGCTAAAGTCCAGACGACTGACCATGACATGAAGAGTATCTAGCAAAAGTTTGCAGGCCTAGGTCATCTCGAAGAAAAAATGTCCCACCCCCTTATCTGGCTTTCTTAAATTTATGAACCTGAATTTGACAACAATGACCTGAGTGGATGGTCGGCCATTTTGTTGCCTCTATTGGCAATTGTGAATTCTATTTATATGGTGCATCATACGTCTGACGAGCTGCCAAAGCTCTTTTGGTGGTTCATCAGTGTGAGCTCAGTGAGATGAATATGGATGTTAATTCTGTGTCGCAGACACAAAAGAAATGCCACTGTACCAACTCCCTGCCCAATGATGTTGAGATAAGTCCATCACCAGATAAAACACAATCACCCACACTGTCTTATATTATCCATCCAAGGGCTACCTCATCTTCCACTGCCTGCCGAGCATTGCCTATCGCAGCCTTTAAATGGAGGAATAATCCTTGCTATTACTGGGCCCATAAAATAGAGGAGTTCACATCAGCCTTTGTGGCCTATTATCTATTACGAGGATAAGCTATGTCACTAACATCGTGTTACTATGGTTGGCATGGCCACAAAAATAGTGCCAGATTTACTCTACTTTATCTGCTAGATAATAGGCAGACCATTGTTGGATTACCAAAAAAAATGTGCAGTGACAAATTTACAAAGACTCGGGTGCCAGTTACGTCATCAGTTGCACTGTATAAATAGCTGTTTTTTTTAGCTGTCTTAAGAGGTGCATCAAACACTAGGGAGTCAGTTGTGACTTGTTCTTGAGGTACAACCTCCAATACAAGTTTCTACTCAGTGACAAACAGCCAAGGGTATGGTGATGACGCCTGACTACAGAAACTACTCTTCTTCATCCGTACCTCAGAACGGATGCAACTCTTTCGATTATCATTCAATCTTACAAGACTCATTGATATTATCGTTTTAAGAATACTTGCCTTGAGAAACCCCTTGGCTTGCTGGCCATATGTGCGAAACACGTGTTGGCTGTTCTGCTGCTCTCTTGTATTTATGACAAAGAATAAATACAGAAATGTTATATCTAAAATGCAACATTGGACTTTGGGATTAGTTTTTTTCCAAGAAACCTATTTATACATTACCTACTGGTGGTCGCCAGTAGGTAGTTATGGTTAGGACCTAGTTTTCATAGGAAAAGCGTTTTTTTGATTTGCTAAAATCTTTGGCGCCGGTTGACGAAACTTCGTGACATTTTCAAAACTAATGACCCGCTCCAGTCAGCTCCTGTCATGATTGTTTGGGGGTGATTCATCAGCCAGGGGCTGAGAAAAAGGGGGGACCCAAAACACGTTTTATCCATGTTAATTTCCATAGGAAATTTTGGAACAGGCTACAGCCCAAACTGCTGAACAGAATTACACCAAATTTCGCAAAAAGGTAGCTCTTGATTCAGAAAGCAACCTTTTTTTAAAAAAATGGTGTAAATCTGTTCAGTAGTTACAGAGAAATTCAAGAAATAAAAATATAGATATCTGAGCACCACGGAGGAGTTGCGACTGCTCTCAGGCACTAGCTCCACTCTGATTGGCTGTCAACACTCTAAACCAAGAAGTGTTGGCAGCCATCTTGTGACTCGGTAAGCGAGTCAAAAGAAAACAGAAAAAAAAGATGAGAAACAAGAAAAGGGGGCAGAGTAGAAACATACTGACCACCAAGGCCTGCTCAGGTGGTCCCACACGGTCCGCCAGGGCACAAAAAAAGCATTAAAAAAAATAATCGACCAAGTTTGCGCTGGGTGCTCATATCCGGCCAAGAAAATAGAAAAACAAAGTGCAGGCTCCCACGCTTTGTTATTCTTAAGCCCCTGGATGGCCAGGTTCCGGGAACAATGTTTAATTATATAGCAGGGGCCCGCCGGGGCCCCCGCAGTCCCAGGACCGCCACCTCACTGCGGCTTTATTGTTATTGCTAGCTTCGGTTTATATAGCGCCATCTCACCGGCAGGTCTCAAGGCGCTCATGACCGACGGACAAAACAACTATTTTGTAGATCGGGGAACCAGTAGCATAATACAGACTAAGGTGAAACCAGAGCCTCCCTGAATAGAAGTGTTTTTAATGATTTCCTAAAACGTAGGAGGTTACCTTCTTTGCGAAGGGACTCGGGTAATCTGTTCCAGATTTGGGGAATTAAAACAGAGAAGGATCTCCCACCCTTCGTTGCCAGTTTAAACCGTGGGCAGACTAACAACTGGGCATCAGACGACCTCAGTCTTCGTTCAGGTTTATAGACCTCCAACCGTTCCTTAATATAGGCCGGTGCTTGCCCGTAGATTGCCTTATGGGCCGTGCGTGGGCTTTTGAATTCTGCCCTTTGCCTAATAGGAAGCCAGTGAAGGCTCTGTAACAAAGGGGAGGCATGAGATTTTCTTGGAAGTCTGAAGATAAGTCGTGCAGCGTCATTCAGAACAACCTTCAATCTATTGGTCAAGTTTTTCGGTAGACCTAAATAGAGAGCGTTCCCGTAGTCCAGCCTCGAGATGATTGTAGCAGAAACTACAGTGCGAAGCATGGACGGGGAGAGCAGGGGAGCTAACTTGCGCAGTTGTCTAACTAGACCAGTACATGTCCCCACAACGGAGGAAATCTGGCTGGCCATTGACAATACGCAGTCAATCTTAATTCCAAGACTTTTCACCTTGTCACATGGTGTTGGGGTAGGACCCAATTCCTGAGGCCAATATACATCACTCCATGGGGAACTTATCGTCGAAACCACTAGAACCTCAGTTTTTTCAGGATTGATTTTCAACAGATTTGCCGTCATCCAGCTAACTACAAATCTGAGAATATCCTGTGTGTACTTCTGGGCATAGACTGTATTGTCTATGCTAAGTAGCAGCTGGGTGTCGTCAGCGTAATTAAATACGCGACAACCCATTTTTACCAGGGAGTTAATCAGTGGTTGCAGGTAAAGGTTAAATAATACTGGAGATAGTGCGGAGCCCTGGGGGACTCCGCACATCAGGTTACCCACCTCCGATAAACTATCCCCCAGCTGAATCCGCTGTGTCCTTCCCGACAGGAAGGATTGAAGCCACTGAAAGGCCGTGTCCCGAATCCCGAAGTTGGTCAGCCTATCCAAGAGCAGGGTATGGCTGACAGTATCGAACGCCGCTGAAAGATCTAAAAGTATCAGGGCGCTCGGTTTCTTGCTGTCAGCCATCCCCCTAAGCTCATCCAGCACCGAGAGCATCACCAACTCGGTGCTGTGATGTGCACGAAACCCCGCCTGACGTTCCTGGAGAAGATGGTGAGACTCCAGAGACGAGGCCAGGGCCTTCAGCACATGCTGTTCCAGGATCTTGGACAAGAACGGTAGTTGGGAAATAGGCCTATAGTTTTTCAAGTTGGTAGGGTCGGCTCCTGGCTTCTTTATCAGAGGTTTCACTCGGGCTTCCTTGAAGCTAGCTGGTACCATCCCTGTTTCCAAAGAGTTGTTCAGGAGGGAGGTAATGTGGCCTTCTAGCATAGGGCGTGCCAAGCGAAAGACACTAGGGGGACATGGGTCTGCCGGGGAGCCCGATTTAGTTTTGCTCATAAGTTGCTCAAGACTCATCGGATCTATCAATGGGAACTTTGAGATAATGACTTCCAAAGAAGTCTGAACGTCCTGTGGCATGATAGAACCAGACACTATACCCTGCCTAATATCAGAGAGGATAGTGTCTACCTTCTCCATAAAATAGTTTTGGAACATATTACAGCTAATTGTTGTTTCGGTATAATCAGGTTTTTTGCTCAACTCTGTTAATATTTTGAATGTTTCTTTCGGAACATTCTCAGCCTGGTTTATATGGATTTCATAATAGTTTGATTTAGTAACCAGAATGAGTTTTTTATATGCGTTGAGCAAATTTTTATACTGCTCTCGACTCCCTTCATCTTTGGTTTTCCTCCAGCTTCTTTCAGCATGACGGAGCTTCTTTTTATGTTCTCTCAATGACAATGTGAACCATAGTGCCCCCTTCCTGCTCCTTTAACTATTTGTAGCCTCTCCGGTGCAATCTGATCAACCGCTTTCCTCAGATTACTCACTATATCTCTATAATCTTGATCTAAGTTGCCATTAGAGGCCATTGGTTGGACAAAATCTGAGAGGGTGTCCGTTTAAGTTTGAAAATCAACTTTCCTCCATTGGCGGACTTTCTTCATTTTAGGGGGTGGTTGTGTCAACTTTACCTCAATGAGGATATCACAATAGACCAGATGGTGGTCCGACCAAATGCAGGGTATGATGTCCAAAAGAGCCACCTTAAGATCTAGAGTCCAAATAAGATCAAGGATGTGTCCCTTTATGTGCGTGGGAACTTTTAGAATATTGCTTAAAGCCAAAAGAAGACATAGTTGTGTCTAGGCATCGGGCTGCCAGCTCCTTATGAGCTTTGTCCCAATGTAAATTAAAATCCCCGGTTACCACTACCTTTTTATATCTTGAACAAATGTCAGATATAATAGACATAAATAAATCATTGAAGGTTGAGGTAGAATTGGGTGGACGGTAAACTGTGAGGATCACAAGACAGAAATCATCAAACATAATTTTTACTCCAAGGATGTCGGCTAAATCCACTGTTTCCGCTAGTATTTTAACTACTGTAAAGGATTTCCTAAACACAATTGCTACTTCCCCCCCTCGAGCATTATCTGCACGATTGTGCCATACTGCATCATATTCATTCGGAAGAGCGGCTATAATGTCTGGCAGTGAGTTATCCCCAAGCCACATCTCAGTGAGCGTTAGAACGTCAATATCTTCATCCTGAAGCAGGGAGAATATTTCTAACTTGTGTTTGTGCAAAGACTTTGTATTTAAACAGGTCAGTTTCAGGGAGCCTGAATAGAGTTTGGCAGAACCAATAGACGATTTAACAATGGACATCTCATCTAGTTTCCTCACCGTGGCTATATCTAGAGACTGTCCCTCTCTCTCAAGCTGGAGTAACTCTCTAGAGGTGTAGACACGCCGCTGACCAAGAGACCAGGCCCCTGCACCCGTCCGTGCGCAGACGGGCTGGATTCTGGCGTGACTCCGGCATGCTCACGCTGCGCGCGAACGCTGCGCGTCAGCATGGCCACTCTAAATAGCTGCCTCTGTACAACTAGCGCGCAAACAAAGATGGCGCCGCTGGGCGTCCCGTCTTTCCCTCCAAGATGGCCGCCGGTGAAGAAAGGGATGCGAGGGACCCGCCAAAACGCGGTGTGTTTAACTATTATCGTGCAGGTAAGCTGGAATTGGCCGATTATAAAAACAGGGGAAAATATAACACAAAATGAATCAAATGTAAAACAGGTACTTAAAAAATCGCTCTTGCCCACCACAGTATGTGCACTAAACCGCGATCTGCACAAGCGCTGCAAAATTATGAATAAGGCGTCCTGTCTGGTCAAGGCTTGGCCTTCGATTTGCCCGCCCTAAATAGCTGCCTCTGTAAAACTAGGGCGCAAATAAAGATGGCGCCGCCGGGCGCCCCGTCTTTCCCCCAAGATGGCCGCCGGTGAAGAAAGGGATGCGAGGGACCCGCCAAAACGCGGTGTGTTTAACTATTATCGTGCAGGTAAGCTGGAATTGGCCGATTATAAAAGCAGGGGAAAATATAACACGGGGGTACGCAGCCCCCCCGCCGCCCTCGGGACCGCCACTTCCCTGGGGCTTTATTAGTTATGGGGGAGCCCCGGGGACTGCCATCTCCCCTGGGCTTTGTTCAAATAAAGTTGGGGGCCTTGTGGGCCCCCCAAACCCCAGGGACCATCACCTCCCTGGAGCTTTATAAAAATTGGGTGGGAGGGGCTCGCCACCTCACCCAGGGCTTTGATAAATAATTAGGGGGGCTCGAGCCTTGTCCACACTGCCCCGGGGACAACCACCTCCCCGGAGCATTGAATATGCTAATATGGGGGTCCCTTACGGACCCCCGGGCCCAGGACCACCAGCTCCCTGGGGCTATGCAAATGAAGGGAGAGTATCCGAGCGGCCCCCCTCTTGGAGGCCTCAGTGGCCTGGGGGACCGCCACCCCTTAGGGCCTGCTCCTGGAATGTCCCGGGGTACCCTCCCCCGCGACATTGCTGTTTGCTATGGCAGGGTGGAAGCACGGCTACCTTCCTGTCATCCCAAGCTGTGCTTTGCTTTTTGGACGCAAGAGCAGAAAACCTGCTCTCACTTCCAAGAAGCAAAGCAGATTGCTATTGGGCAAGGGGAGCTGCATGTAAGCAGATCCCCTTGCCTAAAAGCAATGCTGGCTCCCGCAGGAGGTAGGGAGCCATCAGGGACTGTGAGGGCATTGGGGCTCCCCCCACGGTCCCTAACTTGAGGGCTGGACCCGGGGGATGTGGTCCCCAGGGCCAGAGGTGGCCTGGGAGGAGGCCTCTCAGCCCCCTCCTATTTAATGAATTTTTTATTAAAAAAAAAAAAACAGAAGGTCAGGCCCCGGGGGATGGGGTTCCCGGGGCCAAAAGTGGCCCAAGGAAGGGGGACCACGCAGCCCAGCTCCCTGCACCACTCTTCAAACGCGCCCCCTGAAGTGTTCTAATTTGGGGAATTAAGTCCCCTTGAATACTAAGGTCCCTGGGGGCCAAGTAGCCCACCAGGTACCTCCAGTAAGCGCCACACAGCTTGATTGCAGAGAGGTGGTCCGAGGCCATGCCCCTTTTTGCACCACTCTGCAAACAAGCCTTTTGGCACACTGGTGGTGGGGCGAGGAGGTCCTCTTGTGTCCTGAGGACCTCAGGACACAAGTGGACTTCATCCCGAGCAGCAGTGTGCCAGAAGCCGAGTTTGCAAAGTGGTGTAAAAAGGGGGCGTGGCCTCGGACCACTCTCAGAAACCCATCTGTGTTGCGCTTACTGGAGGTACCTGGCCCCAGGGATCCTCATGAGGAAAGGGGACTTCATCCCCCAACCAAGAGCATGTCAGAGTGGTGGAGAAAGGGGGCGTGGCCTGTGGCCACCTCTCAGCAATCCCACTATGTGGGGCTTACTGGAGTTAAAAGGTAGGTTAGTTGGCCCCTAAGGACCCCCAGCAGCGAAGGGCACTTCAAGCCCCTTCGAAGCGCGTGCCAGGGAGTGTGTTTTTTGAATGGTGGGCAAAGGGGGCATGGCCTGTTATGAGAACTTAAAAGTCCTGCTGTGTGGTACTTACTTGAAGTAGTAGGAGGGGTAGTTGGCCCCCAAGGATGTCCACGGGGCCAAGTACCCCTCTTTCTACCTCCAGTAAGTCCCACACAGTAGGATTGCTAAGACGTCTTGGGCAGACCACGGGATGGGAGATGAAGTCCACTTTACTCCTGAGGGGCTTTGGGGGCCAAGAAGCCCTCCCGGTACCTCCTGTAAGTCCTATGCAGCAGAATTACTGAGCCCTGGTCGGAGGCCCAGGACCCTTTCTCTACCACTCTGCAAACACGACTACTAGTTAAAGAAGCATGTTTCTGCACCTCTGACTTCAAGGTAGTTTTAATCCCCCAGCCCTAACATATACTAGGGCCTTACATGGGAGGTCATGCTAATCACAGGGGTACCCCAACCCATAGTGTACCCTAGTGTATGTAGGTGTTTTTACTGTATTCTAAAATGTCTTTTAGTATAGCACTGGCTATAGGCCTGGTTAGTCAGAGTCAGTTACCACCAGTACCCGTCAGCAAAAAGTTGGGGGCACAGGATGACTTTTGCAACAAGGCCTCTTTCTGCCCCTCTCTTTCTTCTTTCTGCACCTTTCTTCCTCTTTCTGCACATGTCCTACCTTTGTAGGCACAGTTCGAAATTAGCATTTAAAAAACTTTAGAAATTCACAGAAAAAAACATAGGTTTCAGGGACGTTATAGTTAGAAATTAGCATTTATAAAACCTCTAGGAATTCACTGAAAAAAACATAGGTTTCAGGGACATTATAGTTATTAATATTATTTTTATTATTAACTTAATTAAACTTCTAAAGCGCTCAGCTACCCGTAGGTTTCCCGGCGCTAAACCAAAGAGTGAGAGGGGAAAGTCAGAAGAGAACTGTTAGATGTTAAATAGCCAGATTTTTACCTGTCTACGGAACCTAAGATAGTTGGGTTCAGTTCGTATCTGAAGGGGGAGAGAATTCCAGAGTGAGGGGGCCAGCCAAGCAAATGAGCGGCCACCCATTCTGGCTTTTTTGATTCTGGGAACTGAAAGTAAGTTTTGATTAGAGGATCGTAAATTACGAGGGGGATGGTATAGTTGTGCCAAGGGGTTGAGGTAAGAGGGGGCTAGACCAGAGTTTATTCTATGGATGATACAGAGGGCCTTGAATTTTGTCCGGTTTTCAATTCGGAGCCAGTACAGGGAGCGTAGGGCATTGGAAGTGGGAGAAGTGTTAGGTAATTTGCAGAGAAGTCATGCAGCCATGTTCTGGACTGTCTGCAACTTACGCGTCACCTCTAGAAATTAGCATTAATAAACCTTTGAAATTTACTGAAAAAAACCATGGGTTTCAGGAACGTTATAGTTAGAAATTAGCATATAAAAAAACCTTTGAAATTCACTGAAAAAAACAATAGGTTTCAGGGCCCTTTTGCGTTGAAATTAGCATTTAAAAAACCTTAGAAACTCACTGAAAAAACCACAGGTTTCAGGGACGTTATAGTTAGTTGGACATTTCACTCGTACAAAACCAGAGAAATTCGGCTGTAATAGTTAGTTGAGCTGACTACAACTCATGCTCCTGCAATGCACTGCTGATGACATCACATATTACATCATTCATGACATGGTCAGTGACATCACTGATGACATCTCAAATGACACCACTGATGACATCATTCAGTCACTGTGTGTCTCTGTAAAGGTTAAATATGTTATATATATTCACTGAAAAAACCATAGGTTATAGACCATATATAGTTAGGAATTAGCATTTACAAAACCTTGAAAATTCACTGAAAAAACCATAGGTTATAGACCATATATAGTTAGGAATTAGCATTTACAAAACCTTGAAAATTCACTGCAAAAACCATAGGTTAGAGACCATATATAGTTAGCTGGACATTTTATTGACATAAAACCAATGAAATTCCATATATAGTTAGTTGCACTAACTATATATCGCGCACCCGCAATCCACTGCTGATGATGTCACATATTACATCATTCATGACATGGTCAGTGACATCACTGATGACATCACTGATGACATCATCTAGTGTCTGTGTGTTTTTGTAAAGTTTAAATACGTTTTACATATTGAAGAATGACTGGATGGATGGAAGACTGAGTGTGTGTGTGGCTGGCTGGGAGGTGTGTGACGCTGTGCATATCAATGTGTACTTGTATCAGTGATTGTATAAGAGAGTAAGTATGTGATAGTATATGTGTGAAAAGTATGGTGTTCTGTGTTTAACTATAGATGAGGAAATCGAAGTGTGATTGATTCTTCACAGGACTGACTAGGTGTATGAGTGCATATGATAGTGTTCTAATAATAACTGACTGTATGTATGAGTAATTGTATGGGTGAATGAGTGAATGTGCGTGTAGACGTACGAATCAGTGAGTGCGTATGTAGTAACTGGTATTGGTGTGTCATGATGTCATCAGTGATGTCATTTGAGATGTCATCAGTGATGTCATTTCAGATGTCATTAGTGATGTCATCAGTGATGTCACTGAAGTATGGTGTTCTGTGTTTAACTGTATAGATGAAGAAATGGAAGTGTGATTGATTCTTTACAGGACTGACTTGGTGTGTGAGTAACTCCATGGATGAGTGGCAGTGTGTGACTGTCTGCATAGGTGTATGAGTGCATATGATAGTGTTGTAATAATGAGTGACTGTATGTATGAGTGATTGTATGGGTGAATGAGTGAATGTGTGTGTAGACGTAGGAATCAGTGAGTGCGTATGTAGTAACTGGTATTGGTGTGTCATGATGTCATCAGTGATGTCATTTGAGATGTCATCAGTGATGTCATCAGTGATGTCATTTGAGATGTCATCAGTGATGTCATCAGTGATGTCACTGACCATGTCATGAATGATGTAATATGTGACATCATCAGCAGTGGATTGCGGGTGCGCGATATATAGTTAGTGCAACTAACTATATATGGAATTTCATTGGTTTTATGTCAATAAAATGTCCAGCTAACTATATATGGTCTCTAACCTATGGTTTTTGCAGTGAATTTTCAAGGTTTTGTAAATGCTAATTCCTAACTATATATGGTCTATAACCTATGGTTTTTTCAGTGAATTTTCAAGGTTTTGTAAATGCTAATTCCTAACTATATATGGTCTATAACCTATGGTTTTTTCAGTGAATTTCAATGGTTTTTTAATAGCAAATATCATAAGCTGTCGAATGTCAAGTACGTGGTAAGTAAAAACATTTTCGTGTTTATGCACACTGATCTGCTTTGAATGCTGCCCCCCACCCCTCATTTCTATTAGGAGTACTCTCTCTTTGCAGATAGTGAAGGGTAGTTAACGCAGCCCTTTGCCCCCTTTGTAATCCGTCGTGCCTGCTTCTCTCTCCATTTGATTGATTGTTCTCTTTGGTTCATTCTCTATTTACAAACAAGCACAGAGTCGCAATACTCTGTTTAGTCTTTGCAGATAGCGAAAAATCGTGTAAAAAAACAAAAGGAATCGAGCAAAATCAGTAGGCCACTAATGGGATCTCTTTTTGACCTCGCTAAAATAGAAACATTAGGAACAACCTGTTGAAAATAGCAATGCGTATGTACATAAGCGGCGTTCATTTGTGTTCACAGTACCCCTTGTTGATTGTTTGAATCGAGCATTGAATTGTTCGAAGTTGGTTCTCTTAAGGATCTTCTCTGCCTGCAAACGAGGAAGAATAGGAATATTCTCTCTCCCTTTGCAGATAGTGAAGGGTAGGTAACGCAAGCCTTTAACACGTCGTACCTATTTCATTCCTCATTGATTGATTGATTGTCCGAACATTGACTGTTTGGGAATTAGTTCTTTTTGGAGGTATTCCCTGTTTGCAAATAAACGTAGGAAAATCTTTGCAAGTAGTGAAAGGGTACGTAATGCGGACCTTTCTCCCCCGTTGTAATCTGTCATGCCTATCTACTCCCCACTGATTGATGCACCTGTTTCACCCGGACCATTTACTAGAGATACGTCATCTGGCCCGACCAGAGAGCACCCCTAGTGAAAAGGACATATGCAATAATAACGAAGTGATCACTGTATCCTGTTAACAGAAACTTTAGCATGAAACAACCTGGAAAGAAAAGAATAGGAAAACGAAAATCAGTAGGCCACTGATGAACATGAACTTTTATTAAACAACGAACAAAGAAACGATAACATAACGTAATGATAAAACCTATTAATGTCCTAGAAACAAGAAAACGTTAAAATATGCCAGTGGTGAGAGACCAGAAAAACAGTAAGAGAAACCAAATCACCCCTCGCTGTCCCACCGCCTGCCACGCCAAAAAAATCGATAGACTAGGGAAAATGCAAGTCAGTAGAACATCCGCCCCCACTCTGGAAACTTCCAAGGAGGGGCAGGGTTGCGGCTACGCCCAGCCGGGAGCAGCCCATATAAGGCAGGTCCTGCTGCCACGCCTCGGCCAGGAGATCCTAACGTAGGGTGTAGCCGGAGGAGAGGCCGAGGCCAGCGGGACCCGGCCAGGGGATTGCCTTTACAACGCTGAACAGTTGCAGGGGGGGGGAATGTCTCCTCGACCCTCCCCTCTCTCTCCCAGTCCGGCCGCGGTGGCCCTTGAGAGTTGCAGGTACTCCCGCCACATGCTCTTCCGGTCCGGCCACCAACGGTCGGGGGGCCGAGGCCGACGGGATCCGGCTGCAGCCGATAAACCAAGAAACCCGTTCATGGGGCCAGAGCCAGGGGCGTCCGGCCGACATCTACCGGAAGCCCGGCCCGAAGACGGACGGGACACTTCTTCTTTCATGAATAATGGCTGCGACAACACTGGGGGGGGATGTCTTGCACATGCCTCCGACCCCCCCCCCCTCGTCCTCATCGCCTGGTCCGGCCATAACAAATCTCAAGCGAGACGCCGTGGGGTGCACTGGGAGGGAGAGACGGTGCGAACAGGCCTCTCCCGCCTCCCCAGGTGGAGGCTTCCCAACTGCACCCTCAGCGCTCCAGGCGCCCGGAAAAGGGTTCTTCCACTGTGGCCATGCTGCAACGTCTCGCCCGGCAGGGTGGAGCCCGTCCGCTCATTTGACCCCGCGATTGCCAGTAGCTACCGAACACTCAAAATGGCGGTCGACCTGGCAAGAGCGGGCCCAGCATAAAGAAATGGCCCGGTCACTGGTTGACTCCACCACCGTAGTCCTCCACGACCTTGAAGATTCTAGAGGAGCCGCGGGAGTCTCCGACCCCCGATGGGGAATGACTGCCATGATCGCCCGTGGAGTGACGAAACTGTATCCGCGGGACGTCGGCGCTCCCATGCTGGCGCCAGCCTCACTTTGAATTACTAGAATCCTGCAGACCTCAGTTCCGGTGAAAGCACAGTGTGACCCGGTAGGAAAAATTGTTGCACCCCCTCCCCTTTTTGACTGATAGTTCAAACCACCGATCCTTTCCTTTGCCCTTTTAACGGAACTTTGGACTGCCTCCCCCTCTTTTACATTTTCTAGAGAAAACAAAACATTAACCACTACATTAGCATAGCAGTTGACACCAGAACTGTTTTCAAATTTAAAACCAACAACATCTTCAACAGAATCCTTTTTGTTTCTGCTGTGACCCTGCTACAGCACAGGCATTGTCCCCAGCAGTAATTCTGCAATGCCGGTAAGAATAGCTGTGGTGCCTACTGGACTCACTCACCCCCGCGGCGCCCCACGCCGTTATTTGCTGGGCGGCAACTTACTAGACATCACTTTCGTGCCATCTAGATTTCAGCGCGTTCTGCTGCCTTGGAACTATTCGCACAACAGACCGCTACTGACAAGAATATTTCATTATTGGTGCTGTCAATTTCAATAAATCTATTGGATAATTCAAAAGAAATTGCCACGGTCTCTTCGTTGTTTAAATGTTTTTACTGTTTTTGTTTTGTTGTATATATTTATATGTTATTAAAGTTTTATATTCCTACTACTTTGTTGGAGTGCTATATATTTTTAATGTGACACATAATTGTAAAAACTTTGATGTACAAAGAGTCATTCCTGGAATCTTCCGCTTCAGGCTCGGTCCCCTCCCCAATCACAATACAGGATGGTTTTCAGATAGTAGGAACACGTGTGGTGTGACGGATCTCATCGGGTGTGGGCCTTGATCTACTATAACTCCTTTGAAGAGGGGTGATTCTTTACAGCTGGGGCCATAAACTACATCTGCAGGGCTAGGTGATAGCCTGGACAATCGGACACAGAGGAAGAGGAGTGTCAGAGGGTGCGGTAGTGAATAGGGCGAAAGGGAGGTGTCGGGCGGGCACAGAGTGTGATTCTCAGGGAAGAGCAGCGCAGATGGGGGGGAGGTTTATTGCCCATGCATAAGACAGAGAGCGGGGGTGACCAGTGCCTGGGGAACATGCTTGCGAGGGTGAGGAGCCATGCTACGAATCGACAGCGTGCAGAGAGTGGGTCTGGTCAAGGCATCTAAAATGGCTGCCGTGCACGACAAAAGTGTGGCATTTCAAAAAAGGCAAGATGGCGCAGACAATGTTTTTCAACACTTCCTCATTTCCTTCGAATCGAACGTTAACAGACGTTGGGGCATATTACCAAAGTTAAGCGATATTTATCGCTAACGATGCTTACCAACGAATTTTTTACCGCTAAGCATCGTCAGAAATTATCGAAGATAAACCTTGCTATTATCAAGGTTTATCGCAAATGCGATAATAAACGGCCGCAATGCATGAATATCGCTAAAAACTCAGCGATATTCATGCATTACCGAGCTAATGCTCTTAGCCATGTTATCCACCTCCCATTGGATAACATGGCTAAGAACTGCTCAGGGCAGGTGTTACTTTTTGGAGATATTCGCGCTTAGCGCGAATATCTCCAAAAGTTGGTAATAGGAGATAGATATCTTGCATGTTGTAATGCAAGTTATTGTGGTATATGGAACTCATACCATAATCTCTCAGGAAAGCAGAAACTGATCCTTTTGGGACCGCCTAAAAAGGCCTAGGGGGTGAGGAGTACTCTACTTTGCCCCCTTTTCACGTTCCGAACTATTTTATTTTACTCTCTTCTGTAATTACACAAAATAGCAGCGATAAGATGCATCGGAGACACACAGTGAGAGAAAGGAGGCCGGAGATGAAGAAGAGATGTCAAATACACATTGGAGATAATATAGTGGCAGAAGGGAAGTAAATATGAGTAAACTTACCATGTAACATAAAAATGTTGCACTCTATACTATAAGTCTCATTTTATACTACAATCACTTCGCTACAACCTCATAAATTAAAAATAAAAATGAATAATGTCTCAAACAATTTTTGATTTCTAAATATAAATTTATTCTTCAGAATTTTCTAAATTTGAAAGAACTAGTAACATGTCCTCATCAGCAATTTCCTCATGAAAAGTCTGCAATGATGATTCTTCTAACTCTATGGTCTCCAAACATTCGATAAATTCGCCATCAACAGATTGATCAAAAAAATCATTCAAGTCATCTCCTCCTTGTGACAATATTTCATTATTGGTGCTGTCAATTTCAATCCATGTAGTGGAATCATTCAAGTCATCTCCTCGTGACAATATTTCATTATTGGTGCTCTCAATTTTAATCAATGTAGTGGAATCATTCAAGTCATCTCCTCCTTGTGACAATATTTCATTATTGGTGCTGTCCATTTCAATCAAGCTAATGGAATCATACAAGTCATCTCCTCCTTGTGACAATATTTCATTATTGGTGCTCTCAATTTCAATCAATGTAGTGGAATCATTCAAGTCATCTCCTTGTGACAATATTTCATTATTGGTGCTGTCCATTTCAATCAATCTAATGGAATCATACAAGTCATCTCCTCCTTGTGACAATATTTCATTATTGGTGCTCTCAATTTCAATCAATGTAGTGGACAATTCAAAAGAAATTGCCACGGTCTCTTCATTGTGAGCCATTTTATTTTGAAATTGCTTGCTGTAAATTGCAGAAAAAAATAATCACTTTCATTTATCGTTTTTAGTAATACATAATATAAAACTAACTTTATCAAGTATTTAGTATAACAGAAGGACTGCAAATAAATAACAGAAAACATTTTTCAAATTATCTTCAAGTGTACAACATAGTTCCCCTTACAAATTAACAACTCACCTTTTTAAAAGTAGGAGAAGTGTTAGTACTGTGTAAATCAAACACCAGAAATTCACCACCAAAAATTCCTCACAAATGTACCTCAGACAGTAGTATCACAAAATGGCTGTGGTTTCCTCTCATTTGACATATATACATAACCAATTAACTTTCATCACACACAAATACAAAACCAAACTAACATTTTAATTGGTTCTAAATTTCAACACTTTCAAATGTGTTTTCCCCATGCAATTTTCCATAGGACATTTACATACGTCTACAGCCTGAATGGCTGAACGGAATTACACCAAACTTGGCAAAATGGTACATCAAACCTAAGAGGTCAGGAAGGATCTACTATGCCCCCTTATGGTCATTTCCCCCTTCGCTTTGGCCTCCTCTTGTGTCTCAATCCTACCGAGAGACAAGATGGCGGCCGCTACGGACTGTTTGGAATGTTGACAGACGCCGGAGAACCAATCAGCTTCGCAAAGCTCCGTAACGCGAAAAGTACGCGAAGCGGAGCGCTGTTACAGATATATATCTTTTTTTGAACGTTAATTTCTCAAAATCCACTGGAGCACATATATTGATACCTAGCAAAGGCACATCGGGCTACCACACCCTAATATTTTGCCAAGTTTCGTGCAAATCCATTCAGCCGTTCGATTATTATTATTATTATTTTTTTTTGCCCCGCGGGGCCCTTTTAAAACCTCCACATCAAACGTAGGGGGTCAGCGAGGATCTACTATTCCCCCTTATGGTCATTTGCCCCTTCGCTTTGGCCTCCTCTTGTCTCTCGATCCTACCGAGAGACAAGATGGCGGCCGCTACGGACTGTTTGGAATGTTTACAGACGCCGGAGAACCAATCAGCTTCGCTTCACAAAGCTCCGTTGCGCGAAAAGTACGCGTACTGGAGCGCTGCCCGGTCCGCTGTTACAGATATATATCTTTTTTTAAACGTTAATTTCTCAAAATCCACTGGAGCACATATATTGAGACCTACAAAAGGCACATCGGGCTACCAGTCCCTACAATTTTGCCAAGTTTCGTGCAAATCCATTCAGCCGTTCGGGCTAAAAGTGAGGCCAACCGCCCTATGGAAAACTCAATGTTAAAAACACGTTTTGGGACCCCCCTTTTTTCTCGGCCCCCCCCTTGACGAACCCCCCCCAAATTTTCAAGGGCTGCTCAGAAACAAAATGTTCCATTTTCCAGAATATTTCAGCCAATTCCGTCCACAAACGCCAATGTTATTAGACATAGAATTTTCAAAAATCCCATAGAGAAAAAATCCTAACTATATATACCTACTGGCGACCGCCAGTAGGTAATATATATATGTATATCCCATAGAGAAAAAATCCTAACTATATATACCTACTGGCGACCGCCAGTAGGTAATATATATATGTATATATATATATATACATATTACCTACTGGCGGTCGCCAGTAGGTATATATAGTTAGGATTTTTTCTCTATGGGATTTTTGAAAATTCTATGTCTAATAACTTTGGCGTTTGTGGACGGAATTGGCTGAAATTTTCAGGAAAATGGCACATTTTGTTTCTGAGCAGCCCTTGAAAATTTGGGGGGGGGTTCGTCAAGGGGGGGCCGAGAAAAAAGGGGGGTCCCAAAACGTGTTTTTAACATTGAGTTTTCCATAGGGCGGTTGGCCTCACTTTTAGCCCGAACGGCTGAATGGATTTGCACGAAACTTGGCAAAATTGTAGGGACTGGTAGCCCGATGTGCCTTTTGTAGGTCTCAATATATGTGCTCCAGTGGATTTTGAGAAATTAACGTTTAAAAAAAGATATATATCTGTAAGCGCGCTCTGGGCAGCGCTCCGGTCCGCGGACCTTAAGCGTACCGGAACTTCGCGTAGCGAAGCTGATTGGCTCTCCGGTGTCTGTCAACATTCTAAACAGTCCGGAGCGGCCGCCATCTTGTCTCTCGGTAGGATTGAGAGACAAGAGGAGGCCAAAACAAAGGGGGAAATAACCATAAGGGGGCATACTAGATCCTCCCTGACCCCCTAGGTTTAATGTGGAGGTTTTAAAAGGGCCCCGCGGGGCAAAAAAAACAAAAACATTTTTTTGTTTTTTTGCGTGGGTAGCGCCCGGTCCGCGAACCGGGAAGCGTTCTGGGCAGCGTACTGCAATGAAAAATTAATGATAGACTTTTTAAATGCTGTATGTTAATTGATTGTTGGTTTTGTTGATTATTTTTTATTTTCTTTATTTTTTAAGCATTTTTTTTATTGTGATTGTGTTTCATAATTTATTAAACTTTCTAACATTTCATTGTCAGAAATTTCATAATTATCATTGAATATACATTGTAGTCTCTGAGGGTGTAAAATGTCCTCATTTTCAAGGAGGTTATCTACTGCTTGTACACATTGCAGTAGTTCTTTGTCCCAAGTTTCATCGAAAAATTCAATATCATTTTCATCAATGATTTCTTGGCTGGTCTCTTGCAGGACAATTTGAAATTCAACTTTCTGTTCGCCTTCCATTTTGCCTGAAATTTAGATTAAAAAAATATATATTAGTAGAGATAGGGCACTGTTGGGATTAATTTTAGATAGGCAGTTTTTATCAGTGAATTTATCTTTGGGCAGTGTATAGTATCAGAGTGGAAGTAGGAATATAAAAAAGTGTATGTGATTTAACGTAAGTAAATTCATAATTATACAAGAGAAGCCTAACTCCATCCATAACTATAACAGAGAAGTCTATCTAAATCTATAACTACTACAGAGGGATAGTATATAACTATCAGAAAAAGTTTACCATATTAACTATAGTGCACAATATACTTCAGTTTTAAAAATAAAAACTTACCTTTAGAAAGAAGTTGAAGGAATTAGTGAAAATACTATTGAAATGTACACCAAGAAGTAGTAGTCAAAATGGCTGTGTTTTCTTCTCTTCCTTTATATATATTCAGGTATATAACCAATGAAATGTCAGGTAAAAAAAGTAGAAAATGAAAGTAACATATTAATTGGTTGTCAATTCCAACACTTCAGATGTGTTTTGTGAAGTAATTTACCTCAGGGTATTTAGAGAGGTCTACAGGCTAAATGGCTAAATGGAATTCCAATCAAATTTGTGAAAATGGTAGGGATTGGTATGTAGTATGAGCTAATCTATATTTGGTGAAATTGTCTCCAGTGGCTTTTCTGTGAACTACTTTCCCACCTTTTTTGATGGTGCGCTTCCCAGGGAGCGACCCGGTACGCGAACCGTTGAGCGCCCCGGTTCGCGAACCTTAAGCGTTACGGGAGTCCACCATTTTGTGTTTCGGTCGAATTAAGATACAAAATGGAGGGCAAATAATGTTCAGAATGGGTAGAAGGGGGCACGGTAGACTTATCTTGACCCCCTAGGTTTTGTGAGGGTGGCTGAGGAGGCTTATATGTGCGAAAAAAAAACATTTTTTTTTAAATTTCGCGAGGTTAGCTCCCGGTTCGCGTACCGGGTAGCGTCCCAGGGAGCGTACTTTGTTGAAAATTAGTGAAAAAAGTTAGAGGAAAAATAACAATTGTGAGTGATCAGATGTAGGGTAGCTCTGAGAAGAGCTTTTGGGTTTATGGTACATTTAGGTACTTATAAGTAGGTACCAATGCACATTCTTAAATTCAGAGTGAAAATTCTGTTGCCCTCATCTGAGAAGTGAACTCCATCTCCTCTGTAGATATCTTGCATGTAGTAACGCAAGTTATTGTTGTACAGGGAGCCCATTCCATGGTCTCTCATGTAAGCTGAAACAGATTTGTTTACATGCTTCCTCGACTTCTCAATTTGTGGACAAAATTGGTTTGACCACCTCCATTTCTGTCTTTGGCATATATTTGAATATACCAAGGCAGTCTGAGGAAAAAGTGCCATTAATTGCTCAAAGGTGTCCTTTAAAAGCATTTCCAGACCTACACCAGTCAAAGTGCCCAAGTCATTACCTCCACAGTGCACAATTAACAGGTCAGGTTTGGGCAAATGCATAAAGGTTTTCACCAATGGTATCAATTGGTGACATTTTAATCCTCTGTGGCCAAACCACTTAATTTCCACATCTTGTAAATTGAGGTTAGGTAAATTCCTGTTTTCAGTGTACCTTTGAGCCCAGTGAATATAACTATGTCCAACAATCCAGACAGAAAACATGGTGAGAGAAGGTTCTCCTGCAGTCAGATGAAGTGTGGCAATGAAATGGCAGTTGAAAAAATGAGAGTTTAAAATGAAAAAAACTGTGGAGTTTCTGTGTTCATGAAGCAGTAACAGTGATTGGTGGATTTTGATTGCTGAAAACAGAAAGTTAGGGTGCACGGATGAGTTATTTGAAAGATGTATTTTGAATGGTCAATAAAAAATCATTAAATGAAAGAATGCACTGGATATGCAGGTGCACTGAGAGTTCAGAGTTCAATTGCAACATTGTTGTGTGAACTTGCAAACACCAGAAGTCTTCCAAGAGGTGGTTGCCATGCAGAAAAGGCAGAAAGGGCAGAGGGGGGAAGGGTTTTCATTTGAAAAAAAGTGAGGGAAGAGTTTTGATTGGGTGACATGAGAGATATGTGTGAAGAATTACAGCATTTCTGTGCTTTTGATAGCTGCAGACTCTGGAGTGCATACCTTTTGCTCTGCTGAAGACAAATTGGTGTGTTTCTGAGACTGTTTTCAAACTCAAAGTATTTGCTAAGGTGAGAAAATATTTCTTTAATTTAGATAGAGAATAGTGTGCTTTAAGGAGAAAATTATGAATTATGTGGCGCAAATTGCTTGTAAATATGCTCCCACCTGTGCATGGAAAATTTAGATTTTGAATGTTTGTGTTACATAGCCATGTTAAAAGTGATACAAACATGCTGCAAAGGCAATTAAAAAACGCTTTTATGTGTCTTAAGGACATTTTAAGTAATTTTCCCATGTGCAGTGTTTTGAAATTATGATTTGAAAATCGTTTTTGGGGAAAAGGAATTGTTTTTAAATTTATGACAAGGACATAATGGTGTATGCTTCTTTATAAGGCAATTGACTGTCCCTGATGTTATTTTTCCCATTTTAATGTAAGACCTTTCTCTGTGGCGCAAATTGCTTGTAAATATGCTCCCACCTGTGCATGGCAAATTTAGATTTTAAATGTTTGTGTTACATAGCCATGTTAAAAGTGACCCAACCATGCTGGAAAGGCAATAAAAAAACACTTTCATGTGTCTTAAGGACATTTTAAGTAATTTCCCTGTGGGCAGTGTTTTCAAATTATGAATTGAAAATCGTTTTTGACGTAAAGGAATGTTGTTAAAATTTATGTGCGCCATATGCCCCCAAATTTCTTTTTCAGGGGTGCAGCAGGGTGTTATTGAGACACCCCTGCACCTTTGGAAAAATTCCTAATTTGCGATGAGCTAATTGCTAATCGCAAATTGCACCTTCTTTCATATGGGCATCCTGGCGCATGGAAATGAATGGGTAATTTGCAATTAGCAATTTGCTCATCGCAAATTTGGAATGGTAAAGAATCGCTATTTATTCCTTAAAATTCGCTATTTTGGAAATGCAAAATAGTTATATGATACATATGGCGGTTGATGTCTAACAAGATAAGAAGCTTAGGGATACATTTATGATGACTGGCGCAATGAAGTGGACATCACTTACTTCATTGGTAGAGCTTTACATGTATTATGTCCTCTGTATTCTTCATCAAGCGTAACTTTAATCTGCAATCCTGAGTAGGCCTCACCTTAAACAAACCTCTGGATAGGCCACATCTTATCGTCATCCTGAATTAATCATTTAAAATGCTAGGGACAGATTTATGATAGGTGTATGCCTCTTTTGCGCCACTTACAAAACACTGTCCATGGGGAAATGACTTAAAATGTCCTTAAGACACATGAATGTGTTTTTTTAAAGCGTTTGCAATTTTTTTGGGTCACTTTTAACATGGCTATGTGACTCAAACAGTCAAAATCTAAATTCACCATGCACAGGTGGGAGCATATTTACAAGGAATGTGCTCCATGGGGAAAGGTCTTATAATGTAATATGGGAAAAATGACATCAGAGACACTGAAATGCCTTATAGAGAAGCATACACCATTATGTCCTTGTCATAAATTTGCAAACCATTACATTTCCCCAAAAACGATTTTCAAATCATAATTTGAAAACACTGCACATGTGGAAATGACTTAAAATGTCCTTAATTCAAAATTTGCTATTCCTTATTTTGCGATTGCACTGAAGGATTTGCAAATTTTGCGATTCCTTAAATGCAATGTATCAAACAAAAAATATGTAAAAAATGACATTAAGGATTTGGAAACTACCACCAACTTCTAGTTTGTGGTAATTTGCGAATTCTTTTCAAAAAGCATTTTTTTCCAAAAAACAAAAGGTGCCATATGACGCCAATACATGTCCTTAGGGCATGTATGTGTGCCATATGCCCCCAATTTTCTTTTTCAGGGGTGCAGCAGGGTGTTCTTGAGATACCCCTGCACCCTTGAAAAAATTCCTATTTTGTGATGAGGTAATTGCTAATCGCAAATTGCAACCTTCATTCCTATGAGCCTCCTAGCCCATGGAAATGAATGGGTAATTTGCAATTAGCAATTTGCTCATTGCAAATTAGGAATGGTAAAGAATTGCTATTTATTCCTTAAAATTCGCTATTTAGGAAATGCAAAATAGTTTGATGGTACATATGGTGGTTCATCTGTAACAAGATAAGAAGCTTAGGGATACATTTATGATGACTGGCAAAATAAAGTGCAAATCACTTACTTCATTGGTAGGCCTTTACATGTATTATCTCTTCTGTATTCTTCATCAAGCGTAACTTTAATCTGCAATCCTGAGTAGGCCTCACCTTAAACAAACCTCTGGATAGGCCACACCTTATCGTCATCCTGGATTAATCATTTAAAATGCTAGGGACAGATTTATGATAGGTGTATGCCTCTTTTGCGCCACTGTGCGTCACTTTTATGATGCAGCGGCGGTGCAAAAGATTTGCTATGAGGCGACAAAATTACAAATTGATGCATTTAGGCAGATATGTCATGGTGTAAAAAAAACGTACCACATGAAACCGATGCAGCAGTGATGCAAAAGATGCACCATGTTGCAAGACAGGCCTCACTTGGGGCCATATGTATCAAGCTAATTAGCATTCGCAAAGATCAAAATTCTGCGAATTTCGGCCTTTGCGAATGCTAATTAGACAAATGGTATGTATCAAACAAGTTTGATGCAAAATAAGGAATAGCAAAATTTGCTATTCATTATTTTGCGATTGCACTGAAGGATTTGCAAATTTTGCGATTACTTAAATGCAATGTATCAAACAAAAAATATGTAAAAAAATGACATTAAGGATTTGGAAACTACCACCAACTTCTAGTTGGTGGTAATTTGTGAATTCTTTTCAAAAAGCTTTTTTTCCAAAAAACAAAAGGTGGCATATGACGCCCATACATGCCCTTAGGGCATGTATGTGCGCCATATGCCCCCAAATTTCTTTTTCAGGGGGTGCAGCAGGGTGTTCTTGAGACACCCCTGCACCCTTGGAAAAATTCCTATTTTGTGATGAGCTAATTGCTAATCGCAAATTGCACCTTCATTCCTATGAGCCTCCTAGCCTATGGAAATGAATGGGTAATTTGCAATTAGCAAATTGCTCATTGCAAATTAGGAATGGTAAAGAATTGCTATTTATTCCTTAAAATTCGCTATTTAGGAAATGCAAAATAGTTTGATGGTACATATGGTGGTTCATCTGTAACAAGATAAGAAGCTTAGGGATATATTTATGATGACTGGCGAAATAAAGTGCAAATCACTTACTTCATTGGTAGGCCTTTACATGTATTATCTCCTCTGAATTCTTCATCAAGCGTAACTTTAATCTGCAATCCTGAGTAGGCCTCACCTTAAACAAACCTCTGGATAGGCCACACATTATCGTCATCATGAATTAATCATTTAAAATGCTAGGGACAGATTTATGATAGGTGTATGACTCTTTTGCGCCACTTACAAAACACTGTCCACGGGGAAATGACTTAAAATGTCCTTAAGACACATGAATGTGTTTTTTTAAAGCGTTTCCAATTTTTTTGGGTCACTTTTAACATGGCTATGTGACTCAAACAGTCAAAATCTAAATTCACCATGCACAGGTGGGAGCATATTTACAAGGAATGTTTTCCATGGGGAAAGGTCTTATAATGTAATATGGGAAAAATGACATCAGAGACACTGAAATGCCTTATAGAGAAGCATACACCATTATGTCCTTGTCATAAATTTGCAAACCATTACTTTTCCCCAAAAACGATTTTCAAATCATAATTTGAAAACACTGCACATGTGGAAATGACTTAAAATGTCCTTAATTCAAAATTTGCTATTCCTTATTTTGCGATTGCACTGAAGGATTTGCAAATTTTGCGATTCCTTAAATGCAATGTATCAAACAAAAAATATGTAAAAAATAACATTAAGGATTTGGAAACTACCACCAACTTCTAGTTTGTGGTAATTTGCGAATTCTTTTCAAAAAGCATTTTTTTCAAAAAACAAAAGGTGCCATATGACGCCAATACATGTCCTTAGGGCATGTATGTGCGCCATATGCCCCCAAATTTCTTTTTCAGGGGTGCAGCACGGTGTTCTTGAGATACCTCTGCACCCTTGAAAAAATTCCTAATTTGTGATGAGCAAATTGCTAATCGCAAATTATACCTTCATTCCTATGAGCCTCCTAGCCCATGTAAATGAATGGGTAATTTGCAATTAGCAATTTGCTCATTGCAAATTAGGAATGGTAAAGAATTGCTATTTATTCCTTAAAATTCGCTATTTAGGAAATGCAAAATAGTTTGATGGTACATATGGTGGTTCATCTGTAACAAGATAAGAAGCTTAAGGATACATTTATGATGACTGGCGAAATAAAGTGCACATTACTTACTTCATTGGTAGGCCTTTACATGTATTATCTCCTCTGTATTCTTCATCAAGCGTAACTTTAATCTGCAATCCTGAGTAGGCCTCACCTTAAACAAACCTTTGGGTAGGCCACACCTTATCGTCATCCTGGATTAATCATTTAAAATGCTAGGGACAGATTTATGATAGGTGTATGCCTCTTTTGCGCCACTGTGCGTCACTTTTATGATGCAGCGGCGGTGCAAAAGATTTGCTATGAGGCGACAAAATTACAAATTGATGCATTTAGGCAGATATGTCATGGTGTAAAAAAAACGTACCACATGAAACCAATGCAGCAGTGATGCAAAAGATGCACCATGTTGCAAGACAGGCCTCACTTGGGGCCATATGTATCAAGCTAATTAGCATTCGCAAAGATCAAAATTCTGCGAATTTCGGCCTTTGCGAATGTTAATTAGACAAATGGTATGTATCAAACAAGTTTGATGCAAAATAAGGAGTAGCAAAATTTGCTATTCCTTATTTTGCGATTGCACTGAAGGATTTGCAAATTTTGCGATTACTTAAATGCAATGTATCAAACAAAAAATATGTAAAAAATGACATTAAGGATTTGGAAACTATTGTGGTAAATTGGTGGTAATTTGTGAATTCTTTTCAAAAAGCTTTTTTTCAAAAAAACAAAAGGTCCCATATGACGCCAACACATGCCCTTAGGGCATGTATGTGTGCCATATGCCCCCAAATTTCTTTTTCAGGGGTGCAGCAGGGTGTTCTTGACACACCCCTGCACCCTTGGAAAAATTCCTAATTTGTGATGAGCAAATTGCTAATCGCAAATTAAACCTTCATTCCTATGAGGCTCCTAGCCCATGGAAATGAATGGGTAACTTGCAATTAGCAATTTGCTCATTGCAAATTAGGAATGATAAAGAATGGCTATTTATTCCTTAAAATTCTCTATTTAGGAAATGCAAAATAGTTTGATGGTACATATGGCGGTTCATCTGTAACAAGATAAGAAGCTTAGGGATAGATTTATGATGACTGGTGCATCACCAGGGATGTGTCAGTCATCCTGCGCCGCTGTTCCGCCACCCATGGTGTGCTGCATTTACAATGCGGGGCATCATGGGGCAAAAATGGCACAGATGTGTGATGTATCTGTGCTGTAAAGGTAGTGATTGCTGGAGTTGTATCGCAAGTGCGATGCAGCTCAAGCAAGGCTCAGGGGTGCCCCATCTCCACAATGTTGCGTCAAGACCAATGCCTGCTTAAAGCAGGCGCAGGGTTTTGACGCAGCTTTCTCCTATCTGATTGTAAATACGGCACACCATGGGTGGCAGAGCAGCGGTGCACGTTAACTGGTGCATGCCTAGGGATGTGCCATTTAACATAAATCTGCCCCTTTACATTTAAGTATGTGCAGGACACACAGAGTCGGTGAGGCTTATCCAAGGTTAAGAAGAGATGAGTCCTGTTCACTGAAAAATTAGACATAGTCTTCACCTGATCAGCATTGCTGGACATGGCTAAATAATAGCTGCAAAATATTACTCTTGTTAAACAATTTTACTATTATAATCTCTGAGATTTGTCTCTTACTCTGCAACATCTCATTGTTGTTATCTTTCTTTAAAGATAAAGACAACATCAACATGAGCGACAATCTGCAATCAGTTGATTTTGACCTCATCATTGAACTTGTAATTGAAACATCAGTGGATGTTGATCCATTGGATGATTTAAATCCTGAGGATGAAGAAGAGCGTGATGAGGATGCAGATTTGTCCGAATTATATGACATAGGGTGGGAAGCTGACCTGCTTGAGCCTATGGAAATATAAACATTTTTTTTTTAAATGTATAATTAATAAAAAGTAAAAATGTAAACCGTTTAATTTAAAAATAAAGACACCTTCAAAAACAGGTTATGTGTAGTGTCTTCAATAAAATATTAAAATATGCTCATAAAATTAGATCAGATTCACATATAAAATAGCACAGGTAACATAAATATAAATGTCATTTCTTTTCTGCTATTTCTGTATTGTAAATTTGCCAAGGACTAAAAAATCTTCTATTTAAAATGTCAAGTAGTGTGTTAAGTTTTTGATCACTGTTATTGATTTACTGTTTGGTAATAATGGTTAATAACATTTTTTATTATATTTTACCACAGATTCAACTGCAGATCATTTCAAGATTTCACCATGCCAACAATAGAAAGACAGAGAAAGGCTGCAAAACGTCAAAGACAGCAGGTGAAACAAAATAAGCAGCAGTCCTCTAACAAAAAGATTTGTCAAGTCACGAAGAAAGCACCGGGTAAGAGCACAAAATATTTCATAAGAAATATGTGTAGTAAAAAAAATATTACTACAGAAAATGTTTCAGTCCATAAAAAGAGAAGCAAATCAAATGGAAAGGAAAGGCCAATCAAAAACGTTACTGCTAGAGCAAGAGATAACTCTGTGCATGATAGTAGAAGGAAACAACAGTTTAGGGACATTCGTAAACGAATGTTCCGCAACAGGATAATTGGCAATTTGTTAAAAAATATTAAGAAAGGTCAACAGAAACTGGTTTTTTATAAGAGAAAAAAAAAAGTTGAGAAAGTTATTGATCAGGCATTTGAAATTAAACGTAAGTTATTTATTTTGATAATCAATAGAATTAGGAAGCTAAACAAGGCAATTTATGATTTCAAAAGAAATAGTAGATGGAAGAGAATAGTTAATCGTAGTAATTTTTGTGAAGTTTTTTCTGGAGAATGGATGCATAGTTCAAGCTGTGAGGCATTTTTTAATGAGGAGAGTTATTTCCAGGATAATGATTTGGTGCATGCAGTTGACACCAGTGGTCGTGCTTATGAAGTGAAAGATGGTTGTCCAGTTGAAAAAGAAAAACTTGTGACAACAGAGACAGAAGAGGTGTTAGGTAATGAGGTTTTAGGAAGACGTGCTAAGGGTCCTGTGTACACCTGGAAGTGTAGTAGTATTTGTAGTGTGCGACAGGATTCCATCAATTTGCTTTGTGATTTTGTACGGTCATTTAATAAGAAAAGTTTGAAGCAGAAAATAAGGTTGTTGCAAGAATTAGATCCTTGCAGAGTGAGAGAAGTGACAGGTTTGCATGGTCATTCACTGGCTTGTCTTTCCAGGAGAGTATGCCAGAGTGTTTTTCATCATTTCAGGATGCTAGCAGTGCATCATAATAAAGTGAGGAAATTAGTTAGAATGTTGTATTATGCTAAGAGTCCAGCAATTATGCTTAAACAATTATGCGCTGCTCTTTTGCATGGTTCTGAAATAGATGTGAAGAACATATGTGAAGAAATTGAGTTTTGTTACTTTGGAAGTAAAGAGGAGAATGTTGAAATTGACCCAGAAGAAGAGGGTAATGTGGAAGATAGTGTACAGGTTTCCAGTACAGATAATTTCCAGAGGGAAATTGCGACGTTTCAGGTGAAATCAAGTGAGAGGCCTAATTTCACTTGTGTGTGTTGTCGACGCACTTATTATAAGAATCAGACTAAGTTAGTGGATTTATATGCAAAAATAGAAAGGGAAAATAATAGTGAATGGAAGGATTTTGCAACATACTTGATGGTAGAAAATTGTTTTGATTTGGGATTCGATCAACGTGTGTGTACTTATTGTTGTTGCAAATTAAATCAAAACCAGATGCCTGCTATAGCAGTTCATAATAATCTGGAATTGGTTGAGATTCCTTCTGAATTGAAGGATTTAAATACTTATGAATCTATTTTGATTCAAAGTATCCATCCCTTTCAGGCTATTGTAAGAATGGAGCCAAAGACAGGGAAATTGCCTCCATCAGATTTACAGAGAGGATTAAAGGGAAGAGTTGTTTATTTGCCTCTAGATTTGAAGAAAAACATTAACACAATTGGAGTAGAAAAAGTGGAAGAGGAACCTCTGGTTATCTTAGTTAATGGGGTTCCGACAAAGAATAAGAAAATATGGCAAGATTTAGTAGATGTTAGGAAAGTTAAAAAGGCAACATTGTATTTGAAAAAAAATAATAAATACTATAAGAATGTATATGTTGCAGAAGAGGAAGTAAGTGAGGAAGAGGATAGCGATTTGTGTGCTGGTCAAATTGAGAAAGTAGAACCCTCTACTAGTGAAGAAATATATGAACATTATAGTGTTCATCCTTTGCATTCCAAGGAAGTCATGGGGAATGCTATTGAGTTGTTTCAAATGAAACAAGCCAAAGGGAGTCCCATTAGTGTTTGGGAGGAAAGTTTGGAAGCTCGGTGTTTCCCACAGCTTTTTCCAACAGGTCAGGGAGGAAGATATGATGAGCGACCTCATCAAATTCCTGCTTCTGAATACCGGACTTTGCGATTGTATGCAGGAGATGCTAGGTTTCGACAATGCATTCCCTATTTGTTTCATCTCCTGTTTGAAAGCGATCTGTCTGGACTGTCATATGCAGTGAACCACATCTTGAAAAGTGGTATACACATGCAAAACATCTCGGCAAGTGACTTTATGGATAAAGTCAATGTCCAAGACAGTATTTTGGATTCTCACCTGATTAATCTCATGGCGTGTCAGCGTGGTACTAATGAGTACTGGTACCGTCGTCATGGTGATTTAAAATGTATGCTGAGGAACTTAGGTACTCCCACATGGTTCCTCACTCTGAGCTGTGCCGAGTATGGCTGGGAAGACTTACTTGAATTTCTACGAGAGGCAAATGCTAACGTAGATAACATCGAATTCAAGACACCCGGAGAACTGTGCTCTTTGGATCCAGTCAATGTATGTAGATACTTCAATCATAGATTTGAAGCTATGATGTCTTTCATCATGAATAAGAAGAATCCACCTCTTGGAGAGGTGTTGGATTTCTTCTGGAGAAAGGAGTACCAAGCAAGAGGTGCTCCTCATATACATATGTTGCTGTGGATCAAGGATGCACCTAAATTTGGAACGGATCCAGAAGACTCAGTGATGAGTTTCATCCAACAGTATTCTACGTGTGCTGTTCCAAACGCAAAGGAGAAGAAAAGCCTAAGAGAAAAAGTTCTGCGTTTCCAAAGCCATCGATGTGAAAAGTACTGCCGTCGTAAATTCCGAAACAAGGACAAGTTCTACACCAAATGTCGTTTCGGCTTTCCACGACCGATGATTTCTAAAGGAAGAGTAAACAGTTTGATGTCTTCGCTGCGACATAATGTCATGAAGAAATCACCTAAAAACACATACAATTTGAAGAGGAACGAAGAGTCCAAGTACATCAACGACTACAACCCGGTGATTTTGTCCATGTGGAATGCTAACATGGATATACAGTTTGTGGCTGATAACTGTATGGCTGTGGCTCGGTATGTGACGTCTTACATCACCAAAAAAGAGAAGACAGAATTGAAGGATATGTGGGAGGACATTTCCCATGAAAAGAGCCTCAGCAAGAAGTTGTACAGTTTCAGTCTGAAGATGTTGTCGCATCGAGAAATTGGAGCTTACGAATGCTCTGACCGGTTGTCTTCAGCAAGTCTCTATGCCAAGTCCAGGAGTATCGTTTGGGCGAGTCTTGGTCTTGCTGCAACGCGTAATCGAGTTCTGAAACCTGTGCGGGAAATTGAGTATTTGGCGGAAAAGGAGCCAAACAGTACCGACATTTTGAAGAACAACATGTTGGATACATATTATCCAAATAGAAGCAGTCACCTCGACAATGTTTGTCTGTATGAGGTTCTTCAAAATTACATATTCAAGAGGAACATCAAAGAAGATACTGAGAAAGGAGTGTATGCTGTAATAGGAAGTGAGGGATGTCTGGTCAAGCAAAGAAAATGCCACTTGGTAAACCATCGAAAATTGAGTGGCGAATCTCCTGAAAAAAAGGAGTTTTTCTATTTAGCACTTTTGCAACTTTTCAAGCCTTGGCGTGCAGAAGAGGAACTGCTTGGAGATTTCCTCTGTTACGAAGACTCTTTCAATGCCACCAAGGAGACCATAGAATGTCCTGCTTTTCCCAAATATGTAGAAATGTTGAATGCGGAAATTGAGCAGGAAGTAACGATTGCAGCCGAGATTGCCAGAGACAGTTCTCAGGACAGTCAGAGTTCTGCTTCATTGAGTCAGGATCCACTAGGAGGACCTGTTATCGAAAATGAAGCTGCCACTGCCATGAATGAAGTGGAAAGAGCCATGGCACATGCTCAGGAGGATGCGGTTAACTTAGAAGAGTTGGAAAGACAACTCAACGTTGAGCAGAGGAAAATATATGACGAAGTTACCATGCAAATTGATCATGGATTAAGTCATGACAAGAAAGAGTGCTCATGTACGTCGTTGAAGCCTGTCCGACTGTACGTGAGTGGAGAAGCGGGAACTGGAAAAAGTTTCCTCATTAAAGCAATTTCATGCTATTTGCAGGAAAGGACAGAGTCATCGCTGTCTTGTGTTGTCACCGCTCCAACTGGACTGGCAGCACATAACATTAAAGGGATTACTTTACATTGTTTACTGATGCTGCCAGTGGAGCATGACAACAAATTACAATATCACAAGCTATCTGGAGATGCTTGTTTTGAAGTTTCAAGAATCTTGAGGAAAATGAAACTTCTTATCATTGACGAAGTAAGCATGGTTTCCAATGTCATGCTTGCCTTTGTGCATTTGAGAATGCAAGAAGTTCTCAAAACAGAGTATGATGTGTTATTTGGTGGCAAACACATCATTGTTTTCGGAGATCTTCTGCAGCTGACACCAGTGAAAGGGCAACCTGTGTTCAAAATGCTCACGCATGAAGATACCAGGAAGTGCCTAGGCAGCATTGGCAACGTCAATATATGGTTAAACTTCAATTATGCTGAACTGCATGAAAATATGCGTCAGGCGAAGGATGAAGTTTACAAGACTATTCTACAAGATGTTAGAATTGGAAAAGTGACCGAGCATGGGAAAGAAGCTTTACATGCACGATTACTATCAAATGTATATCCAGAACAAGATGTTGTGCCTGAGAATATTTTTCAGAAAATTACTGATAAGAAATCTGGAATATGTTTGATGCCAACTCTTGCAGAATGTGCCAAATTCAACAACAAAATGTTGCATTTAGAAAAGCAAGAGATTGTGAAACTGGAAGCTATTGACAGAGTAGAGCATATGGGATCAACAATTATTTTGTCTGAGAATCTGAAAACAAAATTGGATTCATTAGAGAAGAGTATATCTAAAACTGCAGGTTTTGAAAAGACTCTGAATGTGTGCTTGAACTGCCGTATAATTTTAAGAAGGAATTTACATGTTGAAAGAGGTCTGGTAAATGGATCAATGGGTAATGTTGTTGATTTTGTAAAATACAGAAATAGAGATGGAATTGAATTTTTTTAAATTAAATTTGATGGCATTGAGGAAGTACAGCTAATTGGTCGTTGCTCTGCTAGATTTTCGCTTGTAAAAGACTTATATGTTCGCCGTAAGCAGTTTCCTGTTTGCTTGGCATATGCGGTGACAATCCATAAATCGCAAGGTTTAAGTGTAGACTGTGCATTGGTGAATATTGGCAGTTCTGTGTTCAAGGAGGGTATGGCATATGTGGCATTGTCACGAGTTAGAACTTTATCGGGATTGTACTTGATTGAGTGTGATGTCACAAACATTTGTGCGGATCTAGATTGTGTTAAGGAATACAATAGGTTAAGAAGAGAGTATGCGCCACATTTGCCTCAGTATCCTTTGTTTGAGAAACGTGTGGTAGGACGGAAACGAAGAAATGTGACCAATACTGGGGAGGTTGTAGCAAAAAGACGAAAAGTCGATGAACCTAAAATTACAAGCAGAAACAAAAAGGATTCTGTTGAAGATGTTGTTGGTTTTCAATTTGAAAACAGTTCTGGTGTCAACTGCTATGCTAATGTAGTGGTTAATGTTTTGTTTTCTCTAGAAAATGTAAAAGAAGAGATTGTGGTCAATTCTGATCAAAGATTTTGCAGTTTGTTAAATTCTGTGTTAGAGAAATGTAGCACTGATAGAAGAAACATAGAAAGTGTGTCTGAAATTCGAAATCTGTTAGACAGATGTTCAGGCCAAACACAATTCTCTCAAAATATTCAGCAAGATTGTCAGGAGTTTTTAATGTATATGCTTGATGTATTGCATGCTGAAGGTGTAGATGTAGATCAGCTGTTTGGGCTTTCTTATCAATGGCAGCATGACTGCGAGAACTGTATGGTATCAAGTACTACTAGTGTAGACTCAGAAAGATTTATATATTTAACTTTGCCAGACAGTAAATCAGTCTCCTTTAATAAGCTAGTAAAAGCAGCTGATCACAACATGGAGTGTAGCCAATGTAAATCTGAAATGATGTCCACATTATTTATACGAACATATGGCCAGTAATGTTCCAACGATGTAGGCCTGATGGAACAAAATTGACAACTTTAATTAAAAATTTTGTAGCTTCGCAGTTGTCAATATCAGGAAGGACTTTTGTAACTGCAGCAATTATATATCATGACGGCCTTTCAATAACATCAGGACATTACACAGCTTATTTAAAGTCTAGAAATGGCTGGTCATTCTGCAACGATTCTGTTTTAATTTTCAAAAAAAATTGCCGTATGACCTTAAAAACTCTTACCTGGTGTTTTTAAAACCAAAATTTTAGGGAAATAATCTTGGGATGTGCTCTGTGGAATTTCAAGAAGTTCTAATGGCTCCTACACAATTTGGCCTTGAGGATAAGTGTAGTTCAGAGACATAACTTCTAACCATAAGACTGGACGTCATGGAGAAATAAGTGCACTTTGAATGAGTTCAGAAAAACTATTTCTTTTTATAAGCTAATTGAAGCAGCCAATCAAAACATAGAGTAGAGGGAATGTAAGTCTGCAACGCTGTCTACTGTTTTACATTGCTTTGTGATTGAAAGTGATGTAGAGAATTAAATAATTGTAGTAGTCATAGAGTTAGTGTAAGTCTGCTTCATAGTAAGCAGTATCAGTGTCATAGGAAATGTAGAACATGACTGAGCAAGAAGGGGAAGATATTACTATTCCAGGATTGTGAAAATGATCTTCAACATTTTAATTCTGAAAGTTGCGGAAATGCCAAATGACGGGATTGGCTTACAAGAAATCCAAGAGTTATAAATGGGTCTGACAAGATTTGGCCTTGTGGAAACTTGTGGTAGAGAGCAAGAAGTCATTTATTGCATGTAACATGTTTTTAAAAACGATGGAGATTTTCTTTCAGAAAGTGGCGGGCTGAAAGTAATAACAGCACAAAAGAGTGTAAGCTGTTCATAGGACATCCTTTGACGTCATGGAAAGTAAGTTAACTTTAAGGAGTTCTGAATTCTGATTTCTTATGTTGTATGGGTTTTTTAAACACAATCATTTTGATTGTGTTTTTTTTTCCCCGCTGTTATATGATGAATACCTTCAAGTCACTGTTTTTAGTGAATTTTGATACATTCTGAGAACAGCAAAAATAAACCATTTAACATGTATAATTAATTCTGTACTGTTTGCATTTATGATGTATATGTAGAACTGTGTAGGAGGCATGGAGAAGGTGAGGCTTCTGTAAGTGTCAAAGTTGTTGCATGCAGTGCTGCACTTCTGCGTATTCTTTCATGTGCTAGACTACATCTGCACAATGAGATACCTAAGCAAAGGAAACACAAGTGATGTGATTGTGAAATGAGCAAAATAAATTGCACGTATTTCAATTACATCACCTGTGTTTCCTATCATTACGAATCACATTGTGCAGATCAAGTTTAGGTCTGTCCAGGGAAACATAGGAGGTTTGGACTTTGTTCAAGAGTGCAGTGGACATGACTCACTTCATTGGTAGACCTTCACATGTATTATGTCCTCTATTCTCTTCAACAACTCGAAATTTCATCTGCAACCCTGAGTAGGCCTCACCTCAAACAAACCTCTGGATAGGACACATCTTATTGGCATCCTGAAGCAATTATTTAAAATTTTAGTGTCTTGCGACACTTTTCTGAGACAACAGCAATGCAAAAGATGCACCATGTTTTAAGATAGGCCTCACTTCATCTGCATCAAGATACTGTTAGTTTAAAATGTATATCTTTAGGACTGTGTAGGGGGCCTGGAGAAGCAGAAGCTTCTGTAAGTGTCAAAGTTGTTGAAAAACTGTTTGTCCTTCAATCTTTTCCCTTGTCTTTTGTAATTTTTAAATACATGTTTTAATATTTTTGAAATGTTTGTTCTCTCTTTCACAGATTGAAAGTATAAAAACAAAAAGTGAGTAATTTAACGACAATTATAAGGTAAATGCTTTGTACTCTTTTCGTTACATTTCTATCACATTCACCTACTATTAGTTCCACTGCTTCATTTCTTTAACCCTCAGTTTCCTGCCTTTGCTACTTCCCTCATTCCTTTCTCTATTACCTACTTACTCAACTCCTTCCACTCTTTTTCTCAGTCCCTCTCTTCTCATAGTTCCTCACTCTTGTTCACTCACTCCGTCTCTATTACTCTTAGTGTCTTTGACTGATCACTCTATCACTACTTGTTCATAATGCTTTCTCTGTGTAGTTGAAGCACACTAATGGGCATATTATGAACACAGCCAATAAAATTATTGCTCTTTTTATTGGCAGAAAACTGGTGCAAAAGTGGTTTTAGCGGCAGTTTTCTGCCGCAAAAGCAGCTTTAGCGACACATTTCTGCCAATAAAAGCTGCAAAACTTTTATTGCCTATGTTGATGATATGGCTCTATGTTACTTACATTTCTTTGCTGTTTCAATTAATCTTTTTCTGTTATTTTTTGTTTTCTGTTTTCTATTTTTTCTCTCTGTTATTCCTCATGTTTTAATCTTATTTTGAACATTCACTCACATTCTCCAAGAAACTCTTCTTTGTTAATGTTATATTCTCTTTTTTTTTCTTTCACTTCGTTATCTATTTTGTTTTTCACAATTATACCCTCTTCCGTCTTTTCTTCGGTAAATAGATCTATTAAACAGTATCTCTTCTTTACTCCCTATAGCTGTCTTTCTTTTAACATCACTCTCTGTTTACTTTCCTTATACTTACTCTTTTTTTTTTTTTTAATTTTTTTTGGTTAGCTCCCGGTCCGCGTACCGGGAAGCTAACCCGGGAGCGAACCAAAAGAAATAGAGCTTGCCAGAGTGCTAAACATTCTAGCAATTTTTTTTGAAAGGGAAGGTAGTTCTGAAAAGAACTTTTTTTTTTATATTTTTGTTGTTTTATATTTTTTTTTATTTTTTTTTATTTTTTGTTTTTTTTGTATTTTTTGAACGATTTTATATTTTTTTTGGTTTTTTGGGGGGGGGGGGAACAACAAAAAACAGGCGTTGAAAAGGGCTCAACAGGAGCAAAAAAAAAATTACTGGGGGCGGTTAGGGCAATCATGGTGTTCATACGCCAGGTTGAGTGCATTGATGCTCATGTTGCCACACGCTAACAACGCACGACAGTGCATACAAGAGTGTATCATGTGGCCAAAATTTTCTTGTATATTTGGCACAGTTTCCCGTGCCTCTTCTGGTGTTAATGAAATTGGTATTCTTGGTCTGGCCACAGGAGTTGGTCTTGGATTGTCCTGCATATCCCTTATTTCCGCCCGGCTGTAATTTAGTGGATGCTTCCTTGTCATGTGCCTGTGCATTGTGTGATTTCCGTAACTATATTTCTTGTCCGTCCCTCTTGATAATTGTTCTTTGCATATGAGGCAGGTGACATACCTCGCATTGACTTTTTTTTGGCCACGAGGGATCGAATAAAACTGCCAGATGAAACTGGCTTTCTTTCTGGAAACCCGGGGCACCTCTTCTAAGAACTGTGGTTCTTCTCCCTCCTCATCCATTTCTTCATCTTCCTCCTCAGTGTTGGTAATGACCTGGGGAGGTGGTCCTCTCTTCCCATGAGGAGGTGGAGGTGGTGGTGGGGGTCCACCAGCTGAAGCTACCAATGAAGCCATTTCTCATATAGTAGTAAAGGTCTTCCTCTCACAATGATGAAAGTCAGAGTGAGGAAAGAAGGAGGGGTTTTCATCATTTGGGAAAAACAATACTTCTCAACCAATGAAAAGTGTTATTTTTAGGTTACCTGACCTAGCCTTACATCATTATGAAACCAAAAGTGAAATGAACCAATGAAAAGTTTTATTAACAAGTCACATGACCTCTCACGCTCATGTTTCGCGCTGCGTAACGCGCGCCGGTTAGCTTCCGGTTCGCTGAGCTTCGCGCCTCGGTCCGCGCCCCGGGACACTTCCGGGTGCGCTAACGCGGTACGTCACAAGACGCATTACGCGGCAACGCGATACGTCGCGCTTTCGCGACGCGCCGCGGATCGCTTCCGGGGAGCTGCATTTCGCGCCTCGGTCCGCGCCCCGGGGCACTTCCGGGTGCGCTAACGCAGTACGTCATAAGACGCATTACGCGGCAACGCGATACCGTCACTATGTTGATTTCTTACCGGTTCGCGGACCGGGTCGCGGCATCAAATTGAGCTAACGGGAAGCTTCCCGGTTCGCGGACCGGGAGCGAAACAAAAAAAATATTTAAAAAAAATTATTAATAAACATATAAAATATATTTTTGGATTTAAAGAAGAATACATTTTACAGCTATAGATATTAGCTTTTAAAAAACCAATGAAATTCACTGAAAAAACCATAGGTTATAGACCATATATAGTTAGGAATTAGCATTTACAAAACCTTGAAAATTCACTGAAAAAACCATAGGTTATACACCATATATAGTTAGGAATTAGCATTTTAAAACCTTATTTTACTCACACAAAACCATTGAAATTCCATATATAGTTAGTTGTACTAACTATATATCGCGCACCCGCAATCCACTGCTGATCATGTCACATATTACATCATTCATGACATGGTCAGTGACATCACTGATGACATCACTGATGACATCTCAAATGACATCACTGATGACATCACTGATGACATCTCAAATGACATCACTGATGACATCACTGATGACATCTCAAATGACATCACTGATGACATCACTGATGACATCTCATTTGACATTACTGATCACATCACTGATGACATCATTCATGTGATAATACGATGAACCTCTTCAGACTCTAATATAACATTAGATACACTCAGTGTAAGCACAGACTCACAGATTGTCACTCATCCATGAAGTTACACACACACCTAGTCAGTCATGCAAACAATCAATCACACCTCCATTTTCCAAACTATACAGTTATACACACCTTACTTATTCAAACATATACTAAAACATATTTACTCTCTTATACAATCCCGGATACAAGTTCACAATGATCCATACAGCCACTCACACATTCACTGGCTCTTATGCACAGTTATTTATATATGTCAACTCTCAAATGTACTGTGTTTTACATATGTACTTACTTTGACATGTAGCACTGAGATATCCATTCACTCACCAATACACTCATGCACACAGTCAACCGCCCATACAGCTGTTTCCACATGCACTTTTGAACCCATACATCTAGTGAATCAACTGCTCACACATCTATGCACAGAGTCATACACCTCCCAGCCACCCACACACACACTCAGTCTCCCATACAAATACTTGGGCAACCAATCAATAACCCATATAGTTACTCATATAGCTACTGATCAACACATGCAGCAGTTTACAGAACAACAGATATAATGATGCACAAATTAAGACAGTTTAGTCACTAACCCATGAACTCAGTGAGACACATTTAATCACTCACTCATACAGTCAGTCATGCACCTACTAAATCCTTCATCCAGACACTTATAAATCCACTCATTCTTCAATATGTAAGACATATTTTAACTTTACAGAAACATACAGTCACTGGATGTTGTCATCAGTGATGTCATCAGTGATGTCATTTGAGATGTCATCAGTGATGTCATCAGTGATGTCACTGACCATGTCATGAATGATGTAATATGTGACATGATCAGCAGTGGATTGCGGGTGCGCGATATATAGTTAGTACAACTAACTATATATGGAATTTCAATGGTTTTGTGTGAGTAAAATAAGGTTTTTTAAATGCTAATTCCTAACTATATATGGTGTATAACCTATGGTTTTTTCAGTGAATTTTCAAGGTTTTGTAAATGCTAATTCCTAACTATATATGGTCTATAACCTATGGTTTTTTCAGTGAATATATATATATATATATATATATATATATATTCACTGAAAAAACCATAGGTTTGAGACCATATATAGTTAGGAATTTGCATTTACAAAACCTTGAAAATTCACTGAAAAAACCATAGGTTTGAAACCATATATAGTTAGCTGGATAATTTAATCATACAAAACCATTGAAATTCCCATATATAGTTAGTTGCACTAACTATATATTTTGCGCACCCGCAATCCACTGCTGATGATGTCACATATTACATCATTCATGACATGGTCAGTGACATCACTGATGATATCACTGATGACATCTCAAATGACATCACTGATGACATCTCAAATGACATCACTGATGACATCTCAAATGACATCACTGATGACATCACTGATGACATCTCAAATGACATCACTGATCACATCACTGATGACATCATTCATGTGATAATACGATGAACCTCTTCAGACTCTAATATAACCTTAGATACACTCAGTGTATACAGACACTCACACACTGTCACTCATCCATGGAGTTACTCACACACCTAGTCAGTCATGCAAAGAATCAATCACACCTCCATTTCCTCAACTATACAGTTATACATACCTTACTTATTCAAACATATACTAACACATACTTACTCTCTTATACAATCCCTGATACAAGTTCACAATGATCCATACCGCCACTCACACATTCACTGGCTCTCATGCACAGTTATTTATATATGCCAACTCTCACATGTACTGTGTTTTACTTATGTACTTACTTTGACATGTAGCATTGAGATATCCATTCACTCATCAATACACTCATGCACACAGTCATTCGCCAATACAGCTGTTTCTACATGCACTCTTGAACCCATACATCTAGTGAATCAACTGCTCACACATCTATGCACAGAGTCACACACCTCCCAGCCACCCACACACACACTCAGTCTCCCATACAATTACTTGGGCAACCAATCAATAACCCATATAGTCACTCATATAGCTACTGTTCAACACATGCAGCAGTTTACACAACAACAGACATACTGATGCACAAATTGAGACAGTTTATTCACTAACCCATGCATTCAGTGAGACACATTAAATCACTCACTCATACAGTCAGTCATGCACCTACTAAATCCTTCATCCAGACAGTTATACATTCACTCATTCTTCAATCTGTAAAACATATTTAAACTTTACAGAAACATACAATGACTCGATGATGTCATCAGTGATGTCATTTGAGATGTCATCAGTGATATCATCAGTGATGTCACTGACCATGTCATGAATGATGTAATATGTGACATCATCAGCAGTGGATTGCGGGTGCGCGAAATATATAGTTAGTGCAACTAACTATATATGGGAATTTCAATGGTTTTGTATGATTAAATTATCCAGCTAACTATATATGGTTTCAAACCTATGGTTTTTTTCAGTGAATTTTCAAGGTTTTGTAAATGCAAATTCCTAACTATATATGGTCTCAAACCTATGGTTTTTTCAGTGAATTTCAATGTTTTTTTAATAGCAAATATCTATAGCTGTAAAATATATTCTTCTTTATAATTAAGACTATATTTTCTATGCATATTTCAATGGTTTTGTGTGAGTAAAATATCAACTTTAAAGGTTTTCTAAATGCAAATTCCTAACTATATATGGTCTAAAACCTATGGTTTTTTCATTGAATATATATATATATATAGCAATCCGCATTGAAGAATAAGTGGTGTATAAGTGTCTGGATGGAGGATTTAGTAGCAGTGTGATTGACTGTTTACTTGACTAATTTGTAGTGTGTCACTAAATATATTGGATAGTGACTAAACTGTGTAAATACTATTTTTTCTATGTATTTAATATTTTTTTTTGGATGTATGAAAGTATTTTATTTTTTTAATTTTTTTTGCTTCAGTACGCTTCCGGTGCGCTTCCCGGGGTGCGCCCCGTTAGCGTAACTTTGCCTCGCGCCCCGGTTCGCGCCCCGGGAAACGTTCCGTTAGCGCAACTGACGCGATCGAAAACAACATCGTGACGAGTCGCGTAAGTGTGACCTATCGCGTAGCCGCGTGATGCGTCTTATGACGCGCTGCGTTAGCGCACCCGGAAGCGCTCCGGAGCGCTAAAGAGCGCGACAAGCAGCGCCCCAGGAGCGCTCCGGGGCGCGGCGCGGGGCGCGTAACGTAAGCGTAACAGGTCATGCGACCTGAAAATAACACTTTTCATTGGTTCAGACATTTTTTTTCAAAATGATGAAAGCCCCCACCTTTTTACCTCATTCTTACTTTCTACTTCCAGAGAGCAAGACCTGTTTTTGACAATGGCTTCTGTAATAGCTGCAGCTGCTGCTTCTCAGCAACCACCACCACCACCACCACCAAAAGGACCACCTCCAACACTGGACTTTGGTGGAGAGGAAGATAATGAGGATGAAGAGGAGGAGGAGGAGGAAGAACAAGTAAGGCAGTTCCTGCCAGAAACACCAAGGCAGAGCCATATTAAAGACCACTACATATGGCATTTTTTTTTAAATTCCACCTGGACAAAAGAAGGTCAATGCACCCCAGGTGTCTTGTTTGATATGTAAAAATGTACTTTCTCGTGGCAACCCCAACAAGAAATACAGCTTTGGGAATCATACAATGATTTGCCACATGGAGCGGTGGCATCCTAATAATCTTTCCCAAGCACAAGTAAGGGATCTTGCTGCCAACCCCCCAAATGTCATCCTCAGCACCTCCAGTGGACGAAGCTCATTCGCCGGACCAGAAGGCCGAGAAATGATCCACAATATTCAAACTCCTTTTGAAAACTACAAAATAGTTTGTATATATTGTAGAGGAACTATTTGTTATGGAGAGAAGAGTATTATTTTGATTAACCGAGCTGGAGAAAATCATGAATGCAACAAGAAGAGAAAACAATGAATCCTTTTTATTTTTATTTGCTCCTGTTGAGACATGTTCAAACCCTGCTTTTTTGTTATTTCCCCTAAAAAAACACTAAAAAAACACAAAATAGTTTTCAAAAATCCTAAAAAATCAAAAAATTGTTCAGAAAATTAATACATTTTTTTTAACAAAGATAAGAATAAAAAAACATTTCTTTTCAGAACTACCTTCCATTTATAACAAAATTGCTAACATTTTTATACCCTGTCTTTCTTTTTTTTCTCTTTGTTGCGCTTCCCGGAGCGCTGCCCGGTTCGCGTACCGGGCGCTTAACCCGTGAAAATGTATATGGGCTCTTTCAACCACCCTCAGTAAACCCAGGGGGTCAGAGGGTGTCTACCATGCCCCCTTTTACCCATTCCCAACATTCTTTGCCCTCCATCTTGTGTATAAATTCTATCGAAACACAAGATGGTGGACTCCCGTAGCTATGCCGGTCACGCTTCCCGGTTCGCTATCCGGTGCGCGAACCGGGCGCTTAACCCGCGAAAATACATTTTTTTGTTTTTGCTTTATATGGGCCTTTTCAGCCACCCACTTCAAATCTAGGGGGTCAGGGGGTGTCTACCCTGCCCCCTTTTATTCATTTCCCCTTTCGTTATTGCCACCTCTTGTCTCTCGATCTTACCGAGAGACAAGATGGCGGCCGCTCCGGACTGTTTGGAATGTTGACAGGCACCGGAGAGCCAATCCGCTTCTCCTCGCGAAGTTCCGTTACGCGTCTGGTACGCGAACCGGGACGCTAACCGGGACGCTGTCACAGATATATATATTTTTTAAAACGTTAATTTCTCAAAATCCACTGGAGCACATATAGTGAGACATAGCAAAGGCACGTCGGGCAAACCATATCTACAATTTTGCCAAGTTTCGTGTAAATCCATTCAGCCGTTTCAGCTAAAAGTGAGTCCAACCGTCCTATGGAAAAATGAATGGGAAAAACGCGTTTTGGGACCCCCCTTTTTTCTCGGCCCCCCCTTGACGAAACCCCCCCAAATTTTCAGGGGCTGCTCAGAAACAAAATGTGCCATTTTCCAGCCAATTCCGTCCACAAACACCAAAGTTATTCGACATAGAATTTTCAGAAATCCCATAGGAAAAAAATCCTAACTATATATACCTACTGGCTATCGCCAGTAGGTAATATATATATAAAATATATATTATATATATATATATATATATATATATATATATATATATATATATATCAATCACCTACTGGCGGTCGCCAGTAGGTAGCTATAGTTAAGACCTATTTTCCATAGGAAATCTGCAATATTCTATTTGGAAAACCTTTGGCGCCGGTTGACGAATCTTCACGAAATTTTCAAACTGGTGGGGTGCTCCGGTCCGCTCCTATCCTGAAAGTCTTGGGGTGATTCATGAAGCGGGGGCTGAGAAAAAAAGGGGTCCCAAAACGTGTTTTCCCCACGCAATTTTCCATAGGAACCGTTCATGGCGGCTGCAGCCCAACCGGCTAAACGGATTTACACCAAATTTGGCAAAGTGGTAGTCCTTGTTTGAGACTTGTGTCTTTTGCTTATATGGAGTAAATCTGTTCAGTAGTTCCTGAGAAAATTACAATTAAAAGTACATATATATGTATGGCCTTGGTGTATCCGCGCATCTTCAGTGCTAAGCACCGTCCCGATCACCCGCTGAATGCTAATTGGCTGTCAAGTGGTTGTCAACATTCGAAACCAGGAAGTGTTGGCAGCCATTTTGTGCCTCGGTAGAAGCGAGGGTCTAGAAATTAGGGGAACAAGTGTTCAAAACGTATAAAGGGGGCAGGTAAGAAATATTTTGACCATCTAGACCTGCTTAACCACTTGGCTGCTAAGGGGTTTTCCCCTCCTGCGCTACAGATTTATGTTCCCCATTATACATGACGAGTTGACCTTGTCATGAGCACAGATTCATTGTGCCTCATGACGAGTTCACCTTGTCATTAGCATGCAAGTGGTTAAGGGGTCCCACAAGGACCCCTAGGGCCCAATTTAAAAAAACAATTTTGGGGAAAAAACAGAGAAATGTGCGCTGGGTGCATGGATCCACTGTAAAACAAATAAAAACGAAGAGCGGGCTCCTGTGCTTGTTTAAAAATTAGCTACCTGGGAAGGACAAATCCCGGGGTCTAAAATATTGCATTCAAAGCGGGGGCCGAGAAAAAAGGGGGGGTCCCAAAACGTGTTTTCCCGATGCTATTTTCTATAGGAACCGTTCCTTGCGGCTACAGCCCGAACGGCTGAACGGAATTATACCAAATTTGGCAAAGAGGTAGTCCTCAGACTCGTTCCTTTTGCTTAAATGGTGTAAATCCGTTGAGTAGTTTCTGAGAAAATTACAATTAAAAGTACATATATATCTATGGCCTCGGTGGATCCACGCATCTTGCGCGCACTCTAAGCGCACCGTCCCGATCACGCGCTAATTGACTGTCAAGTGGTTGTCAACATTCGAAACCAGGAAATGTTGGCAGCCATTTTGTGTCTCTGGAGAAGCGAGGATCTAGAAATTAGTACAAGTGTTCAAAACGTAGACATAATCGCAATGGACCCCACACCGCTAGCCCCTCCTCCGGATCGCCCCTAGGGACTCTGGTACATGGAGTTCTCGAGTGGTTCACCCCAGTGGGTGCTAGTAGGTACTTGTTGAACTGATGATCTCTAGACCCGATATATGTCCTGGGTTTTTGGATATCGCCCGAGACATGGCTCGGGTTTCGGGATAACTTCCCTCATCAGTAGAGAAAATAGTTAGGGGTGGAAGAGAAGGCCGCCAAGCAACCGTCAAAGGCCTCGATGCCCGAACCGGCACGCAGGTGCGTCATCCAGGAGCCCGTCGGCTCAAAGCTCAAGGGAGCCAATTTGTAGACACAATCGCAATGGACCGCACACCGCTCGCCGCTCCTCCGAATCGCCCCTAGGGACTCTGGTACATGGAGTTCTTGAGTGGTTCACCCCAGTGGGTGCAAGTAGGTACTTGCTGAACTGATGATCTCTAGACCCGATACATGTCCCGGGTTTTTGGATATCGCCCGAGACATGGCTGGGGTTTCGGGATAACTTCCCTCATCAGTAGACAAAATAGTTAGGGGTGGAAGAGAAGGCCGCCAAGCAACCGTCAAAGGCCTCGATGCCCGAACCGGCACGCAGGTGCGTCGTCCAGGAGCCCGTCAGCTCAAAGCTCAAGGGAGCCAATTTGTAGACACAATCGCAATGGACCGCACACCGCTAGCTCTCCTCCGGATCGCCCCTAGGGACTCTGGTACATGGAGTTCTTGAGTGGTTCACCCCAGTGGGTGCAAGTAGTTACTTGTTGAACTGATGATCTCTAGACCCGATACATGTCCCGGGTTTTTGGATATCGCCCGAGACATGGCTCTGGTTTTGGGATAACTTCCCTCATCAGTAGAGAAAATAGTTAGGGGTGGAAGAGAAGGCCGCCAAGCAACCGTCAAAGGCCTCGATGCCCGAACTGGCACGCAGGTGTGTCATCCAGGAGGCCGTCGGCTCAAAGCTCAAGGGAGCCAATTTGTAGACACAATCGCAATGGACCGCACACCGCTAGCCCCTCCTCCGGATCGCCCCTAGGGACTCTGGTACATGGAGTTCTTGAGTGGTTCAAGTGGTTCACCCCAGTGGGTGCAAGTAGATACTTGTTGAACTGATGAAGTGTTCAAAACGTATAAAGAAATATTTTGACCCTCTAGACCTGCTTAGGGGATCCCACAAGGACCCCTAGGGCCCAAAAAGATTTTTTTTTTTAAACTGAGAAATGTGTGCTGGGTGCATGGATCCGCCGTAATAAAAATAAAAAGACGCGGGGGCTCCTGTGCTTGTTTAAAAGTTAGCTACCTGGGAGGGCCAAATCCCAGGGTCTAAAACATTACATTTGATGGGGGTTCCGAGGGGTCCTGTAGCCCAGGGACCGCCATTCTTCGGTGCTACAAAATAAATGGGCGAGGAAGCTCAAAGGTCTGTCTAAGCACCGGGGATTACCACCCTTTGCGGCTTTTTATATTTTGGGATGGGGGCCGCGTGGTCTGCATTCTGGAGCAGTCGAAAGCCTTGGGGAACACCACCCCCCAGGAGCGGCTCCAGCTGTGTCTCGGGGTGTCTACCGCCGGGACACTGCTGTTTGCTGTGGCAGGGCGGGAGTCGAGGTTACCGCTCTGTCATAGCAAACTTGAGGGCATATTAAAAAGTGCCATTTCACCGCAATTTAAAAAAAAAAGTGAAAATTATATTGCCCTATATACTAGGCGACGCTAAGATGCATTAATGCATGTTAGCAGCTGGTTTGCTAAGGGCTCTCCTCGTGTCTCCAATGAGTTGCAATGTTGGCGTTCTCAGTGGCGAGGTAGGTGTTCCTATGATAATATAAAAAGGAAGAGGGAGGTATGGCAACAGCGTTTTATTTACAAGGCGGCCCTGGATTTGAGGACCGATAGCAAAAGTCTCACTAATTGCGGTTTAAGTCGGATCCTAACATCTGTTCTGAAGTAGACTTAAGCATGTTTAAAATGCGAGGTGGATTGATATGTTAAGTCCACAGTCTTATATTAACAAGCTTTTCACTTGCAAACATGCATTATCTGTATTTCTCACGATATTGGGGGCATATTTACAAGGACCCTGTTACAATTATCGTCGCTTTAGCGTTAGGAAAGTGCCGTTAAAGTAGCCATAATGGGCTTAATATTAGGCTTTTGAGAATTCGTGAGAATTCCAATAGAAGCCCAGGTTCACACCAGAACCTTTTAACGCTGTCCTTGTAAATATGCCCATTACAGACTCCTAATTTTACCGTAAAAAAATGTATCACCTATTAATTTTTGGAATACAACGTTGGGGACTGTGGGTGGAGGCCCAATGTCCCTACGGTCCCAGTTAGCTCCCTGAGTCCTTCGGAAGCCGCCATTACTTTTGCACACAAGGACCTGCTAATATGCAGCTCCTCGTGGGGGAAAGCATTCTGCTTTGCATTTTAAAAGAGAGAGTAGGTTTTCGTGTTCTCTCTTTCAAAATGCAAACCAAGTTTGCTATGGCAGGGCGATAGCCTCGGCTCTCACCCTGCCATAGCTAACAGCGGTGTTGAAAAAATAATCCGGTAAGATAACAAAGGATTTTGAAGTCCATTATCGCCGTTTTAGTTGTAGTTTGCTGCCGTTAAAGTGGCGATAATTTTAACGCCATCTTTGTAAATATGCCCCTAAGTTTTGTAATGTCGACAGTCCTGTTTCATATTTAAATAGGCACAAAGTATTTAGTGAAGTGCATTGTGAATCATGAAGCATCATTGTCTAACTGTGATCGATAAAGAATTCGAAGAGTTGTGTATTTCTTTTGCTTGTAATGTACATAGGGGCAGATTTACAAGTCCCTTGCACCACTATTGAGTCACCTTTAGCATGGGAAAAGTGACGTGAAAGTGGCGCAAGGGGCTTGTAAATCTGCTCCAGTTTGCTTTCCCCTCTGTCATGTAGAGGATCCTGGGTAAATATGACGGTTTCTGTACAGTCAGAACCTTTCAAGCCTACCCCCAAACTGCTTATTGCCTGTTACCATAGTAACAGTTCATGGAACACTTAAGTGAGCACTCAGGTCACAAGTTCACCACACAATGTTGCTAATCCAAACAGTACCTGTGCTAGAGTTTTTTAAATTTTCCATAGGAACCGTTAATCGCAGCTACAGACTGGTAAAGAGTTAGTCTCAGTATTATACTTCTAGTTATAAACATCATTTCTTCTTTAATTGTTAAATCTTCTCTAAGCATATGATTATCACACTAAATAATAGTGAAATGTTGTCAGAAAAAGACGTATACACTTTTTTAAATAACTTTTATTACAACAAAAATAAATAACTAGAAACGTAACTTTAACATAACAATAGAATAAATAACTAGAAACATAACTTTAACATAACAATATAATAAACAAAATGTGAGATGGGCTCCAATGGTAGGAGGGTAGGTAACCTGCAAACCAAAAATGAAAATAAGTGTTTAAAATTAGATCGATGTGACTGAATGACATCAAAGATCACAAATTAACATAACACTTGGCAATATTTGGTTATTTGCACATCTGCAGTGTGCCTGATACATCCGACCCTTCTCATAGGCCTGTGTTGAAGAGGTGTCTGTAGGGAAGTGCCTAGTGCATCAGATCTACAATATGGTCCAGTAGGTCTTTAAAATGATTCTGAGATGAGACAGAATTAGGTGAGAGATCACGTAATTATGCAAGGCAATATCGTTTATTTGCAATGCATTTAATTGGAGGCATTGTGTATCTAGGCTGCTCTGCTTACCTTTTGTAAACACTGTGTCGAACAGAGTTCACAACCTGAAGTCTGTTTGGTTTGTACACTGCAGACTGTATTAAATTCAGCCTTGATTTATTTATCTGCAGAGTGGACAGCCGTGTCCATAACTTGAAAAGAGAAAGAGAAACAATATGAGAGAAAGGAGAGAGAGAAAGAGAGAAAAAACGAGATTTAAAGTGTGAGAGAGAGAAAGTAATAGATGGAGCAGGAGAGGTAGTGTTAATAGTGGAGAAAATGTTCGCAGCTCACCTTTTTGCCTCCGTTGTGTGTCCAAGCCGGATCATAGTGCACCCTTAAGTTTAGTGATCTGAAAGATAGTATAGAGTTAGAAATAGCAGAGTACATACAACTGCACAAGTATATTTCTGATTTATGCCTTTGGACACTCAGGATACTGTATTACATCAACTTCCACTGTAAGGTGGTATCTGTGCGCACTTCTTCTCCCAGAGTATTATACCCATGCACTCCCACTGCATTTCTCATTACTGCGTACCCAGACTGTTGCACCCAATTGACTCCCAGAGTCCGGAGGTGAGTGCCATTTCCTGCGCACCCAGACTGTTCCAACCTATCCATTCTCACTGCCCGGAGGTAATTGTACATTCCTACGCAGTCAAGCTGCTGCACACTACCCACTCTCTCCGCCCGCAGGTGACTTTTCTTTGCTTCGGAAACAAGCTTCTTTGCTCACCTTGTGCCATTGGCGTGATTCAAAGAGGGTGCACCACGTGTCGAAGCAGCCTTCTCAGGCGTTGTTACGATGGCCACACATCATTGCAGAATCCTCAAATGTTAAGCTTTGGAGTTGTTGGAGGGTACGCCAATTTGTGAAACACAACCTGTTAGATAAAAAGGAAGATGAGATTGTGCGCCATTTCTTTATCAAAGGAGAGAGGAAGTGAGAGAGTGACTGAAAAGAATATTCGCAGCTCTCCTTTCTGTCGCCGGTGTGTCTTCCACCACGTGCCGGGACATAGTGCACCCTGGAACTCTATATCTAAAAGATAGTAAAAGAAATATGTTATGATTGGTAATTGTCACTATCTTAATGTGGAGTAGAATAACATCACCCTTTCACACACCTTCCCTCCCGCATTTAAAATACAACTATTTGTACAGTTCCAACTTGTTTAATGGGCTTCGATTTATGAAGAATTAGTAGAGTAGTAATGTTTTCCATCCGTTGTGAAAGCAAGTGGTGCTCAGTGATACACGTGGTTTCAATTATCACGAGCGATGGACATTTGACCAACTTTAAAAACTTTCCTGCTATTGAAAAAAAATACAAATGCAATAAGATACGGTGTATAGGACTGCATACGCCTAAATCGCTACATCGTCTTTTTGTATCTAGTCTGCTATGCACCATCTACTACCTCCGTTGCGGACGCAGGCCACACTACTCACCTTTTCGCGGAAATGGTACGTTCTACATCATGCAGTCCCGCTCTGCCACCATGAAGTCTCAGATTTGGTGCTGAGTTTTGATATCACTATGGCAAAGGACATACTCGTGCACCTATCTTCATCGCAGGTCCCTCACCCGCTCAATCCTTGCGGTACCACTAACTCAGTGACAAAAGAGGCCACGCACGTGGTAGTGGGCCCCCCTGTTCGGTAGTTCAGGCCTACATGAGGCGTTCGAACCACTAGGGCAGGACATCACAGCGATTGCGATGGGAGCAACTCTAAAATGGCGTAGAGCACGTGCGCCCTGTCTTTTTTATTGGTAGGGTCACGTGTTTAGTGACGCATGTGCTGAATGGGTGTGGTGTGGGTGTATACCAGCCATGAGGGAGTTTGTGTGTGCCGTTCTGTCAACTAGACTTTGTTTTAGCCTTACCCAATACATCCTCTGTCACGATGGCCAGAAAAAGCCTTCATTGGCTTCCCATACAACAAAGGATCTCTTTTAAGATCTTGTGTTTGGCTTTTAGAGCTCTTGTGGCTGACTCTTCCAGCCCCCTGGGCTCCCTGCTAACCCATCATGTGCCCTGTAGAACCCTCAGATCATCGGAGTTGAATCTGCTGGTGGTCCCCAGGATTAGGAAGGTCCGCTGGGGCAGTAGAGCTTTCTCTAGTGTGGCCCCGAGACTGTGGAACTCTCTCCCATTGAAGATTAAAGCCCAACCTTCCTTGTCGCTTTTTAAAAAAGAGCTTAAAACTTGGTTGTTCATCAAGGCCTACCTGTAATTGTGCATATTTGCTCCAGCTAGTTTTTTGGATAGGCGCCTTGATGCCCTTGGGGCTTAGTAGCGCTATATACATTTATATAATAATAATAATAATAATAGACCTGGAAGTAAGAAATCAGTACAATGGAAATCTGGGTCATGCAGTGTTGTTGTGGTTTCCTGGTAGCGTAAGCGGAGTGGGCTGGCCTGACGTATGCCAGTGCTGCGCGAGGCTGTGAACGATGACTCCGGAGCTATGGGCGTGGTTCCGTTGTGAGCTATATGAGTAATCAACTGATTTGGGTGTCCGTGTTGTAGTGCTGCCGTCACCGGGGTCTTAAAAGCATATGTGTCATTATGTTTGTAAAGCTCCACAACATGGCAACATGGAAGGTACGGGGTATCACTGACCTTATATTCATCCATAGTTGCACACATAAAAGATGGTGGACATGACGCATTTCTGCGAATATGAATGGTTGTTGTACATTCAGTGGAGTTTTGTAGCTGTAGTAATACAGGGCTGTGAAAGCTTTAGGTTGCAGTTTTTGGGACATGAAGGTCAGTTAATATATATACGTATGTGGTAATTCAGGTATACTGTTGAACTTGGTGCTGGAAATCAGTGTTCGAGGCACGTCCACATCCTGTTATTGTAGAGAAATGACGTAATCTACGCGTGCCTGAAAATGTACTGTAAATACGGTGCTCATGTAAATTGCTAATATAGTTTTGGGTCAACTCTGCGCTATATAAATATATGTTAAAAAAAACAAGAAATAGCACACACTTTCTTTGAGGAATTGTAATGTTCCACTTTGTATGTTCGTATTTGTAGAATGAGCGAGAGAAAGTAATATAATCAAAGTTTTTGTTACTGGCAGAGGTAAGATAGTTGCATATGCTGTTTACAGCACAATCTAATGTGGTAGGGCACAGGAGCAGCATTTTACAAACATAATAAGTACACAGACACAGATATAGATGAAGTGGGTACGGGCATGTGTGCTCAAATCCATTTTATTACGTTGCTGTTGGTAACAAGTAGAATAGTAATAATGATATCATACACAGATATTCAATCAAACAGTTTATGACTTCTGATGTACAAAGATAGGAGCACTACATGTGAAATAATACATAGAAGATTCTATCGTAACGGGTTCATGAGTTATGGTGCACTAAGGTAGGGTCGGTTTGTGTTAAGCCTGCGATGATGCGTGGTTCAGGCAAAGTGCACTGATAAGAATGTCTTTTGGCTACTGAATTTTGCCTTAATAAGGCCATGTGGTGATTATTTATGGTGCACTGAGTTAGTGGTACATCTGGTGCTCAGCGTGTGCTCACCCTGCGATGATGCATGGTTCGAGCGGTCTGTACTCATAGCATTAATTGTTGCATACCGGACTGCATGAACTTTGAGGGGAAAAAAATACCATTGATGGTTATCAATTGCCCTGCAAACTAGGTCTACTGATTGCTCACCATAACAAATTAAACGATTGCATTTCACGCAGTGCATTCTAACTTTCTCAAAATGGAGACGTATGTCTGGTGGCGATGTTAAAGGTGATGCCCCGGAGGTACTTGGTTTACCCAGTGGTCGAGGTACATTTTGGCGTAGTGTTCTACATTCTTTGTCAGCATAGTTCACAGGATGCAGGGATTAAAGGTGCTTGCGCATACTAGCAGTGTCACAGGAGTATTTTTTGTCTCTGCCTTAAATAAATCAAGGCTGAATTCCCTACTGTCTGTAATGTAGATCCAAAGCTGAATTCAAGTTGTAAACCCTGCTGACCGCTGTGTAGATCTTAGGCTGAACTGCATTATCTGTAATCACGATTGAAATAAAAGATGAAACATGTATGGAATACATTGTCGAAATGTGTATGTTTCAGGGACATTATAGTTCAATTTGTAACCTGTGCTGTCTGCAGTGTAGACTGCCATTGAGTGTGCCTTTGCACTTGCAGCGTGAATTTTGTTTTTCAACTAAACCTAGAACTGATATAAAAGAAGTTTTTGAAGGAAGCATAGTAAAGGGATATTGTATAGGGTTTGATAGACGTTTTACTTAGTTTGGTACTGCACTCTGCAAATAAGGAATGAAGAGTCAGTTGAATTCTGCCTGAATACGGCCACGCGGTGATGAATTATGGTGCACTGAGTTAGTAGTACCTTTAGGACTGAGCGTGTACATAATCTGCAATGATGTGTGGTCCGGAGAGGCCGCACTGGGGGTAATGTTTTTTGACTACTGAATTTTGCCTTAATAAAGCCATGTGGCGATTATTTATGGTGTACTGAGATAGTGGTACGTCTGGTGTTTAGCGTGTGCTCACCCTGCGATGATGCATGGTCTGAACGGGCTGCACTCAAACCATTGAATGTTGCATACTGGATTGCATGTACTTAATTGTTCTGCAAACTATGTCTACTGATTGCTCCACATAAAAAACTAAATGATTGCACTTCTCGCAGTGCATTCTAACTTTCTCAAAATGGGTATATATTTCGGGTGGCGATGTTGCAGATTGGGAGCATTTGGTTTTCTTAACCGATTATAGTCTCTTACACAACTTGCATCGGTACTAATCTTGAATTGTGAGCCCTACTGTTCGTAGTATAGACCGGAGGCAGTCGTCAGGAAGGGCCCACAGCCATGTGGCATTGACTTGAGCTGTAAAGAGCTGGTGGTAGGTGTGGCTCTCAGTGTCTACGCAGCCAGCGATGATGCGTGGTGTGGGCCAGCCGCACTGGGAGCAATGTTTTTTGCCTCGTAAATTCTGTCTTAATAAGGCCACGGGGAAATTACTTGTGGTGCAGTGAGTTAGTGGTACCTGAAGAACTCAGTGATTGCACACCCTGCGATAATTTGTGGTTCGGGCGGGTCGCACTGGTACAATGCCTCTTGCCTACTGGAATGCATCATGTGCAATCGCTATTCCACCTGAATCGTGAGCCCTCACAATGTAGATCGAAGGCAGTAGTCAGTACAGACATTGAGGAATGTTTTTTGTTGCATCCTTTAACAAAATCTGAGGACATAGAGTACAATTGTCTCTGTCTTAAAGAAAGCAAGGCTGAATTTCATGCTGTCCATAGTGTAGATCCAAAGCTGAATTCAAGTTGTGAACCCTGCTGTCCCCAGTGTAGATCAAAGGTAGTAGTCAGGACAGACAACGAGGAATGCTTTTTGTCACATCCTTTAACAAAATCTGAAGACATATAGTACAATTGTCTCTGCATTAAATAAAGAAAGGCTTAATTCAATGCTGTCCGTAGTGTAGATGCAAAGCTGAATTCAAGTTGTGAACTCTGCTGTCCGCAGTGTAGATCGAAGGCAGTAGTCAGCACAGTTATAGACGAACGCTTTTTGTCACATCCTTTTACAAAATCGGAAGACATAGAGTACAATTGTCTCTACCTTAAATAAAGCAAGGCTTGATTCAATGCTGTCCGTAGTGTAGATCCAAAGCTGAATTCAAGTTGTGAACCCTGCTGTCCACAGGGTAGATCGAAGGCAGTAGTCAGCACAGTCATAGACAAATGCTTTTTGTGACATCCTTTTACAAAATCTGAAGACATATAGTACAATTGTCTCTGCCTTAAAAAAAAGCAAGGCTAAATTCAATGCTTTCCTAGGGATGATTCAAAGCTGAATTGAAGTTGTGAACCCTGCTGTCCGCAGTGTAGATCGAAGGCAGTAGTCGATTCAGACATAAGTCTGCGGTGCTGTGGCACTGAGTTTGCAATGGGCCTGTATTGAGGAGGCACGTGGTCATGGCAGCAGCCAGCAGGGTGAGAACCTTCGCTGTGCCATAGTCTTTTGTATCCGCACAAGTGAACCACGCCCAAGGCGTAGCCTATGTATTTATACTCTTACGCTGGAGTTTCATACGTTTGACCAGCCCACTCCGCTTCTGCTACAAGGGGGGGACAACACAGCTACATGACCGAGATATTCTCAGTGTCTGAGATAATATGGTTGCGTCCACTGTGCAGTACACTACAGTACACTACATGTAGCAATACTATATATCCACAAGGAAAAGTTTTTTGTTCCTATAGTGAGTTGTGTATAGCATATCACCGGTACACTTGGGATTTTGTAAATTATTGTTGATGTGAGAATTTACTCCCTTATACATAGTAGGTTGCCACATCTCTGAATATTTAGCTATTGTGCAGTTGGTATCCTGGGAAGATCCATTGTCCTGTTTTGTGCTGCCTCTGAGGTAGTAGGGTGGAGGGGTCGGGGGGGGTTGGTTGTGGTGGTGGTAGCGCTGGGTGTTGTGATTTTGTTGGGTGTCGGAGGTGCATGATTAGTACCTCTATCACATATTCGTCTTTAAATATGGGTGTGAGTTATGTATAATTTACGCAGTAGATAGTGGACCTCCTTACAGCAGTTAAATGTTGATGTTAATTTGTTACTGGTAAGTGGAGCTACCACCTTTTTTTTAGTGGTTTGTGGTGATTTTGTTGGCGGAAGGGATCAATTGAAGAGTGGTGATATTTGCAGTTTGTACTAGGTTGAAATTAGGATGATAACTAAAAAAGAAAGAAAAAACAAATATGCTTAATGAACACTATAATTAGGAATTATCATTTAAAAAACCTTTGAAATTCACTGAAAAAAAACATAGGTTTCAGGCAGGTTATAGTTAGGAATCATCATTTAAAAAACCTTTGAAATTCACTGAAAAAACCATAGGTTTCAAGCAAGTTATAATTAGGAATTATCATTTAAAAACACTTAGAAATTCATTGAAAAAACCATAGGTTTCAGGGGTGTTATAGTTAGCTGGACATTTCACTCATACAAAACCATTGATATTCCTCCGTTATAGTTAGTTGTACTAACTGTAACTCTCGCGCCCACAATCCACTGGTGATGATGTCACATATTACATAATTAATGACATGGTCAGTGACATCACTGATGACATCTCAAATGATATCACTGATGACATCACTGATGACATCATCCAGTGAATGTGATTTGGTTTGTTATTTAAATATGTATTATATATACACCAATCTGCATTGAAGAATCAGTAGATATATAAATATCTGATTAGAGGATTTAGTAACAGTGTGATTGATTGTTTACTTGAGTCATTTATAGTGTCTCACTAAATATATTGGATAGTGGCTAAACTGTGTGAATATCTGTATTACTTGGTCAGTTGTTGTGTATTCTGCTGCACCAGTTGGTTACTAGCTACGTGAAAGTCTATATTAGTTATTGATTAGTTAACTGATTACCTGTGACTGCCCATCGATATGTGAATAATCGGCTGCAAGGATTGTTGAGTAGCTACAAGAGTGTCTATATGGGTTATTGATTGGTTGTCTGAGTATCTGTATGGGTGCCTGAGTGTCTGTGCATGTGGGTGGGGTGTGTGTGACTCTGTGCATAGATGTGTGAGTGGGTGATTCACTGGGTGTATGGGTTCAAGAGTACATCTGTGAAGGGCTGTATGGGTGGGTGAGTGTGTGTGTGGGTGTGTTGGTTAGTGAATGGATGTCGCAGTGGTACATGTGTGAGTAACTACATATGTAAAAGGTAGTGTATGTGAGTGTTGGAGTATATATGACTATATGTGAGAGTGAGTGATTGTGAGAGTGGCTGTATGGATGAGTGTGTGCTTGTATCAGTGATTGTATAAGAGAGTGAGTATGCTTTAGTATCTGTATGAGTAAGTGAGGTGGTGTGTGTATAAGTGTATAGGTGTGTAAATGGGAGTGTGATTGATTCTTTGCATGACTGACTAGGTGTGAGTAACCCAATGGACGAGTGGTGGTGTGTGAGTGTATATATAGGTGTATGAGTGCATATGATAGTGCTATATTGATGAGTGACTGCATGTATGAGTGACAGGGTGAATGAGTGGATGTGTGTGTAGACCTAGGAATCAGTGAGCGGGTGTAGTAGTAACTGCTATTGGTGTGTCTAAGGTTTCGAATATGGTAGTCTGTATTTTAGAGTGGGTGTACCAAAGGTTATATTAGTGTGTGAGGAGGTGCATCAGATTATCACGTGGATAATATCATCAGTGATGCCATCAGTGATATCATTTGGGATGCCATCAGTGATGTCATTGACCATGTCATGAATGATGTAATATGTGACGTTATCAGCAGTGTATTGTGGGGGCGCGAGTCAACTAACTATAAAGGCCGAATTTCTCTGGTTTTGTATGAGTGAAATGTCCAACTAACTATAACATTCCTGAAACCTGTGTTTTTTCAGTGATTATTCCAAAGCAGGCTTGTTAGTGAAGTCTATTAATAAACAATAATAATGACGGAATGCACACCTCTATACTCCTAGTTTTTGTGCCTCATTTATTCTGCTTATTGTTTCAAACCTAGGTTGGCGTGCCTGCTTGTTTTGCGCTCCATCCATTTGTGCTACAATGTAGAAAAATCACGATGGGACAGCATCCAGTCCCCATCAAGCTGCACAGCCATGTCTACCACAAATGAATCCAATAAATCAAACTTCCTTTTAATTCTTCAATTCTTCAACTTTTTTTACAATCATTTTTTCACCAATTGCTTGTCCTGATCGATTTATTTTACTCATTCTTGTAGTTGTTCAAGGTTGTTCAAAAAACATAGGAGAATTCCTTAAGGATGTTGTGAATTCACTAAGTGCAATATAAGTTAAATTACCGAGTTGATGGTTGTTTATCAAATTGTTTGTATTTTAGATGCCCCTGACAAAGAGTTTATCCTGAAATGCACTGGGTGATTTTAATAAAAGTCATGACATAAGGAAGCGTCTAATTCTCCTGTGTTTTTTAACACCGTTCTTGTTAGTGAAGTCTACCAGGACGCCAGCCTGTTTGAATGATTTTGGGAGTGTGGTTTTCATTTTTACACTAATTAACAGAACTTTCCTTTATTTACCTGCACGTTTTAGGAAATCCATATTGAGAAAGACATTCCATTGTCCAAACGCATCTCTGGTAATTAACTACTTTAAATAAAAACACACGTTCTTAGCCCCACCCTCCCTTGAGTGATAGGTCTCTTTTTGAATGGTGAAGGAGGATTTTTTAATATTTTGGCACGGCAGCGGTAGCGTCACCTTGTGCACCACCTGCGTTTAAGTGCAGAGAGGCAGACCGCGATGAATGGAGTAGGTGGATGTAGGAACCTCTCAGCCCCCCCGTACCACAACACTACAGCAAGCCTAGAGGGAGAGGCTGGAGGGGCTTGTCGCAAGATGTGCAGGCTCCCCGCACTGATGACTGATCCTTGGGACTGAAAGTGAGTGCGGTGGACTTCGGAGCAGGGCACTGCTAGTGGGCAGTGAAGAGGAGGGTGAGTGGCGAACCCGAATGGAGAAGAACGGTGAAAGCATGACAAGATCTCAAGAACAGAAAGCGTGTCAGTGCAACATTGTATCAAATATCAAAAAACACTCATGGAGCAGGCTTGTTAGTGAAATCTACCAGAATGGCAGCCTGTTTGAATGATTTTGGGAGTGTGGTTTTCATTTTTACACAAATGTCAGATAAGCATAAAGCATAGATGCGGGTTAACAGACAGAAAACAAAAACAATCAAGCGAGACCCCCGCATATTAATCAGTGCACCAGCTCGGCCTATACACCTAGAATATTATAATTTCTATGAATCCTTCCATTTTGCAAGGTGGGCCCAAATACCCCGCCCTAACATTTTCGATTTTTTCCCCTTCCTCTCATAAATGGCTCTTTCCATTGCATAGATTGAAAGTAGGCGAGATAGCCATTGATGAAAAGTGGGGGGTGAGGGGTCAAGCCAGGCAGAGGCGATACTCATCCGTTTTACAGTCGTAACGATAAAGAGAAATTTATAGGCCATATCATTCTGTTGCCTACAGCTTACTCCCAACAAAACCAGAGCGGGGATTAGTGTAATTTTTAGCCTCAGAGACCGATCTAAGAATCTCGTAATGGATTCTAACAAACCCTGAAGGCGTGGGCAAGATGCAAACATATGCACGAGGTCTGCTGCCAACCCACCACATCGCCCGAGAGCCCGCCTCACTGCGCTATTCTTGCTGGGTTATAGTATAGAGCAAAGACAGTTTTGAAATGGTCTGAGCTAATTCTAGAGATTCTACAAGCCCATCTGATGCGGCCCCCACACGTTCCACCCATTTATTCTCGTGCTTAACCAGATCGTCTTGTTTTAATGGTATCAGTTCTGAGTACAATAGCCGAATGGTGCCCCTGGTACAACCCCTAATAGGATCTATGATTTTATTTCTGCTAAACCCACTAACCCCCCCAATTTTTTACCAAAAAAACTATGCAGCTGCAAGTATTTAAAAAAGTAACCCCTTTCCAACCCAAACTCCAACTGAATATCGCCAAACTGGCGAAACCCATTGTTCACTATTAGATCCCCGGCCATCCAAACTCCCTTCATTGCCCAGACTGCCATGATCTCATCTGAGAAGATCTCCGGAAAAGTGGGGTTTTTATAAAGCAGAGTGTAGTGATTAAGTCTCCCCAGGCCAATCTTTCTTTTTAATCCCCTCCAGATCTTAAAAGCAGCAATAAGAGTCTTGAATTTTGTCCTTTTGTAATAACTGGGTTCCGTGAATTTCCAGAAACAGCTCTCTGCATGCTCCCCCAGTAACAACGTATAAACATCGGGGAGTTCTATTTCCCCTTCCCAATCCCTGGAACATGCCCCTAACAATATACCCATGTATTGAAGAGCAGCAGCCCAATAATAACTTCAGAAATCCGGAACTGAGAACCCCCCTCTCTCCCGAGGCAAAGACATAAACCGGAGAGCCCTCCTAGTTTTCCCGTGTGCCCAAATAAATTGATTAATAATACCTTCAATGCTGTTAAACCAACCTAATTGGCTTAACGAGATGATCTGAGATTGTTTAATTTTTAAGATTCTGTAAACCAGATATATTAAATTTAAACATAACCATGCCCAAACCGAAAATTCCTGCTTCAAAGTGGATTTTCATTCCAGTCTGCACTGGCACATTAGGTTGGTGGGAATTTAATATTTTTGCATTTAAATAATTTTCAAAGAAATGGAACAGGAGGGACTTGACTGCTACTACAACATGTTGCTTGGCCCTTAGGGGAACCCATGAATCCTCTAAAATGTATATAGAATTGTTAACACTTGCTGTTTCAGCCCGGGCATCTCGTCCCATTGTGTGAAGGCTGCGTGTTATTTATAAATAAGCTGTCGGATGAGATTGAAAAGCTCAAGCATCACTATGGCTGTGTCTGCTTCGCTGCCGCTGCTTCCTCATCTCCTCGGTGAATCGATGCGGCGGATTGTTATTGGTTCTTTTTCTTGTGAGGAACAGATTACTAACAGAACAACAGAGCCTGGTATTCGTGGGAAATCACACTTCCAAGAAGCCAAAGAAAACCTGGAACAGCCCTCAAGGAGATCGCACAGACTCAATGTTCTTTTGGGCCTCGACAAGCCGTCAGTAGTTTTTTTTCTCTGTCAGTTGTGGTACCAGTTGTGCCCTTGGGGATGCAGCTCACAGTTATTGATTTCAGTTTTCACACTACCTAAGTAAAATCGATTGGAAATCTTGTGCCTAGAAACTAAGAATTTCACTGAAGTGAATGAACCAGGCTCAGGAGACACAGAACAAAGGGTTTGCTCTTTCTCATTTATGGTTTGATGGTTTGATGGTGTTCATTTTTTCTGCCCTGCTATTTTTTATATTTAAAAGGACACTCTCAAACATTGATCGTGGTCAAGTTATTGTAATAACTTCAGAAGTGAATGTCTTTCAGTGGCAGAATTGATTAAATGTTCCACATTTTCAAGTGGTGCCTGACAACAATGATGGTATTTTGAGGATGTTGTTAGAGAACGCAGTTCAAAATTTGATGGAGAGACACATGCTGATGGAGTTATTTCAAATAGTGCCAGCCGGACTCCATAAAAAAATGATAAAAAGATCGGTGAAGGAACTGGGCAACTCTTGCCTCAAGGCTGACCAATGTAAAGAAAGACATTTTCAGTTCAACTCACACTGTTTTCTTTGCAGTATTAGATTCATAAAAATGCACGGACAGAAAAAACTTCGTATGTGCATAAAATATTTAGGAGCTTTAAAAAACGACGTGATACAATAAAAAGGACAATAGGACTGCTGGGACAACAATTTGTTCAACAAAGCAATGGGATTCAGCATCCATAGAACAAGGTTAGAATAATAAATGATACAGAAGCATCATGATTAAATTACTTAGACACTGAGTAATTCCATCTGTAACATCCAGTATCAGACTAAATGCAAATAGCAAATGAAATGCGAGTTTAGATACAGATGAATTAAAAATATAGATCACATATAAAAAGGATTAATAATAATTTATGGCATAATTTGTAAGTAGTTGAACACATGGAATTATCTTTCTGGGCATTGTTATTAACATTCCAGGTAATAATGCTGATCATCGTTTCCATGGCAACCATACGAATCTGGCCATTATGAACTGTACAGGTGTTTTACTGACTGAGAGACAAAAAAAATCTAACTTCAATCTACTGTTAGGAGTTAGGAAAAGGTTTTTCCTTTACATGCAAAGTTGGGAACCCTTCAGGTCAGAGAAAGCAGGAAGTTCTCTGAATTCGATGAGGGAATTTTTATCCCACCCAGGCAAAAACTGGAGGTCCAGTCATAGGATTTCCCACTGATGTTAGAGAATGGGTAGATATTAGAAGCAAGGAGTCATATTACACAAAGTAGCCGTGTTTGGCTGTTATTTGCACCCCTGTGCACTTTGGTATTACAGAAGGAGCCGCAGATGCTTGTGAAACCCCTTCTGTAATACAAATTGGGCAAGTGCAAAAGGTGCATGTTAGACCAAATGTAATATAAGCAAACTACCCTGCCCAAGCTCATAAATGAGGTGGAAAATCTCACCTTTATCTGGGATACTCATTCCCCATACTTGACCCAGTTAATCATATAAACACAATATATGAAACTAAATATAGATATATTTAATAAAAAGAATATGATTCAAATTGCTTCTATATACAGTATTAATCACATAATAAGTAGATTTTTATATGTAAATCACTCTTTTTTCAACACAACAAATACATGGCCAAATACAAAATAAAATCTGAATCTTGCATCCCCCATCAAGCAAACACACCTCATCCACTTAAATCCACAGTCATTCAACTCATATATAAACCTCTATCATCCAACACACCGAAATACATATACATAGATTACATTTACAGGAACAGAAGATAACACCTAAGATTTAAACATATAATAGTGCATTTTCAAAAATACATATGTTCTACGATTCAAGAAAATATGTCTATAAATACATAAACAACGAAGAACTACATCACATTCAATTCGATAGGAAATGAAAGGCTAATAAATAGCTGTCAACCTATCTCGTTTTTCCCACGTAGTATGTCCTAGAATAGCTAAATCCATCTAGACATAATATCCTAATGGCAGGACATTTAAAAATTATGTTGAGGGTGTCTCATCCAAGCCTTGGGATGGCATACATTGCTGAAGATGAAACAAAGATGAAAATAAAGAGACAAGAAAATGGGTTATTAGTTGGGGAGGATGTGAGTCTGACCCAGGTAATATGTCCCAAAACCCTTCAAGTGAAACTCACAGTTTCAATAATTTGAACCTTGCCTTAACCTCTGGTGGCTATGGCACACAGCAGACCGGCTTAATTTAGGAACATGTGCAAATAATTTAGCAACATGAAAACAGTCAAAACACAACTCAATAAAAATCCCACAACCAATTTCTAATAAACTATGAAACAATTAATATGAAACGGACACAAAAATGACTAAAATCCGATAAAGGACCAGAGATTTGAAAAAAGCAAAAAGCCAGAAGAAAAGGTAAAGCGGAAACCAGGAACCACTGTTTATAGTTGACAAAGACCTAGTTGCATTTTCAGGCTGACTGGGATGGAGCACAGATCAGATACACCAAGCGTGTCATCCGGGTCAAAGTTTTTTACCCTCTGACTTAGTGCTGTGGGACAAGGCTGAAGGCTTTACCCAACAAAGTCATTTTGAATTCTGAAAGTCCCTGGATGAGGTCCCATTGAAGTAATTGATTTTGGCAGGAAAAGTTGTTAGCCGTAGAATCCAAAATTCACGCTTGCAGAAGTCCCTACTATCTGCGACTTTGCCCAGTAAAGATTCTTAAGCTTGGGCTTATCTTTTTAGGAGCTCAAAATCTTCCAGTGGGGCAAGCCTGAAGCAGTATCCAAACAAAACCTTTCTTGTAGTTGCATTATTGATGTTCCACAGGGTCCACAAATTAAAGCCTCATTAAATTCTTATGCAGCTCAGCTGTTCATAGACACTATTAAAGAGTTAGATTCAGCCCTAGATCTCAGTTATGAGATTATACAAATTCACAGAGAGCTAGTGTTCAAGTCTCCAAAATATTGCATGAAATCTTTTGCGATTCCTGTCAATATCTGTGCTTTCTCAGTAGAAGTTGTGGGTTATTCTGCAGGGCTACTATCAGCTCTTTGGCAGCGGCAATATTGTGCTCTTTCAGGCGAACATAAAGAATTCAGAAGAATGTGTTTACTCTCCTTTTACTGCCTCTGGGCCCTATTCAATTTTCTATTGTGTACATAAAAGCTGATACATTACCGCGACAGAACATGCTAGAAGAAAACATGTTTAAGTTGGCAGGCACCATGCCTCCAATTTAGATAAGTATTTTAGTATTTTTAAACTTGGAATTCAGGGATGGCTGCTAATTATATGTTAGGCAGGAATTTAATGTCACATTGGGGTATATAAGTTGTTCTTTGAAATGATTGACCTCACTGAAGTGGAATGGCAGTGTATATATAATTTGATGCATTCTTTAGACCGCTCTCATTTATATGGAGAAACATAACTAGTTTAACAGAGTTCTGGTTTTTTCAGATGTATTCGACTGCTTTTATAGATGTAATTATTTGTTAAGATCCCAGTAAATGGCTGTGAACCTTGCAACTGTTTTGTTTGCTTCTTGTTACCTGGGTGATCATTTAATTATGAGAGTAAGGTTCCTGGGCTGGGCTCAGCTAAGACAAAGAAGCAATAGACTTTCGATAGATCCTTATTATTAGATCAACATTTCTTTGTACACATATGTCTTTAGTCATAGGATTTGTTTTCCCAGAAATCTCATCTACACATTTTTTTGATCAGGGGATGTCTTCAAGGCTATACTAAGGGGGATTATTAGCAAATGTAAAGATCGAATTCAACAGAAAACTGGCTTCTAATGTAGAATTTGGAATCTCCAGATTCTGCTTGATTGTGAGCTACTTATTGTTAAATAAGATGGTTGGTCATAAACTTCAAGAGGCAGAAGAGTATATTCATAGCGGACCTGTGAATGAACTTCACCCAAAATACTTTAATAGTGAGAAAAGTCATTTAGGTTTAATGAAAAAAGAAGTAAAGTACTAGCATGAAGACGAAATGCAATTTATTTGATTAGGAAAGACAAAGTAAATCTTATACTCAAGGAAATACGTTTTCTTTGCCTAGATTTAAACTTTGTGTACTCACAACCTATCCAACCAGATGTGGATAATAAAGGGGCCTGTAGGGTTTGTACTGGGGTGAAACTTGAAGGCATTCAATGTTCCAGTTACCTGTTAATGGTCATGAAAAATCTTTTTTTGCTAGCTGCTGCTGCGTTGACAACCTGGCTGGTGTTTTTCTTCTGTGCGAAACTTATGGAATAAATTATTGCTCTTCAAACCACTCCTCGACTTTTCAGTGGCGACGAGTTGGTCACTGGCAAGTGGTCCAGGCTTTTCTGAGGCTCTTTTCCCATCTTATGCTAGCAACTCTAAATACAACTTATAGCGTTTGCATAGCGTTTTAGGACCCTAGTGTAATTTTCCCGATTCATGCCCTTATATAGGTATAAAATATCGTATCCTTATATAGACATAGAAATCATAACCATATTAAGACATAGCTCAAGTAGTCCTAATACGGCTTGGATACTTTCACTAGTTCCGAAACTCTACAACGATTTCTTGGAAAAACCCGCCTTCAGCAGTCAGGGACTTCCCCCTGCATGAATATTAAGTTATCCAAGAAATCATGGAGTTTTCAGAGAATTAAGTCTCTGATGATGGTATTATGTACAATCTTACGTAAAACTCGCCACCTTCAATGTATAAATATGCCCACACTTGTCCAAACAAACACACAGTGGTTTGGAGTAGTTCGACTATCTACTTTCCCAACACGCCCTGCTGCAGCAAGTGCCGAAGGAAGCCGACCCTCCAGCTGATGCACTAAGAGACGCTGTACTTTCTCCTGCAGAGAAATCCAGCTCCAGTGTTTCCAGGCTACCCTTGAGGGTTGCTGAGAAATCGAGTCCTGAGAGAGAGATACAAGACCTCCTACATTCTAAAACCAAGGTACGGAGCTGATTAGACCCTAAGAGAATTCTTGGAATAGATTCTTGGCAAATAATACTAAAACTAGGCTACACCTTACTTACTTCTTCCCTTGTACCAGACCTAGGTTAGGTACACCGGGGTAGGCGTATTTTAGAAGCACCAGTTGACTACTTTTAGTCATTATTTATCACTGTATGTATTTTATGCATTTTAGGTATCTTATGGCTTAGAAACCATATCATGCTTTTACAGTATTATTTTATAATACTCTTCGTATTGTACGCTCTGTACTTTACAGAAAGTATTACGATTGCAGCAATTAATTTCTTATGCTTGAGAAAGAAGACTATTCAATAAATACCCTTTTATTGAAAACGCCCATCTCTCTATTTCTCTGCACCTCTGGTGAAACGAAGCATGCATGATTGACTGAGTGAAATAACTATCTATTGTTTCCGCTAATCTAGAGATATATTTCTTATTCTTGGGGAACAAAGTTGTCATGTTTTAAGCGGTTGTCAGAAACTAATCCCTTCTTGTTCATTCAGGAAAGTTTCCAGTGACCTCTGAGCTAGCTGGCACACACACAATTAAGTTTAGTATATTCGGTAGAGACCTAGTTGACCTCAGTCCTACGTCTAAACTACAGGATACACTATTCCAATGCGCAGAGCCTATTGGGAATATAGGAGCTACACTACATGGCGCCCAACATTTGGTAAGGCGATAATTTAACGCTAGATACTAGAGTAACTCAGGCGTGCTTTTCACACAGACCCATTTTTCCCCGTAAAATACTCCAAAAGACATCTGGAGTGGGTTAAAGCATATAATATCCACCAAAACTGAGTAGGACGAAAATCCTATATATTAGTTTTTAGTTTGTTCAACGTTGAAGGATACAGTGTTCCAAAATATTGTGCACCTAATCTTTGTTTCCTTGAAAATTGCTCTGCAAAACTTTCGGTCAACAAAATGACGGATAGTGACGACGGAAGGGAAAGAGCTGCAGCAGCAGCTCGGGTAGTTTTAGACGACACAAATCTCCAACAAAATGACCCGGATGCTATAATCATTCTGGTAAATATAAGGAAAACAATCACTATAAAACTTATAGAAAATGGAGTATCATCGAGAGGTGGTAAAGTCATCTTTGTAATAAAGGCACATGAATATCGTCAGACAGAGGTATTCTATTCATGGATTCTGTTTCCTGCAGCAAATCCAGTAACACACAAGTTCCACTACTACAAAGTAGAGGAACCTCCAGCGGAATACGTTCCTTTCGAGGACGTTGAAATTCCACTAACTTACCAAGAGCATCAGCTCTGGTTTAATGGCGCACTACAACATCAAAATCACATTACCAGGCTCGGTCCACTAGGTAGACCAGGAGCAACATGGCCGGTATTAGCCATCTATACACCACATCCTGACATTGAAAGAATGACAGGTCCAGAACTATTAGCTCAGCTGGAACAGCTAATTAAAATACACAGACAATCGGTTCAATATGTCATGCAGACTTTAACAGTCCAACCTACTATAAGGATTCCACAGCACACCCCTCATCAGGGGAACACAAACACGTGGAGGACTGTGACACTTGGGGTACAGCCTTTGCTGCAATCTACACAAAAACACATGGTGTTCCGTCCATGGAGGTAATACCAGACGTCCTAAGACAGATTCAAAATGAATACGGATCAGAACCTGCCTTAAATCTTGGTATGAAGTTACTGAAAGATTTTAAACAGGTCTCGGCTATACTATTAGCCAACATTAAAGGTGAAGCAGCATCCGTGGCGATCCACCAAAAACTAAAAGAAACAGATATTACTGAGCAACCGTATGAGTTTGCCAGAATTATTGAAAAATCCTATGAAGAACTAGGAAGAGATAGTTTGGGTGGGAAACCAGTAAAACCCCAACTAACTGAAAATCCTGAAAAAGCTTTTATTAAAAATAATCTCACTACTCCTAAAAAGAAGTGGGAAAACACTCAACAGACACTTCCTAGAGAGAAGCGTTCCCAGTCCAGAGGGAGGTCTCCTCAACAGGAGTCCTCTGAAAAAAGATATAACCTTAGAAATAGAGATAATTTGAGAAAACCTGATAGATATCAAGATATTGATACACGTTCCTCTCGTACCTTTCAGACTTCCTCGCAGAAATCCGAAAGAAGAGGATGATCAGAACAAAAAGAAGAACGCGTGAAGTCCAAAGACGAACAGCACATTCCAAAAAATAAGAAAACTCAATTCACCAAGAAGAAGGTAGCAAGTCTAAAGATTAAACATGCCGAGGATCTTGAGGAAACAACTCAAGAACGGGGAGTGGGCCCAGACAATGCTAGACAGCGCAGCAGAGATCACCATAGCTCGCAAGATCCTGAAGGATCATCTGGAGACAGTGGACTTCAATGAATACATTCAAGTTGAAACTGCCGACACCAGGGTTAGTGTACCCCATAAGTTATATGAAGTAACACTCCGGATGGAGGGGGACATAACTAGGAAAATAAAGGCACTCTTTTGGGAAAAGCTATCTATGGGTTAACATTCTTCTAGCTGAACAAGACTGGCCACCTGAATTTGTCAGGGAGTGCCCACATGGCGAAGAGATAATTATGAAACTGATGGTGAGAGGAGTGGCGCACAACTAAATGTTGAATGGAGTTCTATGTGGTTTTTTATATATGGTTCGTTTGGTTTGATTAAGTTCTGGGTGCTCCACCAAGTGACGTAACTGTCCGTATGTGGTCATCGATAATGCCGTCCTCGTGTGCTTTAGTAACGAGGTCATTGATGTGTTCAAAAATCAAAGAACACATCAATGACCCTGAAACATAAATGCAACTACGAGGCAATCCAACTAACCAATACAAATTAGAACTAACAGACCTCGTTACTAAAGCACACGAGGACGGCATTATCGATGACCGCACTAAAAAATTTCTCATTGTGGAACATCCAATAAGCCCGTCTATCACCATGCTTCCCAAAATTCACAAGAATTTGACGGACCCCCCGTTTCGACCAATTGTGTCTACGAAAGGCTCCCTCCATGAGCCCACAGGAAAATTCTTAGATCGACCTCTACAGCCAATCGTAACGAACCTTAAGAGTTACATCAAGGACACCACGGAATTTCTTAAGAAACTTTCAGAATTAGACATATCCACAGATGAACATCTCATCCTATGTACTGCCGACGTCAAAAGCCTCTACACATCCATCCCCCACGGCGGTGGGATTGAGGCCATAGAAAAAGTCCTAGTGAACAGCAACATTACCAACTCCTTACAAACTTTTCTTATGGAACTGTTGATTTTTACACTGTATCACAGCTACTTCACATACGAAAAACACTGGTACCTTCAAATGTCCGGGATGTCAATGGGCAACTGCGCAGCACCGACCTACGCCAATATCTATATGGCAGAGTTTGAGTCAACCCATATCTACGCCAACTCCAACGGGTCAGACAACTTAAAGCTATATGTTCGTTACATCGACGACTTATTTTTTATTTGGAAAAATACCCGAGAAAACCTTGAGTCAGCCCTTATCGACTTGAATACCAAGGATAATCGCATTAGCCTCACAAGGAATATCAGTGAACACCAAATTACCTTTTTAGACGTTCTGGTTAAAACCACAGAGACAGGCTTTGAAACAGATCTTTTCCGCAAAGCTACAGATCGGAACAATACAGTACACTATACCAGTTTCCACCAACATTCCCTCAAAAGAAACTTACCATTCAGTCAAATGCTAAGGATAAAACGAATCGTATCAAATCCTGAAACATGTACAAAGAAAATGGATGAAATGGCCATAAGATTCACCAAAAGAGGTTACCCAAAAGAACCAATAACCGAGGCCATTAAAAAAACATCTACAATCACACGACAAGAAGCCCTTAAAAGATCAAGGAATGAAGAGGAGAAGAGAATCGTAGTAGTTTCCAAATACTCTACCTCCACTAAAACATACAAAAACATCATCCTAAAACATTGGCGCATACTGTCATCTGAACCTGACTTTGGCAACTTGTTTGAAAATCCCCCGATCTTAGCATATACCAGATCTGAAAATCTGAAAGAAATTTTGGCAAAAGAACCCATGCAACAACTCTCCCATACTGGCACACGTCCATGCCACAATTGTAATAGTTGTAACAACATTATTAAGGGAAACAGCATAAATCACCCAATGAGAGGGTTCAAAATCAAACTGCACGTGGATGCGACTTGCGACTCAAGTAACTTGATCTACCTACTGAAATGCCCTTGTGGCATGATATATGTGGGCAAAACTAAACGGAAAATTAAAATTCGTCTAAACGAACATAAATCAAACATCCGTACCAAGAATCAAAAATCCAGCATTGCACTGCATTTTAATGAATTCAACCACAACGTGGCTCAACTAAAATTTTTGGTACTTGAAGTCGTCTGCAAAAAGGAAGGAAAAGACAATAACAAAACACTCCTTCAGCGTGAGACATCATGGATTTATAGACTACAAGCGATGAAACCTCATGGTCTTAACGACCGAATCGAACTTAGCTGCTTTCTATAGTACCGTGACACGGTACCCATGTTTCACCATATATCTTTTGTCTATTTTGCTTGGGTATTAATAGCGCATACTGTTTACATTTCATATGCCCCCCACACGCCTTTCCAATATGGCCGACACACCCACCGTTTAGACGTTTAGTCCTTCTATCACGTCTATGACCCAACCACGTGACCGCTACTATGCGTAGCCAAACCAGCCATCCTCACACCCTCAACTCCGCCAACACTCCGCAAGTCCCTCGCGACTGAGATGCGGAACTCCGAACTGATCCACCCTCCATCCCCAAGTAAGTTGGAGCTCCGACAAAGACCCGCGTTTTCAACTCTTGTTACGCCGGGCCAACACTGTTTCTAACAGGTTGTTTAACCCTTTTCCCATTTCTAGAGCCACACTACTTTCCATGATCCGGAAACGTAAGTGTTCCCCATTAACTTTGTTTTTCACCCTCCATTTTTTGTAAATCAAGCACCCACCATAGTCGTCACCACGAACCCACACACTGGTCTATAAGGTACACAGACTCCCCGAATATGAAATGTAATTTTGTTTATGCAACTCCATCTATGTAATGTTTTGAATGGTAAAAGCGTGTTATTGTGTTCACAGAGCTCCTTGATAAAGGGCATCGCCTGCCCGAAATGCATCGGAGCATTTTCTCTGAAAACACGAGGATTGATTCCTTCATGGTTTAACTTGAAAACTGGATCATAAAAATTGAGGAACTTTTGCAAATAATGATATGATTAATCTTTGAATAAACAATCGATTATCATAATCAACAATGGAGTCTGTCTTCACATGACGAGCCTGATGCGTGTGCCCAATCCCAAGGATGCGTTTACTTACCATGTAACGCACTCAACCAGGAAGAGATAATTATGAAAGCCTTCTCTAATTATATTCCTTTTCATAAAAAATACACCTATGCCAGAAAATGGGCTGTAGCCCAGGCTCCAGCATTATACAAAAATCATGTAGGATGGGATGAGGACTCTCCTCACCATAAAATCCAGTTAAAAAATCAACCTACTGCACAAAGGCAGTATCCAGTTAAGCAAGAAGCTAAAAAACAGGTCAGGGAGATCTTAGATTAACTTGAATACCAAGGGGTGATTGAAACATGCACCTCATCTATGAACAATCCTTTGTTTCCTGTCTCCAAGCCAGACAATACATATCGTCTAGTTTTGGACTACAGACACTTAAACTCTTGTTGCAAAACTTTTGCAGTACAAAATGCACACAGTGCAGCACTAATGAATAACATTGTGCGTAAAAAGTATAAAGCCACATTAGATATTTCTAATGGTTTCTTCTGTCAAAACATTGCACAAGAAAGTAGGTATTTGACCACGTTTTCCATCATGGGGACACAGCGTCAATTTTGCCGTCTCCACCAGGGATTCAAGAATAGTTCAGGTTTATTTTCAGCCAGAGTAACAGAGTTACAACAAATGTATGATGATGAGGCATTATCTTATGTCGATGACATCTATCTTACAGACGATGATTTGAATGTGCACTTGAAAAGAGTGAACACCATAATACTTGGGTTCGCTTCTGAGGGGTACAAATTCAATTTTAAGAAATCACGAATTGCCCACTTCAACGTCCTATTCTTAGGATACAAATTATCAAGTGAAGGCAAAAGCCTGGCAGCCAACTTTCTAGAGAAATGTGAGCTGCTTCAACCTCCAAAAACGCTGAAAAACTTACAGTCAATTCTAGGTTTCCTGAATTTTGGAAGAACTTATGTTCTAAATTACGCAAAAAGGGTTAAACCTCTCTACGAACTAATCACACCTGATTTCAAACCTACTAAGTGGACACAAATACACACAAAAATTTTGCGTTCAGTGCAAACACACATGTTAGTAAAAACACAAATACAAACAAGCATCAACATGTGCAACATAGTGATCCGAATCATCCCAGGGAGATGAGGATTCACATACCTAACCTTTAACGAGACGGTACCAATAGCATACAAATCACACTTGTACACACAAGCGGAAATGAAATTCACTTCAACAGAAAAGATACTGACAGCGGTTCAGACTGCTGTAGCAAAAGAGAGAGGCCTCGCACAGGGTAAACGCATTAAAATCGTTACCCCTGTACCTGCCTTAGAGGCAGTAACAAAGACCTCTGCAACTCCCTCGCAACATTCTTTCACCGCAAGACTGCCGATATCCACGACAGCTTCGGCACCCAGACCCCACCCTCAACCACCAAACCAACGCCCCCTACAACCACCCTCAACGCCTGGACTCCCACCAGCACTGAAGACACCACCCACATCATGAACACCATCCACTCTAGCTCTCCTTCCGACCATTGCCCTCACCACATCTTCAACAAAGCCGACTTCATCATCGCACCCCACTTCCGGAATGTCATAAACAACTCCCTCGCGTCCGCCACCTTCCCAGAGAGCTGGAAGCACCCTGAGATCAACGCCATACTGAAGAAACCCAATGCGGACCCTAAAAACTTCAAAAACTTCCGCCCCATCTCCCTTCTTCCCTTCCCGGCAAAAGTCATCGAGAAGACCGTCAATAAACAGCTGACAGCACTCCTTGAGGCAAACGGCTCCCATGATCCATCCCATTCCGGATTTCGAGCCAACTACAGCACCGAGACCGCCCTCATTGCAGCCACCGATGACATCAGGACCCTACTCGACAACGGAAAAACCACCGCCCTCATCCTCCTAGACCTCTCAGCCGCCTTTGATACAGTCTGCCATCGCACCCTAATCACTCGCCTCCACAACGCCGGGATCCGAGGTAATGCCCTGGATTGGATCACCTCATTCCTCTCCGACAGAACCCAGAGAGTCCACCATCCTCCCTTCCGCTCAGCTGCCACCGAGATCATCTGCGGCGTACCCCAGGCTCGTCGCTCAGCCCAACCCTCTTCAACATCTACATGAGCCCCCTCACAGCCATCGCACACAAGCACAACCTCAACATCATGTCATACGCAGACGACACCCAGCTGATACTCTCCCTCACAAAAGACCCAGCCACAGCCAAATCCAACCTCCAGGAAGGAATGAAAACGTCGCAGAATGGATGAAACTCAGCCGTCTCAAACTGAACTCAGACAAGACGGAAGTCCTCATCCTCGGACCATCCCCATCCGCCTGGGACGACTCCTGGTGGCCCACTGCCCTAGGCACCGCACCAACACCCACGGACCACGCACGCAACCTAGGATTCATCCTGGACTCCTCCCTCACGATGACCAAGCAAGTCAACGCCATCTCATCCTCATGCTTCAACACCCTGCGCATGCTCCGAAAGATCTTCCGGTGGATCCCCACGAGACCAGAAAGACCGTCACCCAGGCCCTCGTGACCAGCCGACTGGACTACGGGAACACCCTCTACGCAGGAACCACAGCCAAACTCCAGAAAAGGCTCCAGCGCATACAGAATGCATCCGCACGACTCATCCTCGACATCCCTCGCCACAGTCACATATCTGCCCACGTGAGAGACCTGCACTGGCTTCCCGTCAGCAAAAGGATCACCTTCAGGCTCCTCACCCACACACACAAAGCGCTCCACAACACGGGCCCCAAATACCTCAACAGCCGCCTCAAGTTCCACACTCCAACCCGCCAGCTCAGCTCCGCACGCCTCGCCCTCGCCAGCGTACCAAGGATACGCAGAGCCACCACTGGAGGAAGATCATTCTCCTACCTGGCTGCCAAGACGTGAACTCCCTTCCCACCCACCTATGATTGACCCAGGACCATCTCACCTTCAGGAAACACCTCAACACCTGGCTCTTCCAGCAGTAGCAGCTCCCCCCCTTCCCTCAGCGCCTTGAGACCCTCACGGGTGAGTAGTACGCTTTATAAATGTATTGATTGATTGATTGATTGATTGATGGTAAATTTAGACCTATGGTCACTAAAACCCAATCTCTCAGAGACTGTACAGCTCAGCGAGCTGAACTACAGGCTTTCAAGATGGCGTATGAAAATACAGATCGCGAATTCCCCACACTGATAGTGCGAGATTCATATTACTGCGTCCAATGTTACAACGAATATTTGCAGAACTTTGTTCAAAACAGTTTCAGAGATGCTAAAGGTGGCAAAATTAAGCATAAACTACTATGGGAACAAGTAGTTCTTTTGCAAAAAGAACTACAAAAGACTCACGTGATTCATACACTGAGTCATCAGCGTGATGGTGTTCACGTTGAAGGGAATTCATTGGCTGATGAGGCCGCAAAGGCAGCTGTGCAAACAGCTTCCGTGCTGCAATCACTCGTTCAAAAACGGAAATAGACGGTGAAACAATGCTAGCAGTCACAGCCTCAATGGAAGGTAGCTATGCAGCTTTACCTCTAAACTATCACGTCTACATACATAATTGATGCAAACTCCGTTACTTTTGCTCGAATCCCTGGAGTGGGGGACAGAGTCATACCAAACAGGAACCAGCGAGGTGCTTTGGTTCACGAAGCACATATGGGAGAGGGTCTGAGACATCAAGGGATCTTAGAATCTCCAATAGAATTAGAAGAGATGTACTGGTGGCCGGGAATGAGCGTCGAAGTTTACAAATTCTGAATTAACTGTGACACCTGTTACAAAGATCATAGCTTCGAAAACCACCAGGTACCCGACTACAGTATAGTTAGCCCAGTCCAGACACCTTTGTTAGACAGTATCAGGCTTTCTACACGCAGACGTCGCAATAGACGTACGCGGTCCCACAAATATTAAACAAGATTCATTTGGATGTGGCCCCAGCGCTCGGCTGACGCCAGAACTGTTATAAAAGATTTGCGAGTCTTTATCGGCACATACGCAATCGGCACGCTACATTCTGACCAGGGTCCTGCGTTTAGCTCTCGAGCTTACAAGGAGGCCATGGCCAGCTTGGGCGTTGCATTGCGGTTTTCGAGTCCCTTCCATCATGAGGGAAATGCGGTAGTGGAAAGAAAAAAAGTGACATAAAGCAATCTATAACAGCTAGGGTATTAGGTTCGGGTGACGGGTGGGTCAAACATCTAAATAGTGTCCAAAGAAGTCTTAATAATCTGCCAAGAAATTTTCTGGGGGGAATCACTCTATATGAATTATTATTTGGTACTAGAATGCTTATCCAGGACCTTGATTGTGAAACTTCAGTGGTGGAACAGAAACCCTTTGATATCAAAGACCGTTTGGCTATTTTACAGGACTTAAATGAAACAAGAAGTCTGAGTAACACAACACAAAAGGCGAAAACCACTGAAGAAAAACCACCTGTCCCAGCAAGACCTGTCTGGATTCCAAAGATTGGGGATCTGATCAGGGAAAAGATTGCGGTGAAGAAGGAATTTGGGCCTTCTTATAGAAAAGCAGTACCTGTCTTAGCAATTCTTGGAACAAGGTCAGTGTTACTACCGCCACTTGCTGGTAAAAGGGAGAACAGAACAGTATCAATTGACCTGGTAAAACCACATCATGTGGCCGATAATAAGTAGTAGGCCCAGTGGACTCCCGAGAAGTAGCAGATGACCAAATCTGGCTACTATCCAAGAGGTTCAAACTGAAAGACTTATCACCTTTGATAAACCTACAGTAAGAAAAGAAGAACTATTCAACAAAGCCATGGAACTTGTCCCTCTTGATGCCCAAATATCAGTTCGTCAAGAAACTTCTGTCTACAATGATGTAGCATCTGACTATACAAACATGTCAAAGGAGTAAGCAACTCCAGTGATTTCAAAGAATCCGGATGCGATACCAACTATTGACAGAACTGCCTCTGGCTATTTTATCAACTGCGATAACTTTTCTGAGCATCTCAGTGAACCTGAAACAACGCCAGTTAATAAAACTTTCAAAGAAAAAATAACAGAGCTCTTTCATCAACTCGAGAAAACATATCTGGTTTCACCATGGGTTGAATTTTGGATAGGATTGGGTGTACTTTTTTTGCTACTATGGCTCATTCTGGTTTTAAGTTTGGGCCGAATGATAGATGGAAAATACAGTACAATGGACACAGCAAGTAAGAACATCAACTTACTCCTGCAACCTTACAAATCATCTCATCGTGAGAGAAGAGACCTGTCATCAGTGAACATCACAGCCGTTCCTATACCTGGTGGTATAGCATGGGACTCAACTGACTATGACATTTTGGGCCCGGTGGAACTGTTGAAAATTCTACACTAGTTCAAGGTTTCTTTAAGTGATTGTGTTTCATCAAGCACCTTTTCAGATGATTGGGACTTTGAAACTGTTAATAATATGATGTCAGACTTAGAAATGTCAGCAAAAGTTCGAAAACATAAACACTTAGAAGGTTCAACAAGTTATGAAGAACTGTATTGTTACAATCATTTTGGTCACCATTATTTGCACAAATCTGTAAATACTAGAAATGTTTTTACTTATATTCAATGGGAACATTGTCCAACGCCACCAAAAGGCAGCTCTAAAACATTTTATGAGAAATTTCCATACTTTACAAGTTTTAATGTGACAAATCCAGAAACGTTTTAAAAAATATAAATAAGACAGGAATGAAAACCATGTTGACCAATACTAAACAAATTTATTCTGCAAACTTTTATGCTCAGCTGTCTACATTAGGTTTTAACTTTTGGAAAGACAACATTGAGACAAAAACTGTCTGGGGAACAAAAGAATGGCAGGTGCAGGGTTTGGAAGCCTTGTTCAGAGCCTGCATTATACCAGAACAAATCATATTTTTGAACAATACCGTTCAACAAACGTCATGTCTTGGCTTAGCTAAGATAAAAGATTTAAACAAACCGTCCATACCTAAGGCCACACCTGACAGTAATGGCACTGCAGATGAGGAGGTAGACGTAAAACAGATTTTAAAACACAACAGAACCAATCCTGATTGGAAACAATGGTTAATCTGGCCCATAGACACGAAAAACTGTCAAGATAGATTCCTGAACAAAACACAGGGGTTCAAAATGAACAGGCCAGATCCAAGGTACTCCCAGAGACAACATCCAGGGATAGTCACCACATACAGTGTAGGAAAACTATGCCTTGACTGGCTACAGATATCCACACTTCCAGAAATTAAACAACACTTAACTTTACTTAAAGAAGACGTTGACTTGCAAGACTTCTTACTCGGGCCTCGCAAACAACGACAAAAACGTTTCATATACGCCGGTATATACGCTGCGTACAACGAAGTTTGGAAAATAACGCAAATGGAAACTGCTAAAAAAATACGAGAAATTTATCGTATTAATTTAGAGAAAGCGCACTCTGTAGTGGACAATGGGTTAACGACTCTGTCCTCCAGAATTTGTTCTTTGGACACCATTGTATCTTCTGCCATTGGCATAATAGAACAAGATTTGCTAATGTTACAACATGGCCAGTCTCAATTGCGTTCTATAATGCTACTAGGCTGGACGTTGCAAAATCTCCGTTCAGGCTATGTGCCATGGCGTCTAATCATTGTTTACTGTCTTTAACCTTACAGATAAACAAATCTCTTTGGCATAAAGAGGAGCAGACTATACGGTGCTGAACATTGAGAAACAGGAAAGATTACCATTGCCAGTTTCTGAGAAACCTGTCGTTGAATGGATAATACATGGCATCATCTCGATACCAGTGACAATTTTCCAATTTCAGTATTGTCTACAGCATTTACCAGCAGGCCTGTATGAAAGGTTGGTTAAAGGATACATTCAGTCAACCTGGTCTTTACCATACACACACAAATGTTGGAGTGGGGGAAACAAGGTATTTCTTAGTACAAAGAACTGTAAAAACTCACTATGCGGTACACTTTTATGTGAAGGTATTAATTTAAATGGAGCCTGCAAAGGTTCTTTAAATAACCTTTCTTGCCACATGCACGGTACTCCAGCGGCCGTGATAGAACCAATTTTTAGGCAGCTTCCCAATGGGAGCTACGTTATGCTCAACGATCACAGCTGTTGTGGCATGTTGCCAGGAAAAGCCTATCTCGTTAGTATGTCAGCCAGGGTCACTTGTTGTATGCAAGTATTGTATCCAAAGAGTACTACAGACAGGGAGACGGCGTTATGGCCTTCACTGAATATCTCTTCTATACGAATTGATACTTTAAGCAGAATGAAAGCCATTCTTTTGCAAAAAAACTGTGGCACTGACCTCGTATAGCGAAATGTATGATCTGCAAGTTGCAAGGACTTCTGCAGAGATACATGCATTATTGTCAACAAACTGCCCAGTACATTTCGTAGAAATGTTAGGTCAAATCATAATCAGGTCAAATGATACCAGTGGCATTGCACATGTATTTAAGATGATCTTTTCGGGACTGTTAACACCATTCGAAGCAGTCCTCGGCATTTTTCCAAATTTCGTGCACTCTGTGTTTGGCGGTCTGTCTCTCATTTTGGGACTCGTAGCAGGAATTCTATTTTTATTTCTCCTGCTCCGATATGGCAAGTCCAGTCACCAACGATACCCAGACTACCATGGAACAAGCTCTCCTAGCCATGCGGTATTGTGACAGAATTACACAGATTCTTGGTTTGGCTCGTTTAAGAGATCTGAATACCACTTGGTTCCTTTCATTCAGACCAATCTGGCAATATTGCATCTTACCTGTTCTACGATGCCTGCTCTGTGGAGAAGAATGTGTGTTAGACATCTGTCTTACACTTTCATCAGCACTGCCAACGGATGTTGACCCCTTGCTAGGTCCGGTAACGACTCATGCATCGTGTTGCCCCCAACGGCTGCCAATCCTGATGGCGGCATTCATTGAGCTCTCACCAGCAAATCCAGCTCTTGGTGAGGTACGTGGAACAACAGGCACACAGGTACCATCTACATCGAACATTGCTAATGCGACTGACGCTGACGGCGATGCTTCACATCTATTCACATTTGATCTACTTGATGAAGTAGTTCCACTTTCACCAACTATGGTAGACGGTTTCTTTGCCAGCTAAGATGATTTGATGTTTTCTCCTGACACTGAGAATAACTTTTGAAAGTGCACACAGCGTTCCGTGAACTCTGAAATTCGGCCTTCGGTTTTTCAAAACAAACCCTCTAACTTGGGAACTCTAAGTTTCTACAATCTACATTTTGAAAACTTTTTTTCTTCATCTCAGAATAGACCCATTTTTTTTTTCACTTGGCACAAAGTAATCTGCTAGAAGTAGAACTATTCTTAGAGAACAAGAAATTCATTTGATACTTCCTATAGACAAATATTTGGCATTATCTCATGAAAACGATAACAGTTTATATATTATGCTATGGAATGGTCTCGACTTTTTTTCTTCTGTAAATTAAGAGCCATTCTCATAACTGTCATTTCATGTTTCATTTAGATAGCATTTTTTAATGACAGCTATTACTTGTAAAATGCATGGAAGACAAATACTCATGTATGTGTATAGACCATGTTTAATGCATTTAATGTATTTTGGGTGGGATTATGGACACATGCTTTAGTTATGTTTCTTATGCTTATAGATTTAGTAATATTAGACATAATACGTGGAGTGGGTGTTGTATAGCGTTTTAGGACCCTAGTGTAATTTTCCCGATTCATGCCCTTATATAGGTATAAAATATAGTATCCTTATATAGGCATAGAAATCATAACCATATTAAGACATAGCTCAAGTAGTCCTAATAGGGCTTGGCTACTTCCACTAGTTCCGAAAATCTACAACGATTTCTTGGAAAAACCTGCCTTCAGCAGTCAGGGACTTCCCCCTGCATGAATATTAAGTTATCCAAGAAATCATGGAGTTTTCAGGGAATTAAGTCTCTGATGACGTTATTATGTCCAATCTTATGTCAAACTCGGCACCTTTAAGGTATAAATATGCCCACACTTGTCCAAACAAACACACAGTGGTTTGGAGCAGTTCAACTATCTAGTTGACCGACGCGCCCTGCTGCAGCAAGTGCCGAAGGAAGCCGACCCTCCAGCTGACGCACTGAGAGATGCTGTACTTTCTCCTGCCGAGAAATCCAGCTCCAGTGTTTCCAGGCTACCCTTGCGGGTTGCTGGGAAATCGAGTCCTGAGAGAGAGATACAAGACCTCCTACATTCTAAAACCAAGGTACGAAGCTGATTAGACCCTAAAAGGATTCTTGGAATAGATTCTTGGCAAATAATACTAAAACTAGGCTACACCTTACTTACTTCTTCCCTTGTGCTAGACCTAGGTTAGGTACACCGGGGTAGGCGTATTTTAGAAGCACCAGTTGAGTACTTTTAGTCATTATTTATCACTGTATGTATTTTATGCATTTTAGGTATCTTATGGCTTAGAAACCATATCATGCTTTTACAGTATTATTTTATAATACTCTTCTTATTGTACGCTCTGTACTTTACAGTAAGTATTACGTTTGCAGCAGTTCATTTCTTATGCTTGAGAAAGAAGACTGTTCAATAAATACCCTTTTATTGAAAACGCCAGTCTCTCTATTTCTCTGCACCTCTGGTGAAACGAAGCATGCACGATTAACTGAGTGAAATAACTATCTATTGTTTCCGCGACTCTAGAGATATATTTCTTATTCTTGGGGAACAAAGTTGTCATGTTTTAAGTGGTTGTCAGAAACGAATCCCTTCTTGTTCATTCGAGAAAGTTTCTAGTGACCTCTGAGCAAGCTGGCACACACACAATTAAGTTTAGTATATTCGGTAGAGACCTAGTGGACCTCAGTCCTACGTCTAAACTACAATATACACTATTCCAATGCGCAGAGGCTATTGGGAATATAGGAACTGCACTACAAGATGAATCTGATGCTCATGTTCCATTGGTCTAAATCAAAACCTCAGTTTACAAATTAGGAGAAGGAAAACAGAGAGTCTGGACCAAATTCCTGTTGAAGTATGGTTATGTTCTCTGAAGCAAATATTTCTTCCCTTGCCTTGTATATAACATGTCAGTGAAAGAGAGTGTTATTAAAAATAATGTAGTAAAAGTTACATGTGATATAGTAATATGCAAATTATATTGACAAGATATATAAAATGTGCAAAATACAGTATGTAGCTATTCCTATTAGTATTAGGCTTCAAATGACTAAAGCAGCTTTACTTTACTAGTGGATTTATCAAATGTGTGAAGACATGCATAACATGTTCAAAATGCACCTTACCCTGACATACCTAAAATAAAATAAAATGTCACATAGCACTGCAAAATGTTTCTTCTAATTAATATTAACATTTGCTAAAAATACTTTATCTTTGTCATAGTTCACTCACGAATATAATGCATAAATAAAAAAATGTTGACCCTTTTAACATATTTTCTCTTTTTTTATATTGAAAAGATGTGGTGTTGAATAATGTTTCATTGCAGCTGATATTTCTATTTCACATAGTCCATTGTTTAGCTAACATATATTTAAATTTATTAGAAGGTTAGAAATGTAGTCATGTTCATGGGACAGGAGTTCTAGAATCAAAGACCTCATATGTAGACACAATTTAAATATTGTTTCACACTTCATGATAATTTTCTGTAGCCTATTGTGCGAAATCATGGTAAAGGAAGTGGAGAGTCTGTTCTCAAAAGAATTCCGAAAGATGTTTGGATTAGAGGAGAAGAAGATACAATTTGGACTTCACAGTTCTTTTTGACTGTTTATATTAGTGTGTTTTCCTAGAGTGGTGTAAACCCTTTTTCCAGACCCTTACTCTATATGCTTCCCATGTTCCCTTATGCTATTACCCATTAAACTTGGAAGCTTAACGCTAATAGCTTAATGCTGAAGTCTGAACGCTGATTTCCCATCCTTTTCTGAACCTGTTGCTGATTGTAGTTTGCTTCTGCATAATTAATTGTCTTACTGCTTGAGAATTTACTGAATTTCATGAACCTCTCTTTATGGGATGGTTTGGTGATATTGATTGATTGAATTCAAGCTTCTTGCTCTATCTTACTCTTTCCTCTTGAATGTGAACTTTTTATGGGTTCCCGCTAACACCATTTTGCCCCATTCTTAGAATAGGGATTCTTTCCTTTATGGAATGCGCTTGGTAGAGCAGGTTTTTTCGCAAAAAAAAACCTGCTCGGATTAACACCCCCGTAATACGTAGCAACAGTGTGTAGTGTAAATTAACATACAAAAGCACATCAAAAATCACAGGAAAAACTGCTTTGCCTGTGCGTGCACTTATGTGAAATAATGCACGAAAGAACTAAGCCACATTTTCATTGCGCTTTGAAAGAAACAAGAAATAATGCATTGCTAGGCCGCATCTTGCATCTTGCTTTAAAATGATAAATAATGCCACTTTTACCTAAAGCTTTGCTAGGAAAAACACTAACATGGGATAGTGCAAAGGTGGGTGGTAACCCGTGAAAAGTGCATTTCTGCGTAATTAATAAATGCCTGTATTTTGATTGTCATAGTGAGAGGAACGGGCCTGAAAATGCTTTAGTTGACACAATAGTTGAGCTGGAGAGAAAATCAGAAATAATAGAGAAAAAAGACAAAAAAGGCTGAGCACAGCATGTTGGGTTTTAGGTAACCGTGGTCGGACAACTTCGCTCAGCCCTTGGAGTGTGCAGAGATTTGCCTACTCCGCGTTCCGCGGAGAACGCGGAGTAGGCAAATGTTAGAACTGGGGGTCTCTAGTTGGCAGAGGTAAGTACCTTAGACCAAGTAGGGACCCTTACTTCTAGTCAGGGTGAAGGAATAACCCTCTGAGATAACCCCTGCTCACCCTCTAGGTAGCATGGCGCGAGCAGTCTAGGCTAAACAGAGGCAATTTGGATAACATTTGCACTTAACACAACAGTAATCCCCAATCCACCACAAACTGAGACCACACAGGTAAGTATATTTTATAAAAATATATATCTTATCTAGTTTCAGCAAGGTAAATCAAACAGTTGCACGATGATCACTTCTTTAGAAAGATGTATCACTTAATCTTAATGGTTGCACTTAATCTTTATGGTTGTATTTAATTTCAGGAAGTTCTTAGGTAAAAGATCAGTCTCAAGTCTCTTAAAATCAGTAGTAAAGAAATAAGCACTACTGATTTATTCCAGGCAAAAATGTGCTCTCAAAAACGAGCACTCCAAACCCTGCCCACGAGTAGTCTTACTTTTAGGCCTTAGGCGCTGCAAATGCGCTCCCTCGCGAGGCCCGGGGACTCTTTCCTTCCCCCGGTTCCACCTCACTCCTTCGTGGACCTCAGGCGCCCTGGGCCGAGCATATCTCCCTCGTCCCTGCCCCGGCCGGTCCCCTTTCCTCTCCTGCCCGCTCTCGACAATCCAACGAGCGGCGGGGGAGGTGGTGCAGCTCACCTTGTGGGGGGACGGCAGGCCAGGGGTGCGGGACGCTTCCGGATCCCTCGGCGGGGTCAGGTCACTTCTTCCCGGGTCCGGCGGTGATCAGGCGGCACTCGAAGGGGTCCCGATGACGGGGACCAATCCGGTCGCGGCACAGGGGGCGAGCCTCCAGCAGCACCCGTGAGTCAGCCAATGGCAGTGCGGCTCCCGGGACAGGCAAACAATGACGCTCCGCTCCTTCGGCCAATCACGCACGACAACGCTGATGACGCTGCGCCGCACGGGCCAATCCCGTCGTGGCGTTAGTGAGGGGGCTCGGCTCCCTCAGCCAATGGGAGCGCGGCGGCTTCGTTCTTCGCCGCTTCAGCTCCCCCAACGATCGGCAATCTTCTGGGGGTACTCCTGGCCCTGGGCCGCGATGGTGATTTGGCGGCAAAGGGTTTTTGAGGGCGCGGGTCACGAATAGACCCCCCTCTCGGCCTCACAACCCCTTGGGAGCGGATTTCACGAGGGGAGGCACCACAAGCCTCTGACCCTCGCTGGGAATGTGCCGATGAGCACACCGATCCCCTCCTCACGCTCCACAGTCGAGTACCACACGTCCCCGGTCACCACAGCACGATCTTGCAGCTGCTTTTGGGCAAAGCTTTAGGAACCTCTAACCCTGGGTTCCCAACAGGAGGCCAGCTCTTCTCAGGCCCTTGGGGATTTAAGTTGTAGACACAGCACACAGCAAAGTCTTGGCACTTTCAAGCAGGCAGGGTCACAGCACACAGCAAAGTCCCTTTCTCCTCCTCAGCTTCCAGTTAGACAGCAGAACAGGTCAGCCCTTAGAGCACACAGCAAGGCAGTCTTCCTTTAGTTCTCCAGCCGTCCTTCTTCTAGCTGAGGTTCCTCCTTGATTGCCGAATTTCAGAATCTAAACTTCTGTAGTCAGGGGTCCTTTCCTTATACCCCTCAATGTCTTTGAAGTCCTTTGAAGTCTTTGTGCAAGGGGGCCCTGGGCCCGGTCTAAACCAGTTCTGGGGGTTGCGGAGCACTAAGGTGTTTCTGGTTTTCTTCTTCCTGTCAGCTTCAGGGTCAGAGGTGTCAGTTGGCCGGCAGGAGGGAGCAAGCATGGGGGGCAGGCAGGCACAGCCCAGCACTATCAGGCGTTTCTTCTTCCCACCTCCCTGGCAGCAGATGTGCCCTTTCATCCCCGGGCTGGCTCCGACCCTCTCCTCCGGGGGCTCTGCAGCCCCCCTGTCACACCCAGACCAGACAGGCATTCCACAAACCCAGGCACACAGAAAGGTTTAGACAAGAGAACAGCCACTTTCTAAAAGTGCTATTCTCCAACACATGATTTAAAAACAACCTTCACTAAAGGGTGTGTTATCAAATTCTGAGTTCAGGGATATCTTTCACTCATGCCCCATCTTGTTCCTATGGGAAGATAGGCTGGCATCACATGGGGCCAGCCTCTTCCATGTTACTCTATGGAGCAAGAGCGCCTTACAGCAGTGAGCACATAAAATGGCTGCTGCTCACTACCAGAGCATGTGACCTGCACTAGTACATGCTCTACCTTATCTATACACTGCACCCTGCCCAGGGGGGTACCTTGAGCCTTCCATAGGGGTGACTGATGTGCACAGACAGGGAAGGGTTAACCCAGCCAGTGGAGACACTGGCCAGGGGGACAGGGCAGTCCACTGACTGCACACAGGCCCTGCGCTGGCAGGCCTGAGTCCTTTTTAGGGCTACTCATGTGGGTGGCGCAATCTGCGCTGCAGGCCCACTAGTAGCATCTGTCATCACCAGCCCTGGCACACACAGTGCACTTTACTAGGGACTTCATGGTGATACAAATATGCCAATCAGGTATATTCAATCAATATGGCAATTTACAGAGGGAGCACTTACACTCTGACACTGATCAGCAGTGGCAGAGTGTCCAAAGCATCTAAACCAGCAAAAACGCAATCCAGCACAGCATCAAAAACACATGAGTCAGAGGCAAAAAGATGGGGGAAGAACCACGCCAAAGGTGTCAGGTCTAACACGTGTCCCCGCCAGCTGAAAGTGGGGAGAACTACCCAACCTCTTGGGAGTCTTCATCACTAAGGCGGAAGAATCTGGACAGACCGTCAGCATTGGCGTGTTCTGTACCAGGGCGGTGCTCCACCGTAAATTCCATCCCCTGTAGGGAAATGAACCACCTCAACAATTTTGGATTCTCACCCCTCATCTGCATTAACCATTTGAGGGGCCTGTGGTCGGTCTGAACACGGAAGTGAGTCCCAAACAGGTAGGGCCTCAGCTTCTTCAGAGCCCAGACCACAGCGAAAGCTTCTCTTTCAATGGCACTCCATTTCTGTTCCCTGGGGATTAGCCTCCGGCTAATGAAAGCCACTGGTTGATCTCCTCCCTCCTCATTGATCTGTGAGAGTACTGCTCCCACGCCTTGCTCTGAAGCGTCAGTTTGCACAATGAACTCACTGGAAAAGTCAGGTGCCTTAAGCACCGGTGCTGTGCACATGGCAGCTTTGAGGGTGTCAAACGCAGTTTGACAGGCCTCAGTCCAATTCACTTTCCTGGGCTGATTTCTAGATGTCAGCTCTGTCAAAGGGGCCACAATGGTGCCATAACCTTTGAAAAACCGTCTGTAATACCCGGTGAGACCTAAAAAGGCTCTCACCTCAGTCTGAGTCTTGGGGGGCTCCCAAGCCAGAATGGTATCAATCTTTGCCTGTAGGGGCGCCACCTGGCCGCTCCCCACCTGGTGTCCCAAGTACACCACCGATCCCTGCCCTATCTGGCATTTACTGGCCTTGATAGTGAGGCCTGCCTTCTGCAGAGCCTTCAACACTTCAGTGAGGTGTTGCAGGTGTTCCTCCCAAGTGGAACTGAACACCGCAATGTCATCCAGGTAGGCTGCGCTGAATTGCTCCAGCCCCGCCAGGACCTGGTTGACCAATCTCTGAAATGTGGCGGGGGCATTCTTCAAACCAAAGGGCATGACACGGAACTGGAAGTGCCCCTCTGGTGTTGAAAATGCTGACCTCTCCTTGGCCCCCTCAGTTAAGGCAATCTGCCAGTACCCTGAAGTCAAATCAAAAGTGCTCAGGTACTGGGCAGCTCCCAACCAATCCACCAGCTCATCAGCTCTGGGGATGAGGGCGCGTCAGTCTTGGTGGCCACATTGAGCCCATGGTAGTCCACGCAGAACCGAAGTTCTGGGGTGCCACCGGGGGTAGCAGCTTTCTTAGGCACTAAGACCAAGGGGCTAGCCCAGGGGCTGCTGGAGGGCTCAATAACCCCTAGGGCCAACATCTTGGAAACTTCTTCCTTGATGCTAGCTCTGACCTTGTCAGCCACTCTGTAAAACTTCTGTTTCACAGGCAGACTGTCTCCAGTGTCCACGTCGTGGACGCACCACTTGGTGACACCTGGGGTCAGGGAGAACAGGGGGGCGAACTGACCCAAGACTTGGCGACAGTCCTCCTGCTGCTCTGGGGTCAGGGTGGGGGAGAGGACCACACCATCCACTGACCCATCTTGCTCCTTGACTGCCAGCAGGTCAGGTAGAGGATCACTATCCTCCTCCCCTCCAGCTTGTCCTGACTGGCGGCTCATCCAGCCCTTGGTCCTCTGCTTTCTGGCCCCCCACCCTCGGCCCCCCTCCCACCCCGGTTGCTTCTGTTAAAACATTGGGCATCAAGGTCAGCCAGGACCTGTCCATGCACGGCCAGGTCAGTGCTGTAGTATCTTCCTGCTTTTTCTCCCTTCGGCTGATCCGAAAAATTTCCCGTTTTTTTTCCCTTGAATCTCTTAAAATTATCATTTCTGCCCTCATCACTTCTCGCCTCGATTATGGCAACAGCTTTTTCGTGGGTATTCCTGCCTACGAAACCCGCCGTCTTCAAGCAATCCAGAATCAGGCTGCCCGTCTCATTTTTCACCTGCCCAAATCTCACCACATCACTCCTGTCCTCAAATCCCTTCACTGGTTACCCATTCCGCAGAGATCCTTGTTCAAATTAGGTTGCCTTGTTTACCGGGCCCTTGATCGCTCTGCACCGGCGTTCATCAACTCTCTTATCTCTTCCCACACCCCTGTCCGTACTCTCCGCTCATCTTCTTCTGCCCTCCTCACTGTTCCCCGTTTCCGCAAAACTCGCACCGGTGGGTCTAGATTTTCTGTTCTTGCACCCCGGTTCTGGAATTCTCTTCCTCTTTCTATGCGTTCTATCCCTATCTTCTCACATTTTCGTAAAGCGCTTAAAACATTCTTGTTTTCCTTAGCCTACCCCTGCTAATCCTCCCTGGCCCTGTTTATTCTGCTCCCGAGTCCTCCCAGCGCCAGGAAGCCGTTTGGCCATCGTTCGCTCAACAAATAATTTCATTCATTCATTCATTCATTCATTCATTCATTCATCTGTAGCCATGAGCATAGTTACTTCAGTCCTCTCAAAGTGAGGCTTGAGGCGGTTCACATGTAGCACTCTCAGGGGCTGCCTGGGAGTTTTCAGGTTAACCAAATAGGTAACCTCGCTCTTGCGCTCCACCACCTCATATGGCCCAGACCACTTGTCACGGAGCGCACAAGGCTCCACTGGCGCCATCACCCACACTTTCTGACCAGGGTGGAACTCAACCAGAGAATTATTCTGGTCATACCACCTCTTCATTTCCTCCTGGCTAGCCTCCAGGTTCTCTTGAGCGAGCTTCCTGAAGCGCTTGGTCTGGTTGCGAATGGCAAGCACATAGCTGAACACATCCTGAGGGGTTTAGCCACGGGATTTCTCCCACCCCTCCTTCACCAGAGTAAGAGGCCCTCTGACAGGGTGGCCATACAGCAACTCAATGGGACTGAACCCTAAGGATTTCTGAGGCACCTCCCTGTAGGCAAACAACAGGCATGGTAACAAGACATCCCATTTCCGCCTCATGGGCTCTTCCAGACCCATAATCATGCCCTTCAATGTGCGGTTGAATCTTTCAACCAACCCATTTCCTTGAGGGTGGTAAGGAGTGGTGAATTTGTATGTCACCCCACACTCCGCCCACAGGGACTTCATATACTTAGAAATGAAGTTTGTCCCCCTGTCCGAGACCACCTCCCTGGGAAATCCCACCCTTGAAAAGATTCCCATCAGGGCACGGCCCACCACTGGGGCTGTGACTGTCCTGAGCGGGATGGCTTCCGGGTACCGAGTGGCATGGTCCACCAAGACCAGGATAAACCTGTTGCCTAGGGCGGTCTTGGGGTCCAGGGGCCCCGCAATGTCAATGCCCACCCGCTCAAAAGGGGTGCTCACCACAGGAAAGGGTTGGAAGGGTGCCACGCGCTTCCCTCTGCTCTTGCTACTGGCCTGACAAGTTTGGCAAGATTTACAAAAGGCAGAGACGTGCTTCTTCATCTGGGGCCAGTAGAAATGGGTGACAAGCCTGTGATAGGTCTTGTCTTGCCCCAGATGTCCTGCGAGAGGCACGTCATGAGCCAGACCCAGTAGGAAGTTCCTGAAGCGCTCCGGTACTACCAGCACACGGCTGCACCGGGCTCAGCGAACTTAGGCTCACTATAAAGTAAGTCATCCTCCCAGTAGATCAAATGCTCCTTGGACCCCAGGCCTGCGGCCTGGTCGGCAGCCTGCTGCCGCACACCAATGAGAGAAGGGCACTCCTTCTGAGCCTGGCAGAATTCCTCCCTGGAGGGACCACCCTCTTGCTGCCACTGGGACAGCTCAGGCAATTCCCCTAGTTCGGCCACCTGCTCCCCTGTAGGTTCCAGGGCATCCCCCTCCGGGTCTGCTTCCTCCTGGACCGTGGGAACAGTGGGGGCTGGTTTCCCGCGCCCTCTACCCCTTCCTCTCTTGGCAGGTCCTTGGGCCATTGTTCCAGGCTCCAGCTCTGCTAGACCGCCCTCTCTGGCTGTCATTGCACGGGTGGACACACAGATCCACGCAGGCAAACCCAACATCTCCAAGTGAGTCCTGTGCTCCACCTCTTTCCATGGGGAGCTCTCCAGGTCATTACCTAATAGACAATCTACAGGCAAGACATCACTTACAACAATTTCCAAAATACCGGAGACCCCTCCCCATTCAAATGGAACTTTCGCTAACTTGCAGTAGCGCACTGAACTGTCAGCTGCCACCACAGGTCGGAGTACCTTGGGAACAATTTGCTCTTCAGACACCCACCGACACCTGACAGATGTCACGCTGGCCCCTGTGTCTCTCAGAGCCTCTATTTCCTGTCCATTGATGGTCACCTTCTGCCCGTATTTCTTAGTGTTTTGGGGCAGCAAAGTTTCCTGGGCCATCTCTTGGTCTCCTAGAGAGACAAGGGTCATCAATGCTAACCCCTTCTCCCCACTAGAAATCAAATCCCCTCCCAAAGCTACACTGGCTAACGCCGGAGCTGAAGCTGGAGCACCAGTGGGTGCTGATTTCTTCTTTGGACATTTGGGGGCAATGTGCCCCACCTCCCTATATGAATAGCAAGTAAGGGAGCCCCTTTTGTCCTGCGTGCCCTTAGGGGGCCAGGCCTTCTTAGGCTTGGGGGGTTGAGACACCTTCTCCTGGGAACCATTTTGGGGCCCTTTAGAAGACTCCTTCTGATTACCCGTGTCCCCCCCACTCTTCTGCTGGGGACCCTGTCCACCTTTGGCTGGGGTACTTACCACCCCCTTGTGGACCCTGGTGCTAGTCCAGCGGTCCACCTCTTTAGCAAGCTCACTGGGGTCAGTTAACTTGCTTTCCAAAAGATGCTGGCGCAGCTCTGGAACACATAAACTACTTAAGTGCTCCCAACTAATCAAGTGACACAACCCCACATAATCAGTAACTTTGCTGCCCTTTATCCAACCTTCCAGTGCACGCGTGTACATACTCACACACTCCACCCAAGTACTTGAATCAAGCTTCTTGAAGTTCCTAAACTTCTGGCGGTACTGTTCTGCAGTGAGCCCATACCTGAGGCCCAAAGCCTCCTTCATAGCGGGGTAGGCTAAAGCACCTGCGGCTTCTAAGGGTGCCAAAACATCCCTCCCAGAGGCCTCAAAATGCTTCCACAATCCTGCCCCCCAATTCTTCTCAGGCACTTCATTCATCATTAAGGCAAGTTCATACGCTCTGAACCACGCACAAATATCCTCACCCCTCTGATAATTCTGTACCAGGTCCTTTGGTATGTATACCTTACCCGCCTGTACTGGTTGTGCGCTGCTACCATTAGAACTGGACTCCACCTTTTTTAATTGAATGTCCAGCTCCTTCATGCTCAACTCATGAGCCAATTGGAGTTTCCTCTCCTCCAAAGCGAGAGCGTTTCTTCTCTCCTCCGCCTCTGCTTGTGCTTTGAGCTTAAAAAGCTCAATCTCATGGGCCCTAGCTCTCTGATTCTCCTCCAACTCCTCTGGAGAAATAACCCTACCGGAGTGGTTGCTGCCGGTCCTAGACCCTGGCTTCCTCACTGGCAATTCACGGGACACAAAAGCATTCTCCTGTGTGCCTCCCTCTCCAATAGTAGCTTCTGGATCACCATGCTTGGCCTCCCACCAGGCCCTCGGAGCTTTCTGTAGCTCTTCCTTGTTTGTGCTGCCCCTTACTGGGCATTCAAGCTGTTTGCAGAATTTCCTCAGTTGCTCCTTGTTATAGGTGAACAACTCCTGGATTTCAAATTCCACTTCCACTTCTCCATTCACGCTTGGCGTGTTCTGAGACATGATGCTTCCTAACCTTTCCAACTAAAAAGGTTTCACCAAAAAGAAAAAATCTTGCGCAACCTGTGCTGCTAAACTAGACTAGTGATGTACAAGAAATCACTGCCGGTCAAGTGCAATTATTAGGTCAAAATCCGCACCGCTGTCCAACAATGTTAGAACTGGGGGTCTCTAGTTGGCAGAGGTAAGTACCTTAGACCAAGTAGGGACCCTTGCTTCTAGTCAGGGTGAAGGAATAACCCTCTGAGATAACCCCTGCTCACCCTCTAGGTAGCTTGGCGCGAGCAGTCTAGGCTAAACAGAGGCAATGTGGATAACATTTGCACTTAACACAACAGTAATCCCCAATCCACCACAAACTGAGACCACACAGGTAAGTATATTTTATAAAAATATATATCTTTATCTAGTTTCAGCAAGGTAAATCAAACAGTTGCACGATGATCACTTCTTTAGAAAGATGTATCACTTAATCTTAATGGTTGCACTTAATCTTTATGGTTATATTTAATTTCAGGAAGTTCTTAGGTAAAAGATCAGTCTCAAGTCTCTTAAAATCAGTAGTAAAGAAATAAGCACTACTGATTTATTCCAGGCAAAAATGTGCTCTCAAAAACGAGCACTCCAAACCCTGCCCACGAGTAGTCATACTACTTTTAGGCCTTAGGCGCTGCAAATGCGCTCCCTCGCGAGGCCCGTGGACTCTTTCCTTCCCCCGGTTCCACCTCACTCCTTCGTGGACCTCAGGCGCCCTGGGCCGAGCAGATCTCCCTCGTCCCCGCCCCGGCCGGTCCCCTTTCTTCTCCCGCCCGCTCTCGACAATCCAACGAGCGGCGGGGGAGGTGGTGCAGCTCACCTTGTGGGGGGACGGCAGGCCAGGGGTGCGGGACGCTTCCGGATCCCTCGGCGGGGTCAGGTCACTTCTTCCCGGGTCCGGCGGTGATCAGGCGGCACTCGAAGGGGTCCCGATGACGGGGACCAATCCGGTCGCGGCACAGGGGGCGAGCCTCCAGCAGCACCCGGGAGTCAGCCAATGGCAGTGCGGCTCCCGGGACAGGCAAACAATGACGCTCCGCTCCTTCGGCCAATCACGCACGACAACGCTGATGACGCTGCGCCGCACGGGCCAATCCCGTCGCGGCGTTAGTGAGGGGGCTCGGCTCCCTCAGCCAATGGGAGCGCGGCGGCTTCGTTCTTCGCTGCTTCAGCTCCCTCAACGATCGGCAATCTTCTGGGGGTACTCCTGGCCCTGGGCCGCAATGGTGATTTGGCGGCAAAGGGTTTTTGAGGGCGCGGGTCACGAATAGACCCCCCTCTCGGCCTCACAACCCCTTGGGAGCGGATTTCACGAGGGGAGGCACCACAAGCCTCCGACCCTCACTGGGAATGTGCCGATGAGCACACCGATCCCCTCCTCACGCTCCCCAGTCGAGTACCACACGTCCCCAGTCACCACAGCACGATCTTGCAGCTGCTTTTGGGCAAAGCTTTAGGAACCTCTAACCCTGGGTTCCCAACAGGAGGCCAGCTCTTCTCAGGCCCTTGGAGATTCAAGTTGTAGACACAGCACACAGCAAAGTCTTGGCAGTTTCAAGCAGGCAGGGTCACAGCACACAGCAAAGTCCCTTTCTCCTCCTCAGCTTCCAGTTAGACAGCAGAACAGGTCAGCCCTTAGAGCACACAGCAAGGCAGTCTTCCTTTAGTTCTCCAGCCGTCCTTCTTCTAGCGGAGGTTCCTCCTTGATTGCCGAATTTCAGAATCTAAACTTCTGTAGTCAGGGGTCCTTTCCTTATACCCCTCAATGTCTTTGAAGTCCTTTGAAGTCTTTGTGCAAGGGGGCCCTGGGCCCGGTCTAAACCAGTTCTGGGGGTTGCGGAGCACTGAGGTGTTTCTGGTTTTCTTCTTCCTGTCAGCTTCAGGGTCAGAGGTGTCAGTTGGCCGGCAGGAGGGAGCTAGCATGGGGGGCAGGCAGGCACAGCCCAGCACTATCAGGCGTTTCTTCCTCCCACCTCCCTGGCAGCAGATGTGCCCTTTCATCCCCGGGCTGGCTCCGACCCTCTCCTCCGGGGGCTCTGCAGCCCCCCTGTCACACCCAGACCAGACAGGCATTCCACAAACCCAGGCACACAGAAAGGTTTAGACAAGAGAACAGCCACTTTCTAAAAGTGCTATTCTCCAACACAGGATTTAAAAACAACCTTCACCAAAGGGTGTGTTATCAAATTCTGAGTTCAGGGATATCTATCACTCATGCCCCATCTTGTTCCTATGGGAAGATAGGCTGGCATCACATGGGGCCAGCCTCTTCCATGTTGCTCTATGGAGCAAGAGCCCCTTACAGCAGTGAGCACATAAAATGGCTGCTGCTCACTACCAGAGCATGTGACCTGCACTAGTACATGCTCTACCTTATCTATACACTGCACCCTGCCCAGGGAGGTACCTTGAGCCTTCCATAGGGGTGACTGATGTGCACAGACAGGGAAGGGTTAGGCCCAGCCAGTGGAGACACTGGCCAGGGGGACATGGCAGTCCACTGACTGCTCACAGGCCCTGCGCTGGCAGGCCTGAGTCCTTTTTAGGGCTACTCATGTGGGTGGCGCAATCTGCGCTGCAGGCCCACTAGTAGCATCTGTCATCACCAGCCCTAGCACACACAGTGCACTTTACTAGGGACTTCATGGTGATACAAATATGCCAATCAGGTATATTCAATCAATATGGCAATTTACAGAGGGAGCACTTACACTCTGACACTGATCAGCAGTGGCAGAGTGTCCAAAGCATCTAAACCAGCAAAAACGAAATCCAGCACAGCATCAAAAACACATGAGTCAGAGGCAAAAAGATGGGGGAAGAACCACGCCAAAGGTGTCAGGTCTAACAGCAAAGCTCTGCACGCTCCACAGCAGATCAGAGTTGGCTCGCCGCACACCTCCCCCATTAATATATAACTTGAAACTAACTTAAAGCAATTAAAAACACTTACCTTTTAACCGTGGCATCCCCGGGCTGCCCTCCTCGCTACTTCACCATTAGAAATACTGCTTAAGAAAACTGCGCATGCGTGCACGCCCGCGCATTTCTTGTAAGAAATGTGCATGCCCGGGCCTGCCCTCCTCTCTTCTCCACCATTAGAAATACTGCTTAAGAAAACTGCACATGCTCGGGTGTGGCCGCTTGCGCAGTTTGCTTAAGCAGTATTTCCAATGGCGAGTAAAAGGAGGAGGGCAGCCTGGGGACGCCACAATTAAAAGGTAAGTGTTTTTAAATTGTTTTAAGTTAGTTTTAAGTTATATAATAATAGGGGGGTGGAGGCGGGCGGCGTAGTGGAGCTACGCAGAGTCCCACGGAGTTTATTGCCAACTGCCTGGTACTCTGCGTAGCCACGCTATGCACACTACGCCCAGGGTTAGTTTTAGGGGGTCAATAGGATTGGGCGTTTATTAATTCCCCCCTTCCTGTTAGCCACATACTTAATTGGGTGCACTTGCAGGAGTGATTAGCTTACAGACAGCAGGTATTTAAGTTCCTGCCTGCTGGATGTCTGTGCTTGGTTTTAGTTCCAGTTCTTTGTCACCGGGAGGTCTATGCCGACCGCCCCTGTTACGCCCGTGGTTCTCTGGATCGATTCCCGGCAGAGGATTTGTTGCATCGGGATTTGGACAGACTTGCTTGGACCCTCGCTGGGGCAATTCTTACTTTAATACCCACTTCCATTACTGGGGTTTTCCTTTTCGTTTGGTTATTGGACCTCTTTTACTGAGGGACACAGGTGAAGTAACTCGGCTGCGTTCCTGTCTTCCCTTCTCGCAGTTCCTGTATTTTTGTATCTTGTCCATATCGTTATGGGCAATTTGGGCAGTTTTTACGGAGTAGTTCCAAGCCGGCAGTTCTATGGATTCTCAGTTTTCTGTTTGGCTCACCTTGTGTCTTTTTCCCCCTAATGATTATGTTTTAAGAGTAGGTGGTGTTTAGGGGATCAGGAATATTGGACATTTCAAAAGCCTTTTCCTCTTGTGGATTGCCTGCACTACGTCCTGTTTTTCGACTGACAAGTTGGAATCAGTCATTCTCAAGTACTTCTTTCCTCAAGGCAACTCGACCATAGTGAGGGGATATGTTATGGTATTTAGTTTTTATAAAGCGCACAGCTACTCGATAGAGTGTCCCGGCGCTGGGCTGAGCGTATAAAAACATTACAGGGTGCCCCATTACATATGTTGATCAAGGTATAACCATGTTTTAAGTTGTTTTCTAAAACATCCTAAGTCATCCAGTTGTCTAAGAGTGGCATCCGATTGCATAGACGGGCCACTTGTACCTGAAAGGAGCATCCACCCCTACATGAGTGGGCAAACCTAGGCACTGTCATCAGATGAAGTTGTGAGGATCTAAGGTTTCTGCTAGGAGTATAGAAAACCACCAGCTTCCTAATGTACGGGGCTCCGAGGCCATGGAGAGCTTTAAAGGCCAGCACAAGGGCCTTAAAGTAAATTCTGTTGCAAGTAGGTAGCCAGTGAAGATTCCTTAGATGAAGAGAGATCCGTTCTCTTGGACCCAGCATGAGGATTACTCTGGCGGCCATGTTTTGAATAACTTGAAGTTTATGCAGGAGGCCAGCCAGAATGCCCAAATAGAGGACGTTAGCATAGTCCAGTCTAGATGTTATGAGAGCTTGGACCATCGTGCTTCTATGAGTGAGCGAGAGAAGAGGGAGCAACTTCGGAGCATTTTCAGGATGCTATAACAGGTACCGGCGTCCGAATTTCCTTGAGTTTTCATGTAAAGGGAAGCATCCAATTTTACCCCCAGATTTCTCACTGCTCCTGCCGATGGCTGTGGAGATGGAGTATCACCTGGCCACCAGCCTCTCCACGCTTCCTGAGTAAATGGACTTCATTCTAGTTACAGACCTGAGGCTTTGGGTCTGGTGGAGGTCAATGGGACTTTGAAATCCAGACTTTCCAAACTGTGCGCCGCCTCGTCTTTGAAATGACCTGATATTTTGCTGCTTGTGTTGATGAGTCTATGCAGCGTACCTGACCGTAGAACAGAATTGGCCCCCATGAAATCATCATGGGCAGGGCAATAAGGTTACTGGCTGTTGGAAGGTGGATTATTAGTAAGGGTAAGCGTAGCGTAGGGGTAAACATTACTAATCCCACTCCAGTGAGTGCAACATTAGGGAAAGTGTTGGATAGCGGAGGGGTTAAAATTACTATTCTCACTCCAGGGAGTGCAACAGTAGGGAAAGTGTTGGATAGCGAAGGGGTAAAATTACTATTCCCACTCCAGTGAGTGCAACAGTTGGGAAAGTGTTGGATAACGTAGGGGTAAAAATTACTATTCCCACTCCAGTGAGTGCAACAGTAGGGAAAGTGTTAGATAGCGTAGGGGTTAAATTAACATACTTATTAACTAAATCTTTTTTTTAAATAAATAACATTTACAAAATTTCATTAACTAGGAAATTGATATTAAATAGCAATAACATTAAATTAATATTTACTTAAATAAAATTAAATTACTTCCCACCCTTCTCCCCATAAACAAACAATTTGCTACACATAGAAATAAACCTAATTAATGTAATTATCAATTAATTAATTAATAAAAATGAATTGCCAATTAATAATAAATTAACAATAAATTAATTAACAACAAAAACAAATATAAACAATAATAAATTAATTCTAATTAATATATTTATAAATTAATCTATTATAAAAAATTAATTATCAATTAAATAATTAACGATACATTAATTATCAATAACAATAGATTAAAACATATTAATTAATTTATGATAATTACATTACTTCCCACCCTATTCCCCTATAAACGCACAACCCGCTACACATAAAAATTAACATAATGTAATTATCAATTAATCAAATAATAAAATGTAATTACCAATTAATAATAAGTATTGTTGAATTTACAAATACCAATAAACAGATTTAACAAAAAAATAATAAATGAATTAACAATCACAATAAATAAAAATAATAATACATTCATTATAATTATTTTGATGATAAATTAATCAATTAATAATTCATTAACAATACATTAATAATCAATAACAATACATAAAAACATATTATTTAATTAATTATAATTACATTACTTCCCACTCTATTCCCCTATAAACCCACAACCCGCTCTGATACTAAAACGCAAAATGTATTTTAGAAAAATTACTAATTTCTAATCATTTAATACATATATTTAAAAATAATAAAACTACATTACAAAAAATGTTAAACATTAATAATATCGATATTATTCACAACAAAACTTTTGCTAACAATATTACTTACTTCGATATTATTAACATCAATATTATTTACTTCGATATAAAAAAAAACTATATTACTTACAGTAAGGTCGATATGCTGGTCAATGATATTCTTGACATCGATATTCTGTCCCTACGATATAAAAAATGCGATATTACTGTATGTCGATATAAAAAAATCGATATTTTTACTGCTCTCCCATAATCCCACCAGTAGGAGTAATTCTGAATGATCTGCAAATTAGAAAGCGGTCACCTATAGTGGATAAATTGTCTACTAGTATCACACATTCTTTGTTACTTGTAAATACTGAGAGGCTTGCGATAAGGTCTATGGTTTTGCAAAACAGACTTGTGCTAGACCTTTTACTTGCAAAGGGGGGGGGCGGAGTCTGCAGGGTGTTAAAAGTTCCGCAAGGCTGAACTTATATCTCAGACAAAAGCAAGGATCTGGAGAAATATATTTAGAATATATCTGGGTTGACAAAAGAATTGAAAGAGTTAGAAGTAACAGGTGCTTGAGAAGCTATTTGAAGTGGATTTGCTTGAATAGGCAAGTGGTTTAGAAGCTTCGGAAGTGGAATAGTGGGCGCAATTTTGAAAGCTCTTTTGAAAATTGTCCTTTGTGCAACATTCCTACGTATGATCTTTAAGGGATACTAGAATGCATAAGTTAGACAGGGAGTGAAGAGGAAGCGAGCAGAGATAGAGGAGAGTCAGCTTAAATATTATGATGACATAAAAGGCCTGGAAGACTCTAGATGAAAGACGCTCAAGACCATAAGCTTTTAGATGGTTCATTTGATAACATCAGATTGTAATCTGTGATAACTTGATTCGCATTCAGCTGGAGCACTGGAGCAGAATAAATTGACTCCGCCTTATTGGTTGACTAGGCCATATATATATTTATACATGGCCTAATGTACTTGTGTGATGTAACATTATTGGTGTAATATGATGCACTAACAGTACAGAAACCACATTCACTGAGTAATGTCAACATATATACATATATATATATTACCTACTGGTGGTCGCTAGTAGGTAATTATAGTTAGGACCTAGTTTACATAGGAAGAGCATTTTTTGTTTTGCTTATAACTTTGGCGTCGTTTAATGAATCTTCATGAAATTTTCTAAACAAATTCTTGGTTCATGTCAGCTCCTATGTTGAAAGTTTGGGAGTGAATCATCCAGGGGGGATGAGAAAAAAGGGGGGTCCCAAAACATGTTTGCTGCATGGTAATTTCCATAGGAAACTTTAGACAAGGCTACAGGTCGAACGGGTGAACGGAATTACCCCAAATGTGGCAGGGAGAAGGGTCTTGGTCTAGAAAGTACGCTTTTTTTTATTTGGTGTAAATCCGTTTAGTAGTTTTGGAGAAATGTCGAAATTTACAGATATCGATATTTGGGAATTCTGCCATCTGATTGGCTGAGGCGTTACGAGCACAAGCTTGCTGTTTATTGGTTGCTAGGAAGTGTTGGCCGCCATTTTGTGATTCTGTTGAAGCGAGCAAGGGTAAAAAAAGACAAAAAAAGTAGGAAAGGAGGGTAGGAACACTGTAAGCTCTGTGGGGGAGGGTGAAGTGAAGTAGTCACTCCTACCGGTCTGAAAGTGCAGTGAGCCTAAACCGTGAGCTCATTGTTGTAAAGTGATGTGCTCTGTTCTTTGTAGCACACGCACGCAAGTAGTGTTAGTACGCATTTATACCATACAGGGAGTAGGAAGCGAACTACTGACCGCTATTGTGCGTTTATACTGTCCCGGAAGCGAAGTACTCACGCCTACCGGTGTGAAGACTTGGGGATCAAACCGAGGTGATTGCTGTAAAGGGATGAGCTCTGGGCGCTGTAGTATACGTGTGCAAGCAGTGTTAGTTGGTGTTTATACTATACAGGGAGTGGGAAGTGAACTACTGACCGCTACCGTGTGTTTATACTATACTGGAAGCAAAGTACTCATGCCTAGCTGTGTGAAGACTCGGGATCAAACCAAGCGGATTGCTGTAAAGTGACGGGCTCTGGGCGCTGTAGGGTACTAGCCGCTGTAGTATAATTGTGTAAGTAGTGTTAGTATGCGTTTATAGTATATAGGGAGTGGGTAGTGAACTACTTTCTCCTACTGGTCTGAAGACTCGGGGATTAAACCGTGAGCCTAAATCGGGAGCTCATTGCTGTAAAGTGATGTGCTCTGGGCGCTGTAGTATACCTGTTGAAGTAGTGTTAGTTTGCATTTACATAATACAGGGAGTGGGAAGCGAACTACTCACCCCTACCGGTCTCATGACTCCTGGATGAAACCATGAGCTCATTGTTGTAAAGTCATGTGCTCTGTGTAGTATTCCAATGTAAGACTTAGTAGAATGATAGTATGTAATTCTACTAGAATGTAAGTATGTCATGTTAGAATGTAGGGCTGTCATGAGGGGAACCTTGGGGAGTTTGTACACAGTGCTGGAGAAGAGGGTTGCCTTGCTGTCTGCTCCTGTTGGTGGGTGTCTTGTTTTCCTCCAATAAATCTACTTATTGGATCCACTGCTGTCTGCCTCTTCGCTACATAAATTTGGCGACAAGCAGGAGAAGGTAAAAAGAAGGCAGCACTCACCAATACTTCAAAGTTGCTAGCGTTGTGCTGAAGACCCGTTTTCTTCGTGTAGCTGTTTCTACTCATCCCAGGGTCATCGGCTCATTGAACTATGTCATCCGACCTCTGGTAGGATTTATATTTTTTGATAATGTACTTCCTCTGCCTCTTCACTACACTCTGGTCGCTGTACTACACCTGTGTAGGTAGTGTTAGCATGCATTTGTACTGACCAATCCATCATGGTCCTAGGGAGCGTGACCTCCCAGGCACAGCTCATACAATGTCCTGGGGTGTGCATCTGCGGTACATTTATGTTTGCTATTAGAGGGCGGGTGCATGGCTTCCACCCTGTGATAGCAAATACTTGTTTGACTAGTTGAAGCGAGAGGAGGAAAACCTCATATCGCTTTAATAGAGCGGATCCGGATGGTAAAAATGGAGAAAAAAAAATGCGAGGTCTCACTCGTTGATTTAAATTAGGCTCCTGGTGGGTAATGTTCCGTGGCTAATCCTATCATATTGCGGGGTCTCTGTAGGACTGGGGATCTTAATGTCACATGTATATTAGGCGCGAAAGGACACAGAGACGTTTCTTAGCCTAGGGGATTGCCACCTTCTCGGTATTGTTTACCTATTATTCGGGGGGATTCGAAGGCCAACTGAAGTCTGAGGATCGCCACCTTCCGAGCTTTACTTAAATATGCAGGGTGGGCCTCGGCAGTCCCTGAAGTAGCGGTGGTCAATGGCAGTCACTTATTGGTTCTGTAATCACACGGGCAGTACTCATGGTGTTATAAAGTGATACATGCATAGAACCCTTGCAGTTGTAGAACTACGCAGGCTTCATTTATGTAATAGTCTATTGGTTTATATTTGGTAGGTGCACTGCAAAATTACAAATGTTTTCTCTCAAAACCTCCTATAAACAGACGATTTTCACAATCAACTACAGACAAGTGTTGTCAGAAAAAGAAGACCTATACACTCACTTATTTATTGGAAAAAAATAATGTTTATTAAAACAACACAAATAAATGGAAACACAGGTTTATTAGAACAAACAACATATTACATGAAATACGTGGGTGGGACTCCTCCGGAAGCAGCGTACAAAACCTGAAAGACAAAAATGAAACATAAGTATGTGTGCCATGTGGAAGAGGAAAAGAAACGTAGTCCGAATGAAAGGAAGATAGTGAGAATGGGAGGGAGAGGGAGTGGGTGGAAGGAAGAAGGGGAGGGAGAGTCAAAAGAACAGAGGGAGAAGTAGACAGAGCATCAGCCTATTGCACCCAGCCCTCAGTGTTTACGTCTCGTCACCCGTTTGTCTAGGACACAGGAGTCCGCGAGCAAGAGTGTGGTCAAGCAAGTCCTTAAAATGAAACATATGAATGAGGCCAGAGATTACATTATTAGCTACGGGAACATTGCTTGCCTGCCTGCACCTGTGCACCCAGGGTGCTTCACCCCAGCACCTTCCCCCGCACTGGGCTCAATTGTAGGTCCTGCGCACCGAGGCTTCACTGCTCACCTGCCGCCATCAGTGTCTCCAACGACGTGTTGGTGTAAGCTCCGAGTCCGGGGTATCTTTGTAGGGTGGGAGAGCAGGTCTCCGGTTGGGGACTTTGTCTTGATACCATGATGGAAGGCGTCAGAATTCCAAAGGCATCATGACGGGGTGAGCACCAGCTCCACCCATTTTGGCTCAATCAATTCAGTGTCTGAAGAGGGAGAAATAATTTAATGGTGGAAGCGTCTGGAGGTAAATGAAGGTTTAAAAGAAAACACCAGTTGAGTGCAGCCTTCGTTTTTGAAGTATGATCTACCAACAGTTAGTGGTAATCGTGGTTCAAAGAGGACTTGGAGTGCACGAGAATACATAAGTTTAAATACTAATATGTTATGCTAAGCTTTACATACAAAGGAACAGAGCACATGCTAGAAACATAAGGTGCGCGTGTAATGAAGTGGAGGAAGCCTGTGTGCATGTACACTAGTAATGAGCTCACTACAGTGGCCTAAAAGCCAACACCACGTGTCTGTAGGGCAGCGCTGCGCGCTGGCTGAGGTCTACAGTACGGTCCAGCAGGTCCTTAAAATGAGACCAACATGTGAGTGAATGAGGTGAGAGATCACATCATTACACACGGCAACATTGCTTTTTCACACCTGCGCACCCAGGCTGATGCAGCCCACCCCTCCCGCATCACTGTGCTCAACACGTGTCTGTAGGGCAGCGCTGCCCGCTGGCTCAGGCCTACAGTACGGTCCAGCAGGTCTTAAAAATGAGACAGAGATGTGACTGAATGAGGTCAGAGATCACATCATTACGCAGGGAACTTCGCTTGTTCACACCGGCTCACTCAGGCTGATGCAGCCCACCCCTCCCGCAGCACCGCACTCAATTGGAGCCACTGTGCACCCAGGCCCCACTTATCACCTGCTGTCATTGTTGTGTGCGCAATCACTAGAAGCAGCAGTGTTCACAATTCAGTTGCGGTGTTCTTTGCAGGACGGTGTACACGTCATGGATCCCTTTTTTTTAATTGCGCATTGTGATATGCGAGGTGGATGCGGCCATATCACATGAGGAGTGTGGAAAAACTGGAACATGTGGCGTCGTCGTTATCCTATTTATAAGTAGGCAAAGTGGGCTGGGCTTGCGTAAGCCAGGACAGCGTAGGGGTGTGAATCATTGTTCAGGGATCTGGGCGTTGTTCAGTTCTGGCCTGGCCAGGAAGAGTGGGTATGTATATTTCTTTGACAGTTTTGACGTTGCAGAATGCGCAATTTATATTAATGTAGCATGTATCGGGAGGGCGGCAACTATTGCTAATGAGATGCTGTTCAAAAAGATTGAATGGCGAACATTACATGTCGTTATCAAGGTTGTGGATATTCGCAGACATGCATGTCAATGGGTTGCGGTATGATTGAAAGTGTTGCTATCGCGAAGCGTACACATGTGAATGTGCTCAGATGGAGGGAGGATCAGCAGTGAGGCTAGGTCAAACACAGTGATAACGCCCATTACAGTAAAGCAATGTATGTCAAACGTGAATCTGAAATTTTCACATATAACACACTACTATATTGGTAAAGTCTGACAACAGAGCAAACAGCAATACAAATCTACACATTACCGTTTACTGTTTGTCACATGTGATCTAGGATGTGCACTCTGCCCGTGGATGATGATAGTCCTTAGAGCCACCAATACCCAGGCCGAAAGGCAGCACTATAATGTGCACACACACACACCAGGGGCATCGTGTAAAACACATTTGTTATTTTATGTAACGTTTGAGATGCATGGCCATCACACGTGGAACGCTTAATGTACAGATCATGAATATTGATCAAGATGATTGTTGCATGTTGTGTGTAGTATAAGATATGTGTACACATAAAACAAACTTTTCACAAAAGCTGTTTAAGGTGAAGCGGTGTCTCTCATCAAACGCTGTAGACAGAATGACTAAAATGGGTGGGGTCGTCCAACTGTTACAAATGCTTTTTTCTAAGGTTACATGGCAATCGTGCACTGAGCGTGCAAGGAGGCCGCACTCGACGCAATTTTGAGAAAATATATTTATCATAATATAGGTTTATTGCAGTTAGAAATATATAAATGTTTAAAATATTTTAGATTATTGCTTGCTGTCATATAAAGTTTAAGGTTATTTAGATATACTTTTGCGACAAAAAAAAGAGGGAATGGCGTACACCATACGTCTGTGACGTAACAGAGGGCCTGGTGGCATGCACTCGTCACATAAGCAAAGCGCAGCGGGCACGACCCCATACGCACGTATGTCATTTGAGATGTCATCAGTGATGTAATTGACCATGTCATGAGTGATTGTGAGACGGCGTTCCAGAGAGCCCCGTCGGCCGCCACCCTCCCCCCCCTGCGCACTCCTCGACCATTACCTCCGGGACTGCTACTCCAGAGCCAGAGCGCCATTACCGAGACCGGACTCGGACCGCCAGCATTGACAGGGGAAACCCCGCCCTTCTCTCTCCCGCAGGGACCAACCCGAGCACCTGGTCCGGAGGAACCATATCGCGCTGACCCCGGAAGTCCCGCCCCCAAGGCAGCGCCAGCACAGGATAAAAACGAGGAACCAGCAGAACCCATCGTCGGAGTTTCGTGGCAGGACCCTCTGGCTGGAGACGGAGACGGAGAAGGAAAGCAGGAGTACGACGAAGACGTGTGGACGGAGGAGTGGTGGAATCCAACGGAGGTGGCTGGAGAGCGGCCGTAACTCAGCGGAGAGTTACGGCGGACCGCGTGAGTGCCTTTTCCCTTCCTATTCCCTACTCATTAGGAGTCCCTGTGTAGTCCCTGTAAAAATCCCCCTTCTCCATAGTCTCACCACCCCTGCACTGTATAAATACTGTAGAGCACCTCACAACAGCCCCCCCCTCTCTCACGTCCCTCCTTGGCACCCTCTCTATCTTCCTACCCTGCAGTCCCTTTCCCGGTACCCTCCTTTCCTCACTGCCTGTTTCCGCCCCCCCTCGCACTATCCGGGTGACGGTGAGCGGTGACCACTGCGTAGAGTTCTGGATAGGACTAACGGTCCCTTGTATTTTTGTTTCCTCTCTCACTGCCCTCCGTGGACCTTCCCCGACATCGGAGCCTACCCTGGAGAGCCTCAAGACCCCGTGCTGCAGTGAAGAGCCGGACCAGAGATCATCGCCTGGAGCCTCCCGTCCTCTCGCTTGTGACCTTCCTTGTTGTTCCACGCTAATAAATATCCGCTATTGCTCACTACCTACGACCTCCTCGCCTGATTTTCCAGCCCGCTACACCCACTACCCCACATCTGGTGTCAGAAGTGGGATCAGCCGGAAGCATGGAGGCTGTGGTCAAGAAGATGGCGGAATCCCAGGAACAGTTCAGTAAATTGATGGAACAATTCCTAAAAACCGCAGAGGACGATAGAGGACAGCTACATGACGTCCTGAAGGGCCAGGGGCTGGCCCACGAGCAAACCATGGGAAAGCTAACGGATGCCCTGGGGCAACAACGGCCGGTGACCTCTCTCCCCTCTGTAGTCCTGCAAAAGTACGTCCCAGGGGAGGATCCGGACTACTTTTTCACCAATTTCGAGCGAATAGCCCAAGCCGCCAACTGGCCGGTGGACCGTTGGGGCCAATACCTGGGGCCGCTCCTCACAGGCGACCTACAAGCGGCATATCAACAGGCCAATATACAAGGCAACACCCCGTATCCTGACATTAAGCGGTGCATATTGGAACGCCTTGGCATCGACGATGACACCTATAGGGTAAAACTACGCCAAGCCAGGGAGAAACCACAAGAGAACCCGAGGGCCCTTTCATTCCGGATTCGGGACCTCGCGAATCGGTGGCTACGGCCTGAGACATCTACCAAAGAGAACATCATGGAGAAGATATACCTGGAGCAGTTTCTTACCTCCTTACACCCGGCCACTCAACGCTGGGTGAGACAGCACTCCCGGCTCACCCTGGAGACGGCCATAGAGATCGCGTCAGCGTATAGCCGGGCCCAGGAGCTCCAACGGGGGAAGGAGGAACACCCCCACAGGCCCACGTCTGCTCTCACCACTCGCCCTAACAGGCCACCAGCTGCCCGACGCCCGGAACCAACCCCCCTTTTTCCTCCCCCGGTTGTGTTTCGAACCCCTACTCCTGGACCCCAGTGTTATTCATGCGGAGGGTTCGGCCACATTGCCCGCATGTGTCCACAGAAGGAGGAGCCGATGGAGGTCGGCTTTGCGAGGAACTATCTGTGCACCCCTCCTGGGTGTTCTCCCCCACCGTTCCACTGTCCTGTGTCAATTGACGGTCAAAACCTCATGGCCCTTGCCGACTCCGGTTGCCGTCAGAGCGTTGTTAGACCACAGGACCTCGCACACCCGGTCACTGGTCCGACCGGCCTCGTAGCCATTCAATGTGTCCATGGCGACACCAAACAGTATCCCACGACGCAGGTGCGAGTACAACACTCCAAAGACCCCGGCTCCTGTCTCACAGTTGGACTAGTACCCGCCCTTCCTGAACAGGCCATTCTTGGGAGTGATTATCCGGGACTGCCTACACTCTTACATGACACCTCTGACTCCCTGGCTCAGTGGTGGAAGGAGGCACCGTATCCGGGACAACCCGACCTGACGACGTCCTCCAAACCTTACAAACCTAAAAGCCAGAAAAGAAGAGAGAAGAAGGAGTACGTCGGCGCTTATCCCGCTATTGTGGAAGAACACCCGTGGCAGACCGACCGGGAATTCAGGGCGGCCCAGCAGGAAGACCCACTCCTGCAGGAAGCCTGGGGAAGAGCCCTTGATCACGAGGACCCCTTGCAAGTAGGTCCTTACTTCTATAAGAAAAATGGGCTCCTGTACAGAAAAGGGGGTATCCAACAAAACGCCCAACTGCTTATCCCCGGTCCCTTTCAAGACAAAGTCCTTTTCCTGGCACACAGTCATCTTCTAGGGGGACACTTCGGGGACGAGAAGACCAGCCAAGCAGTCTTGGAGAAATTCTATTGGCCAGGCGTATACCAAAGAGTCAAAACCTACTGCCGGGAATGCGTAGTATGCCAAAAAAACAGCCGTCACAAACCTCCCCGTGTTCCCTTACAACCCCTCCCTCTCATAGACGTCCCCTTTAGCCGTATAGGGATGGATATTATCGGGCCCCTCCTGCCCTCCCGTAGCGGGTGTCGCTATGCGTTGGTCATAGTCGACTATGCCACCCGCTTTCCGGAGGCCATTCCCCTGCGCCAGCCCACTACCCAGACGATAGCCAAGGCCCTGATCTCCTTGTTTTCTCGGGTTGGGTTTCCCCGGGAAATACTGACCGACCAGGGCACTCCTTTTGTTTCAGCTCTCATGAAACGTGTCTGTTCAGAGCTTGGGATCAAACAGATTAGAACGTCTGCGTATCATCCGCAAACGGACGGGTTGGTGGAGCGTTATAACGCCACCTTGAAGCAGACGCTGAAGAAACTTTTGGGCCTAGAAGCAAAAAAATGGGAAGACATGCTTCCCTTGGCCTTATTCGCTATCCGCTGCAAAACGCAGAGTAGCACCGGATACTCCCCATTCGAACTGCTGTATGGGCGTCCTCCCCGTACCCTGCTAGACATGGCACGGGAGGCATGGGAGGATGAACCGGATCGCACTCGGCCGCTTCCCGAATATCTGGAGAATCTAAAAACTCACCTGTCCATGATCCGTGACATTGTCCGACAAACCTTAGGGACCGCCCAAGACAGCCAAAAGAGGCAATACGACAAAGGCACACGCAACCGCGTCTTTGCTGTCCAGGACTTAGTCCTCCTCATGATGCCCTCATCCGACCAGAAGCTTCTGGGACAGTGGCAAGGTCCCTACACCATCCTCAGACAAGTGACCCCAGTCACTTACGAGGTGGAATTAGACCCCACACGAGGCACTTCCCAGATTTTTCACGTGAATTTATTGAAAAAATGGGAAGGGCCCCGACCGGTGCTGTCCGGAACCAGTAAAAGGCCCCCCTTCTCTTTCGACCCCTGTCTTGACCCTGATCTAAACCCTGTACAACGCCAAGAACTGCAACAAACCCTAGTGTCCCTGAAAGAAGTCTTCTCCTCTACCCCGGGCCGAACCAAGGTTACGGAGCATACGATAGAAACAGAACCGGGGAAGGTTGTCCGACTGAGACCCTACCAGGTACCAGAGGCCCGCCGGACGGTTATCCGTCAGGAGATAGAAGCCATGCAACAGATGGGGGATCATCGAACCCTCAAACAGCGAATGGAACTCCCCTATAGTTCTGGTGCCAAAGCCTGACGGGTCGGTCCGTTTTTAAATAGATTTCCGGGAGGTCAACAAGGAGTCCAGCTTCGACACCTATCCCTTGCCCCGGGTAGACGAAATGATCGAGCGGATAGGGAAGGCGAAGTTTATTTCTACCCTTGACCTCTGCAAAGGGTACTGGCAGATACCCCTAAGGGAACAAGACAAAAAGAAGACTGCCTTTTCTACCCCTGAGGGCTTATACCAGTTCATAGTCATGCCCTTTGGTCTTCATTGCGCCCCAGCCACCTTCCAACGCGCCATGAACCAGGTCCTGCGACCTCATGCCCAATACGCAGGCGCCTATTTAGACGACATCATTATCTTTAGCGACAGCTGGCCCCAACACTTGAGGCATCTGTCCAGCGTAGTCTCCTCCTTGGGCTCATTTGGATTTGCCATCAATCCAGCCAAAACCACCTTAGCGGCGAAAACGGTCAAATACCTGGGGTATCTCCTGGGGGATGGCATGATAAGACCCCAAGAAAGCAAAACCATGGCCATCCGGTCCCTTCCTTTTCCCCAAACAAAAAAAGACCTTCGAGCCTTTTTAGGGCTTCTCGGGTATTACCGGCGGTTTGTGCCCAATTTTTCCCAGAGAGCTGCCGCCCTCACGGACCTCCTGAAGAAAACGAACCGTACAGACAAGGAGCTACGAAACCCCTCTCCCGAAGCATGGCATGCCTTTACGGACCTGAAAGACGCCTTGACTTCCAGTCCTGTCCTGATACCCCCTGACTATTCCTTGCCTTTTATCCTACAAACGGACGCTTCCGATCAGGGGTTGGGGGCCGTGCTCTCTCAGAAAGACTCTCTCGGCAACGAACGACCCATTCTCTACGTGAGCCGCAAACTGTTTCCAAGAGAAAAACAATACGCAGTAGTTGAGAAGGAGGCCTTGGCCATTAAGTGGGCCGTGGACAATCTGAGGTACTACCTAGAGGGCAGAGACTTCGTCCTCTATACAGACCACGCCCCCCTGGAGTGGATGGCCCGAAACAAAGGACAGAACGACAGGGTCCTACGCTGGTTCTTGTCCCTACAGCCCTTTCACTTTCAAACAAGACACCGGAAAGGCTCAGAGCAGGGTAATGCTGATTTCCTTTCCCGGTACCCCCTGACTCCACCCAGTACAGGAAGGACAGCTAGGGGAAGGGGATGTGAGACGGCGTTCCAGAGAGCCCCGTCGGCCGCCACCCTCCCCCCCCTGCGCACTCCTCGACCATTACCTCCGGGACTGCTACTCCAGAGCCAGAGCGCCATTACCGAGACCGGACTCGGAACGCCAGCATTGACAGGGGAAACCCTGCCCTTCTCTCTCCCGCAGGGACCAACCCGAGCACCTGGTCCGGAGGAACCATATCGCGCTGACCCCGGAGGTCCCGCCCCCAAGGCAGCGCCAGCACAGGATAAAAACGAGGAACCAGCAGAACCCATCGTCGGAGTTTCGTGGCAGGACCCTCTGGCTTGAGACGGAGACGGAGAAGGAAAGCAGGAGTACGACGAAGACGTGTGGACGGAGGAGTGGTGGAATCCAACGGAGGTGGCTGGAGAGCGGCCGTAACTCAGCGGAGAGTTACGGCGGACCGCGTGAGTGCCTTTTGCCTTCCTATTCCCTACTCATTAGGAGTCCCTGTGTAGTCCCTGTAAAAATCCCCCTTCTCCATAGTCTCACCACCCCTGCACTGTATAAATACTGTAGAGCACCTCACAACAGCCCCCCCCCCTCTCTCACGTCCCTCCTTGGCACCCTCTCTATCTTCCTACCCTGCAGTCCCTTTCCCGGTACCCTCCTTTCCTCACTGCCTGTTTCCGCCCCCCCCCCTCGCACTATCCGGGTGACGGTGAGCGGTGACCACTGCGTAGAGTTCTGGATAGGACTAACGGTCCCTTGTATTTTTGTTTCCTCTCTCACTGCCCTCCGTGGACCTTCCCCGACATCGGAGCCTACCCTGGAGAGCCTCAAGACCCCGTGCTGCAGTGAAGAGCCGGACCAGAGATCATCGCCTGGAGCCTCCCGTCCTCTCGCTTGTGACCTTCCTTGTTGTTCCACGCTAATAAATATCCGCTATTGCTCACTACCTACGACCTCCTCGCCTGATTTTCCGGCCCGCTACACCCACTCCCCCACAGTGATGTAATATGTGACGTCCTCACCTGTGCATTGCTGGTGCATGAGTTATAGTTAGCTCTACTAACTATAACAGGCAAATTTATCTGGTTTTAATGAGTCAAATGCCTCTTGGCACAACTGGGAACGAAACGTGTTGGCTGTGTGCCGCTTTTTAAGATTGATTGAATAAAAAGAAGCACTTTTTTTCATTCATTGTTTGCGGATCTACTTTCTACCAGTGCACCTTCCATCTCTTTATGAAAATTGTGACCTGGTTTGTTCCTTTGGACGACGGGTGCGGGAAGTGTGTTGCACCGAATTTTTTGTTATTAATGGTACATGTGGACTGGTTAAGCTGGACCCTGGTCTGTCGTTTGTTCCTTTCTTGTTAAAATGTTCAACTAACTATAACGTCCCTGAAACCTATGGTTTTTTAGTGAATTTCAAAGGATTTTTAAATGCTAATTCCTAACTATAACGTCCCTGAAACCAATAGTTTTTTTGGTGAATATATATATATATATATATATATATATCCACCGAAAGCAGGTTTGCACTTTTTGAAGGAAGCCACTCGGGGAAGAAATATTCTCATGTATTTATTATCAGCCTGCAAACAGAGAATACATCAGCAGCTGTCATCCAAATTCCTACGCCGGACGCGTTTCGGGAACTTCTCCCTTCTTCTGCGGCGTTCAAATGGCAGAAACAGTAAGCACAATCAGACGTGCACACCTTCATTTGTATACCTGCCCATGGGCGTGGCAAAATGCAAAGCATCCTGGCTCTTGTAGTGCGCCGTCCATTTCTTACCCGTGTGGGTGTGCAAAACAGTTCAAAATAACCAATGTCAATGTCTTTCCCATGTGGGTAGATGAGAATTGCTGCGATTCTGTGCCCCGCTCTGTGGCTGCCAATGAGAATGAGCGGGCGTTTCCTGCAAGTACGCCAGCCCGGTCCTCGGTCCTCTTCCAAATACTTTCGCATCTGGTGGAAACCGCTCTTCTGCGGTGGGCCTCACTTCACGACCGTGGCCGGCCGTTATAAATCCACCAAAAGCAGGTTTGCACTTTTTGAAGGAAGCCACTCGGGGAAGAAATATTCTCATGTATTTATTATCAGCCTGCAAACAGAGAATACATCAGCAGCTGTCATCCAAATTCCTACGCCGGACGCGTTTCGGGAACTTCTCCCTTCTTCTGCGGCGTTCAAATGGCAGAAACAGTAAGCACAATCAGACGTGCACACCTTCATCTACCCACATGGGAAAGACATTGACATTGGTTATTTTGAACTGTTTTGCACACCCACACGGGTAAGAAATGGACGGCGCACTACAAGAGCCAGGATGCTTTGCATTTTGCCACGCCCATGGGCAGGTATACAAATGAAGGTGTGCACGTCTGATTGTGCTTACTGTTTCTGCCATTTGAACGCCGCAGAAGAAGGGAGAAGTTCCCGAAACGCGTCCGGCGTAGGAATTTGGATGACAGCTGCTGATGTATTCTCTGTTTGCAGGCTGATAATAAATACATGAGAATATTTCTTCCCCGAGTGGCTTCCTTCAAAAAGTGCAAACCTGCTTTCGGTGGATTTATAACGGCCGGCCACGGTCGTGAAGTGAGGCCCACCGCAGAAGAGCGGTTTCCACCAGATGCGAAAGTATTTGGAAGAGGACCGAGGACCGGGCTGGCGTACTTGCAGGAAACGCCCGCTCATTCTCATTGGCAGCCACAGAGCGGGGCACAGAATCGCAGCAATTCTCATCTACCCACATGGGAAAGACATTGACATTGGTTATTTTGAACTGTTTTGCACACCCACACGGGTAAGAAATGGACGGCGCACTACAAGAGCCAGGATGCTTTGCATTTTGCCACGCCCATGGGCAGGTATACAAATGAAGGTGTGCACGTCTGATTGTGCTTACTGTTTCTGCCATTTGAACGCCGCAGAAGAAGGGAGAAGTTCCCGAAACGCGTCCGGCGTAGGAATTTGGATGACAGCTGCTGAAGTATTCTCTGTTTGCAGGCTGATAATAAATACATGAGAATATTTCTTCCCCGAGTGGCTTCCTTCAAAAAGTGCAAACCTGCTTTAGGTGGATTTATAACGGCCGGCCACGGTCGTGAAGTGAGGCCCACCGCAGAAGAGCGGTTTCCACCAGATGCGAAAGTATTTGGAAGAGGACCGAGGACCGGGCTGGTGTACTTGCAGGAAACGCCCGCTCATTCTCATTGGCAGCCACAGAGCGGGGCACAGAATCGCAGCAATTCTCATCTACCCACATGGGAAAGACATTGACATTGGTTATTTTGAACTGTTTTGCACACCCACACGGGTAAGAAATGGACGGCGCACTACAAGAGCCAGGATGCTTTGCATTTTGCCACGCCCATGGGCAGGTATACAAATGAAGGTGTGCACGTCTGATTGTGCTTACTGTTTCTGCCATTTGAACGCCGCAGAAGAAGGGAGAAGTTCCCGAAACGCGTCCGGCGTAGGAATTTGGATGACAGCTGCTGATGTATTCTCTGTTTGCAGGCTGATAATAAATACATGAGAATATTTCTTCCCCGAGTGGCTTCCTTCAAAAAGTGCAAACCTGCTTTCGGTGGATTTATAACGGCCGGCCACGGTCGTGAAGTGAGGCCCACCGCAGAAGAGCGGTTTCCACCAGATGCGAAAGTATTTGGAAGAGGACCGAGGACCGGGCTGGCGTACTTGCAGGAAACGCCCGCTCATTCTCATTGGCAGCCACAGAGCGGGGCACAGAATCGCAGCAATTCTCATCTACCCACATGGGAAAGACATTGACATTGGTTATTTTGAACTGTTTTGCACACCCACACGGGTAAGAAATGGACGGCGCACTACAAGAGCCAGGATGCTTTGCATTTTGCCACGCCCATGGGCAGGTATACAAATGAAGGTGTGCACGTCTGATTGTGCTTACTGTTTCTGCCATTTGAACGCCGCAGAAGAAGGGAGAAGTTCCCGAAACGCGTCCGGCGTAGGAATTTGGATGACAGCTGCTGATGTATTCTCTGTTTGCAGGCTGATAATAAATACATGAGAATATTTCTTCCCCGAGTGGCTTCCTTCAAAAAGTGCAAACCTGCTTTCGGTGGATTTATAACGGCCGGCCACGGTCGTGAAGTGAGGCCCACCGCAGAAGAGCGGTTTCCACCAGATGCGAAAGTATTTGGAAGAGGACCGAGGACCGGGCTGGCGTACTTGTAGGAAACGCCCGCTCATTCTCATTGGCAGCCACAGAGCGGGGCACAGAATCGCAGCAATTCTCATCTACCCACATGGGAAAGACATTGACATTGGTTATTTTGAACTGTTTTGCACACCCACACGGGTAAGAAATGGACGGCGCACTACAAGAGCCAGGATGCTTTGCATTTTGCCACGCCCATGGGCAGGTATACAAATGAAGGTGTGCACGTCTGATTGTGCTTACTGTTTCTGCCATTTGAACGCCGCAGAAGAAGGGAGAAGTTCCCGAAACGCGTCCGGCGTAGGAATTTGGATGACAGCTGCTGAAGTATTCTCTGTTTGCAGGCTGATAATAAATACATGAGAATATTTCTTCCCCGAGTGGCTTCCTTCAAAAAGTGCAAACCTGCTTTCGGTGGATTTATAACGGCCGGCCACGGTCGTGAAGTGAGGCCCACCGCAGAAGAGCGGTTTCCACCAGATGCGAAAGTATTTGGAAGAGGACCGAGGACCGGGCTGGCGTACTTGCAGGAAACGCCCGCTCATTCTCATTGGCAGCCACAGAGCGGGGCACAGAATCGCAGCAATTCTCATCTACCCACATGGGAAAGACATTGACATTGGTTATTTTGAACTGTTTTGCACACCCACACGGGTAAGAAATGGACGGCACACTACAAGAGCCAGGATGCTTTGCATTTTGCCACGCCCATGGGCAGGTATACAAATGAAGGTGTGCACGTCTGATTGTGCTTACTGTTTCTGCCATTTGAACGCCGCAGAAGAAGGGAGAAGTTCCCGAAACGCGTCCGGCGTAGGAATTTGGATGACAGCTGCTGATGTATTCTCTGTTTGCAGGCTGATAATAAATACATGAGAATATTTCTTCCCCGAGTGGCTTCCTTCAAAAAGTGCAAACCTGCTTTCGGTGGATTTATAACGGCCGGCCACGGTCGTGAAGTGAGGCCCACCGCAGAAGAGCGGTTTCCACCAGATGCGAAAGTATTTGGAAGAGGACCGAGGACCGGGCTGGCGTACTTGCAGGAAACGCCCGCTCATTCTCATTGGCAGCCACAGAGCGGGGCACAGAATCGCAGCAATTCTCATCTACCCACATGGGAAAGACATTGACATTGGTTATTTTGAACTGTTTTGCACACCCACATGGGTAAGAAATGGACGGCGCACTACAAGAGCCAGGATGCTTTGCATTTTGCCACGCCCATGGGCAGGTATACAAATGAAGGTGTGCACGTCTGATTGTGCTTACTGTTTCTGCCATTTGAACGCCGCAGAAGAAGGGAGAAGTTCCCGAAACGCGTCCGGCGTAGGAATTTGTATGACAGCTGCTGAAGTATTCTCTGTTTGCAGGCTGATAATAAATACATGAGAATATTTCTTCCCCGAGTGGCTTCCTTCAAAAAGTGCAAACCTGCTTTCGGTGGATTTATAACGGCCGGCCACGGTCGTGAAGTGAGGCCCACCGCAGAAGAGCGGTTTCCACCAGATGCGAAAGTATTTGGAAGAGGACCGAGGACCGGGCTGGCGTACTTGCAGGAAACGCCCGCTCATTCTCATTGGCAGCCACAGAGCGGGGCACAGAATCGCAGCAATTCTCATCTACCCACATGGGAAAGACATTGACATTGGTTATTTTGAACTGTTTTGCACACCCACACGGGTAAGAAATGGACGGCGCACTACAAGAGCCAGGATGCTTTGCATTTTGCCACGCCCATGGGCAGGTATACAAATGAAGGTGTGCACGTCTGATTGTGCTTACTGTTTCTGCCATTTGAACGCCGCAGAAGAAGGGAGAAGTTCCCGAAACGCGTCCGGCGTAGGAATTTGGATGACAGCTGCTGATGTATTCTCTGTTTGCAGGCTGATAATAAATACATGAGAATATTTCTTCCCCGAGTGGCTTCCTTCAAAAAGTGCAAACCTGCTTTCGGTGGATGTATATATATATATATATATATATAATATACACAGACATATATATATATATATATATATATATATATATATATATGGAAACAAGAAGGACTTATAAGCTACGTGAAGGGCACAGGGGACTTCTTAATGAAAACAAAAGATTTAGGGGTCGATTAGGATGGCGGCCGGAAATGGGTACTGTCCGCCATGGTGGGGGAAATTTTACTCCCGGCTGCGCCGCGGAGATTCCGTGGTTGGGATTAGGATAATCATGTCACGAAACTCCGACCGCGGCGGACGGATCATAACCAACACCGTCCGCGGTGGACGGAACACATCCAACTCCGTCCGCGGCGGACGGAGTCCAATGAACAACCACTGCCGCGGACGGAAATGACAGCGGAAAATATCACATGTACCGCCATACCTGTGAATACTCCGTGGCCGCAATTAGGATAAATCCGCCCGTACCACGGAACGCACAGCCATCCACGTCCGCGGCGGAAAGAATGCAACGATAACCACAGCATCACTGTGGAAGGCCAACACGCACAACATCCCTAGCGGCAAACAAATGTTAGAAAGTGTACCGCAAGTCCAAAGCAAACATACGAACATTGACAACGCCCCCCCATACACCAACACCAAGCACAAGCCACCATGACACGTCCCAAGTATCCAATAATGCACACTAGTCAACACGCCCACCTACCACCTGACTGCCAACAACCATTGAGACATGACTATAAAATGACACCCACACACTACCACAATCCTTTGCATCACAGCATTGCTGCTAGCAAGAGGCCCTATTCGAGATACTGCTAACTCACATAGAAGACACACAACCACCACCCTACCACACCCACCACACAAACACCCACCACACAAATCCTACACATCACACACCACACACCTGCACCCCCCAACTCACTCAACTCACACACTGAGCACCACACACCATGGCACCCAAAAAAAACCCTAAATTCACGGAGACAGAGTTGAGGGTAATGGTAGATGAAATAATCCGTGTTGAGCCCCACATCTTCGGGGCCCAAGTCCAGCAGACGTCCGTGGCGCAAAAGAACCACATGTGGGACAGGATCGTCACTCGGGTGAATGCGTCGGAGACTGTGCCGAGGACGAAGCATGACATTCAGAGGCGGTGGCATGACCTGAAGACCAGGGTGAAGGGCATCCGAGCTAAAAACTTTGCTAGAGCCAATCATACTGGCGGTGGCACACCCCCGGAGCCCATACCCTACACCGATTGGGAGGAGAAGGTGCTGGTGATACTACACCCAGAGAGCCTAGACGGACTTGACGAAGGAGAAGAGGCTGGTGAGTACAAACCAAGCACCACGATCAGCACGACATGGTCAGGCTCACACAACTGAGAAGAAACATCTCCTACGCCCCAACCCATGCACGTTGGACACCAACTCACAAACATGTACATGGCTCCCAACAGGCCCCCATGTTCACGGGGAGGGTGGTGGTGGTGGAGGGTGGGGTGTGTGAGAGGCCCAAACTACAACTCCCAACAGGCCCCCATGTACACGGGGAGGGTGGTGGTGGTGGAGGGTGGGGTGTGTGAGAGGCCCAAACTACAACTCCCAACAGGCCCCCATGTTCACGGGGAGGGTGGTGGTGGTGGAGGGTGGGGTGTGTGAGAGGCCCAAACTACAACTCCCAAAAGGCCCCCATGTTCACGGGGAGGGTGGTGGTGGTGGAGGGTGGGGTGTGTGAGAGGCCCAAACTACAACTCCCAACAGGCCCCCATGTTCACGGGGAGGGTGGTGGTGGTGGAGGGTGGGGTGTGTGAGAGGCCCAAACTACAACTCCCAACAGGCCCCCATGTACACGGGGAGGGTGGTGGTGGTGGAGGGTGGGGTGTGTGAGAGGCCCAAACTACAACTCCCAACAGGCCCCCATGTTCACGGGGAGGGTGGTGGTGGTGGAGGGTGGGGTGTGTGAGAGGCCCAAACTACAACTCCCAACAGGCCCCCATGTACACGGGGAGGGTGGTGGTGGTGGTGGAGGGTGGGGTGTGTGAGAGGCCCAAACTACAACTCCCAACAGGCCCCCATGTTCACGGGGAGGGTGGTGGTGGTGGAGGGTGGGGTGTGTGAGAGGCCCAAACTACAACTCCCAACAGGCCCCCATGTTCACGGGGAGGGTGGTGGTGGTGGAGGGTGGGGTGTGTGAGAGGCCCAAACTACAACTCCCAACAGGCCCCCATGTACACGGGGAGGGTGGTGGTGGTGGAGGGTGGGGTGTGTGCGACAGGAAACAGAAATGTCTACAAATCTATATAACCATGTAATGTCCACATTACTGACCAGCTCTATCTTGTCCCTCAGGTGATCGTCAACTGACTGGGGAAACCAGTACCCGGCCGCCAGCCACGCCTCCCACACATACAGGACTCTCTGGTGACGAGGACACAGGCAGCTCCGGTGCGGAGGATGGAGCGGGACCAAGCACGCAGCCAGGGCCATCTGGCTCACAGGGACTCCCGGGACCGACCAATGTCGCATGTGTGACTCCAGCGACACCTGTCTCTGTGATCTGCACAGTCCCCACCACCACCAGTACCACCAGTACCACCAGTACCACCAGTACCACGACTCCTGCCTGTGCCACCCAGCATAACCCAGCGCACGACGCTGGTCCATCGGCCTCACACACAAGCAGGGTGAGTGGGCCACAAACACAGGCAACGGGACATCAGCCAATCAGGCGAGCCACACACTGCCGTGCAGAGGAAGGACAGCTACCCCATCCAGTGGCAGAGTCCCTACAAGCCCTTGCCAGGTGTCAGGCATCATACGACCGGTCCCAGGCAAACGCTGATCGTGCACACCAGGACTCAGTGGACAACACCAACATCCTGCGCGAAATCTCTGGCTTCCTTGGCCAGATGGTGCACATCATGGGCCAGCAGGCAACGATGTGGAGGGAATGGGTTGGCCGGAACAACCCCCCCCTCCACCAATTGTCGTAGCGCCACCGCCACCGTCACCTCCGCCTCCACCGCCACCGTCACCTCCACCGCCACCATCACCTCCGCCTCCACCGCCACCACCACCACCTGTGCCCCTGGCGACGGATGTGGCCCATCAACAACCTGCCCTCCCAGCTGACTCTGTTCCACCTCAGAGACGGAGGGGCCGGCCGAGGCAGGAAGTGGCTGAGAGCAGTGTTGGAGCGCCATCCACACGCTCCAAGAGGGGACGCCAATGACAATGTCACAGCCTGTGCCAGACATTCACCCTGCTAATTATCCTGTCCCACAGACAATCATTCCCACTGGTCTGCTGGACTACCCTGACACCCCCCAATGTGGTGTCAGCACGGACATTTCATCTGCCATTACCTTCAACTCCAACTCCCTCCACCCCACTTACTTGTAAATATTCACCAGCACAAAAGCACAACCTGTAAATAAATTGCACTTACACAGACAATGATGTTCTGCCTCTATGTTTATTCACATGATTGCCTTCAGAAACAGACGTAAACAGGTTCAGGGATCGTAGTCGTACATGATCATGGCGCTGCGGGAGTGACCTAGGGAAAATCAGAGACAGCAAACACACGTCAGGAAACAGATACACACACATCACAACACAATGCACAGCAACATTACACAAACGACAACCATCACAAAAGCATGGGATGAGAGCACACACATCATGGAGACTTGTATGTCCAAAGACATGAAGACACACATATGCAACCATCACAAACAACACCCAGCTGATGAACCCCACATCCACACAACACCAGCAAACATACATGAGGCATTGTCAACCGCCACTAGAGGTAGTTACTCACATTCAAGGGAAGTAGCGATCTATGAGCTGGCGCCTCTGGTCCACACCTTCCTCCTCACCACTATCCTCATCAGTCGACATGGGTGGGATGGGAGGCCGAGGAACTTCTTCGTCTTCAGGGTCCAACAGCAGTTCAATGTCATTGCGTACTGCCAGGTTGTGGAGCATGCAGCAGGCAATCACGATCCTGCATACTTTTCCTGGTGAGTAAGGCAGGGCCCCTCCGGTCTTATCGAGGCACCGAAACCTAGACTTTAGCAGTCCAAAGGTACGTTCGATGACTCTCCGTGTCCTTCCATGTGCATCATTGTACCGCATTTCACCCGCTGTTCTAGGATTACGTAGGGGACTGAGGAGCCAGGGCCGGTTTGGGTACGCCGAGTCGCCTATGTAGGGGGATGACAGACACAAACATCACAACAAGATATGGTGGGTACCCCATGCAACACAGAGATCACAAGAGTCCCCACTGCACATTCACCAACAAGCCACGCTTGACCGGGTCGCAGATTTGCCATGAGTCGTGGGACAATGCTGCTCCGCATGATGTGGGCGTCATGTGCGGAGCCAGGAAATCTTGCACACACATGGGAGATGATGTTGTTTGCCAGGCACACCACCTGCACGTTCAGCGAATGGAAGTGTTTGCGATTCCTGAACACTTGTTCCCGTGCCCGCGGTGGAATGATAGCGATGTGTGTGCTATCAATGGAACCCACAACGTGAGGTATGTGGCCCAGTGCATAGAAGTCAGCTTTGACTGCTGCCAACTCTTCCGGCCGTGGGAAATGTATGTAGTCATTCTTGTACAGCATCATAGCTGTTAAGACATCCCGAAGAACCGTGCTGAACATGGCCTGTGACATCCCCCCGGCATGTCCAACTGTGTACTGAAATGTGCCAGTAGCAAAGAAATGTAGTACCGCCATGACCTTTGCAGTGGGTGTAATCGACCCAGGATATGTCCTACGTGGCTGCAGATGAGGAGACAATTGAGCCACAAGCTCCAGCAACCGACGTCGATCCAGCCGGAATTTCCGAATCACCTCCTCGTCAACCATATCCTCCAGCACAGTGTATGGGCGATGCACATTTTGAGCCCTCCTGTGTGGGAGAGAGATGTAACTTAGGTCAACTTACAAACGACGCATACGTGTACAACTCCATCACATGTGAACCTTACTGACAAAACTTCAGTCTTCACCCTAATGTTTAGTAGCCACATCACAGACACACATGCAACTGCATGCACACAAACGATAATTATACACACGCCATGTCATCATGGGCACGGCGGTTGTGTTCATGGCCGGCCACGACGGTTGTGTACATGGCCGGGCACGGCGGATGTGTACATGGCCAGGCACGGCGGTTGTGTACATGGCCGGCCACGGCGGTTGTGTACATGGCCGGGCACGGCGGATGTGTACATGGCCGGGCACGGCGGTTGTGTACATGGCCGGCCACGGCGGTTGTGTACATGGCCGGGCACGGTGGTTGTGTACATGGCCGGGCACGGCCGTCCTAGGCCCGGCCGCTCCGGCCGGTGTATGGTGGATGATGCAAGGTGACTGTAAGGGGGGTCATGAACTGGCATGTCCATTGAGTACATCTACAGGGTGTATAGGCCTGCACCTCCCCCGCTGAGTACGTGCACCACCATGGAGGCGCCAGTGATAGAACATTGTTGCAACTGAAGCATCCGTGCCTGAAGCTTGCACGTGCGGTTGCCGATGTGTGCCCGTGATGGTCCCTGCACATGCAGCCAATGGGAAGAGGGACGCTGGCCGCATATGGCCAATCGCAAGTAGCGGAAGCAGTGCACCGCAACAACAGGGCCAGTCATTGGCCCATTTCACGAACACGCTTCCAGTGCTGACCAATTGCTGGCGACGTATGCCACTGACACGTGCTGAGGGCCCTATATATGTGTGTTGGCCAAAATGACACTTCCTACCCTGGGGACCAGTGCTGCCTGTTCACCTCGACCTGCTGCTGCTGCTGAGCTGACCACCGACTGCTGCCTGTGACCATCACCTCGACCTGCTGCTGCTGCTGAGCTGACCACCGACTGCTGCCTGTGACCATCACCTCGACCTGCTGCTGCTGCTGAGCTGACCACCGAATGCTGTCTGTGACCATCACCTCGACCTGCTGCTGCTGCTGAGCTGACCACCGAATGCTGCCTGTGACCATCACCTCGACCTGCTGCTGCTGCTGAGCTGACCACCGAATGCTGCCTGTGACCATCACCTCGACCTGCTGCTGCTGCTGCTGAGCTGACCACCGACTGCTGCCTGTGACCATCACCTCGACCTGCTGCTGCTGCTGAGCTGACCACCGAATGCTGCCTGTGACCATCACCTCGACCTGCTGCTGCTGCTGAGCTGACCACCGACTGCTGCTCTAGTGCCATACTGAAATGAAATGAAAAAAATGAAATGAAAACAATATTTAATAAAGCGCACTGCTGCCGAGCGGCTTCCTGGCGCTGGGGGACCTGGAACAGAACTCACAGAAGGGGACACAAGGGAACCTAAGAAGGGAAAGCCAAAGAAAAAAGAAAAGTTTTTAAGGCTTTACGGAAATGGCTGAGAATAGGAATGGAACGGAACGGAGATGAAGTGGGAGACTATTCCAGAACTGGGGAGCCAAGACGAGAGACGAGTGCCCCCGGATCTGGATTTGCGAAAGCGGGGAATGTGAAGAAGGGAAAGAGAGGAAGACCGGAGAGTGCGACTGGGAACATAGGGAGAAATGAGGGAAGTGATATAGACAGGGGCAGAGCGAGAGTGGGCACGAAAGGCAAAGCAAGCTAGTTTGAAAAGGGATCTAAAGCGGATGGGGAGCCAGTGAAGGGATTTCAAAGCCGGGGTAATGTGAGAGGATTTGGGGAGGGAGAGAATTAGTGGGGCAGCTTGGTTTTGGATGGCCTGTAAACGTCGGGATTCGTGGGAAGGGATGCCCACGTACAGGCCATTGCCATAGTCGAGGCGAGAGATAACTAAAGCCAAGACTATGGTTTTCAGCGCGTCGATGGTGAAAAAGCGAGAAATTTTCCGGATAAGACGGAGGGAAAGAAAACATGCAGACACAACAGAGCTGATCTGGCTGTGCATAGTTAAGTCAGAGCTGACTTTAATGCCAAGGGTGCGGACAGAGGAAGAGGGCGTGGGGGGGGCCAAAAGAAGGGGGCCAATGTGCAGGAGACCAAGGGTTGGAAGGGCCACCCGTGAGGACAAGTTCCGTCTTATCGGGATTGAGCTTAAGATGGTTAGCGCTCATCCACTCAGAGATAAAAATAAGGGTGGAACTGAACTTGGGGATAGAATCGGGAGAAGAAGACAGATCAAAGACAAGCTGAAGGTCATCTGCATAATTATATACAGAGACCCCCAGTTTGAGAAGAGAAGAAACAAGGGGACAGATGTACAGATTAAAGAGGAGAGGGGAAAGAGAAGAGCCCTGAGGAACACCACAGGTGACCGGACAGGAGGGGGCAGAGAAACCAGAGAGATGAACGGCCTGATGCCTATCCTGAAGAAAGGATGCTAGCCAGGAGAAGGCCGCGCCCCGAATGCCCGCTGCGCAGGCACGGTCGAGAAGAATGGAATGGTCGACCGTGTCAAACGTAGCGGACAAATCGAGAAGCACCAGGGCTTGGGGAAGGTTAACATCTGCCTTGCCCTTGAGTTCATCCAAGACCGCGAGAACCACCGCTTCTGTAGAATGGCCAGGGCGGAAGCCCGCCTGGTGGGAAGCTAAAAGGCCATTGTCCTCGATGTATGAGGAAAGGCAGGAGGTGACGTGGGTCTCTAGGATCTTGCCCAAGTAGGGAAGAAGGGAAATGGGACGAAAGTTAGCGGGGAGGGAAGGATCTAGACCAGGTTTTTTTAGGATAGGGAGAACAACAGCAGCTTTAAAGGAAGAGGGGACAGCACCGGAGGCCAATGAGGAGTTGAGAAGAGTGAGGGGAGGACCAGGACAGTTAGTGAAAAGGGTTTTGAGGATACGCACAGGAGCGCCGCCCAAAGGAGAACCAGATTTAACTTTAGACAGGTAGTTGCGGAACAAGTCAGGGGAGATAGGGGGGAAAGTGTCAAGGGAGGAGGAAGGGGGAGTGCCATGGCTGGTAAGGATAGGCTGAGGCACGTTAGGAATGTTAGCTTTAATTTTCGCAATCTTGTCGATAAAAAAGTTATTGAGTGAGAGACAGAGGGATTGGGAGGGAACCAAGCCGGGGGAAGAACGATCAGAAGTGGCAAGATTGCGAACCAAAGAGAAGATTTCACGGGGGTTATTTACGGAGAGCGATACTCTCTCCGTGAAATAAGAGGTTTTGGCATTAAGGACTGCTTTTTTGTAGTTGGTAAGAAGTTGTCTGTACTGAACGCGCAGAGGAGGGGAATACTGACGTCTCCAGAGGCGTTCCGCCCGCCTGAGATCAAGTTTTAGTGCTTTGAGCTCAGTGGAAAACCATTTGTGTGCATCGTATGGACGAACCGCTTTGATCTTTTTAAGCGGGGCCACACGGTCACACGAAGCAGCAAGCCATGTGCTCAAAGCTTTGGCCTGGGATTCAAGGGGAAGACAAGAGAGATCAGGAGCGGAAGAGACCAAAGAGAGTGAAAGGGAATCAAGATCGGTTTGGTTCCAATTGCGGGCTAGGAGGTTTTTAGGGAGAGAGGGTTTGTCAACCACACCTAAGTGAACAGAAAAGGAAATAATAGAGTGATCGGACCAGACACAAGGAGAGATGGAGGGAGGTGAAGCAAGGGGACACGACGACCAGATTTGGTCAAGTATATGGCCGTGCACGTGGGTCGGGGCTGTGACGTGAGAGGTAAGGTTCAGACAGTGAAGAGTGGCAGAGAAGTCTTTGGAAGAGAAGTCTTTCGTGATCTTGCCATGTCGAGAGGCAAAGAGATCCGGTCTCGACCCTTCACCGCCGCGGAGCTTGATGTCCTCGTGGACGGTGTACTCCGCAACTATGGCCGCCTCTACGGCGCACCAGGACGGGTGGTAAGTGCAGTGTGGGACATGTTGGTGTGCATGAGGGGACCAAATAATCAGGCCTATTTCTATCTTAGCTGTGTAGTGTGGGCTAGACATATGTTCCTGATTGTGCATGGCTGCTGACAGTTACGTCTTGCCCCTATGTGTGTGACAGGCCACCTGTCCACTGACTTAAACCCTTTTGTCTCCCATCATGGTAGGTCAAGCTGCACCTTCGCAAGGACCTGTGGAGGAGCATAGCACGGGAAGTACGGGCATTGGGGGTGTGCAACAGACGACATACACACTGCCACAAACGCTGGGACGACATTTCCAGGCTGAGCAAGAATGTAGCGGAAGTAACACTGGGCATGATTCCAAGGACGCCCCGTCTGGCCCGACGCTCCATGACCCCTCTCATGCACCGTATCATTGCAGTGACGCATCCTGAACTGGCCGAACGTCTGAGTGCCGATCAACAGCAAACTAGCGGTGAGCATACTGTCTGTGTAGGAAACCTGTGAGTGCTGTGCATGTATTGGTGCACAGACACAGTATTGAGTTCCGTGTTGCGTATGTATCTCTGTGATGCCCTTTTGGTCCCATTGGGTGGTTCTCATTTGACATCCAGGTCCGCCATGTTGACACGCCACTTGCTTAGTAGTTGAGTGTTGAAGCACATCCCCTAGTGGTCCATGGCCCCATGGCAGGAAATGTGAGGATGACTGGTAGAGGTGGGCCGTGTGCAGGATGAGGGCTACAAAATCTTTGTCAGCTATGTAATTTGGCAATCCTGTTCCTTCTGTACGTCAGTCTGCCCATGACTCACACATCTTTTATGTGCATTTCAGCTATGACAGAGGACACTCAGCCACAGACGGTGGAGAGTAGTCGAGGAAATGAGTCCGGCTCAGACTTCGCACACACGCAGACTGACACAGAGGAGGCCAGCGCCGGAGAGGGGGACAGGACCGTCCCTGAGGACTCGCATGTGGAGACACCATCGTCCTCCTCGTCGGACACTTTTGGTGAGCCTGCACTGTTGTCACAGACTGGGAGTGGGCACTCATCACCTTCTGTCGGAAGACAGCACACAGGGCCCACACTTCCGCCAACTGCACCATGTACTGTTCGTGGCCGGAGGAGTAGGGGGAGCAGAGTGGCGTTCGGTGCAGGCACCGCTGCCCCTGCCACGGTGAGCCAAAATGCACTGTGTGCTGAGGCCGTTGATCTGCTGCGACAGCTGTGTGTGGGGCAGACCAATATGACAAATGCTTTCCAGGACCATGATAGGAAGTTGGGGCAGGTGGTGGCATTCATGGAAGGGATGCATGGCAATCTTGCAGGTCTACACAGGATAGTGCAGTCATTGGCAAGCAGTGTGTCGTCTGCAATAGTACAGTCGCATGAACAGGGTGCTACTTCTGTTTCCCCATCTACACCACTGGATGTCTCAGGGGGTAGTGATTATTCTGAGCAGGACTCAAATACAGGTTATTGCACTAGAAGCAGCGTCAGACAGCACGTCAGGGCACGCAGGGCACAGACCCCATCCCCTAGATCAGCTAAATCTGTTCACGTAGACAACGTCAGATACACTGGAGTACACACACAGGATCCACAAGTGTTGTTGGGGGACATGCCTTCAGGAGCTACACAGGCATTCAACACAAAAGGTACTCCCAAGGCAAGGGATACTCGCATGTCCATGGACTGTACCTTGGACAAGGCCAGTCAGAAGACAAAGGCACCTCCTAGGAGCAGGGAGACTCCCAAGGGCAGGCCCACAGCAGAGGAAAGGGACACTCCCAAGGACAGTGAAAAGACAAAGGCACCTCCTAGGAGCAGGGAGACTCCCAAGGGCAGGCCCACAGCAGAGGAAAGGGACACTCCCAAGGACAGTGAAAAGACAAAGGCACCTCCTAGGAGCAGGGAGACTCCCAAGGGCAGGCCCACAGCAGAGGAAAGGGACACTCCCAAGGACAGTGACAAGACAAAGGCACCTCCTAGGAGCAGGGAGACTCCCAAGGGCAGGCCCACAGCAGAGGAAAGGGACACTCCCAAGGACAGTGAAAAGACAAAGGCACCTCCTAGGAGCAGGGAGATTCCCAAGGGCAGGCCCACAGCAGAGGAAAGGGACACTCCCAAGGACAGTGAAAAGACAAAGGCACCTCCTAGGAGCAGGGAGACTCCCAAGGGCAGGCCCACAGCAGAGGAAAGGGACACTCCCAAGGACAGTGACAAGACAAAGGCACCTCCTAGGAGCAGGGAGACTCCCAAGGGCAGGCCCACAGCAGAGCAAGGTCCATCTCCCAAGGGCAGGGACACACACAGAGAGCAGGTGTCTACTGGAGACAGGTGCACCACAGACGACAAGTCTGCTGGCAGGAACAGGGCGGCGACCAGGGCACAGGCTACATCCAGAGACAACACTCCACCTAAGGATAAGGCACATCCTACGGACAAGGCATCTAGCATGGACAATGGCGCAATCAAGGACAGGCATACTTCACCCCTGGCTGCACTGAGGCTGATGTTTTCTACTGAACGCCAAACAGATGTCTCCGCGGCGGAGTCCCCCCATACCTCCACTCCCATCCAGGCCAGTCAGAAGCAGAGGAGGGTGTCCCCTGTTGTTGCATCCCCCATTACACATGATTCCAAGTCCAGGCGGCAGGCACAGAGCAAACGACAAGCAGGCTCCAGCACGTCCCCAGAAACCAGATCCCCGGCTGCAGATGCTCCACCTATGGTGGGTGATGATTCTTTAGAGTCCCCACCACTTGGCAGTCCTGTCCTGTCCAGGGTGCACTCACACATCCCTAAGAAATGCAGACACACACCATTGACACCTGCCAACCCCGATTTGGCTCAAGGTCAGCTATCCCCAGCTCCCAGGCCCACCCTGCCTCCTGGCCCATACAGCCCTGTGGCTCATCATTTCAGTTGTCCCAGTGGTGCTGGTGCAGTTGAATCTCATGTATCAGATGGTGGCACTGTGTCTGTTGTTGGCTGTCATGCATCATGTAGTGGCACAGTGTCAGTTGTGCCCTCTCCTGTTGCAGGTCCTGGCAGTGTATCTGGGTCTATGGCTCACGTGTCAGTTAGAAGATCTGTGGCTGTGTTGCACACTCCTGTTTCTGGTGCTGGCAGTCTGTCTGGGTCAGTGGGTCACGTGTCAGTGACTACATCTGTGGCTGTGTTGCACACTCCTGTTTCTGGTGCTGCCAGTGTGTCTGGGTCCGTGGCCCATGTGTGTGTCACTCGGGCTGTGGCTGTGTCTCACACTCCTGTTTCTGGTGCTGCCAGTGTGTCTGGGTCCGTGGCCCATGTGTGTGTCACTCGGGCTGTGGCTGTGTCTCACACTCCTGTTGCTGGTGCTGCCAGTGTGTCTGGGTCCGTGGCCCATGTGTGTGTCACTCTGGCTGTGGCTGTGTCTCACACTCCTGTTGCTGGTGCTGCCAGTGTGTCCGAGGCAGGTAGTTCACGCAGTCCCCCTGATTCTGTGATGTGAGGTGCTGAACACTTCACTCAAATGTTATTTCACATGGTGTGTCCATTGAGAACTGCGTGGCACTCTTGTGGTTCCTGTGACGGGTTGGTAGGGACACGTACTTGTGCTGCCTCTGATGTACCTGCTCTGTACTGCACAATGCCCTGTTGATGCTCTGATACTGCATTCTGCCCTCTCGTTAACTGCCTATGATGTACCTGCTCTGTACTGCACAATGCCCTGTTGATGCTCTGATACTGCATTTTGCCCTCTCACGTGCTGCCTATGATGTACCTGCTCTGTACTGCACAATGCCCTGTTGATGCTCTGATACTGCATTCTGCCCTCTCGTTAACTGCCTATGATGTACCTGGTCTGTACTGCACAATGCCCTGTTGATGCTCTGATACTGCATTCTGCCCTCTCGTTTACTGCCTATGATGTACCTGCTCTGTACTGCACAATGCCCTGTTGATGCTCTGATACTGCATTCTGCACTCTCATGTGCTACCTTTGATCAACCTGTTCTGTGCAATGGACTGTTGATGCACTTAGCCCCTCTCACGTGCTGCCTCTGATGGACCTGTTCTGTGCAATGGACTGTTGATGCACTTAGCCCCTCTCACGTGCTGCCTCTGATGGACCTGTTCTGTGCAATGGACTGTTGATGCACTTAGCCCCTCTCACGTGCTGCCTCTGATGTACCTGCTCTGTACTGCACAATGCCCTGTTGATGCTCTGATACTGCATTCTGCACTCTCATGTGCTGCCTTTGATCAACCTGTTCTGTGCAATGGACTGTTGATGCACTTAGCCCCTCTCACGTGCTGCCTTTGATCAACCTGTTCTGTGCAATGGACTGTTGATGCACTTAGCCCCTCTCACGTGCTGCCTCTGATGGACATGTTCTGTGCAATGGACTGTTGATGCACTTAGCCCCTCTCACGTGCTGCCTCTGATGGACATGTTCTGTGCAATGGACTGTTGATGCACTTAGCCCCTCTCACGTGCTGCCTCTGATGGACATGTTCTGTGCAATGGACTGTTGATGCACTTAGCCCCTCTCACGTGCTGCCTCTGATGGACCTGCTCTGTACTGCACATTGCCCTGTTGATGCTCTGATACTGCATTCTGCCCTCTCGTTACCTGCCTATGATGGACCTGCTCTGTACTGCACATTGCCCTGTTGATGCTCTGATACTGCATTCTGCCCTCTCGTTAACTGCCTATGATGTACCTGCTCTGTACTGCACAATGCCCTGTTGATGCTCTGATACTGCATTCTGCCCTCTCGTTTGCTGCCTATGATGTACCTGCTCTGTACTGCACAATGCCCTGTTGATGCTCTGATACTGCATTCTGCCCTCTCGTTTACTGCCTCTGATGTACCTGCTCTGTACTGCACAATGCCCTGTTGATGCTCTGATACTGCATTCTGCCCTCTCGTTTACTGCCTATGATGTACCTGCTCTGTACTGCACAATGCCCTGTTGATGCTCTGATACTGCATTCTGCCCTCTCGTTTACTGCCTCTGATGTACCTGCTCTGTACTCCACAATGCCCTGTTGATGCTCTGATACTGCATTCTGTCCTCTCGTTAACTGCCAATGATGTAGCTGCTCTGGTGCCCACTTTGCCCATGCTCACGCATACACTGTGATTATACCCCTATTTTGTACAATAAAGGTAGTCTATCAAGTCTCGTGGTCTGTCGTTGTCATTCCTGCTTGCGTACTACAAATGTGTATTCGTATTTGCTTCTCATCAGTGGTTTCGGTAACATGACACTCCCCCTCCCTACGTCACGTCCCTTGCTGGTATTCCCCTCCAGACAGCCAATGGTTTGTGCCTTACCTGCGTCGTCGTCCATAGTGGGCCATGACTAGGACGTGGTGGATCGCGAAGAGCATCGGGAAAGCGTGTAGCGCTGGGTCCATGGTGGTGGTCAGCTTGCAGTGGGTATCTCTGCTATGTCACCTATGTTCGCTGTGGGGATTCCGCCGTGTTCAGACAGGTTGTTTTTCCGCTGCGGTTTTATGTGTATTTTCCGCCATCTTGATTTGGGGGACGGTCTTAGACGTCAGTACGTACGGCGGGGCCTCCGGATGTGTTCCGTCCGCCACGTGGTCGTGTGTAGTTCGGCGGCGGTGCGTGCTTTTCCGTCGCGGACGGAAATTTGACACGTTTTCCTATCCTGATATGGCGGACGGAGTATCCGCGGCAGGCGGACACGGAAAAGGCTTTTTCCGCCTACTCCAGGGCCGCGGTGGCTCTTCCGTCCGCCATCCTAATGAGCCCCTTAATATGGACAGAAGATCTACTATTGATTATACTAGATATAGAGTCTCTCTATACGAGCATTGATCACAAAATGGGCCTACGAGCAGTTAAAATTTTTTTTAGATGAGAGACCCTGTGAATTCTACCAACATAACAAGGTTATTTTAGATCTTATTTCTTGGTGCCTCAATAATAACTTTTCTTTTAGGTAAGGACATATTCAGGCAGCTAAGAGGAGTAGCAATGGGAGCATGTTTCTCCCCCAGCTATGCGTGTCTCCACGTAAGCTGGTGGGAAGAACAAGTACTGAGGAAGGTTCATCAAGAAATGTATGATCAGCATGTACTGTATTCGCTCAGATATATAGACAATGTTTTTATTCTGTGGAAGGGAGATGAAATGGAGGCAAAACAATTCAATGAAGCAATTAACATCAACTGTATGAATCTCAATTTCATTTCACACATAAACATATCCAGCATCAAATTTCTAGATGTTAAAGCCTATATTAGGGATGGCAAATTTGAAAGAACCTTATTTAGAAAGCCAACATCAGGCAATGCTACGCTACATGCAAGTAGTGCCAATCCCAAACATCTCATAGCGAATATACCCTATGGGGAAGTTTTAAGGCTCAAACGTATCTGTGGTCTGGAATCTGATTTTATTAGCTGCATGCAAGACACAATGAATAGACTCAGGGAAAGAGGGTACAATGAAAACATTTTAAAGGAAGCTATGACCAAAGCCAGTGTAAGACCAAGAATGAGTCTCTTCAACAAAAGAGATAGTGAAGCACATGACTCAGCTGGTGACACTGAGACTCCACCTCGAGAGAGTGATGGCCCCCGATTAATTACCGCCTACAGTAATGAGGAAAGGAAAATAAGATCAATAATAAAAAAGAACTAGCCAATAGTCCTCACCGAGGACCAGACTACCTGAAAATCCTTTAGCTACTTTCAGGAGAGCGAAGTCCATGGGCTTCAGCCTAGACAAAAGTTTCCCTGAGTTAAGACAGACAGGAACATGGCTGAAGCCTGCACAAGGCTTCAGAAAGTGTTCGTCTTGCAGGGCGTGCACGTTTGGAATCAATAAGACTCACTATGTGACTCCCTTCAGTGAGAAAGAAATAGCTATTAGAGGTAAATGTAAATGTAAATGTAGTTGAGCTTATATAGCGCACAGCTACCCGCAGTGGGTTTCCCGGCGCTTGCTTAGGGAACCCTTCCTGGTATTCCCCTGTGAGATAGCAGGGTATCCACAAGGTGAAAGTCAGGCATCCCGCCGCGAGGGGCCGTTGTGGAGATTAAGCAAGCTATTGCCCAGAGTCGCAGAGTGTGAACCCGTGAGTTGAGGAGGCACCGGGGCGAGAATTATCGAGTCCGTGGAATTTTTAGCCAAAGACCCGCCGAGGCGGGGAATTGAACCCTGTTCCAGGACCGATCTCAGCTTCCGGGTCTGCTGCCTCTAACCCCTGAGCCACACTTCTCCAGCTTCAACTGCAGACCCAACTACGCGGTGTACATTCTGACATGCACCTGTGGTTTTAACTACTTTGGTAGTACAAAGCTACAGGTGCATGTCAGAATTTTGCAACACCTGCGAGCTATCTTACATAGTGATCCTGCATACCCAGTTGTGAGACATTTTAAACGGACACACAGCAACAATGTGAACTGTCTCACATATTTTGTAATTGACGCCATTTCAAAACCTCGGAAAAAGGGAATGTCAATTAAGACCAGAATGATCCTAGAATTTGATAGCAAGTCGCCTAACCGTTTGAACAACACTGAAGATAGGCACAATTTTCTGTATTTTACCATCATATAATAATGTAGCTTTTTTGCATCATGGTTCAACATAGCTGAAAAAGTTTCATACAATTTAGGATTTAAGTGGATGTATTGTGCAGTAATCTCTTAATCATGAAGTAATGATTTTAAGTGTTTTGTCTGCTGCCAAAGCTGTATGTATAGTGACACATTTTAGTATAAGGATTTTAGCAAAAGTATTTGTATGGTTTTAATAGTATTAACTGATATCAAGTTTTTACTGTTATTTATACATCTAGAATTGTGCACACACAACACAAGGCACTTTAATTATTTGCCTTTTAAGAATTTTCACTTTTGCACTACTTAGCACATTAGGTTTGGCTGCTAGACACCCATGCACATTATTTTTTTTAAAGTAATCAGGATTACTTGATATGCAACATGACATGGAATCAGAACGGAAGAACTTCTTTCAGCACAAGAGAGTAGCATCTAATACAAATGACAACAAGGATTGATCCTATGTAGAGTAATAACGAAAATGCATTATACACATTTCTATTTGAATGACAAGCTGTATAATTCAGGAAAAATATGAATTTTAATAGAACATGTATTTAAATAAATCATAATGCAGTCTCCTTTCTAATAGATATTCTCGATTGATAGGGATTGTGAATTTCCTTCAGCTTGCCATTGATGGTGATATTTTAAATGTATTTATACAGTCATCCTGTGTTACGCATTTTTATTATTGTGATTTTGTATTTCTGATCATGCTTTTAACTTCTAAAACACTGCGAAAATATAACAAGTTATAACTATAGCAATTATATGGATGCCAATGGGAAATATGCTAGTGATCTATGGAAAAGTCTGTCTTCCCTGGTAACTGTCATGTGACACGGAACCCGCGGAAGGGGGTGTGTACGCAGCAATGCTTAAACAGTAATGGTGGACTGTGCTCCGCATGTGAACAAGGGCTTCTGTGGCCCTAAATACATCGTCGTCTGTGAGGAGAAAGGTCTAATAAAACATCTTGCCTGAGATTGCTGGGTCCATCACTCTTTCATCGCCGTAAAGGAGGTTGCAGAAGTTTGTGAGTCGTTGGACATGTGTATATATATTACCTACTGGCGGTCGCCAGTAGGTATATATAGTTAGGATTTTTTCTCTATGGGATTTTTGAAAATTCTATGTCTAATAACTTTGGCGTTTGTGGACGGAATTGGCTGAAATTTTCAGGAAAATGGAACATTATGTTTCTGAGCAGCCCCTGAAAATTTGGGGGGGGTTCGTCAAGGGGGGGCCGAGAAAAAAGGGGGGTCCCAAAACGCGTTTTTCCCATGTTAATTTCCATAGGGCGGTTGGACTCACTTTTAGCTCGAACGGCTGAATGGATTTGCACGAAACTTGGCAAAATTGTAGGGACTGGTAGCCCGATGTGCCTTTGCTAGGTCTCAATATATGTGCTCCAGTGGATTTTGAGAAATTAACGTTCAAAAAAAGATATATATCTGTGACAACGCTCCGGGCAGCGCTCCGCTTCGCGTACTTTTCGCGTTACGGAGCTTTAAGAAGCGAAGCTGATTGGTTCTCCGGCGTCTGTAAACATTCCAAACAGTCCGTAGCGGCCGCCATCTTGTCTCTCGGTAGGATCGAGAGACAAGAGGAGGCCAAAGCGAAGGGGCAAATGACCATAATGGGGCATAGTAGATCCTCCCTGACCCCCTAGGTTTGATGTGGAGGTTTTAAAAGGGCCCCGCGGGGCAAACATTTTTTTTTTTTTAAAAATCGAACGGGTGAATGGATTTGCATGAAACTTGGCAAAATTGTAGGGACCGGTAGCCCGATGTGCCTTTGCTGGGTCTCAATATATGTGCTGCAGTGGATTTTGAGAAATTAACGTTAAAAAAAAGATATATATCTGTGACAGCGTCCCGGGTAGCGCTCCGTTTCGCGTACTTTTCGCGTTACGGAGCTTTGCGAAGCGAAGCTGATTGGCTCTCCGGTGTCTGTAAACATTCCAAACAGTACGGAGCGGCCGCCATCTTGTCTCTCGGTAGGATCGAGAGACAAGAGGAGGCCAAAGCGAAGGGGCAAATGACCATAAGGGGGCATAGTAGATCCTCCCTGACCCCATAGGTTTGATGTGGAGGCTTTAAAAGGGCTCCGCGGGGCAAAAAAAACCCCCCAAAAAAACGTTTTTTTTGGTGGGGTGCGCCCGGTTAGCGTAACGGGAAGCGGACTGGGGAGCGTACTACAAGGAAACAAGAATGATTGACTTTTAACTTATTGTATGTTTATAGATTTTTTTTACTTTTTTTTCTGCTGAGTGACGTCTCGGCCTATCTCCACGGGATGCAGTCCCTACCATCTCGGCGTTTAAGCCCAGGGGGATCGGTAGTGTGGGAGAGATAACGTCTGTTAACGTTCGATTCGAAGGAAATCAGGAAGTGTTGAAAAACATTGTCTGCGCCATCTTGCCTTTTTTCAAATGCCACACTTTTGTTGTGCACGGCAGCCATTTTAGATGCCTTGACCAGACCCACTCTCTGCACGCTGTCGATCCTTAGCATGGCTCCCCACCCTCGCAAGCATCTCCCCCAGGCACTGGTCACCCCCGCTCTCTGTCTTATGCATGGGCAATAAACCTCCCCCCATCTGCGCTGCTCTTCCCTGAGAATCACACTCTGTGCCCGCCCGACACCTCCCTTTCGCCCTATTCACTACCGCACCCTCTGACACTCCTCTTCCTCTGTGTCCGATTGTCCAGGCCGGTCCCAGGCTATCAGGTAGCCCTGCAGATGTACTTTATGGCCCCAGCTGTAAAGAATCACCCCTCTTCAAAGGAGTTACAGTAGATCAAGGCCCCCACCCGATGAGATCCGTCACACCACACGCGTTCCTACTATCTGAAAACCATCCTGTATTGTGATTGGGGAGGGGAAAAAAGAAGGAACAATGGTCAGTAGCGGTCGGTTGTGCGAATAGTCCCAAGGCAGCACAACGTCCTGAGTTCTGGACGGCACCCAGGTGATGTTGCCTGGGTGCCGCACTGGTTTTGGGTATCCTACAATGCTGCTCCGAATAACGGCGTGGGGCGTCCCGGGGGGTGGCTCGTCAGTAGCGGTCTGTTGTGCGAATAGTCCCAAGGCAGCAGAACGCGCTGAGATGTGGATGGCACCCAGGTGATGTCAAGTAAGTTGCCGCACTGGTTTTGGTATCCCACAATGCTGCTCCGAATAACGGCGTGGGGCGCCCCGGGGGGGGGGGTGAGGCGGCGTGAACGGGCCTCCCCAGGTGGAGGCTCGTCTGCTGTAGTGGGGCGCCCCTTTACCGTTTCAGTTGCCATTCCGCCCGCTTTTGGTACACTGTGTCAAAATCCGCCATTCAGCTGAGTTGCGCCCACTCTTGCGGTGCAGCGATAGGCGGCTGCCACAGGACTCTCAAAATGGCGGCAGGCTCTTTCCTTTTTGGGCCTGGTCCACTGAAATGGCCCTGGGACACCTTGGAAATCGGACGCTTGTCTGCTAGGTCTTGGACCCCATTCTCGAAAGCGTCCCCTCAGCCTTGAGGATTCTACAAAAGTCTTGAGATGTCATCAGTGATGTCATCAGTGATGTCATTTGAGATGTCATCAGTGATGTCATCAGTGATGTCACTGACCATGTCATGAATGATGTAATATGTGACATGATCAGCAGTGGATTGCGGGTGCGCGATATATAGTTAGTACAACTAACTATATATGGAATTTCAATGGTTTTGTGTGAGTAAAATAAGGTTTTTTAAATGCTAATTCCTAACTATATATGGTCTATAACCTATGGTTTTTTCAGTGAATTTTCAAGGTTTTGTAAATGCTAATTCCTAACTATATATGGTCTATAACCTATGGTTTTTTCAGTTAATTTTTCTATGGTTTTTTAAAAGCTAATATCTGTAAAATGTATTCTTCTTTAAATCCAAAAATATATGTTATATGTTTATTAATAATTATTTTTTTTTAATATTTTTTTTTCTTCGCTCCCGGTTCGCGAACCGGGAAGCTTCCCGTTAGCTCAATTTGATGCCGCGACCCGGTCCGCGAACTGGTAAACGTTCCGTTTGCGCAACTGCCGCGTTAGAAATCAACATCGTGACGCATCGCGGAAGCGCGACGTATCGCGTTGTCGCGTAATGCGTCTTATGACGCGCCGCGTTAGCGCACCCGGAAGTGCTCCGGTACGCGAACTGAGACGCGAAGTGCAGCTCCCCGGAAGCGATCAGGGGTGCGTCGCGAAAGCGCGATGTATCGCGTTGCCGCGTAATGCGTCTTATGACGCGCCGCGTTAGCGCACCCGGAAGTGCTCCGGAGCGCGAACCGAGGCGCGAAGCGCAGCGACCCGGAAGCGATCCGGGGGGCGTTCCGCAGCGCATAACATAAGCGTAACAGGTCATGTGACTTGTTAATAAAACTTTTCATTGGTTCATTTCACTTTTGGTTTCATAATGATGTAAGGCTAGGTCAGGTGACCTAAAAATAACACTTTTCATTGGTTTAGAACTATTGTTTTTCCCAAATGATGAAAACCCCTCCTTCTTTCCCTCACTCTGACTTTCATCTTTGTGAGAGGAAGACCTTTTTTGATAGTTCAGCAATGGCTTCATTGGTAGCTTCAGCTGGTGGACCCCCACCACCACCACCACCTCCTCATGGGAAGAGAGGACCACCTCCCCAGTTCATCAGCAACACAGAGGAGGAAGAGGATGAGCAAGAGGAAGAGGAGACAGAAGGACCACAGTTTTTAGAAGAGCAGCCACGGGTTTCTCATCGGAAAACCAGTTTTATTTGGCAGTTTTTTTCGATCCCTGAAGGGCAGAAGAAAGTAAATGCCAGATATGTCACCTGCCTCATATGTAAGGAGAAGTTATCTAGAGGCACCTTAAAAAAATACAGCTTTGGTAACTACACCATGCATCGTCATATGAGCAGGTGGCATCCTTTAAACTACAGCCGGGCAGAGATGCGTGACCAGCAGGACAACCCAACAACTCCTGTGGCCAGGTCATCATCACAGATATCTTTGACACCAGCAGAGGCACGGGAAACCGTGCCAAACATTCAGGACAACTTTGCCCATATGAAGTTTACCTGCTTGTATTGTGGTGCATTATTGTCTTGTGGTAATATGAGTATTACCTTAATCAACCGAGCTTATGAAAATCACAATTGCCCTAAACGCCCCAGACAGTAATTTTTTTTTTTGCTCCTGTTGAGCCGTTTCCAATGCCTGTTTTTTGTTGTTTCCCCTCCATCAAAAACAACAAAAAAACATAAAACTGTTCAAAAAATACAAAAAAAACAAAAAATGTTCAGAAAAATTAAAAAAAAATATAAAACAACAAAAACATAAAAAAAACAGTTCTTTTCAGAACTACCTCCCCTTTCAAAAAAAATTGCTAGAATGTTTAGCACTCTGGCAAGCTCTATTTCTTTTGGTTTGCTTCCCCGTTCGCTTCCCGGTTCGCGAACCGGGAGCGAACCAAAAAAAAATAAAAAATAAAAAAAGAAGAGTTAGTATAAGGGAAGTAAACAGAGAGTAATGTTAAAAGAAAGACAGCTATAGGGATTAAACCAGAGATACTGTTTAATAGATCTATTTACCGAAGAAAAGATGGAAGAGGGTATAATTGTGAAAAACAAAATAAAAAAGGAAGTGAAAGAAAAAAAAGAGAGTAGAACAATAACAAAGAAGAGTTTCTTGGAGAATGTGAGTGAATGTTCAAAATAAGATTAAAACATGTGGAATAATAGAGAGAAAAAACAGAAAACAGAAAAGAAAAAATAACAGAAAAAAATTAATTGAAACAGCAAAGAAATGTAAATAACATAGAGCCATATCATCAACATAGCCAATAAAAGTTTTGCAGCTTTTATCGGCAGAAATGTGCCGCTAAAACCACTTTTGCAGCAGTTTTCTGCCAATAAAAACAGCAATAATTTTATTGGCTCTGTTCATAATATGCTCCTTAGTGTGCTTCAACTACACAGAGAAAGCATTATGTACAAGTAGTGAAAGAGTGATCAGTCAAAGACACTAAGAGTAATAGAGACGGAGTGAGTGAACAAGAGTGAGGAACTATGAGAAGAGAGGGACTGAGAAAAAGAGTGGAAGGAGTTGAGTAAGTAGGTAATAGAGAAAGGAATGAGGAAAGTAGCAAAGGCAGGAAACTGAGGGTTAAAGAAATGAAGCTGTGGAACTAATAGTAGGTGAATGTGATAGAAATGTAACGAAAAGAGTACAAAACATTTACCTTATAATTGTCGTTAACTTACTCACTTTTTATTTTTATACTTTCAATCTGTGAAAGAGAGAACAAACATTTGAAAAATATTAAAACATGTATTTAAAAATTAGAAAAGACAAGGGAAAAGATTGAAGGACAAACAGTTTTTCAACAACTTTGACACTTACAGAAGCTTCTGCTTCTCCAGGCCCCCTACACAGTCCTAAAGATATACATTTTAAACTAACAGTATCTTGATGCAGATGAAGTGAGGCCTATCTTAAAACATGGTGCATCTTTTGCACTGCTGTTGTCTCACAAAAGTGTCGCAAGACACTAACATTTTAAATGATTGTTTCAGGATGCCAATAGGATGTGTCCTATCCAGAGGTTTGTTAGAGGTGAGGCCTACTCAGGGTTCCAAATGAAATTTCGAGTTGTTGAAGAGAACAGAGGACATAATACATGTGAAGGCCTACCAATGAAGTAAGTCATGTCCACTTCACTCTTGAACAAAGGCCAGACCTCTTCTGTGTCCGTGGACAGACCTAAAGTTCATCTGCACAATGTCATTCGTAAACTTAGGAAACACTGGTGATGTAATTGAAAAATGTGGAGTTTCTTTTCCTTATTTCACAATCACATCACCTGTGTTGCCTTTGGTTAGGTATCTCATAGTGCAGATGGAGTCTAGCATATCAAAGAGTACATAGACGTTGAGCAGTATATACAACAATTTTGACATTTACAGAAGACTTAGCTTCTTATCTTGTTGGAGATGAAGTCAGGCCTGTCTTGCAACATGGTGCATCTTTTGCATCACTGGTGCATCGGTTTCATGTGGCACGGGTTTTTTACAGCATGACACATCTGCCTAGATGCATCAATTTGTAATTTTGTCGCCTCATAGCAAATCTTTTGCACCGCCGCTGCATCACAAAAGTGACGCACAGTGGTGCAAAAGAGGCATACACCTATCATAAATCTGTCCCTAACATTTGAAATGATTGATTCAGGATGACGATAAGGTGTGGCCTCTCCAGAGGTTTGTTTAAGGTGAGGCCTACTCAGGATTGCATATCAAATTTATGCTTGTTGAAGAATACAGAGGAGATAATACATGTGAAGGCCTACCAATGAAGTAAGTCATATCCACTTCACTCTTGAACAAGGGCCAGACCTCTTCTGTGTCCGTGGACAGACCTAAACATCATCTGCACAATGTCATTCGTAAACTTAGGAAACACAGGTGATGTAATTGAAAAATGTGGAGTTTCTTTTCCTCATTTCACAATCACATCACCTGTGTTGCCTTTGCTTAGGTATCTCATAGTGCAGATGTAGTCCAGCATATGAAACAGTACCCAGAAGTGCAGCACTGTATGCAACAACTTTGACACTTACAGAAGCCTCACCTTCTCCATGCCTCCTACACAGTTCTACATGTACATCATAAATGCAAACAGTACAGAATTAATTATACATGTTAAATGGTTTATTTTTGCTGTTCTCAGAATGTATCAAATTTCACTAAAAACAGTGACTTGAAGGTATTCATCATATAACAGCGGGGAAAAAAAAACACAATCAAAATGATTGTGTTTAAAAAACCCATACAACATAACAAATCAGAATTCAGAACTCCTTAAAGTTAACTTACTTTCCATGACGTCGAAGGATGTCCTATGAACAGCTTACACTCTGTTGTGCTGTTATTACTTTCAGCCCGCCACTTTCTGAAAGAAAACCTCCATCGTTTTGAAAAATATGTTACATACAATAAATGACTTCTCGCTCTCTACCACACGTTTCCACAAGGCCAAATCATGTCAGAGCCATTTATAACTCTTGGAATTCTTGTAAGCCAATCCCGTCATGTTGTATTTCCGCAACTTTCAGAATTAAAATGTTGAAGATCATTTTCACAATCCTGGACTACTAATATCTTACCCTTCTTGCTCACTCATATTCTACATTTCCTATCACACTGATACTGCTTACTATGAAGCAGACTTACACTACCTCTATGACTACTACAATTATTAAATTCTCTACATCACTTTTAATCACAAAGCAATATAAAACAGTAGACAGCATTGCAGACTTACATTCCCTCTACTCCATGTTTTGATTGGCTGCTTGAATTAGCTTATAAAAAGAAATAGTTTTTCTGAACTCATTCAAAGTGCACTTATTTTTCCATGACGTCCAGTGTTATGGTAAGAAGTTATGTCTCTGTACTACACTTATCCTCAAGGCCAAATCGTGTAGGAGCCATTAGAACTTCTTGAAATTCCTCAGAGCACATCCCGAGATTCTTTCCCTAAAATTTTGGTTTTAAAAACACCAGGTAAGAATTTTTAAGGTCATACGGCAATTTTTTTTTGAAAATTAAAACAGAATCGTTGCAGAATGACCAGCCATTTCTAGACTTTAAATAAGCTGTGTAATGTCCTGATGTTATTGAAGGACCGTCATGATATATAATTGCTACAGTTACAAAAGTCCTTCCTGATATTGACAACTGTGAAGCCACAACATTTTTAATTAAAGTTGTCAATTTTGTTCCATCAGGCCTACATTGTTGGAACATTAAAATGACATACTGGCCATATGTTCGTATAAATAATGTTGACATCATTTCAGATTTACATTGGCTACATTCCATGTTGTGATCAGCTGCTTTTACTAGCTTATTAAAGGAGACTGATTTACTGTCTGGCAAAGTTAAATATATAAATCTTTCTGAGTCTACACTAGTAGTACTTGATACCCTACAGTTCTCGCAGTCATGCTGCCATTGATAAGAAAGCCCAAACAGGTGATCTACATCTACACCTTCAGCATGCAATACATCAAGCATATACATTAAAAACTCCTGACAATCTTGCTGAATATTTTGAGAGAATTGTGTTTGGCCTGAACATCTGTCTAACAGATTTCGAATTTCAGACACACTTTCTATTTTTGTTCTATCAGTGCTACATTTCTCTAACACAGAATTTAACAAACTGCATAATCTTTGATCAGAATTGACCACAATCTCTTCTTTTACATTTTCTAGAGAAAACAAAACATTAACCACTACATTAGCATAGCAGTTGACACCAGAAGTGTTTTCAAATTGAAAACCAACAACATCTTCAACAGAATCCTTTTTGTTTCTGCTTATAATTTCAGGTTCATCGACTTTTCGTCTTTTTGCTACAACCTCCCCAGTATTGGTCACATTTCTTAGTTTCCGGCCTACCACACGTTTCTCAAACAAAGGATATTGAGGCAAATGTGGCGCATACTCTCTTCTCAACCTATTGTATTCCTTAACACAATCTAGATCCGCACAAATGTTTGTGACATCACACTCAATCAAGTACAATCCCGATAAAGTTCTAACTCTTGACAATGCCACATATGCCATACCCTCCTTGAACACAGAACTGCCAATATTCACCAATGCACTGTCTACACTTAAACCTTGCGATTTATGGATTGTCACCGCATATGCCAAGCAAACAGGAAACTGCTTACGGCGAACATATAAGTCTTTTACAAGCAAAAATCTAGCAGAACAACGACCAATTAGCTGTACTTCCTCAATGCCATCAAATTTAATTTTTAAAAATTCAATTCCATCTCTATTTCTCTATTTCACAAAATCAACAACATTACCCATTGATCCATTTACCAGACCTCTTTCAACATGTAAATTCCTTCTTAAAATTATACGGCAGTTCAAGCACACATTCAGACTCTTTTCAAAACCTGCAGTTTTAGATATAGTCTTCTCTAATGAATCCAATTTTGATTTCAAATTCTCAGACAAAATAATTGTTGATCCCATATGCTCTACTCTGTCAATAGCTTCCAGTTTCACAATCTCTTGCTTTTCTAAATTCAACATTTTGTTGTTGAAGATGGCACATTCTGCAAGAGTTGGCATCAAACATATTCCAGATTTCTTCTCAGTAATTTTCTGAAAAATATTCTCAGTCACAACATCTTGTTCTGGATATAAATTTGACAGTAATCGTGCATGTAAAGCTTCTTTCCCATGCTCGGTCACTTTTCCTATTCTAACATCTTGTAGAATATTCTTGTAAACTTCATCCTTCGCCTGACGCATATTTTCATGCAGTTCAGCATAATTGAAGTTTAACCATATATTGACGTTGCCAATGCTCCCTAGGCACTTCCTGGTATCTTCATGCGTGAGCATTTTGAACACAGGTTGCCCTTTCACTGGTGTCAGCTGCAGAAGATCTCCGAAAACAATGATGTGTTTGCCACCAAATAACACATCATACTCTGTTTTGAGAACTTCTTGCATTCTCAAATGCACAAAGGCAAGCATGACATTGGAAACCATGCTTACTTCGTCAATGATAAGAAGTTTCATTTTCCTCAAGATTCTTGAAACTTCACAACAAGCATCTCCAGATAGCTTGTGATATTGTAATTTGTTGTCATGCTCCACTGGCAGCATCAGTAAACGATGTAAAGTAATCCCTTTAATGTTATGTGCTGCCAGTCCAGTTGGAGCGGTGACAACACAAGACAGCGATGACTCAGTCCTTTCCTGCAAATAACATGAAATTGCTTTACTAAGGAAACTTTTTCCAGTTCCCGTTTCTCCACTCACGTAGAGTCGGACAGGCTTCAACGACGTACATGAGCACTCTTTCTTCTCATGACTTAATCCATGATCAATTTGCATGGTAACTTCGTCATATATTTTCCTCTGCTCAACGTTGAGTTGTCTTTCCAACTCTTCTAAGTTAACCGCATCCTCCTGAGCATGTGCCATGGCTCTTTCCACTTCATTCATAGCAGTGGCAGCTTCATTTTCGATAACAGGTCCTCCTAGTGGATCCTGACTCAATGAAGCAGAACTCTGACTGTCCTGAGAACTGTCTCTGGCAATCTCGGCTGCAATCGTTGCTTCCTGCTCGATTTCCACATTCAATATTTCTACATATTTGGGAAAAGCAGGACATTCTATGGTCTCCTTGGCGGCAGTGAAAGAGTCTTCGTAACAGAGGAAATCTCCAAGCAGTTCCTCTTCTGCACGCCAAGGCTTGAAAAGTTGCAAAAGTGCTAAATAGAAAAACTCCTTTTTTTCAGGAGATTCGCCACTCAATTTTCGATGGTTTACCAAGTGGCATTTTCTTTGCTTGACCAGACATCCCTCACTTCCAATTACAGCATACACTCCTTTCTCAGTATCTTCTTTGATGTTCCTCTTGAATATGTAATTTTGAAGAACCTCATACAGACAAACACTCTCGAGGTGACTGCTTCGATTTGGATAATATGTATCCAACATGTTGCTCTTCAAAATGTCGGTACTGTTTGGCTCCTTTGCCGCCAAATACTCAATTTCCCGCACAGGTTTCAGAACTCGATTATGCGTTGCAGCAAGACCAAGACTCGCCCAAACGATACTCCTGGATTTGGCATAGAGACTTGCTGAAGACAACCGGTCAGAACATTCGTAAGCTCCGATTTCTCGATGCGACAACATCTTCAGACTGAAACTGTACAACTTCTTGCTGAGGCTCTTTTCATGGGAAATGTCCTCCCACATATCCTTCAATTCTGTCTTCTCTTTTTTGGTGATGTAAGATGTCACATACCGAGCCACAGCCATACAGTTATCAGCCACAAACTGTATATCCATGTTAGCATTCCACATGGACAAAATCACCGGGTTGTAGTCGTTGATGTACTTGGACTCTTCGTTCCTCTTCAAATTGTATGTGTTTTTAGGTGATTTCTTCATCACATTATGTCGCAGCGAAGACATCAAACTGTTTACTCTTCCTTTAGAAATCACCGGTCGTGGAAAGCCGAAACGACATTTGGTGTAGAACTTGTCCTTGTTTCGGAATTTACGACGACAGAACTTTCCACAACGATGGCTTTGGAAACGTAGAACTTTTTCTCTTAGGCTTTTCTTCTCCTTTGCGTTTGGAACAGCACACGTAGAATACTGTTGTATGAAACTCATCACTGAGTCTTCTGGATCTGTTCTAAATTTAGGTGCATCCTTGATCCACAACAGCATATGTATGTGAGGAGCACCTCTTGCTTGGTACTCCTTTCTCCAGAAGAAATCCAACACCTCTCCAAGAGGTGGATTCTTCTTATTCATGATGAAAGACATCATAGCTTCAAATCTATGATTGAAGTACAGGCATACATTGACTGGATCCAAAGAGCACAGTTCTCCGGGTGTCTTGAATTCGATGTTTTCGATGTTTCCATTTGCCTCTCGTAGAAATTCAAGTAAGTCTTCCCAGCCATACTCGGCACAGCTCAGAGTGAGGAACCATGTGGGAGTTCCTAAGTTCCTCAGCATACATTTTAAATCACCATGACGACGGTACCAGTACTCATTAGTACCACGCTGACACGCCATGAGATTAATCAGGTGAGAATCTAAAATACTGTCTTGGACATTGACTTTATCCATAAAGTCACTTGCCGAGATGTTTTGCATGTGTATACCACTTTTCAAGATGTGGTTCACTGCATATGACAGTCCAGACAGATCGCTTTCAAACAGGAGATGAAACAAATAGGGAATACATTGTCGAAACCTAGCATCTCCTGCATACAATCGCAAAGTCCGGTATTCAGAAGCAGGAATTTGATGAGGTCGCTCATCATATCTTCCTCCCTGACCTGTTGGAAAAAGCTGTGGGAAACACCGAGCTTCCAAACTTTCCTCCCAAACACTAATGGGACTCCCTTTGGCTTGTTTCATTTGAAACAACTCAATAGCATTCCCCATGACTTCCTTGGAATGCAAAGGATGAACACTATAATGTTCATATATTTCTTCACTAGTAGAGGGTTCTACTTTCTCAATTTGACCAGCACACAAATCGCTATCCTCTTCCTCACTTACTTCCTCTTCTGCAACATAAACATTCTTATAGTACTTATTATTTTTTTTCAAATACAATGTTGCCTTTTTGACTTTCCTAACATCCACTAAATCTTGCCATATTTTCTTATTCTTTGTCGGAACCCCATTAACTAAGATAACCAGAGGTTCCTCTTCCACTTTTTCTACTCCAATTGTGTTAATGTTTTTCTTCAAATCTAGAGGCAAATAAACAACTCTTCCCTTTAATCCTCTCTGTAAATCTGATGGAGGCAATTTCCCTGTCTTTGGCTCCATTCTTACAATAGGCTGAAAGGGATGGATACTTTGAATCAAAATAGATTCATAAGTATTTAAATCCTTCAATTCAGAAGGAATCTCAACCAATTCCAGATTATTATGAACTGCTCTAGCAGGCATCTGGTTTTGATTTAATTTGCTACAACAATAAGTACACACACGTTGATCCGATCCCAAATCAAATCAATTTTCTACCATCAAGTATGTTGTGAAATCCTTCCATTCACTATTATTTTCCCTTTCACTTTTTGCATATAAATCCACTAACTTAGTCTGATTCTTATAATAAGTGCGTCGACAACACACACAATTGAAATTAGGCCTCTCACTTGATTTCACCTGAAACGTCGCAATTTCCCTCTGAAAATTATCTGTACTGGAAACCTGTACTCTATCTTCCACATTACCCTCTTCTTCTTGGTCAATTTCAACATTCTCCTCTTTACTTCCAAAGTAACCAAACTCAATTTCTGCACAAATATTCTTCACATCTACTTCTGAACTATGCAAAAGAGCAGCGCATAATTGTTTAAGCATAATTGCTGGACTCTTAGCATAATACAACATTCTAACTAATTTCCTCACTTTATTATGATGCACTGCTAGCATCCTGAAATGATGAAAAACACTCTGGCATACTCTCCTGGAAAGACAAGCCAGTGAATGACCATGCAAACCTGTCACTTCTCTCACTCTGCAAGGATCTAATTCTTGCAACAACTTCATTTTCTGCTTCAAACTTTTCTTATTAAATGTCCGTACAAAATCACAAAGCAAATTGATGGAATCCTGTCGCACACTGCAAATACTACTACACTTCCAGGTGTACACAGGACCCTTAGGACGTCTTCCTAAAACCTCATTACCTAACACCTCTTCTGTCTCTGTTGTCACAAGTTTTTCTTTTTCAACTGGACAACCATCTTTCACTTCATAAGCTCGACCACTGGTGTCAACTGCATGCACCAAATCATTATCCTGGAAATAACTCTCCTCATTAAAAAATGCCTCACAACTTGAACTATGCATCCATTCTCCGGAAAAAACTTCACAAAAATTACTACGATTAACTATTCTCTTCCATCTACAATTTCTTTTGAAATCATAAATTGCCTTGTTTAGCTTCCTAATTCTATTGATTATCAAAATAAATAACTTACGTTTAATTTCAAATGCCTGATCAATAACTTTCTCAACTTTTTTTTCTCTTATAAAAAAACACTTTCTGTTGACCTTTCTTAATATTTTTTAACAAATTGCCAATTATCCTGTTGCGGAACATTCGTTTACGAATGTCCCTAAACTGTTGTTTCCTTCTACTATCATGCACAGAGTTATCTCTTGCTCTAGCAGTAACATTTTTGATTGGCCTTTCCTTTCCGTTTAAAATTCTTCTCTTTTTCTGGACTGAAACATTTTCTGTAGTAATATTTTTTTTACTACAAATATTTCTTATAAATGTTTTTGTGCTCTTACCCGGTGCTTTCTTGGTGACTTGACAAGTTTTTTTGTTAGAGGACTGCTGCATTATATCATTTACCTGCTGTCTTTGACGTTTTGCAGCCTTTCTAAGTCTTTCTTTAGTTGGCATGCTGAAATCTTGAAATGATCTGCAGTTGAATCTGTGGTAAAATATAATAAAAAATGTTATTAACCACTATTACCAAACAGTAAATCAATAACAGTCATCAAAAACGTAACACACTACTTGACATTTTTAGTGCTTGGCAAATTTAGAATACAGAAATAGCAGAAAAGAAATGGAATTCATATTCATTTTACCTGTGCTGTTTTATATGTGAATCTGATCTAATTTTATGAGCATATTTTAATATTTTATTGAAGACACTACACATAACCTGTTTTTGAAGGTGTCTTTATTTTTAAATGAAACGGTTTACATTTTTACTTTTCATTTATTATAAATTTTTAAAAATAAATGTTTATAGTTCCATAGGCTCAAGCACGTCAGCTTCCCACCCTATGTCATACAATTCTGACAAATCTGCATCCTCATCATGTTCTTCTTCATCCTCAGGATTTAAATCATCCAAGGGATCTACTTCCACTGATGTTTCAATTACGAGTTCAATTATGAGGTCGAGATCAACTGATTGCTGATTGTCGCTCATGTTGATGTTGTCGTTATCTTTAAAGAAAGAGAACAACAATGAGATGTTGCAGAGTAAGGCACAAATCTCAGAGACTATAATAGTAAAATTGTTTAACAAGAGTAACATTTTGCAGCTATTATTTAGCCATGACCAGCGATGCTGAGGAGGTAAGGCCTATGTCCAAGTTTTCAGTGAACAGGACTCATCTCTTCTTAACCTTGGATAAGCCTCACCAACTCTGTGTCCCCTGCTCATACTTAAATGTAAAGTGGCAGATTTATGTTAACTGACGCATTCCCAGGGATGCACCAGTTAATGTGCACCGCTGCTCTGCCACCCATGGTGTGCCGCATTTACAATGTGGAGCACCATTGAGTGAAAACAGCACAGATGCGTTACGCATCTGTGCCGCAAAAGCAGCACATTGCAGGAATCACGTCGTAAGCGCAACATGTCTACTGCAATGCACAGGAGCAAGCCACACATTGCATGGTGCATCACTCCTTATGCCTGTTTCAAACAGGCGTAATGATTTGATTCAGCAATGCTATAAAGCTGAGTCAGTGAAATCTTCTAAATTTCACTGTGTTAGTTTTACAGGGCTTTCTTGCAAATTAATGCATACCTTGCAACAAAACACCTATATGAAAACTGACGCAGGTTTCATGTGGCACAGGACTTTACAGCATGACACATCTGCCTAGATGTAAAATTTTTAAATATGTCGCCACATAGCAAATCTTTTGCACCGCCGCTGCGTCACAAAAGTGACGCACAGCGGCACAAAAGAGGCACACGGCTATCATAAATCTGTCCCTAACATGTTAAATGATTGATTCAGGATGACGATAAGGTGTGGCCTATCCAGAGGTTTGTTTAAGGTGAGGCCTACTCAGGGTTGCAGATTAAATGGAGATGGGGCACCCCTGAGCCTTGCTGTAGCTGCATGGCACTTGCGATGCAGCTCCAGCAATGCGCCACCTTTACGGCACAGATGCGTCACGCATCTGTGCTGTTTTTGCCCCATGGTGCGCCGCATTGTAAATGCAGCGCACCATGGGTGGCGGAACAGCGGCGCAGGATGACTGGCACATCCCTCGGGATGCACCAGTCATCATAAATCTATCCCTAAGCTTCTTATCTTGTTGGAGATGAAGTGAGGCCTGTCTTGCAACATGGTCCATCTTTTGCATCACTGCTGCATCGGTTTCATGTGGCACGGTTTTTTTACAGCATGACACATCTGCCTAGATGCATCAATTTGTAATGTTGTCACCACATAGCAAATCTTTTGCACCGCCACTGCGTCACAAAAGTGACGCACAGTGGCGCAAAAGCGGCATACACCTATCATAAATCTGTCCCTAGCATTTTAAATGATTAATTCAGGATGACGATAAGGTGTGGCCTATCCAGAGGTTTGTTTAAGGTGAGGCCTACCTACATTCATGGGGAAATGAATTAAAATGTCCTTAAGACACATGAAAGCGTTTTTTTAAAGCCTTTGCAGCATTTTTGGGTCACTTTTAACATGGCTATGTAACTTAAACAATCAAAATCTAAATTTGCCAAGCACAGGTGGGAGCATATTTACAAGGAATTTGCACCACGGGGAAAGGTCTTACATTAAAATGGAAAAATGACATCAGAGACACTCAAATGCCTTATAAAGAAGCATACACCATTATGTCCTTCTCATAAATGTTAAAAGCATTCCTTTTCCTCAAAAACGATTTTCAAGTCTTAATTTGAAAACACTACACATGGGGAAATGACTTAAAATGTCCTTAAGACACATGAAAGCGTTTTTTGATTGCCTTTGCAGCATTTTTGGGACACTTTTAACATGGCTATGTAACTCAAACTATCAAAATGTAAATTTGCCAAGCACAGGTGGGAGCATATTTACAAGGAATTTGCACCACGGGGAAAGGTCTTACATTAAAATGGAAAAATGACATCAGAGACACTCAAATGCCTTATAAAGAAGCATACACCATTATGTCCTTCTCATAAATGTTAAAAGCATTCCTTTTCCTCAAAAACGATTTTCAAGTCTTAATTTGAAAACACTGCACATGGGGAAATGACTTAAAATGTCCTTAAGACACATGAAAGCGTTTTTTGATTGCCTTTGCAGCATTTTTGGGTCACTTTTAACATGGCTATGTAACTCAAACTATCAAAATGTCAATTTGCCAAGCACAGGTGGGAGCATATTTACAAGGAATTTGCACCACGGGGAAAGGTCTTACATTAAAATGGGAAAAATAACATCAGAGACACTCAAATGCCTTATAAAGAAGCAGACACCATTATGTCCTTCTCATAAATGTTAAAAGCATTCCTTTACCTCAAAAACGATTTTCAAGTCATAATTTGAAAACACTGCACATGGGGAAATGACTGAAAATGTCCTTAAGACACATGGAAGCGTTTTTTGATTGCCTTTGCAGCATTTTAGGGTCACTTTTAACATGGCTATGTAACTCAAACATTCAAAATCTAAATTTGCCAAGCACAGGTGGGAGCATATTTACAAGGAATTTGCACCACGGGGAAAGGTCTTACATTAAAATGGGAAAAATAACATCAGAGACACTCAAATGCCTTATAAAGAAGCATACACCATTATGTCCTTCTCATAAATGTTTAAAGCATTCCTTTTCCTCAAAAACGATTTTCAAGTCATAATTTGAAAACACTGCACAGCTCCTATGCACAAAAACACCCTGTCAGTACTAATACTTCACATTTTCTCCAATTACAATTTCTCAAAGAAACAAAATCTATTTGTAAAACACTTGAGGCAAAGCAACATTTTAAAAACACAACTTTCTTCATAATTTTCTCCTTAAAGCACACTATTCTCTATCTAAATTAAATAAATCTGTTCTCACCTTAGCAAATACTTTATGAGTTTCAAAACAGTCTCAGAAACACACCACTTTGTCTTTAGCAGAGCAAAAGGTATGCACTCCAGAGTCTGCAGCTATCAAAAGCACAGAAATGCTGTAATTCTTCACACATATCTCTCATGTCACCCAATCAAAACTCTTCCCTCACTTTTTTCAAATCAATACCCTTCCCCCCTCTGCCCTCTCTGCCTTTTTTGCATAGCAACCACCTCTTGGAAGACCTCTGGTGTTTGCAAGTTCACACAACAATGTTTCAATTGAACTCTGAACTCTCAGTGCACCTGCATATCCAGTGCAATCTTTCATTTAATGATTTTTTCTTGACCATTCAAAATACATCTTTCAAAGAACTCATCCATGCACCCTAACTTTCTGTTTTCAGCAATCAAAATCCACCAATCACTGTTACTGCTTCATTAACACAGAAACTCCACAGTTTTTTTCATTTTAAACTCTTATTTTTTCAACTGCCATTTCATTGCCACACTTCATCTGACTGCAGCAGAACCTTCTCTCACCATGTTTTCTGTCTGGATTGTTGGACATAGTTACATCTACTGGGCTCAGAGGTATGCTGATAACAGAAATTTACCTAACCTCAATTTACAAGATGTGGAAATTAAGTGGTTTGGCCACAGAGGATTAAAATGTCACCAATTGATACCATTGGTGAAAACCTTTATGCATTTGCCAAAACCTGACCTGTTAATTGTGCACTGTGGAGGTAATGACTTGGGCACTTTGACTGGGGTAGGTCTGGAAATGCTTTTCAAGGACACCTTTGAGCAATTAATGGCACTTTTTCCTCAGACTGCCTTGGTATATTCAAATATATGCCAAAGACAGAAATGGAGGTGGTCGAACCAATTTTGTCCACAAATTGAGAAGTCGAGGAAGCATGTAAACAAATCTGTTTCAGCTTACAACAATAACTTGCGTTACTACATGCAAGATATCTACAGAGGAGATGGAGTTCACTTCTCAGATGAGGGCAACAGAATTTTCATTCTGAATTTAAGACTGTGCATTGGTACCTACTTATAAGTACCTAAATGTACCATAAACCCAAAAGCTCTTCTCAGAGCTACCTTACATCTGATCACTCACAATTATTATTTTACTCTAACTTTTTTCACTAATTTTCAACAAAGTACGCTCCCCGGGGCGCTACCCGGTGTGCGAACCGGAAGCTAACCTCGCGAAATTTAAAAAAAAAAATGTATTTTTTCCGCACATATGGGCCTCCTCAGCCACCCTCAGAAAACCTAGGGGGTCAAGATAAGTCTACCGTGCCCCCTTCTACCCATTCTGAACATTAGTTGCCCTCCATCTTGTATCTTAATTCGACTGAAACACAAAATGGTGGACTCCCGTAACGCTTCAGGTTCGCGTACCGGGGCGCTCGCCAGTTCGCGTACCGGGGCGCTCCCCGGGAAGCGCTCCATCAAAAAAGGTGGGAAAGTAATTTACAGAAAAACGACTGGAGACACTTTCACCAAATATAGATTAGCTCATACTACATACCAATCCCTATCATTTTCACAAATTTGATCGAAATTCCATTTAGCCATTTAGCCTGTAGACCTCTCTAAATACCGTGAGGTAAATTACTTCACAAAACACATCTGAAGTGTTGGAATTGACAACCAATGAAAATGTTACTTTCATTTTCTACTTTTTTTACCTGACATTTGATTGGTTATATACCTGAATATATATAAAGGAAGAGAAGGAAACACAGCCATTTTGACTACTACTTCCTGGTGTACATTTCAATTGGATTTTCACTAATCACTTCAACTTCTTTGTAAAGGTAAGTTGTTATTTTAAAAACTGAAGTATATTGTGCACTATCATTTAATATGGTAAACTTTTTCTGATAGTTATATACTATCCCTCTGTAGTAGTTATAGATTTAGATAGACTTCTCTGTTATAGTTATGGATGGAGTTAGGTTTCTCTTGTATAATTATGAATTTACTTACGTTAAATCACATACACTTTTTTATATTCCTACTTCCACTCTGATACTATACACTGCCCAAAGATAAATTCACTGATAAAAACTGCCTATCTAAATTTAATCCCAACAGTGCCCTATCTCTACTAATATATATTTTTTTTATCCAAATTTCAGGCAACATGGAAGGCGAACAGAAAGTTTCATTTCAAATTGTCCTGCAAGAGAGCAGCCAAGAATTAATTGATCCAAATTATATAGAATTTATGGATGAAACTTGGGACCAAGAACTACTGCAATGTGTGCAAGCAGTAGATGACCTCCTTCAAAATGAGGACATTTTACACACTCAGAGATTACAAGCTATGTTCAATGAAAATGACGACATTTCAGACAGTGAAATGTTAGAAATGTTATTAAATTTTGAAACACAATCACAATAATAAATAATTGCTTCAAAAAAAAGAAATTAAAAAATAATCAACAAAACCAACAATCAATTAACATACAGTATTTGAAAAGTCTATCATTCTTTTTTCCTTATTGTACGCTCCCCAGAACGCTTCCCGGTTCGCGGACCGGGCGCTCCCCACGCAAAAAAACAAAAAAAAAAATTCTTTTTTTTTTTGCACTGCGGGGCCCTTTTAAAGCCTCCACATCAAACCTAGGGGGTCAGGGAGGATCTACTATGCCCCCTTATGGTCATTTCCCCCTTTGTTTTGGCCTCCTCTTGTCTCTCGATCCTACCGAGAGACAAGATGGCGGCCGCTCCGGACTGTTTAGAATGTTGACAGACACCGGAGAGCCAATCAGCTTCGCTACGCGAAGTTCCGTTACGCGTCAGGTACGCGAACCGGAGCGCTGCATGGAGCGCGCTTACAGATATATATCTTTTTTTGAACGTTAATTTCTCAAAATCCACTGGAGCACATATATTGAGACCTAGCAAAGGCACATCGGGCTAACAGTCCCTACAATTTTGCCAAGTTTCGTGCAAATCCATTCAGCCGTTCGGCCTAAAAGTGAGGCCAACCGCCCTATGGAAATTAACATGGGAAAAACACGTTTTGGGACCCCCCTTTTTTCTCGGCCACCCCTTGACGAACCCCCCCCAAATTTCCAGGGGATGCTCAGAAACAAAATGTTCCATTTTCCTGAAAATTTCAGCCAATTCCGTCCACAAACGCCAAAGTTATTAGACATAGAATTTTCAAACATCCCATAGGGAAAAAATCCTAACTATATATACCTACTGGCGACCGCCAGTAGGTAATATATATATATCTATATATATATCTATATATATATTGTGTTTGTGTGTGTGCATAACTAATGTTTTCATTACATTAACATTAAAATTGCAGTTCTCATTCATATATGCATTTGTGTGGTTATTGCTTATTCTTATGTCTTAGTTTACTCATTTGAATGGAACTCTGCATTGATTTTATAACTGTAATGTATCCATTTGAATAGTATTCTACATATATATTATAACCATATATGTATCTAACATTATACATTTAAATTTGCATTGAGATGCTTGCCACACTAACTTGACCATAGGCCTTAGACCATTTGGATTTTTTATTTTTAACATTTACCATGAATGTTTGCTTCACATGCAATGTTTTTCTCTCTTCTGCAGGTGTAGTTGTGTGATCTTATAAACAGAAAAAGGCACATCGTGTGAGAGAGATAGTGAGGCTTGAATTGAAAGTAGTATCTTTTGGCCAGGGTGAGAAGCCTAATGCACGATGGGAAAATACTGCTTGTGCGGAATACGGATATGCGAGGAACCCAAGGACGTTCTGATGTGTGGATCAAGAGTAGTTGCCAAGTTTATTGTTTGAAGGTGGAAAATAATGAGACATGTCACATGGGATCCTCCAAGGTTCTTTTGTGGGTATAATTGATGATCACACTTCAGTTTATTCAGACTCTTGTTAGACTTCGAGAGTCCACATCTCTATTGTGTGATTTCATGCCATACAATACTAGAGGTTCTGGTGTGCTGACAGCTTTCCTGCTTCCCTGACTTAAATAGGGTTTCCTGATTCCTGGTTTAGAATAGGGCTTAAAAGATGTTCTTAGACAACCTCATGTATAGACAGGAGGATCGAAACTTTTAATCTAATTACCAGAGGTACTTTCTCATTCTTTGTGCTGTGTCTACAGAAGTCTTCACTTGTTACCTTTTATTGAGAATGAAATTTGTCCGAGATTTTGAATCTCCCTCTCTGATTCTGTATTTTTACAATATGTTTCTGTGACTGATAAATATCAGCTTGGCTTTGAAATTGTAATAAATCTATTCCTAATCTTGTATTCTACTCAGCGTTTTACTGTGTGATCAAATGGGTTACACTGTAACTGTTAAATTGTAGTTGATCTTGACTCTTTTTATTCTTCAGCAACTTACAAAGTTCCATTGCAGGGAGTAAGTAAAACGGGACCCAAATACCAGGCTTTCTCAGGTACAGAACATTCTTTTGGTTCAGCTCTATTCTGTCATTGGTCTATTTCCATGTCATTTACACTCTGCTTCTATCCATGAGAGTGAACTCAAGGGGTAATGGTTCAGTCCACATCAGTCATTGGTTCTTCTTGCCCTGTGAATGATGGCATTTTCTGATCACATTTTTAGATCCACCTGAAAATGAATATGCTTCAGTGTCAGTGCTGATTGGCCAGTCCTTTAGTTTTCAATTTTAACCTTTTAAAGTTCACCTTTCATTCCTTTACTTCTCCTATTTTTATGTTACTGTTTCTAATGCCAATACTACAGCTCTGCAGGCAGTGCTGATGGGTCAATTGCTTGCAGCTCATTTCAAATGCAATGTGCTACATCCCATGTAACCAGTTCCTATGAAACAGGAGACCATTATGCAATGCTGTTGTTCATAGTGTATTATTGTTTTACCAATCCAAGTTGTAATTGTAATTGTAATTGCATCTATATACTGCTGGTCCACATGTTGGTTCTAGATGTGGTGGCCATGCCGGAACTTTAAAACAATGATAAGACTATTTGAATACCTCTGCAAGACCAACACCTGCAGCTATATTCAGTTTAGTTATTCCAAGCATATACTCGCAGTGTTTAGATGCTAGCATGTTTTCTTTTTTCTACTTGTATTCTTTTAATTTATTGTGCTCGTGTTTTTGAATTTGTGTAGGTTTTATTGCGGTTGCGTCAGAGGGTGAATGCAGGAAGGAGTCAGTGTATGGATACATTGATGCATGAGTGCAAAGAGGAGAGGCAGTATACATGTATAATAACGTATTGTGTGCCTAAACCAATCAGTGGCACGAAAGGCACTTTCAATCATAAACCAGACCTATTGCCATTGCCAATGCTTGTTCTAAAAATTTGAATCCTGCAGTAGGTGATGAACTGGCAAAACACAGCCCCATACATCTCAAAGAAAAAAGCTTTTTATTGGTTAGAGAAATGTGCATCCCAATTTTAGGAAATATAATTGGGTAGCGTGCTCACATTCTATTCGGTTCCCAATAGCTTCTTATCGGTATCTCTCAAATCAATTTATATCAGATTTTGTGTTACCCATATCCTCAAGGGGTATCTCATTAAATTCAATAGCCCTACATTTTTATTTAAAGCTCAGGTTAAAAACCATTAAAGAAACAGCCAAGTCTTGGGTTCTATTACAAAACTTCTTAACTTTTCTAAATTTATGAAAGATGCAGCTATATAGGGTACTTCAGACATCACACTGCCTTGAAGTTTCTGGCATGACGCAGAGGCTAACATAATTAAAATCTCCTATATTGCCACTTCACAGCAGCAACAATTGAAGAATCTAGAACTTCAATAACATTCCAACAACTTATAAAATCCTCCAGTACGCAGCATTCTCCCTTCTTTATTTCCCTTCTTTATCACAGATAGGTACATTCTTATTAATTACTCTGTTATTTGTACTGCACACTTGATTATTTGTACCTGTTTAACCCCACTACCCCCACAAATAAAACTCTCATCATACTCTTGTGCTTTAAAGCTTAACTATTAGTTTTCTTAGAAAATTATTTGACTATTACAAAATTTAAGGGAGGGTGAATGTTCCTCTTTCTATGTAATACCATTTGTATAAACCCTTGAGTTGGAGGTCCTATCACCTCCACACCTGAGCCTATGCGGCGCCCTTTTTGGCTCCTTCAAGCTGAAACCGATGCTTCTAGAGCATGTTGTTCCGGTCTGCTGAGACTGCTCGTGTTTCAATGTTCAGCTCCTCCGAAAAGAAACAGGGAGCGTGTCCCATTGCCATAGCAACAGGGCTTCAATGAAAACCAACCTGCGACCCGGCTTCAACACTGAAGACCGACCCGTGGAACCTAACTCCCACCGAGGTAGACGAGCGCAATGCCACTGATAATTTTAGCATGTCACGCGGCTTGCCGGCCTTGGAAGTAAATTGATTTTCATTAAGGCTCACCTGACAAACGTGAGGCCTCAACGACAGCCAATGAGACGATCCCCTCATACTGTGCGACGTGCAGCCATACTAACAATGAATAAAGCGCAAAACAAAAGTGGAAACAAAGAGATCCTCGGGCATGGTAATAGAAAAGGGACATTAGAGGAAAATCCTTTAGAAATAGACTAGACACACGGTGGCCATCTTAACAGATTGGGATACAACATCAGTAAATATAAAAGTAGCCATTTTTATCCTTGGAAATCTAACTGAACTCTGGCAGTTGTAGTCCAACCAACAGACAACAGAGACCTTTTTTTACAGATCCTGTGAACCTTGATATTTACTTACTTCCCATTATGTCTCTTAAGCCCTCAGTAGCTACGATGGATTATAGGATGGAAGGGCTTATAAAGACAGCCTTAGACAGAGTAATGGGGTCGTTAGATGACATAATTAATGAAAAATTGGATGCCATCTCTAAAAAAGGTGGGCTAGTGCTGGGGCAGGACACTTTGAAGGTGTAGATGGGGCGAGCAAGGCCCAGAGAAAAAGAGCTGCAGGGGATGATATGACTAAGGGACTAAAAAAATCGAAACCCTCAAACCACATGACATCACGCATTGGCTGTGACACGGATGGTGCCTTGGGCACTACAGACGGGCAAGAAAAAGGACCCGTTACTATTCCCATTGACAGTGATGATGACTTGCAGGATGGAATCAACCTCTCTTACTCCTCCGACTTGGAAACAGATATTGAGGAGGTTGAACAAAGAAATATGGAAATGAATGACGAGGAACCAAAGGCCTCTGAATCAAAAATGGGCATTGGTGACCCATTTGGGAAAGTATGTTCGACCCACTCCTCATTAAATACCCCCTATCACCAGAGTGGACCCCTGCTCAACATATTGCACAGTACCTCTCTATCTGGCTTTGCAAAGAAATACCAAAGGAAGTCAGATCTCACCTAAGTGCCGAATCCCTACGCCCCACATCTACCAGACAAGGTTGCCTCAAGCCCAAAATTAGACTCAAAGGTGATGGCGTTTATCGCTAATGGAGGAAAAGACCTGAGGAATCACTTGACAAAGGCCTAAAGTCCTGCCAGGATTGTCTACTTAGCAAACACAAGGAGATGATGGACGGAGCGCTGACATTTTTCAGACACTCACCACCAGTTACAGATCTGGGTTGAATCCAACATCGTTCTTTAGCTCACTTCGCTACCCAGTTCAGACACAGCTATATGAAATCAGTCTTGGCCCTATGCCTCATGGGAACAGTCCAGCCCAAACTGCCAAGCCATGTCTTCCCTGGACCGGAAACAAGCATCCTGGGACTGGTTTCGGGCTACCAGCCCTCATCAGCCAGGCTAGCTTGAATCCAGTGGCAAAGTGAGCAAGGGACCCACGTCTGGGCATAACCTGCCAACTTAGGGCGAACAAAGCAAACACAAGGAGATGAATGACAGAGTGTTGAAACTTTTCAGACACTCACCCCCAGTCACAGATCTGGGTTGAATCCATGATCGTTCTTTAGCTCACTTCTCCACCCCAGTTCAGATACAGCTATATGCAAATCAGTCTTGACCCTGTGCCTCATGGGAACAGTCCAGCCCGAACTGTCCAGCCATGTCTTCCCTGGACCGGAAGCAAGCATCCCGGGACCGGTTTCGGGCTAACAGCCCTCATCAGCCAGGCTAGCTTGAATCCAGTGGTGAAGTGAGCAAGAGACCCATCCTCCACACCGCCCGTACCCTTAGTATCCATTAAACTATTATTTCTATACAACTATTGGTATGCGCCAACTTTCCTAATGTTGAATCACCCTGATACCTGTCTTTACAGTGCATGACAGCCATAACTAACGTTAACTGCAAGCTATTGATTGGAATAATTTTCTCCTTTTTTTCATTCTATAAATATATGTTTTCAGCTTTCATTGTCTTACTTAAAAGCCCATAAAGAATGATTAAAACATATCTGGCAAATCAAAACATGTTATATCTTTAGAACTCCACATTCACGATGATGTCCAGCACCCACACTACTTGTGAGGAAGTAGTACACAGTAATGCTTGCTGTTGTGTTGCGCACATGTGTTTTCCATTGCGCATTAGCTTTTTTTGCAGATCTTATGGAGTGTGCATTAGTCATTATAGGACTTTTCACATCCTATTTCTTTTTATTCTTACTACAACCCCCCTTTTTAATTAACGTCATAGTATTTTGGAGATAGGAGGTAATTTTTGCACAATTGTTTATATATCATGGATCCCAGACTGTTTCTGGTATGAGAGACATCTCCTCCTGGTGGAGGGCAGACCCGATGTCAGTGTCTGAACTGGGGTGGCGAAGTGAGCTAATGAACGATGATGGATTCAACCCAGATCTGTGACTGGGGGTGAGTGTCTGAAAGGTTTTAGCGCTCCGTCCATCCTCTCCTTGTATTTGCTTTGTGAGTGGGCCGATAATGGCTAGTAGGCTATGCAGATGATGGATGGAGAGCTGAATTTTTCAGACACTCACCCCCATTAACAGATCTGGGTTGAATCCATCATCGTTCTTTAGATCACTTCACCACCCCAAATCAGACACAGTTGTATGCAAATATAATGTTTGAAAATGCTGAAGGGGCCTACCTTGATGATTTTCATATTGAACCGAAGGAATTGTGCCAATGGGCGCAAAGAGCCATTTTCCTCCTAGGGAACGGCAACACAGCCCTCTCAAATGAGAGAAAGAAACGTGTTCTACTCAAAATAGACCCAAAGCTGGTTAAACTGGCCACGAAAGAAGGAGACCTACTCTTTGGAGATGACTTCATTAGAGACATGGCAAAGTACTTAGAGGTATTCAGCTCCATCCAAAAGTCCCAGTAGGACATCAAAAGGGCATTTCAGGATAGGGTTTTTGGCAGGGCCAGGGGAACCAGGGGTCAGTTCCGCTGCCGTGGCCAAAGTTCTTCAAGACCCTTATTGGGACATGGCCAAAGATTTATGCACCCAAGCTTCGGTTCCCACTCCACCTTCTACCCTGAGAAACACAGAGGTCATGGTAGAGGTTTCAAAGGCGAGAGGAGACAAAGAGGCTTCTCAACAGTTAAGAAATATCAAAGACCTTTCAAATATCCCTATAAAGGTGGGAGAGAAACTGGCCCATTTCTCTGAGAACTGGAATATGGTAAATCAAGACTCTTGGATCTTAGAAACAGAAAGGGGATACAAAATCAAATTAATTGCTACACCACTACAAAGAAAAATCCCCCACAAAATCGTATTTTCACAGGAAGATACACTTCTAGTATCACAAGAAGTAGAGGACTTACTGACCAAAGTGGCAATTTGAGAGGGTACGGAAATTAAGTTAGTCAGCAGTATCTTTCAGATAGAAAAGAAGGACAAAGGGTTAAGACTAGTGATTAAACTAAAGAATTGAAGTTGAAGTTAAAGGGTTTTATGTAGCGCTCGATCACCATGCGGTTTCTCCGGGGGAGGCAGGGAAGGCTGCTTAAGATGAAAAGGCGTGAGAGAAAAGAAGAGTTTTGAGGGCTTTACGAAAATCAGGGTTGGTGGGAATCGACCTAATAGGAAAAGGAAGAGCATTCAAGAAGGGGGGGCAAGGGTAGAAAACCTCATGCCTCCGAATTTTGTCCTCCTGAAGCGAGGGACACTTAAAAGAAGCTGAGAGGAGGAACGCAGGTCTCTCTTGGGGACATAGGCTTTAATCTTGGAGTTGATAAAGGCAGGCGCAGTGCCAGCCAGAGCCAGAAAAATCATGCAGCCCATCTTGAATAAAGATCGTTCAGAGATGGGCAACCAATGAAGAGTTTTTAGCAGGGGGTAACATGATGAAAGAGTTGAACGAATGGGTGATTTACTACCATTTCAAAATGGAAGGAGTACACCTCTTACGTATTAAGGAAAGGGGACTGGCTAACCCGTCAAGTCCTCAAAGACGCATACTTGACCATCCCAATTTGGCCACCACATCAAAATTTCCTTAAATTTAGCTTGGGGTAGGGGAATTGTGGCAGTTCTGCAGTCTCCCCTTTGGTCTCTCCTCAGACCCTTATGCTTCACCAACGTTATTTGCCCCTTAGCAGGGTGGCTCAGAGCAAGAGGAATGCAACTAATTCTCTACTTAGAAGGTATCCTAACAATGGCCCAATCCAGGGAAATTGCTGACACATTACACAGACCTTACCAGAAACCTATTAGAACACTTGGGGGCCGATTCACAGAACTAATCTGAGACAAAATCCTGAACTTACTACTTTTGGTATTCACAGAAGACATTTAGACATTTAGTAGTAGTAAAGTTAGGATTTTGTCTTAAGTTAGGATTTTGTCTTAAATTAGGACAAACTTAAGTTTAATTTACGACAAAATCCTAAATTAAGACAAAACCCTAACTTAAAACAAAATGCTAATTTAAGACAAAATCCTAACTCAAGACAAAATCCTAATTTAAGACAAAATCCTAACTTTACTACTGCTAATTGTCTTCTGTGAATACCAAAATTAGTAAGTTTAGGTTTTTGTGTCAGATTAGTTCTGTGAATCGGCCCCAGAGGGTTTATCATAAACAAGAAAAAGTATTTCATAGTCCCAAGCCAGGAAACGCAGTTCCTGGTCTTTGTCATAAACACAACATGGGCAGAATTAAAATTACCTGGAGAAAAGTAAAGGAAACTCCTGAAAGAATTGAGGAAAATATTAGTGAAGAAGGAATTTCATCTAAGAGCCCTAGCAGGGATTCTAGGTCTCCTATCCTCAACGATCCAAGCTATCTACCCAGGCCCCTTAAACTATTGAGCTCTCCAAAGGCTCAAAGTCAAAGCTTGGAGATTAAGTCAATCCTATTCCCAAGTAATATCCCTGGACCCGGACTCAAGAAAGGAAATACTCTGGTGGTTAAAGAATGCAGAAGCATTGAATGGCAGAACCATCTTTGGGGAAGAACTGGAGTTACTGATAAAATCAGATGTAAGCAATAGAAGGATGGGGTGCAAGATGTGGCAACTCAGCAGCAGCAAGCCACTGTACAGAACAAGAGAAGGAGTTGCACATCAACTGCTTGGAGTTACTGGCAGGCTATTTTGCAACTTTCTGCTTCACCAAAGGCTTAATGGAATGTTTTGTGATGCTGTGGATGGAAAACGTATTAGCAGTAAGATATGTCAAAAAAAAGGGGGGCCCTCACTCCAAAGATCTGGTGGACTTTTCAGAGATTCCGGCGATTGGAGGTTAGACAAGGGAATCTTCTGCAGTATACAATCGATATGGGGATGCTTGAGGGTGGAGAAGATTATTACTACACGTTTGCAGGAACAAGGAGGTCACGGTTGTAATAACACTGCTTTGGAGATCCCAGACATGGTTCCCAATCGTACTAGAAATTAGTATAGACCTACCAATGTTAATACCGACATTCAGGGAAATAATCACAGGTCCAGATGGAGAATTACACCCTCTTGTAGAGCACGGTATTCTGACAATGATGGCCTGGAGGATTTCAGTAAACAGTGGCAGATCCCAGGCCTTTCCGCAGATGCCTTCAAACTCATGTCGGAGACATGGGCACCTGGCACAAGGAAAGCATAAAGACTGGCTTGGGAGAAATGGGTTTGTTGGTGTCTTTGATGGAATTACAATCCAGTTTCAACTGATTTAGTACATGTAGTCAACTTATTGTCCGAATTATTCACATCAGGACTCTCTTGTAGAACAGTCAATGTTTACAAGTCGGCTATTGCAGCAGGTGACTGTAGATGGGATTCTTTGTGACAAAACTTACTAAAGAAAAACATTTTTCAAAGTATGCGGATATTAACCCATCTTCTTCAAAATATGCTGGCTTATGGGACGTAAGAGATGTTCTACAGGTCCTAGTAATGTTGAGGTGAAAATTCTAGCTTATCCCTAAAACGTATATTCCTACAAACTCGCCATTTTACTCTGCCTGGTATATTTTGGATGGACCTCAGACATAAAGGCTTTAGACATCAGCAGCAGGGCCTACCAACCCAAAGGGGCTCATTTCTATTTAAAAAGACGAACCAAGACAATGTCAACCTCTGTATTCTACCCTTTTTTTTTTTTACTGAAAGACTGTGTGGTGAAATGCTTGCTGGAGTATGAGAGAAGGACTGCGAGTTTGAGAGTAAATACAGAACAAATGCTATTATCCCATAGACCACCTCATAAAGTAGTTCACTCTCCCACAATAGCGATATGGGTCAAGGAGGTAATGAATGGAGCGGGTATAGACACTACTATGTTTGGTGCACATTCCCTTAGGGGTGCCTCAGCCTCCAAAGCTTTCTTCCAAGGGGGTGGTCAACAGGGTATCCTTAGAGCTGCGGATTGGTTCAATTACACGTTTAAAAGCTTGGATTTTAGGCCTGTTAAAAGTGTTATTGCTAATGTGTTAAAAGCACTTTAAACTTGCATACTGTTATCCTCTGTGTCATGCAATAACATTTTGATTTTTCACAATGGGCAGAATATCTGGATTTTATTAAAGGCATAGAGGCTAAGATTATCCCTCCACAAAATACCCTCCTTGGTAAAGTAAGAGTTACTGATTGTATTTCAATTTTATTTTTCAGACTAGAAGCATTATACTAAGAAAAACCCTCTCAAAAATTAAAATATTAGCAGTTATCCTGTTCACAATGCCAACAAAGAAGGGAGAATGCTGCGTGATGGAGGATTTTACAAGTTGTTGGAATGTTATTGAAGTTCTAGATTCTTCAATTGTTGGTACTATGAGATGGCAATAAAGGAGATTTGCATAATCTAAGCCTCCAAGTCATTCATAAAATCTAGATGTTCTGCCCATCAGGATGTGAAAGATCTACATTTTGTATATGTACAGGGCAAGGTTAAATTACACAGTAGAATGAGCTTAAACAAGAACCCAATTAGCATACAACAGTTTTACAAGATTTACAAATTAAGCAGACAACTTCTAAACCATTATCTGCCTTCATCAAAATAATTTATACATCAAAATATACTACAAAAATGAGTACTGTTTCTCTGGGATAAGAAATCATCAGGACCAATATCCTCATATAAGGAACCCTTGAACCTGGCGGGTCAGGGTCATAGGTTGAGGTGGGCCTCTATTGTCCCTGAGTTTTTTACCCAAAGATTGATCTCATCGTGTGAGGTGGGTTTATGTATATGTCCAATGATGAGCTACCAGATAGCATTCTTCTATCATTTGTTAACATCAGCAGGTTTATTAAATCTGATCTTTGCAATTCAGCTACATCTAGGGGGACGTATACAGAAAAATGTTTTGATAATTGGTGCTTCAAATCTCATAGGTAGCTTTGGAACCTTCTGAAGGCGAAGCCACGTTGCCAAGCAGAGAACAGGGAGACCAGGGTAGTCTTTTGAATGGCTTGCAAGGAGCGCAAGGCCCAACTAAAGGAGGAGACCTAGGAAAAATTACAAATTGCCAGAAGGCAACGCGATAGCTCTGCTTTTTGGAATATTGTTAAGTCCCCCCTTTTTAGTAATGATCATCTCTCCATCAGGCTTGTACCATCCCCCCTCAGGCCTGGATTGAACATTTTTCGGTTACCTATAACCTAGATGAAGAGACAGTCCCATTAATAGACCATCAGACAGAGGAGCACATTATTTTTAACCTATCTGAGGTCAGAGCCGCTATCTTACAACTACCATCTAATAAGGCTCCAGTGCCTGATGGGGTCCCAGCGGACCTATTTAAAAACTGCATTGACTTATGGGCACCGTTATTGACATTACATCTAAATGCTGCAGCTATCTGCCCTCTTCCACCCACCTGGTCCAACTCAATCAATAGTCCCGGTTTTTAAAAAGGTCAATAGATCAGATCGAGTATGTTTTAAGCCCATTTCCCTCATTGATTCAGAGGTGAAAATTATTGGCCCGATTTTAATTAACCGCCTAGCTGAATGGGCTGATGAAAGAGGCTTTCTAACTGACCTACAATACAGATTTCGCCCTGGACAAGGGACCATTGAGAAAACTTTTTACCTTTATTAATTAATATGCAAGTACACTAAGGTTATAAAGGGGGCAGTCAATCTGGCCTTCATGGATATCAGCTCTGCCTTTGACAGAGTTAATTGATCTAAACTCTGGTCCCTGATGGAACAGATGGACGTAGATTCGGTTTTAATCAGATTCCTGCATTATTTGCACACTGACCTCTTAGCTAGTGTCAGGTTTGGTCCTAATGGAGAATGAATTGAGAACTTTAAATTGGGCTGAGGAGTGCGACAAGGTTGTATCTTAGCTCCTTTCATTTTTTATTTTTTATATTAATCATTTAAAGCAAGCCTTTAGTACCAGGGTTGACGTCGCCAGAGCAGGAGGACTAACTATTCTCGCCTTGCTCTACGTGTATGACACTGTTTCATTTGCACATACCGCTAATAGCTTACAAAAACTCCTCACCCTTTTTATTGATTTTATGGATAGCCTTGCTTTGTCGACAAACTTCCCACGTCATGAAACTTGGCTCCTCTAACACTAAAATGTGGAAATACGGAGCTAGAGGATAACCTATCAGTCAGGTAGAAAACTTCAAGTATGTGAGGATTCTTCTAGACTCAGATATAAAGTGGCACTCTCTTATATCCCATAATGTTTTGACCTTTAACAGAGTGACATTTAGTATAAAAGATTTCTCTCGTCTATTAGGAAGCACTTACATTCAGTCGGCCCTGGTATTTCACAGGGCCAATCGCATCCCTTTAGTGAGCTACGGTAGCGGAATCTGGGGTTATGGTTGGGTTACCCACCTTCAAGTAGCTAAAAACACATTTCTGAGAAGGTTTTTAGGAGACCCCCAAAATATACCCTCCACGAGGAATTAGGTATGCACTTTCTCATTGACCAGCTATGCTTTGGCCCTTAAAAGCTCTGGAACTTGAATTGGTTTTTGCAGATGAAGTCTGCAGGACAGTTTAAAGTTGGAAAAACCCTTCCTGATCCCATGGTTGCGTATGTGGCTGTTAACCTGTGGGCCTTGGGGAGGTCTGATCTCTCTGCGGTAACGTGTTCTGTGGGCAAAATGTGAGTAATAGCGCTTAGAGAAAAGTGGTTGTCAGAGTAGCAGGATTTAGCAATAGCAAAACATTCTATGCAATTTCAGTACAAACTGTCAGTAACAGAGAATCATATTTAACCTGGAATATGACAAACCATTAACATAGTCTGCTGACCTATTTCAGGTGGAACCTATTTCCTCTCCTTATTCCTTCTAATTACAGTTGTTTCTCGTACTCAGACCTGTCCCGCTGTGACTGTGACAATAAAACGATTATTGAGGATTTACATGTCACTATGTTTTTGTCCAAAATATAATGATCTGTGGCATAAGTTTTTAGTTCCAATTTTAAAGCCAATGAATGTTTCTCAACTCAAGCCCGCTTTATTGTTATTATAGCTTTTAAATTCTCCATTTGTGTGCTTTCGTCTTGTACGTTTTCTAAAGGGAGTGTTAAAATATGAACAACGTTGATTATAACAATCTGTGCGTCAATGTGTATGATATCTTATGTCTTTAATGATTTTATCTGTAAAATCGAATAAAGTATTGATATACGATTACTCTATTACATAGCAAATTGTAAAATGAAGCTGCTCATTAGCAATAACTTTTGTCTGTGCAATTGATAAAGGTGACAATATCTCAACATGGGTTATTTTGCTTTCTAAAACCACCTTCACCAACACGTCATATCGACATCAGCTGCTAATGATTATCCTCCAGGCATACTACATTTCACACAACAACAAAAAACATGTCCCATGTGTAAATGCACAGATGATCCAGATGTACAGTAAAAGACATAGGCCACATACATATTTTCTTCTCTCATAAAATGCTAACTTATTTTAGGACAAGAATAGTTACCTTTCTTGATGAAATAACAATGAAGCTATGTTGGTAACACGGATATATTGTTCAATTCAATCAGTGAACCAGCATCGATAAAACAAATTAAATGGGGACCTTCAAGCCGGGCCAAATATAACAAGTCGAAACAGGTTATACAAACAACTGGCCTTCAGAAAAGCTGGTGAAAAATAATGGACTCACTATTCAAAGCTCTGAGTGCAGGAAGGCAACCCACTCATAAAGGTAAACTTATTGGAAATGGGCCAATTTATCTCCTTGATAACAAAGAATTCAGAGAGAGAGAGCAAAAATAGGTGTTGTCAGGCAGAGCTACAGTATAGGAGAGAGAAGTGCCAGCAGACGGAAAAAATCCTAAAAACAGCCAAAAAACTGCCTAAAAAATCTGGCAGCTGAAACAAAATGGAAGAAAAATGAAAACATATATATGCATTGTTTCCGCCCAATAACAACAGGAAATTTCGGAGCTATGTCAACAGCCTAAATGCTGGAGGCTACACAGAAAATGTTGTACCAGCCAACAGATGGGCAGCCCACGCATCAAAGCTTTATATCGACCTAGATAAACCCATGGCCAAAACAATGGAGGTGGAGGGCAACTACACTGACAAGAATGAGGCAGAGCGCATTGCCACAACAGAAAAAGAAACCCTAATTATTCTGAAAGGAATCTGGAAGGACGGGGCTTCCAGGCCTAATGGGCTACCAGGCAGCATCTTCAATGAAGATCGAGAATATTGGGCCCCTCATATGCATAGCCTGTTCTACAAATGTTATAATACTTTGGTGGTACCAGACTCATGGAAAGGCTCCGTCTTGCATCCCATCTATAAAAAAGGGGATGCCTCTCGTCCGGAGAACTACAGACGCATCGCGCTGTTGGACGTTGATGGGTAGGCATTTGCAAAAGTGCTCTTGAAAGAGCTAAAGGCATCTATAGTGGACAATGCTATAGTTTTATCATATCTGGCAACCAAGGCCACAGAGGTCACCTCCCCACCACTCTATGCATGTTTCATTGATTATAGTGCTGTCATTGATGCTATTGATCGTAACATACGTTGGCAAAACTTGCAAAGTGGGGTATTCCGAGGCAACTTCTGGCAGCCATCATGACGCTTCACACCGGCACCTGGGTTCGTACTAAGCTTACACAGACTTGTATAATGGCTAAGATTTACACAAAAAAAGGGTTAAAACAGGGCTGTGTGATTGCCCCTACATTGTTCAACTTGTACACCGCGGATCTGGGAGAGGCACTCCTAAAATTCAAAACGTTTCCACCTAAACTGGGCCATCTTAGACTCCTGATCTTGCAGTATGTGGACAACCTGGTTCTATTGGATCAAACTAGAATCAGCATGAAAAGGGCACGGGAGACACTACATCTATATAACATGGAAAATAACCTTCAAGCCAATGCCGCAAAAATGAAGGTGCTGATTTTTGGCATAAACCAAAAAAATAATTATTGGGATGGTATCTCGGCCTGCTAAGGATTGCTACAGCTAATAAATACAATTTTCTGGGAGTTCAGTATTCAGACACTGGCAGATCAACACTGCAGGCCAAAGCACACACGGGTAAAATGGCTAAGATCACAAATGTCCATGCAAACTAAATCATAAGCTCCAAAGCCATTCTTCAGAGGGCATCCGATGAGTAAGGCAAGCAAAGTTAATTCCAGCACTGAGTTATGGCCATCTTATCTTTCCTGGTTTTCTTACCGAAAAATTGGAGCGCTTGCATATCATGGCTTTTAGAAAGTTTTTCAATCTTCCATTTTCAACACGTCGCACACTGATCCTATTGGAGTTCAATATTTCAGCGATGGACATTGAATGTAAAAAAGATATTGTCAAATTTTACTATCATGTGATTAAGGCAGGCCCTGACACAATCAGGGAAGCATTACAAACAGTTTTTACAGATAACACTAGCTGCTGGGCAAGGTATCTCTCGATGGCCAACAAGTCATTGGGCCTGCCACTAGACCTTTTAACCGACACATCCTTAACAATGGCTGGCCTAAAAAGAAACAGAAACAGGAAAATCACATCTCAAGGCAACAGGCTCTCGAACGGATTAGACACATTCCTGTCGCAGAGGGTCTTGCCTACTCAAACAAAGCCACTTCATATCAATCATACCTGAAGGCAGGATTGGGAAGGCAAGCCCTACAGAACGTTCTGAGAACGAGGCTCCTAACATTACCAATATGGGACTATAGGGGCCACTGGAAAAACACACTGCCAGAAAACAGGGGATGTTGCTTGTGCCAATACCACACAGAATCAGCTGAGCATATTACTTGCTGGGCCAGAGGTGACTATACCTAAGAACAATTGGCCCTATTTATGAAGGCCTTGCGCCGCCGGTGCGTCACTTTTTCCCATTTTAAAAGTGGCGCACCGGCGGCGCAAGGCCTTCATAAATAAGGCCCAATGTTCCTTCAAAATGGCGTAAGATGATATAAGGAGGCCCTAATGTTCATCTACACCACCACGGTGCCGAAGGCCCTTGCACAAATAGGAAAGTTGTATGCGGCAGCTGAAAGGATTCTGAATCGAAGACGAAAGTCAAAAAAACAAAAGCTGCTGATCATCTATTGTTGCAGTAACACTGGCACCATATGATTCTATACATGTACCTTAGAATCACTTATAGAGGTCGAACTATCTGATGGCCCTAGGCGCAGGTTGTCCCTACACCCAGCGCATTTTTCATTTCTGGGGAATTTTCCCTGTGGGGACTACTGCACAAATAACGTGTCATGCGGTTGTATGTGTTCACCTGTACCAGTGTTCTTTCTTTCACATTTCATATTTTATTTTTGGGGAGTAGTATTGTTTTTAATTAGTATCATATGCCTTTCACAATACTCCAGTTGGTTAGATCTCTGCAGCATATGCCCTATGCATACTCTCTCTGGCATTTAGATGCACCAGGCTTACCCATTTGTCTCATAGGCACGAGTCTCTTGGTGACACATGCACAAATGGTCTGGATGCAAATTACAGAGGGTTTTAAAGTAACCCTGGACTAATCTTTGCAATCTGCTGATGCATGCTTACATATTTAACAACTGTATACATGCTTGCATGACACAACATCACATGTTCACGTACCTATGCCTTTCTGCATTTGCTGCACAAAAACCCCTCGCGCTATCTGCTGTACCCTTATCATTTTTCTACTGCACTTTTTGATGTTCTTGATTTTATATGGGTCACAAATATTTTAAAAATTTTATAGATCTTTTATTCTCAGATGTTTGTTTTATGACGTCATCCACACTTTATTTGTAAATGATTTTAGGTAATCATACAATAAAGATAATTAGTTACAACACAGCTATATTTAATTTGGTACTGATCGTTTTTTTCTGATCTTAAAACAAGGTTTTGCAAAACATAACATGCCCAGCAACCTGAAAAGTTATGCTAATTAATGCATGACGCTGGAAAGACGATGGAAAGATTTTTTTTTATAACAGCTACCATTTTCACATTTTTGCTTAACATGAAGCAATCAGCAGTGTCCAATCACTGACTCAATTATATTCTTTTCCTGGTGATGGTTTATTTTAGGCCTGAGCAAAATTTAAATTATGCTGCCGCAATTCACAGAATTTCAGAAATTCCACATTATGCTTGTTATCCAAAATTACTCAATTACGCATAATAATGTGTCCTTCGCTGTGAACATTTACCACTAACGTGCAATTTGCGGTTAATATGGGAACATCAGAACGGGATTGGCTGCTGTTTGCAGTGCTTTTTTTAAAATGCGTGCTTGTTCCAAAAAGTGACGGACACATTTCATGCTTAAATATAGAGTGAAATGAGTAACCATGGGGGTAGGACTACGCTACGCTCGCGGAGCGTGAGTAATTTGCACAATTAGTGCAAAAACGCATAGCGCAGCGGGCATTTGTTGCTTGCTCGCGGTCCTCAATTTCAAATTGGCGACCGCAAGCGAGCAAAATAACATCCCGGCGAGACTTTTTCCTCGTTGGCGATCAGCAACATTAAGTTGCGATGATGAGCGTGGAAAATAAACCTCCCGGAGACATTCTCAAAGCGGGGAGGTCAGGTTTCTCATTGCGAGTGGCCACGTATGCTCGCGACCACTCGCGATGAGAAACTACCAGTCCGCGTTGAGAAAGCTGCCACTTGAGTACAAATCTACTCGAGCGGCAGAAAATGACCGCTTGCAATGTGCAAGATGCGGTTTGCAATGATTGCACAGTGCGGAAAAGCATCCGGCACTGTGCAATCAGTGCGAACAGCATTTTCCCTACCGCACTAAGCAGTTTGCGTAGCTTGCGAAGTGCACTTCGCGTAGCTCTACTACGTGAACTACGCCCAGGGTTAGAAATGAGATTTGCACTCACATAATTATGTGTAGTTTTTCACAATTCTACGGTTATTCACAGAAAAGTAAATTAAACAAATCTCACACACCTCTAGTATTTTCTATGACAGCTTTCTTTCACATAAGGACGCCTTGTTGGTTACCTGAGGTTGTATGATTAAGCAGACACTCCTGGGTACAAAGTAGTGCAACGCTTCTCCATCAACAAGTTTCTACTATGCTATGAAGATACTATAAAAAAAGAAAATGGAATGTCCTAATGGCATTACCTATTTTATATAAGAAATAATCGTAAGGCAAAGTGGAAACTGTTATTGTATTTATTCAGTATACGGCTGTGAAGTTTAGAATGTTTCTTTCAATGTGTTTGACTCAAAAAATAATAAAACAATAAGGGTTTTTATGCAGCAGATTTATCGAAAGCACTTGACAAAGAACAATTTTATACATACCCATTATTATCCAGGACAATTGGCATTAAGCAAATTTGCCTCTTCTGCATAATTATGGATTTACTGAACTTGTCACATAATCCATCACCCACTGCATAATTTTCAGATTTCAACACGAAATGTTTTTCTTGCTCAAACGGATCAAACTTCCTGGAAAAAGCACAGCAGGTGGAGCCACTCAGTGAGAGAGCCTTTGAAAAGGCCATCTGATGATCTTTGAGTTGCTGATTGCTGTTTTCTGGTGTTAAATTGGTACCGAGGAAACCAATTTGAACAAACAGTATCAATGTGTGTGAAAATGACAAAATAGTAAAATAATCCTACCACAGATTATGATTCATAATTTACCTTTTGTTGACACATAATTTAGTCTCCTTTTGGTTTCCCACTAGATACTGGGACCCATCCAACCGAGGAGAGAAGGATACCAGAAATAGTTTACTTTGAACCTGCATCCTACATGAATCTCAGCATCAAGAGCTGTATTGAGCTAGATGGGCAGCTAAAAGCTGTTGTTAGTATACTGTGCTAATGAGTTATAAAAGGCGCCCAATGGCCTGCATTATTATGTAGTACAATACCTTAACTGTGCATTACATTTCACAGACACGTCCGATCCCATAGAAGTGTTTGTCAGCAAAGTTGCATGACAGCTGAATGCACAAGATCGAACAGACTAAGGGATAGATTTTAAACATTTCGCACATGTTGGAAAGTACCCTACAAGTAATACTGCTTTGAGGTACTTATCACCAAGGAGGCATTACATGGGCGTTTCCATGAAACACCAATGCCTTTTGATGCAAAACCCTATCTACAAACAAGCATTAAGAGGAGAAATGTTTACATTTTCCACTTTGCATAAGTGCTGTACTGTGCAGCACACATACAAAGTGGTGAAAGTATTTGAACTTGTTTAGGCATATTATTTTGTACAGGAAGTGCACCCTTTCTGTGCAAAACCTATGCTAGATTCAGGCACACACCTTAGGGCTACTGTGCTTAGGTGTGAGCCTGGTGCATGGCAACTGAAATCAGCATGAATATATGATGTTACAACGAAAACAATTACAATGCATGCCTTTATAACGTGGGTTTTATATCGCAGCTACCTTTACAGCGCATGATTTTACAACGCATGCCATTACAACACATTTTTAGAAACTACCTTTACAATGCATTCCATTACAACACATACCATTACAACGCATAATATTTTTAGGGTAACAGTGAGGTAAGTGTTGGATAGAGTAGGGGTAAAAATTACTATTCCCACTCCAGTGAGTGCAACAATAGGGTAAGTGTTGGATAGTGTAAGGGTAAAAGTGACTATTCCCACACTAGTGAGTGCAACAGTAGGGTAAATGTTGGATAGTGTAGGGGTAACAATTACTATTCCAATGTAACCCCAAACCCATACGTACCCTAAATAAGAAAAAACTCCATTACTTACCTTATAATGCGTTGTAATGGTATGCGTTCTAATGGCATGCGATGTAGTGACATGTGTTGTAATGTCTGCGTTGTAATGGCAAGCGATGTAAATGCAGTTGCGTTGTAACAGCCGCGTTATAAAGGTAGTGCGTTGGAATGACTGCGTTGTAATGGTTGTTTCCCATCAGTTATAAATCAATGTGGAAAGGATCACTGGTCCTGCATAACCAAGGCCTGCAGGTGGATCGGTAGGTGTCTCCCAAATAAAAGACCCTCATACACGTGTTTTTTCAGAGTCGTGCAGCGGTATATGATGTGTCCCCGCTTCTTATAACACGTGTCCGTGCGTAATCCTTGGGTCAGTTTTTGTTTGCACCCTCCGCCAGGAGGTTGTACCATTGGTTAAAACAGTAGTGATGGTGAATAAGTGAAATAGTGCTATAAAGGTGTTCTAAAATACCCGGACAGCCAGAGGTTCAACTTTAATATTTCTGGATTCGGGTAGAAGGTTAAGGCGTGTCGCTATGGAATTATTTAGGAATTCTAGCGCACTAATCTTGTGAGGTTAAAAGTGGTCGACATGTTTCAGCCTTATCTGCCTGTTGGTCAGTCGGCTTTCCTCAGGACCATAAAGTGATTAAGTGAAAAAAAGGAAAAGGTAAATTTGTAACCTGATTCGTTTTGTGGTAGTAGGTCACATTGTACCTGTAATAAGAGAAAAGGGAGATAGTGCAACCACATTTGTAGCGTATAAGTGGGAAAAGACACTTCAGCAATGTACAATGACATAGAGACACAGTTGAGAATTATGAAGCATATTATTAAAAAACATATAATTAAAAGCGAGTTGTGCAATACTAAACTCAGAATCACATTCCTATTAAGCGTCAACTTACTCATTCTCAAAATTCTATGCGGAATATTGTCATGTATAAATACCAAAGTCGTATTTAGGCGTCATGAGATCATTTCTTTACAGTGCCCTGATATTAAAAGCGGTATTTAATTTAAGGCGCAATTTCATTGTTACATTACCATGACGTCAAAGGCGCTAATCAATTTTATCACGATTATCTTAGCAATGTGAACTGTAAAAAAACAACCACAAAAATGTCAACTCACTACAAAGAATCTGGGCACTCTGTGAATGACCTACAGTGGGTCATCCTGGAAACCCTTAAAACTGTGGACAGGAATGCAGCTAAAATTTTATTTGAAAAAGAGCAACGTTGGGTGCACATACTTAAGACAGACAGTGAGGGCTTGAATGATGCCGTTCCGTGGTTATGTCTTAACAAATAATTGATATTTTGCCTGAATTACGAATTTTCTAACGTTCTTTGACTATGAGAAAATTCAGAATGAGCGCCTAAAGAGTACATTCTCATAAACTCCATTTGTCATCTATTTCCAAGCTAGAAATGATTACAATTCTCATCTGAAAATTAGGTATAACAATTTAGTACAACTAATAAGCATAAACACTCGAGTAACTCTTCAGTTTCCATTACTATGCAATAAAAGGAGACAGGTTACACACTGGCGATTGATTCCGGGTCACCAAGGGCAGAGACAGCACAAGCTGCTAGACGGGTGTTTGAAGGCTAGAGGTATCGAGGAGCATTGTCCTTTCGTTATGGAGTAAACCGCAAGTATTAAAACCCCTTTACTAAACTCCTTTTTTCCTCACTCCAAAACAGTGAAGCCTCCCCCTAACTGCCGTGGTTCCCGAGGAGACAAGTCTTACATAATGTAGAGGTACATTCCATAAGGTCCAGTTACGCATAAGCACATGTGAAGACCCTGCTCTGTATTGAGTTTTGCTTAGTTTTAGACTTTTGTTAGAAGTGCCTACTTTTCGAATAGAATCTCTTTCTGAATAGGCTTTCCAGAGTGCGCATTTAAAGATACTATAGCGGCAGTATGCACATGTTCGATTTTCAGAATACATGTAGAACGAGTGCTTGGTACCGTCTAATAACGAATGCATGTACTTTTAAATAATTGTAGGAGTCTATACTCGAACAGGTATTACATCGTTATACCAATGTCTAAGATAATCGTGATAAAATTGATTAGCGCCTTTGACGTCATGGTAATGTAACAATGAAATTGCGCCTTAAATTAAATAGCGCTTTTAATATCAGGGCACTGTAAAGAAATGATCTCATTACGCCTAAATACGACTTTGGGATTTATACATCACAATATTCCGCATAGAATTTTGAGAATGAGTAAGTTGACGCTTAATATGAATGTGACTCTGAGTTTAGTATTGCACAACTCGCTTTTAATTATATGTTTTTTAATAATATGCTTCATAATTCTCAACTGTGTCTCTATGTCATTGTACATTGGTGAAGTGTCTTTTCCCACTTATTCACTACAAATGTGATTGCACTATCTCCCTTTTCTCTTATTACAGGTACAATGTGACCTACTACCACAAAACGAATCAGGTTACAAATTTACCTTTTCCTTTTTTTCACTTAATCACTTTATGGTCCTGAGGAAAGCCGACTGACCAACAGGCAGATAAGGCTGAAACATGTCGACCACTTTTAACCTCACAAGATTAGTGCGCTAGAATTCCTAAATAATTCCATAGCGACACGCCTTAACCTTCTACCCGAATCCAGAAATATTAAAGTTTAACCTCTGGCTGTCCGGGTATTTTAGAACACCTTTATAGCACTATTTCACTTATTCACCATCACTACTGTTTTAACCAATGGTACAACCTCCTGGCGGAGGGTGCAAACAAAAACTGACCCAAGGATTACGCACGGACACGTGTTACAAGAAGCGGGGACACATCATATACCGCTGCACGACTCTGAAAAAACACGTGTATGAGGGTCTTTTATTTGGGAGACACCTACCGATCCACCTGCAGACCTTGGTTATGCAGGACCAGTGATCCTTTCCACATTGATTTATAACTATTGAAAGGAGATTGAAAGGATCTCTACTCTCTCTCCCTCCACCAATTGATGATACGTGTTTCCCATCAGTGCCAGCACTAGGGAAAGGGGAGGAGAGAGCCATATCTCTCTAGATATGGCACTCTCCTGTTCCCTCCCTGTTAAGCAACACAGCGCAGCCTGTTTGGGGGCTGCTCTGCATTGCATGCCTTTTTTGAAAATGTAGCCCTAAGTTTATGCACTTTTAGTTGCATACAAAAAATATAGCAACAAAAAACTGTACCCTACCATCTGGGTTGGATTGGGACAAAAGAAAAAGCCTTGGCATAAATATTCAAAACAGCTCTGCTTAAATGTTCACCCAGCCCTCTCTCTCTCCTTCTGCATTTTTTCATCTCTTTCTCTTGCTCTTTCTTTCTCCATCGTTGCCTTCTAGGCCTGCTGCCATAAATGTACCCCTGCTGAAAACAGAGACACTGGTCATCGACCATCAAAAATGGGCCTTAAATGGCCCCAGTACCGTTTCTCCCTCTACCCCCGTTAACTGAGGGAGGAAGTGACTTCACACTTCTTCTGACAACACCTCCTGCCTGAGGAAAGGCAGCACAGGAAGTGACATGACACACAATTGACCGTGTTGATGTTCTATTGTGCAGATGTTTATGAGAAATGGTATTGAAAAATTGAAGCTTGAGTATTTTGAAATTGGAAACTATGAAAAGCTAATAGTTTAGCATTAAAAGATCAGTAATCAGTGTAATTAAATGTAAATCCAGTACTTGTATAGTATACGAATCACCCCAAAGGGGTATGTCGGCGCTGGGGACTGTTTGGAAGATTAAGCTAGCTATTGCCCAGAGTCGCATGGTGCTGGGCAGATCCCTGCCCCCGGAGCCAGGGATAGAACCGTGATCCCCAGCGTCTAGCGTCAGTCGCCCTGGCCGCGATGCCACACCTCTTCACAAGATACTTCCTGCTGTCCCTGCCGACCTGAATGTTTCTTTGTGAGCTTTTACCATGTGCCATTTTTTCAGGAGGAAAGATTATAATGCAATTTTCTAAAGAAGCAGGGGCATTGACTTTCTTTTATAACATGTTGATTCCTTTGAGATTCTTTTGACGTGCACTTTAGTTTCCTTTATTCCAGTATATCTTTTAAAAGTGCAACTTTTCATCTCATTAACTTTCCATCGCTTTTATTTTGTTCACCCACTCAGAGTTTCCACGAAATTAACACATTTTTTTCAAATGTGACAGTGCCACTTAGCTGTGAGTATTATGGCCACACCGTGGTGACATTTTCTTGGTGAAATTGTCTACTTGAATGATAGATATAACAGATTTTATTTGTGCTAAATTGATCCACTGAATGTAATACCTTTGTTGGAAGTGACAAATTACCCTGATTTCTCTGCAGGAGATGAAACTTGTCGAAAAGAATGTCATTATGTGATTTTTCAAACTGTTCATATTAAAACGTCAGCCCAATATTGCTAGCTTGCAATGACATGTTGGCCATTTTCTTTCATAAAGGGATTTTGTTGCTCATTTTGCCCTCTTTTATAGCTTTAGACACAGAATGTGGAGAATATATATTTTTAAGTCTCATTAGAGGCAGTTTTATTAGTCTTGCGAGCCACATGTCATCACAAAAATTAATAAATAACAAATGCGTACATACATTGAAGGGGTTTGGGCCAGCCCTCTTCATCCATTGATCTCTTCGTCTGTTGACAATTTGCGAATTTTGCACATGGTGTTATGCTGTCAAAAAGTGATCCTATTGCTGATGTTTTATTTTCATTTTAATGTCTCTTTTAGGGCTGCGACCAATGCAGGGCTTAATTTGTAAAATATTAAGTGCCAGGGCTGTGACCAGGAGGCCACTGCAGCTGGCACCACCCATCTCCCCTGTCATCGCTGCCAAAACAACTACTAACTATCTCTCTCGCATGTAAATGCGACAGTTTGGATTATTTCAGGTCCCCAAAGCTAAAGGAATGGCTGTGGAGGCAGGTATTACCAATTTTAATGTATACTGTGTACCTTTGTTCTGCTCAGCTCTAAATTAGATGAGCAGTGCCACCATGTGGTGGACTGTTCCAAGTATGGTGTTAACAATTAGGTGCTGGTGCCAAGCACCGGAAACCAATTAAGTGCCGGTGCTTAGCACCGGAAAGCCCCGGCTCAAATTAAGCACTGGACCAATGCCGAATAAAGATTATTCTTATTATTCTGTCATTCACAATTTGGTTCTGCCTACCACAGCATACCACTTGGTGCAGTGGGTCAGTCAATCTCATCCAATGGTTCTATTGAATTTTGCATGATGGCATTCATCTAAAAGGAGCGCACTTTAGTGTCAGGGTTGGTTCGCCATACTATACTTTGGTCTTTTCATTCTTCATCCTTTGTTAATCATCCTAGTGTGTTTAAAACACAACTTAATGTTACAGTAATTCAAAGTGAGTACTGCTAATCCGATTTTCAAGTAATATGTCGTTTAAAAAAACAAACATTAACAACGTCAGAAGATCTTGCTTTTTGTTAAGTGAAGTATTTGGCAATAGTCGAGTCACTTTGTGTTGGTCCCAGATGTCCAAGAAAAAAAACCCACGATGAAGACACATCCTGAGCTACCACAATATGGAATCTGGACATCTTGTTGAACAGACTGTGTTAGCAGAGATAAGCTGTATCATAAAGGTAAAGTATTATGATGAGCAGTCAGAAAATGACGTTTGTACAGTAATTCGGAAATGTAAAAGGCATATAAAGCACAATATTGCATAGTAGTTACTTTACTGCTTTTTTAAGAATGTCTATGAAATTAAATGAATTTGTACTTGTAAAGTGCACTTATATCCCAACTGGGGTTTCCTGGCGCTGTATGCATACCGCTGTGGAACCCTTCCTGGCTTTTCCCTGTGAAATGTCCACTCCTGGGCACCCCCAAGGTGAAGCCAGGCATCCCAGCGCTGTTAGGGCTGTTGTGGAGATTAAGCAAGCTATTGCCCAGAGTTGGACCCATGATTAGAATAGGCACCGAGGCGAGAATGATCAGGTCTGAGGAAATTAAGGCTAAGACCCACCGAGGCAGGAATTGAACCCTGGTCCCAGGCCAGACCTCTGCATCAGGGTCTGCCACTCTAACTATTGAGCTACACTTCTCCACTATCTGCGTGCAAATCTCTACTTTGTGAACAAAAAATCCATAAATCCAACATTTCCTCACAAAAACAAAGTAGAACAAATGAATGTGCAAGGGCGATCAGTGAATGGCACTGTATTTTATGAAAGGCTAAAGCATGCACCCACGAACATCCTCATCAAAATAGCCATAAATCAGCAATTAAAATGTCAGCATTGCAGAAAAGCAAGTACATCAAAGAATACAAACAAAGGTTGGGGAAGGTTTACAACTGCTGGCCAATCTCTGCTAATCAGCAGGGATTCGCCAGAACAGTTGCTACACGCCAAACCACACGTGCGTCACCAGTGATGCACGGCATTTACAATGCCAGAACAACAACAAAAAATGCCTCCACCACACTTATTTGTAAAGAAAACTTAATGCAAGGACCAAACCCAAACTACTTCAGTTTGACCCGGTATTTTATTTATACCAATCTACTTTAAGATTCTTTTAAGTCTATTTTTTCATATTTCAAACACAGAAAGAAAGCTGTACATTCGAATAATTACATCAATATACAATGCTATTTACACACATATATTACATTCCAGAAGAATTAAATTAAATAAACATCATACATCACAAAAAGACAATGCATCATACAAACAAAACATCATACATTTTTGTTTTTATCTTTATATTAAATTAATCTATATCCAAAAAGGAAAGGACAAAGTAAAAAATGGGAACACAATCTCCAAGAAACGATTAGTTCGTACACTAGCAAATGCTAGTTTGCACTGTTAATGTTATTTTTTTGCTCCCGTGGGCACACCCAAACTACTTCAGTTTGACCCAGTATTTTATTTATACCCATCTACTTTAAGATTCTTTTAAGTCTATTTTTTTATATTTCAAACACAGAAAGAAAGCTGTACATTCGAATAATTAAACCAATATACAATGCTATTTACACACATATATTACATTCCAGAAGAATTAAATTAAATAAACATAATACATCACAAAAAGACAATGCATCATACAAACAAAACATCATACATTTTTGTTTTTATCTTTATATTAAATGAATCTATATCCAAAAAGGAAAGGACAGTCAAAAATGGGAACACAATCGGCAAGAAACAATTACTTCTTACACTAGCAAATGCTAGTTTGCACTGTTAATGTTATTGTTTTGTTCCCGAGGGTGAGCCTCCAGTGGATTTCTTAAAATAATAGAAATTGGGGCAGAAACAAATTGATCCAGGGTAGAACATGCATTTGCAAACGTCTGCCTTTCTATACCAAAAGTGCTTCTTCAGGACAAGTATGATTTGATTTGATTTGATTTAGATCTTGTATAGCGCATACTGTCACCCTACGGGTGTCCTGGCACTTCAGACTGACAAACTAAGACCAGAGTGAAACAGGTCTCAACAGAGCAGGATAGAGGAGCCAAAACTTAGGCCTTAGAAAAAAGCCAGGTTTTCAGGTTCCTACGGAACTCTAGCAGGGAGTTGACTTGTCTAAGGCTCTGAGGGAGTTCATTCCATAACCGTGCGCCAGCCACGCTGAATGCCCTTCCTCCTAGCCTCGAGCGTTTAAACCAGGGAATCGTCAACAGGCACGCACTGGAGGAGCGGAGCTGTCTTGTCGGATGATACCATTTGAATCTTTCCTGAAGGGGAATGGGGCCTAGCTCGTGCACTGCTTTGAGGTATGTTTGTGTGTGTTGGGTGAGTGGGTGGGCGAATGAATCATTGTTAGAAGAATTGACGAATGAGTGAATCACTAAGACCATGATGGTGGAGTGCATTAATGGATGACTGGGTGAATGCATCACTAGATAAAAGCATAGATGAATGAATGGATGACTGGGTGCATGAAAGGATAAATGTTTCTTTTCCTGTTGTGGGCATTACCATTATCAGCTACATGCTAATATAGAAGGCAATTTGTAGCTGACTCCAATTTTCTATAAACTTCAAACACATTCGCATTATATGAAGAGAATAGCAGCTTACAGGATAACCACCTTTTTTTGTGTCGACATTTTTTATAATTGCAATTAACATTTTAAGCATATAGAATATTATCACACAAAACGTAGGAAATTAGAAATTTACATAAGGCATCTTATATGATATAAAGAGTAAGTTAAAAAGTAAACTTATTTCAATATGCAAGTATTATTGAGATATTTATAAAGATATAGAAAAAAGTGTAAAGTGGTTTGAGAACTGAACGATATAAGAGAAATTGACAGGGAGTGAAATGTAAATAGAAGAAAAAAAAATGAAAAGATAAGCTAAAAGGAAAAATAAACAGAAATAAGTAGGAAAAAATAATAACTAAGTAGAGGTATACATAAGTGAACATTAACACAAGTACAAGTACACAAGGAAGTAAAATATAAATAGATGCAACCTTATAAAGAAATACGTTTATACAAGCGTAGATGTAGAAATAGAAATAGATTTAGATGTAGAGATAGATATAGACAGACTCCTTGTCTAAGCATAAAGAGGTAGAAAGTAAAGAGAATATATGAAAGGAGAAAAAGGGCATTTAGGGGTCTTTAAGAAGGGATTCCGTACTTGTAGAAAGATTTCCTCTTGATCTTGAAGTCAGTATATAATACGTTCATGAGGCCGTGTTTGAGCCACCGTTACAAGTCATTCTTCATTCGAGGGAGGATTAGATGATTGCCAATGTCTTAAAATACATATTTTAGAGCAGTGGAGAGGGCAGTGTGTAAAAGGCAACGTTGCGGACGTGTAATGGAAGGAAGAGTTTGAAAATCATGTAATAAAGTGATAGAAGGGGTAAGTGAAAGACGAAGGGATAGAATAGTTTTCTGTAGTGTGGTCCCTATAAAAGTCCAATAATTCAATATGGTGGGATAATCATGAAGTAAATGGGGAAGATCACAATTAAGTTCCGAGCATCTCCAGCATTTAGAGAGCGACAATAGTCCTGCTTTTTGTAATTTCAAAGGGGTCCAATACCAGTCATGCAAGATTTAAAAAAGACAGAATTTCAAGCGAGCTTCTCGGGTGGCTTTATTAAGATCTTCCAAGATATCCAACCATACGTTATCTTCAATAGTAATGTGCAGGCGTTCCTGCCATTTAATTTAAAGAGTTTTAGCAAGTGGTTGTGAAAATAAGTGATGAGTTAAAGTATTATATAAGCCTTACATCACTCCTTTGTGTCGTCCCCAAACAGAAAGATAATCCAATATTGGTGAGGGGTATAATATCCAGGGGGGAGAGCCTAAATATCTTCTTAGACAGTGTTGTAATTGTTGAAAGATTTCCTCTTGATCTTGAAGTCAGTATATAATACGTTCATGAGGCGCTTTTTGAACCACCGTTACAAGCCATTCTTCATTTGAGGTAGGATTAGATGATTGCCAATGTCTTAAAATACATATTTTAGAGCAGTGGAGAGTGCAGTGTGTAAAAGGCAACGTTGCGGACGTGTAATGGAAGGAAGAGTTTGAAAATCATGTAAGAAAGTGATAGATGGGGTAAGTGAAAGATGAAGGTATAGAATAGTTTTCTGTAGTGTGGTCCCTATAAAAGTCCAATCATTCAATATGTTGGGGGAATCATGAAGTAAATGGGGAAGATCACAATTAAGTTCTGAGCATCTCCAGCATTCAGAGTTTGACAATAGTCCTGCTTTTTGTAATTTCAAAGGGGTTCAATACCAGTTATGCAAGATTTTAAAAAGACAGAATTTCAAGCGAGCTTCTCGGGTGCCTTTATCAAGATCTTCCAAGATATCCAACCATACGTTATCTTCAATAGTAATGTGCAGGCGTTCCTGCCATTTAATTTAAAGAGTTTTAGCAAGTGGTTGTGAAAATAAGTGACGACTTAATGTATTATATAAGCCTGACATCATTCCTTTGTGTCGTCCCCAAACAGAAAGATAATTCAATATTGGTGAGGGGTATAATATCCAGGGGGGAGAGCCTAAACATCTTCTTAGACAGTGTTGTAATTGTGAGTATTGTGTAATTTAATGTAATGGAAGATCAAATTCTTTATGAAGCAGATCAAAGGATTTTAGCTGCCCATTTGATAAAACTTGATCAGGTATATTGATGCCACATGACATCCAAATAGACCATTGAAGTGATTTACTATTTATTCGAATACTTTCATTGTTCCAAAGTGGAGCTTTATAATGCAATCGGTAGGAAGTTTGTGTTAATCGATAGCTAGCTTGCATCACCGGATGTGGATGGGAAGAACGTGGATATCTAATACCATAAAGAAAGTTAAGGCCATCGCTTCGATTAAGGAGAGAGCGTTCTATTTGAACTCACTGTGGAGGGTCGGTGTAGTTTGAGAGTAAATAAACTAGTTGTGAAAGGTGTAAGGCTAAGGAATAATGTTCCAAAGATGGTAACCCCAAACCACCATAAGGACGTTGAGCCATTAGTTTGTGGGCAGCTAAGCAAGGACGGGTAGAACCCCACACAAAAGACCTAATACAATTGTCTATTCGACGCAATGTAGATAAGGGAATAACTATCAGGAGCATTCCTAATATATAAGTAAAGCGAGGCAAGGTGACCATCCTAACAGCCTGCACCCTTCCCCACATAGAAAAGCCTAAAAAAGACCATTAAGCAAAATCAATTTCCATTTGTGTTATACGAGGATTGAGATTATCTGAAATCAATTTGGATAGGCCTCTAATAACCAGAACTCAGAGAGAATTCAATTGTGATGGTTTCCAACAAAAAGGATGGCCATCTATTGAAGCTTTTGTGGTACCAGGAGAAAGTGGAAGAGCCTCGCTTTTATCCCAGTTTACTTTGTAACCAGAATGAGCTGCAAAATTGTCAATAATTTCAAGTAAAGCTGGTAAGGATAACCACCTTTTAATGGAGACAAAGGTTTGAATGTAATTCAGGCCTGGTCAACCTCTCCCTACAACACCTGGTATAAAGGTGCGCCACCATGTCAGTATCCAGGCATGCCTAGTGTAGTTTCTAGATAATGTTTCCACAGAAATGGAAGCCCACGTTACTGTATACATTTTAAATGAACATGGAATGCCAGAAAGAGAAGCAACATCCACTGAATTTAAACAAAGTTATAGGGAGCAGATTCCTTGGAGATGCTGTGGACAGCACACGCTCACAGTGGTCGTTCACCACCTGTGTATGTCGGTACGTGGCCCTCATATTGAAGACTCGGGCTCTGAAGCCTCCCATAAGAGTGAGTTCCAACACAGACTGATCCAACTCTTGAAAAGTATTACAGGGTGTCCCTGCAATGATACTGACAGTAAAACCGCAGCAGCAATCTCGATGTTTACACTAAGAACCCACGATCCTTTGACAGCAAGCTAGGGAAAAGACATACCATGCATTCCTAGAGCACACATTATCCTGTGAGTATCTTGGCCCTAGATAAGAGAGTTGTATTGTTGCCAACTCAATGGTACTCATTTATCAACCTCTAGAAAAGGAAAGACTGAGAGAAATCAGCAAGATTTGAACCTGCCACCATGGGGTCAAACACAGATCCCTTCAGTGAATGTATTAATTCACTGAAACATCAGACCTAGCCACTGAGCCATCAGACCTCATTCTCTGTCTGGATGTGTGGCATGCAGCTGCATCTCTCTGTTGGCGGTACCCTGAGTCCTTTTAGGTCCTGTGCTAAAGGAAGCCTTGGGGTGGTGAGCTAAACGCCTGACACACCATGTGTGGTGCATGTCAGGAATCGAGGCTGGAGAGTTCCAGGGCAGATAAAGAGGACAGGGCTCTGATTATAACAACTGGAGTCATTCGACAATGGTGTCCTGGGGCCCTCATCTTGTGGAATCCCCTAACTGGGAATCAAGTATGTCATTTTAGCACCTGATTCTAATGGTACCAAGCAAAGCTGTCCAGGAGTTAGTCAGGGGAGGTGCTGTGGCATCGAAACTCAGCACTGAGCAAGACAACAATACTCAATAAATTGCTGTCCCGTCAGTGCTTTTTCTCATAAGGAGGAAAATGATTTTAGTTCACACACTTCTAAATACTACACACAAATATACACATAATGATACGAGGAAACACCCTTGGTCAAGCCCTCTGAAAGGCCTCACAATCAACACCGGGTGCACAATAAGGAATGGTCTCTGTGACATCTACTTCCTCATCAAGCATCACAGCCTATGGGACTCAGGATCAGCACAGCACTTACATTGGTCCACCTGGAGAAGCGTGGCTCAGTGGTTAGAGGCGGCAGACCTGAAAGCTGAGATCGGCCGTGGACCAGGGTTGGATTCCCCGCCTCGGCGGGTCTCGGGCTCAAAATTCCACAGACTCGACAATTCTCGCTCCGGTGCCTACTCGACTCACGGGGTCACACTCCGCGACTCTGGGCAATAGCTTGCTTAATCTCCACTACAGCCCCTCGCGGTGGGATGCCTGGCTTTCACCTTGTGGATACCCTGCCAGGGTATCTCACAGGGGAATACCAGGACGGGTTCCCTAAGCAAGCGCCTTGATACCTTCGGGTGATACGTGCGCTATATAAGTCGCAATACATTTACATTTACATTTACACCAGAAACAGTGTTCACCGTTATGGCACAGAGTGTTGGAGTGGTCCGGCAAGGGAAATAGTTTTTAGGAAGGCAACAGCGAGGAGGGATGCCTGTGAAAAAAACAAACAGATAATGGTTATTCACACCAAAGTCTTTCTAAGGTGAGTTTGTAAAAGAATGATAATATTGTACTGAGCTGAAGTACCTAATCTCTTGTGCTTAGGATGACCTCAGGCTTTCTAATTTACGATGAGGAATTGTAAGGTCAATTCCTTTTGACTTCTTTCCTAATTTAGACCACAATATTAAATACATTGATCAAGGTTAACATAGCATAAATTAGAGGACCACCCAATTAGGGCAGCAGTGTTCCAACACTCTGATTGTAAGAGGTTATTAATAACTGTCTGTATAATACATTTATTTATTTATAGAGGTTGTTGGGCCTCATTTTCTCGAGGTCTTTAGAATACAAACCTTGATCCACTTTCAGTCTTTCTTGCAGCCTCAGTCATACTTCCCAACAGGGATTTCTTTAAATGTGTTATTAGGATTTTGAAGCCCTGATGAACATAATATAGCCTTAAGTTTCATCAATGACCAGGAAGCCTTTTTTGTAAGGCTCAATTGCAGCTTTCTAGGGAATATAGGTCTTCGGCGAATGCTGCTTCCATGGAAGGCTTGTTTTTGATCCTCTCTTTTCCCCTTAAAGTAGACAATCTACTCAAAATCTTAATCTTCAGGTTCTATTTTCAAACTTAAAGCAAGCAATAATCTTAGTGGAAAGCATCCAGAGGCTGGATGGACCTGGGAATCCACTTGTGGTGATGCCTGGACACAGACAATTCCTCAGACAAACCTCTCTGTGGCTTCTCTCCTGATCAGTTAGTGTGGTGTCTTGGGCAGGACCACCTATATAGTAGGAGGTGTCTAGGATGGCTGCCATACATTGAACTTTGGGTCTTTTAGCCTTGAAAGCTTCGGGTGTCATAGGAAGTTGTACAGTCCACAGATTAGTCTTGCCAAAGATAATTCCATACCTCATCCACTCTTTCACAAACTCCATGAATGCATCAAAGTCACCCACATTACTGGGTGAGTCTATATTCAAGAGGCACCGAGCCTTAGAATCAGTAATACTCAAGGTCAGCACACTCATTAGAGAGAACAAAAGGGAATAGAGCAAGACACACTGAGTAGAGGAGCCAGGCTCTGTGAAAATCTGGCCCGGATTTTAAGGACAAGGGCAGGACTGAACTGGAGTTTAAATGGGTACATAGAAATCCAAGAACGAGCAGCTACAAACATAAAGGGACAGGAATGGAGCAAAGTACACAGGGTAAGAAACAAAACTCTAAGATGCTTAATAGAGGGTTTACTAAAGTGCCAGCTGCTCCCCGATGCACAGCATGCCTAGGAGAGGGACTTCAAGTACCACAGTTCTTGCTATGTATGGAGTGGGTGGAGGAGGTTCTCTCACTCTGGACATCGTACTATTAATGCACCACCCGCTCCGCCTTGTGCGGAATGTCCAGGATAGGACTGCAAGTCACAGAGTTCTTACTGTGAAAGGAGGAGGTGGATGGCCTATGGACATTGTGTTTCTAAAGCACCAGTTGCTCACTGCTGTAAGTGACATCCAGGAGAGGGACTGCAAGCCCCAGAGCTCTTGCTGTGTGGGGAGGTGGTGGAGGAGTGCCCCTCCCTCTGGACATTGTACTACTAATGCATCAGCTGCTTCCCGCAGCGTGAGACAACCTCAAGAAGGGCTGCAACCCCCAGAGTTCCTGCAGTGTGCGGAGAGGCTGTAGTAGGAGGGCCCATCCCTCTGGACATCGTGCTACTAAAGCGCTAGCTGCTTCCTGTTGCGCATGATGCCGGGGCAAACACCAGGCCAAAAGCTGGCCTGTCTGCACCCGTCAGAGACCGGAGGAGGCTGGGCTGGGACGCCCCTCTTTCATCCACTTTTCTGGACCCTTCCATGACTGTTCAGCTTTACAATGGCTAAGAGTAAGACAACATTTGGAGAGAGATGTGCGAGTGGTTGTCAACAAAATTGCTGTAACAGAATGGAGACTTTCGCTAGATAATGGCACCTTAATTGCAGAAACTGCGAACACAGATTATCATGCAGGCAATGCGACAACCGGCTCTTGCTCATCTATCCCAACACACCCGCTCTTATTTCCTATTCCACCCCAGCGGCTAAGAGAACAAGCATTGGCATTGCCAATAGTTCTTGCTTTTGGGACCTTATAAGTATTTAGTTATGCAGCACAATATCCTTGGTGCAACAACATCAGCTGTTGCATGGCTAAACACTTATAAGGTACAAGGTTTAGCCATGCAACAGCTGATGTTGCACCAAGGACATTGTGCTGCAAAACTAAATACTTATAAGGTCCCAAAAGCAAGACCTATTGGCTATGCCAATGCTTGTTTGTTCAGGGGAACGAGTGCATAGTAGTTATTTTGGTGCACAGAGCCCATTAGAAATGTTGGTGCGGACAGCCTTTTAGATATATATGAAAGTGTGTGTTTTGTGAATAGTCTCCGTGGCTGCTTGGTGCACAGAAGAGGGCCCTGCAGATTGAGAAGTCCTATAAATAGGCTTGTGTGTATTAGACGTGCAGAGCCCTGTGGATACTTGGGTGCACGGATCCCTACAAAGTGAGTCCCTTGCTCACTTTGCCACTGGATTCAAGCAAGCCGGGCTGAAGACGGCTGTAATGCCAGAAACCGGTCCCCGGAAGCTTGTCTCCGGTCGAGGAAAGGCATGGCTTGGCAGTTCGGGCTGGACTGTTCCCATGAGGCACAGGGTCAGACTGATTTGCATATATTTACAACAAGGGGTGGTGAGGGACAGAGTCTCTGAATTAAGCAGAATACTCTCACCCAGTCAAGAGATCAGGGCTAGATCCAACACCGTTTTTTAGCTCATTGCACCATCCCAGTTTCAGAACCTGGCTGTATGCAAATTAGTCTGTCCCTGGCCCAGTGCATCATGGGAACAGGGCAGACCAGACTACAAAAGCAAATTCTTACACTGGGAAGGAAACAAGCTTCCAGGGACCGGTTTCTGGCATTACAGCCGTCTTCGGCCCGGCTTGCTTGAATCCTGATGGTGCAATGAGCAAGGGACTCATGTCTGAGTATACCCTTCCACGCTTAGGGTGGACAAAAATATTTACAACAAGGGGTGGTGAGGGACAGAGTCTCTGAATTAAGCAGAATACTCTCACCCAGTCAAGAGATCAGGGCTAGATCCAACACCGTTTTTTAGCTCATTGCACCATCCCAGTTTCAGAACCTGGCTGTATGCAAATTAGTCTATCCCTGGCCCAGTGCATCATGGGAACAGGGCAGACCAGACTACAAAAGCCAATTCTTACACTGGGAAGGAAACAAGCTTCCGGGGACCGGTTTCTGGCATTACAGCCGTCTTCGGCCCGGCTTGCTTGAATCCTGATGGTGCAATGAGCAAGGGACTCATGTCTGAGTATACCCTTCCACGCTTAGGGTGGACAAAAATATTTACAACAAGGGGTGGTGAGGGACAGAGTCTCTGAATTAAGCAGAATACTCTCACCCAGTCAAGAGATCAGGGCTAGATCCAACACCGTTTTTTAGCTCATTGCACCATCCCAGTTTCAGAACCTGGCTGTATGCAAATTAGTCTGTCCCTGGCCCAGTGCATCATGGGAACAGGGCAGACCAGACTACAAAAGCCAATTCTTACACTGGGAAGGAAACACGCTTCCGGGGACCGGTTTCTGGCATTACAGCCGTCTTCGGCCCGGCTTGCTTGAATCCTGATGGTGCAATGAGCAAGGGACTCATGTCTGAGTATACCCTTCCACGCTTAGGGTGGACAAAAATATTTACAACAAGGGGTGGTGAGGGACAATGCCAGAAACCGGTCCCCGGAAGCTTGTTTCCTTCCCAGTGTAAGAATTGGCTTTTGTAGTCTGGTCTGCCCTGTTCCCATGATGCACTGGGCCAGGGACAGACTAATTTGCTTACAGCTAGGTTCTGAAACTGGGATGGTGCAATGGGCTAAAAAACGGTGTTGGATCTAGCCCTGATCTCTTGACTGGGTGAGAGTACTCTGCTTAATTCAGAGACTCTGTCCATCACCACCCCTTGTTGTAAATAATTTTGTCCACCCTAAGCGTGGAAGGGTATACTCAGATGTGAGTCCCTTGCTCATTGCACCATCAGGATTCAAGCAAGCCGGGCCGAAGACGGCTGTAATGCCAGAAACCGGTCCCCGGAAGCTTGTTTCCTTCCCAGTGTAAGAATTGGCTTTTGTAGTCTGGTCTGCCCTATTCCCATGATGCACTGGGCCAGGGACAGACTAATTTGCATACAGCCAGGTTCTGAAACTGGGATGGTGCAATGAGCTAAAAAACGGTGTTGGATCTAGCCCTGATCTCTTGACTGGGTGAGAGTACTCTGCTTAATTCAGAGACTCTGTCCATCACCACCCCTTGTTGTAAATAATTTTGTCCACCCTAAGCGTGGAAGGGTATACTCAGATGTGAGTCCCTTGCTCATTGCACCATCAGGATTCAAGCAAGCCGGGCCGAAGACGGCTGTAATGCCAGAAACCGGTCCCCGGAAGCTTGTTTCCTTCCCAGTGTAAGAATTGGCTTTTGTAGTCTGGTCTGCCCTGTTCCCATGATGCACTGGGCCAGGGACAGACTAATTTGCATACAGCCAGGTTCTGAAACTGGGATGGTGCAATGAGCTAAAAAACGGTGTTGGATCTAGCCCTGATCTCTTGACTGGGTGAGAGTACTCTGCTTAATTCAGAGACTCTGTCCATCACCACCCCTTGTTGTAAATGATTTGCATATAGTCATGTCTGAACTGGGGTGGCAGAGTGGGCTGAAGAACGGTGATGGATTAAACCCAGATCTTTTGACTGGGTGTGAGTGTTTGATTGGTTCGGATGCTCCGTCCATCACCACCCCCCCTTTTGTACAGCTTTTGGCCGCCTCAAGTGTGGCAGGGTATGCTCAGACGTGAGTCCCTTGCTCACTTTGCCTCTGGATTCAAGCAAGCCGGGCTGAAGACGGCTGTAATGCCAGAAACCGGTCCCCGGAAGCTTGTTTCCGGTCCAGGGAAGGCATGGCTTGGCAGTTCGGGCTGGACTGTTCCCATGAGGCACAGGGTCAGACTGATTTGCATATAGCCATGTCTGAACTGGGGTGGCAGAGTGGGCTAAAGAACGGTTATGGATTAAACCCAGATCTTTCGACTGGGTGTGAGTGTTTGATTGGTTCGGATGCTCCGTCCATCACCACCCCCTTTTGTACCGCTTTTGTCCGCCTCAAGTGTGGCAGGGTATGCTCAGACGTGAGTCCCTTGCTAACTTTGCCACTGGATTCAAGCAAGCCGGGCTGAAGACGGCTGTAATGCCAGAAACCGGTCCCCAGAATCTTGTCTCCGGTCCAGGAAAGGCATGGCTTGGCAGTTCGGGCTGGACGGTTCCCATGAGGCACAGGGTCAGGCTGATTTGCATATAGCCATGTCTGAACTGGGGTGGCAGAGTGGGCTAAAGAACGGTGATGGATTCAACCCAGATCTTTTGACTGGGTGTGAGTTTTTGATTGGTTCGGATGCTCCGTCCATCACCACCCCCTTTTGTACCGCTTTTGGCCATCTCAAGTGTGGCAGGGTATGCTCAGACGTGTGTCCCTTGCTCACTTTGCCACTGGATTCAAGCAAGCCGGCCTGAAGACGGCTGTAATGCCAGAGACCGGTCCCCGAATCTTGTTTCCGGACCAGGAAAGGCATGGCTTGGCAGTTCGGGTTGGACTGTTCCCATGAGGCACAGGGTCAGACTGATTTGCATATTGCCGTGTCTGAACTGGGGTGGCAGAGTGGGCTAAAGAACAGTGATGGATTAAACCCAGATCTTTTGACTGGGTGTGAGTGTTTGATTGGTTCGGATGCTCCGTCCATCACCACCCCGTTTTGTACCGCTTTTGGCCGCCTCAAATGTGGCAGGATATGCTCAGACGTGAGTCCATTGTTCACTTTGCCACTGGATTCAAGCAAGCCGGGCTGAAGACAGCTGTAATGCCAGAAACCGGTCCCCGGAAGCTTGTTTCCGGTCCAGGAAAGGCATGGCTTGGCAGTTCGGGCTGGACTGTTCCCATGAGGCACAGGGTCAGACTGATTTGCATATAGCCATGTCTGAACTGGGGTGACAGAGTGGGCTAAAGAACGGTGATGGATTAAACCCAGATCTTTTGACTGGGTGTGAGTGTTTGATTGGTTCGGATGCTCCGTCCATCACCACCCCCTTTTGTACCACTTTTGGCTGCCTCAAGTGTGGCAGGGTATGCTCAGACGTTAGTCCCTTGCTCACTTTGCCACTTGATTCAAGCAAACCGGGCTGAAGACGGCTGTAATGCCAGAAACCGGTCCCCGGAAGCTTGTTTCCGGTCCGGGGAAGGCATGGCTTGGCAGTTCGGGCTGGACTGTTCCCATGAGGCACGGGGTCAGACTGATTTGCATATAGCCATGTCTGAACTGGGGTGGCAGAGTGGGCTAAAGAACGGTGATGGATTCAACCCAGATCTTTTGACTGGGTGTGAGTGTTTGATTGGTTCGGATGCTCCGTCCATCACCACCCCCTTTTGTACCGCTTTTGGCCGCCTCAAGTGTGGCAGGGTATGCTCAGACGTGAGTCCCTTGCTCACTTTTATTTATTTTTTTGCAGAGTTTCATATAGCGCGAACTAGACCCGAACCGAATCAGGTATCAGAGCGCTTTACATAGCACCAGTTACGTTACATGAGGACACACTTTCATTTTAGGCACGGGAGATTAAGTGATTTGCCCAGAATCACAGGAGGTTTTTGGCGTCGTTACCAAGGCTCGAACCCAGATCCCCAGGGCCGAGGTCGAGCGCCTTAGCCGTTTGGCCAACTCCTCTCCCCACTTTGCCACTGGATTCAAGCAAGCCGGGCTGAAGACGGCTGTAATGCCAGAAACCGGTCCACGGAAGCTTGTTTCCGGTCCAGGAAAGGCATGGCTTGGCAGTTCGGGCTGGACTGTTCCCATGAGGCACAGGGTCAGACTGATTTGCATATAGCCATGTCTGAACTGGGGTGGCAGAGTGGGCTAAAGAACAGTGATGGATTAAACCCAGATCTTTTGACTGGGTGTGAGTGTTTGGTTCGGATGCTCCGTCCATCACCACCCCCTTTTGTACTGCTCCCCGATGCACAGCATGCACAGGAGAGGGACTTCAAGTACCCCAGTTCTTGCTATGTATGGAGTGGGTGGAGGAGGTTCTCTCACTCTGGACATCGTACTATTAATGCACCACCCGCTCCGCCTTGTGCAAATTGTCCAGGATAGGACTGCAAGTCACAGAGTTCTTACTGTGAAAGGAGGAGGTGGATGGCCTATGGACATTGTGCTTCTAAAGCGCCAGTTGCTCACTGCTGCAAGTGACATCCAGGAGAGGGACTGCAAGCCCCAGAGCTCTTGCTGTGTGGGGAGGTGGTGGAGGAGTGCCCCTCCCTCTGGACATTGTACTACTAATGCATCAGCTGCTTCCCGCAGCGTGAGACAACCTCAAGAAGGACTGCAACCCCCAGAGTTCCTACAGTGTGCGGAGAGGCTGTAGTAGGAGGGCCCATCCCTCTGGACATCGTGCTACTAAAGCGCTAGCTGCTTCCTGTTGCGCATGATGCCGGGGCAAAGACCAGGCCAAAAGCTGGCCTGTCTGCACCCGTCAGAGACCGGAGGAGGCTGGGCTGGGACGCCCGTCTTTCATCCACTTTTCTGGACCCTTTCATGACTGTTCAGCTTTACAATGGCTAAGAGTAAGACAACATTTTGGAGAGAGATGTGCGAGTGGTTGCCAACGAAATTGCTGTAACAGAATGGAGACGTTCGCTAGATAATGGCACCTTAATAGCAGAAACTGCGAACACAGATAATCCTGCAGGCAAGACGGCTAAGAGAACAAGCATTGGCATTGCCAATAGTTCTTGCTTTTGGGACCTTATAAGTATTTAGTTATGCAGCACAATATCCTTGGTGCAACAACATCTGCTGTTGCATGGCTAAACACTTATAAGGTACAAGGTTTAGCCATGCAACAGCTGATGTTGCACCAAGGACATTGTGCTGCAAAACTAAATACTTATAAGGTCCCAAAAGCAAGACCTATTGGCTATGCCAATGCTTGTTTGTTCAGGGGAACGAGTGCATAGTAGTTATTTTGGTGCACAGAGCCCATTAGAAATGTTGGTGCGGACAGCCTTTTAGATATATATGAAAGTGTGTGTTTTGTGAATAGTCTCCGTGACTGCTTGGTGCACAGAAGAGGGCCCTGCAGATTGAGAAGTCCTATAAATAGGCTTGTGTGTATTAGACGTGCAGAGCCCTGTGGATACTTGGGTGCACGGATCCCTACAAAGTGAGTCCCTTGCTCACTTTGCCACTGGATTCAAGCAAGCCGGGCTGAAGACGGCTGTAATGCCAGAAACCGGTCCCCGGAAGCTTGTCTCCGGTCGAGGAAAGGCATGGCTTGGCAGTTCGGGCTGGACTGTTCCCATGAGGCACAGGGTCAGACTGATTTGCATATATTTACAACAAGGGGTGGTGAGGGACAGAGTCTCTGAATTAAGCAGAATACTCTCACCCAGTCAAGAGATCAGGGCTAGATCCAACACCGTTTTTTAGCTCATTGCACCATCCCAGTTTCAGAACCTGGCTGTATGCAAATTAGTCTGTCCCTGGCCCAGTGCATCATGGGAACAGGGCAGACCAGACTACAAAAGCCAATTCTTACACTGGGAAGGAAACAAGCTTCCGGGGACCGGTTCCTGGCATTACAGCCCTCTTCGGCCCGGCTTGCTTGAATCCTGATGGTGCAATGAGCAAGGGACTCATGTCTGAGTATACCCTTCCACGCTTAGGGTGGACAAAAATATTTACAACAAGGGGTGGTGAGGGACAGAGTCTCTGAATTAAGCAGAATACTCTCACCCAGTCAAGAGATCAGGGCTAGATCCAACACCGTTTTTTAGCTCATTGCACCATCCCAGTTTCAGAACCTGGCTGTATGCAAATTAGTCTATCCCTGGCCCAGTGCATCATGGGAACAGGGCAGACCAGACTACAAAAGCCAATTCTTACACTGGGAAGGAAACAAGCTTCCGGGGACCGGTTTCTGGCATTACAGCCGTCTTCGGCCCGGCTTGCTTGAATCCTGATGGTGCAATGAGCAAGGGACTCATGTCTGAGTATACCCTTCCACGCTTAGGGTGGACAAAAATATTTACAACAAGGGGTGGTGAGGGACAGAGTCTCTGAATTAAGTAGAATACTCTCACCCAGTCAAGAGATCAGGGCTAGATCCAACACCGTTTTTTAGCTCATTGCACCATCCCAGTTTCAGAACCTGGCTGTATGCAAATTAGTCTGTCCCTGGCCCAGTGCATCATGGGAACAGGGCAGACCAGACTACAAAAGCCAATTCTTACACTGGGAAGGAAACACGCTTCCGGGGACCGGTTTCTGGCATTACAGCCGTCTTCGGCCCGGCTTGCTTGAATCCTGATGGTGCAATGAGCAAGGGACTCATGTCTGAGTATACCCTTCCACGCTTAGGGTGGACAAAAATATTTACAACAAGGGGTGGTGAGGGACAATGCCAGAAACCGGTCCCCGGAAGCTTGTTTCCTTCCCAGTGTAAGAATTGGCTTTTGTAGTCTGGTCTGCCCTGTTCCCATGATGCACTGGGCCAGGGACAGACTAATTTGCTTACAGCTAGGTTCTGAAACTGGGATGGTACAATGGGCTAAAAAACGGTGTTGGATCTAGCCCTGATCTCTTGACTGGGTGAGAGTACTCTGCTTAATTCAGAGACTCTGTCCATCACCACCCCTTGTTGTAAATAATTTTGTCCACCCTAAGCGTGGAAGGGTATACTCAGATGTGAGTCCCTTGCTCATTGCACCATCAGGATTCAAGCAAGCCGGGCCGAAGACGGCTGTAATGCCAGAAACCGGTCCCCGGAAGCTTGTTTCCTTCCCAGTGTAAGAATTGGCTTTTGTAGTCTGGTCTGCCCTGTTCCCATGATGCACTGGGCCAGGGACAGACTAATTTGCATACAGCCAGGTTCTGAAACTGGGATGGTGCAATGAGCTAAAAAACGGTGTTGGATCTAGCCCTGATCTCTTGACTGGGTGAGAGTACTCTGCTTAATTCAGAGACTCTGTCCATCACCACCCCTTGTTGTAAATGATTTGCATATTGTCATGTCTGAACTGGGGTGGCAGATGGGCTGAAGAACGGTGATGGATTAAACCCAGATCTTTTGACTGGGTGTGAGTGTTTGATTGGTTCGGATGCTCCGTCCATCACCACCCCCCCTTTTGTACAGCTTTTGGCCGCCTCAAGTGTGGCAGGGTATGCTCAGACGTGAGTCCCTTGCTCACTTTGCCTCTGGATTCAAGCAAGCCGGGCTGAAGACGGCTGTAATGCCAGAAACCGGTCCCCGGAAGCTTGTTTCCGGTCCAGGGAAGGCATGGCTTGGCAGTTCGGGCTGGACTGTTCCCATGAGGCACAGGGTCAGACTGATTTGCATATAGCCATGTCTGAACTGGGGTGGCAGAGTGGGCTAAAGAACGGTGATGGATTAAACCCAGATCTTTCGACTGGGTGTGAGTGTTTGATTGGTTCGGATGCTCCGTCCATCACCACCCCCTTTTGTACCGCTTTTGTCCGCCTCAAGTGTGGCAGGGTATGCTCAGACGTGAGTCCCTTGCTAACTTTGCCACTGGATTCAAGCAAGCCGGGCTGAAGACGGCTGTAATGCCAGAAACCGGTCCCCAGAATCTTGTTTCCGGTCCAGGAAAGGCATGGCTTGGCAGTTCGGGCTGGACGGTTCCCATGAGGCACAGGGTCAGGCTGATTTGCATATAGCCATGTCTGAACTGGGGTGGCAGAGTGGGCTAAAGAACGGTGATGGATTCAACCCAGATCTTTTGACTGGGTGTGAGTGTTTGATTGGTTCGGATGCTCCGTCCATCACCACCCCCTTTTGTACCGCTTTTGGCCACCTCAAGTGTGGCAGGGTATGCTCAGACGTGTGTCCCTTGCTCACTTTGCCACTGGATTCAAGCAAGCCGGCCTGAAGACGGCTGTAATGCCAGAAACCGGTCCCCGAATCTTGTTTCTGGACCAGGAAAGGCATGGCTTGGCAGTTCGGGTTGGACTGTTCCCATGAGGCACAGGGTCAGACTGATTTGCATATTGCCGTGTCTGAACTGGGGTGGCAGAGTGGGCTAAAGAACAGTGATGGATTAAACCCAGATCTTTTGACTGGGTGTGAGTGTTTGATTGGTTCGGATGCTCCGTCCATCACCACCCCGTTTTGTACCGCTTTTGGCCGCCTCAAGTGTGGCAGGGTATGCTCAGACGTGAGTCCATTGTTCACTTTGCCACTGGATTCAAGCAAGCCGGGCTGAAGACAGCTGTAATGCCAGAAACCGGTCCCCGGAAGCTTGTTTCCGGTCCAGGAAAGGCATGGCTTGGCAGTTCGGGCTGGACTGTTCCCATGAGGCACAGGGTCAGACTAATTTGCATATAGCCATGTCTGAACTGGGGTGACAGAGTGGGCTAAAGAACGGTGATGGATTAAACCCAGATCTTTTGACTGGGTGTGAGTGTTTGATTGGTTCGGATGCTCCGTCCATCACCACCCCCTTTTGTACCACTTTTGGCTGCCTCAAGTGTGGCAGGGTATGCTCAGACGTTAGTCCCTTGCTCACTTTGCCACTTGATTCAAGCAAACCGGGCTGAAGACGGCTGTAATGCCAGAAACCGGTCCCCGGAAGCTTGTTTCCGGTCCGGGGAAGGCATGGCTTGGCAGTTCGGGCTGGACTGTTCCCATGAGGCACGGGGTCAGACTGATTTGCATATAGCCATGTCTGAACTGGGGTGGCAGAGTGGGCTAAAGAACGGTGATGGATTCAACCCAGATCTTTTGACTGGGTGTGAGTGAGTGATTGGTTCGGATGCTCCGTCCATCACCACCCCCTTTTGTACCGCTTTTGGCCGCCTCAAGTGTGGCAGGGTATGCTCAGACGTGAGTCCCTTGCTCACTTTTATTTATTTTTTTGCAGAGTTTCATATAGCGCAAACTAGACCCGAACCGAATCAGGTATCAGAGCGCTTTACATAGCACCAGTTACGTTACATGAGGACACACTTTCATTTTAGGCACGGGAGATTAAGTGATTTGCCCAGAATCACAGGAGGTTTTTGGCGTCGTTACCAAGGCTCGAACCCAGATCCCCAGGGCCGAGGTCGAGCGCCTTAGCCGTTTGGCCAACTCCTCTCCCCACTTTGCCACTGGATTCAAGCAAGCCGGGCTGAAGACGGCTGTAATGCCAGAAACCGGTCCACGGAAGCTTGTTTCCGGTCCAGGAAAGGCATGGCTTGGCAGTTCGGGCTGGACTGTTCCCATGAGGCACAGGGTCAGACTGATTTGCATATAGCCATGTCTGAACTGGGGTGGCAGAGTGGGCTAAAGAACAGTGATGGATTAAACCCAGATCTTTTGACTGGGTGTGAGTGTTTGGTTCGGATGCTCCGTCCATCACCACCCCCTTTTGTACTGCTCCCCGATGCACAGCATGCACAGGAGAGGGACTTCAAGTACCCCAGTTCTTGCTATGTATGGAGTGGGTGGAGGAGGTTCTCTCACTCTGGACATCGTACTATTAATGCACCACCCGCTCCGCCTTGTGCATATTGTCCAGGATAGGACTGCAAGTCACAGAGTTCTTACTGTGAAAGGAGGAGGTGGATGGCCTATGGACATTGTGCTTCTAAAGCGCCAGTTGCTCACTGCTGCAAGTGACATCCAGGAGAGGGACTGCAAGCCCCAGAGCTCTTGCTGTGTGGGGAGGTGGTGGAGGAGTGCCCCTCCCTCTGGACATTGTACTACTAATGCATCAGCTGCTTCCCGCAGCGTGAGACAACCTCAAGAAGGACTGCAACCCCCAGAGTTCCTACAGTGTGCGGAGAGGCTGTAGTAGGAGGGCCCATCCCTCTGGACATCGTGCTACTAAAGCGCTAGCTGCTTCCTGTTGCGCATGATGCCGGGGCAAAGACCAGGCCAAAAGCTGGCCTGTCTGCACCCGTCAGAGACCGGAGGAGGCTGGGCTGGGACGCCCGTCTTTCATCCACTTTTCTGGACCCTTTCATGACTGTTCAGCTTTACAATGGCTAAGAGTAAGACAACATTTTGGAGAGAGATGTGCGAGTGGTTGCCAACGAAATTGCTGTAACAGAATGGAGACGTTCGCTAGATAATGGCACCTTAATAGCAGAAACTGCGAACACAGATAATCCTGCAGGCAATGCGACAACCGGCTCTTGCTCATCTATCCCAACACACGGCACACACGCTCTCATTTCCTATTCCACCCCAGCGGCTAAGAGAACAAGCATTGGCATTGCCAATAGGTCTTGCTTTTGGGACCTTATAAGTATTTAGTTATGCAGCACAATATCCTTGGTGCAACAACATCAGCTGTTGCATGGCTAAACACTTATAAGGTACAAGGTTTAGCCATGCAACAGCTGATGTTGCACCAAGGACATTGTGCTGCAAAACTAAATACTTATAAGGTCCCAAAAGCAAGACCTATTGGCTATGCCAATGCTTGTTTGTTCAGGGGAACGAGTGCATAGTAGTTATTTTGGTGCACAGAGCCCATTAGAAATGTTGGTGCGGACAGACTTTTAAATATATGAAAGTATGTGTTTTGTGAATAGTCTCCGTGGCTGCTTGGTGCACAGAAGAGGGCCCTGCAGATTGAGAAGTCCTATAAATAGGCTTGTGTGTATTAGACGTGCAGAGCCCTGTGGATACTTGGGTGCACGGATCCCTAAAGATGCTTTGGTGCGCAGAGGTCAGTGGGACGGTCACTATTCCTAGAGATATTTTGTGCACAGAGACCTGGTGAGTGTTTTGCGCACTGTGCCCCTTTAGAATGATGCTTAGGTGTACCGAGCCCTGCTGGGGTTTGGGTGCACAGAGAGCTCTGTGGAAGGTAATGGGCACAGGCGACGGAAATATTTTATTATTCTCAGTCTGAGTACTAAGAATGCCAGACTCACTGTGAGAACAAGCAGCCCCGAGGCAGCATCTTTGATTCATTGGACAGTAGTTGTCATGAAGCCCTGGGATACCTGATAGAGACACACACACTCTCACGGGACACACCGAGTCCAACACACACACACACACACACTATTGCACGCACACAAACACTACTGCACACACATACACACTACTACATGCACACACACCATTGCACGCACACACACCATTTCACGCACACACACATATTGCACGCAAGCAAATAGACCTGCTTACATCAAAGTATAAAAATCACAAACTCTGCCTGACAAGGGGGTACAAAAAGCCTCTGTTTACTATCTCGTTTTTTCCATTTTTTGGCAAAATGTTGCACTATTGTAGTACAGTGCATGTCATTTGGGTATATTTACAGGGGGTCATTTCTATCGTCCAAACATTAGGGAATGCGGCTGCCCGAGGCCACCGCAGGAGGTCACTCAGGAGGGCGGCCTTCTAGTACCATTGGGCGCTCCACACCCCTCTCCATTTTCCCCTAGGGGCGGGGACTCTCGCGGAGTCACCTCCTGGGCGCGGGCAGGGCTGCGTCATGTCTGGTGGACAGGGTGAGGGGGGGTATTTTTGCCCCCCTCACCACGCTGGTGACCTCTTTGCTCGCCCAGACATGCACTGCGGGCTGTCCAGTGCCTACGCGTCCCGCTTGCCAGCATCTCATTGTCTGCGGGCGGTGCGTCCTAGCGGTAGTTGACCTGCGCGGTTATCGGCGAGGCTTCCGTCAGCAGGTTTGCCGGCTTCCTCCCGACTGTCTGAGTGCGGGGTGCTAGGGTGCACGGGCCAGCACCCAATGCACGAAGGCAGAGAATATCAACCTAGACGTCCTTAGCGGGACAGCGCTTCTTTGCGTGCTGTTATTACTGTGACGCGTTACAGAAGTAAAGCCCTGTACAGAGGCTATGCGGGAGGCCCGAGGTCCCTGCAGGGCACCCCGTAGGAGGGCAAACCCCGTTTTAGGGCGTGGGGAACCAGAGGACAAGACAGAGGTGCGTTGGGAGGGGGTGGGGAAGGGCGGGGTCACCCGAGGGAGGCCGCCCCCCTTTTTCCCGGGGCCTGATATAGGGGAGTCCCTCCCATGTTGCGCCCTCCTTGCTGCTCCCCCCTGATAGCTGGTCGTGCCAGGCTGCTCCTCGCCAGCCTCAGGCATTAGATCCCCTGCCCCTTTCTCCCTCATTCCCCCCACGACGTTGGACGCGAGGCCCGCGCTTTCCGCTCCATACGAGGTAAGGGATCAATAGGCCTCCCCCCTGGGCCCCGTCCTCGGTCACCCGAGTCGACAGGGCCGCGTGGTTCTACTACGGGGGAGCCCATAGATCCGGGGGTATGTGGCTTGCGGCCGGTTTTGAGCCGAGGGAGAGACGATGTTGATGGCATCCTCGGGGCGAGGGGAGTTTAGCGGTAACGTGGTCGGGCACCGCAGCCACGAACGCTGTGAAGGGTCCATGTACGTCGATGATTGGGGCGGGGTGCAGCATCAGTGGTGGTGAGCGGCATGGGCCTCCATCCGGCTCCGCAACGGCAGCTAGGAGGAAGCAGTAGCGTACCCGCAAGGTTGGCGGATTGCCGGATGCACTTTGGCGCACCGGATGCGCCTTGGCGCACCAGATGCGGGGGTTAGAGTGGCCTTGTCGGTTGGCGGTTGGCGCAGCTAGGAGTAAGCAGTAGCGTACCCGCAAGGTTGACGGGTTGCTGGATGCACGTTGGTGCCCCGGAGAGTGGCCTTGTCGGTTGTGGCGGTCGCTTCGGGGGGTGAGAGGCCTCGGGCGGGGGATAGGGGTGTCGTTGTAGGTGGTTGGCACCCCCCAATGGTGAGTCTTGTGGTTACCCCGCAGCGGCCTTTTACGCTGGAGGCGTCGGATGGTTGGGCCCAGCGGGCTGTCCCGTGGCGGCTGGTTGGACTTAGCGGCCTAGGACGGCGAGGGCAGCATTCGCTTTTGCTGGTAGGGCCGTTTCATTGGGCCGCGGTTGGGGTGTCGTGCTCCTGGGCCGGACCCCCCCCCCCCCTCTCCGTCTCGCAACGTGGGTGGATGTCCCGCAGCCAGCGGCCTGGCGAGTGGTGCCATTGGTCGGAACCGGAGCTCGGCTCGGAAAGACTAGGGCAGATCGCCGCGAGTGTGCCAGGTGTGTAACTTTATTCGTGCTTCAGGACACATGACCCTCGTTGATCCCGCCTCCTCGAGAGTGTGTCTAGTGCGGATCGGCGGGAGTGCCGGTTGTGGAACTGAATTCGTGCTCTGGGACCCACGTCCCTGGTTGATCCCGCTTTCGCGAGAGGGTGCTCTCTCATTATCGGGGCGCTTGGCTGAAGGAGAAATAACCGGCTCGGGTGGTGTACTGCGGACCCCTCTACCGCACGGTCACTCATTTCATGTTGGGTGCCCGCCCCCGTCTTTCTCGTGTTTCTCCGGCTGCCCCCCACCCCCGAAGCCCCACCTCGTGCGATAGCCGATTGGCGGTGCAAGTTCAGCCACTGGCAAACGCTTCGATCAGCAACTCCTGGGTCACGCCGGTGGGTTTATTGTCATGAGTGGCTCAATGGCGGCCGGCCCGCAGTTGAAGAATAATTACGGCTAATTTACATTACAGAACAAGTCATGTGGGGCAATGGCTGGGTCAAAAATGTAATGTTGGGGATCGGATTAGACGGAGGCAATGCTGGAGATTACAGTTACATTGGCCACGTAGGACTCGAATATAATTTGACTTTATGGGCGTCTTCTTGCTGCAGGTTGCACTGAGGGTTCATCGACATAAAGCAGCAAGAGCACGGTGTCCCCCCCCCAAGTGGAAGGTAAGAACCAAAGGTGGTGGGCTGGCCATTGAAAGGGTTAATATTGCTACCAGGGGGGCCAGTGTTCATGGTCTGGTTCCCCTGGGCCTACGTTATAGTAGGGACGATGTGTTGGGCCCTTTACTGGGGGACTGGGAATTAGGGGCTGGTCCACCCAGTTTATTAAGGCATGGGGTAGGGCTAAGCCTGAATGATGTTTGTGTCACTTAATACAGGATCGTGGCACAGAACGACGCCGACGCACCGTATTCGTGAAATCCCCCCCCCCCCTAACGAGTGTCGAAGTAAGTATTATAAGGAACAAGTGTGCCAATTTGAAGAGTAAGGCAAAGGAAACGGGAGGGGAAAGGGCACAGTAGTCACGATAATTTTTCTTGCAGGGAGACAACACAAGATGTCGGAAAGGGGACCAGCTGGCGCAAGTGCAAAAGGGGTTTCGGAAGCTCAAGCAGCACATGCGGCGATTTTCTTACAACTAGTGGAGACGAACGGTGTGGCATGGGCTACCAATTTGCTTAAGGTCAACCCGGCGAACGCCTGTGTAAATAATGATATCGTGGCATTGGAGGAGGAGGACATAAGTAGTGCAGGACTCGTTAGAGCGTCTAAAAGGACAAAGGTGCCTACGAACAAAGACTTCCCGCCGCCGCCCAAAAAGAAGGCCAGCGTGAAGACCACGGTCGCAGTAATACATGACGTTTCTGGCCCTTCGGATTTGCCGGAAGTGGTTCAGGAATTGCCTGGTCCATCATACTTAACGGCTAACGGGCAACAGACAATGGAGTACGCTACTAAAAGCGATCTGGGTAAGATCATGTCTTCATTAGAAGGATTTATGAAGGAGATGAGGGAAAGTGTGACACAGGGTGCCCATGGCGGGGTATCTCCGTCCAATGTCTGGCGTAACGGCGCCGTCACTCCTGGCGCATCCGGATCACCGGGTGGGGGGCCAGATGGCACGGATCTGTCCAACTTAGCAGTTACTACACCGGGGCCGGCGTTACCTGCAGCTCCCCTGGTACCGCACATGTCGCCTGGTAGTCCGGCTTTGCCAGCGCCCACGGCACCTCAGACACCGAACTCCGCGCCTCCGCCCCCGGTGGTGCCACCGCCACCCCCAAGTACAGCGATCCCTGCCCCCACGTTACCTGCTCCTTCGTCAGCGCTGCCAAGCGAGGAGGAAGAAGTAGTGCATGACGCCCCTTTACTGTCAGGCCGTTCCTCCTTGTCCTGGGAGGTCCCGCTGGCAGCTAAGGAATTAATATGGAAACAGGAATTTATAGATATCTTCTCATTACTCATGCTAGGTCAACAGGGTGCTGACGTACGCAAGGCAGGGTTAACAGAAGACGAAAAGAAGGTTAGATTCCAGCCTTGGCCGGAAAAGAACATTGACACTTGGTTGGAAGCCTTTGCGATACTGTCCTCTGTTATCATGGAGAAGTTTGGTGATCAAGGACCAGGGTTAGCTCAGTACGGGAGACTCATTCATAATGAAGCGAAAAAGTGGGGAGGCCTAGGTTGGCTAGACTATGATAGGGAATTCAGGAAGAAAATGTCAAAATGTCCCAAGATGCGCTGGGATCACAAAGAGGTACAGCTGTGGATGGACCATATGGGGTCCAGGGCACTCCAAGGCACAACTGCGAACAGCAAAACACAGGAAACGCAGGTGGTGTTCAATGACAAAGGCGGCAGTGCGTCACAGACAGAACAAAGGATGCAGCCCTTTCGAGGGGGCCAGAGGGGGAGAGGCCAAAAGAGGGGAGGCGGGAGGTCATCCCCAGGGTCTTGCAGATTATTTAATGGTGGGCACTGCCATTGGGGGAGATCCTGCAAATTCACGCATACATGCAGTAATTGTGGAGGACAGCACCAGGCAGGAACGTGTAGGTCAAACAAGGGTCAAAAGCAAGGCAGTTATCAAGGGGGGAGGGGAGGGTCCTGGCAGAACAAGTAACGGGTCCACACCACCCCCACCCTTACCCCCCCCAATGCCCATGCCCCCCCCTGTGCCCCTTTGACCCTCCCTGCCTCTACTTCTCAAGCATTGTCACCAATTTTACCAGGGGTAGGCGCAGTGAAAGGGCCCTCACCTATAAAATTGGAACGACTGGTTCCACTGCTGAACAAATATCCCAAAAGACTGGATGGGAGATTGCTTCTGGGGGGGTTTGCGGAAGGTTTTGTTATACCATACGTAGGGGTTCCTGCCGCGAGAGATGCAGACAATCTTAAATCAGCAAAGGCCAATCCTGAGGTGGTGAGAGCAAAGGTGGGTAAGGAACTGGAACTGGGGAGGGTTGCTGGCCCATTTTCACGTCCACCACTAGACAACTTTGTGGTATCCCCACTGGGGATAGTACCCAAAAAAGAGCACGGGGCGTTCAGGCTGATTCACCACTTGTCCTACCCAGACGGAGAGTCAGTCAATCACAACTTAGAGGAAGGGATGTGCTCCGTCTCTTACTGCTCTTTTGATGTGGCCTTGGACCTTGTGCAACGAGCCGGAAAAGGGGCCTGGCTGGCCAAAGCTGATATCGAATCTGCGTTTCTCCTCCTGCCTGTGCACCCCAGCAGCCAAAATTTACTAGGTTTCAGGCTGGGTCATGAATATTACTATGACAGGTGCATGCCCATGGGCTGCTCCATCTCCTGCGCATTCTTCGAAGCCTTCAGCACCTTTTTGCAATGGGTACTTCAAGAGGTGGAAGGGGTGGCGAGCGTAACTCATTATCTGGACGATTTCCTCTTCGTAGACAGAGAAGAGACAGCAGCCTGTGCTGAGGCGCTGGAGAAATTTCAAAAAATGACAAACTATCTGGGTGTGCCACTGGCTCCGGGGAAGACCGTGGGCCCTGCACAGGCGTTAATTTTCTTGGGCATAGAAATTGATACGATCGCGGGCGAGGCCAGGCTCCCAGCAGACAAGGTCGCAGAATTAGCAGCGCAGATCAAATTAGTGCGGGGGCAGGATAAGGTGTCATTGGACGATATACAGAGCCTTCATGGGAGACTAAGCTTTGCCACCAAAGTAATTCCTGCTGGTAGGGCCTTCGCGCGCAGGCTGGCCAGGACAGCAGCAAAGATAAAGCGCAGGCATCATCAAGTGAGGTTGAGTTTTGGGGTCAAAGAAGATCTTAAGATATGGGGGGACTTCCTCGAACAGTTTAATGGCTCCGTGATATGGAGGGAACCCTGGACCAGCAGCCAGGAGCTGAAGTTGTTTACAGACGCGTCGGGCAAGGAAGGATTTGGGGCTATACTCGACAGGGACTGGTGTGCGGCGGGGTGGCCTATGCTTGGAGGAAGAAAAGGATCACCAACAACATAACGGCGTTAGAACTGTTCCCAATAGTGGTGGCTTTCCATCTGTGGCCCGTCCTACTGTCTGCAAAAAGAGTGGTTTTATGGTCGGATAACATGGCGGTAGTCCAAGCCATCAACACCCAGTCGGCCTCTTGTGCACTTGTTTTATGTCTACTAAGAGAGCTTGTCAAAGTATGTTTATACAATAATGTGGAATGCAAGGCTAGGCACATACCGGGAGTACAAAACTCGGCTGCTGACGCACTCTCACGTTTCCATTGGCAGAGGTTCCGAGAGGCGTGGCCGAGAGCGAGGGAAGAGATGGCGCCTTTCCCGGCCCGGCTTTGGCATCTGCTGCGGTGGCGCAGCGCATCAGAGAACTAGGCGAGATGTCTTTAGCACCTCGGACTATGAGGAGATACCAGACTTGTGTTAAAACATTCTGCAACATTATGGACCCATGGGAGCGGGAGGCTGTGAGACAAGTTGAAAAAGTGCAGGCATTCATGGTCTGGGCGAAGGATGAGGGGAAGAGCCACTCATGGATGGCCGGGCACTTGTCCGCTATCGGGCACTATGCCCGGCTGTTGGGTCAGAAGGACCCAACGACTTTATTCCCGACTAGGGCGGCACTCAAAGGCTGGGCAAGAGTGATGCCTAAACGAGCGGATCAAAGGGCCCCCATAGATTATGATACTTTAAAAAACATGATAGACGCCCTGCCTAAGGTTACACATTCCGCCTACGAGGCGGCCTTCTTTTCAGTGACTTTTAGCTTAGCATTTTTTGGAGCCTTTAGGATAGGAGAACTGGTAGCTCGGTCCAAAAAGGAGGTCAACCCCAGGGCTCTTTTGATGGAGGACGTTCGCTTGACAGCGGAGTCAGTTGAGATCCTGTTGCAATGCTCCAAGACAGATCAGGGAGGCAAGGGGAAGAATATTTCATTACAGCGGCTGGGCAACGACAATTATTGCCCGGTGGCACTGCTGGCTACTTTCCTGTCCTGCCGCCCGCACAGGGATGGTTTATTACTTATCCACTACGACGGTTCCCCTGTCACAAAGTACCAGGTCGACCATGTGATGCAGGGATGCTTATTCCTGGCAGGATACGCAACATCAGGGGCCAAGTATAGCTCCCATTCTTTTAGGATAGGTGCGGCTACCACGGCTTACAGGGTAGGGCTCCCAGCCGAAGCAATTAAAAAAGTAGGTAGATGGGATTCCAACTGCTACAAGAGATATGTGAGACCATTGAGTGTAATTCACCCGGTGAGCAGACATACAGTTGACAACGTGTAAATAAAGTAAATATTTCAGTAAGCCATGACAAGGTTAATACGATGTATATTCTAGTTGTTGTGGCCACTCAGTGTTTGTTTTTGTTGCAGTGCCTTTTAAGCCACTCAGTGGTTGTTTTTGTTGCAGTGCCTTTTAAGTGTGTCAATAAAACTATAATCTTGCAACATACTTTGTTTCATTGCAGGGACAGAGGTATGGGTGATGGGGCACTCTTATGTCACGAGACTGGCGAGAGGGGTGTGCGCCAACACCTGGAAGCACGGCTTTAACAGCACCAATATATCATGGTTTGGTTTCCCTGGGATGCGCTGGGTGGCTCTGATAGGGACGCTGCGCAGATTACTGAAGGAAAACAGGCAAAAGCCAAACATCCTGGTAGTGCACCTAGGGGGGAACGACCTGGTGACGTTAGGCAAAAGGCGATTGCTAGACGCAATGAGGAAAGACTTGAGCATCTTAAGCGGTGAACTGGGACAGTGCAACATATATGCATAGCGGCAGCTATTTAGGGCGGGCAAACCTGTTAGCAACTCTTGATCAGGTAGGACACTTAAATAACTTAAGCAGCGCCTATGTAGATTGCGCTTTAGCGTTGGTGGCAAATACGATTTTTAAAGTACCTGGTTTTTGTATTTTAGTTTTCTTATGTTGATTCTTCCCCGGTTTTAAAACGTCGATAACTCCAACTATTTGCACTATAATAGTGAAATACACCGCGTTTTAGCGGGTCCCTACATCCCTCCTTCACCGGCGGCAGACATATTAGGGGAAAAACGGGACGCCTGGCGGCGCCATCTTTGTCTGCGCGCTAGCTGCATAGCGGCAGCTATTTAAGACGGCCATGCAAACGCGCAGCGTTCGCGCGCAGCGTGAGCTCGCCGGAGTCACGCCAGAGTCCAGCCCGTCTGCGCCCGTCCGCGCTCGGACGGGCTCAGGGGCTAGGACTCTTGTCCAACGGCGTGCATACTCCCCACTTGAGCTGCGACAACTGGATAGGGAGGGCTATCCTTTACACCCAGCCATACAGTCGATATTAGCGGAGGTGTCTATAGCTAAAACTTCTATCGCTCCCCCCAAACCCTATTTAGGTTAATTGAAATTGACCTCTTTGAATACAAGGTCTCTGCAGAAGCATAAGCTGAAGATATTCTCATTACTTCAGGACGAGGACATCGATGTCCTAACTCTCACTGAGACTTGGCTTGGGGACAATTCGCTACCAGACATCATAGCGGCTCTCCCGAACGACTATGATATGGTATGGCACAATCGTGCACATAATGTTCGAGGAGGTGGTGTTGCAATTCTGCACAAAAAATCTCTGACAGTAGTAAAGATACTAGCAGAAACAGTAGATCTAGCTGATGTTCTTGGAGTAAAAATTATGTTGGACGATCAGTGTGCTGTGATTCTTTCAGTTTATCGTCCACCAAATTCCACTCCAGCCTTTAACGATCTATTTACGTCCATGATATCAGATATCTGCTCTAGATATAAAAAAGTAGTGGTAACCGGCGATTTCAATCTTCACTGGGAAAAGGCTCATAAGGAACCAGGAGCCCGGGGTCTAGACATAACTATGTCCTCTTTAGGCTTCGAGCAATTGGTAAGGGCACCCACCCATATAAAGGGACATATTCTTGACCTTATCTGGACTTTAGACCCTAAGGTGTCTATTCTGGAAATTCTACCTTGCACATGGTCTGACCATTATCTGATTTACTGTAATATACCTATTGAAGGAAGGCCGACAAAATCCCCCCCTATAATGAAGAAAGTCCGCCAATGGAGAAAAGTTGATTTACAAACTTTAATGGACAGCCTTGCTGAAGTGGTCAAACCAAAGGTATCTAAGAATAATTTAGACCAAAACTATAGAAATTTAGTAGGCACTATGAAGAAAGCGATTGATCAGATCGCACCAGAGAAGCTACAACCGATAAAAAAAGTAGGAAAGGGGGCACCATGGTTTCTACCGCCTTTAAGAGAGCATGAAAAGAAACTCCGTCAAGCGGAAAGAAGCTGGCGGAAAACTAAAGACGAAGGGGACCAAACTCAATATAAAAATTTGCTCAATGCTTATAAAAGTCTAATCCGGGCTTCCAAAGCTAAGTATTATGAAACCCGGATAAATCAAGCTGACAATGTTCAGAAAGAAACTTTCAAAATACTAAATGAGCTGAGCAAAAAACCTGAAAATACTGAAACAACAATTAGTTGTAACATGTTTCAAAACTATTTTTTGGAGAAGGTAGATACTATCCTCTCTGACATTAGACAGAACATGAAATCCAGCCCCAATACATTTCAGGATGCTCAGACTACTCTGGAAGTCACTATCTCACAATTTCCACCATTAGATTTGATGAGTCGTGACCAACTCATGAGTAAAACTAAATCTGGTTCCCCGGCAGATCCATGTCCTCCTAGTGTCTTCTGCTTGGCACGTCCTATACTAGAAGATCAGATCTCCTCCCTCCTGAATAAATCACTGGAAACAGGGATGGTACTAGCTAGTTTTAAGGAAGCCCGAGTGAAGCCATTGATAAAGAAGCCAGGAGCCGATCTTACCATCTTGAAAAACTATAGGCCCATGTCCCAATTACCGTTCCTGTCCAAAGTCCTAGAACAACATGTGCTGAAGTCACTGGCCTCGTTCCTGGAGTCTCACCATCTTTTCCAGGAGCGTCAAGCGGGATTTCGGGCACACCACAGCACGGAGTTGGTGATGCTCTCGGTGCTGGATGAGCTTAGAGGGATGGCTGACAGTAAAAAACCGAGCGCCCTGATACTTTTAGATCTTTCAGCGGCGTTCGATACTGTCAGCCATACCCTACTTCTGGATAGATTGGCCAGGTTCGGTGTTCGAGACAAAGCCTTTCAATGGCTTCAATCCTTTCTATCAGAGAGGACGCAGCGAATCCAGCTGGGGGATTGTCTATCGGAGGTGGGTAACTTGACGTGCGGAGTCCCGCAGGGTTCCGCACTATCCCCTGTATTATTCAATCTTTATATACAACCTCTGATAGACTCTTTGGTAAACATGGGCTGTCAAGTCTTTAACTACGCTGACGACACCCAATTGCTACTTAGCATAGACAATACTGTCTCTGCACAGAAGTATGCTCAGGATGTCCTTAGATTTGTAGTCAGTTGGATGACGGCAAATCTACTGAAAACCAACCCTGAAAAGACCGAGGTGTTAGTAGTTTCAACCACAAGTTCGCCATGGAGTGACCTATATTGGCCTCAAGAACTGGGTCCCACTCCAATACCCTGTGATAAGGTGAAAAGTCTGGGAATTAAAATTGATAGTGAACTGTCAATGACTAGCCAGATCTCTTCGGTTGTTGGAACCTGTACTGGGCTTATCAGACAATTACGCAAACTAGTCCCATTACTCTCTACATCCATGCTTCGCACCGTAGTTTCGGCCATTATCATCTCGAGGCTCGACTACGGGAATGCTCTCTATTTGGGTCTACCTAAATGCCTGACCAATAGATTGCAAATTGTGCTGAATGATGCTGCACGACTTATCTTCAGACTTCCAAGGAGATCCCACGCCTCTCCCCTGCTCTGGAAGTTACATTGGCTCCCCATTAGACAAAGGGCTGAGTTTAAAAGCCTTTGTACGGCGCACAAGGCAATATATGGGCAAGCACCGGCCTATATTAAGGAACGTCTACAGATCTACAAACCAGAACGAACCTTGAGGTCATCTGAGGCTCAGTTGTTAGTCTGTCCAAGATTTAGACTGACAACAAAGGGTGGGAGATCTTTCTCAGCCTTGGTTCCTCAAATTTGGAACAGACTGCCCGGGGCCCTTCGGAAAGAAGGTAATCTGTTGCGCTTTAGGAAAGCATTAAAAACATTTCTATTTAGGGAAACTCTAGATTCATGTTAAATAGTACACGGTGCTGCCCTTCAGATCTATATAAATGCTGTTTTGTTCCTTGGTCATGAGCGCCTTGAGACCTGCCGGTGAGTTGGCGCTATAGAAACCGAAAATAACAATAACATATATTGGTCAGAAATTTCCCCTAGGCCGATTTGGCATGGGGCAATAGCGCAGGAGTCAATAGAAGTCTCGCGCAGGCGCGTAAATGCAGCAATGCGCAAATTCTGCGAACAGAGAGGGGTAGGTTTCATTAGGCATGGCTTCCTGCACGCCAAATCCATTGGATGCTGGGAAACTGACGGGGTACACTTGTCCAAATTAGGCATGGCGATTTTCCTATTAGACCTAGGGGAGGCGCTAGAATCAGCCGGGTGCAGATAGGAGAAGGCTAGAGCTAGGTAGTGGGGGCTCTGGGCGCAGCGGGTGCCACGCCCAGGGCTGTGGAGGAGTTACAAGGTGACCCCCATAGGGCGTGGGGAACCAGAGGACAAGACAGAGGAGCGTTGGGAGGGGGGTGGGGAAGGGCGGGGTCACCCGAGGGAGGCCGCCCCCCTTTTTCCCGGGGCCTGATATAGGGGAGTCCCTCCCATGTTGCGCCCTCTTTGCTGCTCCCCCCCTGATAGCTGGTCGTGCCAGGCTGCTCCTCGCCAGCCTCAGGCATTAGATCACCTGCCCCCCTCTCCCTCATTCCCCCCACGACATCGGACGCGAGGCCCGCGCTTTCCGCTCCCCTCCCTACCGCTCACCCGCTGAAAGGGGGGAAGTGGGGAGGGGGGGAATATTAACAATGTATTTGTGTTTTTCAGGTTGCAGGAGGAGTTACAAGGTGACCCCCATACAGGACAGGTGCAGGAACAGGACCTGAGGCCCTAGTGCGAAACGCACACTGCTGAGTCATACCTAATCCAAGGGACCCTGCTTGGGAACTTGTTCCAACGGCACCCCGTTAGTCCTGAGGGCGATTGTAAGCCTGTGCAACCTGGGGTTTGCTAATAATGCCTCGCCTGACTGGCCAAGGTGTGAGTTGACTCTCCCTGGTCCGGAGGGTGGTGCAGGTGGACGATAGGTCCACCGGTGGGTGGTTTTTCCTCCCAGGTTACACACCGGGCTATGGCCGCTGGTGTCTGTTTTGGCTCAACTTCAGGCGCCCTGCAACAAGGGGTTGCGGGGTTTAGGGGGTCACCTGTCAGTTAACCCGCTCTGTTATTTGTATCACAAATAAACTTGCAACTTCTTCTTCCCAAAATGCTTGTCTGTGTTTCATTTGGGTGGTGTGGGTTGCGGGACGAGGTGTACCGATGCGACTACTATGTGCTCCTTCGGGTTACTCGCCGTTTCCGCCACCTCGCGATTTAAAATGCTTCAACAGTCTAGGAGGACTGCCTGCCCCCCCCAAACAAACGGTGCGCGTGTCTCAAGGGTAAAGCGACACGCTGTACAGGGTTAATGCGACTTATGGTTAATTGAAACACGAGTATGAATTATTGTCGGCCTGGTTGCACCATATGGTACATGTTGTCAAGGGCGGCGGACCAAGGCGCACGACTAGAGGGGTCGTCGCTTGCATGTATTAAATAGTAGGTGGCCATCAGGCAGGTGGTTTGTATGCAGTAATGAAGTTTGTTTGGCATGTGCATGAGAATGTAAGGGGGCTAACAGCACCTGCCCGGCCCCCTCGAAGGCCGCATCAAATCAATTTAATATTATCACCCATGGGGAGGTTTCGTTCGGAATGCGCAGCGGGGGTCGCACCGGACGGGAGCAATTTTGCCGCAGCGCCGGCAGTAGTGAATTCTCAGCCCGAGTGCACATCCATGCGAAGGGGGCACGTAAGCATTCCGTCATAAGTTATTACACTGCGTTCATGGGGCATGTCGGGGACACGCCCGAGCAAGTGAGTGACCATGGACCGCCAGTGTGCATGACGTAGGTAGGGGTACTCAGGCCAGGCCGCATTTTAGGAGCTGGGGGCTCACCTGGTGCAGAGGAACAAATAGCGGTTAGCTTTACGATGGCGGGCATCGTCGGGTTGCGGTTGAGAGGGTCGGGGACTCCGAGATAGCCGGGTATCTGCAGCGAGTAGTGCCTAGGAACGACCGGTTGCCTGTCCCTGAAGCTGGGTACAAGGAAATGTACAAGGATGACTTCCATTCAACTCATCGGCACATCTGTCTTCGAGATACAAGTGGGAATGGAATACGGGAGAGGGAGGGACTGGTACATATTTCACCCGGCCACACAAAGTCACTAGGATACATACTTTGCAGAACCACCTTGGTGTACATGTAGAGCCTCCTCTTGTTGTACAACACTGGGGAGTAGTCAGGGACTTTAATACTGTACTGCAATGGCCTTCTAATGCGGTGGTCATCATCTAGTTTATCAGGGCCATGTTATGCCGGTGCTCCGGGTGCTCGTCACTATCACTTAATGGGCAACAATGGGCTCGGGACAACCTTGCATGAGCAGTGCGTTATGTCTAATTTGGAGATGACCAAAACAGCAGGCATTCCTTAATACAGTACACATTAATTACTGCTGTCCAAGCCACTCCTAGGCCCAGTGAGCCACTGATAGGAGGTATCACATCCTGGCCATGAGGTCACTTAGGGGTATGGCGCATGAGACTTTCCTCTTAGGTACACACGGGCCAGAAGGCGGGGTCAATTCCTCGAATAATAGAAGGAATTCTGCCACATACATCTTGCACGGAAATATTCTGTTGGTAAAGTCCAAACAGATCAAAGTGGATGACTATTGTTTAGGGTAAGGGTCCCGAAAACAAGGGGAACATGCGGACCTTGGGGTAGCGAGCTGAAATCCATATGCCTTTGGGAAATTGGGAGGGAAAGGTTTGTACATCAGCCAGTGTATACCTGCCTCTGGGATAATGGTCTTTACCGTGGCGGCGCCACACTCCCACTCATATCACGGGTAACCGGACGCGAGGGCGCCTATGTCTTCGGAGGTAAAGTACAACACCCCTGTGCCGCTGTGCTACACGGCAGTCATGCCCAGATACATTTGCACGAGTACAAACAAACATTTTAATTCGCAACAGATCGGTAAGTGGTAAGTGAGGTAGCGTAGGATAAATATCACCAGGCATACATTTCAAACGGCTTTCCGACACATGCAGAACTGACGTTTGTGGCCTTAGGGTGTGACACACCGAAAGCAGCGGGCAACGGTGGGCAGAGACAGCCATCATGACTATACCTCAGCAAGGCTGGACTAGCCATAGAGGAGATTGGAGACCGGCGGGGTGGGGGCCAGTTCTGTGCTGGGGGGCAGGTTTTCAGGAATACTGTGGTAGGAGCGCCCTGTACGGTATCAGCAGGCCCGGCCAACAAAATCTCCCACTTTCCACCCTTGCTGCCGAATCCCTTGTATGTACAGCAGTTTGCAGGCAACAGGAAGAATGTCAAGCGCGATATCACGGGGTTAACCCTCCTGCTGGAGTGAGATCGGAGTTTTGCTTTGGCAGTTTTCGCTTGTCTATAGTAGCGCAGAAGGTTCTATTTGCCGGCTGAAGAGAATGTGTGCCATGCAGATCATAGAATGTATCTGAGGATCACACCTCTGGGGTCACAGCCTTCGGCACGAGATCCTTTTGTAACTTGGAGTTCAGAGCTCACAATCATAATCAAGCACCGGGAGCTAGGTACACCAGCAAGGAAACTGTATGTAAACTACACAGTACAGGTTCGGATGGTTTTCCCCAGTCTTCCTTTACCATATGTTGGCATAGGGGTTTGCTTAAGTACAAATATATCCTCATCAGGAAAGCAACCCCAAGCCTCTGTGTGTACAACATACATGTGTGAGAGAGGCGCTAGGGAGAGATACATACTAACTGGCACAGGGTGCGGTAGGTTTTGTATCACACATGACAGGGGGGCCGCAGGGGGCACGCTCACTGGGCGTACTCCGTGCCCTGACTGGTTTGTTTCAAATTCCATAGGGGGAGATGTGGGTCCATAATTGCTCATGGCATGGCACATCAAGGTGCGAAAGCCAGGCTGTTTAATCACCAAAAGGTTGTATAATAAATACGTTAGGGCACCTGCAGCAGCGCGGGCTGATGCCTGTTTGCCTGGGCCGGGAGGGCTAGTTGCACCCCCCCCCCCCAGACCCACTGTGCTCCCGGCACATTGGCCACTGGAGTAAGCAAGTTAAAGGGGTATTTCTGCACAGTGCTTGTAGAAGGTCACATATCAGTAAGGGCAGGTTGCCACCGGAGCTGTCCCAGATCTGGTGGTCTGGCGGCAGTAAGGTAGGGCACAATTGGCAACAATACATTAAAAGATCACGGGGATTCCCGGTATTCATGGGCAGGTAGTGATACATACTGCGCCGCGCATGCCCCATTGCCTTGCCTGCCCCTGGGTGGATTAGCAAATGTTTGGCAGAGCAAGACCTCACTTAAGGGGTGACTGGCTTAAGGCGAATAATAGGCTTCCTAGTTACTGACAGGTGAAGGTGTCCAGCAACCCATTCAGGGGTTTTATCCATATGCACTGCATTACTAATTTATAATCACCGCAGGGAATAGCGCACTACCAGGCGTTTACGCAGCTGGGAGCGATGAGCATGGCCATGCTTGAGGGCATAAAGTTTAAATACGATGGCCAGGCCTGCCGGGGTGCCAGCCAACTGGCCTCTTTCGGGCAAGCAACATTCGGGGGAAGGGAGGAAGGCGGGCTGGAATTTCCTCCCCCCCCCCCCCCCACTTTGGGCAGGAGTCATAGGTTTCGCACGTCAGCCAGACAATGCCAACTCCCAGCCACCCCAAGCCGAGGATTTAAGGTCACCTGTGCCTCATAGACTGGGCCCAGTACCAAGCCTCTGGGTTGTCAGCATCGTGAATCACCAACTTCATCTGAACAAGAGGCGGGTCCGTGGTTTATGCCAGCAGAAGTGGGGAGCGATACAAAAGGGGATGATGGACGGAGCGTTTGAACAAATCAAACACTCACCCCCAGTCAACTGATCTGGGTTTCATCCATCACCATTCTTTAGTTCACTCAGCCACCCCAGTTCAGACATGGCTATATGCAAATCAGTCTGACCCTGTGCCTTGTGGGAACAGTCCAGCCCAAACTGCCAGGCCATGTCTTCCCTGGACCGGAAACAAGCATCCTGGGACCGGTTTCGGATTCATAATCCTCATCAGCCAGGCTATCTTGAATCCAGTGGCCAAGTGAACAAGGGACTCACGTCTGAGCATACCCTGCCACACTTACGGCGAACAAAGCGATACAAAAGGGGATGATGGACGGAGCGTTTGAACAAATCAAACACTCACCCCCAGTCAACTGATCTGGGTTTAATCCATCACCATTCTTTAGTTCACTCAGCCACCCCAGTTCAGACATGGCTATATGCAAATCAGTCTGACCCTGTGCCTTGTGTGAACAGTCCAGCCCGAACTGCCAAACCATGTCTTCCCTGGACCGGAAACAAGCATCCTGGGACCGGTTTCGGATTCATAATCCTCATCAGCCAGGCTATCTTGAATCCAGTGGCCAAGTGAACAAGGGACTCACGTCTGAGCATACCCTGCCACACTTAGGGCGAAAAAAGCGATACAAAAGGGGATGATGGACGGAGCGTTTGAACAAATCAAACACTCACCCCCAGTCAACTGATCTGGGTTTAATCCATCACCATTCTTTAGTTCACTCAGCCACCCCAGTTCAGACATGGCTATATGCAAATCAGTCTGACCCTGTGCCTTGTGGGAACAGTCCAGCCCGAACTGCCAAGCCATGTCTTCCCTGGACCGGAAAAAAGCATCCTGGGACTGGTTTCGGATTCATAATCCTCATCAGCCAGGCTATCTTGAATCCAGTGGCCAAGTGAACAAGGGACTCACGTCTGAGCATACCCTGCCACACTTAGGGCAAACAAAGCGATACAAAAGGGGATGATGGACGGAGCATTTGAACAAATCAAACACTCACCCCCAGTCAACTGATCTGGGTTTAATCCATCACCATTCTTTAGTTCACTCAGCCACCCCAGTTCAGACATGGCTATATGCAAATCAGTCTGACCCTGTGCCTTGTGGGAACAGTCCAGCCCGAACTGCCAAGCCATGTCTTCCCTGGACCGGAAACAAGCATCCTGGGACCGGTTTCGGATTCATAATCCTCATCAGCCAGGCTATCTTGAATCCAGTGGCCAAGTGAACAAGGGACTCACGTCTGAGCATACCCTGCCACACTTAGGGCGAACAAAGCGATACAAAAGGGGATGATGGACGGAGCGTTTGAACAAATCAAACACTCACCCCCAGTCAACTAATCTGGGTTTAATCCATCACCATTCTTTAGTTCACTCAGCCACCCCAGTTCAGACATGGCTATATGCAAATCAGTCTGACCCTGTGCCTTGTGGGAACAGTCCAGCCCGAACTGCCAAGAAGTGGGGAGGGCATGACTCCTCTTAAGGGGGTGGCTGGTCAAATGGGAGGGACTAGCCCTTAACTTTCACGTCAACTGCACATGGGAGAGTGTCAGTCACCTCTGCTAGTTCTCGCAGATGCACCATATCATACTAATAAATAATCACTTTAGTGCCAAGTGGGAGGCACAGCGGCAGCAGCTGGTAGCCTGTGGAGGGCGGGGGGCACTTCCCACAGATCAACTGTTAGGCCATTTTTAACAGACGTCAACAGGGAGGATGGCTAGTATACAAAGCCACCCCTCCCCTCCGCTGAGGGCCATATCCTACGGTGGGATGGGCTGCACCCCTGAGGACCTGGGATTCTAAAGTTGGAGGTACGCCCAAGTGGGACCGGGCGCTTTACAAGGTCCTCATGACCACGGGTGTCACCATGGCACGCCAAGTGGATTGAGCAAGGTCTCTCGGTGCTACTGTCTCAAGAAATGGGGAACCATGGTGTCTAGCACAAAAGACTATGTAATAGAGTATGTGGCTTGAGCAGTGCGCCAGTAGAACCTATTCCAGCAGGGTAGGTCATATCCCTAACCGGGCCTGCTCAGTGTGTACAAACGGAGCCCCCTGACCCCCCTAGACATGATTATGCTAGGGAAGGGGAAGCAGGACTTAGCCAGTCCTCAACGTTAGGCACTTTATGCCCAGCAGTGGGCACAGCATAGTTCAGACATCCTGTGAAACGGTAGGTCCAGGAGGACCCCCACGGAGGGAGCTGAATTGGCGATCCCTAGCTCTTTGTCACATACTCATAGTTATGGATAATCAGGTGCGGCATGATTTAGAAAGCAAAAGGGCTGCAAATGCTGAAGTAGTTCCTCTTCTTCCTCACAGCCAAACGGCCAGGCGGGTGCGGGAGCGGTCAGCAAACCAGCGGGCTGCTACCCCTTAGATGTGGGGGCGCAGTGGTGCATGACACTCGGTACAGCCTGGTCGACCAGCCAAGCCAGGGGGCCATATGGACCACAGTGCCTGAATCAGCCCCGCCCGAGTGGAAGGGGCAGAGTCAGGTAAGCCTCGGAGCTTGCCCACTGGAGCAGTTCTTGGTGCAAGTTCACTTGGCAGAAAGGCACTCGTCTTGTGACTCTGGCGATTCCCCGTCAAGGGCCACTCTGATGCAAATGGCGTTTTATCCCCATGTTGGCAGGGGGCCTGTTTATGAGAGTTGCAAGGACAGCAAAGCTGTTTTGGTGGGGGGCCCTGTCGACGACGGTGGCCGCCGCCAGAGCTGTGGCGGAGTTACAGGGCGATCTGGAAGCATATGGGTACAGAACAGTACCTCTGCACGGCACATAGGGGTGCCAGAGCCAGAGCCCAGGAGCCTCATGGGAGGTGCCTGGAAACCGTGTCGGTGCCCCGTGTGTCCTTAGGGCGGTTGTGGACCTGAACAACCGGGAGCTTGCCTTGCTACGCTCCGCCCTGAAAGGGGCGGGAGTAATAAGTGTCACGTGATCCGGGAGGAGGATCACCAGAAGGGGCAGCACAGATGGGATTCGCCCCAGTGCTGCTTGGCTCATCAGGCGGGCAGGTGGCGAGAATGCTGCCTGTCCTTGGATCGCCCGTAAGATAACCCACCATATTACATAACGTTGTATGTAATAAACCTGCAGCAGTTTTTCCCATAACAAAACTTGTGTGGTGTGTATTTATTTGCATGCAGGCTGTGTGCGTGGGGGTGGGGAGTGTCGCCATGATGGTACTATGCGGCTGCCCGAGGCCACCGCAGGAGGACACTCAGGCGGGCGGCCCTCTAGTACCATCGGGCGCTCCACACTCCTCTCCATTTTCCCCTAGGGGCGGGGACTCTCGCGGAGTCACCTCCTGGGCGCGTCATGTCAGGTGAGTGGGGTGAGGGGGGTATTTATTCCCCCCTCACCACGATGGCGACCTCTTTACTCGCCCGGACACGCATGGCCGCTGCCTCGCGGGGACACGTGGTCTCCCACCCTACCGCTTACCCAGCGTGGTCAATGGTAGGATACATGGTGAGAACATTGTAATCTTGTACTTTTTCCGCTGCAGGCGGAGTTACAGGGCGATCTGGAAGCATATGGGTACAGAAGAGTACCTCTGCACGGCACATAGGGGTGCCAGAGCCCAGGAGCCTCATGGGAGGTGCCTGGTAACCGTGTCGTCGCCCCGTGTGTCCTTCGGGCGGTTGTGGGCCAGAACAACCGGGGGCTTGCCTTGTTATGCTCTGCCTTGAAAGGGGTGCGAGTAATAAGTGTCACGTGATCCGGGAGGAGGATCATCAGAAGGGGCAGCACAGATGGGGTTCGCCCCAGTGCTGCTTGGCTCATCAGGGGGGCAGGTGTTGAGAATGCTGCCTGCCCTTGGATCGCCCGTAAGATAACCCACCATATTACATAACGTTGTATGTAATAAACCTGCAGCAGTTTTTCCCGTAACCAAACTTGTGTGGTGTGTATTTATTTGCATGCGGGCGGTGTGCGTGGGGGTGGGGAGTGTCGCCATGATGGGACTATGTTCTGTGAGCATTCGTTATTGACGTGCCTGGTTTTTGCTATGTTTTTCTTATCCACACAATCGTGGGAGCCCATTAGAAAACTGTGTGTGTGTATTTACAGAGAGGTGACCCGTAGGTGTGATCCCTGGGTGAGCACAGACTGGAAATTGTGAGCTCAGAGAAAGATGGCATTGCCAGGATCAGTGCGGTATTTGCAAAGACACTAGGGAGATTGGCAGCCATGTGATTTACACTGTGACAACCCACGCACACGCATCAGCATTGGTGAGGTATCTGGCCGGCAGCAGCATCTCTACAACTCCCAGGGGAGTTTACATTTGTTTTAACAGGAACGTCTTGCTTAAACTGGAAGCCTCCCAACTATGCATGTAGTTCAATGAGTTCTGATTCCAATATTAATAATAACAGGCTATCATTACAACTGTCACAGATTGAGAGGCATTAGAAACGAGGGGCGACAGAAAATATTTATACCGGCAAACCTAAATGTAGATACAGTATGTACTCAAAGACCCAGAAGAGGCAAGGCGGCGCTATACAAAATTTCGGAGAGTATCTTTGTTTGCACAGCAGCGTGGTCTGGGAACAAAATGAATTTGATTGGTCAAAGCTTAAGCACGAACCTTTCAGGTGATTAACCCCTTCCGCGCTCATGACGAGCTCAGTTCGTCATGAGTGACGACGCTCGTACGCTCATGACGAGCTGAGCTCGTCATGTAACGCGGTTTTTAAAAAAACGCAGCGCGCAGCGGGAAAACCGCTAGCGCGCATGCGGTTAAGTAAAGCACAAGTGACAAGGTGCAATGTTGATTTGGATTTAATGTTTGTCGTGTGGTAAGTCTAATTTCGGGTGAATGAAAATAAAAGCTTGAGAAATTATTCACTCTGTACCTGGCCAACAACTACTTGTGCGTTCCTCATGTACTGCTGCACTGAGAGGTGGCAATCTGTCATTTGTAGCATTTTAAATGGCAAAAAGGGGCAACCAGCATGCATCTGTCACTCAACCTCAATGTCCTAAAGCACACACAACCACCAGGATGAGGTAGGCTACTGAATTTGATTTCTTTTTTAGCATGCCAGGCCTCACATGATTAATGCATTTGTACACATTTGCAATGGCCTTCACCTATTAAAGCTCATGCTCAAAGCAGATGCCAAGCCACACTAGTTTGAAACTGTGTGCTCCCACACTAATAGACAGTCGCACAAAACATTGTCTCTAGTTCAAGCGATGCTGCGGGGGTTGCAACCTGAGTGGCCACACAGCTCCTATCATATTACCTACAGTTAAATTCCAGGAGCATTTCAAATTTAATAAAGCCTTTACGTGGCAGTGTCTTTTTCCTCCTTTGAGGTCCAGGTTGAATCAATCCACCCTCCACCCTATCAAACACTGGGGCAGTGGGGGGTAAAACAAATGGAAGCATTAATACGCATTCAAAATGATGACCATCTACTGTAGACAAGATTCCATCCACCTTAGACACTTATTGCATTTTAAACAATGCTTTTCAACTTTTCTACTCTAAGAAGCAAAGTGCTTATTTAAGGGCGCTTGCACACACAACAGAATATATTTGCTCCTATTGGGAGATGGAATCCTGAGGATTTAGTTCCACCCCCTTATTTAGCAGCGCTTCTAGTTTTTTGGGAGGTAGACAGAGAGTAGAGTATGACAGCAGTGCGAAAGTAGTGTGCTGAGTCAAAGCACTATAATCTTCTGAGGTTTCTCTTCTATGGGCTGCGTGCAATGGTGCTGTAGGATAAACTAGGCCTCGGAGAAATTTAAATAATGCCAGCGTAATTTGTGTTATTTCGTGTTACGCTTGTTACGTGAAACATTTACTGCAAACTACAGAACATGAGCAGCTCTTCACAGTGCTTTAGTTTAATGCATCCTCACGTCGAATTTGATGCAAGGACCCATTTTGTTCTAAAATACAGCACAAAATGATGAATTTGCAATTCAGTCACTCAAACAGGATTTATAACGTGTGGCTAATCACCTGTAATTAATTACGCGTAATTTTGCCAAAAAGTTCATGTAATTATGTAAAGGCAAATGATGCATATCTGCCACACCCCTCAACCTAACCACGCTGGGAGTCAGGTAAGCTGTGCAATTACGTTACAGAGGCAGTGAAGATGCAGATTTAAGGCACAGAGAGAGGGCGAGGGAGTGAAGGAGACAAGGTAGGACCCTGAGGGAGAGAAGGAAGGAAGCATGTAAGACCTGGTATCACTGGTGTGAGTCTCCCTTCCATTTTTTACTGATTGCCTCCTCTGTTTTTTTGCTGTTTTGCTGGTTAGAAGCTTTGGGCACTGTGCCACTGCTATTCAGTGCCACAGTGCAAGTGCTCCCTATGTTAAATTGAGGTCTTGATTAGTGACTCCATGATTGGGTTATTTGATTTACTTGTCAGACCCTAGTACAGTGCACCATGTGGGCCCTGGGCTTGTAAATCAAATGCTGCTGGTGGGCTTGCAGCACCGGTTGTGCCACCCTCAGAAGCAGCTTGTAAAGTGTGTCTCAGGCCTGCCATTGCAGAGCATGTGTGCAGTCTAATACTGCCATGTCGACTTAGTAAGTGCACCCACTTGCTAGTCCCTAAACCTTCCCTTTTCTTCATATCAGACACCCCTATGGTAGGCCCAAGGGCAGGGTGCATTGGAAGTATAAGGTATGGCATGCCCTGATGTGTGTGGCATGTCCTATTAGTGAATTACAGCCATTTCATTTTCTTACTATTGCAAGGCTATATGTTCCTAATTGACTCAGGGAACATGGTAGAAATTCGAATTCAGTATGTCTGAACTCAGAATGCTAAAATACATCTTTAAGTAAAGTTGGTTTTAACATTCTGTGTTTAAAAATACCACTGTTATAAAGTAGGTAGTTTCTTGCCTAACTATCCAAGCCTGTCTCTGCTAGGTTGTGTATTCCTTGTCTGGAGTTTGAGTGACAGGGGCTGGGGGATCCCAGGAGACAGGGTGAATCAGTACAAGGCTGGAGAGAAATATATGCATGTAGATGGGTGGGAGGAGTTGCACCTGGGACCTGACTAGGGCTGTGCCTGCCTTCCACAATGCTGGCTCAACCTCCTGTGGTGCGTCTGATGTCCCTAGCCCACACTGTCAAAGGAAAGAAGGAGTCCTGTTAACAAAGTGCTAAAGGACTGCACAAAACTGGTTTGAACTAGGTACAGGCCCCTCAGCCTTCAGAGGACAAAGGATTTGCTAATATAAATATGGGGACCCAGACCCCAAGACTTTAGATCACTTCTGGAATAATAAGACAAACCTTTGCCAAGGAGAAGAACCAAGAAAGCTGCAGGAGGTTGGACTGCCCCCCTGCCAGTGTGCTGTGTTGCTGGGTTAGCCTGCAGTGGTTTCTTTATTGCCAAGGAAAGGAGAAGGAACTTTCAAAGAACTAAAATAATCTTGCAGAATATTACTACAAGGGCTTGAACTTGTGTGCTTGCCTCCTGCTGAAGTCTCAGGGATAAAAAACGTCACCACCAGCTCCCCTCAGAATTTCCTTGCTGGGAATTCTGTCTGCAGAAAACTGCGTGTCGCTGGGAGCTGGAAGCGCGACACTTCGAGAAGAAGCTTGTCGCAGTTGTTGTCGTTGCATCAACGGAGAAGCCTGTCATTGCCGCCGCATCACCAGAGAAGTGTGCCTTTATCAAAGCTGTTACCTGACGCATCCCCGGAGAAGCGTGTCTCCACCGCAAGGGTCGCCGTCGCATCACTGGAGAAGTCTATATAAAGAATACTTATTTTTATAAAACCTGTGTGGTGTCCATCTGTAGTGTTTTCACTGTATTACTGTGTGTATTCACAAATGCTTAACACACTGCCTCTGAGATAAGCCTGTCTGCTCGTGACAAGCTACCAAGGGGGTGAGCAGGTGTTATCCAGTAGTGTAATCCCCTTTCCCTGACTTAGAAGCAAGGGTCCCTATTTGGTCAGAGGTGTATACCCTTGCCAACTAGAGACCCCCAGTTCTAACAAAGCGCCTGATGAAAGGTGAGGTAGAGAGAATAGAGGGAAAGAAACACTCATTTTGGTATGTTTCAATTTGGGTGTAGTTGTGCTTTCCTCTTGCTCTTCTGGGTCTTTTTAGAGGCTAAGCTGGTTGCAACTGCACATTCCTGGTGTAAACAGGAGATAAAAAGAACAAACATTGGCAAATTAATTTGATTTCGCCTATGCAATTAATAATATGTTTTTTGTTGTAAGTAGTAGTTTGGTGAATAGTTGTGTAATATAAGTTATTGAAATTCTGTTGAAGTCTCAGGACTGTGATGCTGTGCACAATGGTGATGGGTTCAAAGGCGTAGATGAAAAACTACTCTATAACTTTTTCAGGTCTTTTACACAGAGGTATGTACAAATAAAATACCATACAGTTTACATATAAAATAAATGCTAATTAAGTTACACAGTTGGAAATGGAGCATCGTACTTTATGAAACGTCTATTAGTTAATGCCCTGCAGTGGTCTGTGTCTGTAACGAGAGAGCCGGGAACTGAATACTGATTGGAGCAGTGGAGAATAGTTGGGAGCGTAACTCCTTTCCAATACAACTGAAAAAAAATGTGTGACATTAGGAATCTTCAATCAATTCCATTAATTAAAGCCAATACAAGCTTCCGAGTTCCCTAGCTCCCTTTACGTCTACAGATTAACCCATTGTGAAAATTTTCACTTCTTTCCGGCAAGCAGGAGCTCTCGGAAGAACGACTGTTTACCTGTGCCTTACAAAAATAGGGGTGGGCGTAATTTGCGTAGTCGCGCTATGCAAAGCTCAGCGAAACGGTAAAAAATCTCTGCGAGCACGCAAAAGTTCAGCGAACACGCGGAATTGCTTGTTCTGCCTGTTCGAGGTGCTTTTTTGCTGTTTGCGAACGCTGTTTGCGTGCTTGGGGAGAAATATCTTGCAAACTCATATTTTGAAAGTGTGATCAAGCAAAAAATTCTGCGAAGCCGTTGATGCCGGAATTTTTGGCAATTCCACTTTCTCCGCGGAACACGAAATTTCCCAAATTCCGCAAATTCCACGAGTGGAACGGAATTTACCGCCCAGGCCTAGTTACAATGTGTCTGTCTCTTCCCTGTAAAAAGGGGTTATCATGTTTTGTAAAAGCAAACAATGTTGCAGCATTGAGTGGCTTGTAAAGAGTGTGAGGTACTGTAAATTAACAAGAATTTGTCTTAGAAAGCAAGTGAATGTGAAATGAAGATTTCTAGTCAATATGTCCTTCCCCAAATTATTTCGTAAAATGTGTTCTCTAAATAATGCTAATGTTAGTTAAAACAAGTCACAGTGGCCCAAGAATGTACAAATAATACATCTCTCAAAAACATGCATAACGCGTGCAGACAGGATGAGATTAGATAGAAGAAATTGTTGCTCAAACAAAATCACTCTTTAAACGTGTGCATCCATGCGAACATTATTTACAAGGACTCAGCTTTAAAAGAATGCAGACAAACATTAGTTTCAAGGAGTGTGGTCAAAGATAAGAATTAATTATTTCTAAAAACAGCTGTCCAAGAAGGCAAAAAAAAAAATTGTGTGAAAGCTTGCCTTAAATGCTTGCAATCGTCGTGGGAGAAAGTTAACAAAAAGCTGCAAGAAACCATGCTTCTCCCCAGATATATTTGTAAATGTGGTAAAGAAATAATGGTTACATTAGTTAAAACTAATTGCGGTGCTCCAAAAATAGTAATACAGCTCTCCAAACCATTAACAATGCATGTGGACAGCAGGATATCATTATATTGAAGAAACTGTTGCCCAAACAAAAGGGCACTTTAACCTCTTCACTGCCAGGCCCCACCCCCCTCATGTTAAGCCTTTTTTGGGCTATTTGGGGTAGTTCGTGCTTAGGCCCCTGTAACTTTTTGTCCACATAAGGTATCCAGGTCACATTTGTGTCCTATTCTTCCAACATCTTTAGGATTCTAAAGGTGCACAAGGTTTGTGGATCTCCCTGGAGGGGACCCAGAAATTAGCCAAAATACTGCTAAATACCTATTTTTCGTTTTTTTTAAATGGGAAAAAAGTGCTGCAGAAAAAGTGTTTGTTTCTTTTCTCTGCAAATGGTGTCAATAAAGGGTTTGTGTGCTGAAATCACCATCTTCTCAGCTTTCAGGGACGGGCAGATGTTTGTCAGAAAACCAAACTTTTTTTTACACAGTTTTGGCATTTTACTGGCACATAGCCTATTTTTGCTATTTTTTGTTTTTTAATCTCCTTCCAGTTAGCGGTAGAAATGGGTATGAAAGCAGTAATGGATTCCGGAAAGCGATACATTATTGAAAACTAGACAAAATTCTAAATTCCACAAGGGGTTATTTTTGTAGATCCTTCAAGGTTTTTTGTTATAGAAAATAAAGGTTGAAAATAAAAAATATTGACAATAAGTTGAAAAAGCAGCCATTGTGCCAACATTTTCACCTGTAACTTCTTTTAAGTATGACAGATTTTTTAAAGCAATATACTGTGACATCTGCTAGGCCCTTCTGGTTGCTGGGATATATTGGACTTTTAGTTTCACTAGGAACCAAAGGAACCCAGAGCCAACAACTGAGCAATGGTTTTCCATTGTGTACAGGGTATATAGCTATTTATTTGGTAAAATGTAAAGAGTGAAAAACAGGTACTACGGAAACCTATATATTTCCGAAATGGGAACAAAATATAGAGTTTAGAACCTGTGGTTATTTACACATTTCCAACATTGTGGGTACCCATACAAGCATGGGAATTAGAGGTCATTTTTCAAAATGACTTCCTTTTTACAAATTGTCTTACATTGGAAGGCAGAAATGCAAATAAAGGTGATTGATAATAACACTAGTTCTACTATTCTGTGTTCCCCATAGTCTCCCGATAAAAATGCTATCTCACTTGTGTGGGTAGGCCTAGTGCCTGCAACAGAAATTGGCCCAACACGCAACATGGACACATCACATTTTCCCAGTGAAAACTGAACCTTTTTTTGCAATGTGCCTAGCTGTGGATTACGGACCCTAGCTCATTCAGCACCTAGGAAAACCTAGCAAAGCTATACATTTTTAAAACTAGACATGCAGGGGAATCAAGGATGTGGTGACTTCTGTGGCTCTAACCAGGTTCACTTGCCAGAATGATATGCAAACCTCAAACTTTCTTTTAAAAAAAAAAACCTCACATTTCTGTGATGGGAAGTCCCGGATTCTGCATGTATACCAAAACATCGACACACCCAGCATTCCCCAAAGTCCCAAAAGCACCGTGGACACATTAAATCTTTCCAGTGAAAATGCACCCTTTTTTTACAATGTGTCTAGCTGTGAATTTTGGACCCTAGCTCGGCCAGCACCTAGGGAAACCTAGCAGACCTATACATTTTTGAAAACTAGACACCCAGGGGAATTCAGGATGGTGTGACGTGCGTGGCTATCACTAGGTTCTGTCACCCAGGATCCCTTGCAAACCTCAAACTTTGTAAAAAAATAAACACATTTTCATCACATTTCTGTGATGGAAAGTTCTGGATTCTGTGGGAAGCTACAAACTTCCAGTCACCCAGCATTCCTCAAAGTCTCCTGATAAAGGTGGAACCTAACTTGTGTCGGTTGGCCTAGCACCAACAACAGGAAACGGCCCAAAACGCAAAGTGGACACATCACATTTTCCAGTGAAAGCCGACCCTTTTTTCTCAATGTGCCTAGTACTGGATGTTGGACCCTAGCTCTGCCAGCACCTAAGGAACCCCAGCAAATCCAAACATTTTTTTAAACTAGACATCCAGAGGAATCCAGGATAAATCCCTTGCAAACCTCAAACTTTGAGAATAAAAACAGATTTTTCTCATATTTCTGTCATGGAAAGTTCTGAAATCTAAGGGGAGCAACAAACTTCCACCAACCAAGCATTCCCCAAAGTCTCCCAATAAAATGTTGCTTCACTTCTCTATGGAGGTCTAGTGCCCATGACAGGAAATGGCCCAAAATGAACAGGGGAGATAAAATTATCGATTACAAAAATATTTTGTTTTGCGAGGGAGTCGTCTGCGTTTTTGATCACGGGCTAGGCGGCCATCTAGCGAAACCTACCAATCCCAGATATTTCTGGAAACTAGACACCCGGGGGAGTCCAGTGAGATGTGACTTGCATCGATTCCTCAATGTTTTTCTACCCAGAACCCCCTGCAAACCTTACATTTATCTGAATTAAATCACATTTTTCTCACAATTCTGGGTGGGAAAGTGGTGGGATCATCGGGATTACACAAATTTCCTACCACCCTGTGTTTCCTCCAGGTCTCCTGATAAAATGTTACCTCACTTGTGTGGGTGGGCCAAGTACCTGCGACAGGCAAGGACCTAAAAAGTATTGTGCAGACATCAAAATTATCTATCACAAAACGGGCTGGTTTTGCAAGGGGGTCTCATGTGTGTTTGGTCCCTGGTTCAGCGGTCATCTATAGAAACCTACCAAACCCACACATTTATGAAAAATGGACAGCCGGGGGAGTCCAGGGATGTGTGGTTGGTGGATCCCCCTATGTGTTCCTATCCAGAATCCCTGCGTGGGATCACTGCACCAGCAAAATATTTCCTACCACCTAGCGTTCTCAAATGTCTCCCAATAAAAATGATACCTCACTTGTGTGGGTGTCCAATGCAGAATCGCCTAAAAACGTATATTTAAAAAAATTATCAGCGTCGGATTGGTAACGCGGGCTTTCGGGCAATGCCCGAGGGGCCGGTGTCCGCGTCCCTGCTGTGGGCTGCTTTTTTTTAGCAGGTTGGGGGCCGATTTGGGTGCTGTCTCAATTGTTTGAACAGCCAGCGGCCCAGTGGGTGTCTGAGTGGCCTTTCTATAGGCAGATGGGCGCTCGTTACCTCCTGTTTAGCAACAGGCAGAGATATCACTCACTTTGTCTCGCTGGCCGGCCCAGTTATGTGTGCACATACTGAGCGGGGGCAGGGGGCCTCAGTAGAAGCAGCCTCACTCTTGTTTCCAGGTGTATTTCAGCAGCACAAACTAACGTGTACTTTTTTTTAGACCCCTCCCCCCCACTTTTTTTTAATAAGATTACGCCGTAGCAGTCATTTGAGGAAAGGCATTATGCAAATATGGGCCGATTTTTTTTTGCGTGCCCGGGTCGATATTCAATCCCAATCCAACCCTCCCCTCAATCCATATGTTTTGGCACTTCTCAGTCACAGGCCGTTCACCCATCCACACAAGTGAGGTATCATTTTACTTAGAAGACTGAGGGGAATGCTGAGTGGTAGGGTATTTGTGCCGGTGCGGTGATTCCAGCCAGAAATGTGAGGAAAATGTGTTTCATTTTGCTAAGTTTGAGGTTTGCAGGGGATTCTGGGTAGGAAAACATTGGGGCATCCTCGCAAGCTATACCTCCCTGAACTTCCCTGGGTGCCTAGTTTTCAGAAAAGTCTGGGTTTGGTAGGTTTTCCTAGATGGCGGAAAAGCCCAGGACCAAAAACTCAGGTACCCCTTTGCAAAACCAGGTGTTTTTGTGATAGGTAATTTTGATGTCTCTACAATATGTTTTGAGCCCTTCCCTGCCAAGGGTACTTGTCCCACCCACTCAAGTAAGGTACCATTTTTATTGGGAGGCCTGGGGGTACACTGGGTGGTAAGAAATTTATGACAGACCAGTAATTCCACAACTTTCCCACACAGAAATGCGAGAAAAAGTTGAGGTTTGCAAGGGGTTCTGGATAAGAAAAGGCTGAGGGTTCCATGCAAGTCACACCTCCCTGGACTCTCAGAAATGTGTGGGCTTGGTAGGTTTCCCCAGATGGCTGCTGAGTCAGCTAAAATTGTATCCACTACTATGGGCTTTGGTCACACCATCACTGCTGATTGGCTAAAGTGTGAGTCATTCCAAAAAGCTTCTTCTCTATGGCTTCTTGAGGGTATATGTCCCACCTTCTCATGTCTTTCTCCTCCTCTGGAGCATTGGCCTATTACTGTATCCTTTCTCTCACAGCATTGTCCTTTATGGTTATGCACTCTTTGCAGCTTGTCTGTCTGCTTTTTAAACACTGCAGCCACCCTACTTTCTTTTCTATTTATTTACTTTTGTTGCATTTGCGGCACACCATGCTTTAGCTTCACACGATTAAAGCTAAAGCACAGCATGCAGTGAATGCTATAAAAGTAAATAAATTGAAAAAAATGGGGGCGCCCGACACTATTCTTTTCTATTTATTACGTTTGCAACATGTATGGCATGCCGCGCTTTCACTTCACACGTCTAAACCTAAAGCGCAGCGTGCCGCGAATGCTACAAAAGTAATGAATAGAAAAGAAAGGCAGGCAGGCACCTTTACATCATTGCCGGCTTTGCAGCTTTTACGTCGGTTTTTGATTTAAATATGGTGGCTTTTCTATTTATTTACTTTTGTAGGATTCGCGGCACCCTGCGTTATAGCTGTAAACATGTGGCGCTGTAGCGCAGCATGTAGCAAATGCTACAAAAGTAAATAAATAGAACAGAAAGGCAGACGGCTGCCATGTTGCATAGTTAAATACTTATAAGGCCCCAAAGACAAAACTGATTGCATTGTAAATGCTTGTTTCATTATTGAGATGGGAGTTTGCATTTGCTGATCGCACTTGGGCATAATACTTATTTATTTCTTGGAACTGGAAGCCATTTTGTAAGGTTTGGCTTTGACAGATTCCATGAAACAGAATGTATTTCTCTTAAAGCTTAATGTTGACGTTGCACAATACAGGCTAAGATGAAAGAAGTGGCTCTATTTGATTTGCAACTGGTTGATCTGTCAAGGTCGTGCGTCCAGATTTGTTTGCTTTCTCGTTGTCCTCTTTTAACAACATTTGCTGTTTTTAATGATGAGGCACTGATGGAAAAGTAATCAGAGGTTCACAGAATTTATGTCAGGGCATTGTCTAAGCAAGCAAGTCCATTCATCTTTCACCTGTCCCTTTACAAATAATAGCTGCAGTGAACCCTTTGGCCATCACAATGAAAAGCTCAAACATTTCGCTTTGTTCGCTAACCACTAAAGTTTTATGAGAACGCCATACTTTGAAGTTCCTTTCCCTTTGTAGATGTCAATAGGTAAAAACCTACTGTAATGTGCGCTGTGAAATGTGCCTGGAATGAGAGAAAACATGTTGGATTGGTGCTCGAACTCATTCCTCAGGAGACTAATCAGAATACTGCAGTATTACTACACTGTGAATTTATCATAACACAACATCTAATTAAGTAATCTCAGGTGCAGTATTAGAGATGTACAACTTATATTGAGGACCTTTCTGTCTGGAGGAGCACAGTAAATAACAAGCATTTACAATGCAATAGGTCTCCCAGCTTTAAACTTTGAGCTATTGGCATTGTATATTACAATGTGTTACATTAACTTGTTATCAAACTCTGAATTGTTGTATAAAGATGATTTGCAAACTGTCAAATGTTGCTGAATAGTAAGCAACGTTGTGAATAATATTGTTTGCTAGTCATCCTTGGGTACCAGAGTACTTCACTTGAGGCAGCTCACTACTCTGCACTCACTACTCTGCACTCACTACTCTGCACTCACTGCTCACTACTCTGCACTCACTACTCACTACTCTGCACTCACTACTCACTACTCTGCACTCACTACTCACTACTCTGCACTCACTACTCACTACTCTGCACTCACTACTCTGCACTCACTACTCTGCACTCACTACTCACTACTCACTACTCTGCACTCACTGCTCACTACTCTGCACTCACTACTCACTACTCTGCACTCACTACTCACTAAACTGCACTCACTACTCACTACTATAAAATGACGTTTTATTGTGGCGGGCACATAACCCCTCATTAAGACACTACACATTTTATTCGGCACAACATGGGTCCTTCTCTAGGATAGACCATTTCTTCGCCCGCAATGATAAGGTAGGAGATTTTCTTCATTCCAAGCACATGGCACGGGGGATTTCGGATCACTTTCCAGTGTGGGTCACTCTCAGAGGCCCGGTTATTACTGTAACCCTCACGGCGTATAAGACACCAGTATTGCCTTCACTGTATATGCACTAAAAAAATTCTCTAATAAAATTTTCTGAAATAAAAAAAAAGAGATGCATTCCAGAGGATAGACCCTTGGCGTCTCCGAGACTCTGCAATTGGGGAAAAGCTTCGAGAGGGATCAGAGCTATATTTTAAAGAGAACAAGGGGTCTGTAGAGTCATATATTACAATGTGGGAGGCCTACAAGACAGTATTGAGGGGGCTTGCTTAGGCGCTGATTGGACCGCAGAAAAAGGAGGAATCCCTGCAGATTCGACAATTAGAACAGGAAATTAGCCGTATGGAGGAGGGGCAGTGCAATAGCCTCATGTACGGAATTGTGCCATAGGCTGGCATTGACACAGCGTGACCCCAGGGCCCTGGCAGATGACGAGGTGCGGACGTATGCGCTGGCTATGCAACATCGCGTATATGACGTGGGGACAAGGCACTGAAGCTCCTGGCGTGGCTGGCATGCCACGATAGAGGCAGATCGTGGGTGGCGGAGGTGTGTGATGCGTCTGCGTCGCTCCAGTCTACAAGCATGGATTTAGCAGAGGCCTTTGCCTCGCACTTTGAGCGGGTTTATGCTCCTGTATGCACTAGGTCGGAAGAGGACTGTGAAGAATTTCTGCAAGATTTTGCCCTACTCATGTTGTCCCTAGAGGCGTGCGAACGTCTCAAAGCCAATCGAATGGAGGAAGAGCTTGGCAACGCTATGGGCTCCCGCAAATCCAGGAAAGCATTGGTAGAGATTTATAAAACGCAGGCCTCGATCGTAATGTCTCCACTCCGAGAGATGCTGATGGAGGCGGGCGAAACAGGGCGCCTTCCGCCGGATCAGAAGGCAGCGACAATTATCATGATCCATAAAGATGGAAAGCCATCCGATCATTGTAGTTCTTACCGTCCCATTTCCTTCATTAACGTGGAAGCGAAGGTCCTCGCCAAGGCCTTGGCGGACAGATTGGTGTCCGTCATTGCAGAGCTGGCACACGTGGACCAATCGGGGTCCACGCCCAGTAGAAGTACCCTACACAATCTACGGAGACTCTATGGGGTGTTGCACATGACTGATGGTACTGAGACCCAACAGACGGTATTGATGGTGCTAGACACGTCAGTGGCCTTTCATAGTATCGAGTGGCCCGATCTGTTTATGGTCTCCAAAGGCTGGGGTTCAGTCCCAATTTTTGTGGTGGGTTTGACTCTTGTATGAGATGCCCACGGCCCGAGTGCGTGTGAACGGGGTACTATCTAGATCCTTCCAATTGCGTAGAGGCACCAGGCAGGGTTGCCCCCTGTCCCCACTCCTGTTTGCTCTGGCATTGGAGCCGTTGGCGCACTGGATCCGGTGGGATCCCATGATCTGGTGTATAGAGGCGCCGGGGGGATGGGAGGAGCGTATTTCCCATTACGCCGATGATATTGTATTGTATCTTGCACGACCGTACTACTCAATAGCACGAGTACTGCATATCTTCAAACTATTCGGTAGCTATTCCGGCTATAATATTAACTAGTCAAAGTCCGTGATTTTTCCATTGTCGGGTCTCCCTCCCAGGGTTCCCACGCGGTTTTTGACCCCGGTGGCATCAGAGGGCTTTAAATATTTGGGTGTCTATGTCACGGGGGATAAGAAGGTGATCCTAGACAGGATTCTTGGACCCCAAATAAATCGCCTGGGAGCGGATGTAAGTCATTGGCACACCCTCCCACTCTCCCTTATGGGTAGGGCGGCTTTATTTAAAATTATGACATTACCAAGGCTCCTCTATATCCTTCAAACACTCCATATCCTGTCCCTTCGACTGTTACGGTAAGTGTGCCACCAATACGGTTACCCATTCCCACTTTCTGTCCAAGTCTTAACGGACAACACAAAAAGAGAAGAGAAAGCTGAAAGGACTGGTGGCAGGGGGGCTGACACTACTTGTCATACAATATCCTGTAGAAAGACCTAGGGGTTTCGGGGAGCAGAATGATCTGTCACTAGTAGAGTGGGTAATAAAGAGCAGGGTGTGACACCTGGCAGTTGGTATGGGACAGGACTGGCGCGTCTTCATCAAAGCCGGAGTCCTACCACCACCCCTCCGAAACTCTCATGTTGGAGAACATTCCTGGGAAGTGAAGAGAGATCGGGGCATTAAACTCTGCTCAAAATCAGCCATTATTTCATAGAGGTTGGCTAAATACAAACATTCACTGGAAGAATTCAGAGTATAGGAATTGGTGGGCAGCACAAAAACACAATTTCAAAAAGATTACGGCTCATAGGGTGTAAGAGCACCATCCCGGGTAAAGCCAGACTATTTAGGTCCTCGAAGTGCTGCAAGAGGAGTAGACATTATAGACTATGAGTTTGTGCAGACCTTGAACATTGATCCTTCTTCACCTCTCAGCATGTGTTTAACATGTTCAACCACAGCATTCTTCTAGATCGGTTCTCATCACACTGTGATGTTGGTGGGACAGCTCTTCATTGGTACAGCTCCTGCCTCTCCGATAGGCAGCACCGGGTAAAACTGTCTTCCGTCCAAACCCCATTGACGAGCATCACAGGTAGTCTCACTAGGGTCTATATGTCCACATTCTATTTCATTGAGCTTCCAAAACACTCCCCACCAGTACGATGTGATATGAAGGATTCAGAGCATTGCGCGTGCAAGGTAACCTCACTTGTAACTCACCACCTGTTCCCCTCCACCTGCAGCCAGACGTTCCAAGGTTAAGGAAAGCCCTGAAGCGTCTCTTGGTCACGTAGGCCTTTGGAGTGCATTAAAGCGGACTGTGCACTGAAGTACTCAACTGCTGACCGAATGTACCATCTTTGAGGATGCTTTGTTCCCTCGCTTCCCCTCCTCATACCTTGCCAAGCACTCTGACTCGGTCTGCGGCCAGCAGCAGCACTATTAAAACAAAATAAATAAACACTCCACAAAATGTCAGCTCCTACTAATGTAAAAGTATTTTTTTTTGGTGCCAAAGCTCTCCAAAGGAATGCTCTGTCATAAAACAGAAGCCACTTACACACACCGGAAGCCATTCATTAAAAGCATATTTTATCCATTACAATGGAAGTGGGCGTGCTTAGCAGCCTGCTCAAAGGAGTGTTAACAGACATCCGTTCTGATGTCCTGGCTTACGGCCTTTTTGCCTTGCTCACAAAGGCTCACACAAACCGAACAGTTTTATTGCAGCAGGTACAGGTAGTGGCATGCACTTCTGAACTGATTTCTCTGGTTTGTTGTCTTTTCGTGGTTCCGCAAAAGTAGGCACTAAATGTCTGAAATATGACAGCCTGTGGTCGCCCAAAAACAAGCTCAGCACAGACCATTAAAATCGAATTTCCCTTCCACATTAGAATAAATCCACACGTGATTTACTGCTCTTAATAATGTTCATCAAAGCAGCCACGCGGATTCTGCCATGTTCACTAACGTTAGCAGAATAATTTATATCAGATGTTCTTTCTGCAGTCTTACAAAGCAGTAAAACTCGCTACCCGCGGCTTTGGCTTAGATTACTTAAACCCTGCACATAAACATAGGACGTTGAGAGACATATTCATCATAAACCCACAATAACAGAAGGTAAGCTGCGAATGTACATTGAATGCATAAAATATTTCAGGCAGATTAGGCTTCGTCAAAGCACAAGGCGTAACACTATCACACGGAGTCCTGTTTCAGTCAGAAAAGGCATATAAAGCCACAGAAAATAAGTATCACAAATCTCCAAGGCAGGATCAGCACTGTTAGTCAAAACTTAAATAAAACAGCAGTGCATTGAGCCTGAAAACCAGTGTTTCCTGCTGTTCCTCTCCAATATCTTTTTACCTTTAGAGCAGCAAGTTAAATGCGACGCCGTCCCTTTAATCCATGCTCGAGGACGTGGGTCCCACGTGGAGCACGAGGAGTGGAGGGGAAGTCAGGCACGGTCGCCTGTGACGGGGGCGGGGCCACGTCCAGACCGGAAGAGGAGGCAGGCGGAGTCGATGCGTCTCGCGGCCCGGGGCTCCTGTGAGCGGTGTGGAGACCCGGGGCCGCGCTAGCAGGAGGTTGGGCGCCGCGTGCTGAGAGAAGAGTCCCCGACATTGCCCAGGTAAGTTTCAAAAGGCTGGGGGGGCTTGGTGCACTTGTGTGTGTGTGTGTGCGTGTATGCTCGTGTGTGTATGCGACGGCGACGGTGACGGCGGGGGAGGGGGCAGGGGGGGCCTCGGTGCACTTGTGTGTGTGCGCGCGTATGTGTCGGGGGAGGTGTGTCTCTGTATGTATGTATGTATGTATGTATGTGCGTGCGTGCGTGGGTGCTCGTGTGTGTGTCTGTGTCTGTGTGAATGCGCATGCGTGTGGGAGCTTCCCAGGAGACAGCAGCTGGCCACAGCGCTCGTTCGCGTGCGCGTGGCCAGCTCTAATCGCCTCCTCGGAGACAAAATGCGCGCGGCCAGTACTGTCTCCTGGGGAGCACAGTCAGTGACAAAAGATCTCCTGGCGGACACAGCGCTGACGCGCTGTTAAACGCCAGGAGACCTAAAAATGATGGAAAATTGTACTTAATTACATGTTTTGGTTCATAATGGGGAATACCGAAGAGGGAAAGCAAATATTGAAACAGTATTTTAACTTCAGTTTGTTCCCTCATTCACAGATAATCATAAAAGCACATGCAAAATTACATGAGTAAGAAAATATTGTTAAAAATCAAGTGCAGAATTAAAATTCAGTCAGCGTAAAAGTTCCTCCACGATAATCCACAGCTTGCCGCAACCATTGATTCTACATGTTAAAATTACATTAACATTTCATTGTTTTGTGATACATTACTGCAGACTTTAAAAACCACCCCACAGAGTAGCATACCGCTGGACCAGACAACATCCACAGAAACTAAAAAGCAGATTTACATTTAGAAAATCCACAAGCTTTGAGGAATGGTAATAAATACCACAGTTAAAAGGTTTATAAATTTACAAAAAAGAACAAAGTGCATAAGCGTTTGTGTATAGGATTCATTGCAAGGTCATAATAATGTAGATAAAATGTCGAATTGTCCCAGTGGGAAACAGGGGTGACTTCTGATACTACCCAGGCGAGATCTGGTCCATTAAGATCGTTTCCATGAATTATTAACCAGAATCAGATAGGGCTCACTTCTGATTGAGTTTTGAATAATTGCATAATCCCAGAGGGTTGCTTTGCTCATCTCTTCGACCTCTCTGTGTTTGTGGTTGTTAATGAAATATACATGTGTATACCCTTTGGGGTTCCCCTTTGGTAATCCGATGGGAGCCGTGGGGTGACTGAAGGCACGGGAGGGTATGCATGCCTGCCCCACTTGGTGGTGCTACCGAGGTGAAGGTGGCACTGTGTGGTGCACAGAATTGGCACCTGAGCTGGACCGGGGCCTGCAGAAGACCGTAAGGACCAAACAAGGATTTATGCTGGGTGGTGGCGGTGGCGGCTGCAAGAGCAGGTGAGAGGCGGTTAATTATCCTTGAACTCCGCCTAGTATATGAAGGATATTGAAACAGAAAACAAAAGCATGCTTAATTGTTACAAAGAGAACATTTGTGATTTTAGATTTTACTTTCCATCTAAAGTCCCCCCATTTCTCCCGGTGCAGAGCTGCCGAGTTACACGTTATGTGTGACACATAGATTTTTAGTAACCAATCGAAGTTTTTATATTGAACATATGGTTTCATATTGGTCAGTATAAGCATAATCATAAAAATCCCAGCATACAAAAGAATGTGGGCTAAAACCCCAGGATTGCCTTAACATGTCACACATGACAGGGGGCACATCAATATGTTTGCCTATTGTACCATTGACACCCATTTTACACTACCCTAAGTCCCCTTCCTCACAGAATCCTGTGTGCCCCTAATGCACACAGGCCTCTTCCACTGAATCGTTAATCCTCAGTGTATGAGGTGTGTACACTACACACCTCATGGACAACAACACCCTGTGTTTCCCTGTTGCTCGACAGTGAATACTCAATAAAACAGATCAACAGCCTTAGGGTACTACCTTTAGGAGTGGCCCAAATAACAATGCCAAAAGTTGCCCTTTTCTTACTGTATGGAGAGTGCTCCAACAGCAAAATGTTATTTTACCTGGAGCGCAGAATACCCTGCACTGTTTCTGACTGCAGAGCACCACTAGTGATTTCCTGCTGTATAACAAGCTGTACTCCTTCCTGTACATAGGACTTTACTCCAATGCTGCACTTCTCTGTCCACTGATGCACTGTGATGGCTCTCATCAACCTTTGGGTTTCACTATTGTGAATTCTGGGTGGCCCACTATGTAAATGTATGTGTCTTGTAAAGCGCACTCCTGCCCTGAGGCGTCGTGGCGCTGTAGACCGCTGGGGAACCCGTCCTGGCTATCCCTGTGAGATGGACCCTACTGGGTATCTCCAAGGTGAAACCAGGCATCCCCGGCGAATGTGGGGGGCCGGTGTAGAGATGAGGCAAGCTAATGCCCAGAGTTGCCGAGTGTGATCCCTGGTTAGAGTAGGTACCGAGGCGAGAATTATCGAGTATGCTGACCCTGGTCCACGACCCTGCCGCGTCGAGAATTGAACCCTGGTCCCGGGCCGTTCTGTGCTTCCGAGCCTGCCGTCTCTAACCAGTGAGCCACATCACTCCACGTGGCTGTTCTAGAGGTTCTTGGAAGTTTGGCCTGGATTAATCCAATTGGAGCAGGGTCAAGACTGATTTGCATACGGCTGGATTCAAATTGAGGTGGCATGGTGGGCAAAAGAACAATGGGTTCGAATGCTACTCTGAGCTTTGCCAGTGGTTAGAGAAAATTGTAACCATTTCTCCCATCACCTTCAGTGTGTATGATGCACTCCCCCAAGTGGCAAGAGTATGCCCAGACATGGGTCCCAAGCTCACTGTGCCACTAGAACCAAGTTACACTTGACTGAAGAGTCCCAATCGGGTCAAAACTGGTCTTAGGTTGCTTGGTTTTCGGTTCAGGGAGGACCTGGCTTGGCAGTGTGGGCAGGACTGTTCTTAATGGAGCAGGGTCAAGACTGATTTGCATATACCATCACTACTTCTTTATAGACCCCATAGACCACCTACTGTGCTGTCTATGGTTATCCTTGGTTTGTACCATCAATGCTTCTTGGTTGATCCTACAGACCCTCCATAGTGGCTCTCTACGGGGACACTTGGGCTGTACCATCACCGCTGCAGGCTCCATGCCACAGGTCGTCTACTGTGATCCTTGGGATGCACCACTACTGATCCTAGCAGAAACTAGCAATGTTCTTAAAGCAACATACTCAGGTGCCAGAAAATGCAAACTTGATAAACTAATCATGGTACCTATAAGCAAATGCAACTTGATCCATTGCACAGCTCTCCAGTGCAGGCCATGCTTTAGTGCTGCCACAATTTTACCACAACGTATTTGAGCACATTTGTAATTCTCACACACAAGACCAACGATCTTTCCAAAAATATCACTCCAGAGAACAAAACTCTACCAACCATGCATAATAAATAGAGTAGATATTTACTCATCCACCCTAATAATGTTTTTGGCTTTGCAAAGAGCAGGAAAGCACTATACCAGTTCAATGCAATATTCATTCATCCTATAGTCCGCTCAAATCACAGTGTCATTTATTTACCTTTATGTAATACTATGGACTTGTGTAATGCAATGTAATGTATGGTGAGCTTGTAGTGCGCTGCTTGTCACCCGTGAGGGTATCCAGATGCTGAGCAGGAGAGTGCAGGCGTGTGGTGAGTAAAGGCTGTCTCGATGGTCCCGCAAAAAAGATTATTTGCATAGCCAGGTCTTCAGCTTCTTGCAGAATTCAAGAAGTGGGGAGGAGACCATGCATCTCTGCCTGTATGCTTAGTGCTTTGGAGAAGTTAAAAGTGAGAGAGAGAGAAGAAAGGGAGAGAGTGTGTGTGGGTGGTTATATACATGTTCTGTGTGTGCATGGCCACCAGCATGCGCCTTGCATCTATTTGTGTCCACTATAAAATCCAAACATAACAGTCTTTTGCTATTTGTTTTTTGTTTTTCAAAAGACGCTTGGACGTAGCGATATTTCTCTGTTGTCACTGGTGTTCAACCAGAAGGTGGCATCCGTCCCCCTGGGCCCGCCATTTGCCTCCATCGCCTGGGAGCGACTCGAGGACCTTAGGTAACGGGTGAGCAGCGACGCTGCCATGCTTGCAGGAACCTCATTGGGAGGCCAGCGACTTTCACGCCGTGAGGTAAATTGGAAGCGACCCCCGCTGTCCTTGAAAGGTCACTGTGCCGAGCTGAGGCGTTAGCCCTGTTGAAGGCGGTCGAGAAACGGAAATGCGGCCATGATGAGGTTCGGAGGCGTGATGACGCATGAAGGGCAGGGGGTAAATACACCATCTCCGGAGGTGAAAGGACAGGATGGGATCATGGGACTGCAACGAAGGTGTTGAGAAATTCTCGTTTCAGAAATTGAATGGGTAGATTTTCAGTTCTTACAACTGAATGATAAATCACAACAAGCTGGTTTCCGGTCTGGCACTTTACTGATCAAAAGTACGCTACCTGAATAGAACTGTCCGTAGACATCTGCGTGGCTTACTGGAGGTTAATTCATGTTGCCGGGCCGGTATGGGGCTCAAAAACTGTTTGCAAATAAGAGCTTTTACACCGCATATTTCTACAGGGTTGGGCTGATGTATTTAAATTAATCGAAAAGCAAAATAATAGCATTCTTCCACTCAGGGACCAAATAGCAGAAACCTCATTTAGAGGGTAAACAATAGAAATGCGATTTGGTTGGGGGGAAAAATTATATATATATATATACATATATATATATATATATATATATATATATATATAATGCTATAATATATGATATGATAATGCAACACCACGTGCTGTTTCTGATGTGACGACATCCAATGTCGAGTCTTTGCAAGTGAAACATCTACAGGGCTTACAGTCATTATTGTCTCTTGATCAGGAGAATAACACACAAACTGATTTGACAGTTAGCCAAGTTATCAATGTAAATTGTTCTCTGCCCACTACTTTCCGTGGGAAATCCACCTTCTTACCCTTGATGCCTAAGGATGCTGTAGACGTCTTTAGTGATAGGATCATAACAGAATTCAAGTCTCTAAACAAAAAGGTGCTGAAAAAGAAAAGACAGGTTGATTTCAACAACACGCAATACACTAGACTTGTAAAGAGAATTCAGGGCAATGAACAAGTTATTGTAAAAAGTTCCGACAAGGGAGGAAATACAGTGTTATGGGCTAAATCAGATTATATCGTTGAAGCAAACAGGCAACTTGGTGATGTTTTGTGCTACACTAGGTGTACTAAATTTATGATGTTAAAAAGTCATGAAAATACGAGAAAAAACATCAATCTCTGGTTTAGAAATGGTTTACTTACTAAAGAGGAAACTAAGTTCCTAAGTGTTTCACATCCCATCACTCCTTTGTTTTATCTTTTGCCCAAAATTCATAAATGCACCGTTCCTGTCCCAGGTCGTCCTATCATTTCAGCTCTAGGCAGTATGAATGAGAACATCTCTAAATATGTTGATTTTTTTCTGCAATCCCACATGTTTTCTCTCCCCTCATTTTTGAAAGACACTACAGATTTTTTGGTCAAAGTTAGTCACATCACTTGGTGTCCTGATTTCTGTTTTCTGGTGATGGATATAGAGGCACTTTATACCAGTATCAACCACGAGCAGGGCCTTGAGGCAGTCGAATATTTTTTGAACAGCAGAGAGGCAGGTTTCAGGAATCACAACCTTATGCTCGTGGAAATGATACGGTTATGCCTGTTCAATAACTATTTCCAATTCGGGAAGGAATTCTTTCATCAGGAACGCGGGGTGGCCATGGGTTCATGCTTCTCCCCCAGCTACTCCTGCCTCCACGTTGGCTGGTGGGAGAGGCATGTTCTCGGGGTCACTCACGCACATTGGCTCCCTCATTTGGTGCATTACTGGCGCTTTATTGATGACATTTTCATCATATGGCGAGGTACCAAAGACCAGGCTGCGGCATTTGTTAGAGATATCAATGTCAATGACAGGAATCTGAAGTTTACGGCCAGTATTACATCTGATACGGCTGAATTCTTGGATGTCCAGCTTTACATTGACCAGAACACCATACAGACTAAACTCCATAGAAAAAGCACTGCGGGCAATTCCATCTTGCATGCCCGCAGTGCTTACCCACTCCATACTATCAACAGCATACCTCTGGGTGAATTCATCAGAATTAAAAGAATTTGCAGTAGCCCTGACAGCTTAGAACATTGTTTAACGGAATCTAGGATTAGATTTCTTAGCCGGGGTTACAGTAGAGCCATTCTCTATCAGGCATTGGCCAAAGTGCGTACTCGTTCACGAGAGGACCTCCTTACTCCTAAAAATAAGGAGATGAGGGATCCTACTGAGCAGGGCCCTGTTCGGTTTATTACCACTTTTTGTTCTCAGATATCTAAGATCAGTAACATCATTCGATCTGAGTGGCCTATTGTACTAACCGACGTCATTCTAGCACCATTCCTTCCTAAATTACCAGCCATTACGTTTAGGAGGGCCCCGTCTATGAAAGACGCATTAGATAGAACCCAACCAGAATTGCCATCCAAAACTAACTGGTTAAAGAAATCTGGTTTTTTCAGATGTACGTCGTGTCGTGCTTGTACATTTGCGGAGAATGGAACCCATTATACTTCGGCTTTTAATGACAGGTTGATCCCCATAAAAGAACATCTGACATGTCGCAGTGAATACGTAGTATACCAACTTACCTGCACATGTTCTCTATCATATATTGGGAGCACTAAACTCCCTGCACATCAGCGTATTCTGCAACATATCCGAGCTATTGTTAACTCGGATATGAATTACCCGGTGGCTCGCCACTTCAAAGCAGTACACGACAAAAAATTAAAAGATTTAAAGTATACTTTGTTGTGTTCCGTGGCCAACCCAAGCAGAGGTGGGGATCGTGAAAAATTACTGCGTCAAAAAGAGGCATTTTTCATTTTGTTACTCGACACCCGGGCCCCCAATGGGCTTAATGCTTTTGATGAATTACACCATTTTCTATGAATTTTATATATCCTTCATTTGACCTTACATTGTACAGTTAAAATTCTGTTTTCTTGGGCATTGTTTCATGAGTTCTAATGAATTTGTTTGCTGTATTTTGCACATTATTATGGGTGGTTTTCATAATAGCTCTTCCAGTCAGTACCACGTTTTTCATTGTGTCACGCAATGAATTTTAAAGCATTTGCACTTTAGCACGAAGGCACTTCTTTTCTTCACTCTATTGATGTGGCATGTATGACAAGGGAAGATTATGAATTGGTTCTAGCAAGAGTATAATCAACACCTTTGGACTGAAGTTAAATAGACCATTATGAATGCACTGGCAATGAACTGTTCCCACAGATTGATTTTTTACCATCTTTGATTTTTTATCATCTTTGATGTTTCAGGTGTGATATTCATGTTCTGTTTGGTACTTTACTGTTATAGTCCTTAGGTAAATGTGTTGAGATCACAATTGGTTTTGATGCTTCATTGTTATTCGCTACACTGATTTATACCAATTCTAGTTACAATTTTTTGCGCACTATGCAGTGATTTTGTATCCCCCTGTCTCCATTTATGTAAATACACATTTTGAGTGAAAATGACCACTTTAATGGTGAATTGTATATCTATTTACTGTTATAGTCCTTAGGTAAATGTGTTGAGATCACAATTGGTTTTGATGCTTCATTGTTATTCGCTACACTGATTTATACCAATTCTAGTTACAATTTTTTGCGCACTATGCAGTGATTTTGTATCCCCCTGTCTCCATTTATGTAAATACACATTTTGAGTGAAATGACCACTTTAATGGTGAATTGTATATCTATTTGCTTTCTTGCTACCCTTGCGTCCTGTTTCTTTAGGCGCTTGGGCTTTTAATTTCAATTTAATGCACGTCCTACTCCTGACGCGTCATGTGATCAAGCTCCGTTCGCGGAGCGAAACGCGTCAGGGAGGGCACTGGCTCTTACACCTTATCTGCAATTAAAAATGGATTGCTGGAATTGACTTTCGCATTGTGGCTTTTGTTCGTGTTATAACACTTCTTGATTGCTAAAGAGGTCCGCGCCTGTTGTTTCCGCCAACCAAACCATATATAGTTAGCTGGATAATTTAATCATACAAAACCATTGAAATTCCCATACATAGTTAGTTGCACTAACTATATATTTCGCGCACCCGCAATCCACTGCTGATGATGTCACATATTACATCATTCATGACATGGTCAGTGACATCACTGATGATATCACTGATGACATCTCAAATGACATCACTGATGACATCACTGATGACATCTCAAATGACATCACTGATGACGTCACTGATGACATCTCAAATGACATCACTGATCACATCACTGATGACATCATTCATGTGATAATACGATGAACCTCTTCAGACTCTAATATAACCTTAGATACACTCAGTGTATACAGACACTCACACACTGTCACTCATCCATGGAGTTACTCACACACCTAGTCATTCATGCAAAGAATCAATCACACCTCCATTTCCTCAACTATACAGTTATACACACCTTACTTATTCAAACATACACTAACACATACTTACTCTCTTATACAATCCCTGATACAAGTTCACAATGATCCATACAGCCAATCACACATTCACTGGCTCTCATGCACAGTTATTTATATATGCCAACTCTCACATGTACTGTGTTTTACTTATGTACTTACTTTGACATGTAGCATTGAGATATCCATTCACTCATCAATACACTCATGCACACAGTCATTCGCCAATACAGCTGTTTCTACATGCACTCTTGAACCCATACATCTAGTGAATCAACTGCTCACACATCTATGCACAGAGTCACACACCTCCCAGCCACCCACACACACACTCAGTCTCCCATACAATTACTTGGGCAACCAATCAATAACCCATATAGTCACTCATATAGCTACTGTTCAACACATGCAGCAGTTTACACAACAACAGACATACTGATGCACAAATTGAGACAGTTTATTCACTAACCCATGCATTCAGTGAGACACATTAAATCACTCACTCATACAGTCAGTCATGCACCTACTAAATCCTTCATCCAGACAGTTATACATTCACTCATTCTTCAATCTGTAAAACATATTTAAACTTTACAGAAACATACAATGACTCGATGATGTCATCAGTGATGTCATTTGAGATGTCATCAGTGATATCATCAGTGATGTCACTGACCATGTCATGAATGATGTAATATGTGACATCATCAGCAGTGGATTGCGGGTGCGCGAAATATATAGTTAGTGCAACTAACTATATATGGGAATTTCAATGGTTTTGTATGAATAAATTATCCAGCTAACTATATATGGTTTCAAACCTATGGTTTTTTCAGTGAATTTTCAAGGTTTTGTAAATGCAAATTCCTAACTATATATGGTCTCAAACCTATGGTTTTTTCAGTGAATTTCAATGGTTTTTTAATAGCAAATATCTATAGCTGTAAAATATATTCTTCTTTATAATGAAGACTATATTTTCTATGCATATTTCAATGGTTTTGTGTGAGTAAAATATCAACTTTAAAGGTTTTCTAAATGCTAATTCCTAACTATATATGGTCTAAAACCTATGGTTTTTTCATTGAATATATATATATATATATAGCAAGCCGCATTGAAGAATAAGTGGATGTATAAGTGTCTGGATGGAGGATTTAGTAGTAGTGTGATTGACTGTTTACTTGACTAATTTGTAGTGTGTCACTAAATATATTGGATAGTGACTAAACTGTGTGAATACTATTTTTTCTATGTATTTAATATTTTTTTTGGCTGTATGAAAGTATTTTATTTTTTTTGCTTCGGTGCGCTCCCCGGGGTGCGCCCCGTTAGCGTAACTTTGGATCGCGCCCCGGTTCGCGCCCCGGGAAACGTTCCGTTAGCGCAACTGACGCGATCAAAAACAACATCGTGACGCGTCGCGTAAGTGTGACCTATCGCGTAGCCGCGTGATGCGTCTTATGACGCGCTGCGTTAGCGCTCCGGAGCGCAACAGAGCGCAACGCCCCGGAAGCGATCCGGGGCGCGGCGTGGGGCGCGTAACGTAAGCGTAACAGGTCATGTGACCTGAAAATAACACTTTTCATTGGTTCAGACATTTTTTGTTTCAAAATGATGAAAGCCCCCACCTTTTTACCTCATTCTTACTTTCTACTTCCAGAGAGCAAGACCTGTTTTTGACAATGGCTTCTGTAATAGCTGCAGCTGGTGCTTCTCAGCAACCACCACCACCACCAAAAGGACCACCTCCAACACTGGACTTTGGTGGAGAGGAAGATAATGAGGACGATGAGGAGGAGGAGGAGGAAGAACAAGTAAGGCAGTTCCTGCCAGAAACACCAAGGCAGACCCATATTAAAGACCACTACATATGGCAATTTTTTAAAATTCCACCTGGACAAAAGAAGGTCAATGCACCCCAGGTGTCTTGTTTGATATGTAAATATGTACTTTCTCGTGGCAACCCCAACAAGAAATACAGCTTTGGGATTCGCCACATGGAGCGGTGGCATCCTAATAATCTTTCCCAAGCACAAGTAAGGGATCTTGCTGCCAACCCCCCAAATGTCATCCTCAGCACCTCCAGTGGACAAAGCTCATTCGCCGGACCAGAAGGCCGAGAAATGATCCACAATATTCAAACTCCTTTTGAAAACTACAAAATAGTTTGTATATATTGTGGAGGAACTATTTGTTATGGAGAGAAGAGTATTACTTTGATTAACCGAGCTGGAGAAAATCATGAATGCAACAAGAAGAGAAAACAATGAATCCTTTAAATTTTTTTTTGCTCCTGTTGAGACATGTTCAAACCCTGCTTTTTTGTTATTTCCCCTAAAAAAACACTAAAAAAACACAAAATAGTTTTCAAAAATCCTAAAAAATCAAAAAATTGTTCAGAAAATTAATTAAAAAAATTAAAAAAGAAAAAGAATTAAAAAACAGTTCTTTTCAGAACTACCTTCCATTTATAACAAAATAGCTAAAATTTTTATACCCTGTCTTTCTTTTTTTCTCTTTGTTGCGCTTCCCGGAGCGCTGCCTGGTTCGCGTACCGGGCGCTTAACCCGTGAAAATTTATATGGGCCCTCTCAACCACCCTCAGTAAACCTAGGGGGTCAGAGGGTGTCTACCATGCCCCCTTTTTCCCATTCCCAACATTCTTTGCCCTCTATCTTGTGTATAAATTCTATTGAAACACAAGATGGTGGACTCCCGTAGCGATGCCGGTCACGCTTCCCGGTTCGCTATCCGGTGCGCGTACCGGGCGCTTAACCCGCGAAAATGTTTGCTTTATATGGGCCTTTTCAGCCACCCCCTTCAAATCTAGGGGCCCCCTTTTATTCATTTCCCCTTTCGTTATTGCCACCTCTTGTCTCTCGCTCTTACCGAGAGACAAGATGGCGGCCGCTCCGGACTGTTTGGAATGTTGACAGGCACCGGAGAGCCAATCCGCTTCTCCTCGCGAAGTTCCGTTACGCGTCTGGTACGCGAACCGGGACGCTGTCACAGATATATATATTTTTTTGAACGTTAATTTCTCAAAATCCACTTGAGCACATATCTTGAGACCTAGCAAAGGCACATCCGGCAAACTGTCTCTACAATTTTGCCAAGTTTCATAGAAATCCATTTAGCCGTTCGAGCTAAAAGTGAGTCCAACCGCCCTATGGAAAACTCAATGTTAAAAACACGTTTTGGGACCCCCCTTTTTTCTCGGCCCACGCTTGACGAAACCCCCCCAAACTGTCAGGGGACGCTCAGAAACAAAATGTGCCATTTTCCTGAAAATTTGAGCCAATTCTGTCCATCAACGCCAAAGTTATTCATAATAGAATTTTCAGAAATCCCTATTCAAAATATATATATATATATATATATAATTATATATATATATATATAATGAAAAGTAAAAAAAATATTAATTTACTTAAAAAATAGGTAAAAAGGAAAAAGTGTAATTCCAGGTAGAGAATACAGATTTAGTATTAAAGTGGGAAAAAGAGGTAAGGCGACAAAGATAGAGGAAGGCAATGAAGGGAATGTCTGCAAGGGGGGGTCCAAGAAAAAGAATGCAAAAATGAAGGTGGTGGCTGGCCCCTTAAAAAGGAAGAGGGAGGAAGAACGAGGAGGGGGTAAAGAGCGAGGATTTATTTATTTATTTATTTTATGCGGTTTTATATAGCGCAGACTTTACCCGAAGGTGTCAGAGCGCTTCACAGTAGGAACAGAACTGATACATAAGGAGAAACATTACAAAAGAAAACGTTAAGTTACATGAGGCAAAAACGACAATTGTGAGCAAACAAAATACAAGAGGTAGCAAACGGTGCATTACAGGAGGAAAAAGTGACATGTGTGCAGGTTACAAAAGCGTGCAAAGTACAAGTAGAGGTATAATACTGCAATAAATGGCAGACACTCAAGCACAAGAACAAACGTTACATAGGCAATGGTGGCACTTGTGCAAGTATCTAAAGCAAACAAAATGTAAGAGTTAGCAAACAGTGTGTTACAAGAGAAAAGTGATGTGTGCATGTTATAAACGAGTACCAAACACAGGTAGAAGGATAATACTGCAATAACTGCCAGAACACACTGGGAAGGCACTTCCATAGTCATGGAGAAAAGGATTCTCTATAATGGAGGGTCTTCCTTCAGATAATAGAGAGGGTGTGAATTACATTTGGAAGTGTCTTTGAAGGAGGAGAACTTTGTGGTCAGTTTTGAAGGCCTAGGAGGAGGTGGTGGCCCGGAGTTGAGGCAGAAGTGAGTTCCAGATTCTCACCGCGTTGCCTGAAAAGGATTGGGCCATCAATCTTTCCTTCTTGAAAGTGGAAGGTTCAAGCAGTAAATTTTCCGCTTTACGTGATGGTCTAGAGCCTCCAGAGAGTTTCAGTTTATTCGCCAGGTAGCAAGGAGAGGAGGAGTGTAAGGCTTTGTGGGTGATACAGGCAGTCTTGTATATAGATCTTGCCTCGATGGGAAGCCAGCGGAGGGTGGATAGCATGGGTGTGCTGTGGTCGCTTCTTTTGGCCCCATAAATGAAGCGAGCTGCTGAATGGAGAACAGATTTCAGGGGGGACAGGTGGGATTTGGGGAGGCCAGTGATAAGAGAATTGCAGTAGTCCAGTCTGGAGAGGACCAGCGATTGGACCAGGGTTTTAAGGTCTTGTTCCGGGAAGAAGCGATGAATTCCCCAAAGAAGGCGCAGTGGTATTGAGCCAACTTTGCAATGAAGTTGATGTGGGAGATTAGATTGAGTTTTTTGTCGAGTATGACACCCAGGGATTTTGCGCTGTCAACAATGATGGGTTTATTGTTAAGTAGATTCAACTGATCCATCCATGATTGAACTGGGGGAGGAGAGAGTGAGGAGGAGAGGAGGAGGAATTCAGTTTTGGAGGGATTCAGAAACAGTTGATATGTTGACATCCAGTTTTGAATGGAGTCCAGAGTAGAGCTTAGGACGGAGAGATCGTGAGTAGAGGCAACCTTGAGGTAGATTTGAGTGTCGTCTGCGTAGAGATGATAGGGGACCCCGGATTTACTTAGGAGATCTCCCAGTGGTTCTAAATAGAGATTGAACAGTGTGGGTGCAAGTATAGAACATTGAGGAACACCTTGACCTACCGCCAAAGGAGAAGAAAGACTGTTCCTATTTTGATCATTTGAGATCTATCAGAGAGGAAGGAAGCAAACAATTTAAGCACAGTGCCTTCAATGCCCATTCTCTGTTGAAGAGTGTTGTGATTGACAGTGTCAAAGGCCGCAGAAAGGTCAAGGAGAATTAGAAGACAAGACCCTCCCGAATCGAGTATCCGCAGCGCGTCATCAATCACTTGCAGCAGGGCTGTTTCAGTACTGCAGTTTTGGATGAAGCCGGACTGAAAATTGTCAAGAAGATCATTGTCCTTGATATGACGAGAGAGTTGTTTCGCTACACATCTTTCTGTGATCTTCGCAAGAAAGGGTAGGATAGTGATGGGGCCGAAGTTGTTGAGGTCATTCACATCAGAAGTGGGTTTTTTAAGCAGAAGGGTGACCTGCCCAGTTTTGAAGGGGACAGGAAGGGAGCCTTGACAGAGGGAGAGGTTGACTAGAGTGGTCCAATAGGGAAGCGAATGGGTATAGAAGTCAATGGCAATGGCACTAGGGATGGGAGCAAGAGAATGGTTGGAGGGCTTTGTTTCGCGGATGCAATTGAGGAGGGCATCTTCAGAGATGGGGTCAAAGTTCTGCCAAATGACTAGTGATTTGCGCTTCTCTGGAGGGATAGGATGAGCGACCTGATCCACCAGTGATTTCACTTTTTCAACGAAGAATACAGCGAAGTCCGCTGCTTTCTTTGTAGAATGCTCCAGCTTGGAGGTTGGGGGAGAGCAGTTAGTATTCTTGATGAGATCAAATAGTTTTTTGGGTCTATTTTTGGCTGAATCAAGGAGGGTTCTGAAGTGCGACGCATTCCCAAGGAAGATGTGCTTGTGGTACTTGGATCTTGCTGAACGAAGCGTGGTTAAATTATCGGTGGAGGGCGCTTGCCTCCATTGTTTCTCCAGGAGTCTTAGGTGCTTCCTTTCTTCATAGAGGGATTTTTTGAACCAAGGTGCTGAGGGAATAGGCCTTTTCCTTTTGCTTTGGAGAGGAGCGACGTTATTGATTTCCACTGCAAGGACTGTGAGGCATTGGGAGGTGAGTTCGCCAACATCTAGGTTCGGGTCTAGTCTTGGAAGTGACAGCAAAGCTGAATCACAGAGGGAAACAGTGTCAATATTTTTAGTGTCACGGAACCAGGAGGTAGCCCTCTTAGGTTGGCCAAGAGTTATAGAGTGTGCAAGGTGAAGAGAGAATGGGATGAGGAGGTGGTCAGACCAGTCTACATGAATAGGGGTAGCGATAGAAAGCATACCTGCTTTAGAAATAACAAGGTCCAGGATTGAACCCTTGGAGTGTGTTGATTCTGTGCAGTGTTGGATAAGATCGTTTGCAGAGAGGAAGGTGGCTAGTGAATTCGTGGAAGAGTCTTGCGATAAGCCCCAGTGGATATTGAAGTCACCCACGAAGGTCTGATTGTCACTTTGCCAGTATTGGTCGCTGATGAAGTCAGTGAGTTCCTCCATAAACGCAGGGCCGATGCCAGGCGGGCGGTAAACGGCATGGAATCTGAGGGGTGAGCGGTGGTGTAGTTGAAGCTCAAGAGATAGGCATTCAAAAGTGCGGAAGGAGCTGATAGGAAAAGCCTTAAGTTGAAAGGAGTTTCTAAAGATGATTGCAACACCTCCCCCAACTTTTTCAGTTCTGTCATTTCTAAAAATCGAATAGCCTGTGGGTAATAGGAGATCAAACATAAAGTGAGAGGTATCGTTGAACCAGGTCTCTGTGAGGAAGAGCATGTCAATATTGTGAAAGGTGATGGTATTGGAGATTTCAAGTTTGTGTTTTCTTGCAGATCTGCAGTTGTGGAGCAGACAGCGCAGCTCTGCCAAGACTGTTTTGGCGACGGGGGTACTTGGGCTATGAAGAGTGATAGGGATATTGTACTTAGACGTGGGTGCACGGGCGGGTTTAGGTGGATGCTTGGCTCTGACAGAGGAGATGGTCGAAATAGTGTAGATAGTTGGGTTACTTGGAGATGCAAGTTGAGGAAGGGTGGCGTTCAAGTGCTTGTGTGGATTAAAGATGGTTGCAGACGACTGGTTATGCTTGGCTATACTGGGGTGGAGGGGCGAGGTGCATCTCGTGGGAAGGTGAGAGTTTTCCAAAGGATTATAGGTGTAAGGGAAAGTGGAGATCTTGGAGCTTAAAAGTGAAATGGTATCTACAAGCTGGGAGATGGAGGTGATAAGAGAGCCCAGCTTAATTTCCGGAGAGAGCAGGGCAGAGCAAGGAAGGTTGTGTGGCTCGATGGAAACAGGAGGGGGTGGAATTGGTGGTGAAGACAGGACAGGAGGAGAGTTGGGGTCTAGGGTTCATAGGTGGGGAAAAGTGGAGATTGAGAGCGGGAGTTGGTGTATCAGAGGTGCAGGGCGGGTTGTCTTTGTTGGCGTTGCAAGAAGGAAAGGAATTAAGGACAAATTTAGGGGGAGATGGGTGCGGCTCAAGGCGGTGGGGTAAAAGGAGAAGGGAGGACTGTGTGGAATCATAGGGAAGTAGGAGGTTAGGGTAGAAAGGAGGGGAGGTGGTTGGAGAGGTCCTGTCAGCTTGGAGAGGTGGCTGTGAGGGACCGGGCATCTGGCAGAGTGAGGGGGGTTGGGGGAAAGGGAAGTTAAATAAAGGAAATGGTTCTGCTGGGCCCAAGGGAGGGAAATGGAAAGAGCTACCAAGGGGGGAGAGGGGGTAGCATAGCAATGCTGTAGGAGTGGGGGGAAGGAGAGAGATGCTATGGGTTTGTGGAGAAGTCGGGGTAAATAGCGAGGGGAGGAGGGGGTAGATAATAGGGGGAGAGGGAAGAATAAGGGGAGCGTAAGGAAAGTTAACTGGGGGAGAAGGTTGGAGGAGCGGTGGACCAAAAAGGGGGGTGGCAGGTAGGAATAGGTGGTAGGAGATGCGATTGGAGTACCGGGACGGTGCAGATTGGACGAGGCGCGAATTAGCTAGAGGTAAGGCTGAAGTGATAAAGGGGTGGTGTACTGTGGGGGGAGGAATGTGAGAGGAGGGCACAGGAGAGGGGGAGGGTTGATGGCCGACCTGTGCTTCTCGGGGGTGCAGCCTATTGGAGTGTGGGGGGGTCAGGGGAGGAGAAAGGGAGTAATGGGTGGAACTAGATGAAGAGTCATGGGATGACCCGGTCGCAGAAGAGGGGAGTAGGGAGGGGAAGAGGTGGTCAAAGAGAGAGAGACAGGTGTCTTTGCCTTGGATCATGACAGTACCATTGTTATGGAGCGAGATAGTAAGGGAGCCATTGAAACACGCAGATGGGGACATTTTTAGTTGTTTCCCATGAGGGATAGAGGAGGAGGAGGTGGCGTTAAGGGAATTATATAAGCTGGTGGACCAAGAGGGGGTGTTGTGAGTGAAGAAAATGTTTTTGAGCCTCCCAAACCGACCATTGTAAAATTGATCAACAAAAATGGAATCAGGGAAACGTTCAATAGTGTTTTGCTTCAATCGTTTTACTGAAGCTTTCATCTGGTTGGGAGGATAAATGATTTTGTAGCAGTTAATTCCAGCCTTAACTCGAGTGGTGGCCATATTGGGACAATGAGGAGGAGGAGGCTGGGGGGGAAAGAGAAGGGTGTTACTAGGAAAGCCGTGGTGAGGAGAAGTAAAAGGACGTAGAGAGGGCACATATTCCAGACGACGGGTGAAGATAGCTGAACTAATGTGCCACGGGAGATGAGGTGATTAGGCACAGATCGCTATCAGGAGAAGATGGGGGGCTTGGAAGTCTCTGTGGTTCCGCTGGTATTTGTTGGGCCCTTCATCTAGGTATACATGATGCCACCTGGCACTAGATGATTTTTACAAAGGGAATTCTTTACATATGACAGGGGCAACTGGACAACTGTCAGAACCATCACAAAGCAAATTTAGTAAAAGTAAAAGATCATAAAGGAACACCTAGTATCCACTGGTGATCCCTGTACTTAGCATCAGCCTGTAGCCAAAACCACATTCGGCACCAACCACATCGTACGCCCATAATCTCAACAGACTAATATTGGACCCTAATCTCCTGCGAATCACTAACATTAGGGGCATAAAGCACTGGGTGGAACAAAATCGCACTAGCATAAACAAAATATGCACAACAACCTCATTATCATGAATCCACCTTTAGAGGTACTCAGAACAGGGTGCGTAAATCACACTACTTGAAAAACGCTTCATACTACATGAACAACATTTTCTAGCACCACAAAATCATAATAGGGCCTGAAGCCCTGTATCCAGAATGTCAGCTGGCACTAAGTGCTGCGCAGCTGTGAGGGAATGGGGCGAAGTAGTGCATCTCACTGCTAACTCAATCAGAACTGACCCCACAGATAGAGTGGCCTAAACGGTGCAGCTGGCACTACTTGCTGCACAGCTGTTAATGGCCTAAATGGTGCAGCTGGCACTACTTGCTAAGCAGCTGTAAAATGCCTAAACGGTGCAGGTGGCACTCCTTGCTGCTCAGCTGTAAATGAGGGAGAGGCCGCCAGGGCACTCAAAGTGTCCTTTAAGTAGATAGGAAGAAATGTTGCAGCTGCCCGCGCTGTTGCGGCACTTGAACTATTGTCTGATGGTAATGGTTTATCAGTAGCACATGGGTGATGTTAAGAGGAGAGTTCCTGAACCAGATCTGTAGTGACTGTGTGCTATGTATTTAGAGTAGGGCAATTACATCCGTTCCCCAACCATTACGAACCTGCATGCGTTAGCTTTGCAAAGATCTGAACATACTATGCCACTCTGTGGCATACTGTTAAAACCGCTCCGAACCCTTAATTCGGTCGGTATTCCAAATAGAAAAATCTGACAGAAGCCGCTCCGGGACAAAGGAAAAGACAGCAGGGAGATTATGCCGCCATTTGGACATCAGGCAAATAGACCTCTGTTGAGGTTCTTCTGGGCCACAGATATCGCCTCCTCACGCTAGGTTCACCGGGGCGCATACCGGTCTCTTCTCCCACTCATCGCTACCCGTCCTTGGCTCACTGATGCTGGCTGGGGATGGCGGAGGACCACCGTTCAGCTTTCAGTTTCATTTTCTGGCCGCCATTTCCCTGCGTCTTTGAGCTCCTCGCGCCCTGCTCCCTTTGGTTTTCCTTCTTGAACTAGCCTCAGGTGATGACCAGGTCAGAGGCACCTCGCCTCCAAGTGCCGTCGACCGCAGTGCGCTGAGGGCCGGGTTCACGTTTCAGGTGATTCTCAACGCAGGAGCAGTCGTCCCCGTTTCGCTCTCATTGCAGTGGGCACAGTGGTTAGGTTTTGCGCAACCCCGTGGTTTTGCGTAGATCGGCAGTCGCCATCTTTTCTCAGCTCAGGGAGGAATAGTTGCGGTTTCAGTTTTGATTTGACTCTCCTCCAGTTTTTGTGTTAAACCGGGGGAAATACGGCTGAGTTAGTCCACGATAGCGCTACTCATCTTTTTATCGCTATCGCTCTTTCCCTGTTCCGCTCTGCTAGCAGTAGATCCCCCTACCCACAGCTGCGCGTGTTGCGGCTCTTCGCGGCTCTCTTCGCCGGTGCGACCCCAGTGCGCTATTCCCCCCCCTCGCCAGAGCAGTCGGCTGGAGTCACGCGCACCTCACCATCGCTGCGTGTCAGAAAGGGGAGAATTTTGCAATCCTTTTCAGAAAAATCAACATAAAGAACACATTTTTAAGACGCCTGTAACAACATGTAAAAGGCAGGTTTGAAAAAAATACATCCCATTAATTGGTTTCTACCAAACGGTAAATTCCATTCAAATTTTAATTACAACATTTTCATGAAATGGTTTATATGGAGCAGTTTTCTGTGTTTCTATGTAATTGCGTGCATCCTTGGGCTAATGGTGCTCAGAGAAAAGGGGGTGCGTTCTAACAGCTGAAGGCCAAAAACCACACCACCCGTGCTTCTCTTCTGGCTTAGCCAAAACATCAGCGCTTGCAGGACTGATATCATACACTAAGGGGGGTTGGAAACACTAACAGCAGCACGCAGGTTGCACATTGTGTCACTTCACACCCTCTGCCTAGCACAACTACACATTACTCCACAGCTCAAGAGGGCCAAAAGGTATTCAGAACTAATGGTATTTTAATGCGCTAGCATCGGTCACAACATCAGTGCCATACATTTTGAGGAAAGCTGTATGTACTTGAAGCTTGCACTCTGTACCTTGTGATTGGCAGCTTACATTTTTTTTAATAGAGTTTTATATAGCGCAAACTAGACCCGAATCGGGTATCAGAGCGCTTTACATGAGCACCCGTTTCGTTACAGAAGGACACATTCATTTTTGTTAGGCACGGGGAGATTAAGTGATTTGCCCAGAATAACAGAATGTTGAGCGTCGTTGTTGAGATTCAAACCTGGTTCCCTAGCTTCAAGGTCGACCGCTCCATCTGTAAGGCTACATCCTCTCCCCATTTACATGGGTTGATCATTTGAGCAGTGCTTGCTTTAGCAATGCAAAATATCTTACGCATCTGTCAACCAGGTAATCAGTAATCAGATAACTTGAGGGTAATATCGTTATGAATATCATACCAGTCTACACAGAAAATATAATTACATGACAAACTTATTACAGATTGCAAGCAGATAAATATCACAAAAGAAGTGGACAGGAAAATCTAGTGGCAGTCACCCTGGTCTAAATAGGGTGAAACAGGGTCACTAAGACCAGATGGCCTGAGGCGCAGAGGTCATCATGGGACAGGTTTCTGAAGGTGGAGCCAACTGAGGCTTTTCCATCAGCAAACCTATGGTTCCACCACCTCTAAATATGGCGGTGAAACTGTGAGTTTGCTGGGGAAAGCAAACCTCTGATTTACAGTGGTGCTACCCCTCCCCTAAACTCCATAAGACTCCCAAACTCCCTGTTTGACAGTTTTGTTATAACCTTATCTAAACCTAATAAACCTACATCTTTTGTAACCTACGCGACTACATCCTTGATTGTAACAAGTTTGTTTTGTGAAAACAAAAATCCTTTTCTCAACGGGCTCTCAAAGTTCAGTGCCTTTAAGTAGATCGGCCACAATGACAGCTCTGCTTTAAGCAGATAACCCTGCCTGGAGATGATTTCTAAATTAGGTAGATGATTCTCCTCCCAACTAAGGACTACGCTGACCTGGTGCCTCCCCCACAGCTCCATCAGGGTCTTAATAAACTGCAAGCCTTTTATTATTCTCGATTTTCTTATTCGGGTGGCAAACTAAAACGGTATGTCCCAGAGATGGAGCTCAGATCAGTGTTAAAAATAAAACACAACACATCAGGCGGCCCTCCTGTATAAGCATGCTTTTAATGCAATAACAGCAAGCAGCACAGCAAATAATCAAGAGACATGTATTATTTGAACTTAGCAGATCTCCTGATAGAAAGAGGTCGGTTGGAGCCTAATGCTAAAATACATGAAATTTAGTACAGTTCATATATGTTTTCTCTCAATACAAATCTATAGAGCATAATCATGTGACTGAAAGGTTTTACTTTCAGCAAAAACGTATCTATTGAGCAACTGACAGAATCTTCTCCTGGAAGAAGACTGAGAAGTCTTGGAGGAGAAGTTACCATATAATTCATGAATACAATACTGAATTCATTATCCTCCTACAATCCTGCTTCTGGTTGCCAACACTGAAAAAAGGTTATAATTTGCAGAAATGTGCAAATATACTACCCTGAATAAAATAGCTCCTGGGCCTACTAGAGCCACGAAACAAGCACGCATAGTTGAGGCTAAAGTACACTCGAGATACATAGGAAATGCCAGCTATATTTGATACACATAGTGAAATCCAGATTTATTTATATAACAAAAACTGTAACCTTGAAGTACATATGAATATATTATTAAACAGCGAGTATATTTGCCTTGAGGGGAACGGCCATCATCCTCTACACATACCTGCCATGAGGGGAACGGTAACAGCAGGCACCACTGCCGAGAGGGGAACGGCCATCACTCTCAACACCCACCTGCTGTGGCTATCGAAGCACTACATCTCCCAGCATTCCTGGACTGGCGCCTGCCGAGATGCTGCATCCCGCTCCCGGAGGTGCGATAAGAGACCAGCCGGCCTCCCGCAGCACGGGATGCATCTAAACAGCGAGTATCTTTGCCGTGAGGGGAACGGCAATCATCCTCTACACAAACCTGCCGTGAGGTGAACGGTACCAGCAGGCACCACTGCCGTGAGGAGAACGGCCATCATTCTCAACACCCACCTGCCATTAGGGGAACAGCCAACGAAGCACTACATCTCCCAGCATTCCTGGACTGGCACCTGCTGTAACGCGACATCCCGCGCCTGCAGTCGCGATAAGAGCCCAGCCGGCCTCCCGCAGCAGAACACGTGCCTAAACAGCGAGCATCTTTGCCGTGAGGGGAACATCAATCATCCTCTACACATACCTGTCGTGAGGGGAACGGTACCAGCAGGCACCACTGCCCTGAGTGGAACGGCCATCAAACTCAACACCCACCTGCCATTAGGGGAACGGCCAATGAAGCACTACATCTCCCAGCATTCCTGGACTGGCACTTGCCGTGACGCTGCATCCCACACCCGGAGGCGCGATAAGAGCCCAGCCGGCCTCCCGCAGCACGGGGTGTGCCTAAACAGCGAGTATCTTTGCAGTGAGGGGAATGGCCATCATCCTCTACACATACCTGCCACGAGGGGAACGGTGACAGCAAGCACCACTGCCGTGAGGGGAACAGCCATCACTCTCAACACCCACCTGCCGTGAGGGGAACGTCCAAAGAAGCACTACAGCGGCAGGAAGAGGCTGGGTGGGCCAGGTCTCTTGGTCCTTGGATTCGGGATACAGGATATCTGCCTGTCCATCCTACTGGCCTGTTCCTGCACAAGTAAGCACGTTCGTCCTATGTAAATAATCAAATTGGTATGGCAGCAAACTTGAAATCACTGGGGGGAGGTGGCCACGCCAAAATCCATGTCTAATTCCACATTTGACTGCTCCTACAGCGAGCTGCTAAGGCCATTGACAAGGAGATTGAGGTTGCCAAATAGCGGCTATCAGTGGGAGGAGGCTCGGTTGGTCTGACACACCAGCCATGGTGGACGACCAGGCTGCCCAAATGACTGACACTGGCCAAAACAATCTTGCACCCATGAGTAGTTCTGTGGCTCCATCCCCTGTTCAACAGCCCTGTTCAACACCTTTCATTTCACCAGTGCGTGATATGGTTGGAAAAAGGAGGAAAAAAGTAAAACATATGGAGCCCATAAGGTGCACACGGACCAGATCAAGGAGAAAACTCCAGAACATAAGCCCAGAAGCCCTGGCAGAACTGTTACAAGGATAGCCACTATGAATTTCTGAATCTGTTATTACCAACTCAAATTGAGGTTCTCTCCCAGCATTTGACTGCGGCGTTAACGTCCTTTTTGGAAGAGATGATTTCTAAGAACTTTCTTCCAATTTTAGTCTAGACTGGAGTCTACTGTAGCAATAATGCACTCTATGGTCAGGGATTTAATTTCAGGGGTTGGGGCAAAACACAAAAACACAAATCGTTGGATGGGGACTTTGATCAGAGGGGCAACCTAATCAACATGAGGGATCATCTGACACATGTAATGACCAATTACCCTACCCTGCGAGCAATGGCATCCCTTGAAATTCTTCTAGTGTTGTAGCACAGAAGCACCAAGGGCCTGCCGGTACTAGGCATCTGGCAAATCATGTATGCCCTCGAGCATAATTAGGTCTGGTCGACCTTCCGCCGTCACTATTGGGAATAATGTATGCACAAACCAACAAACACCTCCATCACTGCCACATAAAAATGCCCAGCTAATCGAGATGACAAGGTGACCCTACATCTCCCACCAGAGTGCTGTCCCTATGTAGCCATTCTCACCAATGTTCCCACCCTGCAGGAAAACCAAACTGAATCACAGTCCCAGTTAAAGAACAAAGCCTGCCGTTGGCTACTACACAATACAAACTATTTAAATATAGACTATCATGATATTTTATTTGTGAGACGAGTTAGCTGGGTTGGTCCGTTATGCAAGTCCCTACCTGGTGATTGCATTGTTATAAACGGCAGATCGCCAAATAGTGTTAGTCCGCTGCTGGGCTGGGGGTCTTACCCAATAAACCAGAGCCTGGGCATTTTAGCACTTGGGTTCTTCTACAGGCATCTTGAAAACAGAGGGAGGAACACTCAGGCCACTAAATCGGCTAGTACAACGCCCCCCTCGGGAAATCAGAAATAGGTATCATCCCCTGAGCGATCTAGATTCCCAAGACTGACTATCCACAGTATCCTTATCTTTATTAGCACCGCCTGAAGACACATCTGCTATGTAGCCTGAAGCCATACCTATGCCATACACTAGCAGCAATCCTGTTCTAAGTGATCCAGCAGTAAATAGTATCCATCTCGATTCCCTAACAAGAGCCCGAGGGAGTCACCAACACCATAGGACATACACAGAAATCACTACCCAATCTCCAGGATTTGAAAATCCTATCCTGGAATGTAGCTGGTAAAAAAAGTTAAAGATAATTGACCCAGACTGGTGTAACTTGTGGATGAATTTCATTTTTGCCTACTGCAGGAAACCTGGGCAGTAGGACGTGTCCTCAGGGTAGGTTTCACTACTTATAGTAATGAAGCCAAACAGCCATCAGCTGGCCGCCCAGCGTGTGGTCTCTTAATCTGGGTTAAAAATTCACTTGCTTGCAAAAGCAAGGTCTTACACCTCGGCTCAGAGGAAATACTTGGGCTGGAACTATCTTTTGGCAAGGGGAATGTGCAAGTAAGATTATATAACATCTATAACCGGTTTAATAGCCCCCACAGACTATCTGGGACAATAATAACGTTAACTAATTACCTTGACTTAGCCTTGGGGAATCGCCGACTGATAATTGCTGATGATTTTAATACAACTTTTGAACTGGTCGATTATATACAGGATCTTATTTCAGACAGGGATAAAGCCAGGGGTATTGCTAAACTTCAGATACCACCCATCAAGAAATGCACCAGGGTGGGGCAACAGGTCTTATCATTTACCATTGCATTTGGGGTCGGAGCCAGCAACGGCCGGACAGACTCTGACAAAGGAGCATGTCACACATTTAAGAGGGGGGCATCCAAGACTCGGATTGACTATATTCTTGTTGATCTCAATCTTTGGTCCAGTGTCAAAGATATGGCTATACTAACCAGGGAATATAGTGATCATAACGCTCTGGCTCTCATGCAGACTGGTTTAGCCTCATGGTGTTTTCGAGAGGAAAGAGAAAGGGTGGGTCTTTTGGGAACCCATTAGTATTTCTTCCCTTTTCTCTTCTGCTCTCCACACCGCCACAATGAGAAATATGCATCAGGCCCTTTAAGATAGAGAAGTCACACACCTGTGCACTCTCTAGAGAACAGTAGGCGTATAAAAACGCCCCTGCTCTCAAACGCTAGAATTTTCCGGTTGAAAATCAGGCTCCCATCACGTCGCAGCATCATCCAACTTCAGAACGGTATGTTTCAATCGCATAATGACTTTGCTTAGTCATTAGAGTCGGAACTCGCAGGAACGGACTATTTCTAACCTGCGCCGCTTCTTGATAATTTGGATCTTTGTTAGGTTCCACCGAAGGGCTTTCCAGACTTCATCTGCATTTTAAGAACTTTAATTGACACGCAACGCTGAGAAGGAAATCTGTTTGCCTCACCAGTTCGGTTACAACGAACAGGTATTTTGCGTGCCATGCTGGTTTAATGATTTCGGACGATTGACACACGTCCTGAACTAAGCTAATAATAGTTATATGTATTCACTTATTTTGAAACAGGGTTATAAGAAAAAGACCGCGTTCGTTTTCGACCTGTAATATTCGGGGCCTGAAGCCGGTTTTATATCGATTTATCCAAATACCAAAAGGGTTTGCGCATGAGTGCAGGTAATTACTTGCTATCTTTTAAGATAACATAGACCTCCTTGTGTCCTGTGTTTCACTAATATTATGCCAGTGAAAAGGTTTATCTAATAAGGGACTTCATCTTTTGTCCTTCTAGCACCAAGTGAATGAAATCGGTTTTTAAATTAACTAAGAAATACACAGGATTTAAGTCACTAAGGATTCCCTGAATCATTGTTAGCCCAGCATCTGATAGGTAATTTCCTTAATATGAATTACCCCCTTATCTCTGGTAAATTAATATGATAATTTAGGAAATATCTTTCTTGAAAAAGTCAACTAATGTTAGTGCATTTCTTTTCTATATTACTCTTTCTCTTAGTGTTTTAACGAAGCCTACATACACTTGGCTTCCTGCCTTTAAGATTTTCCTGGCTTCACCTGAGGTAAGAATTATAGGAAATGGAGGATAGTATAGATAACAGAGCTTCTTTTCTAGAATTAAGATATGGATTAGACCAATGAACCAGGGATTATGTAACAATTTTAATTGAATACTGTGGAAGCATAGGACTTTTTTGTTTTGTTATCCTCCCATAACAGAGGACATCCCACTTCTTTGTTAAGTTTCGTCGGGCTCTTCAGAGAGGTCATAATATGAGAGACAGATATGAAGATAACTCCTTCAGAATGATAATCTAGATATGTTGAAAAGTATGGCATAGATTGTAAAGAAATCCTTCCACCCTTTTTTCCTAAATAATTCTTTTTTATTTTCCTTCTCCCTGTTTTTCCTTTTCTTCTCTTTTTTTCTCCTTCTCTTTTTTTCTTGTCCTTCTTTTTTCTTTTTTTCTAGCTTTCTCTCTAGTAAGTCTTCTTTCTCTTCTCTTTTTCCCTGTTTTATTTTATTTTTTTCTGTTTTTCTTGTTCTCCTCCCTCTAGCCCTAAAACATGGTGTATATAAGTCTTTGATTTGTTTACATGAATGTTCTAAAATTAATTTCTGTACAAATTTATGTATATATGTATATAGAGATAGATGTACATAGGAAGCACACTTGCTCAAATGTTCCCTCTAGCGATGTATTATGTTATATATGTATGTATGTGTTTTTTTCGATGTCTGACGACAGATGGTAATACCACTGTATATAGTAATAAGGCTTTAACTGTGACTATCATAAGGAGATGTTATGACTCTTTGTTTGTTTAAATCTTAGCATTTTGCTGATATTGTCCTGAGGAAGACACAAAAAGGTGTGTCGAAACGCGTCGACAGAAATCAACATCCTCAACAATCTTTGGGCATTACCATTATGTTGATAATATTTTTGTGACCCATGTATATTTCTTTTGGAGTAATAGCTTATTTTATAAAAATCAATTTTTTATCCCTTCAATTTTAATTATGTGTATCAATGAATATGATCATATCGATTTTTTATTAATGTAATTAAATTTTGTACTTTACCATATAGTATTTTCTTTTGAGTATCTTTTCTCCTTATGGTGTCCATTTTCCTGTTTTTGTCAGACTTTGCTCTCCTTTTTGCCTGGGCCTTTACCTTTACATATGTTTGCTTAACCCTGACCCAGGAAATGTATCCCTTTCATGGGGTCCCTGTTACCTCACCAGAATTAGCCTCATGGTATAGGCACCCCAGGTATGAGAGCAACCCGCTTATCACTAATAATAACAATAGAAGAGTTAAATGGCCCCTGATTTTAGCTGATCCAACCGCACTCCCTAAAATATATTCAGAGGTGGAGCAGACTCTTATAGATCTGAGTATCTCTACCACTGGGTCAGATGATTTTATGACCATATTTTTTTTAATTGACCACAAACATAAGACCTCTCTTTTATAAACATTGCAATTGATTAAAGTGGAAAACAGCCCCCTGGTTTAATGATGCCTGTAAAAGCGCTAGGGATGACTTAATTGACGCGGTGAAACTGAAATCTCCCATAGATGTAAAAAATAGCAGGAAGTTATACAAACAAAATAAGGCAAAAAAGGGACTGGGAGTCTGAAAAATGGAGCATGCTTTTAGAAACCGCGAAACAAAAGAATAGCCAACTCTTTTGGCACCTTTTGTCAAAGGGATCACCAAATCTGGAAGTAGAAACAGATTTCCATATACAGCCCCATGTGTGGGAGGAATATTTTGGGCAACTATTTGCAGGCCAGGGGTTCCCATATGACCCAGGCACACACATGAATTTTTTTGACTCAGTAACATCTGATGAAGATAACATCACAGTAGATGAAACTATCTTTGCCATAAATTCGTTGCAGAGTGGGAAATCCCCAGGCCTAGATAAGCTCCCACGAGACTTGTACAAAGCCGAACCGATCATATGGGCTCCCTTGCTCCAAACAGTTTTTAACACCATCTTGTCCGGGGGGGTATTCCCGGAAAGTTGGTGGGGCGCCAAAATTATTCCCATCCACAGAAAGGGCGACAAAGGGTCGCCTGGAAACTATAGGCCAATCAGCCTAATAGATGTCTCCCCAAAAATCTTTAGTAAAATCATCTTGACCAGAATCCAAAATTGGATTGAGGAAAAAAATGTCTTGTCAAATTTACAGGCAGGATTTAGGGCCTCCACAAGTACTACCGACCAAGTTTTTAGATTCCTCTTGTTAATATGGAAAGAAGTTACCATCAGAGGAGTCCATTTGTATGTAATATTTGGGGACTTAAAAATGGCCTTTGACTCTCTAGACCGGTCTCAACTTTGGCTAGCACTGAGTGAATTATAACTACCACCTTATTAACTTAGAATCCTGATTCGGTTACATCATGACACCTATGCTAAGGTCAAGTGGAATTCCAATGGCAGTCTGACCAATGAAATATCTTATCGGAAAGGCATTCACCAAGGTTGTGTCCTTGCCCCTACATTATTTACCCTCTACATTAATGGTCTAATAGGAGAACTCTATAATTGTGATGGCGATCCTCCCGAACTGGCAGGCAGCGTAGTGCATTGTCTGCTTTTTGCAGACAACACACTGCTTATTGCCAGAACACCTCAAGGAATCCAAAATCTCTTGAATAAATTTGCTAAAGCCTGCAAAGAAAAGGGCTTAGAAATAAACTGCTCCAAAACCAAATACATGACTTGTAATCCCTACAAATCCAACAAGGGCAAACTCTTGCTGGGCAGGCAAATTTTGGAGCAAGTCAAGTCCTTTGATTATTTGGGCGTTCGCTTCAGCGATAGACTGGTATGGACACCGCAGTTAGAAAAGAGTACGCTGACCCTCCAGCATGTTGATTGTGCCATAGTACGTAGTGCTAGGGCGACCCCCTACTGGCCAATTTTGCCTATTTTAGAACTTCACAGGGCAAAAAGTCTAGGAGTGGCCCTATACGGGGCTGACCTATGGGGGATGGAAAATCCTCGCCAAAAACAAATTCATCAGACCCATCATGAACATGCCAGTTAACACACCCCTCCTGCCGTTAAGACTTGATCTTGGTTTAAAACCTATAGACCACTGCGCTATTCTCAGGGCACTTTTGTTCTGGATAAGGGTATGGACAAGCAACACACAGGTCCCGTTGAAGGAGGCCATGGGCGAGCTGATTGCCCTGCACAAGCAAACAGGTTGCATTAAGTGGCTCAGCAAGATCAAGGACTGGTTTTCAAAAATAGGTTTGGCACAGCTCTGGGAGGAACCCGGGTCCATCACTAAATCTATGGTCCCCCTTGTTAAAAATAGGTTCTGGGAATTAAAGGAGGTTTTGGCTTCGAAATGTTTCGGGATGATATCGAACCACCCCAGGCATGAGCACTGTACACTCAATTTAGATACAGAGCTCTTTCTTTAAATGCAAGAAAAAGTACCTGGGGAAATGTGTCAGTTAATCCATTGTGCCCTTCATGCCACACTCTTCCTGAGACCCTTGAGCACTTCCTCTTTTGTTGCCCCTCCTATGCTGACCCTAGGAAAATCTGGATAGCTCTTGTCTGTCGCATTCTATCTTTTAATCGTCCCTCGGAAGCCACATGTATTTTTAGATCAGATACCACAAGTTGGGTAGTGTTTGCTATTTCGAGATTTTTGCTTTTCGCCTGGTGGAAAAAAATGGTAAAAAATGGGTACATTTGCCTCTGAACATTAGACTTGTCAATTTAGCCTAATTTGGCCCTTTGGTATGATCTTGTGCACCGTGTTTCTATACTGGAAGAATTATAAGTCTGTTTTATCTTACTGAACAATATTAATGAACATTTTGTAATGTAATTTTAACTGCTTTTATTCTGTTGTACTGTTTTCTATGATGTGAATGATCATATTTTTGACCGAATAAAGAAATATATATATATAGATCTATTATTAATTTATCACGATCAGCAAACACTCACAGCTTGAAATTCTGTAATTTCGGGAAAAAAAGAGCTAGTAGAAGGGCATCCTCTGTGAACCTACCTACCATGTGCTACAGGACAAGCTATTTCGTTCCTATTGACCTCCATAAAAGCCTTACAAATGTCTCTTCTCTCAAGGATGCAATTGAAGTAGAAGTATTTGTGTGTGTTTGTGTGTGTATGAGTGTCTGTGCTCATGATCTTTGCACAGTTTTGTGAGCAAGAAATGGCTAAAATATTGCATATATGCATTGGAATTTCAGGCTGTACATGTGAATACAAGACTGTACAAGGGAATCAGATAGAAGCCTAGCAAATGATGGAGGCACGTGAACGTTTAGGACTGTACATGGGCATACTGCATCTGTACATGTGGAGTGAGGCTGATCCTGAGTACAAATCAGGGTCAATAGAGTGAAAGAGTGCCACCTCCCTGAGCGCCCACCACAGCCTATGTAGCACAGAAATGACTTAATGAAGAGCAACAAACCATGGTCTGCAAAGTCCCATCCCTTGAGGCTTCTGATGAACTTCGAAAAGATAATCACAAAGTAAGAAACTGAGACAAAAACAGATAAAGAACAGTGAGAAGCCCACCTCATGACCTGAGGCTCATTTTATGCAGAGGAGGTTGATGAATATGGATAGAACCCAAAACAGTGTTCTTTCAGTTGACGATCTCAAAATAATGATAATAACTTTGGTTTACTTAGTGCTCCATAACACGCGTTCACTGTTTCTAAATGCTGTGAAGAACAGATGATACAAGTATCCAATTTTGGTGGACTCAGTTTTCCTACCTTGGAAGGACGAAGGCTGAATGGACCTTGCTGGGATTGGAAGTTGTGGCCTTCAGGTCACAACAGATGCCATCAAGTGAACATTTAAATCACCAAGTGTTCTCGCAGTCAAGTGTGATGTAATCTATGATGGCCAACACATGTTGTGATGTCATCAGAAATGTAGAGGGGAGAGGTACAATGTGTTCACCATTGAAACCATGAATGGAAACAATTAGGCTTCTTCTAAGTTCACATTGAAACCCTATGGCTTTATCAACCAGGTTTTGATGAATACAGTCTTTATGTTTTCACAATGCAACGAGACTCCTGCATGAAAAAACACACACATACACAAACCTATCATCAATACAAGTTAGAAACAATATCTCCTAGGAATCAACTAAGCACGGATCTACCCTACCATCACATTGTTTCTAGAACACTTGTAATGTAGCATTGATATAGGGCATTATACACCTAACAAGGCTAGGAAGTGCTCGTCTGCCACCAAAACACACTATGCTCAAATATCCATTCAACCATCAACACCACACCTAAACTATCTCTAATGTGCGGCCAAACAGCATGGTACCTGCAGAAGAGATACACCACAGATCTATGAGAATGACATCACCACCCAACCAAAGATGGACCTGAAGACAATAACTAGACATCTGACAGAGCTACAAGACCAGGTTAATGGCAAACATGACTATACCAATTCCACCAACCATATCTAACGTATGTTGATAGTTAATAGATTTCCATACTGTTTTTTAGATTTTAGTCAGTTTCCAGTTGAAAAAGGGAAGTTTCAGCACTGACCACATAGTCTTATTAATGTTATCAGAATTTTTATTTTTTTATTTTAACCTCCACTCCTATTCGGATAGTGCACCATCGTCTGTTCAGAAAAAGATGAACTTGTGTAATTGACCTTTACTTTTGGGTATCCATTATTTTGCTTTCTTTATGGTCTGGCTTGTCAGCAGTGCTGTTCTCAGACAATTATGTGAGAATCCCCAGGAGAGGAGCTTTGGCACGATCCACATGTTGGGAGCCTGGATTGCATATTTTGATTCTGCAGAAGTTGTGTGCTTCCACAAAAAAAGTGCGTGCCCTCCACCAGCTGTGATAATTCTGTTTATTATTTTAGATGTCCCATGCTGAGGTTTCTGGGGGAACACACATGGTATTGTAATTTTGTAAAAGTGAATTAAATAACTAGATACTTTAATATATTTGTCTTTCTCTGGCAGCATCACAGTTGAGAGGAGGGAAGTCATTAACCTACATCGATGTTTAGGTCTGGCTTGCTAGTCACTTGACCTTTTAACCTACACCAATAATATTCTACATTCCTTGCTTCCACACAAATCTATATGCTATTACTTGTTTCACCAGGGTCACATGCTTTGCAGTTTCTTTGCAACTGCAGATATTTGCTTTTGTTGTGGGAGGAAGGGATGTGGCTCCTGCAGACAGACACATGGTCTGATCAAATGTGAAACTAACTGCACCTCAGCCAGAGCCCTGGACATCTTTCTGACAGCAATTGCCTGACAACTTTGAGACAGTGTGGGGGCCAGTGCAGCCACGGGAGCTAGAGGAGACTTTGCAGACAGCACTGGAAGAGTACTTTTGGCATAATAAGTAAATCAAGGATTTTATGACACGGAGTGAATATTGCATGGGCTGCAGGGTAGGGTGGTGGGGAGCGGTGACAGGCTGCTTTAAAGGACAGAAGGCTGCGCTGCAGCCCTCCTCTCACCCACTTTTTTTGAGAGAACCTCATGCTCTGCCCTTCAAACATGACCCAGAGAGTTTTAACTGTTCCCTGTAATGCATTTACTTATGCTGAGGCAGAGTGATTTAAATGTCCCAGGACTTTTATTTATTCAAGCACTGCATGCACCATAAAAAGAAACTGCATTTTAGGATAATATTGTATTATACTGTAACATTCACATAGCGGATACTATCAAAATATGGGCACTGTAGGAAAACCATCTTTTCTGTGAGATCACCTCGTATGTTTCTCCGTTTGCTGGACCCTATATGTTTTGCTGCAAATTTTCTTTCTAACCAGTACTAAAGTGCCTGGGCTCCCCTTTTAAACATGGTTAAATTGGCACGTTCCTAATTGGCATGTATAACTTACATATAGGTTACTAGTGTATTATTGTGAGAAATTGGGTTGTTGGATGACTGAGGTATCATTCTTGGACAAGCAGCAACCACAATCCTTATCAGGGTGAGGCACAGACCAAGCCTAAATTAACCTGTGCTCAACTCTCTGGTAGCTTGGCACATACCAGTCAGGCTTAACTTAGAGGCAAAGTGTAAAGTATTTTTGCAACACTTGAAACAGTAATACAGTGAAAAACACCACACAAAAAGGATCCCACACCAAGTTAAAAAACAGAGAGTTATTTACCACCAAAATCCAGTCATTACAACCAGAGATATTCAATTTTAAATGTTTTAGTGAAAATAGTTCCAAAAAGCTCAAATTGCCAACTGTTGTTATCTGGTCACACTGGACCGGGATAATGTCACAGGTTCAGGCCAATAGTGATAGAGCACAGGCCGGCTACAGGGACCCATCTAGGTCTGCTGAACACTTTACCTTAAATCCTGGTGAGAATTCTGTGAGGTGTTGCTTTGCAAGAATTTATGTCGCCTGGTGCCGGTTCCGATGAAGCTGTGTGGTGGAGCCTTGCGTCACTTCCAACAAGCTGTGTGACATAGCATGGCGGGACTCTGCATCGCTTTGCATCTCATCTGATGAGCTGGCTGCTGTGCGGCGATGCTCTGCGTTGTACGGCATCGATTCTGATGAGGCTGACAGATGTGCGATGAGGCTTTGCATCTCTTCACGTCAGTTCCATCTGTGCTTGCAGAAGCACCTTCACGCATGGCAGCACTCACAGATAGCAGAGTCCAGGTGCTCGGTCCAAGGTTGTTCAAAACTTGTTATATCCCTGAGGTTCTGATCAGGAGGCCCGTCATCTAGCCCTTGGGGTTACTTTGGGGTCCTGGGTTCAAAGTTGTGGGTCCAGTCCTTCTCACCAAGACAAGAGGACAGCAGCGATCAGGTCAGCATAGCGGTGGAGCAGACTTTCAGAGCAGCAGTCCTTTAGAGCAGCAGTCCAGAAGAGTAGTAGCCCTTTCACAAGCACAGCACCACATCTTCCTGGCAGAATATCCACAGGTCCAGAATTGTACTGACAAGTTGGCGCCTGAGGTCCAATATTTATACCTAGTTGTGCATTTGAAGAGGGAAGAAGCTTCTAGGGGCTTCCCGTCAAAGTCCCCAGGCATTCTGTCATACCTCTTCTCACTCCAGACTAACTAAAAGGGGTATGCAGCCCTTTGTGTGGAGGCAATATACAGCCTATTTAAGTGTAAGTTGGACTGTGCCCAGCTCCTCCTCCCCATCCTGCCAGAGACGGCCTTTCCATGCATCCTTAAGCTCTCTATTGTGGGTGGCTGTCTAGGAGGAATACACAAAGCCCACTGTCAACTACACCTAGTTATGTGACCCTGGGACAGGCTGCAGGCCCCAGATAGCTAAGGCAAGAAAATGCCAACTTTAAAAAATGTGTAGGGGGAGGAGCTACGCTAGCAAACAAGATGGCCGCGTAAGCTCCCGGCTCCGCCGACCTCCGACTCCCGCCAGCAGATCCTGTCAATTATCCTGTTTTTGCGCCCTGCCTCCGTGTATATGAACCTGCCGAGAGATTAAGGGTGCAATCCCGAGATTTCTACCTGTTCGGTAGACAAAGATACGTCGAGTGGCAGTTTACGGCCTAGATCAGCTTGGAAACCGGGGTCTCGAGTACTAGCCCAGCCGGGTTTCAATCGAACAACATCGGCTATGGTGTTGTGACAGGGTCCGGTCTTCCGTCGTGGAGGATTTTTTGGATCGATATTGACGACGTTTGGCTGACTTGGTAACTAATGCAGGAGGGGTGACGATTCCCAATTGAAATGGTGGTCGGGGGTCCCTGCCCGGTGGCCCGGTTACGGCGAGTGCCGGTGTTCGCTGGGTTGGGATCTCCACCTGCGGTGGCAAACTTTGGATATTTCTGCAACTATCGACAAGTCACCCTCTGCAGTTTTCCATTCCCTCTCAGCTTGTTCCCCGCAGGGAGACCGGGCTCTCTGGGGGACGGAATATGATCGACACCCAGCGAAAAGTGGCGAAACGGATCGAAAGTGACCCCTCATTACGAACTGTGTTGGCAGCCATAGGGTCGCTTCATGTTTACGTCGAAGCCCGCATTCAGGGAATGATAGCGCGCTTGACTGATATTGGAAGGCTTGGACCGGACCCTGTTCCACTACAAGAAACGAAACGACTCGAGATACCCAAGATGGCCAGTTCGATGGAGAAAGCAGACCCCGTACTTTGGGAAGTGTTGGAGCCTCTGACCAGTATTTTGGGCGATGAGAGAAAGCTGGATGCTGCAACTGGATTGTCAGGCCTACGATCGTTGCCGACTATGGAAAGACTACTTGATGTCCTCTTTCCGGAGACTTTTGATGAGAACTATTATAGATCTGAAACTGCGTCACTCCCCTATAAATCTGCGCCGCTAAGATGGCGGACGAAACAACGTTGGGATTTCATCATGGTGAGGGGAGTCTGTGGACCTGACGGAGTTCTCAGCACTTACATTTCTCTGCTGTATATTGATTTGAACATTGGTACGGCTACAGCGTGCTTGGACTATCCTGTGGCAAATGCAGTTCGTCCGGAAGAGGCTCACACGTCTGATCGGAAGGGTCAAGGATGATGCTGAGAGACTGGGTTTGACCTTGATTATTGCTGGACATGGGGTTTGCTACTATGGTGCTTTCGGGAGGATGGGCGGTGCTTGAAGTTTCCCTTGTTCCGACACGTATTGTTGCCTAATAGATTTTTTGACCACAGTCCGGGGACTCTTGAATCTGGCGGGAGGGAGGGGAGACCGGGAGCTTGTACGAATATGCCCTCCTCCATTTCTCTTAGTTTATAGTATTTAGTTAGTTGGGGCGACAGGCCCGCTGCTAGTTGGGGTTAGGCGAAAGCCATATGCAGGGGTGCAGGGTGGGGGGAGGTTTTTTTATTTTGTCTTCTTTCGTGTTTTTATGGTTTCTTTTTCGCACTCTCTTTCACTTTCCTTTTCTAAGTATATTTGGTGAAACATCCTGACTCTGACTGTATTCTAGTATTTGGTGCTCATGCTTTTTAATGATCCTGATTTATGGGTGGCAGGCTCTGAGGGTTTACGCGTGAGGTGGATTGTATATGGTACTGTTGCATATCCTGTTTTCTGACGTCGCTGTTGCCATCTCAACCATTCTTTTGTCGCTGAGAATTAATCCTGTTATTACGCCTGTACGCCTTATTTTATGTCTGTATGTATTGCACCTGATATGTCTATTTCTTTCTCTGTTTTGAAAATAATAAAAACAAATATAAAAAAATAAATAAATAAAATAAATAAATAAAATGTGTATTTTTTAAAACTGCAATTTAAATTCCGACTTCACCATAAGTTCGGATTTTGCATTACAATTCCAAATACACCAAATTTGAACTGGTTGCATGCTCCCAATGTGAAATTACAGCTCATTAAAGGAAATAAGGAAACTCCAATGCTCTCCTACGGGAGAGGTAGGGCTTGCAGGAATAAAAAATAAATTAAAGATGTTTTCACTACCAAGACATGTACAACTTAAACATACATGTCCAACTTTTTAAATACACTGCACACACTGCACCCTGGGCCTACCCTAGGGGTGACCTAAATGTATTAAAAAGGAAGGTTTGGGCCTGCAAAGGGTATGCCAGGTCAAAATGGCAGTTTAAAACTGCACACACATGCTTCAATGGCAGGCCTATAACATGTTCAAAGGGCTTCTTACTTGGGTGGCACAATCAGTGCTGAAGGCCCACAAGTAGCATTTAATTTACAGGCCATGGGTACAGGTAGCACCACCTTACTAGGGACTTACAAGTAAATTAAATGTGTTAATTGGGTACATCCCAATCTTACCATATTTTAGGGAGAGAGCACTTTAGTACTGGTCAGCAGTGGTAAAGTGCACAGAATCGTAAGGCCAGCAAAAATGAGGTAATCAAAGCAGGAGGTCTAAAGGTAAAAGGTTAGGGGGAAACCCGTACCAAGGATGCTGGGCCTAATAATGGCACAACATCTATCCAGGACCTGTCAGTTAAATGTAACTAGTGGACTGCAGCACCTATTGTGCCATCCACTACAGTGACAGTGTAAAACATGGGTTCAGGCCTACCATTGTAGCCTGATAGTGTAGTGTAGTTCCTATATTCCCAATAGGCTCTGTGCATTGGAATAATATAAACAGCAGTGTAGACGTAGGACTGAGGTCGACTAGGTCTCTACTGACTATATTAGACTTAATTAGTTTTGCCAGCTAGCTCAGAGGTCACTAGAAACTTTCTCGAATGTTCAGGAAAGAGTTAACTCTCCGGATTTAGACAAGAAGGGATTAGCTTCTGACAACCGCATAAACATGACAACTTTGCTCCCTCAGAATAAAGAGTGTATCTCTAGAGTCGTGTGAAAACAATAGACGGTTATTTCACTCAGTCAATAGTGCATACTTAGTTTCACCAGAGTATAGAGAAATAGAGAGACGGGCGAATTCAATAAAAGGTGTTATTTATTGAGCAGTCTTCTTTCTCATGCAAGAGAAATGAATTGCCACATTTGCAATACTTATCATAAAGTAAAGTGCGTACAGTAAAAGGAGTATTATGAAATAATACTGTAAAAGCATTAATATGGTTTCTTAGCCATATGATACTTTAAAATGGATAAAATAAATACATACATAAAAACATTGACTAACGTACTCAACTGGTGCTTCTAATCTACGCCTACCCCGGTGTACCTGACCTAAGCCTAATACGTGGGAAGGAGTAAGTAAGTTGCAGTTTTAAGTTAAGTTGGTTTTTTGCCAAGGAATCTGAATCAAGAATTCTCTCAAGGGTTTAGTCAGCTCCGTACCTTGGTAATAGAATGTAGGAGGGCTTGTATCTCTCTCTCAGGATTCAATCTCCCAGCAACCCGCAAGGGTGACTGGAAACACCGGAGCTGGATTTTCTCAGCTAGAGAAAAAGACAGCGTCTCTCTCAGTGCGTCAAGGGAGGGTCGGCTTCCTTCGGCTCTCGCATCAGCTGGGCTTCCGGGCAAGTAGATAGCCGCTCTGCTCCAAACCACCGTGTGTTTGCTTAAGGCAATGTTGGTATATTTATACCTGAAAGGTGCCGGGTTTGACGTAAGGTTGGACATAAGACGTCACCAAGAACTAACAGTTCTTTCTGACTCTAGGAGTTCTTGTGCAAATCAAAACAAGAGCAGGGGGATTTCCCGGGCTGCTGGAGGCTAGGTTTGTTTAAAGAACGCTTTGTACTTTCTAGGAGTCTAGGGGAGTAGACTTGCCGTATTTGGACTGCATGGGCTATTACTAAATATGGATATGATTCTTATGCCTCTATAAGGATATTATTTATTATAGCCACATCAGGGCATAAATCGGGAATATCGAATTAGGGTCCTAGATAGAAACACAACACCCACTCCACGAATTAATGTCCATCATTACTAAAAACTAAGCAATATTAAACATAACGATGCATGTGTGTTTTCCAACCCACCCCAAAATACATAAATTGCATTTGAAATGGTATATGGCAAATACACGAAAATGAGTATTGCTACTGTACGCTTTTCAAGCAGTGTTATCATTCAGTTAAATGCATATATATATCAGCTGAATGAATTGCGAAAATTACACATGAAATGGCTCTGTATAGAGAAAAGAAGGTCGAGACCATTCCATCACATATTTATGCAAATGCTATACATGTGCCAGAGGCTGAGGTAAAATATTGTCTCTAGAGTTCCTAAAATAGAAGCTCTGTTCTCTAAGAATAGTTCTACTTTAAGCAGAGTACTTTGTGCCAGAAAAAAGGGTAAATATTTTGGAAGGGAAAAAAATTATAATTTCGCTTTCAGGGGAAAAAATAGTTCCAAATGTTTTCAGCAGCTGTGTTTATCAAAAACTGAAGGCCGAATTCAGAGTTCAGGGAACGCTGTGTGCTCATTGTTTTTCAAAAAGTTATTCTCGTTTGTTCAGGGGAGAACATCATATCAGACAGACTTGCAAAAAATTGGTCTACAACATCAGGTAAAAGTTCGACCAAGTTCGAAAATGCTGTAATTGTGCATATGTGAGAATGATTGCTATCATCGATGTCAGGATCAGCAATGCTCACAGAAGGTTGTACCTGTTTGGTGCTGCTTTCCTCTTGTACTTCACCGCCACCTACTTGTAGTGGTGAAGTCTCAACGAATGCCGTCATCAGAATAGGTAACCGCTGGGGACAACACGATGCATGAGTCGTTACCGGACATAGCAAAGTATCGATATCCATTGTTACTGCTGATGGTAGTGTAAGACAGACGTCCAACACGCATTCTTCTCCGCATAGCATACATCGAAGCACAGGTAAGATGCAATCTTGCCAGATTGGTCTGAATGAAAGAAACCAAGTTGTACTTGGATCTCTTAGCCGGGCAAATCCGAGGACTTTAGTGATGCGGTCCCGGTAGCGTATAGCTAGGATCGTTTCTCCCATCGTTGCTGGAGTCTTGTCTGTGGCTTAGCTTGCCATATCGGAGCAGAAGGATCAAAAATACAATTCCTGCTACGAGTCCCAAAAGAAGAGGCAGACCGCCAAATAACGAATGCACAAAATTCAGGATAATGCCCAGAACTGTTTCAAAGGGTGCTAACAGTCCTGAATTTTTTTTCCTAAATACATGTGCGATGACACTGGTATCAGACATGTTTAAAATTTGACCTAACATTTCTACAAAATGCACGGGTCAATTTGTTGATAATAGGGAATGTATCTCTGCCGCTGTCCTTGCAACTTGCAGTTCATACGTCTCTTTGGACGAGGTTAAAGGCACAGTTGTCTGTAAAATAATAGACTTCATTCTGCTTAAAGTATCAATTCGAATAGAAGAGATATTCAAAGAAGGCCATATTGCCGCCTCCATGTCTGGATTGCTGTTTGGATACAATACTTGCATACAGCAAGTGACTATGGAACTAACGCTCACAAGATAGGCTTTTCCTGGCACCATGCCACAACAGCTGTGATCACTTATTAGAACGTAGCTGCCGTTGGAAAGCTGTCTAAAGAATGGCTCTATCTGTGTTGCAGGAGTGCCGTGCGGGTGACATGAAAGGTTATTTGAAGACCCTTCGCAGGCTCCATGCAAGTTAATACCTTGACATAGAAGTGTACCGCTTAGTGATTTTTTACAATTGTTACCACTAAGAAATACCTCCTTTTTCCCTTCACTATAACATTTGTGTGTATAAGGTAATTTCCATGTTGACTTGATGCATCCTTTACCCAACCTTTCATACAGGCCTGCTGGTATATATTTTTGGCAATACTTAAACTGGAAGTTGTTATTGGGATTGTAATCGTTCCATGTATTATCCATTCAATGACAGGTCTTTCTGACATTGTCAATGGTAATCTCTCAAGTTTTTCAATGCTCAGAATCGTATAGTCTGCTCCTTTTTGTGCCAAACTGATTTGTTTATCAGTGAGGTTAAAGGTAGAGAATAATGACGTTGTGTTGATTAAACGCCATGGCACGTAGCCTGAACGCAGATTTTGCAACGTCCAGCCAAGCTGTATAATAGAACGTAATTGGGACTGACCATGTTGTAACATTAGCAAGTCCTGCTCTATTATATCAATAGCAGATGATACAATGCTGTCCAGTGAATACATTCTGGAGGACAGAGTCGTTAACCCATTGTCCACTACAGAAAGTGATTTTTTCAAATTAATACGATCAATTTCTCGTATTTTTTCAGCTGTTTCAATTTGTGTTACTTTCCAAGCCTCGTTGTAAGCGGCGTATATGAAACGTTTTTGACGCTGTTTGCGTGGTCCCAGTATGAAATCATGCAAGTAAAGTCAAGTGTTGCTTAATTTCAGCCAGTGTGGATTTTTTTAGCCACTCAAGGCATAGTTTCCCTACACTGTATGTTGTAACTATCCCTGGATGTTGTCTCTGGGAATATCTTGGGTCTGGCCTGTTCAGTTTTAACCCCTGTATTTTGTTCAGGAATCTATCTTGACAGTTATTTGTGTCTGTGGGCCAGATCAACCATTTTTTTCAATCAGGATTTGTTCTGTTTTGGTGTAAAATATGGGATACGTCTATCTCCACATCTGTAGTGCTATTACTATTAGGTATGGGCTTCGGAATAGACGGTTTATTTAAGTCTTTTATCTTGGCTAGACCAAGACAGGTTGTTTGCTGAATGGTGTCATTCAGGAATATTAATTGTTCTGGGATCATGCACGCTCTAAATAATGCTTCTAAACCTTGGACCTGCCATTCTTTTGTACCCCAGATGTTTTTTGTTTCAATGTTGTTTTTCCAGAATTCAAAACCAAATGTAGTCATTTTTTCATAAAATGTTTCAGAATAAATCAATTTAGTATTTGTCAACATTGTTTTCATTCCTGTCTTATTTAACATTTTAAAATAAAACGTTTCTGCATCACTTGTGTTAAACCCTGAGAAGTATGGGAATTTCTCATAAAATGTTTTCGAGCTGCCTTTAGGCGGTGTTGCACAATGTTCCCATTGGTTATAATTAAAAACATTTCTAGGTTGAGCAGTTTTATGCAAATAGTGATGACCATAGTGATTATAACAGCACATTTCTTCATAATTTGATGAACCCTGCAAATAATCATGTTCTGTGAATTTAGCTGACATTACTAAATCTGACATCATATTATTAATATTTTCAAAGTCCCAATCATCAGAAAAAGTACTTGGTTTTCCAAAATCACTTAATGAAACCTTGAACTGGTGTGGATATTTCAAGAGCTCAATCGGGCCATAAATGTCATAATCCGTTTTGTCCCATGCTACCCCACCGGGTATTGGATTGGCTGTGATTTTCACTGATGACAGTTCTCTTTTCTCGATGTGAGATGACTTGTGATGCTTTAGGAGCAAGTTGATGTTCTGACTTGCTGTGTCCATTGTACTGTATTTTCCTTCAATGAATTTTCCCAAACAAAGAACCATGATGAGCCAAAGCAGGAGGAAAAGTACACCTAAAACAATCCAAAATTCAATCCATGGAGAAATCAGATAGGTTTCTTTGAGTTGATGAAAGAGTTCAGTTACTTTGTTTTTGAAAGTTTTTGTTGCTGGCGTTTCTTCATGTTCACTTGGATCATCAGAAAAGTCATCGAAATTGTTGAAGTAGCCAGATGCAGTTCTGTCAATTGTTGGAATTGCTTCCGGATTTTCTTTAGTATTTGGATCTTTCTTGGAGACATTAGTATAGTCCGATGCTACATCATTGTAGACAGGTGTTTCTTGACGAACTGTTGCATATATGGGTTTCAAGAGGCACAAGTTCCATGGCTTTGTTGCATAGTCCTTTTTTATTCACTGCAGGTTTATCAAAAGTGATTAGTCTTTCAGTTTGAACCTCTTGGATTGTAGCAAGATTTGGTCTTCTGCTATTTCTTGGGAGTCCACTGGGCCTACTACTTATTATTGGCCACATGATCGTGGTTTTACCAGGTCGATGGATACAACTCGGTTCTCCTTTTTACCAGCAAGGGGCGGTAGTACTACTGATCTTGTTCCTCTGACAGCTAAGACAGGTACTGCTTTTCTGTAAGAAGGCCCAAATTCCTTCTTCACCGCGATCTTTTCTCTGACCAGATCCCCAATCTTTGGAATCCAGACAGATCTTGCTGGGACAGGTGGTTTTTCTTCAGTGGCTGTTGGCTTTAACTTTATATTACTCAGACTTCTTCTTGTTTCATTTAAGTCCTGTAAAACAGCCAAACGGTCTTTGATATCAAAGGCTTTTTCTTCTACCACTGAAGTGTGACAATCAAGATCCTGAATATGCATTCTAGTACCGAACAATAGTTCGTATGGTGTGAAACCTTTTAGAGAATTTGTTGGCAGATTATTAAGACTACGTTGGACACTTGTTAAATGTTTGACCCACCCATCCCCCGAACCTAATACCCTCGCCGTTATAGATTACTTTATGTCCCGGTTTTTTCTTTCCACTACCGCATTTCCCTCGGGATGGAATGGAGAATAGTACCGCAATGCAATGCCCATGCTGGCCATGGCCTCCTTGTAAGCCCTAGAGCTAAACGCAGGACCCTGGTCAGAATGTAGCATGCCAATTGCGTATGTGCCGATAAAGACTCGCAAATCTTTGTATAACAGTTCTGGCGTCAGCCGAGGTCCGGGTCACAACTGCGATCTCTGTTGCAGTCTGGACAATCCTTTGCAAATTTGTAATTTTGCAGGCTCATCCCCAGACACCAGTATTCTGATTGTAATTCTTTTAGAGATTTCATGATCTCTTGGTGCCTTAGACCCAATCCCATGTGTGCACCTTCAATCAAGAAGACTCTCCTGGTGGTGTTTGGAATTACTCTGTCCCCCACTCCAGGGATTTGAGCAAAAGGAACGGAGTTTGCATCTATTATGTATGTATAATTGAGTGGATAGCCGAGAGGTACCGCTGCATAGTCGCTTTTTAATGAGGCTTTTACCGCTAACATGGTTTCTCCGTCTATGTATTTTTTAGAACGCTTTTTTGTGGCTACGGAAGCCGGTTGAACAGCTTCCGCTGTGGCTCTGTTAGCCAATGAATTCCCTGCAACGTGAACGCCATCACGTTGATGACTCAGTGTATGGATCACGTGAGTCTTTTGTAGTTCTTTCTGCAAAAGCACTACTTGTTCCCAAAGCTTTTTATGCTTTATTGTGGCACCTGTGTCATCTTTGTAACCATTTTTGATCCATGTCTGCATGTCATTATTGTAAGACTTGACGCAATAATGCGAATCGCACACTATTAGTGTGGGGAATTCACGATCGGCATTTTCAAGCGCCATCTTTAAAGATCTTATTGCAGCTCGCTGAGCTGAACAGTTTCTGAGTGATTCAATTTTGGTGACTATTGGTCTGAATTTACCAAAGCGCCAGTGACCTTTAACAATCGCGCACGCTGCGTTGTAGGATTTTTTTCTCTACATCGTAGTGTTGTGCAAATCTGTCTATGTAGATTACACATGTGTACTGTTCGAGAGGCAGAATTTCGATTGGCAGAGGATATTCTTCTTCATATTCTAGATCTTCTAGTTTTTTCATTTTCGGGTCAATATAGTATTTCACGTCTTCTGCAGCAAGATAATTTTCCCATTGTATCCATTTTGGATCTAATGCCACAGCAGTCAAATTGCGTGGGCTTGTTAATGCCTCAAGGGCTGATTCTGCTGTTAAAACAGTTATTCTTCTCCCTTGGGCTTGGGCTCTTTCTTTTGCTTCAGCAGTTTGAACGGCTATTAGAATCTTTTCAGTAGAACTGAATTTCATTTCAGCTTGTGTGTACAAGTGTGATTTGTAAGCTATTGGTACAGTTTCTCCCTCATTAGAGGTTAGGTACGTGAATCCGCATCTTCCTGGGATGACTCGGATTACAAGGTTGCGTACGTTTTCGCGAGTTTGCAATTTAGTTTTAGCTAACATGTCTGTTTGCAATGATCTTAAAATTTCTGTGTGTTTCTGAGTCCAATTTATTGGTTTGAAATCAGGTTTTATTAATTCATAGAGAGGTTTAACCCTCTCTGCATAATTTAGAATGTATGTTCTTCCGAAATTCAGAAAACCTAGTATTGATTGTAAGTTCTTCAGCGTTTTAGGTGCTTGGAGTACAGCACACTTCTCTAAGAATTTGTCTGCTAGGCTTTTGCCTTCACTTGATAATTCATATCCTAAAAATAGCACAGTTAGATGGGCAATTCGTGACTTTTTAAAGTTGAATTTGTAACCCTCAGCTGCAAACCCAAGTATAATGGTGTTCACTCTTTTAAAGTGTGGTTCCAGGTCATCATCTGTGAGATAGATGTCATCGACATAAGATAATGCCTCATCCTCATATATTTGTAGTAACTCTGTTACTCTTGCTGAGAATAATCCTGGGCTATTCTTGAATCCCTGTGGGAGTCGACAGAAGTGTTTTTGCGACCCCATTATTGAGAAAGCGGTCAAATACCTGCTTTCAGGTGCAATGTTTTGACAAAAGAATCCATTAGAGATGTCTAATGTTGTTTTATATTTTTTACGCACGATGTTATTCATTAGTGCTGCACTGTGTGAGTTTTGTACTGCAAATGTTTTGCAGCAGGAGTTTAGGTGTCTGTAGTCCAAAACTAGACGATATGAATCGTCTGGCTTGGAGACAGGAAACAAAGAATTGTTCATTTGTGAGGTGCATGTTTCAATCACCCCCTGATATTCAAGTTGATCTCCCTGACTTGCTTTTTAGCTTCTTGTTTAACTGGGTACTGCCTTTGTGCAGTGGGTTGATTTTTTAACTGGATTTTGTGAGGAGGAGAATCCTCATCCCATCCTACATGATTTTTATATAAAGCAGGAGCTTCGGCTACTGCCCATTTTCTTGCTAATGTGTATTTTTTATGAATTGGAATATGATTTGAGAAGGCAGGCATAATCATTTCTTCGCCATGAGGGCACTCCCTGACAAACTCTGGTGGGCAGTCTTTCTCAGCTAACAGGATGTCATAGCCTTTCGAAAGGTTATCCCAAAAGAGACCCCTTACTTTCCTAGTCTTGTCCCCCTCTATACGTAATGTTATTTCGTATAACTTATGGGGTTTGTTAACTCTAGTGTCTGCAGTTTCCACTTGAATGTATTCATTCGTGTCCACTGTCTCCAGAAGATTCATCAGGATCTTGGGAGCTATGGTCACTTCTGCTGCGCTGTCTAGCATTGTCTGGGCCCACTCTCCGTTTTTCAGTTGTGTCCTCAGTATCCTTGGCATGTTTTATTATTTTAATACTGGCTACCTTCTTTCTTGGAAATAGTAATTTTTTACTTTGATGAGCAGGTTCCTTGTCTTTGGACTTGACGTGCTCTTCCTTGTCTTCTTTCCGATTTCTGTGAGGAAGTCTGAAAAGATCGAGAGGGACGTGTATCAATATCTTGATATCTATCAGGTTTTCTCAATTTATCCCTATCTCTAAGGTTGTATCTTTTCTCAGAGGGCTCCCTCTGGGGAGACTTGTGTCCTGGGTCTGGAGATCTTTCTCTCCGTTGAAGAGACCTTCCTCTGGAATCGTTTTTCTCTGGGAGTGGATTGCTTATTACCTTCCCAACTCTTTTTTGGAATGTTTAGATTATTTTTAATAAATGTTTTTTCAGGATTTTCAGTTAGTTGGGGTTTTACTGGTTTCCCACCCAAACTATCTCTACCTAGTTCTTCATAGGATTTTTCTATGATTCTGGCAAGTTCAAAAGGTTGTTCTGCTATATCTGTTTCTTTCAATTTCTGGCGGATCGCCACAGACGCTGCTTCTGCTTTTATGTTGCCTAATAATATAGCCGAGACCTGCTTGAAGTCTTTCAGTAATTTCATACCCAGAGTTAAAGCAGGTTCTGGACCGTATTCATTTTGAATCTGTCATAGTACGTCTGGTATAACCGCCATGGACAGAACACCATGTGTTTTTGTGTAAATTGAAGTGTCACAGTTCTCCACATGTGGTGTGATCCCCATTGGAAGACAGATGGTCAGAATTCTGTGTTTCTCAGTAGGCGTAGTATCAGGAAATACTGCCTCTATTTGAGTGATTTTTTGTGCTAACCAGAATGGAATTTGTTCCCGTTTTGCGGGTATTTTGCCAATGGCTGATTGTATATTCTGTGGTGTGATTTTATTTGTGTTCCCCTGGTGAGGGGTGGTCTGTGGAATTTTTATTGCTGGTTGGACTGTTGAAGTCCGCATTACATATTGGACCAATTGTCTATGTATTGTAATTAGCAATTTTAGCTGAGCTAAAAGTTCCTGGACTGACATTGTTTCAATGTCTGGATGTGGTGTGTAGCTGGCTAGAACCGGCCACGTGGCTCCTGGTCTACCTAGTGGACCGAGCCTGCTGATGTGATTTTGATGTTTTAGGGCGCCATTAAACCAGAGCAGGTGCTCTTGGTAAGTTAGTGGGATTTCAACGTCCTCGAAAGGAGCGTATACATCCGGAGGTTCCCCTATTTTGTAATAGTGGAATTCGTGTGTTACAGCATGTGCTGCTGGAAAATTTATCCATGAATAGAATACCTCTGTCTGCCGATATTCATGGGCCTCTACCACGAATATGACTGTACCACCTCGTGATGATACTCCATTTTCTATACGTTTTTTAGTTATAGTTCTTCTTACATTTACCGGAATGATTATAGCATTCGGGTCTTCATCTTGGAGACTTGTGTCATCCGCTAGGAGTTGAGCTGCTAATCTAGCTCTCTCCCTTTCATCGTCACTTTCCGCCATTTGCTGACTGAAAGTTTGTTGCAGAGCAAGTTTCAAGGAAACAAAGATTAGGTGCACAATATTTTGGAACACTGTATCCTTCAACGTTGACTAAACCAAAAACTATACATAGGAATCTCTTCCTACTAAGTTCCGGCGGATTTTAACCTTTTACCCACTCCAGACGTCTTTTGGAGTTTTTTACGGGAAAAAGGGTCTGTGTGAAAAAGCACGACTGAGTTACTCTACTGTCTTGCGTTAGATTATCGCCTTACCAAACGTTGGGCGCCATGTAGTGTAGTTCCTATATTCCCAATAGGCTCTGCGCATTGGAATAATATAAACAGCAGTGTAGACGTAGGACTGAGGTCGACTAGGTCTCTACTGACTATATTAGACTTAATTAGTTTTGCCAGCTAGCTCAGAGGTCACTAGAAACTTTCTCGAATGTTCAAGAAAGAGTTAACTCTCCGGATTTAGACAAGAAGGGATTAGTTTCTGACAACCGCATAAACATGACAACTTTGCTCCGTCAGAATAAAGACTGTATCTCTAGAGTCGTGTGAAAACAATAGACGGTTATTTCACTCAGTCAATTGTGCATACTTAGTTTCACCAGAGTGTAGAGAAATAGAGAGACGGGCGTTTGCAATAAAAGGTGTTATATATTGAGGAGTCTTCTTTCTCATGCAAGAGATATGAATTGCCACAGTTGCAATCCTTATCATAAAGTAAAGTGCGTACAGTAAAAGGAGTATTATGAAATAATACTGTAAAAGCATTGATATGGTTTCTTAGCCATATGATACTTTAAAATGGATAAAATATATACATACATAAAAACATTGACTAACGTACTCAACTGGTGCTTCTAATCTACGCCTACCCCGGTGTACCTGACCTAAGCCTAATACGTGGGAAGGAGTAAGTAAGTTGCAGTTTTAAGTTAAGTTTGTTTTTTGCCAAGGAATCTGAGTCAAGAATTCTCTCAAGGGTTTAGTCAGCTCCGTACCTTGGTAATAGAATGTAGGAGGGCTTGTATCTCTCTCTCAGGACTCGATCTCCCAGCAACCCGCAAGGGTGACTGGAAACACCGGAGCTGGATTTTCTCGGCTGGAGAAAAAGACAGCGACTCTCTCAGTGCGTCAAGGGAGGGTCGGCTTCCTTCGGCTCTCGCAACAGCTGGGCTTCCGGGCAAGTAGATATCCACTCTGCTCCAAACCACCATGTGTTTGCTTAAGGCAACGTTGGTATATTTATACCTGAAAGGTGCCGGGTTTGACGTGAGGTTGGACATAAGACGTCACCAAGAACTAACAGTTCTTTCTGACTCTAGGAGTTCTTGTGCAAATCAAAACAAGAGCAGGGGGATTTCCCGGGCTGCTGGAGGCTTGGTTTGTTTAAAGAACGCGTTGTACTTTCTAGGAGTCTAGGGGAGTAGCCTTGCCGTATTTGGACTGCATGGGCTATTACTAAATATGGATATGATTCTTATGCCTCTATAAGGATATTATTTATTATAGCCACATAAGGGCATAAATCGGGAATATCGAATTAGGGTCCTAGATACAAACACAACAATAGTAGCAGTGGAAAAACTGTAAATTGACCGTCAAAATAAACCATTTTGACAGGTCACAACCTCCCTTTTACATATTAATCAATCACCCCTTTATAGGGCTTGTGCCCACAAGGTAGGTTGCATGGTATTTAAATATATGGAATGTAGAAATGTAATGTTAATATGTTCTTACATAAGCTATTTTTTACTGTGGTAGACATAACGGTCCTTTGTAAAAAACAAAAAAATGTGCAGAATAAAAAATACAAACCTGTATCTCAGGAATGGGACTAGCTAAACAAATAAATATACATCTACTTTTTATAGCTATAAAAATGCAATGCAATGGTGAACTCAAATATATAACATATGCTAGGGAAAATGTACTTTTTGGAACTTATCTTTACCTGCCCGAAGCTCCTGGAGGCTAAATTTGCATTTGCTCTCCCACTTTCCCCAGCCATTTGAATAGCTGTGGAAAAGCAGTAAAGGGTCTCCCAGGAGCTGCAAAGTGCCTCCTGGGAGCAAACAATAGGCTGACCTTAATGGGCACAGATGACCCCTCTGACAGAATATGCAGGGTGAGGCTGTAAGCATCTTTTTTTGACATTACAGTGTCACATCAGGCTTGAATGCAAAATACTGATTGGCAGGTGTGCTGGGTTTACATATAACACTTTGAGGCAGACTTGAAAGGAAGGGAACTAGGATGCCAAAACATTTCTTGTGTGCCCACTGTTTATTTGCTGGAAACCCTACTTTTGTTCTGCCAGACTTCTGTCTGTGGATTTTTACATATAACACTGGGGGCAAGTGTGCAAGAAAGGGAAACAGGAGGCCAAATAATTTGTTGTGTATCTACTGTCTGTTTGCTTGAAAAAACCTACTTTTTTCTACCATACTTCTGTCTCTGGGTTTATTGTAGGTACGGTGACTGCCCCAAACTGAATTTTAGTGGTAGATATGGGAGGACTCTATGATTTCCATCTTATTCTTCAGTCCCACAGCCCTCCAAGGCTTGAGTTTAGTGCGGTCAAAGAATTGTGCCATCTTGAAAATTCCCAAAGTGGGTGGGTTTGGCACTGGAAACATGTAGTCTATTGGCTAGAGCGTACTGAAGAGTCACTCTTAATCACTAGCTCTTGCTAGTCATAAATGTGGGATCTCCAGACACTCGTCCAGAGCACTCCTGCACCTGAGGAGATCAGAAGAGGACTGAACCTGTTTTCTGTGACCTGAGAAGATGCCTGAAAGACTGGAACTGCTCTCTTGAGCGCAGGACAAAAAAGAGGACTCCAAAGGTCATATGGCTCCCCTGAGGTCCTGGAGGCCTAAACTCAGAAGGTCAACTATTTGAGCAGGATAAATCTGGTTGAGGCATCTGAACCACGCTCCAGTTGTGCCTAGGTCCTGGTTAACTGTAACCATTGACTACTAGTGGCACTTTATGCTTCCCGGTGGTATACCTATTTAAATCTTTAAAAATGCATATCTTGGGTTCCCCTTTTTCAACTGTTGTCATTTTGCAGCAATTTTGTTTATTACATTTCACTCTATTTTCTAGTTGTTTGGGAATTTATTCATTTGCATTTCGACTTTATTGTAGGGGTAGGCGCTGAACTCCACTCCGCTGGCAGAGCTTATGAAGTTTTGTAACTCTGTGCTCCATTTGAAGTGCGAAGTTCGGCAAAAGTACTCTGCCTCCCAAAAAGCCGAAGTGGAGTTTGCTGGCGCTGGCCCACCCCCATTTATTTAGGTGTGGTGCCTGCTATTTGGGGATACTAAACAATGTCAAAAGAGTTCAGATTCTTCCCATTTTTTTAAAAGCCCCCCACTAACTTTTACCTGGCCAGTTGGACACAGTCTCCGCTTCCTTCTCCGCAGAGCTAATGCTTATCAAAAGGAATCTCCAGTGCGGCCTCCCCCCTCCAAAATGAAACGCAACCAACGACATTGAAGCCATGAGCGTTGAGGGAAAATATCATCTGTTTGCCGTTTCCCCTGCGACTGCACCTCGAGAACCCACCTGAGAGGAGTTCGGCTGGCAACAACACAGCTGTAAGTGACCACATCAGGCTCCTGAGCTAACTACTGAGCAGTCCGGGCACACTGCATGCAGGGCAGGCACAGGCAAAGCAAGAAGGTATGTGCTGAGGGGTAGCCAGTCCATTAAAGTCTGATAGCCAAGAAATAATAGCCGTGAGTGTGCATTCAATAATTCAGCAGGCCTCAATAGTTTTTAAAAAAAAGCCTTAGAGCAATGAACGAGCCCATTTATCAAATACAACTCTGCACGGTCTAATGATTACAGAACCTTTTGATGTCAAGCAGACAGAATCCCATAGTGTTTAATGGGAACAGGGGCTTACTTTAATGTGGTATATGGTAAAAACATTTGTGCTGAATGTAAAGCAATGTAACTTCTTTCTAACCTGCCTCAGGGCTCAGATTTTTTTTAATTTTGGGAGCAGCTAAAGTGATTCATTCGAGAGTTGGCAGAAAAGAGTCCGCCTGTCTTTGACATGCACAGTAAATCAGCACTGTTCACTCAGAACACTAAGACCTCCCTTGCATCCGAGTGCTGCTGTGGGATTTGTCCAGCTTGGGCTTGAGGCGCTTCTCTCTTTGTGGAGCACTTACTCCATCTGTGCTTGTGAAATGTAAGATATTGCATGGCAGTGATTCTGTTAAAGCACTACAAGCAGTCACGTGAAATGCGTTCATACTTGCGGGTAGACGGACCCAGCTAAGTATTCTGCTTATTCCCAGCACCTTCCAGCTCACCACAGATTGTCTCCAAACTGGCCACAGTCTTCAGCTCACATATGTAATAAAGCCACAGGAGGGGCATAGTCGAGAAAGGAGAACAGATGTAGTGTAGTTCCTATATTCCTGATAGGCTGTGCGCATTGGAATAATATACACTACAGTTTTGGCATAGGACTGAGGTGAGTAAGTCTCTATCGAGTACATTAAACTTAATTACTTGTGGGTACCAGCTAACTCAGAGGTCACTGGAAACTTCTCGAATGAACAAGAAGGGATTAGTTTCTGATAACCGCATAAACATGACAACTTTGTTTCCCTTAGAATCGGAACAATCTCAGAATCATGGAAACAATAGATAACCGTTTCACTCAGTCAATCGTGCATGCTTTGTTTCTACAGAGTTACACAGAAATAGATAGACGGGCGTTTCAATAAAAAGGGTTTATTGAACAGTCTTATTTCTCATTCAAGAGAGATGAACTGCTACAATCGTAAGACAGAATGCGAAGTGTAATACGTACAGCGTTAGCAGTAAGATAAAATAATACTGCAATAGCATGGCTTGTAGCTATGACATATATTCATAAAAATACATACATAAATAACACAGGCTAAAATACTCATCTGGTGCCTCTAAAATAATATTACCCCAGTGAACCTAACCTAAGTGTAGTACGAGGGAAGAAGTAGGTGTTGTTTAGCTATAGTCTAGTTTAGCTATAGTTGCCAAGATTTGCCAAAAGTCCCTCTTGGTTCTAGTCCGCTCCATACCTTAGAATGAGTGAGGTTCGAATCTCTTACCGGGTCTCGATCTCTAACACCCTGCAAGGAGAGTCAGAAACACTGCAGCTGGATTCTCTGGGAGGAGGATGGCAGCGTCTGGTCAGTGCGTCAGTTGGGGACTTGACTTACTTCCGAACTTGCCGTGGTGAGCCGTGTCGTGCCAATAGGCAGCCGAACCATAGACCGTGATTCGTCATGGCAAGTGAAGATATATTTATACCTTGAAGGTGTTTAGGAATGCCAGTATTGACCTAAAAGTCGGGCATAAGAACGTCATGAATGAACCCCTAAGGAATAGATGTTCATGCATAATAAATGAGTTGTTGGAGAAATCAATATCCAAGCAAGGGGGAGTCCTAAAGGCTTAAGAGTCTGGTTTTCCAAGAACTCGTTGTGACGTAGATGAACGGATGTAGGTGGCCATGCTTGTATTCGGTCAGCATGGAGAATGCCTAAATAAGGGCAATGTGAATTGTACCTATATAAGGGCATACATCGGGAAAACTATACACGGGATCTAAATCGACACACAACACCCACCCCACTTTTGTATGAACGACATTACTAAATCCTAAACATGTTAAACCTATCTAAAAATAGAGTATTGCATGATCTTCTAAAAACATGTCCAAAAACATATTTCTAAAAAATGCATTTAAAAGTGTTGCTGTATGCATTAAAGCAATTCTTCATTCTAAGCATATGTAGACATTTGAATGCTACATGAATGAATCATAAACATATATACATGATGAAATAGCTCCTAAATACAGAAGAGTACATTGAAACAATTGTTATTGACAAGGTGACATATTGTCTCTGAAAGTGTTTCAAAGAATTCGGTTCTCTATGAATAGTTCTACTATAAGCAGATTACTTTGGCCCCCCAAAAAAATACAAATTCGGAGAAAAAAAATTAATCATTGGAAAAAGTTCCAAGTTTTGTCTTTTTGTTTTGAAAAAAAGAAGGTCAAATTCAGAGTCTCTCCCGAACACTGTGTGCCTGAATCAAAGTCAGTGTTTGGGGATGGAGAAAACATGAAAACTTCTAATCCTGTAGACAAAAACTTTTCTACCGTTGTAGATGAAAGTTGGATTACCTCGTTCAGAAGACTAACCGCACATAGATGAGAAGCATCGCCTTCAGCACTGGTCGCATCAGCAATGTTCGTATCGGATGTTACCTGCACGCCTGTTGTTTCCTCTCGTACCTCAGCAGTAACAATTTGCGTCTGTGAGATCTCAATGAATGCCGTCATCAGGATTGGTAGCCGCTGGGGACAACACAGAGCATGGGCCGTTACCGGGTCCAGCAGAGTATCGATATCCGTAGGCATGTCTGATGGGAGTGTTAGACAGATGCAGCATAGAACAGGTAAGATGTAATCTTGCCAAATTGATCTGAATGACAGAAACCATGTGGTATTTAATTCTCGTAGACGAGGTAAACCTAAAATTTGGACGATGCGCTCACGACACTTCATCTCCAATAGAGCTCTCTCTATAGTGCTTGAAGTGACGTTGCCACTGGATTCAAGCAAGCCAGGCTGAAGACGGCTGTAATGCCAGAAACCGGTCCTCGGAAGCTTGTTTCCGGTCCAGGGAAGGCATGGCTTGGCAGTTCGGGCTGGACTGTTCCCATGAGGTACAGGGTCAGACTGATTTGCATATAGCCATGTCTGAACTGGGGTGGCAGAGTGGGCTAAAGAACGGTGATGGATTAAACCCAGATCTTTTGACTGGGTGTGAGTGTTTGATTGGTTCAGATGCTCCGTCCATTACCACCCCCTTTTGTACCGGGGTATATTTTTTACGCAACATTGAAAATGGAAAATTGTAACAGGCAGAGTAATTTTACCATGTATGATCCACTCAGCTGGTTTTTCTGCCACTGTAAATGGTAATTTTCCAGTTTGTCCATGCTCAGCACCGTATAGTCTGCTCCCCTTTGTGCCAGTTTGATCTGTTTATCAGTGAGATTGAATTATGAAAACAGTGACCTAGTGTTGATTAAACGCCAAGGCACATAGACTGCACACAGGTTTTGTAGCGACCAGCCTAATAGCATGATAGAACGTAATTGAGACTGACCATGTTGCAACATGACCAAGACTTGTTCCATGATGTATATGGCAGAAGACACAATGCTGTCCAATGAATACATCCTGGATGACAGAGTCGTTAACCCATTGTCTACCACAGAGAGAGATTTCTCTAAATTAATACGATCAATTTCTTGTATTCGTTCTGCAGACTCTCCTTGGGTAATCTTCCATATTTCATTATAAGCAGCATAAGTACCGGCATATATGAAACATTTTTGACGCGGTTTTCTTGGTCCTAGCAAGAATTCCCTAAAGTCTGCGCCATTTTTAAGTAAAGATAAGTGTTGTTTTACAACCTCAAGTTTAGATTTCTGTAGCCAACCAAGGCATAGTTTCCCACACTGTATTTTGTTACTACCCCAGGATGCTATCTTTGAACATATCTTGGGTCTGGCCTATTGATAGTGAAACCCTGTGTTTTGTTCAGGAAATGATTTTGACAGTTGTTTGTGTCTGTGGGCCAGAGCAACCATTTTTTTCCATTCTGGATCTGATCTGCTTTGATGCAAAATGTTTTGTACGTCGACCTCCCCCCATGTAGTGCTATTACAGGTATGGTCGGTGTGTTCATGTCTTTGATCTTGGCTAACCCAAGGCAAGACGTTTGCTGGACAGTGTCATTCAAAAACATAATTAGCTCAGGGATGATACAGGCTCTAAACACAGCTTCTACCCCCCTGCACTTGATAATCTTTTGTACCCCAGACAGTTTTTGTCTCAATGTTGTCTTTCCAAAAGTCGAAACCTTGTCTAGACAGATGGGCTATAAAGGCTGCAGAATAAATCTGTTTCATATTTGTTAGCATATTTTTTGTTCCTGTCTTGTTCATATTCTTAAAATAAAATGATTCAGCATTGGATACATTAGATACATTGAGCCCTGAAAAATAATGAAATTTCATTGCAAAAGTTTTTGAGCTACCCTTTGGAGGGGTAGGACAATGTTACCTTTAGAGCTTCGTCGACCTTTGTGCCCATAATGCCTAGAGACGCTGTGGACATCTTCCACGAACGAGTCACAGATGAACTCAAATCGCTTTACAAAAATACTTGCAAATCTAAGACTAAATTTAAAGGCAAGGAAAGGGAATATTTCCAACTGATGAAGAAACTTAAGGAAAATAATTCACTGGTTATGAAAATGCGGACAAAGGTGGTAATATAGTTCTGTGGGACAAGGAAGTGTATAGAACAGAGGCTTTTAAACATTTGAACGATCCCAATTGTTATGAGCTGAGTAATGGAGTTACAGTACGAAAAATCAATGGAGACTATAAGAATGATCTTATGAGGTGGCAACGGGAGGGTTTGATTTCTAAAGATGAATTTAAGTTTTTATTTAAGAAACATCCCATCTTACCCACGTTTTACCTCAACCCAAAGGTTCATAAGGGTTTAAACCCACTCCAAGGAAGACCCATTATTTCAGCCATTAATAGTACCTTTGAAAGCACCTCAAAATATGTAGATTTTTACCTACAGGAATTTGTGACAACTTTACCCACCTTCTTACAAGACTCTAGAGACTTTTCATCTAAACTCAGTACTGTGCAGTGGACTAAAGACTTTGTGTTTTTAACTCTTGACATTTCCTCGCTGTACACCAGTATCAAACATGATGATGGTCTTCAAGCAGTAGAATATTTTCTCAAACGGAGAATGTTGGAATGTACCAACATAATAAGATGATTTTGGGGATGATCAAAAAATGTCTATTTAACAATGTTTTTATGTTTGATGACAAGGTATACAAACAGAAACAAGGCGTGGCAATGGGTGCATGCGTCTCCCCCAGCTATGCATGTTTACATGTAGGCTGGTGGGAGGAGCATGTCCTCAGACGTAAGCACAGGGCACTTTATGATCAACATGTGATGCATATGTGGAGATACATAGATGACGTTTTTATTGTTTGGAAGGGGACTAAGGAGGATGCCAAGAGGTTTGATGAGCTCATTAATGTCAACGAGCTCAACCTAACATTTACTTCTTATATTGATTCCCATTCTGCCAACTTCCTGGACATTCAAATTTCTGTTCAGGATGGGATCATAGAAACGAGTCTATATCAGAAACCTACGGTTGGCAATACTTTATTGCATTCCTCTAGTTTCCACCCACATCACACGATAGCCAGTCTTCCTTATGGAGAATTTGTGAGCATACGTAGAGCCTGTAGCTCTGAGAAAGCATTAAAAAAGCTCAGGAAAATGCTAAATGTAGTCTTTTGGCACAGGGATACAATGCGCATAAATTAGATCTGGCCATGAAAAAGGCTTATAAGAAGGACAGATCGGCATGGTTAAGAACTGCCCCTAACATGTCTACAGAAGTGAGTATTTCTACCAGATCTGATACCATCGAATCGCAGGAGAATTTATCTGAGACTCAATGTAGATTTATCCTCACATACAGCAGGCAATCTCATATCATAGGGAAGATCATTAATTCACAATGGGCGATAGTTTTAACAGATGGAGTTCTTAATGCAGTTTTACCATCTAAACCCAATTTCACGTACCGCAGAGCTCATTGCATGAGGAGTGACCTGGTAAAGATTAGTCCCGAGCTCTATAAGAAAGACAATTGGCTCTCTCCTAAAAAAGTTTTTTTTAAGTGTAGTACTTGTCGAGCATGTAGATTTGGGATAAATACCAACTCCTACAAAAATGCCTTTTCTGATGAGTTGATCATGATAGGGGGGCATTACACTTGCAAAACAGATAATGCAGTGTATGTCCTATCATGTGTGTGTGGTCTCCAATACGTGGGGAGCACGAAACTCCAAGTGCATGCTCGCATTTTACAGCATTTGAGAGCAACTGTAAATTTTGGATCCATCTTATCCCGTTGTCCGACACATCAGAGCAGAACATAACAACAATCTTAATGTTCTGCAGTATTTTGTAATTGACAGTGTCCCTCTTAACAAAAGAGGTGGCAATAGGGAGACATTGCTTAGACAATTAGAGACCAAATATATTTTAGAGCTCGATACCAAGACCCCCAGAGGATTGAACATCTGTGAGGATTTACATCATTATCTTTAATTCTCCATATCCTCTTTTACTAATAGCTGAGCTGTATTATCTGGTACTTTGGCGTGACATCTGTAATGTTCATATTCCTGGTTTAATTCTACTTTTAGACAGTTATTATACTGCGTTTTTTAACAATTTATTCTGGGTTTAGTTTTATATCTCCATCTGGTGTCCGATTTATGTGTGTTTTATCATGAATTTATATTTTTTATGAATTTATGGTTTTATACTATTTATTGGCGCCATTTGCACAGGTATTTTGACCCTTAATATAAATTAAGGGATATTAGTTACATACACAGTTGATAACTTTGCCAATTGTCTTTGTCTTTGTTCTGTTGACCATGTCCTGACGGCTGATCAGGTCGTTTGGCGGATTGCTATGATTTAAATTGTAGAATTCAATAACATTTTTATCCTACTGCCTTCTCCCTATCCAAAATAGTTAGACTTGATGATATAGGGTTCCCGGATGGGAACTCCTTTGCACTTTAACTTTAGCACTTTACACATGAGCACTTTAGATTGTCAGTGACACGGGCTAGGCGTACACAACATAGGAGCATTGGACGCAAATAGCTATAGAGGTTTTTGTGACATCAGGCCATGTTTTAAATATCGGCTTTCACACCTAGAGACATACTGTAGGGGAGTTGAATCTATTCTGTATTATGCAGTGATATTTAGATATATTCTCTCCATTGAATGTTTTCTGTGCAAATAGGAATTTATTCAATATGATATGAGGTGATTGTAATTTTTATTTAATTTTTCCCGTATTTACACAGTGATATGAACTTTTTGCTACATAAGAATGAATTATCTTGTATATGTCCAAAGCCCTTGTTATATTTACAATTACTGTTGTATTGTTTATGTGAACGCTAGTCTGTTTTCTTATCACTATCCCATGTTTGAAGTCTTTTGACTATGGGTATTATGAGTCAGATGACAGTCCGTAATTTCATTGGTGGTTAGTAAGTTAAATTGTGTTGGGCACTAAGCACTTTCATCTGGTGAACAAGGCGACTGAGTTCGCCGAAACGCGTCGGATTGTGGCACATATGATTCACTTGTAAAAGAAAATAAATTCCTGCAAACGCTAACCTGAGAAGAGTGTCCGTTTCTCCTTGGAGGTGCTGTTCGGCATTTTTTGGAGCGTTGATATATATATATATATATATATTTGATCATATTCATGATTTGTGAATGCTGCAGACATTTCTAGATCAGAAAAGGTACTAGAGCTAATAAAGTCACTTAATGAAATCTTGAATAAGTGTGGAATCTTTAAAAGCTCTGACCGGCCGAAAATGTCACAATCAGTTCTGTCCCAAACTATACCATCTGGTATAGGAACGGCTGTGATGTTCACCGCTGACAAGTCTCTCTGTTCACGATGGGATGATTTGTGTGGCTGGAGAAGTAAGTTCACTTTTTTACTTGCTGTGTCCATTTGAATATACCTCCCATTTATCAACATACCCAGAGTTATCACCAGAGCTAACCAAAGTAGAAAGAAAAATATTCCCAAAACAATCCATAGTTCGATTTATGGTGAAACCAGATAAGTCTTTTTCACGAGATGAAAAAAGTCTGTTGCTTGTTGTTTGAAAGTTCATTGTGCTGGCGTCGTTTCAGGTTCAGTGGGATCCTCAGAAAACATATCAAAGTCAATGAAATAGCCAGAGACAGATCTGTCAATGGTTGAAATTGCATCCGGATTTGTTGAAATCGCTGGAACCCCTTGATCACGTGTTACTTCATTGTAGACAGGTGTATCAGGATGAACTGTTATTTGGGTTTCAAGAGGAACGAGCTCCCTAGCTTTGTTGCTTAGTCCTTCTTTTCTCACTGTAGAATTTTCAAAGGTGATGTGTCTCTCAGTTTGAACCTCTTGGATTGTAGCTAGAGGAGTTCATCTGCTACATTGTTGGCCTACTGCTTAGTATCTGCCACATAGTGTGGTTTAATCAGGTCGATGGACAGAAATCTTTTCTCCTTTTTACCAGCAAGGGGCTGCAGTGGTACTGTTCTTGATCTGTGGATTGCTAGGACAGGTACTGGTTGTCTGTAAGAAGGCCCACATTCCTTCTTGTCCGCGATCTTTTCTCTGACTAGATCATCAAGCTTTGGGATCCAGACAGACCTTGCTGGGACGGTCGGTTTTTCCCCAGTGGTGGTAGGCTTCATGAGCACTTTGCTTTGTATCGATCTTAGTTCATTTAAGTCCTGTAAAACAGCCAAACGATCTTTGATATCAAATTTCTTATTTTCCACCACTGTTCCATGACAATCAAGATCCAGAACCAACATTCTCGTCCCAAATAGGACCTCATATGGATTGGCACCCCCTAGAGAACTTCTTTGCAAATTGTTTAATGTACGTTGGACCCCATAAAGATGTTTGACCCACTCATCACCCGAACCTAATACGCTGGCTGTTATAGACTGCTTTATGTCCCGGTTTTTTCTTTCCACAACAGAATTTCCCTAAAGATGGAATGGAGAGGAATACCGCAATGCTACGCCCAAACTGGCCATGGCTTCTTTGTAAGCTTAAGAGCTAAGCCCAGGACCCTGGTCAGAGTGTAGTGTACCAATTGCGTATGTGCCGATTAAGACTCGCAAATCTTTTATAACAGTTTGAGCACCAGCCGAGCGCTGAGGCCACATCCATAGGAACCTTGATTTAGTGTTTGTGGTATTGCATTTGTCCAAAAGGACGCCTGCACATTGATAGTCTAATGCTGTTTAATAATGGTGTCTGAACTGGGCTGGCTATGTTGTAGTCAGGTGTCTGTTGGCGTTCTGTACTGCGATTTCTATTGCAATCTATGCAATTATTGATGAAGATATGAATCAGTGTATACATTCCTGGCCACCAGTACATCTCGTTTAGTTTTAACATTGTTTTAATTTTTTTAGAGATCCCCTGATGTGTCAGACCCTCTCCCAGAAGTGCCTCGTAAATCAAAGCTGCTCTTCGTTCCATGTTTGGGATTACCCTATCCCCCACTCCAGGGAGCGGAAAGCTGTTCGCATCAATTATATATGAGTGGAAACTTTTTAGGTAACGCTGCACCGCTGCCTATGCTTGAAGCATTGACAGACAGTATTATTTCACTGTCTATTTTCGTTTTTGAATGAGTGATTGCAGCTACGGAAGCCGTTTGTACAGCCCCCTTCGTGGCTTCATCAGCCAATTAATTCCCTTCAACGTGAACGCCATCACGTTGATGACTCAGCATGTGTATCACGTGAGTGTTTTGTAGTTCATTTTACAACTGAACTACTTGTTCACACAGCGTTTTATGCTTGATTGGGCCACCTTTTGCATCTTTGAAACCATTATGAAGCCAATTCTGTAAATATTCATTGTATGATTGAACACAGTAAAAAGAATCACACACTATGAGTGTGGGGAATTCGCGATCCGTATTTTAAAGTGCCATTTTGAATGATTGTAGTTCAGCTCGCTGAACTGTACAATCTCCTAGGGATTGCGTTTTTGTGATAAAAGGTCTGAATTTGCCATTGCGCATACGACCTTTAACGATCGCGTATGCTCCACTATAAGCTTGCTTACCCCCATAGCGGGTTGTGCAGATCCGTCAGCATAAATTATACATTCATACTGGTCTATAGGTAGAATTTCAGTAGGCAGAGGACATTTGTGTTCATATCGCAGGAATGCTTGTGTTTTCACATAAGGATCAAAAACATATTCAACATCAGTTGCAGCAAGAGAATTAACCCATTGTATCCATCTTGGATGTAAGGCTTTTGCATTTGGAATGCTAGCTTTTGTTACTGCCTTTAAGGCTGGCACCGGAGTTACGACCATAATGCGTTTCCCCTGCGCTAGGGCTCTTTCTTTTGCTACAGCTTTTTGAACTGCTGTCAGAATTTTTTCTGTTGATGTAAATTTCATTTCTGCTTGCATGCAAAAATGTGATTTGTATGTAATTGGTACTTTTTCACCTTCGTTAAAAGTTAAGTAGGTGAATCCGCATTGACCCGGAAAAATTTGGATCTCTAAGTTGCGTACGTTTACGCGTGTTTGTAAATGTATTGTTGCTAACGTGTCTGTTTGAAGTGAACGCAACATTTCTGTGTGTTCTTTTGTCCAATGTGTGATTTTAAAATCAGGTTTGATTAATTTGTTTAACCTTTTCTGCGTAGTTTAAAATGTATGTTCTTCCAAAATTCAGGAAACCTAGAATCAACTAAGTTTTTCAGCGTTTTTTGAGGTTGGAGCAGCGCACACTTTTCTAAAAAGTTGGCTGCCAGGCTTTTGCCTTTACTTGATAGTTCATATCCTAGAAAAAGGATGTTGAGATGGGCAATTCTTGATTTTTTAAAATTGAATTTATAACCCTCAGAGGCAAAGCCCAGTATAATGCTGTTCACCCTGTTCAAGTGCCTTTTCAGGTCATCATCTGTCAGATAGATATCATCAACATATGACAATGCATTGTCATCGTAAATTTTTAGTAACTCTGTTACCCTTGCTGAGAATAACCCCGGATTATTCTTGACTCCTTGAGGGAGACGACAGAATTGACTCTGGGTCCCCATTATTGAGACAGCGGTCAAATGCTCTCCATGCCACTGGAATCAAGCTATCCTGGCTGATGAGGGCTGAAAGCCCAAAACCGGTCCTAGGATGCTTGTTTCCAGTCCAGGGAGGACCTGGCTTGGCAGTTCGGGCTGGACTGTTCCCATGAGGCACAGGGTCAGGACGGATTTGCATATGGCTGGGTTAAAACTGGAATGGTATGGTGAACAAAAAACAATGGATTTAGGCCCAGATCTCTGTACTGGGGTAAATGTATGACATTGATCTGCATTCTGTCCATCAACTGTTGTTTTTGCATTTACCAAACCGTTGGGCCCCATGTAGTGTAGTTCCTATATCCCTGATAGGCTCTGCGCATTGGAATAATATACACTATAGTTTTGACATAGGACTGAGGTCAGTATGTCTCTATCGAGTACATTAAACTTAATTACTCGTGTGTGCCAGCTAACTCAGAGGTCACTAGAAACTTCTCGAATGAACAAGAAGAGATTAGTTTCTGACAGCCGCATAAACATGACAACTTTGTTTCCCTTAGAATCGGAACAATCTCAGATTCGTAGAAACAACAGATAACCGTTTCACTCAGTCAATCGTGCATGCTTCGTTTCTACAGAGTTACACAGAAATAGATAGACGGATGTTTCAATAAAAAGGGTTTATTGAACAGTTTTATTTCTCGTGCAAGAGATATGAACTGCTACAAATGTAAGACAGAATGCGAAGTATAATACGTAGAGCGTTAGCAGTAGGATGAAATAATACTGCAATGGCATGGCTTGTAGCTATGACATATATCCATAATAATACATACATAAATAACACAGGCTAAAATACTCACCTGGTGCTTCTAAAATAATCCTACCCCAGTGTACCTAACCTAAGTGTAGTACGAGGGAAGAAGTAGGTGTTGTTTAGCTATACTCTAGTTTAGCTATAGTTGCCAAGATTTGCAAAAGTCCCTCTAGGTTCTAGTCCGCTCCATACCTTAGAATGAGTGAGGTTAAAATCTCTTTCCGGGTCTCGATCTCTAACACCCCGCAAGGAGAGTCAGAAACACTGGAGCTGGATTCTCTGCGAGGAGGATGGCAGCGTCTGGTCAGTGCGTCAGTTTGGGACTTGACTTCCTTCCGAACTTGCCGTGGCGAGCCGCGTCGTGCAAGTAGGCAGCCGAACCATGGACCATGATTCGCCATGGCAAGTGAAGGTATATTTATACCTTGAAGGTGTTTAGGAATGCCAGTATTGACGTAAAAGTCGGGCATAAGAACGTCATGAATGAACCCCTAAGGAATAGATGTTCATGCATAATAAATGAGTTCTTGGAGAAATCAATAGCCAAGAAAGGGGTAGTCCTAAAGGCTTAAGAGACTGGTTTTCCAAGAACTCGTTGTGACGTAGATGAACGGATGTAGGTGGCCATGCCTGTATTTGGTTAGCATGGAGAATGCCTAAATAATGGCTGGATTTCTATGCCTAAATAAGGACAATGTGAATTGTACCTTTATAAGGGCATAAATCGGGAAATCTATATACGGAATCTAAATCAACACACACAGCACAACAGTGAGGCAGTGAAATGAGCCACACAACAAAATATTAATACATCCCATCCTCAGGCAGGATGTAAATGTGTTGGCTGCAGCCCACATCACTTGTTGCTCTCTGGGCAAAATCAGCTATTGCTCATTTAAGTACTTTGTCATAGGGCCAACAGGTTATCATAGAAGGGGGTGAAAGGTGGGGCTTGGGGTGCAGGAGGATGATACGTTATCCCTTTATTTTGCACATGGGATAGTTTTATCCCTCGGGTGACGTGTACAATTAGCAGAGTGCCTGTTTTGCAGGTCCTTATGAAATTACAATGGCGGACAGCACCATGAGGACGGGAAAGCAATGACGCGTGCTGCCAATTCAAATTCTTGTATGTCAGAGCACACACAGCCTTTAGAGCAGTGTTTGCTGCCAGAGCGGCTACCACAGGCTGGGTCTGCTGCTTGTGGATATAAGCCTCTAGTCCACCCTGCTGGCTACAACATGGAGGGGGTTACGTGGCACAGGAGAAGGCCTGGCTCCCATTTCTAAACTAGGGGACGGCAGAGTGGAACTCCACGGAATTCCACTGAGTTTTTTGCAACTCTGCAGTTTTTCTCTATGTGCTTAACTTTTAACCCAAGAGCTGTAAGATGTTGTCTTTGCAATTTTACATCTTCTTTCCGTCTACTCTTTCATCTACTTAACCATTGAAACAATGGACAAATAAAATATAAATCAAGAAACACCTACTTCTTTTGAATTTTGAATCACTATACTGAGCTGCTGATGCCATTGTTATATGCCATTACGAAAGGGCACTGACAAAACCCCCAGCTTGCCACTGACATTTCTTATGCAGGCACTGGAAAAGTACTCTTACAGTTGGGTACCTTTGTATTACCAGTATTAATAAAAGATGTTCCAACTTGCCACCAAAGCATGGTGGAGCTGCCTCAAATGTACCCCGAGGCAGATCATGTCTTGATAGCTGGAGCTTCTTTGTTCGGAAAAGATGTATCTTCATCAGAGGAAACTCAAAATACTAAGCACCATCCTCAATCCATGTGACAGACTGTCTTTCCAACTAGTAGGGACTGCATATGCCCATAGCTTCACTATCAAGACATTGCTTGTTGTGTAATATCCCTTCTACGTCAACAATGGAGCCACATGCAAAAATTCTCTTCCAGGAACCAATTTGTGATCTTTGACAAATAGAACTTAGATTCCTATTACAAAGTAATGTTTATTGGTATGGGTCTGAATACATTTCACAGTTTGTATGTGGTGCAAGGACTACAAAGAAGGGTGTCATATTTGGTAAACATATATGGCAGAATAAATCAAAATGATTCTAATTTATACATTTTTATAAGTATTTCCTTGAACTTAAACAATGAAATGTAATTGTTTATTATTTTATGTCTATGGATTTATAAGGATTTCATGAGTGCATAACAAATACATTTGAATGAGAGCAATAGCCTACTTAAATTAAAGCCTTGGCTCCTTTTTTTACTTAATTTTGTATGAAACTGCTCCATATCTGCTACCCGGTCCAATAGAAGGTGTATGTCTAGTTGGTTTCCTGAGAGTCACGGAGTGCTACGTAATCAACCATGAATCAATTCAAAAGCTTTAATTATTCTGAACCATAGGCTGACCTTCTGGGCACATTCCAGTCCATTATTTTGTCTTTGGAATAACAGACAGGGACCATCGGTGTGCATGTCAAGAGTTAGAAATCTGAACCCAGTTTCAACTGAGAGGTAATGATCCCTCTAAATGAGTGCCACAAGTAACCTCAGAAGTGTTTCGGCCTCTGTGTGCCAGTCTGCTACTCTTCAACGGGGTATATCTTGAGCAGACCATCTCACTGCCACAAAGGGCTTCATGGGATGCATGGGGCTAGTAACCTCAACCCTAGCTTACAGCTTTGAAGTTGCTAACTAATCCCACAACTTGGAGATGAAAAGCTGTCCAACCTAATTTCCCTTAAGTTTGTTTTACCCGTTGTCATGGATGTGCAAGCAGTACCTGGACTGACATCACAAGAAGTCACCAGCACCAGTTACCTTCAGGGTTATGGTACCAGAATATTGCCTGAGAAAAAAACGGTGTATTAAACTTTATTTCTAAAAATAGTGCTGCTTTTCAGTTAATATTGAAAAATCTACACCTAAGTGGACAGTATTTTTTCTTCAAACTAAAGACAGTATTTATGTTAGATGTTTTTTGGTCAACAACATTCTGAAGAACAACTGCCGTCAGTGTAGCTGATCAGGCCATCACACGCAGCCTGCTGGCAGCCTGGAAATATGATCTAGAGTTACATGTTTTAGGAAAGCTGTGATTGGGTCAGAGGACCATAGGACACCAGTCATTGTAGGCAGAGGCTGTGCTGCATCCTTTGAACCCAGACAAGAGATACTACACTATTCTAGGAGGAGCCAGGCATGTTCGCAAGCCTACATGGTCTGTGTTCTAGCTGATACAGCAATTAATTTGTCTTGAGGATACTGGGAATTGTTTATTTGTTTTAAAAAACGTTTTAGCTCATCAGACAGCGCATGTTTGTGCTCAACTGACTCTTGTTAACCTTCCAACACTCTCCTAAGTTGTCACCTGCCATCTCCTGAGAGCCCCAGGTAAAGAGCAGTGTGATCAGCATAGATCTTAAGCAGATGTGAGCATCTCAGGACATTGGCTGAGGGCATTCATAAACATTTAACATCTCAGGGGACATTAATGCACCATGTGGGTCCACATGTGGTGGTAAGATGCAGAAAAGGTGCTTTTCCTTCAACTGCTTAAACGTGCCACCCTCCGGAATAGACTTAAACCACATTAGGGTCCTCTTAGCATCCTGTTCAACATTGACTAAAAATGAAGCTGAAACCCATGTGTAGCATCTTCCCCAGCTATGGTTCCTGCCAATGACTATGCTACACACTGAGCTTAGTATTACACGTCTTTATTTGTCTGCTTGCAACTGCAAACTCAACATTTTAAATCAGCCTACATTGCATTCCGCTCTAACTCATACGTCACAGCTCTATTGAGTCCATCAGAAGCCAAAAGGGTTCCATCATGTTAACTCTCAAGACACTACATCTCCACCTCGGTTAAATTAAAAATTACAATTTCATTTTTACAAAATATATATAGATATGTACAATTAAAGCTTCTCAATCAATCTTCTTGGCTCTCAAATTGTTCGACCTGATCTTGTTACTGGTAACTGGGAAACGTTAATGTCCAGAATCTGCGTTGATGGTGTATGGGCAACAGCCTTCTCAGAGGCTATTAAACCAGTCTCTCTTTCAACATCTAGATTGGATGAACAATGACTTAAATGCCTTAAATGAGAAGAGTCTCTGGTGATAGACGTCCCATGGCACTGGGCAGTCAGCATGTGTTCCATTGTAGACACTACTTGAAAGGGTTCTGCATCAAATGGAGCATCAGATTTTCTTCTCCGCATTTGACGTACAAGTATTCAATCTCCTTTCTTAAAGATGACATTTTTTGCATGTCGTCCCTTGTAGGTGTACGCTTTCATCTTCTGTTTTTGAACCAAGTTCTACACAAGAGTTGCTCTCTCATTGTTTCTTTCTCTGGTTGGTCCATTTAGGTAAGTTGGTTGTCATTGCTCTCCGGAATATCAATGTTGCAGGGCTTTCACCTGTGGTTGAGTGAGGGGTTGAAAGATAACCTATGAACGTAGAGTTTAACACAGTTTTTAAATCGAGCTTCTCAAGACTAGGACGCAGCACTGCTTTCTTTAGCATACTCGTAAAGAGTTCTACAGGACTTTGAACTCTCAAAATCTGAGAAGCAGGCCATTGTCAGATTTCACTATGGCTGGAACACCCCATGTCGCAAAGATGCCATCTAGTCTCTCAATGACTTGGTGTTGAGTGGTAGATGAGAGATCTTTAGTTAATGGAAATCATGAGTATTCATCCACAGTGTCCTTCATGGGCCATTCTAAAATTTTCTGTGGCAAACTCTCTGGAATCCGGATTCTCGACCCTCACAGTATAACTCCTTACTGAGTTGTAGACAGTCCATCTTTGAAATATTTGTACTTTTGATACTCGCCATTACTTGGGTGAGGGTAGCTGCATGACTGATGTGTAATTATATGCTTCAACTTTAACATGTCACTATCATGGCAGTTATAATTTGGGCTAACTAAACAGCAGCTGGTGTGTTTGATTTTACACTGAAATTAAAATAGGCTAGTATGATGTACCATGACCTTTTATATGTACTCTGGAAAAGTAGTCAGCAGGGTTCTGATCCTTCCCTGGACAATACACAATGGTATAATTGTACTCTTGTAATAATAGTCCCCATAGTGCTGTGGTTCCCAAACTGTGCGCCGCGGCGCCCTGGTGCGCCGTTATCAGGAGCCAGGGGCGCCGCGGGCACGATGTGGGAAAGGAGAAGTGTGAAAGTCACACTAAGAATGTGTCACTTTCGCCCCCCCTCGCCTCCAAGATTAATAGGTTGCTCTGCGCCTAGTGTATGCCTTTCTGAAGCAGAGCATCACGGAGGCGGGGGAGGAGGGGGGTGCACAAACAGCGCGCACAGGACTCGGCTTCAGACATAGCTGAGAGGCCCGCCTGCCAATGAAGTTCCAGGCACTTCTTACTCAAAGGCAAAAGATGATGCCCATAATCCCGCATTCTGGCGCCTGGCAGTTCTAACCATTTAAAAAGGCAATCAACTCTTTCAGCTGCTGATGAGCTGTGAAAGAGATGCTGGTCAGTGGCAGAAAGGAAGGTGTTGCAGCACAGGAGGGGGTCATGCTCCTTGTGGAGTCATGAGCACCTTTGGTTATTTAGATGCAAATAACATTGAAAGAGTAAATGAAACTAATTTTTTCATTTTTTTCCCCTCAATTTTTATATAGAGCAAACTCAACCCAAACATATTGGCGTGCTTTACATGAGCACTAATGACATTTCATAAGGAGTGAGTGCAGGGTCAGGGGCCTGGTGGAGAGCATTGGGTGGGTGGGTGCGGGGTTAGGGGCCTGGTGGAGAGCATTGGGTGGGTGGGTGCAGGGGTCAGGGGCCTGGTGGAGAGCGTTGGGTGGGTGGGTGCGGGGTCAGGGGCCTGGTGGAGAGCGTTGGGTGGCTGGGTGCGGGTCAGGGGCCTGGTGGAGAGCGTAGGGTGGGTGCAGGGTCAGGGGCCTGGTGAAGAGCGTTGGGTGGGTGGGTGTGGGGTCAGGGGCCTGGCAGAGAGCGTTGGGTGGGTGGGTGTGGGCTCAGGGGCCTGGCAGAGAGCGTTGGGTGGGTGGGTGCAGGGTGGGGGGCCTGGTGGAGAGCGTAGGGTGGGTGCAGGGTCAGGGGTCTGGTGAAGAGCGTTGGGTGGGTGGGTGCGGGGTCAGGGGCCTGGTGGAGAGCGTTGGGTGGGTGGGTGCAGGGGTCAGGGGCCTGGTGGAGAGCGTTGGGTGGGTGGGTGCGGGGTCAGGGGCCTGGTGGAGAGAGTTGGGTGGGTGCAGGGTCAGGGGCCTGGTGGAGAGCGTTGGGTGTGTGGGTGTGGGGTCAGGGGCCTGGTGGAGAGCGTAGGGTGGGTGCAGGGTCAGGGGCCTGGTGAAGAGCGTTGGGTGGGTGGGTGGGTGCGGGGTCAGGGGCCTGGTGGAGAGCGTAGGGTGGGTGCAGGGTCAGGGGCCTGGTGAAGAGCGTTGGGTGGGTGGGTGCGGGGTCAGGGGCCTGGTGGAGTGCATTGGATGGGTGAAGGGTCAGGGGCCTGGTGAAGAGCGTTGGGTGGGTGGGTGCAGGGTTAGGAGCCTGGTGGAGAGCGTTGGGTGGGTGCAGGGTCAGGGGCCTGGTGAAGAGCGTTGGGTGGGTGCGGGGTCAGGGGCCTGGTGGAGAGCGCAGGGTGGGTGCAGGGTCAGGGGCCTGGTGAAGAGCGTTGGGTGGGTGGGTGCGGTGTTAGGGGCCTGGTGGAGAGCGTTGGGTGGGTGGGGGGCCTGGTGGAGAGCGTAGGGTGGGTGCAGGGTCAGGGGCCTGGTGAAGAGCGTTGGATGGGTGGGTGCGGGGTCAGGGGCCTGGTGGAGAGCATTGGGTGGGTGGGTGCAGGGTGGGGGGCCTGGTGGAGAGCGTAGGGTGGGTGCAGGGTTAGGGGCCTGGTGGAGAGCGTTGGGTGGGTGGGTGCGGTGTCAGGGGCCTGGTGGAGAGCGTTGGGTGGGTGGATGCACGGTGGGGGGGCCTGGTGGAGAGCGTTGGGTGGGTGGGTGCGGGGTCAGGGGCCTGGTGGAGAGCGTTGGGTGGGTGGGTGCGGGGTCAGGGGCCTGGTGGAGAGCGTTGGGTGGGTGGGTGCAGGGTGGGGTGCCTGGTAGAGAGCGTTGGGTAGGTGCAGGTTCAGGGGCCTGGTGGAGAGCATTGGGTGCGTGCAGGGTGAGAGGCCTGGTGGAGAGCGTTGGGTGGGCGCCTTATGCCTTGATGCAGCCGCACTCTGCCAGGTTCTGTCTTTGCCTCACTCCTCGTTGGGGGGTCGTCACTCATGACTGCTGCATGTTGGAGAGTGTGAGGGGAGAAGGGTGCAAGGCAGAGGGGAGAAGGGTGCAAGGCAAAGGGGAGAAGGGTGCAAGGCAGAGGGGAGAAGGGTGCAGGGCAGAGGGGAGAAGGGTGCAAGGCAGAGGGGAGAAGGGTGCAAGGCAGAGGGGAGAAGGGTGCAAGGCAGAGAGGAGAAGGGTGCAAGGCAGTGGGGAGAATGGTGCAAGGCAGTGGGGAGAATGGTGCAAGGCAGAGTGGAGAAGGGTGCAAGGCAGAGGGAAGAAGAGTGCAAGGCAGAGGGGAAAAGGGTGCAAGGCAGAGAGGAGAAGGGTACAAGGCAGTGGGGAGAATGGTGCAAGGCAGTGGGAAGAATGGTGCAAGGCAGAGGGGATAAGGGTGCAAGGCAGAGGGGAGAAGGGTGCAAGGCAGAGGGGAGAAGGGTGCAAGGCAGAGGGGAAAAGGGTGCAAGGCAGAGGGGAGAAGGGTGCAAGGCAGAGGGGAAAAGGGTGCAAGGCAGAGGGGAGAAGGGTGCAAGGCAGAGGGGAGAAGGGTGCAAGGCAGAGGGGAGAAGGGTGCAAGGCAGAGGGGAGAAGGGTGCAAGGCAGGGAGAATGGTGCAAGGCAGAGAGAAGGGTGCAAGTCAGGGGGAAGGGTGCAAGGCAGAGGGGAATAGGGTGCAAGGCAGAGGGGAGAAGGGTGCAAGGCACAGGGGAGAAGGGTGCAAGGCAGAGGGGAGAAGGATGCTAGGCAGAGGGGAGAAGGGTGCAAGGTAGAAAAGGGTGCAAGGCTGAGGTGAAGTAGGGTACAAGGGGAAGGGGGAGAAGGGTGCAAGGTGGAGGGGGAAAGAGTGCAAGGGGGATGGTGATGAAGTTAATAATTTGCCCCCCCCCGATACCCATGATCAGAGCCCACCTCACGTAAACTTCTTGTAATGCCACAGAGCTCCTTGAGCCTTTCTCTAGCCTGGTTACTTTTAGTGGGAGTGCTTTATACTACTCTATGTATGCATTGAGATGTACTTTATAAGATCTTTGTGATTGCAAATAAAGTTTTATGACAGTGATGGCTACTCTCTGAATCCTTCATCATGTCTAGGCTTGATTCTTCATGTAGACCAGTGGTTCCCAAAGGGTGGGCCGCGGTACTCCGGTGCGCGGGTAAAAAAATGGTGGGGAGCCACGGCCAACTGCCAATTAGGTCAAGGGAGCCACGGGTCAAAAAAGTTTGGGAACCACTGCCATAGTCCAATGCGAGGAGGCATTTTGGCTTTTGGATTACCAAAATATAGTCAGCAAAGCTTGATAATCATTTACTGGCATAAAAGGCTTTCTGTATAGTGATATATGGAAATGTTCACAAGCCCATACCACGGCTAAGCTTTTTTTTCAGGTTGTGAATAAGCATGTACTGTTTGGGAGAAACTTCTGCTTGCATATGCCACTGCATGTCTTTGAGCATTTGGGTGCCCACTGTGCTGTGCAAGTATAGTACCTAACCTGATTGGGCTTGCGTCAACAACAACCTCTGTATGAAGCTTTGGACTGAAGTATGGCATTTCAGTAGTATTCTCACTGGCTTGTTTCATTTTCTTAAAACGTTTCTTGCATTCATGTGACCAAAGAAATCTCTTAACAGAGCACTTACAGTGTCATAGTCTTATATGTATCTGGAACAGTAGCTGGCCATGGCAAGAAATGAATGCACTACAGAAATATTTTGTGGGGGATCAACATTTGACAGTGCTTGTACTTTAGCAGGATCAGTTGTCATACCCCCATCCGAAAAGATATGGGCAAGGAAATTTAGCTTTGTCTTGTGGAACTCGTACATATCTGCATTTATAGTCAAACCTGCCTCTGCAAGTAAACAATATACTTGTGTGAGAGCTTTATTGTGCTCTTTTTGTGTAGCTCTGAAGATCAATATGTCATCGCTGTAATTGAACGCATTCATGACAGGCTGTTTGATATGCCAAATGACATCTTGAAAAGGTTCTGCAGCTGATGACACACCAAGACTTACTCTTTTGTATTGAAACAAACCAACATATTTAGAAAAGGTTGTAATGTACCTGCAATTTTCTTGAAATTTCAACTCATGATAACGTCTATTTAAATCAAGGTGAGAGAAAACCGTTGCACCATTTAATTGTGTTATCATGTCAGACATGTGTGGACGTGGATGTCGTTCTCGTTCAATTTCCTTGTTTGGCTGATGCATGTCAATGCATATTTGTACAGCTCCTTCACTGTCCTTTTTGGGCACTACCACTATGGGAGAAATCTATGGCGTTAGACCAGTATAAAGCTCAATATTATCATGCTTAAGTAATGATTCAAGTTTCTTTTCAACAATATCTTGTAAACGAAAAGCAATTTGCCTGGAGGAATCAGACTGGTACTGGGAGTTTGTACTCGCTGGAGAAGAGGATTTCACTCTTCCTATTGAGATCTGGAGGAAGGATCTTCCGTCGGGGGAAATACAAAGCACTTGGTAAGTATCCATGTCTCTACTCTGTGGTATATTGTTTGTGCTGCTTCACTCTGGAGAAATCATTTATTAACGCTACACAGGGCCTATTGGCACCAAAAAGGCTAACAAGGATGAATAAGAAGTCGGTCAAGTGTTGTCCTAAGTGTGGGGAAAAAGAAGCGGACGACCACCATATGTTCAGTCATTGCCCGAGCCTCCAGGTGTATTGGCACGATGTAAGTGAAGTCCTTTTAACAGCATTGGGCATGAGCCTGGAGGTAAGCATAAGTTTAATTATGTTTAGGGTTGCGCTAGAGGCAGAGACAAGGGTAATTCTAGGCAGCAAACAGAGGAATTTACTGTTTGTGCTGATAGTATTAGCAAGGTGTGAAATTTGTATAAAGTGGGTATAGCAACAATCTCCCTTAAGGAGGGAGTGGTTGGATTCAATACGAAGGGTCCAAATATTGGATGGAAGGAGAGAGGGGATTAAGAAACGGGAAATCTGGAATCAGAATGTTTTGTTTTGATATTTTTACACTGGTGTTTTAACTTCGTTAAAACTGGTTCAGAAGTCCGATGATTAAGCAATCAGGCAATAACTCCCGGGGTTTTTTTGCCTGACCATTTTCACCAGTTGGAGGTATGAATGGTATCCCCCTGGTTCTCTTCCTTTTAGCTAATTGAATGAACAATGATTGAAAAGTGATGGACAGAATGCTGGAGGATTCAAACATTCTCCCAGTCAAGAGATCTGGGTTAAATCCATTGTTCTTTTGCCCACTACCCCACCCCAGTTTTGGACCCAGCCATATGCAAATCTGTCGACCCTGTGCCTCATGGAAACAGTCCAACCCGTACTGCCAAGCCAGGTCCTCCTGGACCGGAAACAAGCATCCTAGGACCAGTGTCAGGGTATGTCACCCTTCATCAGCCAGGCTAGCTTGAATCCAGTGGAACAGTGAACAAGGGACCACATCTGGACATACCCATCCCACTTAGGGCAAAAAGTGTAACTGCAACAAATGATGGACAGAATGCTTAATGTTTCAAACATTCTCCCCCAGTCCAGAGATCTGGGTTAAATCCATCGTTCTTTTGCCCACAACGCCACCCCAATTTGGACCCAGCCATATGCCGTAATCCATGCCGCTGGAGTCAAGCTATCCTGGCTAATGAGGGCCGAAAGCTCAAAACCGGTCCTAGAATTCTTGTCTCCAGTCCAGGGAGGACCTGGCCTGGCAGTTCGGGCTGGACTGTTCCCATTGGGTGCAGGGTCAAGACAGATTTGCATATGGCTGGGTCCAAACTGGAATGGCATGGTGAGCAAAAAACCAATGGATTTAGGCCCAGATCTCTGTATGGGGGTGAATGTATTACATTGTTCTGCATTCTGTCCATCAATTGTTCTTTCTGCATTTGTCACCCCGAGTGTGACGGGTCTGTCCAGATGTGGGTCCTGTGCTCTCCATGCCACTGGAGTCAAGCCAGCCTGGCTAATGAGGGCTGAAAGCCCAAAACCGGCGTAGGATGCTAGTTTCCAGTCTAGGGAGAACCTGGCCTGGCAGTTCAGGCTGGACTGTTCCCATTGGGGGCAGGGTCAAGACTGATTTGTATATGGCTGGGTCCAAACTGGAAGGGCATAGTGAGCACAAAAACAATGGATTTAGGCCCAGATCTCTGTACTGGGGTGAATGTACGACATTGATCTGCATTCTGTTCATCAATTGTTCTCTTTGCAAACTCTCCGGGAAAGCACTGTCGATCTGCGGGTTAGTTGATGTGTCTTCCCCAGCTGGGTGCCTGCCAATGACCATGCCACACACGTAGCTTAGTATTACACGGCTTTATTTGTCTGCATGCAACTGCAAACTCAACATTCTAAAACAACCTTCATTGCATTCTTCTCTAACATACTTCACTGCTTTATGGAGTCCATCAGGAGCCAAAAGGGTTCTGTCATGTTAACTCACAAGACAAAACACCATGGTCCAAAGTGTTGAACGAATCCTATATCTTCTACAATACAACAAAAACTCTCAAGCACCACCCTTAAACTTTAAGGTACAACACTGACACTCATGGTGCACAAAATCACCAGGATTGGCAGTGGCTTGTAAACCATATGGTTCTATATAATATATATAGTTAAAGTTGATCAAGTTACTTTAAAGTAAAGGTTATCTATATTCCCTGTTGGGCCAGTACATTATTCTTTTTAATTCACAAATAAGTGAGGTGAAGATGTGGTTTCCACACCAATGATTTGTTATAATCATAAAATACCCATTTACCACTTGTTCTGAGCTGCAAAACAGTCTTTCTGTTAATCTAATTGTCTGTTTCATCTCATATTACATCGCCTTCCTTCCTTGCCAGTTGGTTTCCTGCTTTTTCCCTGGCTCCCTCTCTAGCAGTCTGTATACCATTAGTCAAAGTACCTATAGCCCCCAGCTCTCCAGCTGCCACAGGACCTCTTCTGGTTTAGTGCTTAATTTTCATCAGCTGTGTAATAACTTGTCTTTCTGCCTAAAGTAATTAATTGTAATAAAGAAGGCGCGCAAAGATTTACTCCTCTACTTTTACAATGGTGAAAAATCAAGTTGAAGCTACAAACATTTGTTTTTGTACTAGGAATAATAGGTTGCTTAATTTCTTTCATGTATACATCTCCGTTCTAATGTACAAAACTATAAAATAATAACATGACTCTTTTTATTGCTTCATAAAAAGACTAGTTAATGTGGCTTTTTATAGTAGCACAGTAGAGGCACTTTTGATTTAAATCCTCACAAAATAGCCTCTCATTATTTTTTAAGCCCTAATAAACTCTGCCGCAAGGGGCCTCTTACAAAACACAGACATTACAAATAATGAAAGCACAGTAATATTTGATATTGAGATTCAGAATTATAGCTTAACAGGCCTCTTATGTTACTCATTTCTAATATGCAAATAATTCCAGAAAGTTTCAACACTTATACTCGTAATGTGATTGGTACTCAGTTTGCGCCTTCACTGAGCCTTGCTAATAGTGCTTCTTTGGGAAAAGACTAATATTGTCTTTTATAGCATTAGATCTCAACTTGCAAGTGCTTTAAGAAGGCCAGGTCCTATCGGGTTTCAAGCCCAGACGTAATTAAAATCAACTTTGAAACGGGTCCCTATAGGGATATATAATCATGTACTTATCTTTACTGCCAAAAAGACTAATCAATTTCTCAACAATGACAGTATAAACCCGTAAGGTAATGGCTCAAGATGGCCGCCGGGTAGGAGCTCTCCCGTGGAGCTCCCGGGTCAGGAATAACTAAAATCGGTAAAAATCCCACTGCATAACCGGCCATCCACCCCTAATTTTACAAACGACCTAACTCCATCAACATCGGACTACTATTGAAGAGTTTCTTACCATCGGAGACGACCCAACACTCCTTCGCCTCGCTGGCCTCGCCCACCCAGCCATCGCAGGCGACGGGACACTCCTGCCTCTTTGCTCCGGAATGCAACTCCTTCAACACCAGATGTTCGGAGATGAGGTTGCTCCCAGTGTCAGTCACGCCACCCCAATGCTGGTCGAGCTCTCCCTCAGGCTGGAACATGCTCCCTCTAGTTGCCGTTTTTCGAGTGCTCTAACAGGCGCCGGAGTGAGGTTCTCCCTGATCGCCCTCACTAGCAGATCTTCTGGTGCCTATCCTCGCTCCTCTGGCCACCTGTATGAGCCCTTTCAACACGCTCCACCACGGACGGGGTTGATAGGGGCCTCTGTTTGCCTGCCGCTATGAGGATCCTTTCGACGCGCACCGCCGCGTGAGCTTGCCTGAACCCCTATGGCGCTGGCTTTGGATGGACGAGGTGGTTGGGGGATTGGCGTCTGGTTGGGAGACTTATGAGACGGCTACCCCTTGCTACCGCACAGCCTCCGACGTCACTGGACCTGCACCCTTCTTTGTGCTGCTCCCCTGCAGATCCCAACATCGAGGACTGTGCTCCCTGGGTGGCGATTCTGTTATGCACCTCGTTTGAAGAACCGAGGCATGGTGCTGCCCTTTGCCTCAAACGGTCCCTGGGAACCCGACGACCCACGCTACACTTCTCTCGCTGTACTCCTCAAGTGCATGAGGTTTGAAGCATAGCGCTTGAAGATTCCAGAGCGACCTGTGCCGTTGCACCGCAGTGCCCCCGTGCAAGGCCAAGCTGCAAAAGTGGTACTCCCTGAGTAGCTGATGAACAAAGCACCTCTCTCTGGGGAACCACTGCGGTCTCGGCCTATGATCCGCACCGCTCTCCTACACGACCGAACTACCCTGGTGTAAGCATGTCTCACAACAAACTTCTTCCGCAATAGGTTGATGTATGGGCCAATTGATCAACAATCCACTTACGCCCCCGTTGGGTTTCTGATGGTCCCTCTCTGGGATCCCCCTCTCATAGCTATTGACTGAATGGGGTGGTGGGGGCTTGTGCCTGCTGTTTGCCCGCACGCCCCGCTCATCCTGATATTTTTTACATTTCTATTCAGATGTCGTGCCTCCACGCACCACTGTGTGTCCCTACAATCACCCCACTGCCTTGGCTGGCTTTCCTCTGCCTTGTAAGCTTTAAAATGGCAAGGCCTGCTTGCTTTGATTGCTGTGCCCTGTTGCTACCTCTGGCATCTTGTTCGGGCCTGGCCAACGCTATATACAACTCAATAAATAAATAAATAAAATGTCAGTGATGCAATCCCTGTTTTCTTTTCACTTGTCTTATTCATTTTGTATTCCCTAAGGATATTTGGGGTTTTTCAGGATGTTTTTCTGTAGTTTTTTGCTCTGCAACATGTGACCCTCGTATAGTGCATACTTGGAAATGAGTCGCCACCAGGTGTCTTACTCATTTCAGGTTGTGGGTGGGTGTTTATGATGGCACACGATTAGGCGCTCTGTTGTTGAGGCTGAAGGCAGTGAGAGTGTCTATAGGTATCAGAGATGTCCATGCACATTCAGTCCTTGGTCTGTCTGTGACACACACCTACTGCCAATCATGTCCTGCCAATGGTAATTGTGTTAAAGTATGAGATATGTAAAAGGAAGATTACAGACAAATTTGGATGAAAAAGCCCTAAGTGTGTAACAGAATGAAAGACTACAGAAGAAAGTGGTGTGAAGGTGGCGAACTGGAGTGTCTGAGGGTCTCAGACGGCCACTAACCTTTTGACAGACCTTAATAATGTTTAAGTTACTGTCTCATATTTTCAGAATTTAAATATTTCCAATTGTTGTTATGTTATGTTCATTTGTATAGTGCCCTACTCACCCGAGAGCGAATCCAGGTGCGTGGACAAGGTGTGTAGGTGTGTGGTCCGAAGGTGATTATATAACGATCCTGGTCTTCACGTTCTTGAGGAACTCATGAAGTGAACAGGAGGATCTGATGTGTTGAGGGAGGTCGTTCCATGTCTTGGGTGTTATATAGGAGAATGAGCGGCCTCCAGTTTTGCTTTTGCGGATGCAGGGAGTGTCTGCAAGTGAGAGTGAGGCAGAGCTTAGGTGTCTGTTGGGTTGGTGAAAGAATATGCAGCTGTTCGGGTTTTCTGTTCCTGTGCTGCGTAGGGCCTTGAATGGGTGCGCCAGAAGTTTGAATTGGCTGTGCTTATGATTGGAGAGCCATTGAATCTTCCTGAGGTGCGAGGTTCCTGAGGATTTGGGCGCGGCATAAGAGGTCGAGTATCGGTCTTGCAGCTGCATTCTGGATTGTCTGGAGTCTGTGTAGGAGTTATTTGGAGATTCAGGCATAGAGAGCATTGCCGTTGCCAGCCTGCTGGTGATGAGAGCTTGTGTGACAGTCAATCTGGCGTTCTGAGACAATCATATGAAGATCTTGTCAGAGTTGAGTTTCAGGCAGTTGGTTTGAATCCAGATCCATTTGAGAGTGGATCCTTGTATGCCAATCTCGTAGAGTCTTCTGATGAGAGTGTTGTGGGAGACAGTGTCGAAGGCCACAGAGAGGTTGAGCAGGATGCTGGGCCGCAGTTTCTCCTTGGTCCAAGATGTTTCAAAAGTATTTGGTGGTCGCGATGAGTGCTGTTTCAGTGCTGTGGTTCTTTCTGAATCCTGATTGTGTGTTGTCTGGAAGCTTGAGGTGGGTTGATTGTTAATGGCCTTCTCAATCACTTTGGCTAGACAGGGAATCAGAGAGATGGCTCGGAGGTTACTCAGTTGATTCATGTCGGATGTGGGCTTCTTAAGGAGGGCGTTGATTTTTCCATTCATCCTGGGAAGTGGCGTTGATAATGTGGGTCAGAGTGGTGCTGATTGGTGATGCTCCCAGGTTGTAGATATGGTGGGGGCATGGGGCCATTGGGACCGGGGGGGGGGGATGGTCTTCATGATTGCTGATGTTTCGTTTCTGGTGAGGGTTGTCCATTCGGTCAAGTGGTTGGCGGTTAGTAAATTAGCTATGAGTTCTCTAGGGTTGTGTTGATGTGCAAAGTTGCTGTAGCTGTTTGGGATTTTGCTGTGGAAAAAAGTTGGACAGAATGTCGCAGAGTTGTTGGGAGGCAGCAATGTTGTTGGCAGTGGCTGAGGGCGAGATGAAATCATTGACAATCGAGCAGATCTCCTTTCAGTTTTTGGGGCTTGCTTCGATGCGGTCCACTAGTGCTTTTTCCTAGGTGTCTCTAATTGGCTTATGATAGCTTCTGAGTGCAGCCTAGTAGGTAGTTCTGTCAGTGGTGTCATAGCGGTCTCTCCATTTCCTTTCTAGGTATTTACAGTGATGTTTGGTGTCTCAGAGGTCTTCTGTGTACCATCTGGCCTGCTTGTTTGGTCTACTATGCTGTTGGGTTTGATGAGTGCAAGGTAGTCTGCACAGTTCTTGATCCAGTTGTTGAAGTTGTGATGTCCTCTGCAAGGTTGTCTGTGGGAGTAGACTGATCAGTACTGACTGTGCTGGGCCAGTCTGCGTGAATGATTTTGCCCCAGCTGCGGCTTGGAGTGCTGAACCTTGTAGGGGTGTTGACTTGAGGTGTGTTGATTTGGAAGTGGATGATGGAGCCCACGTAAGCTGTGTGGTGGATTTGCATTTGATGCTGTTGCTTGTGGTGAAGATGGGGATCTGTGAGTGTCTTGTGATGTGTGTTGGTTCTTTGACGAGCTGGGCAAGTCCGATGTTGCTCAAAGGTTTGAGAAGTGCTGCGCAGAAGGGGTTGATTTGGTCTTCCAGGTGAAAGTTGATGTCATAGAGGAGAATATAGGCTCTGAAGTCGATGGTGAGCAGAGTGTCAAAGTTGGTGATGTGTTTGGTAAAGATGGCTCATGGTCCGAGTGGTCAGTAGGTGAGGGTTCTGTCCAGGTGGAATTTTTCAGAGATTAGCTGCTTGAGGTGCAGTTGTTCCAATAATGGGGTGATGTTCTCTGTGGTTGTTGTGCACCTGATGGATTCCTTGTAGATGGCAGCAAGTCCTCCTCCTGGCTTGTGAAGGCAATTCTGTTGAGAGATCTTGTAGCCTGCTGGGATTGCTGTAGCTATGGTGGGAGCCAATGAGGGGTTGAGCCAGGTCTCTTTGATGAAGAGAATGCGGGTGCATCACTGCTTATAAGGTCCCATATTTCAGTTGTGTGTTTGCTGAGTGATCGTGTGTTGAGAGGCATGCATATGAGTGGGTGTTGGCATGTGGGTTTGCGTGTGGTGTAGGGTCGGAGAGTAGGCGTTGTTGCTGCTTGTGTGGTAGGTGTGTGTTGGGAGGGAGTGTTCAGGAGTTTATTAGTATTTGTGTGGGGGCGTGGGTGGGTAGCTGCTGAAGAAAAGGCATTGGGTTCAGGTGAAATATCCTACCATGGTCTGAGGTGAGGTGCAGCAGCAGTTGACAGAACAGTGTCCAAGATCTAGCGACCTAACGAGTGCTGAAGACTATTTCTGGGTGTTGATCAGATCAGGGTTCCTCACACTGGGCGTGGTCCAAGTGCAGATTGGCACATATGGACTTGCCTTTGACATGCTTTCCCTGTACAAGCGGTGCGCCTCCTGTGCACATCCATGCAGCTGTCATTAAGTAGGTCTTGGGCGGGGGGAGGAGTCCTGGGTGCCTTGAAGTCATTTCCTGTGTTGGTGGGTGTTGGGAAATTAAGTCCTCTTACTCGACGTCTTCTCTTAAAGTTGGTTTTGGGAGAAAACTAGCAATGTCACTTCCTGTCCAGATGGATGATGGTAAATTTAGTGATGTCACATCCTATGCAGGTGGATGAGGGAAGATCCAGTGATGTCACTTCCTATGCTGATAGGAGGTGGGAAATGAAGTTCTCTTGCTTGGCTTCTTCTTTAAAAGACGGTTTTGGCAGGACAACCAGTAATACCACTTCATGTCCAGATGGATGATGGAAAATTCAGTGACATCACTTCCTGTGCAGATGGATGATTCTAACTGACCACAACAAAAGTATTATTGTTATTCATTTATCTGCCACGCTAAAAAGCATTGGCAAGGCGAGGAGCTGTAGCTTATTTTAGGTATATGTGTTTTTTGTGTGAAAGTGGTACCCAGGTGGCAGGTTATGTTTAAGCTACACTCTTAAATACATAGGCCAGGCCTCTTTGAAAGGATTACTGGTTATACTTCTATCGCCATGTCTTTTTAAGACCCCTCACCTTTTTCATCCTACTTAAAGCACTCCATTATAAATATTTTCTTTGTGGCAGAAAAACTCTGCAATCTATTTGGGTTCAGTTGGCAAATAATGTTATCTTGAGAAAGTGAACGCCAAACTCTTTTGCAGAGGGGCTATAAAGCACCAGCCATCCCTTATATAATGTAGGCACAGCACCGATAATTCACATTTGGCTCAGTCTGAAGAGAGCATGCAATAGAGCACTTGTCTGGGTGAACACGATTGATGGGCAAGCATATTAGGCAGCTCTAGGGTGTTAAATTATTTGGTGATGACTTGTGCCTAATCACACCTTGGACAGTTATGACGCCCATAGAGGCACCCGTCAGGGCTGCCCACTGTCGCCATTGCTGTTCGTACTTACACTGGAACCCCTGGCGATTGCACTCCGGGCTAGGGCAGCGGAGGCGGGAATACCGGTTGGAGAAATCCATAATTTGGTCTCCATATATGCCGACGACATACTGGTGTTCCTCCGGAATCTGCAGGTTGCCCATTCCCATCTAGCGACCATCTTTGAACGATTTGAGAATGTCTCTGGCCTCGCCATAAACCCGGGAAAATCCCTAGGCTTCTTTTTCCAGGAAGGACAGCGGCCTACCCACATACAGTTTGGTACCCATGAGATCCAGGTAGCACCGACCACATTCAAGTACCTCGGCGTCAACGTGTACCGGGATCCGGAAGACCAGATCGAGGGTAATGTACGTCGGGCAATCACTGGCCTCCGGAGTAGCGTGAACTGACGTTCCTGCCCCTATCTGTAATGGGCCGGGTGGCGATCTCAAAGATGGTCCTACTTCCCCGGATATTGTACTATTTCGTAAACCTGCCAGTGCTACTTCCACAGCAAATTTTTACCACACTAAATACATTATTAATCACCCTTATATGGGGATCGGGAACACGGCGAATAAGCCTCAAGAAACTACAGCTGAACACCCGACAGGGAGGCCTAGGCGTGCCAGACCTACGAAGCTACTATTATGCAAGCCAACTTCAGTGGCTAACACGTTGGGGGGCGGGTAGAAACTTACATGAGATTGCTTTCACAGCAGACAAACTGGCACGCGGCGACCTGCATTCCCTTCTATTGCCCGCTGCCAAGATCCCCAGAGACTGCCACCCCCTATTACATGTAGCTTTGAGATGTTGGAAAAAGGCACTGACGTACACAGCAGGGACTACTCCCTACGCAGACAACATCCCCCTCCTGGGACTCCCAACGCCACAAGGGAACCTGACACGACGCAGATTACAACCCTGGACAGATGCTGGGGTGGACAGAGTGGGGGACCTGTTCGGGGACGGCACCCTGCTGGATCACACCTCCTTCGCACAATCCACGGGTGCCCCGCCACGAATGTACCTTCTGCACGCCTCGGTGACCCACTATATACGACATACATGGGCTCCACAACGCACCAAGCCAGACCAGCACGAGCTGGTTCATCTCCTCCACTATATGGGGACGCGTGGACACCTAGTAAAGTGGTTATATGTAGGCATTAGAGAACATGCAGCTTTGCCCCTCACCACACTTAGGGAGGCTTGGGTTGCGGACACGGGGGAGGCCATAACAGACGGGGAATGGAAGATCATTCTGGGTCACCATAGGAGGGTGTCCAGAAACGTTAAATTCAAATTCATAAAGGCAATGATCTTACATAGGGCATATCTCACCCCCCAGAGGCTCCACAGGATGTTCCCTACCACCCCCCACAACTGCCCTAGATGTCAGGAGGATGAGGCAAGTATCCTTCACATGTTATGGACATGCCCGAGAATACGCAATTATTGGGTGACGATCAGGAACATATTGCACACTGTAACAGCCCTGCAGATCCCTGAAGGGGCACTATCCTGCTTGATAGGACACAGAAAGAGAGCCAAGACCTGTAAGGCACAACTGAAATTTATAGACCTGGCCCTCTTGCTGGCACTCAGGGTTCTCACTATGAGGTGGAAATCGCCCAGACCCCCAAATGTAGATGTATGGAGATCTGATCTGCTGAAATGGGGCAAAGCGGAAGCTGCGGCATTGCGTAGAGGAGAAGAGAAAGAACTGCGTAAATATCCTATAGCGCAAGATTGGGACGGAATGTTGATAGAGCTGGAGGATGTAGACCTAGACATGCCATAAGGCCATACCATCTGACCGTACACATGATGGGTAGAATGCCGGTGCGGACGGATGATTATGCACAATGCACCGGATAACCCAGCCTAATGACTGTAACACTCTCTGGAAAGACTAACAGCTACTATATCCAAAATGTAGAGTATGTACAAGGACATGGCCGGGAGACAGGGAGGGGGAGGGAAGGGACCGAGGGAAAGTTCACGCACAGGCGATATTGTAATTTGAATGCACGTATTAAAACTGGACTGGAATATTATTTGGATAAGGAAAACACGACGGAAAGTTGAATACGAAGAAAATTACGCCAAAGTTCAAAGTTGAAGAAAAAGGAAAAGACTGATAGCATCTAATATGATTGAATGTACCATGTAACAACTGTTGCAGTTACGAATAAAAAGTAAAAAAAAAAAATGACTTGTGCCTAATGAATGATCACAGAACTTAGATTAAGCTAATATCTGCCAAACTAGCCATTCAAATTACTTCTTTTTGACAGTGCTCAATTTGAAAGGTTTTGTTCCCGCAAAGTTCACATTGTCAATTGACAGCTTCTCAGACATAACAAACTGCATAGATTTTTGCTTCAGTGTGAAGCTAGAACATTTGCACATAGGTGCTGGAAGTGTGTGGGGTACTTCATCACCCCGAAAATAACCATGCTGAATTTCACATGGTGACTGAGCATAAAGACAACTTTAAATTTAGCTTTTATCTGGTCACATTTGTTGTGTTGAAAGACAGAGGTCAGTGTCAGGCTATGTCTTCTGACAAGTTGCTGCTTATTCCTATAACATAGAGATTGGTTTTTACTTTTTCTTCCCTTCTGCGACTAAAAAGTGAGAGGATTGTGAACTATGTGACCAGCTTGCTGGGATACAGGGAGTGTGAAAAGAAAGGCTGTAGGATGTGAATGTTATTGTAACTCACAAACAACATTGAAATACCTATAAATTTACTGTAAAAATATTTTAAAAATTCCAGTCATTAGGAAAGCCCACATGAGGCACTTTTTTGTAATTTTAGATTGTGATGAAAACAGAGATTTTATTAAGGTCATAATAGTTTATGACACTTTTCTTAGTGATGCACAAATGATAAATATTAGATCAAACCCAATTTCCCTATTTAATCATTTGTGCACTACATAGTTTTATCAGTAAAATTTCATGTCTGTGCAAATTTATTGGCCATTTCAATAGAAAATGTGCTCTCTGTAAATGACAGTGTGGTACCACGCAATACTTAGATTATATTAATATATGTGAAACAGTGTGCTCTAAAATGTACTATGAGCTACATACTACCCCTCCTGTACCACTCTCTAGCTGAATGTACAGAACCTATTTGCTACACTTGTGTTTGGTAAAGGTGGGTGTAGTTGGCGGAGTACAACTACACGGAATTCTGCAGAATTGATAAAACACTCTGTGAATACTCCGCAACTCACTTGATAAAACGACAAGTAACTCTATTATTAAATCCTAAAATGCATATAATCATCTCACAAAAGTGAAAATGAAAATACAGCAAGCAGTGAGAGACGTGATGATTTTGATGTCCTCACTAACCTAGGGAGAGAACCAAGCAGATGCCTTGAACACAAAGAGCACATCCCTCTGAATAATTGGTGGTGGTCTCATCCTCCTGGGACCACCACAAGCATTGGTATGGGCAAAAATACAATGCCATCCAAAGGCCCTGCAAAGCATTATGGGTCGATATTCTAGAGTGCAGTGAATTTTCTGGTATCCATTATCAAACACTCCTCAAGGGGCAGGCTCTGGGCTCAGCTGAGAGCTAATACTATAATATTCACTAAATTCTAGAATCTTGCTTTGCATTGTATTTTTGCCCATACCTTTGCTTGGGGTGGTCCTAGGAGGATGGGACCACCACCGAATCGTTCAGCATGATATGCTCTTTGTGTTCAATGCATCAGCTTGCCCTCCCCCTAGGTGAGGGGTGACCCCAAAATCATCACCTCTCTCATTGCCTGATGTTTTTCAAAGTTCACTTTTGTGAATTTGCTATATGCTTTTTTATTTAGCATGTAAAGGCAAATTTAATTTACCAAAGTGTTGTGGGTAAAGTAGGTAACTTCATTCGGTAGCGGAATGGGAATTCTTGCATGAATTCTGTGTTTTCTAATGAAGTGTGTAATAGCCAAATCTCTGTAACTTCCGCTTCAGTGATGTAACTTTGATGGCAATGCCGCCACTCTGATATCTGTCCCAGCACCACTGCTTTTACAGGCCTTTCACTCTTTATTTACCACTAACATTTATTGGTGCAGAAGATGTATTTTGCATGAACTAAAGTGTAAAACAAAAAGCTCAGGAAAATGGAGGTTTGTGGAGAATAATTTTCAAAAAGATTTGTTGCAGGAGTTTTCATTGCAGAAATATGTCATTGTACGCTACCAACTTGAATTGCAGCTGGCTGAAAATAATGGCTTCAAAAAGCAACAGCGGCGCAACAAACTTCCACACACAGCAATCTGATCTTCCTTGATAAACACCTGGAGCACTCCATACTCAAGGCAGACCAGCTCCCCTATTCCCTCTCTTACTGTGACCCTGTCACCTTGAGTTTCTGCCAGGGCATGAACAGGAAGTCATGACAGGGATGCTGCCTCCTCAACAACTCTCTCCTCTGTGACTTGGTCATGATAGCGCCAAACTAAATGTCACTCTACGAATACTTGCAACATGACACAGGAGATATTGACACATGGGTGGTCTGGAATGCACTCAAGGCGGTCATTAGGTGCCATTTGATCCTGAAGGCAGCCATACTTAAGCATGCATGGTCCGTCTACCAATTGCTATACATGGCTAACCAGCCCAATGCCTCCGCAAAGGGACATTTATGAACTCTGTCACCCTGCCAAGGCTCTCTTTATATGCAGAGCTTGACGCTCATATGGAAGAGGCTATATTCTCAAAGGCATGGGCCAATTCAAGATCTCGCAAGCTTCACCCCAATTTCTATTAGCGCTTTGCGCCCTAACTTCTTCCGATCCTAGTGATCCTCTTTACCGTGGATAGGCGGGGGCATCCACCGGTATGACAGATGCTTCCATCGCGCTCAAAGATAAACGGGGAAAAGACTCCAAACTTTGCACCTCCTACAGCCCTTATCCTTTCTAGAACATAGATCTAATACTATTTGTAAATATCCTTGTTAATTGCCTCGATGCACTCTTGCCTGACTTGATCTATAGAGATCAAGGTTTTGTCGCTGGCTGCAACATTAGCGACAAGACCAACCCCGCGTTCCGCCTTATCAACATGGCCAGGAAAAAGGGAAGAGTCTCAGCCCTCCTTTCCCTGGATGCTGAAAAATCATTTGATCGGGCGGACTGGAGTAAGCTTTTCACAGTGCTCGACCACTTTGGTTTTGGTGATGGTGAGAGGAGGGCTCGCACCACTTTATTTTAACAACAATTATACCTCTGATACCATAAATCACGCAAAGTTTTTTTATTGACTCTGTGATTGAGCTAATTGCTTCTTTTACTTTAGCAAAGCTTTCTAAAGGCTTAGGTAACCCAACATCTAATACATAATGATCTCAACAGTGTTTCATATCACAATTGTGCACAACATATATACAAAACATAAATGTTGCCGAATCGAAAGAACAATTATTAACAAATTTGTACACAATCAAAATACATACACGAAAAAAATCAAATAATCATAAGCAAAATGTGTTCTCCAAGATTCTTTTTGTGCCTGATCCGAACTTTTTCCTTTGAGGGACCTTATATCTTTGAGGTCCTATTAGGGCTCAGAAATGGTTAGGGGATTTATTAGGGTGAGCCCTAATAGTCTGGCACTACCCACTGAGTTAAACAGTGTCCCTTATTTGTTTTTTCAATTCTGATCCACTAGAAGTGATGCCAACGCGTTTCGACCTTGTAGATTCTGGACCATCACTTTATAAAAGGTCTTCATCAGTGCGATGTGGATATGAGGTAGGACAGTGTTCAATCTGTATAAAGAATTGTTAGAACTGGGATTTCTGGTTGGCTAAGGCTTGCGCCAAAGCCAGGCAGAAACCACCACTCTAGTCAGGGCAAGGGAGTCACACTCCAAGATAACCCTTGCTCACCCCCTTGGTAGCTTGGCACGATCAGTCAGGCTTATCCCGGAGGCAATGTGTAAAGCATTTGCGCATGCACACAGCAACAACATCCCAGGCACACTACAAAAGGAACTCCACACAAGGTTATATAAAAATAGCCTTTGTATTCTCAAAGCACATCAGATAGTAATCACACAATATACATTGTGCCAACTGGCACGGGCAATATTCACAAGGGATTATTTACACAGGACAGGGCCACGTGGGCCACTGTCAGGATCAACACTTAGTAGAAATTGGTACAAGATCATAAACCTACAACCAGTAGCCACTGGTAATCACTGTACTCCACCTCAACCTGTAACATAACTTTACATTATGCACAGTCACATCAGGCACAAATTATATCTTGCGCCAACCTCACCAGCATAAACACATTATGCAATCTCCTCACTATTCTAAACACCTTAGACCCTACCTCCTAAGTATAACTCACATTAGGGATGTAAATTACAGTGAAGTACAATCTCACTAACACAAACCTAAATAGGTAAAACAACCTCATAAGCCTAAACCATATCTAGAGGTATCAGGTACAGGGTGCGCAAAACATACTATCCACAATACATTTCCTAGCACCACATCGCTTTAGCACATAATCACATTAGGGCCTTGCGCCCTATACATCTACCAGCCCCCCTGGCCAACTGGCCATCCAAGAAGGGGCTCAAATTCCCTGTGTCCAGAATGTCAAGGCGCGCTGCCAATGCAGCGCCAGTCAGGGATGTGCCATCTGCGCAAACCTAAACGTTGCAGCTGCCCACTACTTGCTGGACAGCTCAGAACAATGAACTGGGGCCTAAACGCTGCAGCTGGCACTAAGTGCTGCGCAGCTGTGAAAGGCCAAGGTAGGGGTGACGGAGTGCATCCCACTCCTGAGTCCAAAAGCACATGTCCCCTGAAATAAATGCCTAAACAGTGCAGCTGCCCACAACTTGCTGGGCAGCTGTGAACTGTAAACTGCGGCATGGGCTCTCACTGGCCCTTGAACAAATCTGCGCCCAAACTTTGAAGCCATCTAGGCTCTGGAAATAGGGGGGGGGGGCAAACTGTGGAGTCATCGGGCTCTAAACATAGACATGTGCCAGGGAGCACCCTGGCTCCTAAAGTGATTATGCCCCCAAACACTGCAGAGCGCTGCTGGCGCTGTAAATAATGTTGCCAAATGTGGGAGAGGACATGGGTCCCTTGGGACCCTTGATACTATTGTGTGCCCCCTTAAACACTGGGCCAAATGTTGGAGCCCTTTAGGCTCTAGACATCAACATGCCCACGAGCGTTGACAACATAGGCCCTCGACTGGGGCAACCATGGGCCCCTCTGACCCAGGAAATAACCATTCTCATCGTTGGAGCGGCCCACTGCCAGACAGGGCTGCTCGGACTCGGGGCCTTCCACTGGCATTCCCCTAAAGAGCCCCCACTGACCGGGTCTCCTGGCGGGGGCTCCTCTCCTCTTCCCGTCGGCGGTGGCCATTCTTCTCGTGGCGCAGGGCTTCCCTCTACTCCTGGGAGCCCCGCACTGCCGATGACTGCCTCTGCTGTCTCGTCTCTTCACCCGGGCCTCCTCAGACAGCATCTGTGCTTCTCTTGGCGCGGAGGCAGCGGGCGGGGCTCTTGCGCTCCTGGGAGCCTCGCGGGGGCCCGCTGCTCCGAGCTTCCTCCGGGCACAACCCCTCACTACTGCAGGGCTCTCTCCGCTCATGGGAGCCCTGCCGAGCCGCCATACTCCTTTTCCGGGGCTCCCTCCTGGTAATGGGAACCCCGCCACGCTCGTGGTCCTTCTGCTTCCTCCAGCCCAGCCGCAGGCCCCGCCCACATCGCAGGCAAGTTTGTCTGACTTCCGGGAGGCCACGGCTGGGCAGCAGCGGCGTTCTCAGGCAAAAAATGAGGGGTAGGCTCCCTCGAGTTTAAAAATAAATATCAGAAAGCGGCCATAAGCGGGGTGGGCACCCGAAATTAGATACTGACATAAAAATGGGGTGGGCACCCGTAATGTAAATAAAGAGAAGCGGGTGGCACCCGCAATTACGGCATGACGGGGGGGGGGGACCTGGGGACTGGGAAGCAAGGAAAAAGGGTTCCAGGGATCATTCTAGCAAACCAGAAGGGTCCCCACGTAGTTGTCCAGGGGCAGGGCAGGGCCCAGGGAGGCAAGCCTTCCCCTGGGCCCCAGCAGCAGCATGCCCCTGGTAGTTTCAAGTTGAAAAAACAAGAACATTTTCATGGGGTCACAGCCCCTCTTTTATACAGCCTTTCCTTTGTATCCAAAGGTGCAGGCAAGGGGCGAACCAGATGCAACTGGTTCTTGAGCACTTTGTTTTGCTCAGCCCCTCTGCCTATTCACAGGGACATCAGACCCACCACAGGGGGTGGAGCCAGGATTGTGGAGGGAAGGCCCAGCCCTATTCAGGGCCCAGGTGCACTCCTCCCTCCCATCAGCATGCAGATCTCCCCATTCACCACCAGGCAGATCCATCCTGACTCCTGGAGCCAGGCAGACCAGCCAGCTCCAGCCAATCACAAGCCAGACAGTCAATTCATATTTACTGCACAGACATGCCAACTTCTACAAGTGGCACTTCTCCACTAGACACAATAAATCTGCACACATCATCGCACAGCATTTAATCTCACGAGTTCGCACATACCAAACTCGACCCTGCACTCCCCACACATCAGGAACTACCATGGACACACATATCCCCATGCATTCTTATGGGAGGGCAGGCCACTCTCACCACACATACACAGAGAGCGCACGCACTTTACACTGGACCACAGTAAAAAAGTGCGCGGAGGCTTAAAATCACCAACACCAGGTTACAGAAACAGGCTAGGAAAATGCAAAAAGTTTCGGGGTGAACCTGCCAAGAGGGCCAAGTCCAACAAGAATGATAACTAGTTTTAGTGTATAAATTTTAAAAGTACTGTGGTGTGCAAGTAAATTAGGGCCCGATGTAGGTGAATTAGATTTACCGATTCATAAATACCGAATTTTACCGATTCGGTATTCATGAATCGGTAAATCTAATGTAGGTAACTATTCTGTAAAAAATACCGAATCGGTAGGAGTCGGTATTTACCGATTCTGTAATTACCGAATCAGTATTCCTATGGGTCTTGAAGCCCATAGGAATCAATGGCAAATACCGATTCGGTAATTACAGATTCGGTAAAATTACCGATTTGCAAAGGGGGACAGGGTGTCACTTTGACACCCTGTTGCACCCCTGTTTTTGGCTTGTTTACCCCTAGGGCATTTATGTGTGCCACATGGCACAGGTGTACATGCACAGATGTGCATTTACACTAGAATTCGTTATTTACCATGCAAAAGTATTACATGGTAAATAATTAATCGGTAATGGCCTGTGGCACTGTTTTCAGTGCCACCTACATCTGTATTTAACGATTCGGTAAATTTACCGATTCGGTATTTTACAGAATTGGTAATTTTATTTAGAGAGTTTGTTTGCTAGGCATTTGTTGACAGATTATCCTACAGATTTCCATGGCAAAAAACATACAGAGTAAGATTACAAAAGCTGAGGCATCTTGAGAGGAGTTGGATGAGGTCTTGATATCACAGGTTCCTACTGTGGGTGACATATAAAGGATGATTAAACAGGCAGTTCAGCTGTCTTTAAAGACTGAGAAGGCTTGTCACACCTAAACATCAATTTGTTGAGTTCCCTGGCCCTGACCAGGAACTAGAGGAAGAGGAGGTTAAGTGAACCTAGAGGAAGAAGCGGTTAAGGGTAGCTTTTTACAGGACAGTGATCTCAACATCCCTCGCCGCAGCCACATCACATCCCACCCGAGAGACCTGCACTGGCTCCCGGTCATCAAGAGGATAACCTTCAAGCTCCTCACCCATTCACACAAGGCACTCCACAACACCGGACCAATGTACCTCAACAGACGACCCAGCTTTTACACCCCCACCCCCAGCTCCGCTCCGCCGACCTCACCACAGTCCCCTGCTTCCGAAGAGCGACCTCCGGCGGCAGATCGTTCACCCACCTCACCGCCAAGACATGGAACACCCACCCTATCCACCTATGGCAGACCCAAGACCTGCTGACCTTCAGAAAACTCCTCAAGACCTGGCTTTTCGAGCAGTAGCAGCATTCCCCACCCCAGTGCCTCGAGACCCTCACAGGTGAGTAGTGCACTTTACAAATTATATGATTGATCGATAAGGAGGTATTACAGCACCTACGAGGGGATTTGGCCTTTTTCAGATTCAAACAGAGGAGGAAGAATTGTTTTTTCATGAGGTGTTAGGAGATACCCTATTCAAGGCTTTGTAGAGGGATTTATCTAGATAATCAAAGCGGACTCTTTGATGGCCTACTTGTCTTTTCAAGGGACAATTATATCAAAAGACGTCTCTCCATCAGATCCAGTGGGTAAGAGGGTGGGTTTGGCTGTCATGAGGGTGTATGCTGAAGCTAATTTTCCAATCTCTCGATACATATATACTAATTATACAGTGCACTCCTCGTTAATAGATTTCCAGGAAATGGCTGAGCAGGTCAAGCAAGGGGTGGACTTTTCAACCTCAGTTTCGATAATGGAACAGCAGTTCTCACTTGTTTCCTATTATTGCCTTGGTGCAGCTGAGTCAATAGTAGGTTGAGCAGTGGCTGCAAGGAGACAAATGTGGAAGATGGCATAAAAGGCAAACACTTCACAAAATATTGGTTGATGCACTTAACCTGTTTGGGTTCAAAGCTCTACGGTTGCAGCATGAGAATCTAGTAAAAAAGCTATGGAAAAAATGTGATGGCCCAGTGAAGCCACCTTTTAGGGGGACGTTTTTTGCTTCACAAAGAGCCTTTGGACATAGGTCTCACAAAGAGAACAAACCAGATCTTTCGGGGGAAAGATCAAGGACAGGGCGTAAATGTAAATGAAAATGTGGGTGTACTTGTAAAGCGCACTGCGACTCCATGGCGTATCCTGGCGCTGAAGACCGCTGGGGAACCCGTCCTGGTTTTCCCTGTGAGACGGTCCCTTTCTGGGTATCTCCAAGGTGAAACCAGGCATCCCTGGCGTCTGTGGGGGACCGTTGTAGAGATGAGGCAAGCTTAATGCCCAGAGTTGCCGAGTGTGTTCCCTGGTTAGAGTAGGCACCGAGGCGAGAATTATCGAGTCCGTTTTGACCCTGGTCCACGACCCTGCCGCATCGGGAATTGAACCCATGTCCCGGGCCGTTCTCTGCTTACGGGTCTGTCGCCTCTAACCAGTGAGCCACACCACTCCACCTTCTGGGGAGAAGTCTGGACACAAGCTGCTGCACTGTCCACTCGACTGCGCTCCCATCCTGGCAATGCCACTTTGGCCGATCAGGCCCATCAGCAGCTAATAGGGGGAGATCAAGTTTAAAATTATATCTAATTTTAAGAGCCACCACAATCCCCTTTTTTTGACTTTTAAGTACTCATCAGTCAAGAGTAGGCAAAACTATCTCTGCATTAAGTAGGCCGCCATTGAACCTTTTTTAAGTTTTTAGGTGTCCCAAAACCAAGACCAAATTATTAAGTGTTTATTTGTATGACATACCTGCTAGTGTGATAATAGAGGCAATGCCACGCAGGTTGAGTCCTGTCTGTTATCGTCCAATATCCTTGTTGGACTCTACCATGAATATTTTAGGAAGGGTACCTTTGGTAAGATTGGAAGACTGGGTGTAGATCAATAAGAATATTTCCGACCTCCATTATGGTTTTAGTCAAGGACCTAGACCATAGAACAGTTTCTTAATCTTTCCCTTTTAATTGGTAAATTCGTCATTGCTAAAAATACCGTTTTGCACATGGCTTTTATGGATTTGTCTAGTGCTTTTGAAACCATAAAATGCTAAAAATTATGAAACATCTTTGAAAGTGTGGGGTTGGAAACACTGCTGGAGATTGGTCATCCTCCATAAATAGTAGTCAGGGAGTCCGACAATGATATATATATATATATATGCCCCTTTTTATTTTTCATTTATATAAACGGCCTTGAGGGGCACCTCCGTCAAAAGGGGACAAATATCCTGAGGGTGGGGAAAATATATCCCCATTTTCCTTTACGCCGATGACATTGACCTCATAGCTAGGACTGCAAATGATCTTCAGCGCCTTTTGGATGGTTTTATAGAGTTTATGTGTGTCCTAGACTTGAAGGTTAACTACTAAATCGTTTATTTTAATCTGTGGGCCTAAAAGTACCAAATCAAAAAACTATTATATAGAGGGATCCCCAGGTTTAAAGGTTGCTAGTTTTAGTTATTTAGGCATTCCTTTCGTTCCCACACTAAAATGGGCACTTTGCTGTCATTAAGAGCATTACAGGTTTCAAGAGTTATTGAAGGAATTTTCTGTTTTGCAACTACATTGGGGCACAGGCCAGTGAAGGAAATGTTGACTTTGTTTAAATCTAAATGCATTTCTGTTGCCTCTTAAGGGGCGGGTGTGCGAGGGTATTATAATAGTAATAATCTTCAGAAGATACAAAATATTTGTTTGCGAAGGGTATTATCGGGTTCTTCAGGCACAGCCACTCATTTTTGTCATTCTGAGGTTGGCTTGTCCTATATGGAAGATTTATTAGGGCTGGCACCACTTTTGCTTTGGAAAGAAATATGGCAATCAAGTGAGCTAGGTCTCACTAATAGTATAATCATTGATTACTTGACCCTTGACAACGTGGCTCATATCCTGTGGCTAGCTTATATTAAGGGCAATATTTTGAGCCTGGGGCACCAGAATTGTATAATAATCTGGAATAACGAGGCTCTGTGACTAAAGCTCAAATAAAGTCTCTCTTTTATGATCACTGTCAGAGCTCTTGCTAAGCAAATGCCTGAAGGTTGACCTCTATGGACAGATATTTTGCTCCAGCCCTCTTTTGACCTGCAGCTTTATCTAATTTTTGGAACATCTTAGAAAGCTTCTATTTAACAAGGTTAAGTTTAGGTGCATTGCATTATTCCTTTGCTTTTACGCTTCAAGGATCATGGTTTGATAGTCTTCTACTGTGCACTTTCGTTCGGTCCAATCCTCAAATTCATCTTATGCTCTTCTTATAAGACAGAACGTTCCCGATTTGTGGTGTTAATTTTACGTCCAATTACTTTTAAGTCATATAAATTGGACTTCCAATACCTTCAGCAGTTTGATTTGCCCAAAAAGTGTTGTGCAGTAACTTTTTTTATTAGTTGAATACTTGAATTTAGAAAGAGATATCCCTGATGATGTTATTATGTGGCCTACAAGTATAAAATGTTTCTGTACTCTGTGTGGTATTTTAAATTTGTTATTTTATTGACTTATTTAATTTAAATATTCTTAAGAAATTCTGCTATAATGATTGTATACCATGTTTTTATTGTGTACTTTTATGGCAATGTTTGCTGAATAAAGTTCGTTTTGACTTTAAGTTGTATAGCAACAAATGGACATCGTCAAGAAAGGACAAGTGGGTCCTGGACATTATTCAGCAGGGGTATCAACCACGGTTTCAGGATACCCCTGACAATTGTTTTCGAGTGACACTTATTTTGAGGAATCTGCAGAAAAGCCAGGCACTGTTTGAAGAAATCCAGAAGTTGCTGAAAAAAGGAGAAGTTGCCCCAGTTCCTATCTCACAGAGTTGGGAGGGATTCTACTCAATACCGTTCCTGGTGAAAATGGTGTCAGTTAACACAGACCTGGCAAGAATTTGAAAGATGTCAAAAGTCACATCCCTTACATAAAGTTCAAAATGATGTGGCTGCAAAGAGCCTCTCACTACTTGAGAAACAGAAATGTCCTTGTGTCTAAAGACCTTTTAGATGCCTATCTACATCTGCCTGTGCATGAATGATCCAAGATTTACTTAAGGCATTGTGTCCAGAACAAGTACGTCTAATTTGAAGTATTTTCGACCAGGCTATGAACCACACTAAGAGTGTTCACCAAAGTATTGGCACCACAAGTAGGGGTAATTAATGCAAGAGGTATTCAAGTCATCCCTTATCTGGACAACTGACTGATTTCTTATTTTTACTTTCATAAAGCTAGTCAGTATGTGTAGGAGGCCTGCGATCTTTGGAAGAGGTTATACCTCTACTCCTTAGTCAATTGCCTGTTAAGGTTGTGGAATACGGAGTCACAGGAGTATGACCAGATGGTACCAGTGTCAGGAGAGGTGGTTTATTCCTTCTGATGGTGGTTGCATTGGAAGAATTTGGACAGGGGACTGTCTCTGGAAACTTCCCTACTACAGATAACAATGACTGACGTGAGTGGCGAGGGTCGGGGGTGTCCCTGGAGGAACAGACAGTCCAGGGGAAGGGTCCATATGTCAGAGAAGCAAGTCCTCGAAAATTGGAAAGAATTGAAGATGGTCCAGAAAGCAATGAGGCATTTTGTTCCTGCTATCAAGAATCAGTGTTCAGGTTAGGACAGACAACAAAAGGGTCCTAGCCTACATATATCACTAAGGGGGATCACAAGTCATGAGTCTTGCTAAACTAGCCTAATAGTTAGGGTTGGGGCCAGAGAGCAATCCCCTATCCCCAACTGTAGTGTATCTTCTGGGGAGGGAGAATGTGCCTGGGAAGCATCTCAGAAGAGTTCCCTTCTTGGGCTCGATGGCACTATGTCAGTCACTATTTCAACAGAGAGATATCTTTGATTCCAGAGAAAAGGCCCTTCTGCCCTGGTTTTGTACCCAGACTTCATGCCCAGAGGCTTGGAGGGAAGAAGCATTGTCCTTCCAGTGGCTGAGGGTCTTCATGTATTTATTTCCTCCAATTCCTCTCATTCTAAGGGTTCTCTGCAAACTTTAGAAGGATCAGGTAGAGATGATGCCTGTGATTCCAGATTGGCAATATTGTCTCTAATGCTCCTTCAGCTGGCAGTGAAGCAGTTCTGTGTTAATACTCAGCTCATGCAGTGAGGCTGGTTCAACAATCTTGTTGCCCATGAGCATGGGATTCCTACAGCTGTCATTGGAGGAATTTTAAGAAATTGTACGTTTGACGAATCTCCAGGAATCTCAGGGAATCATGCATTAGTTTTGGACTTTTTGAGAGATGAGTCTCTGTTGGGATCAGGGGTTTTAACAATAAAATCACAATTAGAGCCTACAGGAACCCTCATTTGTAGTGTTTAGTATCCATGGATGTAATTTAGGAGTCTCCAGGTGTCGCAGCTGTGACCTCTGGCTTGCTCCTTGTGACCCCTGGCACTGCCTAGGTGACCCCTGACCTCAGAGGTGCCAAAATCAGTGCCAGCCCAGGAACACAGTGGCAGCTCAATCTTATAGGTGTGAGTTGTGGCAGCACTCTCTTTGTTTTCTTATTACACTAATAGTGAATAATGAAGTATAATAAAAAAGCGACCTCTGGCTTGCTCCTTGTGAACCCTGGCACTGCCTAGGTGACCCTGGCCTCAGAAGTGCCAAAATCAGTTCCAGGCCAGGAACACAGTGGCAGCTCAATCCTATGGGTGTTAGTTGTGGCACGACTCTCTTTTTTTTGGGGGGGGGGGGTTTTGTTCCTCATCTCGACCATGGCCTAATCTGTCAGACCCATGGACAGGGAAGAATGGAATATGGGAAGTTGACATGCTGTCTCAGTCCAAGACTGGTTGGGGTATAATCGATGTACGGATCCGTCAAAACCCTACAGGAATGTCATTTTCCCATCCACTCCTTACCCCTTGTATACTGTTTGACAGATAGTTACCATTAACCAGTTTCCACCATTGCTGTTACCATCAATTCGCCTAAAAGAGAGGGCGAAGATGTTATAGCAAAAAGAGTGTATCATGGCTTCGTAATCATTGGAACTGGGGGGAAAAAAAAATAGTATAATAAAAAAGGAGCAAAATTCTCCTGAAGAAAATTCTTCTGAAGAAACCTCACCCGAGTCAAGCAAAATTACTTCTTTAATTAAATTCCTGGTCAGGTTTATCCGAGACTTCCAGACAAGGAGTGTCCCACATCCTGCACCACATTTGAAATTAGCTAAAGTACTCGCTTCTCACTTTTTCCTAGTGATGTCATCTAGGTGGTCTATTAGCAGTTATCTTTTAGCTAAAAGCGCTCTACTTTCCTCACTGCCTGATTTAATTTCTGTGGGGGTTTTACTTTCATTCCTTGCTCTGGAGATATCGTCTTCCAATTTCTGAATCCTCCTTCTACCCTCCTTAAATTTCTTGGCTGCCAAGCTTATTACACAGCCTCTTATAAAAGCCTCATAGGCATCCCAGATTACCTCCAATGCAGCCAAGTCTTTGTTAGATTAAATAAAAGATACTGTATCTTTCTTCAACTGCGATATTATTAGGGGGTCTAAAAGTAGAGTTCTATCAAAGGTCCACCTTTTAGTTGACACACCTCTTGGCATTTGTAGCTCTAAGACTACAGCCGAATGATCAGAGAGGTGCTCATGGACATGTGTTACAGAAATCGTGTGATTCAGAAATCTTATATCTGCCAGGAAGAAATCTATCTGGGAGAAGTGTCCATGTTTTTTGTTATAAAATATAAAATCCAGAGGGCCACACAATCCCTTATACTTCTTCCTCCAGATATCTATCAGGCCTAAGTCCTTCATCAGAACTTTAACAAAGGAACCCATCTTTGTAGAGACCACCTTGCCCCCATTAGATTTATTCAGTACAGGGGTTAAAAGAATATTAAAATTGCCCCCCATAATAATAGGAAAGTTAGATTGCATCAAATGGCTATATATAGTATTCGGAGATCCCTCATCATCTATATTTGGACCATAGTAGCCCACAAGAGTAGACCATTCATTTTGAATTTTAATATCACCAATAAAATCCATCGCCCCTTGGGATCTGCCTTAACATCACCTAGAGCTGCTTTAGCCGAGCGCTTAATAATCAAAGCCACTCCTTTAGTATAACAAGTTTGTGGGGTATGGATAGAAAATTCTACCCATCTCTGCTTAACCTGAATCAATTTCTATTCATCAAAGGTTTAGTGGGTTTCCTGGAGAATAACTATGTCATACTTTTGATTGACTCAGATATTGAAACATTCTCTTCTGTCTTCTCAAAGGCCATAACTGTTCCATGTTAATATTTTAATAGGAGCTAAAGAGGAGATTACAGTTATATCTGAACCACCATGCAAGATTTAAGATTGTCACAGACAGCCCGCAAGATAGTTGCTCAGGAACCACTCTGTATTTATTTGCAATATCCTGTGAATTAAACCAATGAGGACTTTTTTCTTTTTTCCATATTATGCTCCCCACCCAGTGAAACTCAAAAGTAACTTCCTCTAACTGTGCCCCCCTGCCTAGGGAACCCTCCCAAAGAATAGCCTGGGCCTGATAATAATCACCCAGTAAAGCTTACCGTCCCCTCCTCCGGAATTACTTGCACAAAAAAGGCAAACAATAGGTTATCCCTGGGCCTTAATCTGATCTATAAAGGGCCCCACCTCCATAGGCACTCTGAAATTGAACATTTTGTTCTTCTACATTGACATGAACTGTTGCATCTAAAGATCTCAGTGTTGGAATGAACTTCCCCAGTACCCATTGTCTGTCCTGTGTTATTCTACAGAGATCTGATCTGATCCTAAATGACCAATCTCCCCTAGTAAAAGAACCAGCTTTGAGTGCCATGGTTAGGACGCGTTCCTTCAAAAGAAAGATAGGCTAACATTTTCTTATTTGGGTTTTTTGAAAAAGTGTCTCTATGAATTCTCTAAATGTCAGTTTCAACGTCTAAAGAGCCAATGGTCTGAATAAACTCTTTTGAAAGATCCATAAAAAAGCTCTTGATCTTTTCACCCACCAACCCCTCTGGAACATTAAGAACTTTAATGTTGGTTTGTCTACTGTTATTCTCAAGGGCTTCAATTTTGTCCAACATAGATTTTCCTCCAGCTTTTAATGTTTGAATCTCAGCTCGGTTGATCTCCACTTCCTTATTCAAGGCCTCAACAGAGGCTTCCAGCAAACAAATCCTTTCCGTTATTGCACAACTTTTAACCTCAACTGCTTCATAAGTGTCCTGATTTTTAGCCTGGTTCTATGGCAAACTTATTTTAAAACTCTGAGGATAATCCCTCTAACATCCTCATCAGATCAGATTGAGTAGCGCTATTAGGTCCCAAGTGATCACTGATGGACAATCGCAAGGACTCATCAGGTAACCCAGTGGGGCAGTATCACAATCCCCCAGCACCTGGTACCTATTTGCGGATGGGAGATCAGAATTGGTTACCTGTACAGCCAGCGCATTGTCACATATTGGATCCACCCTATTTTCAAGCATTTTTTCTGGAGGAGCCATAAAGTGGGAGGAAGACTCTGCCATCTCCGATCGAGGTGTACTTTCTTGCTTAATTTTTTGGGGTACCTTAAAATACAATCTGAGGGACGGAGTTATTTTCAATTGAGATACTTCTTTCCGCTGTTGTGCCAAAGTAGTTGTAGAGGGATGTTGAGTTTTTTCAAGGCTAGGAGAGATCTTCTTACTCACAGCCTTCCTACCAGATTTTTTTGGCCCAGCTCTGCTAGAGCCCAGGGCCAAAGGAGCAGCAATAGCTGCTTATAGACGTAGAGGAATCAAATATTTTTTTTCTTAAAGCATATCTGCTAGTGGTCTGGGCCCACTTCACCTTGACTGTACTGGTGGCTCACGTAGACAGAGCAGCGGTGCCAGTGGCTTCAGCTACAGGTTTAGCATGAGACACCTCCAACCACCCTCTGATTGTTTTTCCCTGCCCCTCTCCTTAAGGAGATCTGAGGTAGTAGAATCAATTGCTACTGGGCACTCCTTTAGGGCGTCTAGGGCTCATTTGGGGGATGGAGAAAGAAGCAACTTGAGGAGCCAGCAAATGCTGTTTAACGGAGTCAGCAATGACATCACCCATGAAAATTAAATTTGGAGGAGATGAGAATACCTTAAGGCAGGGATTGGCTTTTTCTAGATTGCGCACCGTTAGGCCAGTTCAGGTAATTAATTGGGGCACTTGGCAGCAGCAAACTCTGCCCTGAGTGCCCCAAATAGAAATCCTGGCCACCGCCAGTCTCTCAGCTGCTACACTGCCGGCCACCTGAAACAGCCGCCCCCCCCCCCCGAGTCAGAATACCACAAAAAAAAGAAAACAATAAAAGAAGAAACGCCTCAGACCCCCAAAGACCCCGAGACCCAGGCAACTCCCACAAGAAGCGACACCGGGGATATCGGGAGCAATAAGGATAGCGGAGCAAACAGCAGGCAGGAAAACAAATGCCTCACAAACCGCTGCAGAACGGCAACACCCCGCCTGATCCGATCGGGTCTGGAAAGGAAGGCTTGCCTACGCAGCGCCAGAGAAACGCGAGCAGAAGACAACAGAGCACACCCGGGTAAGGGGATGAATCCTTTTTTCAAATATAATTATTTTAGCCGGCCCAGGGACATTTTAGGGAAGATACATCGCAAAGTATTTCGGAGGAGCATAGAGAAGCCTACGGCAGGACTAACCCACCGCCATGTTCCCTCAATCCCAAGGTAAATGCATTGTAGATTTATTGGAGTACAAACTCTTCTGTTGTAACTGTCCAAGACGTGTGGGTTCTCTCTTGTCATCTCCTAGTCTGAAAGTCCATGGTTCTCCCTTTTAATTACTGCCGAGTATGAAAAGGGCCAAATCACCTACAAGCTCTGGTCATTTGACCCGCCCCTTCCATGTTAGTAGTATGCAACTGAGGCCTCTGGGTGGGTTTGTCACAGAGCCTGGCCTGTGTCCAACACCCTGCTGTGCCTGAAAGCCGTGCGCAGCATGTGGTAGGCTGCCTGTGGGAGGTTTGCTGCAGGTCCACTTGCGTCAGAGGGATGACTTTACTTATGGTAGTAAAATATTACTTTATGTTAAAAAAAACTAGAAATTCACTGAAAAAAGCAATGGTTAAAGTAATGTTATAATTAGATGTGATAAAAAGATCTGTTTTTGTTGAAAAAAAAGTCTTTAGAAATTCACTGAAAAAACCAAAGGTTAAAGTAACGTTATAGTTAGGTGAATATGTAAGTAACTATTATATTGCTTTTTTCAGTGAATATTTAAGTTTTTTTTAATGAAAACAAAACTTTTTTTATTACACCTAACCATAACATTACTTTAACCTTTGTTTTTTTAGTGAATGTCAAGTTTTAAAAAAAAATTAAGTAATAATTACTGTACGTAAATGCAAATCCCACCGCGCACAACTAAGCTCTGCAGCCAGCCCCCGCTCCATACAGCCAAGCCCATGCTGCACATGGCTGTTATTTAAAAAAATATATATATTTTAATTAAAGGAAACCCCAACTACCACGGCCATTCTAAAAATAAAGGAGAAAGGGGGCCATACGGCCCCACCTCCCAGAACCTCTTTAGGCCCTGGTGATCCCATTCCCCAGGACCATGTATTTTTTAAGGGGAATGTGGCTGCAACCCTCCTCCCGAATTGTTATCGGACACTTATTTAAATAAAGGGGAGGGGAGCCGCGTGACCCCCCTTCCTGAGCATCGTTATGCTCCAGGACCCCATCCATACCAAGGCCTCTCTTCTAAATAAAGGGTAGGGGTGTGTGTGGCCCCACTCCCTGGGCCGATTTCAGCCCTGAGGACTCCATCCTCTGGGGTCCAGCCTAATTTTTAGGGGAAGGAGGCACACAGGCCCTCTCTGGACCGATCCAGCCTCGGGGAGCCCATCCGCTGGGGCTTGGCATCATTTATTAGGGCAAGGGCACGTGGCATCCCTCAGTGGACCATTTCGGCCACTGGGACCCCATTGGCCTGGGCCCGGTGCAATTTTCATGGGGAAGTGGGCACGCAGCCCACCTCCCCAGGCTGACCCGACCTCATGAACCCCATCCACCTGGGCCTGGTTAAAAGGTGGGTGTCCTGGTGCCCACCAAGGTCACCCACCATACTGTCATTGGAGGTTGCAAAGGGGGCCCCAAGGATCACATGGCCCCAGCCTGCTAGCCGCACACAGTGGGAGCCGGCATTTCTCCTACCCACAGGGAGCCGCTCCCACTACTGCTCTCTGCAGGTGGGAGCAATATTTAGGTCTGTTTCCCTGCCCGCATAACTGCAGGTTGGGAAACAGATCAAAAATCTGCTCCCATGGGGAGTATTTTTAAATCTCCCGCCTGCTGGGAGTGGAATTGGTCCTTGCTCATGCTTTTAGGGAGCTTTGAAAATGCTCCCAACAAGACAGAGCAAGCACAGGTGTCCCTGCCCCTGCCGATAGGGAAACCACCACGTCCTGGGGTGGGCTCCCTGGTCCATAGAATTGGAACCAGCCCCATGGGTGGGCTCCATGGGGCCCTTAGAAGCTCAGGAAGGGGAGACGCGTGGCCACTCTCTCCATTTTGAAAATTGACGGTCTCCGGGGTGGGCTCCCTGGGGCATTTAGAGGCTCGGGGAGGGATGTCGCACATCTCTCTCCCCAATTTACAAAATGTTGGCCCCAGGGTGGGCTCCCTGGGTGTTCTTGATGCTCGTAAAGGGGGGTTGCGGGGCCACCAGTTGCTTAAGGTAATAAATGCAGCCTGGCCGCCATTTAGTTTTTGGTGTTTCACAGGATCACAGCAATTTTTGCCTTTCTGTTTCATTTTTGACCTGGGGTATCCCTCTGGGTCCCTCCCTTGGAGCTTATGGGAGCAGGCTTCCCTACCCTGCCCCCATATAGCTTTATTTTTTTATAACTACAGGCCATGGAACTAATTCTCAGAGTCCTGAAATGGCTGCCAGCAACATTTTTCTCATGTTTCTGGCAGCCAATCAGAGCGCTTGCGGGGAGTCTGACTCCTGCGGGAGCGGAATGGTCCAAGGAAAATAAAGCTCTATCAATCAGAACTCTCTATTTTTAAATTGGTGATCCCACACTCTAGCGAACCCATCTGCCAGAATATACAATAATTGTTTTACCTTAAATTTCTCAAAAACTACTGAATGAATATACACAAAATCACAAAAAGAGCAATCTGTGGACCAAGATCTAGCTTCCTGCCAAATTTGGTGTAATTCCATTTAGCTTTTTTTTGCCGATGATACATGGGAATTTTGTGTTTTGAGACCCCCTTTTTTCCCTCCCCAGCTTGACAGATCACCCTGAAACATTCCTGGCAGATGCTGAGGTGGATGAATCTTTTATTGGAAAGTTTTGCGAAGAATCGTCAAACGGACCTAAAGTTATTAGTAAACCAAAAAAATACTCTTTCCATGGAAAATCATACATATAGATATATGTGGGTTCTCACGTATTCTGTTTAAGATTTTTTGTCTTTTTTGGTCCTGAATAGGCCACTAAATTAAGATGGCTATAAAGCGTTGAACTTTTGCATTGGAGAAGTATTTTTGATATGGATTGTTGTTGGACTGTGGGCAAAGAATGAACTATCAAACTGATTTGTATTCTGGTCAGGCCTTGCCTTATGATTAGCATCAAGTAGATCACAGACTGAAATAATTACAGTACCACTGATTACATACAAAGATTCATGAAGGGGCCCAGAATAGATGAAATATCCTACTGATATATGTTTATGTTGTCTTTGAACTTTATTGTACACCCAAAGAACGGTTGAACTGTTACGTTAATCGGTATATAATATAATATATGTGTGTTGTATGTGTAATTAATAGATATATACACATTTGGTTTGAACTTTTTGCAGCTATGTTTCATTAAAAAGTGCATATGAATAAGTGAACGGAGATGGGTGTGGGTAGTACTATTAAACCAGTCTGAGCAGCAACGTACGATCTAGTTGTAATGCCATTATGAAATGATATTCATATTGGGTTGAATAACATTGTTTTTTGTAATGTATCCCCTCTATTTAACCCTATCTTCTGTTGAACACCTTAACAGCCCAGGTTTGGTGGGGCAATATGGGCAAACCCCTGCGCTTATATAGAAATAATAGGGTCTAATAATATGGAGACGCAAGCGACTGTAGACACAGTTAGGACTTTATTAAATAACATAAATATATTTTTTGACAGACAAAACCTCTAGACAGAATAACACTACAAGGTCCAAATCAAATGCGTGGTTGAATGAAAACTGCAAATTAGCACGCCAGTCCCTGATGGGTGCGATTAAGTCCGGCCAAAGAGATCTCATAAATACTTATAGAAAGGCCTATAAAAATGTCGAACATGAGGCACACAGGAACTGGCATATAGGGCAGTGGGAGGATCTACTTGCTATGGCTCAAACTAAAAACTATACAGAATGCTGGCACTTTATCGCGAAAGGGACAAAAAGTTTAGTTGTGCGCAATAGTTTCCATATCCCACCACAGGTTTGGGAGGAACATTTTTCAAGACTCTATCCAGGACCAGTAGAAAGCGAGGCCAATTAGAGAGCCGACACCGCTTGCCTTTCATTCTCAGTAGATGAAACCCATGAGGCAATCACAACCATGCAGCAACAGGTCTAGATCTTATACCGGGTGACCTCTACCTCTCTGAGCCACAAATATGGAGTGTAATATTAAACCATACATTTAATGCCATATTAGAAGGAGCCGAGATACCAGACTCATGGCTGGGCGCGGAAGTCATGCCCATCTATAAAAAAGGAGACAAAAGTGACCCGATAAACTGTAGGACGATTAGCCTCATCGATATAGCACATAAAATATTCTGTCGGCAACAGTTGAAGAGAGTTAATGAATGGATCAGGGAGGGGGATTTATTATCACAACTGCAGGCAGGATTTCGAGAGAAGACAAGCACTGTAGACCAGCTAATTCGCTTCCTCCTAATCCTGTGGAAATATGTAAAAATAGGTAAAGGCTCTCTATATGTGGTTTTCGTAGTTCTTTGGGCTGCGTTTGATTTAGTACCGTGGGAAATACTCTGGATAGCTCTAACCAACCTTGGGTTGCCAGCAACCCCCTTCCAAATTATTATCGGACTCCACACAAACTACTTTGCCCAAATTAGATGAGGATATGGAAGAGGCTTAACTAGCCGGATATGGGTCAGTTGTGGAGTAAGGCAGGGTTGCGTCTTAGCTCCAACACTATTTACACTGTATGTAAATGGTTTGATTGATCAGCTAATGAATTGTAGGGGGGAATCCCCCTAAGCTAGCAGGGTGTGAGGTGCCTGCTATACTCTTTGCAGATGACACCCTGCTTATTTCAAAGAAACTGATGGGGGTTCAAAATTTAGTGGACCGATTTGGGAGGGGCTGTGAAGAACAAGGTCTGGAAATCAATCACTTAAAAACAAAATTCATGGTTTTTAATCGCCATAAGTTTTTTAACCGAAGCATAAACCTAGGCTCACCTAGACTGGGGGAAGCCAAAGAATTTGACTATTTAGGAGTGAGGATTATTAATACATTATTGTGGTCTCCCCAGGTACAAAAAAGCCATTTCTCACTAAAACACGCGGGATCGGCCCTATGCAAAAAGTTAAAGAAGTCAAGCTACAGACCATTGATCCCAGCCACCCAAGTGTATCAGGCAAAGGGACTAGGGGCAGTGTTGTATGGCACAGAGCTATGGGGGCACGAAAATGTAGCAGCCATTGAGAAGGTTGAAAACAACTTTATCAGATTGATAATGGAACTTCCCCGAAATACACCACTCACACCCATGCGTTTAAATCTAGGAATAAAGAGCGTTGCTCATGCAATTGCTCTTCGAACATTAGTCTACTGGTTGTGCATATGGCTGAATGACTCGCCATTGCCATTGAAAGAGTCAATTCAAGACATGCTACTATTTGACACTGAAGGGAGTATTGAGTGGTTTAACCATATTAAGATATGGCTGAACGAACTTGGCATATCTGACCTTTGGCAATCCCCCGGCAAAATTTTCAAAAAAGCTTGGTAAAACACCTCAAAAAGAATTACTGGAATTATGTTATGGATATCTGTCTCAATAGGAGTACCGCAGGGGAACTGACATGTAGGTTCCTCAACATTAAAGACAATATGCATCAAGAGGAATTCTTAAACTGAATAGAGCCTCCCCTTGCTAAAACATTATAACTAAAATTTAGGTGAGATATCCTTACAATTAATAGTTTTGTCAGCAACTGGAATGGGGTTGATATTTCGCCTTGCTGCCCAGTGTGTGAATTAGTACTTGAGTCAGAAACACAGTTCTAATTCTTCTGTTCCCTGTATCAGGAGACAAGAAGAACATGGCTAATCCCGATTTGCCTGATTTAAGCAGCAAACCGCCTAAATGAGATTACCAGAATCTTGAAAAGTGATACCTCAGAATATTTGGTATTTGCCCTTTCTAGATACCTGCTCCACACACGGGTCACAGAAGCAGCATAGTTAAAATTATGAACAAAAACAGTTAGGCCAGGCTGAAAGGACTATATTGAATGGAAGACAAAGAAAGTATGCAGAAGGCATGATATATGGTATTACAATTGATGGAACCAATATTATACCAATGTTATTGTTATTGTCATCAACTTGATCAAATATGTTGAGGTGTAATATAAATTGCCTACAGATGTAAGGCATACTTAGGTTAAATTGACATTGCAATGTACCACAATTACATTTTATACTTGTAAATATTTTAACTTTAGCATAATTTTAATTTTGGATGTTAAATGGTATCAGCACTAGCAACATATGTATGGTTGTCATAGGAATGCTACAATATGGTCCGTGGTTACACTAATCATAGCTGCTTGGGGATGTTGTCCATGATTTATGTCTAGGATCGAGTTGCTAGACACCACATGTATTGTAGTAACTCAACCAAGATCCCGAAGAGAGACTGTCTCGTCCTCCTTAATTAATGCTTCCTTTTTTAAAAATCTTTTTAATGGACTGTACATGATGTGCTTTAATGGTTTTATTGTAAAACCGAATAAAGATATCTGCTACTATTTGCTACTATAGAGAATTAATATATCTCTAGCAGCAGCAAGAGCAGCTACATAAATGGGTACTTGTCTAGGCCAATTGACGTTGTCTCATAAACAATCTCTCACTTCACTTGGTGGGTCCTGGGTCCGTGGGAGGTTTGGGGCTTCGTTTTTCAGCGCCATCTTGCTTTGGGCTCTAGTCTAAACCGGCGGGCGCCATCTTGGAGCGTTCTTACGCTCGTTTTTCTTCCGGGAAGTGCCTATTTAAAGTCGTCCCCCCCGCGCAGCGGGGCGCGCAGTGGTGACGCCTGCGCTGTGCCGGAGTCGTGCCAGAGTCCTGCCCGTCTGCGCTCGTCCGCGCTAAGGACGCGCGGGTCGCGGCTGGATTCTGCGTGTTAATTAGCATGACTTATCGATATTCTAGTCATGCCCTCTGTCAGATCAGACGTAATCTGCCCATTTGCCCGCACTCGTCTCACCATCCTCTGAGTGGTCCCCATACCTGCCCATGTGGTTGGTGGGAACTTTCGGCACCAGTGATGGCCCCCAGTCTGGCATTATTACATCCGAGGAAGGAACTTCCTCCTCCTAATGCCATTAAAATCTGGCACCACAATGTTAGATCCCTCTCAAAACATCATCGAGATATCTTTGAGCTTATCTCGCTAGAAGGCCCTGATGTCTTCTTTATGACGGAGACCTGGCTAGGAGATGAAGATACGGCCATTATCAATCTGGCCCTCCCCCCGGGTTACGCAATCTATACATTGAACCGTAAGGGGAGAGGAGGAGGCATAGCTGTGGCCTTTAAAACTTGCTATGCCTGTATCTGGAAGCCCATGGACTTGGCTGGCGCCGAGTGCGCCCATTTTTCCATTAGCATTGGTCAGACCCAAACATTGTCGGGCCTCTTGATATACCGTCCCCCGGGAAGTGATTGTGCTTTCAGGAAAGCTCTCCCTGAGCTGGTCAGCTCTCTGTCTTTGTTCGCCTCCAATATCACCATCATCGGCGATCTTAACATCCACTTCGATGCCACGGAGTTACCAATGGTCAGAGGTTTGCTTGACGATCTTGAAGCAGTCCAACTGCTCCAACTGGTCCGTCATCCCACCCATGAGGGAGGTCATATTCTTGACCCGGTTTTTACAAATCTTCAACTGGCCGAGGTTTCTCCTCCCAGACCTATGGGTTGGAGCGACCACCACCTCATTGAGCTTTTTGTCACAATGGTAACACGTTCTACTGGGAAGCCCGATAAACATCTTTCAGGCGACCCTGGAAAAAGCTCAAACTGGAGGACTTCCATCGTCTTTTGGCCATTACACCTCTGGTTCTTACGGATGACGTCGCAACGGGGTATAACGCCCTGTGCGACTGGATCGTTCAAGCGCTTGATGCACTAATCCCGGCCAGCTGGAGTAGAAATCGTTCTTCTCAGCCTACTCCCTGGTATTCGGAGGCACTTAGGAGGGCTAAAGCCATCTGCCGTCGAGCCGAAAGAGCATGGAGGAAGAGCTATGACGGTGACCTGAAAGCGTGCTACCTTGCTGAGGTAAAGGTGTATCACAGAGCTGTCTGCCGGGCTCGAGCTGACTATTATGCTATGGAATTCCAAGCGATTTCCAATCCATCCAAACTGGTTTTTAAAGTCTTGAAGGAGCTCACAGTGAACAGACTTCCAAGTACGGAGATTTGCTCCCTTGCTCACTGTGAGGCGTTAGCCAGCTTCTTTGTGGAAAAAGTAAATGCCATCTATCGCTCTTTTCCCAAAGTCGATCCTGACAGTACGTCCTTTATACTGCGTACCTCACAGTGCCTGGCCTCGTTTCTCTTACCATCAGAACAGGAGTTTAGTCTCCTCGCGGCCAAGGTTAAGTCTGGCTCACCAGATGACCCTCTGAGACCAGCCCAGTTTTTGGACTCTGCGTCTGTTTGCCTTCCTCCTATTCGACATCTCGTGGATCAATCCCTTACCACCGGGTTGGTCCCCCCCAGTTGGAAGGCCGCCTGTGTCATGCCCATTATAAAGAAGCCTGGTTTGGATCCGCTGAAGCCGGAGAGTTATAGACCTATCTCCCTCCTTCCATGGGTGACAAAGATCACAGAGGCTCACGTGAATAACATCCTAACAAAACATCTGACCTCTGCACACCTATTGGATCCTACACAGAATGGTTTTAGATCTGGGCATAGTACAGAGACGGCACTCCTATATATGGTTGAACATCTCCGCTCTGTACTAGATGCAGGTCAAACGGCGGCACTGGTCTTGTTAGACCTTAGTGCCGCCTTCGACACTGTATCCCATGCCATTCTTATTCAAAGGCTTGGTGAGGCAGGCATATCTGGCAAGACGCTGGATTGGTTCCAATCGTTCCTTTCGGATCGATCCTTTCAGGTAGTGGTGCCACCTTTCAGATCTAAGTCTCATGCCATCACCCAAAAAGTTCCGCAGGGTTCGGCGTTGAGCCCCACTCTCTTCAATTTATATGTACAACCTTTGGCGATGGTTGCGAAGAGTTGGGGTCTCACAATGGTATCATACGCCGATGATACCCAGTTGGCGGTGGTCCTCAATGGGGACCCTGACACACTGGCTTCAAACTTTGTGGATGGTCTGAGGGCTGTTGCTAGTTGGCTTACAGCCAATTGTTTACAGCTCAACGCCCTCAAAATCGAAGTGATGGTAATGGGGAACCATCCTGATCTGTGGGGTGCGAGTTGGTGGCCCAACGAACTGGGTCCCCCCCCAAAACCTGTTCTCGAACTAAAAAACCTCGGCGTGTGGCTAGATTCCAAACTAACCTTCGCATGTCATACTAAGAAGGTAGCATCTATGTGCTTCGGCATCCTGCGGGGTTTGAGGCCTATCCTCAAATTTTTTTATGCCCCCACACGCCAGATGGTGATTCAAGCTAGCGTCTTATCGAGGCTTGATTATGCTAGCTTGCTGTTTTTAGGCGCTAACCAGGCGGAGGTCATGCGACTCCAACGGGTACAGAGTGCGGCCGCCAGGGTTCTGGTAGGCCTACCTCGCTTCTGTTCAGCCCGCAGTACAATCTCTAAACTGCACTGGCTACCTGTAATTAGACGCATAGAGTTGAAGACCCTTTGTTTTGCGTTTAAAATTCTTATTACTGAGACCCCCACTATCCTCCAACATCTCCTGACTCTATACACTCCTTCACGCAGTCTTCGCTCTGCAGGTCAAAAACTAGCACTTGTCCCACGTTTCCAAAAATGTAGATTAGGTGGTCGATCATTTACGGTGCTGGCTTCCAAGCTCTGGAACGCGCTTCCTATCCACATTCGATCTCTAGAGGATCTTTTTTCTTTCAGGAAAGCAGTTAAACCCCATCTTTTCCCCTTGCCTTATTAAAATTCAGTTACTCTTCTTGTTTCTGTCTGTTGTGTTACATGTCAGATATAGCGCCGGGACGCCCCTTTGCTGGGGCAGCTGTGCGCTCAAAAAAATTGATTAACATAACATAACATAACATAATAATAGGTAGCAGTTAATGAACAGAAGTCCGGATAGGTTTGTAACATTCAAATACAGTTTGCATATTTTCATTAAAAAATTGAAGATTATCTTGTATGCTGGGAAATAGTTTTTTGATATTTACCAGATCAGCTAGTGGCCAGGGAACATGGATGTGGCAATTCACAAGGGGCCAAAAACGCTTCAAGTTGTACACAGGAGATGTCATCAAGTTCTTCTTTGGCTATCTTGCTACTAGAAGAGAGGTGTTGTTGTAGTCATTCTCTCGGTTTCTGCCACCTTCTGTACTGGAGTCTTCCTTACTAAGTGATAGTCAGGCTCAGAGCCTGACTGCTCCGATACACTGCTTCAGCACAGTAGGGTATATAGTGAGGCTAATTCTGGGTGGCAAGTGGGGTGTTGTCATGTCAGCATCTCATCTCAACCTTGCACCAGTTTTGTTGCCTCTTGCTGCAGTCATTGTTCTTGTTTGCACTGGATATGCTTGCACCCTGACTGCCAGTCTATTAGTCAGCACTATGCAGGCACTTCCCAGCACCAATGCACCAGGACTGACAAAGAAGCATTACGCTAATGCCAATTGGAATCTTAAAAGGTTTATTAACCGCATGCACGCTAGCGGTTTTCCCGCTGCGCGCTGCGATTTAAAAAAAACAGCGTTACGTGACGAGCTGAGCTTGTCCTCCGTGTAGCGCAGGTTATGCCCATGACGAGCTGAGCTCATCATGAGCGTAGAAGGGGTTAACAAAAGAAAAATATATACCTGTGAATTACAGTATTGCCTGAAAAGCAACTGTACAGTGAATGCTGATAAGCAGAGGCAACCCACATACGAATACGGTGCATGGCCTCCTCCATGCAGGTTTCTCATCAATAATTTCATTGCAAATGTTGCACTGATATTGTCAGTGATGTCATGCGAGATGTCATATATGCAGAAATTAGCAATTTACCTTAGGGCATAAGTTATAGTTGCTTGGGGTAACCATGACAATAAATGGTGAATTTCAATGTTTTTTAGAGGTTAAAATCTTATGTTGCTACTGAACATTTCACCTAACAATAATGTTATTTTTCAGTGAATTTCTAGGATTTTATTCAACGTAAAGTAATATTTTATTACCATAAGTAAAGCCAACACCACAAGAACTTTGCATTTTCATCAGTGAGACAGCCCCGGGGGATCAGGTCCAGAAAGTCCAGAGGTATGGTCATTGCTCGGGGAGTGGGGCCGTGCTGCCACCTTCCCCTTTATTCAAGATACCGGCCCAGAGGATGGGGTCCGGGGGGATTCTTGGAGGCTTGGGGAAGGGGCAGCATGCCCCCTTCCCCTTTAATTAAGATACCGCCCCGGGATGAGGTCCCCAGGGCATCTTGGAAGCTTGGGGAGGGGGTCAGAATGCCCCTCTCCCCTTAAAATATACACTGTGCAGCCCCATGGGTCTGGCCCACCCGGGGAGGTTTAATAGAAGCGGGCAGGAGCCTGCACTTTTTTTTTCTTTTACAGCAGGTTCGCAGATCCTCTATGAATTTACAGCAAAAGTCTCTGGGATCCCACCACCAGGCCTATGGAGTCAGGGTATTCCTACCTTGCTAAAACGGCTGTCACTACTTCCTGGGTGAGATGGTGGCAGCAAATCAGTTCTCAGGACGAGATCTGCTGGCTCTGCGGATCCTCGGCTGCATTATATATACCATTTTTTAACCTTCATTTCTCCAAAACTACTGGATGGATTTACACCAAAACACAGATAGAACTATTTCTGGACAAAGGTCTAGTTTACTGCCAAATTTGATGTGAATCCATTCAGAGGTTTGGGCTGTAGCTTTGTGTAAATTTCCTATGGAAAAATTAATAGGGAAAAGGTATTTTGGGACCCCCCCTTTTCTAGGGCCACCACTTGACAGATCAACCCGAAACTCTCCATGCGCAAACTGATCAAAAAGAAGCACTTTTTGGAAAGTTTCCTAGCGATTCATTAATCAGCACCTAATTAATTAGCAACACAAAAAAGGCATTTCCTATGGAAACACGATCCTAACTTAAACTACCCAGTGGTAACCGCCACTGGGTAATATGCAAAGGTAAAATGCAGCACTCATGGAGCTCAATTATCCAAATAGACTCACAGCATAAAAGCAATAAATTTGGACCAACATGGTTGGTAAGTCCATTGTTTATGTCTACACAATACTTAATCCATCTTGGTCGATATAGAGCATAGTAGGCCATACTTCTCCCATCTTAGTCTATAATGAAAAACTTACGAGTTCAAAGAGTTATTATTCAACCGTTATGATTATCTTTATTGCTTCCTCTGGACAGTTAGCTATTTTATCATGATGTAATTATCTAATTGTTATGGCTTTGAGCTATAATGTCTCCAGGAACTTTCTATTGAGCAAATATGAAAGCCATAGAGGCTGTGCATTTCTAACATTTGTGATAATTCCTGATCTGTCATTTTATTTTTATTTGTTTCAAGTTTTCATTGTTAATAATCTCTTGTCAATAAGAATATTAACATTGAAAACTGTCAGCGAAAAACCAATAAAGCAGACTTGGCCCTCTGGTATCCCTCAAGCCATTTGTTTTACAGAAAAGATTGCTGCTCACTTACATTGGGAGCGCAGTAAAAGTCTACAACAGTGGTTCTTAACCTGTGGTCCAGAGCAATAAAGTGTATATAAATATAGAAATAAAATGTACATTTTTAAGAAGTTCTGTAAATGAGAAGAATTTTGTAATTGGAGGCCACAAATTCAGTTAGTATACTCAGTTTGGTTTGTGGGAGCAGTGTAAGTACATCAAACAGAATCTGGTATGGAAAATGAGAGGCCTCAGTTGAATTTAGAAAGGCACCAACCTACCCATTAACATTAAAATTTGGATTTTCCTACATTTGTTTGTGCATTAAATAAAATATTTCATTATTTGTGTATTTATTTGATGAAAGCTTGATTTCTGTATTTTTTGTGTATTGTTTTTCTGTTCAAATCATCAAAAGTGCTTAGAGCATGGTGCCCTGCTTAGAGACTCAGTGGGGGTACCCGGATTCCAATAATGATTCAGTGGAGGTCCCCGGGTTAAAGTAACGATTAAGTGGGGGTCCACAGAAGTCAAAAGGTAAAGAAACACTGGTATACAAGATTGAAACTATCTTTACACTTGCAATTTACTTGCATCTCCACTCGTGCGACCCCCCCCAGGTGATTATTTGTTCACCTTCTTCTGTTAGACCAGTCTTGTGGGAATTCCCTCACTCTTACTCAAATATATAACATTTAGTGGCCATGGGACCCTTTGATTCTCTACAGACTTTACACCTGCAACTTACCTAGGGTAGTAGGTTGTATCTTTCTGGTTGCTAACAGTTTCAGCAATCCAGTGCTTAATTTGTAGAAAAATAATTGCAGCTTGCACCGCACATTGCCCCAGCCATGCTACCAATGATACTAACAACACAACTACTAACCACCACACTCCTACAAGTGTGTCAATTCGAACTACAGCTCCCGAAGGTATAAGAATGGCTGCGCGGCAGGTAATAGTCCTTTTTAATTTATGTTAAATAAATAGTTAACAGCTATTGTGGTCATCTCTAAATTAGCCAGATTGGGCCACCTTGTTGGAGACTGTCACAAGCACTGGTGTTGACACCGGAAACCACAGGCTCAAATGAAGCATTGCAGCCACCCCTAATTGGCCTCATCAACCTTGTGTGACTTGCTGCGACCTGCTATACGTTTGGCTGGCTCTCTTTATGGCTGCGTGGAATGGGGAGTGGAAAGCACCCGCAGAAGACAGTGTGATATGTTTTGCATTAAAGTGTGACACCATTGTGCCGTGGGACCTGAGTACTTTGCCTCCAGTGCTGCCCATTTTCATTGTTTGCTGTTTTTCATCTTTTTTCTACCACTTAAATTAAAGCAGTTCATCACTGTGTGCCTTTATTACTATATAGTCAGTGTGTGGGTGGACGGCTCACAGCTCTGGGCTCAGGGGAAGCAATAGCTCTGCATGATGCATAGAGCGCACTAAGCAAAATCAAAGCTCGACTACCACAAAAAGGAATAGGAAAAAGGGGACAGTTTGAGAGAGCCTCTAAACCCTCACCCCCAAGAAAACACTCTATCATCTGTTCTCATAATATAATACACTCTATCATCAACTGTTCTCATAATATAATATAATTCTGAATCTGCCTGTAGCCTAAAACATTTCAAATAGTTGTAATTTCGTTCTTTTTTTCAGTTTAGTAAAGTTTTATTTTGTTTAAGAGAAAAAAGTACATCATAATATAACAGCATGACAAAAATCTGAACCAATATGAAAGAACAATGGGAGATAAATGGAGAGGAAAAATGGTTCGGATAAAATATGAAAAGGAAGAAAATGGAAGAAAGAGAGAAAGATAAGAAAAGAAAAGAAAAAAGAGGGGGAGAAAGAAAGAAGGAGGGATGGTTAGGGAGGGGGAGAAGAGGATAAGAAGGTAGCAAAAGGCAGCCAGGTAAGATCAGACTTAATTTTTAAAGTGACAGAAGAAGAAGAAGCAATTGCAATTCTGTGCTCATCACATATGAAATTCCACCATGTATGCACAGACAATTTAGTATTATCCTTCCAACAGGACAAAATTACTTTGAAAGCAGCTGCAATGAAAAGATCAAATAATTTAGCATTATAGGAATGTAAATCTAAAACATCAGATATGGAACCTAGAAAAACGTGCAGCGCTGAGAATGGTTCAGAAAAATGAAAAATACGCATGCAATAATCCCAAACTGAGCTCCAAAAAGTAAGAACAGAGGGGCAATCAAACAAGAGGTGTGTGAGCGTGCCAGGATGAGATGAGCATGACCAACAAAGGGGGGAGGATGAAGGGGAGAATTTCGTTATGCTTACAGGGGTAATAAGAGCTCTATGGTATAGAAAAAAAAGTGATTGAGTAATACGAGCTGAAATCGAAGTCTTAAACAACTTACACCATAAGCGATCCCAAACATCAACAGATAACGAGAAAGATAAATCAGTTTCCCAAACATTTTCAATAATGGTTTTAGGTCTAAGACCAACAGTATCTAATAACAGTTTATAAATTAGAGCAGCTTTAGGAATTTGTTGAGTAAACAGAGGATATAGAGGAGTGGTAGGAGTAAGGGAAGGAAGGAGATCAAAAGGAGGAAGGGTAGACAAATGAGATAAAATGGCAGAAGTAATAATGTCATATTCTTTGCGAAAGTGTACAGGTAAATCAAACATGGTTTGCATTTCAGAAAATGAAATAATGGAGGATGCAGAAAAAAATTGGTATACAAACATAATATCCTTTTCTTTCCAATACTTGAAATAAAAAGATTTACCCTTATACTTAAGATATTTGTTATACCATACACTAGAATAAAGAAAACATTGTAAGGGGGATGAGTCTTTCGAGAATACATTGTGCAGTAGAGTATGTGAGTATTTCAGTACAGGATGAGTAGTCAAGAATGAACAATTTGACATAAAAATAGATTGTTGGAAAGTAAAATCTTTTAACAAGGACCGTTCGAGTGCAATCCATCTGGGCAGAGGGGTATCATTGAAATTGAAAGCCAATGAAAAAGCTTGTTTTATTAAAAAGGCAGAGTGGTATGACTGAAAGTCAGGAAAGCGAACCCCACTTTCAGATTTCGGGCGTATAAGTTTATGTAGAGCAATACGAGGTCTTTTATTATTCCACAGAAATTTAGAGCAGATGGAGTTCAACCGGTTGAAATATAATTTAGGGATTTTCACAGGAAGCATGGAGACAGTGTACAAAATATGCGGGGAAATCATCATTTTAATGGTGTCTAAACGACCCCACCATGAAAGAAAAAGGGGAGACCATAATTGAAGAAGTGATTGAATTTTTTGAGTAAGAGAGGTAAAGGTCAGTTTAAGTGTGTCACCTAAAGTAGAGGAGAACCAAATACCCAAGTATTTGATCTTGGAGGGACACCAGGTAAAATCAGTTGATGCAAACATATGTTGGTAACAGGATGAGTTTAAGGGTAGGACCTCCGTTTTAGAGAGATTAAGCTTATATCCAGAAACAGAGGAGTATAAGCGGACTTCTTCCAAAAAAGGAGGAAGGGAAGAAACAGGATTAGCCATGTAAACCAGGACATCATCGGCATAAGCCAAAATTTTTGTCTCAAATGATGACAATTTGAACCCATTAATGAGGGGGTTAGAACGGATTTTAATGAGAAAGGGTTCAAGGCAAAGAATAAAAAGTAAAGGGGAAAGGGGGCATCCTTGTCTCGTTCCTCTGGTTAAGGCGAACATTTTTGAAAATTGATTATTAACAAAAACACTTGCACGAGGAGCAGAATAGAGTAGTTTAACTAAGGAAATGAAGGAGGGGCCAAACCCAAACCATTGTAATGATTTGAACATGAAATTCCAATTAATACGGTCAAACGCTTTCTCAGCGTCCAGGGATAAGGCAGCTAGGGGGGCTTTAAAACGTTTACTATGTGAAATAATATTGGCAAAAACACGGGCATTGTCAGCAGCAAGTCTACCTTTCACAAAACCGACTTGATCAGTGCTGATTAGGAGAGGGATAAGGGATTCAAGGCGGGCAGCTAGAATTTTGGCAAAAATTTTACAATCGTAATTAATGAGGGAGATGGGACGGAAGTTTTTACACAAGGAATGGTCTTTGTCAGGCTTGGGGATTATGATTATTAGGGCATCCAAAAAGGATCCAGAGGCTTTGGCATCAGTAATAAAGGAGTTGAAAAGTTGTAACAGATGAGGAACAAAAATAGTGTGCATGTTGGAATAAAACTCAATTGGGAGACCATCTGGGCCAGGGGCTTTCGATTTCTTTAGGGATGTAATTGCCTTGAGAATTTCTTGAGGAGTAATGTCAGTCTCTAGTTGCTGGAATTCGGTAGGGAGAGATGGGGGAGGGGGTAGGTCTTTGAAGAAACGGGAGAGGTCAGCATCATCAGGAAGCGTATCATCAGTATATAGGAGTTTATAGTAGTTATGGAATACTTGTGCAATATCCTCATCAGAAGAAACCAGGGTGTTGGTTACTTCATTGAGAATGGGGCCAATTGATTTTCGTTCAGATTTAATTTTGAGATAATTCGCGAGCATTTTTCCTGCTTTATTCTGACCCCCATGAAACTTAGATTTAATCTTCAAAAGGGTGTTACATGCTTCAACCGTGGCAAGTTGATTGAGGTCAGATTTGGCTTTGATAAGATGGAGGAGAGCGTTAGGATTCTTGGAAGAAAAATAAGAGTGTTCTAGGGTCTTGATGTTGGAAAGTTGGGCGACATATTTAGCGCGGTTGAGTTTTTTCTTTTTAGAAACATATGAAATTGTGAAACCACGTAAGGCAGCTTTAAAGGCATCCCAATTATTCGAGACTGACGTGTCATTAGGTAAATTGAAGGAAAAGTATTCAGAGATGAAATCCTTAACTTTAGACATAAAGACAGAATCTGAGAGAAGGAAAGTATTAAATTTCCACCGATTAAAAGAGGAGGAGGTTTGAGCTAGGTCAAAAGTGGCATAAACAGGTGCATGGTCCGACAAAAAAATAGAACCAATTTCGGATTTCTGAATCGCAGGGAGAAGGGATTTGCTGACTAGAATATAGTCAATTCTGGACCTGGTGTGGTGAACATTGGAGTAAAATGTATATTCGAGTGAGTTCGGATTGCATGTTTTCCATACATCAAAAAGGGGACGTGAGGCAATGGCTGATTGAAAGGATTTATATGTCTTATCAGGCTGGAATTTGGAGGAAGACAGTCTATCTGAAAAGGGATCTAACCATTGGTTAAGGTCACCAGCTATGATAATGTTAGGGCAGTCAATGGAGGAAATGAGGACTTTGATGTCAGACCAAAACTTAGGATCTGGTCGGACAGGCCCGTAAATATTTAAGAGGACCATCGGTTTCTTTTGTATCACCACTTTTGACATAACCCAGCGACCCCCATCATCCGATTGAGATGAGAGAATTTGAACATCCAAACCTTTACGAAATAGTATAGCAACACCACCTTTTTTATCAACAGCAGGAGAAAATACAACTTGACCCACCCAAGCCCTCTTAAGTTTCAATGATTCAACATCTGTACAATGAGTCTCTTGGAGAAAAGCAATCTGAGCATTTAACTTGGATAAGTGGGACAGTACCTTTTGACGTTTGACAGGGTTTCCAAGACCACGAACATTCCACGTCACAAAAATACACATGATGGAAGACAAGGTAGAAGGATAACATCTGGGTCCAATACACTGCGGGTGAACAACTACAAGGGGAGACAGTGGAGACAAACATGTTAGAAATGAGAACCAAATACTGAGTGTGACAAAAGGTAAGGAAATTCGGGTAAATATAGAGAAACATTAGACGAATGAGCATTTCAAGCATAAGGAAAAAAGAAGGGGAGCAATGAAAAGTACGGTAGGTAATAAGAAGAAAGGAAGATAGGTACACAAAGAAGACCACGGAACATAAATGAACATGGGGAAAACATGCATGGCCTGTGAAAAGAAAAAAGAGAGAAGAAAGAAAAAGATGGAGAAAGATAACAAACAGATCAAGGCAAAGAAGCCAGATCTGAGAGAACAGAGAAGACCTAGACATTAGGAGCATGGAGACGTCGGCGAGGGCGCCAACCCCACAGAGCGAGGAAAACGCGGGAGTATAGATAGGAGATAAACAAAAAGAAGAGAAGTCGTAGGGAGGAATTACAAGAAAGAGACCAGGACAAGGCCACAACAGTCGTCAGGACATAAGATAAGTGAATGCAGGAAAGAGATAAGAATTATTTTCAGTCATTGGTGTCCATAGTGGAAGAGGAAGCAGAAACATTTCGGAGATACTCTCGAAGCTTCAGAGGATCATCAAAGGTACGGGAACGACCGTTGTGAGTTATTTTGCAGAGACAAGGATGTAGGATTCCATATTGAATGTGCAAGTCCCTCATATGTGGTCGTAGGTTGAGGAACTCCTTGCGACGAGCATTCGTGGCGTTTGATAAGTCCTGGGCAAGAAAAATGGTATGGCCCGACCAGAGGAGGCGACGTTTTAGTCTCGCAGCTTTAAGAACAGTTATCAATTAGGTGAATTCAAGAAAAAGCAGGATAATGCCTCTAGGTTTAGACGGGTTGGACGTGGGCCAGCCCAAACGGTGAGCACACTGTATGTTTAGAGGAGTAGATTCTGGTTGGAGATCCAAAAGTTCATAGAGGAATTTGCGGACGAAGGACACCATGTCGGCCCCCTCAAGGGACTCCGGAACACCATAAATACGAAGGTTATTCCTTCTGTTACGATTTTCAAGGTCCTCTGTGTGAAGTTTCAACTGCTGTATCTCCTTTTCAAGAATAGGAATTTTCGTAGATACATCCTGGACGTCACTGATGCGTTGTTCGAGTTGTAGAACCTTGTTCTCCATAACGACCCAACGCTCTTCTATCTGCTTGAGCTTCTCGTTAGTTGCCACCATAAATGGTTGTAAGCCACGTACCTCTTCTAAGATGGAGTCCAGCACAGGGTTCTGAGAGGAACGAATTGGAGAAGGAGGGTCATTCTTAAGGCGTTTCGGTGTAGTACCGGTGACAGACGATCTCGTATGACCCGCGTTCTGAGACATGATGCCAACAGAAGGGCAAACTAGGAGGACCGCAGGAATGAAAGTCACACCGCAATAGCCAAAAAGTTGAGACCCTATATGTAGAGCTAGAAGAGGCACTGGAAGGAAGAGGTCATAGAAGAGGTACTAAGGAGCAATGGAGAAGCAACAACTCAAACCCACATGGCGTGTGACGAAATGGAGCGAAAGTCAAGGCAATACGCAGGCAGAAAACCATCCAGGAATATAGCAGAAGAGAAACAGCAAAGCGTCCATATGAAATGAGACCCAAGGGGATCAATTGGTACTCCACAGAGGGTTATATGTAGATGAGAGGGAGGTGTTGAATAGTGCGCAAGAAACACCACAAAATGGCCGCCGCTAATCAGTATTAATATAATGAGAGGACATGAAGAGAGCTGCGGCGCCAAAAGTCATGAAGGTAGAGTAGGAGCATAGTAGATGTTCCCTACAACATACCTTAGCAACATATGTCCATATGGTGTAGCAGAAGAAACAACAGGCTGTTGATGTGGCAAAGGTGAAATGAAAACGGAATGCGAGCTCGGCGGCACAAAATGGCGGCCGCTCGCGTCCCACAACAGCCGAGGGATATGTAGCGGCAAAAGTGGTTGAAAGCGGCAATCAGGAGGGCCGCCGCATCGCGCAGCACACGGGGACCATGTTCCGCCGTGCAGGGGTGCCGCTTGCTGGTCTCCGCATGTGAAGAAAGTATCGGGAAAAGAGCTTCAAGTCCCGTGTCGTCACGGAGCTCACGGAGGCAGCGCCATTCCTCGCCGGCGCGTAAGCCACGCCCCCCGTTGTAATTTCGTTCTAACTAGTCCATCATGTTAGAGACATCCTCACACAAGCAGTGTTAATGTTGTCACTTTTAACATCAGTACTATGCTTAAAGAACCAAATGGCTCTGGGTGATATCAAATTCACCATCAGCATATACCAAGAGGAGAAGGATTCTCCACAACTCTCTTGCATAGTTAAAGGTGCCCAGAGGGCATTAATGACATGTAAAGTGTCTTATCATTAGTATTTCCCATGACATCAGCTAATAGTGACTAGGCTTTTTACTTCTGCAATGTAGGTCACTTTACCTTATTTCCGAACGTGAAGACAAAAAAGCGGTGGTGTTGGGACAGAAGTAATAGCTGCTCTAGCAATGAAGCCCCTGCTCCATGCCTCAACAAGGTAAATGCAATATTTTAAAGGAGCCATCCGAAGAACTTTCACAAAATCTGGAATACCAGAATAAAACCCTAACTGTGGGGAAGAACAGGGATTTCACTGAACCTGTCTGAAAATCCTCTTTCCAGAAAGAAAAATTATTTTCTAGAGAACCCTCACCCACCAGGGTTTCCCCTAGGTGGCATGCTTCATCACTGGGGTCCTCTCAATCCGCTGCGGATTTTCAAAACTACGTAGAAGCACTAAGTTGTGGAAAATTTGTAGTGCAGTGAAAGTGGAGTGGAAAAACAAAATGTTAAAAATACCTAATTAGTAGCCTAATATTTTATTCCTGCCCCTCGTTGGTATGACTAAAATCAGGGGTAAATAACAGGGAAAGTCTAACTATAATAAGTATAGAGTGCCTAGTATTGGGTCGACATGTTTCGAGCTGTCCCCTCAAAGCTCTTCTTCAGGACCACACGAGGACCAGCCCCATGCATGCAACACCTAAGCAAACCTATAATTAGGAATTAATGAGGTGCACACCTACTAAAATTATTATCTAACCATGTGCTCCGCGTCATTCAAAAAACTGATTCCTCCAACTGTAATTTCTCACATTCCAACTTTAACATTCCATGTTTTAGTAATTTCATTACTTCCATTACATCATCTCTACAGGGTGCTTTAACAGTGAAATTCTTTAATAACTGCAGCTTTAGCCCCCAGTGCTAGGAAGCGCTTATTCTACTATGTGTGAGACTAATCAGGATTTTGAGCCTGATTTAACGTTGGCAGGGCAACCCACTGTCTGCCAGAGTGGCAGAGGACATAATGCCGGCTACCCTGATGTACTACTGTCATATTATGAAATCTCCAATAGCACTATGATGATCTCGTTTCCTTCATGAGAGTCACCACCATAGTGGCTTCTATGAAGGCACAGAAAGTTTGGTTTGTGCCCAGAATATTTCAGGTGGCTGCTCACCAAAATTTTCTGTATTTCAAAAATCACAAAGAGGAAGTTTGTTTTTGAAAAGCAAAATACAAATAATCCTTACACTCTTGCATTGTGATGTTCAAGCATCCATTATGCCATTATCTTTTAATTTAGCATTCCAAAATGGCCCAAGTCAAATGGTAGATTAAAACATTAAAATATGTATATGTTTACACACAAAGGAAAGGAATCAATAGTGTGTAGCTAGCTGGCCCTCTCCATACCTATTTATTTATTTATGTAAAAAAATGTTTTTCAAAAAGCATGGCAAAGAGACCAATGGAGAGTAACAGATGAGGGGTGGGGAGAGAGAGAGGGAAGTAATGCACTCTCTTTGTGTTTTTATATTTAGCCAATATTTCACAGGCCTTGCCAGTAATTTCATGCTAAGACAGGTAAAAAAAAGAGTATCAGGAAAATCATTAAAATCAAGTATTTTATATCATTTGCAATTTTAACTACAGCATCTCATACAAGATGAATACACATAGAAAGAACCGTATGGCTATTTAGCCTATTCTAGACTTCTAACGCAAATAGGGACAGAAGAGCTATGCTAAAAAGAATACTGCTTTTCAAGTGTCAGCTCCGATCTTACTAAGTTGCAAAATATGCCCATTTGGCTGATGTCTTCTTTGAGAAAGGAAGCAACCTTAATTTCCTTGTGTCTGCAGTTGGATGACTCACCTCATCCAGTCAAAAAGATAGTAAAGTAGCCATGCTGTTGGGATCGGTCAAGAACAAGAACAGGTAAGAAAGCCATCAAATAAAGAGCGAGGAACTGAGGTAGAGAAGTAACTAATCCAATCATGATCAAGAGCTGGCTCAAAGCCCACGTTATGGGACTTATTATGAGTCAAGCGGAGCAAAATATCTTCAGGAATTCCACTCTGCCAGATTCCAACTGAGTTAACCTGATCTTGCCAGCCGGTAAATCCAGCTGAAAAAATCATGAGGCTTTAGCTGCAGTAGCAGTTAAACCTCATTCCCTGTTTTATTCTGACAGTGGGGAGAAGAAAATATCTTCCTCTTCCCACCCTTATTCCTCTCACCCTCTCTCTTAACCCCCACGCAGAATTCCCTCCATATAATTACCACCTGCTAGCAGGTCGATTAATGGGATGTGGTAAAAAGTTTACTATTTGATGGTTTAAATTAATTAGGTGGTGGATCCATAGTTGAGTATATTTTTTAAGCCTAACACTATCACTGTTATTCAAATTTTTATGATCTGCTGTAAATTGCAGAATTGGAACTAATGGCTGGTTAATATTGATCATAAATATTTCATTAAAACTATGTAACTATGTAACATACAAAAAGTGTGATCATATTTGATGCTTACTCACCTGAACTTAGATTGTTACGGATATTGTTTAGCGAGGTGTGGCTGGTTAAGACAAATGGATTCTTATCTGTATACACAAGAAGCCAACATTGGCTGATCTCCTGAAACTGTGTCTGGGCTAGTGCTTATGGCTTCAGAGAATCCTGAATCCTCTAGTTTATTTAAGCTATATCAGTCCCTCCAAATTGTCTCATCTCAGTGAAAAACAGCTTCCACAAGACAGGTCACATTATTGGTTGTTATTGAGTTAGGTCACTTGGATCCTGTATGGCTGCTTCCCCTAAATTCAGGGTCTTGAGATGGTTGTCTGAGGTGCACCTTTCTGGGGAAGAGAGAAGGCAGCTGTGCTCCTTGGGTTCTTCTCCTCTCCATGCCACAAATATACTTTTCATAACCACCACCGGTCTACTGGCTGGGAAAGAGAGGAGGCAGCAGTCCAAACCTTCATTGCTTTTGTGGGTCCTTCTCCCTTTTCCTCAAATACACATATCATCACCTTAACCTATCTCTTGCCTGGGGAGGCCAAAAGGTTGCAATTAACCCCTTCATCCATCTTGTTTTGTTTCTTGTTGCCATTCTCCTTCCCTAGACTCATTTCGCTTTCCAGTCGGCCCTGAGGATATGCTTTAACATTGCTGACATACAATTAATCAACCATTATATCACTACTTCAACACCATCACCCTGTTATAGCCTTTACATCATCACTAGTACCATCAATGGCTTTTTAAATCATCACTTGTATTACCAATGCCTAACTGTTATAATGACCTTTAGCTGCTACCACAAAATGGAATTGGCAATGTATGGTTGATTTTGAAAAGATTGGTGAGGTAAATATAAATGTCAATGTAGAGAAGGTGAGGTAAAGTTAAGATGGGGTATGATGAGGTAACTGTGATAAGGTAAAGGGGAAGCAGATACTCAGGACTCAGGTCCAGAAGTTACAATAGAGCGATGAATGTGAATTAATGGAGAAAAAACCTGAAAAAACACATTGGAGGAAACCAAATCCTGGAAAAACAATTTTAAGGGAAGAGAATTTGTAGAAAATACAAATAAATCAAAAATTAAAAGAAACATTTTAAAGAAAAGATTATTTTGAAGAAAAGTTAAGAAATTGCCTTAAGCTTGGTTTGGTGCAGTTTAGGGCTAGAGAGGGATTTTTGGTTTAAGAGATGGGTAATGTTTAGGTGTGATGAGGGGTTTTTAGGGCTCAGGGATGGGTGACGTTTAGGGGTGTTAAGGGTTTTTTAGGGGATGGGTGGAGTTGAGGAATGGTGGGGGTTTTAAGCTTTCAGGGATCATTGGGATTTATAAGGTTCACAGATGGGTGGAGTTTAGCAGTAGCAAGGGATTTTAGAGTTCAAAGAAGGGTGGAGGTTAATTGCCTGGGATTGGTGCTGTTTTGGTATGATGACAGGTTTTTAGGGTTCATGGATTGGTGGAGGTTAGGATTAGAAAGGGCTATTAGGGTTCAGGGATGGATGAACTTTAGGTCTCAAGAATGTGTATAGTTCAGGCATGGTGAGAGCTTTCAGAGAGCAGGGATGGATGGCGTTGATGGGTGGTTAAGGGGTCAGGTATGGATGGTGTTTGGGGGCTGAGGTGTCAGCAAATTAAAAACATCCAAAGTAATTGTTTGTCAAAGTTAAAGATATAAATCCAAAATAATGTACCCAAGTTTTGTAACTCATGTGTTGGTCCTGTGAGAGCAATACTTGTTGTATTGAAAATCAACAAAATGCCTCCAACAAAAATGCTGCTGAAAATAAGACTTGCAACTAATGTATGTACACTATGCAAAAGACATTTTTGGAAAAAAGATAATCTATAAATTGGTTTCTATAAAATGGTAAATGTCATTCATCCTGCAAATTACCATGAAACTGTTTAGGTGAAATGGTTTCTTAGTAATAGTATTTCATAAACTAATTTTTCCATAAAATTACTTACAACCACAATAAAATGTAACATGGAAAAACAGGCCTTTGGTTTACTGTACCGACCAGGCCCTAGTTTCCAACCACCCTCTTCTAAAACCTACACTCTTCCCTCAAAGTTGTGATGTAATCAAGTGCATGGGGAATCTTTTCAATATAGAACACATGACACAATAATCGTGGAGCAAGTGATTTTATAATTTTACACTCTTTATATCAAGTGCTGTGTTCTTTTCAACATCCTCTGTAAAATATATAGTGCGTATAATGAAAAATCCCGAAACAGATGAATTCTGAAATTAATCTGAAACACTTAGCTCCTCCCATAATACCCTTAACAGCTGCCTTTACCCCTCCCTCCTCACTAAAAGATTTTCCCTGTACCTACTCAGAAGCTACCAAGCTGTGGCCTTCCCTAAACAATTGAATTACCCCGCAGAAGCTCCTTATCAGAAACCAATCTGGGAAGATGAACATTGGAATGTGTTCTTCTCTCTGCTGAACACGCAGAGGCAGCTGGACTCCAGCAATCCCCAGAAATCCCTAGAAATCATCTGACGAACACTGAACAAGAGACACCTTAGCGCGCGTTCGTGCCGGCGGAGTAGCAAACCCTGGGTCACAGAACAATCTGGGACATCTGTCCTAAAGCTATAAATGAGTATGGAGACCAAGTCCTACAGCAATGATAATAGACATCATAAACTCTGCAATAATAATATACACTTCAGTCAGCAAGAACTATGCATGAATTACATAAATGATATAAGGAGGAAATGACCTAAATCCAGGCTAAGTAGCGTAAAGTAAGCTGAGCGGGAACAAGAGGGAACTGTTATATAGGAAACAAAGTCAGGAAGTCTCTGACTTCGAAGAGTTTTATGCGCAGTTACCCAAGATCTCCCCGATCACCAGAAATGAGCGGGGAGTCAAACAAATGAAATCCCACTGAGTACAAGAGTGAAATGTAGCCCAAAAAGGATTTAGACATATGTGCGAGTAGCAGCAGCAAGGATTAAACAGGACTCGCCCGACCACCACCTGCAGAGAAGAGCCGTCACGCCGCAGGATCTTGAACAGGAAACTCAATGCGAAGCACTGAAGAGGAGCCTGGGTGAGGGTTAAATACCTTTCGCCAGGCTGATGAGTCATGTAGGCTGCTGAGTCATGGAGGCTGCTGAGTCATGGAGACTTTTTGAGTCACGGAGGTTGCTGAGTCATGGAGGCTGCTGAGTCAAGGAGGATGCTGAGTCAGGGAGGTTTGTTGAGTCATGGAGGCTGTTGAGTCATGGAGGTTGCTCAGTCATGAAGGCTGCTGAGTCATGTGGGTTGCTGAGTCACCGAGGCTTGTTGAGTCACGGAGACTGCTGAGTCATGGAGGTTGCTGATTCGAGCTCTGGTGTGGCCTGGGAAACAAAGATAAAGAAAAGACCACCACATACCGGAGCAGAGAATTAACTAAATATAAGTTAACTTTTCTTCCTCAGGGAACACAGGGCGTGAAAGAGGGGACGAGCCGAGGGTGAGAGGTAGGATTTAAGTGAGTGAAATGCACCTAGCGCCCTGGGCTTCACCCTGATTAGTTCCCCCACTACAGCTGGAGTGCGGAAGGCAGTGGGCAGTCCGATGGATCCTGCGACTCCTTCCATGTCCAGTGAACCAAGACCATCAAGACACTTCAAAAAGGTTGAGGTTTGACCAGAAGGATCTGCCAAGGTCTAACAATGGGTTTGCTATGTAAATGTTGTTTAGTCGAGTTTATTTATCAATTCAAGGCAATCAATATAGTGGAAAGGGATGTTAATAAATTGAAGAAGAGATTTTATCTGCTATGGAAATGAGGTTCCGTGGTTTTCGGGACCAGACTCCATTTTGTTTGAGTTATTTGTGATGCCATTTTGTGTTGCCCTCACGTAGGCCGTGGAGGTAACCGAACGAACAAAGTTGCATGGGCTTCGTTGTTCATGTACGTATTAACTAGGCCTTTTCTGACTTGCGAGTGAACTGCAAGATGCTGACCCCGTCACCTGAAACTGACCCTTTTGCGAGGCCGATTTCTCTAGCTGATCGTTGTCTGAAATTGCCAATCAATTTTCAGGATATCGTTAACTTTTAGTTTCTTGGACATATCTTATCCAACTCAGCATCTGAATTGTTTCTTTTCTTATGTCTTTTCATTACATGGGTAGTGCTTTCAATTATGGGTTTGTCCGGCTTGTGGTAATCGAATTTGGGACATTCCTAATAATTAACTTGTGGGTTGGTACAATGTAAATCGAGCTTTTGGAATGTAATAATGTGTGGGGAAATGTATTTCATTCGTCAGAATTTGTCGCAGTGGGTGTGCATTTGTAATGAAGCAAATTGGGAATAAAAAGTGATGTCTTGCTCTACGAAAATTGAGCAGTCTCCTGAGTTGTACACCGTGTTGTATTGCTTGGTTTACTGTTACTAGCTGCAGCTAATAAATTTGATCTCTGGCGCCACCTAGAAGTATTCCGTGTCTCTGTATACCAAGACAGGATATTCGGAAGACTTCGGGTGTGTCCCTGGCACCACTGGGTTCTAAGAAAACCCGGTTCTTCAGTTGGCGCCCAACGCAGGGCGACATCAAGCAGTACCGGTCCAAGCCCGAGGATCGTGAGGAAATTCTGGAGGAAGGCCGCCACTTTATCGACCCCTGCATGTCGACGTGGACCGAAGGTGTTTTTTGCGAGGCTTCCCGCTTTCCGACGGCTACGAAGGATTGCTGCCCTGACTGTCACCCTGTCTTGGACCCTCGATTGATCCTTTGTAAAGCGAGATGATAAACGGTCTTATGGTGGCGTGACAGATACTTTGGTTAAGTATAAGTGGGTCGCTCCCACGACTTTGTTTTGGTTCTTGGTTTTGATTTGATTTTTGCAAAAATCGAAGCCGAGGGGCTCGTATATTTACCAGTGTATCGATAGTTGATAACCCCTTAAAGTCTGAAGCTAGATTAGTGAGCTATAAGATGCCTGGTCTTAGCAAAATTAGGAAATGGTTTAGTTGTGGTTGCAACAGGGATTCCCGATTGGAGGATTTGTGTCCGATACCTCCGGTTGGAACTCCAACTTATGAGCTCTATTCAAAACACGGAGTGGGTCCTATTACTTATAACGAAGTGTGGGTCCGCTATACGAAGAAAGATGGTGTTTTACGATGGCCCCAACATGGTAGTTTCAAATTGTCGGGCAGATTTATGTTGGGAATGCGCCACGTTTGCGTCACGCAACTGCGGCGTAAACGTGGCGCATCCCTACGACCCATTTACAACGTGACGCATCTAGGTAGATGCGTCACGTTGTAAAGCCCTGCGCCACTTGTGGGCGTTCCGGCGCAGGGTGGGCGTTCTGGGGCAGGTGTGCCTCGCAAAAGTGGCTTAGTGAAATCTATAAGATTTTACTCAGTCACTTTCAGGCCAATGCTGCGTCAAAACCCTGCGCCTGCTTAAAGCAGGCGTAGGTCTTGACGCAGCATTGGTCAGATAGGGCACCCCCGAGCCTTGCTGGAGCTGCGTCGCGCTTGCGACGCAACTCCAGCAATGTGCCACCTTTACGGCACAGATGCGTCACGCATCTGTGCCGTTTTTGCCCCATGGTGCGCCGCATTGTAAATGCGGCGCACCATGGGTGGCGGAGCTGCGGCGCAAAATAACTGGCGCATTCCTGGCGATGCGCCAGTTATCATAAATCTGCCCCTAAATATTTTAGATAATCTGGAAGTTGCGCTATTTAGGAAGAAAGCCCGGCCGGCGATGTTTGACTCTTTCCGCCTTTGGCGAAAGGAAGCCAAACAGCGAGAAATTAAGTAAGCAAAAAGAGATAGGAAAGATAAGAATATGTCAGTACTACAAGCTGCTAGGCAGTTTAAGGAAGATGGAGAAGAGCGTGAGAGTGAAGTCTCAGATAGACAACGTTGTATGGCTATAGATAAATGTTATCCGGCCTTGCCGCCTTCTCCTCCAAAAGTGATTGAAGATCCTGAAAAAGATCCTTTGATCTCTCATTTACTGAGATTGTCACCCCCTTATGTGCAGGGTGCTACTGCGCCTCCATTACCCCCGGTTGTTCCACCCTTTGTTGTTCAGCCTCCTGCTATTGTTCAACCACCTGGTGCTTCACAGATGGTTCTCCCTCCTACTGCGCAACCCCCTCTAGGGTTGCCAGCTTTGCTACCAGCTTTGCATCAAGCTCCTTTGTCTTCTATTCCTGTGTCTCCGACTCCTGCTATTCTTGTCCCTACACCTCTTTTGCCTCAAAATACTTATTCTCCTGTTCTTATATCTGCTTCTTCTCCTTCTGCACGGAAACGAATGACTGAGACTGTTGCTAATCTTTTGTCTCCATTGTTTGGGTCACTGAATATGACCCCTGTGTCGGAACATAAGCAAAGTCGTAGTCAGCTTCCTAGTTCTGAGGAGTGGACAGTGTTGGATTTGCTGGCTCGTAGATGGATTTTAAATGCTTCTAGGTATGATTTGCCAGCGGTTATGGATGTTTTCTTTCAATGGGATCCACCCAAACAAAGGTATGTTTTTGATGTAATGTGTACTTTCTTGCGTCAGGAATGGGAAGATAATGAGTTGGGTCCGATTCCGCAGGAAGTGCTTGATGTCCAGTCAGAATTTGCTAAAGGGACGATAGTGGAGTCTGATGTCACAGATGCCATAGAGACGATACTTGCTTTCAGATCTAGGCTTCCGCCTCAGACATTGCACGAACCTGATTCCTCTGTTAGGAGGAAAGTGAAGCAGTATCCTATGAGAGAGGTTCCTCCTGTATGAAGAGATGCAGTTCAGGCTGATGCCGCTCATAATATTAATGCTGTCCCGGCTCATTTTCAGCCAGTGTGGCTACATGTTCCTTGGAAGAGAGCAGAGGTCTTGGCTCTTAAGCAGACCTTACCTGACCCCCGTAAGAATCCTGCTGGTTATTACAAGGAGTTGTCCCAGACAGTTGATGCATGTATTATGAATCTAGCTGACATAGATATGTTGATGGGTAATGTAGTTCCGCAACCTTTGTGGGCGAAGATCCGTCATGAGGATCATGCGCCAGAATTGGGAGATACGTGGGCGAATATTACTGCTGCGGATGGTCGGCAGGTAGGAGGTGCTAAACCTGAACCCTTAGTTGCAGAATTACCTGGTAGGATTATTAATCTGATGAAAATGATGATGCCTGCTTTACGAGTGAATTGGGATAAGTTAGCAGCATGCAAACAAAAGAAAGAAGAAAGTGTGTCTGATTTCTTTACTAGGTTTGAGGAGACGTTTATCGATCATAGTGGTCAGGATATGAGTACGGAAGGTTGTCAAAGGTTGTTCATGGACAAATTTGTCTTTAATTTGCTTCCCGAACTTTGTAATAAGCTAAAGGATTCTGAGAGTTCATGGGCTGTTTCTTCGTCGGCCCAGATATTGGCTACTGCACAATATTATGAGAATAGGGATAAAGATGAGAAGGATAAAGTAGAGAAGAAAACTAGAGATCTAAAGACGAAAGTTCTTTTGCAGCAAGCTTATCCGCTTCGTCCAAATCAGCCTCAGTTTCAGCAACCTCCCCAGTTTCAGAGATTGTTACAGAAGCCTGAGCCTTACGCTCCGCGATTCTTTCCAGGTCCTAATCAGTGTGCTTACTGTAGAGAGGAAGGTCATTTTAAGAACAGTTGTTCGGCTTTGCTACAGCGTGCGAATGGTGTATCTGGTCAGAGAGGTCGTGGTGGTTTCCAGCAAGCTCCTAGGGGTAGGGGACGTGGTGTGTTTCCCCAGAATAAACGTTCCTTTCCCCCTCAGAATTCTGCAAATTATTTCGACAGACAGAATGTTCCGACTGTTCAGTCTGCCCAGTACTACGCTGAGGACTACTGTGTTGAAGGTGAGAGTGCTGGTTATAATGATAACTAGGACAGCCATGGACAAAGTGAGGGAGTAGTGTCAGTTCCAGTAGACCAGAGTGGACCTTATGTTGAAGTGATTACATCAGGTGTGGTAGTTGAAGGGGAGGGCCCCGCGGGTGCGGCCGTGCTTTCGGTGGATATCGAAAAGGCGTTCGATAGTGTGGAATGGCCTTATTTTTTCTGCGTGCTTCTTCGGTTCGGGCTGGGGGACGGCTTCGTACGCTGGACGAGGTTGCTGTATGAGTCTGCTACTGCTAGGGTCCGTGTGGGCCGCTCGATATCTACGGCGTGCTCGGTGGAAAGGGGCACCCGACAAGGTTGTTCATTATCCCCGCTCCTCTTCGCTTTGGCGATTGAGCCGCTGGCGGCGTGGGCCCGACAAGGTCGGTATTTTGAGGGGGTAACATTGCGCAGCAAATCGCATTATATTTCCTTGTATGCAGACGACCTCTTGTTGTACCTGGCTTATGTGGACACGTCGGTGACGGGTGCACAGGCCTTGCTCCAGGAGTTCGGGAACCTGTCGGGTCACCGTGTTAATTGGTCCAAGACCTGCCTCTTCCCCTTGACTCTCCGCTGTGTCCAGCCTGCGGTGCTTGATGGACTGCGTTGGGAACCGGATTGCCTGCAGTACCTCGGAGTCCACATTTATCACACCCATTCGCTCCTCTATGAGGGGAACGTGGGTAGGGCCCTGAGGGGCATCAGAGGCAGCATGGGGTTTTGGCGCACTCTTCCGCTGTCCGTGGCAGGTCGAATAGCGTTGTTGAAAATGGTGGTCCTTCCGCGCCTGCTTTACTTCTTCCGCACACTGCCGGTGTGGATACCGCCTTCCTTTTTCCGAACGTTAAGATCCATGGTGATAGGATTTATCTGGGGCTCTGGCAGGAGACGTGTAGCCCTGAATACCTTGCTTAGGTCCCGAGAAGAAGGTGGCTTAGCGGTGCCGGATTTCGAATGGTATTATTTGGCTGCACAACTACAGTGGCTCACGCAGGCTGTGGCACGGGAATTTAGAGGACCGGACGGCCCGCAGGGTCGGATTATGCAGCGCCATGTCCTGTCCTTCATCGTGCTTCAACAGGAGCTTTGGTTGGAGCAGCTGACTCTTGAGGAGCGCACCCTCCGTCGGTGCTGGCTACGTGGCCACAGGCGGGTGGGATGCCACGTCCCATATGCACCAGAGATTCCCTTGGGCATGTGCACGGCCCTCCCGCATGGCGGGGACTGGTCGGCGCTAACCAACTGGGAGGACTGCGGGGTCCACATGAAAGGGGATCTGTATAGGGATGGTGCCCTGCTGCCATTTTGTGCCCGGCAGGAGGCCTTCGACCTACCGAGGGGTGACTTCCTGCTACATGCAGCTCTGGTGGCTGGGATTCAGAAGCGCTGGAGGATGGGGCTGGTAGAGCCGCCCACATCGCTGGGCTGCCAGTATGTCGTGATGGCGGCTGGCACTTATAAGGCCATCACCTGCCTGTACAGGAGACTGGCGCTGGCTGAACCTCCCCCCCTTGACAAGCTGCGGGAGCGCTGGGAGGCTGACCTAGGTCGGCAGATACCGGAGACGACCTGGCCTCAGCTTGTACGCAGGGCCTGGAAGGGCACACGCAATGTTAGGTTCCAACTGGTTCAGTACTACACTCTGCATATTTATTTATTTATTTATTTATTTGCGTGTTTTTATAGCGCTATGAATAGACTCCCGAAGGAGTATCTCCGCGCTGTTGGCACCCAGTAAAGCAACTGACAAGAAAGCAATTCAATAAAAAAGAGAGTACTGAGAGGCTCCGAGTCCAGCAAGTGTACAGTTAAAATGAACTAAACAGAAAGGTTTTCAGATATTTTCTGAATTGAAGGTGGTTATGACACTGTCTTAGTGAAAGTGGAAGGGAGTTCCAAAGATTGGGGCCTACTACGGACAAGGCCCTGCCACCTAGTCTGGATTTGGTTATCCTAGGAACATTCAATAACAGCTGGTCACTGGATCTAAGGGATCGAATAGGGGTATAAGGAACAAACTTGCTGGCCAAATATTCTGGTCCCAACTGATTGAGTCCCTTATGGATAATGCAGCAGGTCTTAAACTGCACACGTTGGCGTATTGGTAGCCAGTGTAGTTTTTGGAGTAATGGTTTTGAGGGGGATCTAGGGGGTACATTTAGCACCAACCTGGCTGCGGTATTTTGCACCACCTGTAAACGGTCAAGAACCTCCTCATTTGCACCTGCCAGAAGACCGTTACAATAATCAAGTCGGCTTATGACCAGAGCTTGAACTAAGGTTTTCCTATGAGAGTCTGGAAGAAAAGGAAAAATCCTACGGAGGAGACCAATCGCATGGAAACAGGATCCCACAGTGATATTGACATTTTGCTTCATGGTCAGCTCCGGCTCTTATCTGACTCCCAAGTTCTTGATTATTGTTTTGGGCTCAGGAACTGGGCCCAAATCTGAAGGCCACCAGTCGGGGGACCATTGAACCCTGGCTTCCCCGAAAAGCATCACCTCCGTCTTTCCAACGTTGCATTGAAGGAAGTTGGAAGACATCCACCTAGCAACTGCCTTCATCCCATCGGAAAAAGATTGTATTATTTCCGGGGTAAGTTGTTTAAAAGGGAAGAGCAGCTGCGTATCGTCAGCGTAGGACACTGGATAGAATCCAAAAGCTCTGGTAACATCTGCCAAGGGAGCCACATAGGTATTAAATAAAGTCGGGCTCAAACAAGAGCCCTGTGGAACTCCCTTGGTGATGTTAACCTCTTCCGACCTAAACTCACCCATGGTGACAGATTGGGTGCGGTTGGAGAGGAAGCTCTTGATCCAGTCCAGTGCCCTCCCGCCGATTCCACTCATAGACAGTCGTTCGATCAGAATGGTGTGGGAGATCGTATCGAACGCTGCCGATAAGTCTAGCAGCACCAGGACAACAGAGTAACCCCTGTCCTGGTACAGCCGCAGGTCGTCCGTTATCGACAGCAAGGCCGTTTCAGTGCTGAATTTTGGCCTAAAGCCTGACTGAGATGGATCGAGGCTACCAGATTGTTCCATAGGGCATACTGGACACCGGCCAAAATCCAACGGATCTTCGGGGGTGCGCAATCGATATGTCCCCGCTGTGCCGCGGAAGGTGCTGATTTTGAGCATATGTTCTGGTCGTGCACAGGGCTTGGCACATACTGGATTGATGTTCTATCCTGCTTGAATGCGGTTACAGGTCACCGGATCGACGCGGACGCGGGGGCATGCCTGCTACTCTGGTTTCCCCATACTCCAGCCACGAAAGTTACCAGCAAATTTTACGATCTGGGGTTGATAATGGCCAAGAGGGAACTTACACTGCATTGGAAATCTAGAGGGGGGCCTAACTTCCTGAGGTGGAGGGGCTGCTTCCTGCAATGGGCTGCGAGTGAAGGGTCTCTTAGATTGCAATTACCTAGGCGCACAGCCAACGATAAAGCGCTAGATACGGCCAGGGCATGGAGCGCGCTAGTGATGGACCTACATTCACTTTTGGAGGCAGATGAGGGTGGAGAGGTTGGCGCGCCGGCGAACCTGGAGGGGAATACAGGAGCAGAGGGCGCGAGGGTAGAGGTTGTGGAAGAAAGGTGCTAGACGGTGCTAGACAGTGCGATCAGCAACAGGCGAGGGCGGATTGCATGTGTCATGTAGGCCCATGAGCGGAATGGAGGTCATATGCAGCACTGGGCGACACCTGGACTTCCGTCTGGCTACCGAACTGGGAAAAGAATGGGTGGGAGAAGCCGCCTGCTTCATCTAGATAATTTCTGACATGCCGTAGTAGGGGGCTGGAGGCACACTGACAAGGGGGGATGGGGGTAGTGGGGGAGGAGGGGGTTAATGGTTAGGGATTTTCGGTTGGGATTGACACTGAAGTTACATCACTGTACATCCTGAGAATAGAGATGTCTCCGAACCAAGTATGTATGTTGTGTGCACAAAATCAATAAAATTGTTTAAAAAAAAAAAATCAGGTGTGGTAGAACCTTTCCTTTTGGATACTGGTGCGACGAAGAGTTCTATCATGCACTCTAAACTTCCTGGCGCACCTTTGTCTGGCTTGACCAATGTTTCAGTAGGATTTTCAGGCGCCCCAGTTCGTAATCCGGTTTCTAGTCCTTTGTCCCTTTCTATTGGCCCTTGTGAATTGTAAGCTCCCCTTATTCTAACGACTGGTTGTGGTGAGAATCTGTTGGGTTTGGACTTGCTGAAAAGATTGTATGCGACATTGCATTGTTCTCCTTCGGGAGTACATCTTACCGTGGGTAAGAAAGTGATTTCTCCAATGTATTTGTCTAAAGATTGTCTTCCACTGGAATTGCGTTCGCTTCCTGATACGCTTTGGGCTACAGGCCCCAATGATGTTGGTCTTTTGCAGATTCCACCCTATGTTGTTACCCTTAAGTCAAATGCTAGTCTACCTCGTATTCCGCAATATAAGATATCTAGCGATGGTGAGAGAGCTCTTTTGGTGATTATCTATGATCTGGTTGAGAAGGGTGTAGTTGAAGAAACGAGAGGTAATGTGTGTAACAGTCCTGTTTTGCCTGTCCTTAAACGTACTGATGTTTCTCAGCCACCTGTGTATCGGTTTGTGATCGACCTTCGAGAGGTCAACAAAATTGTCGTGCCACAGTTTCCTGTTGTTCCTGACATCACTGCTTTGTTGACTCTGATTCCTGCTTCGGCTGCCTGGTTTTCAGTTATCGACTTGAAGATAGCTTTCTTCAGTATTCCGATTGCTGAGGAGAGTAGAGATATTTTCGGCTTCTCTTTAGGAGGCCGAAGCTTCCGGTTTATGCGCGTACCTCAAGGTTATTGTGAAAGTCCCTCCATCTATAGTCAGGCGTTGAAAACTCAGCTTGATGGTTTTGTGTTGCCTTCTGGTGCTACTCTTATCCAGTATGTTGATGATCTGCTGATTGCTGCTGATGACAAAGAGATTTGTAAAGAAGCTACTCTTTCTTTGTTACGACATTTGTCTGACCTTCATCATAAAGTGTCACTTTCAAAGTTACAGTATTGCCGCCAAGAAGTAACCTACTTAGGTCATCTCTTGTCGAAGGAGGGAAGACGATTGACCCCAGAGCGAATTCAAGCGATTGCCCAAATGAGTGTGCCATCCACACAGAGAGAAGTGCGTGCCTTTTTAGGTATCACGTCGTATTGTAGACAGTGGATTCTGAATTGTTCCCTGTTAGCGAAACCTCTGTTAGCGCTGACTCTTAAAGATACTCCGCATCCTCTCCCTTGATCTGACGAATGTCAGAAAAGTTTTTCTGAATTACGTGATGCATTGTGTTCTGCTCCGGTGTTGGGTACCCCGGACTACAGTAAGCCTTTTACATTGTATGTACACGAGAGAGAAGGTTGTGCATTGTCAGTGTTGACGCAACAATTTGGAGATAAGCAGCGTCCATGTGCGTATTTTTCAGCTACGTTAGATCCGGTAGCTAGAGCGTTGCCGAGTTGTCTGAGAGCTACAGCGGCAGTGGCTGTTTCTATCCGATAGTCTGCTGGTTTGGTATTGGATAATACGTTGAATGTAATGGTCCCACATGCAGTGGATACCCTATTGAACAGGACCAAGACACAGCATCTTACTAGTGCACGTTTGTCAGGTTATGAGTTGACACTGTTGGCTAGCCATGTGCACATCAAAAGATGCAATGTGCTGAATCCAGCTACGTTGTTGCCGATTTCTGTAGAGACAGATGTTCAAGAACAGCATGATTGCTTTCTCCGGACAGAGGAGGAAACGAAGGCTAGAGTTGATTTAAAAGATACTCCTCTTACGATTGTTGATGGTACCCTATGGGTAGATGGTTCGTGTTTCAAGCTTCCGAATGGTGAGACGACTGCAGCATATGCTGTCACAGCTTTACACACAGTTGTTGAAACAGCACGTATAGCACAGAATTCAGCTCAAGCAGCAGAATTGATTGCATTGACTAGAACGTGTGTATTGTCAGAAGGAAAGCGAGTGAATGTTTATACTGATAGCCAGTATGCGTTTGGTGTTGCCCATAGTTTCGGACGTTTGTGGAGAGAGAGAGAGGATTTCTTACTTCCCATGGTACGAAAATTCAGCATGGGCAGTTAGTGAATGAACTTCTTGAATCACTTACTCTTCCAAAGCAGATTGCAATTGTGAAGTGTAGTGCGGATAAGAAAGTTGTGGATGATGTGGGCCGAGGAAATGCGTTTGCGGATGAAGTTGCGAAGGAAACGGCAAAAGACATGATGAGTCGAATGTATGTTGCAGGCCCTGCTAATTGGGTTATGGCTGGTGGAATGTGTGAAGACACAATAGAATGTGTGAAGATGATTCAGGCTGAAGCTACTGAGAAAGAAGTGAGTACGTGGAGAGAAAGTACGGGTATGTTGGATTTGACAGGTTGTTGGGTTGAGTTGTCAGAACACCAGTGATGGTTGTTGCCTGATGCGTATGTGCTCCCAGTGGTTACAATGGCTCATGGAATGGCTCACATTAGTTCGAAAGGAATATGTAAGTTGTTGGCTCCAGTATGGCAGAATGCTGGAATTCCGAAATGTGCTGAGAATGTGGTGAAGCATTGTATGATTTGTCTGAAGTATAATCCTGGAAAGGGAACTCCAACTCCAGCTGGTCATTTTGCTCCTCCAACGTATCCGTTTGAGGTGATACAGCTAGATTACATTCACATGGAGAGATGCAACAACTTGAAGTATGTCCTTGTGGTTGTTTGTGCCTTTTCCAGATGGATAGAGGCCTACCCCCTAAAGGATAATACTGCCTTGTCTACAGCCAAAGTTTTACTCAAAGAGTATTTCACCAGATATGGTTTGCCGAGAATTGTATGGAGCGACAATGGGAGTGAATTTGTGGGCCAAATCATGAAAAAAGTGTGTGTGGGTTTGGGTATCAATCAGAAATTCCATGCTGCGAATCACCCCCAGTCTCCTGGACTTGTCGAGTGCTATAATGGCACTTTGAAGTTGAAGCTAGCTAAGATACAAGCGAGCACTGGTCTTACATGGCCAGATGCCTTGCCGTTGGCTCTTTTGTCAACAAGGACGACAGTGCATTCTCGTGTGGGACTTAGCCCATACGAAATAGTTTTTGGTCGTCCGGCGAATGTTTGGGGTGTGCCACGGCCCAAGAAATTTAGTGACATCGAGTACCCTATGTTGGTGGATTACTTACATGACTTGACTGCTAAATTGCGTGTTCTCCACCAACAGGTCTATGACAGTTTGCCGACAGCGACTGCGGATCCAGGCCACACGATCCAACCTGGAGAGTACATTTTGACCAAGAATTTTCAACGAACTAAGAATTTGGAGCCAAGATGGACTGGACCGCACTTAGGGGCCTATTACGATGGCGGATTTCCCGCATCCACCGGGCCGGCGGAAGCCACCGCCGGCCCGGAGGATGCGGGAAATCCGCCGCGGAGGCTTGAAAGACCCACCGCCAAATTAGGATGGCTGGTGGGTCTTACAATCTATCCTCCGCTTTTCCGCCGCGGTCGCCTTCCGACCGCGGCGGAAAAGCATTAACATGGCTGGCAGTGTCTATCAGACACCGCCAGCCATATTAGGATGGAGTACAAAGTATGCTTTTCCACTGGCTTTTCCGCCGTGGAAAAGCATACGGACCTTCACTTCGGGGGCCCGTTGCGAGCCCCCTGGGTGAAGGGGGGTGGGGGGTGCACAAAGATTGAGGATGTGACCGCCACCCTGGCGGTCACATCCTAATCTGCACAGAGGGACCGCCGCAGCCCCTGCGGACGGTCCCTCCTACTCTATGGTGGCGGACGGACTCAGGTCCGTCCGCCATCATAATCGGCCCCTTAGTGTTATTGGTTACTAGAACTGCTGTTAGAGTAGCTGGTAAAAAGAATTGGGTGCATGCTACCCATTGTAAGAAAGTTCCGTTGCCCTTACCGTATGACAAGTGGGTGAGGGATGGTATAGCAGATTCTGAATGTGAAAGAATTCCTAGATTTGTACCTTTTAGTGATGCACATTTGGAGTGGACTCAATCAGAACGTGCGGACGATGAAATTCTTCAAGCTGCTGTGCCTTCACATCTGAAACTCGACACAACGAATCCGGAAACACTTTTTCAAGATCTAACTGTGCCTGGCAAAGAGCGCTACAATTTGAGACCAAGAGTGATTAAATAAATGGACAAATACATTTGAATTTTTTATGTAGTGAATTACACCTTGTCAGATCAAGAGACTTTTTTACTTTTTTCCATTTTCGAGTCACCATCCGGACTCCGCTGCAGGGTCGCGGTACAGCCTTAAGGGGTGAGCCGCGAATTGACAAAAGGTCTGTGGTTCATGGTCGTTAGTACGATCTTGATGCACACTTAAGTGAAGAAGGTAATAGCCGTGAACAGCACGTTAGAGGATGGAGTTTTTTGAGACTGATAAGGTTGTTAAGAGAATTGATCCTAAAATGAAAATGTGTACATTGGTCCGTAGCAAATAATTTTTAATGTTGTGTTTCTTAATGCTTTTGAATATTACGTTGGCTTGTGTGGGTTGGATTGTCTATGTTACACAACAGACGTTTGCATCTACATCCCAACCTACTCTTTTCTTTTCTACTGTTTCTCCACCTGAGTTTAATACGTTGCCTGAACATGAACAGACACGAAGATCTGAATTTGTTAACAATTCGTTTATACAATTGTTGCATCAGCATCAGCTAGTAGTAAATACTACGAATTGCTGGGTATGTGGTCTTATGCTGCATACGACAGATAAGGGAATGCCATATTTAGTTTTGCCTTTTTCACCTAATGGGTCAGTATGGGCACTCCAAGCGATGTTTATCTATGCGAATGAAGCATCTCCTGTACGTTCCGTTAAAGATAATGCGAGTAATAATGCCTTGGTACAGGGAATAGTAGATATGATCAGAGATATCGATGCGTATAATGCTATCCCTAAGGATGAGGTACGAGCATATATTGGTTGGAACAAGACTGAATATGATGATGATGATTGAAAAGCTTTTATTCGATAAGCAAGGTATCTTGAAAGCATACATACACGTAAAACATATTTTTAAAAAACAGTGATATGTACATCAACATTTAAATACTAAGACAGATAAAAATGGGAATGACCCAAGATAAATTAGCTAAAAATAAATTAAATTGAAACTGAGAATCTCTTGCAGCGAATCAACCATGAATGTTTTAACATTTTTTAGAGACACCACAAACTAATAGAGTGGCGGTATCAGTTATTAGGATACGTAATGCAACCAAATGCCTGAGTGTTCCCAGGCGTTTAAAAAGAGGTTTAAGCCAATGCCTCCTAGGTTTAATGTAGTCTGGGCACTCAAAAAATATGTGTGCTACCGTTTCAAGCCTAGATGGACAAAAAGCACAGAAAGGCGTTCGATGTGCACCATTCCATTTTGATACAAACGCCCCGATTGGAAGGGTGCCTACCCTGAGTTTAAAATACAGGGACCTATCAGCTGGCAAGGTGATTAAGTCCAAAAAGGGTTCAAAAACAGCCACATCCTTTAATTCCAAAAATGATGCAGTCAAATTACAATGGTGTTGGTTCCTGATAAGTTTACCAGAGACCCAGTCCCAGTATAGCTTTTTGAGGGCAGCCTTTGGTGGAGCAGATTTTGAAGTCCAACAGTCCCCCAGGCCCAACTCCCCCAAAAGATTTTTAGTGTCCCTCAGCCACTTGATCTTGGCCCAGCCTCCCATGTTCATTATCTCTGCCAAGCCGTCGGCGTAGGACTTGAGCTCCGGAACCCTCCATATGCGGGACCAAAGAAGCAGTGGTCGGAGGCGAGCCTGGTCTTTGATACTCTTACAGCCAACGTCCAGGAGCACCGGGACTGTCGGGGTACTCGAAGGGAGGGCTAGGAGATCCTTCAAAAGCTTGTTCTCAGCCTTAGTAAGAGACTCCATGTTGCAGTGACCCCACAACTCTGCCCCATACAATGCTGATGTTGCGCCTCTCGCCTTGTAGATCTCAATTACAGGACTCACCACTTGTCTCGGTGATGCTCGAAATTCCCTAAGCAGAGCACCTCCTACCTTTTTATGGTTAAGTACCATCTTATCAATGTGGGCGGACCAGTTCATATTGTCCGTTATGCGGAGCCCTAGGTAGTCAAATTCGGAGACTCTCTCCAAGGGGGCGGTGTTCAAAACAGGCGGACCTCCTAATTTCCTTGGGGGGTGCAAAATCAGATATTTAGTTTTGGCCACGTTAATAACCAGCCCTCTGGAAACGCAGAAGTCCTGGAAGCGGGTCAATAGCTTCTGTAGGCCCTGGGGAGTTTTTGAAATAAGCAGAGTATCATTTGCGAACAGCAGAGTAGGGATCCTTACTCCCCCCAGACAGGGTGCGTCCGCTGGTTCTTGCTCGAGATGGTCAACCACACCATTAATGTACAACGAAAAGAGTGTGGGGGCTAGCACGCAACCCTGTCTGACTCCCCTACAGACCGGTATCCTGTCCGTTGTTTCCCCATTTTTCCCCCATCGGACCTGGGCATAATTGCTGGTGTGGAGTTTAATGAGTAGGGATAGAATGTAGGGGGGCAGCCCCAGTCCCTGAAGCACCCTCCAGAGTTCCTCCCTAGGAACCAGGTCAAAGGCAGTCTTCAGGTCAATAAAGGCCAAATAAAGACTGCCCTTGCCTAGTTCCACAATTTTCCAATTTAAGAGTGCTAATCTGAAAACCTGCTCAATGGTCCCCGTTCCTGAACGGAACCCAGCCTGGAAGTCAGATAGCACTCTGTTTTCTTCCACCCAGTTAAGGATTCTTCCCAAAATTACCTTTCCTGCCACCTTTTGCGTAGAATCGATCAGGCTTATTGGCCTATAGTTCCCTGGGCTGTTTCTACAACCCTTTTTATAAATGGGGACGACCACAGACCCTTTCCATGAATCCGGTACAGGGCCACCCTTTAAGATGTCATTTAAAAGGGCAGCGATTACTATGCCCCAGTCAGATGGATATGCACGCAGGAGATCACCCGGAAGCCCATCCGGTCCTGCAGCTTTCCGTGGTGCCACCCACTTTATGACCTCCTCTACCTCCCTACCTGTAAACAGATCAGAAGTAACGTCCCCTAACGAGACGGAGGCAGGGGCTGGATCATTTAGGGGGCCTTCTACAGGAGCATATAGGGACCCAAAGTGTTTCGACCAGCTCTGGGGAGGGATATTACATGTCCTCAGAGTGTCGTCAGGTCTGTTGTGGGCACACACCAATTTCCAAAACCCTCTTGCGTCCTTGCTTTTACTGGCGGCCAATAGATCCGCCCAAAAATTTTCATCCCAGTCCTTCTTCGTAATTTGGAGGCACCTGGAGTAAGCCTTTCTAGCCTCTCTGATCTTATTTTGGGATTTAGATTTGACTGCTTCTACCAGTCTAGTCTTAGTCTCTCTACATGTGTGGGTATACCATCCCTTGGTTCTTGCCTGTCTTTCTTTGGTCCCTCGTCTATTTGGGGGAGCAGTAAAGAAGTTAATTCGGGCCTCGGTGAGCTCACTGAAGACCCCACACGCCATCCCCGTCCCTCCCATAGAGGTCCCCAGATTACATTGTGCTTGGGCTAACAGGTGCGTTATAACTGCAACCTTCTCCTCCAAGAGGATCAATTTTGTCCACTTTATTTTCCTCCCACACAATGCTACTTGCGACTCACCCAATTCCACTATAGAGGAGGGGACCAGGCTTCCCCTGTCAACTAACCACCAGAAGTCTAAGGTGAGGGAAAGTAAGTTGTGATCGCTCTCTATTGAGGGGACCACAGCCATGTCCTTCACCGAGTTCCACAAACACACATCAAGCAAGATGTAGTCAATTCTTGATGTGTGGTTGGGCCTATTGTAGGTGTGTGCCCCCCCTTATCCGACTCTGTCCTCCCATTAAGAGCCCTCAAGTTAAACTCCATGCTGAGGGTGTACACCTGCAGGGCCACCTCGGTCCACCTCTTAATGGGGGCTATTTCTAGAGCGGGGATTCCCCTCCTAGCGTCCTCCTCATCCTGGTCCAGGGAGACATCCGAGCCTAAGGGCTCGAATGTGCAATTGATATCACCGGCAACCAGGGTGCAAGCCTGATATGGAGTTGATCTCAAAAGTCCCTCCAGAAGAGCAATTGTAGGGGACTGCCTTCCCCCCTTAGTGCCTCGTGCATAAATGTTAAAGATGTTTAAGATGGCACGACCCCTGGAGTCCTTCAAGGTAATATTAAGGAGGTCCGGACAGCCAGTCTGATGCTCCTTTATCCTACAGTTCAGTGAAGCAGCAACCCAGATAAGGAGGCCACCAGAGGGGCGTCCCCTCCCTGAATCTGAGCGAACTGCTGGGATAGAGAAGGCAGAGTAACCCGCCCTATAAGTGGGATCCATACTCCATGTCTCCTGAAAAATGCATATGGAATGCTCATCCACTAATGCATTCCAGTCAGGCAATGTCAACTTCCCTGAAATTCCGGCTACGTTCCAGCTGAGGACCTTAAAAAGTGGGTCCGTCAGAGCTGGGACGCACCCGGATTCCAGGTCGTGACTTGGGGACATCTCCTGTAGATCCATCGCCATTCCAATTATGTCGGGTATCTCTATCATTCCCGGTGCATCTAATAATGTAGAATGGATTTCAAATGGGGGCAGCGATAAGGGCTGCATCAAGGGAGGGGGCGAAGACTCTCTCAACTTCCCTACCAACGTCCCACCCCCACCCTCGAGTCAGTGACCCCTGGAGCCCCAGATCATCTTCGGCCATCCGGCTTGGGGAAAGACGAGGGGCGCCACAGGATATCGCGAGCCTCCCCTAGGGCCTACACAAGTATCCCCATTAACAGGCCTGGAAAGATTACCAGCAGGCCTAGGGTAGAAGAAAGTCAGGTCCACTGCTCTGACTCCAGGTCCATCCAGCTCTTGTTTTTGGCCACAGATTATCTCAGCCACTCTGCTATCCTGAAAATTAATAATAATACAATCACCCTCCAACCGCTTTTTGCCCTGTCCCACCCAACCAACCCTTCGAACACCAAGAATTAATCCATCCATACCTATTGGGAGTGGTTTATTTGCTTTTAGCCAATGGAGACACTTGTTTTTTAGAGCCTGGTGAGTCTCAGGCTGGTTAGCCTTCAATGGTGGGACATTAACCAGGACTACTACGTAGGGATGGCAATCTGGGGGGAGGTTTACCGGGGGTATCCGAGTGGTAACCTTTGGGGGAACTATTGCGGCAGCATCAGGTGCCAAGTTGGAACTAGGCACCTTGGCTGACGGTGCTGTCGCAACCCCCTTGGTGTTAGCACTCGGCTGAGCAGTTTGACTACTCTTGACCAACCCCACGGCTGCCGGTGTTTGTGTTTGAGATGTTTTATTGGGCTGATTTTTAGAGACCATAAGGGGCTTAGGTCCTGTATTAGAAGTACAAGGGGCCGAGCCTGGCTTAGGAGGGTAAGGGACCGGGGGGACTAAGGGAAAATCCCTGCCAGTTGTTGTCTCGGGAAGAGGGGTTGAGCTTGGAACGACCTGCACTGGGAGAGGATTTGGAGGCAGTCCTTTTCCCGTATTCCTACCCCCTGGATCCTCACTTACTCTAGACTGATGTTTAATAAGAGTCTTAAGTGAGAAAAAATTATCCAGGGTGGGTTGTTCGAATTTGTCTACTCTCGCCCCCAAACCCTTAAGTTGATCAATCAACGGGACAATTAGAGTTTTAATCAGGTCCATAATAGGTTTGAGGGAATCAGATTCAAGGGGGATGACTATGCTCTCGTGGGATTTAGGAAGTACTCTGGGCATGTCTGAAGATGTTCCCGCACCCAGAGACTCCCCTACCCTCCCATTGTGAATTGTAGCTGAGACATTTTCTGCTTTTGACCCAAATCCCGTTTGCCCCAGCTTTCTTGGGCGCTTATAAAGTGCGGTATAACGACCTTTGCGACAGCTCATAACCCTTTTCCTTTTCGCCTGTTTGAAAGTGCCTTGGGACTGACTGGGCGGTAACAGTTCCGTAACGGAAGCCTGATGTAAGAATGGGGAGTTCTGCCCACTAGCGGGACCCGGTGGGGTTTGAAAAGTTGTAACCGCCCCCAACTCGGTGGCAGCCACCACAGGCAATAGGTCGGCAAGATTCTCTAATCTATCTATGCTTGCTCCTATAGCTGACAAACGTGGCTGTACAGTGGCATCTGTGGGGTCAACTAAAGGGGCCCTTCCCGATGTTGGAGTCAAGGCCTGGGCCACAGCACCCAGGGAGGAGCGTCTAGGAGGTAAATAGACCTCAGAGAGGCGACGCTCAGTCATCACGATCTCCTTCTCGATGACTGCAGCTACTCTGGTAATAAAACGGTCCATAGTTCCTATTGTGGAACTCCCAGCTGCTCCTCCCTCAGACCTTAGCAATTTCCCAGATCGGGTAGACATCATGGGGTAAACTTCCTCTACCACAGTCACACAACCCACCAGGAGCGTAGACAAGAAGTTAGGGACGTGGCCCAGCCCGGCCTCTGTCAGCCCCTGACTGCGACAGACTGCCCGCTCTTTGCCCGGGCTTCGCTCGGCGTCCCGCTCGCGTCCGGCCGAGCGTTGGGCAAGTCGCAAAATAGGGGGCGTTGCAGGCGGGGGGCGTGTCTCGCTGGGGGCGCGTCCGTGTGCACCTGTGCAACGCAGGGACTCCTGGTCTTCCGAGTCCCTGCAGCACGGGCCCTTGATGCTTCTCGAGATCAGCTCCCTGGAACAAGCGCCTGAACAGCACCGCCCCTCACTGTCAACCGCGAAGCGGCACCCGCGAAGCTTGATTTGATAAAAATTTATAATGCGCAAGACAATAACCCGCAGGTATCAAGGCGCCGAACAATCACATCAAAGTTGAAACATCCATCCTTACACATAGGCTTGAAGGAAGAGGAGAGTTTTTAAAGCCTTTCGAAATTTCTGTAGGGAAGGTAACGATCTAAGATCAAGCGGAAGATCGTTCCACCATTTGGGGGCCAGGGAGGAAAAGGCCCTGCCACCCCACCTGGCTCTTCGAATCCGGGGGACTGTCAGGAGCAGTTTCCCGGAGGAGCGCAAGTTCCTTCCAGGGATATAGTGGGAGATGATGGACCCAACTCCCGTGTCGCTTCCCTTTGCAATGGCTCTGTAGGTCATACATAAGACCTTGAACCGAACACGGTATTCCACCGGTAGCCAATGCAACGCTTTCCTGGCCAATGTGGCCGAAGAGCGTCTAGGAGCATCCAGTGCAAATCTGGCTGAGGCATTCTGAACCACCTGTAAGCGCTGCAGGAGGCTCCTATTAAGCCCCGCATACAGCGCATTACAGTAGTCCAGGCGTGAGCCAATAAGTGCAACCGCTATTTGCTTTCTGGACTGCAAGGAGAGATATTTCCTAATCCTTCGTAGGGTGTGAATTAGGCCCCAACAGGTGGAGATGGTTCTACTCACCTGTTTGCCCATATCCAGGGCCGGGTCAATAATCACCCCAAAGTTCTTAGCCGATGTAGTGGGGGAAGGGCAAGCTCCTAAAGAGTCAGGCCACCAGCTGGCAGACCAGATGTTCTCTTTCCCTCCAAACACCATCACCTCAGTCTTCTCCCCATTCAGCTTGAGTGAATTCATGATCATCCACTGACCGACCGCCTCCATACAAGATCTAAATTTGGAGGCGGTAAGTACATCTGAATGGGAGAGAGAGACGAGGATTTGGGTGTCATCCGCATAAGAGACTACCTCCATCCTGAAAGATCTTATTAGTCTGGCTAGTGGGGTCACATAAATGTTAAATAGGGTCGGACTAAGAGCTGACCCCTGTGGGACCCCACATCGCACAGGTCGGGACGGAGATAGAAACTCCCCCAGCTTGACTCTTTGTATCCTGCCCGTGAGGAAGGAGGTCAGAAGGTCCAGAGCTGCGTCCCTCACCCCCACTTCCCTCAGCCGAGATGTAAGTACTGAGGGAGAGAGGGTATCAAAGGCCGCAGTTAAGTCCAGCAGGACCAAGAGGGTGGTCTGGCCCCCATCCACTGTCGTGCGGATCTTATCAAGCACGATGGTGAGGGCCGACTCGGTACTGTGTTCCCTCCTGAATCCATGCTGGGAAAAGTCCAGACAGCCCGAACCTTCGACAAAGGCAACAAGGTGCTTGTTAAGATGAATCTCAAGCATCTTCGCGGGAGCTGGAAGCAGCGAGATTGAACGGGAGTTTTTTAGGACCTCCGGATCGAGGGAAGCCTTCTTTAACAGAGGTTTAACAATTGCGCTCTTCCACTCCAGGGGGAAGATGCCCTCTCTCATAGCTAAGTTCATAATTTCTAGCAGAGGAGGTAGAAGGGTCACCCTGCACTGCTTGATAATTTTCAGAGGGCAGATGTCCAGTGGGGAGCCAGATTTGGGGCGTGTCTCGCTGGGGGCGCGTCCGTGCGCACCTGTGCAACGCAGGAACTCCTGGTCTTCCGAGTCCCTGCAGCACGGGCCCTTGATGCTTCTCGAGATCAGCTCCCTGGAACAAGCGCCTGAACAGCACCGCCCCTCACTGTCAACCGCGAAGCGGCACCCGCAAAGCGGGTGCGGCGAGCAGCGGCGGTAACAGTGGTCACCCGAGGGTTGAAGGGCAAGGTGCTCCGAGAAACCTCCTCCAGCACGGCTCCCAGATCAGTTATAGAGTTTTGGTGGTGTCCTGAATATAGCATTAGTCTGACAGAGAAGGAGAGACGAAAAAGGTCTCCCCCTATTTGGATTGTACCCCACCGAGGTCATTTTTGTCTGCAAGGTAATGGTCAGAATCCGAGAGCTCAGCTTGGTAAGAGTGTGTGTGTTCACACCTATGTCTATACGTCCCAGAAATCTCCACCGTTCGTGCCAGCTAAAGGCACGTATTTTATTTGTCACAACAGAGCAGATACATGGTTGCCATCTGATTTCTCAGGCACATGTTATGTGGCATTTTTGCTTCCACCTACATACACAGCTGCTTTCAATTACCATAACACAAGATATGGTAGCGGTGTTATCGATGCGAAAGATACTGTCGTACAAGAAGTTGGAGACTTCTTTAAGGGTTTCGTGCCCTTTTGGGGTCCTATGGCTAATAGTAGGAATATTCATCAGCTTACGAGAGTGGTTGAGGCCACTATAAATGAGAATGTAGGTGCCCTTAGTAATATTACGGCTGAGCTTCAAGCGGATCGTCTTATGACGTTACAGAACCGCATTGTTTTAGATATTATACTTGCATATAGAGGTGGAGTATGTAAATTGATCGGGTCTAGTTGCTGTGTTTTCATACCAGATAACGCCCCGACAGTGTACCAAGCCATCTTGAAGTTACATAAGTCCACTGAGTCTATACATGTAGACGAAGGGAACTGGTCATTGATGGGATGGATTTGGGGACTGTTGTCTAAATGGGGATGGAAGATTTTGATGTTCCTTGGTATGGCTTTAGCTATCCTTTTCTCGTGTTGTTTATGCATCCAGTGTGGTCCCGCCATTTGTAGTCTTTGTGCTACAATCTGTGTGAGAAGACCCGTCCCGAGAGAAGTGAAGGATAATAAGATGATGTTACAGCAACACCTTGATGACCTGATGAGAATAGACATAGACCTGGATTCAGATTGACGTGAGTTTAGGTCATTGCCTACGTAATGGCAAAAGGAGGGTCTGAGGTTCCGTGGTTTTCAGGACCAGACTCCATTTTGTTTGAGTTGTTTGTGATGCCATTTTGTGTTGCCCTCACGTAGGCCGTGGAGGTAACCGAACGAACAAAGTTGCATGGGCTTCGTTGTTCATGTACGTATTAACTAGGCCTTTTCTGACTTGCAAGTGAACTGCAAGATGCTGACCCCGTCACCTGAAACTGACCCTTTTGTGTGGACAATTTCTCTAGCTGATCGTTTTCTGAAATTGCCAATCAATGTTCAGGATATCGTTAACTTTTAGTTTCTTGCACATATCTTATCCAACTCAGCATTAAGCATGGGTGTAAAATCCGTTACGCTCGTATTTTCGGTAAATCCGCAATCCGCGAACTCTCGCGGATGTGGCGAAAATACGCAAATCCGTGCGAAGCGGATTTTTTGCTTGTGTTCGCACTGCTCGCGGGCCGCGGCGCGGGCAGCAACATTCTCGCACTCGCGAAAGTACAAAAATTACAATTGGGGAGGGGTGAAGGAAGTGGCCCAGTCTCCAACTTCCTGTTCCTGTCCAGCAAGCTCCTCCCATAGGGGTGGTGTGAAGGAAGTGCCCAAGAGATTACACATAGCGGGCGGAAACGGAAATACGTCACGCAAACAAAATGGCGGCGCCCGTACTCAACCTTGGGGTAACTCGCACGAGTTCGCGGCTTACACGATCGATTTCGCACGACGTCGCGCCTCGCGAATAGGGCGAAATTACCGAAAAACGAGTTTTGCAAAAGCAAAACCAACGAGCAGGTGCAAAAGTTCGAGCTCATCATTTGTAACCATTTCCCTGTGGTGCTTCCTGAAGGGGCCCTCCAGAATCCGGTTGCCTACTTGCAACTATTGTGTGACCCTGCTCTGACAGTCACAGAATAGTTACAAGTATGCCATTGCATCCTGTTAAAAAAAATTTACAATGCAACAAAAAGGAAAGGGAGCAGACAAGCAGGTGCCAGCCTTCATTAATGTCAGTTGAGGCAGGGCAGGTGTTGCGGTTTGCATAACTTAAAGCACTTAGCAGGTGTGCTTTGCTTTGCCTCAATAATGTACACTCACTGGTCAATCAGAGGGTGTTGTGATGACACCGAGGGTGGCATGGGTGTGCCAGCCAGAGGGTGGCATGGGTGAACCAGAGTGCCAGTGTTGACAGAGGATGGCAGTGCTTTGCTTTGCCCCAATAATGTACACTGGTGAACCAGAGGGTGCTGTGATGACACAGAGGGTGACATGGGTGAGCCAGAGGGTGGCATGGGTGACCAAAGAGAGTGCCAGTGGTGACAGAGGGTGGCAGTGATGAAGAAAGCCTTGCAAACAGGCTGGGCACGTAGAAACAACAAGTTCGCAAAACTGGCGACCCGACAAGTAAGTTCGCAATTTGCGAAATTGTACGAAATTGTACAAAACCCTCGCGAACTTGCAGAAACCCGTGCGAACACACCCCCCCAAAAAAATACGCAAATCCGCGAGAATTCGCGGAATTTGCGGATTTTCGCAATCCGCAAATCCGCAAATCCGCAAATTCGCGGATTGCGAATCTGCAAAATCCGCCCATGCTTACTCAGCATCTGAATTGTTTCTTTTCTCATGTCTTTTCATTACATGGGTAGTGCTTTCAATTATGGGTTTGTCCGGCTTGTGGTAATCGAATTTGGGACATTCCTAATAATTAACTTGTGGGTTGGTACAATGTAAATCGAGCTTTTGGAATGTAATAATGTGTGGGAAAATGTATTTCATTCGTCAGAATTTGTCACAGTGGGTGTGCATTTGTAATGAAGCAAATTGGGGATAAAAAGTGATGTCTTGCTCTACGAAAATTGAGTTGTACACCGTGTTGTATTGCTTGGTTTACTGTTACTAGCTGCAGCTAATAAATTTGATCTCTGACGCCACATAGAAGTATTCCGTGTCTCTGTATACCAAGACAGGTGAATCCGAAGACTTCGGGTGTGTCCCTGGCACCGCTGGGTTCTAAGAAAACCCGGTTCTTCAGAAACCACACCCACGCCCCCTACAGCAAATCGGTGTAATGACTTTGATATAATGGTATTGCATACTACGCATTGTAATGACCGCGTTGTAATGGCATTGAGTTGTGGGGACAGCGTTGTAAACGATGTTTCCCTTGTCTGGTTGCTTGACACCGCCCCTTCTTATGGTCCTTTTCCAGACAACAAATGTAATTTAGGATCTGGGTCTTTGAAGTTTTATGTTGGGGTTCTCCTTCTTACGAAGTGGAAATTTCTCCTTTTCATTTTCCTTCATGAAAGGGGTCTGCCATAGCAGGCACGACTCTGGAGCTGAATGTATGCAATGTAATTCATAACCTGGAAGTCAGCCACAGTGATTAGTGTATCAAAGGGTTAATCCCAGATTCCCAGTCCTAAACTTTATCATTCCTTCCTGTGCTGTGTCTAGGACCCTTACTGTATCACTTAATCAAAGAGCAGTCTTTTGAGATGTAATGGGGTCTCTTCTTTCCCTTCAGTTAGTCCCCACTTAGCTCAAAGGAATTCAACAATACACAAATCTGTCTGGGGGGATTCATCTCCTCCTGTTGTCATTACCGGGCAGGCCTGTGCTTTACAAAATGAAAAATGGAACCCATGGTCCTTGACACAATGTACCATTGCAGGCACACTTACTCATTGTACATTCATAGCACACTTTCTGTTCAGCACAAATATATCTGTGCATTCTACCCTCACATGTACACATGCATTCTGCAGACACACTCAGTTTGTGCGTACTTTAGAGCACTGAAGCTTTCCTGTCTTTAACCAGGGTGTTTGATTTGAAAACATATGCACTGCCAGCACACACACTCGCTAAGTGCGCTGCACAAGTCTTCACCCTTTATTTATTGTACTTCACACAGGCACCCAAACGCCTAGCACATGTGGACCCTGCACACTCACTGCACAGAACTACATTTCTCATGTAATGTATTCCTCTCTGGCATACACACAACCAGTACATATACTAACTATACATGTTATGCACAGTACTGCTCTATCGTTGTAATGTACCCTTCCCAGGCACACATACAAATACCTTAGAGTCACAACTCCTGTTCAATGCAGCACTATATATATAGGTTAAGGGTGAGTTAAGCACACAACAGCAGAACGTTTAAAAAAGGGTGAGTGAGGCTGTGGGGGTCACTCCAGTGACATAGGGTAAAAAAATCCAGTTCACTACTACTGAACACTACACTGTGTGCTGCCACCATTCGCTCATGCTGCATAACTCAAGGTGAAGACAATAGCCTTCCCCCACTTTGAAGGTAGCGCTAAGGGCGCCCCCCTAGGTCCAACAAAACCACAATCCTATGTCATGACACACATGCAAGCTCCATGTTCGCTTATGATAAAAAAATCTGCATTAGAGATCCAGACAGCAGTACAGTTGGGCACTCAGAGAAGGGGTACCTGTCACAGTTTCTAATGCATAAATGTTCTAATTTGGAAGCAGTTCAGAAAATGCACAAAAAATACAAGCAGAAATGCTTGTTTGTGGCATCTGTAATTTTGTTGGAGGTAGCACCCGATTGGCCATGGAGAACCTATCAAAACAATATGTTTCACCACCTGTATGGTAAGAATCTCAGAAATGAGTGGGTGATCACCCTCTTCCTGACTGGCTGGCTGGGAGACCATGTACTCTATGACCATTCTCAGAGTTTCCAAACATGACATTTCCATTTAACTTCCTGGAACAGGAGCTTGTTGGTGGCAAAGAAAAAGCCACATATGTGTGCTTGTGTCTCTGTAATATTGGGGAACCAGATACATATATGTATTCAATTGGTCTGAGGTGCTCACAGATTCCCAACAGGACACCATGTAGGACAGACAATTTCAGAAGCAAATGGTAGATAATGAAACTTGGTGACCTATCCACAAAGGTTTATGATTGAAAATACCATTCTGCATACCTGACAGGGGTTCACAGATGATTCCTTGAAGGTATAACTAAACTTACTACTGCACCATGCATGCAGAGAAAGCCGCAATAGTAAATCCCACGCAAGGGATGGGAAGTGGGTTTCCCAAGGCACAGTTTGTCTTGGAAATTTGATAATGCTCACAAACATGTACATTTTTAGGCGTCGCCAACTTCTGACTAATCCCTTTCCACACTTGAAATGGTTGGAGATCTACTCCAGGCAAGGGCTGTATTAACTTTTCTTCCAAGATGTTAAGGGGAAGGGATCAATCCATATTTGCTGGAAGGAGTAGTGGAAGAGAGTTCTTTTTCCCCGTGGAGAAACAAAATTGCATTTGTACAGGTAAATGTTCCAGAGTGATTGCCCCCCAAGTTAGGAGGTAAACCAATTAGTTACTTGGCATATGCTGATGACTTTATTTTATTTTTGGGACTTCAATCACAGTTACACAATTTACAAAAATGTAATGTCGAAAATGACCTAGAAGTTAACCTTAGTAAAACAAAGATTATGATCTTTAGGAAACCAGTTGACAATTGAGGACAATACTCTGGAAGAAGTAACAACATACCATTATTAAGGAATTTCAGTGGGTAAGTCATCTTTCCAACTTAAAATCAAAGGCCTGGACAGTCTCCCTTTCAGTTAAAAAACTTATGAGAGCAGACAGAGGACATGCGGTCTGTCAGTCCATAAGGGTGCTGGAAACAAAACTAGCACCCTCTTTACTGTACGGAGCATCAGTTCTGCCAGACAAATCCACAAGCAATCTGGATAAAATATAGATGAAAAAGTTCAGATCCTTCATTCATCAATACACCAATGTAAACTGCGGTTGGAGTTATCTCTGGTTTCCTTCACTGTTCGTCACTCAGCCGCGATGTTGAACTACTTCTGAGATTGTGCATGAGTGAGATCTCTGTGATTTACAATGAGGTAACCATGTGATTTACAATGAGGTAAGTAACTATGTGATTTACAATGAGGTAACCAACAGCCAAGATGTGGGTCTGGTGCTGAAGTTTGTTTCCATTAATAAAGAAATTGTGGAAAACAGTCTACAGCTATCTGCAGATCTCATAAAATTGCCCCATGTGGAGCAGATGAGGTTAATCAAAGATCTTGGAAGATTGCAAGAGCTGTGGATTTACTGACATTGCAGAAATATCGAAATGCTCATTATATGACGGAATCATATTTTACATTAAAACAAGAATATGTAGCCTCTAATTTGAACCCAGGATGTAAACAAAAGTACATGAGATTTGGGTTCCTGTTGATACCAATAGTGAAAAAATTAAAATTGAAGGGTCTTGGAACACTAACTGTTTACCCTCAAAGGCCTGACGCTTGTGCAACTACCTAGAAGAGTTGATTGAGCACTCAACTTGCTTATGCCCTAACTTACCAGAGCTACAAAAGAAATAGCTGGAAAAAGCATTTAATGTAATAAATCGTAGATCTATCAAAGAGGCTGTTGTGTACTGTTTTTCAGTACCGATTGTCAATTTATTGGGACACTAACAACATTTTTAGATTATGCTTACTTTCGTCTTAAGGAAGTGTGATCAAAACGCTGCTCTTATGGAATATTTGCAATTATGTTAGTGATTTTAAGGTTTTTTTCTCTGTTGTTATGAACTTTTTAATATATTTTATACAATAAAGATTCATTCATTCATTCATTTGTATAGGTGGTACATTTCCCCGTTGTGAAGTGCTGTCTATGAGAACTCCACAAAGGAAGAATAGTAACCTTCAAAAAAAGGTAAATGATGTTCCCAGAACTATGTCTGAAAACTTGAGCCTTGTGCAGTTTTTCAGTCATAATGAATATAAAAAAGTAGTACATTTGAATATGTACCTATGATTATTTCTATGTTGTTTGGTTTACTACTTTTTTGGTAAATAGGGCCCACTGTTTTCATCATCTGTATCGGTATCTTACTGTAACTAGTAAGCATTTGTGAGCGAGTGATTCTTGAGCACGTTGCACTTTGGGGCATTGACAGTGGGGGGAACTTTTAACTTGTTCTAAAAATTTACTTTTATCGTTTTAAAAAACTAAGATTTTACTGAGCACTCTATTAGCGCACTGATCTCTTAAGGCTTTGTCTTCTCAAAGCCCCATTCCTCCTCAGAAAGCTGGTGTGTAGAGGGAGGCGGCTAGAGAAGGCAGGGCATAGATAGGAAGCTGAAGGGCGGCTACTTAAATCTGATGCAAATGCGAGCGCACAGAAACAAGTAAGCCTTTACTGAGTTGCGAGCGAATGATTCTTGAGCACGTTGCACTTTGGGGAATTGACAGTTGGGGGGAACTTTTTAACTTGTTCTAAAAATGTTCTTTTATCGTTTAAAAAAACTGAGATTGCACTGAGCACTCTATTAGGGCACTGTACCCTTAAGGCTTCGCTCTGTCAAACCCCGTTTCTCCTCGGAAAGCCGGTGTGTGGAGGGAAGTGGCTAGAGGAGGCGGGGCATAGATAGGAAGCTGAAGGGAAGGGCGGCTACTTAAATCTGATGCAAACGGGAGCGCTCAGTGGATGCGCGCAGCGGGCTCACCACCGGCGCGCCAAAGGCAAGCCCGTCTGCGCCCGTCCACGCCTGTTCCGCGGCCAGCGCCAGCCATGCTGCCGGGTACCCCATCAGAGCATGAATACTTTGGACCAGGTCCCAAATAATGGAAATGAAGGATAAAGGGTGTAAGGCTCCGATGCTTTGTAAATTCCCTGGGTCTCTCGAAGCACATTTTAATTGTGCTATTTGCTCATTGTCGTTTAAGCCAAGTCTCAATATTTCATCCAGACTATGCTCCTCTCCCGCCTCACCTGTAGCTGAGCGCACGTGCCTTTCTCCAAGCATTAAGGTATGCTTGCTCAACTGTAGATCACTACCTCGCCACTCGGGTGATGTTTGGCTTTCCCTCACTACTTACGCGTGGGGCTTAATGGTTCTTACTGAAACGTGGGTAAAAAACTCTTCTAATCCCGACCTTAATTTGTCTATCACCCCTGAATATCAGTTTTTTGGGATTAATCGTACCAGTTCCAAGGTGGGTGGTGGGATTGCGGTGATCTTACGCTCGGGCTGGAAGATCTTCTCTAAGAAGCTCTCCAATATTGGCACTTTAGAAGCTATGTATTTATCATTACTGAAGCCTCACATTCAATTCTGGTAGGTATTCTTTTATACAGACCTCCCTGTACCCTCCCTCAATCCCTTATGGATTTCTATACTATGGCTGCTGATCTATCGCTCAAACACCCCCACTTCAATATTCTAGGTGATTTTAACTTGCATGTGGACGACACCTCCTGTTTCAAAGTAGGACTGCTCCTCGATACCATGACTGGCCTCAATTTGACCCAGCGGGTTAGTGGCCCCACTCATCTGGCGGGCCATACGCTGGACCTATTGTTCACCAACAATCCTAATCTGACCACTTCACTACCCCTTCCCCTCACTTGGTCAGATCATTTTCTTATCCCATTCAGTCTGGCTACTAACCCCCGCGCTGACATTTCAGTAAGGCAAGGGTCTCCGGCAAGAAATGGTGGAAAATTACCTGTGCATCGCTGGCCTCTGCACTTTCCCACGGTCTGTGGCAGTCAGAAAGGGATTTAGACACTGATGTCTCTAAGGTAAAGGTTGGCTTTCCACAGCTATAAACGCAATTTGCAACCAATAAATTCTTCCAGGTCAAAACCCTCTGCTCCTTGGTTCTCCTCTGCCTTGCATGCTGAGAAGAGCCTCTGTAAAAAACTTGAGAAGATCGGGAGAAAATCCTATGATTCTGGGGCAAAAGCTACTTATAGAGCTGCCATTAAGAAATTCCATAAATTGAAATGGGCCATAATGAAAGAATATTACATTGAAAAAGTCTGCTCCGCTAATAACGCATCTAAAACACTGTTTAAAATAGTGAAAGAGTTTTCTAAACCAGTCACACTATCTAGTTCGATCCCCCCTACCCAAGTACTCTGTGATGGTTTATCCAACTTTTTTCATGATAAAATCCTGGATATTTTTTCTACGTTCAACCAGTCCTCAGACTCCCCAGTTCTCAACTTAAGGGTAACCAAGGAGGAGGCTTTCACTTCCTTTAAGGCCGTCTCCATTGATAACTTTTCTAAGAATATGGTGACATGCAAATGTGGCTCCCCTCTTGACCCCTGTACTGCAAAATTATTCAGCACTCTTGCCCCTCTTATCACATCTCCGCTGAACCTGCTCTGGAATACCTCCTTACAAACTGGTTATTTCCCGGTGTCTTGGAAACAGGCCTTGCTTATTCCCATTATAAAAAAACCTGATGCCGACCCATCAGCGTTTAGCAATTAGAGGCCCATTTTCCTTTTACCTAAACCAGCCAAAATTCTGGAGAAAGTGGTGCAAACTACCTACATTGAGTCCGGTCAACTCATCCACAATTCACAGTCCGGTTTTAGATCTGGCTATAGTACTGAGACTGCACTTCTGGAGGTATCAGAGACTGTCCGCAAATGCATGGACACAGGCGAAGCAGCAATGTTAGTGCTCCTCGACCTGTCTGCGGCATTCAATATGGTCTCTCATGCTATATTGATGGAGAGACTGCATAGTCTCAGGATTCAGGGCACCCCTCTGGCTTGGATTAGATCTTTTTTAAGTGATCGTACCCAACAGGTCTACCTCCCACCTTTTGTCTCGGAGAAGAAACCTCTTAATTTTGGTGTCCCTCAGGACTCTGCCCTGAGCCCACTGTTTTTTAATGTCTATGTTTCGCCACTGTGGGGTCAGAGTGATCTCGTACGCTGATGACAAACAATTAATGTTTTCATTTAGAGATCACTCCGATGCCAGTTTTCTGAACTTCAAACGCTGTCTCAGCAACATCTCGGCCTGGATGTCACTCAACACTCTCAAGCTTAACTCAGATAAAACTGAGGTGTTGTTTTTTAATTAAAAAAATCCCCCTCCACCCCAGCGTTGGTGTCCTCCTGAATTGAATCCCCCTCCTGCTCAGTTGGCTTCTGCCACAAATCTGTGATTCCTATTTGATAATGAGCTATCTTGCAAGGCTCAAATAAATAAGGTCACATATGCTTGTTTTGGTAACCTCTGCCTGATCTGGAAAATTCCTCCTTTTCTTCCTGTGGATGCTCACCGTACCATTATTCACGCCCTTATAACACCACATATGGATTACGCAAATAGCCTGCATGCCGATAAGTGGATTCTTTTAAACAAAAAGCACAGTGATAAGTTTGAAATTCTGTAAAGTTAACTCCACCGTACTGTTTATCCTTTATTACCTTCAGTAAGAACATACTTGGTTTCCCTTTATTCCACAAAAAAGATGTGAGTAAGGAATTCATTTTCTAGAAAAAGTAAGATGGTATATTAGTAGGAATTGTAGATCGAGCAAACAAAGCAACAGGAACCAACATCATTTTAACAAAATGAAGACGCCCTCACCAGCAAAGAAATAATGGTTTCCATCTCGGTATTAATAAGATTAGCTTAGTAATAGTTTATTATAAGTTCATTTTGACTGTCCCTTTCACAGAAAGAGAGAACCAGAGCCCCAAATATTTAATTTTATGTTGGCTCCAACCAAAACAGAAGATATCAAATCATGTTTTAAACTAAATTGGATTGGAAATGAATAGGAGATTGTCATCTGCATACACAGATCATTTGATTTGATTTTCACCATAAATTAAATATTGTATATCACAATTTTTTCTTATTTTAGATAAATAAAGGTTCAAGGGCCAATATAAATAATATAGGAGATAAAGGACACCCTTGCCATAGCCCTATTTTTAACTTGAAAGGTGGGAAAATTAACCCATTAACAAATATAGAAGCTTGTGGTAAGGAATACAACATTGATTTCAAACTGATAATTTTGGAACCAAAGCCAAACCAATTCATGTCCTCAAAAAATAAAAGGCCAATTCATGCGATCAAACACTTTTTCAGCACCAAGTGAAAATGCTGCTAAAGAAGGCCTGTAACTATTGCATTTGATTAAAATATAAAAAAATAACCTTGTATAATCAGAGATAAATCTACCTTTAACAAAACCAGATTGTTCTCATTTCAACAGATCTGGCAGGAGTAGATTAAACACAAAGCAATCATTTTTGCAAAGATCTTATAATCAATATTAATCAGGGATATTGGTATATAATTCTTTTTGTAGGATTTAAGATCTCTATATCTTTTTGAAAGATACCGTGAGCTGTCTCTCTTTTAGGTAAGTAATTGAACATATCATGTAATTTTTAAATTCAAATGTGAGACAAAAATGAATAAAATTAAATTGAAACCCAATCGGGACCTGGTGCTTTGTCTTTTTTAATTAAATGAAGTACTTTAGAAATCTCTTCACAAGAGGTATCAATATCTAATTAATGAAAATTGATATAATTCCCAGTGTTTGGTTGTATAGAGGCAAGATATTCCACAATTAGCTCATGTGGAGGTACAGGCTCAGAATTGTATAAAGTATTTTAAAATTGGGCAATTTCATTTAGAATGTCATCATCCTTAAATATAGGGTCTTTATTATTCATATACTCAATACTTTCCACCTTAGTTCTTTCTTTTTAGATTTTGAGATAGTTTGCAATACTTTTCCACCTTTATTTTGTCCACCATAATATTTTAAAGTCGACCAAAGAAGATAAGTAGAAGGGTTTTTGTGGAAATTTAATTAATTTTGAATTTGGCTTTTATAATTTCATCTATGTGTGCTTTGGATTTAGATGAATAATACATTTCTATTTTTTTTATATTATGCATAATATTATACAATTCTCTATTTCTCATTTTTGTTGTCATGAAGGAGTCCAAAACAACTTGTATGGAAACATCATTAGTAAAGTTGAGGTTGAAGAACTCACGGGCAAATTTCTAAAGGGTATAAAGTCAAAATATCGAGTTTTTAATATCGATATGCATTAATATCGATAAAAAAATATAGAATGGACACAATATCGACTGGACAGAATATAGACTACAAAAATATAGAATAGGATAGCATTAATATCGAATCAAAAAATATAGAATGGACATAATATCGAATGGACAGAATGTAGACTACAAAAATATAGAATGGACAGAATATAGACTACAAAAATATAGAATTTGAGGTAAGTTAATATCAATTTTCAAAGTGTTGTTTATGTTAGTATATGTTTGAAAAGTGTATACTTATTAGATTATTTATATTAATTAATTATTTTTATGGTATTTAATTTTTGCGTAATAATATTCTGTAGTGAGTTGTGGGTTTATAGGGAAATAGGGTGGGAAGTAATTTAATTATAATTATTTAAATATGTTAATTTATTTATTGGTATTTATTTTGAATTAATTGTTAATTAATTATTAATTGGTAATTAATTAAAATATAATTGGTAATTAATTTTAATTGATAATTATGTTAATTTTAGTAATTTATTTTCTGTAGCGGGTTGTGGGTTTATAGGGGAATAGGGTGGGAAGTAATTTAATTATAATTAATTAAATATGTTAATTTATTTATTGGTATTTATTTTGAATTAATTGTTAATTAATTATTAATTGGTAATTATTTAAAATATAATTGGAAATTAATTTTAATTAATTGACTGATAATTTTAGTAATTTATTTTCTGTAGCGGGTTGTGGGTTTATAGGGGAATAGGGTGGGGAGTAATTTAATTGTAAGTAATCCTATTTTTTAAATCTTTTTTTAATCTAATTTTTAATTATTTTTTAATTGTTAATTAATTTATTGTTAATTGGTAAATAATTTGTATTAGAAGGTCATTATTTTTATTAATTAATTTGTATTTGTATTTCTAATTGATTAATATATTATATAAAAGTGTTACTTATTTTAGTTAATTTGTAATTGGTATTAATATTTATTTTATTTTTATTTATATATGAAGTATTTACTTTCCCTACTGTTGCACTCACTGGAGTGGGAATAGTAATCTTTACCCCTACGCTATCCAACGCTTTCCCTACTGTTGCACTCTTTGGAGTGGGAATAGTAATTTTTACCCCTACGCTATCCAACGCTTTCCCTACTGTTGCACTCTCTGGAGTGGGAATAGTAATTTTTACCCCTACGCTATCCAACGCTTTCCCTACTGTTGCACTCTCTGGAGTGGGAATAGTAATTTTTACCCCTACGCTATCCAACGCTTTCCCTACTGTTGCACTCTGTGGAGTTGGAATAGTAATTTTTACCTCTACACTATCCAGCGTTTTCTCTACTGTTGCACTCTCTGGAGTGGGAATAGTAATTTTTACCCCTACACTATCTAGCGCTTTCCCTACTGTGGCACTCTCTGGAGTTGGAATAGTAATTTTTACCCCTACGCTATCCAGCTTTTTCCCTACTGTTGCACTCTGTGGAGTTGGAATAGTAATTTGTACCCCTACGCTATCCAATGCTTTCCCTACTGTTGCACTCTATGGAGTTGGAATAGTAATTTTTACCCCTACGCTATCCAACGCTTTCCCTACAGTTGCACTCTCTGGAGTGGGAATAGTAATTTTACCTCTACGCTATCCAACCCTTTCCCTACTGTTGCACTCACTGGAGTGGTAATAGTAAATTTTACCCTTTCCGCTATCCTACGGTAAAAATATTGTACATTTTTTATTAATGTTAAGTTTATATATATATATATATATATATATATATATATATATGTATATGTATATATATATATATATATATATATATATATATATATATATATATATATATATATATATATTTCACCAAGACAATCCTTTGGTGCAACGAGAGCGCTCAGCAGTGTGTGCTCAGCCCAAGGGCTGGATCAGAGCCCGAAAATTAATTTGAGCACAAGAAGGGCGGCACAACCGGATACTTTTTAAGAAGCTTTTATTTGCACTTCACAACACCCCACCGATGCGTGAGAAAAGCCGTGAGGCTGAAACGCGTCGGTGGGGTGTTGTGAAGTGCGAATAAAAGCTTCTTAAAAAGTATCCGGTTGTGCTGCCCTTCTTGTGCTCAAATATATATATATATGTATTAACAAATCAATTTGTATGTTTTTTTTTACTTACATTAATTATTTATTAAAGCATTTTTAAAAAGTCGATATTTTGACTAACTATATTTTTTACATCGATATTTTTGATTCGATATTTTTGTACTCACCTGTTTGGAGATAGGAGGTCTATATTTTGATATTCTATATTTTTACCTCGATATTTTGGTAGGTCGATATTTTGGCATTCTATATTATGTCAGTGATCCTTTCTAAACGTTATAAAGCCTTATTCGTCTGTTTGCATTTGAAGAACATACGTTTAAAATTGTCATCAGAATATTCTATTAGTTTAGAGAAATTTTACACCAAAAGGATTTGTCAATTTGAGCTGGACATAAAACTGCAATGCGGAGGTCCCACCACTAGTGAATGTATTTTCTACATACCAAAACTAAAAGATAACAAGGTGTGAGTCATCCTTTTCTTTAATTTCGAAACTGAAACTGTATTTCAGTGTTACTGCTATGTGAAAGGCTTTTTGTATGAGGAAGCTAGCCGCCATTTCCTGTTATTTATGATGCATGGAGAGCCTGCCAAATATATTTCGGACTTTTTTCTTCTAAGCATTTCAGTTTTTCACCTATTTTGTTTGCTTCAGACACCCACATTAAAAGCTTGGAGGCTGCTTAGACTAATGTGCTTTCAAATTAAAAGGCAGATTCAGCCAGAAAGAAAAGATTGTAATCTTCACAAGCTTTGGTCTGAGGTCAGTGGTAAGCCATACATCTCTAACAGTGGGGTGCCACATTTCTAGCTTCAAATGAAATATAAATTGCAATGATTTTATACTGAAAAAGAAAGGAATTAAATTTAATAGTCAGCTCCTGGAGTGTCCTGTTGCCTTTTGAAAAGGGTTGCACTTCACATATTTGTTACAGTCCTTTGCTTTTAGGTTGGCAATGTGGCAATGTATTGTTGCTTCTTGCCAGGCAAAGCGGCATTGTATTTGTGTGCACATATGTAAAATGTCCCAAAATGAGAACTATATATTTGTAAGCATAATTTGTTTCCCTCCTATTTCTCTTTTGTTGCAGCAAGTTTAGAAAACTACTAATGCCAAATGCTCTTTTTTACTATCACTTCAGTCATCCTTAGCCTGAGGGATTACTCTTTTACGCTTTATTTTTTGCTTACTGAGAAACACCTTTATTTGTGTGGATGGTGCAGGCTCAGTGAGAGCTGTTAATACCAACAAGTTGCTAGGCATTTCATTCAGATTACTTTAGTCCCGCTGAGATATCTTATATAATTAGCAGCCAGTGGATATTCAAATTCTGAGATTTCTACCAACATTTTGTCAGCCAGTTTTCTGTATGGGCAAAATGAGAAAATTTAAATTAACAAACCCTCTTGTTCTTCCCAATCTTCTGGAAATACTTTGAACGTAGAAGGATCTTCTCCTGAAAATATGGAAGAACCTCATAATGTCAAGCAAAATGCAAATGCATCTTCCTTGTTATCAAAATGGGCTCTAGCAGCAAACACTTCCAGCTCCTTTATACCTGAAGTGTCACTAAACACTAGCAGCTTTATCCGGAGGCAGTCTACAAATGATCCTCCTTCCCCAGTCAAAACACCTTTCTCCATATCAATGGAATTACTCCTAGAGATCAGAGCTTTGTGACAATGTATTGAAGAAACTAATAAGAAATTACAAACACTGGATGACAAATGGTCTCATTTGGAAAAATAGTGACTGATGTTGAACAACAGGTGAGCAACCTAGAGGACTCTAATGCAAAGATCAACAAACTGCAGTCACAAATATCTCTTCTTCAAAAACAAGCGGAGGAAAATCGCATCAGGAGGAATAATCTTATAATTCATGGCCTGCCAATAGGATCAGAAGGGAGTGATCCTATTCCGTTTATTCAAGCAGTTACACCTAAGGTGTTAGACTTGCCTTTATCAGTTTCTTTGAATATTCAAAGAGCACATAGATTGGGGCATAAACTGAATTTAGCTTCATAATCTAACAGACCCAGAGGTGTTATTATAGTTTTTCTAGAATATACTGACTTACTCAAGGTCATTATGACTGCAAAGAAACAAGTTTCATTGTCTGGTCATAACTTATATTTCTCTAAAGCAGTTTTTAGAAATGCGACCAGAACTAAGAGCTCTTAATGCCAGATTTGGTCTTTTTCATCCATGTCTTCTCAAAGTTACATATAAAAACAAGACAACAACATATGAAGATCCTAAAAAACACTTTTGGATGACAGCAAAGGAGAGGACATGGATACTGTCATGATCGCTTCGCTGGGGTGCCGTCAGCACAAGAGGCGGGGCTGGCCGGGAGTTAAAACTCTGCTTCCGGACACAAGGAGCGCTTTTCGTTCTAGTTGTTTTCTGTTTCTCACTGAAGCTCCTCCCGATCACTTCCGGAATCGTCTCTGCCGTTGCCGCTGCCACAAGTTGTCGACTCTGTCTTCTTCCCCAGAGATTTTGCCGTCCCTCCTCACAGCTACAGGGCGTTCCCTCCTTGGATTTCACCACGCCACAGTTTCTGAGACCTCCACTTCCCTTCATATCGGGTTTGGCATAGCGGGGAGCACCAGACACAAATGCGGTAATGCGCTTAGCGCTTGAATGTATGCTGTCACCTGTATGAGTGTGTTTTTTTCCGCAAAGCACTGTCCCACAAGAAGGGAATCGATATTAGAGCATCTGCATTTATGTTTGTTCATTTATATTTGTTTCACGCCTATTCTCATACTGACTTATGGGCCCATGTGTACTGAGCCTCCCTGAAATGCACAAAGCTCATGTTGTGAATGAGTTCTACTCTCCCATTGGCTACTACACAGCTAGCAGTTTGTAATCATCCCGAGATGATGGATGATTAAGTTGAGCCCGCATTATTTTTTCCTTATTTTCTTTTTGGTTCATTGTGACCCGATCTATCTACGGACCATTGGTCATTACTATTTTTGGGCTATTCTTTCATTGTTGTTACACCACATCACTGGTAAGATATTACTACCTTGTTTTCTCTATTTAACTAGATTTCTAATCTTTTAGTAATCTCCCTCTTACTCTGTTCAGGTGGTACCAGTTATATATCCTGTATCTAAGCAATTAGTGGACACCAGCGGAAGAGGGGAAAACAACAGGTATTAGCTCAGTGATAGTCTATGTCTTACACATTAGTTCAGATTGTTATTAGTTTTGGAGTCATCGTACACAGGAGGTTAACGCTGTTTCTGTTCACAGGATTTCGACGTCTTCAGTGACGGATTGCTGCTGCCCGGGGCGTACCAAGGATTCCTTTTTGTGAGGTCGCAGTCCAGGTCAAGACGAGGGTTCTACTGCAGTTGTCTTCTTCCCTTGTTTCCCCTCTTCCCCCTGCTTACTGGTTCATAGCTTTGACACAGTTGGGCAGACCAGTGGTAGCGCGAAGTTGGGACCTGTGCATCGGCTTTCTGCCTCTCGTTCCCGTGGAAACTCCAGGTGAGCCTTGACAGATACTTCTAAAGTTTCTCACTCACTGAAAACTTTTTACTGACAGTTGTATGATTTCTGCTCACACACATTGATGCTAATGTTTATATTCTCCTTTATTATTGCAGGATATTTCAGTCTCAACCTTTGTTCATTCCTGGCCCTCACGGAGCTGATTCTTCTCACTGCATCAAGCCATGCCCCTAAACAGTACACCTTTAAATGCAGAACTATAAAGGATGCAGGCGAAATGTGATAGATAACAACAACCTGAAGATATATAATGCACATGAGTACTGTCACAAGTACTGTCACAAGTCTATATAGGGAGAAATATGAGTATTGTTGTTGCTATTCAATTACATAGTATATTCTAAACAAAGTGTATACAATATTTTAAATACTGAAAATACTGTGAAATCGAAGACAATGTGATAGTAGCATGCTTAATTTATGGTATAAAACTTAAAAAAGACGATACAAAGAAAAGCTTTTACAGTCCTAAGAGTATGTACTATTAAAGAAAAAAAAAGTTATTTTTATTACAAGACAGCACTTCTAATTGGGATGCCAAAATAAAGGCCCAGGAGGACTAGATCCATGTCAGATTTTCAGGCTAGGCAAAAAAGATGTCTTTGAGTGTTATGAATCGGGATATAATGAAGTAATGTAGTCAGTAGTTATCCTGAAAATCTGTTGTGGATGCAGCCCTTCTGGCCTATAATGGGCACTCATGTATTAAATCAAACAGTGATCTTTGGATGAGTGTTTTATGCTGCCTTGATTAATGTCTTGCCTTTTTTCTTGCTCTCCCTTTCTATTGCTGTATGACCGATAGTGCTCTGCAGTGGTTGCACAAGATATGTGGTGCTGTAATAAAACATGAGATAAATGAGCTATGCAAAAATCATGACCTATTAAAGTAACATTGCATTAAGTGGAAACTTGATCTTTTATTTTATATATCATTAGTGATAAGAGTGCCTTTTGCTGCTGTCAGTATGCTTTAATCAGCATATGCATATGCATTCGATCTCTAGTGAGCTTCAAGTATCACTAAACACAGAATAATTATAGGGGCCTTTATTCTATTACTGCCTTTCAGCATTCAGATTTTCAGCAATTACTTCCCTCCACAGTAAACTGCGGACTAAGTTGACATTTAAACAAATACGCAAATTGAAGTCCATGTGGCTGGTATAATATTTCCCCCCGTTTCAACTGTGCTACTTTGCTGAAGGCATGCAGAGCATGAAAATACATCTATGCCATGCTGAACCGGGACAGTTTTAATACAACAAAAAAAGCTGACATAAATGTCAACATTTACACAACACCAGCTTTATCCCAGCATGTAGTGCATAAGTCTGCTTGCACAGAATTTACGAAATGACCACTCACAACACAATAAAACGAAAACCCAAATAACAACCCACAAAAAAAAAAAAAAACATACCCCATGTCATACCTGCCTTCCTCCTCCATTTGTTTAGACCTTGTTTTTGCTGGTCTTAGAACTTTAGGCACTGCTAACCAGTGCTAAAGTGCATGTGCTCTCCCCTCTAAACAGGGTAATATTGGCTCATACCCAATTGGCATATTTAATTACTTATAAGTCCCTAGTACAGTGCACTACATGTCTCCCAGGCCTGTAAATTAAATGCTACTAGTGGGCCTGTTGCACTGATTGTGCCACCCACTTAAGTTGCCCTTTAAACATGTCTCAGGCTTGCCATTGCAGAGCCTGTGTGAGCAGTTTGAAAACTGCCATTTCGACCTGGCAAAATGAGTCTTTTCGCAAACACAAGAAGATGATGGACAGAGTGCTGAAACTTTTCAAGCACTCACCCTCAGTCAACAGATCTGGGTTAAATCCATCGTTCTTTTGCTCAAATGCCACCCCACTTTGTACCCAGCCATATACAAATCATTCTTGACCCTGATCCCCATGGGAACAGTCCAGCCCGAAATGCCAGGCCAGGACCTCCCTGGACTGGAAACAAGCATCCTGGGACCGGTTTTGGGGTATCACCCACTCATCAGCCAGGCTAGTTTGAATTCAGTGCCAACGTGAGAAAGGTACCAACATCTGTCCATACCCTTGGCAACTTAGGGCGAACATACCAAACACAACATGATGGAGGGAGTGCTGAAGCTTTTCAAACACCCACTCCCAGTCAAAAGATCTGGGTTAAATCAATTGTTCTTTTGTTCACCTTGCCACCCCAGTTTGGACCCAGCCATATGCAAATCAGTCTTGACTCTGCTCCCCATGGGAACAGTCCAGCCCAAACTGCTAGGCCCTCCCTGGACCGAACAACAATTAATAAATCTAAATTATTAGTCCATTTCTTCAGAAATGTCTCTGTTACAGAACTGCTCCCAGTTCCGTTCATGCTAGACCAGATCCTTTAAAACATAATTAAGGATCTAGGACCTCCAGCCTTGGCTGGGGGTGATTCAGATTTCATAAACCTGTCGCAGTATTGCCTGCCATTCCCTGATAGTCGGTGATGTGGGATTGATCCAGGCGCTAGCTCTACATAAGCAGACACTCACAATAATACAAGACCCTACATGGCCAGCACAGCATTGCTTATATCCTAAAAAGATTTCTTTTTCAGTTAGTTGGAATTTGTACCCTAAACATTCTGTGAGAAGTAAAAATAAGTTGGCCAAAAATTGCTTCAGAATTGGGCAATCCACAAACATAAGATTTAGATCAGCATCATACAGATTATATTTCAGATAGTATGATGTATGAGGAGCTTGGGACAATACCCACTTAGAGATACATTCGGGTGTGTAATAGAACATCCAAATCGTCCTGAAATGTTGAAGCTTGAGACTAACAGAATTGACTGACTGGTCTAACATTGCTAAAGCATCCGGTAGTTCATTAGTTGTTATCCTAAAGGATAAAAGACAGTTCCATCTTGAAGCTATCTGCAAGCTATCATCTTGTACCTGTGAGATAAGTTTCTGATAAAATATGCTGATAGAAATCTTATCAGAAGTTTCATACATGCAGGCCAACATTTCTGATGTTCAATTTGCAATTTACACCCATTCAGGAGATAAACTCTTACTTGTAGATACTTAAAAAAGGAATGATGTGGGAGCCCATATTCCTCTTGCAAAGAGTGGAATGTACGAAAGCCCTGGTAGTCATGCAATTGGCCAAAATTCTTGATTCCCCCAAGTTCCCACATTTTCTCCATGCTATCATGGAAAATGACTGGGAATAGTGGTTTACCCCACAGTATAGTATAGTTATGAAGTGTAGGTAAGGAGTATTTCTTGTAAATGTCTTGCCATATCCATGCTATGTCCCAGACTATCTTGAACCTAACCATCTTGTAATAAGTTTGCGGAGTACAAATCCAATCGAGGGCCCACATGCAAGTTAATAGCCCAATGAGAACACTCCAGCTTCAAGCACTGTTAACAGGATTTGGATCTGTCCAGCAAATAAATTCCAATAGTACAATTTAAAATCTGGAAGCTTAAAACCCTCTTTTTTTATATGTTAGTTTAATAACGTGTAAGGCACATCTGCCCCTACTAAACTCCCAAATGAAGCTGCCAATCACACTTTCCAGGCGCTTAAAAAAAAGAATAGGGTACATGGAGGGGATTGAGCGAAATAAATAAGGAAATTTGAGTAGTATGTTTATTTTTATGATATTACACCTACTGAGTATACTAAGAGGTAGCCAATGCCAATGCCTTAATTTGGACGTCCCAAGTTTTAAAAGCGGGTTGTAATTGAGAGATACAATATCTTCTACATGCTGCACAGCCTTATGTCTACGTATGTAGCTGCATCTGTTACACCTGAGACTGAGATTGGGGTGCATGTTTTATATGTAGGATTATCTGAGTTTTGGACAAATTCAATTTATATCCAGAGAAAGCTACAAAAACATTGGCTTCATCTGAGGTAGAAGCTAAGTTTTCTACTGGATTACTAGAAAAAAATGCTATATCATTCGCATACGAAGTTAGCTTAAGATTCATGCCGCTTAGATTTACTGAATTGATACCCTCATTCTGCAATAGGTGACTGATGAATGGCTCAATATAAAGAGCAAATAATAATGGAGCGAGTGGACACCCCTGAGGAGTGCCCCTGTGTACCAAGAATAAAGCTGACAAGATGCCGCTCAATATAACCTTAGCTACCGGTTTCTTATAAAGTGTCTGGATGAGTGCTAAGAACCAACTACCAAGCCCAACTGTCCTCATTGTTGACCATAATATTTCCCAGGTTACTCTGTCAAAGGTCTTTTCGGTATCTAGCATTATGAGTGTGTTTTTTCCGCAAAGCACTGTCCCACAAGAAGGGAATCGATATTAGAGCATCTGCATTTATGTTTGTTCATTTATATTTGTTTCACGCCTATTCTCATACCGACTTATGGGCCCATGTGTACTGAGCCTCCCTGAAATGCACAAAGCTCATGTTGTGAATGAGTTCTACTCTCCCATTGGCTACTACACAGCTAGCAGTTTGTAATCATCCCGAGATGATGGATGATTAAGTTGAGCCCGCATTATTTTTTCCTTATTTTCTTTTTGGTTCATTGTGACCCGATCTATCTACGGACCACTGGTCATTACTATTTTTGGGCTATTCTTTCATTGTTGTTACACCACATCACTGGTAAGATATTACTACCTTGTTTTCTCTATTTAACTAGATTTCTAATCTTTTAGTAATCTCCCTCTTACTCTGTTCAGGTGGTACCAGTTATATATCCTGTATCTAAGCAATTAGTGGACACCAGCGGAAGAGGGGAAAACAACAGGTATCGGCTCAGTGATAGTCTATGTCTTACACATTAGTTCAGATTGTTATTAGTTTTGGAGTCATCGTACACAGGAGGTTAACGCTGTTTCTGTTCACAGGATTTCGACGTCTTCAGTGACGGATTGCTGCTGCCCGGGGCGTACCAAGGATTCCTTTTTATGAGGTCGCAGTCCAGGTCAAGACGAGGGTTCTACTGCAGTTGTCTTCTTCCCTTGTTTCCCCTCTTCCCCCTGCTTACTGGTTCATAGCTTTGACACAGTTGGGCAGACCAGTGGTAGCGCGAAGTTGGGACCTGTGCATCGGCTTTCTGCCTCTCGTTCCCGTGGAAACTCCAGGTGAGCCTTGACAGATACTTCTAAAGTTTCTCACTCACTGAAAACTTTTTACTGACAGTTGTATGATTTCTGCTCACACACATTGATGCTAATGTTTATATTCTCCTTTATTATTGCAGGATATTTCAGTCTCAACCTTTGTTCATTCCTGGCCCTCACGGAGCTGATTCTTCTCACTGCATCAAGCCATGCCCCTAAACAGTACACCTTTAAATGCAGAACTATAAAGGATGCAGGCGAAATGTGATAGATAACAACAACCTGAAGATATATAATGCACATGAGTACTGTCACAAGTACTGTCACAAGTCTATATAGGGAGAAATATGAGTATTGTTGTTGCTATTCAATTACATAGTATATTCTAAACAAAGTGTATACAATATTTTAAATACTGAAAATACTGTGAAATCGAAGACAATGTGATAGTAGCATGCTTAATTTATGGTATAAAACTTAAAAAAGACGATACAAAGAAAAGCTTTTACAGTCCTAAGAGTATGTACTATTAAAGAAAAAAAAAGTTATTTTTATTACAAGACAGCACTTCTAATTGGGATGCCAAAATAAAGGCCCAGGAGGACTAGATCCATGTCAGATTTTCAGGCTAGGCAAAAAAGATGTCTTTGAGTGTTATGAATCGGGATATAATGAAGTAATGTAGTCAGTAGTTATCCTGAAAATCTGTTGTGGATGCAGCCCTTCTGGCCTATAATGGGCACTCATGTATTAAATCAAACAGTGATCTTTGGATGAGTGTTTTATGCTGCCTTGATTAATGTCTTGCCTTTTTTCTTGCTCTCCCTTTCTATTGCTGTATTACCGATAGTGCTCTGCAGTGGTTGCACAAGATATGTGGTGCTGTAATAAAACATGAAATAAATGAGCTATGCAAAAATCATGAGCTATTAAAGTAACATTGCATTAAGTGGAAACTTGATCTTTTATTTTATATATCATTAGTGAAAAGAGTGTCTTTTGCAGCTGTCAGTATGCTTTAATCAGCATATGCATATGCATTCGATCTCTAGTGAGCTTCAAGTATCACTAAACACAGAATAATTATAGGGGCCTTTATTCTATTACTGCCTTTCAGCATTCAGATTTTCAGCAATTACTTCCCTCCACAGTAAACTGCGGACTAAGTTGACATTTAAACAAATACCCAAATTGAAGTCCATGTGGCTGGTATATTATTTCCCACATTTTAACTGTTCTACTTTGCTGAAGGCATGCAGAGCATGAAAATACATCTATGCCATGCTGAACCGGGACAGTTTTAATACAACAAAAAAAGCTGACATAAATGTCAACATTTACACAACACCAGCTTTATCCCAGCATGTAGTGCATAAGTCTGCTTGCACAGAATTTACGAAACGACCACTCACAACACAATAAAATGAAAACCCAAATAACAACCCACAAAAAAAAAAAAAAACATACCCCATGTCATACCTGCCTTCCTCCTCCATTTGTTTAGACCTTGTTTTGCACTACATGTCTCCCAGGCCTGTAAATTAAATGCTACTAGTGGGCCTGTTGCACTGATTGTGCCACCCACTTAAGTTGCCCTTTAAACATGTCTCAGGCTTGCCATTGCAGAGCCTGTGTGTGCAGTTTGAAAACTGCCATTTCGACCTGGCAAAATGAGTCTTTTCGCAAACACAAGAAGATGATGGACAGAGTGCTGAAACTTTTCAAGCACTCACCCTCAGTCAACAGATCTGGGTTAAATCCATCGTTCGTTTGCTCAAATGCCACCCCACTTTGTACCCAGCCATATACAAATCATTCTTGACCCTGATCCCCATGGGAACAGTCCAGCCCGAAATGCCAGGCCAGGACCTCCCTGGACTGGAAACAAGCATCCTGGGACCGGTTTTGGGGTATCACCCACTCATCAGCCAGGCTAGTTTGAATTCAGTGCCAACGTGAGAAAGGCACCAACATCTGTCCATACCCTTGGCAACTTAGGGCGAACATACCAAACACAACATGATGGAGGGCGTGCTGAAGCTTTTCAAACACTCATTCCCAGTCAAAAGATCTGGGTTAAATCAATTGTTCTTTTGTTCACCTTGCCACCCCAGTTTGGACCCAGCCATATGCAAATCAGTCTTGACTCTGCTCCCCATGGGAACAGTCCAGCCCAAACTGCTAGGCCCTCCCTGGACTGAACAACAATTAATAAATCTAAATTATTAGTCCATTTCTTCAGAAATGTCTCTGTTCCAGAACTGCTCCCAGTTCATGCTAGACCAGATCCTTTAAAACGTCATTAAGGATCTAGGACCTCCAGCCTTGGCTAGGGGTGATTCAGATTTCATAAACCTGTCGCAGTATTGCCTGCCATTCCCTAATAGTCGGTGATGTGGGATTGATCCAGGCGCTAGCTCTACATAAGCAGACACTCACAATAATACAAGACCCTACATGGCCAGCACAGCATTGCTTATATCCTAAAAAGATTTCTTTTTCAGTTAGTTGGAATTTGTACCCTAAACATTCTGTGAGAAGTAAAAATAAGTTGGCCAAAAATTGCTTCAGAATTGGGCAATCCACAAACATAAGATTTAGATCAGCATCATACAGATTATATTTCAGATAGTATGATTTATGAGGAGCTTGGGACAATACCCACTTAGAGATACATTCGGGTGTGTAATAGAACATCCAAATCGTCCTGAAATGTTGAAGCTTGAGACTAACAGAATTGACTGACTGGTCTAACATTGCTAAAGCATCCGGTAGTACATTAGTTGTTATCCTAAAGGATAAAAGACAGTTCCATCTTGAAGCTATCTGCAAGCTATCATCTTGTACCTGTGAGATAAGTTTCTGATAAAATATGCTGATAGAAATCTTATCAGAAGTTTCATACATGCAGGCCAACATTTCTGATGTTCAATTTGCAATTTACACCCATTCAGGAGATAAACTCTTACTTGTAGATACTTAAAAAAGGAATGATGTGGGAGCCCATATTCCTCTTGCAATGAGTGGAATGTACGAAAGCCCTGGTAGTCATGCAAATGGCCAAAATTCTTGATTCCCCCAAGTTCCCACATTTTCTCCATGCTATCATGGAAAATGACTGGGAATAGTGGTTTACCCCACAGTATAGTATAGCTATGAAGTGTAGGTAAGGAGTATTTCTTATAAATGTCTTGCCATATCCATGCTATGTCCCAGAATATCTTGAACCTAACCATCTTGTAATAAGTTTGCGGAGTACAAATCCAATCGAGGGCCCACATGCAAGTTGATAGCCCAATGAGAACACTCCAGCTTCAAGCACTGTTAACAGGATTTGGATCTGTCCAGCAAATAAATCCCAATAGTACAATTTAAAATCTGGAAGCTTAAAACCCTCTTTTTTATATGTTAGTTTAATAACGTGTAAGGCACATCTGCCCCTACTAAACTCCCAAATGAAGCTGCCAATCACACTTTCCAGGCGCTTAAAAAGAAGAATAGCGTACATGGAGGGGACTGAACGAAATAAATAAGGAAATTTGAGTAGTATGTTTATTTTTATGATATTACACCTACTGAGTATACTAAGAGGTAGCCAATGCCAATGCCTTAATTTGGACGTCCCAAGTTTTAAAAGCGGGTTGTAATTGAGAGATACAATATCTTCTACATGCTGCACAGCCTTATGTCTAAGTATGTAGCTGTATGTGTTACACCTGAGACTGAGATTGCGGTGCATGTTTTATATGTAGGATTATCTGAGTTTTGGCCAAATTCAATTTATATCCAGAGAAACTAAAAAAACATTGGCTTCATCTGAGGTAGAAGCTAAGTTTTCTACTGGATTACTAGAAAAAATTGTTATATCATTCGCATACGAAGTTAGCTTAAGATTCATGCCACTTAGATTTACTGAATTGATACCCTCATTCTGCAATAGGTGACTGATGAATGGCTAAATATAAAGAGCAAATAATAATGGAGCAAGTGGGCTTCCCTGAGGAGTGCCCCTGTGTACCAAGAATAAAGCTGACAAGATGCCGCTCAATATAACCTTAGCTACCGGTTTCTTATAAAGTGTCTGGATGAGTGCTAAGAACCAACTACCAAGCCCGACTGTCCTCATTGTTGACCATAATATTTCCCAGGTTACTCTGTCAAAGGTCTTTTCGGTATCTAGCATTATCCTACCAATCTGTTCCTTAATTTCCCTGAGACATTGAAGGCCGCTTAAGCAGTGTTAACATGAGCCATAGTGTCTCTGCCTGGGATGAACCCATGCTGCTGGTCTGAGACTAAACCATGTATTAGGGGGGCCAAATGATTAGCCAATATTTTTGGAAAAGATTTAGCATCTGATTTAATCAGTGAAATTGGTTGGTACGACCTCTATCCCCAGGTGGTCTGCCCATTTTGAGAAATGGTACAATATTAGTCCTCCCCCACGATATGGGGGCATCTCCTCCCTCGGTAATGCATGTAATTAAATTGGTGAGTTTTGCTGCTAGAATATCTAAGACTCAAAGGGGATTGTATCATCACCCGCTGCTTTACCTGAGGGCAGTGCACTGATGGCGTCCTCAAACTCACCCTGCATTATGTCCCCTTTTAGCAGCAACATCTGCAGAGGCTCCAGCTGAGGTAAATGGCTCTCTTGTAGATATTCCAAAATGATGGAGTTGGTGGGGCAGCTGACTCGCTATATACCCCTTCATAAAAGATTCTAATTTGCTCAGCGATAGATTGAGGTTGCAAAGATATCACCCCTCCCTCGCCTTCAATGCACTTGATAGTGGATCTAGCCCTCTTATCCAGAATTCGGTTAGCAAGGAGCCACCCAACTTTCTTACAATATTTATTTTGTAAAATGTTATTCTTATTATAACTAGCAGCCACTTTTTTTGTTAATCTTCGAGCGAGTCTGTGCTGATTCTCTATCGACCTAAGATATATTGATTGCTCAGCAGAACCCTGTGCGATCTTGACGTCATTGTCCCGCTTCTTCATACATAGGCATTCATGCAGTCCCAGACTACTGCTGCTGTGGCAGATCCTTTATTATTACTTATGCATTCATCCAGCACCTCTCTAAATTGTGAGTGATATTCCGAATTGCTTAGTAGGTAGCGAGGAAAGAAAATGAGCGGTGAACACCCTTGCCTCCGATTCCAACCTGTATCATTAACATAACAGGGTTATGGTCCAATGTGATCCTGGGACAGACCTTAATCTAGGTGGAAAACGGCCACTACAATGCAGCCGTTTCCACGAAAACCTTTACCACGCATGCATTACAACGCATGCGTGGTTACCACGACAGCCTTTACCATGCATACCTTTACTACGAGATACGTAGTAAAGGCATGTATGGTAAAGGCTAAAAAAAGAAAAAGGGGGGTTGAGGGGTCTCCCCCCCCAAAAAAAGCATGGGAATAAAAAGAGGTGTTGGAGGTGGGTCCCCCCCCCCCAAACAAATGCACCTGATGTTATGAAGCAGAGGCAATCGTGTCGTTTGAGAGGAAACTGAAAGAAACTTCCGCTTCCTCTGTACGACGTCAGCAAGGAAGATGGGGAGGAGCCGTCGTGAAAAGGTAAGGAGAATTTTAGTTTAAAAAAAAGATTAAGGGTTAAGGGCAGGGGTAATTATAAGGAGTGAGGGGTCATGTAAGGGTACAGGGGAGGGGTATAACCTTTACCAAGAGTATGCCCTTACCATGCATAAATGTACAACGAAAATCGTTGTGAATCTATGCGTGGTAAAGGAATATTCGTGGTAAAGGTTATGCGTGGAAAAAGCATTCCGTTGTAATGCATGCGTGGAAAAGGCATGCATTGCAACGAAATACGTTGTAGTGACATACAACCATTCTAGGCATTCTCCAGAGCTACGCCTTTATTAAATATGTCAATACGTGAATATTGTTTGTGGGGAGATGAGTAATACGTAAACCCTGGTGCAGTCAGAAATATGGTCCTCCTAGCATCTTCTCGTATACCTGCATAAGTTCTAATATAGAGGTGCAGGTCTTGCCCATCCTTACCTGCACAATTTAGATTATAGTATCAAGCCTGTGGTCAGTTAAAATCCCCCAGAATTATTACATCTCCTACCCAACCAAGTAACTCCAAGCTTTGCTATTCATATATCTCAGGGTTGTCTAGGTTTGGACTGTACACTATACATATTGTTACCTTCTGTCCTAAGATTATTAACTGCACTATGGCCCACCTGCCTCTAAAATCTGCAGAGGTCCCTAAGTTTAATACAAAATGTTTGAATTTCATTATAGCTACCCTCCACCCCAGATTGAAATTTTCTGGGAGGTACACGTTAAAAATCGTATCCCAGTTGCTTAAGCATGTGCCTGTCTTTATGGGCCAATTAGGTTTCAGTTAGACCAAGTATGTGTGATTTGAACACTTGGAGCTTCCTGGTTTGGTTCAGTCCTGCGACATTCCAGCACATATACTTCAAGTTAGACTTCGAATAGTCCTATTCTTGCTAACTTCCCCTTTGTTTTGTTTCGATACAAACTTCCTGCTTTTTCCCAAAAACATATTTAAAAATAAGGTGACAATATGCCTGACTCCTTTGACCCCTTCCTTCCCTCCACCCCCCGACCGACAGTGCCAATAGATTAAGAGAAATACTTTCTCTGTGCATTCCCTAACCAGACCTTGCCTCCACTGTATCTAGAAAAAGGAATCAACTTCCCCTTTTGCTGTTGGTGACTGACAGCCTTCCGGGAGCACTCCACCCAAACCATCCGTGCTCCACTCCACCACCCCCCAACTGCCACCAGTAAGCAGAAAAAATATAAAGAAAAAAATACATATAAAGTACAACATTTCCCATCCTTAAGAATATAGCATAAGTCACCGGGTATATATAATAAGCAAGGCTACCCGCGACTTAGGGCCACATTAAGAGATGTGAGGGGAAATGACACCCCCCAAATATTATAGGGCATCTAGTTGCCTGCCAGTAAGTGCTTGTTTAGCTTCCAGTTCTGTATAGAATAATTGTGAGCGACCATTGTGAAGACCTGTGTGCCTGCTGCCTTTAGAGGGTCTATCTGCTGGCGCAACTTCCATCTCCTGTCCATCGTGGCTTTGCACAAATCTGTCCTTACGAAAATGGATATAGAATCTACTATTATGCGAGTTGTGGTACAGGTTTTGACAGAGATAGCCTGTCGGAGTAAGAAGTTACCGATGGATACCAGCATTGGGCGAGAGAGTGACAATTTTGTACAAGCCCCTTGGGTTACTAAGATTGGAAGTCTGTGAACCCTCTGGACCTGAGAATCCATATCCCAATCCGAAAGATCAGGAAATGCTTGTTGGAATACTTTGACCATATATGTTAGTGGGTCCCCACCTTCCTGCCAAAGACCCTTAAGTTGTTGCGGCTTTGCCGGTTCTCAAGATCGTCAATTTTACCCTGCAAATATGCCATCTGAATCTCCTGAGTTTTTATTCTCTTGACCACCATGGAGCTAACCTTTTCTGCCTCTGCCACACACTGTTGTAGGTGTGGGACTTCTGAGGAAAGCAGTGCTACTTTGCTGGTGACTTCCGTTAGTACCTGCTTTATTTCCCAACTATCTGCATTTACTTGTGCATAGTGCTCTTGTGCCTCTACGTGTTGGGTATGCAGAAATTGCAGAATTGTAGACAGTGAAAGCTCTTACACCTCAGTAGATTTAAGAGTCTTAGGGCCAGATGTAGGTAAATCTCATTTACCGATTCATAATTACCGAATTTTACCGATTCGGTATTTATGAATCTGTAAATGAGATGTAGGTAAAAATTCGGTATTTTTTACCGAATCGGTAAGATTCGGTATTTACCGATTCGGTAAATACCGAATCGGTATTTGCTATTGAATCCTATGGGCCTTGAAGCCCATAGGATTCAATAGCAAATACCGATTCGGTATTTACCGAATCGGTAAAAATACCGAATTGCTAAGGGGGACAGGGTGTCACTTTCACACCCTGTTGCACCCCTGTAACTGGCGTTTGCGCCATGTGGCACACATACATGCCCTTAGGGCATGTATGTGTGCCACATGGCACAGGTGTACATGCACAGATGTGCATGTACACAAGAATTCATAATTTACCATGCAATTGTATTGCATGGTAAATACCAAATTCCAAAGGCCCTGTAGCACTGTTAGAAGTGCTACCTACATCACAAAATACATTTTCGGTATTTTTACCGAATGGTAAATTTACCGAATCGGTAAAATTTACAGAATCGGTAAATTTACAGATTCTGTAATTTTACCGATTCGGTAAAATTACCGATTTGGTAAAATTACCGAACATGTACATTTTTGTAGCCCCTACATCTCCATAGCCCTTTACCGGTCGGAAACGGCCAAAAATCGGTATTTTCGGCCGTTTTCCGACCGGTAAAGGGCTACCTACATCTGGCCCACAGTTACTGACCCTGCTGGGGGCAGGGTGTTATCCATGAGTGAAAAAGAACATCCTGGCAGGGCCAGATATCCTTATTGAGATGGTCTGCAGTTCTGGACTGGAGATTGTGTTACACTAAGATTCTTGGCTAGTCACTGAAGACAGACCCTCCCCATATAATCTCATTGAAGGCTCTGTATGGCCGGTGTTGGAGAGCCAGGAGACTATGGCTTTGACTTTGCCTTTGGAGGTAACCCATTTGTGTAGTGGGCTGGCCTTAGAGCCTCCCTTTGAACATGTCGACACAGAGCCATTATAGTTTTGCCCCTCAAATTCCAGATAAGGGTATTTAATTCTTCCTCAACCTTTTCCTGCTTTGACTTTCAGGCTGCTTATTACACAGAGGAGGGCTTGCTCTAACAGCTGTGGCCTCAGGATTTGCTGTTGATACTATGTTGTCGGCCATGTGATCAGAGTGTACCATTTCTGATGCTAAATTGAATGCATTTGGGGCAGCCGGATACTCCTCTCTAGCCGGCCATGAGCCGTCCAGACCTTCTGATGAATTTGGCTCCACAGTGAGTGATTCTTCCTCTTCATTGCTCCCCACCTGTAAGGCATCTTGAAAATTACCCAATTGTTAAAGTGATAGTAAGAGAGAGTGCCCTCGGGATCCTATAGTGTCCAGACATTTGGCGACAGCTATACTCGGTCGCATACCTTGCTGTATATCTTGATCGTGCTCCATAGCTGAGTAATCCATTGCGTTGCCTCATTCAGGCACTCAGCTCCAGTGAGGATTGGGTGCTTAGCTACCCTTAGAACCTCTAGAACTGGTGAAAATGCAGTGCAGTTGCCCATCGCTTCAGGTTCAGCCTGCATGGCACTGAGAAGAGTATCAACCATTTCTGAAACAGGAGTGGAGCTTTCTGACCCACAGGACTGGAGCAGACATGCTGCCTTTCCTGACTGGAGAAGCTTTAGGATCAGCTAACTGACCCATGATCCGGGGCAAGAATCGAGTATTTGGCCCCCATGTACCACTGATGCTGTTGCTTTTGCTGCTGCTGGGGGGTTCTGAATTTACAGCCGCTGGTGTAATGACTTGTTGGATGCTAGGGTGCTGTGGAGCCATGTGTCAGGTCCCAGATTCTTCGCAGAAGCAGAACTGATGCTTACTCCCAATGCCCCCTCTCCGGTGACGCCGCTTTGACCAAGCAACTGCACCAAAGACGGGGAAAGGGGAATTGGACAGAAAAGAGAGACACTCCTGCAACAGCTGGCACTCACTTGTCCTTCTAGGTACGATGTGGTATCGGGACTGCACTCGGGTTCCTAATGCACAAAAGAAGGGGAGGAAGATATTCAACAACTTCCTTGTTACAATTCCTGAATGACAATTCTAAATACAAATCTATCCTACCAGCTGTCTTCAGAGTCTTGCTTCTCTCTGTATGTGGTTGTGAGTAGCTACCATGAAGAGATAGATATTTCTGGAAGAGAGAATGTCACATTAAGTAAACTCTAATTGTGGGTTATTCTCTATACTACTCTCTGAGTGGCTTACTCTAACTTCTTCATTGGTCGGTTCTCTTGTAGATGAGTAAACGGTTATAAATGTCACTGTGATACAGTCTTAAGTACTCTTGATGTAGCGCGCAAAAAGGAACCGGGAAGGGAAAAGAGGAAGGAAAGTAAAAGGGTAGCGCAAGGGGAATTTCTGGCGGGTGGAGTACTCTGAAGTTCAGCGCAATAGATTGCTAGAAAAGTCTTACTTCTTCTTCTGACGCTTCAATGTCCGTTGTTGAAGTTTCCAACCACCTCACCTCGAACCTCTGAACTGAGGGGAGATAAGTAGTTGAGATTTCTCTTTCACAGGATTAGTCTTCAAGTCTTCTTCGTAAGAAACGACTCTCCAGAGTTTCACTTCAGGTTACGAAGCTCTGCGACTGAAGAACACTGCTAGGTCTTTCTCCTAACACGAAGAATATTCAGGAAACGTCCTACTCACAATTTGCAAGTGTTGGTATTCACAAACTCGTAAATGCCAAGGACAACGGAACTCTTACACTCGCTCACTTGTCCTATCTAAGAGTCAAACAGAAACGGTGTCTCAAACTACACCCACGAATTCTCAAACTAGAATTTTCACTATAATGTGAGCGCACTAGAATAACGGCCACTCACGACAAAATCCTTTTTTGAAGTGCGCAGTGTACTGCGCGCCCGCTCCTCAACTCAACAAAAGACTATAACATACCTACACCCCAACCGCGGCAATAGCGTCGGCCATCTTGGAATTCCATTCTAATAAAGATCGAACCAAAGATTAACCATCCCTGGCTTTACTATCACTCTGGGTCTCTTCAAGACCTGGAAGGGCAGTGTTCCTTGCAACGCGCTGACAGTGTGATTCCTGACAGTACCCCCTCTCAAAGACCGAGTCATCGGTCTTGGCTTGGATGGGAATTGAGAATGAAAACGTTTAAACAACTGAGGAGCATGCACATTGTCAGCTAATTCCCAGGACCGATCCTCAGGGCCATATTCCTTCCAGTCAATCAGGTAAACCAATCTGTTGGAACGAATCTTGGAGCCCAAAACCCCTTTGACCTCATACTCAGAATGTCCTTGAAGGAGGAGTGTTGGAGGAGGTTTTACGATTCTAACATGAGGGGAGGTTTTCTTCAATAAGGAGACATGAAAGACTGGATGAATAACCATGTTAGGAGGAAGCCTCAATCTCACCGTGACTGGACCCAAGACCTTATCAATTACATATGGACCCACAAAACGAGGCTGGAACTTCCTATTCCCTTTAAGACGCAAATGCTTTGTCGACAACCACACCGTATCTCCCGCCTGATAAGCTGGGGCTGGCTTTCGATGTCTATCTGCTCCCTGCTTGTACTTCTCTTTGGCCTTAATCAAATTCTCTTCTGCAGACTTGTGAAGATGGGACATGTCCTTCAACAACTCCCCTACAGCTGGAACCCCCAGATCATCTTGAACAAGAAAGGGATTCGGATGCCTACCATAATTGAGATAAAAAGGGGAATAACCAGTAGAGGCACTTTTAGCGTTATTACATGCGAATTCAGCCATCCACAACTGATCAGCCCACTCTCCTCCCTGGTCCATAAGAAACATCCTCAGGTATTGTTGTAATTCCTCATTTTGGCGCTCAGTTTGGCCGTCAGTCTCCGGATGATAACTAGTAGAGTACCTAGCCTCCACCCCTAACCCATGGAGAAATGCCTTCCAAAAATGGGAAACAAACTGAGCTCCCCGATCCGATATTACAATCTTGGGAACTCCATGTAACCTTACTATATATTCCCCAAACAATCGTGCCAAATCCTTTGCAGAGGGAAGTCCAGACAAAGGAATAAAATGACACATCTTGGTGAAAGTGTCCACAAAGACTAGGATGGTGTTAAACCCTTTACTATTAGGCAAATCTACGATAAGATCCATGGTTACCGTATGCCAGGGACAGGTAGGAGTTGGCAAGGGTTGCAACATACCCTGCGGGGCTTGTCGTGTAGACTTACTTCGGGCACACAGATCACAGGACAGGACATACTGTTTGACAGAGGAGGACAACCCAGGCCACCAAAAATAAAGCTGAACTAAATCCAAAGTCTTCATAACTCCCTTATGACCTGCTAATGGTTGATCATGGCACATCCTCAGGGCTTTCTCCTGTAAAAGCAAGGTCGGAAGATACAAGGCTTCTTGATGGTATGGTAATTGCTGATGACATTTGCGCCCAGAGTCTTGAGCTACCCAAGCATCAATTTCTTCTGTAGTCAAACTTTTCCTGACTTCCTCTTGGATACTATCCAAAGTGATGGTGCAGATAACTTGAGTCTCAGGGATAATGGGCTGAATCTCCACAGCATGCTGTGTTTCCACAGTATCAATGCGCGACAACGCATCTGCTTTTCCATTCTTGCTGCCAGGCCGATAAGTAATGTCAAAATCAAAATCAGAAAAATAAAGGGACCAACGTAACTGTCGGGGAGTCAAAGTCTTTGCCGTTTTCAAAAATTGCAAGTTCTTATGATCAGTGAACACTGTGACCTTATGACGGGCCCCCAGAAGATAATGTCTCCAATCTTCAAAGGCATCTTTTACTGCCAGAAGTTCTTTTTCAGCAATTTTATAATTGATTTCAGCAGAATTCAGTTTCCGTGAATGGAAGGCAACAGGGTGCAATTGCCCTGTCTCAGGATGTCTTTGTGAGAGAACCCCTCCGATGGCTTCCGCTTCCACGAAGAAGGGTTCAGCCGGATCTGCATGACGTAAGAGAGGCGCAGACGTGAAGCTCTTCTTCAAGAAGGCACTCTCTGCCTCAGGTGACCACTGAAATTTCACTCCCTTCTTGAGTAACCTTGTAATGGGCACAATCAACTGTGAGAAACCGGAGATAAATCGGCGATAAAAGTTAGCAAATCCCAGAAACCTCTGGATTTCCTTCACATCCTTTGGCGATGGCCAACTCTCAACTGCCCGTACCTTTCCAGGATCCATCATAACTCCTTGCGGAGACAGCACAAAGCCTAGGAATTCCACTCGTTTTGAGCTGAACACACATTTCTCCAATTTCACGAAAAGATGGTAAGTCTGCAAACGCCCCAACACAGCCTTCACATGTTCCGGATGCTCTTGAGGGTCCTTAGAAAAGATCAAAATATCATCTAAATAGATGACTGCAATCTTATCAATTAAGTCTCCCATGATGTTGTTAATAAAATGCTGGAACACTGCAGGCGCATTACACAGACCGAATGGCATCACGCAGTATTCGAACAAACCAAACTTAGTTCGAAATGCCGTCTTCCACTCGTGACCCTCCTTCATCCTGACCAGATGATATGCCCCAAGCAAATCCAACTTGGTGAAGATTTGTGCATCTTTAATTTGATCAAGTAAGACCGAAATCAAAGGTAAGGGATATCGATTCTTGACAGTGGCTCTATTCAAGGCTTGATAGTCAATGCAGGTTCTTAAAGTTCCTTCTTCTTTTTTAGGGATGAAAAACAATGGGGATGACACGGGGGATTGGGAAGGTCTGATGAATCCATTTGCCAAATAGCGGTCTAAATATTCCTTCAAATATTGGTTCTCTTTCTCCGTCAGGGCATAAATCCTACTGCAAGGGAGGACCGCCCCAGGTTCTAAATCAATAGCACAATCGTAAGAGCGATGCGGGGGCAATATCTCAGCTTCCTGTTCGCTAAAAACCTCCTTGAACTCGTGGTATTCCTCTGGAATTTCAATTGAATTAATCACACTGATAGATTGCCCACCATGCGAAAGCAATTGAGACTGAGTCGGAACGGAACGTGATGGATCCTTACAATAGCAATGTTCCTGACAAAAAACGGATTGCATCTTCACAGTTCGGTTCTCCCAGTCAATAGTTGGATTGTGCAAGGTGAGCCACGGCAATCCTAAAATCAGTCGAAACTGTGGCGCATCAATCAAATTAAATTGCACCTGTTCATGATGGCCATCTGCCTGGAAAAGCTCCACTGGTTCTGTGTGACTAGTGATGGGGCCTGAGGACAGATTGGTCCCATCCACAGCTCTCACTGGTTCACTTTTAACCTTCCTGATGGCTTGTATGCCCATTCGTCTGGCATATTAAATGTCACAAAAATTGCCCGTAGCTCCCGAGTCCAACATAACTGCCACTCCGTAGATTTCTCTATCTCGAACTTTCAACGTCAACTGCAAGATGAGATGAGGCATCAAAGTTTGCAAAGTGTTTAGAATTGAATGACTTTCTGGGATCGTCTTCTCCTCTTTCGCCATCAGAGCAACCCCCTCTACTGATGGTTCATGGCGTTTCCCTTCATCTGAATCTTGGGTAGTTTTGGACATTCTTTAACAAAATGTCCCGGCATTCCACAATACAAACACAATCTTTTCACTCGTCTCTGCTCTTTCTCTTCCTTACTCAAAAGACCACGGACTGCTCCTATCTGCATAGGTACCACGTCGGAGTGCGCACTAGCACTCTTGGTTACTTCAGTCTTGATTCTATCAAAACGTGGGAAGCTCACCCTAAAATCTTTTTTCTTTTCGCCTTTTCTCTCTGCACTCCGAAAATCCAATTCCAGTACTAAATCCACCAACGCAGAGAGATCCGTTGGCCGATTGGGAATTTGTGCTAGAGAATCCTTCAACTCATCACGAAGTCCTCGATAGAACAAAGCTGCCCTCTTCTCTTCCGGCCATTGAGTTTCAACAATCAGTTTGTTAAAATGTGCCAAATATGTAATTAGATCTCCAGACCCCTGTCGCAGCTCAAGCAATTCATTGTCAGTAGCCTGAGGTATCCTCCTTTTATCAAAAATGCGGAGAAACTCTGTCTTGAGATGATCAAAATCATGCAAGAAGGGATCATCACGTGTAACCAAGGGCATGGCCCAATTGGCAGCATCTCCTCCCAAATACGACAAAACAAACGCCACTCTTGACTGGGCATCAGGAAATAGGGTAGGACGACACATACAATGTAAGGAACATTGGGTTAAAAATAACTGGGCCTTTTGAGGGTCCCCATGAAAATGCTCTGGGGCTGCTAATGGGATTAAAGGAGAAACAGAATGAATGACTTGTGCTACAGTTCTAGTATCTGTATCTGATGTCGCCTTACTAGTACTTGGGGAAGGACCCACTGGATCACTCATAGCCAACCCATCTACCTTCTGGGATAACAGCATGGTTTCCTGACGGGAAACTAACAACTCTTGTTTCAAGGTTTTATTTTCTTCCCTAACTGCCCCAATTTCTCTCTGAATCCCAACTAACATATCTCCTAAAGATTTTAAATTAAAATCTTCAACCATTCTGCCTGGGCGAATGAATCACTTGGGCACTTCAAACTGTCAGGTCCCAGATTCTTCGCAGAAGCAGAACTGATGCTTACTCCCAATGCCCCCTCTCCGGTGACGCCGCTTTGACCAAGCAACTGCACCAAAGACGGGGAAAGGGGAATTGGACAGAAAAGAGAGACACTCCTGCAACAGCTGGCACCCACTTGTCCTTCTAGGTACGATGTGGTATCGGGACTGCACTCAGGTTCCTAATGCACAAAAGAAGGGGAGGAAGATATTCAACAACTTCCTTGTTACAATTCCTGAATGACAATTCTAAATACAAATCTATCCTACCAGCTGTCTTCAGAGTCTTGCTTCTCTCTGTATGTGGTTGTGAGTAGCTACCATGAAGAGATAGATATTTCTGGAAGAGAGAATGTCACATTAAGTAAACTCTAATTGTGGTTTATTCTCTATACTACTCTCTGAGTGGCTTACTCTACCTTCTTCATTGGTCGGTTCTCTTGTAGATGAGTAAACGGTTATAAATGTCACTGTGATACAGTCTTAAGTACTCTTGACGTAGCGCGCAAAAAGGAACCGGGAAGGGAAAAGAGGAAGGAAAGTAAAAGGGTAGCGCAAGGGGAATTTCTGGCGGGTGGAGTACTCTGAAGTTCAGCGCAATAGAGGGCTAGAAAAGTCTTACTTCTTCTTCTGACGCTTCAATGTCCGTTGTTGAAGTTTCCAACCACCTCACCTCGAACCTCTGAACTGAGGGGAGATAAGTAGTTGAGATTTCTCTTTCACAGGATTAGTCTTCACGTCTTCTTCGTAAGAAATGACTCTCCAGAGTTTCACTTCAGGTTACGAAGCTCTGCGACTGAAGAACACTGCTAGGTCTTTCTCCTAACACGAAGAATATTCAGGAAACGTCCAACTCACAATTTGCAAGTGTTGGTATTCACGAACTCGTAAATGCCAAGGACAACGGAGCTCTTACACTCGCTCACTTGTCCTATCTAAGAGTCAAACAGAAATGGTATCTCAAACTACACCCACGAATTCTCAAACTAGAATTTTCCCTATAATGTGAGCGCACTAGAATAACGGCCACTCACGACAAAATCCTTTTTTGAAGTGCGCAGTGTACTGTGCGCCCGCTCCTCAACTCAACAAAAGACTAGAACATACCTACACCCCAACCGCGGCAATAGCGGCGGCCATCTTGGAATTCCATTCTAATAAAGATCGTACCAAAGATTAACCATCCCTGGCTTTACTATCACTCTGGGTCTCTTCAAGACCTGGAAGGGCAGTGTTCCTTGCAACGCGCTGACAGTGTGATTCCTGACACCATGCTAGGAACCAGCTCTGAGCTTTGACAGCCCAAGACGGTGTAGCATGACCTGGTGAACAACCTTGCCTTCCTGATCAGTTGGAGGTGGTGATGGGGAACTTTGACGAGCCACTAGCACATCGGGAGCAGATAGGAAAACACACAGCAAAACCTCTGCTTAGCCCATGAAACACATCAAGGCAATCAGGTAAGTGGAGTGGTGGTGCTGGAGCGGTTCAAGATACGCGCTCACCACAGTTGAGTCAATCCACTATCTTCCTTTAACCTACTTATTCTTTCTAAATATCATGATGCTAAATCGTGCATATCCCACGGCACAACAATAAGCATGATGTTTAACTAGGGTGAGGGTTTTCTATTCTCACAATACATTGGGCATGCCTATCTCGCTGCACTGTACGAGTATGTTTTTAACCTTGAATTATGTTAAGCTATGTTTTTTTCCAAAAATCCCTTAGGAGGGGTCCTGAAATGGTCTCATTGATATGTAATGACTGAGACCGAAACTTAAACGCACAAACCAACTTCCCCTCTCGTCATTGGTAAAAATGTCTTATTCAGAGCCTAGTGTATTGTGTCCAACAAGTTTGATCCTTATATGTAGGAACGTTAAATACATTGACATGTGGCTTACAAACATGAACATGTACGATGAATAACCATTGGTAATGTATTATGAGATTTACATTCTGAACCTCTGTTATTGTACATAGGAAGATTAATGTTTCTCAATATAAAATACTTGAATATACACACTTGCTTATGATATTTTCTCTCTCAAATTTACCATTGAATAACTCTCAAATAAGGGGTAATGTCAAGCTATGACATACTGAATGATTTCTAAATGTATATGTATTCAATTCAATAGGCTTTATTCGATTTTCACAGTATTAAAAATCATAAAAGCAAGTACATACAAAAATACATCCATACAAACCAACACCAATAAATAACATCTGAATTAAAAAAAAGTATTAAATCCTTAGAGTGAATCTATCGAATAGTTAGCAGTTCATAGTAAGTTCCGTAATCTTAAAACATTTTTTAAAAACATTGTCATAAACATTATGCATGCAGGGTTCCCTAATTGCTGCAAATTCAGATACGCTGTATATGTACCTTTGTTTGTTTGAAAAAATCCCTAGGTGGCACTTTTAGCATATTATCATTTTCTTGCCTTAGCCATTCAGTGCCTGCAGCCTGTCTCTGATCACATGACTGGGTGTTGTTGACAGTTGAGCGTTGTGTATTCCTCTTAGACAGCGACACACAATGGAAGCTTAGGTGTAACTGAATGGGCTGTCACTGGCAGGATGGGAGGGAAGAGGTGGGCCAGCCTCACTTACACCTGAATAGTCTGCATACCCTCTTTAGTTAGTCTGGATCCAGGGCAGGGTAGGCAGGGCACCTGTGTACTTCAAAGGCATGCCTCTAGGAGCTTCTTCCCACTTCAAAGGTACAACTGTTTAAAAGGACCGCAGACATCACCACTTCAGTACACTTCTGAACCTGTGAACATTCTGCCAGGAAAAAGTACTGCTGTGTTGCTGAAGGACTGTCACTCTGAAGGACTGCTGCTCTAAAGCAACTGCTGCCCAGACATGCTAGCCTGCTGCCTCTTGCCTGGGTGAGAAAGACTGGATCTGCATCTCTTAAACCCAGAACCCAGGGTGACTCTAAGGGCTAGTTGGCTGGCCTCCTAATCTGAAGCCTCAGAGATATAACAGGCTTCCAATAACCCTGCACCTGCACCTGGACTCTGCCCCCTGCGAGTCTAACCTACCAAGTGGTGCCAACACAGTCCTGGCTCCTTGGAAGTGAATCTAAGATGCATGCCATAGAACTGAAGCCTCTTCTCTGCTAATCGACACATCCAGAGCAGAAATGACGCATCTCCTGCTGAGCTGTGCAGCTCCGAGCGGAACACGGATTGGGTCCATCACAAAGACCTGCATCACCTCCAAAGTCCTGGGAACTCCACAGTCCTGAGAGAAAGCATCTCCCAGCAGTGCAGCGCATCCACAGCCCAGGTCCTTGCATCTGTCATCAACGGCAGCCTCGATGACAACATTGGACTCCGTATCGCACCCTCAATACATCTCGGTACTGACATCACTCGTTGCATGCCATATCCTCGATGTGGTCCTCGCATCCCAAGCCCCATTGATGGAATCCTTAACAACGTTGCAACAGGACCTTGCAAAGCAGCCTTGCCACATCTCCGAACTGGTTTATCGCTTTGGCTGCGCAGCACATCTTCGATGCAAATCCATGCAATGCTCTGCAACTTGGTCCCTCTAGCTGGCACAAGCTCCATCGCCGTCGGCCTGAACTTGTGACTTTGTTTTGGTCTGGTGCGACCAGATATCTCCAGTTGTGGGCTGCTTTTCTGGTGTGTTTTCACTGTTTGAAGCCTTGCACAAATACGTAACACAATACCGCTGCGTTAAGCCTGACTGCTGGAGGAGCCAAGCTAGCGACCAAGATGGCTGCGTAGACGCTCGGCTCCGTGAGCCTTCTCACCCCGCGCATACATCCTGGCAACTATCCTGAGCCATAACGGCATATTTCAGTAGGCGAAGGACACCTTTCACTGACCGTTTGCTCCTGTGGCTTTTCCGTGCGGCAGGCCTGCGGAAATGTCCCCGACTGTTTTGCGGCCTTCAAGGAGCTGAGACCGGGGTGTCGAGTGGGGAAAGTGGCCGACCGGGACTGCGACAACAGCGGCCTCTGGTGGAGGCGAGGTGCCGGCCGGAGGGCGCCGGAGATCTGATGGGCCGATGGCGACAGTGCCGACCCAGTCCATCTTGTGGAGTGCCTTGTGGGATGTGCGGTGAAGCAGGGTCGAGGGGAGTGCACGATACTTGGCCCCTTTCCAGTGTTGTATCCGGGCATGACCAATGACTTCTCCCGTAATCGGCGGGCGGCTCCCAGGGAGCGGCGGAGATTTTGTTTAGCCTTTTGGTGACCCTTCGCTGGGAAGCCTGCCTTGACTTTCGGGATCCTCGTGGTGACTCCTGTTGCGCCCTGGTGTGGGGCCCGGTCCCGAGGTGAAGTGGAGAAGGACGAGGCCGGATCAGCTAAGATGGCGTACGGCGCCCTCCTACGCAGACCACATCCAGGCAGAGAAGCTGTCGTGCGGGAGAGTCCTGGGGTCTGGCGATACGAGACAGAACCCACGTTCAGAGATATATTGGCTGCGTTAACAACCCTGCATATGACCCTGATCCGGGACGCCCGGGATCTGGGAAGAAGGATGGCCGCCATTGTTGTCCCACCGTTCCACACGGGCATAGTACGATCTCATGGAAGCGCCGATGGGCCCGCCCCTGTGTCCGTGATGAGTGCTCCAGCTACGCCTAAGTTTGTGGAGACGCTGCGAGACCCGGTTCATGAGATTCCTTTGGACAGATCTGTTGTACATGTGAGTGCCACGTCGAGGCACTTCTCTGTTCGGCGGCAGGGGAAACAACGTCGATCTGTGGTTTGGGCTGCCCTGGTGGCGTTACGGCGCTTGCCGGATGGTGTGACTCTCTTTCCCTGGCTGGTGAGACTGTGTCCGGATTGGAGGATGCTTCCAGGGTCGATACTGACATTGACGGATTTCCGCCATACATACTCGGCTGGGTTCAGGTGGCTGAAGTCCCATGGAATAACAGCGCTGCCCGATCCGCCCGGATCGTTTGGACCCTCCACTCTGCTCTGTATGCTGATTGATAAGTGGTCGTATGTTGGTACTGCTGATAGGAAGGGCCAGGGCTGAGATCGTCTAGTTCAAAGTGGAACTTATTGTTGGCTGACTGTGATTTGGGGGACACTCGGCGGGTATGTTCTCGCTTGTGCTATCGGTGATTAATGTTTTCCGTGTCTATTCTGATCTTGCTGTTGGGTCGTTTATTGTGCGCGGTGGTGGGGGGGGGGGCCGGGTGGCCAGATCGATGGCCCTTCCCCACGTTTTTCCTCTTTTTCTTCTTTTTGCCTTTTTCTATATTTCGGGTCTCTTGTTTAGGGCGACAGGCACGCTGCGGGGGGGGGGGGGTAGGCCGTGGCCTTCTGCAGGGGTGCTGGGTGGGGGGTAGGGGGATGGGGTCTGTTAATTTGTCTTTTCTTTGTTTCTATGGCCCTTTTGTCTTTCTTCCTTTTTGGTGTCGTCGTTTTTCGTGTCTCCTACAGTATGTTTCGTCTTGAGGGGTGGGGTGCAGCTTAGCTACGTAACGTGTCTGTTTTTACATCTATCCTGACTCGAGTGCCTTACCCCCGATATTTCGAACGTGTTAGTACTATTTGCGGATTTCCTGTTTCATGCTTGCTATTGTAGGACCATGTATACCGTATGGCATTGATTCTGGTTTTCTTTATTGTAAAATGAACCTTCTCACATCCTGAATCTCGCACAGTACGCTTGAATACAAGTTCTCTCCTGGACACTTTTTAGACCCTCATTGTCGGGCTGCTGTATTTTTCCACATTGCTTTGCTGTACTTACGACTTGACTAGCGGCCAGCCGAGGTGGTTGTAGGCCCATCTTTGTATTTACTTGAAGTGACAATAAAGGTACTCAAAAAAAAAAAAAAGCCTGACTGCTATGTGAGAAGCTACCAAATGGGTGAGCACAGGTTATTTTGGGGTTTGCTTGTGTCTTACCCTGACAAGGATTGTGGTTGCTACTTGACCAGGGCTTACACCCCAGTCAACCAGCAACCCAATATCTTACAACCCACAAACAATACAACTAACTAAAAGAACCCCACCAGAACATACCACAAAACAATAGAACCCAGGACAAACATTTCAGTATGATTCAACACAAAGTATAACACACCAATACTACACAGAATAGCAACACAAGCGAACATAACAACACTTTTGTACAGTTATGCTGAAGCAACAATACAACAAGAGAACCTAACACAACACCACAAGACGGTTTTAATTTGTTTTGCCATTGTGTTGCTATGCTGTTTTGTTATGTTACTTTCTTATCAGGTATATTTTGACTGCATGTTCTTTGATGATGTGTTGCATTGGTTTGTTAAGATATTGTGGTGTCTTCTGGTTTTGTCTTGCCTAAGTCATGTGCTATGTTGCGGTTTTGTGGTAGTGTGTTGGTATATTGTTTTATTGGCCTGCTGTGTTTTGTTTGGTATTCGGTGTTTTATTTATCGCTAATGTGTTGGTATGTTGGTGTATTATTGTACTGTTGTGTTTGGTGTGTTGATATTTTGGCCTACTTTGTTGTTGTTTTTGTGTGTTGTTTTCTTGTATCTTGTTATGTTGTTATATGTTATGTGGGTGTTATTATATTTGCTACTATTTAGTAGTTGTTTTAGCGTGATGTGATGGTGTGTCATTGACTCAGTGCGTTGGGTTTGTATTGTGTTTTGTTGTACTTCTGTTGGTCTTGTGTAATACCATTTTCATATTTTATTGTCAATTTCTGTCAAACATATTTGTGCTGCTGTTTTGGTGTATTGTGCTGTAGTATTTGTCTTTGTTCTGTATTGTTGATGCCTTATGTTGCACTGGGTTGTTATTGTGTTATAGTTATGGATTTTGTTACTATGTTGTGTTATGTTCTTAGCTTATATTTGATGATCACACAAATGTATATAAGCAAGATTTTATTTGTTAGCGCTTTAATGTGAATGTTCCACAGACCCTTGTGCAACCCAAAGGTCACAATTTAAAAACCTTGTATGCATCTGCTGCAAGCTACACCATGCAATCTGTAAGGGATACTTTGCATCTTTGTACATTCCGAGATAATTAATATAGCCTTGTAGCCCACCGTAGCGGGCTAAACCGGCTATTAAAGGCCAGCTCCTGCGTTAAAGGCCTGAGCTGAAGGTGAGGGACTTTAACAAGGGAGCAGAACTTTAATAGCCGGTATAGCCCTGCTACGAAAGGCTATAAGGCTATTAGAACATTATGCCACTAGAGGGCAAAATGTTCTAACAAACAAAACAAAGGCTACTTGAAGCTCAAGTGGATTTAAATCCCCTCGAGCTTCGAGAGGCCTTTGTAAAACATTGAAATGTTGCTCTGTGGGCCTTTATCAGCTCGTAGAAGCAGGGAGCACTCCATTGTCTTAAATGGAGCTCCTAAGATTCTAAAGTTCTAATACCAATAAATCAGTGCCCAAAACCAATTCCTCTTGCATTATGTACTCTGTTAATGGACATTGATAATGTAATTCTATATTATAAGTGCGAGGGATGGGTGGCATTTCTCCCTTATTTTAAATACAGAACACAACAGATCTTTGTCCCAGAAGTATCAACAGATACTTTATCCGTTGCCTGAAATATAAGACTAGTTTAGAAGTCAGAAGGCAGGAGGCATTTGTGGTAAACTGAGTTGCCTATTGACCTTGTATTTGGATGAGGGTGATTCCCCATTTAAACTGACTTTCAAACTGTTACAACTTGAAAAGCAATATGTTCTTGTTAACAACCAATTAGCATGCAGGCTGCAGACAAAGACGAGCAAATATTTTATTTTACAATCATTAAAATAATTTTGCAAGCCTCAACAGACGAGTGCTGAGATTTTTTTAACTTAACGCCGCTATTAAGCGTGGAACCTTAAAAAAGTTTTTTGTTCACTTAATGAAGTCAACACTGGATTACTTATAACAGTGACTACACCACAATGACCAGTGGGACAGGAACATATGTTGTTAAAATAAAATAACTGTTCAAACCCTGAATATTCCCTAGCATCGACACTGTAATAGATACAGGTCCGGGTTAACAATTGTACTCAAACATATGCCACTATATGTAACAACAATGTTATCAGTCTCCTACATAGGAGACACACCTTTGCCCAAAGTTTTCACCTCTATGGCCCGCAGACTGTAGCCCCGCCCCTTGGTACACCCTAGCCCACCACCACTTTTTGTAATGTAAACAGAACACTTCTGTACCATGCCAAATGCGCGAGGGTTTCCCAGTCATGGTGGGATCGTGCAGCTTTGGGTGAACTTCCTCTTGGGCAGCAGCCTGCCATGCTCTGCTGCCCCAAGAATTGCTGACCTCCAGTGCCACAACTTACCCATCATATTTTAAGAATTTATTGCAAATGTAGATACAACCAGGGTAAGTTTACAGTATTTCACCACCGCATGAAGAGAAATTCAAAGCATTTCAAGACACAACAGACAGAGTGGGAACAATGTGACAAGGAGAATGCATAAATGTACGAACGTCCTTAACAGCGCAACACTCACTGACACCTGTTTCAGTTTGACCCGGCGGCCGCGTCACCCTGCCGTCAGTCACTGTGACTGTGACAGCCATCCAGCCATCCAGCCAGCTCTTCTGATTAATTTATCTGAAAATAGCCAGCAGCGCAGGCAGCGCACAATTGAATAAATCATGTCGGCTGGGGTCAGGGGTTCCGAATCAATCACGTCATAGCTGTATTGTTGGGGGGCCCCCACAGTCACCTCCCAGCCTCGCTCACAGGGCCGTCAATCAGTGGTAGCGTGCGCGGTGTGCACAGCCGCAACCAATGACGGCCCTGTAATATTTTGGGCCAGCCCTCTCGCCGCCGCGTAAGCTAGCCAGCGTGACGCGCTGCACGCTCACCTCACTGCCCCTCCCGTCGTGTCGAGGAGTGAGACGACCACCACCATTCTTTTTGCCTGGCCTGGCCCTGCTCAGCTGCCCTGTGTTGCTCAGCTTTACAGTACTCAGTACTGTCTCTCTGTGGGCTGTGGCTGCGGGCGGCCGGCACTACGCTACGACAGACTGAGACATAAAATAATTCATTGAGGTGAGACTGGAGAGAATCGGGTCGGAGTCGAGTCCAGCCAGATGGGGGCCCGGGGCAGACATACCAGGGTGGTGGGGCTATAATGCATAACACCAAGGAGAGTTTGAGTGCATAATTTTAAAACTGAGATAGAAACCCGCATCTCTTACCACAACCTCATGACGTCAGAACAATATCTCCCCCAAAATTTGAGCCTTTGGGATCATGTTAAACCATGCCAATTTCTTATTCCTAACTGAAAATGTTTCCGATAAGTATACCTTATTTTAAGCACAGTTGACATAGTTAAAGGAGATGGTTAAATTCTATGCGGTGGACACACAGTTTAATTGTGAAGATAATGCTAGATATGTAGGGGTGTTAACTTGAAAGGAAATGGCTAACACAATCTGGTATGATCCGCTGTGTCTAGACACATTTTGAAGAGTTAGTCTAGCCCACAGAATAACCAAAGGACATCTTTTCAAAACCACATCCAGCTGACTCCAAGACCATACAGTGGTTCGTGGTGAGCAATGCAGAACAGATTTCCCGAGCTCAATTAAGGGCTGAAAACAAAGAACACAAATGTTACTCTACAATTATGATTTAATAATGTATTCAACTGTGTATTTATTCACTTGTGTGTTCGGGGTTTATGTAAAGTCGATACTTTTCTACTGCCTCAAGGCGCATGCTTTCAGATGGGGAGCAGGGAAGTTGTAAAGGTTACATATTTTTCATAGTTTGAGGTCTATTAATGATGATACAGGAAAGGGGGTGGTGATGAACAGAGTGTCTGAATTAAGCAGACCTCTCTTACCCAGTCCAAAGATCAGGGCTTGATCCATCACCGTTATTTATCTCACTGCCCCATCCCAGCTCAGAACCTGGCTATATGCAAATTAGTCTGTCCCTGGCCCAGTGCATCATGGGAACAGGGCAGACCAAACTACCAAGCCAATTCTTCACCAGAAAGGAGACAAGCTACCGGGGACCGGTTTCTGGCATTTCAGCCTCTTCGGCCCGGCTTGCTTGAATCCTGATGGAGCAGTGAGAAAGGGACTCATGTCTGAGTATACCCTGCCACACCTATAGTGGCCAAAAACGATACAGGAAAGGGGGTGGTGATGAACAGAGTGTCTGAATTAAGCAGACCTCTCTTACCCAGTCCAAAGATCAGGGCTTGATCCATCACCGTTATTTATCTCACTGCCCCATCCCAGCTCAGAACCTGGCTATATGCAAATTAGTCTGTCCCTGGCCCAGTGCATCGTGGGAACAGGGCAGACCAAACTACCAAGCCAATTCTTCACCAGAAAGGAGACAAGCTACCGGGGACCGGTTTCTGGCATTTCAGCCTCTTCGGCCCGGCTTGCTTGAATCCTGATGGAGCAGTGAGAAAGGGACTCATGTCTGAGTATACCCTGCCACACCTATAGTGGCCAAAAACGATACAGGAAAGGGGGTGGTGATGAACAGAGTGTCTGAATTAAGCAGACCTCTCTTACCCAGTCCAAAGATCAGGGCTTGATCCATCACCGTTATTTATCTCACTGCCCCATCCCAGCTCAGAACCTGGCTATATGCAAATTAGTCTGTCCCTGGCCCAGTGCATCATGGGAACAGGGCAGACCAAACTACCAAGCCAATTCTTCACCAGAAAGGAGACAAGCTACCGGGGACCGGTTTCTGGCATTTCAGCCTCTTCGGCCCGGCTTGCTTGAATCCTGATGGAGCAGTGAGAAAGGGACTCATGTCTGAGTATACCCTGCCACACCTATAGTGGCCAAAAACGATACAGGAAAGGGGGTGGTGATGAACAGAGTGTCTGAATTAAGCAGACCTCTCTTACCCAGTCCAAAGATCAGGGCTTGATCCATCACCGTTATTTATCTCACTGCCCCATCCCAGCTCAGAACCTGGCTATATGCAAATTAGTCTGTCCCTGGCCCAGTGCATCATGGGAACAGGGCAGACCAAACTACCAAGCCAATTCTTCACCAGAAAGGAGACAAGCTACCGGGGACCGGTTTCTGGCATTTCAGCCTCTTCGGCCCGGCTTGCTTGAATCCTGATGGAGCAGTGAGAAAGGGACTCATGTCTGAGTATACCCTGCCACACCTATAGTGGCCAAAAACGATACAGGAAAGGGGGTGGTGATGAACAGAGTGTCTGAATTAAGCAGACCTCTCTTACCCAGTCCAAAGATCAGGGCTTGATCCATCACCGTTATTTATCTCACTGCCCCATCCCAGCTCAGAACCTGGCTATATGCAAATTAGTCTGTCCCTGGCCCAGTGCATCATGGGAACAGGGCAGACCAAACTACCAAGCCAATTCTTCACCAGAAAGGAGACAAGCTACCGGGGACCGGTTTCTGGCATTTCAGCCTCTTCGGCCCGGCTTGCTTGAATCCTGATGGAGCAGTGAGAAAGGGACTCATGTCTGAGTATACCCTGCCACACCTATAGTGGCCAAAAACGATACAGGAAAGGGGGTGGGGCCAGGGACAGACTAATTTGCATACAGCCAGGTTCTGAAACTGGGATGGTGCAATGAGCTAAAAAACGGTGTTGGATCTAGCCCTGATCTCTTGACTGGGTTAGAGTACTCTGCTTAATTCAGAGACTCTGTCCATCACCACCCCTTGTTGTAAATTATTTTGTCCACCCTAAGCGTGGAAGGGTATACTCAGATGTGAGTCCCTTGCTCATTGCACCATCAGGATTCAAGCAAGCCGGGCCGAAGACGCCTGAAATGGCAGAAACCGGTCCCCGGAAGCTTGTTTCCTTCCCAGTGTAAGAATTGGCTTTTGTAGTCTGGTCTGCCCTGTTCCCATGATGCACTGGGCCAGGGACAGACTAATTTGCATACAGCCAGGTTCTGAAACTGGGATGGTGCAATGAGCTAAAAAACGGTGTTGGATCTAGCCCTGATCTCTTGACTGGGTTAGAGTACTCTGCTTAATTCAGAGACTCTGTCCATCACCACCCCTTGTTGTAAATTATTTTGTCCACCCAAAGCGTGGAAGGGTATACTCAGATGTGAGTCCCTTGCTCATTGCACCATCAGGATTCAAGCAAGCCGGGCCGAAGACGCCTGAAATGGCAGAAACCGGTCCCCGGAAGCTTGTTTCCTTCCCAGTGTAAGAATTGGCTTTTGTAGTCTGGTCTGCCCTGTTCCCATGATGCACTGGGCCAGGGACAGACTAATTTGCATACAGCCAGGTTCTGAAACTGGGATGGTGCAATGAGCTAAAAAACGGTGTTGGATCTAGCCCTGATCTCTTGACTGGGTTAGAGTACTCTGCTTAATTCAGAGACTCTGTCCATCACCACCCCTTGTTGTAAATTATTTTGTCCACCCTAAGCGTGGAAGGGTATACTCAGATGTGAGTCCCTTGCTCATTGCACCATCAGGATTCAAGCAAGCCGGGCCGAAGACGCCTGAAATGGCAGAAACCGGTCCCCGGAAGCTTGTTTCCTTCCCAGTGTAAGAATTGGCTTTTGTAGTCTGGTCTGCCCTGTTCCCATGATGCACTGGGCCAGGGACAGACTAATTTGCATACAGCCAGGTTCTGAAACTGGGATGGTGCAATGAGCTAAAAAACGGTGTTGGATCTAGCCCTGATCTCTTGACTGGGTTAGAGTACTCTGCTTAATTCAGAGACTCTGTCCATCACCACCCCTTGTTGTAAATTAGTCTATTAATGATGACATTGATTACAAATACATTGGTGTTCTGTGAAGATGGATAAGTCTTGCGAATGAAGGCCTCGGAACATTTTTCAATATCTGTTTATCAGTGGAATTCAGAGATGGTTTTACAGAGCGCCACAACGTGCAACTCGCTGCTCCTGACTGAAACAGCTCCCAAGGAGATCGACAAGTGCCTTTAATGTTGTGAACCAAGGACATTGCCTTTTATTCACATAATCACATCACATCAGTGAGGAATAATAACCATAGTTAGGCTTACATTATTATTATAGCTGCCAGTGCCAAGGTTAAGGTTTCAAATCGCTATGTGTGACCTGACGATATCTTCATAATTTCAGTGTAATTATTATGATGAGTGACTTGGATCTTACATCGGCTTTTCTTTTGACTGACTTAATAGAAATAAACTATGGCCAAGCAATCCTATTTAACATGGGAGTTGACAGAGACACAGGTTTTTACGTGAATTACATAAAGATCGAACAGCCTTGGTAAGATATGATCTTGATGGGAGTTGTACCACACCTTTTAAAGTTCAGCGGGGGAGAGACAAGGGTGTATATTATCTTCATTCCTCTTTACCCTGTATGTCAATGGCCTGAGTCAAATATTATGTGCACAATGCAAAGACATCCCAGGGGTGGAATCTCATTCCGGCACTATTGCATGCCAACGATACAGTGTTAATAGCAAGAACTGCAGTCGGCTTGCAGCAGCTTCTCAAGTCCGTTTTTACTTTTATGAATAGTTAGGATTTAAGTATCAAGTAAATAAAGCACATAGATTGGTTATGGGACTTAGGGGCATTAGAGTGACATTTCAGCTACTATGAGTGACACTGTCTTGCAAGCAGAATATCATACATGAAGACGAGCGAAGGAAAGTTATAAATATTTGAAATTAGACTCACTTGAGCATAGAGAAACTCTGAGAAGATCTTAAAACTGCTGCAAATGCCCGAGATGGCTGACTCACAATTACGAACTAAATTATCAAAATCATGTCACACCTAGCAATCTGAAACATTGCCAGCTATGAAAGAGGGTGGGCATCACTTCACATGACAAAGCTTTGAAGACCATGCCCATACTTACATTTTCATAAATGTGTCGATAGGAAGTATGCATAGCTGCCAAGGTTTCAGATTGCTTATGTGTGACATTATTATAATTTCAGTGTAATTATGAGTGACATTCAACGACTATGAGTGACACTTTTTCACGAGTAAAATCTAGCAATGATGACGAGGGAAACATATAAGTATCAATTACATCCATTTGAGCAACGAGAAGCTCTAAGAAGATCTTAAAACTGCCGCAGAGCACCAGAAATGGAATGGTGCGGTAGGTAGGACCCGACTGTACCAAATGGGATGTGATAGCCCCAGTGCGGATAATCTCAGCTGCATGCTAATAAATTATGATAGTTACTTAATCACGATAGCCGACTCACAGTGCTGCCAAGTTTTCAGACTGCATATGTGTTTCAGTGGACTTGTGAGTGACATTAAACAACCAAATATGTGGTGACACTTAGAGTAGCACTTTTTCTCATGTAAACCCAAGCAATGATAAGTTAGATAAATAACAGAAATTATATCCCGTCGAGCAATGAGAAGCTCTAAAAACATTTTGAAACTGCTGCAAAAACACAGAAATGTAAAGTCACTAACGTACTGCCCCTTTCAAGAATGACCGACCTGTGAAACAATTGGGGCCCCATGATATTAAACAATAAGTCTTTGAAGGCAATACAAATACACAAGTGAGTATTACCCCGTTTCCCTTTGTGACACACACTCGGACATCTGCAGTGATAGCATTAACCTATGAGGCTTCATAATGTTATAGCGCATTTCCCATTGATTACTATACTTGCATTTATCTTTCATTATAATATGCAAGCGGCGTTAGTTTACATGCAGTTAGCTGAATGTGAAAGAGCAACTTTTTCAGACATGTCTTTCCTCAACCCTCCCCATCTCCCCCCACGCTCTCATATTGACTTTATTGTACTAAGGTGTGCTCGGTCGAGCAGGACTGTGGGACACCCTCTCCCCCCCACCGCATCAGGCACGTGGCTTCACAGATGTTAGACCAGGTCAAGCAGCACTGAGGGATCTGGCATGGACGAGATTGGTGCCCCTTGTCTGCTCTGTCAGTGGCAGCCACAGCAAAGGTTCTGTGACTGCCTGAGGCCCCCAATAAACCAATAAAACTACCCTGATGTGTCTTGAACTCTTATATCATGCATATGAAACCCTCTATTTCCAGCTGCTTTGTTGCACAGAAATGTTAAGTTTTATTAATCTAGCTCTATCACATCTACTTTATTGACCTCTGAAAGATTAGATGCTGAGTCAGCCCCGCACAGATTCAGACTATATTTGCATGTTCCACCAATGAGCTGCAAAACTGACCATTTTCACAAAACATAAACTGAATTGCCACTAGGCACCTAAATATTACTTGGAACGGTGCCAATTTGTCCCTAGTTTATTTGTATGGCCAGAGATACGCTCAATTGAGCAGGCTTGCACCGGGGAACATGACATAAGCCACTATGTGCTTTAAGCGCGAAAGTGCTGCCAGGGCACAAAAACGGTGCTTAAACATGACAGACAACACAGCCCCCTGAAATAGCAGTCTGTGCCCGGACACGGAAGCGTGAGCCCTTCCAACTGTGAGGGGTTCACTTGACGGGCAGCCCTTGCATGAGTCATCGCGCCACTCAGCCAAGCAAGATACACAAATAAAACTGCACAACTATAAGGAAACACATGCACAAGTTTAGCTAAACTTGCTGCCTAATGCGCTGCGAGTGCTGATAATGAACCACTCTCTAAAACAACAGAGACGCTACTGGTCATATCACACAGTAAGCTGTTCTCTGTATGTTTTTATTTTATTTAAAAAGGCGAGTACAGACCTCACTCATGGCCAATACTTTTTACAACAATAAAAAGTCACTTTTACAGAATAGGGTTTTTAATGGGAAGTTCCGCGCTGCCTGCGTGATGATTTTGACACTGTTACTGGACTCTGTACAGTCGGTCAGATGGTTCGTGTGTCTATGTGTGGCGGGGGCGGGAGGGGGGTGGGGGAGGCGGGAGAGGGGACGGGGTCCACTTGATGGTGGGTGAAAACAGTCACTCTTGCTTAGCCCCATCTGCATCACGCCAACTAATCATCGCTCCCTTACAGAGGCCTAGTTTTTTCTTGATGGAAAAGCCCCTGACTCACTCAGTGCCGTTATCCAAGCTGCTGAATCCTTGTGCAACACAGGTGTGGAAAAGGCACCAACACGGTCACGCTATTAATACAATTTAAAAGCGCATGATTTTGCAGAGATACCTCACGAGGCACAACTTACTTTTCGAGTGTCTCATTGCTGACTGCTCAAATGGGTGTAATTACACACACATTGTTTTTATTAGGAATATCATGAGTGCATGTAAGCCCATTATGAGATTTAACAAACTGGATTTTGCTTTGGAGTTGTGATAAAAAAGTGAGGCAATCCCAATGCAATATCTGGGCCTCAACTAATATATTTTTTTTTTAAACCCTTCCACAAAGAAATTGGCAACAACGAGAAGCATGTTGGTAGATCTTTTATGCTTAATTGGTTACAAAGTCTGCATTTCCTAATATTTTTATAGGGTTAAGGCATCTGCTTCAGAGGTGCCTAGTAACTATCAGGGAATAACAATTGGTGAGATAACCCTGGAGGTTAAAGTATTTCTTGGAGAAATTTCTTTTTTGTGTAGTCTCAGATCTCACTCGAAGTTGTATAGAAGGTTAATTAATGTGCCTGCAAAGCACATCATGTAATATGCAGGTGACATATTTTGTTTTAATGTAGCTAGGTAAGGTTACTGTTTTTAACACAGTCAGATCCTTTTGTTACTTGCAGTTTATAAATAGTAAGCCTTTTAATATAGCACAGTGAGCTATGTAGGATATGTGACTGCTACTACTTTTAACCCTCTTTGACTCATGCAACAACACATCTTGTTCACTGATTTACACGCTTGCATGATTTATTTTCAATCTGTATGTGTTATTAAAATCGCTCTGACACTCTGCATTGGGATGTGTAGCGTTATAAAAGAAAGTTAAATAGTACTATTTAAATTGTGTGTAAATACTGGGACAGACCAACACATCTGAGATACTTTCAGTACATGCACTTACATAAAGGGGCCTAACAAAGTCAAAAGCGTGCTTCTTAAGTACCTGTGAAGAGATAACCAGCTGTATGCTTTTGTCTCCGTTGTATTGACATTTAAGTGTGATGTTCCAGGCCACTTGATCAAAAGGAGGCCTAATGACCCCTTAACTGAGCCGCGCTCTGACAGCTGGGACGTGATGTGACGCCCCCCTCTGTATGGTACTCAACGTACAGGCTGTGTCAGATAACAAGACAGTGAGGGTTACAAGGTGTAGGAGTCGCATGCCCTTCTTGCCTCACTTTATTTTATTGCAATTGAAATGGAGCAGACTACAAGCTAACATTTTGAAATTGGATGTATTTATCCGTTATTCTTTTTATTATGAATATCTTTTTCTTATTCTTTCAAGCTTAAAGATGAAGCGAATAAAAGAAAGTGGTGCAGCCTTTAGAAAAAAAGAAAAAGGTCAGAGAGGAAGAATTAAAAAAGTATGAAGGTTCACTACTGAAATACCTCAGTCACGAAACAGAAAGTACTAGTACTACTACTACTACTGTTACTGAAGCAGTTTCTGATTTTGAAGTCAATCCATCATTAAAGTCAAGTGATCCTTCAACTTCAACAAGTGATAAGGGGTTCCAGCTGTTGACTTAAAAGATGTTGGTCTTCGGCCATGTAAGAAGATTAAAGATGACACACGTATCTTGCTGGTACAACTAGGGTCGTCTGTGGTTCAACATCTAGATTCTGATTTTGGTGAAACAGAAAGTACTAGTAATACTACAGTTACGGAAGCAGAAACTACTAGCACTACTACTGTTACTGAAGCAGTTTCTGATTTTGAAGTCAATCCATCATCAAAGTCAAGTGATCCTTCAACTTCAACAAGTGATAAGGGGTCTGATGGACAACAAATTCCAGCTGTTGACTTAAAAGATGTTGGTCTTTGGCCAAGTAAGATTAAAGATGACACACGTATCTTGCTGGTACAACAAGGGGCGTCTGTGGTTCAACATCTAGATTCTGATTTTGGTGAAGTGATTCGTGAGGGTGCTTTGATCAAAGGACGAACCAGAAAACTTACACGCGAGTGGTTTTTCCAAACTCTGCCAAATAATGAAAAAATGTTGAGGTCATGGTTGGTGTACTCTCCTTCAAAGAAAGCTCTTTACTGCTTTTGTTGTAGACTATTTGCTGACAGAAGTCATTCGAATTTTGATTCTGCAGATGGATTCAACACGTGGTGGAAACTGAATCTCAGAATTTTCGATCATGAATCTAGTGTTGCCCAGGTTCGATGTTTCACACAATGGAAGGAGTTGGAGATTAGAATCCGATGTGGAGCTACAATTGATAAAAAGGCACAAGAACAAGTTGAAAACGAAGTAAAGAAGTGGAGGGAGATACTTTCAAGATTGTTGGATATCATTAGATTCCTAGCTAAACAAAATTTGGCTTTACGGGGTCACCGAGAAGGAATTAATTGCAAGACTGATGATGAACCAGAATCAACAGGAAATAGAGGAAATTTTCTAGAATTAGTTCATTTGTTGGCAAAATACGATCCAGTGCTACGTGAGCATACAGTAAGAATTAAGCTGGGAAAAAAGTATGCTAAATCATATATGTCGCCTACTATTCAGAATGAGTTTATAGAAATTTTGGGAGAAAAAGTAAGAAGCAAAGTTATCGAGCAAGTGAAAGAAGCAAAGTATTTTTCTATGATGTTCGACAGCACCCCTGATATTTCTCATAAGGATCAGACGAGCCAAGTTTTACGATACGTTATGATCAATGGAAATAAAGTGATGTTTGTGGAATCATTTGTCGATTTCATTGAAACTAAAGGTAAAAACGCTGAGAATATTTAAACTATGATTTTGTAGAATTTAGAAAGCAACGGAATTGATATTCAAAATTGTAGAGGACAGGCATATGATAATGCTGCTGTGATGGCTGGTCAACATACTGGCGTTCAAAGACGCATCAGAGAAATTAATGGAAAAGCAGAATTTGTTGCATGTACAAATCAGTCGCTGAATTTGGCTGGTTTACATGCAGCTTCTGTTGCTGTGAATAGTGTTACCTTTTTTGGAACTGTGGAGCGTTTGTTCACGTTTTTTTCTTCCTCGACCCATCGCTGGGATATTCTGACTTCAGTCACTGGTCAGAGTGTCAAGCGTGTAATAGAAACTCGGTGGAGTGCACGTGGAGATGCTGTGAGTGTTGTAAAAAAGAATTACTCAAAAATCTTAAGTGCTGTAGAATGTTTAACTGGTGAAGAAGAAAAAAGAGTTACCAGGTCAGCCGCTGGTGTGCTGCTTGTTGCTTTACAATCTTTTTCCTTCCTGTGCTTTCTTGGACTGTGGGAATCTGTCTTTGTAGAAATTAACGACACTCAGGTCTACCTCCAAACCAAAGGATTGAATATACAACAATGTGACATAAAGCTCAATGCTTTAAAATCATTGCTAACTGAAAATAGGTGTGAATTAGTTAACAAATCAGTAGCTTACGCCAAAGAAATTTGTGATGATCTTGGGATAGTCATGGATCGTCGGTGTAGAAAGAAGAAACTAATGGCAGGTGAAGAATCACGAGGTGCTGAATTGTCATACGAAACTGAGTTGAGGAGAGAAATGTTTTCTTCACTGGACAGAGTGATACAAGAAATCACCACAAGATTTCAACTTCATATGCTTTCCTTACTCCATCAAATTCTTTGGATGATAAATACGAATGTCAACTAAATCATTATCATGATGACATTAACGAGGAAGAGTTCCTGGTTGAGAGAAAAAGACTTCAGAGTTTTATTTCTGTTGCTGCTACGCAACACGAAACAGAGACATGGAAGGACAGTCCCCTTGAACTTTTGCAGTTTATACTAACATACAGTCTTGAGAACTCTGTTCCAAATATTGTAATACTACTGCGAATTTTCCTTACAATTGCTGTAAGTGTTGCTAGTTGTGAAAGAAGTTTTTCTAAACTGAAATTGATTAAGAATTAGTGTTCTTCACTGTGCTACTGTGTATGATCATAAATGCTTTACACACTGCCTCTGAGATAAGCCTAGCTGCTCGTGCTACGTTACCACAGGGTTGAGCAGGGGTGATCAAAGGGTGTAGCCCCCTTACTCTGACTTAGGAAGAAGGGTCCCCACTTGGACAGTGGCCAGCCATTGCCAACTAGAGACCCCCATTTCTAACAAACAACCATTCCGATTTTGAGAGGAGTACACATCTCAATGCTCATTAGATTCCCCATGTTAGACTAATGTTCTGATTTGTTACCTTTGCCTCAAATTGTAAAGCGCTCTGATATCCTTTGGGTTCAAGTTTGCGCTATATAAAACTTTATAAATAACTAAATGTAACTTTCATGATCGAGGTAACTTAGCAGCAATACTACGTGTCTCTCCTCGGAGACTCGGACATCTTTCAAGTACTCACCGTCCTTTTTCCCCAGCACCCATCCCCCCCCCCCAAGGGGCGGCAATCTGAGGGGTAGCCCCGGGCGCCACAAGCTCTAGCTACGCCAGGATTGGTTGGAGCAGGATAACCCAGTGCTTATTTTGAGGCTGAGGGCTTGTGCCCTGTTTTACAGCACTGGGATTGCAGGCTTTGAAGTGCAAATGACAGATCTGTAATGCGCACTTGAAGCAGTCATCCTGCAATACACAGGAATCTGTCTGCCCCGCCCCCACCATAACACTTGTGCTAGCACAGCTGGCGGCAAACAGAAAAATAAAATGCTATGGTAATGACCATTTTATTATTATTCGGTGTGTACCTTTTGCGCTCGTAGCAGACGGGGCGTTGCTCTTCCGCTTTAATGGAGGACCCTCCGCTGTACACGATGCAGATGTGCAGGGTCCAGGGCTGTGCCAGACATGCGGGCATCTGGAAAGGCAGCCACAGCATCCTCAGTGCTACCCGGAGTCCGTGGCCAGAGCTATATCGAACTAGCTGGGGAAGCGGCAGCTCTTGCCCTGTAACACCTCTGTCCCAAGCCAAATAAATGAGAGAGGGTTTCAAAATCGCGGTTGGATCTTGCAGACTTAGGTAAACTTCCTCTGGGGCAGCAGCATAAAGTGCTCTGCAACCCCAAGAAGTGTTGCACGCACAGTGCTTAATTTGTGCCGGTGCTTTCCGGTGCTAAGCACCGGCACTTAATTTCCAGGGCCGGGTCTACACATGATGTTGGCTGTTCACTAAAATCACACAGGTCTCCCCGGTGAAGAGATGGTATTGCACGCGATTGTGTGTAAAATTGTGCAAATTGGATCCGCAGCAGCAGCCCGCCTCAGAGGCAGACTGCCACACTTAGAAACTGCCAGGGCCGGAGGGCCTCTGCTCGTCGTAAATTACAGGGTCATCGCTCCAGCGCTGTGGCCTGCACACTGCTCCCGTGGTGATTGCAGCTGCGCCACTGCTGCTACAATGTATCCTATTCCGATGCCCGCGGCGCCACTGAGGCAGGATGTTATGCAAAGGAATAAGCCCGGGGTGGCGCAGGGGGGAGGAGCGGGGGTGGGGGGGGAGTCCTCACCTCCAGTCATGTTGCCAGAGCGAGAGCCGGAAGTTTGCTAAGAAGGCAGCAGGCTACAAGAAGCGTTTGGGTATGGGGAGAGAAGGATTAAATATAGGAAGAAGTTACTGGTCTTTCAAGGGCACCGGTATGTGGCTGAATCTGACCTAGGCCTTCCAGACTCTGAGGTATTGGTCTGTGACTGACCGAACTAGGGGCACTCGCGTGAAACATGATCTATGGTAATCCAGTTCTGACTACGGACTATCAAGAGGATGTGGGCAGGCAAGGGCCTGACAGACACTGCCCCAGCCCTTACGCTTTTATAAGGTAAGACTGATGTGCCTGTTTCTGCCCCAGTCTGATCTTCCTGTGAAAGACACCCCGCCAACAATGTTGGACTAGGAGTAAGGGACCTCACCCTCCGCTTTTACTGCCTGGTATTTTCTAACTGTGGATCGTAGAAAAGTAAGGACTGCGGGACTCGTCATGTGGGCCCGGGACCCTAGCATCGTAGCCAGAGTGGTTATTAGGGGCGAGGCTGTCTCTGTGTCTGGTGGAGCTGCTGCTCTCTGTGCAACCCGGGCAGCTTTCAACTTTATATCCAGGACTCAGACCGAGCCATCTGTTGCCCCCACACCTCAGCGGCTGCCTTTCATCCAGGCCCCCACCCCCTGACTTAGCCTGTCTGACACCTGGAGCACTCGCCTTGTCTAGTCCAATCCACAGTCAGCGGGGCTCCCCCAGCCTGACAGGAAGAGCCCCCCTAACCTAGCCAGAAGGATATCTCCTGCCTCTGAAGGGTGTAGGGAGCAGGAGACACCAAGGACCGAGGGCTGCCTCTCTCGAATTCAAACGGCGTTGGCACCGGGCTCTGAGCTATATAATACTATACTGCTAATACTGATATAGCGCTGACTTTTAAAATTTAGAATCGTGAAATAGTGGTGCCACTGCCAGGTACCTATTGTTAATTCTGACCTCTTACGAAATATGATCCCGTGCCTATCATTACAGTTACATAGAAGTACACACCCACTTCCTTTAGGCATTTCACGAGTATGGCCTCTTATGTCCGGGCAGTATTGTAATGTCTAATTCGAATTGGACAGAGCGCGGTTGCACTGTCCAGATCTAACGTTTCCAGTGTTTAAATCAATCCAGAACAGCGCTCGGCAGGACTATGCCAAAATAACTCCGAACCCTGCTTCAAAAACCCAGGTACGAAACTAACAAGAGTAGCCAGAATCTCCACTTTGAAGCAAGCAAACACAACACACCTTTGAAGAGCTCAGTTCACCATTTCTTCCCTCCATTTATCCACCATCCTTACATCCGCCCACGTACCCATTTATAATCGTCTCTCACTTCCAGCCCTCCTTTGTATTACCTTTCCGTTCACCCTTTCATTCATTCATTCATCTTTTGATCCATCTATCAATCATATCCATTCATCCTTTTGCCCATGTGTTAATCTATTCATCCATCTATCCGTCCATTCTTCCTCCTATCATACCTTTCTATCTGACCACCATCCTTCACCTATCTATCCATCCTTTGATTTTGCATCCAATCTACTCTGCCCCCCATGTGTCCATCATTGCACCATTCAGCCCATCCATCCTTCCATCCCACCAACTAACCATTTAGCTATGCTTTCTCCCTTGCGCCCACTTTTCTATCCACTCATTAAATATCCATCCTTTTACGTGTCCACACATCATCCTTTCATTCATTCAGTCTCCCATTCTTTCCACGTGTATGCATCTTTCTTTCTTTTCTCCCTTCCACATTATTTTCTTTCTTACCTTTATTTCTCCTGCTTCCTCTTTATATTTGCCTCCCTCACTCTCTACCCCATTATCACAATTTCTCTTTCTCTGTCACTCTACATGGCCTCATTCTTGTCAGCCTTTGGCCCATACCCCTCCTCTCTGTGATGATGTTCCCTTCTATATCCTTGCTGCCAGACGCCCTGCCACGTTGTCCATCAATGCTGGTACAGTTTTGTTGCATGGTATAGTGTCCGAGACACTGATTCCTTACAAGAAGGCCTGGCCTGAATTTAAATTAAGCAGTTATTTCAGTAATTCTGCGTTATACTTTGCATAATTAAGCCACCCCTACCACGATGGGTGCTTAGCTGGGAGTTGTGGTGATAAGCCCTGCCCCAGAGATGCGTATATGAGATCAGAGCTGTACTGTGTCTGGAAGTCAACAACACACCCCGGCTGAATGCCTATATGTGACATTTCCATGGTTTATGGCGTGGATCATGGATGCTTATGTGTGCCATTTTCACGATTTTTGGCCTAGCCCTGGCCTGGATGCTTATGTGTGACATTGTCATGGATTATGGCATGCTTTCTGGCCTGAGGGCTTAAGTAAGACATTTCCACTGTTTATGGCTTGGGTGCTTGCTTATGTGTGACATTTCCATGGTTTTTATGGCATGGGTGCTTATGCATAGCTGCCAAGGTTTCAAATTGCTATGTGTACCATTTCTATAATTTAAGTGTAATTATGAGTGACATTTCAACCACTATGGGTGACACTGTACTCGCAAGCAAAATCAAGCAGTATTGACAAGGGAAATTGATATAAACATTAGAAATGACACACATATTGGAGGAACAAGAAACTAAGAAAATCTTAAAACTGCTCCAAATCACAGAAATGAAAGGGCACTAACCTAGTGTCCTTGTACAGTGATCATAATTTTGGGAATATGCAGTGCATCATGGGTACAGTCAAGTGCTTTCAACAGGGACATTTAACCTCTCATCTGTGTGAAATCACTGTGGTAGCGTTAATTTTATAATACATACTTCTGTCTCTAGTAAAGTCACAACATTTCACTGGTGCACCTAGGTAGGAAAAAATAATATTAATGCAGCTGCCGATGTCCTTGAGAAGTTTCTCTATGTCTCACTCACTGGCTCAGCCGGTAGTGAAGTTAATCTGCCCCCAGTCACCTTGCTGGTGAGGAGCTCTGAATACAAAACTAGTCACAGTGGCACAGCTGTGATAGTGTGCGAGCGCCTGCCCTAAACACCACCAGCTCAGGCTCTGCTGGACGCAGAGTTCTAGAGTTGCCAGGTGTGTCGACAGGAACACTTAGTGAGGGCCCCGGCTGGGGCACAGGCTGAAGGAGGAAATAAGAATCAGAAGTACTAGTACCTACTAGTACTTGTAACTACACTAACCTAGTCACATAGCTCAAAACTGTAACAGCAATCTATACACGGCAGCTGCAGAGCAGTGTTTAAAAAGATGTCATTGATAAGTATAGTTTAGTTAATAGATTACCTGCTCTTTCAGGCACCGCACTTAATAATTATTCATGATCGTCACTGGGCAACTGAGCCTGGATGCGGCCCGGTAGGCTTGGTCCCTCCCAGTCGCATGATATATTACTGCCACCGAAGTGCCATCAGTTATGCTGCGCCTGCAACCAGTGAGCACAGCAGCTTGCTGCACCCACTCTCACTGCGACTGCCCCACCGGCGCTGCCTCGGTTTCCCTGACTCATGAGCCAGCCTCTCTGGCTCTGTCTTTGGCTGAGTGGTGCAGATGGGATCCAATACCACTATGTGTAATATTTCTATGTGTTCTGGCCTGAGGACATGTGTGACATTTTAAAGGTTAATGGCTTGGGTGCCAGTTGAGGGTGTGGGTGGAGCCAATAGATGAAGTGGGTGGAGCTAGTGAAGAAGTGGGTGGAGCCGGGGAAATGGGTGTGGCCTCCGACAAACATTTGAGCACCTGGACTTCAAATTTTACAAATTAAGCACTGTGCACGCACGATGAGGATGTGCAGGGTCTTGGGCTGTGTGGGACATGTGAGCGCTTAGCGAGACAGCCACAGCATCCTCAGCATGCCCCGGAGTCTGCGGCCACAGCCATCTCAAACTGGCAGAGGAAGTGGTGGCTCTTGCCGGGTTCCCAGCAGTTCATCTTCTCCCGACATGCGCTCCAGCGGTTTAACGTGTGGCAGGACCGGTCACTCATTTTTAAAAAAACTAGTACAGAAACAATGGCTTAAAATGGTCACTGCATATGTTTAGGAGTACTCGGTCGCTGCTCTTGGGGAGAGCTAAACTCGGAAGAGGCATGACGCATGTATGCCATGGACAAATGGGGAGTACAAATAATTGAGCGATGATGAAGCCAGCACATGGGAAGCCTAAAAGTAGATACACCATGTGTCTTCGAGACGGAGCATGGGTGCGTCTACGCAGAGACCTAATAATTTACATAAGCACAAAAATATTGAGGCTATTTAAGGCAAAGCATTGATTGGGGGCACTTTTAGGTCTTCGTATGAGGGGGCCAGGAGATGTTGCAGTATTTACTGCCGCTGGTAAACACTGACACTGCAGGTTGCAATATACACTGAGCGTGCTAAAGAGGGCTGGCTTTAGTGCTGATGGCGCCCTGTGTGACAATAATTGTTGGTGCCCCCCCAATCACCTCCTTCTCCACGGATCCCCTCACTACCACTCTTTAACAGTGCCTCCCAAGTCTTTATAAGCACTCTCTCTCATTGTTTTTGTTTGTTTTATAGCACCACTCATACCAGTGTAAGGTGTCAGAGCACTTTACATCACATACACATGACAATGAATCATAAGTGCGTAAATCAGTGTATAGAAAATTTTACATCAGATAGACAAGGTGTAGGGTTCACAAGTCTTCCCTACAAGTAGAGAGTGCAGTTTAGAGTGCTTGGTATGGAGAAGCACAAGCTCATAATTGATTTCTACCCAAGAGAACCCTTTTTGCAACATTAGGATAATGAAAGGCTGGGGGGAAATATAAAAACTCTCGAATCTAAACTTTGCAGTTTGCATGCAGCTCTTTGATGATAGTTAAAAGTTCACTGTTCTGTATTAGGATTAAAGGGCCAGATGTAGGACACCAAATACCGGCCGGTATTTGGTGTTTGACATGTAGGGGGCCTTAGATTTACAGAATCTGTATATTTACAGATTCGGTAAATTTACCGATTCTGTAAAATACCGAATCGGTAAATATACCGAATCTGTAAATCCAGATGTAGGTGGCACTTCAAACAGTGCCACAGGCCATTACCGATTCGTTATTTACCATGTAATACTATTGCATGGCAAATAACGAATCCCTGTGTACATGCACATCTGTGCATGTACACCTGTGCCATGTGGCACACATACATGCCCTAAGGGCGTGTATGTGTGTCACATGGCACACAAGCCAAAATCAGGGGTGCAACAGGGTGTCAAAGTGACACCCTGTTCCCCTTGCAAAATCGGTAATTTTACCGAATCGGTATTTACCGATTCGGTAATTGACATTGATTCCTATGGGCCTAATCATACAGATTCGGTAAAAATTACCGATTTTTTACCTACATCTGATTTACCGAATCTAGAATACCGAATCGGTAAAATTCGGTATTCTAGAGTCGGTAAATCAGATTTACCTACATCTGGGCCAAAATGTATAAACTGCAAGTAACAAAAGTAGCTCTCTGACAGAAGTAGTAACCACTGACCTATTTGCTTTGTCACCTCCAGTGCCAGAGTCGGCTCGAGGGCAGTGAGATCGGTGGCACCGCACCGGGCGCTAACTTTGGGGGTGGGGGTGGGGGTGGGGGTGTGCTGTGTTTTCAGGTACAATATGGTTATAAAAGTACCCGCTGCCACGTTCCTTGCCTTCGGTAATTTTCAGGCATCCATAAAAATGTCCAGTAACCCTGGTGATTGATGGACTTGTTGCAAAGAGATTGGAGTTTTTGTCTAGTGGACGTTTTGACTCATCCACAAATACCCCCATTCCAAGCTTTCCTTTGGAAATGAGGAATTATATACAGAATGTGATGTTTTCTGAGCACATTTGAATATATTGGTATGCACCATGTTTTTCACCCGCTAAATATTGGCAAGTTTAACCTCCTGAAATTTATCAGAGTTAAAGTGGAGGGGTACAGTGATTATCAAAGTACTCAAAATACTGATCGCTGACGAAACTGAGCAATTTGACCCAAGGGGGTTGGAAGTGATGGTATACTAGAAAGAAAATAACAAGGGGTGGCAAGAAATAATATGTGTCCCAAAGGCTGACTGATGTGCCATCAGCATCCTGAGCAGGAAGTGACTGAAAGAGAGTTTACCTAACTCGTACATAGCCTACCTTTGCCCATATGAGCCATTTGAATCACCACTGTGCCCTGATAGCCTGGCTCAGGAAAATAATTCGAGTCTCATTGCTCATCAAATATTCTGTGCATTGTAATTTCCGCAAACATTATTCAATTGACCATACAAAGTGCCATAAGGTGGTCGCTGTCAAAACTCCTGCATGGCACTGCACGCCGACAACCTTTGGCTGTGCACCACTAGTCCTGTGCACAGGCTGTTGTTTAGACAAGCAGCCTTAAACTAAAGTCCACTATGCTGTGTACGGGAGCTGTGCAGAGGGCGTGTTGGAGCAGCTCCGGTCCTCGCATACCTCCGCTCTAGAAATGCTTCCACCTCTAGTCATGCCTGGCGTCATGAGGGAGGGCTGAGAGCTCAGGTATTCAGACAGCCCTTCATCTGCAGAGAATGTGCCCGGGAGGCTTCGAGGCAGCTGTTTGACTGGGCAGTCCGGGTATTCGCTCAATAAGAGAAACCCCCAGTGGGCCCTGGAGAGCAGAAGCGAGGCTGACATTTAATGAAAGCAAGGGGGATACATTTTCAGAACTGCTGAGAAGACACAGCACACTCAAGGTACCAAATATGACGAGGCAGCGCCTGGATCCAGTCAATAATTGTTCTTAGCGCTTATTGAAGCACGACTGTAAAACAAGCCTTGGCAAAGCACTGACGCATTAAAGTGAGTATCTCTGGTACAGCCATTGAATTTGCCATCGTTTGTTTTAAAATATGTCTGATGGCATCCTCTTTAGCAAGCTGCACTAAATGCCACTGAAACTTCAGCTTATCTTGATAAACATTAAAGCTATTTGTTCAATGTACAAGGTTGCCCTGCCTCAGATTACATGTATGTATGGATGTATTGGTATTTATATAGTACCAACCTAGCTAGGAAGCAAAAGTGTTCTGTACATTACATGGGGGTGGTTGGGAGATGGTCTTATATCACGTACATCAAGTGGGTATTACAGAAATAAAACATTTTGGCACAGGGAGATTAAGTGATTTGCCTAGATTCACATGCTGCTGGACCTAGTGCAGAGGCCTAGGTCCTTAGTTTACAAGATCAGCTGCTCTACCCAAAAGGCCATATGTACATCTTTAAATTGTAAAAGATCGAGACCCAAGATACTAACACCTATCTGCTTAATATTAGTGCATTTAAAGAGCATGAGCATCCAGATATAGCATTCAAAGCAGGTGTCCTCATGTCACTGCTTTCTTTATTTCTATAACTACGTATCAAGAGAGAGAGGACCAGAAAGCTAGTCCTTATCCCCGGGGTTTATATAATGTTAATCAAAAGAAGACTAGCTTATGAATTTAGGAATAGAAAAAGGGGGTAATGACTCTGGTATGTTTTGTCATGAGAGCATCTGGTTGGTATGCTCATGAAGCCCTCACCCACCAACCTAGTTGGTGGCATGCTTCATCATTGGGCCCACCCAGTGACACCTAGCGTGTCCCGGGTGTGCTTCGACGCCTGATTACAGCGGAGCTGGTATGTCGCTGAGTGTGCGGTGATGAATGTCGTGAATGTGACGTTAAAACGGCTTGGCGATGGTCCCAGTACCCGTGGGTGAAATTAGACTTTAATACCTGGGCCACCGTCAGCGGTTAAAAATAAGGCTGTGGGATGTTGGTGGCAAGTTACGACCTCCTACATCCATGGTAAGTCAACATGTTTCAGCCAGTGCCTTATATATAAGCTGGCTTTCTTCAGGACTAAGTAAAATAAAGTGTATGTGATTTAAACTAGTGGGTGTGTTATTCAGACTATGTGTATACACGCCCTAAAGTGTTTATCTATACGTGAGAGGGGGGATTCCCTTCTCTAAACACCTGTACATGTAACAGAAAAGACAAAGACAGAACATACAGGGGGAAAGGAAGAGTCAATTCAATGTACTGCATTGTTTACATCTGAAAGCCGGCTTCATAGCGGTAATTGTGCAGGCTGTAGGCGGCTATTGGTGTAATGGTATTGGTGGTACCATTAAGGTGAAGTTCGCACTGGTAGTTCCGGAGTGGAGTGGCTAAAACACGGTAATAACAGCCATAGTGCATATCTGTGAAGAAAAGACGCAAGGTTGTTGCTTACGCTAGTTTAAGCAGCATTGTGCTTCATGGTTTGTGAAGAGGCAGGGGGTTGACCCTGTAAAGAACAAAGGTAATTGGCCACTGTGGTTAGTAGACCTGTAAAGGAGAGAAGGTAGCGCTTACCCGTGGTCGTGATGGTTGTTCAGCAATACTCACAGCTTTTCTGGTTAGGATCCGCTCTGGACCTGTTGTGCCTCCTTCTCAAACCGGTGCAGAGTGGCCCGTATCGCCGAGCGTTTTATACCAAAGGTAATTGGTTGATTGTTGGCATCTGTGTGAGGGAGGACAGGGTAGACAGACTCAAACTGTTGAGTCATGGTGCTAACGCAGGCGCTCGGCTGCTTTCTGTTGTACACGAGTCGCGTTCGCGCATGCGTGTTGCTGCTGGTGACACTGCGCATGCGCGGGCGTAGGTCTCTTCTCTGCGCATGCGCATTGTAGGAAGCGCGTGTGGGCCTTAAACTGAAATCTTACTTTGAGAAACCATCCCCCGAAACTGATCAACCCAACGATAACCCCAATATCACGCGTCTCAGAATCAAATCTACATTTGTCCCGCCACCTTCCACCATCCCCTCAGAAATCACAACATTTGAACAAGCGGTATACAATGACATAGAGAAACTCAGCTCCACCAACGGCTTCAACAATTTATCCTGGGAAGACAGGAAAACCATACAACGCCTACAAAACAACCCCGCTATTGTCATAAAACCAGCGGACAATGGAGGAGGCATTGTCTTACAGGACAAAACTGACTACGACGCAGAGTGTCGCAGATTACTGAGTGACAATAGGAACTACCGTCAACTAGACCATGACCCCACAGAAAGACTACGGACAACAATCCATGCCCTAGTCAAGAGGGCTGCTGATGCCGAACACATCTCCAAACAGGAAGCTGACTACCTATGTCCTGCACACATCAGAACCCCCTACTTTTACACGGTACCCAAGGTCCACAAGGGCAAGACCCCCCCTCCAGGCAGACCTATCGTGTCAGGCATAAACTCCCTGTTGGAACCACTATCACGGTACTGTGATTTCTTCTTGAATCCCCTAGTGCAAGGAACACCAACCTATATAAAAGATACCAAACACCTCCTACAGGTAATCAATAACATGGAGTTCAACATTGACACACAACTTTTGGTAGGGCTAGATGTGGAGAGCCTGTACACCAGTCTCCCCCAGGACCCGACTTTGGCTGTCCTCCATGATATTCTACAGGAATCCCCCTGGCCTTATCAGACTCCGAGGGACTTCATACTAGCATGTGCAACCGTGGCTCTCAAAGAGAATTACTTTGAATATGAAGGTACTTTCTTTTTGCAAACAAACGGAACTTCTATGGGCAGCGTCTTCGCCCCGAGCGTGGCGGGATTGTATGTACACAACTTTGAACGCACCCATATTGCCACTAACACCAACCCCTTCAGCCACCACATCTTGAACTGGCACAGGTACATAGATGACATTTTAGTCATCTGGCAGGGATCCCAGATTGACTTAGACAGATTCATGTCCTGGCTTAACGGAAGGGACCCATATCTGAGGTTTACCAGCACATCTAGTAACCAACAGCTCCCATTCCTGGACCTAGATATTAGAGCCAAAGATGGGACATTGGTCACCACAACCTATTACAAACCCACTGCAAGGAACTCATTGCTCCATTTCACGAGCTTTCACCCCCGCCCACTTAGAGAGAACCTACCATATGGCCAGTTTCTTCGTATATGTAGAAATTGTACCAGTATCACAGATTACAAACAACAATCTGCGAGCTTGGCCACCAAACTGGAAAATCGTGGCTACCCAAAAGCCATCATTCGCAAAACTCAGAAACGGGCCAGAAATCAAAACCGTGATGCCTTACTGGACAATGTGATCAAAGAGGACAAAGAACAACCCATCACCTGTGTCACCACCTACAACTCAGCGTCCAACGAGATAGCAAAGATCGTCAAAAAACATTGGAGAATAATCAACTCTGGACAGAGGACGTTGGACACCCCGAGATTTGCATATAAACGATGCAACAATCTTAAAGACCAATTGGTCAGCACCAGACCCAGATCACCACAAAAACAACCAGTGAACACTGTCCTGAATGCATGGGGCTTACCTAAGGTCACGGGACATTACCCCTGCAATGACTGCAGCGTGTGCCACCTAACGACACACACAAAGACACTGGACCTGGAGCCCAACAAAACCTGGACCCAACGCAATCACACCAACTGCAACTCAGGCAATGTGGTATACCTCCTCACATGCACATGTGGCCTCCGATATGTGGGGATGACGACACGCAAAGTCAAGACCAGAATAATGGAGCATCGTAGTACCATCAGATGCAAGAAAAATATCAGCAGACTGACCAATCACTTCATCAACCACTGCCACACACCCAATGACCTCAGCTGGACGGTCATTGAGCAAATTCCAGAGAGCACATTTGACAATGACAAAAAACTACTCAGTAAAGAACAGCGATGGATATATCGCCTTTCTACGGCAACCCAAGGCCTCAATGATGCCATCCCTTGGAACTCTTTGACATGCCCATGACTATAAAGAGCATATCAACATTTATCTCCTAATAGAAGTCTCCCTTTGTAAAATATCTCTTCGAGATAGAGCCCCACAGTTCTTATTACTGGCATAACGGTGCACCCATGACATTTTCATTAACATCTAGTACTCTAACAGAATACTCCACACACTGTTTAGCGCATTAACAAAATGCATTGCGCTATTTAGCCCCAGCAGTGGACAACTATAAGTATAAAACCAAGGGTCCCGCTCCCGCGCATTGACAGGCCCACACGCGCTTCCTACAATGCGCATGCGCAGAGAAGAGACCTACGCCCGCGCATGCGCAGTGTCACCAGCAGCAACACGCATGCGCGAACGTGACTCGTGTCCAACAGAAAGCAGCCGAGCGCCCGCGTTAGCACCATGACTCAACAGTTTGAGTCTGTCTACCCTGTCCTCCTCACACAGATGCCAACAATCAACCAATTACCTTTGGTATAAAACGCTCGGCGATACGGGCCACTCTGCACCGGTTTGCGAAGGAGGCACAACAGGTCCAGAGCGGATCCTAACCAGAAAAGCTGTGAGTATAGCTGAACAACCATCACAACCACGGGTAAGCGCTACCTTCTCTCCTTTACAGGTCTCCTAACCACAGTGGCCAAATACCTTTGTTCTTTACAGGGTCAACCCCCTGCCTCTTCACAAACCATGAAGCACAATGCTGCTTAAACTAGCGTAAGCAACAACCTTGCGTCTTTTCTTCACAGATATGCACTATGGCTGTTATTACCGTGTTTTAGCCACTCCACTCCGGAACTACCAGTGCGAACTTCACCTTAATGGTACCACAAATACCATTACACCAATAGCCGCCTATAGCCTACCGCTATGAAGCCGGCTTTCAGATGTAAACAATGCAGTACATTGAATTGACTCTTCCTTTCCCCCTGTATGTTCTGTCTTTGTCTTTTCTGTTACATGTACAGGTGTTTAGAGAAGGGAATCCCCCCTCTCACACATAGATAAACACTTTAGGGCGTGTATACACATAGTCTGAATAACACACCCACTAGTTTAAATCACATACACTTTATTTTACTTAGTCCTGAAGAAAGCCAGCTTATATATAAGGCACTGGCTGAAACATGTTGACTTACCATGGATGTAGGAGGTCGTAACTTGCCACCAACATCCCACAGCCTTATTTTTAACCGCTGACGGTGGCCCAGGTATTAAAGTCTAATTTCACCCACGGGTACTGGGACCATCGCCAAGCCGTTTTAACGTCACATTCACGACATTCATCACCGCACACTCAGCGACATACCAGCTCCGCTGTAATCAGGCGTCGAAGCACACCCGGGACACGCTAGGTGTCACTGGGTGGGCCCGATGATGAAGCATGCCACCAACTAGGTTGGTGGGTGAGGGCTTCATGAGCATACCAACCAGATGCTCTCATGACAAAACATACCAGAGTCATTACCCCCTTTTTCTATTCCTAAATGCATAAGCTAGTCTTCTTTTGATTAACATTCTTTATTTCTATGCCATAGAAACAAAAGCAGGACTATACTGAAGGCTCATTTGCTACCCAATGTTGATTTCACATGGACTGACAGCAAGGGCTCATTATTATAATCCTGTTTTGATTTGATTCTCTTGCCATCCAATCCTGTTTACACATTGGAAAAACATAACTGTAATCAGGGCCATTGAAATTATGAGGCAGGAGAGGGTCAAATTATGCAGCAGGGGTGAGTAAATCATGTGACATGAAAAGGCAAATTATGCACCGTTATGCGGCACATTTTGTGATAGTATTACTTCATTATTTAGTTATTTTTAGGTCGAGCGTTAATTCACATGCGCTGTCTGCAAGACCTTTTGTAATCACTAGACTGACTGTATTCTGCCTCCTGCTTAAAATAGGATGATTCCAGCATCCCTCTTCTTTTCAGCCTTTAAATTGGCTGCCAAACTGATACATCACTTCTGTTTTGTTGCTCGGGAGCACCGCTCAATCACAGAATGATTTCTCTTCATTAGTAGCCCTCCGCTTTTATCAGGTACTATTTCTTGTACCTCCTCTCCCATATCCCCTGCCCTCCATTTTTCATTAATTTTTAGACTTTGGTCCTCTGACTTCGGGTGCCACCGTACCTTACTCCTAACATAGTTGTCTGCATTCTGGCCCCCCCATTTCTGGATCGAAGAGACGGCCTGCGTGTTCACCATAAATGACCCTAATACCTTTAAAGGGAGCACACGCATGTTTGTTCCATAAAGCTCTGATGTTATGAGAGTGCTAGGTAGTATCCTCAGAAAAAGCGGGGCTCAATAAAGGCGCTTCTCTGCACACTAGCACTACTACCTAGGATAAAACTGAAGCAATCGCTCATTTTTTAATTTTCACCAGAAGGTAGTGTGCGTACTTTTGGAGTCGGGCAGATTTTATTTAGTGTATTTATTTTAATTCAATTCAAAGAATCGAGCCTTTTAAATCCATGCTGGCTTTCATGTTTCACCATTGCAAAGGCCAAAAAAGACAGAAGGTAGCACATGTATGCAAACTAACTTTGTTTCAGGATATTACAATTATTTTCTATAAAATACAGAGGCGTGGCCCGGCGAACTAAAGCTGTGTCCCCTGTTTAATTGAGGCTGCAGCGTTAATCTTTAACACGCGCGCACCGCATATCACAGTAATGAGCCACCTCTGACAATCACATAAAAGTAGCAATCTTGCCCCTTCCCCTTTCACGAGCCGGGTTGTTTATTCAAACCACGCTAAATAGGTCACTCCACGAACAATGCCAGCCCACAAATATTTAGGGCATTTAGCAGGAATTTGCCACCTTCCTCACAGAGAAATACCGCACATGTGTAGATGCTTTGAAAATCTGACTGGAAGACCCAGGAGCCGGAACTTTGAAACTGTGACTTCTTAAAATATCCTGTATATTGTGTTTTTTTTCCAACTTACCAGCTGTGCGTCTGTCTTAATAAAAATGCAGCAATAGTTCAGATTTTTCTAATGAGCTTTAAAGTGATTTTTCCCTTCTGTTTGATATTTCGGGCATTTATTACAAGCAGGCAATAATGGCTATATATGATTGCCCTATTTCTTTTGCTGGCCTTGACTAAAAATGACTAACTATGTCGATAACCACCTTTGCCTAAAGGATAGAAGGTGGTGGCTCTAGACAGTTGGGAAACAGATTCTCTTTATTTCGTTCAATGCAAGGGCTTACTATCTCAATATTTACCAACTGTAAATTAAAACAAGCATTTGCAATGCAATAGGTCACGCATTTACACAAGTTTGAGCTATTGACATTGTAAATGACAATGTCTTTTATTTATGTTTCGGGTTTTAAAACATAAATTAAAGACATTGTCATTTAGAATACTAATAGCTTAAACTATCGCAAATGCGACTCTTATTGCATTGCAAATGTTTCAACCAATGCGCCTAAGAGTAACATGGAATTACTCCAATTACTCCAGAGTAATTGAAATTCTGTCCAGGTCTAGTCCCTATGTGGGCACCGTCAAGGTCACAGGTGTCTGCAAATCTGTGCATATAGCACTATGAATAGATGAATACAGGTGTTATCATTACCAGAGTGCCATGTGCGCTTTGGATATTACCAGGAGGAAATGATCAGACAGTCTGTGCATTACAGTTCGGTAATAACGCAGTGATTAAAAAGTAATGAGCCACCCCTGCTCTAAACACGGTTCCATCTCCCTCTCCCCTCCTCACTAATAGCGCCTTAATGGCACCTTAGTGTACTTGAGTTGTATCATCAAAAGTTTTAAAGACAAGTAAGCAGCCTCTGGGGCTGTGTTTTACAGTACCCTGTATTTCACTGAATACACGTATGAAAATCCAATAACATGGAGCACATTCTCCAAGGGGGAGGGGAGTTGCGACACGGAGGAGATGGCGAGTTTGTTTAATTGAGTGCACATGAGGAGGCCCCCAAACCTGTCGCTGAGTGGAACAGATGAAAGGAAAGATCTCCCTCCTATGCTGTTAGATGTTTTCTCTCTCACCAGTGAAACAATTTGCTTTAATTAGTGGGGAGAGATGTCTCTCCTTGAGCAGTGATCGTACTGCCCACTTTGTCAGGGCTCCTCAGCTGCCTGTCTCACTGCTCACGCGCAGCAGCCGGACAGATGAGCCGGGCTCACATCCCTGACCAGCCGCGGCCCGTGGAGGGAATTACGTGGGTTAGAAAGGCAGGACGGGGGAGGGGCAGAGTGGGGGGTTTTGCTAAACACCGGAATATGGATAATGTGAGGTAAGTAAACAATTTAATAAATAAAATGAATTACGTAGCGTGCCCTGCATCGCATTTTGAGATGCAGGGCACGCTACAAAATTTGTTTTATTTATTAAATTGTTTACTTACCTCACATTATCCATATTCCGGTGTTTAGCACCCCCACCCTGACCCTCCCCCGCCCCTCCTTTCTGCCCCACGGAACTCCCTCCATGGGTCGCGGCTGTCCCTGACTCACCCTCCAACTCCCACCCCATTAAGCCCTCTTATGAGCAAGCCTACATTCGCAGCTTCCTATGGGCTCACATCACGCTCCTTGAAATAAGAAGCAGGGGAGAGGAGGAGGGTGAGTCAGCCTAGGAGACGAGTGAGCTGAAGCACATGGGACAGCTAATAAATAAATAAATAAAGGCGCACAGGAATATGAGAGGTGGGAGGGCACTGCTTTGGAGGGGAAACAAAGGACTTCTGCATTGGTGCAGCGTGAACGTAGCATACTTAAAAGTTAAAAAGAAATGCAAATTAGATTAGGAAGTGGCCGCCATGACCGAAGCTGGCACCCCGTGCATGCTGTGTCCCTTAATGAAGTAAATAGTTCTTGGAACTAGTAATGAAAGCTCCCGAGTTAGGACACAGTAAAAGATCCAGTCCTCATGGGCGGTAACAAATGGCGACAAGGTGGTAACAAGGAGGGACTAACAAGCCTCATAATGAATGGGAAGCCAGCATTTACCAAGGACAATGACACCAGCAAATCAAAAGTATGGGCGGAGAGTGTGGTGAGGCTTCCACAGCATACTCTACTACAGTTTACCTCGCAGAGCGAGCAGTATACGCGCGCTGCCACTAGGCTCGACCTACAAAACTGCCTTGTTTTTACATGTGCCATCCATTCATGTACTACAGCTGGACAAAGGGAAGGCAAACATCACAAAATGTTCTGTCATATAATTGTAGTCGCTAAAGTGGCCATTTTAGGGATATACACCCACATGCATCAATCTTATTTTTTGCGATTCTTTATTTGCGAAAAAATAGCGAATCGCAAATAGAATCGCAAAATGGAATGCATCATTTGTTTCGCATTTTATTAACGATTCGGTAAAAATCGCAATTTTTACCGAATCGCAAGAAATATGCGATTTTTCTTTTGCGAATTTGCAGATTCATGCATATCAATGAAGACACCCCCAGGAAGCCTGGAGACTGATTGCACACACATAAAGCCCAGCTCAAACTGTAGGAGTGGCTTTTGGCAGATGGAGCTCTGCTTGCAGCAAGAGGTGGAGGGTTTTTGGTGTGCTTTTGAAGGAGAAATGGCTACTGAAAGTGCTGTTGAAGACCTGCAGGCCAGAAAAAGGAAAATAAACTTTAGTGACCAGGAGCTGGAGATTTTGATAGAAGAGGTCACTTTGAGGCATGATCAGCTTTTTGGAAAAGATTCCCTTAAGGTCCCTGAAGGAGTGAAGAGAAGACTGTGGCTGGCAATACAATCAAAAGTTAATGCTGTGGGGGTTGCCCACCGTGACATCACCAATCTCTCTGGTATGATTTACGCAGTCGAGCCAAAGAAAAAATTGCTCACAGGATTAAAAGTGCAAAAAAACAGGTGGTGGCACCCCAAAGGATAGACCTAATACCCCCCTTGAGTACATTGTTGAGGGGACCCTTGTCACTGAAGCTGTCATTGGAGTGATTCAAATAGACACCTCTGAGCATGCTGGCACATCGCAAGGTAAGTGCGTTATATTTTTCATTGTCTTTTTACAATATTTGTTATAGTGTAACTGCCCTTTTTTAACTTCAAAGAAGGACTTAAACAATCCCCAACATGTTACCTTAAGTACATATAAAGAGGGTTGTCAAATAGTCATTGTATTGCAATGAGGCAATGCATCATGGGAGATGTAGTTTTTTCACCATATGAAAATGTACATTCTGAGAAATAGTACTTGCAATGACAAAGTTAAAAATTACAATTGTCAGTGTAAGTTTGCAAGCATGATGCATGTTTATTTAAAATCAAATGTACATTGTGTCTTCAGACCCAAAATTTCAAAATGAAGAAAATAAACATTACATACATTTTTTTATTCATAGAACATGAAAAGGAAATTGAAACAATTGATTTGGACAACTCTATCAATGTTCAATTGCAGAACACATCTGAACAAAATTATAATCTATCCTCACCCACTGTACAAACAGAAAAAACAAGGAAAAGAGTGCAGCAACTACAAGACTCGGATACTGATGAAGAGCCCAATGCACATGTACATGAGCAGCAGACTGTTGAAATCACTGCAACTCAAAAGACACAGATAAGTCGTCGTTCTAGAATACAACAATTTTATAGACGAAGGGCACGGTCTTCAAACCAGAGATCAGCCTCACAAGATGACATCCAGGCCAGTGTTGTTGAAAAGAAGCTGCTCAAAGGTTAACGGCTGCAAGGGAAAGATATAAGGGTAATGAAGGGCAAACTCAGTCATATCAGTCAAGACATCAGTGCCATGAGTAACAGTCTAAGTCAATTGACAAAGGTAATTGAAAGTGCACATATGGCGTCATGTAATAAACTGGACCGCATGGCAACAGCCATGGAAACCATGTGTGAAGCAATACAGGCACAGAACATTGCCAATTACAATAGGCACTTGAGATTAATGTCAAGCATGCACACTTACACCAGAGCATTAAATCGTTTGACCAGTGGCAATGCTCAAATAATTAAACATACAGTGTGCATGCAGAAGGAGTTAAGTAAATGTTGTAGTAAGCTTTCAAAAATAATGATGTCCATCAAAAGTGCTGAGGATGTCATGCAACCTGACATAAGTGTGATACAGTTAGTACAAGGGGGTGATCCAGCGCTCCTAATGGAAAACTGTCTCACCAACGCTACCTATCTCCACAATACTCACCATTAATCATGAATCACTTACCATGGCCCATAAACCAACGAGACAATTTTTGAGCAACTGAATCATGTGACCTAATTAATCAGAACAATTCACAAACTATTTACATATTTATATACAACTGCAGTATATCATTTCTTACCATGGTTTTAATTATATGACATTTAATTAAGTCACTAAGGCAAATGGATCAACTGATGGTAACTAGACCATGAATAAACAAGACCAGCTTGTCGTTTCAAAATCTATTTTATTATCTTTATTATTCAAAGAAAGAGCATTTTCGATTAAGAATCTTTATTTTATTAGCAAAATGAAAGCAGCATTTTATTAAGGAAGTGTCTCATTAGACCGACATTTCAAAGGTAAATCAGTTAGCATGAATTAAAGCAAATAACAGTTTCCATTCCCTAAATTCTATTTTCCCTGTCTAAAAACTTGCTCCACCTAAAAAGAATAATCATTAGAGACTGCTGTCCTTTACGTGCGCCAAAGAGTCCAACAGCACGTCACGCCATCCAGGAATCGGAAAGCGAGAAGCGCCCTCCTGCCCATGGGGCCAGGTTTTATACCTTTCTAACTAGCTAATCTCCACAAAATTGTACACTTTTCTTTGCCATCCAGAGCTTTCATTGGCTGTCTGATGTCAGTCCATAACGTGTCATCACCGTTTTTCAAACCTAGATCGAGCTCTTCTTAAGCTCTATTGTCCTTTGCTTTCGTGACTTTTAGCTTCCTCGAAAATGAAACATTTCACTCGAGTTACAGTTCGTGACTTCCTTCGCTTGGCAATCTTGCTGCTTCCTGTCCTTGAATCTGTCTCTCCAAGAGCACGTTTAGCACAACTTATTTAACTGTATTTTTCTGACAAAACAGTCGATGTGGTAAAAGTTTCCACTTCTGTGCAAGGCTCTTCTTTGGACAGGATTCTAAATGCTTTCACAGGCCTTAGGCCTCTCTCTCGGAAACTATTATTCAAACAAACACAAAACATTATTTAATTAGAGAATTGAGACCCATTCTGTTACCCACCCCCTTTGCTAATTATTAACCCATTAATTTATGTTACCTAGCTGTGCACATAAAGCTGCATTTTATATCTACCTTCTTCATATAGGCCGCAAGGATTCTCCACGAGCTTTTGCCACAGAAAATACATAACATAAGCACATAAATAAGCACATGCTATTAGTTATACTGCCGCATTTAATACTGACAAAGACAATAGACAAGGTTAGTTTATTATTTTCAACGCACTTGCAAATGCAACATAGAGCACATAAGTTAGTCCCTTGTGTTGTGTAAATGCATTTTAAAACTAAGTTGATTAGTACTTTTCATCTCATGCTTATTAATAAGGTTACAGTTTTATGGAAGTTTAACTTTGCGAGTTTGAACGAAATTTCATTCTGCATCTCGCTCTATCAACTCCCTCATCTGGTGATTTGAACATCACCAAACTACACCCAAAATTTTAGCAACATTTTAACCCTTGAACATGTTTTGGACATTCACAGTATTAGTGTTTCTAAACCTTTGACTCAGCTGTTTGTTTGTAACTCTCATATTGAGATCTACGGAACACTTCTAATTCTATTTCTTTTTCCTGTTCTTTTCTGAGTTTGTAAATTCTTTTCTTTTCTCTTAGATATTTCTTTCTCTTGTGTAACATGAAACTAATTTCTAACAAAAGTATCACAAAGACTATGACTATTAAAGGATACAATATTTTGCCTAAAATTGAACTACCAATCTCTTGAAACCAGTTTTTGATTGCTGCAAATCTTTTGCTCAAACGTTCTGAAAAATCTTCATCTTCTATAGGTTCTATCTCAGCATGTAATTCTGTAATATTCTTTATATACAATTCTATGTTCTGGCTCTTGTCTGGGATATATGTGCAGCAATGCTGGACATGCAAAATTCCACAGACTCCTCCCTCTTTAGCTAGCAGAATGTCTAAAGCAAGACGGTTCTGCATTACCATCGATCTCATGGCAATAAGTTCTGTATTAACTAATTGAATACACTAGCTGTATCAGTAGACAATCTGTAAACAATTGTAGACATTTTTCTGATTTTGATTCCATTCAGGGTTATACCCACCATAGGTATTACTGCACCAAATATGTCATCCAAAATTTCTGAAAAGCTTTCCCTTCTGAATCTACTCAGATGATTGCTTATTTCAAATGAACCTTTTGCATTTCTATCTACATGAAAAATTTTTGGAAAAACTAAACCAATGTAACAGGTCCCATACCAGTGGTCTGGGAGATTTTAATAAGCTTTGTCCCCACACACAAATTAAAATCCAGGAAAAATTGGATCTTTGCCACCTTTGAATCCCCATCCGCCTAAGATTTGATAAGTATCTTCACATTGACTAGCACCTACAAAGTAATTGTCGAATAATGTGTTATCTCTTCTAATACAAAACTTTCCACTAACAGGTTTATCTATGTGAATAGCAACATTCTCAGTTCTACCATTGAGCTTTTCGTCCTCAATCTGCCAAAACTTAGATTTGGTTTGTTTCAACATCTCGTTTCGCTTATAAATCGCCCTTCTCTCTTCAACCATGTTTAAGAAAGATTTCTCTTCCGTTCTCAACTTACATGTTAGATTGGTTCTAAAAGCATACTCATAGGTAAGTTCATTAGTTACTATGAAAAATTCCCTCTTCTGTTTAGCATGTTTTAGCTTATTCAGGCTATTGTCAACTTTTAGATTAGCAAAAATCTCATCGTAGTTAGAGTAATAATACTCTAAACGACCTGTTCGATAAAACAAACTAGCTATTACACTACAAGTGATGCCATAAGTAAGAGGAAGCATATTATAGGTAACCCCTTCCGAAACGGAAGCAGGTAGTTTCACACAAATGTAACAATCTTTCACATCCATCACCTTAACATATTCAGATAAAAGTCTTGAAAAGGTATTACTAGAAAAATCACCAACAGATCTATCTTGGTGGATCTCTGGTTTGTGCTCAATAACTCTGTTAGACTTGCCTACACCATCATGGTTATCTTGTTTAACCACAACTTTACTAGTCATATTAGTTTTGTACGATTCTTTATCAATTCCAAAAGGAAAAATGACAGCTAAAATTAACCACACCAAAATTATTAGAACAACACAAATTGAAGACATTTTGCAACATCTTCTTAAAATAGAGCATCTCGAATTGCTATTAGTAGAAGGCATCTTTACTTGAAACAAGAGCCTTACAAAAAAAATAAAAAATAAAAAATTAAAAATTACTAAATATTTACCCCCCTGTTTTTACTTTTTTTTTTTTAAAGAAAACCCTACTTTCTAACAGCTTTTCTTCGACCTTACGTCTTACATCAATGTGTTTTTCCAGCTAACACAATATTTTCGACCTTGTGTCACCTAACACAATTTCTTCAGCCTTGTGCCAAATACAAATTTCAACCTTGTGTGAAAACAAAATCAATCATTGTCACTTGTGTCATCTAAATCTTCCTGACTACTACTATTCAATTCCACAACTGGTGGGATAATTATATAAGTCCACTCAGGTGACTTATATTTTTGATTGGGTTTTATCACTCTCTTTGCTCTACTGCTAATCACTTCTATTTTCTTTCCTGCTTGATTTTTCTTATCTGAGTCTCCTTTCTGACTTGAGACTTCATTAACCTGCTCTTTTGATCTGTTAACTAATTTGAATTTTAGGCACTCGTTTTCATCAGGCCAATTATCTCCTTTTCTTGATAATTTCTTCTTTGGTTCAGTAAGATTACACTCTACTCTCCAAGCTCTTTTCCTTGAACTTTTCACTTTGGATTCATCATCACTTTCATAAGTTTCATTTTCTGTGATATCAGCTCTAGATTCAGGTACTTCTTTACTCGGCAGCTTCACTATGTTAGGAACATCATCCTTATAGCTGGTACATGGTAATTCGTCTTCTTCTTCTTCTTCAATTACTTTCAATCCACCAGATTCAGAATTTTCGTTCCTTCTTCCAGAGCTTCCAATCTGCTTTTCAATACTCTCCTGATCTTGATTCACTTCTTTTTCAGACTCCTTTTCTGCTTCTCGATCTAGCAGATCTTCATCATTTTCAGAGTCTTGTATCACAATCTCTTCATGCCTCATTCGCATTTGATTCTTCCAGATGTCGACTTCCTTGTCGATCTTCAGGATATGGATTTCTTTCAGGTTCTTCTTCAGAATCTGAATCAGCTGTTGTATCACCTTCGTCAGGATTTTCAGGTGGTGGTACACGAATGGTGTGACTAGCATGAATCCATCTCTTCAATCCTCTACACTTCACTGCATTTGTTGTGACAAGTATCACCTGTCTTGCCTTCTGCCACCTGGGTACTAGACAGTTTCTTCTTCGGTGTGCTTTTGTCCTCACCCAGTCTCCGGGTAACAGATCATGAGCTTGTTCCTTCTCCTTGGTAATCACTTCACTTCCCACCTGATGGACCACAGAAGTCACCACGTCAGATAGATTCTTGCAGTATTCCAATATGACACTATCATTAATGCTCAATAGTTTGTCAACTGGAACAAATGCTTGTCTCATGACTCTGCCCATGAGAATCTCGTGGGGGCTCAAACCTGTTTTTCTATCTGGAGTACTTCTCAAAGACATCGAAACAAGTGGAAGTGCATCTGTCTACTTCATTCCTGTAGCTAGACACATTTTAGCTATTCTATTCTTTATTGTGCCATTCACTTGTTCAACAACACCTGATGCTTCTGGCCTGTAAGCACAGTGTAGCTTTTGTTTTATATCCAGTGCTTCACAAATCAATTGTAACAATCTGTTTTCAAAATGTGTGCCACGATCAGTCTCGACCATCACCGGAAATCCATACCTAGGTATGATTTCTCTCAAAAGCAATTTTGCCACAGTTACTGAATCATTGTGACGTGTTGGGAACGCTTCCACCCATCTCGAAAACAGACAAATTAGCACCAAAACGTATCTCAACTTATTATGAGGTGGCGTGTCAATGAAATCAAGCTGTAATCTGGTAAAAGGACCACCCTCCCGTCCTATGGTTCCCATGCTCACAACTGTTTTTCTGTTCGGATTGATCTGCTGGCAGATCAAGCATCCCTGACAAAAAGATTCTGCAATCAGTCTAAATTTTGGATTGTACCATGTCTGTCTAAACAACCTGATCATTGAATCTCTTCCTAAATGTCCTGGACCATGATACATTCGGGCCATGTCAGCAATCATGCAGTCTGGCATTACTGGTCTGTCATCTTTGTCAACCCAAATTTCATCTTCTCGCTGTCTGCAACCTGCCTTTAACCAAGTGTTTTTTTCCTCATCATCTGCCTCATCTTGTAAATCTTTTACTCCTTGCCATGTCGCCACTACAGATGTTAGCATAAGTAAGTTCAAAACATGTTCATTGTCTTTTTCCCGATTAATGGACATATTGTTCCTTGCGCAGAATTTCGCAATTTCATCAGCATATGCATTTCCTTTTGTCATGTAATCCTCACCTTTCCTGTGTGCTGTGCATTTCACGACAGCAATTTTCTCTGGCAGCTGAATACCATCAATCAATCTTTTGATCAATTTTGCATTCCTGATAGGAGTTCCCGGAGTGAAATAACCTCTTGAGACCAGAGCTGGCCATAGTCATGGACTACGCCATATCCATACTGACTATCAGTCACTATGGTAACTTTTAACTCTTTTGCTCTTTCACATGCACGAATCAAAGCAATCAATTCTGCTACTTGGGCTGAACGAATCCCTTTGAGACAAGAGGCTTCAACTACATCTGCAACTGTGCAGACAGAGTATGCTGCGCTCAGAACACCTTCATCTGTTCTTAAGCATGAACCATCAACAAAATAAACAAAATCTGATTCAGATCATGGGATATCTTTAATGTCCTGCCTAGGTTTGGTGCAATATTCTAAAACATCGAAGCATTCATGATCAATATCATTTACATTTCTGATTTCTGTAACAGTACCATCAGGCAATAATGTGGAAGGATTTAAATTCACACATCTCGCAATCGAAACGTTATCTGATCCCAGAATGACTTTTTCATATTTCGTTAGCCTGTTACTTGTCAAATGCTGTGTTTTGCTTCTGGTAAAGAGAATTTCAACTGAATGGGGTACATATACTTTTACAGGAAATCCCATTATTATCCCTTCACTTTGTTCCCAACTTACACTTGTTGCAGCTACTGCTTTTAAGCAGTCTGGTAATGCTTTTGCAACAGGATCAAGAACTGCTGAGAAATAAGCTATTGGCTTTCTCAGTCTTCCATGTCTTTGAATCAAAACTGACAATGCACATCCTTCCCTTTCACTGCAATACAGCTCAAATTCCTTTTCATAGTCTGGCATTCCCAATGTCTGCTTTTGTCAATCTTTGCAATGGCTTTGCCATTACTGAAAACCCACTAATCCATTGACTACAATAACCAACCATACCTAGAAACATTCTGACCTGTCTCTGTGTTTTTGGAGGTTGCATTCCCTGAATCATTTTTATTCTCTCAATTGTCACTTGCCTGATTCCTTTTGCAATTCTGTGACCAAGATATTTTACTTCTTGTTTGCAAAACTGTAATTTTGCAGGAGACACTTTATGTCCCTCATCTGCCAGATGATTTAAAAGAGTAATGGTATCTGTCACACAGATGTCTCGTGTTTTTGCAGCCACAAGGAGATCATCAATATACTGCACTAATGTCGACTTTCCAGGTAAATCTAGATTCTCCAAGTATTTCTTTAGCAACTGATTAAAAATAGATGGACTCTCTGTATACCCTTGAGGGATACGACACCATGCTAAGATACGCTCTTGGAACCTGAACGCAAACATTTGTTGGCTTTCTGGATGCAATGGAACAGTAAAGAATGCGTTACAAAGATCTATAACTGTATACCATTCTGCATCATGCGGAATCTGATATAGAATTACCGCTGGGTTTGGTACGACTGGGCAACATGGAACAACTATTTGATTAACCTTTCTCAGATCTTGAACAATCCTGAAAGTTCCGTTTGGCTTTTTAATTCCCATAATCGGTGAATTACATGGACTGCTTTCAATTTCTTTTAGAACACCTTGTTTTATGAATTTATCAATTACAGGTATGACACCTTCAATAACTTCTGCTTTCATTTTATACAGAGGAATGTTTGGATAATCTGCTCCTTGTTTTACTGTTATTTTTACTGGGTCTACATTTTTCATCAAACCCATTTCGTCTCCAGTTAAATCCCAAATTTTAGCATTAACTTTCTCTTTTAGTTCTTCAGGTAGGGTATTTTTGTCAAATGCAGGAAATAATTTACTTTCTTCTACTTCAACCATTAACATTGTTAACTTGTAAAGCCCATCTTCTTCTTGTGTTTGAAGCTCAATACCATTCGGTGAGCAATATATTTTACAGTTCATCTTGCAAAGGATGTCCCTTCCTAACAAGTTTACAGGACTGCAATTACAAATTACAAATCTATGTTTGTCTTTAAATTTGCCAATTTCAACTTCAACTGGTTCTGTTAAATCTGTTTTAATTTGTTGATTAGCTACGCCAACTACTTGGATTGTATCCCCAGAGAGAGGCAGGTTTTCTATTTTCACTGATCTAACAGTAGAGTGGGTAGCACCTGTGTCCACTAGAAAAGTGATTTCTACATCATTCACTTTACCATTTACAAATGGACCAGACTGATCTACCTCAAGAGTGGCTCCAAGCACACACTCTTCCTACTCTCTCAGGCACCGTCAGAAGTAATCCTCAGAATCACTCCCTCCATTATCTTTCAACCAATATTGTTGAGAAACATTTGACACGTTCACTCTTGGCGGTCTGTTTACCTGTTCACCGCCGCAGAATCCTGTTTCTGTACTGTATCTCTGCACATTTACACAGTTTGGAAGTGGCGATTGTGGAATCTGACTTTGCTGAATCACTACCCGTCGCTGTAGCTGTTGCTGCTGATTTATCTCATTCTGCATCTGTGGATTTAATGATGCATTTTTAAAATTTCTGGGCGGATTCTTACATTCGCGATTCCAGTGTCCAATTTCGCCGCAATTAAAACATGGGAGTTTCTGCTTTAACTCTTCAATATTCCCTATCAATTTTGGCTTATTAAAGTTACCTTTAAATTGACCTTGATTCTGATGAACATTTTTATTTTCTAAAGTTGCAATTTGTTGTTCAGCCACTTTTACCTGTGCCCACATAGCTTTTTCTTTTAGCTTCTTTTGTTTAGCATCTATTTCAGCACTGCAGTATTTTGCTTTTCTCCAAATGTCATCCACTGAAAGTGATTGCCAGCCAACTATTCCAGACCTAATCATTTCACCAATTTCAGGTCTTAAGCCATAAACAAATCTTTATATGAAGTGGCTCATATCCTTCTCACTCAATTTTTCATAATCACTGTATTGTTTAAATACCAGCAGTAATCTTTCATAAAATGAATGTACTGATTCTTTTGGCTCTTGATTTGTTCTGTCTATTTTAACCCAATCTACTTCTTTTCGGGGAATCTTGTTTTTCAACCACACAATTACTTTATCGTACAGATTCATAACATCTGCTGAAGGAGCACCAGTTACTCTGTCTCGAGTAGGTTCATCTTTGGGCCAATCTATAGAAATTTTACATTCTGTCCAAAGCCAAAGATCCGACGGGACAACAATGTCAAAGAATCCATCAAGATCAATCCACAGAACTTTTGAAACCTTAACAAATCTGTCTACCTGTCGGTACCATTCTACAGGTTTTTCTCTCAGCCGGGGAAAATCATTTGTGAACAATAAAATGTCCTGTCTTGTCCATGAAACATGAACATACCCACCTCCTGCTATTTCTCTCATTGAAAACTCATTTGCTACTTCTCCTCTTTCTCTTCTGTCTTCCTCTCTTTTCTTTGTCCATTTTACTCTCCATTTACTTAATTCACCTAATCTTTTTAGAAACACAATTAATTCTTTTATATGAATTATTCTTCCTGTGGTTTTCATGTTTTCAATGTCTTTTTCAGAGAAATCCACCCTGGAATGTTTCTGCAAATTTTTCTGTCTACTCAAATCAACTTCTAATTCAGCAGCCATTTCCTCTAATTGGTCATACTTGGTTTTCGTTTTCCATTGTATACTTTTACAAATAAACAATAATTCATCATCCTGATATAGCTTTAAACTGTCAGGTCCAATTGTGCCAATAATCAATTCCTCCAAATCCGCTTTCAATTTTGCAACATCAAGTAATTTAAATTCTGGGGTCTGTGGGGTTTGCATTAAATCAATTTTATTTATGCTCTTTTCTGGGGTTCCAGAATCAGATTCTGCACCAGCTGGAGATTTATTTGTCAAACTTTGATTAAAAGTTAAATCGGGCATCATTGCTTTTTCTCGGTGAATTTCTGATAAATCGGAATAAAAATTTTCAGCCACTTTCTGAATGTCTGCATTTAATGGAACAGTCAAAGCTGAATGTCTAACTTCTCTTTGATCAAATACTGGAAGAACAGGTCCAATAGTTACTAGTACCGTTACTGCTTCCATGTTTTTAGTTAACTGCTTTATTAATTCATCTTTTGATCGGAAATATTCTGAGGTATTTGGTAAATCCTCACATCTGTCTGTTCTCATTACATTTCTTGGGGTTTCATTTCTCTTGACTGGGGTTTCAGCATAATTTCTATTTTCTCCTGATATACTAGAAGTATTTCTTGATTCTACCCTTTCAGGAGATCTTACAATATTCTGATTTAATCTGGGTGGTGTCTCATCAATAATTTCTCTAGGAGGAGCACTTGGAGAAGTTCCTGGAGGAATTCTCAGGGAAGACCATGAACAAACTGGTTGGTAAGGTGGCGGTTTCGGTTTTGTAATATAAATCTCTTCTAAAACCGCATCTTCTAAATCATTATCTTCATCATTATTATTTTTCTTTTGGGCATTATTTTGACCAGTTGCCTCACCAAATCTCGCTGGATACAGACCATCACACATGTCTGCACGTCTCCATCGACGCATTCTATCCTCATGAGTTTCCCTGTTAATGTCTAATCTTGTACCTTTTATCACACCTCTACTTTCTCGTTCCAATTCAAACATCTCATCCTCCCATTCAGCTAAAGCCTCAAATTGTGTAGGTCTAGGCTTCGGTATAAGAGCCATCATTTTTTCTCTTAAGTTTTTCAAAACTTTAATGTTAAATGACCCATCTTCCGGGCATGCTAATACACCATCATTTTTGGTATATTCCATCGAATTCTCCATCCAAAGGCAAGTATGATAACCATATTCACCTAACATATAAGCTGCAGGTGTTTTGTACTTATGAAGTAATCTTCCACCTCGCGTTTTAATTTTCTTGTCAGGTTTCAATTCATTTTTCAGCTTCTGAAACCATGAAAGCTTCTTTTTCTCTTTCATGTAATAATAATCCATGTTTTTAAACAATTTCGCTTGCTTCGAAATAGATCGTACTTACTTCCTTGTTGTTCCGCAAAACCAACCAATCCATGCGCGAAACTCACTAACAAGCCAACCAGGTTAGGCTACGTCAGTATTCTGCTCAACCAATAATATTACTACTTTTCAGGATAAGCCAATCAGCTGCAAGCCTGCCTAGTCACATGAGCCAATCAGTGTGCGAATTCTGTGACGTATGCTAGCCAATCACAGCGCAACACTAGTGACGTACACTGCCGCTGCAGCTTCTCTGTCCTCGCTCCGCTCTGACAGTGACACCTCCTTTACAAAATATTTTCACAGCGCCATTTTCTACAAATCTTTTCAATGGAATTCAGTTAGTAACTTACATAAAATAAACCATTTGTCTGTTTCGCTAAATAAAGTGATAGCTTTTCAGTCATTCAAGTATTCTTTTACGTGAAATAGATGACGCTATTCTCACAGAATATTTAAATTCGTTGATAAAGTAAGACTACTCTACCCTTCTAACAAGTAATAACGAACTCGATTCTCTCTGAATGCACATATAGTGACGATTCAAAGTTTCACTTGATCGTATATTACAAAATCATTTACGCACATTCAGACGGAAAAATCCCTAACCATGCATACATGAATCTCAGTAGGACTTTAACCCACCACAGAAATCCTCACTCGCCAGCAAGATAGACGACACTTCCTTACCCTTCACTCAAGCTTGGATAAATTCTACTACTCTTTTCACAGTGAGTTTTAAAACAGGACAGATGTCCCTATACTCGAAAGCTACGATTTCATAGACAACCCTCACTATACATTTTACCTTACAAACCTAAATCCCTAAACTTGTGCTGTACGTCCACAACACTAGTGATATATGACAATACCACTATTTTGAAACATAACAAATGCACTGTGCAACTTCACCTGTTACACTGCACTTTTACTCTGCCGGCATACCAGGAATTTTCACACTGCTGGAAAAAACCTTTCGACTACATATAACAACAGGACAAACTTAACATGTTTTAGTCAACAATCCTATGTATTTACCATGTAGCATGTCCGTTACCATAGTAACCATAACTCTGCTACCAAGGAATTGATCCAGCGCTCCTAATGAAAAACTGTCTCACCAACGCTACCTATCTCCACAATACTCACCATTAATCATGAATCACTTACCAAGGCCCATAAACCAACGAGACAATTTTTGAGCGACTGAATAATGTGAACTAATTAATCAGGACAATTCACAAACTATTTACATATTTATATACAACTGCAGTATATCATTTCTTACCATGGTTTTAATCATATGACATTTATTTAAGTCATTAAGGCAAATGGATCAACTGATGGTAACTAGACCATGAATAAACAAGACCAGCTTGTCATTTCAAAGTCTATTTTATAATCTTTATTATTCAAAGAAAGAGCATTTTCGATTAAGAATCTTTATTTTATTAGCAAAATGAAAGTAGCATTTTATTAAGGAAGTGTCTCATTAGACCGACATTTCAAAGGTAAATCAGTTAGCATGAATTAAAGCAAATAACAGTTTCCATTCCCTAAATTCTATTTTCCCTGTCTAAAACTCGCTCCACCTAAAAAGAATAATCATTAAAGACTGCTGTCCTTACGTGCGCCAAAGAGTCCGACAGCACGTCACGCCCTTCAGGAATCGGAAAGCGAGAAGCGCCCTCCTGCCCATGGGGCCAGGTTTTATACCTTTCTAACTAGCTAATCTCCACAAAATTGTACACTTTTCTTTGCCATCCAGAGCTTTCATTGGCTGTCTGATGTCAGTCCATAACGTGTCATCACCGTTTTTCAAAACTAGATCGAGCTTTTCTTAAGCTCTATTGTGCTTTACTTTCGTGACTTTTAGCTTCCTCGAAAATGAAACATTTCACTCGAGTTACAGTTCGTGACTTCCTTGGCTTGGCAATCTTGCCGCTTCCTGTCCTTGAATCTGTCTCTCCAAGAGCACGTTTAGCACAACTTATTTAACTGTATTTTTCTGACAAAACTGTCAATGTGGTAAAAGTTTCCACTTCTGTGCAAGGCTCTTCTCTGGACAGGATTCTAAACGCTTTCACAGGCCTTAGGCCTCTCTCTCGGAAACTATTATTCAAACAAACACAAAACATTAATTAATTAGAGAATTGAGACCCATTCTGTTGCCCACCCCCTTTGCTAATTATTAACCCTTTAATTTATGTTACCTAGCTGTGCACATAAAGCTGCATTTTATATCTACCTTCTTCATATAGGCCGCAAGGATCCTCCACAAGCTTTTGCCACAGAAAAGACATAACATAAGCACATAAATAAGCACATGCTATTAGTTATACTGCCGCATTTAATACTGACAAAGACAACAGACAAGGTTAGTTTATTATTTTCAACGCACTTGCAAATGCAACATAGAGCACATTAGTTAGTCCCTTGTGTTGTGTAAATGCATTTTAAAACTAAGTTGATTAGTACTTTTCATCTCATGCCTATTAATAAGGTTACAGTTTTATGGAAGTTTAACTTCGCGAGTTTGAACGAAATTTCATTCTGCATCTCGCTCCATCAGGGGCAATAGTGATGAGTGTGCAAAAACCAGTAGTCATGCAAAACCTATTCAAGTAGGTTAACGCCGCAGCTCAAGACATCTTGAACAAAAATCAAGCTCATCTATGGGTGTGGGTAATTTCAAAACCAGAGCTTTAGGAGTCCGAGGAAGAAAATGAAGTTACTTCAAAATAAATGACTGCCTTCTGAAGGATTGCCAACATTAAAATACTGTGCAGTGACTGGAGAAAGTCAAAAAATATATATTTGCTTTTAAATTTACATGCATGAATGTGTCCTGAGTTGCTTCATACTTCATGTTAAGATTGAAAATAAATTTAAGTTACGGTTGAACTCAACTGACATGCCTCTTACCTATTTTAAAAGTAATGTTCAGTAATTTCTACCCTTCTTCTCCTTCCTTCTGCTGCATCTGGTCCATGAAGTCTTGCATGGGGTTGTTGTGGCTGGTTGTCATTGTTTGGTAGTATATCCTCAAAATCAAGTTCTAAGCCTCTCCTAGTGGCTATGTTGTGCAGCATGGCACATGTTGCAACTATTTTACAGCACACCTCTGGACGATATTGCAATGCTCCGCCAGTCTTATGCAGTATCCGAAACCTAGACTACATGACACCAAAGGTCCTCTCTATCACATTGCGGGTGGATATATGGGCATGGTTGTAGTGCTGTTCTTTGCGGGTTGCTGGAGTAAGATATGGTGTGAGTATATATGACCTCACAGCATGTGACTATCACCTATGGGGTGGGGAAATGGTAGACATAAAGGTTACATATCATGCCACTGCATGGTACAAAATGATATACATGCAAAATTGACTGTATTTCCCAAGCAAATAACCATCTCCAAATTCTCCAGACAGCAGTCGAGCATGGATGGCACTATGTTTCAAAATGTAGGAGTCATGGGCACTCCCAGGGTAACTTGCAACTAAATCTGTGATGATTGTTTTAGAATTACAAATTACTTGAATATTTAAAGAATGGTAACTTTTTCTATTGCGAAAAATGTACTCATTCACAGATGGGGGACATATGGGAACATGTGTGCCATCTACACAGCCTATTACATGTGGGAAATTAGCCATGTTGTAGAAGTCTAACTTTGTTTCTAGCAATTCCTGCTGTGTGTTTGGAAAAAAAAAGTGATGCCTTATCCTTTGCAGCATTGCATTGAGAAAATCATTAAAAAATCTAGATAGTGCACTCTGTGAGCCCCCCCCAGCAACAGCTAGGACTCCCTGGAAGGACCCCGAGGCTAGAAGGTGAAGAGAACATAACACCTGCACATGGGTGGGTATGGCTAGGGTCCTACGTGTTTGTCTATGCAAAATGGGGTCTAATTCAGCTATGAGGTCTAAAATGGAGTCAGCATTAAGCCTATGCTTATCATAGATTTCAGCCTTTGTCTGACCAAACAAAGTGATGCGCATTCTGAATATTCTTTCTTGGAGCATCCTTCTCCTCCTTCCTGCTGCTCTCAACCTCCACCTACGTGCAAGGACAATGACTGCTGCCATCCTCAAAGAGTTCTAGATCAACTGTGGAACCCCTTAAATACTCTCCCAATTAGTTTCACGTTTTCTTAAAAAAAAAATATTCCACCTGCTTTCAGTACTTCTAAATATAAGAATTCTTAATTGCGATTTCTTAGAGAATCGCAATTTGCGATTTTTGATGCATTGACTTTTTTGAGAAAATAATAGGATTCCTTAAATTTGCGGATTTTTAAGGAATCGCAAAACCAATTGCGATTTCTAATTTAGCGAAAAACTGATTTCAACATGATGCATCTCAAAAAAGAAAATTGCATTCACAAACGTCCGAATTTTGCGATTCGCACCGTTTGCGAATGCAATTCTGTTTGATGCATGTGGGCAATTATCTGGCTTATTTATGGTCTAGTTCCACTATCACTATAGTACTCTATAGCACAATGCTCATTCTCTTTTTTAATGTGCAAGGAATAGCACTATATATTGTGTCAATTAACTTTTTTTTTGTACGTGCACAGAATAGCAGCATACATGGCAACAATGATCACATTAGCATTTTTCTGTCGTGTTCTGTTACTAAAACCTGCACTACCACAAATGAAATAAACTCCATAATTCTACTTTCTTTTCTTTTCCATTGTCTCACCTTAAAACAAATGTGTTTTTTAAGTACCTCCCTGCTGTGCATTCTGTTTATAATAATCTTGAAACACTGCTACACATAAAGCAGGCAGTTTTTGGTGCCTTACTCCCACGAGGTCTCTGTCTTGCAGCTATGGGCCTGGCATACAGTAAGTTCTTGGGTATTCAGCTCGGGGATATATTCAGGCTTGTTGAGAAACAGTCACTTGTTAATGTCCAAGAATAGCCTGGGCTAGAAAACGACTCTGGACTTTAGACTGAATTTGAAGCATATTGTTAAGAAAGATTTGCTGCCTCATATTGATGCAAGATGGCAACACTTGGCACTATGAATGAAATGGTTGCCAGCACCTTTTCAGGATCTTTAGCCATCTGTTTTGGTGTGGAAAAGTCTGGACACATTCCTTTTTTAAATGCCTCTTGAAATGAATGTGCCAAGTTGCCTGTTGACCTGCAGAACCTGCCAACCTGTTTTTCCTGACTCCCACCAAGAACTGCTTCTGTCTGCTGCTTTATTCTGGCTCTAGCACCCTAGGCCCCCTGCTCCCAGGGACATGCCCTTAAAGCATTGTGAAAATGCCCTTTGTCAAATCCTTCAGTTTGAAGTACGAACCTGTCTCCCTCCAAGTCCAGCTGCCGGTACCAGTCTCCTGTGCCATGGTTGCCTCTACCCCAGATCGCCCATCACTGTTCTTCAGCTTAAACTGTAAAAATAGAGAACAATATTTCAGTGACAAGACAGGATCATTAATTTTGCTCCCTGGAACTTTATTTTTCTCTCCGGTTTTTGCACATTAAAATACATGAAACAAAAAAGGAAAGGACATTAAAAGAGGGAGGACAGCTACACCACCATCTGTACTTATTTTTGCATTGCCCGTTGTTTTCGAAGAGTCTGTGATGGAGGCTTAACCACAGCCTTTTGTGTTTGCAGGTACAGAAAATTAGGAAGTTAGTTTGTTTTTTCACTCTGCCACTTAACCAACTATTTACACTCAGAACTCTGTTCGTAGCATTTATGTTCACTAAGCAAGCATATTTGGAACGTATTCCGGTTTTGTAAAACACATGATTACCATGGAAGGGGTCCTTGTGCAGCGTACAGAGCCTTAAGCATAGTCTGCATTCTCCAGACTATGCTTAAGAGGGTTGTCCTAGGCTTTGCACAAAGCAGCTAGGGCTCTCAATGTTTAAATAATGTATAGACCTGGAATGACATTTAAGCTGTCATTCGCGGATATGGAGCACTATGTATAATGTTGTTTCTTTCTGCAGCTTACATTCACCAACTACTTGCTAACTCAGAAAGCCTTCTCCCACTATACGCCTAAACCATGCATGACAAATTGACCTTCATTTATTCTTGCTTGACTCCTCTCCTTTCTTTACAATGACCCTCTGCTTACCTTCCACCCTCTGCATGCTTTCTTTTCTGAGTATAGCCTCCTCTCAGACTCATGCATGGGTGCCCCAATCATTCTTATTGTAATTCTGCAATTGGCTGATACCTCATTTCATAGATCACAGCCACTCCTCTTTAAAACCCTATCGCTATATCTAACATTAGCTAATCCCTGCCAGTCTATCTATCCCACTATCCATTCACCAGAAACCACAGACCCCCTACTAATAATCACACATACCTGTGCATTAATAGATCACAAAGTAACTGGACTAAATGGATGAAAGTTATCTTGAGAGCATATAACTAACCTCAATAACCAACAATAAACACTGAACTAACCACTAACCTTTGGTTCGGGAGTAGCTTGCTACTCGCCGTAAAGCGTTTTGATGCCCCGATAGAGGTAGTAAGTGCTATATAAATCAAATTATAATACAATACACTGTTTTCATCATTTTGGCTTGTTCTCTCACCCGATGGTTTACCTCCAACAGACACATTGCTGCAGAAAGCACCCATCATATGCCACACACAGTGTTCTTTTCCTAAATCATGTTTCCAAAATAGCCTTGTTTGCTGTTTGTGAAACGAAAAGTAGTTTCACATTGAGAAAACAAACACACTTGACCATGTCCAGGAAGTCAGCCAACACTGGAGAGAAAGGGAGAGAAGATGTCTCATGTTATCCTCCACTCTGGCTCTCAGACGAATTGACGTCGTCCTCACCATTGCTATACAGTGCTATATTTTATTAGGCCTGATGCTGTCAGCATTCCGAGGGTGGGAACAATAATTTTAAGCAGCCTCCAATAGAAATGTCATGGGAATGTCCCACATCTATCAGTTGAAGGCAGGTGAACTGGCTCAAGATACCGTACTCAGAACAGGTTAATTGCATCCTACCTCTGGATAATGTAATATGTTGAACGTATTCTATGTTTCGGTGTGTATTCTCAAGCCTCACATACATTGTTCTGAAAAGTGACACCATGCACAGATTTTTTCCCCAGGGACCTCTTTTACATACAGTTAGCTTCTGTGTGAAGCTCACTAACACAAGAAGGTGGTGTCTCCTAGTAAAAAACATGACATGCCAGTGTCGTGTTTGTATAGCACACATTCTTTGATTTTCAGAAGTCAGTGACTTTGGCCTGAGGTTTCACACATATGGGAGCCTTATTCCATTATTGTGGTATTGTGGTCTATTAAGGCTTCCCTTTGAGTACGCTGTTCCTAATTCATTGATTTGTGTAGTTATAATATTGATGTCTGAGACGGGAGGGATTTAGCAGTTCCTTGTGTATTTTGTGAGGACAGAGGCTGGAAGAATGTATCAGTTCCTTATTCATCTTTTTTTGGTAGCTATGCCTATTGTCCAGTGAGTTTGGTTGGAGAAGGGGTACATATTGTGCATGGTGGTCTTTGGTGGTGAGTACTGTGGGTACTGTAATGGCCAAGTTATATGGCGTAAATCATGCCGGTGTTAAATGTATCTGAGTTCTGAGATGCCAGCTGTTCTTCATCTGTATGCTTTGTTTATGGAGCAGAAAAATACGGATGTATGACGTTACAACGCATACTTTTACCACGCATACTTTTACAACGCATTTTTAGCAACGCAAATACTATTACAACGCAATACCATGTATTTATTTGAAAACTACCATTACAACGATATCTTTAAAAACGCATACCATTACAACGCAAATATATATATTTTTTTTAATTTGTCAAATAAATCCTGGGACGGGATCCAGGGAAAATAGGGGTTTTGGGTGGGGAAGTGTATTAAAATGTGGGGAAAAACTAAACATTATATTAAGAAATAATACCAATTTCTAAAAATAAATACTCGAGTATTAAAATGTATACTCGAGTATTAAAATTAATACTACTATTAAAACAAAATTAATTTATTTTACAAAGTCGACGATTAAATAAAAAATTATTTAACAAGCATAACAATAGATTTAACGATAAAAGTAAAATTATAAAAACACATAGCTACCACTTGAAACGTTTTTTAACTATACTGATTTTTATTTTGTCCTACTACTCTTTCCATGAAATCAAACAACCAAACATTCAAAATGGATGCCAAAACGATTCCAATTTAATGATATTTCTCTAACCAATAGTTTTTCACGAGAAAACTAAATACTACCGAATTCTAAAAATTTATACTCCATTATTAAACTTACTACTCGAGTATCAAAATAAATACTATTAATAGTGAAAAATGTACATATTTTATCAAAACAACGATTAAATAAAAATATATTTAACATGTTAAACAATACATTTAACGATGAAACTAACATTATAAAAACACACAGCTACCATTAAAAACCATTTTAAATTAATCTGTAACTTTATTAGTCCATTTTAAACTAACCTGTAACTTTATTAGTCCTTCAACTCTTTTCATGAAATCAAACCACAACAAGACATACAAAATGGATGCCAAAACAAAACAAATTTCATGAAATATCACTAAACTATATTTTTTCTCTGGTTAAATTAAATTATTAGTTTCCACATTATTAATCAGATATTTTAAATAGATTACTAACAAGATAATTCACATCAATAAATGATATACTTGTAAAAAACTTATAAATACAAGCGAGACACCATTTTATAATCAGTTGTTTGACAACTCCCAGAGATAACAGACGTCAAAAGCTGACCCTCTGACCCTTCTACTAGATTAAAGCAATAGCGTTTTTTCGACCACTTTTCGCATCAATACAAGTAAGTTTGAATAATGATTAACTCAAATAATCACTTAATAGTGTTTTAAACGTTAAAATTAAAAATTTATCGTTTGTAACAAGTAACTTACATATATTAAAACCAAAGCCAAAAGCATTTATATTCGAAAATTATGTATTAAATTAAACATTTAGTTTGAATTGAAATGTATACAATATTTTTAAATAATTTTTGATAACACTCTGTAATTATTTTTTTAAATAGCACAAATCCTACAAACTCTGTTGATACAATAACATCACCAAAGAAAGAATTAGGTTTTAATAACAACATTCCTCTTCAACATTTATTAACCGGTAAATATATAATTTTTTTAAAAATTATTATTTTTTAAACCTTAAAAAAATGTTACAATACTTAAATTTTAAATCATATTTATCAACAGAGTTGACAACAAAGAAAGCCATCAAAACACCAGAGAATCGTACTGAGTCAATAACATACTCCAGGTAAGTGCTACATTAGGGAAAGTGCTGGATAGTCTAGAGGTATAAATGACAATTTTAACTCTAGGTAAATGCAGCATTAGGGAAAGTGCTGGATTGTGTAAAGGTATTAATAACTAATCTAACTCCAGATAAGTGCTGTATTAGGGAAAGTGCTGGATAGTGTAGGGGTCTAAATAACTATTCTAACTCCAGGTAAGTGCTGCATTAGGGAAAGTGTTGGATAGTGTAGGGGTCTAAGTGACTATTCTAACTCCAAGTTAGTGCTACATTAGGGAAAGTGCTGGATAGTGTAGGGGTATAAATGACTAATTTAACTCCAAGTAAGTGCTGCATTAGGGAAAGTGCTGGATAGTGTAGGGGTATAAATGACTAATCTAACTCCAAGTAAGTGTCAGACTCCTTAGCAGATTCTTACTACACAGGAACAGAGATGCTAACTCCCAAATCCACCCCAACAGCAACCTGGAGCTTGATGTTACAAGTCTCCAGAGAGGCTATTATGGGGGAAGGGGGAAGTTGGATAAAATAACAAAAGAGAGAGAGAGAAGAGGCTGTCCTGGTGAGTTTCTTCGGTAGTCCGTCCTGCAGACTTCTATTTAGTCGAAGAAAAACCTGTGGGCAAGAGTTATACCAACATGAATCAACAACTACACTACTCTTTCCTACCTATCTTTTATTTCTTATCTCTTGGGATCTTACCCTATGACTTCCAGGATTTGGCTTCTCTTCTATTTCTATGTGGTGCACTTTTTAAGTGTGCTGTCTTTTCTAGATGAGAGACTTCTTTCTGAAAAGTTAGAAAAGAACACCTTTCTTTTAAAACACTATCTGTCCTGCTACCTGCCTTGAGCTCCTCCCTATAGTATCACACTTACTTTTCCATTTTCTTGTTTATTCCTTCTCTTATGTTCCTTGCTCACTGCCTTATTCTTGCAGGACTCTTGTTGGGCGCACCTGGAAATATATTTAAATTCTTTATTGAACCTTACTCTCTTATTAATTCCCTAATTATTTTGGTTTAACTAATATTCACTTACTGTGTTTTATTTTGACTTTCTCCTATTAGTAATTATCCTTGTAATTCTTTCATTCTCTTTTCAGGCTCTGCTTGATGGCTTCCTGACAATGGTAAGTATCGTCTTTCTGTTCTCTTCTAATATTCACCACAAGCTGTTGTACTTTTCTCAATACATTTACTGTGCTTCTTCTTTATTTCTATATGACTGAATTCTGCTTGCGTTTCCTCCTGACTGAATACTAACGATAACTTCGTAATTACTGTAATTTCATTCTAACATTTCTGTATTGACTTTTCTCTTAACTATATTTTGACTTTCGTCACTTATCTCGGTTTCTTCATGAGCCGCTCTGCTTTACACGGGACTTGAAATTCCTCACGACCTCAGAGACGTTTTCTCCTCACGAACTCGGAGACACCAATCTCCACACGAACTCGGAGACACTAATCTCCACACGAACTCGGAGACGCTTCTCTCCACAGACTCCGGACTGCCGGTAAGGCTCTCTGACACTCAGCGTTACCTTGCTTGGGAAACTTGGGCTCAGAATACTTTGATTTAGAATTTAAACTATAAATATACGGGACACTACGGATATACTTCCTGACGCGGTCAGATCCTCGGTGAAGTGCGCAGTTCCCAGGCAGCGCACGCCTCACCAGGATTCTGTAGCGCGCGCAGCGAGGACTAGAGCGTCAACAACAACCCGAGTCTGGCGACCTATTCAGGCGCCATCTTCGAATTAGTTCTGACCAACTCATTCTAGTAGCATGAGTTTCCTTATTCTTGAATTTTCCTTGCGCTATCAAGCCTATCAGCGCTCTTGGAGTCCTGACAGTACCCTCCAACAAGGTAGGCTCTCCCCTCCGAGGTTTGGTCGGGAACCGTCGATGAAAAGCCTTAACCAATCTTGGAGCGTGAACATCTTCATCTCGTTCCCAAGATCTTTCCTCAGGCCCATAACCTTTCCAGTCTACCAGGTAATGTAACTTCCTTCTTAATCTTTTTGAGTCGAGGATTTCTTTGACTTCAAACTCAGTACCAGTCTCTAATTGCAGAGGTCTCGGTGGTATGTCTTTTCGCAAGTTCTCTGGGGCCTTTTTTAACAAGGATATGTGGAAAACTGGATGAATCTTCAACTTGGAGGGTAATTGGATTCGATAAGTCACTGGATTTACTTTTTCTTCAACCAGATATGGACCAATAAACCTCGGTTGAAACTTTCGATTCCCTTTTAGCCTCAGATTCTTGGTGCTTAACCAAACTTTGTCTCCTATTTCCAACAGAGGCCCTACGCGTCTCTTCCTGTCTGCATAAACCTTATATTATTCCTTAGCCTTTTGTAGATTCTCGATTGCGCTCTTATGCACTCGTTCTAATTGTGTTACTACCTCCTCTACTGCTGGGACTGAGATTTCAACTTGTCTGAGGGTTGAATTTGGATGCCTCCCATAATTCATGAAGAAAGGGGAAAAACCCGTGGAAACATTTTTTGCATTATTATGGGCAAACTCTGCAGCCCAGAGGTAGTCAGACCAGTTACCTTCTTGTTTCAAAAGAAACAATCTCAAGTACTGCTCTAGTTCTTGATTGACCCTCTCGGTTTGACCGTCAGTCTCTGGATGATAAGTGGTGGAAAACCGAACTTCAGTACCCAAGCCCTCCATGAATGACTTCCAAAAATGGGAAATGAACTGTGGGCCCCTGTCAGTTATCACTAGCTTTGGGATTCCGTGGATCTTCACTATTTGAGCGCTGAAATGAGCCGCCAACTGTTTGGCTGTCGGTACTCCCTTCAGAGCTGTAAAGTGAGCCATTTTAGAAAAAGAATCTACCACTACTAATATGGTATTATAACCCTGACTAAGGGGTAAATCTGTAATGAGGTCTAGTGTGACAGTATGCCAGGGATAAGGTGGAGTGGGCAAGGGCATAAGCAACCCTTTAGGGGCCTGTCTTTCAGATTTTCCCTGAGCGCAAATATCGCAAGTGTTAACGTACTGCTCAATATTTTTAGACATTTCTGGCCACCAATAGTGTCGCTGGATCAGTTCCTTAGTCTTTGCCTCACCTTTACGCCTAGCCAATTTCGCATCGTGACATTCCTTCATAACCTGTCGCTGTAATTCTTTGGTGGGAATATACAGGGCTCCTTGGTAGTAGGGCAATTGGTTGCGAATCTCTCCTTCTTCCTTTTTCGCCCAATTTTTCATTGCCTCTTCATTCATTACTTCCGAGATGCTCTGTTCCAAATCCACTGAGGTGATTGCTCCAATGATTCTTTCGCTTGGAATAATTGACTGGTCTCTTATTGGCGTCTTTTGATTCTCAGTGTCAATTCTGGACAAGGCGTCTGCTTTTCCGTTCTGGGCCCCGGGTCGGTAGGTGATGACGAAGTCATAATCAGCAAAATATAGTGACCATCGCAATTGTCTTGGGGTCAAAGTTCTAGCTGTTTTAAAAAATTTCAAATTTCTATGGTCAGTGTATACTGTGACTTGATGCTGTGCTCCCATTAGGTGATGCCTCCAATCCTTGAATGCGTCTTTTATGGCCAATAACTCTTTCTCTGTAATTGTATAATTAACTTCTGCCGAGTTTAACTTTCTAGATCTATATGCCACTGGATGTAACTGCCCAGTTGTTTTACTTCGTTGAGATAAAACTCCTCCCACTGCTTGATCAGAGGCATCAGTCTCCACGTAAAAAGGTTCGGTCGGGTCTGCGTGTTGTAGAATTGGCGCTGAAGTGAAACTTTCTTTCAGGGATTGGAAGGCTTCTTCTGCATTAGTTGTCCATTCAAATTTAATTCCTTTCCTCAACAGTCGGGTGAGAGGCAGAATCTTATGTGAAAACTCGTTATTGAATCTCCGATAGAAATTGGCAAAACCTATAAAACTTTGTACCTCCTTGACGCTCTCTGGAGACTTCCAATTTATCACAGCTTCGATTTTCTTTTGGTCCATTAGTATTCCAGTGGGGGAAATTACAAAACCCAAAAATTCGACCTGGGACACACTGAAAGCGCATTTGTCTAGCTTTACAAACAGTTTGTTTTCTCTTAACTTTTGCAAAACCCCTCTAACCTGCTCCTGATGGTTTTCTTCTTCCACAGAGTATATAAGGATGTCATCAATGTACACGATGGCACACTGATCGATGAATTCCTTTAGTACATCGTTTATGAAATGCTGAAAGGCTGCGGGTGCGTTGCATAACCCATAGGGCATAACTTGATATTCGAATAGGCCGAATCTCGTCCTGAAGGCAGTCTTCCATTCATCACCCTCCTTCATTCTCACTAGATGGTATGCTCCTCTCAAATCCAATTTGGTGCAGATTTTTGCTCCTTTTACTTGGTCTAGCAAAACTGATATCAGTGGCAATGGGTAACGGTTTTTCTTTGTGATTTTATTAATCGCTCTGTAGTCGATGCAAGTTCTCAAATCTCCTTCCTTCTTCGGCACGAAAAATAGAGGCGAGGAGACTGGGGACTGCGAGGGGCGGATGAAACCATTTGCTAAGTATTTGTCCAAATATTCCCTTAGATGATGATGTTCTTTTTCTGTAAGGGCATATAGCCGACAGCAAGGCAAATTCGAACCCGGTTCCAACTCAATTTTACAATCGTAAGGTCTGTGTGGTGGTAGTTGTTCAGCCTCCACTTCGTTGAAGACATCTCCAAAATCTCAGTATTCCTTAGGTATTTCTTGTACATGGATCGCACAGATGGACCCTCTGGTTTGACATAACATGTGCGCAGTATTTACCTCTTGTTCTGTTTCTTGTTTTCCAAAACAATTTTCCAAACAATAACTCGACTCCATATTTACAGTTCTCGTACTCCAGTTGATGCTCGGATTATGTTCGGTGAGCCAAGGAAGTCCAAGAATCAATTGGAATTGGGGGGCATCAATTAAGTTAAACTGAATTTTCTCTTCATGTCCGTCATTTGAGATCAGATGTATTAACTCCGTGTGACTGACTATCGGACCCGAAGATAAATTTGTGCCATCCACTGCTCTGACGGGCTCGCTTCTTAATTTCTTGATGGCCTTGATTCCTACTCTGCTCGCAAATTTCAGATCGCAAAAATTCCCGGTGGCTCCCGAGTCTATCATTACTGAGACTTCCTTCATTGTTACATGCCGAAATCTGATTTCCATGGATAAAATCAAATGCGGAGCCGCGGATTGCAGGGTATTAGCTACTCTATGTTCTTCTGGAGTCTGGTCCAAAACCGCATCCACCTGTCCAACTCCTCCAACAGGTGGTGCTGTTAGTTTTCCTTCGGCTTGAAACTCACCTTGGGTTTCTTCGGACAGTTTCGTACAAAATGGCCTCCAGATCCGCAGTACATACAGAGGTTGCTGGCTGTTCTTTTCTCCTTCTCTTCCTTTGAGAGGGGGCCTCGTATTGTTCCAATCTGCATTGGTTCTACACCCGGTGGTCCTTCATAACTTCGTCCTCCTTCCGATCTGACTCGATCAAATCTTGCTACAGGTCTGAAATCCTTCCTCTTTTCACCTTTTCTTTCCCCTTGCCGAAAATCGATTTCCAAGACTAAGTCTACCAGCGCTGAGATTTCCGTAGGTCTGTTTTTGGTATTCCTGCTAGCACATCTTTTAATTCATCTTTTAATCCACGATAAAACACTGCTGCCCTCTTACTCTCCGGCCAGTTTGTTTCCACCACAAGCTTATTGAATTGAGCCAAATAAGAGACCACATCACGATTCCCTTGTTTCAAATCCAGCAATTCATTGTCGACAGCTTGGGATATTCGCCTTCTGTCGAATATGCGAAGAAACTCTTCTTTGAAGTTCTCATAATTTCGCAATATAGGGTCATTCTTTGTAATCAAAGGCAAAGACCAAGAAGCTGCATCCCCACTTAAGTATGACAACACAAAGGCAACTTGAGACTGCGCATCTGGGAAAATGGAAGGACGGCACAGGAAATGTAACGAACATTGGGTAATGAATATCTGGGCCTTTTGTGGATCCCCACTAAAGCGTTCTGGTGCTGCTAAAGGAATGACGGGTGATAGGGAATGAATCACCTGAGTAGTTGTTCTATTTGCCCCTTCCAATAATGAACCTTGAGTGTCTGACCCAGGACCAAAAGGTTGTCTAACCCTTTGTGCCAATTCTGCGGTTTCTTTTCTTGAGTTAACTAACTCTATTCTAAGGTCCCGATTCTCCTCTCTGACTGCACTCAACTCCTTTTGTATGGTGTCTAATATGGTTCCTAAACCTTGCAAATCTATTCCTTCTGCCATCTCTGTTCAGGTGTAAAATGCAACTTGGGCACTTCACTCTGTCAGACTCCTTAGCAGATTCTTACTACACAGGAACAGAGATGCTAACTCCCAAATCCACCCCAACAGCAACCTGGAGCTTGATGTTACAAGTCTCCAGAGAGGCTATTATGGGGGAAGGGGGAAGTTGGATAAAATAACAAAAGAGAGAGAGAGAAGAGGCTGTCCTGGTGAGTTTCTTCGGTAGTCCGTCCTGCAGACTTCTATTTAGTCGAAGAAAAACCTGTGGGCAAGAGTTATACCAACATGAATCAACAACTACACTACTCTTTCCTACCTATCTTTTATTTCTTATCTCTTGGGATCTTACCCTAGGACTTCCAGGATTTGGCTTCTCTTCTATTTCTATGTGGTGCGCTTTTTAAGTGTGCTGTCTTTTCTAGATGAGAGACTTCTTTCTGAAAAGTTAGAAAAGAACACCTTTCTTTTAAAACACTATCCGTCCTGCTACCTGCCTTGAGCTCCTCCCTATAGTATCACACTTACTTTTACATTTTCTTGTTTATTCCTTCTCTTATGTTCCTTGCTCACTGCCTTATTCTTGCAGGACTCTTGTTGGGCGCACCTGGAAATATATTTAAATTCTTTATTGAACCTTACTCTCTTATTAATTCCCTAATTATTTTGGTTTAACTAATATTCACTTACTGTGTTTTATTTTGACTTTCTCCTATTAGTAATTATCCTTGTAATTCTTTCATTCTCTTTTCAGGCTCTGCTTGATGGCTTCCTGACAATGGTAAGTATCGTCTTTCTGTTCTCTTCTAATATTCACCACAAGCTGTTGTACTTTTCTCAATACATTTACTGTGCTTCTTCTTTATTTCTATATGACTGAATTCTGCTTGCGTTTCCTCCTGACTGAATACTAACGATAACTTCGTAATTACTGTAATTTCATTCTAACATTTCTGTATTGACTTTTCTCTTAACTATATTTTGACTTTCGTCACTTATCTCGGTTTCTTCATGAGCCGCTCTGCTTTACACGGGACTTGAAATTCCTCACGACCTCAGAGACGTTTTCTCCTCACGAACTCGGAGACACTAATCTCCACACGAACTCGGAGACACTAATCTCCACACGAACTCGGAGACGCTTCTCTCCACAGACTCCGGACTGCCGGAAAGGCTCTCTGACACTCAGCGTTACCTTGCTTGGGAAACTTGGGCTCAGAATACTTTGATTTAGAATTTAAACTATAAATATACGGGACACTACGGATATACTTCCTGACGCGGTCAGATCCTCGGTGAAGTGCGCAGTTCCCAGGCAGCGCACGCCTCACCAGGATTCTGTAGCACGCGCAGCGAGGACTAGAGCGTCAACAACAACCCGAGTCTGGCGACCTATTCAGGCGCCATCTTCGAATTAGTTCTGACCAACTCATTCTAGTAGCATGAGTTTCCTTATTCTTGAATTTTCCTTGCGCTATCAAGCCTATCAGCGCTCTTGGAGTCCTGACAAAGTGCTGCATTAGGGAAAGTGCTGGATAGTGTAGGGGTATCAATTACTAATCTAACTCCAGAAAAGTGCTGCATTAGGGAAAGTGCTGGATTGTTACAAACTCATTTTGTATGAAAACATTAACCTGATGAACAGCAATGCAGATATTTTCAAATCTTTATGAACCATTTTAATCCAAAAACATACAAAAACATATTTTTTTCTATTCATAGAATACCAACCAACATTTGAAAATCAATAATAAATCCAAAACCAAGCCAATCAGACAACCAAAGAAGTAAAACACATCAATCTTCGAAGGTAAATCAAATTAAAAATCCTATGACAGTGATCAAATATTTTTTTTTCACCAGGAAAGTGCTACAGTAGGGAAAGTGCAGGAAAGTGTAAAAATATTAATAACTAATGAAACTCCAAGTAAGTACTGCATTAGGGAAAGTGCTGGATAGTGTAGGTGTATTATTTACTATTCTAACACCAGGTAAGTGCTGCATTAGGGAAAGTGCTGGATAGTGTAAGGGTATTAATGACTAATCTAACTCCAGGTAAGTGCTGCATTAGGGAAAGTGCTGGATAGTGTAAGGGCATTAATAACTAATGTAACTCCAGGTAAGTGCTGCATTAGGGAAAGTGCTGGATAGTGTAAGGGCATTAATAACTAATGTAACTCCAGGTAAGTGCTGCATTAGGGAAAGTGCTGGATAGTGTAAGGGTATTAATGACTAATCTAACTCTAGGTAAGTGCTGCATTAAGGAAAGTGCTGGTTTGTTACAAACTCATTTTGTTAGTAAACATTAAACTGATGAACAGCAATGCAGACATTTTCAAATATTTATGAAACATTTTAATCCAAAAACAAACAAAAACATTTTTTTTTCTATTCATAGAATACCAACCAACATTTGAAATTCAATAAGAAATCCAAATACAAGCCAATCAGACAACCAAAGAAGAAAAACACACCAATCTTTGAAGGTAAATCAAATAAAAAAATCCAATGACAGTGATAAAAAAAAAGTTTTCACCAGGAAAGTGCTACAGTAGGGAAAGTGCTGGATAGTGTAAGGGTATTAATGACTAATCTAACTCCAAGTAAGTGCTGCATTAGGGAAAGTGCTGGATAGTGTAGGGGTCTAAATTACTATTTTAACTCCAAGTAAGTGCTGCATTAGGGAAAGTGCTGGATAGTGTAGAGGTCTAAATGTCTATTCTAACTCCAGGTAAGTGCTGCATTAGGGAAAGTGCTGGATAGTGTAGGGGTCTAAATGTCTATTCTAACACCAGGTAAGTGCTGCATTAGGGAAAATGCTGGATAGTGTAAGGGCATTAATGACTAATCTAACTCCAGGTAAGTGCTGCATTAGGGAAAGTGCTGGATAGTGTAAGGGCATTAATAACTAATGTAACTCCAGGTAAGTGCTGCATTAGGGAAAGTGCTGGATAGGGTAAGGGTATTAATGACTAATCTAACTCTAGGTAAGTGCTGCATTAAGGAAAGTGCTGGTTTGTTACAAACTCATTTTGTTAGGAAACATTAAACTGATGAACAGCAATGCAGACATTTTCAAATCTTTATGAAACATTTTAATCCAAAAACAAACAAAAACATTTTTTTATCTATTCATAGAATACCAACCAACATTTGAAATTCAATAAGAAATCCAAATCCAAGCCAATCAGACAACCAAAGAAGAAAAACACACCAATCTTTCAAAGGTAAATCAAAAAAAAAATCCAATGACAGTGATCAAAAACATTTTTTTCACCAGGAAAGTGCTACAGTAGGGAAAGTGTTGGATAGTGTAAGGGTATTAATGACTAATCTAACTCCAAGTAAGTGCTGCATTAGGGAAAGTGCTAGATAGTGTAGGGGTCTAAATGACTATTCTAACTCCAATTAAGTGCTGCATTAGGGAAAGTGCTGGATAGTGTAGGGGTCTAAATGTCTATTCTAACTCCAGGTAAGTGCTGCATTAGGGAAAGTGCTGGATAGTGTAGGAGTATTAATGACTATTCTAACTCCAAGTAAGTGCTGCATTAGAGTAAGTGCTGGATAGTGTAAAGGTATTAATAACTAATCTAACTCCCGGTAAGTGCTGCATTAGGGAAACTGCTGGATAGTGTAGAGGTATTAATTACTATTCTAACACCATGTAAGTGCTGCATTAGGGAAAGTGTTGGATAGTGTAGGGGTATCAATTACTAATCTAACTCCAGGTAAGTGCTGCATTAGGGAAAGTGCTGAATAGTGTAGGGGTATAAATGACTAATCTAACTCCAAGTAAGTGCTGCATTAGGGAAAGTGCTGGATAGTGTAGGGGTATAAATGAGTATTCTAACTCCAGATAAGTGCTGCATTAGGGAAAGTGCTGGATAGTGTAGGGGTATTAATTACTATTCTAACACCAGGAAAGTGCTGCATTAGGGAAAGTGCTGGATAGTGTAGGAGTATCAATTACTATTTTAACTCCAATTAAGTGTTGCAATAGTGAAAGTGCAGGATATTGTATGAGTATGAAATAATATTCAAACTCCAGTTAAGTGGTGTAGAAATTAAAGAACAGGATAGTGTGTATGAAATATGTGAAATTTTAAAAACAAAATAACTCAAACCTATTTTCTTTCTTTCAGAAAATGAGTGCTCAACCAACAGCAAAGTACATCAAATCAAGAAAAGGAAACAATCTTTGAAATCATTTGGGTTATATATATTGTAAGGAAAGGATAAGTTGCCAAAAGAAATCATTGGCGATGCGTGCAATACTTCTCAACCCGTTGCAGCGGCAGAGCGGTTACGGTTGATGATATTATTGTAAAAACAACTGACCATAACCACTCTGCCTCTGCAATGGATGTTGATATTAGAGAAACTTTAAATGAAATGAAGGAACTTGCATGCATCTCCAATGATTCCACAGGAAATATTTTACGAGAGGTTGCTCAGCATGTCCCAGATCATATAGCTAGTAATATGCCTACTATACATAATTTGCGAAGAATTATTCAACGTCAAAAGCAGGCAAGTAACACACAAATAAATACACCCCATACTTTTTCTGATATAATTATTCCTCATGAACTTACTATTTCTTTTTCTGATGAACCTTTCCTTCTGCATGATAATGAAAACCCTCAGAAACGTATATTAATTTTTAGTACACCTAGAAATCTTGTTAAACTTGAAAATAGTGAAATTTGGATAATGGATGGGACGTTTAAAAGTACACCCCATCCATTCGCCCAAATTTACACTATACACGCCAAAATAATAACAATGTTATTCTCCTAGTATATAGTTTGCTGCCTGATAAGACTTCTGCAACCTACACTGAACTATGATCAGTTATAAAAACAACCACAAACCAAAGTCCTAGGAAAATTATCATTGATTTTGAATTGAGCATGATTAATGTAATCACAAAAACGTACACGGATACCCAAATTCAGGGGTGTTTTTTCCATTTTTCCCAGGCATTCTGGCGTAAATTACAAAAAACACCCCTGGTTACAGAATACTCCTCAGACAGCAAATTACAGGTTGAATTAAAAAAACTAACTACTCTTTGTTTTGTCCCTCCCGAAAGTGTAGATGAGTACTACACTGCCATTACAGAATCTGATTATTACATTGCAAATGAAGAAAAATTGGCACCCATTCTAAATTATATGGAAGACACATGGATTGGACACCTAAGCAGATCGGGTCGCAGGAGGAAGCCACGTTTCCATGTGGAGTGGTGGAACTGTTATTCGACTTGCTTACAGGGAGAGGCTAAAACAAATAATGCTATTGAGGGATGGCATAACTCCTTCAATCATACAATTGGAAAACCCCACCCTAATTTCTACTCTTTTCTTGAAACTTTGAAGGAGCAAAGTTTTCAGGAAATGAGAATTTCACAAACTCTTACAGGAAGTCTAAACCCACGAATAACCCATAAAACAAAGGAAATGTCCGAGAGACTATTGGCACTTTTACAACAGTTTTCGTTGTGTGTGGCTTTAGATTACCTGGAAAATATTGCTAACATCTTAACTTTTTAAACATCATCTTCACATTACTTTCCTGCTTTGCTCTAAAATTGTTTTCCTTTTGAATTTAATTGGCAAAAACATTTTTCCAAAATTAATTTTATTGGCAAAAACATTTTTCCAAATTTATTTTTAAAATTTTAAAAAGTCGGGTAGTTTTTAGTAAAAATATATATTTTTTGTGATTGTTTATAATTTCCTTATTTTGTAAACAATCCAAAATATTAAAAGTATCTAATTGAAAAACTCACCATTTATTAGATTTTTGTTGAATCTTTTTCTCTTGCAAATAATAGTTATATAAACAAAAATTAAATGCAATTTTGAAAAATTACTACTTATTTTTCAGTACTTATTTCTTACATTTGTGAACAAAAAGCTTCTTGAAAACTTCCATGTGATTTCTTATAGAGATCGTAAATCAATCACAAAATCACATACAAATCTTCATTAAATAATATACTTTTTCGTATTTTGAAAAGAAATTGTTTATAATCAAAGAATCAATATTTTTACATTTTTGCTTATCCATATCTCGCCACTCATCAGAGTTTATTCTGCCGAATAACCACTCTTTTGAATAAAATACCATAATGAGATCTTAATTCAATGACACACTGCTGTACATTTCTTCATTAAATCATCAACTTGTTCGTATTTTCAAATGGTTATTTATTTTAAATGAAAGAAAAAAAAAATTCTACAATTTTGCTCTAACATATATCGCAAATCAACTAAATCTATTACGCCGAAAAACCACTCTTTAGAATTAAATACCATAATGTGACCAAATCGAAATAATTTCAAACAACATATCGATTGTCAATACAAAACACCATAATTTCACTTACATAATTGAATTTCCCTATAGTACAAACTTTAAAATACATCTATTTGTTTTCGACGAAGCTTTTTCCAGCAATAAAATAACCACTTCAACGACTATCCTGTTTTCCAAATAACAAAATATATTTTCAAAATTGCATTTGTTTTACAATGTTACTGTATAAATATCCAAATTTCAAAACATACAATATTACAAAACAATATAAAACATTCTATTTTTTCTCCCCTCCCACACCCGACTTAGGCATATTCTAACTAATCGATCGGCGACATGTTTTTTAAAAGTATTTAACTACATTTATAATATATTTAGCAACCTCTCCTTACAATATATTACTATTTTTTTGTAAATACAAACATATAATAAAGTTTTATAAGTTTCCTACCTGGACGCAGATCAGCTTCCAGCTGCTTCCTCCTTGGATCCGGTCCAAAATGGCTGCTGACGCTTTACGTTAACGTCAATACGTGTTACAAAGCTGCAAAAATAAAAAAAGGACTATTTATTTTATAATTTTTAATTAAAATGATTATAATTGTTCTATATGTTTACAATTTGTTAATAATTTGTCAAAAATATGCGAAAAATATATGTAAAATTAAACTATTTTTTTATGTTTTTATTTTCAAAAATAAATTTATTTTAAACAAGTTATCGTTATTTTCTTAATTACTTTATTACTTGCAATACTTCTAAAATGTATTTCTTATATGTATAAATAATCTTTTTATTTTCTTACCTGTATTCTTTTTCCTTTTCTCCATTTTCTTTCTTCTTTCATCCTCTTTTCCTCATCTTTTCCATGTACCGCGGGACACATAGGATATGTCATGAAAATAGAAAAAGGACAAACGTTACCATTGGATTCAATGTGAAACCGTGGGAACCCAAACTTAATTGTATTTGTCATATCTTAATCTTACCCTATAAACCTGTTATTTAAAATAATATTAATTTATTTAGCATTTTTAAATAATTAATAAATATTATAAATAAATACTCATTTGTATAAATTTTAGATTATGGTGATTTTAGAAAAAATATATAATATATAAATTAATAATTCAAATCTATTTTATAAAAATATATAAAATATAAAATAATATATCAATACTATAAAATAATAAATCAATATTTTTAAAAATTATTTTAAAAAGTTATCTTTTTTTTCTTATTTACTTTATTACTTGCAATACTTCTAAAATGTATTTCTTATATGTATAAATAATCTTTTTATCTTCTTACCTGTATTCTTTTTATTTTTCTCCATTTTCTTTCTTCTTTCATCCTATTTTCCTCATCTTTTCCATGTACCGCGGGACACATAGGATATGTCATGAAAATAGAAAAAGGATAAACGTTACCATTGGATTCAATGTGAAACCGTGGGAACCCAATCTTAATAGTATTTGTCATATGTTAATCTTACACTATAAACCTGTTATTTAAAATAATAATAATTTATTTAGCTTTTTTAAATAATTACAAAATATTATAAATTAATACTAATTTTTATAAATTTTAAATTACGGTATTTTTATAAAAAATATATAATATATAAATTAATAAATCAATACTATTTTTTAAAAATATATAAAATATAAATTAATAAATCAATACTATAAAATAATAAATCATTATTTTTTAATTTAAATTAAATTATATTATAAAATACTCGAGTATTAAAATTAATACTCGCGTATTAAAATTAATACTAATATTTTAAAAAAATTAATTTATTTTACAAAGTGGACAATTAAATAAAAAATTATATAACAAGCATAACAATAGTTTTAACGATAAAAGTAAAAGAAATAAAATAAAATAATTATTTGATATTTTATGAAAAAATGTAATAATTCATCATTTATCAATAAACATACATTTAAATATAATGCGTTGTAAAAGTATATGCGTTGTAAAGGTATTTGCGTGGTATAAGTATGCGTGGTAAAAGTATGCGTGGTGAAAGTTTTTCCGTGGTAAAAAATGCATGCTAATAGTATTGCGTGGTAAAAAATGCGTGGTAAAGGTTGTATACCGAAAAATACACTTACTATCAGTGCAGAGTAAGTATTAATACTGCTCCCAACCTGCCAGCTCAACTGTATATCAAAGTTGAGTTCTCAATGGCTGCTACCAGAGCCAATATCAGGGATGAAAGGCAGGTCATGGAGCATCATTTCAGCTGCAGTTAAAAGAAGGGAAACAGGAACTGACTTTTCCTTTTTCTGATATCTTTATCTATCATGAAAAAGTGATCAGCAGAAAAGAGATATTTATGGCAACATGTTTATTTTTTCCTACATTATAGGACACTGTAGGAATGATGGAATCCCAGCATGTTACTACACAATATGAGCCACAGTATTTTTTTAACCAGACTTTCATTAAACTGATTCGAATATCCGCATGTCTTTCCCAGTTATTTACTTTTGTAGCAATCGCGGCACTCTGTGCTTTAACTTTAAACATCTGAAGCTAAAGTGCGGCGTTAGGCGAGTGGCTTTCTGCTGTGTTTTCTTGTGCCTGCATAGTGTTACATTTCCTCTGTCCTGCACACTGGAATTTCTATGCGTGCATCATGGATTCCAGCAAGTTTGAGTAAGACAACAGCCACAGCAACAAGCTAAGCTATACTGTGCTTCCTGTGTGAGTCAGCAGGCCCTGTTGCTCAGGAATAAATAAGGCGGGCCTGGACCTGTCCTGGGGATGATTTGTATTCTTCATTATTGCAGGGTGCAGTGCCTTATATGGCTAATAGAGGTCCACAGGGACATAATGTAACAGGCAACAGTACTACACTCTTTCCTTGCTTCATGGATTTCTTTTATTAGTTATACTACTGCTAGGATATTTTTTTAGAAAAAAACATTCTAACTAACATCCTCATTTGCAGCGCCAAAAGCTCTAAATGTAACTCATGCGAGACCTATTGCATTACAAATGCTTGTTAAACTTGTTAGCACTGTCTGGGTGTTAGTTCTACCTCATTAGTACCAGTTTAACACTCAAATATAGCAATAAGCTACAGAAAGGTGACTAGTATACCTTTGCAAAAGTCCTTCCACTGCACTGCAACATGTGCCACTATGTTTTTACTCACTTTTGAATATTTTGAGAAAGAAACAGAATATTTTTTTGTTATAATCTGCACTTTGAGCAGATTATGTGGCAAATTCGGCAAATCTACATTTATCTTAAAATTGTAGTGACCGCACATTCACATAATTCCAGTGACCCTGACTATAATGAACACTCCTCTACTATTCAACCAATTTAAGTGAAAGTGAGGTAGCCATTGACTCTTCATTAAAGTACTACTTTTTTGTTTCTTCACATGAAAAGGAAAGCCAGACTATAATGAAAGGTCTCTTGCCACCCAATCTTCACATGGAAACAAACGCAAGGCTATAATGAAGGCTCAACTGCTATCTGACCAAGTGAACTGAAGGTTGCATAACAATGGGGTTGCATAACAAAAACAGTCCTGCGTTTCTTTCTAGGTTCAGGTCATGTAGCTTGGAAGCCTTCACTATAGTCCTGCTCTTTGTCCTTTGACTGTCAGATATTGTGTACCAAAAGAGTTCAGTGATAATCCTCCCTGAGTATGCGCCTCTAAGCCTACCACAGGTGTAGGCTAACGTTAGAGAAAGGAGTTTTGGATTCAAGAGACAGAGATAGAGACACAGACCTGCTCTTCCACACAACCCTGCTGGTATGCTGATATGGTGATTCTTTATGGTAATACAACTGGGTAATAGGATGTCATTAGGTATTTGTCGCTCAGTGTTAAAAAATGTGAATATGAGCAGCAATATGAAAACACTTGTAGTAACACACAATGCCCCTTTAATTTTAGTTTTAGTTCAGAGCAGAATGGAAAATTAATGGCTGTTTATTCAGGAAGAAACTGCCACACCAAACTGTAGATAACACCAGATGAAACCTGTAAGCAGAAAACAAAAAAGATGTGGGACAATTGCCAGTGAAAGAACTAGCACAAAAGCGTACATGCTGCACAACAGAAAGTGCTGTCAGGCCCCCATACACACACAATACTGGACCTAAATGCTTCTCTGCCTAAGTTGACCTGGAAAGCCAGCACCCTTGGCCTAGATATCGAATCACACAGTACCGCCTGCTCTGATAATCCAGCCACCACAATCAGTCTGTTGCTCTGCACATCTGTATCATAAATGTCTAGTCAATCTAGTGTCACACTTCCTGTTTCTTGAATTCCTGACAATAACTCAGAAACATTGCATAGCCAGGAAACGTTCATTAACAAAAAAGCAGGACTATAATGAGCTTGCTTAAAACACAATTCAGAGAATCCAATTTTAAAATATAAAAAATCTGAAATTCACCAGTTATTGCTACTAAGCTCACTTTAACTTGTGCCCCACCATGCACTGCTAAGGGTCTTACATATTGCATCTCTCAAGACATTGTAAATGACATTATTGATGGCATCACTGATGCCAATTCAAATGACATATCAGACATCACTGATGACATCATACATTCATTATGACTCCGTCATTTAAGGTTTGTGGGCTTTAAGTAATTCAACATGCTAGAGCTGTGGACAACTTTCTATACACCTTAATGGGATTATCCTCTTTAAGACTTCATGTCACCCATATTAAGACAAGAGGTTGACAGATAAACATTTGTCACTGTAAAGACAGATTGTATCAGGCCCTATGGAAAATCCTCCATAGTTTAGTAAACTACACTACACACATTCCTCAGATGGGCACAATAGCATACAACCTTAGAGCCATGCCTACAACACCAGAGTGAGATAACGCGATGTAAGGTGGATTTGGAGTGCACTGCTTGGAGGGTATCAAAGCACTGAGTATGTGAGTCTAGGCATGTGGTGAGGCTGGGCATAAATACAGGCTGTCTCGCTGGTTCTGAAAGAGGACTAATTGAATAGCCAATTGTGGAAATCAAGAAGTAAGGAGGAGGCCTTCATTTGTTTGGTGGAGGTCATTCCAGGATTTGGCGGCTTAGTAGGAGAATTATGAAGGGTGTGTGTGTGTGAGTGAGAGTGATGCTGAGTGAAGTTGTCTGCTGGGTTAATGGAAGTGAAGCCGGTGACTGAGGCATGCAGGTCCCGTTTTGTGTACTGACTTGAGTGAAGCGTGTGTGAAGTCTGAACTGGCTGTGTTTCTGGGTGGGGAGCCAGTGGAGCTCTCTGAGTAGTGGTGTGGTCTGGGTGTGGCATGGGAGTTCAAGGACAACTGATCTCCTTCCATTGTTCCACGACACCCAATACATGGGCCGCACCCACTCAGATCATAATCCTCACACACTGGTCATTGCCTGGGACGTCCCACATCCTCCCATCCCCACCTGGCGCCTCCAACCAGACCTCTTACTTGACGCGACATTCCGAGACTCCATACTCACGCAATCAGCCCAATACTTCGAACTCAATGCTGGCACAGCGTCCTCTCCCCAAACCGAATGGGATGCTTTTAAAGTGGTGACCCGGGGGCTCTGTCTGGGAACACAGGGACACATGGGACGCCAAATTGAACGAGACCTGACACGGCTGGAATCAGAACTACTGGCCCTCGAAGGCCCTGAGAGGGGAGATGCGGGCACCCGGCTGGCGGAAGCTAAGGCGGAACACAACCACCTATTGGACCGTCTGCGAAGTGTCAACTTTGCGGCCCACTCCGCCCGGGTCCACAGACAGGGCGACAGACCAGGCAAACTGCTGACCTGGCTGATCGAACGGGAGGACCGATCTGCCCCCATATCGACCATACAAGCCGGAGACGGCAGATTGCTATACTCCCAGCACCAAATACACGAGGCATTCACGGGCCATTATGCAGGCCTATACCACTCCCGACTGCATGTCCCGCTCACTGCCATCACGGACTATCTCTCTCACTCACGTTTACCCACTCTAACGACGGCACAGCAGAATGACCTCGGAGCACCACTGGACCCCGAGGAACTCCGGGACACCATATTTAACCTCTCGAATGGCAAGGCCCCGGGACCGGACGGCTTGCCAGCCGAGTTCTATAAAACTGCCTCAGACATCCTGATCCCACACCTGGTGAGGATGTACTCCGCGGCTGTCGATGATTTCGCCTTGCCCCCGACCCTTAACGAGGCGACCCTTGTCTCACTACTTAAGCCTGACAGAGATGGCACACAGATGGGCTCCTACCGTCCTCTCGCACTCCTGAACACGGACTACAAAATTCTGGCCTCCGCACTTGCTCGCAGATTGGCCCCCATGGTCCCTGCGTTGGTGCATCAGGACCAAAACGGGTTTGTACCGACGAGGCATACATCCCACAACATCAACCGACTATTCCGATTGCAAGAGTACGCCACAAGACAATGGCCGCGAGCAGGGTGCCTTGTACTCGACCTCGACAAGGCGTTCGACTCGGTGGAGTGGCTCTACCTGCGGGCAGTCATGGAAAAATTCGAGCTGGGAGATGACCACCTGACTATGGTCGGCCTCTTATACCGTGAACCCACGGTCCGAGTGCGCACCGGAGCGTTACTCTCTGACCCCATTCGTGTACGGAGAGGCACCAGGCAAGGTTGCCCACTGTCGCCCCTACTGTTCTCCCTAGCAGTGGAACCCCTGGCTGCAATGCTCCGGTCACGGGGAACTGCCTGGGGAATACCGATGGCTGACGGACTACATGCAGTGTCATTGTATGCTGATGACCTACTCTTGTACGTCAGGGACCTAAGCAACGTCCCGGAGTTCCTCACTGCCATTTTTGGCACCTTTGAGGAAATGTCGGGATTACGAGTAAACTGGGCCAAATCGGGGGCCTACTCCTTCAGCCCGAATGTTCCTGAGTGTGACATACTCATCGGAGGTGCGAGGTTGCAATGGTACCCCAACACGTTCAGATACCTAGGGATACGCATCTACCGAGATCCCTTGGACATTTTGGAAGGAAACCTGATGAGGGCGATCGCCTCTACCCGGGCGCAAGTGGGGTTCTGGAACACACTACTGCTCAATGTCCCTAGTCGCATAGCCTTAGCGAAAATGATAGTCCTACCACGGCTGCTATACTACTTTGCGAATATACCAACCTATGTACCTACCCGGGTGTTCCGAGACCTTGAGGTCCTACTGCGTGCCCTGATTTGGAACAGAGGTCGGCCTCGAGTCGCATTGACGAAACTCTACATGCCCACTGAGGAGGGCGGACTAGCAGTTCCAAACATGGAACTGTATTATCTAGCGGCACAAATGCAGTGGGTGTCGGGCTGGCTAGGCGGTAAGAACCTGGGCGACACGGCCACGGATACCACTACATGGTCCCTATACCAGATTCACGTACTGTTTCATCCGCTAACTCGGACACCCCGGCCGCCGCAACTGCTGCTCGCAGTGGCACGCAGATGCTTCCTCCGCTGCCTGCGTCTAACACGAGCGACGACACCATACGCGCCGATAATACCGCTATTAGGCACTCCGACACCGGCGGGGACCCTGACCACTGTACAGTTATATAGCTGGATCGCCGCAGAGGTGGAAACCTTAGGCGACCTTTACTCTGATGGCGCCCTCTTGCCCTTCGCAGCCCTGGTAGGAGATACATCCCTCCCGGCTGGACAGTTCCTGACACACGCGTCACTCGTCCACACATTGACTACCGCTTGGGGAGACATATCTAGTGAGCCACCTACACATCACTTCATGCAGTACCTGCATGTCATGAGCAACGGCACTCACATCATTCATTGGTTAACGCAAGCACTCCTCCTACACACACACCCGACGACTACACATCTGAGGGACAAATGGGCGACAGACAGGGGAAGGGACTGGACAGACAAAGAGTGGGCTATGATCCTGGCTGGCCCGATAAACGTCCCCCACAGCCCTCGCTTTAAAACTATACAATTTTACACTGCGGCCGCTGCTCCCTTATTGGCGCAGATCTCCTCCACATGCTCTGGCTATGTCCCGCCCTTCAGCAGTAGTGGGACGGAGTGACCATGTTGCTCCGACATTGCACTAAGGAACAAGTTCCACGTACATGGGAAGCCTGTATACTGGGCTTATATAAGCGCACGCGCCAAAATAAGGTCCAGGCTAGGTTCTGGGATCTTGGCCTTATCACAGCCAAGAGACTGCTCACCAAGCGGTGGAAGGCAGCCATACCCCCGCACCTCCGGCACTGGTGTTTGTCGTTGACAAACTAGGCACGGGCTGAGAGCTCTGTCCTGAAGCGGGAGGAGACGGCAGGGCTTAGAAAATTCCCCATTGCACAACAATGGGAGGACGTACTGCGCTCCTTCCTACAGAAATGTACGGAACAGGGAATTACGTGAAGAATCATGTCCCATCACCTCCACTCCCCGATACGGACTCCTGCGCACTGCGCATGATGAGACATGCACCACCCAACCGACAGTTAGGCTCTGCCCGGCGTTCGCCATGTGCTCAACTGATTCACACTGACGACTGCTAACCCCACTCCCGGACACACGCCGCCTGATGCGGCGCTACGACAAGAGCCCAGGCACCACACCGGACTGCCACATCCACTAAACACTCGAGGACCTCCCCCCTAACGGCTCCGCTACACGGGCAGCCGGCACGCTACCACCCCCCCCCCCCCCGGCCTCCCGCCCGCCCCGCGAGACACGGCTGGCACATCGATTCCGACTCCCCCCTCCCAATGATATGGCAAACTCTGCACACACCCACCCCCACCTACCTCCCACTAACCTCTTGTTCCTGTTTTGTAGTTCGTTACTGGTTTGGTTTCATCTCCCCTTAGACCATGTCCGTACACATACAACTCCATGTTACATACCATTCAGCACCACGAGGCGCCCTCGGACGTGACAGCTGAGGCTTCAGCAACACACCTGGGCGCTACGATACAGAACAGCTCTGTCCAAAGGAATGGGCGACCGAGACGGTCGTGCGCCCCAAACGCGCCTAGATGCTGAACACCCTCGTCACTCATTCATGCGACACCATACCCGTCTGAAAGTTGACCCACATTGAGACACTTCCCGATGACACATGTATGATATAGTGGGTTCGGCTGCCACCACTGCTGGCGACGAGGATAGGTTCGGCACAGCTACTTTGATCCTCTGACTATATAAAGAAAAACCATGGACCACACACTTACTTAACACGAAATAAAGATATGGTTACGGTGTCATGAGATATGTTGGTATGCGCTGCCGGACCCCAGGGTTGTCGGCCTTGAAGCTGTGTTCACTTGCCCTACCTAGCACAATGTTCATTACCTGCAGCTGGCCCGGCTGGGTTGTAAGCTACAATGCTGTGTACACTGTATGTTGGTCAATAAAGGTCTTTTAAAAAAAAATTTAAAAAATGGGAGTTCAAGGACAAGTCAGGGGATGATGTTTTGGATGGTTAGAAGTCTGTGAAGGAGATGGGTTGGGATGCTGGCGTAGAGTGCGTTGCCGTTGTCCAATCTGCTTGTGATTAGGGCCTGTGTGATAGTGCGTCTGGTGTCCAGTGGGAGCCATTTGAAGATTTTACATGACATGCAGATGATGTGGAAGCATGAGGAGGTGACGGTGTTGACCTGGGACTTCATAGATAGGTGTCTAGGATGAGGCTTACATTCTTAGCATGGTCATTTGGGATGGGTGTGGTTCTAAGATCAATCAGTCAGCCAGTGTTTGTTAAGCATGATTACTCACCCACGAGGGTCTCAAGGCACTGGGGGGAGCTGGGCGCTGAAGTTCAGTCGGAGAGCCAGGCACTGAGATCCTTCCTGAATTGGGTCAGGGATGGGGTTAGCCTGAGGTGGTGAGGAAGGGGGTTCCAATTTTTTGGCAGCAAGGTAGGAAAAGGATCTTTCGCCGGTCCTGGCCTTCGAGGGACGGTGGTAAAGGCCAGTTTGGGGAAGTGGAGGTGTCTGGTGGGTACTTGGAATGAGAGGCGGTGGGTCCGGTATGCTGCCCCGACATCATAGAGGGCTTTGTAGGCGTGTGTGAGGAACTTTTGTTGACTGGGAGCCAGTGGAGTTTCTCGCTGGTGTTCGGAGATGAGGCTGCAGCAGGGGATGATGGCACCAGTCTGGCTATGGCGTTTTGAATGTTCTGTATTTTCTTGTGGAGTTTCTGGGTGATGTTGACTTAGAGTGAGTTGCCATAGTCTAGTCTGCTGCAGAGGAGTGCATGGGTGACTAATAGGTGAAGATCGGCGGTCCACCAGGTGGAGTCCACAGATGAGCTCTTATTCTTGAAAATAAGCATTTCAATGTTGTCAGTGTTAAGTTTGATGGACATTTCTTTCCTTCAATTGGCTACCGTAGTCATGCTTTGTTTGAAGTTTGTTTTGGTGGTGGCAGTGTAGTCTGAGAGGTAATTAATGAGCTGGGTGTTGTCGGCATTGGAGATGATGTGGATTCCCTGGGATCTGATGATGTTTACCAGAAGAGTAATATATATTTTAAAAAGTGTGGTGCTGAGTGATGATCTCTTAGGGACTCTGCAGATGAGGTCCTTGGGTTTTGATGTGACCTGCGAGAATCTAACTCTCTGTGTTCTTCTGGAGAGGAAGGAAGCTATCCATTTGAGAGCTGGTCCTTGTATTCCCGCTGTGTGTAGTCTGGTGATGAGTGTGTGATGAATATATGGTGGGATAAACTACCTCTATGTGGGAAACCCCTACATTCTACATTATTCAACATTTTGTAATTCCACAAAATCTTCAGCAAAGTTCTGCAAATAAACATCCAAACCGTATAAATATCCTCACTACACAGAGTTTGTCTATAGCACTGTATTACATGTATTTAGCATAGACACCCGCCCACTTGTGGATCATCGAAGATTTTGCGTTTCTCACAGATTGTATTGTTTCTGTAACAGGCTTTGGCTTCACTTTACACCTCAACTTACTTTATACCTCAACATACTTTCAAACATACCTCTGCGACCCACATCAGGTACTCTCAGACGTTACCTTGTTATCATGCACTGCTTATGACCTCGCATATTTCATCACTCGTGACAAGTTAAATGACATCACTGATGACAATGATTCACTAGATTTGTTTAAATTACCAATGAGATCCATGGTCCTTAAGGTAATATTTGAGGTCATAAGCAGTACATGAAGGGGTCACAAGTTATATTTAATTAAATAGACTCTAACTGGTGTATTTTAATGGTTTTGGGGTGTTTTGACATTAGGTTTTGTCTTATTTCAACACTCAACTAGAATGCCACTTTAACCTTTATTTTTTCATTGAACAAAAATATATATATACACTGACGAAGCTTTTTTAAGCGAAACGCGTCTGTTGAGGGTGACGGGGTTGCAATAAAATATATCAAATCGGAGACCTGTGTGCTGGCCTGTTTTCAGCCTTACCGGAGTGAAAAGTGTTAGAGTATATATATATGTATATATATTACCTACTGGCGGTCGCCAGTAGGTATATACAGTTAGGATTTTTTCTCTATGGGATTTTTGAAAATTCTATGTCTAATAAGTTTGGCGTTTGTGGACGGAATTGGCTGAAATTTTCTGGAAAATGGAACATTTTGTTTCTGAGCAGCCCCTGAAGATTTGGGGGGGGTTCGTCAAGGGGGGGCCGAGAAAAAAGGGGGGTCCCAAAACGTGTTTTTAACATTGAGTTTTCCATAGGGCGGTTGGCCTCACTTTTAGCCCGAACGGCTGAATGGATTTGCACGAAACTTGGCAAAATTGAAGGGACTGGTAGCCCGATGTGCCTTTTGTAGGTCTCAATATATGTGCTCCAGTGGATTTTGAGAAATTAACGTTTAAAAAAAGATATATATCTGTAACAGCGGACCGGGCAGCGCCCCGGTTCGCGGACCGGGGCGCGTACCGGAACTTCGCGTAGCGAAGCTGATTGGTTCTCCGGTGTCTGTCAACATTCTAAACAGTCCGGAGCGGCCGCCATCTTGTCTCTCGGTAGGATTGAGAGACAAGAGGAGGCCAAAACAAAGGGGGAAATAACCATAAGGGGGCATAGTAGATCCTCCCTGACCCCCTAGGTTTAATGTGGAGGCTTTAAAAGGGCCCCGCGGGGCAAAAAAAAATAAAAAAAAAATTTGTTTTTTTGCGTGGGTAGCGCCCGGTCCGCGAACCGGGAAGCGTTCTGGGCAGCGTACTGCAATGAAAAATGAATGATAGACTTTTTAAATGCTGTATGTTAATTGATTGTTGGTTTTGTTGATTATTTTTTATTTTCTTTATTTTTTAAGCATTTTTTTTTATTGTGATTGTGTTTCATAATTTATTAAACTTTCTAACATTTCATTGTCAGAAATTTCATAATTATCATTGAATATACATTGTAGTCTCTGAGGGTGTAAAATGTCCTCATTTTCAAGGAGGTTATCTACTGCTTGTACACATTGCAGTAGTTCTTTGTCCCAAGTTTCATCGAAAAATTCAATATCATTTTCATCAATGATTTCTTGGCTGCTCTCTTGCAGGACAATTTGAAATTCAACTTTCTGTTTGCCTTCCATTTTGCCTGAAATTTAGATTAAAAAAATATATATTAGTAGAGATAGGGCACTGTTGGGATTAATTTTAGATAGGCAGTTTTTATCAGTGAATTTATCTTTGGGCAGTGTATAGTATCAGAGTGGAAGTAGGAATATAAAAAAGTGTATGTGATTTAACGTAAGTAAATTCATAATTATACAAGAGAAGCCTAACTCCATCCATAACTATAACAGAGAAGTCTATCTAAATCTATAACTACTACAGAGGGATAGTATATAACTATCAGAAAAAGTTTACCATATTAACTTATAGTGCACAATATACTTCAGTTTTAAAAATAAAAACTTACCTTTAGAAAGAAGTTGAAGGAATTAGTGAAAATACTATTGAAATGTACACCAAGAAGTAGTAGTCAAAATGGCTGTGTTTTCTTCTCTTCCTTTATATATATTCAGGTATATAACCAATGAAATGTCAGGTAAAAAAAGTAGAAAATGAAAGTAACATATTAATTGGTTGTCAATTCCAACACTTCAGATGTGTTTTGTGAAGTAATTTACCTCAGGGTATTTAGAGAGGTCTACAGGCTAAATGGCTAAATGGAATTCCAATCAAATTTGTGAAAATGGTAGGGATTGGTATGTAGTATGAGCTAATCTATATTTGGTGAAATTGTCTCCAGTGGCTTTTCTGTGAACTACTTTCCCACCTTTTTTGATGGTGCGCTTCCCAGGGAGCGACCCGGTACGCGAACCGTTGAGCGCCCCGGTTCGCGAACCTTAAGCGTTACGGGAGTCCACCATTTTGTGTTTCGGTCGAATTAAGATACAAAATGGAGGGCAAATAATGTTCAGAATGGGTAGAAGGGGGCACGGTAGACTTATCTTGACCCCCTAGGTTTTGTGAGGGTGGCTGAGGAGGCTTATATGTGCGAAAAAAAACCATTTTTTTTTTAAATTTCGCGAGGTTAGCTCCCGGTTCGCGTACCGGGTAGCGTCCCAGGGAGCGTACTTTGTTGAAAATTAGTGAAAAATGTTAGAGTAAAATAATAATTGTGAGTGATCAGATGTAGGGTAGCTCTGAGAAGAGCTTTTGGGTTTATGGTACATTTAGGTACTTATAAGTAGGTACCAATGCACAGTCTTAAATTCAGAGTGAAAATTCTGTTGCCCTCATCTGAGAAGTGAACTCCATCTCCTCTGTAGATATCTTGCATGTAGTAACGCAAGTTATTGTTGTACAGGGAGCCCATTCCATGGTCTCTCATGTAAGCTGAAACAGATTTGTTTACATGCTTCCTCGACTTCTCAATTTGTGGACAAAATTGGTTTGACCACCTCCATTTCTGTCTTTGGCATATATTTGAATATACCAAGGCAGTCTGAGGAAAAAGTGCCATCAATTGCTCAAAGGTGTCCTTTAAAAGCATTTCCAGACCTACCCCAGTCAAAGTGCCCAAATCATTACCTCCACAGTGCACAATTAACAGGTCAGGTTTGGGCAAATGCATAAAGGTTTTCACCAATGGTATCAATTGGTGACATTTTAATCCTCTGTGGCCAAACCACTTAATTTCCACATCTTGTAAATTGAGGTTAGGTAATTTTCTGTTCTCAGCATACCTGTGAGCCCAGTGAAAATAACTATGTCCAACAATCCAGACAGAAAACATGGTGAGAGGAGGTTCTCCTGCAGTCAGATGAAGTGTGGCAATGAAATGGCAGTTGAAAAAATGAGAGTTTAAAATGAAAAAAACTGTGGAGTTTCTGTGTTCATGAAGCAGTAACAGTGATTGGTGGATTTTGATTGCTGAAAACAGAAAGTTAGGGTGCATGGATGTGTTCTTTGAAAGATGTATTTTGAGTGGTCAATAAAAAATTATTAAATGAAAGATTGCAGTGGATACGCAGGTGCACTGAGAGTTCAGAGTTCAATTGCAACATTGTTGTGTGAACTTGCAAACACCAGAGGTCTTCCAAGAGGTGGTTGCTATGCAGAAAAGGCATGAAATGGCAGAGGGGGGAAGGGTTTTCATTTGAAAAAAAGTGAGGGAAGAGTTTTGATTGGGTGACATGAGAGATATGTGTGAAGAATTACAGCATTTCTGTGCTTTTGATAGCTGCAGACTCTGGAGTGCATACCTTTTGCTCTGCTGAAGACAAATTGGTGTGTTTCTGAGACTGTTTTCAAACTCAAAGTATTTGCTAAGGTGAGAAAATATTTCTTTAATTTAGATAGAGAATAGTGTGCTTTAAGGAAAAAATTATGAATTATGTGGCGCAAATTGCTTGTAAATATGCTCCCATCTGTGCATGGAAAATTTAGATTTTGAATGTTTGTGTTACATAGCCATGTTAAAAGTGATACAAACATGCTGCAAAGGCAATTAAAAAACGCTTTTATGTGTCTTAAGGACATTTTAAGTAATTTTCCCATGTGCAGTGTTTTGAAATTATGATTTGAAAATCGTTTTTGGGGAAAAGGAATTGTTTTTAAATTTATGACAAGGACATAATGGTGTATGCTTCTTTATACGGCAATTGACTGTCCCTGATGTTATTTTTCCCATTTTAATGTAAGACCTTTCTCTGTGGCGCAAATTGCTTGTAAATATGGTCCCACCTCTGCATGGTAAATTTAGATTTTAAATGTTTGTGTTACATAGCCATGTTAAAAGTGACCCAACCATGCTGGAAAGGCAATCAAAAAACACTTTCATGTGTCTTAAGGACATTTTAAGTCATTTCCTCATGTGCAGTGTTTTCAAATTATGATTTGAAAATCGTTTTTGGGGAAAAGGAATGGTTTGTAAATTTATGACAAGGACATAATGGTGTATGATTCTTTATAAGGCATTTCAGTGTCTCTGATGTCATTTTTCACATATTACATTAAAAGACCTTTCCCTGTGGAGCACATTCCTTGTAAATATGCTCCCACCTGTGCATGGTAAATTTAGATTTTGACTGTTTGAGTTACATAGCCATGTTAAAAGTGACCCAAAAACTTGCAAAGGCTTTTAAAAAAAACTTTCATGTGTCTTAAGGACATTTTAAGTAATTTCCCTGTGGGCAGTGTTTTCAAATTATGAATTGAAAATCGTTTTTGAGGTAATGGAATGTTGTTAAAATTTATGTGCGCCATATGCCCCCAAATTTATTTTTCAGGGGTGCAGCAGGGTGTTCTTGAGACACCCCTGCACCTTTGGGAAAATTCCTAATTTGCGATGAGCTAATTGCTAATCGCAAATTGCACCTTCATTCATATGGGCATCCTGGCCCATGGAAATGAATGGGTAATTTGCAATTAGCAATTTGCTCATCGCAAATTTGGAATGGTAAAGAATCGCTATTTATTCCTTAAAATTCGCTATTTTGGAAATGCTAAATAGTTATATGATACATATGGCGGTTGATGTCTAACAAGATAAGAAGCTTAGGGATACATTTATGATGACTGGCGCAATGAAGTGGACATCACTTACTTCATTGGTAGAGCTTTACATGTATTATGTCCTCTGTATTCTTCATCAAGCGTAACTTTAATCTGCAATCCTGAGTAGGCCTCACCTTAAACAAACCTCTGGATAGGCCACACCTTATCGTCATCATGAATTAATCATTTAAAATGCTAGGGACAGATTTATGATAGGTGTATGCCTCTTTTGCGCCACTTACAAAACACTGTCCACAAGGAAATGACTTAAAATGTCCTTAAGACACATGAATGTGTTTTTTTAAAGCGTTTGCAATTTTTTTGGGTCACTTTTAACATGGCTATGTGACTCAAACAGTCAAAATCTAAATTCACCATGCACAGGTGGGAGCATATTTACAAGGAATGTGCTCCATGGGGAAAGGTCTTATAATGTAATATGGGAAAAATGACATCAGAGACACTGAAATGCCTTATAGAGAAGCATACACCATTATGTCCTTGTCATAAATTTGCAAACCATTACTTTTCCCCAAAAACGATTTTCAAATCATAATTTGAAAACACTGCACATGTGGAAATGACTTAAAATGTCCTTAATTCAAAATTTGCTATTCCTTATTTTGCGATTGCACTGAAGGATTTGCAAATTTTGCGATTCCTTAAATGTAATGTATCAAACAAAAAATATGTAAAAAATGACATTAAGGATTTGGAAACTACCACCAACTTCTAGTTTGTGGTAATTTGCAAATTCTTTTCAAAAAGCATTTTTTTCCAAAAAACAAAAGGTGCCATATGACGCCAATACATGTCCTTAGGGCATGTATGTGCGCCATATGCCCCCAAATTTCTTTTTCAGGGGTGCAGCAGGGTGTTCTTGAGATACCCCTGCACCCTTGAAAAAATTCCTATTTTGTGATGAGCTAATTGCTAATCGCAAATTGCACCTTCATTCCTATGAGCCTCCTAGCCCATGGAAATGAATGGGTAATTTGCAATTAGCAATTTGCTCATTGCAAATTAGGAATGGTAAAGAATTGCTATTTATTCCTTAAAATTCGCTATTTAGGAAATGCAAAATAGTTTGATGGTACATATGGTGGTTCATCTGTAACAAGATAAGAAGCTTAGGGATACATTTATGATGACTGGCGAAATAAAGTGCACATTACTTACTTCATTGGTAGGCCTTTACATGTATTATCTCCTCTGTATTCTTCATCAAGCGTAACTTTAATCTGCAATCCTGAGTAGGCCTCACCTTAAACAAACCTTTGGATAGGCCACACCTTATCGTCATCCTGGATTAATCATTTAAAATGCTAGGGACAGATTTATGATAGGTGTATGCCTCTTTTGCGCCACTGTGCGTCACTTTTATGATGCAGCGGCGGTGCAAAAGATTTGCTATGAGGCGACAAAATTACAAATTGATGCATTTAGGCAGATATGTCATGGTGTAAAAAAAACGTACCACATGAAACCGATGCAGCAGTGATGCAAAAGATGCACCATGTTGCAAGACAGGCCTCACTTGGGGCCATATGTATCAGGCTAATTAGCATTCGCAAAGATCAAAATTCTGCGAATTTCGGCCTTTGCGAATGTTAATTAGACAAATGGTATGTATCAAACAAGTTTGATGCAAAATAAGGAGTAGCAAAATTTGCTATTCCTTATTTTACGATTGCACTGAAGGATTTGCAAATTTGCGATTACTTAAATGCAATGTATCAAACAAAAAATATGTAAAAAATGACATTAAGGATTTGGAAACTACCACCAACTTCTAGTTGGTGGTAATTTGTGAATTCTTTTCAAAAAGCTTTTTTTCCCAAAAACAAAAGGTCCCATATGACGCCAACACATGCCCTTAGGGCATGTATGTGTGCCATATGCCCCCAAATTTCTTTTTCAGGGGTGCAGCAGGGTGTTTTTGAGACACCCCTGCACCCTTGGAAAAATTCCTAATTTGTGATGAGCAAATTGCTAATCGCAAATTAAACCTTCATTCCTATGAGCCTCCTAGCCCATGGAAATGAATGGGTAACTTGCAATTAGCAATTTGCTCATTGCAAATTAGGAATGGTAAAGAATTGCTATTTATCCCTTAAAATTTGCTATTTAGGAAATGCAAAATAGTTTGATGGTACATATGGCGGTTCATCTGTAACAAGATAAGAAGCTTAGGGATAGATTTATGATGACTGGTGCATCACCAGGGATGTGTCAGTCATCCTGCGCCGCTGTTCCGCTACCCATGGTGTGCTGCATTTACAATGCGGGGCATCATGGGGCAAAAATGGCACAGATGCGTGACGTATCTGTGCTGTAAAGGTAGTGATTGCTGGAGTTGTATCGCAAGTGCGATGCAGCTCAAGCAAGGCTCAGGGGTGCCCCATCTCCACAATGTTGCGTCAAGACCTATGCCTGCTTAAAGCAGGCGCAGGGTTTTGACGCAGCTTTCTCCTATCTGATTGTAAATACGGCACACCATGGGTGGCAGAGCAGCGGTGCACGTTAACTGGTGCATGCCTGGGGATGTGCCATTTAACATAAATCTGCCCCTTTACATTTAAGTATGTGCAGGGGACACAGAGTCGGTGAGGCTTATCCAAGGTTAAGAAGAGATGAGTCCTGTTCACTGAAAAATTAGACATAGTCTTCACCCGCTCAGCATTGCTGGACATGGCTAAATAATAGCTGCAAAATATTACTCTTGTTAAACAATTTTACTATTATAATCTCTGAGATTTGTCTCTTACTCTGCAACATCTCATTGTTGTTATCTTTCTTTAAAGATAAAGACAACATCAACATGAGCGACAATCTGCAATCAGTTGATTTTGACCTCATCATTGAACTCGTATTTGAAACATCAGTGGATGTTGATCCCTTGGATGATTTAAATCCTGAGGATGAAGAAGAGCGTGATGAGGATGCAGATTTGTCCGAATTATATGACATAGGGTGGGAAGCTGACCTGCTTGAGCCTATGGAAATATAAACATTTATTTTTAAAATTTATAATAAAAAAAAAGTAAAAATGTAAACCGTTTAATTTAAAAATAAAGACACCTTCAAAAACAGGTTATGTGTAGTGTCTTCAATAAAATATTAAAATATGCTCATAAAATTAGATCAGATTCACATATAAAATAGCACAGGTAACATAAATATAAATGTCATTTCTTTTCTGCTATTTCTGTATTGTAAATTTGCCAAGGACTAAAAAATCTTCTATTTAAAATGTCAAGTAGTGTGTTAAGTTTTTGATCACTGTTATTGATTTACTGTTTGGTAATAGTGGTTAATAACATTTTTTATTATATTTTACCACAGATTCAACTGCAGATCATTTCAAGATTTCACCATGCCAACAATAGAAAGACAGAGAAAGACTGCAAAACGTCAAAGACAGCAGGTGAAACAAAATAAGCAGCAGTCCTCTAACAAAAAGATTTGTCAAGTCACGAAGAAAGCACCGGGTAAGAGCACAAAATATTTCATAAGAAATATGTGTAGTAAAAAAAATATTACTACAGAAAATGTTTCAGTCCAGAAAAAGAGAACCAATTCAAATGGAAAGGAAAGGCCAATCAAAAATGTTACTGCTAGAGCAAGAGATAACTCTGTGCATGATAGTAGAAGGAAACAACAGTTTAGGGACATTCGTAAACGAATGTTCCGCAACAGGATAATTGGCAATTTGTTAAAAAATATTAAGAAAGGTCAACAGAAAGTGTTTTTTTATAAGAGAAAAAAAAAGTTGAGAAAGTTATTGATCAGGCATTTGAAATTAAACGTAAGTTATTTATTTTGATAATCAATAGAATTAGGAAGCTAAACAAGGCAATTTATGATTTCAAAAGAAATAGTAGATGGAAGAGAATAGTTAATCGTAGTAAATTTTGTGAAGTTTTTTCTGGAGAATGGATGCATAGTTCAAGCTGTGAGGCATTTTTTAATGAGGAGAGTTATTTCCAGGATAATGATTTGGTGCATGCAGTTGACACCAGTGGTCGTGCTTATGAAGTGAAAGATGGTTGTCCAGTTGAAAAAGAAAAACTTGTGACAACAGAGACAGAAGAGGTGTTAGGTAATGAGGTTTTAGGAAGACGTGCTAAGGGTCCTGTCTACACCTGGAAGTGTAGTAGTATTTGTAGTGTGCAACAGGATTCCATCAATTTGCTTTGTGATTTTGTACGGTCATTTAATAAGAAAAGTTTGAAGCAGAAAATAAGGTTGTTGCAAGAATTAGATCCTTGCAGAGTGAGAGAAGTGACAGGTTTGCATGGTCATTCACTGGCTTGTCTTTCCAGGAGAGTATGCCAGAGTGTTTTTCATCATTTCAGGATGCTAGCAGTGCATCATAATAAAGTGAGGAAATTAGTTAGAATGTTGTATTATGCTAAGAGTCCAGCAATTATGCTTAAACAATTATGCGCTGCTCTTTTGCATGGTTCTGAAATAGATGTGAAGAATATATGTGAAGAAATTGAGTTTTGTTACTTTGGAAGTAAAGAGGAGAATGTTGAAATTGACCAAGAAGAAGAGGGTAATGTGGAAGATAGTGTACAGGTTTCCAGTACAGATAATTTTCAGAAGGAAATTGCGACGTTTCAGGTGAAATCAAGTGAGAGGCCTAATTTCACTTGTGTGTGTTGTCGACGCACTTATTATAAGAATCAGACTAAGTTAGTGGATTTATATGCAAAAAGTGAAAGGGAAAATAATAGTGAATGGAAGGATTTCGCAACATACTTGATGGTAGAAAATTGTTTTGATTTGGGATTGGATCAACGTGTGTGTACTTATTGTTGTTGCAAATTAAATCAAAATCAGATGCCTGCTAGAGCAGTTCATAATAATCTGGAATTGGTTGAGAATCCTTCTGAATTGAAGGATTTAAATACTTATGAATCTATTTTGATTCAAAGTATCCATCCCTTTCAGGCTATTGTAAGAATGGAGCCAAAGACAGGGAAATTGCCTCCATCAGATTTACAGAGAGGATTAAAGGGAAGAGTTGTTTATTTGCCTCTAGATTTGAAGAAAAACATTAACACAATTGGAGTAGAAAAAGTGGAAGAGGAACCTCTTGTTATCTTAGTTAATGGGGTTCCGACAAAGAATAAGAAAATATGGCAAGATTTAGTAGATGTTAGGAAAGTCAAAAGGGCAACATTGTATTTGAAAAAATATAATAAATACTATAAAAATGTATATGTTGCAGAAGAGGAAGTAAGTGAGGAAGAGGACAGCGATTTGTGTGCTGGTCAAATTGAGAAAGTAGAACCCTGTACTAGTGAAGAAATATATGAACATTATAGTGTTCATCCTTTGCATTCCAAGGAAGTCATGGGGAATGCTATTGAGTTGTTTCAAATGAAACAAGCGAAAGGGAGTCCCATTAGTGTTTGGGAGGAAAGTTTGGAAGCTCGGTGTTTCCCACAGCTTTTTCCAACAGGTCAGGGAGGAAGATATGATGAGCGACCTCATCAAATTCCTGCTTCTGAATACCGGACTTTGCGATTGTATGCAGGAGATGCTAGGTTTCGACAATGCATTCCTTATTTGTTTCATCTCCTGTTTGAAAGCGATCTGTCTGGACTGTCATATGCAGTGAACCACATCTTGAAAAGTGGTATACACATGCAAAACATCTCGGCAAGTGACTTTATGGATAAAGTCAATGTCCAAGACAGTATTTTGGATTCTCACCTGATTAATCTCATGGCGTGTCAGCGTGGTACTAATGAGTACTGGTACCGTCGTCATGGTGATTTAAAATGTATGCTGAGGAACTTAGGTACTCCCACATGGTTCCTCACTCTGAGCTGTGCCGAGTATGGCTGGGAAGACTTACTTGAATTTCTACGAGAGGCAAATGCTAACGTAGATAACATCGAATTCAAGACACCCGGAGAACTGTGCTCTTTGGATCCAGTCAATGTATGTAGGTACTTCAATCATAGATTTGAAGCTATGATGTCTTTCATCATGAATAAGAAGAATCCACCTCTTGGAGAGGTGTTGGATTTCTTCTGGAGAAAGGAGTACCAAGCAAGAGGTGCTCCTCATATACATATGTTGCTGTGGATCAAGGATGCACCTAAATTTGGAACGGATCCAGAAGATTCAGTGATGAGTTTCATCCAACAGTATTCTACGTGTGCTGTTCCAAACGCAAAGGAGAAGAAAAGCCTAAGAGAAAAAGTTCTGCGTTTCCAAAGCCATCGATGTGGAAAGTACTGCCGTCGTAAATTCCGAAACAAGGACAAGTTCTACACTAAATGTCGTTTCGGCTTTCCACGACCGGTGATTTCTAAAGGAAGAGTAAACAGTTTGATGTCTTCGCTGCGACACAATGTCATGAAGAAATCACCTAAAAACACATACAATTTGAAGAGGAACGAAGAGTCCAAGTACATCAACGACTACAACCCGGTGATTTTGTCCATGTGGAATGCTAACATGGATATACAGTTTGTGGCTGATAACTGTATGGCTGTGGCTCGGTATGTGACGTCTTACATCACCAAAAAAGAGAAGACAGAATTGAAGGATATGTGGGAGGACATTTCCCATGAAAAGAGCCTCAGCAAGAAGTTGTACAGTTTCAGTCTGAAGATGTTGTCGCATCGAGAAATTGGAGCTTACGAATGCTCTGACCGGTTGTCTTCAGCAAGTCTCTATGCCAAGTCCAGGAGTATCGTTTGGGCGAGTCTTGGTCTTGCTGCAACGCGTAATCGAGTTCTCAAACCTGTGCGGGAAATTGAGTATTTGGCGGAAAAGGAGCCAAACAGTACCGACATTTTGAAGACCAACATGTTGGATACATATTATCCAAATAGAAGCAGTCACCTCGACAATGTTTGTCTGTATGAGGTTCTTCAAAATTACATATTCAAGAGGAACATCAAAGAAGATACTGAGAAAGGAGTGTATGCTGTAATAGGAAGTGAGGGATGTCTGGTCAAGCAAAGAAAATGCCACATGGTAAACCATCGAAAATTGAGTGGCGAATCTCCTGAAAAAAAGGAGTTTTTCTATTTAGCACTTTTGCAACTTTTCAAGCCTTGGCGTGCAGAAGAGGAACTGCTTGGAGATTTCCTCTGTTACGAAGACTCTTTCAATGCCGCCAAGGAGACCATAGAATGTCCTGCTTTTCCCAAATGTGTAGAAATGTTGAATGCGGAAATTGAGCAGGAAGCAACGATTGCAGCCGAGATTGCCAGAGACAGTTCTCAGGACAGTCAGAGTTCTGCTTCATTGAGTCAGGATCCACTAGGAGGACCTGTTATCGAAAATGAAGCTGCCACTGCCATGAATGAAGTGGAAAGAGCCATGGCACATGCTCAGGAGGATGCGGTTAACTTAGAAGAGTTGGAAAGACAACTCAACGTTGAGCAGAGGAAAATATATGACGAAGTTACCATGCAAATTGATCATGGATTAAGTCATGACAAGAAAGAGTGCTCATGTACATCGTTGAAGCCTGTCCGACTGTACGTGAGTGGAGAAGCGGGAACTGGAAAAAGTTTCCTCATTAAAGCAATTTCATGCTATTTGCAGGAAAGGACAGAGTCATCGCTGTCTTGTGTTGTCACCGCTCCAACTGGACTGGCAGCACATAACATTAAAGGGATTACTTTACATCGTTTACTGATGCTGCCAGTGGAGCATGACAACAAATTACAATATCACAAGCTATCTGGAGATGCTTGTTTTGAAGTTTCAAGAATCTTGAGGAAAATGAAACTTCTTATCATTGACGAAGTAAGCATGGTTTCCAATGTCATGCTTGCCTTTGTGCATTTGAGAATGCAAGAAGTTCTCAAAACAGAGTATGATGTGTTATTTGGTGGCAAACACATCATTGTTTTCGGAGATCTTTTGCAGCTGACACCAGTGAAAGGGCAACCTGTGTTCAAAATGCTCACGCATGAAGATACCAGGAAGTGCCTAGGGAGCATTGGCAACGTCAATATATGGTTAAACTTCAATTATGCTGAACTGCATGAAAATATGCGTCAGGCGAAGGATGAAGTTTACAAGACTATTCTACAAGATGTTAGAATTGGAAAAGTGACCGAGCATGGGAAAGAAGCTTTACATGCACGATTACTGTCAAATTTATATCCAGAACAAGATGTTGTGCCTGAGAATATTTTTCAGAAAATTACTGAGAAGAAATCTGGAATATGTTTGATGCCAACTCTTGCAGAATGTGCCAAATTCAACAACAAAATGTTGCATTTAGAAAAGCAAGAGATTGTGAAACTGGAAGCTATTGACAGAGTAGAGCATATGGGATCAACAATTATTTTGTCTGAGAATCTGAAAACAAAATTGGATTCATTAGAGAAGAGTATATCTAAAACTGCAGGTTTTGAAAAGACTCTGAATGTGTGCTTGAACTGCCGTATAATTTTAAGAAGGAATTTACATGTTGAAAGAGGTCTGGTAAATGGATCAATGGGTAATGTTGTTGATTTTGTGAAATACAGAAATAGAGATGGAATTGAATTTTTAAAAATTAAATTTGATGGCATTGAGGAAGTACAGCTAATTGGTCGTTGTTCTGCTAGATTTTTGCTTGTAAAAGACTTATATGTTCGCCGTAAGCAGTTTCCTGTTTGCTTGGCATATGCGGTGACAATCCATAAATCGCAAGGTTTAAGTGTAGACAGTGCATTGGTGAATATTGGCAGTTCTGTGTTCAAGGAGGGTATGGCATATGTGGCATTGTCACGAGTTAGAACTTTATCGGGATTGTACTTGATTGAGTGTGATGTCACAAACATTTGTGCGGATCTAGATTGTGTTAAGGAATACAATAGGTTAAGAAGAGAGTATGCGCCACATTTGCCTCAGTATCCTTTGTTTGAGAAACGTGTGGTAGGCCGGAAACGAAGAAATGTGACCAATACTGGGGAGGTTGTAGCAAAAAGACAAAAAGTCAATGAACCTAAAATTACAAGCAGAAACAAAAAGGATTCTGTTGAAGATGTTGTTGGTTTTCAGTTTGAAAACAGTTCTGGTGTCAACTGCTATGCTAATGTAGTGGTTAATGTTTTGTTTTCTCTAGAAAATGTAAAAGAAGAGATTGTGGTCAATTCTGATCAAACATTTTGCAGTTTGTTAAATTCTGTGTTAGAGAAATGTAGCACTGATAGAACAAACATAGAAAGTGTGTCTGAAATTCGAAATCTGTTAGACAGATGTTCAGGCCAAACACAATTCTCTCAAAATATTCAGCAAGATTGTCAGGAGTTGTTAATGTATATGCTTGATGTATTACATGCTGAAGGTGTAGATGTAGATCAGCTGTTTGGGCTTTCTTATCAATGGCAGCATGACTGCGAGAACTGTATGGTATCAAGTACTACTAGTGTAGACTCAGAAAGATTTATATATTTAACTTTGCCAGACAGTAAATCAGTCTCCTTTAATAAGCTAGTAAAAGCAGCTGATCACAACATGGAGTGTAGCCAATGTAAATCTGAAATGATGTCCACATTATTTATACGAACATATGGCCAGTATGTCATTTTAATGTTCCAACGATGTAGGCCTGATGGAACAAAATTGACAACTTTAATTAAAAATTTTGTAGCTTCGCAGTTGTCAATATCAGGAAGGACTTTTGTAACTGCAGCAATTATATATCATGACGGTCCTTCAATAACATCAGGACATTACACAGCTTATTTAAAGTCTAGAAATGGCTGGTCATTCTGCAACGATTCTGTTTTAATTTTCAAAAAAAAATTGCCGTATGACCTTAAAAACTCTTACCTGGTGTTTTTAAAACCAAAACTTTAGGGAAATAATCTCGGGATGTGCTCTGTGGAATTTCAAGAAGTTCTAATGGCTCCTACACAATTTGGCCTTGAGGATAAGTGTAGTTCAGAGACATAACTTCTAACCATAAGACTGGACGTCATGGAGAAATAAGTGCACTTTGAATGAGTTCAGAAAAACTATTTCTTTTTATAAGCTAATTGAAGCAGCCAATCAAAACATAAAGTAGAGGGAATGTAAGTCTGCAATGCTGTCTACTGTTTTACATTGCTTTGTGATTAAAAGTGATGTAGAGAATTAAATAATTGTAGTAGTCATAGAGGTAGTGTAAGTCTGCTTCATAGTAAGCAGTATCAGTGTCATAGGAAATGTAGAACATGACTGAGCAAGAAGGGGAAGATATTACTATTCCAGGATTGTGAAAATGATCTTCAACATTTTAATTCTGAAAGTTGCGGAAATGCCAAATGACGGGATTGGCTTACAAGAAATCCAAGAGTTATAAATGGGTCTGACAAGATTTGGCCTTATGGAAACTTGTGGTAGAGAGCAAGAAGTCATTTATTGCATGTACCATGTTTTTAAAAACGATGGAGATTTTCTTTCAGAAAGTGGCGGGCTGAAAGTAATAACAGCACAACAGAGTGTAAGCTGTTCATAGGACATCCTTTGACGTCATGGAAAGTAAGTTAACTTTAAGGAGTTCTGAATTCTGATTTGTTATGTTGTATGGGTTTTTTAAACACAATCATTTTGATTGTGTTTTTTTTTCCCCGCTGTTATATGATGAATACCTTCAAGTCACTGTTTTTAGTGAATTTTGATACATTCTGAGAACAGCAAAAATAAACCATTTAACATGTATAATTAATTCTGTACTGTTTGCATTTATGATGTATATGTAGAACTGTGTAGGAGGCATGGAGAAGGTGAGGCTTCTGTAAGTGTCAAAGTTGTTGCATGCAGTGCTGCACTTCTGCGTATTCTTTCATATGCTGGACTACATCTGCACAATGAGATACCTAAGCAAAGGAAACACAAGTGATGTGATTGTGAAATGAGCAAAATAAATTGCACCTATTTCATTTACATCACCTGTGTTTCCTATCATTATGAATCACATTGTGCAGATCAAGTTTAGGTCTGTCCAGGGAAACATAGGAGGTTTGGACTTTGTTCAAGAGTGCAGTGGACATGACTCACTTCATTGGTAGACCTTCACATGTATTATGTCCTCTGTTCTCTTCAACAACTCGAAATTTCATCTGCAACCCTGAGTAGGCCTCACCTCAAACAAACCTCTGGATAGGACACATCTTATTGGCATCCTGAAGTAATCATTTAAAATTTTAGTGTCTTGCGACACTTTTCTGAGACAACAGCAATGCAAAAGATGCACCATGTTTTAAGATAGGCCTCACTTCATCTGCATCAAGATACTGTTAGTTTAAAATGTATATCTTTAGGACTGTGTAGGGGGCCTGGAGAAGCAGAAGCTTCTGTAAGTGTCAAAGTTGTTGAAAAACTGTTTGTCCTTCAATCTTTTCCCTTGTCTTTTGTAATTTTTAAATACATGTTTTAATATTTTTCAAATGTTTGTTCTCTCTTTCACAGATTGAAAGTATAAAAACAAAAAGTGAGTAATTTAACGACAATTATAAGGTAAATGTTTTGTACTCTTTTCATTACATTTCTATCACATTTAACTTCTATTAGTTCCACTGCTTCATTTCTTTAACCCTCAGTTTCCTGCCTTTGCTACTTTCCTCATTCCTTTCTCTATTACCTACTTACTCAACTCCTTCCACTCTTTTTCTCAGTCCCTCTCTTCTCATAGTTCCTCACTCTTGTTCACTCACTCCGTCTCTATTACTCTTAGTGTCTTTGACTGATCACTCTATCACTACTTGTTCATAATGCTTTCTCTGTGTAGTTGAAGCACACTAAGGGGCATATTATGAACACAGCCAATAAAATTATTGCTCTTTTTATTGGCAGAAAACTGGTGCAAAAGTGGTTTTAGCGGCAGTTTTCTGCCGCAAAAGCAGCTTTAGCGACACATTTCTGCCAATAAAAGCTGCAAAACTTTTATTGCCTATGTTGATGATATGGCTCTATGTTACTTACATTTCTTTGCTGTTTCAATTAATCTTTTTCTGTTATTTTTTGTTTTCTGTTTTCTATTTTTTCTCTCTGTTATTCCTCATGTTTTAATCTTATTTTGAACATTCACTCACATTCTCCAAGAAACTCTTCTTTGTTAATGTTATACTCTCTTTTTTTTTCTTTCACTTCGTTATCTATTTTGTTTTTCACAATTATACCCTCTTCCGTCTTTTCTTCGGTAAATAGATCTATTAAACAGTATCTCTTCTTTACTCCCTATAGCTGTCTTTCTTTTAACATCACTCTCTGTTTACTTTCCTTATACTTACTCTTTTTAAAAAAAAAAAAAAAATTTGGTTAGCTCCCGGTCCGCGTACCGGGAAGCTAACCGGGAAGCGAACCAAAAGAAATAGAGCTTGCCAGAGTGCTAAACATTCTAGCAATTTTTTTTGAAAGGGAAGGTAGTTCTGAAAAGAACTTTTTTTTTTATATTTTTGTTGTTTTATATTTTTTTGTATTTTTTGTTTTTTTTGTATTTTTTGAACGATTTTATATTTTTTTTGGTTTTTTTGGGGGGGGGAACAACAAAAAACAGGCATTGAAAAGGGCTCAACAGGAGCAAAAAAAAAATTACTGGGTGCGGTTAGGGCAATTATGGTGTTCATACGCCAGGTTTATAGCATTTTTGCTCATGTTGCCACATGCTAACAACGCACGACAGTGCATACAAGAGTGTATCATGTGGCCAAAATTTTCTTGTATATTTGGCACAGTTTCCCGTGCCTCTGCTGGTGTCAATGAAATGGGTATTCTTGATCTGGCCACAGGAGTTGATCTTGGATTTTCCTGCAAATCCCGTATTTCCGCCCGGCTATAATTCAGTGGATGCTTCCTTGTCATGTGCCTGTTCATAGTATGGTTGCCATAACTATATTTCTTATCCGTCCCTCTGGATAATTTTTCTTTACAGATGAGGCAGGTGACATACCTCGCATTGACTTTTTTTTGGCCAGGAGGGATCGAATAAAACTGCCAGATGAAACTGGCTTTCTTATGTGAAACCCGGGGCACCTCTTCTAAGAACTGTGGTTCTTCTCCCTCCTCTTCATCCATTTCTTCCTCTTCCTCCTCAGTGTTGGTCATCACCTGGGGAGGTGGTCCTCTCTTCCCATGAGGAGGTGGAGGTGGTGGTGGGGGTCCACCAGCTGAAGCAACTACTGAAGCCATTTCTGATATAGTAATGAAGGTCTTCCTCTCACAATGATGAAAGTCAGAGTGAGGAAAGAAGGAGGGGTTTTCATCATTTGGGAAAAACAATACTTCTCAACCAATGAAAAGTGTTATTTTTAGGTCACCTGACCTAGCCTTACATCATTATGAAACCAAAAGTGAAATGAACCAATGAAAAGTTTTATTAACAAGTCACATGACCTCTCACGCTCATGTTACGCGCTGCGGAACGCGCCCCGGTTAGCTTCCGGGTCGCTGAGCTTCGCGCCTCGGTCCGCGCCCCGGGACACTTCCGGGTGCGCTAACGCGGTACGTCACAAGACGCATTACGCGGCAACGCGATACGTCGCGCTTTCGCGACGCGCCGCGGATCGCTTCCGGGGAGCTGCGTTTCGCGCCTCGGTCCGCGCCCCGGGGCACTTCCGGGTGCGCTAACGCAGTACGTCATAAGACGCATTACGCGGCAACGCGATACCGTCACTATGTTGATTTCTTACCGGTTCGCGGACCGGGTCGCGGCATCAAATTGAGCTAACGGGAAGCTTCCCGGTTCGCGGACCGGGAGCGAAACAAAAAAAATATTAAAAAAAAATTATTAATAAACATATAAAATATATTTTTGGATTTAAAGAAGAATACATTTTACAGCTATAGATATTAGCTTTTAAAAAACCAATGAAATTCACTGAAAAAACCATAGGTTATAGACCATATATAGTTAGGAATTAGCATTTACAAAACCTTGAAAATTCACTGAAAAAACCATAGGTTATACACCATATATAGTTAGGAATTAGCATTTAAAAAACCTTATTTTACTCACACAAAACCATTGAAATTCCATATATAGTTAGTTGTACTAACTATATATCGCGCACCCGCAATCCACTGCTGATCATGTCACATATTACATCATTCATGACATGGTCAGTGACATCACTGATGACATCTCAAATGACATCACTGATGACATCACTGATGACATCACTGATGACATCTCAAATGACATCACTGATGACATCACTGATGACAACATCCAGTGACTGTATGTTTCTGTAAAGTTAAAATATGTCTTACATATTGAAGAATGAGTGGATGTAGAAGTGTCTGAACAAAGGATTTAGTAGGTGCATGACTGACTGTATGAGTGAGTGATTAAATGTGTCTCACTGAGTGCATGGGTTAGTGACTAAACTGTCTTAATTTGTGCATCATTATGTCTGTTGTTCTGTAAACTGCTGCATGTGTTGATCAGTAGCTATATGATTAACTATATGGGTTATTGATTGGTTGCCCAAGTATTTGTATGGGAGACTGAGAGTGTGTATGGGTGGCTGGGAGGTGTATGACTCTCTGCATAGATGTATGGGTTCAAAAGTGCATGTGGAAACAGCTGTATGGGCGGTTGACTGTGTGCATGACTGTATTGGTGAGTGAATAGATATCTCAGTGCTACATGTCAAAGTAAGTACATATGTAAAATACAGTACATGTGAGAGTTGACATATATAAATAACTGTGCATAAGAGCCAGTGAATGTGTGAGTGGCTGTATGGATCATTGTGAACTTGTATCCAGGATTGTATAAGTGAGTAAATATGTTTTAGTATATGTTTGAATAAGTAAGGTGTGTTTAACTGTATAGTTAAGGAAATGGAGGTGTGATTGATTGTTTGCATGACTGACTAGGTGTGTGTGTAACTTCATGGATGAGTGACAATCTGCGAGTCTGTGTTTACACTGAGTGTATCTAAGGTTATATTAGAGTCTGAAGAGGTTCATCGTATTATCACATGAATGATGTCATCAGTGATGTCAAATGAGATGTCATCAGTGATGTCATCAGTGATGTCATTTGAGATGTCATCAGTGATGTCATCAGTGATGTCATTTGAGATGTCATCAGTGTTGTCATCAGTGATGTCATTTGAGATGTCATCAGTGATGTGATCAGTAATGTCAAATGAGATGTCATCAGTGATGTCATCAGTGATGTCATTTGAGATGTCATCAGTGATGTCATCAGTGATGTCATTTGAGATGTCATCAGTGATGTCATCAGTGATGTCACTGACCATGTCATGAATGATGTAATATGTGACATGATCAGCAGTGGATTGCGGGTGCGCGATATATAGTTAGTACAACTAACTATATATGGAATTTCAATGGTTTTGTGTGAGTAAAATAAGGTTTTTTAAATGCTAATTCCTAACTATATATGGTCTATAACCTATGGTTTTTTCAGTGAATATATATATATATTCACTGAAAAAACCATATGGTTTTTTCAGTGAATATATATATATATTCACTGAAAAAACCATAGGTTATAGACCATATATAGTTAGGAATTAGCATTTAAAAAACCTTATTTTACTCACACAAAACCATTGAAATTCCATATATAGTTAGTTGTACTAACTATATATCGCGCACCCGCAATCCACTGCTGATCATGTCACATATTACATCATTCATGACATGGTCAGTGACATCACTGATGACATCACTGATGACATCTCAAATGACATCACTGATGACATCTCACATGACATCACTGATGACATCATCTAGTGTCTGTGTGTTTTTGTAAAGTTTAAATATGTTTTACATATTACATATTGAAGAATGAGTGGATGTATAAGTGTCTGGATGAAGGATTTAGTAGGTGCGTGACTGACTGTATGAGTGAGTGATTAAATGTGTCTCACTGAATGCATGGGTTAGTGACTAAACTGTCTTAATTTGTGCATCATTATGTCTGTTGTTCTGTAAACTGCTGCATGTGTTGATCATTAGCTATACGAGAGGCTATATGTGTTATTAATTGGTTGCCCAAGTATTTCTATGGGAGATTGAGTTTGTGTTGGGGTGGCTGGAAGGTGTGTGACTCTATGCATAGATGTGTGAGCAGTTTATTCACTAGGTGTATGAGTTCAAGAGTGCATGTGGAAACAGCTACATGGGCAGTTGACTGTGTGCATGAGTGTATTGATGAGTGAATGGATATCTCAATGCTACATGTCATAGTAAGTACATATGTAAAACACAGTACATGTGAGAGTTGGCATATATAAATAACTGTGCATGAGAGCCACTGAATGAGTGAGTAGTTGTATCGATCATTGTGAACTTGTATCAGGGATTGTATAAGAGAGTAAATATGTGTTAGTATATGTTTCAATAAGTAAGGTGTGTTTAACTGTATAGTTGAAGAAATGGAGGTGAGATTGTTTCTTTGCATGACTGACTGGGTGTGTGAGTAACTCCATGGATGAGTGGCAGTGTGTGAGTGTCTGTATACACTGAGTGTATCTAAGGTTATATTAGAGTCTGAAGAGGTTTATCGTATTAGCACAAGAATGATGTCAAATGAGATGTCATCAGTGATGTCATCAGTGATGTCATTTGAGATGTCATCAGTGATGTCATCAGTGATGTCACTGACCATGTCATGAATGATGTAATATGTGACATGATCAGCAGTGGATTGCGGGTGCGCGATATATAGTTAGTGCAACTAACTATATATGGAATTTCAATGGTTTTGTGTGAGTAAAATAAGGTTTTTTAAATGCTAATTCCTAACTATATATGGTCTATAACCTATGGTTTTTTCAGTGAATTTTCAAGGTTTTGTAAATGCTAATTCCTAACTATATATGGTCTATAACCTATGGTTTTTTCAGTGAATTTCAATGGTTTTTTAATAGCAAATATCATAAGCTGTCGAATGTCAAGTACGTGGTAAGTGAAAACATTTTCGTGTTTATGCACACTGATCTGCTTTGAATGGTGCCCCCCCCTCATTTCTATTAGGAGTACTCTCTCTTTGCAGATAGTGAAAGGTAGTTAACGCAGGCCTTTGCCCCCATTGTAATCCGTCGTGCCTGCTTCTCTCTCCATTTGATTGATTGTTATCCAAGTATTTACTGTTTTAGAATTAGTTCTCTTTGGTTCATTCTCTATTTACAAACAAACACAGAGTCGCAATACTCTGTTTAGTCTTTGCAGATAACGAAAAATCGTGTAAAAAAAAAGAAAAGGAATCGAGCAAAATCAGTAGGCCACTAATGGGATCTCTTGTTGACCTCGCTAAAATAGAAACATTAGGAACAACCCCTCATGACAAATACAAAACTAGTGAGATGAACTGAACTCCACACAATGATGGCTGCAAAACAGCTCGGCTCCGCCACCCACCCCGCCCAAAATAACGATAAAGAACGGCTGCCATGATTGGTTGCGGAATGACCACGACGGAGCTACGAAATTGTGCTGCTCTCATGCTAACCCCAGCTTCAGTCTGAAACATCCAGAAACACTGTAGACTACCAATTCGATCAGTTCCGGTAGCGCCCCAATGTAACCCGGTAGAGAAGAACTAGCCCTCCCCTCTTTGACTGATGGTTCTTGTTGCCTGTCTCTTCTGTTGTCATTTAACAGAACTATTTAGCCTGCTGAAAGGGGTTGTGTTCCGACCGCTGGTTGGTGGAGACATTTTGACTATATTCTGTACCTGCGTTGTCGCGTAATGCGTCATATGACGCGCCGCGTTAGCGCATCCGGAAGTCATCCGGGGCGCGCAGCGCGTAACGTAAGCATAACAAGTCATGTGACTTGTTAATAAAACTTTTCATTGGTTCATTTTACTTTTCTTATTGTAATGATGAAAGGCTTGGTCATATGACCTAAAAATTACGCTTTTCATTACTTCCGAACATTATTTTTTCTTAAATATATGTTATAATGTTCCAGGCTAATGTACTTTCCCGGAAATTTTACAACTGTCCTGCAAGTAAAATATATTCTTTTTTCGAGAAAAAGAGCGTTTCTTCGTTCCATGACGGAGCCGTTGAGCAAAAGAGGGTCGACCTGCTGTCTTAGTCGCCGATACGCCTGAATATGAGATTCTTATCGATCACTTTATGTTGCAGGAATAGAAAACACAACAGCCCTTGACCATTTATCTTTACTGCGTTCCTTCGTATTATACCTTTTACCCTTCATGTAATTGGTCTGCTTTATTTCCCTTGCCTTTTAATGATTCTTAAACAGTCACTATTATTAAAAACTTTACCAATGTATATACTACTACCATGTTTTCTTTTAAAAACCTTTATTGTGAAAATTTCATTATACAAATACGAGCCTATAACCACGTGGGCCTGCCACAGAGCAAACTGTAATCGTATATGATGAATAGACATTTACACTGTAGAGGAACGTAACGGGCGGGCCATTAGGTTGCAAGAACTAAGGTGTCTAACAGTTACGGAATCGGTGGACGTACATTTTATAATTAAAATACGACAGGGCCAGTTACAATAAAATTATCTAGATATACATTTGCGGGCAAGTACCATGGGTGACGTTAATTCGAACTTTCAACAGTACAGTAATCAATAACACATCAGAACTTAATATCAATAGGGATGTCGAAATATTCAATCAATTCTCGTCCCCGCCCGCCATGTGCTTCAAAACTGCATACGTATCTCGTGATTTCAAGGTTCTGCAACCAGTACACAACAAGGAGTTACGAGTCCCATTTATTCCGGCGCCATTTTGGGCGAGGACGGGCAGGTCCAGGATATAGTCAAAATGTCTCTACCAACCATCGACTATGATGATGTTCATATGCTGTATTTATTAGAGTAACACTCATCTGTCCACATGAAATTAATTTGCCACAATCTAAACATGTCATTTTAATCTTTCCAAAGTTCTTCTAAATATTTGGGACCGTTTCCCTTGCCTCTGAAGCTCTCAGTGCCACTTCTTTGATGAATGTACTAGCAGGTCAGGGGTTCTCCTCCAAATCTCTCTTTTATGCAGCACTATAATTAATTGGTGCCACCTCTCCATATGACGATGCATGGTATAGTTACCACAACTATATTTTTTTTCGGTTCCTCTGGAGAGTTCATCGTGGCAGATGAAGCATGTAACGTACCGGGCATTTACCTTTTTTTGCATGTACAGGAAAGGAAAAAAAAATCGAGCGTCCGAGTTCTAAGGTGTCCCAGGGCCATTTTAGTGGACCAGGCCCAAATCCAAAGAACAGGCCGCCATTTTGAGAGTCCTCTTGCAGCCGCCTGTCGCTGTAGCATCAAGAGCAGCCGAAACTCAGCTGAATGGCAACTGAAACGGTAAAGGGGCGCCCCACTACAGCAGACAAGCCTCCACCTAGGAAGGCCCATTCACGCCGGCTCCCCCCCCCTTCGGGCACCCCACGCCGTTATTCGGAGCAGTATTGTAGGATGGCCACACCAGTGCGGCAACTTGCTAGACATCACCTCGGTGGTAACCGAATCTCAACGCCTTGTGGTGTCTCCTATTCAGAAAACATTGTTATGCTGCCTTCGACCTATTCGCCGCAAGTGCGCACACAACTCAACTGCATAGCTTGCTAGACACCACCTCGGTGCCATCCGGATCTTGGAATGTCAGCACCTTTTGGTGTCTTCTCTTCAGAAAATATTGTTGCGCTACCTTTGGCCCCATTCGCACATCGGTCCGCTACTGACGCCATCTCACAGGCTAATGGGGCGCCCCACGCCGAGTTTCAGCATTGTAGAATAACCACACCAGTACAGCAACTTGCTAGACATCACCTCGGTGCCATCCGGATCTCGGCGCCCCACTGCAGATGAAGTGCCTCTCAACTATGAAACCACCACGGTGACATCCGGATCTTGGCGCGTTGTGCTGCCTTCGGCCTATTCGCACATCGGTCCGCTACTGACGCCATCTCACAGGCTAATGGGGCGACCCACGCCGAGTTTCAGCATTGTAGGATGACCACACCAGTACAGCAACTTGCTAGACATCACCTCGGTGCCATCCGGATCTCGGCGCCCCACTGCAGATGAAGTGCCTCTCAACTATGAAACCACCACGGTGACATCCGGATCTTGGCGCGTTGTGCTGCCTTCGGCCTATTCGCACATCGGTCCGCTACTGACGCCATCTCACAGGCTAATGGGGCGACCCACGCCGAGTTTCAGCATTGTAGGATGACCACACCAACTTGCTAGACATCACCTCAGTGCCATCCGAATCTTGGCATCTCAACGCCTAGTGGTATCTTCCATACAAAAAATATTGTTACGCTGCCTTTGGCCCCATTCGCACATCAGTCCGCAACTTAGACATCACCTCGGTGCCATCCGGATCTTGGCATCTCAGCGCCTTGTGGTGTCAGTCAGAAAATATTGTTGCGCTGCCTTTGGCCCCATTCGCACATCGGTCCGCTACTGACGCCATCTCACAGGCCAACGGGGCGCCCCACGCCGACTTTCAACATTGTAGGATGGCCACAGAAGTGCGACAACTTACTAGACACCACCTCGGTGCCATCCGGATCTTGGCGCGTTGTGCTGCCTTCGGCCTATTCGCACATCGGTCCGCTACTGACGCCGCCTCACAGGCCAACGTATTTTCTCCGCATTTTATACCCTATGCCGCATAACAGGTCATGTGACTTGTTTATAAAACTTTTCATTGGTTCATTTTACTTTTGGTTTCCTAATGATAGAAGGCTTGATCATATGACCTAAAAACAACACTTTTCATTGGATGAAAACTTTTTTTTTCCCCCAAACGATGAAAGCCCCACCTTGTTTCTGGATGTTTCAGACTAAACTGGCGTCAGCATGAGAGCACCACCATCTCGTAGCTCCGTCGTGGTCATTCCGCGAGCAATCATGGCAGCCGCTCCCCACCAGAAGCCTGCAGGAGTCGGGGCCCCCAAAACTTTTGATGAATTCTCAAGGCGGAGGGGACGCTTTCGAGAATGGGGTCCAAGACCTAGCAGACAAGCGTCCGATTTCCAAGGTGTCCCAGGGCCATTTCAGTGGACCACGCCCAAAAAGGAAAGAGCCTGCCGCCATTTTGAGAGTCCTGTGGCAGCCGCCTATCGCTGCACCGCAAGAGTGGGCGCAACTCAGCTGAATGGCGGATTTTGACACAGTGGACCAAAAGCGGACGGAATGGCAACTGAAACGGTAAAGGGGCGCCCCACTAAAACAGATGAGACTCCACCTGGAGAGGCCCGTTCACGCCGCCTCCCCCGGGGCGCCCCACGCCGTTATTCGGAGCAGCATTGTAGGATACCAAAACCAGTGCGGCAACTTACTGGACATTACCTTGGTGCCATCGTTCTGCTGCCTTGGAACTATTCGCACAACAGTTTGCTACTGATGACCCACCCCCCGCGACGCCCCACGCCGTTATTTGCTGGGTGGCAACTTACTAGACATCACTTTCGTGTCATCTAGATTTCGGCGCGTTCTGCTGCCTTGGAACTATTCGCACAACAGTTTGCTACTGATGACCCACCCCCCGCGACGCCCCACGCCGGAAATCTGGACGTTGTGCTGCGTTGGGACTATTCGCACAGCCGACCGCTACTTCGTTGTTTTTCCCTAAAAATGTTTATATGTTATTACTATTTTTGTTTTCTTGTATATATTTATAAATTATTAAAGTTTTATAATCTTACTACTTTGTCGGAGTGCTATATATTTTTAATGTGACACATAATTGTAAAAACTTTGATGTACAAAGAGTCATCCCTGGAATCTTCCGCTTCACGCTCGGTCCCCTCCCCAATCACAATACAGGATGGTTTTCAGATAATAGCAACGCTTCTGCTGTGACGGATCTCATCGAGTGTGGGCCTTGATCTACTATAACTCCTTTGAAGAGGGGTGATTCTTTACAGCTGTGGCCATAAACTACATCTGCAGGGCTAGCTGATAGCCTAGGACCGGCCTGGACAATCGGACACAGAGGAAAAGGAGTGTCAGAGGGTGCGGTAGTGAATAGGGCGAAAGGGAGGTGTCGGGCGGGCACAGGGTGTGATTCTCAGGGAAGAGCAGCGCAGATGGGGGGAGGTTTATTACCCATGCATAAGACAGAGAGCGGGGGTGACCACTGCCTGGGTGAGATGCTTGCGAGGGTGGGGAGCCATGCTAAGGATCGACAGCGTGCACAGAGTGGGTCTGGTCAAGGCATCTAAAATGGCTGCCGTGCACGACAAAAGTGTGGCATTTGAAAAAAGACAAGATGGCGCACACAATGTTTTTCAACAATTCCTGATTTCCTTCGAATCGAACGTTAACAGACGTTGGGGCATATTACCAAAGTTAAGCGATATTTATCCCTAACGATGCATTGCAAAGATTTTTTTACCGTCAGAAATTATCGCAGATAAACCTTGCTATTATCAAGGTTTATCGCAAATACGATAAAAAACGACCGCAATGCATTAATATCGCTGAAAACTCAGCGATATTCATGCATTACCGAGCTAATGCTCTTAGCCATGTTATCCACCTCCCATTGGATAACATGGCTAAGAACTGCTCAGGGCAGCTGTTACTTTTTGGAGATATTCGCGCTTATCTCGAATATTTCCAAAAGTTGATAATAGGAGATAGCGATGTTAGCGACTGTTTCCAGTCGCTAACATCTTGGCATGCCCACTTTGCATGTCATTAGTGATAAATATCACTCACATGCAAAGTGGGACCCAAGATGGTCGCTATCTCCTACTAGCCGTCGCTAACTGGTGTTAGCAACAGCTAGGTAATACAGATATAATTTTATCTCCGCGAAGCGGAGCGCTGTTACAGATATATATCTTGTTTTTGAACGTTAATTTCTCAAAATGCACTGAAGCACATATATTGAGACATAGCAAAGGCACATCGGGCTACCAGTCCCTAGGAGATAGCGATGTTAGCGACTGTTTCCAGTCGCTAACATCTTGGCATGCCCACTTTGCATGTCATTAGTGATAAATATCACTCACATGCAAAGTGGGACCCAAGATGGTCGCTATCTCCTACTAGCCGTCGCTAACTGGTGTTAGCAACAGCTAGGTAATACAGATATAATTTTATCTCCGCGAAGCGGAGCGCTGTTACAGATATATATCTTGTTTTTGAACGTTAATTTCTCAAAATGCACTGAAGCACATATATTGAGACATAGCAAAGGCACATCGGGCTACCAGTCCCTAATATTTTACCAAGTTTCGTGCAAATCCATTCAGCCGTTCGATTATTATTATTATTTTTTTTTTTGCCCCGCGGGGCCCTTTTAAAACCTCCACATCAAACCTAGGGGGTCAGCGAGGATCTACTATGCCCCCTTATGGTCATTTGCCCCTTCGCTTTGGCCTCCTCTTGTCTCTCGATCCTACCGAGAGACAAGATGGCGGCCGCTACGTACTGTTTGGAATGTTTACAGACACCGGAGAGCCAATCAGCTTCGCTTCGCAAAGCTCCGTAACGCGAAAAGTACGCGAAGCGGTGCGCTGTTACAGATATATATTTTTTTTGAACGTTAATTTCTCAAAATCCACTGAAGCACATATATTGAGACCTAGCAAAGGCACATCGGGCTACCAGTCCCTACAATTTTGCCAAGTTTCGTGCAAATCCATTCAGCCGTTCGATTATTATTATTATTTTTTTTTTTTGCCCCGCGGGGCCCTTTTAAAACCTCCACATCAAACCTAGGGGGTCAGCGAGGATCTACTATGCCCCCTTATAGTTATTTCCCCCTTTGTTTTGACCTCCTATTGTCTCTCGATCCTACCGAGAGACAAGATGGCGGCCGCTACGGACTGTTTGGAATGTTGACAGACGCCGGAGAACCAATCAGCTTCGCTTCACAAAGCTCCGTTGCGCGAAAAGTACGCGTCCTGGGCCGCTGCCCAGTCCGCTGTTACAGATATATATCTTTTTTTAAACGTTAATTTCTCAAAATCCACTGGAGCACATATATTGAGACCTACAAAAGGCACATCGGGCTACCAGTCCCTACAATTTTGCCAAGTTTCGTGCAAATCCATTCAGCCGTTCGGGCTAAAAGTGAGGCCAACCGCCCTATGGAAATTAACATGGGAAAAACGCGTTTTGGGACCCCCCTTTTTTCTCGGCCCCCACTGGACGAACCCCCCCCAAATTTTCAAGGGCTGCTCAGAAACAAAATGTGCCATTTTCCTGAAAATTTCAGCCAATTCCGTCCACAAACGCCAAAGTTATTAGACATAGAATTTTCAAAAAACCCATAGAGAAAAAATCCTAACTATATATACCTACTGGCGACCGCCAGTAGGTAATATATATATATATATATGTATATATATAATAATATGAAAAAAAGAGTCTTTAGCTCGTCCTAGCCACTTGAGACAGTGGGCACACGGCGGGGTCACCACCCCCGTAAATCAAACACCAATCCTGGTAAAATACTTCTCCTTTTTCCGAGAAAAGAGCCAGAGCCGTGGCCACATTTTGTGCTCAGCGTAATTTATTGGCAACGAGAAACACCCAACGCGCTTTGAAGTTTCCTCACTTCTTTCTCACGGGTGAGGATACATTGTAGCCATTTTTTTTTTAAAGGTACAAGACATTTTGCAGAACGTGCACGTGATTCATGAACATAGGAAAAACTGTTAGTAACTTGGTATCAATAAAGATTTACATACATTCTGTCTTTTCATGAAGTAAACAAAAAAATAAATGGTGTTTTTAATATTAGTTTTCACTTGATGGCATTATTTTAAAGGACCCGAGTGGTACAACCTTTCAGTTCGTCCGTTCTAAACGGACAGTCTCTTTCAATAAGACAATTCTGTCCAAGTGGGCCAGCCATTAGGAAAATAAATGGTAAATGTGGACACACCATTTTCACTAAACCAAAAATAAATGCTGTTTTACGAAACATTTGTAAATTGTAAAACTTCAAGCCAATTCAACCATATATATTACTTACTGGCAGTCTGCAGTAGGTAGTTATAGTTAGGTCTGCTTTTCCGTGAACAGAGTGTTTTTTGGTTTGTTAATAACTTTGGCCCCATTTCACGGATCTTGACGAAACTTTCCCAAAAAAAGTTTATCCACCTCTCCTCCTTCTTGGAAAGTTTCAAGGTGATATATCAAGCGGGGACTGACAAAAAAGGGGGGGGAGGTCTCAAAACATAAAATCTCCATGCATTTTCGATAGACTTCTTTAGGCAGGGCCACTGCAAAAAATGCTGAACAGAATTAGACTAAGTTCATCAGTAAGCTAGATCTTGGTCCCTAGGTTGTGATTTTTGTAGTTTAATGCAATTCTGTTCAGTAGCTTTTAAGAAATTAAGGGTGAAAATGATTGTGTATTTTGGCAGTTGGGATCGCAAGAGTCCTGCGAGCCTTCCAAAATCAAAATGGAGCTATGTGATTAATAAAGAAGCAGGTTTTTCCTGTGAGCCTCCACGCTCTTTCAAGAGGCTACCGCGAGTCCCACGAGAGCAAGCACTCTGATTGGCTGGTTATTGGAATGTTCAGAATGCAATGGTCGCCATTACTGTTTACTGTGAAAAATTTGTGGTGTTGTGGAAATAAAATAAAATAGCTATATAAGGGCGTAGCAGAAAGGCATGCAATCCCCCCTTAGATTTAGACAGGATATGTCTAAGGGTTAACTACTGTGAAGTTAATAAATGTATATTGTTTTTAACACATTTTTACAATCTCGCAGGACTCTCCTGGGATCGTGAATAGTAAAAAGGAGTAGATGAGTTCTCTATACACTCAATTAGATGGACTGCATGTTGTGGTTGTGTGTTTATTGAGAGAAAGTATGTAAGACATAAGTACTGTGATGAGTAGAATTTCAATTCTATTTTTTTTTAAAATTATGAACCCACAAGGCACTCGCAAGTTTTGTGAAAAGTAGGAAGGAGTGGGTGATGTTTGATTACACTGTGCTATACACATTTGTCACTGTAGGAAGGAGTCTTACTCCAGATGGTGTTTATCAAAGTCTACTATTTATGCTTACTGGCTTGGAAAGAGTCATGAGTAGAGTTAAGGCTCTTCCAACACCCTACTATGCACACCCATTATCTGAGATAGAGGTCTGAAAGAAGAGGCTAGTCCCTTCCCACACCCTACTACGCACACCCGTCATCTAAGAGAGAGGTCTGAAAGGAAACACCAGTCCCTTCCCAAACCCTAGTATGCACACTCATTTCAGAGAGAAGTTTCAACAGAGGCCAGTCCCTCCACACATCCTACTAAGCACACTCATCATCTGAGAGAGAGAGGTCTGAAAGGAGAGCCCATTCCCTCCCCAACACCCAACTATGCACACCCATCTTTACCGAGAGAGGTCTCAACAGAGAGGCCCATCCCTCTACACACCCTACTATGTACACCCATCAACTGAGAGAGAGGTCTATAAGGAGAGCCCAGTTCTTCCCCATGCCCTACAAGGCACAACCATCATTACAGAGAGAGATCTCAGCAGGGAGGCCAGTCGCTCCACACACCATATTATGCGCACCCCTCATCTGAGAGAGAGGTCTGAAAGGAGAGGCTTGTCCCTCCCCGCACCCTTCTACACACACTCGTCATTTGAGAGAGAGGTCTGAAAGGAAAGCCCAGTCCCTCCCCAAACCCTACTACGTACCCACATCATTATAGAGAGAGGTCTCAGCAGAGAGGCCAGTCCCTCCACACACCCTACTGTGCACACCCATCATCTCAGGGAGAGGTCTGAAAGGAGAACCCCGACCATCTCTGCACACACACCCGTCATCCAAAAAAGAAGTCTGAGCAGACAGGTCAGTCCCTCTCTGCACTCTATTAAGCACACCAGTCACTCACCTGAGATAGGGGTCTGAAAGGAGAGGAAAGGCCCTCCCCACACCCTACTACACACACACCTGTCATTTGAGAGAGGGGTCTAAATGGTAAGTCCAGATCATCCACGCAATCTTCTACGCACACCAGTGATCTGAGAGAGAGGTCTCAGCGGAGAGGCCAGTCTCTCTCCAGACGCCCTACCACGCACACCCATGATCTGAGGGAATGGTCTGAAAGGAGATGCCAGTTCTTCCATACTCACTACAACGCACAGCTGTCATTTGAGAGAGAGGTCTGAAAGGAGATGGCAGTTCATCCATACATCCTACTATGCACACCCATCATGTAAAAGAGAGGTGTCAAAGGAGAGCCCAGTCCCTCCCAAAAACCTGCTTTGCACACACATCATTATGGAGAGAGATCTCACCAGAGAAGCCAGTCCCTCCACATACCCGCTACGGACACCCACCCTCTGAGAGAGAGATCTGAAAAGAGAGCCCATTCCTTTTCCGAAATCCTAATATGCACAGCCATCATTACAGAGAGAGGTCACCCTACTATACAGACTCATCATCCAAGGGAGGGGTGAGGGGTCTCAGCAGAGAGGCCAGTAATTACACACACCATATTGTAGTCACCCAATATCTGAGAAAGAAGTGTCAGGAAACAGGCAGTCCCTCCTACACACTTCTATGCATACTGGTCATCCCAAGGAGAGGTGTCAGAGGAGAAACACCCTACTATACACTCCTTCTATAGTTTGGAAAGCTCTGAGTGGAGAGGGCACTTTCTCTCCATACCCTAGTAGAGGGAACTATAAAGTATCTTTTCTGTAATGAGTGTGAAATCTATTTCCCCAAACATTTGCGATCTCACTAGACTCTAGTGGGACAGTAAAAAAGTAGGGAGGAGCAGAGAAAATCTGTCTGAAGATTAAGGTCTCAGCAGAGAGGTGTATGTGTTTGCAGACTCTTTTACCCACACCCATGAATATAGCGCTGTTATCCATGAGCCATTTCCTACGTTTTTGAGTTTGCAATACTTTAGTGAGATTTGGAGAAATATATGGGTGGAAGTAGGCGTTTGTGTGCCTCTGCGAGTCAGCACTTTAAAAATATATATATATCCACTTATCTTTTATTCACTACTCAATTATAGATTAGCATTACATAATAACTAAAAACATGAACAAAAACATATACAATAGATTACAATGAAATTTAGAACTTTACGATCTTACAAGGGTCCCGTAAGCATCTTGCGATCCTCTCACAAGAGACACCTCAAAAAAAGATTGCTGGTGACATTTCTTGATATCAGAGCTACAATTACTTAACAAATAAAGAATTTCTTTTGAATATTTATCAGTCTAATACTCCCACACATTTTACAAAGATTTAACAAACTGTGAACCATATCCTGTTTTGTTAGAATAAAAAAGAAACATTCTTCTACTGTAATGTCTGTACACAACATATATTATAAAGTCATTCTACCATACATACACTCACAAAAATAATTAACTTACTTTAAAAAAAAATAGAAATTCACTGAAAAAACAAAAGTTAAAGAAACATATTTAGTTGTAATGAATAGATCTTTTTGTTTTTCAAAAAACCTTAGAAATTCACAGAAAAAAACAAAGGTTAAAGTAACGTTAAAGTTAAGTGAATTTTTCAGGGACAACATTAACGTTTTAAACTAAAAGAAAACACAGAAATTCTGAAGTTATAGTTAGCAGCACTAACTATACTTGCTCCCCCGTCATGCACTGCTTATGCCGTCACATTTGATATCACTCATGACATGTTCTATGATATCATGTATGACATCACTGACTTTGAAAGCAGGAGTTTAGTCGGGGAGCAGAAATAAACAATATAGCATGAGTTCCACAGGCATGTGGAGATACCTCAGACCTATGCATCAGCAAAGGCTTGCACAGGCAGAGCTGGCTCGTGCTGCAGCGCTAGACAACTCTACAGGGGCTTCAACATCATTTGCTCCAGTTGATACTGTGCCTGCGTAGGTTCTGAGTGTACAAGTGGAAAATAATCCTGTATTTTTATAATAAAGCGCTATTTTGCTGTTTGAGTAATCAGATACTTTTTCATCATAGAAAAGCTGGTCTGCCCAGGAGAAACTTGCCCAAGAGCACAAGGGCACCACAGGCAGTATTTCTTTAAACAGTTTTTTGTACGTTTTTCTCCTTTTTGTTTTTAAGGAGATGCTGTTGGTGTTTGTTTCACATTTCAAGTTGTATGTTTTTGTCTTAGCATTTTAAAAAAGTTTTAAAATATGAAAAAATAAAGTGTTTGTAATAGTTTCCCTTTTTTTTCTCTTCTCCAAAGCTCTTTTGAGATACAGCGAGGCAATCCTTTCTGTGCAGTCCGAGGGGGCAGTGCTTCCTAGTTTTATCTTGTAAGCCTCTCACAAGATCGTACTTTTTATGATGGACTTTGCATTTACACTGATTATATCCTGATGTAGTTTGTATAATTTATATATATCAGAATAGTAATACTGTGTTTAGTTTCATGAAATGCAATTCATTATATAATTGTGGGGAAAAATAACCACTTAATATTTATGAAAAAAAAACCATTTCATCTGCATGAGATGATCATTGGCACAGAGTACACATTGATACTCATTTATTAGGTCGAGCCTAGCGTTGCAGCGCATGCGCTGCACGCTTTGCGAGGAATGCAGTATTGACTATGGCGAGGAAGCTCTGTGTATGCTCCGTCCACTCTCCGCCCTTCTTTTTTATTGGGTTAGGTCCTAAATGCTGCCTTCCCATTGGTTTTAGGCTTGTTAGTCCCTCCTCCTGACGGCCATGTCGTCATTTGTATCCTTTCATTGCTACCGGCCCCTTTACTTTTAACACTATTTTGTTCCTGTGCCTCCTCCCCTGCCCTCCCACAGTCCGTGACTTCTCGGCCCACAACCACCCCCCACACTCCCATTCGTGCCTTTTTGCCCGTCCGCATTCCCCGTTTCAAATGCAATAGGTCTTGCGTAAATGCGAATCCTATTGCATTGCAAAGGCTTGTTTTTAAAGTACTTTATGCTGAGGAGGAGCACAGAGTTGGCACAGGATGGTAGAGTGTCTGTGCAGAAGCATGTGCAGTCATTTAAATTTTACATGCACGTGATGCCTGGTCACTAGTTATATCGTACGCATGCGCGCCAAAAGGTCACATTCCTGGGGCTCCTTCGGCTGCCTTTACAGAGTGGATACACACGGTGCACGTCCCACATGCTTCAATTCATTTCAAGAGTCTCTAGCAGATAGGTTGTTTCCTGTTTTTCTCATGCGGCAGCAATGTATGTAAAGCACTAGCAACAGGTGCTTTTTGAGAAAAGTGGTGTGCATGACAAACTTCAAAGGAATGGGGAACGGTTTGCTCCCGAAATGAAGATGAGGGGCGCCACGAGCCACTTGTTTGCTGCATCTACGTAGCTTTTGCGCTCCCGAGATACGCCAGGTCAGCCTTTGGTCGGACCGTTTAGGCTCCGGGGGATGATAATGGATGGTACCGTGCTGCACACTCCCTGGAACTCGCACTCACAAACACGCTCTTTAGCCCATGTTGCCCCCCCATATCTCCTGTCTCACAATTTCCCATATGCAGGACAGCACGTGCCTTCTGGGGCTGCTTAAACATACATTAAAAAGTATTCATTGTGGTTCCTCGCCACGCTTTAATTGTGTGCTTCATGCTAATGAAGGTGGGGATTGGTGTCTGTGTCAACTGAATGTGTTTCTGAAGTGAGACGGAGGCCGGCTTCTGGCCGCTGGCAGAGGCAGTGGCATCAGTGAAGTGAGGGGGAGGGGAGAGGAGCGGCGAGTCTGGCAGAGTTCTGCTGCTGAGGCGGCAGGTGCACTGAGTGACAGCTGATTGACAAGGTGGAGGCGGGGAGGAGAGAGCACGGGCCTCCAATGGGGGTTCAGTGCCAGAGAGTTGGGCGACTTCCAGGAAGCCACAACATGAACGTAATTTTTATCAACTTTGGAAAAGATGAAAAGCGGAGCTGAACCTGGCAGACCTTTAAATTGCGCCTTTGAAGGCTAGCATGAGCGCTCAGGTAATGAATGCCCCAAACCAAAGTCTGTTTTTGGGGAAAAACGCAACAAGCATAAACGTGTTCCCTCTGTTTATACTTCATTTTTTTGTATGCAGCGAAGGAGTGTTGACCCTGGGGCTCATGTAACCACGAAAAAGAGTTTTTTTGACAGACTTCTAGTGTCTGAGATTATTATTATTTTAAACTTTTTTTCCTTGTTTCTGATCCTAGTTTATCCTGTACCACAGGTCTGACAAGGTATAAATGAGCAATTCATTTGCTTTTTTGGGGCGGATCGGCGAAATCCTCCTGGTACTGCTTCTCTGTGAGTGTCACCCACATTTGAATTGCAATGTTTTAGCCACTCCTTGATCCCTTCTCTTTTACATAGGTAAATTAGGGTATTTTGTACTTCCAACACAGTCGCTATCCAGTATACGTGCAGCCGGCGACTGGTGTACATTAATCATTAGATGCAAAAGTTAGGCTCACGCAGAGTAATTTACTTACACACAGATCAGGATATTCACACTTCATATTGTCTCGCAGTTTCTGCCGATGTTCCAATTTGAGCCTTTTGTGAATTGCATTTAACTGTAAATGACATAAAATTAGAGCAAGTCTGTTTTACAGTAAAGGGAGCTTACATACTCATTCATCCCTCGTCGAGTTCCTTACTATATGCACTACATCAAGCGAGGCCTCATCACTATCACATATAAGCTTATGCACAACTATTTTTTACCCTAAGGCACTGCTCATTGCCCCACACATGATGACATAAGTTGCATCATCAATGACATCATATATCACGCTTCATTCACATCTTTCATAACATTACTTTGGGCAGGCAGGGTATGGGATTTTTGAATAAGCTTTAACATTAGTTCCATCTGTGCACAAACTATTTAATCACCAAATTGGTATACTTTCTTCTCCATGGCTAAATACTCAAAAGGTCCCAAAGTCGGGACCGATTGTATTGCAAATGCTTGTTTACTTTACGTCCATTTATTATTTTTAGAAGTTCAACCAATACTTTTTTTATGATCCCCCAAAAGTCTGACAAGATCATAAACTTTTTTTAGAGGAAGAATTTACTTTTTCCTTTACTACAGTACTTATGCCTTATAGTCCTCATTAGTAGGGTGTGGGGAGAACGTATACTCTCAAATGAGACCTTTTAATAGTATAACAACAGTGCACAGTAGGGTGTAAATAGACACTGAGATCTCACTTCAGCCTAACAACTGTACATAATAGATTATGGGAAGAGACTGGCCTCTTCAGTGAGACCTTGCATGAAGACAACTAGTATGTAGAGTAGGGAATAAAGAGATACTGTCTCTCCACTCACACCTTTCTCCAGACTCAGCAGTATGCATAGTAGGTTGGGGAAGGTACATACTTCACATGTAAGAACGTATTATATATATAGTAAGTATAACAAGTACTGGCCTCTCTACAGAGTCCTCTCCCCAGGAAAATAACCATATATTTGAGGGTGTGGAAATGGATTTCACTGTTCAGTCACTGCTCTCACCAGCATGACAGACATATATATTAGTGTGCAGGGAATCATTGTATTCTCCACTAACACCTATTCGCAGGACAACATGGATGTGCAGTACAGAGTGGGCAAGCAATGTCCTCTGTACTGAAAACTCTCCCTACAGCAAGAACGACATGCAGTGCTGTCTGGGATCAGAGTGAGCTGTCCACTAACACATCTTACCAGAGTGAGAGGTGTCTGTAGTAGGGTTTACGAAAAAAAATTCTCTCTGCACATACCCCTTTTTATGCTGACAGGAATGCGTAGTAGACTGTGGGGAGGAAGTGCTATATTTGCTAACATATCTCTCTTGTATGATAAGTCTTCATAGTACAGTGTGGGGAGCGACTGGCCCCTCGCCTGTGACCTGTGTCCTGGATGTGCAAATTAGGGAGTGAAAACGAGCTTGCCTCTCTGGTCACAGCTCTCCCAAGGATGACAGATGTACAACTAAGGTGTGGGGATGTAATAGCCTCTATGCTGCGAAGTCTATCTTGCATAACAACTATAGAGGCTACGATGTGTAAAAACACAAATGGAGTATCTTCTCTGCTGAGAACTGGGTCTTGGTTTTTTGGTATGGATAGTTGAATGTGGAGATACACTCAGCTCTCCCTCAGACCTATTCCCATGGGGACAAGAGGTGTATTACGGTGTGTACAGGGACACACTTCTCCGTTAAAATGTTTCTCTAGAGTTACAAGCATATATAGTAACATGAGCAAAAGAACTGCCCTCTCCACTATCACATCTCCACCAGCTGATAGCAGTGCGTAGTAGAATATGAGGATGACCTGGACTCTGTGCCAAAACCACTCTCTTGTATTAGAGGTCTGTATACTACAGTGAGCACAAGGACTGATCTATCTAGTGAGACCTCACTGTTGCATGAACAGTCACCATAGTTGATATTCAGTTTTTTAGGTTCCCCATTAACAATTTCATGTAGCATAAAAGATTTGCATAGTACCTTATAGATATATATACACGCAGGAGCACTTCTGCACTCCCTGAAGATGGAACTGCCAGTTTTAGTCAACAATGCAATACTGTAATAATATTATAATCTATAACAACTATTAAGCAAAAAGGTCAGTAGTAACTTCAAACCTTCAAATAAAAACACAGTGTAACAATATTATAAAACTACAACAACTACATTAACAATTTATATCAACAATTATAAAACAACTAGCCTGGGAAAGAGTCTTTGGCATGGCAGTATTTTGTTTTGAGGCCAGCTAGCAAAACAGACTCAGGAAAGTCTCCCATGCATACATTTTTTTTTAAACAAGTTCACAAAGACTAGCTCGGGCAGAGTTAGCTTGTGCTGCTGAACTGCAGAGCTCATCATGTGCTTCCACATGTTTTTAACCTTGATTCACTGTGCCTGCTCGGGTACTCAACGCTGAACAAGACAATAATACTGCTTGTCTTAACAATGCTCATTTTCGCTTCTTATATAAGTAAATTATTATTTCCTCAGAGACAAGTAGCCCTACACAGCACAAGTTTGTGCAAGGTCACAAATGCCCCCCCTATGCAATACAAACACTATCACTTCTCCAATTAATAGTGTTTTACTCATTTTCCACACAGAAATTATTTCCTGTTCTCTAAAAAGTGAACAACACTTCTATTTCTCCACCATATATTTTCTCACATGGCATTTTCCTATACACAACTTCTGTTTTCCATTTTCCTCCTACAAAAAGGGAAAATAACCCAAAAATTGTTATATACTAGTCAATAAATCATAAATTCATTGTTCCCTATATCCGGGAACGTTTTCTACATCTTTGACCCACAATGACATATTTATATCTAGTGTACCACTAACTTGTTATTCCTTTCTCCAGAAAAATGAAACCCTACACCCTTACCCAGTGTATTTTCTTTTCACAAATAAATTATAACATACCATCAAACCTGATTTCATAAAAGTTTATAAAGTAACACATTCCTCTTGAGACACTCTAGAAATTGCAATATCACCACAAAAATATCTCATAGGGCTAAAGTATATGTTCAGTGAGGTTCATAAAAACACGAGGGCTTGTATTAACACATTTCACATTCTTTGTTTTATAATTTGAGAAACACTGCCTCCTTTACTTACAAGTACATAGAGTTGGAATTCTTCATTTTCAACACAATCGGCAATACTTGCTGATATTGCACTGCATTCTAATGTCTACCTCTCAAAAGCGATATTAAGAAATCTACACTTCCCCAAACAGCTTTTCACTCTTTAAACATGCTGTAGAATACATTAGTACACTCACTGACACTTCACAACAATGTTTATATCATTATTATTAATGACCTAAACTTAGAGTTCTTTTTTAAATGCAGATGAACACCCGTCTATTTCAGCTCCGAATAAATTCACTTCTGCTGAGAATAACTCAAATAGAATTCCTTTTCCTACAAAACACCAGGAACATACTGAGCTATTTCTTGCTCTGCACACAATCACATCACAGCGTTTCGTCAACCATGTAATAAGAATTTTTTTACTATGCCCCATACTCGAACAGGATCATAAAACACCTCATGGCAGGCTCAGTCATTTTCCATGTTAGTCTCATGAGATGATCGCAAGATCGAACAAACCCCATGCAGCAAGCTTGAATCCCTGAAACTTTACACGCTTCACTTGCGAATCTCTCTAGGGATTGCAATACAATTGAAAGACAATAGTAGTATATGGGATGCACAAGCCTCTCCACTGAGAACCCTCTCTTGGATGATAAATGTGCATGCTAGGGAGTGAGGAGGGACCAGCCTTTCCTGTCAAATCTCTGTCTTGAAAAAAAAGTATGCACAGTACTGAACAGGGAGGTACAGCCCTGTCCTGCTAGACCTGTATCTCAGATGATGGGTGTGCATATTCTACTGTATGGATAGACTGGCCTCTACTGTCAGATCTCAGTCTGAGATAGTGAGTGTGTTTAGTATTGTGTGGGGGAGTGGTTGTCCTATCCTATCAGCCCTCTCTCTCTCTGATTGATGATGAGTGTGCATAGTAGGGTGTGTGCATGGACTGGCCTCTCCTTTTAGACCTCCCTCTCAGATGACAGGTATGCATACTAAAGTGTGTGTAGAGAGACTGGCCTCTCCACTGAGACCTTTCGCTTGGATGACAGCTGTGTATAGTATGCTCCTCCTGTCCTCCCTGCTTACACCCCTCTCTCTCATAATGGGTGTGCATAATAGGATGTGGGAAGAGACTGTCCTCTACTCACAACTCTTGCCAAGCTGATTGGCATACATAGTAGACTCTGATAAATATTATCTCCATTGAGACTCCTTCCCAAGTAGCAAGTGTGCATAATACTGTGTATGCAAAGATCACCTACTCCTTTTTACTTTTCACGATTCAGTGAGAGTATCACAATTTCTCAAAAACTACTGAACGGATTTCACCAAATTACAAAAAGCACAATCTGCGGACCAAAAGGTAGCTTCCTGCTGAATTTGGTGTCATTCCATTCACAGTTTTTCCTGTATCCCTGTCTGAAGAAGTCAGTGGGAACAGTATAGGGGTTTTGCGTTTTGGGACAGCCCTTGTTTTTCGCCCCTGCTTCACAGATCAACGCGAAACTTGCAGGAAGGCTGAAGTGGATAAACTTTTTTTGGGGAAAGTATCATCAAATGGGTGGGGACGTGACAAAGGGAGGGTCCAAAAACGCATTTTCCCCATGCAATTTCCCATAGGGATTTTGAAAACGACTATAGCCCAAACCGTTGAACGGAATTACACCAAATTTGGCAGAAGGCAAGCTCCTGGTTCAGAAAGAGTGCTTTTTGAAATTTGGTGTAAATGTGTTCAGTAGTTTTGGAGTAATGAAGAAAAAAAAGAAACATAGGTATCTGTGCGGAGCCTAAGCACAGAACTCATGTTGAGATCTGATTGGCTGCCAACACTTCAACCAGGACGTGTTGGGACTCAGCCGAGTCCCAAGAAAAAAAGGTAAAAAATGACATAGGGGGCAGGGTAGGAATACCGTGACCCCCCTAGGCCTGGTGGTTGTGTCCCAAAGCGACCTTGCCTGGGGCCACAAACTTTTTTTTATTTTACAGCAGATCTGTGAATCCATGGTACAGTTAAAAAGCAAAACAAGGGCATGCTCCCGCGCTTGTTTTTGATAATGCCACCTGGGTGGGCCAGGTCCTAGGGGGATTATTACTATTACAATTTGGTGGAGCGGGGAGCATGTGACCAACCTCTTCCTAGGCCGATTCTGGTCCTGAGGACCCAATCCCCTGGGGCCCGGGCAAATGGTAAGAGGGGGACGACCCCAAGCTGATTTTGGCCCAGGGTCCTCAGCCCTGGGACCTGGCCCTCATAGAAAGTGGAAGAGGACATGCAGTCCCACTCCATGGCTGATTTCAGCCCTGGGGACAGCCACCCCACAAGGCCTGGCCATGTAAATTGAAGGGTGAAGGGCTGTGCCATGTCATTTGAGATGGTATCAGTGATGTCATCAGTTATGTCAATGACCATGTCAGAAGTAATGTAATATGTGAGGTCATAAACAGTACATTCAGAGGACTTAAGTTATAGTTAGCTCAGGTAACTATAGCTACTGAACTTATATGGTTTGTGCATCTGAAATCTGTACCTAACTATAACGTCCCAGTAACCTTTGGTTTTTTTCAGTGTGTGTATATCTAGATAGATAGATAGATAGATAGATAGATAGATAGATAGATAGATAGATAGATAGATAGATAGATAGATAGAGTGGCAGGATAAACTAAGCAAATTATGAATTATTTTAAACTGCTTTAATACAATGTTATTTGACACTTTGGGGCTGTGATAAAGTATGTGCAGTTAGGTAACACACAACTAAACATTGGTGAAAAGAGTCATCTGTGTAGTAGTAAAATAAAATGTAAAAATGTACAAAGATGTTTGTGTCCTTTTAAATTTAGGTGGTGATTTTGGAAGTAGTTTTCCCTTTAGAAATGTTGTCTACACACTGAAACTCAATGACCCTGTTGAAGGCTTCAGCCGAAACGCGTTGGTCTCCTTTCTACACTGCTGGTGGATGATATATATATGAAAAAATTGAGACTCACAAGCTCATTGGTGCCTGGCTGCGCTGCTCTTCTTTATCCTCGAATCATGGGGAAGTATGTTTGGAAAGTTGTTAGTATATATATATATATATATCTATATATATATATATATATATATATATATATAGATATATATATATATATATATCTATATATATATATATATATATATATATATATATATATATATATATATATATATATATATACCTACTGGCGGTCGCCAGTAGGTATATATAGTTAGGATTTTTTCTCTATGGGATTTTTGAAAATTCTATGTCTAATAACTTTGGCGTTTGTGGACGGAATTGGCTGAAATTTTCAGGAAAATGGAACATTTTGTTTCTGAGCAGCCCCTGAAAATTTGGGGGGGGTTCGTCAAGGGGGGGCCGAGAAAAAAGGGGGGTCCCAAAACGTGTTTTTAACATTGAGTTTTCCATAGGGCGGTTGGCCTCACTTTTAGCCCGAACGGCTGAATGGATTTGCACGAAACTTGGCAAAATTGTAGGGACTGGTAGCCCGATGTGCCTTTTGTAGGTCTCAATATATGTGCTCCAGTGGATTTTGAGAAATTAACGTTTAAAAAAAGATATATATCTGTAACAGCGGACCGGGCAGCGCTCCAGGACGCGTACTTTTCGCGCAACGGAGCTTTGTGAAGCGAAGCTGATTGGTTCTCCGGCGTCTGTCAACATTCCAAACAGTCCGTAGCGGCCGCCATCTTGTCTCTCGGTAGGATCGAGAGACAAGAGGAGGCCAAAGCGAAGGGGCAAATGACCATAAGGGGGAATAGTAGATCCTCGCTGACCCCCTACGTTTGATGTGGAGGTTTTAAAAGGGCTCCGCGGGGCAAAAAAAAAACAAAATAATAATAATCGAACGGCTGAATGGATTTGCACGAAACTTGGCAAAATATTAGGGACTGGTAGCCCGATGTGCCTTTGCTAGGTCTCAATATATGTGCTCCAGTGGATTTTGAGAAATTAACGTTCAAAAAAAGATATATATCTGTAACAGCGCTCCGCTTCGCGTACTTTTCGCGTTACGGAGCTTTGCGAAGCTGATTGGTTCTCCGGCGTCTGTCAACATTCCAAACAGTCCGTAGCGGCCGCCATCTTGTCTCTCGGTAGGATTGAGAGACAAGAGGAGGCCAAAGCGAAGGGGGAAATGACCATAAGGGGGCATAGTAGATCCTTCCTGACCTCTTAGGTTTGATGTACCATTTTGTCAAGTTTGGTGTAATTCCGTTCAGCCATTCAGGCTGTAGACGTATGTAAATGTCCTATGGAAAATTGCATGGGGAAAACACATTTGAAAGTGTTGAAATTTAGAACCAATTAAAATGTTACTTTGGTTTTGTATTTGTGTGTGATGAAAGTTAATTGGTTATGTATATATGTCAAATGAGAGGAAACCACAGCCATTTTGTGATACTACTGTCTGAGATACATTTGTGAGGAATTTTTGGTGGTGAATTTCTGGTGTTTGATTTACACAGTACTAACACTTCTGCTACTTTTAAAAAGGTGAGTTGTTAATTTGTAAGGGGAACTATGTTGTACACTTGAAGATAATTTGAAAATTGTTTTCTGTTATTTATTTGCAGTCCTTCTGTTATACTAAATACTTGATAAAGTTAGTTTTATATTATGTATTACTAAAAACGATAAATGAAAGTGATTATTTTTTTCTGCAATTTACAGCAAGCAATTTCAAAATAAAATGGCTCACAATGAAGAGACCGTGGCAATTTCTTTTGAATTGTCCACTACATTGATTGAAATTGAGAGCACCAATAATGAAATATTGTCACAAGGAGGACATGACTTGTATGATTCCATTAGATTGATTGAAATGGACAGCACCAAGAATGAAATATTCTCACAAGGAGATGACTTGAATGATTCCACTACATTGATTGAAATTGAGAGCACCAATAATGAAATATTGTCACAAGGAGGAGATGACTTGTATGATTCCATTAGATAGATTGAAATGGACAGCACCAATAATGAAATATTGTCACAAGGAGGAGATGACTTGAATGATTCCACTACATTGATTGAAATTGAGAGCACCAATAATGAAATATTGTCACGAGGAGATGACTTGAATGATTCCACTACATTGATTGAAATTGACAGCACCAATAATGAAATATTGTCACAAGGAGGAGATGACTTGAATGATTTTTTTGATCAATCTCTTGATGGCGAATTTATCGAGTGTTTGGAGACCATAGAGTTACAAGAATCATCATTGGAGACTTTTAATGAGGACATTGCTGATGAGGACATGTTACTAGTTCTTTCAAATTTAGAAAATTCTGAAGAATAAATTTATATTTAGAAATCAAAAATTGTTTGAGACATTATTCATTTTTATTTTTAATTTATGAGGTTGTAGCGAAGTGATTGTAGTATAAAATGAGACTTATAGTATAGAGTGCAACATTTTTATGTTACATGGTAAGTTTACTCATATTTACTTCCCTTCTGCCACTATATTATCTCCAATGTGTATTTGACATCTCTTCTTCATCTCCGGCCTCCTTTCTCTCACTGTGTGTCTCCGATGCATCTTATCGCTGCTATTTTGTGTAATTACAGAAGAGAGTAAAATAAAATAGTTTGGAACGTGAAAAGGGGGCAAAGTAGAGTACTCCTCACCCCCTAGGCCTTTTTAGGCGGTCCCAAAAGGATCAGTTTCTGCTTTCCTGAGAGATTATGGTATGAGTTCCATATACCACAATAACTTGCATTACAACATGCAAGATATCTATCTCCTATTACCAACTTTTGGAGATATTCGCGCTAAGCGCGAATATCTCCAAAAAGTAACACCTGCCCTGAGCAGTTCTTAGCCATGTTATCCAATGGGAGGTGGATAACATGGCTAAGAGCATTAGCTCGGTAATGCATGAATATCGCTGAGTTTTTAGCGATATTCATGCATTGCGGCCGTTTATTATCGCATTTGCGATAAACCTTGATAATAGCAAGGTTTATCTTCGATAATTTCTGACGATGCTTAGTGGTAAAAAATTGGTTGGTAAGCATCGTTAGCGATAAATATCGCTTAACTTTGGTAATATGCCCCAACGTCTGTTAACGTTCGATTCGAAGGAAATGAGGAAGTGTTGAAAAACATTGTCTGCGCCATCTTGCCTTTTTTGAAATGCCACACTTTTGTCGTGCACGGCTGCCATTTCAGATGTCTTGACCAGACCCACTCTCTGCACGCTGTCGATTCGTAGCATGGCTCCTCACCCACGCAAGCATCTTCCCTAGGCACTGGTCACCATCGCTCTCTGTCTTATGCATGGGCAATAAACCTCCCCCCATCTGCGCTGCTCTTCCCTGAGAATCACACTCTGTGCCCGCCCGACACCTCCCTTTCGCCCTATTCACTACCGCACCCTCTGACACTCCTCTTTCTCTGTGTCCGATTGTCCAGGCTATCAGCTAGCCCTGCAGATGTAGTTTATGGCCCCAGCTGTAAAGAATCACCCCTCTTCAAAGGAGTTATAGTAGATCAAGGCCCACACCCGATGAGATCCGTCACACCACACGTGTTCCTACTATCTGAAAACCATCCTGTATTGTGATTGGGGAGGGGACCGAGCCTGAAGCGGAAGATTCCAGGAATGACTCTTTGTACATCAAAGTTTTTACAATTATGTGTCACATTAAAAATATATAGCACTCCAACAAAGTAGTAGGAATATAAAACTTTAATAACATATAAATATATACAAGAAAACAAAAACAGTAAAAACATTTAAACAACGAAGAGACCGTGGCAATTTCTTTTGAATTATCCAATAGATTTATTGAAATTGACAGCACCAATAATGAAATATTCTTGTCAGTAGCGGTCTGTTGTGCGAATAGTTCCAAGGCAGCAGAACGCGCTGAAATCTAGATGGCACGAAAGTGATGTCTAGTAAGTTGCCGCCCAGCAAAAAACGGCGTGGGGCGCCGCGGGGGTGAGTGAGTCCAGTAGGCACCACAGCTATTCTTACCGGCATTGCAGAATTACTGCTGGGGACAATGCCTGTGCTGTAGCAGGGTCACAGCAGAAACAAAAAGGATTCTGTTGAAGATGTTGTTGGTTTTCAATTTGAAAACAGTTCTGGTGTCAACTGCTAATGTAGTGGTTAATGTTTTGTTTTCTCTAGAAAATGTAAAAGAGGGGGAGGCAGTCCAAAGTTCCGTTAAAAGGGCAAAGGAAAGGATCGGTGGTTTGAACTATCAGTCAAAAAGGGGAGGGGGTGCAATAATTTTTCCTACCGGGTCACACTGTGCTTTCACCGGAAGTGAGGTCTGCAGGATTCTAGTAATTCAAAGTGAGGCTGGCGCCAGCATGGGAGCGCCGACGTCCCGCGGATACAGTTTCGTCACTCCACGGGCGATCATGGCAGTCATTCCCCATCGGGGGTCGGAGACTCCCGCGGCTCCTCTAGAATCTTCAAGGTCGTGGAGGACTACGGTGGTGGAGTCAACCAGTGACCGGGCCATTTCTTTATGCTGGGCCCGCTCTTGCCAGGTCGACCGCCATTTTGAGAGTTCGGCAGCTACCGGCGATCGCGGGGTCACATGAGCGGACGGGCTCCACCCTGCCGGGCGAGACGTTGCAGCATGGCCACAGTGGAAGAACCCTTTTCCGGGCGCCTGGAGCGCTGAGGGTGCAGCTGGGAAGCCTCCACCTGGGGAGGCGGGAGAGGCCTGTTCGCACCGTCTCTCCCTCCCAGTGCACCCCACGGCGTCTCGCTTGAGATTTGTTATGGCCGGACCAGGCGATGAGGACGAGGGGGGGGGGGGGCGGAGGCATGTGCAAGACATCCCCCCCCCAGTGTTGTCGCAGCCATTATAAAAGAAAGAAGTGTCCCGTCCGTCTTCGGGCCGGGCTTCCGGTGGATGTCGGCCGGACGCCCCTGGCTCTGGCCCCATGAACGGGTTTCTTGGTTTATCGGCTGCAGCCGGATCCCGTCGGCCTCGGCCCCCCGACCGTTGGTGGCCGGACCGGAAGAGCATGTGGCGGGACTACCTGCAACTCTCAAGGGCCACCGCGGCCGGACTGGGAGAGAGAGGGGAGGGTCGAGGAGACATTCCCCCCCCCTGCAACTGTTCAGCGTTGTAAAGGCAATCCCCTGGCCGGGTCCCGCTGGCCTCGGCCTCTCCTCCGGCTACACCCTACGTTAGGATCTCCTGGCCGAGGCGTGGCAGCAGGACCTGCCTTATATGGGCTGCTCCCGGCTGGGCGTAGCCGGAACCCTGCCCCACCTTGGAAGTTTCCAGAGTGGGGGCGGATGTTCTACTGACTTGCATTTTCCCTAGTCTATCGATTTTTTTGGCGTGGCAGGCGGTGGGACAGCGAGGGGTGATTTGGTTTCTCTTACTGTTTTTCTGGTCTCTCACCACTGGCATATTTTAACGTTTTCTTGTTTCTAGGACATTAATAGGTTTTATCATTACGTTATGTTATCGTTTCTTTGTTCGTTGTTTAATAAAAGTTCATGTTCATCAGTGGCCTACTGATTTTCGTTTTCCTATTTTTTTCTTTCCAGGTTGTTTCATGGTAAAGTTTCTGTTAACAGGATACAGTGATCACTTCGTTATTATTGCATATGTCCTTTTCACTAGGGGTGCTCTCTGGTCGGGCCAGATGACGTATCTCTAGTAAATGGTCCGGGTGAAAAAGGTGCATCAATCAGTGGGGAGTAGATAGGCATGACAGATTACAACGGGGGAGAAAGGTCCGCATTACGTACCCTTTCACTACTTGCAAAGATTTTCCTACGTTTATTTGCAAACAGGGAATACCTCCAAAAAGAACTAATTCCCAAACAGTCAATGTTCGGACAATCAATCAATCAATGAGGAATGAAATAGGTACGACGTGTTAAAGGCTTGCGTTACCTACCCTTCACTATCTGCAAAGGGAGAGAGAATATTCCTATTCTTCCTCGTTTGCAGGTAGAGAAGATCCTTAAGAGAATTAACTTCGAACAATTCAATGCTCGATTGAAACAATCAACAAGGGGTACTGTGAACACAAATGAACGCCGCTTATGTACATACGCATTGCTATTTTCAACAGGTTGTTCCTAATGTTTCTATTTTAGCGAGGTCAAAAAGAGATCCCATTAGTGGCCTACTGATTTTGCTCGATTCCTTTTGTTTTTTTACACGATTTTTCGCTATCTGCAAAGACTAAACAGAGTATTGCGACTCTGTGCTTGTTTGTAAATAGAGAATGAACCAAAGAGAACAATCAATCAAATGGAGAGAGAAGCAGGCACGACGGATTACAAAGGGGGCAAAGGGCTGCGTTAACTACCCTTCACTATCTGCAAAGAGAGAGTACTCCTAATAGAAATGAGGGGTGGGGGGCAGCATTCAAAGCAGATCAGTGTGCATAAACACGAAAATGTTTTTACTTACCACGTACTTGACATTCGACAGCTTATGATATTTGCTATTAAAAAACCATTGAAATTCACTGAAAAAACCATAGGTTATAGACCATATATAGTTAGGAATTAGCATTTACAAAACCTTGAAAATTCACTGAAAAAACCATAGGTTATACACCATATATAGTTAGGAATTAGCATTTAAAAAACCTTATTTTACTCACACAAAACCATTGAAATTCCATATATAGTTAGTTGCACTAACTATATATCGCGCACCCGCAATCCACTGCTGATCATGTCACATATTACATCATTCATGACATGGTCAGTGACATCACTGATGACATCACTGATGACATCTCAAATGACATCACTGATGAGATCACTGATGACATCATCCAGTGACTGTGTGTTTCTGTAAAGTTTAAATATGTTTTACATATTGAAGAATGAGTAGATGTATAAGTGTCTGGACAAAGGATTTAGTAGGTGCATGACTGAATGTATGAGTGAGTGATTAAATGTGTCTCACTGAGTGCATGGGTTAGTGACTAAACTGTCTTAATTTGTGCATCATTATGTCTGTTGTTCTGTAAACTGCTGCATGTGTTGATCAGTAGCTATATGATTAACTATATGGGTTATTGATTGATTGTCCAAGTATTTGTATAGGAGACTGAGTGTGTGTGTGGCTGGCTGGGAGGTGTGTGACTCTGTGCAGATCAATGTGTACTTGTATCAATGATTGTATAAGAAAGTAAGTATGTGTTAGTATATGTTTGAAAATGTAAGGTGCTCTATGTTTAACTGTATAGACAAGAAAATGGAAGTGTGATTGATTCTTTACAGGACTGACTAGGTGTGTGAGTAACTCCATGGATGAGTGGCAGAGTGTAAGTGTCTGTATAGGTGTATGAGTGCATATGATAGTGTTGTAAAGATGAGTGATTGTATGTATGAATGATTGTATGGGTGAATGAGTGAATGTGTGTGTAGACGTAGGAATCAGTGAGTACGTATGTAGTAACTAGTATTGGTGTGTCAATGGTTTCAAAAATTATACTCTGTATTTAACACTGGGTGAAACAGAGGTTATATTAAAACGTGAGGAGATGCATTGTATTGTCACATGAATGATATCATCAGTGATGTGGTCATTGATGTCAAATGAGATGTCATCAGTGATCTCATCAGTGATGTCATTTGAGATGTCATCAGTGATGTCATCAGTGATGTCACTGACCATGTCATGAATGATGTAATATGTGACATGATCAGCAGTGGATTGTGGGTGCGCGATATATAGTTAGTGCAACTAACTATATATGGAATTTCAATGGTTTTGTGTGAGTAAAATAAGGTTTTTTAAATGCTAATTCCTAACTATATATGGTGTATAACCTATGGTTTTTTCAGTGAATATATATATATATATATATCCGATTCTCACTCCTGCATCACTTCTCTCTCTGACAACACTTTCAGCAAAGAGGGACAGGTACAGACCACTCCACAGCGCATAGATTGTATTCAGAGGTGGTTTATTGACCCCTTGTCGCCAGCATGACGCGTTTCGGCTACGTCACAGTAGCCTTGATCACATGACTCGAGGAACCAATACTGGTGTTTAAATACTGTGTGCACTTTACATTGGGGGACGTTACCGATCCATAAACATAGAAGAAACATTAAGGCAAATATATATATATACATTTTTACCTTAGAATTTTTTTTTCTAACAGGATAAATCCATAGTGTCATATTTACAATGTTTACACCAACTACTAAACATCATTATTTACAGTTACTCATGACAAAGTTATCCAACATGAGAATTCCATTTTAACATCAAAAGGTCATGAATGCTGGATAGTTCATATTTACAGATAAGTCTGTTTGAAACCATAAATGCAATCTAGAAAGGTAACACACGACCAATAAAAAAAGGGTGTAGTGCCCAAATCTTCATAAAGAATAGTGCTTAAAGTGCAAAGTGCTAAGTGCTTGAAACAACCGGAATTCATAAGAGGAAGAGTAACTTACTACCTCCTAAAGTTAAAGATTTACCAGTTGCAAATATAATTAGGGACGCGATACATAAATGTATGTTAATCCTAATTAAGAGGGATTACATGTGTTATACCAAGATTTAAATGATAAACTTAACAGCACACCTAATCCAATTTTAGGGATGACAATAACTCATTATAGTGAAAATATATCATCAGATATTATTTACAACAGGAACTTATGGCGTAGTGCCCAATACCATTATATCCATCAGATTTATTGCTAGGCTCTACTATGCTTAGATCAGTGTTATAACGAAAATGGAAAGCGCATATGGTACAATGCGCAATAGAAAAACCAGCTCAAAATTATGCATTCAATGAAAATCGATTTAGGTCTAACAGAGATCAAGATAACTGTAGGCTTACATTATCAACCAAATTACCTATTTTCAGTAAACCCTGGTTTTAACTAGATACCATCGGAAATCAAAACAAAACAAAAGGGGGATCAAAAACTCAGTGCTAGAAGTCTGCCACCCTTCTATACACCCATAGTTATAAAAAACAGTGCAAGTCCTCCCCTGTGTTCAATCCGTTAGGAATCCTAGTGTCTAAAAGCAGAATATATTTGCTTTCAAGTTGTCTTAATATCTTCTCTCTGTTACCTCCCCTGATGTTTTTGGGTACTGCATCGATGATGAAGTATTTCAGATCATTGAGGTTTTTATTGTGGACCAAGCCAAAGTGGCGAGCAACTGGATAATTATCATCCGAGTTGACAATCACCCTTAGATGTTGTAGGATACGATTGAAAGCCTGTAGTTTGGTGCTCCCAATATACTTGAGCCCACATGGACATTGAAGCACATAAACCACGAAGTCAGTGCGGCAAGTAAAATGATCTTTTATCTGAATAGGTAAAGGATCAAATGCAGGGTAGTATTCCTTGGTATTGATACCGAACTTACACGCTCTGCATGAGATACATTTAAAAAATCCAGATTTGTCAGACAACCAATTTTTCTTTACTATAGTTTCAGGGCTTGATTTGACCAAAGCATCCCTCATTGAGGGTGCTCTTCTGAAGACTAAAGAAGGTTCGTCCGGTAACAAAGGTGCCACGCTAATGTCAGTTTTCAAAAGGGGCCAATGCTTTTTCAAAATCCCCCTCACCTTCCTTTCTTCCCTATTAAAGGTAGTGATTAAACTAACCTTTTATTTTTTTTTTATTATCCTCATTTGCGTACATGGCTCCAATTTATCAAAACAAAAACTGCCACAGAGCAGAAAATCAGGCAGTGCCTCTGTACTGTCTCAGCGTCAGCTGGCAGGGATAGCATAGGAAGGATGGCGACCAAATCCCAACAGTAACTGCTGGCAAGCCATGAAATTCTGGCGTATGGGCTATTTTGTTGGTCAATAGTGCCCGAGGTACCAGGGCCCCAAAAGCGCCGCAGCATACTGTCGCAGAGCCTGAAGGTGAGCCATATCTGCATTAATCATTGGACCTGGGGAAAAAAAAAAAACCCAGGCTCAACGTGACCACTCCAGCTGGTTCCAAAAGGCTCTCTTTCCCTGATTCCCTCCCCTTGCCAGGTCGAGTTTTGAGATCTGGAGGATTGAAGAACGCCATTCATAGAAAGTGGGCGGCAAGGCGTCCTTCCAATGTCTGCAAATTTCCCTGCGCGCCGCCAGAATGGAATAGAACACCAGGTTAGAGGCAGCGCTGCGGGACTTCCCGCTCAGACCAAAGATGACTAGGCCTAGATCTATGGAGATGTGAGAATTCAGTATCGAAGACAGTTTGCTGCTTATGGAATCCCAGAAGGAGGTAATTTGCGGACATTCAAAGAACATGTGAATGTCGGACGCCGCCCCCAGTCCACATCTCGGGCAAGAGACCGGGCCTGTCAGGGAAAATTTTGACAGCCTCTGCGGGGAATAGTAAGCCCTATGCATTGTAAATAGATGGTTCCTTCGGAGCCAGGCTGGTTTGACCAAGTCCCACAGCACCCTACATGAAATTGACCAGAGTTCTACCACGTCTTTTCCTGGCATCGACTCAGCCCACAGTAGCGTTGGGAGACAAAATTTACCATCTGCTTCCTCTAAGATCATGTTATACCAAAGCGAGATCTCATTCTTTACAGGGGGTTTATCCACCAGACACGCCTCTAATTCACTTCCTCCCCCTATAGGTAAGCTGCTGTTCCGCGAAGACTGTGTACGAGAAGCCTGAGCCCAACTTGAGATTTGTAAATATTTGAATCTTGAGAGTCTAGGCCCAACTTTGTTGACCAAGTAGTTCCATGGAAGTAGAGATCCATCCATAAACAAGTCGCCCCAGGATACAATTCCAGCCTCTTTAAGTGGTAGTGCTAATACATCTTCCGCCCAGGCTGGGGGCGCAGGTAAATCCCATATAGGAGCTCTACTTGAGTGATAGCCTAGTTTGATCAAGTGCCTCACTTTATACCACGTATTGGCCATCCCCTGTAATACCTTCAGCTTTATTTTTTTTTTAAATTTAGGGTCTCCAAATTGAAACAAGAAACTGCCCTGTTCAACTCCCTCACAGTTCAGCAAGGTGGAAAACATAAGGGCCACGCCTGTTTCAGTTGGTGTTTTCAAAAGCATTTGTGCATGTGATAACTGAAATGCCCATGCGTAAGCCTGGAGATCTGGGCCCGCCAACCCGCCCTTTCTCCCTGCGACGCCTTATCTTTTTCCAAGCAATTCTTGGATTCTTATTGTTCCAAATGAATGAAGAAATCTCGCTCTGCAGCTTTGGAATTAATTTGGGGTAAAAAAACAGCGGAATTGAATTAAATAAAAAAGAAACCTTTGGCAGAATAGACATTTTTACAAGATTTACCTTCCCCAAAATGGTAAGAGGGAGGTGTGCCCAAGCTCTCATCAATTTTCGGCACTGCGCTGCTACTTTAACAAAGTTTGAGGAGGGTATCAAATTTATGTCTTTGACAATATTAATCCCCAGGTACCGCAAGTTAGCTCTTGATGTTTCTTTATGGGTATTTAAGTTGATATTCCATGACATTGACTCTGTTTTGGAGGCATTCACCTCATATCCTGAGACCTTTCCAAATTTCAGGGCTAAATCTATGACCTCTGGGAACGCAGTATTAATGTCTGGTGAAAAGATCATAATATCGTCTGCGTAGAGTGCCACTTTTTTGACCCAATCGCAATAAACAAAAGGTTTAATTAGTGTGTTTTCTCTTAATTTTTGCGCGAATGGCTCTATATATAAGTCGAATAACAGGGGAGACAGGGGACAACCCTGTCTTGTACCCCTCGTTACCCTGAATGGCTCGGATAGGCCCCCATTGATCAAAATTGAGGCTGAAGGGCTTCTGCATAGCAGATTTATTGCTCTACGGAATTTGTCCCCCATGTTGAATTTTAGCAAGGCCTCCGACAGGTATAACCAATTCACCCTGTCGAAGGCCTTGGTGGCGTCCAACGTAAGAACCGAGAGGGGCAAAGCTTCCTTCGTAGCCACATCTATGGCGCCTACGAGACCGTAAGTGAGCTCATATAACTGCCTCCCCTTTACAAAACCTTTTTGATTGGGATGCAATATATCCGGGGCTACCTGACCGAGCCTTTTGGCCAATATAGTCGCAAGAATCTTGTAGTCGGTGTTTAAAATTGATACTGGCCGATACGAGCCACAGTCAGATGGGGGCTTTCCTGGCTTCAAGATAAGTGTTATGGAGGCGTTATCCCAGGAGGTGGGGGGGCCTCTCCTTCCCTCAATATCTGATTAAATAAGGCCGCCAGGACGGGAGACACCTCTAATATCAAGTTTTTATAAATTTTAGACGGTAAGCCGTCAGTTCCTGCAGCCTTACCTCCCTTAGCTCCCCTTATGGCCTGCTCTACCTCAGTCTTGGTTATTTCCTTGTCTAAGAAATTACTCTGTACAACCGACAGAGATGGTAGAGAGATATCCTCTAGCCAGCTCGTAATGTTTTCAGATGTAACACTAAGATCTTCCTGATATATTGCCTGGAAGAAATCCTTAAAGGTTTCCCTAATGTCTACGTCTTTTGTAAAGGTGCCTCTGTCTGTTGTAACCGAGTCAATATGATTTCGCACCCGATCAGATTTTACTTTCCATGCCAGCAACCTTCCAGCCCCCTCCCCATATTGAAAATGAGATAATTTGCTCGCCTCCCATCTCTGCAAAATACGCTTATCTAGAACAGATGACAATTTATTTTTCCATTCTGCCAGTTTTGCGAGTTTCAGGGATAGATCATGACTATCGTCAACCCTACAGTTATCAATGTCTATCTGGGCTGCTGTCATACTCGCTTCGATAGAAGACACCTCTTCCATATACTGCCTTCTTCTGTATACAGTCCTATTCTTTATCATTCTTCTTAATGATCACTTAAAGGCGCCCCAGACAACGCCAAGTGGTGCTGAACCAGTATTGGTTATGAAGAACTCCCGTGCTTCTGATTGTATAAACTCTATATCCTCCAAAGAGGTAAGGAGAGATCTATCAAAAGACCACGTCCGAGTGGGAAGCCTATCCCCCCACTCAAGTTCCAGCTTCATGGCAGAGTGGTCGAAGAGGTGCGAAGGGATGTAGCCTACACTCTTAACAGAGTCAACCAGGGCACAGCTAATTAGGATAAAATCTATCCTCGACCGATGTCGATATTTAAGATTTCTGAACGAAAATCCTTGCCTCTGCCCTTCTCTAACCCTCCAAATATCGACGTAGCCATATTGGTTCATACACCCGAGTAAACAGTTTCTAGATTTAGAAAGAGCCTGCTGTCTACTTGTTGGGGACTTGTCCAATGCAGGATTCAACACGATGTTAAAGTCACCAGTAATTATAACTGGCTCTGGGAATTGTAAGAGGTGTAAAAATAAAGATTCTAGTGCCGTAGGGTCATCACGATTCGGCCCATAATAGCCGACTAATGTTAAAGCTGTGCCACCTATCTCGACCACTACAATGGCCCATCTCCCTCCAGTGTCCGCCTTATGCTGTATGATTTTCATGTTCATGGTTTTTTTTAACAGGATAGACACACCCCTTATGTTCAGCAATTGAGAGGTAGAGACTGATGTATCTAGCCACCTGTTCTTCTTAACTAGCTCAAGCATTTCACTCTCAATTAAATGTGTCTCCTGGAGTACAATGATTCCCGCATCAACATCCCGTAAGTACTGCAGAATTGTATTTGCTCGAGGTTTGGTGCGGAGACCATTAACATTCCAGGATAAAATCTTAAGCTTACACATAGCCCTGGGAGTAGATGTTAGTAGAAAATGCTGCCAGATTATACGATTCCCTGTTTATCTGCCAAATAGGAATAAACTCCCTAATATACTTTGATTAGAGCTCAATCGAGAATAAATATTTTTTTCCCTTTTTATTCCTTCCCTTCACCCCCCAGTGACCCCCCAGACCTCCCCCACTCCCATGAGAAACCCTTGTACTCACTATCCGGGTTCCGGAAGTAAGTGCCCCTACTCTTCCCGAACCCCCCATAAGTGCCTCTAAAATTTATTTTATTGTGTTCTTGTTCGCCCCCCCTTTTTTTTTCACGTGATTTATTATTTCATCCTAGAAAATTTGGTATAATTTTTGTTATATATTACCTCTTCCATAGCCTCCTAGACCTAAGCCTGTTGTAATAGAAGATGCTAGGGGGAGGACTTATAAATCTTATAAGAATGGATCATCCTGTTTTCCTAGTCAGATGGCCCCTTCTCCTTCCTACTACCTAAAGACAATAACAGCTCATCTGCAGCCTGAACCGATCGTATATTGTGCATTTTGTTGTCATGCATTATTTTAAGGGATGCAGGGAAACCCATCTGCACCGTGGCACCCAACCTTCGAAAAGCATCCATTCTCCTGCCCAGCTCCCACTGTTTATCAAGAGTGAATCTAGACAGGTCCGAGCGTATCTGAAAGTTGAATCCCTTGCCTGCTAAAGATTTTTGTTTTAAGGCAAGGTTCAAGATTTGTTCTTTCAGAGTGTACGTATGAAAATTCACAAGGATTTTCCTCGGTTTAGTTCTCTGCGGATTACGCCTAAATGGATCCCTGTGGATGCGCTGTATGTCCATTGCGAGATCCTCGTTGGAATGTTGCAGGTTGAGAGACTCTTTTAGCAGCGAGATAGTAAAGCCCTTAATGTCTGTTCCTTCACTACCTTCCGGGACATTTAGGATGCGGATATTGCATCGTCTGGCATTGTTCTCCACAACCTCCATTTTCTCTGATAAGGCCAAATCTTCTCTTTTTAGCTTCAGTATATCATCCTGAACGCTTTCTGCACGCATAGAGATTTGCCCCATAGTCTCTTCTAAGGCTTGAGTTCTTGCTGAGAGGCCAACAACCTTTTCGTCCAGGGACTCACAAAAACTTCTTATTTCTCTTTGATTGGAGGCAGACTCCTCGAAGCCTCGCTTGATCTCGGCTGATAGTGCTGCAAACATCTGCTGCAATGAGGCAACAGAAATGGGAGTGGAGCTAGGATCCAAGGCTCCGCTTTCCTCAGGGCTAAGAAAAACACCGCCATCAGCGGAGCTAGAGGCCAAAAGAGACCCAGGAGGTAATAGCGCGTTAGCTTCCACACTATTCTCAGTATTCCCCAGGTCTGTTGTTATTAGATGGTCTTTACCCCTGTTTTCAGCTTGGGAGGGTGAGGGAGACAGGGCTACGGCATGAGCTGACATAGCCCCTGGTGCATCAACTTCATAAACTGATCCTGCGGCTTCCACTTGACTACTAAATAAGTCTGGAACTGATGGAACTGATAGGCCTTCCCCTGCCCCAACACTGAGGTGCAGTAGAGCATCAGAGTCGGCATCCAAAGACTGCCCCTCAGATCCGCTACGGAGGTCTGGCTCCAGGTCTTGCTCCAGCGAAGCCATTTCACTGTTCTCAGTAGTTGATTCAATAGAATTACTATCCCTCAACAGACGGTCTTGACCTATTTCTAGCACCTGCGGGACCACTTTAAAGTAAGAACACAGCGAGGAAGTAATCTTTGAGGTAGGAGCTGGGGGAGGTTTGGCCGCCTTACTGCACTTTCTTCCCCTCTTAGCCTTCACCTCTACCGAGAGGTACGAAGATGTTTTTTCTAAATTTGAGTCAGAGGGTAATCGAGTGGAGACTTGGGAGGGCACCCCAGATCCAGAGCCCACTAAGGCTACTGAGGCTTCTGACTCTTTCCTTGAAAACTTCTCCGCTGAAGACGACTCCCCGCCTTTGCCCCTCCTTTTACGGGGACACTTCACCTTTCCCTGGCCTTTAGCTGAACCCTTACTTTGGCTTTGGCTTTCTTTTATAGTCTCAGCTGCTTTCATGTGCGAAGGGAAAAATTCAAAAGCTTTCGACTCGCTCCCACCCTTCTTCCCCTTTACCTCAGTTGTGCTATCAGCCACGTCCTCTTCAAGCCGTCCACTTACAGGCAGTCTGGCGTCTGTTCCCGCTTTTGGGAGGCTTGATACAACGTTAACGCTAGCGCTAGCGCTGGAAGCTAGCGCACTCTCCCTACTTTGGCTCGTATGGGAGTCCTTACGGAGACTCCGTATGTGTCTGGTCCTCCGGAGCTCCAGGGCGGCCTGACTCCAGCGCAGCAGCTCTGGCGCCCGCTGCTCTCTCGCTGGGCGTTTCCTGCTGTCAGCCTCGGAGCTCTCCGCCTCCACGCCAAGGTCCACACACATCGAGGCGGAGCCGGAGCCGTGAAATGAAAGAGCCTCGTCGAACAAATGCGCAAGTAAACGGATGAAAATTATTTCAGTCTTTACCAGAGTTACACCTCACTTCTTCTTTTTCAAAATGTCATGTTAGCAAATTGGAACGAACAAAAACGAAGGAAAGGCCGTGGCACTCATGGCAGGGTCAGAGCGGAGCACTGCGGCAGTCAGCCTGCTGCCGCCATGTTTCTCGACCGAGCCTGATAGGAAAAACGATGTCAGTGATTAAACTAACCTTATCGAGGGCTTCCCCTGTTGCCTCTTGCACATCTTGCCTCCTACTGGTGCTGACGGCAGTGAGGTATTCCTCACGATTCAGATTGTTAGCCCTATTCATAGCCTCCTGTAACAAAGGTACCTTATAGCCTCTCGCGCAAAATCTTAGAAAGGCCTCTCTCTGGCATTTGTCCAAATCCATTTTGGAACTGCAGATTCTACGTATCGCAGAAATTCCCCATAAGGGATACTTCTAACCAGATTTCCTGGATGCGAACTTTCGGCATGCAAAATGGAATTGCCTGCCGTAGGCTTTCTATGGAGTCGGGTTTGTAGTTTACCATCCAATATGAAAACTTCAACATCCAAAAATTGGATCATGGTGGTACTGATCTGGGATGTGAATTTTAAATTAAGATTGTTGTCGTTAATTTTTTTGACAAACTCAGTAGCCAAAGCCACCGAACCCCTCCAAATCATACAGATGTCATCTATGAAGCGCCCAAAAAATGCTATACTATTGGGGAACAAATTGGCAAGTGGACCCATTAGGACATGCTCCTCCCACCACCCTACATGTAAACATGCATAGGTAGGGGTGAAGCATGCTCCCATAGCCACTCCCCTCAACTGCTGGTAAATTTCCTTATCGAACAGAAAATAATTATTGTTGAGGCATAAATCCAACATTTTCAATAACATTTTACTGTGTTGATTGAACGCAATATTACGCTTCCCCAAATAAAACTTTACAGCATTTAGTCCATCCTCATGGGCTATACTTGTGTATAAAGAGTCTATGTCTAGGGCTATCAACACAAATTCACTTTATATATATATACACGTGTGTCGAATATGCGGGTGTTTTTAATCGAAATCCCGAACACACACATAAAAATGTCAATGTTCCTTTGTTCAAAATCTTAAATCTCCGAAAGTTCTTCACCGATTCATTTGTGTATATATACACAACGTGGGATTAGAATGAGCGCGTGTCCAATACGCGAATGTTTTTAATCGAAAGGTCGAACAGACCCTATCGATTTGGTTGCTGCGCAAAAACTACAAGCAAAGCATAGAGAAAATAGTCTACATATATTAGGAGGGACAGTTGGTGTCCGGATGGCAGACCGAAAAGTGGGTGGAGGGAGGGGGGAGGAGTTGGTTCACTTTGCAATATTAAGAAATGAGGCATAGAGACAATAGTCTACATATATTAGGATGGACAGTTGGTGTCAGGATGGCAGACCGGGAAGTGGATGGAGGGGGGAGGAGTTGGTTCACTTTGCAACATTAGTGCGTGTTTATATACACAACGTTGGATTTGAATACGTGCATGTCCAATACGCGCGTGTTTTTAATCGAAAGGCCGAACAGACCCTATTGATTTGGTTGCAGCGCAACAACTACAAGGGACACATAGAGACAATAGTCTACATATATTAGGATGGACAGATGGTGTCAGGATGGCAGACCAGGAAGTGGGTGGAGGGAGGGGGGAGGAGTTGTTTCACTTTGTAACATTAAGAAAGGACGCTTAGAGACAATAGTCTACATATATTAGGATGAACAGTTGGTGTCAGGATGGCAGATCGGGAAGTGGGTGGAGGGAGCGGGGTGGAGTTGGTTCACTTTGCAACATTAGCACGTGTGTATATATACACAATGTGACAATAGTCACAAAACATTTTGTGTGCCCACAAGCATTGGGAAATAAAACATATTAGAAACATGCGCTTACTCTTTTCTTTCTCTTCCATTTAACAAGACTGAGCCACAGCAACGCATGACAGGGTACAGCTAGTGACACAGTGAGTATGGGACCCACATCTGGGTATACTTGTTGCACTTACACAGGCATAACCAGTCCGGGTTGCTTGTGTCCTGGTTCAGGGAGGAACTGGCTTGGCAGTTCAGGCTCGACTGCTCTGATTGGACCAGGGTCAAGACTGATTTGCATATAGCTGTTCCAACCTGACGTGATATGGTGTGCAAAATAACAATGGAGTGGAATGTGGCCAGAGTGATTACCAGTGGTTGAGATTAATTCAAGCATTCCATCAATCTCTGTTTTGCATACTTATTGTGTCGCCCTAAGTGGGATGGGTATGCCTAAACATGGGTCCAATGCACTGTGTGCCATTGGAACCAACCTGTACCTGGCTGATGAGCCCACAACTAGGGCGCAACCGGTCCGAGGTTGCTTGTGTTCCATTTCAGGAAGTACCTGGCTTGGCTGTTTGGGCTGGACTGTTTTGCTTGGAGCAGGTTCAAGACTGATTTGCCTACAGCTGGGTCCAAATGAGGTCACATGGTATGCAAAATAATGATGCATTGGGATGCGGCTTGAGTGATTACCAGTGGCTAAGATTAATTCAAGCCTTCTATCCATCACTAGTTTGTATACTTATTGTGTTGCTCTGAGTGGAACGTGTATACCCAGACGTGGGTCCTGTTCACACTTTGTCACTGAAACCATGCTGTACCCTGCTGATAAGCCCATAACAAGGACAAAACCTGTCCTGGGTTACTGCTCAGGGAGGACCTGGCTTAGCGGTTCATGCTGGGCTGTTCTGATTGGAGTAAAGTCAAGACTGATTTGCGTATAGCTGGGTCCAAACTGAGGTAGCACGGAGTGCAAAATAATGATGGAATGAGATGTAGCTCTGAGTGATTACCACTGGCTGGGGTTGATTCAAGCAAGCAATCACTCACTGTTTTGTATACTAATTGTGGCGACCTCTGTAGGCCCAGAAATTGGGTCACATGCACACTGTGTCACAGGAACCAAACTGTACCCAGCTGATGAGCCCATTAATAGGGTGAAACCAGTCCTAGGTTGCCTGTGTTCCGGTTCAGGGAGTACCTGGCTTGGCCGTTTGGGCTGGACTGTTCTGACTGAAGCAGGGTGAAGACTGATTAACATATAGCTGGGTTTAAATTGAGGTAGCATGCTGTGTAAAATAACGATGGATTGGGATGCGGCCCAAGTGATTACCAGTGGCTGAGATTAAATCAACCATTCCATCCAACACTGTTAAGTATACTTATTGTGCAACAGATCTTGGCGCTGGACCTTGCAGTCCCGCTCCTCGTCGATGGTCTTCGTCACTGGCCTACTGAGTACGGCAAAAAGGACTTTGCATCTCGGCGACAATGCCCACAAGTTTCTTTCTCAGCAGACTAAACTCAGTACTGTATTCACCAGCAATCCATCATGGTTGGTCTGAACTTATGATTTGGACCTTGCCTACCATAACTAGATAACAGGGGGTGGCGCTTTGTGCTTCTCAGTGCTTGATTAAAAAAAAACTTTAACATTGCATATCCCTGGTACATCTAATTGGATTTTTGTCTTTTTGATCTCAAATTATTTATTAAAGTTTTCTCTATTCTTCTAAATTGATGTTGTTTGTGTTGTGTTTTCACTTCATTACTGTTTGAAGTGCTGCATAAATACCCCACATGTTGCCTCTAAATTAAGCCAGACTGCTTTTTTGCCAGATTACCACAGGGATAAGCACAGGTTAATTGGGGGTTTCCTTTTGTTTCAACCTGACAATAGTATTGAGGTTGGTGCTTGAGAAGAGTTTCTCTCCCCTCAACCATTAACCCCATTTCCTACAATGTATATATCTTATACACACATACACACATATACGCATGTACATGTCTGTGTTTCCATTCAAATACTCTTACCCTAATTGAAGAATCAATGATCTGCCAGTACTCAGAAGTTCTAATGCTTATAAACCTCTGAGTCCTTGGGCACAATACATCTCCATTGCTTTCTTCAATAAAATTCGAAAACTTATTATACCCCCTCAATAACAATGGAACAAAGCCTCAAAACGTTGCGGTTTTAGGTCTTGTCTAGACAATACTGTCTTTTGGAGTCATTTAGGTTTCAATGAGTGTGTTTGGAGAACGCCCATTGTTTACAATTGTCACTCTTATTTGCTTGCTTCTTATTGGTCAGTTTGCAGAGTCCATCCTCCCTCCATCTTTCCATCGTCTGTGTTGGAACTCAAAACACAAAGTGATTCTCTCAGTCAATCCAGATCTCTAACGAGTCCTCTAAATTTCAAAACAGCTAGTTGACGATCATCCATAATATCTAGGTCAGTACGCAAAAAATAAGAAAAAGTGGTTCAGAAGTGGAATGTGCTTACCAGACAGAGACACCACTCAGTTCGCCAGCACCTGTAAATATTGATTCCTGAGCAGGCCTTTGTTATAATCTGGGTCAAAGACTCGCCTTTCAATGTTTACACGCCACAGATTGTAATATTCAGAGCCACAAAGAGTAACACTTATTCAGATAGAGAAAACGTTGGAAGTGCACTCGAAATGTGGCAACTGGCATGTGGAAAAAGGCTTCATGTCTTTGGGGGCACACTACACATAGGCGTCTGAACAGCACATTCAGACACTACATTTCTATTGAAGCTACAAACCCTCATGGTTTAGAAATACTGCGGCTATTTTTAAGATATCTAGCATAAGTTTCCTAGTGGTCCAGAGTGTCCTTGGTGGACAATAGCGACGCTTTTTGCTGAAGCCAGTATTGAAAAAACTCTGGATATTGTTCATTTTCCTTTGAAAAGCGTGATTAGAATTCAAAACTGAACAGAGAGACATTTTCTTAGAAATTATGCTGTATATTTGAAGCAAACTTGAAACCGTTGAAGGACTGGTTCATCAATACACTTGATTGAGTGCAGAACTATCTTTTGTTGCCCAAAATGTTTACTCTAAAGCTTCATAAGTAAATAGAAAGGATCCTCATCACCTCTAAAGACTGCTGACATTTCGCAATTTGTGGACTGTATTAAAGGTAGTAGTATGTGCATAGGAAATGGTTCATTGGTGTCACTGTTAGCTATATAATCCTGGTGTATATTTGTTTATTATTGTTATATAATATTTATTAGTCTGTAATATTACTTATATTTGAGTAAGAGAACAACATTGAATGTATATCCGAACCACAAAGTGTGTACTCATAAATCAAGAAATCATTCTCTTTAAAACCTGGTGATATCAAGTACAAAGATATTCTTAATATTTCAGTTACAGAAGTGTCGGAGTTCCACCAAAAACCCAGAGAGTCTGGGACACTGAGATATTCTCAAGGGATATCCTTTGTTAAAGTAAGTGTTTAAGGATTCTTTACAGAGATAAGGCATCAAAGATGTGAATTTTGTTTTTAGATATCCACTATGACCTAACAGACATCAGTGCATGGCTATTTTCTCTGCTAGTTCATTTCCTTTTATCCCAAGTCTAGGGCTAACCATAATATTCCTGTTGTACATGGTTGGCCATGGACATGGAGAAGTAGAGAAGAGTTTATTGCTCATGTTCCACCTGGAATTCAGATTAGTGTGTTTCTTCAGTCTCTGGTGAGGCATATAAGGATCTTCAAGGTGGGCTCATGGGGTTGGTGCAATGGAATCAGAGTCTGTTTCAAAGGTAACACCGGTGTCGTGTAATGTTCAACAGGTAAAAGATTTGTGTGAAGATAATACAAGGTCTGTTAAGAATGTTCCCACTAATAGACAGGTTTCAGATACTGGTAAAAGTCGGACAAAACTTCCTTATATGGGTTTGGCCATACCTCTAGGTATGCATCTCTCAGACAAAACTAAACAAAAGATTTGGAAACACGAATTTGTAGACGTTTTTAAATTGTTACATAGAGACATTCAGGCCAGGGAGGGTTCAAAGGAGGAAGAATGGGAACTGTCTCGTCGCCCTAGAGTACCCAAGAACATTGAGAATTGGACGGCTGCCTTTCTCATTTACGCTAGTGTGTACTGTGAGAGGCATCCTGAAAGGGCAGTGGCAATGTTTAAATATATAGATATTATTAGAAAAGCACACTTACAAGTAGGTGGTTACGCCTGGCTCAATTATGATGAAGAATTTCGGGCCAGAGTCAGCATTTTCAATGACAAACCATGGGGGGAAGTGGACCAAGAACTTTGGTTGCAATGGATGTCTTCTAATCAGACATCGACAGCCATACATACTGCTAGTGGTCTGCCCATAACTTACCGGTCCTTTCTGCAGCGTCCCGCCCCAATGGGGGCGGGTGGGATGGGTAGAGCACAATTGCCTGCAGCAGGTGCATGTTGGAATTTAAACCGTGGCACCTGCGTCAGGCAGTTCTGCAAATTTAAACATGAATGCTCGCAATGTGGTGGTAGGCATCCCATTACACAGTGTTTCCCCAACCAAAAGTTTGGTGACCATGGGAGAGCACAGAGAGGTAGAGGGTCCATTCCACCTGTTATTCCAAAAGGCTCATACCCCGGTTAATTTACAGGCTATGTCAGTATGGGTGGACGAGTATCCAGATGCAGATGCGGCATCTAAATTATTCTGGGGCTTTAAAGTAGGATTTAGAATAGGTTATCAAGGGCCTCGTTATCATCGTTGGCCTGATAACTTAAAGTCTGCTAAGGATTTGCCTCATATTGTGCAATTGAAACTGGACAAAGAATTACAAGCTGGAACAATAGCGGGACCCTTTAGCCAGTGTCCTCTAAACAATTTGATGGTATCTCCTCTGGGAGTGATTCCCAAGAAGAAAGCGGGTGAATTTAGGCTAATTCATCATTTATCATGCCCGGAGGGCCAATCGGTCAATGATTTCATCTCGCCAGAGGATGCTAATGTTTCCTATACATCGGTGGATGACGCTTTGCGCTTAGTGCGTTTGGCGGGCACTGGTGCGGAGCTTGCCAAATGTGATGTGCAGTCTGCGTTTCGTTCGTTGCCTATTCAACCATTAGACTTTAACCTGTTAGGAATGTTTTTTGAGGACGCGTACTATGTTGACAGAGTATTACCTATGGGTTGTTCCATTTCCTGCGCGTTGTTTGAAACATTTAGCACATTTCTACAGTGGTGCTTGGTGCAGAAATGTGGACATACATCTGTTTGTCATTACTTGGACGATTTTTTATTCATTGGCCAGGCAAAACTTAATCAATGTCGTAGAGTGTTAGAGTGTGTCCAGGAGATGGCGAGGGACTTTGGTGTGCCATTAGCTCAAGAAAAGACAGAGGGCCCATCTACCAGGCTGACATTCTTGGGTATTGAGATTGACACGGAAGTGATGATGGCTCGTTTACCAGCTGACAAAGTGGATGAAATTAGGTGCTTTTTGCGAGATGTTCTAGGCAGACAGAAGATTGAGCTCAGACAAATGCAGCGATTGCTTGGCTATTTGAATTTCGCTTGTAGAGTGGTGAGGGCAGGCAGAACTTTCTGCAGAAGGCTGGGTTTCGCCATTTCGGGAGCTTCCCTTCCTCACCATCGGGTAAGACTTACTAAGGCGGTGAAAGATGACGGTGATTTGGCTGCAGTTTTTGGAGGAACTTAATGTCATGTTATATGTTATATATAGATTTGTGTTGCGCACTGCTACTCAAGAGTGTCCTGGTGCGTTGGGGGAACAGTGACATCGCAGACTGGGGAGGCTACGCAGCTTGTTTGAACATATATGTTTTCAAGAGTTTTTTGAAGGTGGTTAGTTCCCTCGTGTGTCTTAGCGCATCAGGCAGAGCATTCCACATGGTAGATGCTTTTACCGCCAGGGACTGACCTCCCAGGCGTGCTCTCCGGAACCTAGGGATTACCAGCCGCCTTTGCGCAGCGGAGCGCAGGTTGCGGGTCGGGAGGTAAAACGCAAATCTAGCACTCAAGTAGGAGGGGCAGGGACCATGTAGGGCTTTATGGCCTAAGACCAAGGTTTTAAAGCGCACTCGTTGAGCAACCGGGAGCCAGTGCAGGTCGTCCAGCTGTTTGCGGACACTTAGTCTCCTCGGGATGTCAAAGAGGTGCCTGACCGCAGCGTTCTGCACAACCTGTAATTTCCCCAAGAGAAAACCAGGAGTGCCAATGTAGAGGGCATTAGCATAGTCAAGGCGTGAGAGTATGAGCGCCCTGGCTACAGACTCCTTTGCTGCGCGGGGAAGAAAAGGTAAGAACTTCCTGAGGGCTTTGAGTGTACCAAAGCATGCTCCTGAGAGTCGTGTGATCTGTTCGCGAAACCTCAGGTCGGCTCCGAACCAGATCCCCAGGTTCTTGGCTACACCACAGTCCCCTTTAGGACAGGGGAACCCCTTGGGCCATAGGGATTTCCTGAATGCCACCGGGAATTGGCCATGTAGGAGTACTTCTGATTTGTCCTTGTTGCATTTCAGGCTTGCCTGGGCCAGCCATGCAAACACCGAACTTAAGCAACGCTGAGCCTCATCCGTCTGGAGGTCATCACCCTTCCAAGTGAAGAGGAGCTGGTTGTCATTGGCATAGGCCATAATTTTGGCACCCATCCTCTCCGCCAGATATATGAGGGGGGTCAAATATACGTTGAAAAGCAGGGGGCTCAATGTCGACCCCTGCCGGACCCCTGTGGCCACATCACTGCTGGATGAGTGAAAGGGGGGCATCCACACCTGTTGGGACCGGTCTTCCAAAAAAGCCTTAACCCAGGCAAGGGCCATGTCCGTAATACCAATATCCGACAGCCTGGCGAGTAGCTGGAGGTGGGGTACCGTGTCAAACGCGGCAGAAAGATCCAACAGGATCAATGCCGCCCTGCCGCCCCCGTCCAGACATTCTCTTATGGCCTTTGCGATCTCCACCAACGCTGTCTCGGTGCTGAATGATGTTCTAAACCCAGATTGAGCAGGGTGTAGTGCCCCGGATGATTCAACAAATTTCTCCAGCTGTCTGAAGGCCACCTTTTCGCACTCTTTGGCCAGGGCTGGGAGTAGAGAGATGGGGCGGTAGTTGGACAATAGGAGCAGGTCAGACGTGGGCTTCTTGATAAGGGGAAGGAGTTTAGCGTGTTTCCATTGTAGGGGCATTATACCTGATTGAAGTGACTCATTGACCAAGGCCCCTACTACTGGTGCGATTATTTCTGCCACCCCGCTCAGAACTCTTGCAGGGCAAGGGTCCACTGGTGACCCTGATTTTAAAGATTTAAAAATGGACAGAACGTCCTTCTCTTCTGCTCGATCAAAATGCGTGAAGAGCTGGCTCGGCATGTTGAAACACTGAGCCGGCAGCAGAGTGAAGAGATGTAGTTCCAGAGTTGGAGTCCGTAGACTTGCCTGGATTTTGTGGATTTTATCTACAAAAAAAGTAGACAACTCCTCGCACCATTCAGAAGAGATGGGGGCGGTGGATAGCTCAGCCACCGGTGACATAAAGCTGCGAACAATAGCAAAGATTTCTCTACTGTTATTGTTAGCTCTGGATATTTTGTCTGCAAAAAAGTTGCCGTTGGCTTCTTTAATGGCAGCATAATATTCTCTTTGGGCGGTGCAAAGAGCAGCCTTAGCTCAAGGGCAATACTCCAGGCGCCAAGCCGTTCCAATTTTTTGCAACACAGCTTCAATGTTTTTAGGTGGTCAGTGAACCATGGTTTCGATGGGGCGACCCGTGTGCGACCACTCACCGAAGGTTGCGGGAGCGAATGGGCGGCTTCGCTAATCCATTCCGAGAATCTCTCTACTGCACTCTCTAAGTTGGAGGCTTTGGCGGGGGACGTAAGAGCCAGGGCTGTGGCCAGGGCTGAGATGTTGATCTTTTTCGGGGGAGGGTCAGGGGTTTTCCCTCCAAGCAGGGGGGGGCTGAAAATGTCCCACGAAAAACTAATCAGATGGTGGTCCGACCAAGTCACTGGCCGCGGAACCCCCATATCAAGATTAAAGTTAGAGCAAATTAGGTCTAAAAGGTGGCCACAAGTGTGGGTGGGATCGTGCACCTGCTGAGTAAGGTGGGTAAGTTCACAGAGGTCTATCATATCTCTAGTCCCGGGGGACAGTGGGTTCTCCAAGTGTATATTGAAGTCGCCTAGCAGCAAAAATTTAGAGAACCTGAGCGCTCTCTGGGTAATGACCTCCTCTAGAGATTTGATGAAAGTGCCTGGCGGACCAGGAGGACGGTAGATCAGAACCCCTCCCAGAGCAAAGTGTGGGGATAAGGCTAGGGAAAACTCCAGCGCTTCGCCATCTTTCCCTGAAAATCACGGCGATGCCGCCTCCTCTGCCTGACTTACGATCTAGTCTAGCGATCTTATACCCCCATGGAGTTGCTAGTTCTATCACCGGAGCACAGGAGTCATGTAGCCATGTCTCCGTAATAAACAGAAGATCTAGCTTCTCATCTACAATCAGCTCATGTACATCTTCTGTATGTTTAAACAGTGAGCGCACATTAATAAGGGCCGCACGAATGTTGGCGTTGTATTCGGAGCGAGAGGAAAAGGTGGAGGCAGGTGAGGATGTCTTGAAATGAAAGCGGCAGAAGGGGCAGGTTCGTGACCTAGAGTGCAATACATCCCAGTGCTTATTGGTGTTACATAGATTGTCATTAAGCATAAGCAATGACTCACGTCTGTAGCATATTATGTCGTCCCTAGACCCTGCCTCATTAGAGCCAGTGTTTCTGGCCCTGTGTGCTGTCAGTGCGCAGACGGGCTTACCTTTGGCGCGCCACCGGCGCGCCCGCTGCACGCGTCCGCTGCGCGCACGGCGACACATGTGCGTTATATGACGTGCTCCCCCGATAAGCTGGACCACTAACTCCGGCCCAACCTCGCTTCGGGACACAACCCAAAATGGCGCCTCGCCCTCCATACAATCGGCACAATCAGCCGCGGTGGAACGGGGCAAGTGAGGCCACATAAAGGTAAAAAGTGCTCTGGAGTAATGTGATCTAAAACAGTATTATAGCTGGTGAGTAACAAATTTTAAAAATAAATCGGCGCCAGCATCTAAATCATGCTAGCGCTGTCAGCGTAGTTCAGACAGGCTCTGAAATGGTTTTGGGAGCCTCAAAAGTAAAGCTGCCCACACTGTCACAGAATCCCCAGTGGACTACAGGAGCTGCCACCACCTGAATGATCCATGGCGAGCCCTGCACCGCCTGTCGTTATATGGCGTGCTCCCCTGATAAGCTGGACCGCTAACTCCGGCCCAACCTCGCTTCGGGACACAACCCAAAATGGCGCCTCGCCCTCCACACAATCGGCACAATCAGCCGCGGTGGAACGGGGCGAGGGAGGCCACAGAAAGGTAAAAAGTGCTCTGGCAGTAATGGGATCTAAAACAGTATTATAGCTGGTGAGTAACAAATTTTAAAATAAATCGGCGCCAGCATCTAAATCATGCTAGCGCTGTCAGCGTAGTTCAAACAGGCTCTGAAATGGTTTTGAGAGCCTCAAAAGTAAAGCTGCCCACGCTGTCACAGAATCCCCAGTGGACTACGGGAGCTGCCACCACCTGAATGAACACAATGGTGTTTCTATCTTTTTTTGTCGAAGATAACACTATATGGCAGATTCAAATATTTTCGGATGCATCCGGGGCTCATGGTTTTGGACTATTCTGGGAAGGACGTTGGTGTGCAGAGTGATGGCCTCAACAGTGGGTTCAACAAGGCAGCAGTATTGCTTTTCTTGAGTTTTTACCCCTACTAGTGGCGTTACGGGTTTGGGGAGAGGATTTCAGAGACAGGTGTGTCTTATTTCATATTGACAACATGTCTGTAGTGGATCTGTCAATAAGCAACGATCTAGAGATGTGTGTGTTTTGCATCTGTTGAGATCTTTCATGTTGCAGAGTCTCAAATTGAACATTGTCTTTGGAGCAAAACACATCCCAGGTGTTAATAATACAATCCTGTTCCAATTGGCAGATAATTCGTTCTTTGGCGCCAGGGGCGGACAGCTGCAAAACTGCGATTCCTTCAGACATCTGGGTACTGGGGGATTGAGGATCATCGAGCTGGTTGAACGATCCATTGGTCCGTCCACCAGACGCAGTTATCGCCAGGCGTGGTCTAAGTTTTTACGCTATGCTTCACCACAGAATCAGTGCGGTTTATCGGTTGGTAACGAAGAGTTCATTTTACAGTTTGTTTTGTCTTTGATGGACAAAGGTTTGTCACATACTACCATTGCGGGCAAACTTTCTGGGATTTCCTTTTATGGTCAGTTGTTTTTTGGGATAGAGTTAAAGGGTGGGGTGCTATTACGTAGGATGTTAAAAAGTTTCAGTAAAATAAGGGCTCATCAATTGCCTTTGCGGGAACCAATTACGTTTAATCTTTTACAGCAGCTGTTAGTGTATTTGCCCAGTTGCTGTTTTAATGGGTGGGAGGTGATTTGTTTTCGGCTTTGTATGATATGGTTGTTCTTTGGGGCTTTTAGAGTATCGGAATTGCTAGGTTTAAGGGGACATAAAGGCATACAAACTACTGACATACAGGTTCAAAATGGTTTTGTTTTGAGGATTTGGTTGCGACAGTCAAAAACAGATCAAATGGGTAAAGGGACATGGATTCAGTTGAGTGGGAGTGGCGTTGTGGGTTGTTGTCCGCTGGGTGAATGGGAATCTTTTTTGCGGTCTCCTGACTTTCGTCATGGGTGATATTTTGTCATCCTAATGGGGACAATATTACCTGTTTCCAGTTGCTAGCAGTATTAGGGAAAGTTTTAACTTTAGCAGGCAAAAACCCTCTGTTGTTTGGGACCCACTCTTTCAGAATTTGGGCTGCTACTGAGGCGTCAAGGCTGAGTTGGCGTTGGGAGGAGATACAAAAAATAGGTAGATGGAAATCTGATTGTTGCTCTCGGTATATTCGAAAATGACTGCATTAAGTTTGGTAAGTATTCCATACTAATATTGTTATTCACACCTTAGGTCGAGTTGATTCTTTACCAAGAAAAATAAGGACCTGGATTATAGGACATTCTTTTGTCAAATGGTCGGCTACATTTGCGGAGCAACAAATTTGTGGCAGAGCTTTGGGATTACACAGCAAGGGTCATGAAGTATTTTGAAAGGGGGTTGGTGGGATGAAATGGGGAGATCTATTTCATTTGCTTTCAAAGTTGTCACGGGAGAGAGGATTTCCAGATTTTTTGATTATTCATTTAGGCGAGAATGATCTTGTCGAACTATCAGGCTTAACGCTAATAAAAACGATGAAGTTGGATTTAGCAGTCATAAAAGAGAACCGGTCGGGTACATCTGTGGTGTGGACGTAATTCATTTATCGTCATTAATGGAGGGGGTCTCGTAACCATGCTGCAGTGGGGAAAGCTCGCAGGAAGTTAAATCGAGCATGTACGGCTACGGGTATTAGAATTTTGGTTCATGAAAATATTACAGGTATTGAACAACACCTTTTTAGAGACGATGGGGTACAGATGGTCCAAGCCTATTACTTGATGGAGTTAAGAGATTTTTGGGCGGGTTTTTGGGCTGAAACTTGTGGTGTGATAGAAATATAAAATAATTTTCATTTTATGTCACATTTTGGGTGGGGCCAGGAAAACTCTCTGGTTTTCCTGGGTGGCACTCTGTGGGGGGTCTGGATAGTCTAGAGCGGGCTTATCCTTTCCCTCTGGTGGTGGAGGGAGGGTAGGAGGAAAAAATGGTTATGGAAAGATAATGAGGAGAAAAACAATTGTTGGGATTGTACAGTATTGGGGGTATTGATTGATAAGTTTTTGGGAAATGTTTTCGGTTTTACATTTATTATGGAAATGTTTGGGGGAAAATGTAGTAATGTGTGTTCTTTCTATAGTAATAAATGCAAAGAAATGGATATCTGTTTTTGACTGTCTTAAATAAAAAGTGCTATAAATAAGTGTGGATTGTTCTTAGTGCGCGATGGTGACCCAGGGGGACCGTGGCGCGAGCCGGTGTCCCCCTGGGAGGATTTGCGCGGTGAAACAATCCACCCAGCGCGATTGGGCAGTAGGGTGGGAAGGGGGCGGGCTTAGGTAGGCTATTTAGGAAGTGGAGGGGGGAATTACGTCATCGGCGTAGGCGGGAGGAGTGTGGCGCAGTTTGTTTGTCCCAACCACCCTTCCCTCTTTTTTAATTTTTATTTCTTTTTCTTTATTTGTTTAATAAAAAATAAAAATAAATGTTGTCACGTTAAGACAGTTGTTACAGTTTTATCCTTTCTTAGTTTATGAACTCATTAGGCGCTCTGTGGGGGGTCTGGATAGTCTAGAGCGGGCTTATCCTTTCCCTCTGGGGGTGAGGGGAGGGTAGGAGAAAAAATGGGTATGGAAAGATAATGAGGAGAAAAACAATTGTTGGGATTGTACAGTATTGGGGTATTGATTGATACGTTTTTGGGAAATGTTTTCGGTTTTACATTTATTATGGAAATGTATGGGGTAAATTTAGTAATGTGTGTTCTTTCTATAGTAATAAATGCAAAGAAATGGATATCTGTTTTTAACTGTCTTAAATAAAAAGTGACCTTTTTTGCTATAAATATCTAAGTGTGGATTGTTCTTATTGCGCGATGGTGTTTTGCAATGTATCTGCAATCTAATGGCGGACATCAGTAAAACATGATATTAAAATGTGACTTTTTAATCTCATGTTTAAAAAGGAGCAAACAAATGTGGAAGCACTGCTCTTGGCGGCCCGTGTCTGCACATATCTAGAAATTATAGGCTTTGACAAATGCTTATTCCAGATGAAACCCTCTCTCAGGAAAGTAATCATGAGTTACCTTTCCAATGTAAAATGGACACCACCCACCCACGCCCTTCACTTGCCAGGAAAATATTTAGCAGATTAAGTTCACAAAGGAACATTTTGCTGTGGTGAGATCATTATTTTGTCTACCTTGTGGATGTTTAGTGTCAGTCAGTAAAAGATGTTACCTCTTGCACTGCACTGCACAGAGGTTGACATTAAAAAGAAGCAATATGTCATAATTTATCCTAGTGCTATGCACAAGTTGCTACTAATAATGGATTGGCCAGAACGTAATGTGAACTCACCAGTAGCCTTGGGAGGGAGAGCTGGCTGCTTTAAATGCTTGGTGGACTAAGGGAACCTCAGGCCACTCAGTATTGAAAGCCCCACTGAGGGAACGCCCACAACGCTGTTGTAGGCACAGCCATGATTTCCTGTGACAGAGAAGTAATGTCCTAGGTATTGTGGCAGGTGCAAAACACAAAACTGAGCAGTGAAACTTTTGAATTAATTGCAGCCTCTGGTAATTACTAGAACTGTATTGCAGCCCATTAGCTTTTTCCTGCTATGTCCCTTCAGACATAAATATACAGTACCATATTTAAATCAGACGAGGTCCTGCTCCAAAAGGAAGAATCAAACTCAAACTTCCAGGCCAGGTCTCTTTTAGACCACAATACAAGCAACTTTAAGCTGGTATCACCCTGGTTGGTGCTCATCAAAGAGGTGCAGCTTGAGTTCAAATATTGTGCTTAAGACTTACTTGTCATTACCATTTGTTGGTAATTTGGAACGGTAGTGCACTAGGCTTTTGAAAGGGTTGCATTCTGTGTAATGATGGAGAGCCAGAGCAAAATGGTAATTGAGGCGCTCTTTGCCCTTGAAGAAGCGGGGAAGACAAACATACTGAAGCCTGGGGTTCATGCCCTGGCTAGGGTGCCCCGTTGGGGTGCAGCGGTGGCCATTTTGGCCAGTTTATCTCCCAAGACTAAAGTTAGCCCACAAGACTAAAGGTAATTAGCTGGGTAGGGGGTCAAGCGTGGGAGCAGGAGAGGAGGAAGAGTCAAGGATCTTGGAGGGTTGGCACGCAAGGGCTAACATGCTCTAATGGTAGCCAAGCAGAAGCATAAAGTGGCAGAACTATTACCTGTACCTCCTGAGGTACTGTCCTCCGTGGATTCCAAGCCAGGCTTTGGTCCGCTAGAATGAGCGGTGCTGCTAGTGGCCGCCAGGTGGGGCGTGCTGAAGAGATTGTGGGTGGAGCACACTGATGCAGGCCTGCTGCTTGAGTTGTCTAGAACACATGGGGAGCCCCAAGCCATAGACACAGAAACAGGACTGGTAAGCAGGGGGAGTGTTGGTGGTGTAGGATGGGGGGGTTGTAGAGGTCAGGTGATAGGGTTAGCGCCGTGCTTTCCCATTCATTTGAGGTCAGGCTGGGAAGCATCATTCTTGGTAGGCAATAGCGGAGAACTGGAAGTATGTATAATAGGGCAATGATAACGGTGAAGGGAATAGGGTGGTTCAGGTGTCCGCAGAAGTAGATTTGGCATGGACACAGGAGAGTCCAGGCTGCACAGCACAACCAAAAGGATGTTGGTTATGGGTTAAGTGATGAGTGCAATAAGGTGAGGCCAGATGTAGGACTTCAGAAGCATATAGTTGGGCAGGCAGGGCTGGGGCACTCACATGAAGTGAAGAGAAGAGGTGTCTAGTACGGCTCAGATACCTCGCTTTGAAGTCAGAACATGTATTGGTGTGGCTGGTTCTGGGACAGTGGTGGACCAGCATGCAGCAGAGAGAGGAAGGTTATTTGTGACCTCTCCCATAGAAAGGACGTATATGCAAAAATATATACGAGGCAGGATTTGGTGATGGTGGTCCGAGGGATGGTGAGGTCCTTAGTTCAAATGCTGGGATTTTAAGTGCAACATGGATTGAGCAGATGTATAATTTGAGGTTGGACTATGGTAATGAAGAATTGGATTGGAGGAAGCAGAGATCAGCCGCGGTCCGCACAGGTAACAGCGGTGGGCCACGGGGGGGGGGGGATTTCGAGAGATGCTGCAGAGGAAAAATTAATTATTTCATTTTCCCTCTGCATTGTCCCTCGAAATGCCCCCACGCGGCCCAACCGCTGTTACCTGCACGGACCGTGACTGGCAGAGAAATATGAACTGGAGGACAGGGAGAAGGAAAGGTGGGATGCAACTAGTGATTTGATTCACATGTGCAAGTCGAACAACAAAAAAAGAGGAGTTGGTGTTTTGCAGGAGGCAGTGACTGGACAACTTGACTGAAGAGTGGTAGTGGCAGATCCTCACCTCGTATCAGGACAGCAAGCTTTTGTGTGGGCTCCAACCTTGAGGCCAGCATAAGACACAGGTTTGATGATGGGGTAAAGTGGTACAAAGGCTTTGGTGCAATCAGTCATAGTGGGTAACGGAGTAAAATTGGTGAAGGGGACACATGCACAGGACCTTGGCATAGGCCCTCAAGAAGATACTAAGGAGGACCCCCTTAACAAACCCCTTAAGAAGAAGGACATAGGTCGGGGGATAAGCTAGAGGTGAGAGAGAAGGATGATGGGAAGATAAAGAAGAGTAAAGAGGTTAAAAACAAAAAGGTGCTCTACATGGGCATTACAAATCCCTTTGGAGTGCACCAGATAGTGTTGACCAAAGAACAGATAGGAAAATGGAAGAATATTGTAGTACTCAAATTCCTACATAAGGGAGTAAAGGCAAAGGGGGGGTTCTAAAGAAGAAGAGTATGAGCTTTTCAGGAGGCTGATGGCCCCAGTTGGCATTGAAAATCCAACCACACCTTTCCTCATGTATGCCAGTGTTTACTGTGAATATTTCTGGAGTGCTGTGTGGTTCTCCTCAGGAACATTGACGTAGTGAGGAAGGCTCAACTTTCACTTGGGGGGTGGGTCTGGATATGCTATGATGAGGACCTTTGGGACCAATTAGCAGAGAATGCAGAGGGATTTGGACGATGGACTGTTTTTGCAAACAATGGGGCTGGCTCAGCCAGGGCCAGCAACATGAATGTCTATTGGGTGGCCTTTAGTTTATAACTCAGAGACAGGTGGGTTGTGCAGGAAAAGTTCAGAGTGGATCAAGTTGTACCGCCTGGGCATATAACAAAGGGATCTTCAAAATAGAGCTTTGTCATTTCAAGCATGAATTTTCCAAGTGCAGTGGTAAATACACAGTTATGCAGTGTGGTCTGTAGTCAGGAGCTCCAGGGGTGCAAGAGGTCAAGGATAAACTTGGCAAGGGCAAAATGACTGAGGCAGGGGGAGTGGGTCTCATACCACTTTGGGAAAATACTCTTATGCGAGTTACACTGGATACGTTTCGGCATTGGATTTCTTTACATGAGAATATTGAAGAGGCTTTGTTTTTTCTGAAGGGATTTGAGTTTGGGTTCAGATTGGGCTATCAAGGGCCTTGAGGTTGAAGATGGGTGGATAATTTGTTATCTATTATGGGCCATGAGGGTTTATTTTGTTTCTAAGTGATGACAGAGATATGAGTTGGATGAAGATGGTGGGGCGAGTTAGGTTTTGACTTTTCTCAGAGTGAAGTGCAGATGCCGGTGAAGAAGCAGATTACATTGTTGGAACTGCTTGAATTGATGTTTGTTTTGAAGGGAAAAGCTCAAAAGAAAAAGGGGGCACTCTGTATTCTAATGGAGTTAGGGTAATAAAGGGAAAAAAAATACAACAATGTTCCAAAGATAATCATTTAAAAATATTCAATACATTGGCAGGGATTATAGCATTCAAAACGTGTTCTGACAACAAAAGATTGTAAATGATTGTTTAATTTAATCATTCCATGCATTAAAGGTGACAATTCCAATACGTGGAAAGGTGCTACATGTGATGGTGCAGTGAAAGTGAAATAAGTGAAGACTGTGCGAAAAACATCTATTGTGCATAACAAAATAGTATCTCAAATCAACAGGACATACGTTTCAGGGTAAAACCCTTTACAACAATAAATTGTTTAAATCAGTTTCTCAAAGTCTGGCAATCAATGCAAATTTTGCTAAGATATAAAAGTTGACGTTTCAACCCATAAACATTATTTGACAGTATCTTCCTCAGGAGAGAATAGTAGCAACCTGACCCTTACGAACCATGAGACAATTCAATGTCTAAATATCCATTCTGAATGCATAGACTAAACACACAGAGGCTGGATATAAGATTGATGCACCTTGGGCCATTGGATGTCTGTATTGAGGATAGTAGCGGTCATTTATGCATTTTCATAGGACAATTATCGTCTGGTTTTCTTTAGACATTGAATTGTCTCATGCTCCTTTTGGTTAAGGTTGCAACAATTATATCCTGAGGGAGACCCTGTCAGATATGTACAGTGCCCTACACTCATTCTCTCATCTAACGTAATAGATCTTATCTTTCTTCTCTTGCCATTAAAAGACAATTACATTTTAGAACCAAACAGGCTGGGGTATGTGCCTGGCATCCATCAATGTATCCAAGCGTCATCAGGGAAACAAACAAATGAACGAATGAGTTTATAAAGCACACAGCTACTCAATGAGTATCATGGTACTAAGCAGAAAGGGTACTAAGAACAGTCAAAATACTTAATGTAGGGCAAACAAAATCATTTTCAGAGCTTTCCAAAACTGGGGTTCATTCAGAATGTCCCAGAGCTTGACAGGGAGTCTGTGTCAATACTGTGAAGCCAAAAAGGAAAAGGAGGAGCTACCCCTCCATTAACGCTGAAAATAGGGAACTCAAAATTATCACCTCCAAGAAGACCACTCATGGGCTCCGACTTTCAGTTGCCCCCTCTCCCTCCTATAAAATCAAACCACCATCTCCCTCTACAACAATGGGACCATACTCACACAATCTTCTGACCACAACCTGGGCATCTTCGACAACATCGTCCCCATCTTCAAGAACACTTTATCTAAGTACAATCCTTCATCCTCCCAATATCCTCCTTCCCCCCGCTGGCAACACCCTTAATCCTCAGCCGGTGATTTTTCACAGTCCTGATAGAGACCTCACCCCTCCCCGACATAGCTCCGATATAGGGTCTGGCATACTAAATAGCAACCCTCCCAAGACTATAGACAGGTTTGATCACACCTCTCTCCCCCCTACTTACCTACAGGCTTCCCAATCGCCTAAGCGCATTGGGGCTGAAACTCAGAACCCAATTAGGCAAACCACCCCTCCTCTTACTTCCCTGCCCTCCTTACTCACTCCTATAGTTTACTCGACTCCCGCCCTCAGTCCCTGTCCAGAAGGGCCAAGAACCTGCTCCCACACTGGACTGGAATCCAGGCTGGATGCTCTATCACTTACCCACCAACAATTCAAGAAAGCTGTACATAGCCTCTTTCTCCTCACATCGGAGCAATTGGTTAACAAGAATTTAGTGGGTTCTCAAAGACTGTGCCACTCAGCTACAGTCAGCCTTTGACTTCCAGGGCTAGACTGCCTGGATATCCCACACCAACTATGACCTCACCTCTAAGGGTTCCAACTCTCCAAAGTTGGGAAACACTACCCTTCCCTAAATACCCCTCTCGGCCTTGCAGAACTAAAGACCCACTCCAGGACTCGTATATTAGAGCCCTTCTGTTCTCTTATGACACATCATCTGCTTTGAACACTGATATGGGGTGCCAAATTCAAACTATCCACTTTGAACCAGCTAGAAAACCCATGGCCAACACTAGATCGTTAAATAATAACAACCTCACCATAGTCTCCACCACCTCTGTTTCCTCAGATGATCACAAACCTCAGTTTAAATGCATGCTCCTCAACTGCAGTTCGGAAGTCTGCCACGATGCAGACATCGCTGACCTTATCCTTGCAAATGATCCTGACATTTTAGTGCTGACAGAAACTTGGCTTAACAAATCTGCTGGACCGATAATCAATATTTTAGTGCCCCCCAACTATAACATCATCAGGCTTGATAGACGGGGTCGGCTAGGTGACAGCATCACTTGCATTCATCGTATCAATCTATCAGTTAGACAACTTCACTTTGATTCCCTGGCTTTTATGCGTATACATGTGCTTCGAGGTCTCATGCAACAACAAGCAGGCCTGTAAATTCCATGCGCTCTACCACTCTCCAAGAGACAATCCACTTTTATAGAACAGGGAACGGAAATCATTTCAACGAATGTGTATTGTCCAGGCACCCAGATCTTTCTGGGCAACTTTATCCTGCATTGGAATGGCCTAAATGACTTGTCAATCAATAGCCTCAAATCCTTTGTATCATACCTCAACCTTCCTCAAATATGTGCAGCCCTACGCATAACAAGGGAGCTACCTTAGATCTGATTATTGGCAAGAGCAGCTGCACTCAACTTGAATCTATCGTTTCATGTGAGTGGACAGACCACCTTCCTAGTCTAAGTACTGGCGAGAACCAATTTATCTCAGATGAAGAAACCTAGAATCTGGCAAAGAAATCTGAGAAATAATAACCTACCTGATCTGTCCTCCCGCACTGATAGCATCTTTCCTCCTGCCCTGACATGTTTTCTGTCGATGACTTCACAGGTCACTCCAATCACTTGATGTCCAACATACTAGACGCTATGGCACAACTACAACTGAAATGAATACCCTCCAAAATGGGAACCTCAATACTGAGAGAAGAAATCTAGCAGAATGTACTTGGAGATCCTCGCCCTCCCTGTACCATCTTAGGCAGTTGAAATCTCTCAGAAACTTATATAACAAACGCATCAGATGCTCTAAATCTAGCTACTTCAGAGAACAACTAGACAAAGCAAGAAATCGTCCAGAAAAGCAGTCAACCTTCAATCTAACAACCCACATATTCCGCCCTCCGCAGGACCATGTCAGCAGCCAAACTGTGAGGAGTTTGCTTTCTTCTTCGGTGATAAAACAACAAAGATTGAACAGGATCTATGGGCAGCCCATGAGAATCTACCTGCCACCTTTGTACCCTCTGGGACGGTTGTGCCCCATCAACGTCTGGTTCTTCCGCCCAAAGACAATGCTTCTTGGAGTCTATTCCAAACCGTTGATGAGAGCACCCCACTTGAAAATCTCTGGCTACTTTGAAACCTTCCAACCATTTCAGTGACCCTGTACCTCAGAACCTCTTCAAGGAGATCAGATCATCCATAGTCCCTCTATGGACGAAGATAGTTAATGCCTGTCTGCTTCAAGGGTCAATCCTGGACTGCCTAAAGACTGGGCAGTTCACCACTGTACCAACAAAACAACAGCTGACCAGGCCAATCTTCACAATTTCGTCCAATCTCCACCATACCTACACTGGCAAAACTCCTAGAGAAATGCGTTCCCACCAAACTTTGTAGACATATAGAACAATTCCAAGTTCTTGTCAAATTCCAATCCGGCTTCAGGCAGGGACATAGCATGGAATCTGCTCATATTCACATTGTGGATGATGAAATATGTATGCTGGACCAAAATGACTCATGCCTTTTGATCCTACTTGACCTTTCATCTGTGTTTGATACAGTCAAACATGGTACCCTCATCGGTCTGCTGAGGCACAGGATGGTGTTATCAGGGATGGTGCTTAACTGTTTTTCTTCTTTTCTACAAAATAGATCCCAAAGTCTGAAGGTTAATCAGTCCCTGTCCAACCAGTCTCCGCTCACTCTGGGAGTACAGCAGGGGTCAACTCTCTCACACCCTCTCTTCAACCTGTTCATGGAACCTCTAACAGAAATCCTGAAATTGTCCAACGTCCATTATCATATGTATGCCGATAACACACAACTGTACCTGAAAATTTCCTCCCCAGAGGATATCAGGTCTCTCAACTCAGTTCTTCAGGAAACGCAAAGTTGGCTGACACTCAATCATCTGATATTGAATGCACTCAAAACTGAATTCCTCCTTTTTCCCCTAGACAAACAGTCCCCAGTCATTGCAAAATGGGTGCACCAACTGACAGCCCTCAACTGCACTCCAAACATAATTGACTCTACAAACTCTCTCGGATTAATACTTGACAGACATCTGAACATGCAGAATCACATTAGTGCTCTCACCAAAGGAGCAAACTTCCATTTAAACATCCTAAGGAAAATAAAACCGTTCCTTTCCCACAACGACCTCAAAACCGCAGAGCAAGCATTAGTGATCTCTAAACAGGACTTCCGAGAGTGAGGATGGCTCTATTTAAGGCCTCTCTCAATTATGCTGCAAGGGCTCATCACAGGCCCCAAACGTTATCATCACATCTCGCCTGAGATAAAAGCTCTTAATTGGCTCCCGTATGAAGCAAGGATACATCTCAAAATTGCCTGCATGACTCACAAAGCTCTACACTTCAACACCCCACTATATCTAGCACAAAAACTTGAGCTCTCATGAGGCTCCAGCACCTTACTACTTAAACCATAGAAATTCCATAAAATGAAAACGTACAATTGAGCATTCTCAGGTATTGCACCCAGAAAGTAGGACTCCTTACAACGAGAATTAAGACTGAATAATTCCACAGCTTCCTTCAAAAGGGAAGTCAAACTGATTCTGATGAAGACATTTCTGGGCTAGTCCCACAGCGCACCTGAGAAGGTGCTGCATCACCCTTGTCTCTAGTGTACGGCAATGATTGTTATTGTCATTTAGTTTTATCCTCTCCTGTTCAGTTGTGGTATTTTTTTTTGCTTCCATATTAAGAAAGTCAAAGCGTTCTGCTGAAAGAATTCTTTGGTCAGTCCTTAGGTCTCACCCCAGGGTTCGCTCTTTTGCTCTTCCCTCCTTTTGAAATGTTTAACTGTTGTGACTGATGTTGTCCTTTTCCAGGCCTTCCTGTGCTAATGTTGTTTATATTTCTTGAACCCTTGCAACTACCTTTGTGTAAAGCGCTCTGATACCCCCTCTAGTCTTGTCCGTGCTATATAAAACTCTTTAAATCAATACAATTAAAAATGTACTACCACAAGAGTCTAGGTGGAATGAAGTACTGTTACCAGTCAGTAGGGAGGGAACCTCTCTAATAGGTACTGAGTGCTGGTTTTAGAAAAAGCTTGATGGACTAGTACCATAGCTTTAAACAAAATTCTCTGCCTAACAGGCAGTCAATGCAGTTGTGCTAAATGAAGGGAAATAGACTCACCCTGAGGAAGTCTAAACAGAAGACATGCAGCATCATTCTGAACCACTTGCAGGCACTTGATAAAATAGTCTGGAAGGCCAAGATAAGGTGCATTGGTGTAATCCAGCCTAGACATAACTAAGGTATACACAAACTGATCTCTGGTACTCAAAAGGTAGTAAATGTAAAAATATTTTTAGCACCCTCATAATTGCCAAACAGGGTCCAACTACCATGGAAATCTAAGAATGAAAAGAGAGTTTATGGTCAAAGTGATTGCCCAGATTCCTGATCACTGCCACAGGAGTTGGAGGCAGAGGCATTTCACTAGGCCAACAGCTATCCCACCAGCCTTTGAGAGAAAAACTAAATAATAGAACTTCTGTTTTATTTGGATTACCTTGCAAATTATTGGAGCTCATCCTACTGATTATGGCACCCACACATAATGAAAGAGCTGCTATTGTATGAGAGAAGAAGCTGAGCGTCATCAGCGTAGCAGATTGTCTTTGACTAACACTACCAAAGGGGACATAGATATTAAACAACATTGGGCTCAACGACGACCCCTAAAGTATAGCCTGTCTGATAATCTTAGTATCAGATGAATAAGGAGCAATACAAACTACCTGTTTTGTGTGATCAAAGAAAGAATAGACGCAATCCAATGCCAGACCTCTCATACCAGTCTCAGACAAACGTCGTAGAAGAATGGTGTGAAAGACTTTATTGAATGCCGCTGACAGACCCAGTAATATCAAAGCAGTGTTGGTACCCTGATCCAGAGTAAATTTAATAGAATTAGAGATTTCCTGGAGACCCATCATTTGACCAAGAAATTAGGGATTTTACTATAACAGCCACCTAGGGAAATTCCATACATTCTGGTTGCTTAGACCAGGCCACATGAAGTTTGGTGTGTGCTAAAGCAGGCCCTCCAGCATCCTATGGAACATACCTCTTCAATGCCTAACGCCTCTCCTCTCCCCTCCCAGAAGCAAGAGCAACTTGGGGAATGAAGGGGAGTGTAATATTAACTCAAGCTCTTACCCCCACCAGCTGTCCACTCAACTTGCGGACCTGCAAGCCAGTTGCCAGCTCAATGGCTGCACTTCATTTCCATGAATTCCCTGATACAGAAAAAGTAAAGATTGTTTGAACACTTCAGCGGTCTACTCAGTGCTGCATCTTGTTTAGATGTGTCCTGCTGGTACCTCTTTTGTTCCTGGTTTACTGTTGGTAATAAGGTACCATCAACCAAGCCATTAGGGACTATGGGCCTGATTATGAGTGGGCAAGTAAAGTCCGACCCGTGCGTAAACCCATTTACGAGTTTGGCTGTATTTAACACATCCGATAATTACCAGATGTGTTGAATACCTCAGCTGTTGTTACATTTTTTCAGTTTAAATCTGCCGAAATTTAACAGGGGAAATTGTACCGTACCATGTGGAATTTGGTGCGCTAAACACTAAAATCCACGTTATTCCCCACAAACTCATGATAGGTGTTATTTATTGCACCCAATAAATAACGTATCCCGTACTATCATTATTTATCATGTGTGATAAATAACACCTAAACTGGTAAACAGGCCCAATATCTTTATACCTTTAGTGGTTAACTGGGAGCAATAATTGGCTGAAGTAAGGTATAGAATGCTGTTTCCTATTTAGACAGGAAAATTTACCATAACTTGGTCAATACATTTTTGCTGAGGTTCACCTGGCTTCTAGGATGTCATGCAACCAGGAAGTGTGTTGAGTATAAAGTGAAGTATAGGCTGCATCACATATTAACTGGAAAAATAGTTAGATGTGTTATTTACGTTAACGTTAGGGAAGTGGAGCTTCTTGATGGCTTTATATGTGTGAAATTGATGCCCACTTTGTTGAAGGGAAGGGACTGGTGTCATAGAAATGCCTTTGTACTCATCATACATTCTGTGTCGCACACAGTAATGTAGTTTGGTTGCATGAGTGACTTTCCACACAGGCTTGCAGAACAATATAATAAGATTCTAACTGTGTGTCTAGTGACTGTCTCTAGAGACAGGGGGCCTGATTTAAGAGTTTGCTGGAGAGGTTACACTGTCACAAACATGTCAGATATCTTGATCACCGGAATACACCTATGATAATATGGCAGACGAGATATCCATCCTGCTTTCGGTGGAGTAACCTGTCCACCAAACTCTAAATCCGGCCCAGAGTCTCATAACATAGTAGTTTTTATAGGACTTTGTCTCTACAGTCATGGTAGGAGGCATGTTCTTGAGTTTGATGACGATTATTTATGCACAGATGGTGTTCTAGTTGAGTCCCATTCTTCTAGAGTTTGACCCTTTGATTTGAGCTCTTCCTTGCTTCCTGTTTTCTTTTTCTCAGTAGTATTTTTTTTTAGAAAATGTATTTATTGAGTTCTTACAAGTAGTCAACAAACGCAATTAACAAAATAGGCAAAAGAAAACATACGGCTGTAATAACCTGACCACGGAGCAAATACAAATCAACATTACTTGCTCTGGAGCCCAAAGTATTCCCAGAAAGGACCAGATAGCCTATAATGTTTGTGTGGGCATCTCCGGGCTGTGTACAATGGCTCCTCCATTTTGCAACACCAGTCCATCAGCCGTTGTCAAGCCAATAATTCCGGGTGGCTTTCGAGTTCCAGTTCTGGGTGATATCTCTTTTCCCAAGTAATGATCCCATCCCCACAAGATATCTTTCATAGCGCCTCCCCCCAAGTCCTCCAGCAGGCCCAGTAGTCTGATCCTTAGAGAACAGTCGCTAAGACTTCCCAGTACACCTAACAAGACCCCCAGGCGTCAGGACCAGTAGTGGTGTATAATGAGGCACAACCAGATCATGTGGCTTTGTTCAGTATTAATGGCTGTCTGTGTTGTCTAGCACTGAGCAGAAGTTAAATATTCACTTATGTTTATGTGTGTTTCATTTTGTTTTGTAAATCACACTTGGTGAAACTTTGGGCCTGACTTGAAGTTTGGCAGATAGAGTACTCCGTCACTAATGTGAAGCATATCCCGTCCGCCATATTAAAAGTGCATTATATCTCGAGGCTCTTGTAATACTGAAAGGGGATATCCGTCACATTTGGGGGGGATTAACCCATCCTCCACATCTAAATCAGACCCATTATCTTTTGGTGGGTGTGTTGGTATGTGTGTGTTACATGCTTTTGGAATGATCACTCTCCATTATCAACTTCTTTATTTTGTTGAGGAATCGTTGTATTTGCTGAAGTGACCTTTTCAAAATACTTTTAGCAGCAGGTACAGGATTTTAGTTTTCACAGGACCTCCTTTCTGTGTTTTTGCATTTGCACAGTTCACAGTTTTCAGTTGTTAAGTGAGTGTGACCTTAAGTACGGACCATAGCAGGTGCTTTAGTATTTGTTATTTATTTATCGAGTTTTGTGAGTAAGTTCCAGTGACTGCTAAATTCGGAGTAGATGCACTGAATTATGTAATTGTATTAGAGATGTGTTATATATATGTTATAAATGTGTGGCCTTATTTATGTGATTACATGTTCTGTAATTTTGCTTTGCAAGTAATACAGCTAAGAACAAGTAACATTCTAGTGTGCTATCCTTTTTTCCAGCCCAGCCAGTGCAGGCTGTCATCCTATCTCCCATAAAGTCATTTCTGTGCTCCTGAACAACAGATTGTTTCACACACTTCTCTACAGCTGTCTCCCCATGTGACCCTACATTAATACTGGTGACCTGTCAGCATTTGATGTATTTGCACCCTGCGAAAGCACCTGGAGAGCAGGTTGGGCTTTGATTTCTGCATGGTCTGCAGCCACTGGAGAAATTGTGTCTTAGACCAACAGGTTAGGCGCCTCTTCAAGTAAGAAAGTATTCATATGCACAGCACCTGGAGAAACAGCTGCACACACAAAATAGGAAAAGAAGCATTGTTTTTTCCAAGTGAACAACTTGCAGACAAATCTTGAGAGAGTGAGACAGTGACAGGAGTAACAGAAGTAGCATATGTTTGTTGTCAAAGAATATACATAGCCTGGTACGGGCAAGCCTCCTTTTAGCTGACGAGGTGAATAGTGCAGACCTGGCACCTGGAACTGTCTGTGGAAGGTCAAAGGCCATACGCATGTGGGGTGGGGCATAATGTCAGAATCCGCTGCGAAGGACTGAAGGGTGTGCACAGCAAGGTTGCTTTGGCTAGATGAAGGTGCGGAGTCTGGTCCATGTCCTGGCCTGTATACAGTTTTCCCTGTGCACAGTCAGATGTCAAGAACTGTTGGTTTGGTGGGATGGGTCTAGGTGCAGGCTGACCTTAGGAACAGAGGACACTGCATTTGGCTAGTGGTCATGCACATTTGGCTCGGATTTCAAACTAACAGTAACATTTCAGTTCACAGACAAGCATGTGAACCCAAAATACAGATGTCTACAAATTTATCCTAACCTCGTTATTGAGGACAATTTTAAAAAGCCACTGGGTGGATTTGCACTTGTTCCAAAAATAACTTTAATGTAGGCTTTCTGTGCTGGCTGCTTCCTGGTAATTATTGGTGTCAATCTGTCCAATTGTTTCTCCTGTGGAAAGTATTGGATATTCCAATAGGTATTGGAATGGGAAACCTTTGGGTTTTCCGCCCTGTAACCCAGCCCTTCACCCAGCCAATATGAATGGAAAGTTTTAAGGATGAAACCTATCTACATATATACTTAGTTTGGAAGATTTGGTGAAACTTTATCAAGTTGGGCCAAAGTTTTAACTGATGAAGTAAATGTTTTGCCTGTGGAAATGACAAATAAACCATGTGTCCAGAGTTGCTTTCCTAGACGGTGTAACTTCATACCTTACTCTTATTGTTTTAGCTTCTGCCAGATTATGAGATTATTATTTTTGCGTCGGAGGCCCACTATTTTGTGAACTGTCGTCAAAACCCAAAGCAAGAAGCAACATTACACAATGAAGGGATATGCAGTGTGCAGATTGTTACATTCGCAACCGGTTTGCATACCTGGCAATCCTTCCAAATACATTGGCGACCCAGACAACTATATATATATATATATATATATATAGACAATTACTGTAAAATCACTCCAAGGAAACATCCTCCCATGTGGTGAAAACGAAGTCCTGTATATATCCGACTGCATGCCTTCCTCTTGTTCTGATCATACCCCAGTTAACTTCCACTTCACCTCACCAATGACCAGATCAGCAGAAGTAGACCAACTACTGGGCTGCAGCACCTCTCACCTCTCACAGTCCGTAGCAACATCCTATTTATTCATTTATTTCATTTGTAGAGCGCATGGTTACACCACCGGTGGATGTTGGATGCTTTCTCTCAAGCCCTCATGGCTAACTATGTGGGATCACTCTTCTTTCCAACAAAGCACACTAAAAGAAGAATAATAGTGACCATGCATTGGCTGTTGCAATAAACCATGCAGTGCCCAAACCCCCTAATAGCAAGGACAACAGGTAGTTCAGTGATTTCCTCTGCCTAATGACGGCAAAGACGCGATAAAGATAATAAGATAGGAACATTTGGAGAGAAAGATCAAGGGTAGATAAAGAATGCAAATGAAGTTGAAACAAGAAAAAGGTCCCAGGATATTCACAAAAGGAGTAACACCCAAGGTAAATTGTAGAATATGTTATGAACAAGTGAAAGACGGCATGTGGATAAGAGAGGAGAGAACTAGACAGTTGAAGAGAAGCAAATCATTCTGTATTTAGAATATCTCGAAAAGTTTACAATTTTACTTGGATGTCAAGGGCTATCAGTCAGGTAGATAGTCAAAAGTGTGCCAGGCATGATCAAGGACACGGCCAAGCACGGCAAACTTCCCCTCAATGTTTGTAGGGCCGAAATAGTAGTAATCTCACAGCCTGGAAAGCCCCAGACATATGCTCTTTCGACAGGCCCATTTCACTTCACAATACAGAGCTTATGGCTAAGATGCTGGCGGATCGCTTGATCAAAGTCATGCCATTATTGATACACCCAGACCAAGTGGGATTTATGCCTTGATGAGCAACCAGGCATTGTATTAGGTGAGTATATAATACCATAGCACAACAGTTCAGCTAAACCGACCCGCTGGTATACATCCAGCAGATTTGACAGGGCATTTGATTCCCTCAGCTGGGCTTACTTATTTGCTCTCCTAAAACATCTCAACTTTGGACCCAAATTACCTTTGTAAAGCTCCTTTATACTGGCCTAACAGCGCATGTCACTGTGGGCATGGCGGCGTCTGAGCCACTCCCCATAGAAAGGGCTGCACGGCAACAATGTCTGCTGTCCCTCTTGTTATTTGTTATTGCCATAAAACCCTTAGCGGAATGGCTCAAATAGAATTGCCCTGTATGTAGATGACATAACAATATTTTTAGCAAATCTGGAAACGCGAGGACTGCGACCACTCCAGATCCTATGCATATTTGAAAAAACATCTGGTCTAGCAATCAATTGGAATACTGCCAGGTGCATGACTTGCAATGGGCACCTGATATACCAGTGGCCTCTCGGGGTTTAGATATTTTGGAGTATTTGTTACATCTGTTTCTGCGCTTGCCTGGGCAATGAACATCCAGCTACTATTAGATAGGCTAGCAGCTGACATCATGATATGGCCCGTGCTCCCACTGTCTGTAATGGGTGATCTGCTATCTTTAAAATTATGTTGCCTCCTCACCTTATGTAGGGGGCTTTGGTATATTGGATGGGACAGAAGTAATGGTAGTGGGGAACAAGCACCATCTTTGTACCCCTGCCTGGCCCCTTTCACCTCCACAAATCAGCACTAAAAAGTCTAGGTATCTGGATGGATGGCAGTATACTGTCGATAACGCTATATCAAATGCCAAAGAAGTGACACACTCTGATCTGGCATGAATAGAACAAGAACCAAGCACTCAACATCACTGTTCCCAATAAGCTGCACGCGTGGGCGCGCGTGCACAGAAGTCAGTCCAGAAGTGCATGTAGCGCGCACACATAGCACATTCCCCAAGACCGTTCACGCCCGCGAAAACTGTCATTTCCTCGATGGGGAGACGACGAGAACACAAGGGAGTGGCCCTTGCACTCTTACAGTGCACAGCTGCAGGGGTTACTGTGGTCCTTTGAGCTAGCATTCATGTTAATTGCAGCGCCCAGGGGCACTGCAATTAACATGAATACTAACACAAAGGACCAAAATAACCCTAGCTGCTGTGCACAATTAAGAAAATAAAAAGCAGAGTCTCAAACACAGCGTGTGCGTTAGCACATGTCCTGTTTGAGACACTGTTAGGTCTCGGCTAGAAGCGAGCGAAGCTCGCTCTCGCCAAAGACCTATAGTTAGCGGCTCAGCTTTCCAGGAGGACAGCACTGGCCGCGCGCGGCGATTTGTTAAGGTCACGCGCACGAGAACGCGCTCGCGGCCAGGTGCTGTCCTCCTCGAAAGCTGCCTCCCTTCCCCGTGCAGGGCGGGCCGCCGCGCTGCCTGCGGCGACCCGGAAGCATTACCGGCCAAACCGGAAGTAGGTGCTGTTTAGAACATGGAGTCAGTCTACTGCTGAGAACGTTACTAGATTTCTCGGAGAAAATTACAATTTTAGGAAGCAGCAGGAATGGACGAACCCTACAAGTATGTATCAGCCAACAAGGTTCGCGCAAAGCGTGCCCATCTATTTCTTTCTTTCTTACTTCTTATATTGCGAGAAAGTTTAATCTGAAACTCTCTCGATGGAGGCCTGCAATAAAGCAAGGTACGTGTATCGTACGAGTAAAGCCATTTCTGATGATCAGTACAAACAAAAGACCTATATAATTAAAACACAACAATGTACGCAATTCGAAACACAAATATTAAAAACTAAATAAATAGACACTCTGATTTCAAGACCATGTGCACCCATTTCGTAGGCAATAAAGTACTAGTTATTTATTAATTACGTTTCACTGCAGAGGGCAATGTGCAATCTGCTGGCATGGCTAATTGTGCCATTCATAGCTCAGTTCATTAAGCACCATAGGGCTGGGTAATAATAAGATTTCTTATTACAGCGCCAGGAAGCAGGAGGAATTCGACATGAAGCTTTTTAGGGAAAAATGGTTCTGTTGTTACACTCAAATGAAATTCGTTTATTTCTTTGTTATGCTCGGCTCTTTGTCATTTATTTCCTTTGATTGTTTAACGGGACTACACAGAGTTGGAGTATGCATGCTGAATGTGTTGTTTGTTCCATACAATAATGCAACCGTTAACTTGTCAGTGTGTCTACCAAACAAGGTGAAAATACTTTCAGTGGGTTCATCCATCAACTTCTTTCTTTGGTGATTTTAATTGTTTTGCCATTACGATGGAATGCTGACTTTGTGATACACGTTATTTCCAGTATCACAGTTGTCAGCTTAATCACATTATGGTTTCCAATACAGGAAAGCATACTTTGAGAAATTGTGCCAAAACACACATTTGCCTCAGAATTATTTGTTTTTGATTTTCTGTCTTTTGCCCTCTTTCTCAGTAGATATCTGCCTATATCTTTATCAGTCTTTCTCTTGCACCAGAGTCTTCTATTTGTCATTTAACCTCGCACGTGAGAATACAAGGTGCTATTTATACCATGGAGGGCACAAAGCAGGACATGGCCTATTTGAAGCTGCGCAGCGAGGACGAATGCTTATTTCCCATTTCTTGTGTAAGGCCTTATTCAAAAGAAATCAGTTTGACTGGTTTGCCTCAATATTAGTCTGAACTACGTTCCAATGTCCGATTCACATCCAGATGTGAAACGCGCTGCATGCTAGATTTGCTAGATTTGCAAGAATGGCCTCCCAGTCGGCATCTGGCCTCGTGTTGTTCTGCTGTCAAAGTGTATAATAAAGGGCGGTCTCCGGGGCTGAGGGTACAAAAGGGTCAGGTGCTTTCTGCTGGGCCATGCTCGGTCTGCTTCTAAAAGCACAGTCACAAACGGGTCCAACCTTCTGGACCGAAACAGCTGCTAACACAACGTGTGACTGGCCGGTGACTAAGCTGTGATGTGGGGCTTATTCCTATGTATGATAGTGTGACGGCTTCTCAGCTCGCCCCGTTCATCTGTCCCCTATGTCCCCACTCAGCTTAATTTCTCGGCAGACTTCCGCACCCCTCTCACCTAAACTCACTCACCTCTGACCACGACTCACTCGCCCAATACAAACTGATGCTCTTTGAGCAACTCACAAGGCCTCAGCCCAACTCTTGACCCGAGCCCACCTCCTGACCTCCGCCCACCCTCTCATTTATCTTCTGGCCTTCGCCATTGTCTCAGTGACCTCTGGTCCCCCCTAACCTCACTCCATTCCCTCCTGATCTGTGCCCACCCGACCTCCGCCTGTACCCTGACTGCAGCCATATTTTTTTTCTGTATAGTCATGGTCTTCTCAAATTTAGGAGCTTAGTTACAAAAGCATTTAGGGGCACGTAACATGGTACTCATAGTACTCTTACATACTCATATGCCGTTGTGAACTGCCCCAAAACATCTGTATTTGAAATAAATGGGGGTATTCGGAAATATTGTTATGCAAGCAGTACAGCTTGAAAGCACTGTGATCTTTGCAGTTTGCGTGCCAGACTGGGACGTTTCAGGGGGAATTTACAAAGGCATTCAAGAGTACTAAAAATAGTGCTCCAGTTGTACTACGTCCCGTTGTTCTACATGCCTCTCTAACAGAGCCAGGGATTGCATTACTCTGACGAAACCACTCACAAACACTATATATTTAAGCCAAAACCAATTTCTCAAACTATGAAACGAAGGACTGAATGAGAAGGGAGTGAGTGTGTAAAGTTACAGAGAGTTCTATGTTGTTCTCCGTGACTTTCCTCTTGCTAATGTGCCATACTGCCCCTTTGGAGTGGCATTAAAGGAGGCAATAAACAGCCTATAAACTTCTGTTATTTTATAATGTATATTGAGAACCTTCAGTCGTGACATGACATCACTTACACTGTGCATGCGGTAGACAAGGCTGCTGCAAGTATGGCAGTGCAGCTCCTCATGATGAGATATGTAGCGAAGTTGCTGGACTGAATGCAGCAGCATGCTGTTTGTGAGTGCTGCCTGGCTATCCAGGACTTTCTAGGTCTCAACCTACGGTCTGCCAGCACGGACTTTTAAGGGAGGATGGGTTTCGCCAGTGTCAGGCAGCAGGCCCTTCAGCCAATAGGGTTAGGGGGTTGTCTCTGCAGGGAGGCCTCTACATGTCTGCACCAGTTGTAGTCCGCAGCGAGGGGTGATAGTTAATCTGCCTTCTTAATAAACCTTAGTAACTTAAAGATGTAAGCAGTGACTTAATAGTTCTGACTGCGGGTCTAGCACACATCTGCGGAAGGCCTGCTCGCCATAACTGTTGCACAATACTACAGAATTCCTTAAAGAGCCAGTAAAGCCTTACAAAGGGGTTGTTTTACTGCTTGAAAGAGACTTTGTGATAAGTGGCCTAAATTGACTGACTGGCTGTGTCCCAAATTTCGAACTACTTAGAAAAGAATCCCCGAAAAATAATGCTTTAAATGGCATGGAGTAAACAGCCTATAAGTACTTACTATCTAGACTGCCAGCAGGAAAATAAGCCAAGAAACATTTCGAAAACGAAAAGTCAGCCCGCATGAGGTATTAGCTTTACCAAACAAGCATTTGCAATGCAATAGGTCTCGCATTTGCGAGAGTTTAAGCAATTGCCATTGTAAATGGCAATGCCTTTTATTTATGTTTAAAAAACCAACACGTAAATAAAAGGCATTGTCGTTTACAATGCCAACAGCTCAAACTCTAGCAAATGCGAGACCTATTGCATTGCAAATGCTTGTTTTCTTTTCTTAACAGTGCACAACTGCGGGGCTGATTGTGGTCCTTTGAGTTAGTATTCATGTTAATTGCAGCGCACATGGGCTTCACTATTGCCCACCTTTTCTTGTACACTTGCCTTTTTTGTAGCAGGTTAAGGGTCTTGTGTGATTTTGTTTGCTAAGTGTTTTGAGTTTCACTTGCAAAGTGAACTACTCCCCACCGCATTTTTAATAACCCTTCATGACTCCTTTCACCGGCCGGCATCTATGTTGCTTTTTGGGAATGCACACTTAAAGAGCATGTTGATAGGGGTGGAATGGTATTCGCTTAGCTGATTTGTTGGCTCTTTACTAGTTCTGAGCACCTACTTATGTATAGCAAAGTGAACTACTCCCCACTGCATTTATAATAACCCTTCATGACTCCTTTCACCGGCCGGCATCTATGTTGCTTTTTGGGAATGCACACTTAAAGAGCATGTTGATAGGGGTGGAATGGTATTCGCTTAGCTGATTTGTTGGCTCTTTACTAGTTCTGAGCACCTACTTATGTATAGCATTTTTGCTAGCGCGTCACTCCTTGTGACCCAGGGCAGGACCCCTTCAGAGCGCTGTGCACCCTTGAGTTGAGTTGGGGGGCAGGTTAACAAGAGCCTCATGAAGCCAAGAGCCTTCTTCCACTTATTCCTTGCTTCCTCATATCGCCCCTCTCTGTTCTGCCCATGCCAGCTGTGCTACTTGGGGATTGTGAACCTCTTGTTCCCTGCGTACTTGGTATTTCTGTGTACATTCCTGCTGTCCCTCCCCAACCAGGGCAACACTGTTCCACATGAGTATTTGACTCAAGGCTGTAAAGGGCAGGCATAGCTGGTTTGTCTATGGGCCTCTGAGGCAGACCAGCTCCACCCAGGATTATTGGACAACTGCTGAATTGAACCCCATACTCCGGCCATAGAGGGGGAAACACATGGACGTTTGGATTGCATAAATACATATTTCTCCTCCTAATTACTGATCATTGTTCTTCTTGGTATGGTGCTGCTTGGCTGTTGGTACACTCAATATGGCCTTCCTGTGTTCAGTATTGTAGTATATTTGTACGTGTACCCTGTTAGCGAGTTTTAGTGCCTTCTCTCCTCAGTGCCTCTATTGTCTGCCTGTGCTATGTACATTGTGTGGCCTGCCTCTTTAATCACCCCTGTCCTGAGAGTCCTCTCTGTCACTTGGGTCCTTTATATGCTGTGAAGGCATGTTGGACAGATCAGGTGTTATCACTATGCTTTGACACTCTGTGTACGGTCCCTTGCCATTGACTGTAGGTGCCCTCACCCAATACCCCTCCCATGTCCTCATGCCCATTAGAGGTACTGCCTGCTCCCTCAGGGCTTGTATCTCAAGTTCCTATATGCTGATGTGCAGAGGATGTGGCAGAACAAACAGAGCTGCGAACCATGGAGCTGGTGAACCAGGTTTGAATATATGCATTGGCATAACATCTTGAGATTTTTTGGCAAATCTCTTAATTTCCACGTACCTTTAAAAATAAGTCTTACTGTGTGTACTCTAACTCGCGGTCATGTAAAGCATGTTTGCTTTGTTTGCCCTAAGTTGGCAGGGTATTCCCAGGCATGGCTCCCTTGCTCACTTTGCCACTGGGATAGCTTTCCTTCCAGACCTTCTAAGAAACAACTCTGGGGCACCAGAGTCCACTGAACCTATGCGGATTCCATCATTACTGCACCCTGGGGACAATTACATAATTTTCCTCAACAAACTTTCATCCAGGGCCACAGACAGAAAACAAAGCACATCTTCTTAGCTAAGCTTTGAGCCTTGGCACTTATTGTTTTACAGACTGAGCACTGTTTCCCGCAGTATTTGGCAATAGTTGAAATTGCCAAATGAAGATGAACGCTGCTGACTACAGCAAGAAGATTCCATTGTAGTGTAGTTCCTATTATCCCAATAGGCTCTGCGCATTGGAATAATACCTTCAATAGTATAGGCCTAGACCAGACGTTAACTAGGTCTACTACTGTCGATATTAGACTTAAAGTTTTGGGTTTGCCAGCTAGCTCAGAGTTCACTAGAAACTTTCTCGAATGTTCAGGAAGGAATTAACTTCCCTGATTAGACAAGAAGGGATTTAGTTTCTGACAACCATAGAACATGACAACTTTGCTCTCCCCTAATCAAGAGTGTATCTCGAGAGTCGTGTGAACAAAATGCAGTTTATTTTACTCAGTCAGTACGTGCATTCTTAGTCTCATCAGATTGTAGAGAAAAGGAAGAGACGGGCGTGTTCAATAAAAGATGTTATTTATTGATCAGTCTCTTTTCTCGTACAAGAGAAATGGATCGATATTATTGCAATACTTATCGTTAAGTAAAGTGCATACATTAAAAGCAGAAGTATAAAATAATACTGTAAAAACATTGATATGGTTTCTAAGCCATATGAAGGTTTAAAATGAATAAAATATATTACATACACATATACATTTGACTAAACGTACTCAACTGGTGTTTCTAGATACGCCTACCCCGTGTACCTGACCTGAGCCTAATACGTGGGCGGGAATAGAAAGTTACAGTTTAAGTTAAGTTTGTTTTTGCCAATTGACTGACTAAAGAATTCTCTGTGAGGGGTTATTCAGTTCTGTACCTGGAAGTTAGGATGAATGAGGGATGGTATCTCTCTCTCTGCTCTCGATATTCCAGGCTGCCTGCGAGGGCTACCCGGAAACGCCGGTGCTGGATTTCTCGGCAGGAGAAAGCAGTGCGTCTCGTTCTCAGCGCGTCAGGAAGGCGGGGCTGTGCCAGCGGGGTCTGCTCTGCTCTGGGCTTCGGCAAGTATGGCTGCTCCGTCTCGTCACCACCGCGTGTGTTTGCATAGGGCAATATCGGTAATATTTATACCTTTAAGGTGCCGAGATTGACGTAAGGATGGACATAGATACGTCAATAAGGATGTCATACGACCAGGTCGTTAGCACATTCTTTTGCTGAAGTTCTTGGTGAAATCAAAACAATGGCCGCAGGGGTTTTTCCCAGGTTGTCATAGGTTTGATTTGTTATGAGAACTCCGTATGCCTTATCAGGGGCTGGAGGAATATCGCTTGTCTAATTAGATCGCAAGCGTTATGACCTAATCAGATAACACGTTCCTGTGCCGTAGTGTGGCTTCGTCAGATAACGGTATCTGCATCATGGGGGTTTGCTGCCTCATGGGCTGACTGCTAGTTAACTTGTTGGTTTGTTAACCAGAATAGGGTCAGGAATAGGGGGATCACACACTCCACGCTAACTATGGTCATATTTACTAATCTATGCATAGTAAAACATAGTACAATATATTTATAGAGTATTGTGTATACCTTACCACCCCAAAATACATATATGCATTTTGAAATTTTCAAATATACGGAAGAAATGCAGTCATATGTATAGTATGCACTCAAGCTGTAGAATAATGCTAAAGTAATAACGCATTTGTATACATTAATGCTATTTGGTATATGAGATTTACACATGAAATGGCTCTTAATACAGAAAAAAGTTCGAGACCACTTCATCACAGAATATAATACAATGAACATACCAGCGGGCAGCTAATGTCTATAAGCTGTCTAAAAATAGAAATCTTAGTTCTCTAGGAATAGTCTCTTACTTTAAGCAGAAGATAAGTGACCCGAAAAATTGTAAAAAATAATTTGGGGCTGCTGAAAAAATTGCTGTCCGTGAACTGGAGGGAAAGCTGTTCATGTGACTTTGTTATTAAAGTTGAAGGCCAAATTCAGGGAACGCCGTGTACGAGTTTGTTCAAAAGTCCCTATTTCTGTTCTGGTGAGAACATCATATCATTTAGGCTTTCGAAAAAGTTGTCAACAGCTTCCTGGGAGAGTTCCATTAACTCGGAAATAGGTGTAACCATGCATTCATGTGCATGATTGTCTCCATTGACATTCTGATTTGGATTGCTGACAGAAGGTTGTACCTGATCGATGCTGCTTTCATCTTGTACTTCACTACCCCTTAATCGTAGTGGTGAAGCTTCCACGAATGCCGTCATCAGGATTGGTAGCCTTTGAGGGCAGCACAAAGCATGAGCCTTGATCGGACTCAACAATGTTTCTGCATCCATTGGCGCATCCGATTGTAGCGTCAGACAGGTGTCTAACACGCATTCTTCTCCGCATAGCAGGCACCTTAATACAGGTAAAACACATCGTTGCCACATAGGTCGAAAGGATAGAAACCAAGTCATGTTCAGGTCTCTAAGCCGGGATAGTCCCAGGATTCTTGATATCCGGTCCCGGTATCCAATGGCTAGGATCGTTTCTTCCCTTGTCGCAGGTGTTTTGTCTGTGACATGGTTTGCCATAACGAAAAATAAGGACTAGGAATAGGATTCCTGCAATCAGTCCTAAAATGAGGGGGAGTCCGCCAAAAATCGAATGGACGAAGTCTGGAAAAATACCCAGTATGGCTTTGAATGGTGTTAATGCCATCGAAAATACTGTCTTAAATACTTGTGAGACCCCACTGGTATCAGAAATATTTAAGATTTCATTCAGGATTTCTGCGAAATGTATGGGGGAATTAGTTGATAACAATGAATGTATCTCTGCAGTCGTCCTTGCGACTTGTAGATCATATGTCTCTTTTGATGACGTGAGCCTGGTCGGCGTCTGAAGAAGCACTGTTTTCATTCTGCTTAAAGTATCTATTCGAATAGAAGTAATTTTCAAGTTGGGCCATGCCCTTGCCTCCCTGTCTGGAATGGAGCTGGGGAACAATGAGTGTCCACAGCACTTGACCTTCGCAGTCGTAGTTACGAGATAAGGAGTCCCGGGCATAAGAGTACAACATCTGCGATCTACAATTAGAATGTAACTCCCATTATAGAGTCTTTGAAAGAATGGTTCTATCTCTGTTGCAGGTGCGCCTTGCTGGTGACATGAAAGGTTATTTGAGTTCCCTTCACAGGCTCCGTGCAAACTAATTCCGTTACACAGAAGTGTACCGCTTAGTGACATTGCACAATTATTGCCACTAAGAAACACTTTCTGTCCTTTATTACTGACACATGCATGTGAATAGGGCAGGTCCCATGTTGTTTTAAGGTACCCCTTTCCCAATTTCTCGTACATGCCAGCCTGTATATATTTTTGGCAGTATTGAAACCTGAAGGTTGAAATTGGAATATTTATTATCCCATGTATTATCCATTCACTGACAGGTCGTTCTGACATTGTCACTGGTAATCTCTCAAGTTTCTCAATGCTCAGGATTGTATAATCAGCTCCCTTTTGGGCCATACTGATTTGTCTATCAGTAAGGTTAAAGATATAGAATAGTGACGTTGTGTTGATTAAACGCCAAGGCACATAGCCTGAACGCAGATTTTGTAACGTCCAGCCAAGCTGTACAATAGAACGCAATTGGGACTGACCGTGTTGTAATAACAGTAAGTCTTGCGATAATATGTCGATTGCTGAAGACACAATGCTGTCCAAAGAAAAAATTCTGGAGGACAGAGTCATTAACCCATTGTCCACTACAGAAAGTGATTTTTCCAAATTAATACGGTCAATTTCCCGTATTCTCTCTGCTGTTTCAATTTGAGTAACCTTCCAGGCCTCATTGTATGCTGCATATACAGAGGCTGCTATGAAACGCTTTTGACGCTGTTTGCGTGGTCCCATAGTGAAATCACGCAAGTCAGCACCATCAGTAAGTAAAGTTAGGTGTTGCTTAATTTCTGCCAGTGTGGAAGTTTGTAGCCATTGAAGGCATAATTTGCCCACACTGTAGGTGGTTATTATCCCTGGGTGATGTCTTTGAGGATATCTAGGGTCTGGCCTGGTCATTTTGAACCCCTGTGTTTTGTTCAGGAATCTGTCTTGACAGTTATTAGTATCTGTGGGCCAGATCAACCACTGTTTCCAATCTGGATGTGTTCTGTTTTTGTTTAATACATAATTTACGTTTATCTCTTCTTCTGTAGAACTATTGCTGTTCATTGTTGGTTTTGGAATAGACGGTTTATTTAAGTCTTTGATTTTGGCTAGGCCAAGACAGGTGGTTTGTTGAACAGTGTCATTTAAAAATATAATTTGTTCTGGGATCATGCAGGCTCTAAACAAAGATTCTATACCCTGTACTTGCCATTCTTTTGTACCCCAAACACTTTTCAATTCAACATTTTTGTCCCAATAATCAAAACCAAAAGTATTCATTTGTTCAAAGAATGAGTCTGAATATATCAATTTCGTGTTGGTTATCATGGTCTTCATCCCTGTCTTATTTGACAATTTGAAATAAAATGTTTCAGCATTACTTATGTTAAAACCTGAAAAATATGAATATTTGTCGTAAACGGTTCTTGAGCTTCCTTTTGGAGGGGTTGCACAATGTTCCCATTGATTATAATTTAAAACATTTCTAGGTTGTGCAGATCTATGTAGAAAATGATTACCATAGTGGTTATAACAGTACATACTATCATAATTTGTAGAACCCTGCAAATAATCATGTTTGGTAAATTTAGCAGACATTACTAAGTCAGACATCATATTATTAATGCTTTCGAAGTCCCAATCATCAGCAAATGAGCTCGGTTTTACAAAGTCACTCAATGAGATCTTAATTTGGTGTGGATATTTCAGGATTTCGACCGGACCATAAATTTCATAGTCAGTGTTATCCCATGCTACCCCACCCGGTATAGGATTGGCTGTGAAGTTGGCTGAAGAAAGTTCTCTTTTCTCGACGTGTGAAGATGTGTGTGGTTTGAGGATCAAGTTGATTTTCTGACTTGCTGTGTCCATTTTAGCATATTTTCCCTCAATGAAGCGTCCCAAAGTTAGTACCATGATGAGCCAAAGTATGAGGATAAATGCACCAAAACCCACCCAAAATTCAAGCCATGGAGAAACCAGATATGTTTCTTTCAGTTGTTTCAAAAGTTCTTTAGCTTTATCTTTAAAGGTATTTGATGATGGCTGTGTCTTTGATTCACTGAAGCCTTCAGAGGAATCATCGAAGTTTATGAAGTAGCCGGATGCAGTTCTGTCAATTGTTCCAATTGGTTCAGGATCACTGTTTCTTGCATTTGCACTTGGTACTTCATTATAGATTGGTGTGTCTCTGCTAAATGTTTTTATTTGGGTTTTCAGAGGTCTAAGTTCCATTGCATTGTTGCATAGTCCTTGTTGTTCTTTTGTAGGCGTTTCGAATGTAATAAGCCTCTTAGTTAGGACCTCTGTACTGGTAGCAAACCTTGGTGTTCTGCTACTTATTGGGAGTCCACTTGGCCTACTATTTGTTATCGGCCACATGATTGTGGTTTTACCAGGTCGATAGATACAACTCGGTTCTCCTTTTTACCAGCAAGCGGCGGTAGTACAACTGATCTTGTCCCGTTGACAGACAAGACAGGAACTGCTTTTCTGTAAGAAGGCCCAAATTCCTTCTTTACCGCAATCTTTTCTCTGACCAGATCCCCGACTTTTGGAATCCAGACAGGTCTTGCTGGGACAGGTGGTGGTTCTTCAGTGGTTGTTGGCTGTTGTTTCAACTTTATGTTGCTCAGGTCTTTTCTTGTTTTGTTTAAGTCCTGCAAAATAGCCAAATGGTCTTTGATATCAAAGCTTTTTTCTTTTACCACTGAAGTCTGACTATCAAGGTCAGAGATCAACATCCTAGTTCCAAATAATAATTTGTACGGACTGAATCCCTTCAGAGAATTTCTTGGCAAGTTATTTAGACTACGTTGGACACTTATTAGATGTTTGACCCACCCAGCTCCCGAACCTAATACCTTTCCATTATAGATTGCTTTATGCCTTGGTTTTTTCTTTACACCATCCCGTATCCCTCAGGAAGGAAGTGAGAAGATTCCCGCTGTGCTATGCTCATTTGGCCATGTGTCCCCTCAGGCTGGAGGGCTAGAGTGAAAACAATGGTCAAACGTAGCATGCTCTTAGCGTATATGCCATTTAGACTCGCAAATCTTTGTATAACAGTCCAGACGTCAGCCGAGTGCTGGTGGTCTACATCATAAGTGGAAACTAGCCTGTATATGTTAATCGCAAGCCTTGCTTTTTACTCTTGATTTTTTCTGGAGTAAAACTACGAGGTATTAAGCTGTTTCTCTCCCCACTGCGATCTCTGTTGCAGTTTGGGCAGTTTTTTACAAACATGGTGTGATGCAGGCTCATGCCTGGCCACCAGTACCGTGATTGTAATTCTTCCAGAGAATCTTTTAGTTTGAGGTGTCCGAGACCCTCACCCATATGTGCGTCTGCGATTAACAAGTTTCTCCTGTCCATGTTTGGAATCACTCTATCCCCCACTCCAGGGATTCGAGCAAATGGGACGGAGTTTGCATCGATTATGTATGTATAATTGAGTGGATAGTTGATCGGTAGCGCTGAGCAGTCGCCTTTTAATGACGTTTTCACCGCCAGCACTGTTTCACCGTCAATGTATTTTAATGTACGCTTTTTTCGAACTACGAGAGCCGATTTAGTTGCTACCGCTGTGGCTGTGTCAGCCAATGAATTCCCTGCAACGTGAACGCCATCACGCTGATGACTCAGTGAGTGTGTCACGTGAGTCTTTGGTAGTTCTTTTTGTAAAAGAGCTATTTGTTCCCAGAGCAGTTTCTGCTTTATTGTTGCATCTGTGTCATCTTTGTAACCGTTTTGAATCCATGTCTGCAAATCGTTGTTATATGATTTGACGCAGTAATATGAATCTGACACTATAAGTGTCGGGAATTCGCGATTCGCATTGTCTAGCGCCATTTTCAATGCTAATATTTCAGTTTGTTGTTCTGAATTAGTTTCTACTGAGTGTGTTTTTGTTAATAGAGGTCTTAGTTTACCTCCGCGCCACACTTCTTTTGTAATCCCACATGTGGGGTTGTATGCTTGTTCTCCCCAAACGGGGGGTTGAGCATGTCCGTCTGTATAAATTACACAGGTGTAATGTCATAAAGGCAAAATATCGATTGGCAGAGGGAATGTTCTTTCATATTCTAGATTTTTTAATTCCTCTAGTTCTGGATCAAAGTAGTAGTATACTTTGTCCGTTGTGATTGAATTCACCCATTGTATCCATTCCGGATTCAATGTTGTTGTTGGTAAATTACATGGTGTTGTTAATGCCTCAAAGGCTGATTCAGCTGTTCTGACTGTGATGTGTCTACCGTCTGCTTGATCTTTTTCTCTAGCTATTGCGGTTTGAACTGCATGAACAATTTTTTCTTTAATGCTGAATTTCTGTTCAGCTTCTGTGTACAAGTGTGATTTGAATGCAATTGGTACCTTTTCTCCCTCATTAGAGGTCAGGTATGTAAATCCGCATCTCCCTGGGATGACTCGGATCACAAGATTGCGTGTGTTATCACGTGTTTCTAATTTTGTTTTAATTAGCATGTCTGTTTGTAAGGATCTCAATATTTCTGTGTGTATTTGAGTCCAATTAGATCTTTTAAAATCTGGTTTTATTAGATCATAAAGGGGTTTGACCCTTTCTGCGTAATTTGCAATATATGTTCTTCCGAAATTTAGGAAGCCTAGAATTGACTGTAGGTTTTTTAGTGTTCTAGGTGCTTGGAGTACGGCACATTTTTCTAGAAAATTGTCAGCCAGGCTTTTGCCTTCACTTGATAATTCATATCCTAAGAACAGGACTGTCAGATGGGCAATTCTGGATTTTTTAAAGTTGAATTTGTAACCCTCTGCTGCGAACCCAAGTATTATGGTGTTCACTCTCTTCAAGTGAGTCTCCAAGTCATCATCTGTTAAGTATATGTCGTCGACATATGATAATGCTTCGTCGTCATATATTTGTAGTAATTCTGTTACACTCGCTGAGAATACTCCCGGGCTGTTCTTGTACCCCTGGGCTAACCGACAGAATTGTTTTTGAGTGCCATTTATTGAGAACGCAGACAAATATCTGCTCTCTGGTGCTATGTTTTGACAAAAGAATCCATTAGAGATGTCTAAGGTTGTTTTGTATTTTTTGCGCACTATGTTATTCATTAGTGCAGCACTATGTGAGTTTTGCACTGCAAAAGTTTTGCAACATGAGTTAAGGTGTCGGTAATCCAAAACTAGACGGTATGAATTGTCTGGTTTGGAGACCGGAAACAAAGGGTTGTTCATTTGTGAGGTGCAAGTTTCAATCACCCCCTGGTATTCTAGCTGATCTAGAATTTCTTTTACCTGTTTTTTTGCTTCTTGCTTAATTGGGTACTGCCTTTGTGCAGTAGGTTGTGATTTTAACTGGATTTTGTGAGGAGGAGAGTCCTCATCCCATCCTACGTGATTTTTATATAAAGCAGGAGCTAGAGCTACTGCCCACTTTCTAGCAAGTGTGTATTTTTTATGAATTGGGATGTGGTTTGAGAAGGCAGGCATATTTACTTCTTCGCCATGAGGGCACTCGCTGACAAATTCTGGTGGCCAGTCTTTTTCAGCTAGAAGGATGTCATAGCCCTTGGAGAGATTATCCCAAAATAGTCCCCTTATTTTTCTAGTCTTATCTCCCTCTATACGTAATGTTATTTCGTATATTTTGTGAGGTTTGCTAACTCTTGTGTCTGCAGTTTCCACTTGAAGATATTCATTCGTGTCCACTGTCTCCAGATGATTCATAAGGACTTTGCGAGCTATGCTCACTTCTGCTGCGCTGTCTAGCATTGTCTGAGCCCATTCTCCGTTTTTCAGTTGTGTCCTCAGTATTCTCGGCATTGTTAACTACCTTGATACTGGCTACCTTCTTTTTTGGAAATTGTAATTTCTTTTTTAGCTGAGCAGGTTCCTTGTCTTTGGACTTGGCGTGCTCTTCTCTTTGTTCTGATCGTCCTCTTCTTTCCGATTTCTGCGAGGAAGTCTGAAAAGATTGAGAGGGACGTGTATCAATGTCTTGATATCTATCAGGTTTCTTTATATTATCCCTATTTCTAAGGTTATATCTTTTCCCAGAGGGGTCACTCTGGGGTGACCTGTGTCTTTGGTTCGGAGATTTTTCTCTTCGCCTTGGAGACCTGCCTCTGGACTGGAATTTCTTTTCTTTAGGATTGGATTGTTTGTTTCCATCCCAGCTCTTTTTCTGTGATGTTGAATTATTATTAAAAAATATTTTTTCAGGACTTTCAATCAGTTGTGGTTTTACTGGTATTCCACCTAAACTATCTCTACCTAGTTCCTCATAGGATTTTTCTATGATTCTGGCAATTTCAGCTGGTTGGTCTGCTATATCTGTCTCCTTTAACCTCTGGCAGATCGCCACGTTTGCTGCTTCTCCCTTTATGTTGGCTAATAATATAGCTGAGACCTGCTTGAAGTCTTTTAGTAATTTCATACCAAGAGTTAAAGCGGGTTCTGGACTATATTCGTCTTGAATTTGTTTTAGCACATCTGGTATTACCGAAATGGATGGAACACCGTGCGTTTTTGTGTAAATGGAGTTTATAAACAGGGGGTTATACCCAATCAAAGTCACTGGGACCTGGGTTCGATAGGAAATGAGAGGAAAGGGTCCCAGTATATAGGGGGAACAATTAAATACACTTCAAGTGAATTAATCAAACACAATTATTGTGATCCACACGATTTTATTTCAAAGTGGGATCCAGTATATTGAATATACATAACATCAAATGTAATCAACTGTATTAAAGTCATACAGTGCCCCAAGGAGGGAAGGGGGAAGTGATAGTGAAAGGGTAAAGGGAGTGATGGGATAATTGTGACAGTAAAATCAGTACTTCAAAAAACCAATACACGCTATAATTGGTATAGCAACAACTGCCATCAGACATGGCTACATTATTTGTAGAGAGGCATACGGCACATGGTATAATGAATATACGAAATCTTGGCGTGGGGTTGCCAGTAATAAAATGTCGACGTTTCGACCCTCTGTGGTTGCAGGGTACTTTAACCTTGCTGTGGGGTCTTCATCAGGACGAGGGGGTGGGGCAAGAGACCTATTAAAGGTATAATGAATTCAAATTAGAGGGATATTACTAATGCCTCTAAATATCACAAGGGTAGAAATGGACAAACGTGGTATCAAAACAATTAAATAATTAGATAGTCGATTGCATTAATAATTATTTTGTGTTTCAGCAAGTCCGAGACACAGAGAAAACTAATGGCTTAGTTTAAAAGTTGAAAATAGGGCGCCTGGGTAGGGAAACCAGCAGAGTACAGGGTGGCCCACCACTAGCACGTAGCACGCAATTGAAAGGAATACTACTGAACATTAAGGGAAAATTTGTGAGAGTAAAGGCTATCAATAAGCGTGATTCAAAATTAAATAGCCATAAAAATAGAATTAAAGAACATACCACAGAGTCAAGAGTCCTACGTGTGGTCTTTGATTGCAAGTAGAAAATAATGAAGCTGCATCTGGAATGATGAGCATGCATTGATTACTTGTCTGTGTTGGAAAAAACGCTTGAGTGAATTACAGCATTGTCCGGTTGGGGACAGTAAAACGGGGCTTACCGGTAGTTGTGTCCTGTTGAGTTTCAGGATGCGGTAATTTCAAAATCAGCCGGGATTAATCCGCGGTAGGTTTGCTAGGGCAAAAATATAAAGGAATCATAAGGTGAACAGGCCAAAACGCCGTAGTGTAAGGCGGGAAGGACGTTTGGAGCGGAAAAATACTCACTCGGTCAATGTGAATCAAGTGCTCCGTACGGGGGCAGCCAGTCAATGCTGCGTTTCCGCGTTAGGTGGTGAAGTCATGGTAACCGATCACGTGGTGATCATGATGGAGCTCGAAGAAAGACTAACGGGCTCGCCTAGTATGGGACAGGCGCTCGCTATTGTTGTTGGATACAACGGGATTCTTATTGGGCATGCATATTTGATATCCAAATGATAAATAATTCGGATATTGTTTTGAAATACAAGTAAATGTGGAAACGATAAAAATAATAAAAAAACAATAAAAAAACGCTCGTTTTACAATTGGCACATTAATGAATGCTAAGCGTACCTCTCTGACATGAGGGTAAGGCAAGGCAATGAGAGAATCAGCAATTACAGTTACAAATTATTTGGAGACACAATAATACAAGAAGTGGTGTACATATCAAACATAAAGGTAAGCCCGCATGTAAGTATCCATAAGTCAGAGACACAGTATTTCAGACAATGGTGTATCTCTCAAACATGAGGGTGAGGCCAGAATTTGAGTGTCCACATGTAATTAAATAGAAAAACACAGCATATTAAAGGAATGGTGTACTGATGAATTCAATGGTGGAATCATTAAACAGAGCGCACAAGCCCGTCATGGTAGTGTGGCCAATTGGGAAAATGAGCTATCTAGTTCATTCAGACCAGATTCAATTGAATTAAAAAAGTAAATCCATTTCAATTCTCGGGTATTTAGAATGTCCGAGATGTTGCCACCTCGTGGTCCCAAGGTTGCTTTTTCGATGACCAACCATTGTAAGCTCTCTGGAGGATGGGAATTCAGCTTGAAGTGTTCTACTAGGGGTGCGCCCTGAACATCACATCGAATTCGGCTCATGTGCCGTAGTATCCTGGATTTTATTTTTTGCTGGGTTTGTCCAATGTAGATTTTGTCGCAAGGAAGTGTATTTAATTGTTCCCCCTATATACTGGGACCCTTTCCTCTCATTTCCTATCGAACCCAGGTCCCAGTGACTTTGATTGGGTATAACCCCCTGTTTATAAACTACTTCGAGCAGACGCTGGTCTGCGAGGTTCCTTCCTTCCCCCTCATCCCTGCCTTTTTCAAATTTATTTTGAAATTCACAATATGGTAGAAAGAGAACTTTTGTCCTACTCGGAGGACTACATTGACAAACTGCTTGAGAATCCTGATAATATCTTTTTTCAATCTGAGATTCCTTCAATTGATTTTTCACTCAAGGATAAAATCTCCCGCCTTGAGCGCCTGGAGAAGAAACTTGTACGGACACGGTGGCATGGCCACTTGCTCACCAAGTATCTTAAAGAGAACATAATTCCGGTTGGACTTCAAATCAAAATTGAACCGGCTATCTTTATTGAAGTTCCTAAATTCAGAGAAGGATTTAGCCATATCTCCAATAATATCTCTCGCCACTGGATGGTGTTAGGCGTTGAAACGGCTGCTGATCAAGTACAACAACTCACTGCTGAAATCAGTGCATTGAAAGCTGAAATAACCGCTGATACCAACTTCGCCAGCGCCAAGGACACCCTCACCAATCTACAAGCCACACTCAATGACTTTGACCTAACAACTCAAAACCGCAAACTTGAGAAATTGGCACGGGATATTCGTCTTTACGACAAAAAAAAGACTTATCCATACTTACAGGACGATTATTACCGTCAAGACACACAGGGTCGTTTCACCAACAGAGGCCGTGGGAGCTACCGAGGAAGACGGAACTATCCAACATTCTCTGACTCGTCCTACAGTTCTGAAGGAGAACAAGAATCATCTGGTCCTAATTATCAATACCAATACTTCGATTACAACTACCCACCCCAGCAATTCCCGCCTTTTTTAGGACAGGGTCGGGGTTCTTGGCGACCTCCACGAGGAAGAGGCAATTCATGGCCCCGCGGGCAGAACCAACGTGGCTCCCAGCAGAACCACAACTGGGATGCAGGACGAGGCCAATCTTCCAAACAAGTTCGGTTCCAACCAGAACAGCACGGCGAGCGAGTTACTCGCAACAAGACCTACCGGTGGTAGAATCAAGAGTACCGGTTGAAACCCTAAATCCTGTGGTCAATATTTCCAACCAGCAACTTGCCGATGCCGAACTACAAGTACTAAGCAAAGGACTATCGTATGTTCCCACGTACAATCCAGACAATTTCACAATCAGAACAGAACTATACAAATTCTTCCGAAAGATTCGACTCAAGTACTTCTTCAGTAACACGGAAGCGAAGCTCAAGTCATCTGTTACAGGCCTTCGACCTCCCTCAACATTTGTTCCGTATGCTAACAATATGTCCAATCAAATTCTAGCCTATGAAGCCGTTGTCTGGCGGGATGTACAACAAGTTCTCCAAGACAAGACTTTTGTTCGGTACAACACCAGCAAACTCCAAAAAACATCTTTACAGTCATTGGCCAATAACCATGAAATCGTGATCAAGCCAGCCGACAAAGGTGGGGCTATTGTCATACAAGATTTATCTGCATATAAATCTGAGATTCTACGTCAACTTCAGGACGACAAATGTTACCAACTATTGAGGTCGGACCCCACCCGATCCGTCGCAACAGAGATCCTAGAAGTCACCCAGGAAGGTCTCAGTTTAGGCTTCCTGTCTGAGAATGAATTCCACTTTTTGAACAACAAACACCCCCGCCTGGCAACACTATATACTTTGCCCAAACTCCACAAAAACATGGATAACCCTCCTGGACGCCCAATTGTTTCTGGCTGCGGCTCTATATTGGAACCACTAGGGAAATATATTGACTTTTTCATCAAGCCACTTGCGGAGGCCACTCCATCATACCTCAGAGACACAATGCATACTATAAATATAATTGAGAATATTCCCTATGATCCATTGATCCAAAGACTAGCAACATGCGATGTAATTTTCCTCTATACTTGCATCCCCCAACAGGAGGCTCTCACAGTGATAGCAAGAAGCCTTCAGAAACGCCCGGCACCTGTCCAAGTACCCTCGGAGTTCATTGTAGCCTTGCTCAAGATCGCCATGACCCGCAATTTCTTTTTGTTCGACAATAAATTCTATCTACAAACCTCGGGCGTAGCCATGGGTGCTCCCTTTGCTCCTGATGTAGCCATTTTGTATATGGCAGCGTTTGAAGAAGATACCATCCTCAATCAATCGAACCCATTCAGAGACCAGATCGGCCTCTGGATGCGGTACATCGATGACATCCTAATGATCTGGAACGGTAGTCATGACCAATTAAACATTTTCTTTACCTGGCTCAATCAACAATCAGAATATGTCAAGTTTACCATCCAATCCGACAGTAACACCATTGACTTTCTTGATGTCACCATTTATCACGAGTCTGGCAGACTCTGCACGAAACTAAACCGGAAAACATCTGAGAGGAATTCCCTGTTGGCTTACAACAGTCATCATCCCCGTGCCCTTCGGGATAACTTGCCATTTGGGCAATTTCTGAGGATCCGGAGGAATTGCTCAAACAAAGACGATTATTTTTCTGAGTCACAGGATCTTTCAAACCGTCTGCAAAATCGGGGATACCCAAGACGTCTGATCAAAAAAGCCCGCAAAAGGGCTTGGTTCTATCCTCGTGAAGAACTATTAATACCTAAAGACAGAACCAACCAGGATGAGAGCCGTATTGTCTGTGTTACAACTTTCAATACTAAAAGTAACAGTATCAAGCAAATCATCAATAAGCATTGGCATCTGGTATCTGATCAAATAAAACAACCTGAAACACCACTACATGCTTTTAAGAAAGCTAAGAGCATTAAGGACTATGTGGTCAGTTCATTTTTATCTCCTGAGACCCAACCCACTATCAATACCATGTGGAACTTACCACCTGTCATTGGTCATTTCAAATGCGGCCAATGTAAGGCTTGCGACTCTACTATCCAGACCAAGGAATTTGTATATCTCCACCTCACCGTCAAACTCAAATCCTTTAGCAACTGCAATTCTAACAACATCATCTACGCTATTGTATGTCCTTGCGACAAAATCTACATTGGACAAACCCAGCAAAAAATAAAATCCAGGATACTACAGCACATGAGCCGAATTCGATGTGATGTTCAGGGCGCACCACTAGTAGAACACTTCAAGCTGAATTCCCATCCTCCAGAGAGCTTACAATGGTTGGTCATCGAAAAAGCAACCTTGGGACCACGAGGTGGCAACATCTCGGACATTCTAAATACCCGAGAATTGAAATGGATTTACTTTTTTAATTCAATTGAATCTGGTCTGATAAACTAGATAGCTCATTTTCCCAATTGGCCACACTACCATGACGGGCTTGTGCGCTCTGTTTAATGATTCCACCATTGAATTCATCAGTACACCATTCCTTTAATATGCTGTGTTTTTCTATTTAATTACATGTGGTCACTCAAATTCTGGCCTCACCCTCATGTTTGAGAGATACACCATTGTCTGAAATACTGTGTCTCTGACTTATGGATACTTACATGCGGGCTTACCTTTATGTTTGATATGTACACCACTTCTTGTATTATTGTGTCTCCAAATAATTTGTAACTGTAATTGCTGATTCTCTCATTGCCTGGCCTTACCCTCATGTCAGAGAGGTACGCTTAGCATTCATTAATGTGCCAATTGTAAAACGAGCGTTTTTTTTATTGTTTTTTTATTATTTTTATCGTTTCCACATTTACTTGTATTTCAAAACAATATCCGAATTATTTATCATTTGGATATCAAATATGCATGCCCAATAAGAATCCCGTTGTATCCAACAACAATAGCGAGCGCCTGTCCCATACTAGGCGAGCCCGTTAGTCTTTCTTCGAGCTCCATCATGATCACCACGTGATCGGTTACCATGACTTCACCACCTAACGCGGAAACGCAGCATTGACTGGCTGCCCCCGTACGGAGCACTTGATTCACATTGACCGAGTGAGTATTTTTCCGCTCCAAACGTCCTTCCCGCCTTACACTACGGCGTTTTGGCCTGTTCACCTTATGATTCCTTTATATTTTTGCCCTAGCAAACCTACCGCGGATTAATCCCGGCTGATTTTGAAATTACCGCATCCTGAAACTCAACAGGACACAACTACCGGTAAGCCCCGTTTTACTGTCCCCAACCGGACAATGCTGTAATTCACTCAAGCGTTTTTTCCAACACAGACAAGTAATCAATGCATGCTCATCATTCCAGATGCAGCTTCATTATTTTCTACTTGCAATCAAAGACCACACGTAGGACTCTTGACTCTGTGGTATGTTCTTTAATTCTATTTTTATGGCTATTTAATTTTGAATCACGCTTATTTATAGCCTTTACTCTCACAAATTTTCCCTTAATGTTCAGTAGTATTCCTTTCAATTGCGTGCTACGTGGTAGTGGTGGGCCACCCTGTACTCTGCTCGTTTCCCTACCCAGGCGCCCTATTTTCAACTTTTAAACTAAGCCATTCGTTTTCTCTGTGTCTCGGACTTGCTGAAACACAAAATAATTATTAATGCAATCGACTATCTAATTATTTAATTGTTTTGATACCACGTTTGTCCATTTCTACCCTTGTGATATTTAGAGGCATTAGTAATATCCCTCTAATTTGAATTCATTATACCTTTAATAGGTCTCTTGCCCCACCCCCTCGTCCTGATGAAGACCCCACAGCAAGGTTAAAGTACCCTGCAACCACAGAGGGTCGAAACGTCGACATTTTATTACTGGCAACCCCACGCCAAGATTTCGTATATTCATTATACCATGTGCCGTATGCCTCTCTACAAATAATGTAGCCATGTCTGATGGCAGTTGTTACCAATTATAGCGTGTATTGGTTTTTTGAAGTACTGATTTTACTGTCACAATTATCCCATCACTCCCTTTACCCTTTCACTATCACTTCCCCCTTCCCTCCTTGGGGCACTGTATGACTTTAATACAGTTGATTACATTTGATGTTATGTATATTCAATATACTGGATCCCACTTTGAAATAAAATCGTGTGGATCACAATAATTGTGTTTGATTAATTCACTTGAAGTGTATTTAATTGTTCCCCCTATATACTGGGACCCTTTCCTCTCATTTCCTTTGTGTAAATGGAAGCAAAGACTGTACCCCAAGTGTCACAGTCCTCAATGTGTGGTGCGATTCCCATTGGAAGACAGATAGTCAGAATCCTGTGTTTTTCTAACGGGGTGGTGTCAGGAAACACCGCCTCTATTTGGGTTATTTTCTGTGCCAACCAGAATGGTATTTGTTCCCGTTTAGCTGGTACTTTACCTAGGCAGGACTGTATGTTCTGTGGTGTAATTTTATTTGTGTTCCCCTGGTGAGGGGTCAGCTGTGGAATTTTAATTGCTGGCTGAATTGTAGAAGTCCGCATCACATACTGGACTAATTGTCTATGTATTTTTATTAATTGTTTTAGCTGTGTTAAAAGGTTTGCTGCAGACATCCCGTCGATGTCTGGATGTGGTGTGTATCCGGCTAGGACCGCCCACGTTGCTCCTGGTCTACCTAAGGGACCGAGCCTGGTGATGTGATTATTATGTTTTAGGGCGCCATCAAATAAGAGCAGGTGCTCTTGAAATTTGAGTGGTACTTCCACCTCCTCGAAAGGAGTGTACGTTTCAGGAGGTTCCTCTATTTTGTAATAGTGGAAGTACTTTGTTACAGCATTTGCTGCAGGAAAATTTATCCATGAATAGTATACCTCTGTCTGCCGATATTCGTGTGCCTCAATTACGAATATGACTGTACCACCTCTAGGTGTCAGTCCATTTTCTATAAGTTTTAAAGTTATAGATTTCCTTTTAATGACCGGGATGAGTATTATATCCGGGTCTGCGTCTTGCAGTGCAGTATCAGCTGCTGCGAGTTCAGTTGCTAATCTAACTGCCTCTCTTTCATCATCACTGTCTACCATTTTACCGACAGGATGGTTACTTTGTTTGTTTGCAGATCAGGTTTCTTATGGAAACAAAGATTAGATGCACAATATTTTGGAACGGTTTATCCTTCAACGTTGACTAAACCAAGTACCATGCATAGGAGTTTCCTCCTGCGATGTTTGGCGGATATTACCTTTCACCCACTCCAGACGTCTTTGGAGTATTATGGGAAAAAGGGGTCTGAGTGAGAAAGCACGACTGAGTTACTTTAAATGTCTTACGTTAGTTTTATCGCCCTTTCCAAACGCGTTGGGCGCCATGTAGTGTAGTTCCTATTATCCCAATAGGCTCTGCGCATTGGAATAATACCTTCAATAGTATAGGCCTAGACCAGACGTTAACTAGGTCTACTACTGTCGATATTAGACTTAAAGTTTTGGGTTTGCCAGCTAGCTCAGAGTTCACTAGAAACTTTCTCGAATGTTCAGGAAGGAATTAACTTCCCTAATTAGACAAGAAGGGATTTAGTTTCTGACAACCATAGAACATGACAACTTTGCTCTCCCCTAATCAAGAGTGTATCTCGAGAGTCGTGTGAACAAAAGGCAGTTTATTTTACTCAGTCAGTACGTGCATTCTTAGTCTCATCAGATTGTAGAGAAAAGGAAGAGAGGGGCGTGTTCAATAAAAGATGTTATTTATTGATCAGTCTCTTTTCTCGTACAAGAGAAATGGATCGATATTATTGCAATACTTATCGTTAAGTAAAGTGCATACATTAAAAGCAGAAGTATAAAATAATACTGTAAAAACATTGATATGGTTTCTAAGCCATATGAAGGTTTAAAATGAATAAAATATATTACATACACATATACATTTGACTAAACGTACTCAACTGGTGTTTCTAGATACGCCTACCCCGTGTACCTGACCTGAGCCTAATACGTGGGCGGGAATAGAAAGTTACAGTTTAAGTTAAGTTTGTTTTTGCCAATTGACTGACTAAAGAATTCTCTGTGAGGGGTTATTCAGTTCTGTACCTGGAAGTTAGGATGAATGAGGGATGGTATCTCTCTCTCTCTGCTCTCGATATTCCAGGCTGCCTGCGAGGGCTACCGGGAAACGCCGGTGCTGGATTTCTCGGCAGGAGAAAGCAGCGCGTCTCGTTCTCAGCGCGTCAGGAAGGCGGGGCTGTGCCAGCGGGGTCTGCTCTGCTCTGGGCTTCGGCAAGTATGGCTGCTCCGTCTCGTCACCACCGCGTGTGTTTGCATAGGGCAATATCGGTAATATTTATACCTTTAAGGTGCTGAGATTGACGTAAGGATGGACATAGATACGTCAATAAGGATGTCATACGACCAGGTCGTTAGCACATTCTTTTGCTGATGTTCTTGGTGAAATCAAAACAATGGCCGCAGGGGTTTTTCCCAGGTTGTCATAGGTTTGATTTGTTATGAGAACTCCGTATGCCTTATCAGGGGCTGGAGGAATATCGCTTGTCTAATTAGATCGCAAGCGTTATGACCTAATCAGATAACACGTTCCTGTGCCGTAGTGTGGCTTCGTCAGATAACGGTATCTGCATCATGGGGGTTTGCTGCCTCATGGGCTGACTGCTAGTTAACTTGTTGGTTTGTTAACCAGAATAGGGTCAGGAATAGGGGGATCGATTCAGAACCTATAGGAATACATCACACCATTCTACAACTTATTGTGTATATGTTATCTTGTGTAGGCTCTCAATAGTTACCCACCCAATGAACAATGCTCCAGTTAAGAATCTTTAGTAAAATCTTATGATGGTACCACAGTTGGAGTCTTGTGCTTTGATAAACCTGAAGTGTACTTGCCTGTGTACCCAATTCATATCATGGCGTGTGTATCCAAATTGCAAATCTGCCTTAAGACCCTTAACGTGGCACTGTATGTGTGGAAATGCACTATTTTCTTTGTCGCTGCACACACCCGCGGTCTGGTTCCTGGCGCACATTGCCATGGCGGCAGTGCACAGAGACCCTGCACTGCTGCACACAGAGGAAAAAAACTTTGAGGGAACATCGCTCGACATATATTGGGCATAATACAGACCAGTAAACGCCTGTTTTTTAACCTGGATTATTGGAAGTTAGTCTTTGCTCAGGGATATTTCTATAAGGCGCTAAGGAATGAATCAGGGTGGTTTACTGGCCTCCCTCACAAAGCACAGCTGTGCTTTTTATTGATCTACAGAGAGAAACACAGCCCTGATGAAGCTGTTAAATCTGAGGAAACACATGTTGGCTACTGGAATGAATTTGATGCTCTGAGAACACTGACAATGATCTATAAATAAAAGTTCCCTGGAATCCAAGTTTTGGGTCACTATAACTTTCATGTGGAAATTGGAATTACTCATGAATACACTTTTGATGGACATAAAATTGTGAAAAACTCCAAATATATAACCTGTACATAGTGTGTGCCGTAGGGCTTGTTTGACTATGTTCAGGACCCCCATTTAGGGTGTCTGATTGGGAGTGCAGGGTAAACACTCCACTCTGGTGTGCACAACTTTCTAATTTTCAATTTAAAATACTGTGTTAAACTGCCAGGTGAGCGTCATTGAGAGATCCCGTTTTTACCCCCGGTATCTGGATGTATGATAAACTAACCATCAAACTTCAAATCCTTGTTTAAAATAACCCAGAATTATTCTAATCCCCTCATCTTCGATCTGTAGCACTCCAACCACACATCTTTGGCTTGATTCCTAGTCAAAGCAGATAGCAGGGTTCTGTTTCATGCACCAGACTATCTTGTCAAACTTACCAGAGCAGAAAGTGGTATTCCACAACCCACTGGCATTTTGGAGGGCTCTGTCCTACCACCACTTTAATGGGACTACTTCTTTCAAAGTTCAACTCTCTAGCTACCTCTCCAGTCCCATCTGAGGCTCAAAACTAACTTTATGAAGTTTTAGAAAGGAGTTAAATACACACCTGGGCCATATTATGGAAAGTGCCCCGAGGGTGCATCAGGCATGTGCGCCTGCTTTGTGCGTCCCCAGGGCACATTGGTATAACAGAAACAGATGCTTGTGTGGCCCTTTCTATAATAGAGATAGCACTGGTACACATATAGCGCCAGCGCTATCACCATAGGGTGTTCCCTCATTTGCATGGGGGCATGGCCCGATGCAAACGAGGGAATCTCTTGCCTCTGTGCCTGTGCTGTATTATAGGTGCAGGCACAGAAGTAAATAGACTCTCCTGAGGTGCACTAATAGTGCACGGCCTAAAAGGTTGCACACTGTCAATGAGCCCCCTGATAGCAGCCCTCTGTAGGGATGAACATCCCCTTGCAGGCGGGTGCAGTCACTCACTGCACCCGTCATCAAGGGGATCTCTCACCCCTTTTAAAAGTGCAGGTGAGTTGCTACCTGCACAGAGAAAAATGGAGCAGTTGCTTCAAAGACTCTCCATATTTCATTTGAATGTGCCCCAAGGCAGCACGACTTTGCACCTGCCACGAGGACAGCGCACTCATTGTTAGCGCAAAATGCACCTTTTGAAAGGTTTACCCGGTGCTTACAAAGAAAATGAGCCACATTGTATAATATTTCCTCTGGTGAGATTTGACAATGACCTACCATAACCCAAAATATCCCAATGCTTTTATTCTAATGCCTTAATCAGGCACTTCCCTGCCCCTATTAAAGCTCTGAATTAGTTTACTGGTTCTGCTCCTACTGTTGTAACTACACCACTATAGCTGATGCTACTACTATCGTTCAGTCTATTACTATGACACTAGTAGTGGTGCAATTAATGAAATCTCTGGAAAGTAAAAAAAAAAAAATGCAGCCTTTTATTTGCACCTTTGATGCTTCCTCTTGATTGGGGTTAAAAGCAGCTCACAAAACAGAAAATGGGAAAACAAGGATAGTCTGGGTTCAAAATGCATACAAAAACACAGACGATTAAAAGAGTTTTCCAGAGAAAACTCGACTTTAATTAAAACGTTAATTAGGATCAAAACATTTTATTTTTTTAAATTGTAGAACATTTTAAATGATGAAGCAGGGTTTTGCGTAAATAAAACCTGTTCGGATTGAACCCTCAGTAACATATATTAACAGTGTGCTGTGAAGATTTTTATTAATAAATACTAAAATAAGGGAAAATGCTTTTGCGTATGGGTAAAACTAATGAGTGAGCTAATGCATGAAAACTAGGCTGCAGTTGCTTATGGCTTTGAGAAAATAATAAAAAGACTAATGCTGCTTTTGTGCACGTTAATAATATTCTGCTAGGAATAATACGGGTTGTTCAAGGGTTAGTGCGATGCTGGGATGGTGCACAATGAAATTACATTTCATGAAAATAATAAGTGTTTTGTTTGATTCTTGTAGAAAGTACAAGCATGGGCCTACTTTCCTGCATGCCAGATTGGGGTTAGCTTTGATAGAAGAAAAATACAAGAATAGAAATGGGTTTTGCATAAGGAGAGAACGCAAAAGCATGAACCAACCTTCATGGTGTGCTGACTGACTGCCAAGCTTCGGAAGACATTTTTTGATAAGCAAGTGGAAGCGATGCAACTGCCTCATGAGATGGACGAGACCAAGAAAGAACGCATGAAAGACTTGATACATTTGATACATGTAATACTCTTCAGGAAATATGTGCTGTGTTTGTGTTCAAAATTGTTTCCTGGGTAGAATCTGTCTCCCATACACTATTTTGATAGGTATCCTAAACACTACGTCATAGAGTACCTGTAACAAACACAATCATGGCAGAGAACTTCGGCCTCAGTTACTCTATAGAAGAAATTGACGCAATACTTGCCAGACCACCGCTCTTAGTAGACAGTAACCTGACTCAAACCCTGGCCAACACCAATGAATGGGACGAACTATCTGAACTAAAAAAAGAACAGGTCAGAACAGCAGTCCATGGGATCATCATGACCGAGTACCTCAGGGTCAATGCGGCACCCAGAGGCCTCTGGGTGACCAATACACCACGTATTTTTCTCAAAGACCTAGCATTCCGCAAGGACTGGTCTGCGATATCGTGGAAATGCACCAGAGACTATCTGGTGCTCATCATTAAGACGGCCACCAAATTAACAGATGAACTGACCATTAAAATACAAGTGATCGAATCCAAACTAAACAATATGGTACATATCACTGTCTTTAAGAAAAAGTTGGACGAAATAAACAAAGAGATGAGTGACACACAACAGTTCCTCACACAGTCCAAATTACAAAAACTAGCCAAAGAATTGAAAAAATTCTCTATTGAACGGATTCATCCATATAGTAGCAAAGACTTCAGGAGTAATGACAATGCTTCCAACTACGGCTCCAATAGTCGCTCGTCAGGAGATGGCAATGACTCCAGTGGGGAAGAATACCCCAACTTTATAAGGAGAGGAAATCAGAACAGAAAGGGCAATCGCAGAGGACGCCAGATGTGGCCACATTACCAGATGGGCCCTCCAGGAATTCCATTCCAACAGTTTAATCCCCATTTCCAAGGGTGGATGAACCCGTTTTTCCAAGGGCCACCACCGATGACACATCAGCCTCAGCACCAATCAGGACAAAATTTCAATCAACGACTTCCTTTTTTAGGGGGAGGCCATGCTCCCCAGAGACAAAGACAAAGAAGAGTAACATGGTCAGACCAGACACGACAGGTAGAGACCAGGAGTGTCACGAAAGCGAAGGCAGGACCGAGTACAACTCCCTCATCGTCAACCTAACAAATAAAGTACTGTCTCCCGACCAAATAAAGGTCCTGAACAAAGGCTTGGGCTATGTACCAACACCAAGTCTAGACACCTTCAAGACAAAATGCGAAATATCAGAATTCTGCCGAAAATTAAAACTGAAGGCCTTCTTCAAAGATCAAGCACTGCCGATAGCAGATGGAGATACATCATTAAGACACAAATCAAAATGTTGTCCCCTGAATTCTATGTCAGGACGGAGGCGAGGATTATGCAGTCCTTTCTTCTCTTTATTTAAATAGCAAGTTCAAAGTAACATCACCAAAAAAAATTTATATAAACCACAACTCCCATGAGCACATGGGGCACAGTGTCCATAGTAACCATCATCCAATGGCGATGTCGTCCGCCGTATATCTGGTGCTGACGTCCCTTCCGCTTCCTCTTTCTTCTCTGCTCGTCAGATAAGTCACTTCATTTATCTTTCTGACGTGTTGTGTGTTTGCTTCTGCGGTCTAGGTGCGCATTGCTTGCGCTGTTTCAGCGGTTACTGACGCGCGCCAGGCTTTGCTTGCGCGGGTCATTGCCGCCTCATCGCGGACCGTGTTAGGCACGCTCGCGCGCTTTCCCGGCTCTGTGGGGCGCCCCGGTGCTCCAGAGAGACTGCTTCTGCGTGTCGGCTCCGAGCGGGGTGGCGCACTGAGGCAGATTCATTCTGTCCTCACCAACCCTCGCCTGACACAGGCTTCGGTGCTTTCTTCGCACGCTTGTGCCCGACGCCATCTGGTGGCGGAAACGAGGTACTACACCTCAACTTTGACAGCTTGGCTGTCTGAGCACCGGCGAGGGAGCTGCCTTCTGGTATACATATATATAAGGTGTTAGGTGCTCTCACCCTCTTTTAGCATGGCTTCAGACCAGTCGAACCCCCCCATTCAGGAGGCGGAGGAACTTTGCCTCACACAACCCTTGCCGCCTGCGGTGGGCCGCGCGTTATCACAGGCCCTGGACTCGGTGCTCGCGCCGCTGAGGGATAGCGTGGACGCACTCGCCCAGAGCATCCCCGGGGTGTTTGGCTCTGCAGTGCCTGTGGACCGTGGACCCAAGGGCTCGCAGGGTGGGGGTAAAAAGACAGCTAAACGTCACGCAGGGCACCTGGAGGAGTTTGATCGTTTGAGGGACTCCTTCCGCAAGAGTGCGCGGATGTTGAAGCACGTACCCTGCCGGGAGGGACTTTACCCCGGAGATGATGGCGACGAGGTCGTCCAGGACACGGACCAGGAAGATGGTTTCCCCGTGGAGGGAGAGGGTGTTTCGGAGGAGGAGGTCTCCTCGGAGGATGAGGAGGGATATACGGGTAGGCCTTGGCGCCCGGCGTCCCACTCATCGGGATCTCAGGAAGGGGAGTACAGGACCTCTGATATGTTTGATCCGACAAGGATTTACCATCTTAGGTCCTCGGAGTGGATTCCTGATCCCAAAGTGGCGGCATACGCCGCAGGTAAAATTCGCCAACCCCTGGACAAGGAAGTTCGGACCCGTATGCGTGGAGAGTGCCCTCGCCCGAAGGCAGGGTGGCTGCTACTCCGGACATAGATGAGAAACTCTGCTCGCTCTTTGCAAAGTTCATGCGTGACTCTAAGAAAGGCATAGATCGCTCCGGGCGTAATTGTCAGGATAAGCTCTTGGACGCAGTAGGTCCAGTGACTCAGATCCTCCAGTTGGCCGAGAGGGCCAGGGAGTCGGGGACTACGCTATCCACGGTGGTCGTGGCAGGTTGGGCCCAGCGAGCCCTATGCTTCTTAGGTAATGCAAACTGCGCATTGGCGGCGGAGCGGAGGAGGTCTCTCCTCATTAAGATAGACCCTAAACTGGGGGATTTGGCCACGTCAGAAGCAGGGCCTATTGCACAGGGCAAGTTGTTTGGTGAACCGTTCATTAAAGAACTCAATAAATTCGTCACTACTTTTTCCGCTCTGGATAAGGCCTAGACATCCATCAAGAAGATTTTCCCGGGACGGGTTTTTGCAGGGGCTGGAAGAGGACGGGGTCGCTCCACTGGCCAACAGTCCCAGCAAGGCCCCAACAATAAGAATCAGCAACGTCGCAATAACGGCTGGAACGACGGCCGTCAGGGGTCCTTCTATCCCAGTAGAGGAAAAGGGCACGGCAGACGCTACCGAGGCGGAGCCAACGCCCCAGGAGGCCCATCCAGTGAGTGTTACCCTTTTTTCCCCGTCCGTCCTGGGGGGGAGGTTACGGGAGCATCTCCACAACTGGCGCAAGATCACTTCAGATCCTTGGGTTCTCCAAACGGTCCAGGGTTTCCGGATAGAGTTCTACGGTTCTCCCTGTCAAAGGGTTCGCCCTCACCAGTTGGTCTTTTCAGCAGAGGACAGGCTTCTGATCGGCTCGAGGTTGCGGATCTCCTCAGGAAGGGAGCGATCCGCAGGTCCCTACTTCACCCTTCGGGATTCTGGAGCAATATTTTCTTGTTCCAGAAGAAGGACAAAGGGTTCCGCCCAGTTATAAATTTGCGGGACTTCAACGAGTGGCTGGTTTACCGCCACTTCAAGATGGAGGGGATCCATCTCTTGCGCGATATTCTCCTCCAGGAAGATTGGATGGTGCGTCTGGACTTGAAGGACGCTTACCTCACGGTGCCCATTTTTCCGCCGCATCGGCGGTTTCTCCAGTTTCTCTGGGACAGAGTGGTCTTCAAGTTTCAAGCGCTTCCCTTCGGCCTCTCGTCGACCCCTTGGTGCTTTACGAAGCTCCTACGGCCGGTGGTGGAGACTCTCCGAGAGAGGGGCGTCCGATTGATCATATATCTAGACGATATACTTCTGTTGGATCAGTCGCTGACCAGTCTCCAGTCCAATTTGAACATGACTATTGCTCTACTTCAAGATCTGGGTTTTGTGATAAACGCACAGAAGTTGGAGCTTCTCCCGGCAACGCGGATTACCTTTCTGGGTTTTCTGATCGACTCAGAGACGGCCTCCCTCAGTCTTCCCCAGCAGAAAGTGACCAAAATCCGCAGGGAGCTCTCTCAGGTTCTGAGGAAGGACAGAATTTCCCTTTGTCAGTTAGCCCGTATTGTGGGCCTCCTCTTGTCCGCGATCCAAGCGATCTTCCCGGGCCCCCTTCATTACAGGGCCCTTCAACGGTTGAAGGCGCAGCACCTCCGGAAGGGGCTAACGTATTCCGAACTCATCTCGCTCACGGAGGAGACGAGGACGGAATTACATTGGTGGATCGAGCACATGAGTGCGTGGAACGGGAGAGTGATCTTCAGATCCAGTCCGGACCTGATCATCGAGTCGGATGCCAGCAGGTCGGGCTGGGGAGCGCGCTGTGGCGATGTAACAATGGGGGGCCGTTGGTCGGAGGAAGAACTCTATCTGCACATCAACTGCTTAGAGCTACTTGCGGGGTCCTTTGCGGTGAAGTCCCCGACTCACCATCAGGTGTCGTGCTGCATTCTGCTGCGCATGGACAATGTGTCAGCGGTGCAGTATATCAATCGCCTGGGGGGCCCTCGGTCTCGGGCCTTGGCGGAACTGACGAAGGACTTCTGGCACTACTGCCTGGAGAAGCAGATTTCGGTGACAGCGGAGTACCTTCCGGGGACACAGAATTCGATCGCGGACTGGCATTCCAGGAACCCCCGCGACTTCAGCGACTGGCGACTGGAACGATCAGTCTTTCAGGGTTTGATGGCCAGGTGGGGTCCATGCTCGGTGGATCTATTCGCGTCCAGGCTCAACTGGCAGCTCCCAAGGTTCGTGAGTTGGAGACCGGACCCGGAGGCGTCGTCGGTCGACGCGTTCCTGCAGGATTGGTCGCAGGAGCAGGCCTACGCGTTTCCCCCGTTTCTGATGATTCCGCGAGTAGCAGCCCAGGTTCGCCGACAGCACGCGTGCATGGTCCTGGTGACTCCCTTCTGGCGAGCCCAGGCGTGGTTCCCTCAGCTGCTGGAGCTTTCTTGGGATCGTCCGATTCGACTGCCCTTGTTCCCTTCGCTGCTCTCGGGTCCCCTGGGAGAACCGCACCCACTGGTGCTTCAAGAGACCTTATCCCTTATGGTGTGGAGGATTTCAGGGGATGCTGGCAAGACGGACGCCTTTCGGCGGACGCTGAGGTCCTCATTCGTCGCCGTCAAGAGGTATCGCTCGGCTTGGCAATGATGGCGTCGTTGGTGTCTGGGAAGCCACGCCGATCCTGTGGGGTCAGACGTTAGTCACATCCTGAATTTTTTGGCCGAGTTGGCGCAATCAGGGTTGGCCTATCGTTCCATTAACTCTTTCAGATCCGCCATTTCGGCGGGCCATTCCCTCATCAATGGGAAACCAGCGGGGGAGCACCCTTGGGTTTGCAAACTAATGAGAGGGGTTAGGCTGTCTAAACCCCCGGAACCCAGGTATGATTGCCTCTGGGATGTGAACATCATTCTGCGTTTTTTACGCTTATGGCCGGATAATCAACACCTTTCCAGGAAACAACTGTTGGCTAAGTTGGCGATCCTACTGTGTCTGGTCTCGTGTAAGTGAGTCTCAGACGTGAGAGCGTTGGATATTACGGCGCAGATGTACACTCCTAGGGAGTAACCTTCACGATCGCAAGGAGGACCAAGACTAATATCAGGTCGGTATCTTATCCGGAATTTCCAGATCAACCCAAACTTTGTGTGGTACGGTGCCTTAGGGCGTATGAGGAGATGACGACGGAATACCGCCCTCCGGGGGAACGCCAGCTCCTTATCGCCCTACAGAAACCTTTTAAGGCGGTTTCCTATCCATCCATCGCTAGGTGGGTCCGTTGGATCATGACCGAAGCGGGGGTGGATGTGACAAGATTTGGGGCTCACTCCACGAGGGGTGCAATGGCCTCTAAGGCAGTGCAGGTAGGTGGTAGATTGGAGGACATCATGAACGCAGCAGATTGGTCCTCCAAGTCCACGTTCAAAAAGTTTTATTTCAAACCCATCTATGGAGCTGCAGCATTTGTGGTGGATGAGCTTTAAACCTGCATAATCCTCGCCTCTGTCCTGACATAGAATGAAAAATTTCCTAGCTTACGTAACGGAAAGTTTCAATTCTATTAAGGACTAGGAGGCGAGGATTATCCCTCCCGAGACTTGGTGGTTTCGTCCCACCCTGGAGGCTACGTAAGCTCAGTAAGTAATGTCTTACAATATGGATTTGAAATATGTATTCTGTTTTGCTGCACTATATTGGTTGCATTCGGAATATGTTTTCTGTGCCAAACTATCCTTGACATGTTTCACAATGGTAATTTGTTGATGGTTGGGATGTATACTTCCTCGTTATGCTTCCTTCCATGGAGAAGAATTTGGATAACGGGGTGTCTTGTATTGGTTTAGGACAACACCAGAAGATGGACTGATGAGATGTTCTGAGACTGCTCCTCACAGAGAAGAAGAGGAAGCGGAAGGGACGTCAGCACCAGATATACGGCGGACGACATCGCCATTGGATGATGGTTACTATGGACACTGTGCCCCATGTGCTCATGGGAGTTGTGGTTTATATAATGTTTTTTTGGTGATGTTACTTTGAACTTGCTATTTAAATAAAGAGAAGAAAGGACTGCATAATCCTCGCCTCCTAGTCATTAATAGAATTGAACGTTTCCGTTACGTAAGCTAGGATATTTTTCATTCACAGGTACCTATAGAAATCATAACATATGAACAGGCTGTAATGAAGGAATTAGACAACTTGACTGAACATACAGCAAAACCCTTTCAGAACATAACCAAGTCAGAACAAAAGGCCCTGTACGAACTGAAAAACGATGACAAAATCGTGATCAAACCGGCAGACAAAGGGGGCGGGGTAGTCCTCCTCACAAGAGAAGGCTATCACCAACAATGTTCAGATCAGAAATTCTATCAGATCATAACAACTGATCCAACATCAAGGTTACAACGGACAATCGCCCTAATGGTAGAGGAGGCTGTAATCAACAATTGGATTTCAAAAAAAGAGAGGGAATTTTGGGTGACTAAGATACCTAGGACACCTTACTTTTACTCCCTACCAAAGACCCACAAAGCACGCCTCCCACCTCCGGGCAGACCCATTGTTTCCGGCATAGGGTCTGTCCTTGAACCTCTCTCCCAATTTGCCGATGAGTACCTCAAACCTCTCACACAAAAAACCCCAACCTACCTGAAAGATACTAGAGACCTTCTTAATCATTTGACACATGTAACCTACTCGGAAAGCACCATGATCCTTGTAGGGATGGACGTAGAAAGTCTCTACAGGAGTTTGCCACAAGAAAAGACCCTCAACACATTAGAGAGCTTACTCTTTGACATGGACTGGCATTATAAAACCCCTCGACATTTTGTCCTGGAGTGCTGCAGGCTTGCACTGACCGAAAATGATTTCGAGTATGAGACAACCATGTACAGACAATGTCACGGGACCTCAATGGGCAGCACATTTGCCCCAAGTGTAGCAGGGCTTTATGTCAGCAACTTCGAGAAAATGGTCGTCAATAACACAGACAATCCTTACCAACATCACATCCATTTTTGGAAGCGTTATATTGATGACATACTCCTCATTTGGGAAGGTGATATGGACAGTCTAATAAACTTTCCCACCTGGCTGAACGTACAGGATGAGTGGTTGAAATTCACATACACTGCTGATAAGAAAAGCATAGACTTTCTAGACATAACAGTTTATGTCAAGCATGACCACCTTCACACTAGGACTTTCTTTAAACCCACTGCCAAGAATAGTCTCCTGTCCTTCAACAGCTACCATCCACGCCCCCTGAGGGAGGAGTTGCAGCAAGACCAAAGACTACAAGTCCCAAGCAAATGACCTCTGCAAAAAGCTGGAGGCACGACAATACCCGAAAAAGGTGATCAGTAAATGCAAGAAAAGAGCAGGAATCAGAATCGGGAGGCTCTGTTAGAAACAACTACCAGAGCCCCAGAAGAAGATTTACTCACGTGTGTCACAACGTACAGCCCAGCCTCAAATAAAATAAAGAAAATAAATAAATAATAAACATTGGTTTATTTTGACCTCAGCAAGCAAGCATCTCCTGGCCCAAGCCGCGGTTTGCTAATAAACGAACTAGAAATCTGAAAGACCTCCTAGTCCATACGAGACCTAGTCCAACCACATCACAGAACCAGAGTACCCTATGGAAACTCCCGCCCATCAAAGGACATTTTCCATGGGGAACCTGCTCGGTCTGCCCATTAACCAGACCCACTAAAGAAATACAGCTCCTACCACATCTTAAATGGACATCGAGGAACCATACCAATTGCAACACAAGTCATATAATTTACATGATTACATGTCCATGTAATCTGAACAATATTGGCATGACGTGCAGAAAAGCAAAACAGAGAATCTGCGAGCACCGCAGTAATGTCAAATGTAGGAAAACAACGACTAAAATGGCCACGCACTATCTGGAACAAGGGCACACAGTGAATGACCTACGGATTATCCTTGAAACTCTGAAGACCAAGGACCACAATGCTGAACATATATTGTTCGAAAAAGAACAGAGGTGGGTGCATAGCCTAGGCACCGATGTACGGGGTCTGAACGACAATATCCCGTGGGCTAGCCTGAATAGATGAATAGCAGAACTATACACCCTATGGAACGCCATAAAGACCATGGCTCGGCCTGACCCCAAAGCAGCAACATTTAATAAACCTCACTAACCCTGGGAACCACACTGACAATAGGCACCTGTATCATGAACATTAGGAACTGTCTCTACCACCATGGGCCTATATAGCAGAAGCACTTCATAATTTTATAAATACGATCTTCAGACTCTATGTACTAATGAATTATGTAACCATCAAAAATACAACCAAAACCCGACAAGGTTTTTTCATAAGAATTTTTTTCATAAGAACTTTTCCATTAGGGGTTTTTGAGTATTTTACAAGGTAATTCTCCAACAATAATAATCACATATTAATACGATGAATGTGCTCAATACACCAATTTTCTCCATACACCTATTAATTAAAGAGAGAGAAATAGAGTCTTTTTACACTCTCCATACTCGCTAGAGCAGTATAAAGAATCCCGGAAGTAAACCCGCTTTACCGGGTACAGGATGGCAGAGTCAGCACAAGTGGTGCGGGAAGCGTGGAGCTACATGTAGCAACGAGACCGGAGAACAAACGGCGCCTAAAAGATGAGTATACCCATCGTAAACTAACTGGCTACCCCTTATTTTTAGAGAGGGCCTCCCTCCCCCAGACTCCCTGTCATCCGTGGAAGCGCAGAACACGGTGCGCGGAGGTATGTAAAAGCATGGTTTGAATGAGATATATAATCAATGTGAAGTTGCAGGATGGCTATACGTGCACGCACTTACACGCATATTATCTAAACGTGAACCTAGTGATAATTAAACAAACTTTCACGATGCGAATATCTATGAGCTCGCTCACAGGCATATTGATGCTTAGATACATGGGATAACTGAGAGCCGTGATTGTAATTACACCAACATGATTTTGGTAAAAAGCAGTTATGAGAGTTAACTATAAGTAGACACCGCGCCAAAGGCTCTCAACCCTTCCTTATAAGGAGATGAGCCCACCACTGCAATACCAGAGATCTGGCTCAGAGCCTATACAGCTTCCCTGGGTTTTTGAAAGATAATGGGGTACGAATATGTTAAGTTTACCAACTAACCTCAATTGATCATTAATGGCAACAAACAATGAGAGACATCGTATGACAAGACAGTTGTTACCAGGTATAAGAGTATGTGGTATCTGACTGTAAGATGTGGTGACCGTAAAAGTATTGATGTAAACTACACTCTAACTGTATTTTACACGTTTTATTTGTCCCACTACCCTCCCCGAGGTTACCCTCATTGTTTATATTCACAGGCACAAGATTGACCTCCAACCGGTAAAGGACTAATATGTCGCTTTGCAACACTTATATCACACGGTCCTGAAGAAAGCCCACCGACCTTCCAAGGCAACTAGGGCTGAAACTAGTCGACCTTTTAATTCATGAAAATTGATAGCGTGAGAATCTTAATAACTCTCTTGACGCATATCTGCCTAATTTTCACCATTAACTCGAATCCGGAATAATAAATCTTCACTCTGGCTGTTCGAGTTATTTTAACCTCACATTCACCACTTATCACTGGACACTACTGCTTTTAACCTTGGGTTACTACCTCCTGGCGGAGGCTGCATACCAACTAACCCAGTGATTATGCAGACACGAGAGTGTTATAGCGGAGAACCAAGATATACCGCTACCAGAAAAAACATCCACTCACGTGCATGAGGGTTTTTTACCAAGGGACATACCAGCGACCTGAAAACCCAGGTTAGCAGGACAAGTGATCCACCCCCCACTAATTGATTTATGAGATTATACTCCAAGGAAATTGGTTGGATCACACATTTTTCCTTCTCCCCACCCTTTGATTTATGAGTACCCCTGTTCTTAGCCAAATGTCAGAGTTTTTACGGATATCCAAACAAATGTGAGTTGAACATTTTAGTTTTAGGGTATATTTGAGGTGCCCTGGTGGTGTGGTTTAAAGGGTTCGCTGGTGTTAGCTAGCGGGAGATCATCGCTGTCATCGGTTTGGTGTTTTCAGATAGAGACCTACCTATTCCTGATTCCTGAATTAATCTTTGCCGCTTGACTCTTTTCTAGGGGCCTACTGCCCTTAATCCTGAGGGTAGATTTCCCTCATTCTTACTTGGGTTAGTATAGATAATCTCCTGAATTTGCATAATCATTTGCAAATGTATTTTTGTCTCTGAAACGTTTCTCTCTTTGCCTATCCACTCCGTCAATGCACTGTTTATTCGCTATGAGTTTATTTCTATACATTGCTAATGTTTTCTCTCTGTGATAATGTATGATTTGCATTTGTGCAACTGTACTTGATGAGCATTTTGTTTCATATTAATTATGATAAATATTATAAAATTTACACTGAGTCTGCTGATTATTTAGTAGTTATTGATGGTCGTTATTGATAGGTACATAATTATTGTCATCAACTTCTCAACTATAAGTCTATTGCCACAAATAATACATATTGGAAAGAGAAATGCGGATTTTATTCTTGTAATTGCTAAGTTGGGTATAAACTTGCATCACACAGACACCCAGTGTGAAGGGATCAGTTGGGTAGTGTAAATGGGCCTTCGTTAGTGAAAAATTATCGATCCCTGATCACTGTATCAGTTTAGGCGGCAGAGGATGGTTAATTATTGATTAGTTTGGCAATAATTATTGTCTTCAACTTCTAAACTATAAGTCTGTCGCCACAAATAATACATATTGCAAGGAGAAATGCAGGTTTTATTAATGTAATTGGTAAATTGGATATAAACGTGCATCACACTGACACCCAGCGTGAAGGGATCAGTTGGGTAGTGTAAATGGGCCTTTGTTAGTGAAACATTATCGATCCCATATCGCTGTATCATGAACAAGACTTTACTCTATAAATTGTCTTAGGAGACTCCCACGTCCTGAGGGGAAGAAAATTAGGACCCTTTTGTTCAAGGAATTTTCAAGTTCTAAGAGAGACTTATGTACGGAAAAATGTGTATCCTGCAGTTGAACATAGTCCATGCCATTTATGAAGGGTTAAGAACCGACATCAGTCAGTGAAACATTAATGTATATTGTGGTGATTTACAGGCCTTCTTTCACTTTATGGCATTCCCACATAAACAGCAGAGATACATCAGGAAAATCTTTTGCAAATGTGGTGAGCAAACACTCAGGTAAAACTTACTAGGTATTTACAAAGAATTGTAAATGCATTTCTAGCACTTTTCAGCGGATCTTGGTTACACCTGAAAGGTCCAGGTGTAAGTGAAGAAGGGTGTGGGCAGAGCATCATTTCAACTACTTTTCATAGGAGTTGAGGATAAAGGAATAAGATAGATCAAATACCGTTATAAAGATACGCTAAATTACAAAAGTGTTTATTTTCTAACCCTAAACGTTTGTATATTATGATTAAAAAATATGTAGATGTGGGTGTTGGAAATCAGATCTAACAAAAAAATACCACATCCTATCCTGAACCTGCGACTGCTGACAATCGCAGATATCACCAAATTGAGATATGAAAGTTTAGTAAAAACTCAAACATTCATGATCTACAATAATCTAAATCACCAAATTGTATGTGATAGTGGAAATAACATCACATTTCACCCAGTGCTTAATCTGAGCCGGTGGTTTCCAGTGATCAGCACCAGCATTTCATTGTGGTAGTCTGCCACAAGGTGGCACTGTCTGGCTACGTTAGAGATAATCACAACAACAGGTAATTATTAATTCAATATAAACTAGAAATGACCATTACCCGCATCCCAAGACATTCTTAGAGCTTTGGAGGCCTGAAATAGTCCGAACTGTCACACTCGTAGGAGTGTGATGGTTAGAAGTTGTGTTGTTACTATAATTGGCAGCGCTGACAGTAGTCTCCTGACAAGAGCCCCGGCACTAATGTTTTGTTTTTTTACAAAATAAGCACTGCTTTCACCCTTAATGACACGACAGGAATTGTAAACTAGCTTTACTTTGCCAAAAAATAATAATCAATTTAGACATGATTCAGTTAGCATTACTAGGCCACAACAGACCCCACTGACTATCATTCATGAAATGATGCAGAAAAGTGCATGTTTATTTTAGGTGCACAAGAGTTCCACACGCACGTGTATGTCTCGCTTTCCGAAAAACAGCGAAAATGCAGCCTCTCACTGCACTGCACCATAAGAACCCATCCCCTCTTCCTTTCCAATTCCCCACTTGGCCAATCCTCTTCTTACTTAGTCATCTGTATCCCCTCGCTTACAGCTAACATCTTTACATTTCTTGCTGTCCTGGTTATTGTTTTCTTTTCTTACATTTACAGAGGTGTAACATCAGTCAGCTGGCTGATCCCACACCAGCTCTTCCTTCAAAGCACTGTTACTAGCATCTTCCTTCCACACACTCACTTTCTATCTCTTCATTCGTATGGTATGTGAATTATCCATACCTCGCCACTTCTGTACGATTCACTACTATATAGAAGTGCACCAAATCATGTAAATCACAACGCTGTTGTTTTATTGTCTTTAATGACTTCTGTATTCTACTCATTACATAAAATCCTCAAAAAAATTATTGAAAAATAAATACAGCCAAAGCAATGGTCTGGACTAATAGAATTATATAACATTTGTTCTTCTCCTCTGAAGGGAAGGATGTTCTTTCTGTTACAGATTTCAAGATTACTTAACAGAGCTCTGATACAATCGAACAGGCTATTCTATTTCATAATCTATGATTTATTCTCCTTAATTAAATATGTATAATGTTAACCAATAAGATGCCCTAGGAAGTAAGAGTTACTAGGGGTGTTGTACCCACTAATAGATTGATTGGTTTTAATGAGTGAAACATTTTTAATCCAACCCTTCTACGTATAATTGTGAAATGAAATGCTTGTGCCTCCTTTATCTACAACATTATAAAAGATGTCTTACTTTGAAGGAGTGCATATGCTTTTTGACTTTCCTTAGAGATGGACACTATGCCAATCTATTTAGTGATCCTGTGCTTCAAGCTAATTCTTTGGGTTATTTAACTAACTACTTTTTGTTTTCTGTAATAATGCTATGTTTGAATAAACCCATGAGGTTGACAACTTTAGAATATTGGTGTGTTTTATTCTTAGCCTTGAACTAAGTCAATATATTGTCCCTATCCCACCCAGTAGCCCTCTTAATTTCTTAATTGAAGCATGAACAGGTTGTTCCCTTGCCTAAACTCTTAATACTTAAGAACCTCTTACCTGCTTTTGGGGGATTAGATGTCAGAAGGCATGGCTAACCACCTACGGCTTGGCAGGCATGGGAGTACAGTCCTCCAATCCTGCTCAGGCTAAATTCATTTCAGAGAAGTAAAGGTTGGCAGTGGTGTTCACCCGTGGTTTTGCATGTGTTGTAAATGCACTGTGTGGCGGCACCACAATGGCGAAGTACTTTTTTTCAAATGTCCTTGCCCTCTCACCTTGGGCCCGATTTAAATGTTGGCAGTAGTATACTCCGTCACAACGGTGCGAATTTAAACAAACCGACAACATGAAGGTCCACGTGCCTGTTTTAAATGTGGTGGACCTTTGGTTTGGCTACGGTGGTTTCAACTCTGTCACCGCAATGGCCAATTCTTTCAGACGGTCTGACAGAGTAAGGGCTGTTGGAGAAATGGGTACATGTCCGCCCGCTCAAGCTGGATGGGCAGAGAAATAGGCATTTTTTTATTGTCCCTCACCACCAGGCAAACGCTGGAGGTGAGGAACATTAAAAATCAAATAATGACTTACATGGCCAGGGGAGCATTACTTTTCTTATTTTCAAAAAGAAAATCCTGTTAAGGGATTTTGTTTTGAAAATAAAAAAGTACTGTTTGGTGCAGGGTTGTGTCATGCTGATGCAGCCCTGTACCAAACAGAGGATTGCATTGGCAGGACCATCCTCATAGAGGTTCCTGCCAATGCTTTATGCCAGCTTGGCGGTCATTGATAAATTCCAGTTGGAACCTTCACCAGGGCAGCAGAGGAATTTACTCCTTCGCCCTGGTGGAACAACAGCCTGCCCAAGTTAAATCAGGGCTTTTGTTTGGAAATGGTGAGGCAATCTGGCTCATTGGATATAACCTCTTTGTTTTTTCTTGCATACTTGTCAGGCAATCAAGCAACAACGTTGCTACAGCCAGGACCTGCTAATTGGATTAAGGATTTTGTTTTGCAAGTAGCAATTGCTTCCATGGGAGCTTGTTGGAGGTTAGTTTGCTAATACAGAGAAGTATTCTGAAAATCAAGTCATGCTGAGAACCAGACTTTTGCACTATTTTCAACATTTTAGTTTAAGCGCTGCTAATGGCTTCAGGAATTGTTTGTGAAGGAACAGGAACACTACTTATGTCAAGATAATGGTTGCATATGATATGCATATATGATTGTGAATAATTTATAAGGATCCCTAGCAAGTACTATAAGCACTGCTAATTATAGGAAACAGAATAGTTATGTATGTTAATTACTTTTTCAGTGGCACAAGATCAAGAAGAAATTCAGCTAGCTTCATCAGAGAGTGCATAGTTACAAAGCTTGAGATTTCAACATACATTAATGTACTTCGTACTTGTATAGCGCACTTATACCCTGAGGTGTCTTGGCGCTGTACGCATACCGCTGTGGAACCCTTCCTGGCTTTACCCTGTGAAATGCCCACTCCTGGGCACCCCCAAGGTGAAGCCAGGCATCCCAGCGCTGTTGGGGCTGTTGTGGAGATTAAGCATGCTATTGCCCAGAGTTGCAGAGTGGGACTCCATGATTGGAAGAGGCACCGAGGCGAGAATTATCAGGTCCGAGGAAATTGATCCCAAGACCCGCCGAGGCAGAAATTTAACCCTGGACCCGGGCCAGTCCTCTGCAACAGGGTATGCTGCTCTAACCATTGAGCCACACTTCTCCACTTATCTCTTGCAATGCTTTAGATGCAGACTTTGCAGCTTCAAACCAAAAAAAGAGAGCTGGTTTTATATAGATACAGTGAAAGTATATCATTTCCACTATTAAAAATAGAGATAGGTGCTACCTGTGCTCGAAGATGGCCACCATGTAACGGATACCCCATTATCCTGCAAGTGGCAGTGTCACATTTTAGCAGATATCAATGTCCATAGTGATGCTGCAGCAAGGGGGAGGGGATGCGGACAGAGAAGACACTCCTTAGTTGAGATGCCCTCGGATTAGGACTTGAAGCATTCAGCACCGCATGGAGACATGATGGCGCCTACTGCCTATTAACGAGCTGGTAATCCTGCCATGGCTTGATGCAGAGGTGAGGAGCCTCCCACCAGTGATGGGAGAAAGACTGCAGGAAGTGTGGCTGGTCCTCCTTTACTCGGGCACGGTCCCTACAAGTGGGTGGGCCCCTTAGCCAGAGGTGGGCAAGTGTCCGCTGAAGGTGCGGAGATGTGCAGTAGTTGAACTGGCCTCTCTTGCCAGAGTGGAGAAACACAAAGGGCTATAAAAATGAACAAGGACACTACCCCTGTGATTCCCTATCCTTCACACTGCAGAGTGACATGACACATTGGCGTGCACGAGCAAAGAATATGGTACTCCCTTGATGCACGCACATAACTAGATTTAGTAAAACCCAGAATCAGCTGTAGTTCTCAACAAAATACAACCAGAGTGAGTACACTGAGTAACCCTGAATAACAATAGCTCTCTGGAGAGAGAGTGTTAGAGAGTCTGCCCAATATTGCCCTGGGGTTTTGAGCATGACATGTAGTACTAGATCAAAATTTTGAAAAATATAATACTGAGATTGATAGATTAAAGACCACACTAAACAATAATGATATAATCCATTACACATGACTGTATTCTATTGTCGACTGCACCATATGTTCTAAGTTGAAATGTTGGTTTATTGTTTGAAATTCAGTATTTGTTGGAACCTGCAGGAGACTGTTCTGTAGGTATTCATGAACAATTAAAAGTATTCCTGTTCAGCTTAAATTTTGCTTTACATGCATCACCCCCAGTTTAATAGTTGAAGATGATATATATATCCAGGGACACTTGCAGACACAGGGAGTGCTCTAGGGGAGATAGATACCCCCTATGCTATAACAATGGGGATTAGGCTGAACTGATTGGTGGATGCCCTGACTAGATGACCTACTGTGACCACCACTGCATTCTACAGTTGACATCGACCATGACGCAGTCTGCCCCATGCAAGCTCCACTCTTTTGGTTAGCTGTTTTTGGGGTAATGAGGATGTGGTAGGGGAGACATGAATTACCCAAAACTTGAGGTCTGCAATGTGGGTGGGAGAGGGAGGGAAATTAAACATGTTAATGATTAGGGGCACCTTTTGGCTAAAGATGATTTTATGGGCACTCAGGCACGTTACAATGATATGGACAGAATTAACTATGGGAACAGGCAAGGGTGTGATATCTAACAATAATAGGATTCCACTTACGTTACTCACTTGGAATGTAAGAGCGCCAAATGACCACAAGAAAGTGCCCAAGGTGGATGCTTGCTACACTTTATCCTTCACTAATATGTCGCATTGAAAGAAAAGAACTTGAGATATCCCGTCCAGTACATTCTCCGAAAACATGTGGCAGCGGAAGCCAACCTGAGAGACATTCTCAAAAACCTATCCTCACCTAGCGGTGTGGTGCATAGAATCAGCATGGAGGGGCACTTGGTGATACTTTGTAGCTAAATCCATGATGCTAAACAAACTTAGCTCCCTTACGTGCTGCGTAAATAAAGTTTCTGTGATATTAGGAAGAGGTTGCTGATCCACCCAAATATGCTTATTAAGACTCCAATGGTCCAAACCATACTTATATTTTTACTACCATCCTTGGGTACAAGAACCACTGGAGCCAACAACTCTATGATCCCTGAAACTAACAACTTTTGAAGTTCCATTCTCAGGAGGTCTATCATCAAAATGTGCATCTTCCTAACTTTGAATACACACAGAACAACATTTTTATTTTATCTTCAGACCCATCCTGCCATCCCAGTTCTCTCTCAAACATCTCTAGAAATGTGTGAACTACATCACATTCACCACCATTGTTAGACACCAATAGAACAGGCCCATGGAAATTTGGTTTGAGGGTGATGTTCATGTCCCTTTGGTGGCCCACCCTAATAAATTGTCCCCATGCCTAGCAAAATAGACATTGTCCACAGTTTATCCTTATATTGGACCCTCAAAGCATCAATAGTTGCTCCACGATACCCCACTGGATTGATATCAGAAGGCTATAATTTAATGTTGTCCCCAGCAAAATATCTGTTCTAATGTTGATCCCCAACCACGCAGTATGGAGAACTAGAATCCATCAAAACTATTAATTTCTTACCATGTACTAGTAATTCACACTCAGGCGTCATCAAAGGATCAGTGTCAACGTCTCCATTTTCTTTTACAGTCACAATCACTTTTTTGAGTTGTCTGAGACTTCATCTATTGCATGTACTTTTTCACTCTTGTGAAAGTACATGCGCCAACTTGCAGATAGCATTCCTGTTGTAACATCCCTGGCTATTAGTGAGATGCCCACTACTACCACATCTCTAGTATTAAAAACACCCCTACTTATTACCACAATTCTCTTGTGAAATTCTAGTTTCATTCTTCACCTTCCTCACCATTAATTCATTACTATCACTGCTAGATTCCCCTTCCGTCCTCTGTAACCAAATTCACGGTAGCAGTATTTTGATAGTCAGAAAATTCTCAGATCCATGTAGATGTGTTCTCCATGGCATCCACTATAGCAATTCCCTCCTTGGTTAGGATCTTTCCTGTACCTTATAATTATCGGTGCTTCTCACTCATTGGTCCCTGATGAAAGCGTCAGTGAGTGTATCAAATTCACATGTGCGTGCTAAGGCTTTTAAGGAAGCCACATAATCAGCAGCTTTCTCCATTTTACCTTGAGTTCTAGAGAAAAACGTGTGCCAATCTAGAACAATATTTATCTTAGTATCAAAATATTTTTCAAGCACCCCTACTGACGTTTCGTAAGCGGCCCTGTGCTTATTAACTGCTAAGCCTATGGTCAGCTAATTTAGAATGTCATATATGTTCCTATCCTCCAAACCTAAGCTGTGTAGCAAAATGACTTGTCTCGGTGTCACTGACAAATTCTAACCACATTTAGCCACCAAATGGTAATCAAATAGCTCTCTTCCATTGTTTTTATAGAAATGTAGGACCCCTCTTTTCTGGTAAAAATAATAGGTGATTGAGACATGTTTGCTATAGCCACAATGAAATTTCCACAGATCACAACAAATGAAAGACGTAATGTTAGAGTAGACGACAAAAACAAATAGCAATGAAAAATGAATTAAAAAAATATTGTAACAACCACACCGAGTGTTAAGCAACATAGTAAATTTATCATAAAATTCATTTGGTTAGAACTTAGAATACTGTTGGTAGATGCTGCTTGTTCTTCCTTTTTTTCAGTAAATTATTGGCACAGTACCGTAAATACATAAATAAATAGTAATGTTCCACGTGTTCTCCTCAACACAATTCAGCAGCGAAGGTTCTGAGATATATTATTGGCGAGGAGGCGATGGCCCCACAGGGGGAGCGGTGCGAGACGTCTCCCCCTGCGGTTTTCGCGCACAATGGAATAGTCCAGGCGCGAGATAGGGAAGGAGCGTCAGGGCAGGTTTTCAGCGCGTAGGTTGTGAGGAGATTAGGCGCAGGCAGGTTAGAGTCGGGGATTTTGCTCTTCTAGCGAAATCGAGTGTCAGGCAGGGTTATTTACGAGTTTTTTGTTTGAGGCGGAGGTTAGTTTTAGTAGTGAGTTTGTTTCACCATGGAAATGAGTGAGCAGCTGGTGGCAGCTTTGAGAGTTATTCAGCAAGAAGGGAGAGAGGACATGCTGACGCAGTCGGCGCTTCAAGAGATACTTCCACCTAAGCGTACCCCACAGAGAAAAGCGGCAAAGGGGGTGAAGTATGCCATTGAGGCTTGTCAGCCGGCTTCTGTCAAAAAGGGGAGCAGGAGAGCTCGCTCTTTGAGCGCAGGTGTTGACAAGTCATCGAGACCTGGCGTGACAGGAAAATTCGCGGCTGTACGCAGGGCTACCTCCCTCACCCGTCCACAAGCGGTGAGTGATATTGATAGCAGACACAACATTTCTGAGGTGAATGCGCAGGTTGTGGGCACAACCATGGGGGCCTCTAAGGGTACTACGCAGGTTGCCCTCAAGAGAAAAGGAAAAGAAAAGGTCGTCAAGAAGCTGGCAGTTACCCAAGATAGGTCGGGTGGCCCAGGATTACCTTTGCTACCCCCACCAATGAGCGTTTTGCCAGTTTTTGATGAGTCTTGTATGGACAATGGGCAACCCAATGTCAGTCAGAAATTTATCGTGAGGGGGCGGACGGGCTCTTTGGTGGCTTATTCCAGTGACAGTGACGATGATGAAGATTTTGAACCGCAGACCCTTCAGGATAAGCCCCACCTCACGCTACTCAGCCAATTACCTCAGAATAGTAGCGGGTTAGTGCGACCAACAGAGTTTAGCTTGGAAGGGCCACCCTTGTCTATGCGGGGAGGGCCCCGGGTCCATCAGCAAGTTGGTGTACCTCAGGAGACACAGGAGGCGAGTGATTCGGAGTTTGACGATGATTCTGACGGCGAGGAGGACAGAGAGGATGACGGCGAACCTGAGCAAAGAAATGACACATTTTCTTCAGGTCAGGAGGTCAGGAGATGGGATACCGAGTATTTATTTCCGCGTGCTTGCCCTTCACCGTATGCTGCACCAAGCATGAGGAGCACACACACCAGGAGCAGCAAAGGTCAGTGGGTTTGGGTTGAGCACCCAAGCTCCGCTGACAACCACTCAGAGAGACATATTTCCGCAGAAGACTTCACTTTTTCGCGAGGTGCTCGCGATATGGCTGATGCGCAGATGGTTGGTTTCCAGAATGTGCCATCGTTCACGTGGCTGCCTCTACTGTATCACCGTACATTGAGGGGCTTGGTAAGGTATATTCTAGCGAATCCAGAGCGGATTTTCCTCGGTCAGACAGACTTCTAGAGCGGAGTTCTGATCTGGTTTGGTCGACCTTTGATGGCGGGGTAGGGGATGGGGCTTGTTCTGGTACTAGTGGGGGGTCAGAGGTGTGGGGTGAGTTTAGTCAGGCCAAAAAAGGACAGGCTAGAAAATCGATAAAGGGCAAGAAAATTGTGCATACTAAACAAAGCGTCTTGGGTACAGCTGGTAAAGCGCAAAAAGGGCAGGGGGGGGGCAACAAACTCTTCTTTATTGTTTCAGAGGTCAAGTGCGGACTCTTCTGCTGTGGAGTTGACCCCAAGAGATTATCAAGAGCGGATGTCTCCAACGGAGTTGCAGCAACGAGCGGTACAGCTACCATGCGGTAAGACTCATTGGTGGGCAGTGTGGGATGATGGACGGGATAGAGGGGCGAATGTCCGAAATGTACCTGTGGTTAAAATAGTAGGGGAGAGGGAAGGTAGGAAGAGTGTGTCGTTAGACAATTCGATATCATCTGGAGTACTGACACCGCTTAGTGCACTAGGTGCAGGAGAGTCCCCTCAGGGATTAGTCACTCTGGAGGGAGGGCGTACACAGGATGCGGTGTCAGATCAGATAGTATCTATTAATGTTAGACAACGGCTTCCTTACATGGGCCTTGCGATGCCCTTGGGGTCACACTTATCAGATAAGACCAAGCAACGTATATGGAACCATGAGTTTGTTGACATCTTCAAATTACTTCACCGGGACGTGCAAGCCAAAGAGGGTTCAAAGGAGGAGGAATGGGAGTTAGCCCGACATCCCAGGGTGCCTCGTACAATTGAGAATTGGACCTCAGCCTTCCTGATATATGCAAGTATTTATTGCGAAAGATATCCGGAGAGGTCTGTTGCCCTTTATAAGTACATGGATATCGTCAGGAAGGCGCAGCTGCACTTTGGGAGATACTCATGGTTGAACTACGACGAGGAATTTCGAGCCCGTATCAGCATTTGTGCTGAGAAGCCGTGGGGGGACGTGGATTCCGAACTTTGGCTCCAATGGATGTCCACGTCTCACCCATCGGCTACAACGCACACGGCAAGTGGTTTGCCAGTGCCTTACTGGCCCTTTCTTTGGCGTCCCGCTCATTCTAGCGCGGGTGCATGGGGAAGGAGTTTCACCTCGGGTACAGGAGCCTGTTGGAACTACAACCGTGGAATGTGTACTAGACCAATGTGCCGCTTTAAGCACGATTGTTCCCAGTGCGGGGGGCGTCATCCGCTCACACAATGTGGTTCCTCAGCGGGTGGCTTTGGCGGCCACAGATTCAGTGAGCAACAAAGATTTCAAGAACAGGGTGGCTGGGCAGTTTGGGGAAGGGGCGCCTCTTTCCCTACTTTTCCAATAGGCGCCTACACCAGTTAGATTGGCCAGTCTGATACCTTGGTTAGACAAATATCCTGACACTGACGCAGCAGCTCGTTTGTTTTGGGGGTTTCGAGAGGGCTTTAAGCTGGGATATCAGGGCCCCCGTCAACAGAGGTGGGCTGATAACTTGCGTTCGGCTAAGGCATTGCCGGAGGTGGTCCGTAAAAAATTAGATGCAGAGATCAAGGTAGGCAGGATAGCGGGCCCCTTTCAGCATTGTCCTTTGCCGAATTTGATAGTGTCCCCTCTTGGAGTCATTCCCAAAAAAGCTACTGGCGAATATAGGATGATACAACATCTCTCCTGGCCCGAAGGGGGTTCCATCAATGATTTCATATCAGCTTTAGATACCTCAGTGTCATACACGACAGTGGATGAAGCGATGGATTTAGTAACAAAAATGGGCAAGGGAGCGGAAATGGCTAAATGCGATATCCAATCTGCCTTACGTTTGCTGCCCATTCACCCTTCTGATTTCGAACTGTTGGGTATGTTTTTCCAAGGACATTACTATATTGACAAAGTCTTACCAATGGGATGTGCGGCCTCTTGTGCGCTGTTTGAGATGTTTAGCACCTTCATACAGTGGATCTTTTCACAGATATGTACGGAAGGTATTAGTTGTCATTACTTAGATGATTTCCTTTTCATAGGGAAGGCTAAGACAGGACAATGTACAACAGCACTAACACACTTCCAGATGCTTGCTGATTCGTTAGGGGTACCTTTAGCGCCTGACAAGACTGAAGGACCTAGTACAATCATGATTTTCCTAGGCATTGAGTTAGATACCATACAGATGACAGCGCGCCTTCCACAGAGTAAGATTAGTGAGATCAAAGCATTTTTGCTCTTGGTTCTGGACGCACGCAAGATTGAATTACGACAAGTGCAGCGCTTGTTAGGCTACTTGAACTTTGCGTGTCGGGTGGTAAGAGCGGGGAGGACTCTTTGTAGACGTTTAGGCATGTCTTTATCGGGTGCCTCTCTCCCACACCACAGAGTTCGTGTAACTAAAGGTATCAAAGAGGATTTGAGAGTGTGGTTGTGTTTTTTGGACAGTTTTAATGGCATACCTTTGCCATTCTTGGATGAGAATTTTGTTTGGCAAGTCCAAATTTATTCTGATGCTGCTGGATCCAGTGGTTTTGGAATTTTCTGGGAAGGAAGGTGGGGCGCCGAGAGTTGGCCAGAGCATTGGAAAAATCAAGGCCTAAGCATTGCCTTTTTAGAGCTGTTTCCCCTAATTGTGGCTTTGTTAGTTTGGGGTCACGAATTCGAAAACAGATCTGTGTTGTTTCACGTAGATAACACGGCCGTAGTAAATTTGGTGAACAATCAGAAGGCCAAGGATGTCAGAGTGTTGCAATTGTTGAGAATGTTCATGCTTTTGAGTTTGCGTTTCAACATGATCTTCAAAGCTAACCATGTCCCTGGGGTTAACAATTCCATTGCTGATGCTCTTTCCCGCTCTCATTGGCAGAAGATCCGCAAGCTGGCGCCAGGGGCAGATATCACCAAAACAAAAGTGCCACACAACCTTTGGGCCCTAGGGGAATGAGGATCGTACAGCTAGTCGAGCAGTCAATTGCCCCTTCGACTAGAAGAAGTTATGTACAAGCTTGGCAGGAGTTCTTACACTATACACAGGTGGTAGGCGGGTCAGGACAAGTGGGAAAAGAGAGGGGTACCATTTGTGATTTCGTTCTTACGTTGATAGATAAAGGGTTATCTCACACAACCATTGCTGGAAAGTTGTCAGGTTTATCTTTTTATGGTCAACTGTTGTGGGGTTTCGACCCAGTTGATAATAGTTTGGTTAAGAGAATGTTGAGGGGACTCCAGAGGAGGACAGTTAAGTTTCAGCAGCCGCGAGCTCCCATTACGTTTGACCTATTGCAACAATTATTGGAGCAGTTGGATTTGTTTTGTTATGATCTTTGGGAAGTTGGGCGTTTTAGATTGGCCATGATTTGGATGTTCTTTGGTGCGTTCAGGGTTTCTGAAGTGCTGGGTGCGGGGAGAGACAGAGGTTTATGCAGCACAGAGATTTCAGTCATGGAACACAGGATAGGCATATGGGTTAGGAAGAATGGGTTTGATTTGCTTCTTTGCATACTTTTCAACAAGAGCACATTTCCATTCATGAGTCTGGAGACAAAATAACTAGTTCACAATTCTTAGCAGTATTGCGGAGAGCATTAACGTTTTTAGGAGAGAACCCGCAATGTTTTGCCATGCATTCATTTCGTATAGGGGCAGCAACAGAGGCAGCTAGGTTGGGATTGGGTTTAGATGTCCTAAAGCGTATTGGCAGATGGAAGTCTAGCAGTTACAAACGATATGTGCGAAAATAACTGTGTTAGGATGGTGGCTCGCTTGATTGCGTCAGACTAATTTTTATTTTCTTTCAGGTACTGTTCGGGGAGTGAATTCGAGATTTAAAAGGCAGACGTGGATGGTAGGCCATTCATTTGTAAAATGGGCAGCCCTGTTTGCAGAAAAACAGATTTACGGACGATCCCTTGGTATTCCTAGCGCCCAGCATGAATTGGTGTGGAAGGGAAAAGGAGATATGAAATGGACTGAACTGTTCCCAACGTTAACGCAGATGTTCCACGTAAGAGGTTGCCCGGACTATCTTCTTATCCATTTAGGGGAAAACGATTTGGTGAAATTATCGGGCCTCACACTCATCAAACAGATGCAACTGGACTTAGCGGTCCTCAAAACAAATTGGCCGACCACTCGCTTAATATGGACTGAATTCATTTATAGACAATCATGGCAACAGGCCAGATGTCATGCTGCGGTTGAAAAGGCTCGGCGAAAGTTGAACAAAGCCATGAGAGTATTTTGCAAAGTCATGCAGATCGAGGTTATTGTACATGAGAATATCACAAGCAGTGAAGGTCATCTCTTTAGAGATGACGGAGTACATCTGTCACATTTGGGCATGGCCTACTATTTGATGGAGATTAGGGATATGCTGGCTCAGGAATTACAGGTCAATCTGTGGTGCAACTCAAAATTGTGAAAGGATTTAGTTAGGTAATTAGGTGGGGCCAGGAAAACTCCTTGGTTTTCCTGGGTGGCATAAAACCCTCGGGGAGGAAAAGTCTAGAGCGGGCTTCTCCAGTTATTAGTTATCTAGGGGGACTTCTAGAGAACAATTGAGGGGAAAGATGGAAAGAAAATGTTGGGGAAGTTATGTTAAGTTTGAATACAAGAAAATATATATATTTGATGGTTTCGGTATAAATTCAGATTTATAATAAAATAAAATGGTTTCGTGTTCAATTGCCAAATTACATGTTATAATATCAATGAACGGTTATCTGATGGGAAATTCATATATCCTGAATAAAGTGGCCTTTTATGCTATAAGAAAGCGAGTGGTCTTGATTTTGTGGGCGATGGCCCCGCAGGGGGAGCGGCGCGAGACGTCACCCCCTGCGGTTTTCGCGCACAATGGAATAGTCCAGGCGCGAGATAGGGAAGGGGCGTCAGGGCAGGTTTTCAGCGCGTAGGTTGTGAAGCGATTAGGCGCAGGCGGGTTAGAGTCGGGGATTTTACTCTTCTAGCGAAATCCCACCCACCCTAAAAACAAAAAAAATTTAAAAAACAATGATAATATATATATATATATAAGTATATGTTGTAAAGATATATATATATATATATATATATATGAAAAATACAAAGATGCCCTGTAGCATTTGAGAGAGCACACAAACAGTACTCTGCCCTCCAGCAGTATCACGCAGCCTTCCTCCCAGCTCCGCCTTTCATCATAATTGGCCTACGCGTTTCAGGGCCGGAGCCCCTTCTTCCTGGGCGCAAAATACCACACGTGAAGACCTGCATTTGCATTTCCGGTTTTATTTACACCAAGGCCCGCCTCCCATGGGCGTATGTTAAATTAAATGTCCCTCGGTGCTTTGTGGGGCATAGAGTCCTTAATGCAGGCAATTTTCATGCGTGGTTTTGCAGTTTTCAAGTTCAATTCAAACCTCTAGTGGGTGGCAGAGCGTGATGGATGGCTCAATAAACGTCTGGAGTACTGTGCCGATTTCAGCTCTGAATCGTTCAGAGCGCCGACCTCTCCCAGCCAGTGATTGCTGTATTCTCCAGCTGGTGACGGTGCCTCTCTCCGCGGCCAGGCTGCCGCGTGTCGATATGAAAAATATATATATATATATATATATATTTATATGTTTGTTTATATATATATATATTCGCCACTTCAGGACATGATTCCCATAACAGATTTCTTGAGGCATAAAACCCTCGGGGAGGAAAAGTCTAGAGCGGGCTTCTCCAGTTATTAGTTAGCTAGGGGGACTTCTAGAGAACAATTGAGGGGAAAGATGGAAAGAAAATGTTGGGGAAGTTATGTTAAGTTTTAATACAAGAAAATATATATATTTGATGGTTTCGGTATAAATTCAGATTTAAAATAAAATAAAATGGTTTGGTGTTCAATTGCCAAATTACATGTTATAATATCAATGAACGGTTATCTGATGGGAAATTCATATATCCTGAAAAAAGTGGCCTTTTATGCTATAAGAAAGCGAGTGGTCTTGATTTTGTGGGCGATGAGACATATGCATGTCAGTGAACCCGATCCAAAATGGCGCCCCTTGTTGTGCTGTCAGCATCGTCCAATGCAATGACATTCTCCAATGCGATGATATCGACACTGATGACGCAGGTGGCGATGTTTCAGACCAAGACTGTTGGCTTTGTCAACGTTGTTGACACAGGTATGCAGCAGTAAGGCAGATCGCAGTCATTGGTGCAAATTTCCAGGACATCATAGAAAGTTCCTGACCGTGTGAAAGAATGCTGCACTATTCAAATGAACACAAGTTGCTTTTGTGCATCGGAAAGTAAGTTCCATGTGCTTCCTATACAGTTTGCTCACAAGTACAAAAACGTAGGAAGCTCCATCTATCATAAGTTGTAGAATAAAGAATTAATTTACAGCATCCAGAGTCCTTAAGATGATACTTCTAGACTATGAAACATGCACGTTAATAGTTGCACAATTGTTCCTCTTGCATATTTCAATTCAGATGCTCACAGCAGCAATATATTAATAGCAGACGAAGGATCTTTAAAGAGCAGGTAGTAATGTGCAGTCACAAATGCTGGTAAAGTAGCTCAAGGCTCACAAAGAATTTAACAGCAAACACCTTGAGTTCATGGTGCACAACTAGATTTACAGGTTCCACTTGTCGCCATTGTTAAAAAGTGTATTCGGAAAAAAACTTAATGAAATCAGAGTGATTTCTTCAGCCTTTAATTTGGTTGTGATGCCTAGTACATAATACAATAAACCAGACAGCTGGGAGCCAATCCCAACTGATCCAATTCCAAAGGCATCTTACAATCCCCAGAAATATCTGCATTTTGAAACATAGATACAATCTGCTTTTCTCGACTAAATCTAAAAACATATTTTCTTTCTATTGTAATGTGCATTTTAGATTTTCTTTGTAAGCCTTAGCTATATCTATTGATCCTACTGTTAGAAAATAATCTCCCATAAAGTGTGTAGAGTCACTAGTACTAGAAATACGATTTACATTTCTACGTAAAGGAACCTCAGAAAAAACTTTCAGCAAAATTAGAATGATAATATTGTAATTTTCCAGTTCTATAAAATAAACTAGCTAAAATACTACATGAATTACCACAGCCCAAAACACTTATTCTTCTTCCCCCTAAGGATCCACGAAGGGAACTCGAACTTGACACTTTGAATCAGTGGCTGTTGTCATACCTTCTTAATCTGCGTTCTTCACTCTCTTTTTGTAACCTGCATGGATACACTGTGGGATACCAGCACACTTCACAGCAGTGTTAGCCACAAGAATTACCAGGTTTCTCAATGTGGCTCCAAACAGCTTGTGTGAACACACTTCTTCACTAGAACCCAGTCACTAGGTTGCAGTGGATGAAACAGAACGTCTTTTGTTGATGGTGTTTCCAAATTCACCTGATAAGAGACCAATTTCACCACATCAGAATGACCTTTGCAGACATCCAACACAATGTCATCATTGATAGTTATAAGTGCTGCTGAAGATACCCAAGGGGTTCTCATAGCTCTCATAAATGTGGAGAATGGCCAGCTTTTTTATTTGGAGTGCTTCTAATGTCCATTAATACATCAGGCCATTTCAAGTTTGTCGAGGCACATACTGTACCTAGGTGAGATTTGATAGCCCCATCCATTTTCACAACCACACACAATGCTTCTGGTCCATAACTGCAATGGAACTTTTGTTCAATTTTCAAAGCTGTACGTAACAGTTGTAGGATCTTATTTTTAAAATTAGTTCCTCTATCTATCTCAATAGAAAAAGACATACCAAATCTAGGGATCAACTCCCTTAATAGTAATTTGACCACAGAATGCTGTCACATCTCCATCTTGGATAGGCTCCCAACCATCTGGGCCTGAATAGTGCTATGCCTGCCTTCCACAATGCAGGCTCCACCTCCTGCGGTGCGTCTGATGACCCTGGCTCACCAAACAAAGGAAAAAGTTGTGCACTGGCAGAGTGCACCCAGAACTGGTTTGGACTGGGCCAGGACCCCTCACACATAGAGAACAAATATGAGAGCTGAAAACCCCTGATCTTTAGCTCACTTCTGGAAAATCAAGAAGAACCTCTGCCAGGAGAAGAAACCGGAGAAGCTGAAGGAGGATTACTGCCCCTGTGCTGTTTGCTGTCTGGGGTTGGCCTGCAGTGGTTACTTGTTGCCAAGGAAAGGAGAAAAGAACTTTGTTGTTTGCTTTGTCATCTTGAGGAAGATCTCCAAGTGCTTGAACTGAGCTTCTCTACTGTCTGAAGTCTCAGGGACACAAAGTCTTCACCACCAGCTCCCCCTGAACTCCCTTGCTGGCAATTCTACCTGCAGTGAGGTGCCTGCTGTTGTATGGGCCCTCTGAGAGACTGCGTGTCACTGGGAGATGGAAGTGCGACTCAACCAGGAGAAGCGTGTCACCACCGGAGTAGATGCCGTTGCATCGCCGAAGAAGCAACTCGCCGCCACAGCTGTTTGCCGTCCCATCACAGACAAATCGTGTTGCATCACCGTAGAAGCGAGCCGCCGCAGAGGTCACCGCCGCATCACCAGAGGAGCGTGTCGCGGCTCCAAAGATCATCGACTTCGTCGCGCGGCCGTCCGGCATGCACACATCGCCTCCACGTTGTTGCATCGCATCAAAGACACAATTTTTTCGCATCGCACCGGATCATCGCACATGCCATCTTGTCACATCGTAACCGGAATGCAGTAAATATCCAACGCAAAACCTCCTCTCCGGTAAGGAACTGATGCATCCCCTCCCCTGCGCTGCAGTAAGGAACTGACGCATCACCTCCCCCGAAGCAATGAACCGACGCATCACCTTCCCTGCGACCCTTTTGTTTGTATTGCGTGACGTATTCAAGGTATTTTGAGAGTAAAGTGTTGCATTTACCATCTACATTGAACTAAGCAATTTCTACCTTTTCAAAGTCATATTATTATTACAGTATTGTGGATTTATGTTGTTTAGACTTCTGTTAAGTCTAGTAAAGATTACTTATTTTTCTAAACTGGTGTCCATTTGTAGTGTTTACACTGTATTACTGTATGTGTTGATAGAGCGCGGGTTCACCTGCTCAGGATTTTACCATACTCACCTGGGCCCATTAAACACATACACACTTTGAACAGGTAAACCTACGCTTTAAACCAGTATTAATTACTTTAGGACCTATACCTTGACTTACCAATCCTAGTCACCGGTACCTAGAGTCCTAAGGGATCAAGGGAGTTAGAATAATAGGCAGTATATAATCATTTGCACTCCTAAAATAACCACAGACTCGGGAAAGGTTTAAACGCTTTATCTAAATAAATTCTCCAAATGTCAATGTCCATACTAGATTAACCAGGGCTTGATCAATTAAGAATAAAATCAAAGCAAGACGATGTGAAAGTATCATGAAACGTTCTTTAAGCATTGTAATATAGGAAGGGTATGAAAAAGGAAACAGCACAATGACATACCCTTACAACTTTTATATTTACCTAGAATGGTGTGAAGACCAACCCTGGCCACGGGCTGGGATAAAGGATAGGACCCCCGATGTGCAGGTGCCAACAGGATAGAACAGGTGTAGACCAGAAGTCAGGATAAGTACGGACCAAATTGGATCAGGACAGGACCACCAAAGGTCAGGACCGGCACCCACAGCTAAAGTGCAAGGCCAGCGTCACACCCCTCTCTGCAGCTAACAGTCGGACCCCGATTGGGTTAGCGAATCTTCTCCCTCAGGAACCCCGATTGGGTTATCGAACTCCTTCCCAGAACCCCGATTGGGTTATCGAATCTTCTGACAGAGTGCTCTGCCAGCACCTTATCTTATCTTATCTTATCTTAGTAGGAATTTATAGAGCGCACGGTCACCCAGGGGTTTCATGGCGTTAATCAGGCAGGAAGTCACACACAGGGAGATCACCCCGAGAGCTTGCTCATATAGCCAGGTTTTGAGCATTCTTCTGAACACCAGGAGATTGTTGCTCAACCGGATTGATAGTGGCAGGGAGTTCCAGAGTGTTGGGGCGAGGTAAGAAAACCTACACGCCCCCTGGCGTCTAAGCTTAAAAGTAGGGACAGACAGCAGCTGGAGGTGGGCAGATCGAATGTTGCGGAGCGGTACATGCCTAACTATTCTGCAACTGATGAATTTTGGGCTATTGCCATGCAGAGCCTTAAAGACAATACATCCGGTCTTGAAGGCGATACGTTGAGCCATAGGGAGCCAATGGAGTTTATCCAACATTGGTCTAGCAGGTAGCCACCTGGGTTGCTTATGGATTAACCTGGCAGCCTGGTTTTGAACCAGTTGAAGACGATTGAGTAGGCCCAGAGGAAGGCCTAGGTAGATGGAGTTTGAAAAGTCTAAGCGTGACAAGACCAAGGCAATCACAACCTGTATCAGAGCAGAGTGAGTAAGCAGATGGGCAATTTTCCTGATTCTGCGTAACTGAAATAGGCAAGATGAGACGACTGCGCCCACTTGACCTCTGAGGAAAAGGTCGGCGTTAATGGTGACCCCTAGGCTTTTTACCGATGAAGAAGGAGGAGGAGGGGGACCCAGATCCGCCGGCCAGTAGTGAGGGCCCCAAACAAGTTCACTCATCCCGGGCAGGATTAGTTCAGTCTTGCCCGGGTTGAGTTTCAGGTGGTTTCGGTCCATCCAGCTCTGATTATGGAGCATGGTGGTTTGGAATTGAAGAATGGAATCGGTGGAACTATCCAAGGTGAAGACCAGCTGGAGGTCATCCGCATATTTGAAGGTGGTAACCGACATATCTTTTAAAGAGTGGATCAGCGGCCGAAGATACAGGTTGAAGAGAAGGGGCGAAATGGAAGAGCGCTGTGGGACTCCACATGAGGTAACCTGTTTCGGAGCGATGAAAGGGGTGAGGCGGACAGCTTGAGTTCGGCCCTCAAGGAAAGAGCTGATCCAGTTATAGGCAGAGCCCTGGATGCCGGCCTATTTGACACGGTGCAACAAGATTTTATGGTCGACCGTGTCAAAGGCGGCCAACAGATCTAATAGAACTAACGCCTGGGCACCACCTCTATCGGCATTGGATCTCATAGTATCCAATAGAGTCAGAATTACAGCCTCAGTGGAATGGCCTGGCCTGAAGCCCGCCTGATGTGGCTCCAGGTATTCTGTCTGTTCTATAAAGTTGGAAAGGCATTTAGTCACATGGGCCTCTAAGATTTTGGACAGGAAGGGGAGGAGAGAGATGGGCCGATAATTTGAGAGGTTCGTGTGGTCGGCCCCAGATTTTTTGAGTAGGGGGACAATTATGGCATTCTTGAAGGCAGAAGGGACACGACCTTGCGCCAATGACTCATTAAGGAGAGGTAAGGCACTGTGAGGTAGATGAGAGAAAACATCTCTCATAATGTGGGGGGGACAGCAGTCAATCGGAGAACCCGATTTGACGCGGGTCAGAAGATCTAAAAATGTTGAGGGGCTGATAAGAGGGACATTTTCCAAGGTAGAGACATTCGTTGCCAGATTGTCCTTCGAATATCTGAGTGATATAGTTGGAATACTGGCTTTGATGGTCGTGATTTTTTCCAGGAAAAAGCTATTTAAGGAATCACATAAATCTTGAGTAGGAGTTTGTTTTGGGAGGATCCTTTCTGGATTACAGAGGTCATTTACTATTGAAAAGATTTCCTTCGACATGTTCTGGGAGTCTAATATTCTTTGTGAGAAGTGGGTAGCTTTGGCTCCCAAGATGGCAGTTTTATATTCCTTACGGGCTAGGGAGTACTGGAGTTTATCTTCCGGGCAGTAATGTGACCTCCATTTCCTTTCCTTTTGGCGAAACTCAAGTTTCTGTTTTTTTAATTCGGCAGAAAACCATTTTTAGGAGTCTGAATGACGGGTACGAGTGAATTTGGTAAGTGGGGCATGAATGTTACATGCCGACTGCAACCAGGAGGAGATGTTAGCTTCCATTGCATTGACATCTGAGTTAAAGGGGGGAACTGTGCTAGCCAGTGTATCCGAGAAGGCTTGTGTATCCAAGGCCTTCCACTTTCGGGTAACTCCACCCCCTAAAGAGGAGTTCTTTGGCAGAGAAGGAATAGCAATATTAATTTGTATTAAATGATGGTCCGACCATATACAGGGAGAGATGGTCAGATCTGTCAATGAAAGATTAGTGGACCAGATTTGGTCCAATGCGTGGCCTTTGATATGAGTGGCAGAATAAATATGTTGAACAAAATTTAGATTTAAGAGCAGGTCGAGGAGTTCTATAGCATGGGGTCCCCCTAAGGTGTCGTTAAGCCAATAATTCAGATCGCCTATGAGTAGGATGTTGGTGAAGTTCATGGTTAAATTAGCCAGCTGTTCGCATAAGGAGATGGGAAAATTAGGCATGGGTTGGGGGGGCCGGTAGAGCAGGACAAGAATAAGGACACCAGAACTAGAATCTAGTTTGATGGCTAGATTGTCCGTCGCCGGCAGAATTAGAGGGGAAATGCAGGAGAAAGTGTGGTGTCTTAATATAATAGCAGCAACTCCACCACCGGGTCTGCTCTCGAATCTTCTAGACAGAGTGCTCCGCCAGCTCCTCTGTTCTCGATCGCCTAATGAGTGCGTTGGGTCAGTGACAGGTCAGCTATTCAGACAAGTCGGACAATCTAACTAGCTAAGCCTACCTTAGATATACCATTTTCCAGGGCAGTGTACCACCCCCAAATGTTGCAAATGTGTGAATTCCCTCAATTTTATTGGTCAAAAGACAAGGAGAGGTCATCACGCTATACCAGTTATGAAGTCATGCACCTTAATATTCAGATTTATGTTCCCGCCCAATAATTTTATTTTCCCATGCACTTTTATTCCACCCTGCAGTGAATGCATCAATAAGAACTACAATGTAATATAACAATTCGGTTCAGCTTCCTCTCCAAAGGTCAAGAGGCAAGGTTCACAGGAACATCTTCTAGCATGTTCGGAATTGGCCGGGTTTCAATGTCAGTGCTTCAGAAATTTAGCTCCTCTGCACAGGCGCAGTTCCTCCAAAGATGGAGTTCAGAAGTACAAGTCAGGCCCAAAATACAATACATGCAAAAGTAGAAAAGAAACAGTTTCAGAACAAGAAATAAATGAATGTACTGTATACCACTTATCTCTACTCTATTCCCATTACTTTATTTTAACTACAGCGTTAGGAATTAACCAGAACGAACAACTTAGTAAAAGCAATAGTGCAAGCGTTAGCACGTTAACACACAGAGTAGCCATATTAGTTCTAGTGCGCAGAAGCAAGAAATTCCCCCAAGCAGAGAGAATACGTCCTGTCATGTGAGTGTGACAGACGCATGCGCAGAAAAGTTCCCGCGTTGCGGCGGCCATTTTAGGTTAATCGAGTTACGGTTAGTAAAAGCACATAGGAAAGCTTCCCCTAGATACTAGAAATGTTGTGTTTTGCATCGTTAATAAGACGAAACATGTTTATTAGTGTATTACAGTTTATTTCGAGAGGGCTGAGTCCAAGCAAGTCGCTTTACAGGCAGAACCTTGCTCCATCAATCCCCTCTTTGATGATATTTTATATCATCACATATTACAGAAACAGATGCCAACTTTTCAACATGTACTCATTTTTATTTCCTCTAACACTCTTTTAGGATTTTCCCCATTATTCATGTGGAAGTTTTTCATTTTCTTATACAAATCCCCATTTAATTCTTGAAGCTCAATTTCACTGAAGTTTCTTTTCTTTCCTTTCTGATTTACTTTATATGTTTTCTTGTGTTTTCGACATTTGCAACAAATTATTATCCCTAAAATCAGTAGGGCTACTCCCACCATTGGCATCAGTATTTTACCTACAAAACTTTTTCCTACGTTAGTGAACCAACTACCTACTGAAGAGAGACCACTAATTAGTCTCTTCCATGCACTGTCAACCTCCAGTGGTTTCAGTTCTTCTCTCAAATTAGTAATATTTCTAGGTAACTTTTAATTTCCACACTTTCGTCTGGAAATGTCATCTTCAGCATTCTACAGACTCCACCCTCTTTTGCCAATAATATGTCAAGAGCAAGTCGATTTTGTAAAACCATTGATCTTACAGCAACTAGTTTGGTATTGATCATCAAGAATCCACTAGCAGTGTCAGTCGATAAGCGATCCACCACTGTTGACAATTTGAAAATTCTTTGAGTGTTAAGAACCACTCCCACTGAAGTTATTATTGCACTAAATATTTCAATTTCAGCAAATGATGCTCTTTTACTACAAGTTAGTCCATTAGTTTCTTCATTGCTTCCAGTGATTTTCTCTATGTGGTACACTTTTGGGAATACTATTCCAAAATAGCAACTTCCGTACCAATGATCAGTCAATTTAAAATAGGCTTTATTCCCACAAATGTAATAAATTCCAGGGAATACTGGTTCAATTCCATCTTTGAAACCCCAATCCCCAATAACTTTGAAATTGTGTTCACATTCACTGGAACCAATTATTATATTGTTATAATAATCTGTTTTCTCTCTATGGAGACAGAGTTTCCCTTTCTTTTTGAAATCCACCAACATAGCAGCTTGAGTCTTGCCATTAGAGGTAAACTCTTTATTTTCAGCCCATTTAGGAATCTTTCATTTATGTTCAGTGGCTTTTCTATGGAAACCTGTCTCCTTTTCTCGACTAAATCTAAAAACATATTTTCTTTCTATTGTAATGTGCATTTTAGATTTTCTTTGTAAGCCTTAGCTATATCTATTGATCCTACTGTTAGAAAATAATCTCCCATAAAGTGTGTAGAGTCACTAGTACTAGAAATACGATTTACATTTCTACGTAAAGGAACCTCAGAAAAAACTTTCATCAAAATTAGAATGATAATATTGTAATTTTCCAGGTCTATAAAATAAACTAGCTAAAATACTACATGAATTACCATAGGTCAGAGGTAAATGATGGTAAGTGACCCCTTCAGCTACTGATGAGGGCAACTTCATGCACACGTAGCAATCACTAATTTCCATAGCTTCTACATAATGTACTAACAAATTAGCAAACACATTTAAATGAGTTCTATTTCTAGCTCTTCTATAATGTAATTCTCCCTCATCTGATGCTTCTAAATCTACTCCAGGTTGCTTATGACTAACTGCTTTCTCATGTATATGTGTATCTACTGTTTCAGGTGAATCTTCTTGCTCAGGTATATTAGTGTTATTTTGCATTTCTTTGCTCATTAGGTAAGGTATAGCTATTGTAAATCCAAGCCATACTATAACATTACTATACTACATGTACATATTCTACAGCATGTCTTTAAACAATTTCTTTTCGGTCTTCCGGTAACATTATAACCAGCCATTTTCAACTAAGGAGATTTTATCCCCTCTTTGTAACTTTTCACTGACTTTTAACCTGTGATTCTTTTCTCAAGTTGGTCTCACTTCTTCATCAGTCTGATCAACAATCAGTTCGTCATCACTCAACTCTAGATTTTTGAAATCTTCAAGTATGGCGTATGTCCACTCAGGTCCTTTAAATTTGTTATTGGGTCTTTTCAAACGTGGTCTTTTCCTTCTGGGTTGCTCTGTGGACGGTCCAGCTTGGATTGATATTTCGTTTACTTGCTCTGGTTCTTCATTTACTGTTTTAAGGTGAAATTTCAGTCTTTTGACAAAACCAGGCCACTTATCTGCCTGTCTGAGTCTTTTAGCTGGCACTGTGCTTCATATGCTCTTTTATTTTTGTTTAGTTGTGGCACTATTTGTTCTCTGTCAGCCTCTGAATTCCTCTCTATATGACTAGGTCCAGGGCATTCTTTGGTTTCTTCTGCCTGGATACAAATCTGGCCCTGTTCAGGAGTTTGCTGTATTTGATTTTGGCTTTGATTTTGTTTGCCTTCTTCTTCCTGAACACGTTTTTCTACCCCTATCTGGTCCTGCTCAGGTCTTCTGAAATCTTGATTGTCTTCTGCCTGAGCTTTCGCCCTAATACCTATCTTTCCCTCCTCAGACTCTGTAATACTGGCTGGATTTTCAAATGTCTGAGTACACCAACCTTTCCCTTTCTGGTCCTCCTCAGAATCACTTTTGATTTGGATTTCTATGATCTGAGTACCTTCTTCTATTCCTGTCTCATACTCACTATCACTCTGTCTATCTAGATAGGTTTGACTTCTGGTTCTCACAAAGTCTGCAGGTATGTCAACTACTGGAATCCATTCATCCTGACTGGTGCTCGGTTGTTCCTCAACTACTTCGAAATCAACTTGTTGAGACCCCTCAGCTGCACAACCTTCCGCTCCTACGTCATCAGGTTTAGTCACCCTTTTGGTGTGACTCGCATGGATCCAGTTTGGAATTCCCCTGCACATTACAGCTGTGGTAGTAACCAATATCACTTGATGTGGCTCTCCCCACCTTAGTGCTAGGCAAGATTCTCGAGTATGTCCCTTTATCACTACCCAGTCACCTGGATTCAGGTCATGTGATGGAGTTGATTGTCTGGCGACAGCGTCTTCCCCTACCTGGTGAGAGATAGAACGCACTTGGTCAGCCAGTTCTTTGCAGTACTCGAGTACCAAATCATCAGAAATATTTATTAGCTTGTGTCCTGGTACCCATGCCTGCCTCCTTGCTCTTCCCATGAGTATTTCATGGGGACTCAAGCCTGTGTTTCTGTTGTCTGGAATGCTTCTGTGTCCCATCAGAACAAGAGGTAAAGCATCAGGCCACTCCAATCGGGTTTGTTCATACATCTTTCCCAATCGTGACTTGATTGTGCCATTCAGTTGTTCTACCACTCCAGAAGCCTCTGGGCGGTATGCACAGCGCAGTTTTTGCTCAATTTGGAATGCTTCACAGATCAGACGAATTATTTCATTATTAAAATGAGACCCTCGGTCTGATTCAATCGTTACTGGAAAACTGAAACGTGGTATGAGTTCCCTCAGTAGTAACTTAGCTACAGTGATGCAATCATTTCTGCGTGTGGGGTATGCTTCCACCCATTTTGAAAACAGGTAGACAATGACTAGGACGTACTTCAGTCCTCGTCAAGGGGGTAATTGGATTAAATCAATCTGGAGTCGTATGAAGGGACCTTCTGCCTTTCCAATCTTTCCTGGCAACACTACAGTTCTTTTACCAGGATTAATTCTTTAACATGTTATACACCTCTGGCAAAGACTCTCTGCAACATTCCTGAATCTGGCATTGACCGAACTCTGTCTGAACTGTCCAATCAAAGCGTCTCTACCTAGGTGTGTACTTCCATGATACATCCTAGCCATAGGAGCAAGCATACAATCTGGTAACACAGTTTTCCCATCAAGGTAAACAATAACACCATCCTCAGCGCTTCTCCGGCATCCTATTTTCTCCCACTCTTCTTTTTCCTTAATTTCTGCCTCATTTTGTAAATCTTTCACTTCTTCCCATGTTTTCACTCTTCCAAGCAACATTTTATTTTATTTTATTTGAAAGGTTTTATATAGCGCTGGCTAGACCCGGAGGTATCAGAGCGCTTTGCATGAGCACCAGATCATAGTTACAGGTTACATTGTTACAAAGGTTAAACAGTTATTATTGGAGTGTTTGGAGTTGTTGAAATAAATACTTTGGATTGACCCTAACGGAGTATTGGTGTGCGACCCAACTTCTTTTCTTCTGAGAAGAGATTATTACACAGTTATTAGAGCATGGCAACATAGTTACTAGTAAGGTCAAGATAAACAATAAGCACAAATACGAAAGGGGAAAAGCAAGCAAGGGGAAAGATTCAGGGGAGGGGGGAAGGAACTGGGGAAGTAGACAGGCATGGGCGCCCGCAGGGGGGGGTAGGGGGACACTTGCCACCCCCCTGGAACACCCGGCCTGCAATGTCTGGTGCCGTGGTGGTGGTGTGTTTTAAAATGTAATTGTTGAGTCAGTGTGGCATTTATTTTCCATTTTTATTTCCATTGTTAGAAATAGAATGGATGATAATCGGAACTTTTAATTTTGTGAGCAGGCCTCTTCATTGTATAATTTGAGGCCTGCAGGCAGCAGCACCAAATCCCTATGACATCATGACGATCTATTTGTTTTTCTTTTGTGTTTTCTTTCCCTTGTTTTTATATAGGAGTGCCCCCTTACTCCATATAATTGTTAACCACCGCTGTTTTAGCGGGTCCGGGCTCCGGGGTGGTTGGGCTCAGCAGCGCTCCGACTCTGGGCGCCATTTTGGGATGGTCAGTGGCGCTTTGGTAGCGCCATCTTTAGCGTCCTTGTGGGGCAGGTAAGACCTCATCAGGAGGACCTATTTAAGGCGGTCCTCTGGTGTGTTCGCCCTGTTTGGACACATTTGCCCGGAGGGGCGGCTCTGTGCTGGTGCTAGCGCTGCTTGTCAGCGCGTTTCATTTTAACCTCCTGTTTCTTCTATTTGATTTTCTTTTGTGTTTTCTTTCCCTTGTTTTTATATAGGAGTGCCCACTTACTCCATATAATTGTTAACCAACGCTGTTTTAGCGGGTCCGGGCTCCGGGGCGGTTGGGCTCAGCAGCGCTCCGACTCTGGGCGCCATTTTGGGATGGTCAGTGGCGCTTTGGTAGCGCCATCTTTAGCGTCCTTGTGGGGCAGGTAAGACCTCATCAGGAGGACCTATTTAAGGCGGTCCTCGGGTGTGTTCGCCCTGTTAGGACACATTTGCCCGGAGGGGCGGCTCTGTGCTGGTGCTAGCGCTGCTTGTCAGCGCGTTTCATTTTAACCTCCCATTTCTTCTATTTGTTTTTCTTTTGTGTTTTCTTTCCCTTGTTTTTATATAGGAGTGCCCCCTTACTCCATATAATTGTTAACCACCGCTGTTTTAGCGGGTCCGGGCTCCGGGGCGGTTGGGCTCAGCAGCGCTCCGACTCTGGGCGCCATTTTGGGATGGTCAGTGGCGCTTTGGTAGCGCAATCTTTAGCGTCCTTGTGGGGCAGGTTAGACCTCATCAGGAGGACCTATTTAAACCGCTCATCTCAGCGCAGCGGGATCGCGCAGCGGGATTGCCCTCGCTTGTGCCTGAGTCTTGCCAGAGTCCTGCCCGTCTGCGCCCGTCAGCGTCCCGGAGGCGACGGAGCGGCGGGAGGGCCTGGCTGTACATCCTCACTTTGGCGAAGATGGTCTGTTATTCTTCAAGGGAACTCCGCGCCTTGCAAAAACTCTCTTGCGCTTGTCAATCCGTTTTTCCTGGCCGCTATAGGGGTAAACGGTTTTATCCTGGTTGCGGTTGGTCGCCTGGTTATGCCCCCGCCGCCGCCTCACTACGGAGAGGTGAGGATCGTGTGAAACATCTTTGCTTATTGCTCAACACGAGATCAGTAGGTAGGCATGCCCTGGAGATCTTCGATCTCCTTGTTAGGGAAAAACCACTCTGTCTTTTGCTGACCGAAACCTGGTTGGGGGAGATGTCCAATCCGGACATTATGGCGGCTATTCCATCGGACTACAACATTTTTCGGCAAGATAGAGCCAAGGGAAGGGGAGGTGGGGTGGCGGTGGTAGTGAATAAGTTAGATTCTTGCTCTATTCTCCCTCTGGATACAATCGCAGGATCCGAATCCCTTGCCTTCACCATTAGGTTGACCCCGCAACAAGCCCTGAAAGGATTGTTGGTATATAGACCCCCTGGACCAGTGGGTTCTTTTTTCGATGACCTGCAGGCTGCCATCTCAGGATTGGCTTTGAGTGCGCGGCACTGTTTGTTGGCGGGAGATTTTAATTTTCATATGGATGTGGATGACGACCTGGACTCAAACAAACTGCTTGACATTACGGCTCCTTTGGGCCTCGTCCCGTTTCTCGTGGGCCCTACACATGATAAGGGACATACCTTAGATCAGGTTTTTTCCTTGGTCCCTTTAGTCGACATTGAGCTTCTCCCGGTGCTCTGGACTGACCACAGGCTGGCCAGATTCTCTGTACTGGGCAGTGAGAAACTACCCAGTAGCGCCTCTAGACAGTATGGCTCTGCTCGGAGGGCCCTGCACAGAGTCACTCCCGAGTTGTTAGCGCAGGCCTCTGTGGACCATCCGTGCCCTCTCTCAGGGGATTTAGAGCAGGATGTCGAGTCCATGCAGGTGTGGTTGCTGGAGAGGCTGAATGACCTGGCCCCCGCTATGGCCCCTCGGGACACGGCTAAGAGGGTTTCGGCACTGTGGTTCACTGAGGCACTGTGTGCTACGCGTCGCCAGTGCAAGGTGGCTGAGAGGGCATGGCGCCTCCAGTATGATTTGGAGGCCAGACTGGCTTACAGGTCAGTGGTCAAAGCTTACCATCGCGCTATTCTCCGTGAGAAAAAGGACTATCTGGCCAGGAGGATAGAGGCTGCCTCTAACTCATGCAAAGAGATCTTCACTGTGGTGAGGGAGTTTACGGCCCCCAGATCCAACTTGCCCCATAGAGCTCCATCTGAATCGAGGGTCTGTGATCTGGCCAAGTTCTTCACGGATAAGATCAAATCTATCCAGGATTCTTTCACAGTGAGGTTTGCTGAAGTGTGCTCCAGCCTGGTGGCCGGACAAGCTCCGTCGTCCACGTGGGGTGTGGTTCTTGCAGAGTTCCCCTCTGTCTCCACCGATACTTCCCTAGCACTTCTGGCCAATCTTAAATCGGGTTCGCCATTAGACCCCTGCCCGGCCAAATTTTTGGCTAAGATGGCGGCTGTGGTTAACCCATTGGTCAACCCACTCGTGAATCTGTCTCTGAGTGAGGGGAGGGTCCCGCAGTCCTGGAAAAGGGCAATGGTGATCCCCTTCCTCAAAAAGCCTGGGCTAGACTCAGAGGTTATGGCCAACTATAGGCCGATTTCCCTCCTCCCGGCGCTGGCTAAAATCACGGAGAAACATGTGCATGGCGTTCTCTCTAGCTTTCTAGAATCCAATGACCTGCTACACCCCTCGCAGTCCGGTTTCCGCCCTAATTTAAGTACGGAGACGGCACTCCTGGAGGTGTCAGAGATTATTAGGGAGACACTGGATTCTGGTGGCAGGGCCATGCTTGTCATGCTTGATCTGTCGGCGGCCTTTGACACCGTCCCCCATGAGGCGCTTCTCGCCAGACTCCATGACATCGGTCTGAGGGGGACGGTGTTCAACTGGTTTACATCTTTTTTGGAGGGCCGCCGACAAACGGTCTGGGCCTCCCCGAGCTCCGCTGAGATGCCGCCATTGGGAGTCGGAGTTCCGCAGGGATCTGTGTTGAGCCCGACTCTTTTTAACATCTTTATGACCCCTCTGGCGGCACTAGTGGAGTCTTTTGGGGCCCAGATCGTGTCCTACGCGGATGACACTCAATTGCTCTTCATGTGTGGGAAAGATCAGGCGTTTGATGGAGAGAATATCCGGGGCTGCTTGGAGATGGTCTTTAGCTGGTTTCAGCTGAACAGCCTCAAAGCCAATTACAACAAATCGGAGGTGTTGTTCTTTGGCTGTTCCTCTGACCCCGAGTGGCGGGCCTGGTGGCCTACGGATATGTGTCCCCCTGCCCAGGTATCTCTGGTGGCTAAAAATCTGGGAGTGAAGATTGATAATAATCTGATGCTGAGATCACATATTCTTGGTGTGACGGGCAGCTGCTTTGGCATTCTCAAGATGCTCCGGAAGTTCCTGCCTTTGCTCACAGAAGAGCATAGAAAGATCACTGTGCAAGCCTTAATTGGCTCCAGACTGGACTATGCGAACGTCCTTTATGTAGGTCTCCCGGACTATCTTGTTCAGCGGCTGCAGGTTGTGCAGAATTCTGCGGCCCGCGCCGTTTTTGGCCTTCATAGGCGAGTGAGAGCCTCCGGTTTGGTGCAGTCGCTTCACTGGCTGCTCATCCGGAAGCGGATCATGTTCAAAGCACAGACCTTGGCGCATAAAGCGCTATTCGGCGCCGGAGCAAAGTACTTACAGCGCAGGCTAGTCTTTTACCGCCCGGCTAGAGCGCTGCTGTCAGAATCTCTGTTTTTGGCTGTGGTCCCTCGAGTGAGGAAGGCACGTACCGGGGGGCGCTCCTTCAGTTTGAGGGCCCCTCAGCTGTGGAACACCTTGCCTCTGGCCTTGCGGCGCTCTTCTAACCTGCTCCTGTTTAGGAAGAGCCTTAAGACCTGGCTTTTTAACCTTTAGGATGTCTCTTTTCTCTCCTGTCTGGTGTCTGTTTTATGTTGGTATGTTTTTTATACTGAGCTGCCCAAACAAAGCGCCGGGACACTCTTTTGGAGTAGCCGTGCGCTATAGAAATAAAACTTAACATAACATAACATAACAGTGCTGTGCCACCTATCTTATGCTGCAAAGTACCGCGCCCGCGCGTAAGGTCACACAGCCCCCACCACAGTGGTGTTTGTTTCCAGGGCCCGAGGCCGTGACACCGTCAATATTAGGAGCAGGAATTCGGGAAAACGGCTGCTGACCGGCAAGATTACAGAGATTGAAGGGTCGGGCTTGCCTGCTTCCACAGCTTGAAGACAGTTTAAGTAAGTCATAAAGATAGCATGTCCTTGCGGGCTATAAATAGCTGATTTTGCAGCGAGGTGACATTTGAACCCCTTGGACTGCTCACCTCTGTCTCCCTTCTCAACTAGGTTTATCAGTCATGAATTAAGTGAACATGCGAATTTGCTAGTAAGTGCGCTCAAAGTTGCAATTATAGATCACAAAGTGTATACTTTTGCGGAAATATGCTGTGTACAGAATCTGCGTATAATGGAGCAAGTTGCAACCGACTGTTGTGTTGAAGTGCCACATGATCCATGATCCTCAAAGCGCTCCAAAATGGCTGTTTCAGTGTTCTTTTCGGTATGAATACGTTTTATTTCAGAGAATAGCTTTCAGCTGTTGTAAATCCATCCACCGACTCACCCAAAAACATTAAGGCAAGCATGTTGTTCCTGCTTACATTTCACATACCTTACTTTGTCGTGCATTCCCTGTGAGTGTTTGCTTTTTTTAGGAGGTTCTTACTGTTTTTTCAGACAGAATATTATTCTTGTCTAGTGCATAATTTGAATTGAGTTGCTTCCAGGCGTTTATAGCAGGACACAATTGGATTGCATCTAAAGGTAGTGCAAGTTTCTTTTAGTGGATAAGTATGGTGTTCAGTGGGGGAGAAGATGTGGCACTATGGCCAGAGCTGCCGAATTTGAAACTGGGGAACCAGGTTCTGCCTTCTCTCCTAAGGGAGCACATTCCCATTCTAGACCTTAGAAGGCCCTACTAGACCTTAGAAACCCTGGTGTCTTAGCACAAGCAGGTGGACCGTAGCGGTGTCAAATGTGGGTTAATCTTGAAGGCCTGTGCACCATAATCCATACCGAAGTTCACCTTCAGTCTTATGGGCAGGCCACACCCTATTGCAATAGTGACTCTGTCACAGAGGTCACAGGACCCTGAGGCTAGTCCGCCTCACCCATTGGTACCTTCTTTGGCCTTGTTTCTGCAGAAGTAGTGCACGCATTTAGGTATAAAATCCACACTTTCATGAGCGCGCAGCGGAGCTGCAGGCGCCTGAGAGTGTCTGTGTGTTCCTTGCCTTGAAAATGCATGAGAATTGTAGTTATATGCACCTAATGCCTGTATCTTTGTGATAATATACTTTTTAAAAACCGAATCTTAAAATTGTTCTTACTGTGTTTTAATACCTGTTCTGCTGGGCATCAGGGGAAAACAGGGCTCTCCGGTCCACCGCGGCTCTGCTAATAGCCGTTTGCTGTGGAGAGAGGTAACCCCCCCTCCGAGGCTACCAAACGTAGGTGCCATTTTGAGCGGTTAGCGCTCTAGCGCTAGCACGCATTTAGGTATAAAATCCCCACTTTCACGAGCGCACAGCGGAGCTGCAGGCGCCTGAGAGTGTCTGTGCGTTCCTTGCCTTGAAAATGCATGAGAATTGTAGTTATATGCACCTAATGCCTGCATCTTTGTGATAACATACTTTTTAAAAACCGAATCTTAAAATTGTTCTTACTGTGTTTTAATACCTGTTCTGCTGGGCATCAGGGGAAAACGGGGCTCTCCGGTCCACCGCGGCTCTGCTAATAGCCGTTTGCTGTGGAGAGAGGTTACCCCCCTCCGAGGCTACCGAACGTAGGCGCCATTTTGGGCGGTTAGCGCTCTAGCGCTAGCACACATTTAGGTATAAAATCCCCACTTTCACGAACGCGCAGCGGGCGCGCTGGCGGCGCACCAAAGGCAAGCCCGTCTGTGCCCATCCGCGCCAGAACGCTGCCAGGTGACAGGAAATCCTGTCTTTACGTTTATAACAGTAGGTTTAGTATACAAGGGAACCCAAAATAATGGCCAAGGACCATGGGTTAAGCTACTTATTTTTATGTTACAAAGGTCCTAGCTTTTTTAAGATATCTAGAGGATTGATTTCCACAGGCTAAAAATAAAGGCTGTGTTTTTTCTTCAGTGTCCAGCCGGACCTAGAAGTATTTATTTCCAAAATAGTAAGAATAGGTAGAATAAAGCGAAAACAATTCGCACATTAATAACTGGGCACAAGCCTGTACCAAGTCAAAGGAAAACAATACAAAGAAAAAGACAAAGAATTCACAGGCAAACAAGGAGAACAGGGTGGCTTATAATACAATGCAAGAAATTCTTGAATAAGCACAAACCCACAGTAACTGCCGAGAAAGTTAAAAATCATACAACAACAACAACAACAACAAGTAGTACTGCAAAACAGACTGTTTTGCAGTACTGCTTGTTGTATGATTTTTAACTTTCTCGGCAGTTACTGTAGGTTTGTGCTTATTCAAGAATTTCTTGCATTGTATTATAAGCCACCCTGTTCTCCTTGTTTGCCTGTGAATTCTTTGTCTTTTTCTTTGTATTGTTTTCCTTTGACTTGGTACAGGCTTGTGCCCAGTTATTAATGTGCGAATTGTTTTCGCTTTATTCTACCTATTCTTACTATTTTGGAAATAAATACTTCTAGGTCCGGCTGGACACTGAAGAAAAAACACAGCCTTTATTTTTAGCCTGTGGAAATCAATCCTCTAGATATCTTAAAAAAGCTAGGACCTTTTACGTTTATAACATCATGTTGCCTCTGTACTACTCGAGAGAGGAACTCCTCAAGGTGAAGACCTTTAGACATAGTTTGAGCTGTGAAAATAGGATACTCTCTGTGATGGAAGATTTGCCCATCTGCTGTCCCTTTTGTAAATGGAGAACAGACCAAACATATAAAAGCTCAGATATAACCAGTAATCCGCTGACTTCCCCACAATCAGCACAGGAACCTAAACCGCCTAAAGCCCTAAACACAAAAACCAGTAACACTATCAATGTTAACTGCTTATACATTAATGCAAGGTCAATTTCTAAGCATGCCTCCGAAATCTGGGATCTGTTAGATGTCCAGAAGCCCAACATCGGTTTGTTTACTGAAACTTGGCTTCAGTCGCATTCTGCACCTTCTTTAACAATTGCATTCCCCCCAGAATACACGCTAGTAAGGCTGGACAGTGTAGGGAAAAGAGGAGGAGGATTAGCAATAGCCACGCGCTCCACTTTAAAGGTAAAGATTCTGGACACTATCTCCTCTCCCAATTTGGAGTTCTTGATCTTCGTTTTGGAAGCCGCGGGTGGCCGCAAGGTGATAGGGGCTATAGTATATCACCCTCCCGGTGAAAATAAACAGATATTTTGTACCACACCCTTGGAAATTCTAGCGCCCTATGTCTTATATGCTGACAACTTTTTTATTGTAGGGGATTTTAACTTTTATTTTGATATCATTTCAAATCGGGACACTGGAGAACTCCTTGCCTCCATGGACATGCTTGATTTATCACCTATGATTAGTGAACCCACACATAGAGCAGGACATGTTTTAGACAACATCTTCACCAATATGTCAAATCTAACAACGGCCCCTCCTCAGGCAGTAACTTGGTCTAATCATATGATGTTAAGCTTTTCTTTTTATATCCATGGAAAGCAAGTGTAGGCCCAAGGACTTAAAGACACACATATAGACAATGGAGGAAAATACCACCTTCCACATTTAGACCTCTCTTCGCCCCTCCATCCTTTGATGAGGATAAGGATGTCAATCAAGCCATCACCATGTTTGAAACAGAAATGAGTAGAGCTTTTGACATTATTGCCCCTATGAAAACCACAACTATCTACATGAGACCATCTCCGGCACCGTGGTACTCCAACTGCTTGAAATTAGAGAAAGCGGCATGTAGAGTCAAAGAACGCAAATGGAGGAGGACTAAATCTAAGGAATACAGATTGATTTATAGTACCTCACATAGGGCCTATCTGAAGAACTGTAATACAGCTAGGCGTTTACGTCTAGCCACCCGTATAGATGGAGACAAGGGCTCCTCTAAAGAACTTTTTAAAGTTCTAAAAGAATTTACCTCCCCCAGCGTCAGTATTTCCACATGTCCCCCCTCGCAAGATTTCTGTGATGAACTTGCCTCATATTTCACAGGCAAAATAGACAAGAGCTATAATTCTTTCACTTCAAATGAAGAATACATGGCAGAAATCCCGGCTCAAAACATCTCTATACATGCAAAATTGGAATACTTCTCCCCCTTAACAAGGGAGCAAGTGCTTTCATCTTTAAAACATAGTAAATCTGGTTCGCCGAATGATGTTGCACCTCCCCATATTATGTCTGCCCTGGGTTTAGAATTGGCAAATCCAATTATGGAAATTTGTAATCTGTCTCTATCCTCCGCTTCTTTCCCGCTGAAATGGAAAAAGGCATTTATTAAGCCACTGCAAAAGAAAATCTCGGTTGATCATGGAGACCTTCAAAATTACAGGCCGATCTCTATTCTTCCTTTATGCTCAAAAATCATTGAGTCTACGGTTAACTATCAGCTATCAGAGTATCTGAAATAGCATTCCCTTCTTGATCCATCACAATCAGGCTTCCGTGCTGGGTTCAGCACGGAGTCTGCACTAACTGAGGTGTCAGACACAATTAGGTTGTTGTTGGACGAAGGCATCCCCACTATGCTAGTCCTTTTAGATCTATCGGCGGCCTTTGACACCATCTCCCACAAGATCCTATTGGGGAAACTGGGGGAGATTGGTGTCACGGTGAAGGCGCTGGACTGGATGCAGAGTTTTCTTACTGAGAGATCTCAATGTGTTCAACTTGATACTTTTGTGTCTGGGAGAAAAATTGTGGACAAGGGAGTCTCTCAGGGCTCTGTATTAAGTCCTACATTATTTAACATTTACGTGTGGTCTCTGGCCTCCGTGATTAAATCCTCCGGGTTTCAGACCATCTCATATGCCTACGACATGCAGATTATTGTCCAGATAGAGAAGGATATAGGAGGGACGAGAGACAGGTTTAAGTTATGCATGACAAAAATTGCAGTATGGATGTAATCAAATTTTCTACAATTGAACTCAAATAAAACTGAGATCTTATTGTTCGGGAAAGCCAAACAAATATGGACCAATGAGTGGTAGCCAGAGGAACTGGGAGAAGCCCCGAGCCCAAAAAACTGGGTAAAAAATCTAGGTGTGCTAATTGATTCCAAATTATCCCTGGACGAGCATGTAAAAATCTTAGCTGGTAAATACTATGGACTAATCCGCATGCTAAAGAAGATCTTCCGCTGGATCCCTCTCTCTTCCAGAAAAGTTATGTTGCAGGCACTTCTAGTCAGTAGGCTTGACTATGGAAATGCCCTGCTGGTAGGGATGAGGGAAGACTTATTTTCCAAACTGCAAGTCGTGCAAAACACAGCGGCACGCCTTGCTCTTAAACAACTCCCACGTACCTCTTCCCTCCCCTTATTGAGGGAGTTGCATTGGTCACCCATGAGGAAAAGAGCTGTTATTAAACTCCTCTGCCTGGTATTTAAAGCTCTGAATGGTAGAGGACCAGAATATCTAAGGAGGAAATTATCATGGTATACCCCAACTCGCCAGCTAAGATCCAGAGGTCATAAACTTCTCCAAATCCCTAGAATTAAAAAGTCTAGAATGGGGGGACGCGCCTTCTCCTATGTTGCCCCTAGACACTGGAATGCACTACCGGAGGATCTCCGGAGTTGTTCCGCATTCACGGTCTTCAAGAAGAAATTACAAACATGGTTATTCTGAGCGCTTTGACTTTGCATATGGCAGCTCTGCATCCCGGGCGCCGAGAGATCCCTCTGGGGATGATTCGTGCGCCAGATACAAATAATAAATAATAATAACTCACCAGGGATCGGCAATGAAGGATTTGCACGTGCACCAAACTAAGTTTGCAAGCTTTAGGGCCTTTCTGCTTCATGCACAAGCATCTTTAACATGCGCTGTCTGCTTTGGGGCCACACAATTATGCAGCAATGGAGGACAAAATTATGTTCCAGTGTTAACTAAATTATGCAGCCAAAAATGGTTGCAGTGTAATGCAGTACATTTTCTGATGCTTTATTAGTTTGACATTCTTACACATACTAACTGTCTTTGCAAAGATTTATCCTCAGTACCAGTGTAACATACAAATGCAGCAGTGAGAAAGGTGACCAGTCAACCTTTGCAAAGGGTCTCCACTTCGCAGCAACAGAAGTCATGTTTTTTATTAATTTCTGATGCATTTAAGCTACAAACAATTTTTTGTTAGAATTGTCAGATTATGCAACAGATGATGTATTATGGGGCAAGTATGGCAGAAACCATAATTATGTGGAAAACATTTGTAAACTACAATATTTTGGCATTCATGTTTGAACTGTTCCTGTGGAAAAAGGGAGAAGTGCTGATGACAAATGGCTTGTGATTCCACTTTTAAGCGTATTTGGAACATCTGTGATTGGGAACATATCCCACATTGTGAATGTATTGTAGTGTCAAGAACTCATATTAAACCTTAAATAAACATGTGTATCCATTGGTTGAGTCAAATAACGTAATAAGCTGTAACTGGTCAGTGAAATGCCAAACAAATACTAATAATTGGGATGTTTTGCTTTTTCCAGCCACACTTCTGACTATGCCCACTGACCCAATCCTCTGCTTATTCATGCACTCTGATTCTGCGCCCACAGTTCCCCTACATTTTATTTCCCCCCACTTTGACCACTGAGAACACTCTTCGGTCCGACAGAGTGTAGAGCCTGATCGTATTGTGTTTCGTTTCAGCAGCTAGTGCCAGGAAGAGTCAGGGAGGTGCAGTGCTCCACAGACAGCCAGATGTAGATACGTCATCTGTAGTAGGTACTGGGTAATCAGATAGCCAGATGTATGTATGTCATCCGTAGTAGATACTGGGTAATCGTCTGGACACTGCTGCAGTGACCTACATGTCCTGAAAGCCTTACTTCCCAATGCAGTGTCCTTCCGCCAAGAGAACTTCAAGGGTTATTATTTTTTATTATATGTTTGGTTATTTAGCAGCTAGTGGTTCTCTATGCAGGGATGCAGCGGCACAAAGTGGCAGGGTGCACTTCCGTGTGTCATACACTTTTAATGTGGATCGCCTCTAGGAGCTAGGTCATCCATGCTTTCAGAGGGTGTTGGACTGAGAGAACTGGAGGTTGTCTGCTGCCGGGGTACAGAATCCTGCAGGCTGCTTTCTGTGCTTTGTGAAACTAAGTGAAGCTTTGGTTCTAATGCAACCTTCTATGGGATATTTTTGGGGTAAGCGTTGAGCTTTGGCTGTGATTTAGGTTTGTGCAACCACATTTTGTGTGTGTGCGCAATGCAGTCTAGCAGTTTCTGTCTCTAATATATAGAACGGAGTGTATTAATGGTCATACCACAAAAACATTAGAGTCAGTTACATATAGCATTCAAACTCCAGTGGGTCACACTCACCACTTGCATTCATTCTTTTGAGGATGATAAGGCCTGTCCCATCGTGTGTGTAATGATTCTGACCTATTACAGAGGGGTGGGCATGAGTTTGTTGGAATAGGAAAGACTCTATGGACGAGGAGTAACAGATCATACCCTCTGATACTCGTACTATCAGTCTCTGGGTACGTACTACAGCACAATACAAAATGCTTATGCAGGAAGCAAATAGAGGCGTTGTCTGACAGGAAAATTTCTGGAGTGATGTTTTTCTTTTGCCACCTTTATCTGTATGGTATGGAAGTGCCCGCCCACCTTGGGGTGGGGGGGCAGACACGAGTTGTGTGTTTCCTCCCACCTCCAGTGGCACACAGCTAGAAATATCTACAAAGAAGTCAGACCTGGCTGAGTCTAGGAAGATGGGAAATATATGTACAATTTAGAAGTGGCTTTTATAAGTTTGCATAAATAAGTTAATACATGCATTTGGGTTGTGTGTGTATGAGCGTGTGCAGAAGGAGGCCGGCATACATAACCATACATGTCCAAGCATGTATGGACATATATTTGTGTGCATTGCAAATGTCAGATTTCTGTAAAAACACCAGCATTTTTGTGTGTGCGTCTCTTAAAATCTGCTGCCATTGTCTATATAATGTGTGTGTGCATCAGTGTGTGTACATATATCTACACACACTTTCGTTTTTCAACTTTGTTTCAGCATACAGGGTTGTATGTATTCAATAAATAGTGCATTTTAGGTGAGTTGTTTAACGTTCACAAATCTCATCTTACCTATATAATTATGCAAGGCAACCTGGTTCTCCTTGCCGGAGAAATTCAAAGGAAATTTTCAACTCCCTGTAGCTCATCTACAACTCGGTTTATTCAATACAGCCAGCCTGGTGATGAGCAGAGTATTTAATGATCCTCATTTCTTTTTAGAAATGGAAATCCGAAAATTCTTTTCAAAACGAAAATTGGATGATGAAGAATCTGATATTACGGAAGCAAGAAATGAATCTAGACATGATGAACATGAGGAGGCAGAAGAGCCAAGCACAAGCAGTTCTGCAGGTCCACTTTCAGCTCCAACAGAATGTAGCCATGATGTTGATGCTCCTGTGAATGATATTGGATTGTATTTTAATTTAGCAAAAAAAAGTAACCGACGATGTAAAATACAATCTTCTGATAAATACGTATACTCCACCAGAAATGTATGACTTCAAGAAAGATTCAGATGGAACACGCTGTTTCGATCATGTGTGGATTAATCAATATTCACCATGGCTTAGCTACTCTCCCCAACTGAAAGGTGCAATTTGCAAGTTCTGCACAGTTTTTCCACAGCCAGTTCATCGTGGGATACAAGGGGCATTCATAACTATGCCTTTCACTAAATATAAAGACTTCCTTGAAAGTGCACGCAAGCATGTTTTAACGTCTTGGCATAAAAACGCACAAGTGGATGCAACTCACTTTTTGGGGATCAGAAAGAAACCGGAAACAAGTATTGTTTGTCAAATAGACAACGCTGTGAAAAGGCATGTTGAATAAAATCTGAAAAAGTTATTTCCAATTTTGTCTACTATCTTATTTTTAGGCACACATGACATTGGTTTACGTGGGAAAAAAAGTACATCCGAAACGTGCAAAGTCTGTACCAATTTCGCATTGAAGCAGGAGATGTCATCCTAAAGTACCATCTGGAAAATGCACCAGTTAATGCACGTTATACATCTGTTCGAGTTGAACATGAACTGATTACATTATGTGAAGAAACATTAAGAGAAGATCTAGTATCCTTAGTCAATAGGCAAATGGATTTTCAATCATTGCTGATGAAAGTGCTGACATATCAGGAAAAGAACAGATGTCACTTGGAGTATGTTTTGTAGACACGACAAGTAGCACCGTAGCTGTCATCAGAGAAGAATTCCTTGGATTTGCAACCTTAAAAGAAATGGATGCTATCTCAATTGCAAATATGATTATGGATACATGTTCTAAATTTGGATTAAACTTAGAAAAACTCCATGGCCAAGGATATGATGGTTGCTCTACAATGGCAGGAAAGGAAGGTGGCGTTCAGGCCATAATAAAGGGAAAATATCCTAAAGCTGCTTTTGCTCACTGCGCTGCACATAAACTTAATTTGGTTGTTAATGACCTGAATGCTGTTCCTGATATACGGAATTCTATTGGCACAGTGAAAGCCATCATCAAGTTTTTCCATGAGAGTCCAAAAAGAAGATTTCTTATTCCTAATCTGCCATTGCTGAGTGAAACACGATGGACAGCAAATTACAAGAGCATTCGAATTTTTAGCTCACACTTTGAAGAGATTTTTAAGCAATTAAGCTTATTGGGCACTACAGCATCAGGGAAAACACGTCAGGATGCATATCAATTGCAATGTTCCTCCAGCACAGTGAGTCTTCTCTTTAGCTTGTCCATAATTTCAGATTACTAATCAAGATTGGAATCTGTAAGCCAGGCTCTCCAAGCTGTTCAGCTTGATATCCTCAAGGTGTGTAATCACATGCAAGACCACCTGACTGTGTTCCATGATCACAGACAAAAAGCAGAAGAGCAATTTAAGGACATTTTTACAAAAGTTTAAACACTGGCAGAAAAACTGAACATCGAACTCTGTGTTCCCAGACAGTGTGGCCGGCAAGTATTTCGTTCTAATTTTGGTTCCTCTTCTCTGGAAGAATACTATCGCCAGTCTATCTATGTGCCATACATGGACTCTATCATCGCATCATTAGAAAGCCGGTTTGGCAATGAAAACAAGAAAGATTTGAGTTTATTTTCACTGTACCCAAAACATATGGCAAAAATGACACTTGAACAATACAAATGCCATATTGTAAACATCATAGAAATTTACGACATTGAAAACCTTGAAGCCGAAGCAGTCACATGGTTTCAGATCTGGTCAACGAAGGATGAGCACTTTGACAATGGATTTCTGGATTTGCTAAACCACACAGATTTATTTCCATCAGTCCAGCAAGCAATTCTCATTGCCCTCACATTACCGTTGACCACTTCCACATGGGAAAGGTCTTACAGCACAATGAGAAGGGTGAAAACCTGGTTGAGATCGACAATGGCAGAGGATCGCTTATCAGGTTTGTGCATGATGAGCATACATCGAGCAAAAATTGATGAAAAAAAACAACAGCTGATTGACAAAGTAATTGATAAATTTGCACAAGACGTTTACAGTTCCTTCTTCGGGATCAGTAAACTAACCAGTGAACAAAAACTGTAGAAAACTACTGCTCATTGACAAATGTGACTGTTAAATTTCAGCAAGACTCTACATGTTTGCAATTCCTGCAACAGTTATCCAGGTTAAGTTTATATGTTTTATTTTCCAATTTGGAAGAGAACAGCTGTTATTTTATTTATGATAATATATTTTATTTTATTTATGTTAAGTTATTTAAGTTAATACATTTCCAAAATAAATACATTTGTCATACATTTTAATTCTCATTCGTTTGTGCACGTTAACAGCAAATGCAGACAGACTCTACTTTTTTTTAATTATAATGCAGTTATAGTGTCTTCACTGCCTTGGTCATGTGTATATGAATAATGTGGTGTATTCAATAGTGGTGACATAAAAACAGATTAGAAATTGCTAATCAGACAGTGGCAGCTTGATCCTTCCATTAAGCCTTTGCATCAGGTTTCTAAACCCTTTGCATGCCTGTGCTTTTTCAATTTTGGCCAAGAGCCGCTCCCGTCTGTAGCTGAGCTCTGCTTTTTTCTTTGCCAGCTTCTAGGCGGTGTGAATGATATCTACCAAAGGCCACAAAAGAAAGAGATGGCTGTGGCACAATAACCCTATGGTGTATGAGATCATATGCGGCCTGCTTCCTGCCCCCCATGGCTCCTCCTGCGCCCCAGTTTTTTCTTGTGCCCCACCTGGCACGCATCATGTTGGAGGATGTGTAGGAGAGTAGGGTCTGCTTTCCTATGGTCACCCCACTTTTTGCTTTTTGCTTCACTGGTTTGCGAATTAATGTGGCGGTGGGCCTGCTAATCAGACCCCCTGCCCAGCTGTGCTCTCTCTAAATTCAATACCATGTACTTTAGGTACATTACCAATTGGACATGGGGTCACCTTATGAGCCCCTGTACACAGTACTATAGGCACCCAGGGCATAGGTGCATCCAAGGCCTACCAGGGGCTGCAGCATGTATTATACCACCCCTGGCTGGCCACTCACATTGACACAACTGGCTGATCACTCAGCTGGGGCAAGGTCCGGTAATCACCCCTTGCTTAGATATAGTATTCCTATATCTAACCTTATATCTAGACACGTATACACCTATAAGTCACTCCTATGGCAGGCCTTAACAATCCTGGAGGCAGAGTACTTGGTTTTATGTGAGATGGTGCTCTAACATGAGCTGAGCCTGTCTGCAGCTTTCGGAACCATGTCCTTATAGCTGTTCTAAGATATAGCCATACCATATACTCTTAAGTGCATTATGAACCTCGCGGTTAATTGCTAACTCTGATTTGGCTTTATCAAAACATGTCGTGTAAGGTGTCATATGCTTTGGAATACTACCCCCTCGCCAGTTCTGGCGACAGGGGTAGCATTCCACCCTTCTAGAGGGAGAAGACATGTTGTTCCTACTAATCCCGGTTAAAGTTAACCAGAGCCTCAGCATCACAAAATGGATGCTGCTGCCACAGACACGAGTCTGACCTCCTGCTGCTGGGAGTCCTTCCAGCGAGGGAGGCTTGGACAATAGGTTTCCTGCCTTCGGAGGTGCTAGCACCACCCCAGACAGGCTCTTGTGTATTGGGGCAGGGAGGGCTGAAAGAAATGAGACACTGCCTGGGGCATACAAGGTGTCCCATGCATAGTCCAGTTCAAACCGGTGCTGGGGCACTCCAGCCCCAGCTCTGGCACGAAACTGGACAAAGGGAAAGGGGTGTAACCACCCCCTTCCCTTGTCCCACCCATAGGAGGGACCTAGCAGGTAATCCAGCCCCTAGATTTGGTATATAGGTAGGAGCTGAGTCCCAAGACTTTAGATTTATCCTTACCGAAACTCTGAAACGAAACTCTGGACCTTAGATGATCTACTTTGCAAGAAGACGACTGAAGAATCTCCCTTGTGGTCAAGGAGTGACCATCCTGCACAAAAGGCACCATCCAGCGATCAACGGCGTGCTTTGTCGACGCTCCCGCCGGAGCCCGAGCACAGAGCCTAACAAGAACCAGACTTCCAGACTTCCTTCAGCCCGATCCACAGTCCCAGCAAAGCTGAGACCCGTGGAGGCGACGCGAGACGTGGGACCGGCCATCTTGAAAAGTCAGCGACTTGCTTACCGTGCAGCTTCTGAGGCATCCTCGGAGCTGTGCATTGGGGATTGAGAAGCCCCAGCCCCGAGCATCATCTGCACCAAAGATCAGCCCTGCACACTCCACGAGTTCTGCGTGGGGCCCTTCTGCATTTTCCTGCTTGACGCGTCTGTCCGGTCACTTGCCCGTTGGCTAGTGGCCATCTTGACGACGAAACCTTGAATTTACACAACTGGTCTGGTTGCTCCAGATTGGCCCCTGCTTCCCTGAAAAGAAGCAGCCCATCAGACCTTGCTGGTCTGATTAAGAAGCCAACTTCGATTCCTGCGTGGGTTGTCTTTGCCAAGGCTTGTTGACTCCAATCCGGAAGCCGACACCGCCGACAGCGAGAGCCTTCGTGGGACAGTCCGTGCCTGACTCCTGGTCATCGGCGACGCCTCCTGGTCCACGTGGCTCCAGAGACAAGCTTCACGACATCACCTGATTGCTTCGCAACATCGCCTGGTTCCTTCCTGGTTCCTTCCTGGTCACTGGCTAGTGACCCAGACTCTGTCCCCTCTGCTTTCAGGTACTCTTCATCCTCGATCCGCCCTTGGATCCAACCGGACACTTCTCTCCTGGTCGCCTGTAGCATCTTTCTTCACGGCTCCATAGGATTCAGAGACGAAACCCAACAAACTTTGACACCTATGCACCTGCTTCCTGTGGGTGAGGTAACGCGAGTACTCCGGTGCTCCTGTGGGTATTGACTATCCAACTGTCTAAGTTTCAAGTAACTGTCATCGAGTCCAGTCAGACGTGCCCTAAAAGAACTAGTTTCTAACTCCTTCGTTCCCATTCATTCTCCATGGTAACTTGCGTGTGAGTAAAGACTCTGCACACGCCTCCCATGGGCCTCCTGCTTCCTATCCCTTGGCAGTACAGCGTAGCCCCAGCGATTCCCTAGTCCCCAGGCCTATTCCTTTTTCGAGCAGTGGTACTTATACCACTATTTTAGTATATGGTTTAGCGCGCCCCTAGGGCCCTACTGTATTTTGTGCAACTTATTGTATTTTAATTAAGTATCTTGTTATGTGCTTGTGCCTCTGACCTCATAAAGAGTTCAGAGGGATTGTCTAGAAAAGTTCTGCTGATGCCCATGTAGATAGGTAATGAAGGCAGGAAAGAGGAGGGGAGGGTGAAGGATATCGCATGGAAAGAGCAGGAAAAGGGCAACGGGGACACAAACCCGTAGACGAGTCAAAGTAACGTCCAAAGTCCAGTAAGCTGTGATCCCAGGGGAAGTGGTATCACTTCCCTATCTCTGTTGCGGGAGGCTCCGTTTATGCAGCAGACTCTCTCAGAGGGGTCTCTGAGACTCCAAGGCCTACATACTGGATCCTTCCCCAAAAAGGGAGAGGGAGTGCTTTGGCAAGGGGTGCCATACCATACCTCAGCTGTGAGTGGCTCCCTTGGCACAGTGGACTCTCTCAGTGGGTACGCTGAGACTCCAGAGTATAAATATGGGATCTTTCCCCAACAAGGGGAGAAGGAGTGCTTAGTCAAAGGGCACAAAGGACAGGGGGCTAGGCAGACAAGCAGGCAAGGTGAGAGATTCAGGGGAGAGAGGATAGGAGCTAGGAGCTGGGGAGGTAGACAAAGGGAGAAAGAGTACCAAATGGGAACAAATTAATTAAAGAGTTATTATATAGCGTTGGCTAGACCCGATGGAATCAGAGTGCTTTACATGAGGGACAATAATTTTGTAAATTATATCAGTTAAAAGTTACATAAGTATCAAGAATAGCATTTAAAGAACATAGGGGACAAGGTGAATGGAGCAGGAAGGGTAAGGGGATAGGGTAAAGGGGTAGGGGGAAGACAGGACGTAGAGACGAGGGGAAAATAGTTACAAAAGATACCAGAAAAAACTATTTAGGAGCATAGAAGAAAAGGAAAATAGGGGGAATGGAAAGGGAGTGAGGGCAAAAAGGGTAGTGTATAGATACAGCGGAGAGACGAAGGGAAAGTTTGTCCAAAGTCCGGCTGGGTAGGTGACGGCTGAGGGGGAATACTTGGCCCATCTCCTCCTCAGCTATCAGGTAGGTCCACCGCGAATCGGTCAAATGGCTAGGTCTCAACAGAAAAACATTAAAGGGGAAGAGGGTGAGAAGAAGGGAGCGTAGAGGGGGAGGGGTGGAAGGGTAGGAGGGGGAAACGACAGAGAGACAAAGGAAAGTCTGCCCAAAATCCGGCTGGGTAGGTGACGGCCGAGGAGGAATCCACAACCCATCTCCTCTTCTGCTAACAGGTAGCTCCATTGGACATCAGACAAATAGCAGGGTCTTTACAATCGAGGGAAGGTTCAGAGTACATGTCCAGGAGGGAGAGCAGGATCAAGGTCAGGTGAGGAATGTGGTTAAGCTCAGGACGCTGAACAGTTCTATTGTCCGGGTGCGTTAGAGCATCGTGGAGAGACCAACTGAGGCTGCCAAATTGAGGTCAGACAGGGGGGTTGAGACCTTGGTGTTAAGTTCAGTCAGTCCCCAAAATTACAAAGCATAGGGGGCGTAATCTATGCCGTGAAGCGGCAGGAGGACAGGGCCAGTGTCCGCATGTCTTCAGAGGGGGTGAGTGACAGGTCTGGCGTGGCGTTTCCATGTGCATCAATTTTCTGATTTATTGCCACCTTATGTTTGGCACAATGCTGGGCTAGTTGGTCAGCATATTGGTTACCTGCTGTCACTTTGTCATTTCCAGATTGGTGGCAAGCACACTTGACCACAGTCACTTCTTTTGGTAATTGAATTGCTTCTAGTAAGTCTTTTACATAATGTCCATTCTTAATAGGAGTACCTGAAAAAGTCAGAAACTCCCTTTGCATCCAAAGTTGGCCAAAGTCATGCACAACCCTGTAACCATACTGACTGTCAGTGTATATGGCTACTTTCAAGTTTTTTCCAAATTTGCAGGCTCTTGTTAATGCAACTAATTTGGCTACTTGTGCAGACTTGACTCCAGGTAATTAGGATGCTTCCACTGGACCCCACAGAGTACACACAGCATAAGCAGCACTTAATCCTCCTTCCTCATGTCTCATGCATGAGCCATCCACGAACAGCTCATATTCAAATGTCAACAATGGCTCTTCTCTTATGTCTGGTCAGGGCTTTGTACTGTATTCTGTGAGGTCGATGCAATCATGCTCGACTTCCCCTTTCACTTCTGCGAAGTGTGATTCAGGTAACAGTGTAGCTGGATTTGAGACAGTTCATTTGGCAATGGTTAAATTTCCTGCACCTAGAAGAATTCGCTCATACTTAGTCAGCCGACTAGGAGTCAAATACTGAGTATGTGTTCTGGTTAACAGAATCACCACTGAGTGTGGAACATACACAGTTACAGGGTGTCCCATAAAGATAGATTCACTTTGCTCGAGACTCATGCAGGTTGCAGCTACTGCTTTCAGAGATCCTGGCAATGCAGATGCCACTGGATCTAGTGTGGATGAAAAATATGCCACATGACGTCTCATTAAACCATGAGTTTGGGTCAGAACAGACAATGCACAATTGTCGCGTGCATCACAGAATAATGCAAATTCTTTCGAACAGTCAGGCATCCCTAAGGCTGGAGCTGAGCAGAAATAGTCTCGCAGCTTCAAGAAGGCAGTCACACTTTCGTCATCCCACTCTACTGGGTCTTTTGCTCTTTTCGTTGTCATTTGTATCAGAGGTTTAGCTAGGACTGCAAATCCCACAATGCACTGTATGCAGTAACCTACAACTCCAAGAAACATTCTGATTTCTTTCTGTGTCTGAGGTAGATTTATGTTTCTGAATATTTTGATTCTTTCAGAGGTAACTCGTCTGACACCTCTTTCTATCTGGTGCCCCAGATACTTTACCGATGTGGTGCAGAATTGCAACTTCTCAGGTGACACTTTATGCCCTCCCTCTGCCAAATGAGTCAGCAAAGCAATGGTATCAACAACATAGTCATTCTGAGTCTTAGACGCCACCAACAGGTCGTCTATATATTGCACCAGAACAGACTGTCCGGGCAAGACCAGAGATTCAAGGCACTTTTTCAAAATCTGATTGAAAATCAATGGACTTTCTGTGTAGCCCTGAGGAACATGGTTCCAAACGTAGACATGGTCGTCAAATTTGAATGAGAAAAGATATTTGCTATCTGGATGGAATGTATGGAAAAGAGTGCATGGCACAGATCTATTACCGTGAACCATCCGGCTCCCCACGGTATCTGATACAGAATCACTGCAGGATTTGGCACAACTGGACAACATGGGATGACAATTTTTTTAACCTTGCGGAGGTCTTGTACGACCCTATATTTCCCGCTCGGTTTCTTTATGCCAATTATGGAAGAATTACAGGGACTGCTCATTATTTCCTGTAAAATGCCTTGCTCAACCAATCGTTTTATTTCTACCGCAACACCTGCTTTTATTTCTGGGCTCATTTGGTATTGCCGAATGTTTGGGTAAACTGCACCTTCTTTTACTGTCACTTTTACCGTGTCAACATTTGCCATTAATCCTACATCTTTTCCAGTGAAATCCCACACTTCAGGATTCACCATATGCTGCAACTCTTTTCGGAGGTCTTCCACTAGCATTTTTTTATTTTCAGTTTCTTATTTGGCCAACATTAATTTATAAACTTCATCCTCATCTGGGGTTTGAATTTCAACACCACTTGGGTCAGAGCTCCACAAAATAATTGGGGGAGAGGTGTGGCGCCGCGGCCAGGGTGACTGACTCCGGAATCTGGGGATCACAGTTTGATCCCCGGGGCCGGCGGCAGATTAGCCCAGCACCATGTGACTCTGGGCAATAGCTTGCTTAATCTTTCCGACGGCCCCCAGCGCCTAGAGACCCTAACGTGTGATGGTTCGCGCTTTACAAATGTGGTTATTATTATTATTGTGGTGCAAAAGATTGTGCAATTCATTTTGCACAGCAAGTCCCTACCTAATAGGTTCACTGGACTGGAGTCGCACACCACAAATTTGTGCATTTCTTTAAAATTCCCTATTCTGATCTCCATAGGTTCTGTAACAGGGGTACTATTTGGTTTATTAGAAACACCCACTACTTGGATCGCTTCTCCCGAGAGGGGTAGGTTTGGAACGTCCGCTGTTCTTAAAGTAGAACGGTTAGCACCAGTATCCAACAAAAAGGTAACATAATTTACCTCAACATTTCCCTCAATGTATGGACCTGACTGATCTACCGGCAAGGATGCGCCAAGCATGCACTCCTCGTCCTCCCCTCTCAGGCACCGTCAGTAACTAACTTCCTCAAAAAATGCATCACTCAAAATAAATTGTGATGTTATTGCGTCTCTCCTTCCACTTCCCTCCCAAATTGTGGTATCCACCTTGTAATTTGCTTGGCTCCCAGAATCTGGCATAGGTGCAAGTGGTAACTGGCTCTGTATTACCTGTTGCCGTGGCTTCCTTGACACCCAATTCTGCGTCTGTGGATTCAAATTATCGTTTTGTACAGGGTTATTCAATACAGCCTTACACTTGTTTCTCCAATGTCCCATTTTTCCGCACCCATGACAAGGAAATGTTTTCTTGGCCTCCTCTCTGTTCATTCTACCTTTTAGTTTACCCCCATTTCCATCTCCTTGATTCTGATTATTTTTCAATTGGCTTAACTGAAGTTCCTGTTGCTCTGCTAATTTTACTTGTGCCCCCATTACATTTTCTTCTAAATTCTTTAGTTTATTGTCAAGCTCATGCCAACTATATTTTGCATACTTAATTCTTTAATCTATTGGCTTGGCCTGCCAACAGATTTTATGAACTTTAATCATTTGCGAAATTTCTGGCTTTAACCCTGACACAAATCGATAAATAAAATGTGTCATGTCTTTTGTGTCAATACTTTCCAACCCACTGTACTGCTTGAATACCTGTAAAAGGCGTTCATAAAATGCATGTACTGATTCATTTTTATTTTGGGTAGTTCTGTCTATTCTTGTCCAGTCAGTTTCCTTTGGGGGTACCTTTCCTTTCAAGTATAGTCTTACTTTATTATATTTCTTCATAACCTCATCTGATGGGGCTCCTGTCTTCGGGTCTCTAGGGTACTCGTCATAAGGCCAATCTACCGCTATCTTACATTCTGTCCATAGATCCACAGGAACCACAATTTCAAATAACCCATCTAAATCTTTTAGCAGTACTTTTGAAACTTTTAAAAATCTCTTGACTTGTCTGTACAACTCTACAGTTTCTCTCTGAGTTTCGGGAAATCATTCGTAAATGATAAAATATCCTGTTGGGACCATGGGACATGAACATAACCTCTTCCTGGTACTTCTCTCATCGGGTACAAGCTTTCCACCTTTTCTGGTTCTTTTAATAAATATTCATTTGCAGTATTTTGCGCTTGGGCCTCCTCCTTTTTCTTTGCCCATCTAGCTTTCCATTTGTCTAAATCACCCCACTTCTGCAACAATGATAGTAACTCCTTGATCTGCACTTTACGTCCTGACACATTCATGTTTTCTAAATCTTTTCCAATATCAATTCCCATTTCAGGAGCCAAACTCATTAACTTTTCATGAAATGTTTTTGTATTTCGAGTGATAATTCATCCTCACTGAGAGAGATTAACCTGTCTAATCCCACATTTCCAGCCATCAGTTCCTTTAATTCAACTCTTAATTTAAAAATATCCAATACCTTTGGCTGGGATTTTGGCTTTTCTATTTCTCTGAACCATCTCTCTATTTCTTCAGGGGTTACTACAGTAGCACTTCTTGTACCTGAGGATGTTTCATCGGAATCACCCACCTTATAGGTAAATCCATCAGGGAAATCACTGACTCGCATTCACTTGCTTGATCATCGATTATCAAGAGTTCTTTTCTACGTTGCACTACAGGTGTAGTCAGAACAGGGGGTTTAGGACTGGACTGTTTCTCTCCATATAATGGAACAACGGGACCTAAGGTTACCGGAATGGTCAAGGCTTCAGGACTCATATTTAACTGTGAAATTTTCTGAATTAATTCACTTCTCTGTTTATTTATGGCTTCTCGGTCCCTTTATTGTAACACTTTTTCTAACGAGGATTCATGCACTACTTGCGGAACCAAAGGTGGGTTTAAGAACGGGGCGCTAGGATTAACTTTATTTGCTTCCTCATGGTAAGGTGGCGGACTTTTCATTAATAAATCTTCCAAGTAGTAATCATCTGACTCACCACAAGTCATCAAATCTTTCATTTTCTCTGTGCATTTTCTTCCTGACGCTTCCTCTAAAGTTCGTACAGGATATAATCCTTCTGCCAACATAGACTGTCTCAATTTCTTCATTTGTTTATCTCTTGTCTCTTTTGAAAATCTGGGAGAAAATATAATCCAATTCCTGTCGCTTCTGGGTCTATCTCGCTCAAAAGCCTCAGTTTCCCATTCTTCTAATGCTTCGTACTGAGTTTATCTAGGTCTCGGATCCAATTCATTCATGCGTGTTCTCAAATTGTATAAAACTCTACTATTAAAGGTACCATGTTCTGGAAATGCCAAAACAGCATCATCTTTTGTGTACTCTGTCCAATTTTCTAACCACACACAGGTGTGATAGCCCCTTTCTACCATCATGTATGATGCGGGCGTATTTGGTGGACGAATAATAATCCCTTATCTAGTTTTAATCATTTTGTCCTTTTTAAAGAAATTCTTAATCTTTTTAAATAGCAACATTTTCCTCTCTCCTCCGTACATGATATGAGGTCTTCCCCTTATGTCTTGCTCGTACGCAAAACCTAAGTACCTCATATCGGGTCTATTTCCTATAACTGTTGGGTCTAAATGCCACATATACTTTATGCCAATAACTCTAATATGCAGCTACACTCAATTTGTTTACTAAATGCTTCACCAATACCAGTGTGTTTCTTATTTTCAAGAACCAATCAGTGATTTTAATTCAAATTACTTTCGACCAATGAATGCGCAGCTTTTCTCGTGAGACAAGTTCCCACGCTCCTGCACTCACCCCTCCTTTACAATTATTACCTCAGCTACACACCCGCTGTCTCAACCAATAACAGCGAGGCTCAGAGTGACGTCAGCGCAGCTCTGCAACTGACTCCCTCCTTTGCAAAGTAATACGAGAACTTATTTCTTTTCACTTTTAAATATAATATTCATTAATTAACAACGTAAAAACATTCGCCATTGTGCCTAAGTGACTAAATTCAAAGGAAAGATGATTTCTTTTACTGCAAGTAAATCCCTTCCGCTTACTCTTCATACACTGCGAGTAGATCCCTTCTGCCTACTCTTCATACAAGCATTAGAGAACCTGTTACTCCCTCTGGCTTATCCTTTCTAAGTGATATAAGGCCAAAGTTTCACCAGCGAACTCCTTTGCTATCATTTATTCACACATTTATACAGAAGAATTCCCTAATCAGTGCTTCCATTTTAACCTATTCATGCACTTACTTCCTTAGGCAAGTGACCTCAATGCAAAGTGGCTTCCATTTACCACCTGCTATTCTGACCCTGGGGATTCCAAAACAAACATAGAACAATACAAACTGGTTTTGGTTAATACATAAAATCAATGCAATTTAAAAAAATAATCAATACACGACTAAATACCTATCTTAACTAAACCCTAACGACTCCTCTGCTACCAAAAAGAATACTGATAGAGCGCTGGTTCACCTGCTCAGGATTTTACCATACTCACCTGGGCCCATTAAACACATACACACTTTGAACAGGTAAACCTACGCTTTAAACCAGTAGTATTTACTTTAGGACCTATACCTTGACTTACCAATCCTAGTCACCGGTACCTAGAGTCCTAAGGGATCAAGGGAGTTAGAATAATAGGCAGTATATAATCATTTGCACTCATAAATTAACCACAGACTCGGGAAAGGTTTAAACGCGTTATCTAAATAAATTCTTTAAATGTCAATGTCCATACTAGATTAATCAGGGCTTGATCAATCTATCTATATATATATAAACAAATGTATGTCTGTCTATTTGTCCTTTATGCATTACTACACCATTCATCCAATCGGCATGAAACTTTGGGAAGTTGTTGAGTACACTCCCGCGAAGGTTTCTGGCAAAAAAAACCAAAAAAACATTAGTTAAAAGTTGTTGAATACACTCTCGCGAAGGTTTCTGGCAAAAAAAATAAAAAAGAATTGTTAAATATCGGCCCCCAGGGCCCTCATAATCTTTCCAATACTGAACGTTTACAATTTACGGTGCGACTCGCTTTTGCAATGACCATCAACAAAGCACAAGGACAATCGCTGCAAGTGTGTGGACTAGATTTGGACAATCCGTGCTTCTCACATGGACAACTGTATGTGGCCAGCTCACGCGTCGGAAAACCTTCTGATTTACTCGTTTACGCACCAGATGGAAAAACAAAAAATACCGTGTATCCACAAGCACTCGAATAAATAAACAGAATTAAAACAACACTTTAAAATGTTTTCCATATTAAAATGAATAAGTTTAAATAAAAATGGCACAATGTAAATTGAACGTTATCATAACAAGTTTCCTCAAATTTCTTTTCTTCTTAGATCGCAGCAACGCGCGAAGGGTAAGCTAGTCTATATATATGAAAATGAAAGTACGTCTGTCTGTCTGTTTGATCTTTATGCATTACTACACCATTCATCAGATCGCCATGAAACTTTGGGAAGTTGTTGAGTACACTCCTGCGAAGGTTTCTGCCAATTTTTTTTTTAAATCGCCCCCATGGCCTTCATAATCTTTCGAATACTGAAATTGACAGCGAATTTGCGAGCATCGTCGACAGTTATGACCCCCAAACGGAAATCGATTGGTCAATCTACATCAGAAGCACGAAAGAAAAACGCATTACGAGCTTCAGAAACAGACGAGCAACGAGATGCAAGATTAGATGCTGTTCGAATACAAACTGCTCAAGCCCGTAATTCTCAAACGAACGAGCAAAGAGAATCAAGATTGGAAGCTGATCGAGTACGCACTGCTCAAGCCCGTTCTTCTCAAACGAACAAGCATCGAGAATCAAGCTTGGAAACAGATCGAATACGCACTGCTCAAGCCCGCTCGAATGAAACAGGAGAGCAACTAGAATCAAGATTGGAAAACGATCAATTACGCACTGCTCAAACCCGCTCGAATGAAACAGGAGAGCAACCAGAATCAAGATTGGAAGCCAATCGAGGACGCAATGCTCAAGCCACACTTAGAAATGTTTTCAAAAATAAAATGAATAAGTTTCAATAACAATGACACAATGTAAATTTAATGTTATCATAACGAGTTTCCTTGAATTTCCTTTCTCTGAGATCGCAGCAACGTGCAACGGGTAAGCTAGTTAAGAATAAAATCAAAGCAAGATGATGTGAAAGTATCATACGTTCTTTAAGCATTGAAATATAGGAAGGGTAAGAAAAGGGAAACAGCACAATGACATACGCTTACAACTTTTATATTTACCTAGAATGGTGTGAAGACCAACCCTGGCCACGGGCTGAGATAAAGGATCGGACCCCGATGTGCAGGTGCCAACAGGATAGAACAGGTGTAGACCAGAAGTCAGGATAAGTACAGACCAAATTGGATCAGGACAGGACCACCGCAGGTCAGGACCGGCACCCACAGCTAAAGTGCAACGCCAGCGTCACACCCCTCTCTGCAGCTAACAGTCGGACCCCGATTGGGTTAGCGAATCTTTTCCCTAAGGAACCCCGATTGGGTTATCGAACTCCTTCCCAGAACCCCGATTGGGTTATCGAATCTTCTGACAGTGTTCCGCCAGCACCTCTGCTCTCGAATCTTCTAGACAGAGTGCTCCGGCAGCACCTCTGTTCTCGACCGCCTATTGAGTGCGTTGGGTCAGTGACAGGTCAGCTATTCAGACAAGTCTGACAATCTAATTAGCTAAGCCTACCTTAGATATACCATTTTCCAGGGCAGTGAACCACCCCCCAATGTTGCAAATGTGTGAATTCCCTCAATTGTATTGGTCAAAAGATGAGGAGAGGTCATCACACCATACCAGTTATGAGGTCATGCTCCTTAATACTCAGATTTATGTTCCCGCCCAATCATTTTATTTTCCCGTGCACTTTTATTCCACCCGGCAAGGAATGTATCATTAAGAACTACAATGTAATATAACAATTAGGTTCAGCTTCCTCTCCAAGGGTCAAGAGGCAAGGTTCCCAGGAACATCTTCTAGCAAGTCTGGAATTGGCCGGGTCTCAATGTCAGTGCTTCAGGAATTTGAGCTTCTCTGCACAGGCGCAGTTCCTCCAAAGATGGAGTTCAGAAGTACATGTCAGGCCCAAAATACAATACATGCAAAAGTAGAAAAGAAACAATTTCAGAACAAGAAATAAATGAATGTACTGTATACCACTTATCTCTATTCCCATTACTTTATTTTAACTACAGCGTTAGGAATTAAGCAGAACGTACAACTTAGTAAAAGCAATAGTGCAAGCGTTAGCACATTAACGTACAGAGTAGCCATATTAGTTCTAGTGCGCAGAAGCAAGAAATTCCCACCAAGCAGAGAGAATACGCCATGCACGTGAATGTGACAGACGCATGCGCAGAAAAGTTCCCGCAATGCGGCGGCCATTTTAGGTTAATCGAGTTACGGTTAGTAAAAGCACATAGGAAAGCTTCCCCTAGATACTAGAAATTTTGTGTTTTGCATTGTTAATAAGACGAAACATGTTTATTGGTGTATTACAGTTTATTTCGAGAGGGCCGAGTCAAAGCAAGTCGCTTTACATGCAGAACATTGCTCCATAAGTGCTCAGAAATGCTTTACACAGTGCCTCTGAGTAAAGCCTGTCTGCTTGTGCTAAGCTACCAAGGGGGTGGGCAGGGGTTATTCAGGAGTGTATCCCCCTTTCCCTGACTAGAAGCAAGGGTCCCTATTTGGACAAAGGTGTATAGCAAGCAGCAAAATACACAGAGGGTTGAGGCAAAAATCCGGCACCTGTTACCTCAAATGGCTTAAAAGTATAGCGTTGGTGCTAGAGACCAGGAAGTGCACCCCTCTCCACTTCCCATTGGGTACAACCCAAATACAATCACAAGAAGGTTTTGGAATTAGCACCCATCAATTAGAAATTTCAATAAAGTTTGTTAAGACATCAGAATATCCGTGATGATTTGTAGAAAAAGCAGGTAAATGAATTTTGTGACCATTGGATTTTAACAATTGAATATATTTATCAATAAAGAACAGTCCTTGTAACTATAAGAACAATTTTGGACCTGCTTTTTCTACAAATCATCATGGATATTCTGATGTCTTAACAAACTTTATTGAAATTTCAAATTGATGGGTGCTAATTCCAAAACCTTCTTGTAAAGGTGTATGCCATTGCCAACTAGAGACCCCCATTTCTAACACTTATGGACTAGAATTAAGAGTACACACCCTTCTCTTTCCTGACAGCACAAAAAGAAATCATTATCATGACCTGGCATTCCTATAGTAGGTGTGCTGCAGAGATTATGCTGATTTCTTGAAAGACTCTCATGCATTCATCATCGAATGAGACCGGATCCACTATGCCATTATCAGCAAGCCTTAATTAAAGGCTTTGTAATCAGTTTAAAATCCACTGACGACAGTAGATACCCAAAATCCTTACTTCCAACTGGGTAGTTGGAGGAGTCATTTTTAGTATTGCAGACAAATTTTCTTTTCAGACTTTTCTCACCCCTTTCTCAATACGATGACCAAGACAGACCAATTCTTTCAAACAGTTCTGGGTTTTTGTAGGTCAATATGTGATATATCGGAACTATGCCCATTGTCAGCAAGATGATTTAAGAGTCCAATTGATGTGGGGGGCGTGGCCAACAGCATGGCCGGTTAGGACATGCTACCGCGGAGCTCCCGATTAGCTGCTTCCAGATCCGACGACATACTAAGTTCTACTATCCCAAAATGATGGTGGTGGGTCCGAAGGTGTCCTACACCAGATAGGGGCAAGAAACTAGAGGAATTTCTGTGCTCCGGCGGAGAAAATCGCTCCGGATTCACCCGCTCGTGCGCCCGACTATACCAAGATGGCGGACGTCAGCAGAACACTGCACACCGGGCCGCGAGAGGGCAGCGGCGTCTCTGCTATCGGGTCTCAACATATGTCTGGTTCCTGGAGGACAACGGGGTACGAGAAAGGGAACGGCAGACAACGCTCGCCCGCGACGGGACTACTGCGACAGAAGATGAGACTGGCGGGGACCTCCGCAGGCCACACGGCACCATAACGGACACACTCCTGAGGGCTTAGACTCTGGATGGGCAGCGGAGGTGCATGGGGAGAGGCCTAGAGGCATCAGTGGATAGCCACGCACAGGTGGCTTCGGTATGGCACAGGGACCAGCTGCCCTCTTCCGCTGAGTTGGCCTGTCCCGGGACTGCAACAGAAACCACAGAGAGTGTCGACAAAGACATAATAGGCGCTACCAGATCCTCATAAGGCTGCCGAACACCTGGGCACCCCTGGTAACTGCCAGCAAACGTCAGCACTCAGTGACACTGTAGGGGTGCAGAGAGACAGAGACGCGAGATCAAAAGCCAGAGGTGAAGGATCTGGGGGGAGCGAGAGGCCCAGAACCTCCCCGGCCTAGCGGTAGTCAGTGTAGCGCAATAGAGGGACTCATCCGGAGGAGAGAAGACGTACGTGAGGGTGAGATGGGGAAAAGAGACCCGATACTCAAGCCCGCGAGGCAGGAGACTATGGACAATTATGCCACGGCTCGTCCACAGAAGGAGGCCCCCTCGGTGGCCACTGGAGCACATTCGAACACCGCAATGCTGCTGGAGGCGATACAAGCATCCAGATCGGACATTCAAGACTCGAGGGCGGCCTTGGAGGGCAAAATTGGCGAGGTGGGTTCGGAGGTTCTGCTCCTGCGTCAGGATTTCCGGAATCTAACGGAGAGGATGACCGCAGCGGAGACAAGGATTGGAGAAGTGGAGGACTCCCTCAGCACACTGCAGAAGGACATGGCGGAGCTCCAGGCTTCACATCGGCAACTACTCTGGAAAGTGGACGACGCGGAAAACAGAGCGCGACGCAATAACCTCCGCTTTGTGGGATTTAGAGAAGGAATCGAGGTGGCGGACATGTCATCCTTTCTGCACTCCTGGCTGAGGAAGACGTTCCCACAGGCGCAATTCTCGAACTGTTTTGTCATAGAGCGAGCACACCGTGCGCTGTTGGCGAAACCACCGGAGGGAGCGAGACTGAGACCGGTGATTGCGCGATTCCTGAACTTTGCAGACAGAGACCTAATACTTAGAGAGGCCAGACAGCTGGGGAGATACGGCTAGAAAACACAAACATAATGATCTTCCCAGATTACAGCCAGGAGGTCCAGATACAGCGACGCTCCTTCGACACAGTTAAAGCAAAACTGAGAGATTTACAGATGACGTACATGTTGCTGTTCCCGGCAAAATTGAAGGTAATGTTCGAGGGCAAGTCACATTTCTTCAACCGACTGGAAGAGGCCTGGGCAGTGGCTTGAGGAACGTCCTATACTCCGAGAGGCTGCAGAGGAAGGTCACCGGGTAAGGTACGAGATGGCAGCCGCGAACTTCAGAAGCAGCCCCCTCAAGACTCAAAGAATCAAAAATCCACGAACAAGGAGGCGTACGCAGACCACACCATACCCAGGAACCGATATCTCCGGACGAAGGAGACGGAAATCAACATCCTCAGTGGAGAACGCAGCGACGGCGTCTGGAGCTAGATTCACCTGCCTGGCCAACCACAAGACTTCGGAGGAGGACGAAGACTCGGAAGGCAGGATGTCAGGAGTGGAGGAGGAGGCAGAAGGACACTCATTACATCCTCTAGAGACTGCAATCCGGGAGCTAGAAAAAGAAACGCCCGGCAAGATGGAAGATCTGGGCAATGGGACACAGGACTCACAATCCTGATGGGAGCTAGGACTGGCACCAGAGAAAGCAGCTCATTGTTATGGGGGCATGCAAGTTACATAACCCCCTTTATTTTACTATATTTTTTCCACCTTTAGTGTGTAATTTATTTCTATGCTATATATGTTCGTTCACATGTTGGGCTGATCGGGCGAGGGTGGGAAGCTCAACTGTTGCACACATTCCACCTTTAGGTTGAGTGGGGGGGTCACAGGGGAGGGCGACAGGCCTACTCCGCCAACAGTCTTGGCTCTGCGGAGGTTGAGACTGAAGGGGGGGAGGTGGGGTGGAGGGTGCGGGGGCAGTTATGGACGTTTCCAGTTAGCTGGGGGGGTGGGACAGGAGCCAAGTTTGGGGATGGACAAGGAAGAGGGAGGAGGGGAGTTGGGGATGAAAGGGGGGGACAATCTTGTTACAGTGGTCGCACATTGCAGTACTCCAGACGTCACCTTCACACACAGGTGACCGACTACACTATATGACATATACTCCAGAATGGCGGGTGAACAAGTAGGACACTGCCGAGACCAACGGGGATTCACTGTCCTGACGTGGAACGTTAATGGGCTTGGCAGCAAGATTAAGAGGGGACTGGTGAACTCATACATTAAAAGGCTACACCCCGACATAACACTGTTGCAGGAAACTCATCTTAAAGGGACTAACTGTGCTTTTTTGGCCAGGGGTCAGTACAAGGTCTTGGCACACGCAGGATACACCACGGACTCGAGAGGGGTGGCTAATATTATTAGAAAGACAACGCCGTCCTGTATAGCCCAAACATGGACAGACCCACAGGGGACAAATGTAGGAGTTAGGGGGACTTGGAACAGACGCATGTACACGATACTTTCAGTGTATGCCCCTCCAAAACTACAGGCCAAAACGCTCAAGAAAGTGGCAGAGATACTCTTGGACACAGCTGACACCACACAAATTATTGGGGGAGACTTCAATGACGTGATGGACATAGGGATGGATCGGACGGGTATGGCATCCAGAGACCGTACCCGGACCCCCCTGTCCCAAATGATTGACAATGTAGGACTCACGGACGTTTGGAGATGGCAACACCCCAGTCAGAAGACCTTCTCCTTTTTTTCGGGTGCCCATAAAGTATACTCGAGATTAGATTATATGTTCATGTCCCGACAACACTTGACAGTAGATGACACGGCGGAATATCAGGCGAGAGGGATCTCCGATCACTCCCCGCTGTTAGCAAAGGTGGGCATGGGGCGAAACAGGCAGGGAGGCTCTTGGAGACTGACGGCGTGGGATCTGCAGAATGCAAACGTTCTGAAGGGTCTCAGAGCGGACGTAAAAGTATATATTGCAGAAAATGAAGGGACGGTTCCCTCTGGGGTGACATTCTGGGAGGCATTCAAGACAGTGATGCGAGACAGGGTACAAAGTAGGCTGGCGGAGGAAAAGGAGGAAGCTCCACGCTGAAACGACTGCGTTGGAGGTGACCATTCTGGACCTAGAGAGGGACTGCCAGGCTTCAAAAGACAATGTGACACTTAGGAGATTGACAGACCAGCAGAAGCAGTATAGGGTACTAGCGACGGGAGAGGCCAGAACCCAGGCCCTGGCCACCCTGCACCGCCTCTATGATGTAGGGGATAAATCAGGCAAACTGTTGGCGTGGCTCAGTAAAAAGGAGCGCGCAGCCCGATGGGTGGAGCAACTCAGGGACTCGGAGGGATTGCTTGTTAGATCTGATGCTCAGATAGCAGAAGTATTTGCTGATCACTACGAATGTTACTACAGGGCCAGGGACCTGGGGACAGGCGAGATGGCCGTACAATACTTGGAACAAATAGAACTACCGGCCTTGACCTCTGAGGCTCACCAAAACCTTAAAGTCTGACATCACTCTGGAGGACATATCGGGAGCTCTGGCCAGACTGCGACCGGGTAAAACCCCGGGCCAGAACGGGTTCCCGGCGGAATTTTTTAAACGCACGGCAGATCTCCTGACGCGCCATCTGAAGGGCCTTTTCGATGGGGCTTTCCAGGAAGGGAGACTCCCCCCGGATTTGTGCATGGCGACAATAATCCCAATACATAAAGTGGGGAGATCGCAAGAAGATTGTGCATCATATCGCCCCATCTCCCTCTTGAATACAGAGGCGAAACTCTTGGCAACGACCCTGGCACTACGGCTACGCCTGGTGATAACGGACCTAGTACGACTAGATCAAGCGGGTTTCCTGCCAGAGAGAGCCACCAGGTTAAATCTCCGCCGTACCCACAACTGCCTACAGGAGGTAAAAGAGAGGGAGGACCCACACTGGTTCTTATCCCTTGATGCTGAGAAAGCATTTGATGCAGTTCACAGGCCGTTTCTTGAGGGTGTCTTGCAAAAATTTGGGTTTGCCCCCAAATACCGTCAGTGGGTTTGGCTGCTATACACTGCACCTAACGCCAGGGTTAGAGTGAATGGGGTAATGTCAAGAGAGTTCCAGGTGAGGAGGGGGCCCCGGCAGGGTTGCCCATTATCGCCCCTCCTCTTTGCGCTGACAATAGAAGTGTTCGCCGCTAAGATACGTCAGAATGTAGCCATTAAGGGATTCAGTAAGGGAGAGATGGACTCCATGGAAGAAAAAATATCGCTGTACGCAGATGATATCCTTTTGTACATCACATACCCAGTGACAACAATACCGGAATTGTTCCTGGAATTGGACAGCATGCGGGTTATCAGATTAACTGGCACAAATCGGTTCTCTACGACCCTAATGGGCAGGGAAACTGGCCGGACCTCCCGGGACGACTGTTCACAACCATAGAGGGTTTCAAATACCTTGGAGTGTATGTCACCCTGGATCGGCAGCTGTCATATCGACAGAACCTGGAACGGATCCTAGTGAACTTTACAACGGACACAACCCGTTGGAAGCAGCTCCCACTCACACTCTTGGGTCGGGCAGCAATGTTCAAAATGATCACATTGCCCAAGTTTTTATACGCCCTCCAGAACGAATATTAGCCCCTCCCTTCCAGAGTGTTTGCGATGATACATGCTGAGTTGAGTTCTTTCCTCTGGTTGGGTAAACAACCCAGAGTGGTGCTGAACACTCTCCAGAGACATCAGTATAGCGGAGGGATCTCACTCCCGAACCTGGAAGCATACTATTGGGCGGAACACTTAGCCCCGATTAATGATTGGATACACGCGCAGGCTGGTCATCCCACGTACGCCCTTGAAAGACACAGGATGTCATCTAGGTCATTGATGTACTATTTATACGGGGGCTCCAGGCGGGGGCAGATGCTCCCGGCTACAGGAATTACTTTGCAACTCTGGAGTAAGGCGACGACACGCACTGGATGGGGAATGAAACCCACACGACAGATGCCGATATGGCATTGTACATGGCTAACAGAATTGAACAAATTGAAGGGCTTCCAGAGGTGGGATGATATAGGTATCCCCACTCTGGGGGATAAAGTGGCCAAGGGGGAACTGAAATCATTCATGGCTCTGAGGTCAGATTTTGGCCTACACCGTACACAGTTCTTCAAATACGCGCAGCTGAGACATGCTTGGCGGGCCCAAAACATCCAGGCAGACGAACTCCCGGTAATAGGTATAGATGATTGCAACACGGCGCTTTGGTCAATGGGTCGGATCGAAATCACATATTTAACGGATGTACTGTGGAGAGGGTGGTGGGTGGGAGGCGGGGATGTGCGAACTGCTGATTACATGATTGTATTGTTCAGTTATGATAAAATGCTAATAATTTTTTTTTTAAGAGTCCAATTGTTGTAATCCTTTTTTGTCTTTGAAGTGAGTATCAGGTTGCCCAACAACTGCACCATCACTGAGTACATGCCAGCTGCTAATTTTCCAAATCTTTCTTTAGGATCTAAAAAGTGAGGGGTTTTGTATTCCCTTATGGGATATAACACCACACTGGGACTTCTTTGAGGAATTTGAATGTGAAAAGAATGCTTGGCACATGTTGAAGACAGTGAACATGTGTAGAGGGACTCAGTTTCAGGCCAGTATGCCAGGTTCGAATATTGGGGTGCATGGCAAGAAATGTCTTTTTCCTTTTGGTGCTGTGCATAAAATGATATACTTTCCTGAAACATCAAGAAAAATAAAGAAAAGTACTAAAGTCACTCCCCAACCTCAGTGTTACTAGTCCTGGAGGTCGGTTGGGGAAAGAGGCAGGGGAATCTTAAGGCGGGTGACGCATATGTCTCAAGGGCCGTGGGCCGATGTTGAGGAGCAAAGGTGGTAGGGTTTTGCTTCTAGCTTCTGCCATAAAGTCTTGTAGGATCATGTCCCACTTTGTTGCCAGGGGGTATTTCCGTAGTCTTTGTTTTTCTGCTTGTGCCCATCAGATTGACTCTGCACGCCAATGTGGGATGAGCGGGGGTAGTGTTTCTATTTCAGCTCCACCACCATTTTGGACAGGAGCATAGGAGTATGTATCCATGGAGTAGGTCGTAGGCTTTTTGTTTTTGGGGCGGGGGAACAGGCCGAATTGGCAGTGTTGTGCTGTATCAAGTCTCTCCCGCCCCGTGGCCCAGGAGGTGTCCAACAATACCATCCTCCAGTAAGTCCTCAATGCTCCACACATCCAGAACATGTGTCGCAGATCCACTGAGCCTCACCAGTAACCAGGGCATCGGGGATTAAGTAACACCTATGTAGGATTCAGAGTTGTATGCATTTAAAGTGGGCATTCTAGGAGACCCTGCTGGGGTATTCTAGCATCTTGAGTCAGTCTGAGTCATGGAATACTTGACCCAAAGAATCTTCCCGAGAGGTCGGCAGATGTGTTAGTGTGGTCACAAGGTCCAGTGCGAAGGCCTGATATAACCCTGTCACCAGACACCTACCATGTCTCAGCGAGGGCAGAGCATCTAGTAATGGGTACTGGGCTGGTTCCGGTACCCGGACATTCCAGTTCTGTTGTAGTGTCGCTTTGAGTGGTCCATATGTCAGGCAAGTCAGGCTGTCTAGCCGCAGAGGTCCTAGAGCGTGTGAAAGGACATTAGCATACCACAGGTAAAAAAGTCTCAGGGTGGTAATGGGTCTTCCTCTCATATCCATAAGGAGCTTAAAGGTACCCTCTAAAAGAAGTTGCATGTTCTTGTCACAAGATGTGACCTCATGCCAATCTCTGAGCAATGTGCACATAAGAAAGCCAACGTCTTCTGTCTCATATGCAGGGGAATCTTCAGGAGGAATCTTTTTACCTTCTGTAATAGGAACTTTAGGCGCACATATCGCCATATCAAACTGTACACAAACCATGCAAAAACAAACAAACAACAACCAGCGAATCGCACAGTGGCTATGGCAAAGGTCAGCCAATGCCAGTATGATTTACAATGTTTGGATAATTTTAACATTATGCTATAGACCGGCACTGCTATATGGGTACAGTGATATTACTAGATGGCATAGATGTCACGCTGAGACGGCAGATTTTACAAACTTAGCTTGGTGGTACTCCAGGACACAAGCTCACTGGCACAGTGTATTTTTTCAGCTGGGCAAAATGTTTTCGAGCAAAGGGTCAAACTCGACTCTATGGCGGCCTTATCGTGTTATGTGAAAGAGGTACCAACACCTGTCAGAACATAGACGGCACTGGAACTTCTATTGGCAAAAAGATCACCCATGATGAGATGGAATAGAGCCCCCCTCCTGACTGCAAGTGATTGGATCCAGGACCTCATCTACTGAAATAAAGTGTCAGATAACCAGGGTACAACCAAGGATATTTGGTTGCCTTTGTAACCATACCTCCTACACTGAGATCATGATAAAGATGATACGGGGGACAGAAACATTGAGATTTGACTGATTAGCTGATTCTGTAAGCAGAACCATGGCAAATTAAAGAATGGAACAAGGTGGTCCTGTGCCCTTTTGTAGGATCAGTATCCGAACAGGCTGGAAACAATGTATATGCCACACAGCGTTACCATATTATGCTGTTGTTTTCCATCTATGCTGTATATTATGCATGATGCATTGACGTTTTTGAAAGATAGTGTTTTAAAAAAAGTATGGATATAGAACATTGAAGGCAGGCTAATAAGATATTTCCTATTGCCTTTATATACTCCCTTTGCCCGGCAGATGTCAGTGCCAGCAGAGAAGCTGGTCAGAGTAGCAATATCCAGTGTCAATATTTCCTCTCATATCTCATTCCTCTTTCTCCAGGAGGAGGCAGTGAGAGAAGAGTGCAGCACATACAGAACTGTCCCTCAGGCTCTTATCACCAGCGAATTGGACTATGGCAATGCACTCCATGTTTATGTCACCACCCGGCTCACTACAAGACTACAGGTCATGAAAAACACAGAAGCAAGAATCACTAAGGCTCCCATCCCATAAACACATCACCTCTCATCTTAAAGACTCCACTGGCTCCCCATCCACAAAAGTGCTCCCCCCAGCTCCTCACACACGTGCAAAGACCTACACAATCTATGCACCTCTTACCTCAATATCCGAATTAATTTCCACACCCCAGCCAGAAACCTCCCCTAGGCCAGATGACTGCTCACCCACATCCCCAAAATCTTCAGAGTGAGATCCGGTGGGCATCATTTCTCGTACCTGGCTCCAAAGGCTTGGAAAATCTTCCCCCTGCACAATAGAGCCACCACCTCAGTCCTTGACTCCCACAAAATATTGAAAACCTGGCTATTTCTTTAGGCCCCTGGCTAGTCCATCCCAGCCTCTTATCTCCAACGCCTGGATATTCTCACTCGTGAGTGGCTCAATCTTCAATTAAACATAACATAACACAACATACCACAACATTGCTCCTGTTAAGTTATGTTTTGGAGATTTGTAGAGTGCACTATCACCTGGGAGGGCATCCAGGTTCTACGCACAGCTAGCGCCTAGAAGGACAATTTGGAAAGCAAGGTCTTCAGCTTCTTGAGGAATTTAAGAATAGAGGAGGAGGCTCTTATGTGTGGTGGCAGGTCGTTCCACACTTTAGTAGCAATGTAGGAGAAGGCTCAACCTTGTGATCTGGTTTTCCATATGGGTGGGATTTATGTAAAGAGGTGTCTGGACAAGCTGAGGTTTCTGGAACGTTTGTGAAAGTAGATGCTATTGTTGTGGCATGCTGGGCCAGTATTATGTAGTGCCTTGAAAGTGTGGGTGATGAGTTTGAATTGTGCTTGTTTGTGGATGGGTAGCCAGTGGAGCTCCTTCAGGTGTTGCATGATGTGCGTGTGGTGTGGGTGGCTGATAGTGGTTATGGATGCCAAGTTCTGATTGGTCTGCAGCCTTCTGGTGAGTTTTTTACTTGCACCTTAGTTCAGCTTGCTCATGACCATGGCATGGATGACGGATTTCGGGGTGCTGATGGGGATCTATTGGAAAATCTTTCTCAGCCATCTTCAGGGTATGGAAGAATGAGGGAGTGACGGCATTGACTTGGGCAGTCATGTTGCATGTGCTGTTGATCCAAAGTACTAGCTTAGTGTTCTCTGACAGAAGAGAAAGGGCACAGGGTGACAAGTACAGGAGGTTCCTGCTGCTGCTTTCGTGATACCTGAAGCCAGGGGAAGTAAGGGCAGAGCGCATAGCCAAAAAATCTCACATGCATGTCACCATACAAATTCACACTCTCAAACTGCAAATGCCACAATGCACCCCCGAAAAATACAAGCGCTCACACTGCCTAGGTAGCAGCCGTTGTCCATACATAAAGTACGACTGCCTAAGAGAAAACATAACAGAGGTGAAAGTTTACTTGCGCTCATCTTGATAAAGCACACCATAAAAAAATGTGGTGGCTATTTGTATCCCTCGAAACAAATATTGCATTGGTTTCTGCCGCCTTACTTCTAGATTACACGGAAGGTTAACTCATTTTTTTATTTTTATGACTATAGTAATATTGTGTCCGCCTTCTTACGACGTCACAAGCACACTATAATACATCATTTGACCGAAAACAGTGGAAACTACTACTGGAACATGATGAAAAAGAGCGTTCTTTTTTCGGCTTCTTTTTCCGTGTCCTTTATCTGACACCGCACATTTAGCTGATAAGGAAATATTTAAAGGTCACTGCTTCTGGGCGCTAAAGCTTGCCTTTGCATGCCCTGCAGCAGTCAGGGAAGGAAAGGAGAATTCTGCATGTCCCATCTAGTATTCAACCGGGAAGTCAGCACCGAAAGAAAAATAAATGTAACACATTCATCTCTGTTTGACACAAGTTACAAGCTGCTTGTTTGCCTCGCGTTCATGATATTTCTTATTTAATGTGCACATGCAGATGTGAAACCCACCACTCTCCCCAAATCAAGTTAATTAATTTTATAGAGCGCTTTGGTACCCAAGGGGTTCCCTGACACCAATAGGAATGTTGATTGAGAGGAGCATGCACTTCTAGAATCCTGAAGCTGTGCCCACACCCCATCCCTCTACCCCCACATCGGTGAGGGGCATTTAGCACTCCCTACATGCATGCACGCAGTTTCCATACCCCGGGGCAGATTTATTGCAAGTGAGGCAAAGCAGCAAGGGAAGTTGGTGCGCTGCGTTGCGTCGAAGAGAGCGATATTACTATTAAGATATGGCACATTTCTGCTCTCCGGTAGCGCTGGTGCACTTTTGGCTGCTTAGCGCCAACACAGGCACCCCCTTGAGCAATGACGCCATGGCGCCTGTGTTGTAAACCCAATCGTTTTTGTGCAGGAAGGAATGCCTTCCTACACGAAAACAATTCTTAGAAGCGTATTCCTCTTTGTATCTGATTCCTGCACACATGCAAAGAGGACGTAAAGAGGAGAAATACAAATATTTTTCCTCGTTACGCTAGCCTCGATTAGATGCATCACTGTGGCGCAAACCCATGTTTATTGACTTTAGTAAATCTGGGTTTGCATCAAAACAGATGGATGGATGCACGGGAATTCCCATGCTCCACCCATGTAACGGCTCCCTGGTACATGGTAGCACAAGAAAGTACGGTGCGCTGCCTTGCGTTTCTTTTGGGATAAAATCCCCTGCATGTAGTGTATTTTGTATGAATTAAAAGATGTAGCCAATGTAAGTAAGGAGTCCAGTTTAATCGCCTCATCCACAACCAGCTTCAGGTCCCAACTGACCTGGAATATTCAGTACATTCTTACACTCAGAACATTACCAGCATTCCTATTCTAAACAAGTGATGTAAGCACCTCATGAGAGAGATGCAAGACAACATAACACATCTCCCTTCTTTACAATAAGCAATAACATAAATAATGAACCTAAAAGAGTGATAAGTAAGTTAGTTAATCAGAAGAATAATTGAACATCATTTACACATAATCTTTCATGTACATTGGAGCACTGCGTAACCTTTGACTCCTCACACGAGTGTTGAGAGAAGAGTCAACACTTGGGCGAGAAGGATTTCTTATACCAAAGAGATTAGATTTGATATCAGAGTCAGACTGAGTAATGTTTTTTGATTTAACAACTACCACACGACTCTTATTCCAAATCCTCCCATCTTGTGTTTTGATAGCATTCCCAAAAACTTTAATGACAGGCCTAACATTAGTATATTTTGACCAAGGCCTTCTCCCTACAGGTGTCTTTATTCTTATAAGGTCACCTACTTTTATCTCCTGAAATTTAACACACTTAACTTTGTCAAAATGTGCTTTCCTGCAAGCCTGTTTTTCCAATTCTCTCTCTCTCCAAGCACCAATATGATTGTCTACAAACCCCTTCTTCAAATTCATCCAACCCGGACACCACATTGTGTTTGGAACTCTACCTCTGAATAACTCAAAAGGAGATTTTCCAGTGGTTGAGTGAGGAGAGCAACGATAAGCATCTATTCTTTCCCTTAGTGTATCTTTCCAATTTAAGCCACTAGCTCTTGCGAGTTGTATGCATTCTTTCAATGTACGATTGACCCTCTCAACAGCACCATTCGTTTCAGGGTGGTATAAAGATGTTCTTTTGTGTAATATTCCACATTTTTTTAGATAATCCTCAAAGAAATTAGAACAGAATTGTGGACCGTTATCTGATAAAATGCTATTCGGGAAACTCTCTCTCACAAATATTTCAGATAAAAACTTGATGACAGAGGTTGACGTAATCTCACTAACAGCGCAAACCTCAATCCACCGTGAATATAAATCAATTAAAACTATCAGATAGGGAGTGTCAGCAACTCCAGAAAGAGGCCCTAAGATGTCAATGGCTATTTCATCCCAAGGGTGATTAGGCAACTCTCTACACACCATCGGCATTTGCCTGACTTTTAGGATCTTGTCACTTGCACAGCATTCAACGCATTCTCTAACCATGCGTTCTATTTCTAAGTCCATTCCTGGCCACCAAAACTGAGTACGAACCATCTCTTTGGTTTTTACTATTCCCAAATGTCCAGAGTGTGCATGTGACAATAACTTTTTCCTTAAAGAGAAAGGAGGTATAAGCCTCAACCCACGAGTTAGCATGTCATCAGAAATTGATAGCTCCTGAGAAACTAAGGACCAAGGTTTATCCAGTCCTTTGTTATCTTTTAATAACGACATTACCTTAACTAACTCCTCATCTTTTAACAATTCCTCTTTCCACTCTTCTTTACCTACTACACCCTCTGTAACTTCACAAACATTGAGATAATCATCTTCATCAACATAATCATCTTCACACCCTATATCATCACTTTTTACCAATCTGGAAAAACAATCAGCTGCCTTGTTTGATACACCAGGTAAATATTGTACCTCAAAGTCAAATTCCTGTAGGGATATGATCCACCTTCTAATCCGAGAAGAGATAGAATCCAACCCCTTCTTACAAAAAACTTCCTTTAATGGCTTATGATCGGATTTGACAACAAATTTAGTCCCCCAAACTAAATTTTTAAACTTTTTTAGAGCCCAATATATCGCTAATGACTCTTTTTCAATTACTGAATAGTTTAATTCAGGACCACGAAGACACCTGGATGCACATGCAATTAAAGAGTCATGGTTGTGTTTATTTTGTACTAACACTGCTCCTAAGCCTTTATCACTTGCATCAGTGAATATGAATGTTGGTAAGCCAGGAACAAATGCTTGTAGACACGGAGCTTTCTTCAATTCCTCTTTTATACTCTCAAATTCCCTTTTACAGTCATCCGACCAGACAAAAGTGACACTTTTCCCAGTGAGTCTCCTCATGTTTTTTGTCTTGTCCGCAAAATGTATGATAAATTTCCCATAAAATTCTACCATCCCAAGAAAGGATAACAACTCCTCTCTATTAACAGGTTCTGCCACTTTTCTAATGGAAGCAACTAGATCAGATTTTGGAAACACACCTTGACTCTTGATACAGTGACCCAGGTAGTTTACTTCTTCTAAGCCAAATTTACATTTCTCCCTTTTGAGAGTCAAACCAGAATCAGTCAATCTTCTCAACACGTGACACACACGTTCATTGTGTTCTTGTAAGTCGGACCCATATATTAGAAGATCGTCCTGGTAACATTTTACCCCTTGAAGACCTTTCAGTATGTGTGTCATGATTCGTTGAAACACCGAAGCAGCCGATATCAATCCAAAGGGCATTCTTCGGAATTTAAACGTACCCATTGGTGTGACAAAAGCAGTTAGGTCCTGACAAGAAATATCTAGCTCAACTTGGTGGTAGGCGGATGCCAGATCTAATGTGGTAAAGTACTTCGCTCCCTCTAATGTACCTACAATTTCATCTATGTTGGGTAACGGAAATCTGTCTACCACCACCTCTTTGTTTAATGCCCTTAGATCAATGCACAAACGAATCTCTCCAGTTGGCTTTTTCGCTACTACAATTGGAGCTAACCATTCTGTGGCCTCTACGGGTTCTATTATGTTATTTTTTATCAATTTCTCTATTTCTTCTTGTACCTTTACTTGTTCCGCAAGTGGTATCCTTCTAACCTTTGCCACTGTGGGAATTGCATTTTTCTTAAGCTTAATACAGTGTTTATAGCCAATCAAACATCCTAACTTATCTTTAAACACAGAGGGAAACTTTTCTGCAAACATTTCAGACAGGTTTTCTACCTCATGAATTCTCACCTGAGGTGTGGCATTCGGATCAAGTGTAACCCCTAGATCACGTTGATCCCTCCAACTAATTAGAGCATCCCCAAAATTGGTAACATAAATTTTGCCTGGAATAATTCTGCATCCCAATTCCATGCTGGCCATAAAATAACCTAAAATCTTAATGGGTTTACTGCCATATCCTAAGGGTAAGATATCACTCTTGAACAATTTTACATTTTTCCCAAAAGTTTTGTGTAACAACTCTTCATCTATCATGGTGATTTGGGAACATGAATCAAATTTAAATTCTATCATGGCATCATCTACCTTAACCAGATGTGTGGGATGTTCTAATACCCCACTACTAATCTGAAACGTAACTGTCTTTACTTGTGGTTGTGTCCATTTTTTGTACATATTGTCCCTTTTATTACCTTTTGTCCTACAACATTTTGAAAAGTGACCCCTTCTCCCACACTCATTGCAAATAGATTTCAGTGCAGGACAATTTGAAGAATTAGCTAAATGACCGGGGTTGCCACATCTGAAACAAGAAAATCTGTTGGACATATTAAAGCTCGGATTAAATCTATTCATCCCCGTATCATTTCTTTCATTGTCTTCTTTTCTCTCTTTTTGAACTTGACAAACAACTTCTTCTACTTTGGGCTCAGTTTTCTTCTCAGGCTCCACCGTCTTCTCTTTTTCTCCTTTCAGTTCATCTACACATTTAGTCATGTGTTCCACTTGTTTCGCTATTACTAGTACTTCCTCTAAGGGTGGTTCATCTTTTAGCCATAACTCCTTTCGAATGCTATCATGAGCACATTTTAAAACAAACTGATCTCTTATTCTTTCCTCTAACGTTTGTCCAAATTTACACGAAGAAGCCAGTTTTCTTAGAGCAGATACATATTCTTCGACCGACTCATCTCTCTTCTGTCCTCTTAGCCCAAAATGATATCTCTCCATTATTGTGCTCAATCTTGGGAGATAATGTCGATCTAATTGTTCTATGGCTATATCATACTCATTCAAGTTCCTTTGTTCTGCCGCTGTGAGCTCTGGTAAATGTTCTAATACATCTTGCCCTTCTCCTCCCAAACAGTGTAATAGCAAAGAATGTTTTCTCTCTGCACTTAAGTTCGTGCCGCAAACTCTCGCATAATTTGCGAAAATTTTCTTCCATTTTTGCCATTTCACACTTGGTTCACCTGGGCTTATCAAAAAAAATGCTGGCTGGGTCACATTCTGCATGTTTATTATCTTTGTCTTCTTCTTTCTTTTATATTATACTCACTTGTGTATTGCTGTGTTCTGTCAACCTTTCTTTTTTTTTTTTAAACTTTAGTTTCAGTAAGAATTATTTTGTATTATGAGCACAATCCTCCTTTAGTCTTCTTAACAATGCCACCTTCTAATCTTTTCAAAAGAATATTCACTCTCTTTCCATTCCTTACAATTGTGGCCTCAAACAATGGACATTCTCTGAGTCTCTTTCGAATGCGCTTTATCTCTGCTGCGCAGCGAGGCTTGGAACGCAGTAGAACTTCCTGCTCTTACCACGTGATGTACACAAAGCCTTCTTGTGACGCGCGCTGTTTAGCGCGAGCTCCTTTCAATGACACGCGAGCAGCGCGAGCGCATTTACCGGTTCTCTGCCTAACGCGCCGCGATGTCTTTTTACTTTCTTTTGTGTCCCCTTCCTTATTTTTTTTTTTTTAAATAACCTCCCGCCGTACTCCTCACCGCTCTACGGAGTTTCTTTCCTTCATGTCGAATCAAGGATATCAGCCGCTGGGAAGACTTCGCTTCCTTCCTTTGAAGTGCAGCCGCTGGGGAGGCAGAAAGAGTTGAGGACAGCTGTGTGTTGAGGCTTCCTGAGGTAGGATCGTCGCCAAATAAATGTAGTGTATTTTGTATGAATTAAAAGATGTAGCCAATGTAAGTAAGGAGTCCAGTTTAATCGCCTCATCCACAACCAGCTTCAGGTCCCAACTGACCTGGAATATTCAGTACATTCTTACACTCAGAACATTACCAGCATTCCTATTCTAAACAAGTGATGTAAGCACCTCATGAGAGAGATGCAAGACAACATAACACTGCAAAGCCTTGCAAATCCTGATTTGAGTGACTTGCTCAATGACAAACTTCGATTGGGACTGTGACCCAAAAGTGCAGCAACCCCAACCCAAAATCTTAGTAAATCTGAGCCCCCGTGTCTTGATATATGATGCGGATCCGTGGGCACGAGGAGGGCCGACTGCTAGTGATGACGCAGCTTATTTCCAGCTCACCCATTCAAATATTGCAAAATGGTGGGCTGGTGACCTTACTCATATAAGAAGGGGCTTTGTTATATTTATACTCCCACACCTACGTTTCTTGCATTTTTATATAGAACACATTCAGCTCAAGGGCATTTGTGGGCTTCACATGAATCTGCGCAAGGTCAGATTTATATTTTTTAGGCACGGGGTCATTAGGTGATTTGCTCAGAATTACAGGATGTTGAGCCAACTCGAACCTGGTTCCCCAGCAAGGTTGGAGTAATATAGAAAACATACCTGGGCACCAAAAAAATGGCCCCATTAGAAAATCACATATCTAAACAAGCATTTGCAAAGCCAATAAGTCTGGCTCTGCCCAAGGCATTGGCAAATGGCATAGAAGACTGCGCAAAAAAGGTAAGAGGAGAATATGTGAGCAAAGGACTGGAGAGGACCGACGATGTCATTTGGCATGGGGTGGAGAAAAACATATAGTAGGAAGAGAACAGTATAAAACAGTACAGGAGGATAGAAGGGATTACACCCTGAAGCACAAAGGGGATGGAAGGACAGGATGGGAATATTTGTTGAGTGTAAGATAAGAGAGTGCAGGAAAGGAAGAGGATTAAATGGGAGAGCATACAATCACAGATGCTGGCTAATGGGAAAGAATACAAGAGGGGAAGCAGCATATAAGACTACAAAACAGGACAAAAAGGGCATGGTGTAACAGAATGGGAGAACACAGGATTTGAAAGAAAGCACAAAAAGAGAGACAGCACAGGATAAGAGAGAGCATGGAACAGAGAGCTGCCGAGGACAAGTCTTACAGTTACTCAAATAAATTTCTTAGTTCAAAGATACTCAATTGTGGACTTAAGAAGCAAGAAAGGATGGTTTGACTCTGCTGGGATTTAAAGGTGTTACTTTTATGATGCACAAGTACATGTCAAGAAGATCTGAGACTGGAGAAGAATATGTAATTCTATATTTACATGGGTAACGTCTTAACTTGAAGTAAAAAGGCAAAGTAACAGCCATAGCAAATATATACTGGGTAATTATAGTAAGGTCAGCGTTTCCGAAGGAAAAATATTTATTGTGTTGCTAATAACTTTGATTCAGAAAAGGGGGTGGTGATGAACAGAGTGCCTGAATTAAGCAGACCACTCTTACCCAGTCCAAAGATCAGGGCTTGATCCATCACCGTTTTTTAGCTCACTGCACCATCCCAGCTCAGAACTTGGCTATATGCAAATTAGTCTGTTCCTGTCCCAGTGCATGATGGGAACAGGGAAAACCAAACTACCAAGCCAATTCTTATACTGGGAAGGAAACAAGCTTCCGGGGACCGGTTTCTGCCATTTCAGGCGTCATCGGCCCGGCTTGCTTGAATCCTAATGGTGCAATGAGCAAGGGACTCACATCTGAGTATATCCTTCCACGCTTATGGTGGACAAAATGATTCAGAAAAGGGGGTGGTGATGAACAGAGTGCCTGAATTAAGCAGACCACTCTTTCCCAGTCCAAAGATCAGGGCTTGATCCATCACCGTTTTTTAGCTCACTGCACCATCCCAGCTCAGAACTTGGCTATATGCAAATTAGTCTGTTCCTGTCCCAGTGCATGATGGGAACAGGGCAAACCAAACTACCAAGCCAATTCTTATACTGGGAAGGAAACAAGCTTCCGGGGACCGGTTTCTGCCATTTCAGGCGTCGTCGGCCCGGCTTGCTTGAATCCTGATGGTGCAATGAGCAAGGGACTCACATCTGAGTATACCCTTCCACGCTTATGGTGGACAAAATGATTCAGAAAAGGGGGTGGTGATGAACAGAGTGCCTGAATTAAGCAGACCACTCTTACCCAGTCCAAAGATCAGGGCTTGATCCATCACCGTTTTTTAGCTCACTGCACCACTCCAGCTCAGAACTTGGCTATATGCAAATTAGTCTGTTCCTGTCCCAGTGCATGATCAAGCGGTGAACATCGAAGCTGGGGAACCAGGTTCGAGTCTCAGCAACAATGCTCAATATCCTGTGAACAAAAACATGAATGTATCCATCTGTCATGAAAATGGTGCTCATGTAAAGCACTCTGATATCTGCAAGTCTACTTCACGCTATATAAAACTCTAAAAACATTTTTTAAATGAAGCAAACAAGGCCCATGCTATCCATGTCTATTAGATTTTTGAGTGCAGCCAAGAGTGCATGGTGGTTGACAGTGTCAAAGGTTGATAACTGCAAATAACCAGGAGGCAGGAGTTGTCTGAGTCTAGGTTTCGAAGATGATATGATAAGATATGATATAAAAGCTTTTATAGCGCGCTCTACTACTAGAAAAGTATCCTGGCGCGAGAGACGAAGGAGTTCAGAAAGCAAGGGAAAGTTTGGCAATTAAAAAGTGATGCTGAATAGGTGAGTTTTCAGCCCTTTCTTAAAAACCGTTATGGTAGGGGCAGCCCTAAGCTGGAAAGGGAGGGCATTCCAAGCTATAGCGGCCCTAACCGAAATGGACTGTCCTCCTAATCGAGAGTACTTAAATCTGGGCACAATCATTTGAAGCTGGTTAGCCGAGCGGAGGAAGCGATTAGGAATGTACAGGGCAAACCTTTTCCTCAGGTAAGCAGGGCCAATCTGATGGAGCGCACGAAAGGAGAGAACAAGTGTTTTGAACAGGATCCGGTGGGCAACCGGGAGCCAATGGAGGCTGCGCAGAAAAGGGCATACGCTAGATCTTCTGGGCAAATTAAACAGAAGTCTTGCGGCCGCGTTTTGGATGACCTGAAGACGTTGGATCAAATAAGCCGGTAGGCCGCTAAACAGACCATTCGCATAATCAAGCCTGGAAAGTATTAGAGCACCCAACACCATCTCTTTAGCCTCTCTCGGAAGGAGGGGAAAGAACCTACGTAAGGCTTTAAGAGTTGCAAAACAAATCCCCGTAAGTTTTTTAATATGGTCCTCAAACTTGAGGTCTTTCCCAAACCAAACCCCAAGGTTTTTCGCTGGGCCACCCATGGATTTGGGACATGGCAAATCATGTGGCCATAGAAGGTCACTAAATTTATCCGGAAAGGAACCATAAAAAAGAACCTCGGACTTGTCTTCATTGCACTTTAGCTGGGCAAGTGCTAACCAGCGAAAGACCGATGGGAGGCAGAGTTGAACCGCCGACGTATCCAATGTGTCCTTTGGCCAGGTGAACAACAGTTGGGTATCGTCGGCGTAAGCCATTATTTTGGCTCCCAAATGTTCTGCCAAATAAATCAAAGGAGTTAAATAAATATTAAAAAGCAGGGGGCTCAAAGTAGACCCCTGGGGAACTCCAGTGGTGAGTTTTTTTGGTAGAGAGGCAAATGGCGGCATCCAGACCTGTAGCTCATCATCTACCACCTGTAGCAGACAGGTTTCTGTGCTGAAGCCCTGATTGAACCAGAGTGGAACTCATCTAGGAAGTCGCTGTTTTTGATGTGTTTGTTGGGTTGCTCCGCTACACATCTTTCAAAGATATTTTAAAGAAAAGGCATGTTGGAGATTGGGCAATAGTTGTTGAAGTCATAAGTATCTGCACAGGGCTATTTGAGGAGAGGGGTGACTTTTCCAGTTTTGAGGAAGTCAGGAAATGTTCCTTGGCTGAAGGAGATATTCACTGGTTTTGTCCAGTGGGGAAGTATGTGAATATAAAGATATTTGGCAAATGTTGCCTGGGATTGTGTCTACAAAGTAGTTGGAGGGTTTTGTTTTTATGATGATATTGAGTTAAGTCTTCCTCTGTAATGGTATTAAATAGTTGCCAAACTGTGGAAAATTAGTACGGTTTGGTAAACATTATCTGCGCCATCTTGCCTTTTCCCCTGATGCCACACTTTTTGTCGTGCGCACCCGCCATTTTAGGTGCCTCGATCAGAACCACCCTCTGCACGCCACTGACCCCCAGCACAGCCCTTCGCCCTCACAAGCCCCCCACGCACTGGCCACCCCCGCTCTCACATGCCTTGGGTCATAAACCCCTCTTCAGCGCAGCTCTGCCTCAGAACCCCATCCTGTTCCCAGCGCGACACCTCCCTTCGTTCCTTTCATGGTCCCAGACCCTTCGATACAAACCCCCTTTTCCTGTGTGCCCGTTTGTCTTCCCCGTTCCCAGGCCGCCACCTGGCCCTGCGGATACTGTTTATTACCCCCCCCGTACAGTAGGAAGCTTCCCCCATTAAAGGACCCTCGAATTGATCAAAGCCCCCACCCTATGATATCCGATCAACCCCACACATTCCGTGAATCGGCGGAATGTCCAGCTGCGCGATAATCATCACCTATTGTGACCGGGGTGGGGACTTCAACTGTAAATGTGTGTGGGAACGGGCCTGAAGGGGAGATTCCGAGGATGTCCTTTCATACATCAAAGCATTGCAAGAATGTGTTACCTGCAATAAAGATCACAAAACTGTGTATAAGAGGCCAGGCCTCAGAGATGCGGTTAGAGCACCTCGTGACGATACTGGCTGTCCGAACTGATGTGTTCTCCTCCGGAGAGAATAAACCTTGTTTCCTGCCTTCCAGTCTCCAGCGCCTGCCTCTTCATTGATTAAGATTTTGTGGGTTAAAGAGGCGATACCGCCGGGCAAATATTGGTTGTCCTTGGCCTGTTTTTACAATTGGCGCCCAACGTGGGGCCCATCAGCGACACGTGGATCCAGTGGGAGAGGTCCTGACGACAGAGTGAACGACTGCAACGATCGGGAGAGCTCTTGCCCAATAGACCCTCGTCTGGCAGCCGATCATCCGAACTTCACTGGTTCCGAACAGACCTCTCTCGAGTGATCTACGGTCCTGACTGGGAACCATCAGGAGTGCCGCGAGGAATACGAGGAAAAGAGGACGATCGGGCGCTGGATTCGGAAGATAAGAAACTGTCCATACGGTCCGGGTAAGGTCGTGTAAACACGACGAATTGCGAAATGATTGTTTAATTGATCGGAAAATACTAGTATTACTCTTTGTTGACTTGTTTGGAGATTCACTGTCTGCAAACGGAGAAACAATAGGCTCTCTCTCTTTGCAAACAGTGAAGGATAGGTAACGCAGCCATCGTGCCTATCTTTCTCCCCCACTGATTGATTGTTTTGAACTCTCGGGAGATTTCCCTCTCCCACACTGATTAATTGTTTTTGACCCCGAACTACTGTTCGCGGATTGTTTTCTGGAGATTCTCTGTCTGCAAACAGGAAAGAACAGGTTCCTCTTTGCAGATAGTGAAAGGGTAGAGGACGCAGACCTTTTTGCGGGCCTACTTATTCTCCCCACTGATTGTTTATTGACTTTTTGATATTGGTTCATGAGGTATTCACTGCCTGCAAACAACGTAGAATAGAAATATTCTGTCTAGTCTTTGCACACAGTGATAAGATAGGCAGTGCTGACTTTTTGTCCTCGTTGTGAGCCGTCATGTCTGTCTTCTCCCCACTGATTGGTAGTTGGTTCAGCCCGGACCGTTTATTAGAGGTGGACCATCTAGCTCCGCTGGAAGGCACCCCTAATAAAGACATGTTCACAAAGTATGGATTAGTTACCATAGCCTATAGTAAGCTGTGGCACAGGTATACCAAAGAAAATCAAGAGAAACAGTGGCCACTGATAGGATCCTTCGATCTTGATAAAATAGAAACGTTAGAAATAGCCCTTTGTAGTAATAAGACAACGCCTATTATGCTCGACAGTCTCGGTATGTGGCGCAAAGAAGCAATGCAACGAAAGAAAAGAGACGAAGTCAGAGTAGGTAAAGGAATATATCGACAGGACAACCCCAAGACACAACGACCCGAAAGTAATCCCCCGACACTACGCACAGGACGACCAGACTTAGGGCAAAACCAATGTGCTTTTTGTAAATTTTCCGGGCACTGGAAAGCCCAATGCCCGACTCTACTGAACGTGGGTAAGAGCAGAGGGCCGACAGAAATAACAGGCCGGCAGAAAGGGAAAAGGCGTGAGACAAAGATAAATCAGACTGACGCGGACAGGCCAGATAGAACCACCACGTTTGATTATGCCCGATGGCACAGATTTCGCCAGACCGATTTCAGCGACATGTTTGAGTCCTCATAGATCGAACAACGCTAAGACGGGAAACCCAGTCTAGCTCTAAGTTACCCGGTGACGAACCCCGTACTACCGCTACTGTTCCCTAAACACAAAAAAGCCACCCTTTTTCGGATAACCTACAGAAACAATACACAGAGTAGTCTCGGACAGATTAGTATACATTCCATTAATGAACTCAAACTTCGAGTGCAATGGGATTGATTACTCTCTGCTGCCCCCCCCACTCTGTAAAAAAAGGAGCAATTACAGGCCTGCATAGACAACCCCCATTACCCAGACATGCCTGTCCAAACAAAATACCTACCCCCACTCCGGAAGTTCCCGAAATGCCACAGGTCACCGGTCACGCCCATCCGGAAGGTGAAACACACAGCACGTGTGGGGCGGAGCCTGCTGACAGCCATCGATCGAAAAGATCGCCAGTGGGATGTCCAGGGGGCACCACGGGCCCAGCATGAAATGGTCGTCCCTTCCTCTTCTTCGTGGGGTGGCGTCCCCCAGACCACGAGTAGGGAGGGGGCGGGTGCAGATGACCCCCTCCCTCGTAGCCCCGGTCCGGCCATCACAAATACCTCTGCTGAAAATTGGTACAGGGTGGGCTGGGAGGGAGAGGCGACGCGGACGAGCCTCTCCCACCTCCCCGGATAGGAGGTTTCCCAGCCCCCGGCCCGGCGCCGAAATCCTCCAGCCGGGCGGCGCCCATACTTGCGCAGCACCGGACATGCAACGGCGGTGCCCATACTTGCGCAGCACCGGACATGCAATGGCGGTGCCCATACTTGCGCAGCACCGGACATGCAACGGCGGCCATACTTCCGCAGCACAGGATATGCACTGCAGGCGGCCATACTTGCGCAGCACAAGACATACGATGGCCCTCAAGAGTACTTATGGAGCACGGGATGTGGAGTGGCCATCATGTATGCCCGTGAGAAGGGGCGGCGTGGGGTGCACTGGGAGAGGGAGACGGCGCGAACGAGTCTCCCTCGCCCCCCCCAGGTGGGGGGCACCACAGCTGCACCCTAGCCGAAGGTCCTGCTCCTACGGCACGGTGTTCCATTTCTTTCACCCCAAAGGGCCTCTTCCACTCTTGCAGACTCGACGAAGGGCGGCTGCTGCGGGGCCTCAAAATGGCGTCTGGGCCCCCTGGAAGGCGGGTCTAGGCCGCTAAAGTAACTCTGACCAGCAGTGTAACTCGGACGCTTGCCCACCGGGGCACGAGCCCCCACCTCCGACAGCATCCCCACAGCCTTGAAGATTCTACAAAGGTCCCCGGAGCCCTCGGCCCCTGCAGGCTTCCAATGAGGAACAACTGCCTTGATCGCTAACGAAATAACCACGACATAGCCACCCCTTCTGTTAGCACGAGTTTTTTGAACTGCCGAAAAGGACTCTGGTCCAACCGCCGGTTGTGGGAAACATTTTGTCCCTGATGCTACTTCACGGACTAACCCGGCCCCGCCCAAAATGGCGCCGTTGTCAATAAGAACTTACGAACACCTCGTGGTGTTTTTAACTAATAAGACTTGATGTTCTGAGATATGTATATGATCTTTTGTACACTTGACGACAAAGAGGGAGGGTTCACTCGACGAACATGTAAAAGGACCCTGTTAAAAAAATGTTGGTTTCAATGTACGATTTATTATGATATTATTGTAACTGATACATAACCTTGCTTGTGACACACGCCCACGGTATGCATTTAGGAAATTTGATTACAACTAGTCTGACTGTGCTTCCAATTATGAAATGAATGCCCCTTGATCCCTCACCTATTGATAGACCTTTTTAGTTTCCTGCAAATGAATAAATAAACCCTTTTAAATGTTTTTAATGCTGCAAAAATACCCCCCTTACTGTACGTGCTTCAGCCATCGCCGTGTCCGGCCAAATACGATTGCACTCTCATATCTACATGCTGAACGATTGTGCAAATAAAGGTTTTCCAAACTATGAACAGGTATTGCATGCTTTTCTTTAAATATGGGAACAGCGGGAGAGTTTTTCTGTGCACCCTGCTTTGCTCTCTTTTTAAGGTTATTAGAAAATGGTTGCTCAGCCCCGGATGGAGGATCGAATCTAAGACACGATACTCTGCCTCCAAGTATGCGACTGGCTCAGGAACTAACGCATGGAGAAGGACCTCGACTTCTGAGGACGGGTAAAGTGAAGCGGTATAAATGATAGAATGTTATAAAGGTACGGCACTCAAAGGTACTAGGGAACAGAGTTGGCCGAAGAGCTGATATGCCTTAGAACATCACAGCGTTGAAAAAGATTTAAGGACCCCGATAGCTAGATACATCTACCAACTAGATACCTCGCACTAAGTGCCTCTGATTTTTTTACGTTTCCCTACACACGGCCTATAAGGACACACTGCCCCCCCCCTGGCTTCAGAAACCAAGACCCCAGGGATTCTATCCCGAGGAGATAAGACGAGTATGTGGTAAGTAAAGGACTTTCGTGCCCATGTATTTGATATGCTCGAATGTTGTCCCCTCCTTTCCCCTCTTTTCCTCCCTCTACAGGTTACATTGGAATCACGACTGAGGTATGGTGAAGATCTGAAGCCTCGCCATGTCTGATACATGAAGCGGACTAACGCTGCAAGGTGGCACCTAAACACACCCACAAACTGCTCTTGTAACGAAAGAGCCAATAAGTTGTATGATATGATGAAACACGATCACCCCTAATCCGTGTTGCGTGAATGGGCACATGTCACGTATGTCTGAGACTATGAGAAAATGTTTTTATGCGACTGAGGCGTTGACTTAACTAGTCAAAGGACCGAGAGTGCGAGAAGTGCGACACAATGGTGCCTTTTACTCAATGCATGTCCCCTGTACCCGGCCTAATGCTCGTCCGTCCCAAACTGCATGCTTTCAAAATTCTAACACTGACCCGTAATGCCCCCCCCCCCCCTCCACACTCTCACTCTTCTGAACGACTAGCACCTAATTGGCAAACCGCCACCCCTGGTGCACCACCCAATTGGCTCCAGCTACCGCAAGTATTTGCGAAAATTTGTCTTAAATAAAAATCACCTTGATGCCGTGTCACTACCTCTCCTTTCTGCTAAATATTGATGAAACCTAGAATTGGCCAAAAAGGAAAGGACAGGTAAGACGACTGAGGTTCCCTAATCTGACCCGTAATAAGGGAACTACATGTCAGTGGCTTCTATGATAAAAAAAATGCCTCAGATAAAGCGACCTTCCCCGTCCCGAATTGTCTCAATACCCAAACAGTAAAAGTGACCGAAACATCCCCATCTTCCCAGAATGCCCTCGGTTTTGTATCAGCTGCCCCGGACGAGAGTTTTAAAAATGTCCCTCACCCCCGGTTGTAAGAGATGGGTCGACTTACGACTAACACAGGCCAGCCGTTGTTCCTAGAAATGATTTGTTGATGAGCAAGCTACAGAGTTTAGAATTCGAGAAATGTCACTGAACGCTTACCAACTGAACTGTGGCCTTCTGCTAGATAACGCCCTCATGACACAAAGCAAGACGATAGTCCCTCACCACAGTTTGCTATGTTCCTAGTTGTTTTCAATAAGACCTCGGTTTTTTAATGAAGTAGTCAGGTTGTAAGAAACCATGTAGGAATTAGAATGATGTTTGCAAAGTTAAGATTAGACCAAAATGAAGAAATTGTTGCAATAAACCCTGTTAGAAGTAAAATGTTTAGCTGAAAGGTAGGATGCATTGATCGAATGGAAAATTGTTTAGCCTATGTTCGTTCCTCAGAAAGATACCTATCAGACCATGGTGGTAGCACGTTGCACTTTTTCGTAAAATATAAAGCCCTGGAGAACGGTATAGCTTCGTAAGGCTCGTACTAGGAAAGTGGGTCTCTGCCAGAAGAACTGATGTGACTGTAATAAACAAAATGCAATGAATAGGTACCAGATCTCGTACCACGACAATGAATGTAACACCAACAAACACCAAAGAAATAGTTACGAAAGAAAGTTATAGGAAATCCAGCAAGCCCATCATCAATTATTTATATGTTGGTTGTGAACCCCACTGTAACGAATGTTTCTCATTTGCTTGGAGCTGGGAGAGAAATGGACTTATGTGATTACCTTCCTCTGCCAATTCTCTAAAGACTGTCTTTTCAAACTCATTTAAGGGTACCACTGTCGGAGGAGAGAGAGACCGGATGTGGGAGCACGCGGCCTGACTACAGATCGTGGAACATCTGCGACATTGGCCAAGGCGAGACCGCAACAGAAAGGAGTCGCAGGACGAGGCACTGTTTCCGACAAAATGAGAGGAAAGGGCTGACCTGATGCCCCTGCTCGATGATCAACATGTGCCGAAAAGTCCCCGCTCTCTGAACTCGGTCATGGGCCCACCTACCTAAAATTTTCCGTCCCCCTGGTCTGTTCCCGATCTGGCCCTGCTCCATCCCCCTTTTCCTCCGACCTACCCTAAGGACTACTCACACACCCCCCTTCTTCCACAAGAACTCTTTGACAATCGACTCAAGAGGACACAGGGCGAAAAGGACCTTTTTGACCAGGAAAGCGAGGAAAAGGTCATGCCCTGCAACGCGGGACCTAGAATAGAGCTGGACACGTAGCTCCACCGCCGGTGCTCCACAGTGCCAACAGAAGACGACAAAGAATGCTGAGAACTCACTAATAATGGTCCATGACAATAGGACTTCCCCTTCGAACAAAGACACCTCTGATTATCGTTTTTACTACGTCTCATTTCTCTCCCAGCCACCATTGTATTGATTATGCTCCAACCGAATACCAAAAAGAACTCACATACGTAATAACCTATCCGTTCATATTCCGAATGATTATAAGCATCTATGAAATGTACCCAACGCTCTCACTACAGAATCGTTTTTGTCCGATATTGCATTACTATGACTTTCCTGCAAACGAGCTTATCGATAGGCCCGCCTCCTAAGACGAAAGATTTTAAATGTAATGTTTATAGCTCCTTCACCTGGGTTCCTACTTCTTTACTTATGACCGCCACAGTAGACATGGATAGGAAATAGGCCAGCAAGATGTCTTGGGAATGTTAAAGGGGGGACTGTGGAAAATTAGTACGGTTTGGTAAACATTATCTGCGCCATCTTGCCTTTTACCCTGATGCCACACTTTTTGTCGTGCGCACCCGCCATTTTAGGTGCCTCGATCAGAACCACCCTCTGCACGCCACTGGCCCCCAGCACAGCCCTTCGCCCTCACAAGCCCCCCACGCACTGGCCACCCCCCGCTCTCACATGCCTTGGGTCATAAACCCCTCTTCAGCGCAGCTCTGCCTCAGAACCCCATCCTGTTCCCAGCGCGACACCTCCCTTCGTTCCTTTCATGGTCCCAGACCCTTCGATACAAACCCCCTTTTCCTGTGTGCCCGTTTGTCTTCCCCGTTCCCAGGCCGCCACCTGGCCCTGCGGATACTGTTTATTACCCCCCCCGTACAGTAGGAAGCTTCCCCCATTAAAGGACCCTCGAATTGATCAAAGCCCCCACCCTATGATATCCGATCAACCCCACACATTCCGTGAATCGGCGGAATGTCCAGCTGTGCGATAATCATCACCTATTGTGACCGGGGTGGGGACTTCAACTGTAAATGTGTGTGGGAACGGGCCTGAAGGGGAGATTCCGAGGATGTCCTTTCATACTTCAAAGCATTGCAAGAATGTGTTACCTGCAATAAAGATCACAAAACTGTGTATAAGAGGCCAGGCCTCAGAGATGCGGTTAGAGCACCTCGTGACGATACTGGCTGTCCGAACTGATGTGTTCTCCTCCGGAGAGAATAAACCTTGTTTCCTGCCTTCCAGTCTCCAGCGCCTGCCTCTTCATTGATTAAGATTTTGTGGGTTAAAGAGGCGATACCGCCGGGCAAATATTGGTTGTCCTTGGCCTGTTTTTACAAAGTCTCTTTGGATATGCACACCAGGTGAGAGGTGGGATGAACATCATGATGTAGAAGCAGTTGAACTTTGCAGTCAAAGAACTTTAGGTGCTCCTCTGTTTTTGAGGGTGGGTCTTCAAATTTGATGGATGTGAGCATGGCGGGCCTGTTGGCGGTTTTGATCAGATTGAAGATTTGCTTCAGTTAGTTCTTGGCTGAGTACAGCAGGTATCTGTAGTGCTTGGATTACTCGAAAACATGTTGCTTTGTAAATGGACCTACCATATCTGAGGCGAGTGAGGCTAGTGGTAGAGGACGTCTGTCTCCATTTCTTCTCTAAGATTCTTTTTTTTTTTTTTTACTTTTATTGAAAATTAAATATAACAACAACAATCAAGGCATTAGATACAGTACAGGCGGTCATGTGTCCACATAGAGTGTTACTCCAAATATTCAGGAAAAATCATACACTTATAATCCGTCGAGAGGGGGGGGGGCAGTGGGGAAACGGTGCAGCACTCATAGTATTAAACAGTACATGGAACGTCATTTAGGTGGATAAGGGAACATCAGGTAATAGGTCTTGCGGGGGAGTACAGATATTCCCACGATAGGCATTCCACTGAGACCAGACTCTGTTCCATTTCCTAGGTCTACCCCTAGCCAGATACACCGTTTTCTCCCTAAACATGCACCAATCCATGCCCTCCTTCCACGCCAAGACCGTGGGCGACCTCTGGGAACCCCACAACTGTGCAATGTCTCTCTTAGCTATCATGTTACCAAGGGTCGCCCAACGGATCTGAGCAGCAGTGTAATCATTCGGCTCCCACACGTTCAACAGACAGCGCCTAGCCTCGGGCAACAACGACACTCCGGTAACTCTTCCCATCACCACATGCACTCGGGCCCAAAACCCCGCCACCGCCAAACACTCCCACAGAATGTGATGAAAGGTTCCAGGCATGCCGCAACCACGTTTACACAACCCATCCAGAGAATAGCCCATTCGCACCAGATTCGGACCAGTAACATATATACGGTGAAGGATCTTAAGTTGGACAAAGCGAAGACGGGCAGGAATGGCAACCTCCTTGGGCGAAGACAACGCGGATTGCCAGTCTTGGTCATCTAATTCCAACCCATCCTCAGTCCATACCGCTCTGAGACGCACAAGTAGATCAGTCCGATTACTGATCCATTTTTTTATAAATCAATGAAATCATGCTGTCAGGGTCATAACCGTCCAATATACGGTCCTCGAGAGGAGGGGACTCGGGCCGTCAGTGCCTGCAGCAAAAACCGACAGCAAGGCATGGCGCACCTGCACGTATCTGAAAAACTCCTTTTCTCCGAGCTCATATTCCATCCTCAGCGCCTCAAAGGTTTTAACATTACCCTTAGTCCAAAGATCACCCACTCTACTGATACCAATCATGTCCCATTCATCAAAACCTTTTGTTCTCCATAAGCAACCCAATCTTTCAGAGGCATACAACGGAGCCGCACAAGTCAATCTATCACCCCATCCCAAGGCAGCACCCGCGTCTCGCCAAACTCGCACAGCAATCTTAGTGGGCCCAGTTAAAGTCCTGCAAATCCCTTTGGAATAAAGCGCCCTACTGTAATTCCCGCCCGGTAAAAGGTATTTATCCATCTCGAAAGCCGGTGAAGGACCCGGTGCGAAGGTTGCATGGTTAATCGCACTCAATTGAGAGGCCCAATAGTAACGCTTGATGTCTGGGAAAGCGATGCCTCCATCGTACCAAGGGAGCGTAAGTTTGGGGAGAGCAATGCGCGCGCGTCCGTCCCAAAACAAACGACGCTGTAGGCTCTCCACCTCACGAAAAAACCCGGGGGGAATAGGGTCAAAGGAGTTTTGGAGTGCGTACAAAAATCTCGGCAGCGACATCATCTTAAAAAGAGCAGCACGCCCGAGTGGCGACAGCGGTAACCGACACCAGCGCGAGACATCGAGTTTCAGTCGCTGGAGCGGGGGAAGCAGGTTGCGCTCGTAGCGAACCACAGGATCCAGAGAGATATAAATCCCCAAATACTTGAACCCTGACTCGGTGACTTGGATCGGGAATCTGCGAGGCAGCGTGGGAAGCCCCCCTGCTAACACATAGACACAGGATTACGTCCAATTAATAACAAGACCTGAGTTCTTCCCAAATGAAGTTAAAACGTCAAAAAGCAAATTCAGGGATTTCTGGGGGGATGTGAGGTACAAAAGGATATCATCCGCATAAAGCGAAATACGATCCTCGAAGTCAGGAGTCCACCTAATGCCCTTTATCGAGGGCTCCCAACGGAACCATGCGGCCAGCGGTTCGAGCGCAAGGGCAAAAAGCAGGGGAGACAACGGGCAGCCCTGCCGAGTGCCTCGTCCAAGGGTAAAAGTGCCAGATACCTTCCCATTAACCACAACCTGCGCCAAAGGCTTCTCATAAAGAAGTTTCACCCATGCAATGAATATAGGGCCAAAACCAAATTTGGCGAGAGCCGCCCAAAGATAAGGCCATTCGATAGTATCAAAGGCCATAGTGGCATCCAAGGAAGCCAAAATGGCCGGCTCAGAGAGGGTCTCGGCTCTCGCGAGAACTCCATGAAGCCGCCGCAGATTAAGGGCAGTATTGCGATGCGGGATAAAACCGGATTGATCCGGATGGATCAAATCACAGATCACCTTAACCAAACGGTTAGTCAACAATTTGGCTAAAATTTTGGGTTCGGCATTTAAAAGGGAGATGGGCCTATAAGAGGAACAACGGTCGCGCGGCTTACCCTCCTTGTGTATTACCACGATAGAGGTCAGCCGTTGATCCGCGGGGAGGGAACCAGATTTCAGTGCCTCAAGGAACATTTCCCTCAGATAGGGCGCCATTTTGTCAGGCCGCAGTTTGTACAATTCAATAGGCAAGCCATTGGGGCCCATAGCCTTACCAGAACGAAGGGAGGGGATGGCAATTGCTATTTCATCTGTCGTAAGCGGTGCGTCCATGAAATCTCTATCAGCATCAGAGAGACAGGGCAATGCAATGTCCCGCAATAACAACTGAGAATCCTCCTCGTCCCTAGCACAAACTGAAGAATACACAGTACGGAAATGATCCACAAAACAGTCGATGATCCCAGCCGGGTCCATCACACACACTCCATCCGACCTTTCAATCACAGGAACTACATGATTCGCTCTTTCCTTCTTATCAAGCCACGCAAGCAATTTACCAGCCTTGTCACCCACATCATACAGCCTACCCTGTTGCTCTCTGTTCATTACCTTAGCAGCGTCGGTCACCAGGGCTTTATAATCAGATTGTTTTAAGCTGATGGAGTGGAGTTTAGCACGCGTGACACCCGCCTCAAGGTCACTCTCAATCACAGTTATTTCAGTTTCAATGCGGACCAGTTCCTCACATTTGGCCTTCTTGGCACCAGTAATTAACGACAAAGAATGTCCACGTATAACAGTTTTGAAAGCCTCCCACAATGACACAGATGAAGAAACAGATCCCACATTATCGAGGAAGTAATGATCAATAGATTTTATCAGCTCCGAGCGGATCTTAGGATTCCGGAGATACCAGGGGCTGATGGGAGCAACCCTGCCCTCGCTGTACACCCCAGCTTCCACACAGAGCCACAAGGGGGAATGATCCGAAATGCCCCTGGGAAGGTGTCGGATTTCCCTGATGGAGGAGGTTTGAGCCGCTGGCATTAGGAGATAATCAAGCCTGGAGAGGCTCCCGTGGGCACCCGAATGGAAGGTATATTGTAACTGCAAAGGATGCATCAACCTCCAACTATCCACCAGCCCGAAAGTTTCCAAAAACCCACTCATCCACAACTGAGATCCAGTCAAATCCCTGGGAGGGTAGCGATCCGAGGTGCCAGAGACAACAGAGTTAAAGTTCCCACCCAGGATTAAAAGACCTTCAGGAAGCCCTAGAACAACCCGTCCAATATCAGCAAAGGTGGGAGTCTGCAGGCCAGGGGGGACATAGATCGTGAGTATGGAGAGCGTCTTCCCCTCCCATCTACCAGTGAGCGCGGGATAGCGCCCCCTATCATCAAGTATTACATCATCAATCTCAAAGGGGAGGGAAGACCGGACCATAATACCCACCCCCTTAGAGCCAGAAGTAAATCCGGAATGGGCAACCAAGCGATAGCCTCGTCTATTCATGGCTCGACAAGCGTTACCAATTAAGTGTGTCTCTTGCAGGAGGACAAAATCAGGAGAATGACATCTCAAAAACTGCAGCACAACCACTCGTTTTATCCTGTCCCCCAACCCGTTGACATTCCAAGACAGCAGTCTCAACTCACTAGCCCCTATTCCCGAAGAGACTGCAGAGCACACTCCACAAAGAACACATCAATCGAAGCAATAAAGAATACAATGCGATGCCTGGCGAAAAAAAAAACCCAAACAAACACCCCCCACCACCCCCCCAACTTGAACCCGTTACAACTCCCCCCACCCTGCACCCCTGCGTGAGACTCAATAGCCACCCCAACTTGCAGTGTGCCTGTCGCCCAGTCATTAAACTAATCTAAACAAAGAAACCCAGGAGGAGGAAAGAGTCCCGAGTTAACCCCCCGCCACCCCGGGCCAATATAGAACAGGACATAAGAGGACCAAAATATTAGACTCAGCTGAAACACAAATGAAAAGTTCAGACATCGGGAACCACAGTGTCACTCTTGCTCCGGCAAACCACCCTCGGCACCACCAGGGTGCTCAGATCGATCATCCCTTTTAGGCAAAGAGTCAAGTCAGTCACTGACACTCTCCGGGCGATCGAAGAAAAATGTCCGGTCCTCATATTCGATCCGAAGTCTAGTTGGGAACAGCATGGCGTACTTAAGGCCCAAGTCACGTAGCCTCCGTTTCACACCCTGAAAACCCATTCTCTGCTTTTAAACCAACTGAGTAAAGTCCGGGTAGAAGTTAACGGACGTGTTCTCGAACTTCACCGGGCCGCCCACCCGAGAGGCCTGCAGGATAGCGTCTCTATCACAAAAAGTGAAAAAGTTTTGCAATGATAGGTCTCGGGGGGGCACCCAGTTTTGGTTTTCCACCCGGAACTCGATAGGCTCGCTCAACGGCGAAGAATTTGCTGAGCCCGGAGGGGGCAAGATGATTTAAAACAAGATCTTCCACCAGGAGATCGATCGAAGAATGGTCATTGTTCTCAGGGACTCCAATAATGCGTACGTTATTACGCCGTGCCCTATTTTCAAAATCCTCAAGCCGGTGTGCCATCAAGTCGTTCGAGGAACGCAGGTTGCCGACTTCAGTCTGTATGTCGGAGACGTCGGTAGTCAGGCTGGAGGTCTTCAAATCTAAGGACTTGACCCTCTCATTAGTTTTCGCCAGGTCCGCTCTAATCAAAGTGACGTCAACGGACACCGTACCGATCTTTGAGGCAAGGGCCTCATATTGCTGACCCATCGAAGCCTTCATGCCGGCGATGGCACTCATGACATCCTGTAGGGAAAGTTCAGGAGACGCGGCAGATTCAGCGCTCGGATCTTCAGGAGTACGGCCGGTACCACCGGGGGACCCCTTAGGATGGGTGTAACGATCCATAACATTGGTTTGAATCTGTCCCCCTCGGAGAGGCGTCTTAGTCTAGCGCTTCTCAGGGTCGGGTCTGGTGGCCATATTGAAAAGGGTGCCCCGAAGGGGCCCGCGAGACCTGGTGAAAATGGCCGTGTATGGCGAGGCCAAAAGTCAGCAAAAGTGAGCCACAGTGGGATAAGTGCAGGAAAAGTTGAAGGCAAAATGCTCACAGATGAAACATGTTGCGAAGGGGCGAAGCCAAGCCGAATCAAGGGTAGATCTGAGCCGTCCTCCAATCGAACGAGGCCCGGAGTAGGAAAGCGAAACCGAAAGTAGAGATGAGGTCGTCTGGGGGAGAAACCCCTTCGGCCGATGTTATTCAACTACTCCACTGCTTGCTGGCTAATAGAGCCCCCGGCCACGTCCTGGGGCAGGCCGCAAAAGTTGAAGTCGATGTAGCAGTGGCTCCCGACGTCCAAATGAAATTCTCAAAAAAGTATTGAGATCAGCCAAAGTGCGTCTTTAAAAGCCCATCTTCGAAATCAGGATATATTTCAGGATAATTGCGAAGGGCGGTGAGGGTCCCGAAGAGCTCTGTGCTCACGCGACCATCTTGGATGCTCGCGAAGCTCCTCCTCTCATCTCTAAGATTCTTACGGCTTTCCTTTCCTCATAAAAGGCCTTGTTGAACTACGGTACCGATGTTTAGGTCATTTCATTTTGATTTGGAGTGGAGCTACAACATCAAGCACATCAGAAAGGCATTTAAAGCTGTGGGAGGTCAAGACATTCACATTGCTGTGGAGGAGATGGAGGATAGTATCTTCTGAGCAGTGTTGCTAAGGGTACTGATGTGTATGTTATTGGTGTCTTAAAACCAGCTAGTTGCTCTTTTTGCTTCAACCATTATCACAGTTGTGTGAGAGTCACACGGTGAAGTGAATAAGGGCACGATCAGACCCATCTACCGGATGGGATAGATCACTGAAAGCATCTCTTCTTTGGAGATTATTAGCTCTAGTATGAGGTTTTAGTGTGAGTTGGTTAAGGGTCATGCTGGATCAAATCGTTGTTAAGGAGAGTGGAGGTAAAGTGGTTCACTGCAGCGTCTTTTGTTGTGCCCCAGTGAAGATTGAATACTTCCAGAAAGTTCACTTTATCGCTTTGGGTAGTTTGGTCAGTGGTCAGTTAAGAGGTCAATACATTCCTCAACTAAGGCCATGTTATCACATGGTTGATGGTAAACTACATTTATTCTTAAAGGAGAATTGCGTTAAACTTGTAGGTCCAGAGGGAGGAATTGAAAAGTAGAGAAAAACCATTTGGTATCTCCTTGCATTGAAGTGAATATCTGCAAATGGCTGTGATACCACCACAACCCTGCCTACTCATTCTTTCTGATAATGAAGCAGTTTGAAGGAATTAAAGATCAAAGGTGTTTAGGGTAGTGACGTTTAACCAGGTCTTTGTACGGATTAAGAGGTCAAGATTGAGTTGAGAGATGATGGAGATTTTCAATTTGTGCTCATTGTAGATCTACAGTTGTGAAGCATGGCAAGCAGAAATGAGGTAAATAATTTGGTGTAAGGTGTCTCAGGACTTTTGGATATTATAGGAATCATGTTTCTGATAGCATGTGGTAGGTATTTGAATTGGGTGGAGGAGATAATCAGAATTCTGTGCTGGTTGGAGTTGTTTGGCGTTGGGGTGATCGTAAGAGTAGAGGAGGTTGGGTGTAACTGGGTGCTGTAGCTTGCAAGTAGGTTGACAGCTTGGGAAAGAGTGGGTGTGAAACTACTCCTAAGTATTGAGCTCTGGCGATAGTGGGACTTCAGCTTGGCAGGGGGGAGATTCTAAGAGAGAACATAGTCTGAAGCTTAGCTGGAGTATAGTCTCATCAGGCTGAGAAAGTTTGGAGCTGAGGTGACTGGATGTGTGCAGAACTTTATCGGTGATGCATGCAGTCTTGTAAATAGTCCTGGCTCCAATTGGCTACCTTTGGAGATGGATCAGCATAGGTGTAATGTTATCATTGATTTTGGCTCCGTAGACATAAAGCTTTAGTGAAAACGTGCGTCACTGATTAGGCTTAACATGAAGGGAAGAAAAGGTATTGATGATAAATCGCTGTAAACATTGTTGATGATATCGGTATTCCTGTGAAAACAAGAGTAGCCAAAGAGACCAAACAAGAAGCAACAGAAAGGTAGCACTGGACAAACTTTTTAGGCTGATGTGCACAAGCAAAATGCTGTCACTCACTGAGAATAGGGCCAGTGGCCGACCCATTGCCCCACGCTGCATGATATAATGAGTGGAAGCAAATATGAATGACACGTGAACAGACCAGTAGATTAAGAGAGATGACTAAAAGCCCCAATGAGTAAGTATTTTATGTATAATATTTTACTAAACTGAAAAGGTATTGGCTAGTGGCAGACTTAAAAAGTGGTCACATTTGCAAATTGAGGCAGTTTTGAACATAGGTGTGTCGTAGATATGGAGGACTGCATGCATTTGTGCTTGCAGTAGGCAATGTTTGTAGTAATGTCAGGGAAATCAACAGTAACATCTGGCCACCAATCCATAAACCTGGCTACTAACAGCAAAAAACGGCCCACACACTGATCTATCATATCAGCCCTTCTGACACTGACTGATTGCTCTATAGGTTAGTCCGACCCTGTTCTCCAGTTCCTAAGTCAGCAGCTCTGGCCATAACGACATATACTCTCCTTCACTTTGCAGTTGGGATGTAAATATGTACTCCATCACTCATGATTGCCACAACATGAGGCCTTCAATGAAGACCTTCTACATATCTGGCCTCTTTATTGTATCCTCTCCTTGGGCTGTATTTCCAGATCCGAATCAGATTTTATGTTTAATTTGAACGTTGTAATCTTGAGAGCTCCACTGAAGACCATTGCGCAGCAGCGGCCTATATGAACCGGTATATGCCTAAAGCTCTCAACATTTCAATGTACTAATACACAGCCCCTGCCTTTCTTTTTCACCTGCCTCTCGAAAATATATTAAGTAGGCAGAGGAAAGCAAAAGGCAGAGGCTTCGCAGGAGAACACACATCAGCCTCCTCCCTTATTTATTTATTTATATGCTTCTATAGCGCAGGAATCGACCCCGGAGGGGTATCTCCGCGCTTGTGATCTTCCAAGATGCCAGATCGAAATCATAATCATAGAGTGCCCTAGATCTTACGCAGCCGGAAACAGGTGTGTCTTCAGGGATTTCCTGAAAGCATAAAAGTTAGTGATTTGTCTCAAGATAAGGGGCACAGTGTTCCACAGAGTAGGGCCCTTGTAAGACAGGGCACGACCCCTTTGTCTCGCCTTCTTGATACGAGGAACCTGAAGCAATAATTGGTTGCTAGAGCGCAGCGAGCGGATCGGAATATACAGCTGAAATAGTTCAGCCAGATATTTAGGGCCAGATCCATAGAAACATCTATGGATTACACAACACACTTTAAACTCAATCCGCTGGCGAATGGGCAGCCAATGGAGTTCATACAGAAGGGGGCGTGAAGAGGACCTAGGAGGAGCGTCAAGAACCAGTCTGGCCGCAGTATTCTGGACCACCTGCAGACGGCTCAATTGTTCCTCATTGGCAGATAAGAGCAGTCTATTGCAGTAATCCAACCTACTGACAACTAGTGTCTGAACCAGCATTTTCCTGTAACAATCATCCAGGAACGGGAACACACGCCTCAGGAGTCCAATAATCCTGAAACAGGTTCCCGCTACCTGATTCACATGCTCCTTTAATAGTAGCGCCTGGTCAAGCCGTACCCCTACGTTTTTTACTGTCTGCTTAGGACAGGGAGCAGATCCTAAATCCAGGGGCCACCATTCAGGCGACCATAAGAGGGGGGCCTCTCCAAAAAGCATGACCTCCGTCTTGCCCACATTACATTGTAGGCAATTGGAGGCCATCCAGTCAGATGCTGCTCTCATACCGGTGGCAAATGCGTGTTTAATTGCCGGTGTCAGGGTATGGAAGGGAAACAAAAGCTGAGTATCGTCAGCATACGATACTGGAGTGAACCCATATTCTCTCACAATGTCCGCCAGGGGGGCCACATACACATTAAAGAGTGTGGGGCTTAGGCATGAGCCCTGTGGAACCCCCTTAGTGAGCTCCCTAGAGATCGACTGATGGGAGCCCAACCTGACAGTTTGTGATCGGCCCGAGAGAAAGCTCTTAAGCCAGGCCAGAGCCGAGTCGCCTATCCCCACCTTCCGCAGACGGCCGAGAAGAATATCGTGTGACACCATGTCAAAGGCAGCGGACAAATCCAACAGCACCAAGATCATAGAACCCCCTCTATCCTGTGCCATCCTGATGTTATTGGTCACGGAGAGGAGGGCTGACTCGGTGCTGTGGTTAGGTCTGAACCCAGATTGAGAATGGTCCAGACCACCCGCTGCCTCGATGAACTTAGACAGGTGGGTGTTCACATGTTTCTCGGTCATCTTGCTGATATGAGGAAGGAGCGAGGTAGGACGGAGATTGGAAAGGTCTGACCAAGGCAGGGCTGCGTTCTTTCGAATAGGGTTCACTACCGCTTTCTTCCATTCACCTGGCACATGCCCTTCTCTAAGGGAGAGATTGATCACAGTTTGAATTCCAGGTAGGAGCAGATTCCCTAGAGAGCCCACCATCTTCGCTGGCAGAAGATCCATAGGGGATCCTGTTTTAATTTGACTGGCCAGGGAGATGACATCAGGAAGATTCACCTCCGGGAACGTGGTAAATAGAATATTACCACGCGCGGGTAGCAGAGGTGAGATAGGTGATATTGGGGAAGAGCTGGCGGTATTGCTCCCAACAATCACTGCCTGTTTAATTTTCTCGTAGATAAGCTCTATTTTATTCTCGAAGAACAAGGATATATCGTCACACAGGGCTTGAGAAAAGTCATCAGGGCTCTCACAGGCCACTGGTTTTACAAAGGACTGTAGGATCTTATAGAGTTCTCTGGAAGAGTTGCCTGCTTCAGCCAATTGTGAAGCAAGACAACTCCTCCTGGCCATCTTTATGTTTTTGTGATAGGAGGCCAGGGCATCAGTATACATTTTCTTACTAGCTTCCATGTGTGATTTCCTCCAAGCTTTTTCGAGCTTTCTACACCTCTGCTTCTCCCCTCTAAGCTCTTCAGTATACCATATCTCTTGTTTAGATGCTGGATACTGTTTGTGTAGCTTCAGAGGGGCCAGTAGATCCACTGCTTCTAAAAGAGCTTTATTAAACTTCGTTAAGCTGGACTCAACATTGTCTGTCTCTGTGATGGTGGGTTCCTTCCATACCCTCTGTAATTCATCTAGTGTTACTTTATGCCACGGTCTCCGCAAAATAGCGGGAAGGGATTTTTGATGTGGTATGGCAAGACCAGAGAAAAACAATTCGACCATATGATGGTCAGACCAACACACTTGAGACGTTGACCAATATTTAATTTTGGGACAGTTGGTGAAAATTAGGTCCAAAGTATGTCCACCGATATGTGTGGGGCCCTTATTTTGAATCTCTAACCCTAACAGAGATCTGAGAGTAATGATGCAGTATCGGGGTGGCTAGGGAGATCTGCATGAACATTAAAATCTCCGAGGAGAATAGAATCTTCTTTGGCTTTTAAATATGGAGGCAAAAATTCCACTAAAGCAAGTGAGAAGCCCGTACTTGGCCCGGGGGACGGTATACTAACGCCCCCTTCCAATGAATTCTCTAGGTGGAATTGATCTTAAAGACCATAATTTCCATCATGGGACAATTTCTTTGTTCCAGTAAAGTAATCTTCAAACCTTCTTCTCTATATACTATAGCAATGCCTCCCCCGGTTTTGATAGGGCGATCTAGTTTAAGGACCTTATATCCCATCGTCCCAACGTAATGGCGGGAACTGTGTAGGGTTTTAACCAAGTTTCTGTGAGAAAACAAATATCTGGATTTACAGTATTAACCAGATCCCAAAATTCAAGATGGTGCTTTGGTAGGGTTTGGTAGGGAGCGAATGTTTAAAAGAAAACTTTTTAAACTATTCAATGGCGGGGTTTCCTCAGTGTTCAAGCTAGTGGAAGGATTGGTAGAAGATGCTTGGAAGCAAGGCCTAATAGGTACCTTGATTTTCCCGACATTACTACCAATAGCCGGATTAGTAAAGGATGCCTGAAAGCAACAATGTAGGCATGAAAACGGGCCTTCGGGGCATGACAGGGAGCACACGGCACAACCTACCAGAGGTTCTGGCTGCAGATCTTTAAGCGCCTAGGATGAGTACCGGATACTATGTCTCATAATTACATCTAAGTCCTTTGAGACAGAGCCCATGGCCCCTGGCCGCGGACGGGCGCAGATGGGCTTATCTTCGGCTTGTCTTAGGCGCGTCCTTAGGCACACCCCTGTGCGCGACCGCTGCGCGCTCAGAGCAGAGGGAGGGCTAAATAGCCCTTCCTAAGAAAAGCCTAGAACGCTAACCGCTGCTCCAAACGGAAGTGTGTCTGGCTCTTACCTGTCCGCCCTCCGCTCAACGGCACTAATTGCCGAGTCGGAACGGGGCGGGCAGGCTGGAGTATCGAGCCCAGACTTCCCTATGTTGGAATGAGCCCCTGTTACCCCTTATGGCACTAGGAGTGCGGTGTTAGGAGCGTGAAGGGGACTGAACCAGTAAGTGACAGCAAAATTTAAAAATTCACAAATGAAAACGTATTTTTTAAAAACTAAATTCCTGGCGTCAGGTAGACAAACGCGATATTGCAAGCGTGTCTGGCACTCACATGACAGCTATGCTGGTGTCAAGCGGGTCGGGGAGACTCTGCCATCGTCCTCCCTACCGTCCTCCCCACCGTCCTTCCTACCTTCCATCCTCCTGTAGCTCAGTGTCACTAGGGCTTCAAAATGAGAGGGGTGAATGCAGCTCAGTCGCTCTTGCTTGGCTGAACAACAAATAGCAGTTCAGCCAAGTTGGGGAGAACAAGGGGCTGACTTCAACCGCCTTTCACAGCTCTTGCTGTGAACTTTCAACAACTATTGCCCTAATATCATTACAGACCTTCTGTTGAGGTCTATATTGGTTGTTAAAGGCCCTGAATCTTTGTTGTAGACCCCAGCCACATAACTCAGGTTCAGGGCCTTTAACAACTGTTATAGCCTTTTAGCTGTGTATATATACACTTGATTTGGGAATCGAGGGTGGCAACACACAGGTGTAATCAAATAAAAACTCAAACACCAGAGAGTCTAACAACCTCATGGGCAGATTTCATGAGCTACCTCTGTAGAGAAGTGTGGCTCAATGGTTAGAGCGGCAGACCCTGAAGCAGAGGTCTAGCCCGGGACCAGGGCTCAATTCCCCGCCTCGGTGGGTCTTGAGCTCAGAAATTCCACGGACCTGATAATTCTCGCCTCCGTGCCTATTCCAATCATGGAGTCCCACTCTGCAACTCTGGGCAATAGCTTGCTTAATCTCCACAACGGCCCCCACAACGCTAAGGATGCCTGGCCTCCACCTTGGGGGTGCCCAGGAGTGGACACCTCACAGGGAAAGCCAGGATGGGTTCCACAGCGGTATTCGTACAAGCGCCTTGAGACCCTTGCGGGTGAGTAGTGCGCTATACAAGTATCAATTTACATTTTTTGCTAGATGCACACCTCCTAGGCTTAAAATCGCAAATATGGAGAAGGGGTATGGGGTCAAAAACCATTTGTTTGCTTTGGTAGACTAAATAGACGTTTGTAGGAAAAGCATGATTATTTTCAATCCTCTTAAATAATGCTCAAACCTTTTTAATACTAAAGGCATCATTATTTAGCAAAGGTTCAACATGAAGCCTTTGGAGGTGGCAAACTAATCACCTCACTTGAGAGGTTGTTCCATTTGTTAAGTGGTCAGGTTTGCAGAACATTTCTCTTAATTGCCAACAGGAATTTATTTTATTAGCTTTAGCCATTAACCCTTCTATTGACCTCTTTATTTTCATTCAAGCGTTTACATTTAGTTATAGTGCCCGCGCGCAGCATCATTGTTTGAGAAGTATATTAAGCATGTTTTGTTTTTCTGTCCTTACGCCTGGATAGTTTCACCTCTCTCTGTACTGTGCAAGTTACAGCTAACAGCTGTAAACAGCTTGTTGAGCGTCAAACCTCTTAGAACGATTTGATGGGTTTTGCTGAATGTGAAAAAGGGAGGCATAATGGAAAATGAGTAAACAATGTGTTGCTGTATTTATTTTGTGTGCACCTCCTCCTCCCCTTTCCTGTTTTAGTTTCTTCTCCCACAACCCCTTGATGCTTACCTTTGAATATTTGAGATGTGTGAATAAGTGTTTGTGAGGCCGGTTGACTTTGTGAGGCAGACCAGAAATTATAACAAGTTTTTGATGACGTCGTTATAAATTTAGCTGATATACCTTTATTTAACCAGCCTTGTTTGTAATAGTAACACTTGCAATGGCCTACATCTAGACAGGCACAGGTTTAAGAAGTCATCACTTCCTTGCCCACCATACTACCTTTTGTCAGAATCAAAATTGTAAGTAAGGCAGTCTTAAATCTTCAGAAAATCGAATTTATACTTTTGGCGAACTGCATGAGGATCAGTGCAATCAATGCTCTGCTTCTGTGCACCCCCCACTAGCACATCCAGCGTAGCACCTCTAGGGGTTTCTCCTGGAACATTCATTTAGGGTCATGACGACTCCTAGGCATGTGATGTTCACATGACTTTCTGGTCTATACATTTTTGCACGTGTGGCTGTATGCGTGGGAAGCTTTCTCCTTTTTCCCCAGAGGCCTTTCTAATTTGTGCTAGGCAGAACCACCATCAACATCTACTATTCTAGAGCTAGCTCACCGCCAGAGGCAGCACTGTAGAGACACTGTTGAAGGTGGCATCAATATCTGGACGGTGGTGAAGGTTCTCCTTGTTCCCTAGAGGCCTTTCTCACAGAACCACCATCAACTTCAACTGCTGTGGCTCTTGCTGGTTCACTATTTACAACAAGGGGTGGTGAGGGACAGAGTCTCTGAATTAAGCAGAATACTCTCACCCAGTCAAGAGATCATGGCTAGATCCAACACCGTTTTTTAGCTCATTGCACCATCCCAGTTTCAGAACCTGGCTGTATGCAAATTAGTCTGTTCCTGTCCCAGTGCATGATGGGAACAGGGCAAACCAAACTACAAAAGCCAATTCTTACACTGGGAAGGAAACAAGCTTCCGGGGACCGGTTTCTGGCATTACAGCCGTCTTCGGCCCGGCTTGCTTGAATCCTGATGGTGCAATGAGCAAGGGACTCATGTCTGAGTATACCCTTCCACGCTTAGGGTGGACAAAATTATTTACAACAAGGGGTGGTGAGGGACAGAGTCTCTGAATTAAGCAGAATACTCTCACCCAGTCAAGAGATCAGGGCTAGATCCAACACCGTTTTTTAGCTCATTGCACCATCCCAGTTTCAGAACCTGGCTGTATGCAAATTAGTCTGTTCCTGTCCCAGTGCATGATGGGAACAGGGCAAACCAAACTACAAAAGCCAATTCTTACACTGGGAAGGAAACAAGCTTCCGGGGACCGGTTTCTGGCATTACAGCCGTCTTCGGCCCGGCTTGCTTGAATCCTGATGGTGCAATGAGCAAGGGACTCATGTCTGAGTATACCCTTCCACGCTTAGGGTGGACAAAATTACTTACAACAAGGGGTGGTGAGGGACAGAGTCTCTGAATTAAGCAGAATACTCTCACCCAGTCAAGAGATCAGGGCTAGATCCAACACCGTTTTTTAGCTCATTGCACCATCCCAGTTTCAGAACCTGGCTGTATGCAAATTAGTCTGTTCCTGTCCCAGTGCATGATGGGAACAGGGCAAACCAAACTACAAAAGCCAATTCTTACACTGGGAAGGAAACAAGCTTCCGGGGACCGGTTTCTGGCATTACAGCCGTCTTCGGCCCGGCTTGCTTGAATCCTGATGGTGCAATGAGCAAGGGACTCATGTCTGAGTATACCCTTCCACGCTTAGGGTGGACAAAATTATTTACAACAAGGGGTGGTGAGGGACAGAGTCTCTGAATTAAGCAGAATACTCTCACCCAGTCAAGAGATCAGGGCTAGATCCAACACCGTTTTTTAGCTCATTGCACCATCCCAGTTTCAGAACCTGGCTGTATGCAAATTAGTCTGTTCCTGTCCCAGTGCATGATGGGAACAGGGCAAACCAAACTACAAAAGCCAATTCTTACACTGGGAAGGAAACAAGCTTCCGGGGACCGGTTTCTGGCATTACAGCCGTCTTCGGCCCGGCTTGCTTGAATCCTGATGGTGCAATGAGCAAGGGACTCATGTCTGAGTATACCCTTCCACGCTTAGGGTGGACAAAATTACTTACAACAAGGGGTGGTGAGGGACAGAGTCTCTGAATTAAGCAGAATACTCTCACCCAGTCAAGAGATCAGGGCTAGATCCAACACCGTTTTTTAGCTCATTGCACCATCCCAGTTTCAGAACCTGGCTGTATGCAAATTAGTCTGTTCCTGTCCCAGTGCATGATGGGAACAGGGCAAACCAAACTACAAAAGCCAATTCTTACACTGGGAAGGAAACAAGCTTCCGGGGACCGGTTTCTGGCATTACAGCCGTCTTCGGCCCGGCTTGCTTGAATCCTGATGGTGCAATGAGCAAGGGACTCATGTCTGAGTATACCCTTCCACGCTTAGGGTGGACAAAATTATTTACAACAAGGGGTGGTGAGGGACAGAGTCTCTGAATTAAGCAGAATACTCTCACCCAGTCAAGAGATCAGGGCTAGATCCAACACCGTTTTTTAGCTCATTGCACAATCCCAGTTTCAGAACCTGGCTGTATGCAAATTAGTCTGTTCCTGTCCCAGTGCATGGTGGGAACAGGGCAAACCAAACTACAAAAGCCAATTCTTACACTGGGAAGGAAACAAGCTTCCGGGGACCGGTTTCTGGCATTACAGCCGTCTTCGGCCCGGCTTGCTTGAATCCTGATGGTGCAATGAGCAAGGGACTCATGTCTGAGTATACCCTTCCACGCTTAGGGTGGACAAAATTATTTACAACAAGGGGTGGTGAGGGACAGAGTCTCTGAATTAAGCAGAATACTCTTACCCAGTCAAGAGATCAGGGCTAGATCCAACACCGTTTTTTAGCTCATTGCACCATCCCAGTTTCAGAACCTGGCTGTATGCAAATTAGTCTGTTCCTGTCCCAGTGCATGATGGGAACAGGGCAAACCAAACTACAAAAGCCAATTCTTACACTGGGAAGGAAACAAGCTTCCGGGGACCGGTTTCTGGCATTACAGCCGTCTTCGGCCCGGCTTGCTTGAATCCTGATGGTGCAATGAGCAAGGGACTCATGTCTGAGTATACCCTTCCACGCTTAGGGTGGACAAAATTACTTACAACAAGGGGTGGTGAGGGACAGAGTCTCTGAATTAAGCAGAATACTCTCACCCAGTCAAGAGATCAGGGCTAGATCCAACACCGTTTTTTAGCTCATTGCACCATCCCAGTTTCAGAACCTGGCTGTATGCAAATTAGTCTGTTCCTGTCCCAGTGCATGATGGGAACAGGGCAAACCAAACTACAAAAGCCAATTCTTACACTGGGAAGGAAACAAGCTTCCGGGGACCGGTTTCTGGCATTACAGCCGTCTTCGGCCCGGCTTGCTTGAATCCTGATGGTGCAATGAGCAAGGGACTCATGTCTGAGTATACCCTTCCACGCTTAGGGTGGACAAAATTATTTACAACAAGGGGTGGTGAGGGACAGAGTCTCTGAATTAAGCAGAATACTCTCACCCAGTCAAGAGATCAGGGCTAGATCCAACACCGTTTTTTAGCTCATTGCACAATCCCAGTTTCAGAACCTGGCTGTATGCAAATTAGTCTGTTTCTGTCCCAGTGCATGATGGGAACAGGGCAAACCAAACTACAAAAGCCAATTCTTACACTGGGAAGGAAACAAGCTTCCGGGGACCGGTTTCTGGCATTACAGCCGTCTTCGGCCCGGCTTGCTTGAATCCTGATGGTGCAATGAGCAAGGGACTCATGTCTGAGTATACCCTTCCACGCTTAGGGTGGACAAAATTATTTACAACAAGGGGTGGTGAGGGACAGAGTCTCTGAATTAAGCAGAATACTCTTACCCAGTCAAGAGATCAGGGCTAGATCCAACACCGTTTTTTAGCTCATTGCACCATCCCAGTTTCAGATCCTGGCTGTATGCAAATTAGTCTGTTCCTGTCCCAGTGCATGATGGGAACAGGGCAAACCAAACTACAAAAGCCAATTCTTACACTGGGAAGGAAACAAGCTTCCGGGGACCGGTTTCTGGCATTACAGCCGTCTTCGGCCCGGCTTGCTTGAATCCTGATGGTGCAATGAGCAAGGGACTCATGTCTGAGTATACCCTTCCACGCTTAGGGTGGACAAAATTATTTACAACAAGGGGTGGTGAGGGACAGAGTCTCTGAATTAAGCAGAATACTCTCACCCAGTCAAGAGATCAGGGCTAGATCCAACACCGTTTTTTAGCTCATTGCACCATCCCAGTTTCAGAACCTGGCTGTATGCAAATTAGTCTGTTCCTGTCCCAGTGCATGATGGGAACAGGGCAAACCAAACTACAAAAGCCAATTCCTACACTGGGAAGGAAACAAGCTTCCGGGGACCGGTTTCTGGCATTACAGCCGTCTTCGGCCCGGCTTGCTTGAATCCTGATGGTGCAATGAGCAAGGGACTCATGTCTGAGTATACCCTTCCACGCTTAGGGTGGACAAAATTATTTACAACAAGGGGTGGTGAGGGACAGAGTCTCTGAATTAAGCAGAATACTCTCACCCAGTCAAGAGATCAGGGCTAGATCCAACACCGTTTTTTAGCTCATTGCACCATCCCAGTTTCAGAACCTGGCTGTATGCAAATTAGTCTGTTCCTGTCCCAGTGCATGATGGGAACAGGGCAAACCAAACTACAAAAGCCAATTCTTACACTGGGAAGGAAACAAGCTTCCGGGGACCGGTTTCTGGCATTACAGCCGTCTTCGGCCCGGCTTGCTTGAATCCTGATGGTGCAATGAGCAAGGGACTCATGTCTGAGTATACCCTTCCACGCTTAGGGTGGACAAAATTATTTACAACAAGGGGTGGTGAGGGACAGAATCTCTGAATTAAGCAGAATACTCTCACCCAGTCAAGAGATCAGGGCTAGATCCAACACCGTTTTTTAGCTCATTGCACCATCCCAGTTTCAGAACCTGGCTGTATGCAAATTAGTCTGCTCCTGTCCCAGTGCATAATGGGAACAGGGCAAACCAAACTACAAAAGCCAATTCTTACACTGGGAAGGAAACAAGCTTCCGGGGACCGGTTTCTGGCATTACAGCCGTCTTCGGCCCGGCTTGCTTGAATCCTGATGGTGCAATGAGCAAGGGACTCATGTCTGAGTATACCCTTCCACGCTTAGGGTGGACAAAATTATTTACAACAAGGGGTGGTGAGGGACAGAGTCTCTGAATTAAGCAGAATACTCTCACCCAGTCAGGAGATCAGGGCTAGATCCAACACCGTTTTTTAGCTCATTGCACCATCCCAGTTTCAGAACCTGGCTGTATGCAAATTAGTCTGTTCCTGTCCCAGTGCATGATGGGAACAGGGCAAACCAAACTACAGAGAATTGGCTGTGTAGTTTGGTCTGCCCTGTTCCCATGATGCACTGGGCCAGGGTCAGACTAATTTGCATGTAGCCAGGTTCTGAGCTGGGATGGTGCAGTGAGGTAAAAAACGGTGATGGATCAAGCCCTGATCTGTTGACTGGGTAGGAGTGTCATGCTTAATTCAGATACTCTGTCCATCACCACCCCCTTTTTGAATCGTTTTGGCCACCACAAGTGTGGAAGGGTATACTCAGATGTGAGTCCCTTGCTCACTGCACCATCAGGATTCAAGCAAGCCGGGCCGAAGACGGCTGCAATGCCAGAAACCGGTCCCCGGAAGCTTGTTTCCTTTCTGGTAAAGAATTGGCTGTGTAGTTTGGTCTGCCCTGTTCCCATGATGCACTGGGCCAGGGTCAGACTAATTTGCATGTAGCCAGGTTCTGAGCTGGGATGGTGCAGTGAGCTAAAAAACGGTGATGGATCAAGCCCTGATCTGTTGACTGGGTAGGAGTGTCGTGCTCAATTCAGATACTCTGTCCATCAACACCCCCTTTTTGAATCGTTTTGGCCACCACAAGTGTGGAAGGGTATACTCAGATGTGAGTCCCTTGCTCACTGCACCATCAGGATTCAAGCAAGCCGGGCCGAAGACGGCTGTAATGCCAGAAACTGGTCCCCGGAAGCTTGTTTCCTTTCTGGTAAAGAATTGGCTGTGTAGTTTGGTCTGCCCTGTTCCCATGATGCACTGGGCCAGGGTCAGACTAATTTGCATGTAGCCAGGTTCTGAGCTGGGATGGTGCAGTGAGCTAAAAAACGGTGATGGATCAAGCCCTGATCTGTTGACTGGGTAGGAGTGTCTTGCTAAATTCAGATACTCTGTCCATCACCACCCCCTTTTTGAATCGTTTTGGCCACCACAAGTGTGGAAGGGTATACTCAGATGTGAGTCCCTTGCTCACTGCACCATCAGGATTCAAGCAAGCCGGGCCGAAGACGGCTGTAATGCCAGAAAACGGTCCCCGGAAGCTTGTTTCCTTTCTGGTAAAGAATTGGCTGTGTAGTTTGGTCTGCCCTGTTCCCATGATGCACTGGGCCAGGGTCAGACAAATTTGCATGTAGCCAGGTTCTGAGCTGGGATGGTGCAGTGAGCTAAAAAACGGTGATGGATCAAGCCCTGATCTGTTGACTGGGTAGGAGTGTCTTGCTTAATTCAGATACTCTGTCCATCACCACCCCCTTTTTGAATCGTTTTGGCCACCACAAGTGTGGAAGGGTATACTCGGATGTGAGTCCCTTGCTCACTGCACCATCAGGATTCAAGCAAGCCGGGCCGAAGATGGCTGTAATGCCAGAAACCGGTCCCCGGAAGCTTGTTTCCTTTCTGGTAAAGAATTGGCTGTGTAGTTTGGTCTGCCCTGTTCCCATGATGCACTGGGCCAGGGTCAGACTAATTTGCATGTAGCCAGGTTCTAAGCTGGGATGGTCCAGTGAGCTAAAAAACGGTGATGGATCAAGCCCTGATCTGTTGTCTGGGTAGGAGTGTCTTGCTTAATTCAGATACTCTGTCCATCACCACCCCCTTTTTGAATCGTTTTGGCCACCACAAGTGTGGAAGGGTATACTCAGATGTGAGTCCCTTGCTCACTGCACCATCAGGATTCAAGCAAGCCGGGCCGAAGACGGCTGTAATGCCAGAAACCGGTCCCCGGAAGCTTGTTTCCTTTCTGGTAAAGAATTGGCTGTGTAGTTTGGTCTGCCCTGTTCCCATGATGCACTGGGCCAGGGTCAGACTAATTTGCATGTAGCCAGGTTCTGAGCTGGGACGGTGCAGTGAGCTAAAAAACGGTGATGGATCAAGCCCTGATCTGTTGACTGGGTAGGAGTGTCTTGCTTAATTCAGATACTCTGTCCATCACCACCCCCTTTTTGAATCGTCTTGCTGGTTCACAGCTCACTCAGCGTCCAGAGACAACGCTGCTGAGATGAAGAAGGCACCAATCTCTGGACTGGTGGAAGCTATCCCTATCCCCACAGACATAATGATGCTGCTGCTAACTGAATCAACTGGTTTTGTAGTGTGTCACCATCTAGTTAGAAACTTGTGGGCGTGCCTGTCGGACATGCTCAGGATATCTGCAGCACTGATCCCTGTTTAGCCCCCCAACGCAAGTCGTTGTAACGACTTGCGGTGTAAAACCTGCGTTGTAAAGGCATGCGTGGTAAAAGCATGCGTTGAAACGTCATACATCCGTTTATTGGGGAACATCCTTTACAACGCAACTTTTACAACGCACTACCATTACGACGCAACTTTTACAACTCAAGTTATTACTACGCATTGCGCTGGGGGGCGCTCTAGGATAGGGAATAGTTTAATTTACTATCCAACACCTTCCCTGCTATCCACGGGGACTGGAGTTGGAATAGTAAATTAAACTATTCACTATCCAGCGCCCCCCAATGCAAGTCGTTGTAACGACTTGCGTTGTAAAACCTGCGTTGTAAAGGCATGTGTGGTAAAAGCATGCGTTGAAACATCATACATCCCTGTTTATTAGGACGTGCAGCACCTCCTTTACTCAAAATGAATTCCCAGAGCCATAAGTCCATAGAAAAGTCGTGCAACCAGCTTTCCTTTCTGAGCTACTGTTCAATTTTCATTATCATCTATTTCTAGGTAGTAAGTTTCTACTTTGTAGTATGTGTAATACTTTGGTATTCACAAACTCTGAGTGTAAACTTACTACAAAAGTGGAAGTTAAAGTTACATGTCTCCACCCGCAGAGTAAAGCATTTGGCTTACTCTTGTGTGGGTGGGTGACGTCCCTCCTTAAACGCCTCTTATTTCTTCCTAATTCCTTCCTCTTAAATAATAAGTCTGCCCCTGTTCCCACCCACTTCCCTGTGTCCCTCCCACATTTACTACTAAAATCTATAACCTACACGTGCAGTAACTCCGCAGTCAGGGAGGAGAGGTCCACACATATATGTACTGGCATAACTTACAATTTGTAGTACGTTTTATAGTACTACAAAACATACTACTGTTGGACCTGGCCCTTTCTGCAAGGTCAGCCCCAAACATTTTGCCTTTACCCTCCTTTTTTTGCGGAATATTTGTTGACCTTAATACCCTGCACGATTTACCACTGCTAACCAGTGCTAAAGTGCTTGTGCTCTCTCCTTAAAATATGGTGGATTTGGTAAGTACTTATCAAGGCGGAGGGAAGAGGAATAATGGTCCATTCAGTTCCCCTGGTTCAATACTGAGGTAATCAAATTAGAACGGACACTGGTATCTACCATAACCATTGGTTATTGTTTGACAACCCTCATAAACGCTTGGAATTTAACGTTGCGGTGTATCTTTTTATCCGCCCCTTCTTTTGCGTTATGGCATAGTCATTGGGCTGTCAAAGGACGTGTTGTATGCCTGCCTCACCAGAGGCAACCTCTGGTAAGAGTAGAAGTGTCCAGGGATTTTAGGACAGCAGCTAAGCAAAATGTAACTAGGGCAGTTACGAGGGGTATGTAAAACACAGTGTCTAACCAAACTCAGACTTTATTCTAAAAAGGTAGACACTAGTGATTAAAACTTATAGGTATATTTTATAATCGAGTTACCAGATTATAAATATGATCAAAATATGGTCGACATGTTTCAGCTCACCTGGGCCCAGCCGGGTCTGTGGAGCTTTCGTCAGGACAAAACAGGGGGATATATATAGTACTCACACGACTTGTGTAGTATTCAGAATTTTTTTTTTGTAGAACTCTCAAAGGGTTTTCCTTCGTTAGGTTAGAGGTTCTCTTCCTCAGGGCGCAAAGAGTCGCATGAGGATTCTGAATCCTCGTGTGCAAGTTAGAAGCTTCTAGTGCTGACTCTGCCCACCAGAGGTTGCCTCTGGTGAGGCAGGCATACAACACGTCCTTTGACAGCCCAATGACTATGCCATAACGCAAAAGAAGGGGCGGATAAAATGATACACCGCAACGTTAAATTCCAAGCGTTTATGAGGGTTGTCAAACAATAACCAATGGTTATGGTAGATACCAGTGTCCGTTCTAATTTGATTACCTCAGGATTTGGTAAGTACCCAACTGGCATATTTAATTTACTTATGAGTCTCTAATAAAGTTGCACTACAAGTACCCACAGCCTGTAAATTAAATGCTACTAGTGGGCCTGCAGCACAGGTTGTACAACCTACTTAAGTATCCCTTCAAACACGTCTCAGTCTTGTCATTGCAGCCTCTATGTGTAAACTGCCATATCGACATGGCAAACCTTTTGCCAACCCCAAACATTTCTTTTTAATACATATAAGTCAACCCTAGGGTCGGCCCTAAACAGCCCTCATGGTACAATGTATTTTAAAACTAGGACATGTATTTGTAAGTTCAATATGTCCTGGTAGTGAAAAACGAGTTTATCACTACTGCAAGGACTACCTCCCCTATAGGGTAACATTAGAGTTACCCTATTACTTTTATTAAACTATATTTCCAAATGAGAATAGGTTACCAGTTCATGTTTGGTGTCTTTGGACTTGTAATGAAAAATCCCCTCTCAGGGTGAAGTCGGATTTAAAATTACAATTTAAAACAGCCACTTTTAGAAAATTGGCATTTTCCGCCTTAGCCATCTAGTGCCTTCAGCCTGTCCCTGTGTCACATGCCTGGGTGTAGCTGGCAGACTGGCTTTGTGTATTGATCCTAGACAATCACACACAATAGAGAACTTAGGTAAGCGTGGATGGGCCATCATGGTAAGATGGGAGGGCAGAGCTGGGCACAGCCCTACTTGAGCCTGAATAGGATGTCCTGCCCCCACACAAAGGGCTGCACACTCCCGTAGTTAGTCCGGAGCCAGAACAGGGAAGGCAGGATACCTGGGGACTTCAAAGGTAAACTTCTTAAAGCTTCTGCAACTTCAAAGGAAGGCACAGGTATAAATAGTGGACCGCAGACACCAAACCTTCGGTGCTCTTCTGGACAAGTGGATACTCTGCCAGGAAGAAGAACTGCCATGCTTCTGAAATGACTGCTATTCTGCTGGACTGCTGCCTTGCTGTGCTGACCTGCTGCCCTCTTGCCTGGGTAAGAAGTGCTGGACCTGCATCTGTCGAACCCATAACCCAAAAAGTAACTCCAAGTGCGTGTTGGCTGCCTCCTGAGTAAAGCCTCAGGGACAGAAAGATCCAGCAACCTTGAACCCAACACATAGACTCTGACATCTGTGAGTCCTGCTCTGCCAAGTGGTGCCACCCCAGTCCCAGTCCAAGACCCTTGGAAGTGGGCCTGTAGGTGCTCTGCCAGACCGAAGTTCTGATTCTGGGTCAAAGACAAGACCTATGGAGTTCTAAACATTGGCCTACCGAGATGGGCACCCTTCCTCTCCCATCAGGCCATGTACGCAACTTGGGTTTTACCCTTGACAATGCCTTGACCATGCACCAACAGGTTAGCAAGGTCTCGGCCACATGCTCTACAATCTTGCGTTGGCTCAGGAAAACCATCTGGATGCTGCCAAGCGACACCCAAAAATCTGTGGTCCATGCCTTTATAACTTCCCAGCTGGACTATGGAAATGTCCTCTACCTTGGGGCTAACACGTCAGGGACAAGACAACTGGTTTGAAATGCCGCCGCAAGACTACTGTGCAAAATTCCCAAAACAGCCCACATTTCTGGACACCTCCGTGAATTGCATTGGCTCAGGGTAAAGAGTCGCATTAAATTCCAAACCCTGAGCTACATGTTTAAAATCAAATTGGGATCAGCTCCACTTTACCTACAATCCCTTGTTCATCCCTATATTCCCTCTCGCCACCTTCGTTCCTTATCCCAAGGCAACTTTAATGTTCCTAGAATTAGACTCGCTAGAATGGGCGGCAGATCTTTTTCATACCTAGGTCCCACACTTTGGAACTCTCTCCCCCTGGACATCCGCAAAGAAACTAGCTATGCTCGCTTTCGCAGAGCCATCAAGACCTGGCTTTTCAATCAATAACGCTGTTCACTGTTTTAACGCTAGGTTACCTAGCACCGTGCCTGTCCAGCGCCGGGAAACCCTTTTTGGGTAGCTGTCGCGCTTAGTAAGCTTAATTAATAAAAAAATAAAATAAATAAATCATTTTTAGCTCCCAATTTGCTTTTTCTGTTCTGTCCTATTCTACTTCCATTTCTCGTTTCTGTGTTTTTTGAGTGGCCTTGCATTTTATTGTGGTCCAATCATTACATTATAATACAGTACTATATAATGTTATACTGATCTTTACAGACTTGATCCTAGTAACAGCAAGCATGATATAGCCTCCTCCTTTCTTAAATGAGATTGGAGAACTATCTTTGCCATAAAAACAATGGTAAAACGTTTCACTACAGAAGGTAGAAAAGTACTTGCCACCTCACATAACCCATTAGAAGCTGGAGGTGACGGTGTATAAGCAGACATGCTCAAGGTTACTCTAAAAAATAGAAGCAGTTTGGATAACAGATCAATGTAGTCCTAGAGTGTCACAAGTTTTTGTTTAATGTGCGAGTAAAGACTGAGTGGTATTTGATGAATCTTCACAAAACCTGCCAGTAAAAATGGTCATCTAGTTCAACTTCTTGCTGGAAACATTCAGGGTGATAAGTTAAACAGGGGCAAAGGAAAATGAGGGGAGTCCTAAAACGAATTGTCTCTATGCAATTGTCCATAGGAAAATTGACCAACATTACAGCAAAAAAAGACTGAACGGAATGACACAAAATTTAGCAGTAAGCTAGATCGTAATGCAGAAACATGTTTTTTGTGATTTGGTGTAAATCTGTTCAGTAGTTTTTGAGAAACTGTATGTATATTTCATGCTATGGAGGATCCACAGGCCCTATAGGTCAAAATATAAAATCAGATTGGCTCCCCAGGGTCCATTTTTTTATTTTTATTACCTGGGTGGGCCAGGGCCCGTGGGGGTCACAGCAACGTATTATTAAAAGAGTGGTTGCGTAGGGTCCCTCTCCTCGGGGATTTCAAAATTGCAGTCCTACGCATTCCTATCAGAACCACCTTGGAAAATTTCCAAATCATGGCGTATTGGGAGACCGTACCAAGATTTAAGTTAACGTATTCTTTGATAATCATGGCTATCTGTCCCTTAGTCTCTCCAAAGGGAATGTTCAGGATCTTTCAGCACACAGTGCAGTCGGTAGCACATGATAGAGTTTAACAGGTGAATGGTCAGAGAGTGTGCGAGGGATGTATTGTATCCCTTAAATTCTCAGCAGTATAAGTCAAGAACACATCTAAAAGTCAGTTTTGGACAGTGTTTCATATATATATTTTTTATATTTGTTTATTGAATAGCTTGCAGCAGTAATACATAAAGCCCAAATCTGGGTCCAACGATATCATCTTAACACATAGTGTCACAAGCATATGTTCTCGTAGATATGTGGACAGTGACAGTTCCGCAAGGAAAATACAATAACTTAAACAAATCCCACTGAAAAACATCCCCCAACCCCTCCCCACCCGGCACAATAGATGACATTACATTATTAAGTGGTTGAATGATAGGCTTCATGAACACACATGAGTGGAGCAACATATAGGGAGTCCCAATTCAGGCATACACTGGAAAGGCAAAAAGCAGTACATAAGAGCAATGATTTACAGATCAGAGTGGCACAACAAGTATGCAGTGAGTAGGGCCGAGAAGTCTTTAGGCCTCAAGGCCTCTGGAAGTTTCTCCGCGTAAGTATTGAGCTGATCTCTGCAATATATAAATTTGCGAATCAATTTTTTTTAACAGTAGGAGTGATTTTTGCCCCCCAACACTGCGCCACCACCGTTTTAGCTAGCAGAGCCGCGACCACGACTTGGTACCGGCAGCAAGGCTTAAGACTCTGCATGCTACCCAACAGGCAGACCTCCGGAGCACAGCCCACAGGTTCCATCACCACATCCGTAAGGACTCCCACCACCTTTGACCAAAATGCGAATATCCCTGCACACTGCCACGCCAAATGTAGAAAATCAACATCAGCCTGTCTGCACCGCACGCAGCACTCATCAACACGCAAACCAAACTACTGTAGTTGCAGCCGGGTATAGTATAACTGGTGCAAGTACTTAAAGTGGATGATGCGTACATTACAATTCACCCTAAGGCGCCCTGTTAACGCACAAAAGAATTTCCATTGTTCAAGCGAGAGTGTGGACCCCTAGCACCGCATTCTATTTAATATATGATGGGTTTTCCCCGGGCTCCCTCTCCCGCAGAGATGCCTCATAGTGCTTGGTTATGAGGCCCTTACGTTCTTCCCCCACCAGCACTGCCTGCAGTGCCAGCAGTGTTTTAGGTTCAGTCGGAAAGTCAGGATAGATGGCTCTAATCGCCTGCTGCAGTCGCACATATGTGAATCCCAACATCAAACCAGTGGCCCGTCTGCCCTGTACATCCTGCAGCGAGCGAAACTGGCTCTGCTTGTACAGGTCGCCCACCTGAGTAATCCCAGCAGCTTTCAGCGCGCTCAGTGCAAGTCGCTCCTGCGCCACCGAATTATCTGGGTGGATAGAGATAGGGAAGCTGTGTCCGCCTCGCTAGATCCCTCCAGGCCCAAGCGGTACACTGCACCGGATTAATTTCATTTCTAGGGCCCCCACCCAAGAGTGTCGCCACCACAAGTGGCAATGGAAGAACAGCATTTGCCTCTATGGCTGTGTGGGGTATTAATAGATGTGGAAAGTGCCAGCAGTGCGCAAATTGGGCCTGCGCGCACAGGTAATATAGCCGCATATCAGGGGCCTCAAAACCCCCCCTATCAAATGGCTGAATAAGCACATCTCAACTGCATCTGTGCTTCTTGACCCCCAAACAAATGTTAGTAAGGTCGACTGAAGCGTTTTAAACAGAGTGGTGTTTAACCGAATAGGAATTTTCACGAATAGATAGAGAAGTTTGGACAAAATAGACAATATTGAGCCCCGCGATCCGATCAGCAAGTGAAAGAGGCAACCAAGCCCACCTCTCCGCCTGATCAGTGATCCGAGCAATAACCCGGCCATAGTTCATCGAAATGACCTGATCAGGGTCTCTATGCAGCCATATCCCCAAGTATTTCACCAGGTCCTGAGTCCACATCAGCGGGAAGTCTAGCTCCACTTCCCGCGTACCAGCCGTTAACGGAAACACAGTCAACTTCACCCAGTTAGCCCATAGGCCAGAGTACCTTTCAAATTTGACAGATTCGCGGAGCAGTTTCTTGCAGAAAGGTAGCAGGCTTGTGCACATATAGCAGCATGTCATCGGCGAACAGCGAAACCACAAGCGGTCGCTGCTGAAAACGCAATGCAGCCGCTACATGCTGCTGGCGCAACTTACAAGCAAGAGGCTCCAGTGCCAATACAAACAACATAGGCGACAAGGGGCATCCCTGCCGTGTACCTCTTTCGATAGGGAAAGCCGACGACACCCAACCGTTGACGCGAACACGGGCAACCGGCTCCGTGTAGAGCACCCTGATCCATTGAAGGAAAAACGGGGGAAGACCCATCCTAGTCAGCACAGTAAACATGTAATCCCATTGAAGGGAATGAAATGCTTTTGCTGCATCAAGCCACTGCCTGAATGTCCGGGTCAAAGTAATGAATAGTGATGAACACTGTCCGCAGGTTGTGTGAGGTTGATCTGGTGTATACAAATCCCAATTGGTCAGGAAGGACCAAGAGAGGGACCAGCGGCTGGAGGCTATTGGCAATCATCTTTGCCAAGATTTTTGCATCAATATTAATGATCGAAAGGGGCCTGTAAGAATCACACCGAGTAGCATCCTTGTCGGGCTTCAGGAGAGTCACCAGGAGTGCCTCTCTGAGAGTGGTTGGGAGATGCCTCCGCATAAACCTCCAAAAGCCTTGGGGCCAGCTCGTCCAAATAAGCCTTGTAGAACTCACTGGGTAGTCCATCAATACCCGCAGCCTTGCTTGTGGGCAGAGATATTATAGCCAGTTTGACGTCCTCAACATCAAATGGCTGTGTAATGTATTCCCTGTCTCCTTGGGACAACCATCCGAGTGCAATGTCATCCAAATGAGAATGTATGTCCGCCGTAGTATCGGGCGGTGCATTGTCTGGATCTGTGCACAAGCTCCTAGTCCACGGTATCATTATGCTCAGTCACAGGATCTCGTATTGTTGACAGCGCCGTCTGAGAAGGGTGCCTATCATACTCATGCTCTAGCATAGAGATTTCAGCAGCTAGTTTATTGATTCTGCGTCTTAGGTCCCGCAATACCTCGGCTTGCGCACCCATGCAGGCACCCCTGTTGGTCACTTTAAAGGCCTCCAACATGACCCTTGCACTCTCAACGGAACCAGCATTTTCCCTGATGTAGTTACTTATTGCCTCACCAATGTCATGTTTAAAAACTGGGTCCGTGAAGGAGGACGGCTGCAGATGCACGCAAAGGGCGGTCTCTCCCATGTAGGTACCTGTAGCTCAAGAACCACTGGAGAGTGATCCGAAAGCGCTCTAGCCATATGGTTGACCCCAACCACCCAGATGCAGGCAGGTGCCGTAACAAGCCAGAAATCGATGCATGACCACGTCCCATGCACAGAGGATATAAAGGTGCTCTCCAGGATGGTGCATACGACATACATCATGCAGACCTCCCGCATCCACTAGCCCTAGCAGCACCTCAGAGGCCTGCTTAGGACGCACCATACTACTACCCAATCGCTGCATAGCCATGTCCCAGCAAACATTAAATTCACCGCCCCAGATGAGTTCCTCCGGGGGAAACCCCAAGATACAGCACCATACGTCCACAAAAAAGGCTGGATCATCGACATTTGGTCCATATATATTGACCAGCAACACACTCTTGCCACCCAACCAGTGCTATTCTGCCAGGCTCACCCGTTTCTGCACGAATAACAGTGAATGGGACCCCTTTCTTAACGAGTATTAGCACACCCCTGGCATAGGAAGAATAAGAGGATGCTATTCTGACTCTCGCCCATCGTGCACCCACTGTTTTTTCCGAGGCTGTAGTGAAGTGCGTCTCCTGCAAAAGGGCAATTTGCGCATCCATCCTATCTAAATACGCCAATACGGATCGAATTTCCTTTGGAGTGTTCAGACCCCAAACGTTCCAGGTCAAAAACCGTACTTTACCACTCATTTAGACGAAGCCATACAGTGATGTAAATATTTGCAATAGAACCCACAATGTGTGCCCGCTTTTGCATGATACAAGTAAGCTTCAACCTCACAATAATGACATAGTGCCCGCCTCCCCCCCAACCAACACCCCTCTCACCCAACTACTTCAGCGTCCCCAACTTGCCAAAGCCATCCCTTCTTTTTTTGACCCTTCCCCCAACAAGAACAAGTAGAAATATGTCTATGGTGTTCTCCCATCTGGGGGCCCCAGAGTGCTACTAGCCTCCTAACAAGCAGGGGTGGCTGAGCAGGTCTATTATATATGTCTCCCAAAGCAAAAGCCCACAGCTGCCCTAATGGAGCTCTGGAGAGTAAGACCCTCAGCCGCCATGTAGTGCGCCAATTCCCACCTGTGAAATAAAAGGAAAGACGGACAGATAATGTAGTATCAACATTGAGCAACATGTCCATGCATAACAGGTCGTACCAGCAGTAAGTCAGGAGGACGAACCACCCTCCTACTGCTCCTGCTCCTCCTGTGTGATGCTGGAATCCCGCCGTCTCAGCTTCAATTGTTTGGCATGCTCCAGGGCCGCTTTAGGATTGGTAAAAATCTTAGAGTCTCCATCAGGTCCTATCCGCAAACGACCAGTGTACAACATGGCGTAGGGGGCCCTCTCCGACTGCAGACACATTTTCACCGCTCCAAGCCTATACCGCGACCGTAAAGTAGGGAAAAAATGCAAGGGAGTTACCCTGATGAGCAATACTGCCCTTATCCTTGGCCATGTGCAGGATATTGTCTCGATCTCTATAATTTGAAAGTCTCACAATTATTGGCCGGGCGGGAGCGCCCGGCACCGGCCTGGCCGCGAGGGATCGATGGGCACGTTCAATGATGAACATGGCAGATAGATTTTCAGCGCCAAAAATGTCCTTTATGAGGTTCTCCATGAAAGTCTCCATCTTGCCTACATTCGTGGATTTCGGCAGCCCCGTGAGTCTTATATTTTTGCACGGGACTGCGCCTCTAAATCCTCGTTCTTGGCCTGAATGAGTGCTAGAACTTTTTCCACATTGAGCGTTTTCCAAGCCGCTTCACTCAGGCCATCCTCCTTCGCGGAGACCCTCTGCTCGATCTCCCCCATGCAGAGATTCTGCTTTTCCAGCTGCGTCGATATGTGGTCCAAGCGGTGGTTCACTGCCACCATCGTGCCATCAATGGATTGGAGACTGCACTGCTTGGCCAACAGCATCATTTCCAGGGTAGAGGGGCCATCGCCCTGGGCGTCAGCCTCCGAATCTGAGGCAGGCTTCTGCGTAGTTTTTGATGGATTGTGCGCCTCAAACGTGAGGCGAGGTTGGGATTTATCGGTACTCCCCATGATAGCCATAGCAGCAGCCAGGCCTGGTCCACAGTGGTGATATACGCCAAGAAACACCTAAACTGATTACAACTAAGATCTGGGACAAAGCGAACCAGGAGTAGTAGACATCCGGGCCGTGGGCAAACCACACACCGGCGATCAGAGGCACCCTCAACTATGCAGCACACCCCACTGTGCACAGGTGAGCCCAACAATTCGGTTGATGCGGTATGGTCGGAGATTTGGCCAGAGGATCCCCCCATTGCCAAGAAATTGAAAATGTCTGCTCCCCCGCCACACACAGTGGACCCGAAGGAAGGCAGTCACCACCAGAACAACGCTGAGACAGGGGCCCAGTGGGGTAAAAAACACGTGTTGCAGGGTCACTGCGACACCCTCCATAGCATATGCAGCAGCACAGGGTGATATGACCACAACAGTCTTAGAGGCCCACTGACCCTCTGCACATCTAGGGCACACAACCAAGGACAATACCTCTGTAAGGGGGCAGCAAGACCACAAAATGCTCAGTCTCAGTGGAAGCAGTAAAAGAAAAACAGTCCCCAAGGTACGTCAACCAGCCATGGCTAAGGCACGCACCCAAATGACATCGGCAGGCCCCATGCCAGTGCATGAGGGGAGGGAAGGCACAGCATGGGTCCAAGCAGTGAGAGAGCAAGTCCTCTTGCAGCAGGGTATTCCCTGGCCACCAGCAGCACTACAGAAGCTGCTCAACCGTGCAGAGGCAGCCCATGAATTAAGATGTCAGGGCAGAGGAAGGCCCATGTCAGACGATCACGGCAGGTTCAATGACCACACACACGCGCGGCCGAATACATTGAGGTGTGCGCCGCCGTAGACCAGAGTCACAGGCAGCATTTGTCCTCAGCGCCTACTTGCGCCAGCCCCCATCAGCGGCTCACAGGCCGTGGCCCATGCCCAAGTCCACACCCGCAGGTACCGGCCCGAGCAGGGCCACACTCCACTTACCATCGCCAGCACCAGGCAGGACGGCGCCACAGCCAGTGTTCTCCTCGGCATGCGTCCGGCCTGGAAGATTCGTCAGGCCACGTCCTCAGCAGTGATCGGCTGCGGCCCCTCATTCCATAGCAGGGGCCCGGCACTCCCCCACTGCTGATCAGGAAACCAGACTGCCAAATATTACCGGGTGACTCTCCACACACCCCCACAGTCATTCGTGAGCCGCTGGCCAGGTCACTCCGGCCCCAGGAAGTGCAAGCACAATCAGCAAGCGCCGATTTCAGAGCCTCGTTGCCGCTGCCATGTTGTCGAGATGCCGCCGGAACTGATTGCTCCCAATTTTAGGTTGTTGCGGCAGTTCCCAGCAGCCCAAACAATCTCCAACATGAGCAGGAGTGTTAAAAGATGTGAAGCACCCTTTGACAGTGCTCAGATGCTGGCTTTGCAGGCAGATAATGGTCAGGCAGAGCCTCACTAGGGTGTGGCCATCTTGCCGTGTGCCCTCTAGCACCCCCAGTGTTTCATATATGATACCGTAAAATGAGAATCCTACTTCCTCTCTTCAAAATACCTTCCATATATCTCCCAGCTCTAATAATTTCATACTTATATTGGAGTGTTTTTACAGTCATTGTGACTTAGTTTGAGGAATTATGCCTTCTGTCATGGAGACAAGCACTAGTATAAAATCTTCCCATCACAGTATATTTTGGGCCTCAAGTCTTTGACAGACGTATAGTATCTTGTCAAAGATGTCGCAATAATTATACTAGGTCCATACACGTTCATCAGTAGCATATGTTTATCATAAATAGCACGCTCCACAGGAATCTGCCAGGTTGGTTAGCTTTGACTGTGCTACTTTTAAAATCTAATGTCTTTTGTACTGTTATAACATCCTTCTGTGAGAAACAGGATTATTGGTTGACCTGGGTGTGAGGCCTGGTCAAGCAACAGCAACAATCCCTTGCAGGGTGAACCACGAAAGTTACTAAATTAATCTGCGCTTAACCTGGGTGGTCTGGTACAAAAAGCAGTTAGGCTTAACTTAGAGGCTTAGAAGGAAGTATTTATGCACAACACAAACAGTAAGAAAGTGGCAACACAAAAAAAATCCCACACCGATTTAGAAAAATAGCGTAACTTTTAATAAATCATTTAACACCTAAATGACAAAAAACTCATCAGTGGAACGGGAGTTATGAATTCTTTAAGTTTTTTGTAAAAACGAGCACCTAAAAGATCAAAGAGCCAACCACAGATATCTACTCATGCAAGACTGGGTCAAGGTTGAAAAACAAGGCCAACCATGAAGGAGCGCTGTTTGGATACCAGAAGTTGATTGGGCCCAGTCAGTGCTTACCTTCAGACTCAGAAGACATTTTGATGTTAACATCCTGAGAAGGCAAAATCCAGCTGTCATGGCTACAAGTGGTGTCCGAGGAGGGAGCATGGTCAACAGGTAGCCTTGGGTGGAAGTTGGTGGGAACATTTCTAAGATTGGACTTCGTCTCTTTTTTGTAAGTTGAAAATCTCCAGCGGGACAAGGTAGGAGGCTGTAGCCAAAGAGAGTTCCAGGGGCTCGGATACCCCTTTGGCAGAAGATGGCTGAGCAGAATTTGCTGCTGCGGAGTAGAACGTAGCAGGAGAGTTGTGAAGTCAGGTACACTAGCGATGCACCTTGGGCAGATAGACAAGCAGGTAGGTCCCAGACTCCCTTCGGTTCTCAGAGAAGTTTTTATCCCATAAATGTCTGTCCTCAGTTTTGATTTTGGCTATCTGGGCACATTTAGCACCATAGCCAAGGGGCCAGGACTGGTGGGACCCCACTTGGGGGTTCAAGACTCACTCAAGTTGGGTCTAGGTGTGGGTGCAAGCCTTTTGTGTCCATGTGGCTCTGGACAGGAGGCAAGCAAACTTGGAGTTATTCTGCGTGTCTCTGAAGATGCTGGGCTCAAACAGCAGGGCTGGCCTCTGAGAGTTTGAGGCAGGCTCCAGGCAGCGAAGCAGTCCTTCCAGGTACAGCAAAGCAGTCTTGTAGAGTGCACAACAGGTCATATCAGCAGAGGGTCCACTCAGAGTCCTTCCACAGGTCCAGGAGTGGACTGAAGAGTGGGTCTGAGGGTCCAATTTGTATACCCAATTGTGCCATTGAAGTTGGGAGAAATTTCTACAAGATTCTACTGTGAGGTGCATGGAACATTCCCACTCACCTGCCCTGGCTCCAAGCTTGCTGCAGTGACATTGTGGGGGTGATAATTCCTTTGTGTGAAGGCAGAGCACAGCCTATTCAGTGCAAGTGGGGCTTTGCTCAGTCTGCCTGCCAGCAGATGGTGCATTCAGGCACACCTAATCCATCTATTATGTGACTGTCTCAGAGGAATTCAAATGGTTTCTCAGTTACACCCACTCATGTGATCAAAGACAGGCTGCAGGCACAAAAGGGCTAAGGACAGGAACATGCCAACTTTATACAAGTGTCATTTTCAAAACTGTATTTAAAAATCTGACTTTATTATTAAAGAAAATGTTTCATTCAAATTTCATAGATACCAAACTTAAACTGATTACCTGGTTACAATCAAATGTTAGCACATATTAAATGAAATAAGGCAACCCTATTGTTAACTTATGGGACTGCTAGGCCTCACAGCAGTGAAAAACGAATTTAGGAGTTTTTCACTACCAGGACAAGTAAGACTTTAAACGTACATGTAGAACATTTTAATTACAAAGCACCCTGCCCTATGGGCTACCTAGGGCCCACGTTAGGGGGGACTTGTATGCAATAATAGGAGTGTTTCAGGCTTGGCAATTGGGTTATACTGCCAAGTCCAATTGGGAGTTTACTACTGTACTCAGGCTGCAAATCCAGGTCTGAGACATTTTTTAAGTGGGTGGAATAATAAGTTCTGGAAACCAATAAAAATTAATTTCAGCACAAAAATGGAGGTAAGTAGGCAAAATATTTGTGGGAAGACCACCCTAAGGCTGACAGTTCTAAAACCACCCAGAAATAGGAGCTGCAGAAAATGAAAAATCTAGATGGGCGCAATTTGGAAGCCTGAAATGGATGTTCCCCAGGGTTCATATGTGTCTCTTGCAGGAAGTCAATATTTATCTTACAATAATATATGCCATATCTTGCTGGGATTATACAACCCCTGAACGTAAGCCGTGCACTGCTTATGACCTCACATACTCCAACACTCATGACATGTTCTGTAACATCATTGATAACATTACTAATGACAACTGAATTGAAACAACACTGTGCATGGCGGGAAAGGCAAGATATACGCGAAATAACTATAACTGAAAAGATTGTGGTCTGGGCTTGGCCACAAGGATGGGAGGAGCTGAACCGAGCGAGAGATGAGGTAAGGCCATAGCGCAGTGGTAGTAGCTACCACTCACTGGGAGTGAGCCAGGGCTCCCTAAGGAATCGGCCCAGTTAGGTCTGGACACAGCTTGCATCCAGCCCAGAGAGCTCCCACTCTACGCCCATCCGCCACTCTATTTTCTCCCCTCCTAGATATTGTTGATTAGTGGTTTTACTTTTAAACACATTTTGAGTGGACAAATACAGTGCAAATTAACTGTTCACTTTGCTGTGTAAAACCACACTCTACCCCTTCAATAGCTGTAGCAGCAACCCACTTTTCACACAGCTTTAGAATGGTGTCTTCAAGGTGTCCTACAGGAGTTTGAGAGTGCAACTGTCTCTGTTGTGTAATTGGATTAGATTATCAGCTCCAGTGAATTTTGGTCCAGAGAGGGTACAATGGAGGGGAGGAGTGACGCCATGTAGAGGGGAGGAGTGACGCCATGTAAAAGGCAGTTGTTTTAAAGCGGAAAGCGTTCAAATCTAAATCAGGCAAGCCAAAAGTGAAAGTGAGGGTCTGGGATTAAAGGACCCCGAATTGTGCCCAACATGTTTTCTAGGATATTGTATCCCCCATCCCCCTGCCCACACCTGCCAGTCTACTTACGCCCGCTGCCCCTTTTTCCCTTTCCACATACAGTCTGAACAGCCCTGAGTAATGAGTATGGTGGGCCGACAACAGCGTTAGATATAGCAGTGGTATTAAGGGCAAGTTAACTCCAGTACCTTTCACACCCCACTGGGTTCCTGTGCAATAGATGTCCTAGCGATAAGTCCATAAGGGCTGCTTAGTAGAACGAGGCATTGGCGGGAAGATTTGGAACAGTGAAAAAAAAAGCAGAGTTCCGTATTGATTACCTTTTATGTTGACTAGTCCACCTACGACTACATCTCCGCTTCTGGGCCTGAGCAACTACACTCGTTGAGTAAAGTGCCTTCTTAACAAGTCGAGATTGGTATTTGGGAAGTAGGCAAGGCTTAGAGATGCGCGCTTCTCTCTCTGCTGGCTCAGAAGTGGCTGGGGTTTGGTCGGTGCAACTTCCACCAGCAGTGGGTCAGCTCCTACACTTTACCTTCTCGCCTCTTCTCCCCACCTCAAGGTGCTTTCAATCTACTGTAAGAGGAGAGATTGGGTTTGGATGGGAGTCAGGAAGAAATGGCGCTCAGCGGATACTTGGTACATGGGTAGTGTGTAGATGGAGTTGGTACGGTGTAAACAGGTCAAGGGAACAAACCCAGCAACAAAACAGCTCCTGCCAAGATAGAGAACGTGTCCCCTACCAACCAAATGTGAAGCAAGTCCTGTGCACACGTATAAACGTAATACAGTTCTCAAGTGAGAACCCAATACATCTTGTTGAAAGTTCAGAACATGAGGTCGGAATCCAGCGTCGTAGAGTATATATATGTTTAATAGTTCAGTGTAGATCAGTACATACGAGAACAATTAGCCGACAAGTGTTTCGTCACACCGTGTAAGGGCTGTGACTCTTCAGGGCGCCAGTGCGATAGAAACTGGGGTCTGGCGGCGCGGTTGAAATGGCAGGCCGGTGTGCCTGTGCGTGGTGGAGGGTTAGGTAACTTGAAGCCTCAGGACGGGTAGCTCCGTGGTGGCGTTCAGTAGGTGTAAAGCACGGATGTGTGCACGGAGGTCGGGTCATCATCCAGATTGCGGATTTAATTGTAAATGCTTATATTCCCTCTGCTCCGCCATGCTTACCTCCTTAAGGACTTTTCTGTTTTTATTTTCACTACCAAGTCAAGAGAGGATTGCACACATTTAGTATTGTCTGGGCGATTTGAAAGCCAAAGTCTCCACTCATAGTGTAAGGCTGTTCTCAAATGCCTTGAAAGAGGTGGCTTGATTCTACTAGAAAGCTTGAGAAACAAAGATCTAATAATTGCTAATGGGAGAATAGGAGATGATATCCCCCCAAACGTTACGCATAAATCGTCTTCCGGTTGATGTATTATCGATTACATCATCGCTTCAACTGGCACTTTCAATATGCTTTCTCATAAGTTCTAGAAAACTCTTACAGTGATCATAAGTTGATCTCCTTTAAAATCAATATGACCATAACAGAGGTAGGCTCATGGAATTTTAAAAATTATTCTGTAAGTTTCAAAAAATCAAATGACAGAATTCACCAGAATACTAAAGCATCCTTAAAATTAAAAGAGACACTGACAATACTAATAGGAGATCAGCAGCAAACAATAATAGGAGCCCAGCATCCCAGCAGCCTCCGCAGCTAGACCCATTAGTATCTCATGGTCACTGCATAAATACATTGGTTTCTGCCTGTAAAGCAAATCATTTACCATCTCGGCGGAGGCTTTACCCAAAACCGGTAATATTTTAAATCGAGAAAAAAATACATTAGTGTGGGCCCAATTCCAGAATTTCTCTCTCGATTGAAGTAAATCAATTAATTTATTAAAGAGGAAAAGATCACAGAAAAAATGTTTTCAAAGGCAAGAAAAGGAAGATCATAATTGGGTCCAGTTAAAAGAGGCAGCCGCAAGGAATGCTGCTAAAAGGTATTAGGAAATAATTTTGGATAGCTGCGGCTCTAGGGCAAATTCCAGACCAATTCCCATACAAGAAGCAGTCTGGAGTTCTTATCTTGAAGAACTCAGTTAAGCTAACTCCAATTCTTCCTTCATAACCGAATTATCTAGACTGTTCGAGCCTTGCTATGCTCCTTTAAGGTGTGAGATTGTAGGACTCATTAGGAGAATGAGAGCCTCTGGAACAATGGGTCCTGATGAAATTGCCATGTCAATAACTAAAAAAGAACCTATGTTGTAGGCTACTTATCTTACTGCCATTTTTAGGTCTCGCCTTGGCAGCGCATGCGCTGCATGTGCTGTCTCAGCGAGACATAAAGTAATCTGTATTTGGGTTTAAATTTAATGTTATCTGTCTTTCAGCTTGCAATTGGCTTCGTTGTGTTACTGTTTTTGTTATCTTCTTTTCTGTTGGTGAATTGCCAATTGCTGTGTAGTCCAGAGACAGCGGCGCCTAACTAATATTTTTGCCATTTGTTTTTGCAAGCTGTAGCCTGCCTTTGTAATTGGATACTTTGGAGCTCGTTGACAACTTATTTTTGCTTCTGTAACAAGAAAGGTTGTAGCCTTTATTTATAATTGCTGTGTTTTGAGCACAGTGCCTAATTTGTGCGTGTTATTTTTTACTTTTGTTTAACACAACTTTTGTTTAGCTATATGTGCGAGGCATTATCATATCAAAGAGTTTTGTTTGTGTGTGTTTTATTTTTTGTCCACTCATTGGATACTTTGGAGCTCGTTGGCAACTTATTTTTGCTTCTGTAATGTATAACGTTTTTCTATTAACACCTACAACTACCTGGGATACCAGCAGCGCATTTTAGCGCAGAGCAGCGATTTCGCAGTAGCGTTTTAACTGACCCCGTTTTGTATTCCCTTTTGTATTCTGTTGCATTGTACCTGTTTTTAGCCTGCAGCGTCGTCCCTCACTCGCACGATAATTGTTACACACCGCGCTTTGGCGGGTCCCTGGATTCCCCGGCTCCTCCTGACTTTGGCCGCCATATTGGGGGTAGTTTTCTTGGACGCCAGGCGGCGCCAGTTGTGCTAGCAGACCAGCTGTCACAAGGACACGCTGGCCTGCATTAAAGGAGGGCATTTTAGGCGGGCTCCCTTTCTATTAACACCTACAACTACCTGGGATACCAGCAGCGCATTTTAGCACAGAGCAGCGATTTCGCAGTAGCGTTTTAACTGACCCCGTTTTGTATTTCCTTTTGTATTCTGTTGCATTGTACCTGTTTTTAGCCTGCAGCGTCGTCCCTCAATCGCACGATAATTGTTACACACCGCGCTTTGGCGGGTCCCTGGATTCCCCGGCTCCTCCTGACTTTGGCCGCCATATTGGGGGTAGTTTCTTGGACGCCGGGCGGCGCCAGTTGTGCTAGCAGACCAGCTGTCACAAGGACACGCTGGCCTGCATATAAAACGACCCGTAGCGTAGCGTTTTCGCCGTAGTGACGCTGGAGTCACGCCAGAGTCCAGCCCGTCTGCGACTCGGTGGCGATCGGTGCGACGGGTTGGGCGGGATCATCTGGATTATCTACTCCTGCTGCCACTATGTTTCGTTATACATCGCTGGAACTCCGGTCCCTGCAAAAGGCTGCGTGCTCCTGTCACAAAGTCTTTCCGGGTCGATTTAGGGGTAAGAGACGGTGTCCTGGCTGTGGGTGGTTGCCTGGTAGTGCCCCGGCCACTATATCTGACAGGGAGGTAGATAGCGTGAAGCATCTGTGCCTGCTCTTAAATACCAGATCATTGAGCAGACACGCCCAGGATATTCATGATCTCCTGGTTGCGGAAAAGCCTCTTTGTCTGATGTTGACTGAGACGTGGTTAGGGGAGTCTTCTAACCCCGATATTGCCACAGCAATTCCCCCTGTTTATAATATCTTCAGGCAAGACAGATTGAAGGGGAGGGGCGGTGGTGTGGCACTTGTGGTGAATAAACTCGCCACATGTTCCACTATCCCTATGGATGTTATCACAGGATCTGAATCTCTTGCTTTTTCTATAGTATTAGCGCCCCATCAATCTTTTAAAGGGCTCCTAGTTTACAGGCCCCCTGGACCGGTAGGCTCCTTTTTTTAAGAGCTCCAGTCGGTAGTCTCTGCTTTGGTGCTGAGGTCCGAGCACTGTGTATTGGCTGGGGATTTTAACTTCCATATGGATGATGGATTGGACCCTGACACGATGAAAATGATTGATGTTACGGCTCCTCTAGGCCTTTCCCCTTATCTCTTTGGACCGACGCATGAAAAAGGCCATACCCTGGACCAGGTCTTTTCCACGACCTCTATAGAGGTGCTGACTCCTTTGCCGGTGCTCTGGTCGGATCACAGGTTGGTCAAATTTTATGTGTTGGGTACACAGAAACCATCGAGTGCTGCTTCTCGGCAGCTGGGTCAAGCAGCTAGGGCGTATCATCGGGTGTCTCCGGAAATGCTGGCACAGGCATGCCTGGATCATCCCTGCCCTATGACAGGAGACCTGGAAAGGGATTTAGAGTCTCTGCAAGCGTGGCTGACGGATAGGCTGAACGATCTAGCCCCTGTGTTGGCCCCCCGCAAAACAGATAAACGGGTTTCTGCCCCTTGGTTCACCGAAGCACTGGCGGCATCTCGACGCCAGTGCAAGGTGGCTGAGAGGACTTGGCGTTCACAGTATGATTCCGGGGCCAAGCTTGCTTATAGGACGGCTGTGAAAGCTTACCATCGTGACATCCTCCTTGAAAAAAGGTTTATTTTGCAAAGAGGATTGAGACTGCCACTAATTCGTGCAAAGAGATTTTCACTATCGTGAGGGAATTTACTGCCCCACGCACTAATGTGACTCAGGTAGCTCCTTCTGAGCCGTGGGTAAGCGCCCTTGCCAACTTTTTTACCACCAAGATAAAATTGATCCAGGACTCTTTCCCTCTGAGGGCGGCTGGAGGATCTCCCTGCACTGAGGGTGAATCAGATCTAACAGCCTGTCTGGGTCCGGTCCTGGCGGACTTTCCGCCACTTTCAGCTTCCTCGTCTTTGGAACTTATGGCCAAACTTAAATCTGGGTCGCCTTTTGACCCGTGCCCTGCCAAATTTTTGGCGAAAATGGCGGAAGTCATTAATCCGTTGGTGAATCCAATTCTGAATTTTTCCTTGAGTGGGGGGGGTGGTCCCGCAGGGCTGGAAGCAGGCGATGATCATTCCTCTTCTCAAGAAGCCTGGTTTGGATCCTGAGGCTTTGGTCAATTACAGGCCAATTTCTCTCCTGCCTGCTTATGCTAAGATCTTGGAGAAGCACGTGCAGATTGTGCTCTCCAACTTTCTAGAATCCCACAATCTGCTGCATCCCACCCAATCTGGCTTCCGCGCCAACGTAAGCACTGAGATGGCACTTTTGGAGGTGTCGGAAGCTATCAAGGAGGCACTGGATTTAGGAGACAAAGCTATGCTTGTGATGCTTGACCTGTCGGCGGCTTTTGACACCATCCCCCATGAGGGTCTCCTCGCCAGACTTCATGAGATCGGTCTGAGGGGGACGGTGCTCAGCTGGTTTAGATCGTTTCTGGCTGGCCGCCGACAAACGGTCTGGGCCTCTCCTAGCTCTGCCGTGATGCCGCCATTGGAAGTCGGAGTCCCTCAGGGCTCAGTGTTGAGCCCGACTCTATTTAGCATCTTTATGACCCCCCTGGCGGCACTGGCGGAGTCCTTTGGGGCCCAGATCGTGTCCTATGCCGATGATACCCAGCTCCTTTTTACGTGTGGGAAAGGAGCAGATTTTGATGGAGAGAGTATCCGCGGTTGCCTTGGGGCTGTTTTCAACTGGTTTCAGCTCAACAGCCTCAAGTGCAACTCAGATAAATCGGAGGTACTCTTCTTCGGCTGTCGGTGGACCCAGTTTGGCAGGAATGGAGGCCTGTCAACATGTTTCCTCCAGCGGCCTCTTCCCAGCTAGCCAAGAATCTGGGGATTAAGATCGACAATGGCCTGACATTGAGATCACAGATCTTGGGTCTAACAGGTACATGCTTTGGCCTCCTCAGGATGCTCCGTAAGTTTCCTCCCTTGCTCTCGGAAGATCATAGGAAGATTACAGTGCAGGCCTTAATCGGCTCGAGACTGGACTATTCCAATGTCCTTTATCTCGGCCTGCCGGAGTATCTCTTGCAACGGCTGCAGGTGGTCCAGAACTCGGCTGCACAGGCCATTTTTGGCCTCTACGGACGAGCTAGAACCTCTGGCCTCCTGCAGTCACTGCATTGGCTGCCGATCCGGAAGCGGATTGTTTTTAAGGCCTTGACCTTGGCTCACAAGGCTCTTCACGCTTCTGGAGCGAAATATCTCCAAAAGAGGCTAGCCTTTTACCATCCTGCTCGATCTCTGAGATCGGAGTCTTTGTTTCTTGCCATGGTCCCGCGAGTAAAAAGGGCACGTATTGGGGGCCGGTCTTTCAGGCTGTTGGCGCCACAGATCTGGAATACTTTGCCCTTGGTACTGCGTAGTACTTCCAATCTGTTGGCCTTCAGGAAGGGCCTCAAGACTTGGCTTTTTGCTCTTTAGTTATGCTCTTTTCTCTGTTGTCTGGGTCGTCTATTTTTCTGTTGTGTTTTCTGCTACAGGTCTACAATTAAAAGCGCCGGGAAACTCCTAGGAGTAGCCGTGCGCTATAAAAGACTTTTATAACATAACATAACGTGTAATGGACACTTCGTTATCTATTTCAGCTGTTTCAGGATGAAATAAATAACGAAGTGTGCGGGGTCCGATTCCAGTCGGGTCGAGTCAGGGCGTGCTGTGCAGTCTCTGGCTGCCGTTGCATTGCTATCCCCCTTCTGCCGCCAGCCGTCATCTAGCAGCACCATGTCCAGCTCCCCCAGTGATGGCGCCTTGTTTTCTTTGATATGGGCTTTTACATTTTAAAAAAAAACTTTCGAGTACACATGATGAGCCGACTGGAATTGGACCCTGGACACTTCGTTATTATTTCAGCTGTTTCAGGATGCACAGATGAAAAAAATAACAAAGTGTCTGTGGTGACGGTCTAGTGTTCCGTCACCCGGAACTGGAAAGGTCGGGGCAGGAAGCGGAAGGCGGCCATTTTAGGTATTGGCGCCGACCTCGTAGAGAAGAGACGTGGTTCCCGGCGCTCCGGGGAATAAATACTTGTAACCCCCACATCTATCTTCGTGTGGTGTTTTGGGGCTTCTACAATGGAGACGAGGCACGGGATTTAAAGCCCGCCCCCTCCCCCCCACGACAAAAAAAACAACAAAAAAACGGAAAAAACGAAACAAAGCACGAAGAACAGGGCAGCTGGTGACACGGCTACCCCGGAGCGTGGCAGTGGACACAGGGCGGTCCCGACTTAAGGCAGTTGGGCACCCCTGGCTTATGAAGGTACCGCACGGCAACAGGAGGGACGCCGACCGGACAATCTCTACCACAGTGAGTGCAGCAGTAGAGGAGCTGGTGCAGAGCAGTGGGAAAGGGCGCAGTTAGGCAGTGGACCTCGGCCCACGACGCTGCAGACCGTCCATTGAGCGGTGGCCCTGCACAGCACGCTGGCGGCGCAGCACGGACGCGGGGAAAGGTCAAGCACGGCGGACACGGCGCAAACGGGCAGTCAACAAGCGCTCCAATTCACGGAGGGTGCGTCGAAGGGTGGAGTGTCAGGCAGTGAGCGCAGTGACGAGGACACGGAAGTACAACAGACGCCGGGGAGCCCACCTGGCCGGGCCATCACTAATCAAGCGGGCCCCAGAGAGATCAATAAGATGGCTACGCAATCTACCTCTCTCACCCAAATGGTGCCGTTTCTGTCGAAGAGCGGAGAGCCAGAGATGCAGTGGGAAGACTGGAAACGGTATTTCCTCAACTACTTGGAAGCCCTGGAGGAAGAGGGTGAGGCAGCATTCTCGAGCCAGAGAAGAAAGAAGATACTACTGCACAATTTGGGCACGGAGGGGATTAGAGTGTATGACACCATCGTCAAGGGCACAAGAGACGCTGCAGACACAGACGTGTTCAGCCATGCCATTGCAGACCTCGACGCGCACTACAGGCCTGTAGTGTGCGTAGCGATCGACAGACACAACTTCTTCCAGAGGAAGCAGAAGAGTGGGGAGTCGGTGGACGAGTATGTGGTGGCACTACAGAAGTTAGCCCTGACATGTAAGTTTGGCACGCTACATGATGAACTAATTCGAGACCAGATCATCATGCACACGTCCAGCACCCATGTCCAGGAAAAAACTGTGGGTCAACGGGGATGCCCCCCTAAAGGAGGTCTGGGCCTTAGTGAAGAAGGCGGAACTGTCCAAGCGATGCGCGCAAGCTGCCAGAAAGGAGGCAGGAGGAACACAGACAGTCTGCAAGATCATGACGCCGGTGAGAGGGGAAAGAATGAAGCAGAAAGAACAACAAAGGGGTCAAGAGAACAAACGGACCACCCAAACCAGCCACACAGACCAGAGGACAGGAAGAGGCGGACGCCCGAGCTGTTACAGGTGCGGAAGCGTGTCGCATCTGGGAAACGACAAGGCGTGCCCGGCATTCAGGGCGAGATGCTCCTACTGCAGTGTGTTTGGACACTATGAAAAGGGGCCATGGTCAGATACGTGGACCAAGAACAACAAGAAGAAGTAGGGAGCCGAGCGGAGGAAGAGGACCTGGAAGAGTTCCTCTACATTGACGTCCAGATATTGGAAATGGAAGGGGTAGAGTCAGAAAAGCCCAAGTTGAACATGCACATAGGAGGTGTGCCCATAGAGATGATCGCGGACAGTGGAGCGCCCATTACCATAATACAGAGGCGAGTGTGGGAGGAGAAGTTCGTGTCAAAGGTGGAAGATGAGTGGCGTACAATGGACTTACGACCGGTTACATACACGGGGCAAAGGATTCCAATGTAAGGGGAACTGCCTCTTGCTGTTTGAGTTCAGAGGCCGTCAAGCAAACTGCAAATTGTACATTGCCGAAAAGGGCCCGTCAGTACTCAGCTGGAAGGACCAAGAGGCGATAGGAATACAGCTAATCCCAGGTGGCATAGAGAAAATCATGCTTATGGACATAGAGGAAAAGGACAATGGTGAGGCCTGGCACAAGACATATCTCAAGGTGTTTAGTGGACAAATAGGTGAACTGGCCAGGTACAAACACCTCATTAGGTTGAAGGAGGGAGCCAAACCAGTCGTTCACAAAGTAAGGAACATCCCCTTCCGATGCAGGGAAGCGGTGCAAGCAGAACTTGATAGACTGGAAAGAGAAGGTGTGATAAGGGCCATCGAGAGCGCGGAGTGGCTTTCGCCCTTAGTAGTAGCACAGAAGCCGAATGGAAAGGTGCGGCTGTGTGTCGACCTCAGAGAGCTTAACAAAAATATCCTGGTCGATGAGATGCTGGCAAAAACTAAAGGCATCAAGTGGTTCTCCACGGTGGACTTGTCGTCAGCCTACCACCAGGTGAAGCTACATCCGTCATGCAGTCACCTCACGTCATTTATCACACCGTTCGGCTGCTATGAGTTTGTACGGATGCCATTTGGCCTGGCCTCAGTGGCCGCGGTATTTCAGAAACTGATGCACAGGCTCTTCCGGAAGGTGGAAGGTGTTCAGTTCTTCCAGGACAACATCCTGGTCATGGGAGAGTCCAAACAAGAACACAATGAGAAGCTGCACACAGTACTACGCACGTTGCAGGAAAACAGATTGACAGCAGAGTGGTCAAAATGCAGATTTGGAGTGCAGTCCGTCACGTACCTTGGCCACGAGGTGAGCGAGAAGGGTATCGAGCCTAAAAGAGCCAACATGAAAGCCATTCTGGATGCGCCTACCCCAGGCAAGAAGGAAGACATCAGGTCATTCCTGGGGATGGCCGAATATTATAGCAAATTCATTACCCACTTTGCCACCAAGACGCACTATTTATGACAGCTTTTGAAGGAAAAAAATGGTTTCCAGTGGAACCAGGAAGAACAAGACGAATTCGATACACTAAAGCAAGAGATGGGCAAGACCATACCCTTGAAGGGGTTTGACCCGGGCGCAGGGTCCATTCTGACAACTGATGCGAGTGATCGTGGCCTGGGAGCAGTGTTAATGCAGCGGTCAGAGAAGGGAGAGACATCGACGGTCAGCTTTGCTTCAAGGTCCCTGGCGCCCAACGAAGAGAAGTTTAGCGTCATAGAAAAAGAGATGCTGGCAGTTGTGTGGGCGATGGAGAGGTTCAGGCAGTATCTGTGGGGTGCAAAGTTCTTGGTAAGGACAGACCCCAAGCCTCTGGTCAAGGTGCTGACGTCCAGTGGCCATGCTCATGCGACGCCAAGGATCGCAAAAATGACACTGCGCTTATTGGATTTTGTGTATGACGTAGAGCACATACCGGGGCCGCAGAACAAAGTGGCTGACTTCCTGAGTCGGGCGGCAGCCATGGAGGAGGTGGACAAGCAAGAGAGCCCAAGGTGGGAAGGATATGTAGTAGCAACCATCCAGGATATGGAAAAGGTGATCAGTGCACAAGAATGGGAAGAAGCTTACAAAGCAGATGAAGAAATGGAAGCGATCAAGGGATACGTCATCCATGGGTGGTCAGAAAAGAGACACCTCAAGGAAGAACTAAGAAGGTACTGGGAGGTAAGAGACGAACTGTCACTGGCTGAGAATCCAATATTCCTCCTGAGAGGCGACAAAGTGATTCCACCGCGAGGCATCATAGATCACTTAATGGTCCTGTTGCACGAGGGGCATCAGGGAATCACAAAAACCAAGGCTCTGGCCCCGCAAGCGTACTGGTGGCCGGCAATCGATACCCAGATAGAACGACATGTGAGACAATGTGAGTCATGCGCGAAGGCGGACAAATCCCAGAGTATGTTGAGACCACCCTTGGGAAAGTTCCCAGTGCCTGATGGACCGTGGGAAATGGTGTCAGTCGACATAATGGGACCCATTCTCAACAAAGAAGGAATACAGAAGTATGCCCTTGTCCTCATTGACAAGTACTCCAAATGGCCCGAAGTGGAAGTGAAGGAGACAGTTGATACGGATGCAGTAGTGAACTTTTTGCGCACCATATTTGTCAGGGAAGGAATTCCAAAAATCATCACGTGCGACAATGGACCGCAGTTCACGTCGACGAAGTGGGAGGCGTTTATTTCTAGGAATGGAATAGAGGTAAAACATACCCCCATATATCACCCGGCGGGAAATGGACAAGTGGAACGCTTCAACCGAGTGATTATGGGCACCATCCAAGCGGCCATTAACGATGGACTGGACTGGGAGAAGGAGTTACCAAATATGATATGGGCCTACCGAATCACCCCAGGCAGCACGGGATACAGTCCTTTCAAGGTACTGAGAGGGAGAGATGCATTTACAAAGGACAACATGGTGTGGAGGAAATTGGTGGTGCAAAGTAAATGGTCGCCTGCAGTGGTCAGAAGGAACCTGGAGAAGGCGCAGGAGGCGTACACCGAACACTTCAAGAAGAGACATAGCGTACAAGGAGTGTCACTGGAGAAGGGCGACTGGGTAAGGGTGAAGCTGGCTATACTAAAAAGGAAGGGGGAGATCAAGTTCTCACCTCCCCTACAGGTACTAGAGCCATATGCCAGGTCGGCCCTGCTTAGCGACGGAAAGGTGTGGTCGCAGGACAGAATGGCGAAATGCAGCAAGATTCTGAGGTGGGGAGAAGAGATTGAGGACGGAGCAGAGTATGTAGACGACGGAGAAGTAGGAAGTAGCGAAAGGGACAGGATGAAGGTAGAAGAAGGTATGCAGCAAGTGGATGAGAGGAACGTCGAACGGGACGAGGAAAATGGAGTGACAGGAAGAGCGAGAGGCTGGTGCAAGAAAGGATTGGAAAGGGGCGTGACAGAGAGTGAACCGGAGGGAACGGGGAGTGACATGGTGGAACAGAGAACTGAAGGAGGAGACGGAGTGATGAAGACGAGAGCTGGGAGAGTGGTAAAGATACCGGAGAAGTTCAAGGACTTTGATATGAACCGCAAGTAAAGGACTAGAGTTACAGTATTTGTTATTGCATAAAGGGGGGAGCTATGTGGTGACGGTCTAGTGTTCCGTCACCCGGAACTGGAAAGGTCGGGACAGGAAGCGGAAGGCGGCCATTTTAGGTATTGGCGCCGACCGCGTAGAGAAGAGACGTGGTTCCCGGCGCTCCGGGGAATAAATACTTGTAACCCCCACATCTGTCTTCGTGTGGTGTTTTGGGGCTTCTACAGTGTCCAGGGTCCAATTCCAGTCAGGTCGAGTCAGGGTGTGCTGTGCAGTCTCAGGCTGCCGTAGCGTTGCTATCCCCCGTCTGCCGCCAGCCATCATCTAGCAGCACCGTGTCCAGCTCCCCCAGTGAGGGCGCCTTGTTTTCTTTGATGTGGGTTTTTTTTTAAACTTGCGAGTAAACATGACGAGCAGCTGTGCATCCTGAAACAGCTGAAATAAATAACGAAGTGTACGGGGTTCGATTCCAGTCGGGTCGAGTCTGACGTTTTTAGGTCTCGCACAGGCATGTGTGATTTAAAGGAAAGTTTTTTCAGGATTAATTTTCAACAGATTTGCCGTCATCCAGTTGGTTGCAAATCTGAGAATATCCTGTGCGTGATTCTGCGCGGAGACCGTGTTGTCTATGCTAAGTAACAGCTGGGTGTCGTCAGCGTAATTAAATACGCGACAACCCATGTTTACCAGGGAGTTAATCAATGGTTGTAGATAAAGATTAAACAATACTGGGGATAGTGCGGAGCCCTGTGGGACTCCGCACATCAAGTTACCCACCTCTGATAAACTATCCCCCGCTGAATCCGCTGTGTCCTTCCTAGCAGGAAGGATTGAAGCCACTGAAAGGCCATGTCCCGAATCCCGAAATTGGCCAGTCTATCCAAGAGCAGGGTATGGCTGACAGTATCGAACGCCGCTGAAAGATCTAAAAGTATCAGGGCGCTCGGGTTTTTACTGTCAGCCATCCCCCTAAGCTCATCCAGCACCGAGAGCATCACCAACTCGGTGCTGTGGTGTGCCCAAAACCCCGCCTGATGTTCCTGGAGAAGATGGTGCGACTCCAGAGACGAGGCCAGGGACTTCAGCACATGTTGTTCTAGGATTTTGGACAAGAACGGGAGTTGGGAAATAGGCCTATAGTTTTTTAAGATGGTAGGGTCGGCTCCTGGCTTCTTTATCAGAGGTTTCACTCGGGCTTCCTTGAAACTGGCTGGTACCATCCCTGTTTCCAATGAGTTGTTCAGAAGGGAGGTAATGTGGTCTTCTAAAATAGGGCGTGCTAAACGAAAGACACTAGGGGGGCATGGATCTGCCGGGGAGCCTGATTTAGTTATGTTCATAAGTTGCTCAAGACTCATCGGATCTATCAATGGGAACTTTGAAATAAGGACTTCCGAAGAGATCTGGACGTCCTGTAGCGTGACAGATCTAGACACTGTACACTGCTTAATATCAGAGAGGATAGTGTCTACCTTCTCCAAAAAATAGTCTTGAAACATATTACAGCTAATTGTTGTTTCCATATTTTCAGGTTTTTTGCTCAGCTCTGTTAATATTTTGAATGTTTCTTTCTGAACATTCTCAGCCTGATTTATCCGGATTTCATAATAGTTTGCTTTAGTAGCCAGAATGAGTTTTTTATATGCGTTAAGCAAGTTTTTATACTGTTCTCGATCCCCTTCATCTTTTGATTTCATCCAGCTTCTTTCTGCATGCCGGAGCTTCTTTTTATGTTCTCTCAATGACGATATAAACCATGGTGCCCCCCTTCCAGCTCCTTTAACTGTTTGTAGCCTCTCCGGTGCGATCTGATCAACCGCTTTCCTCAGACTACACACTATATCCCTATAATCTTGATCTAAATTGCCATTAGAGGCCATTGGTTGAACAAATTCCAAGAGGGTATCCGTTAAAGTTTGTGAATCAACTTTCCTCCATTGACGGACTTTCTTCTTTTTAGGGGGTGGTTGTATCAACTTTACATCAATAGAAATATCACAATAGACCAGATGATGGTCCGACCAGATGCAAGGTAAGATGTCCAAAAGAGCCACCTTAGGATCTAAAGTCCAGATAATATCAAGGATGTGTCCCTTTATGTGTGTAGGAGCTTTTACCAATTGCTTAAAGCCCAGTGAGGACATGATTGTGTCTAAGAATCGGGCTGCCGGCTCCTTATGAGCCTTGTCCCAATGTAGATTAAAATCCCCGGTGACCACTACCTTTTTATATCTTGAACAAATGTCAGATATAATAGACATAAAATGATCATTGAAAGCTGAGGTAGAATTGGGTGGACGATAAACTGTGAGAATCTCAAGACACAGATCATCAAACATAATTTTTACTCCAAGAATATCAGCTAAATCCACTGTCTCTGCTAATATTTTAACTACTGTGAGAGATTTTTTAAACAAAATTGCTATTCCCCCCCCCTCGAGCATTGTCTGCACGATTGTGCCATACTACATCATAATCGTTCGGAAGAGCGGCTATAATGTCTGGCAGAGAGTTGTCCCCGAGCCAAGTCTCGGTGAGAGTTAGGACATCAATATCTTCATCCTGAAGCAGGGAGAATATTTCTAGATTGTGTTTGTGCAGTGACCTTGTGTTTAAACAGGTCAATTTCAGAGAGCATGCATGGGGTTTGGCCGAACCAATAGATGATCTGACAATGGACATCTCCTCTAATTTCGTCATCGTGGCCAAATCCAGAGACTGTCCCACTCTATCAAGCTGGAGTAACTCTATCGAAGTATAAACACGCTGCTGACCACGAGTCCCAGCCCCCGCGCCCGTCCGTGCGCGGACGGGCGCAGACGGGCTGGACTCTGGCGTGACTCCAGCGTGCTCACGCTGCGCGTTAGCATGGCCGCCCTAAATAGCTGCCTCTGGACAACTAGCGCGCAAACAAAGATGGCGCCGCCGGGCGTCCCATCTTTCCCCCAAGATGGCCACCGGTGAAGAAAGGGATGCAAGGGACCCGCCAAAACGCGGTGTGTGACACTATTATCGTGCAGGTAAGCTGGAATTGGACGATTTTAAAAACAGGGGAAATATAACACAAAGTAAATCATATATAAAACGGGTACTTTAAAATTCGCTCTTGCCCACCACAGTATAAGCACTGAACCGCGATCTGCCCAAGCGCTGCAAAAATGATTAAGGCGCCCTACCTTGGACAAAGGCGTGGGTACTGAACCAGGGGATGCTCTGTCTAACTTACCTCCGGCATTGCCAGCTACGGATACTGTTACTACACCTGATGCTGAGTCTAAACAAGTTGTTCATTTCAAACGTTTGCCATATATGGGCGTAGCGATGCCTTTGGGGGCACATTTGAGCAAGGCCACGAAAGATAAGATATGGAAGGGGGATTTTATTGATGTTTTTAAACTCCTGCACAGGGACATTCAAGCTAAAGAGGGCTCCAAAGAAGAGGCTTGGGAGCTCTCCAAGCGGCCAAGGGTTCCCACAAATATAGATTTGTGGATTTATGCCTTTCTTATCTTTGCCAGTGTGTATTGTGAACAATTTGCGGACAGATCTGTTTCCCTGTTTAAATATATTGATATTATCAGGAAGGCAGCTAATGAGTTTGGTGGGTACGCTTGGCTACATTACGACGAAGAATTCAGGGCTAGGTTATCACTTATGCCTGACAAACCTTGGGGGGAAGTTGATAATGAACTGTGGGTGCAATGGATGTATCCCCAAAGGGCACCCCCTTCCTTACACACAGCTAGCGGTTTAGCGGTGACTTACAGGCCCTTTCAGTCTAGACCCACCTCAGGGGGGTTGGGGGTGGGGGGGGGGGGGTTGGGGTTATGGAGCAGATCTAACACAATGCCATCCGGTGCATGCTGGAATTTCAACAGAGGTTTTTGCACCAGGAACCCGTGCAAATACAAGCACGAATGTTCCAGATGTGGGGGAAGACATGCAGTCACACAATGTTTTGGGGACAATGTGTACTGGGGAAACAGTTTTCCAGGCAGAGGGCGAGGTTTCTTCACTTCACAGTTTGGTAACAAAGGCTTTTACTCCAATCAAGGTGGGCATACTATGTAAATGGTTGCGCTCATACCCTGAGACTCAAGATGCGAATATGCTTTATTGGGGTTTTCAAGAAGGTTTCTGGTTGGGTTATCAGGGTCCACGTCACTCCAGGTTTGCACCAAATTTAAAATCAGCCGTCTTCTTCCACACATAGTACGGGAGAAACTTGTGACCGAGGTTAGGGCAGGCAGAATGGCGGGTCCTTTTAATCACTACCCTTTAGATAACTTAATTGTGTCCCCATTGGGCGTGGTGCCTAAAAAAGCGGTAGGTGAATACAGAATGATCCAACACTTGTCCTGGCCACAGGGTTCTACAGTTAATGATTTCATTGCAAAAGAGGATTCCATGATACATTTTGAATCTGTGGATTCAGCTCTGCTCATGGTAAAAGACATGGGTGAAGGGTCGCAGTTAGCTAAGTGCGATATTAAATCCGCTTTCCGATGGTTACCCATTCATCCTTCTGATTTCTGTTTACAAGGTATAATTTTTGAAGGCCAATACTTTGTGGATAAAACGCTTCCTATGGGCTGCGCTATATCATGTAAACTGTTTGAAGCATTCAGTTCTTTTCTCCAGTGGTGTTTCACTTTTCACACAGGTCACATCGGCATTACACATTATTTGGATGATTTCCTTTTTCTGGGACCTGCAAAGTCACAACATTGCACTTTGGCTTTGAGGGATTTTCAACTACTGGCAGAGACTCTGGGCTTGCCCCTTGCAGAGGATAAAACCGAGGGCCCTTGTTGTTGCCTCACGTATTGGGTATAGAAATAGATACTATTTCAATGCAGGCTAGACTTCCTACGGAGAAGGTTCAGGAGATTACACGATTGTTAGTGCATGCACGCTCTGTTCCCAAATTGACTCTGGTGGAAGCGCAATGTTTGCTAGGACACTTGAATTTTGCTTGTAAAGTTGTGCGTGCTGGCAGGTCGTTTTGTAGGAGGCATGGTTTTTCTATGTCTGGCATGCAGCTTCCTCACCATCGTATTAGAGTGACAGCACATATGCAGTCCGATTTTGAGGTTTGGTCCACCTTTTTATCAGATTTCAATGGCATTACACTTTGGTCTCTTGGGGAAATTTTGATCTGGCAATTGCAGTTGATTTTCAGACGCCTCTGGTGCACATGGTTTTGGCTTGTTTTGGGACGGCAAATGGTGTGCAGAGCGATGGCCGGACAACTGGTTTTCTGTTAAAAAGAGAATCGCCTTTTTGGAGTTTTTCCCCCTGATTGTTGCACTCACGGTATGGGGTCCAAAAAATAGCCAATAAAACTGTTCTCTTTAATGTGGATAAAGGAACAGTAGTGGATTTAGTGAACGGACAGAAAGCCAAAGACAAGCAGATGTTGAAATTGTTACAAATGTTCATGTTGGGATGCTTAAAATTTAACATTACTTTCAAAGCAAAACACATTGCAGGTACGGCTAATAATATAGCGGATGCCCTGTCTCGTTTTCAGTGGGAGAGATTCCGTGGTTTGGCGCCCGGAGCAGACTTGAGCAGGACTCTCATTCCTAGCGAGATATGGAATTTGGGGATTTGACCACTTATCAGCTCGTCGAGAACTCTCTAGCGCACAGCACCAAGTTGGCTTACAGAAGAGCTTGGCTGGAATTTTTGGGGTCAGGTGCAGCATTTAGACATTGCCATAGGGTGGGGCTATGTCAACGTAGAGATGATGTAGTTAACTTCATTATGCTTAATATCCAAAGAAATGTTTCTTCCACCACTAACTAGCAGGTATTTCTTTCTATGGTAAATCATTTTGGGGTTACGAGCCTTCTGCTGGTGAGATGGGGAGGCGCATATTGCAGGGCTGGGCAAAATCCAAAAAGCGCGGCGCATATCTAAGACAACCTATATCGCTCCCTCTTCTTGCCAAGATTATCAAGGTTCTTCCTCAAATTTGTTTTTCCAATTTTGAATTTCATTTCGTTAAACTGTGCATGGTTTGGCTCTTTTTTGGGGCTTTCAGGGTATCAGATCTTCTAGGTTCTAACCTTTCCAATGATTTGAAAACCATAAATGTTTCTCAGTTTTCCTCACACATCGACGTTTTCCTGGACCACTCCAAAACAGACCAGACAGGAAGAGTATCCAAAGTTGTTTTGCAAGCTATGGGAGGTTTACTTTGCCCCTTGCAGGCATGGTCCGACTTTTTGCGCGTTGGTGGGGCATTGTCTGATTTTGTTTTCCGCCATCATGATGGCTCTCGCCTGTCATCGCCACAAGTCCTGGGTATCCTCCGGAAGTCTTTGAAGTCCATTGGTGAGAACCCACAGCACTTTGGTACCCATTCTTTTCGTATTGGGGCGGCTTCTGAAGCAGCCAGGTGCGGTTTTTCTGTGGGCGATATTAAGAAATTGGGAAGGTGGTCTTCTGATTGTTTTTTGCGTTATGTTAGAAAGTTGTAAAAATTTACTCTGTTTTCTTGAACACTAATTGTCATTTATTTCCAGGCTCGAGGTCATCACACAAGAATGTCTGGGTCATCGGCCATTCCTTTATAAAGTGGGCGGCCACACAGGCAAATAAAATACATTTTGGTGTGAATCTTGGGTTTTCGTCGGATGCAGTGGCCATATCATGGTGGGGTAAGAGCGGTATGAGATGGGGTCAGTTGTTACCACTGGTTGCTGAATTTCCCCCCGCTAAAATGCCTGATATTCTTTTAATTCATTTGGGAGAGAACGAATTAGTGCAGTTATCTGGTCTGGGTCTGTTAATAGACATGAAGGCAGATCTAGTGCAATTGATGGACAATTGGCCGCGAATTCAACTTATTTTCACAGCATTACTGCTTCGCAGAGTTTGGAAGTGGGCAGACAGTTATGTTGCCATAGACAGGGCACGCTGGAAGGTTAACCACAAAATGCAACGTTTTTGTTTTGTGCGGAAATTTTTTGGGTTACTCCATGATGAAATTCACACTGCTGACTTCCAATTTTTCAGACACGACGGGGTCCACCTGTCTTTCATAGGGAACGAGATATATTTGTTAAATATTAAGGACATGATGGTACGAATACTGAACATTAACCCATGGTGCTAAATGGTAGGGTTACAGCAACAGTGGGGGTGTTTTTTCAGTTGTTGCTATGGTTGCATTCTTAGTAGTTTGCTAGGTTTTTCCCTCTCTCTACTCCTTCCAATTTCTTTCATTTTCTTCCCTTTTTTCCCCCTGTTTTCCTTTTAGCTCATTCCTTCCTCAATTTCCCTGTAGTGCTAGTTTTTTCTTGAGAACATTTGGGGAAATGGGGGTTTTTTGGTTATGGTTTTTAAGTGCATTGCATTTATGTGTTTTTTACGCTGTTTTTGCGGCAGTATATTTTGCTTACCTTTGATTACGTTTCGTATTGTAATAAAGTTTTTTCCTGTTTGGGACAGTGGTTTGGTGATCTTTTTTCAAGAATGGCCGTGTTGGGGGGGGGAGAGAAAAAACACCCGTGATGGGGTTTTTCCTGGTGGCAGATTTGGAGGGAAGCAAGACAGGCAGGAAGGGTTGGGGGCATTAGGAATAGGTTTGGACTGAGGGAAAAAGGGGAGAGTAGTTGGACACAAGAGGTAGGCAGGAGACGGAGTTAGGCGTTAGGGGAGGAGCTTTGGGATGGCATAGCTTAGGGGAGGAGGGTGTTAGGGGGGAAATGTATGTTTATGATATGTATGCACTATTATTATTCTGCCTACTTGTCCAATAAAGCGACCTTTTGCCCCACTTTGGCGTGTGGGGTGGTTATTGCCCGATGGGTTCCTGGGGGTGACACTCGCAGAGTGTTCACCCCCGGGCGATTTCGGGCATTGGTACGTCCTTCGCCTCGTGCCGGTAAGCAGCTGTTTTGGGAGCAGGGGCGCGAGACGCGGAGGCCGGCTCTGACGTCACCGCTAATCACACAGGTGGTGCAGTGCGCGAGAGCCGGCTCTCCTGCGTCATCATGTGTAGAGGCAGCCTTTTCCTCACAGAGGGCTGAAGGGAGCTGAATTCTTTGGCCCTCCCTCCCACCCTCTTATGTTTCGCAATTGTACATCACTGTTGTTTATACCTTTTTACTGGTTAATAATGTTTTTATAGTGGTTTGTCGTCGCTTGGACAGGTGGCAGATTTGGAGGAAAGCAAGACAGGCAGGAAGGGTTGGGGGCATTAGGAATAGGTTTGGGCTGAGGGAAAAAGGGGAGAGTAGTTGGACACAAGAGGTAGGCAGGAGACGGAGTTAGGCATTAGGGGAGGACAGGGCCAGCTCTAGGCTCATGGAGGCCCTGAGCAGGGAGTGTAGGTAGGGGGCCCTAGGCTGCCAAATCCCTGCCAGGGGCCGCCACGCAAATATGTATCTAAGGATATATATTGGCGTGGCGGCCCCTGGGGTTTGGCGGCCCTGTGCAGGTGCACAGCTTGCACATGCCTTAGGCCGGCCCTGGGGAGGAGCTTTGGGATGGCATAGCTTAGGGGAGGGGGGTATTAGGGGGGAAATGTATGTATATGATATGTATGCACTATTATTATTCTGCCTACCTGTCCAATAAAGCGGCTTTTTGCCCCACTTTGGCATGTGGAGTGGTTATTGCCCGATGGTTATACTCTCGCTGGCCTCATAAAGAAGACATGTCAGAGCCTTGCAGAAAAGAAACACTTCCTTGCTTCAAAAGCACTACTTGTGCTTTTCACGCAGCATTTCTGTCAGCCGAACTACTCTCCTTCCACTGAACAGGGTGATGGCTGGCCGTAAAACACACTTCCATTACTCAAACCAAACACAAGCAGCATGATTTTAAGATCTGGAAGTAAGGTAGCTATCTTGCATTACCCGCCTCCCCTGCCCCGTGTGTGTCAGCCTGGGCCGAGACCGCTTCCCAGGCTGGTGCCTGTCTAATTGCATTCGAACCAGAGTACTTCAAAGAATCAACAAAACATGTGCATCAGGAAACCACTCAGCAAAGCTCCCAGGCCAATTTAATAAAATCAAAACCATGACAGAGACACAGATAGAGACAAACACACAGACAGACAGGCCCACAAAAATAGACGCACAAATATGAAGACAGTCACAGAAAGGCACACAGACATGCACAAAATGACAGAGAAATATATGGATTGACACAGACAACGAGACAGTCACAATGACACACACAGAGATACAAACACACAAAGGAAACACCAATAGTCAGTAACCGGACATGCACATAGTGAGAGACACACGGATAAAGACACACACTAAAGCACACTGTGACAAAGAGACGCATGGACACATGCACACACTGACATTTGTCTCAATAGCATGGGGAAAACATTGTTTCTAGCTGTGACCAAGGCTTTTCTACAAATCCACTCCACACCACAGAATTCCACGCCACAAAATTCCACAACTAATACTTCCAATCCAACCCACATAATTCCACTACACAGCACATACACAAACTCCATAACATATAGGTAAAAGACATTGTCATTTACAATGCCAATAGCTCTAATTCAACCAAATGCGAGACCTATTCCTTGTTTCTTACTGCTATCAGCAGGGGAAGAATCCCCCTTTCTGGTCTGATAGTATTTTAGTCCCACTTTTTAAAAAGGGGCCGAGGCACCTTCTGGGTAATTACCCCCAAATAGCTTTATTGGATGCAGTAGGAAAAGTATTTATACATAGTATTTTGGCTCATCTTACGAATTGGGTGGTGGAAGAGAAAATCCGTTCCATTGAACAAGCAGGATTTAGAAAAAACCTGCACTTTGGATAATATCTGTTCATTGAAAAAGGAGAAGTATGTTTTAATTTGAGGGTCAAATGTCTATGTGGCATTTATAGATTTTTGAATGGCCTTTGAGAAGGTAGACCGGCCAACATTATGGAAAAAACTACAAAAAATGGGAATGCCTGCCCCCCTTTTATCACTCATTATCGCGTTGCGCTCTCATACGTGATGTCAGGTGCTACATGGGGGAGATCAAGGCCTATCTGCTGTGATACATACAGAAAATGGCCTGAAGCAGGGCTGCTTGTTGGTCCCACTACTCTTATCTTTGTACATAACAGATGAGCCAAATTGCTTTCCTTCTCAGATGGGTGATAAGCCTAAAATAGGAGGTTGTCTTTTCTCTTGTCTGATGTACGCAGATGATATTGCAATCTTTGATTTAACTGGTATTATGTTGAATAAGAAACTGTTGTCTCTTCAGAAATATACTGAGGTACACTTCTTGAAGATAAATGTCCCCAAGAGTAAAATTTTTATTTTAAAGAGTAGAAAAGCCAGAAAGAATAATCCATTTGGAGAATTAATTGACTTAGAGAAACTTGAGATTGTAGATTTTTATCTTTACCTGCGGAAACTAATAGCTAGCAATACAAGGGACAAATCCCAAATTGAACACTGTTCCTCCAAAACTGCCTCACGTGCAAATGGGCTACGTGCATTTTACACTGTAATGGGCCGAAGGCCTTTTTTGCATATGATTTCTGTTTTTAAGCTGAAAGTCCCTCCTACACTATTATATGCTGTTAAACCTATCCAAGTAGGAAAATGGTGTTTCCTTGTCAAGATAGGAGGCCAGATCTTGCTCGAATATGTAACTTCAATACATTGGCCCCAACTACAGCTGATTTAGTCCTGCCAGAACAGGGAAACATTGTAATATGTGTAATTTGGGCAATCAGAACCGTAATCATGTTTTGTTGTTTGCCCAACCTTGTTATCTCATTGTCTTCAGCTGCTAGGTCCAATGTTTATACAGAATGGTATTAAAACTGTAGCGGCAGCACCCACGTTTCTTTTTAATCTAAAGAATGAAATAATCTGTACAAAAATATTTACATTTTTTAAGAAGTTTTGGAACCTATTTTAACCTCTTTGTATAATGGTATATTGAAAGAACAAACATACACAGGTATGCTTTGTAGAGGTTTAAATCACTTATATGGATCATTGTTTAGAAAAGAGGTACTGGATGCAGGAGCTATGGGATATTTTAACTGAAATCCTGTTCTCGTTTCCGGCCTAAGGTAACTTATATTTCCAAGAACTTAAACATTGGGTTTATATGTAGACTTTTACTATGACCGCCAGTGATTTTATCTTCTCTGGAATAATTTTGTACATAACTTTTTCTCCTAGGGGGAATGGATTTTTTTTTAAATAAAATGATGTTCTTTTAGTATAAGTGTCAATTGAAATTTAATTTTGAATTTATGCCTATTTACTATCTGTCACAGGGTAATAGTTTTAACAAGAATGTACATTTTGGGCCTGTTTGATGACTGCTATTGGTTTTGAACTATTACACAAATTATTTCCTCTCATAAATTTCCCAATTTTGGAAGTTTTAATAATAATAAATTATGTGTCTATTTATTTTGATGTATTTGATGATGGTAAAGGAAATACATTTGTAAGTGTAATATTATATGTATATCCTGCCTTATTTTGTTGAGGTCTAATTTTGAATATACTGCCATTGATCTGACTTCCTTTGGAAGAATATGTACCAAGCTGCAATGGGGTATGCATTATTTGCATAAAATCTTGCCCATTTATAGAAATTGTAATAATAATAAATTACATGTATATTTATCTCGATTTACCTGATGCTGGTAAGGAATTTAAATATGTAATTGTAATATTTTTTACATTGAAATTCACAACTAAAAATGTGTATATTTTACCATGACCTCATTAGAGATCCAAATCTTATTAAAGTAATTTAATTAAAAACTAAAGATTTTAATTCAGTGTTCCCTATTATCCATCTGCACTCTATTTATGAGGCAGTTTACCTCTATTTTTCAAATGAGACATAGAACCTAATCGACTCACACTGGGTTGCTAATTCTCAAACAAGGCAGTCAGGACCTAGTGAATGATACAACACCCACTAATGACATCAATGAGCTCTTCAGGCAAGTGTACAAATAAAGTTCCAGTGTAGCAAGGGCTAAAAGACACAGCACAAAAGATCCATTCAAAAGGGCCTGTTATATCATAAAGAACCCCTGTATCTTCCCAGCAAAGTAGTGCAATCTAAATGTGTAAATTGGTACCATGACCCTTCAGTAGCAGGCAACCCTGGTCAGAAAAATATGACAAAAGTAGTTTCAAAAGGATTTTTGGAGGCATGCTATAAGTACCACTATGAAGAACTATGTAAACAGGTGTTCTATTTGTGTAGAAACCAAAGCTTGACATAGACCTTCAACTGGTATCAATCAGCCCCAGCGCCCATCTCATCATCATTGGAACAAGCTATCTGCGTAACTTTAGTGTTACCTCTATCACAGGTCTATACAGTAATCTTGGAAGCAGTAGACTACTTCATAAAGACGGAACATTGTAGTCCATTGAAAAACACTACGATCAGCCATGGAACTAGCAGCTAGCTTCATCGTTCATATTTTTCATGAGAATGATTTTCCTGAAGTTATTATTATGAACAGAGGAACACAGTTCACATCACTTTTTTGGACTGAATTGATCATATGGAGCAGTTAAACCAATTACTTGAACAAAACCATTGTTGTTTTTTATGGCCTATCGTAGCTCTTAGTACCGATGGATTGCATTAACTGGATTTGCCTGTAACCATTCCTTGAATTCTTCTCTCGTTCTTGTGTTCCTTTGAGCTCTGTCCACAGATGATTCTCCTGAGAGTGTCTGTGTTAATATTCACTTCTGTAGCCACTCTACTACAAAATATTCATAACATACAAAAGGATGCTCATCAACATTTGAAAAAAAAATATTGTTTTGCAGACAGATGATGAAAAGCTCAAGATTATGATTATGATGATTAGGTTGTCCACCAAATTCATGACCATCCCAGGGTCTCACTTCAATATTTCCCCTAGATTTGTGGGTCCATTCACAATCACCAGGAAATTAGGGGAGTCTGCTGTATAGTTCAGCAGTTTTGATTGAAGGGTCACCTGCGTATTGATTGCTGTTTCTTCTGAGGCCCATTACAATACCTTGTGGGCCAGAAGGCATCTGATGTATCCGAATGATCATGGGAGCCAGCAAATGCATCCAGATTAGTTCAGAGGTTCTGTAGATATAACCCTTTAAAAGTTGACCTGCATTTGGGTGGTAGTGCCATGATTCATTCCAGACGACAGACTCACTGGGTCAGATTCATCTATTATAGTAACATCCAGCAAGAGTGGTGCCGACCCTTGAAATACACTGAACCTTGGAGTATGGGCTCCAGTTTTGACATTCTTTCACTCCCTTCCCTGTTTCTACCCTGAGTTCTGTGTCTGGTAATATGTTCTTTCTTGTTCATTAGCACAGTTATTCAGGGATAGAATGAACTTCCATCAGGTCCACGACACTAGAAGCAGAAAAATCTATGAATCATTGAGTGCTTTTATTAAAGCGCTTTCTATGAAAATACTTTCATGCAATTATTTTTACTCAATCAAAATCTATACTCATTTTCTAAATCTTAGAAGCATGCAAAAGCTCATTCATACCTGTGATATGCAGTTTACAGACGGCCTTCCAGTCAGGAAATTTCACCAGCAATTATATAAAGAAACAGAAACATTTAAAATCAAACTTTATATTCTATTTCTTTACAATTCTCTTATAATGAGAATACAAGCAAGAATAGCAATCAAGAATGAGAGCATTCTCACTCTTGAAGAGGTAAAATGTTTAACCGTACCATATCAAAATTATAATTTACAGGATGTTGTAAAATACAGTGTGATGATGATTTTAACAAACACATTCTGATGTCAGAACGTGTCTGTAATAAAAATAAAACAAGCATTGGCAAAGCAAATAGGTCATGCCTATACGAAAGGTATTGGATTTGTCAATATCTTTTAGTCATGTGGCATTGCAACCTTGATGTGCAGCATGGCCAAAAGTAAAGTTAGAAAAAGCATTGTCCACGTAATAGCACTTTTTTCTAACTTTACTTTTAGCCATGCTGCATATCCACGCTGCTGTAGAACATGGCTAAAAGATATTGGCAAAGCCAATAGCATTTGCATAGGCGTTACCTATTGGCTTTGCCAATGCTTGTTTTTGCCTGCCACGCCACCGCCCTGCTGCCACACCACCACTCTGCCAAAGCCGTGTGAACACCACCTGCCAGATTACCAGTTACCTCGTGTCTAGCGGGTGTTGCTTTGGCGGTCCCATGGTGGTGCCTACTAAAAAGGCACCGCAATTGTAGCACCAAAGGCCGTTCCTGCATGGCATGGACTCTACAGTACATGTCATGCAGTAAAGGGGGTAAATGCAAACCGGGAGTGCACCTTGTGCCCCCCTGCATGTATCCCATGGCCCTGAGGACACAGGGGACCATGGAAAAAGGTGGTGAGGAAACTCCTAATATGCTTGGCAGTGCCGCAGCGGCACCACCAGCATATTAGGACCTCTCACTACCGCACCATGATCCCCGGCGGTTGAGGTGGGTCTGTTACGGTCCTACACCCATAATCGTAATACAGCGGGTTGACCGCAACCACCACCATGGGTTCGGCGGTCTGATGGACTGACAAACTCATAATCAGCCCCTTAGACGAATGAAATATCATGAAATATATTCTTAACAATAATTCCTCGATGGCGCAACTCAACTCTGACAAAAATCTGCTGCAATAAAGGGGGATGCCCCCGGGTAATTTCCCACAAGTCTTGAGCCCTTGAAAGGCACTCTGCTTTTAATTTTTACCCATTGTTTATGGTCCTTTTATTAGGAAGCTGAAAAGCTTTTTTGGACAAAGATTGTGCGGGTTTCCTCTTTCAGCTGTTAAAGGTTTCTGCAGCAGAGGCGCTACTGCATGACTTTGTAGAATATTCCGCTGGATGGTGACTTGCATGCATTTAAATAGCAGATTTATCGCACACTGCATCTGCTCGCCTTTAAATATCCATTTAACAACCAAACGTCATCATAACAATGGTAAAAGACGACAGGAGAAGCAACAACAAAAAGACCGGAGAAAGTGGTGGGTGTAGGTGCAAGCCAGGTCTACAGGAAGGGGTGGTGGTGACAGGGGACAGCAACACAGAAAAGTGATGAGTAGGCGCAAAATGAACAAAAATGTTTAGAAGAGACACTAATTAAGAAGACTCAATCTGTGTTTGGTCCATGCACCGAAGGAGAAACAGGAAGTGACGCCTGGCCTGCTCTGTCCAATTTGGAGGCAGCAAAGTACAGTGACACTAAAGCCAATGAATGGTAAGCAATGGGTGGGCTCCAAGCCTCTTTTTGTAAACAATAGTGTTTCGCAAGCGAGAGCGAATGCACTAGCACATTCTGCTCATGCAGACTCAACCCTAAAATTGTCATTAATTGTTTATAATAACATATGTGAGTGGTGGTACATACACATTTTTTGTTGCCCCCATACTGTACCATTCCTCCCCATCATAGATTGTTAACCGCTAATTTACTGAGGAGAAAAGGTCTGCTAAATACCAAGATATGTAGACTTTGGTGGGAAAAGCGATAACATATGTATGTTATGCCCAATTTATAGATCTAAACTCTTGATATGTGTTATTTATCTACCTCCCCGTCAAATTGGAAACCCCAGGGTATCCATTTTTAACAGGTGCTGTAAATATCTCTTACACTCTGGGGTACTGGCAAGGCTAAAGAGTACCCCACAAGAGAAGATTTGGGTCAGCCCTCTCCAACCATTTGTCGGATTCTGCCACTGCTCGTGAAAGCATTCAGAGTGGGGAGGCAAGCCATGCCACTTCAGCCTTAGGTTCTATTGAGGGTGACAACATGTTGCGGATCACATCTGACTAAAAATAAGTGTGCTTCAATGCAGGGTGAGTATGCCAGTTTTTTAGCTTTCAATTTTCCTCTTTTATAGGACTCCTGTAATTAATTTTCTTCTTCTTGTGTTTTTGTTTCTATTTTTAATAGCATTGACAGCTCTCCGGACAGTGATACTTCGCTGCTCACCTGCTGTTTATTTCAGCTGTTGTGTGCCACATCCAGCATGGACACTGCTTCTACACCAGGCAGGCATCTTGGAATGGTACTGTCTATAGTAAATCCTTGTATTACCATTCCAACGTGGCCTCCGCATTCAGAAGCAACATGTCAACAATTTTGGATTCGTACAACAGACACATTAAGTACAATAGGAGGGTCACTCAGTGCAGTGTTTACTGAGTAGTCATTTTGGAACTGTATTGTGTATGGATTTACTATTCCAAGATAAATGGCATATTGCTTCTAAACATGACTGCCATATTGGACCTTTATGACAGTGATATACTCTGCACAGTAACATTCCAAGATGGCAGCTTAATGCTATCTGTAATTTGCAATATTGTGTATTGCAAGTGGAGAAGTGTGCCTCAATGGTTAGAGCGGCAGACCCTGATGCAGAGGTCTGGCCCGGACCAGGGTTAAATTCCCGCCTCGGCGGGTCTTGGGCTCAATTTCCCCGGACCTGATAATTCTCGCCTCGGTGCCTATTCTAATCATGGGTCCCACTCTGCAACTCTCAATCAATCAATCATAGACATTTATAGAGCGCACTACTCACCCGGAGGGTCTCAAGGCGCTTGGGGGGGGGGGGGTGCTGCTACTGCTCGAACAGCCAGGTCTTGAGCTTCTTCCTGAAGGAGAGGTGGTCTTGGGTCAGGCGCAGGTCGGTCGGGAGGGAGTTCCAGGTCTTGGCGGCCAAGTAGGAGAAGGACCTTCCTCCTGTTGTCGTTCTTCGGATGCGGGGGACGGCGGCGAGGGCGTGACTGGTTGATCGGAGATGGCGTTTGGGAGCGTAGAAGTTGATGCGGTTGTTGAGGTAGCTCGGGCCTTGATCGTGTAGGGCTTTGTGTGCGTGGGTGAGGAGACGGAAGGTGATTCTCTTGTTGATGGGGAGCCAATGCAGGTCTCTCAGATGTCCGGAGATGTGGCTGTGTCGTGGGATGTCGAGGATGAGTCTGGCTGAGGTGTTCTGGATCCGCTGGAGTCTCTTCTGGAGCTTGGCGGTGGTTCCGGCGTAGAGGGCGTTGCCGTAGTCCAGTCGGCTGGTGACAAGGGCCTGGGTGACCGTCTTCCTGGTCTCGGTGGGGATCCACTGGAAGATCTTCCGTAGCATGCGCAGGATGTTGAAGCACGACGAGGAGACGGCGTTGACTTGTCTGGTCATGGAGAGGGAGGAGTCCAGGATGAAGCCCAGGTTGCGTGCGTGGTCTGTTGGTTTGGGAGCGGTGCCCAGGGCGGGGGGCCACCAGGAGTCGTCCCAGGCGGAGGGCGAGGAGCCCAGGATGAGGACTTCCGTCTTGTCCGAGTTCAGTTTCAGGCGGCTGGTCGTCATCCACTCGGCTACGTCTTTCATCCCTTCGTGAAGGTTGGCTCTGGCGGCGGCGGGGTCGTTGGTCAGGGAGAGGATCAGTTGGGTGTCGTCAGCGTAGGAGATGATGTTGAGGTTGGGTTGGTGTGCGATGGCCGCGAGGGGGCTCATGTAGACGTTGAAGAGGGTGGGGCTCAGCGAGGATCCTTGAGGGACGCCGCAGATGACTTCGGTGGCCTCTGACTTGTACGGTGGTAGGCGGACTCTCTGTGTTCTTCCGTCGAGGAAGGAGATGATCCATTCCAGTGCCTTCTCCTGGATTCCGACGTTGCTGAGGCGCTGCACAAGGGTGCGGTGGCAGACAGAGTCGAATGCCGCGGAGAGGTCTAGGAGGATGAGGGCCGCTGTTTCTCCGTTGTCCATCAGGGCTCGGATGTCATCGGTGGCAGCGATGAGGGCGGTCTCGGTGCTGTGGTTGGCTCGGAAGCCAGACTGTGAGGGGTCGAGGGATCCATTCGTCTCGAGGAAGGCGGCCAGCTGTTTGTTGACGGTCTTCTCGATGACTTTGGCTGGAAACGGGAGGAGCGAGATGGGGCGGTAATTCTTGAGTTCGGTGGGGTCCGCTGTTGGTTTCTTTAGTAGAGCGCTGAGTTCGGCGTGCTTCCAGCTCTCCGGGAAGGTGGCGGTGTCGAAGGAGGTGTTGATGATGTCCCGCAGGTGGGGTGCGATGACAGCGTCGGCCTTGTTGAAGACATGGTGAGGGCAGGGGTCTGTCGGAGACTCTGGGCAATAACTTGCTTAATTTCCACAACGGCCCCAACAGCGCTAGGATGCCCACTTCACAGGGAAAGACCAGGAAGGGTTCCACAGCGGTATGTGTACAGCGCCTTGAGACCCCTTCGGGCGTGATATGTGTGCTATATAAGCACTACATTTACATTTTTTTTTTTTTTACAAGTAGACAGCCACCATGTTTAGGCAGTGGCACTTTTCGTTCTTATGCTTTTAACTTATCTTGTTAACATGTTTATATTGAAAGTATACAGCCAACATGTTTAGGCAGTGGCACTTTTATTGTTTTTATTATTATTTTACTTATCTTGCATATGTTCATAAAACATGCATGTTTTATTGTGAATAGGTAAGTGGGTGAATGCCAAAATGAATGAGTGGGTGAACGAATGCATGCATGTGTTCAGAAAATGAGCGTCAGGGGGCGCACATAATCTGTTAATGAGTGCGTAGCTCACCAGTGACTGAAGAAACACTTTCATTCCAGGTCAGACATGCTAGCATTGCCAATGCCTGTTTACTTCTTTTTAGAGAGAAGCTGCTTTGCAGCTTCATTACAATCTATCTGTTGGACTGTTTATTCACAAAGTGTCCTCTGTGTCAAAATAAAGATATTTTGTGTACAACAAGGAGTTCTCTCCACTCTGTCAGGCTTCTGGAGGATGCTCACTTTTGTTTCTCATTTTAGAAGAGCAGCATATGGATGCCTGTAGAGTAGATTTTCATCACTTAATGGCACAATTAAAGGCCTATTTTCTGCTGGATCGTGCTTCTTTGACACCAGCGGCATATGTGTAACTGCATATACACTTATGGTTGCATGTGATGATATAATGTTTTTCTTACATATTCAATGCTTTCTTATTGGGAACGTTTTGTCTTTCTCTGTTTGCTAAAAGCTTTTTACCCATTTGAACTAACTACACTTTATAAAAGCTTTTTTCCCATTTGATGTAACTACACTTTATTGGAGTCAATGGTAATAGCCTGAATAAGGGACACTGCCTTTACAATGTGGCTTCAAGCACGTGTTCCATTACACCGCAAGCTAAACAACCCTTTCCTTAACCATGAGTATGCCTGAACCACACATATGCATATGGAAGTTGGCGTTCTAGCTTACTAAGAGGTCGGGTAGAGGAACCAGAAGGGAGGACTTGCAGGAAGGACGAGGACACGGCGCGGTAAGTTGGGCTTGGGGGCAGGGTAGATTTTAGGGCTCAGGGTGGGGGTACCGAGAGGGGTAGGTTGTAAGGGAGGGGGTCAGTTTTAGGGCTCCTGGCGGGGGGCTGGAGTTGGGGTAGATTTTATAATAGGGGGTAGAATTTTAGGGCTCTGGCCGGGGGGAGGGGGTAGTTTTCAGGGCAAGGGCGCAGTTTATAGGGCTCAGGGCAGGAGGGTAGAGTTTTAGGCTTCAGGGTAGGGGCAGTTTTCTGGGGTAAGGGGCAGTTTTCATTGCAGGGGGGTCGGAATAGGTCTTACGGTAGAGGGCAGGGTATTAGGGGGAAGGTTAGGGGAAAGGGCAGTTTTCAGGGCAGGGGGAGGTTTTTAGGGCCCAGGATGGTCAAGGTTCTTAGGGGTAGGGTCGTTCTTAGGGGTAGGGTCAATCTTAGGGCTCGGGTCAGGTTTTAGGTAACCATGGGCAATGAACTCCGCTCCGCTAGAGGAGACGGAGATTTTCTAACTAGCACTGGAGTTTGCTACTGCACCCACAACGCTTTGATAACACAACTTTACCTTTATATGCTAAAAAGCATATAACCAATTCACAAAAGTGAGCTTTGAAAAATATCAGGCAATGAGAGAGGTGATGATTTTGGTGTCCACCCTAAACTAGAGAGGGGATCAAGCAAATGTATTGAACACAAAGAACAAATCATGCTGAACGATTCGGTAGTGGTCGCATCCTCCTAGGACTACGCCGAGCAAAGTTATGGGCAAAAATACAATGCCAAGCAAAGGCCCAGCAAAGCATTAGGGGGTGAGATTCCAGAGTGCAGTGAATATTATAGTATTTGCTCTCAGCTGAGCTGGGAGAGCCACTGCCCCTTGAGGAATGTTTTGATATTGGATACTATACTGTTCACTGCACTCTAGGATATCGTCCCATAATACTTTGCAGGGCCTTTGGTTGGGTTTGCATTCGTACCCATAACTGTCCTTGGGGTGGTTCTTGGAGGATGGGATCACCACCGAATCGTTCAGCATGATGTGCTCTTTGTGATCAAGGCATCTGCTTAGTTCTCTCCCTAGGTTAGGGAGGACCCCAAAATCATCACCGCTCTCACTGCTTGCTATATTTTTATTTTCACTTTTGTGAGATAACGATATCCATTTTAGCATGTAAAGATAGAGTTACTTGTTGTTTAACCAAAGGTATGTGAGGTTTCTGTTTTATTTATTGGGATGAGACAGGGGTACTTTGCCCACCCTTAGTTATAGGGCAGGGGCCAGGATTTAACGACTCAGGGCAGAGAGGCTGGGACCTGAACTTTACCACACATCCCTTTACCAAAAAGGCCAAACCATGAAATTGTGTGGTAAAGGCATGCATGGAAAAGGCAATGCGTTGTTTAGATGCATTCGTTGTTTTTGGGGCTGTGCGGTAGAGGCATGCATGATTCAGCCATGTACCTCTGTCATACAACCCCTGAATAGCAGCAATCTATTTTTGTTAATATGAAATACTAGCGATTTTTATTTCTTGCTCCGTATGTTTTCTTTAACTGTAGTGGAATGTATGGCCTTTAAAAAGCAACCACTGATTACATGCCACTATTTTTTTATGTACCTGCTTATATGCACTAGTGGATACCCTTTCAACGATAATATGCTAGTATCGTGGTTAAGAATATTATTATTTTTCACATTAAAAATAATGACCCTTCTATCTTTGGTCTTCATTACGCTGGATATAATCTTTCCTCGGGTAAATGTATCTTACTTTTTACCAAGCATAGGGAATGATAATAATGTATTTATCTAACACTTTTATTCTTCACTCCATAAGTATGTACAACTTAATTTACAAGTAGTTAAGTCCAGTCAATAGTAATAACATTAATAATTTTCATCTTAGCTTTTGTCACAAAATTCTTTTTTTAACAAGCAATTGCCTTTGAGCTAAGTGCGAACCTGGACAGGAATGGTATGTGGCCACGTGCAGATTTCCCTGTAGAATTTGTTATGTGCAAGATTGCTCAGATGTTACAAGGAGTGTATATATACGTCATTTCTTTGTCTGCCCCTGTATCTGGCCAATTCAAAGGCACTTCATTCCAGACCATGGTGGTACTGTTGCTATTAAATAAATAAGCATAAAGAGTTGTTTTCCCGGATACCTATGTGCATTATAAGCATTGCCCTCATTCTGTAGATACACTGTTACAGTTTAAAGCAGTGTTTCTTTACATTTGTATCTTTACACAAGTAAGTTCTGTCTGCTCTGCAGTTTTTTATGTATAAAGTGTTGTACTGGGCCTGAGTCCCATTCTGCACACCATGTGTGACCTTTGACAGGAGCAGTGCATGGCCACTTGCAGATTCACTTTCTTTTGGGCCATGCTAATGTGGCTTCTAATAATTATAACGTGTTTATGTGTCGCTATGTCTATATCAGCATTGCCACTTTCTGTAGCTGCAGTATTATTGTTTAAATATTTAAGGCAGAGCGATATTAGAGTATGAGCACCAGTACCATCACCAATGCTACCCAGACCCAGGGCTTTAAGTGGGATGAAAAACGTGGTGAGGCCCACAAAGGGGTGTGGCTTAAGGAGCCTTTACTCAAGGCATGACGTATTCAATAAATACATGTGAAATATCATTCTGTGGTTGACAAATATATAAATGGAGTCTCACAGGACAGGGCAAATCAAAGTCAGTAGTCAATATCACATTTAACCGTTTATATAGCACCTTTATCCAGGGCCAAAAGCAATATAAAACTTGACAAGGTAAATTTTAAAGTAAGCAGCAGTTCACTAGTTAGTCTATTGAACTGAAATGAGGCTTTCCTCAGGCGCTAATGGTAAATAACAGCAGCCAGCTGTTTCTTAGTCCCTATGTCACAAATGGGACTTCTGGTGACACTGCGTTGCAGCACTAGCATATTAAAGGCATAAAGGTAGGGTGTGTTTTTTTTCTTCAGCAGGTGAATGATGGAAATAGAGGACCCATAGAGCCACGGTTCAATGTCCAATTTTTTCTTTGCCAAAGCCTCACCCTGCAGGCCTTGGCCCATTTAGAGCACTGATGCTATCACTATCACTGCCATCACCACTGCTATCAGCATAACCACACCCACCATTGCCCGTTCACCATTTCTACCGCCAACACTCCTACAATCGCCACCAGAATACACTACTACCACCATCACACTAATCCCCACCATTTCCACCACCACTGTCACAATTACAACCACAACTCTGAAAACCAATACCACCATCAACACTATGACCACCATCACCTCCACCATCATCACCACTACTACCACCATTTTCACCAATACTACCACCATTTTCACCCCTACTACCATGGCGTTAAGCCCCATTGTCAGAACCACTATCATAAGCTTTACCACCACCACTATCACCACCATTACCATCATGACCATAACTTTCACCATTACAATTACCACAATCACCTCCATATCACACCCCATCACTATAAGCAGCATCGCCACTACTGCCACATCACCACTACCATCACCACTATTAGCACCATCCCCAAATTTTCCAACTATAACTATTATTGGTGCAAACCTTCTGTCACCAGCACCACCAACATTACTACCAGAATTGCTGATAGTATGACCATCAACACCACAATCAACACCACTACTACTACTACTATTATCAGTACTATCACCAATACCAGCAGTACTGCTATTCCCACCACCGATGCCACCACCCCCAACAATACCACAATAAACAATGCCATCAAACACTACCATCATCACAACCCCTACTGACACCATCAAAAATACTAATATGTAATACCAGCATCATCACCATCACCACAACTACCACTACTATAATCACCACCACTGCTACCGCTACCCCCACCATTACCACTATCACCATCATAAATATTAACACAACTAACATTACCACTAATACTACAATCAACCCCGATACTACCGCCATCATCACCAATTACCACTACTACTACCACACAAACCTTGCTGACCTTGAGGGAGCCAAGTATCTTTCCGCCACGCTTGCTCTCCCAGTTTGGAGATCGCTGGGGAGAGCTGTAACTGGGCATCTGGTCCCCCCCGCTGCCGCCTACAAACCGCGGCCGCCGAGCGGGGGGACTACAGCCCCCACAATCCCTCCAGGCCCCGCCCATTGACGTTTCCAGACGCCCCCGGAGGCGCACAAAAAGACCGGACCTCCGCGAAAGGAGTGGGAGAGCCACACAAACCTTGCTGACCTTGAGGGAGCCAAGTATTTTGCCGCTACGCTTGCTGTCCCAGTTTGGAGATCGCTGGGGAGAGCTGTAACTGGGCATCTGGTCCCCCCGCTGCCGCCTACAAACCGCGGCCGCCGAGCGGGGGGACTACAGCCCCCACAATCCCTCCAGGCCCCGCTCATTGACGTTTCCAGACACGCCCGGAGGCGCACAAAAAGGCCGGACCTCCGCGAAAGGAGTGGGAGAGCCACACAAACCTTGCTGACCTTGAGGGAGCCAAGTATCTTGCCGCCACGCTTGCTGTCCCAGTTTGGAGATCGCTGGGGAGAACTATAACTGGGCATCTGCCCCCCCCCCCGCTGCCGCCTACAAACCGCGGCCGCCGAGCGGGGGGACTACAGCCCCCACAATCCCTCCAGGCCACGCCCATTGATGTTTCCAGACGCGCCCGGAGGCGCACAAAAAGACCAGACCACCTCCCGCGTCATGGGAGCACGCGGGAGCGCCGGGCTAAGCCCGGGCAAAGGGCGGGCCCTCTGTGGCCCTCAGAGGCCAGAGGAGACTGGGCTGGGCCTGTTCTCTTGGTCCCCTCGTGTCCTGCAGACTCTTACCAAGGTGACTCTTTTTCTAGTTACTAACATTCCTGACTGACTTATGATGTTTTGGAGATTCGTATTATACACCTCCATTTGTGCCAATGGTTTAAGTCGTGTAAATTGCATTCCCTTGACCTGGATTAACATATATTATCAGCAGACGTAGTATCACCAGAATGAATAAAAGCAAGACCACCCCAATGTCGACCCGGTCTACCTCTAGGCAGAAGACCCAAGTTACCACTCCCCTCCCAACCCTTACCGCGATTGACAGAATGCTCCAGCAAACAATAGGAGTTGTTGTCAACGCGATTGAAAATACGGAGAGGCGTCTCTCACTGCCCCCAAGTATGTGTCTTTCCACGCAGAAAGTGCAGGATATTTCTATAACAGCTAACTCATCCACACACACAGCATACTCTCAAGACTCCATCTTAATGGAATCTTTCGCGGGCTTTCCGGATACAGAGAACAGGCAGTTAGTCCCTTCAAATAACACTCCCCCACCTGATTTCGTTAGCCGGGTAAGCAGGCTAACCACCCCAGTTCCAGGAAGACCCATTGTCTCCGGGATAGGGTCGCTCCTAGAGCCACTATCCCAATTTTGTGATGCCTTCCTACAGCCCGTGGTGAAGCAAATTCCTTCATACCTGCAGGACACCAGGGATGTCTTACGCCTCATTGATGAAGTGGATGGTAGGGAGGATGTTGACCTCCTCCTAACCCTGGATGTAGAGGCATTATTCACAAACATCCCCCAACAAGCTACCTTGGAAGTAGTGGAGGCCACATTACGACGGGAAGAATGGACCTCCCCCACTCCTATCACCTTCATCATGGAACTAGCACACATAGCTCTTACAGAGAACTTTTTCAGGTATGAGTCACAGCTCTACCACCAGGTGAGCGGGACATCGATGGGTTCTACCTTTGCGCCCAGCCTGGCTTGTCTCTATATGGCATCGTTCGAGAAAAATCACATCTACCCACCCGAACAGAACCCGTTCCGGACACACCTTACCCTGTGGCGTCGTTATATTGACGGCATTTTAATATTCTGGAAAGGTGATCGAGCAACCTGTGAGGCCTTTTGTGCATGGATTAACCTACAGGACCCCTTTTTGAAGTTCACAGGCACAATTTCTGACAAATCGGTCCCCTTTTTAGACCTCACAATCAGGTTGGACCCCACAGAAATCACCACTACCCTTTTAAAGAAAGAGACTGACCGCAATAGCTTGCTCCTGTACAAGAGTCATCATACCAGATCCTTGAAAGACAACCTGCCGTTTGGGCAGTTCCTGCGACTTCGCAGGAACTGTACCTCACTATCAGACTACAAACAAGAAGCCAATATTCTACAACACAAGCTCTTGGATAGGGGTTACCCCACACAACTCCTAAAGAATTCATTGAAAAGAGCCCTGAATAATAACAGAGACTCACTTCTGGAAACCCACACCAAGGAGAAGGATGACTCGATCACATGCGTGACATCCTATACAAGAAATTCCTCTTTCATTAAGAAAGCTGTGATCTCACATTGGGGCATCCTAAACACAGCAGGCCTTGATCTACCTCGGCCCCGTTTTGCTTTCAAGAGGACAGCCAACCTCAAGGACACTCTAATTCATACCCGTCCTAAGAAGTCCAGCACACGCCCTCTGAAAACTCTTTGGGATTTGCCCCCTGTCATGGGGCATCATCGATGTGGCTCCTGCGTGATATGCCCTCAGACGATCCAGGGCAAAACCCTGGAACTACCTAATGACTTCACCTGGCATCTCAATAAGCATACGAACTGCAACAGTGCTAAATGTATTTATATGCTTATATGCCCATGCAAACTAATTTACATTGGGATGACGATGCGCACTGTCAAATTGCGCATCATGGAACACTATAGCAACATCCGTTGTAAAAAGGCACATACCAAACTATATGAACACTGTAGACAACTAAACCACCTGCCCACTGATATAAAATGGACTATCCTGGAATGCCATCCTTCCATCAATCAGCAGGCACTGTACAAAATGGAACAGCGGTGGGTGCACCGCCTTCAAACTGATGCCCAGGGGCTTAACGATTTTATTCCCTGGAATGCGCTTGCCAGATAAATTTAAATCAAATTCTAACCTTGAACAGTACCTGCATAATGCCGCTTGGCCCCTGCTTTTCTGGTTAATCCCCCATCCAGACTTTCCCACCACCTGTGGCTTGAGCACTCGCCGCTATCCCCCAATACAGATAGCGAGTACTCTTAGGCACATTGGGAATTCCACACTCCAAGATGGCGCGTAATTTCGGCCAGCTCGATGTATTGCGGGTCTGCTTGTCCCTCCTCCATGTTCACACGACGCTTGTATGCGTCTCCTAGCAACATACCCTTGGGACACGCCCACCCACGGCCCTCGCGGTTACCGGCATTTAGACAGCGCGGCAAGCACAGCGATCTACCGGCTGTCCTGCTTTACCGCCGCCATGGGATGGGTAGGTGTTGACCCGCCTCAGCCTAGAGCCATCAAGGTAAGGTGCAGGGGTTGGGTTTAATGAACGGCCGAATGATCGGGAGAGGCCGCTTCTAATAATAATAAGAGTATTATTACCTCTTTACCAACATTGCGTGATCCACGTCTGTGATCACACGCATTATTACAATATATACATTCTACCCTTCCATCCAGGGGACTCCCCGTCGCTCAGGCCTTCCCAGGGACAGTACGTGGGGCCCGACCATCAAAGGGTTTAGGTAAGGCTTCGCCGACATCTACCAATTTGGCGACCTTGCCATTACAGTTATAATGAACACACGTGTGGCTTTGTTCTCTATTTAATTTCAGAATTCCCCTTTCAAATTGTCTCTTTTGTACTACCACTAAGCTGTAACAGCACGAATGGGTGCCATAGCCTGGAGTATAAGCACTGGTATAGACCTAACCATGGTATTCCTAGCAATCCTTCTATGGGATACATCAATTCCCTGCCTTCCCTCGCCCCACACAGCCCCTCTCCTTCCCTTCACTTCACTAGGTTTGGACATAATATTGTTTAACCACAGTAGTATTTTGGAATACGCTTCTGCATGTATGATCCTGAGTGACTACATCCAGGACTGAGTTTGTCCATTTCTTCCCAACTTCTAGGGCATGGACCATCGCAGCATCACTTTCTGCCTTGATACACAGGTTGTATATGGAAGTTTCTTCAATTAGGGGGAGACTTCGTATTAATTGATGAGCAACCATAGGTCCTGAAGAATTGCCATAACTGGCATGAAACATGTCGACCACACCATAGGTGAGGGTTGAACAAGGCCACATCACCTTAACTGTTGCGCTTCGCTACCCCTCCCTTTACCAATTTTAATTAAGCAGTGAGCCACTCTATTAAAAATTCCTCTAATGGACTCTACTGACTTATTTTAAACTCTCACTCACGCTCACAATTGCACTTTCTAGGCCCCTCACACGCATGCACCCATTGGCCAGGAATAAAAGAACTCCACCAAAAGAGTAGCACTACGTGCTACCCGGCAGGCATTGCACCGCCAGCTTGTCGTTGGAGCAGGAGGCCAATGATGACACAATACAGTTATTTGGACGGATGGCTATTGTTGTCCAGCCTTTTAATTGTGTGAGGCATCCTTATTCCGTTAAGGGTTCACTTGATTCCCTGTTGCACACTGCTACCTACCTTCGAGAGAGTGGCTATTTCTCTTCCCTTCCCTCTCCTTAGTATATCCACCCCTTGGGGAACTTTGTACAACTGTTGTATACTGCTTACTGGACACGTACATTGGACCCCGGTAAATATCGTCCTTCATTGTCCCCCCTTTTTGTTTACTATTCTATACGTGGTTTCCGCCCACGGGACTTACAGGTTACCAATAGTGGAAAATCTTTTCACTAATTGGACCACTCCAAACCAATATTCTGACCATTTCAGAAACAAATGCCCACGTTTCTCTGGCAAGTGCCTTCCTAATACCCGTGCCCTCTTCCTTTACAACATGGAAGACGTACCTGGGCTCAGTTTTGATGAAGATGCTATAGCTGAAGCATTAAGAGCTGCTCCACCTTTGCTTACCGATTTGACTGCCCCCTCTTCTGGCACGTCTAATGACGATTGGTCTACCCTAACAATAATGAAAAAAGAACTCATCAGAATCACGCTACATGGCAGGATGATGACTGAATACCTAAGAAGCAATATAGCTCCACAAGGCTTAATTGTGAACATCATCCCAAGACTATTTTTGGAGGACAAACCCTTCAAAGTTGATTGGTGCCAGGTGTCCTGGAAATGCACCAAAGACCTCCTCTTCCTAATTTCGCAAACTGCGAAGCGCCTTGCTGATGCCTTACAGGATAAAATCTCAGCCATAGAAGCCACTATGAAAAGTGCCATCAGCAAGAACAATAAAGCAGCTTTCACGACCAAGTTGGCCGAAATAAACCAGGAAATGTCAGATCACCATGATTTTCTTCTAAATCAAAAAACAACGAAACTCCAGAAAGACATTACAAAATTTGAGAAGGAAAAAGTTTACCCTTACCTCAAGGATGGTTTCAAGGGAAAGAAAACCAGCTATTCCTCGGATGAGAATTCGGATACTAACACGAACAGACGAGGCTCAACTAGCAGTGACTCCAGTGGTGGCCAACCGGGTAGGAACACTCGGTTCCAACAACGCCCCGGCTGGCAACAGGGTTACCAACCAGCTCCGACCTTCATGGGTCCTCCTTCTCACATGACCCCACCATGGCAATACCCGTTCTTCCAACAAGGCCCCCCACAATACTACCCTCCTAATCCGCCACCTTTTCAAGGCAGAGGCTGGGGCAGAGGAAGAGGGCGAAAGCGAGGAGGGCAGAAAGGAGTGCAGTGGCAGGACCAAGCGACCCCATCAACCTCGATGGAAACCAGGAGCATAACGTCCAGAGGGAGAAGACCCTGATTGTCAACCTCTCAAAGAAACTACTCTCACCTGTGGAGACCAGCATTTTGGAGAAGGGCCTCGGATTCGTTCCGACACCGACCCCGGACAGCTTCCAGGAGATGATTGAGATCCAACAACTTTTTAGGAAAATACGTCTCCGTGCCTTTTTTGACAACACACCTGAGACCATCAGTGATGATACCGGATTGAGAAAACCATCTACCTTTACTCCCACTGATGGGATGGTCCCTCCGGAGATCCTGACTTTTGAACGCGCGGTGCTTACTAGTTTGAAAAACAAACCAACAATCAAACAGTTCCACAACCTCACGTCCAAAGAACAACAAGCCTCCATCAATCTGGGCCAGGACCAGTCTATCGTCATAAAACAGGCAGACAAGGGGGGAGCTACGGTCCTCCAAGACTATGAGGACTATGACCGTGAATGCAGACGACAACTGTCTGATACCAATCACTACTGACCGCTTACTGAGGATCCTACCAAACGACTAACCACGACTATCATGAGCCTAATAATTGAGGGAGAAACCAACGAATGGATAACTAAGAAAGAGGCGGATTTCCTTACCACCACGGAACCAATCACGCCTTATTTCTATACCCTCCCTAAAATTCACAAGGGAACCACCCCGGTTCCAGGAAGACCCATTGTCTCCGGGATAGGGTCGCTCCTAGAGCCACTATCCCAATTTTGTGATGCCTTCCTACAGCCCGTGGTGAAGCAAATTCCTTCATACCTGCAGGACACCAGGGATGTCTTACGCCTCATTGATGAAGTGGATGGTAGGGAGGATGTTGACCTCCTCCTAACCCTGGATGTAGAGGCATTATTCACAAACATCCCCCAACAAGCTACCTTGGAAGTAGTGGAGGCCACATTACGACGGGAAGAATGGACCTCCCCCACTCCTATCACCTTCATCATGGAACTAGCACACATAGCTCTTACAGAGAACTTTTTCAGGTATGAGTCACAGCTCTACCACCAGGTGAGCGGGACATCGATGGGTTCTACCTTTGCGCCCAGCCTGGCTTGTCTCTATATGGCATCGTTCGAGAAAAATCACATCTACCCACCCGAACAGAACCCGTTCCGGACACACCTTACCCTGTGGCGTCGTTATATTGACGACATTTTAATATTCTGGAAAGGTGATCGAGCAACCTGTGAGGCCTTTTGTGCATGGATTAACCTACAGGACCCCTTTTTGAAGTTCACAGGCACAATTTCTGACAAATCGGTCCCCTTTTTAGACCTCACAATCAGGTTGGACCCCACAGAAATCACCACTACCCTTTTCAAGAAAGAGACTGACCGCAATAGCTTGCTCCTGTACAAGAGTCATCATACCAGATCCTTGAAAGACAACCTGCCGTTTGGGCAGTTCCTGCGACTTCGCAGGAACTGTACCTCACTATCAGACTACAAACAAGAAGCCAATATTCTACAACACAAGCTCTTGGATAGGGGTTACCCCACACAACTCCTAAAGAATTCATTGAAAAGAGCCCTGAATAATAACAGAGACTCACTTCTGGAAACCCACACCAAGGAGAAGGATGACTCGATCACATGCGTGACATCCTATACAAGAAATTCCTCTTTCATTAAGAAAGCTGTGATCTCACATTGGGGCATCCTAAACACAGCAGGCCTTGATCTACCTCGGCCCCGTTTTGCTTTCAAGAGGACAGCCAACCTCAAGGACACTCTAATTCATACCCGTCCTAAGAAGTCCAGCACACGCCCTCTGAAAACTCTTTGGGATTTGCCCCCTGTCATGGGGCATCATCGATGTGGCTCCTGCGTGATATGCCCTCAGACGATCCAGGGCAAAACCCTGGAACTACCTAATGACTTCACCTGGCATCTCAATAAGCATACGAACTGCAACAGTGCTAAATGTATTTATATGCTTATATGCCCATGCAAACTAATTTACATCGGGATGACGATGCACACTGTCAAATTGCGCATCATGGAACACTATAGCAACATCCGTTGTAAAAAGGCACATACCAAACTATATGAACACTGTAGACAACTAAACCACCTGCCCACTGATATAAAATGGACTATCCTGGAATGCCATCCTTCCATCAATCAGCAGGCACTGTACAAAATGGAACAGCGGTGGGTGCACCGCCTTCAAACTGATGCCCAGGGGCTTAACGATTTTATTCCCTGGAATGCGCTTGCCAGATAAATTTAAATCAAATTCTAACCTTGAACAGTACCCGCATAATGCCGCTTGGCCCCTGCTTTTCTGGTTAATCCCCCATCCAGACTTTCCCACCACCTGTGGCTTGAGCACTCGCCGCTATCCCCCAATACAGATAGCGAGTACTCTTAGGCACATTGGGAATTCCACACTCCAAGATGGCGCGTAATTTCGGCCAGCTCGATGTATTGCGGGTCTGCTTGTCCCTCCTCCATGTTCACACGACGCTTGTATGCGTCTCCTAGCAACATACCCTTGGGACACGCCCACCCACGGCCCTCGTGGTTACCGGCATTTAGACAGCGCGGCAAGCACAGCGATCTACCGGCTGTCCTGCTTTACGGCCGCCGTGGGATGGGTAGGTGTTGACCCGCCTCAGCCTAGAGCCATCAAGGTAAGGTGCAGGGGTTGGGTTTAATGAACGGCCGAATGATCGGGAGAGGCCGCTTCTAATAATAATAAGAGTATTATTACCTCTTTACCAACATTGCGTGATCCACGTCTGTGATCACACGCATTATTACAATATATACATTCTACCCTTCCATCCAGGGGACTCCCCGTCGCTCAGGCCTTCCCAGGGACAGTACGTGGGGCCCGACCATCAAAGGGTTTAGGTAAGGCTTCGCCGACATCTACCAATTTGGCGACCTTGCCATTACAGTTATAATGAACACACGTGTGGCTTTGTTCTCTATTTAATTTCAGAATTCCCCTTTCAAATTGTCTCTTTTGTACTACCACTAAGCTGTAACAGCACGAATGGGTGCCATAGCCTGGAGTATAAGCACTGGTATAGACCTAACCATGGTATTCCTAGCAATCCTTCTATGGGATACATCAATTCCCTGCCTTCCCTCGCCCCACACAGCCCCTCTCCTTCCCTTCACTTCACTAGGTTTGGACATAATATTGTTTAACCACAGTAGTATTTTGGAATACGCTTCTGCATGTATGATCCTGAGTGACTACATCCAGGACTGAGTTTGTCCATTTCTTCCCAACTTCTAGGGCATGGACCATCGCAGCATCACTTTCTGCCTTGATACACAGGTTGTATATGGAAGTTTCTTCAATTAGGGGGAGACTTCGTATTAATTGATGAGCAACCATAGGTCCTGAAGAATTGCCATAACTGGCATGAAACATGTCGACCACACCATAGGTGAGGGTTGAACGAGGCCACAACACCTTAACTGTTGCGCTTCGCTACCCCTCCCTTTACCAATTTTAATTAAGCAGTGAGCCACTCTATTAAAAATTCCTCTAATGGACTCTACTGACTTATTTTAAACTCTCACTCACGCTCACAATTGCACTTTCTAGGCCCCTCACACGCATGCACCCATTGGCCAGGAATAAAAGAACTCCTCCAAAAGAGTAGCACTACGTGCTACCCGGCAGGCATTGCACCGCCAGCTTGTCGTTGGAGCAGGAGGCCAATGATGACACAATACAGTTATTTGGACGGATGGCTATTGTTGTCCAGCCTTTTAATTGTGTGAGGCATCCTTATTCCGTTAAGGGTTCACTTGATTCCCTGTTGCACACTGCTACCTACCTTCGAGAGAGTGGCTATTTCTCTTCCCTTCCCTCTCCTTAGTATATCCACCCCTTGGGGAACTTTGTACAACTGTTGTATACTATCTACGACACCTAACATCCAGTCATCCGCAGATTCTTCTACACATACCGATGCCTCCGTAGTAGTAGTAACGGAAGCCTCCCAAATTTCCAATAGCATAACTCTCCCAAATACCTGCACTCAAGGGACAGGGAATACAGGCCACACGATAATCAGGAGGAGGGCGAGGACGCTACAGAAATCTAGGGTGAAATTGAAATATGATAAACACAAATTTAGGGACAGTCAGAGGGGTTCTAACCCTGCAGAAAAAAACCCTACATTAGCACATCAAAGCCAATTGCTATTTGTAGAGAATAATATAGTCCCTCAAAAAGTCATTATCGATAATAAGCTCACCAACAGGGCAAGTGACAATGACACCTATTTAGTTACTATTGAGGGGAAAATCGAGGCTCTGATGAAGTCCCTCTTGCTCCCCCTGTCAGAAAGAATTAAAATGATGGCTGAGAAAGTAGATAAGCTGGAAGAAGTTCTCTTGCAGAACAATGAAATGTTGCTAAAGTTAGCTAAAATCCCTCATATTCAGGCTACTCAATCAAATACAACCAGGCCAACGCGCCCTGCTGCTAATAAGATTTCCCGAGTTGCAACATCAGGCCAAATTAAATTGCCTAAACCCTTACTGCCACCGAAATCTATAGCTAAGGGACACAAGGATCAACCCATTGTTTCATCAACAGCACCGGGTACGAGCCCAGATGCGACAGTTACCTTAAGTGTGCTACCATGTAATACTGGACCAGATACCACAGGGGGGGGGGGGAGAGAGTGAATGGGCAGCAGAGGTCATAAATAACAACAATAGTAATAGCCGCCAGGATCACCACATTAGCCCAGTCCCAGTCAGCAAACTCCCACGCATTGACCTACCACCGGAATCACATCCCTATACCGTGATTATGTTAGGAGCTCCAACCTTAGGCATAGGGAAATTTGAGGGCCAACTAGAGTTAAAAAATAAAGTTAGTCATTGGCTAACTAGAAATAGACCTATTCCTCAAGCCCTAAGTGGTCAAATTCTACAGGGCAGAAGAGTAGACTGGGTGGGTCAGGGGAAAAAGGATTATGAGGGTGACTGCATAATCATAAACTTTAAAGATCGGCGGGTGGTTGATTACATTAGTGGCTGGAGGGATGGCGACCTAGAAAGTAGAATACAAACTGTAGATCTTAGCTACTTTTATTCGCCGCCATCCTTGGGCCAAAGGAATTTTAATCGACAACCACCTCAAAGAACCAGGTACTACACCCCTTATGTTAATCACTAAATGGCACATGATAGTATGTACCCCAATTACATTACCGGACAAGGGCACCTTGATTATTACAACAGCCAGTACAGGGTACCCATCTCTAACCGGTTTGCTGCCTTCTATCAGCAGGAAGGCCTCGAGGGAGTGGATTCACTGTATGAAATGCCACTTACACCAGCCAAGGACATCCTCCCACAACCCGGACAAAGTGTAGACATCAGGGGGTTGGCACAGGAAGCCGAGGCATTTATCCCGGTCTCAGGGGATATTAATAACCATCAGCTGAAGAACACACCCAGGGAAACAATCGTCACTGAGGGACACCTGTCGCTGATCAATGGCACACCAACACATAACGAGTCAGTTAACATCCTGCTCCCACAACCCCATGATCATACTCAATCCCACACAAGTAAATTGAATTGTAATACGGCTTTAAGACCAGTGGTAGCAGATAGTCCTGAGCCAAGTCTTGCTAATTCCAACAGTAAAGCCTCAAGGGGCCAAGTCTCTGCTTCAGAGGAAACAACTGTAGCGAGGCATAATATAATTTCATGGAATATTGCTGGTTTAGCCAGTAAAATCAACGATCCATCTTGGGTGTCCTTTATAAAATCCTACCCCCTAATTTGCCTGCAAGAGACCTGGCTGGTAGGAAACAGCATATTTTTAGAAGGATACAAAAGTTTTTTTGTGCCAGCAGAGCCCTCAATGAGTGGCAGAGCCAAAGGGGGTCTTGTTGTGTATATCGATCTAGCACTTACATGTTCTGTTAAAAGATTTCCCTCTAGTGATAATTATTTTCAAATATTGACAATTAAAAAGGGGAAAGAGTCATTAGCACTGATTAATATTTACAATGCTGTTAACCTTAAAGGGGGCTGCAAGATTGTGGCCTTAGACTGTTTTCTTAGGAATAATTTGGAGAGACTCCCAAACCAGGTTATTATTGTAGGAGATCTAAATGCACATCCCTGTGGGAACCCAGCAATCACTCCAATAGGCTCAATGGGCTGTAACAGACTTGAAGGTTTTCACTTCAATCATACCCCTCGTGGCAATTTGTTAAATGCCTTTATGGATGATTTTGATTTACTTACTGCCATGTCCCAGGTGGATGATCACTCCCTCTACGAAACCCCTACCTTTAAAGGACGTGCCGGGGGTTCATATATTGATCACATTTTTTATACTAGCAATCTTAGTTCTTATATGTCTGACTTTAAAATTTTAGAGAACTCACTGAGTGACCATAATCCGGTTTGTATTCATTTAGGAGGTATGTTCCTCAATGTCCAAGAAGAAAGGCCAGACAGCGGGGTTCTAAAATGCACGGATGGTAATAGACGTCTAAAGTGGAAAATGGTGAACTCGGCTCAACTTTACGGAAAGATTAACAGGACATGGATTGTTGAGTTATCCACCTGCGTTTTTCCCGTACCATCAGCACAGGAAATCCTATCAGCCTTTAGTGGCATAATCACTAAAGTCGGGGAAATGTTCACAGTACCCTCTATAGGACGGACTTGTAATGTGCCAAAGTGGTTTGATCACGCTTGCTCCAAAGTAAGCCGCGATTTAAAATTAGCCCTAATAGCCAGACCAAGGGATCCGGTAAACATTAGGGCAGCTCGGTTTGCCTACAAAAAGGTTTTGGTTAAACGCAAAGCGGAAGTGAAAGCGTCCATTTGGGAAAACCTGCTAGACCCTGCAATACTTGGTAATAGTACAAAGTTCTGGGGTCTTATAAACAAACCCCTGTTTGAATCCCCAGGGGATTCCCCCTTAGGCACCAATATATCCGAAGATGATTGGGTTTCCCATTTTAGTTGTATTTTTAATAGTGATGTACCTCAGCCAATACATGATAAAGGTGATCCTGGGACTACCCCCCTGTGTTTCACCATTTGCGAGGTGGAGAAGGGCATCATGGGCCTAACCAGCAAGAAAGCACCCGGGCCAGACGGTTTGCCTCCGGACCTTTTTAAATCAAGGACATCACTGTGGGCACCCGTTCTCTCCGTTGTATTTAATGCAGCGGTTGACCACGGATGCCCAAAGTCGTGGGGGTTGTCCACAATAGTCCCCGTTTTTAAAAAGGGGACCGTAACAGCACATCCTGCTACAGGCCAATATCCTTAATCGATTCGGTTGTAAAAGTAGTAGGTGGTGTAATCCTAAACAGGTTAACAACCTGGGCTGACGAAAATAAGATCATTTCCCCAATTCAGTACGGCTTTAGACCAGGCCATTCTACCATCTCTCAGTGCCTTAACCTATACATGGTCTTGGGGAAATACACGCTGGCAAGCCAGGGCACAGTCCAAATGGCTTATGTGGACCTCTCGTCAGCCTTCGACTGTGTCAACAGGGCCAAACTTTGGGAGGCTATGAGAAACATGGGGGTGGAACAGACCTTGGTTAATTTCTTGGCGGATTTACACCAAGACACCCGAGCTAACGTGCGATACACCCAGGACCTGAAGGTGACCAGAGGATTCGGAGTACACCGGGGCGCAAGACAGGGTTGCATCCTGGCCCCGTTCCTTTTTAATTTATATATCAATAACTTGGAAAACACTCTCCTAAAAACATGTGCTGACTATCCCTATGTTGGATGTAAAGGGCTACCTGTTTTACTTTACGCAGACGATGCCGTCTTGCTGGCAAGGACCGCAAAAGGGCTTCAACTGCTGCTAGATACCTTCTTTACCTTTATGAAATCTCGGGATCTCTCCATTAATAACTCAAAATCATTTGTTATGAATGTAGGTACAGCACATAACAAGGAGTTACCATTTTATGTAAATAGGGAGAAGATTCCCACGACAAAAACTTTTTCATATTTGGGGGTCCTGTTCGATAACCAACTGAAATGGGGCCCCGCTGTTTAGAAGAAAAAAGGGGAGATAACACGGGCAAATGCGGCAATCTTTAACATTGCGAGGAAAATGAGGAAACGCCCAATTGCCGCTCTTTTAAAAGTATACCAGGCCAAGAGTGTGGCAATAGGTTGTTACGGAAGTGAGTTATGGGGGCATACAACTGTTAAAGACTTGGTGGTAGTAGAAAACAATTTCATGAAACAGCTCCTGGGGGTCCCGAGAGGAACTGCAAATTTCAAAGTGCATGAGGAGCTAGGTTCCCCTTACCCAGGTGACACCATCGCTCTTCGGCCTTTAACATTTTGGCTGAAGTGCTGGCTAAATAAGGACCTTCCGCTAAACCATCAGCTCCTGAGAGAAGCACTGACATGGGATAATATGTTAAAAATCCTGTGGCTAAAATATTTGAAAAAATGTTTCTCTGCACTGGGGCGTCCTGAACTTTTCTCAAACCCCGACTCCATCACCTTAACTCATGTTGAGTCCGTGAAAAATACCTTCTCTCTTTTGCAGCTTCACCAGCGGGAGGAGGAGGAACTAAAGAAAAGCAGTAATAGAAATTAAGTTGTCCTTCAGACTACACTAAGCATGGAACCTTACTTGACTTGGCCAATGTCGAGTTACCAACGTTTCTTGTTAATCAGGTTTCGGCTGGACCTCTTTCATTTGCTGTTAGCTGTCCCAAAAGGCAGCCACCAAGGTCAAGTGCTACCCTCCTGCGGCTGCGACTGCGTGTCTCCGCAGGATTTGGTGCACTTTTTATTTTTTTGCCCTTTTTATGATATCCCCTGGAGGGTTTTTCTTAAGCCTCTCCTTAAAAGACTGAATTTTATCCAGGTTAAACCCGCCCTTTGTTACCTACAGCTGCTAAACAATGAATGTACCTTATGTGTAACTAGTTTTTTAAAATTAGCCTTAAAATTTAGAGTCAGCATGGATGGTTAACACTTGATATTGTTGTATATATTAACTGTGTTTTATATCTGGGTACAATGTGATTTTTAACCATTCAGCTTTTATGATGTTATTAATCTGTGCTTTTATGGTTGTTTTTTGCTAATAACCGAATAAAGATTTTCTGAACACTACTACTACCACAATCACCACAGCTGTTACTACAACCATCATCCCCACTACTTTCGCTGCCAGCACTACCATACTGACACCATCACCACCACCATCACCTCACCACATTGCCACTACCACAGCCATCTTCACTAGTACTACAATTACTCCTACCCAACTTAGTGTTTTATGTATTGGTGTCTGTGTATAAGCATTGTGCATTTGACACTGCATTTGCGCAAGAGAAATGGTGACGTGGCACTTTGTAAGAGGCATGCGTGTATACTTCAGTTTTTGAAAAACGCCAGGTAAATGGGGTTTGCCAATGCTTGTTCTTTACTCCGTAGCACTGAAGAGATCACGTTAACCTCTGGAGTGTTTACTGGCAGCCAAGAGAGACAGCACGCATCTAATGACCGGAGCTGAAGCCAACAGGCAGCTGGACGGTTCTGCAAATTTTGTTAATTCCTGATAAAATATTCAGGATTTTTTGTACGTGCGGCAGCTCATATATATTTACAAGGCATATATATGCTTGCTTGTTGGCTTCACCACAACAATAACTTCATGTGATCTGATGAAAGCCTGAAACGCAGCGCTGTTAAAGCTCTACGTGAAGTATACAAAATGAGGACACGAAGACAGGCAAAAAAAAACGTTCTGTGTCTCTGCAAATGCAAAGACAACTGCAGTGGTTTAAAGGAACAATCGTGGGCTTGATTCCAACAATATGCCATGACGTTTATTTGCGATTGGGTCCAGAGATGCATGATCTGTCATATGGTATTAGCAAAGCGTCACATGCTCCCTCGGGCAGCTTTGTGGCACAGAAGAAAGGTCACGGGTTCACGGCAGGAGTTGAGTTATAAAATAGATTGCCTAATAAAGCGGGTGCGTGATTTCTTTAAGGCGATACGGGAGAAATTCATGTTCTTGATCGTTCCAAACAATTCAAGTTCCCGATCGTTCTAAAGAACGGCTCACATTACTCAATTTCAAGCTTGCTTGAACAGGGCTGGAACAGTGTTTTAATATGAGCTCCATATTGTTTGTAGGCCTACCCGAAATGAAAATGACGCTGGGGCAGTGTGCCTTATTTTTGGGTTACGCCTGTAACGCGAAAATTCCAAAATTATGCATTACATCACTTTCTTTGTGTAAGTAATCACGTGACATTTGCAGTAAAAATGTACAGAGAATGGGCGGGAGTACCAGAACGCGAGCGACTGTTTTTGCACTAGTTATATGCTTCCCACTGCTTAATTTGTAAAATATTAAGTGCCAGTCTCTGAACAGGAGGCCACTACAGCTTGCACCACCCATCACCTTTGTCATTGTTGCCAAAACAACTGCTTACCGTCTCTCTCACATGTAAATGCGACAGTTCAGATTATTCCAGGTCCCCTAATCTAAAGGAATGCCTGGGGAGGCAGTTAATTATCTATTTTAATGTATATTGTATTCCTAAACAACCGTTGTTCTGCTCATCTCTAAATTAGATTAGCAGCGCCACCATTTGGAAGACTGTTCTGTGTATGGTGTTGAAAATTAGGTGCCAGTGCTGAGCACCGGAAAGCAATTAAGTGCAGGTGCTTAGCACCGGAAAACACCGGCTCAAATTAAGCACTGATGCTTCCTCGCATAAAAAATTGACACAGAACATCCATTTCCTGTAAAATATAGCCCCAAATCACAGATTCGCATTTCGCTGGATTATGCGTAATTGTGACAAAGTTTCACATAATTACATAAAAGCAAATGTTGCACACCCCTAGGTACAGAGCAAGCGACCTAGTCACCTAGTCTAAACTTCTCCATGGGACAGATTACATTGAATTATCAATATCCATGCAGTTTTGCACAGCAATATCTGGGTCATGTAGACTGCACTCATGCAAATTTACACCCAACGCATAAACTACATGTGCATCACCAGTTCCTAAGTAGAAAAACAACATTTTACACATGGCTATGGGATCCAAATTTCAATTCATAAGGCAGTGCACCACTTCAACCTGCTTATTACGGAAATGTTAGTGCAAAATTCCAGCCGCACCAGTGCACTATTTGTAATCCGGTCCACGTGGTTTAATGGAGTTGGTCCACAAAAGTTTTTCTTTTAATGAGGCTTGCAGACATTGTGCAACACAGTTTCCAAGTTCATTGGTTAATAAATATAGGTCTTAAGGAGAGCTCCAAAGAGAAACGCATACATGTCCTAGGAGAGTACTATGGAGGGCCCCGGGGGAAGCGAAGACGCAGTCTAGTCTTCCCCCGGGGTCTTTCGCGCGGGGAAGGGCCAGGCTGGGGTTGGGGGCGTGGTTGGGGGGTGGGTATAAGAATGCAGGGGGAGGAAGGTGACTTCCTATTCCTGCATTCCGGCCTGGGGTGTTAGAACAGGTGTGAGCAGGCCTGGAGCGTTCCCCGCGGGTGGCTGCTGCGGGGGTGTGTGCTGCCGTTTTTGCCTGCCAGGGGGACTTCACTCCGGCAGGCAAGCCTGTGTCGGGTCGGGGGCAGGGCGCGGTGGGGAGAGGTGCACAGCGCGGAGGCCAGCGTAAGAGCCAGCCTCCGCGTTCTAAATCTGCAGGGAGCGGGTCCTGGCTGTGGGGGCCCGGGGGCAAGTGAGGCATGTGGTTGACGAGGAGGCATGCCAGGGCCCCCTGGGGGGCGCAAGGTGCCCCCTTGGGGCCCGGGTTGTGTTCTGGCTCGAATGGGGGGCCCCGGGTACATGAGGAGAGCCTGGTCCCTGAGCTGTCTGCGGGGGGGCCTGGGACGGTGGACCTGGGTGGCCCTGTGCAGTGGGGGTCTGGGGCTGTGGTTTTGGAGCAGGAGGGGGGCAGCGAAGGAGAGGAGGCAGCCTGCGTGGTGATGGGGGGGTTAGCAGAGTGTGGGCCCCTGGACCTGTCTGTGGGTTCCAGGGCCAGCACCCCGGTACTGCGGGGAATTGGAGGTGTGCCCGCCGGGCAGGTGTAGCTGGGGCCTAGGCCTGGGGGGGCTGGGAGCCCTGGGGGGGGTTTGCCCTGGAGCAGCATGCAGGGGTTGGGGCCCAGGGGCTACTGCCCACCACTGCTGGGCAGGTGGGAGGCCATGGATGTGGAGACAAAGATTAGGGAGCAGAGGTTGCTGGTTCGGGAGGCGGATGTCAGGTGGGCTGAATTGGAGGACATGCGGGCGGGTGCTGCCTGTGGGGGTGAATTAGAGGGCCCGCCTACACCAACGTCGGAGGAGTAGTTTTGGGCGGAGCAGGAGGAGGCTGAGAGGATGGGAGGGGCTCGGGGGGGGGCGTGGGTGATAGGCAGGGCCGGTTAGGGACAGCCAGGACGGCGGCGAGGCCCGGCAATGCCAGAGCCCTCCCTGGTTGGAGCGGCCCAGGGGTAAGGGTGGATCCCGCCTGGCGGAGGTCAGCAAAAGGGTGGGAGGCTCGGCGGAGCGCAAGACGGCTCCGGGACGCCACCTTGAAGCAGTAGGGGAGTCGGCGGCAGCTCACCCTCCGTCGCGGGACCGGGCTTTGGCATCTGGTGTGGATAAGGGGTCGGAGAGTGGTGTGCCAGTTCAGAAGGGCATGAAACGTGCAGTGCGTGAGGTGGAATGGAAGCCTGTGGAGGATGAGTGGGAGTTGGAGTTGGATTATGGTGCTGAGAGTGAGGAGCTGGAGGAAGGTGGACTTGGTGTCTTGCAGGTCCCTAAGAAGAAGACCGGGAAGGCGAGGGGGTCTGTGGTGAAGCACAGCAGCACGGACCGTCGGCCGGGACCGTCGCAAGCCACATTGACAGGTGAAGGGTGGTGACGGCAGGGGTGCAGACGGACAAGCCGGGATCGGAGGACCGGTCGGAGGGAAAGGAGGACAAGGAAAAGAAGGGGGGAGACAAGCACCAGCAGAAGCTGCCCTATATGGGCTTGGCCATGCCTTTGGGGTCTCATTTGTCTGAAAAGATTAAGAGTAGGATTTGGAAACACGAGTATGTCGATGATTTCAAGCTGTTACACAGGGAGGTGCAGGCCAAGGAGGGCTCCACGGAGGAGGAGTGGGAGTTGACCAGGAGGCCTCGGGTCCCTGTCAATATGGAAAAGTGGACTTTGGCGTTTTGGATATACGCCAGCATATACTGCGAGAAGCACCTGGATAGGGCTATCCCCCTGTTCAAGTACATGGACATTATCAGGAAGGCGCTGTTACAGTTTGGAGGTTTCACATGGCTGAGCTATGACGAAGAATTTAGAGCGCGAGTTAGTGTGAATCCTGACAAACCATGGGGAGAGATTGATCAGGAGCTTTGGATGCAGTGAGTGGATGGCGCCGACGCATTCGTCCGCCTCGACACACACGGCTAGTGGTCTGCCGGTACCTTCTCGGTCTTTTCCAGCGCGGCCCACCCAGTCTGGGGCGGGAGGGGAAGTTACCCCTGCAGGACACACAGCCCCAGGGGCCAAACCAGGCACCAACACGGCTGGTGCCTGCTGGAGCTCCACCAACTCCTTCCCAACCCACCCCCACTCCCAACACCCAATCCATTGCTTCTTCCACTCAGTCCCACACCCTCCCTCCCCCAACTCTCTTGACTCCTGGATGCCCAGAACCGCACACCACCCTCAACCACTCTACCTCACCCTACCCACATACCCTTTCTACAGCTAGCCACCCCCTCTCTATCACCTCCCCACCGCCTCTCACACCCAACCCTCCTCCTCTATCACCTCCCTACTGCCTCTCACATCCAGCCCTCTTCACCACCCCTCATTCCCTCTCACCTAATCCCCTCTCCCTCACTCATATCACCACCCCCCTCCTACCACACCTTGCCCCCCTCACTCACACCCCACTTTCCGTCACCGTTAGCCCCCTCTCCCATACCACCTCCCCCTCCGATACCACCTCGAGTCCCCCTTCCTCCTTTACCACCCTACCCCACCTCATCACTCCCCCCACACCCCAATTCGACAGTCACAACTGAAACCCTCACCTCACCTCCTCTTTCTCCTCCACCCACCCTAACTTCCCCCACATCCACGCCCAACTCATACCCAACATTCTTCCCTCCCCCCACCCATACCCTTTCCATGCCTTTTTCAGCTCTCACACCGAACCAAGTCAACTCTCCTCAACCTACACCTGGCTCTACTACCCCCACTACTACTGTTCCTAACTTCACTCTTGACAAGATTATAATCACCTTTCACCAGATTAAAAACGAGCTTCAAACTTTCAAAGTTACCCCGCAAGCACTCCACCCCTCCCACACGCTTACACAAACACAACCCCACTTACTGGAGTTCTACCCCTGCCCATAATTCTTCCAGCCACCCTCACCGATGCATCAATCCTCTGACACGGTATGACATACGTTCCCTCCTACACTCTTACGCAACCGCTCCCACGACCCACATAGCCACCACACACCTTCCCATCCCCACCATCCATTCCAACCCTCACAGGCCCCCCACCCAAAATAATTGAAGCACCATCTCTAACAATCTGAAAAAAGTCACCCTCACTCTGGACCCCTCCACCTCCCTCATCAGCCCACGGCTCAAATGCACACTACTTAACTGAAGATCAGCCCCCAGACACACATCTGACATAGCCGACCTCATCGCACATGACCTAGACCTTACCATACTCACCGAAACCTGGTTAACAGAAACCTCATCCCCCCTCATCGACATTCTAGTTACCCCTAACTATCACATCATCTGATTAGACAATACTGGCAGGACAGGAGGTGGAATAGCATGTATTCACCGGAGTAACCTTTCAGTATCTAGAGCCATCTCCGTTACATTCTCCTCCTGTGAACACATCTGCCTCGATGTCAACAGTGAGGGCAATCCAGTATGCTCTCTACATATCATTTACCACCCACCAGGAGACAACCTCACCTTCACTGAACACCTCATGGACATGATCACAACTAACTCGGGTCGACATAATACACAAATATTCCTTGGTGATTTCAACCTTCACTGGAATGATCACAACGACTCAGTGGTTAACAATCTCAAAAACTTCCTCAACACCTTAGACCTCACCCAAATCTGCAACAGCCCCACTCACGACAAAGGCTCTATCCTGGACCTCATTATTTCCAAAGGTGACACCACCCAACTAGACTCAATCCGACCTTGTGACTGATCCGACCACCACATTATCACATTTTTCATCAATGAACATGTGAAACTTTACCCAGCCCATTCCACCAAACCCAAGGTATGGAAAAGAGACTTGAGGAACCTCAATCCCATCTCCTCACCCTCGCCCAGCTACAACCTACTCATTCCCCCTATCGGCAATGACGACGTTCAGGCTCTTACCGATCATTACCTCAACTCAATGACTACGATAGTCAACGAAGTTGCCCCCCTTCAGCTAAAGAGAACCTCCTCCAAAAGCTCAAAACCATGGTACGACGGTCTGCTTAACAAGGATAGACGAGACATGAGACTAGCAGAACGCAACTGGAGATCCATACCATCAGCTATGCACCTCAATACTCTGAAGAAAAAAAGAAATGCTTACTTCAGGAAAATCAAACGAACGAAAGCGGACTTCTTTCGCCATCAACTAGACCAAGCAAAAAAACGACCAAAAAAACTATTTGAACTCATCAAAACTCAATCCAAAGATGAACCACAGTGAATACAAAACATAACCAGCACGCTACCATCCTGCGAAGAATTCTCTACCTTCTTCAATCTAAAAACAGTTAACATCAAGAAGGATCTCCTCATGGATCTAAATCTATACTCCAAAGACCTCAGCAAAACACACATCAAACTAAAAAAAAATGCTACTTGGGCATCTTTTGATACCTACACGGAAGAATCTATAGGCATGATTCTAAGTACCCTGTAGCCCTCCAATCACCTCTCGGATCCTCTACCTGCAAATGCTGTAAAAGACCTTATCCCATGGCTTATCCCGCTCTGGGCCAAAATCTTTAATAGTTCTCTTCAACAAGGAACTATTCCGGACTCCCTCAAAGTAGGACAAGTATCGCCCATACTAAAGAAACCCACAGCTGACCCTACTGACCTCAATAACTATTGTCCCATCTCCAATATCCCTACCTTAGCTAAACTGTTAGAAAAATGTGTTCACCTCCAACTGACAAAACACATCGATCACTTTGACCTTCTTAACCAACACCAATCCGGCTTCCGTGCAGGCCACAGCACAGAATCAGCCATGACTCACATAATTGATGACGCACTCCAAATTCCAGACCAAAACGGCTCCTGCCTCCTCATTCTGCTTGACCTCTCATCTGCATTTGACATGGTCAAACACGAGAACTTACTCGATCTGTTGAATATCAGAATGGGTATTTTTGGGACAGTACTCAAATGGTTCACCTCCTTCCTTCATAACCGGACTCAGGTATTCAAAACTAATAACACTATGTCCACACCTACTCCAGTAACACTTGGTGTACCGTAAGGATCCTCCCTTTGACCAACCCTCTTCAACCTAGTCATGGAGCCACTCACCGCACTGCTTCATGCCTCTAATGTGCAATTCCACATGTATGGGGATGATACCCAACTCTACCTCAAACTACAATCCCCTGAAGACCTCAAACTTCTCAACTCAACACTTAGGGACACACAGACATGGTTGGCAGAGAACTATCTCAAACGTAATGCTCTGAAAACAGAATTCCTCCGAATAGCACCCCCCTCCAAAATCCCCATCGTCCAGGAGTGGCTGAAACACCTCACTGCATTCAACGTCCAACCTATCATAGTAGACTCAGCAAAATCTTTAGGTATCACCCTTGACTCCAATCTCAATATGCAACGATTTATCAGCAATGCAACCAAGGGAGCTAATAAAGCTGAAACCCTTCCTCCCAGCCGACGACTTTAGAACTGCACTCCAAGCGCTAGTTATCCCTCGGATTGACTATAGAAGTGCCTCCCTTTGCGGTCTCCCACTATCAACAACCGCACCACTAAAAGCCTCTATCAATGCTGCAGCAAGGCTCATAACTGGATCAAAAAAATGCTCACACATATCTCCTGACTTAGAATCTCTTAACTGGCTACCGTTCGAAGCCAGAATACACCTGAAAAGCGCATGCATTACTCACAAGGCCTTACATTATAGCTCGCCCAGTTACATTGCTCAGAAATTGACAATCTCAGGAGGCTCAAGAGCCACAAGAAGCGCAGAAACTCTCCTTCTGAAACCACAAAAATTCAACAAGAAAAAAACGTACAAGCGCTCCTTCTCAGGGATGGCGCCCAGGATCTGGAATGCCCTCCCTCCACAAACTAGACTCATCTCATCCACTGCATCCTTCAAAAAAGAAGTCAAATCGATCCTCGTAGCGAAATTCACTTGAACTTAAACTATGCAAATACCGCTTGCCTATGTTTCTCCACCTTGTATTTCGGTGCCTGATTCGACCACAAAATCAAAATCACACTTTTTTGTCCTCCTTTCATATGTATGTAAAGCGCTCTGATATCTGTAAGGATCCTGTTCGCGCTATACAAAACTCTGAAAATAAATAAATAAATAAACAAGGGATATTGCTCCCGATACCCTTGTAAGTTTAAGCATGAGTGCTCCAAGTGCGGCGGGCGTCAGGCGGTCACTCAATGTCTCACCCTGGCCACGCCTTCGTAGCAGTGGCGAAACTCCAATGCGAAAGGTAGGGGACAACCTGGCGCAAAGGGCGCCTACTCCGGTTAAGGTGGAAGCGATGGCCCACTGGCTTGCGTGTTACCCTGACAGGGAGGCTGCGTTGAAATTGCAGTGGAGGTTCACGGAGGGTTTTAGAGTGGGCTACCAAGGACCGAGAGTACGTAGGTGGGCAGACAACCTTAAGTCAGCAAAGGAATTGCCGGAGGTAGTGGCGGCTAAACTACAAAAAGAAGTGTTGGAAGGCAGAGTGGCGGGCCCCTTTGCAGAATGGCCCTTGGACCATCTGATCGTTTCTCCATTGGGGAGTTTAGGATGATACATCACTTGTCCTGGACGGAAGGCCAGTCCGTTAACGATTTCATAGCGGAAGTAGACTCCCGGGTCCTTTATGAGTTGGTGGATGATGCTATTTGCTTAGTGCGAATGAGCGGGCGGGGGGGAGATGGCTAAATGTGATATCAAATCAGCCTCCCGCCTGCTGCCGATTCATCCGGCGGATTTTCCTTTGTTGGGTATGCAGTTCGTAGGGGCCATCTATGTGGACAAGGTCTTGCCATGGGGTGTGCCATATCCTGTGCGCTTTTTGAAGTATTCAGTACATTTTTGCAGTGGGATTTTACTCAGATTAGCGGGCACCGGCTGTGACACATTACTTGGATGATTTCCTTTTCATTGGAAGAGAGCAGTCAGGGGATTGTGGCAGGGCCCTGTCACATTTCCAGGACATGGCGCAGAGCTTTGGGGTCCCTTTGGCGCCCGAGAAGACTGCTGGGCCTAGCTCTTGCTTGACGTTCTTGGGGATTGAGCTGGACTCTGTTTTGTGGAGGGCTTGCCTTCCCCGGGAGAAGGTCTCTGGGTTCCAGGCATGTCTGCTATGGGCTATTGGAGAAAAGAGGATTGCGCTGCGCGCCGTGCAACAGCTGTTGGGTTTCTTGAACTTTGCGTGCCGCATAGTGCGAGCAGGGAGGACGTTTTGCAGGAGACTCAGCATGGCCATGTCTGGAGCAGTGTTACCACATCACAGGGTCCGGATCTCCATGGGGGTGCGGGCTGACTTGCGGACTTGGTGGACTTTTCTTTCTGACTTCAATGGGGTGTGTCTGGAATTTGTGGAGGAGCGTACGGTGTGGCAGATTCAGATCTTTTCGGATGCAGCGGGTGCGGCATGTTTTGGCCTTTTCTGGGACGGCAGGTGGTGCGCGAAAGAGTGGCCGGCACACTGGTTGCAGCAAGGGCGGAGCATTGCTTTCTTGGAGTTTTTTCCTCTGTTGGTGCCACTGGATGTGTGGGGAGCGGAATTTCAGAACAGGTCGGTGTTGTTTCATGTGGACAACATGACGGTGGTCAAGTTGGTCAACCGACAGAGGGCAAGAGACTTGAGAGTGTTGCGGCTTTTGAGGGGGTTTATGCTGCATTGCTTGAAGTTGAATGTGATTTTCCGAGCCAAGCATGTCCCTGGGGCGAATAACGACATTGCGGTTGCTTTGTCTCGTTCACAGTGGCAGCGTTTCCAGAGGTTGGCGTCTCGAGCGGACCAGCACAAGACCAGACTGCTGGCCGGCGTCTGGGCCTTGGGGGAGTGAGGGTGTTAGGACTGGTGGAGAGCTCTGTGGCGGAATCAGCAAGAAGGACATACAGGCTGGAATGGGATGAGTTTGTTTCTTTTATGGGGTGGCAACTGGAGGCGGCTGGGGGAGTTAGTTTGGTGATTGAGCAGGGAGTCTTGCATTTTGTTCTGCACTGTATTGACAAAGGTTTGTCGGCTGCAACGATTTCAGGAAAATTGGCGGGATTGTCTTTTTATGCCAGTTTGTTTTTTGGCTTTGACCCAACAAAAGATGTAGTCATTGGAAGGATGCTTCGGGGTTGGGGCAGAGAGAACAAGGGGGGAGGGGTGTTGAGGGAGGCTGTGACATTTGAGTTGCTGGTTCGTATTGTTGATGTGTTACCGTTATGTTGCTACAATGGGTTTGAGGTTCTGTGGTATATAAATAAATAATACCGGATCTAGGTTTGACTGGACATAGCAATAACAGATAGCTCAATAAATAAGAGTCAAGATTCGAGGTAGTAGGAGTTTGCAGGTTTAATACAGCATAAAAGGACAGGAACAGGACAACCTGCACGGGAACAGGATGGCAGGGCCCTGCAGGGGGGACAGGGAATGAGCGCGCTAACTTTAATAACAATGTACAAGCATATATACTAAAACAGTTGCATTACAATACATATGATAGGCGGAGCAGTGGGTGTGGTCAATAGCGGTCGCGAAAGATAAGGGTGAAAGTAGGTGTAACAGGAGGCGTATACATAGACATGTGATGTAAACGTAACAGAATATGTCATAAATGGGGCGGAAACATGGAGGGGGCTACCTAAGGAGCCGGGACCTCTAACCTAATGGTGCGCGCAAACTGACAATGACGTGTTACTATGAGAAGCTGGGGGCTATGAACTCTGCGCTAGGAGTAGAGACTGAAGTCTGGAGAGTCAGGGCGACATGTACCTAAACACTATCTAGTATCTGATGTTTAGAGGACATGTCGATATAAACTAAGAGTCAGGAGGGGAGAGGCTAACAGACTCTAAGACTGGAGCATGCATTATTCTACATGTAGTGCGTGATGAAGAATATTAAATGACCATAAATACAGTATTTCTCCTACATGGAGACGTAAAGGCTAGACAATGACGGAAACTATTGATGCGATTCAGTAGCTTAGGAATGCAGAGAAGGAGGGCTGGACTGATAACTAGAATCATAACATACTTTTGGCAGACTCGTAGGCAGAGCCAGGCCGAGCCGGGCACTGTGAGGCAGGAAGTAAGTGAAGGGTCAGGAACACAGTTGGGGGCTGTATCGCTCCTCAGCGAGGGCTCAGGAGACAGGAGCTGAATCTGGTGTCCAGGCCCTTTTGAGGCCTAGAAACGGGGACTTTTCAATGAAATAACGTGCACACTGAGAAACGTGGCAACGTAACCTTACATAGGCCTAATACTCGTAGCTTTCACGAGAACTGGCATACTAGGGATGGACACAACTGTAATCGCGTCTTTAATCGAACATGGGGGATACATATGCATATTAATCATGCACACATAGCATAAGATGGGGGACACGTAGGGACACAGAACATGGCAAAATTTACTTTTCCACATTCCCTCCTTGTCACTACGTTTCCATCAGGAAACATCAATATTCATGATACCATCTATCATTTCATACAGTATCATTTGCTCGTCTCGAATTGTCTTGGAACGGGATTTAGAACGGGACTTGGGACTAGGAATACAAGAGGTAGCACAAATGCCGCAAATCGCAGGGCCACATTGTATACAGAGGCAGCAACTGAATATGATCGCTACTGCAATACCTAGAAAGAATAATACTTTCCATCCCCAGGTGGAAATTATATTCCAGAACCAACCGGACCATGTCCAGGTGCCTGGATCTTGGTGTAACATATGGGCAATATTATGGAGTCTGGTAATAGCTGAATAAACAGACGGTGCGTTATTAGGAATGAAAATGCAGCAACTAGATCCGATGACTCTACATGCCCCGCCCCTATCGGCCAGTATGACGTCAAGGACGAGACGATTCTGGAGCACGACAATTCTCATAAAGGATTGCTCTTCGGTTAAGTTACCTAGAGCAGAAGTAGTCTCAATCACTACTGCTTCAAGGGTTCTCGTTAATCTACGTATCAGTTTACTATTCACGACAGTACCTAAATAGGGAAATACACCTTTATTGATATCTATGTATTGTTCTAGAGCAGTTTCAGTATAATCGACAATCGGGAGGTCTCTTTTGTGTCTCGTATGTACTAGGTGGGAATTCCTATGATAGTCAGGTGGGGCTAGAAAAACTGGTGGCAGTAGAAAGGCAATATAACAGGTTCCCTCCCAATCGAGGGGCAGACGAACATATGCGGTCTGACCACAAACAAAATAAGAATGACGTGAAGCTTTGAAAATAGATTTCCTACTGTCACTATACTTGACAATAGTAGTACAATCACTATGTCCTACATGTACGGAACCATTCTTTCGGACACATAATTCACCTTTGACTGGTAATACTGACATAGCAGGTAAGTCTGGAGTAGTATCAGACTGAACATTCAGGACCATGAAATTCGAAGAATAATTACCCAAATTGTAAACTTCATTTTCTAGATCTAACCCTGTTCTGTGGGGAAGACCTTGCTTGTCTGGAAAACATGTACTGTTAAGAAAAGACATATCTGTTGAGGATGACGTTAACGTGGACCAGGCTCCACACGAACCATTATGTGAGAATGGATAAGGAAACAGTGGCAGAACTCCCTTCGGTGTCTGGAAAGGGGGGAGTCGACCACACACCCAACAATTAGTGGCATTGCTGGTCTGGTGTGAATTATGTAACATGCGGATAAAGGAATTATTACGCATAGCAAGACGATAAGATAGCTCATGAGGAGGCAGATCACTAAACGTGTGCTCTACTGTAACATTAGAAGACTTATTTACATGAGAAACTGGAAAATACAAATAAAATGCATAACTTGTGCAGGTAATCATAAGGCTGAAATATAGCAGAAAACATAAAATAATAGTGCAACTTTTAGAGTTCTCACTAACTCTCTCTCTGTGGGGGTCTATTATATACATGTCAGAAACCGGTCTAACCGTTTCACCTAGGGGAGGACTTAGACAATCAAACTGGCTGACTTATTTTACTAGACCTTAATTTTTTCTTATACTCCTGCTGCGGAGTTTTCCCTAACAGGGAGGAATCTGTATCATTGTCTTTTGCGGGACAGTCCTTGAGAATAGTACTTTGGCAATCCTTAAAATCCTCGGAAATGTTCTTTGAAACAGTCTTTAGTCCATAAAATTTTTTCACATGAGACAGGTGGACCCAGCCTTTCCTGCCTTCCAGCTTGACGGCAGTACGGGTGGCCAGGAGGACCTGTTTTGGCTCCTTCCAGCGAGGCTCCAGCGGACTTGAACGATCAAAATTCCGGACAAGAACCATGCATCCGGGAACGATTTCATGCGGTGCCACCTCGGTATTGTCTGGAAATGCGGCGGCAACCTGTGAACGACAAGAGTGTAGGGCAGACATCAAGGAAGCTAGGTAATCTGTCAGCATATTACTTGAAACATCTGTAATACTTCGGGGTCTAGGTGTACCCCACATATTAGGGGGGCGGCCAAATACGACCTCGTACGGGGACAGACCTGATCTGGAATGTGCGACCATGCGCATATAAAACAAAGCGACTGGCAGAGCTACTAGCCAGTCCACACCTTTCTCTTTACATATTTTAGCAATACGGATTTTCAGGGTCTGATTATGTCTCTCTACTAGACCGGCTGCTTCAGGATGGCGTACACAATGGAACTTCCACTGGTACCCTAACAAAAGGGAAACGTGTTTCATCAATTCAGATGAGAATGGTGGGCCGTTATCAGAATATACGACCCTTGGGAGTCCGTAACGGGGGAAGAATTCACGAACCAACTGCTTGGCAGTGGTCGTGGCTGTGTAATCTGGGACTGGATATGCTTCTGTCCACCTGGACAAAGCGCATACAACTACAAGGACATACTTGAAACCTCGACATCGCTCCATCTGAATATAATCCATTTGGAGGACTTCAAAAGGGTGGTCAGGGGGCTGGAATCCACCTTGTTCCACCGGGACACTTTTACCTGGATTAAACTGGCAACATATCATACAGGTACGGACTTTCTGCTTGGCTGCAGCTCGTAAATGCTTGTTGAACCAAATGTTCTGGATACTATCTAACATAGCTTTTTCTCCTAAATGTGCTGGACTATGTGCGGTATTGATAATGACTTGAACCATAGAGTCGGGGAGAAACCATGTGGCTTTTCCCTTCGTTACCCATCCCTGATCTGTCTGGACCCCTCCTTGTTCGGACCATTTCTTGATTTCATCGGGAGTAGCATGTAACTGGATATCTATGACATCTTGAGTGGGGTCCTTAACTGTCATACAGGTAGTCGGATCTGGAGTATGTGTCTGTGTCGGATTAACTGGAACGTCTGGAGTCTGTGCTGTAAGCTTGGCTGTGCGATCTGCTAGATCATTACCTTGAGAAATAGTATCAGTAACCTTAGTATGTGCTTTGCACTTCATGATAGCGATAGCTGTCGGTAAGTGTATGGCATCTAACAGAGCTTGAATAAGGAGACCATGCTGAATCTTGGTTCCATGAGAAGTCATGAAACCTCTCTCCTGCCAGAGCACTCCAAAGTCGTGTACAACTCCAAATGCGTAACGTGAATCTGTGTAAACATTGACTTTCAGGTTCTTGGCGTGTATGCAGGCTTGGGTCAGAGCAACTAGCTCTGCTGCTTGAGCAGACAGAGTGTCAATACGATGTGTTTCTATAACTTCAGTGTCTGTAGTCACTGCATACGCGGCTACTAGTTCTCCTGTACTTGTTCTCATACATGAACCATCCACATAAAGTGTCAGGTCGGGATCTGGTAATGGAATATCTGTCAGATCTTGTCTTGGCTTAGTCATAGTGTTAACTACTTCCACACAGTCGTGTGTGGCAGGATTCGAAATAACTGACGGTAACAGTGTAGCAGGATTTAGAACGTTGCAGCGTCTGATTTCTATGTGTGGCTGGCACAGTGTCAGTTCATAACCTGTTAAACGTGCAATTGTCAAGTGCTGAGTCTGTGTTCGGTTTAAAAGAACTTCCACAGAGTGTGGAACTTGTACTGTCAAGGAATGTCCTAATACTATGGAATCACTTTGTCTGATAGCTAGTGCTGTGGCTGCAACTGACTTGAGGCACGCAGGCAGAGCCTGGGCTACAGGATCTAGTGTGCTCGAAAAATAAGCACAGGGCTTGTATTGTCCTGCTTGATCTTGTGTGAGAACAGATAATGCTGTACCTTCACGTTCTGTGACGAAAAGTGTAAAAGGCTTACTGTAGTTCGGTGTAGCTAGAACTGGAGCTTGACATAAAGCTTTCTTTAACTCATTGAAACTAAGTGTATGTTCAGATGTCCAAGGGAGGACAGTCGATACAGCTGCCTCCTGTGTCGTTAACTGTATCAGTGGTTTAGCTAGAAATGCATACTGAGGAATCCATTGTCTGCAGTAAGAAGTGAGGCCGATAAAAGCACGTACCTCCTTCTGGGTCTTGGGCTGAGGAAGACTCGCTATTAACTGGATACGGTCTGGTGTCAACTGCCTACCCCACTTGGACAGTAAGTGGCCTAAGTAGATCACTTGCTGGACACAGAATTGAAGCTTCGAAGGGGACACCTTGTGCCCCATCTCGGCAAGGAAATACAAGACTGTAAGTGATGCTCGCTCGCAAGCACGTTCAGAACGGGCTGTGATCAGTAGATCATCGACATACTGGAGCAGGGCAGTGTCTGTTGGCATGTGAATGTTGTCAAGTTGTCTCTTAAGTGCTTGACTGTAAATACTAGGACTTTCCGTGAAACCTTGAGGAGCTCGTGTGAATTGGTAGCTCCTTCCATTTAAACAAAATCCGAAAAGAAACTGGCTGTCTGGATGAATGGGGACACTGAAAAACGCGTTCTTGAGGTCTATGACTGTAAAAAATGAGGCTTCGGAATCAATGGCTGTCAATAGGGAAGAGATATCTGGGACAACTGGGTACTGGGGAATAATACATTTATTGAGTTCTCGAAGGTCAATCACTAATCGATATACTGGGGGTGCATTTGGATCAGTACGTTTCATGACTGGAATGATCGGAGAATTACATACATTGGAGTCAGTTTCTACAACTACTCCTTGGGCGATGAGCTCGTCAATAATTTTGGATAAGGCTGTTACAGCCTCAGGTGGTAATCTGTACTGTCTGATTCGTGGTAACACTACACCTGGTTTGAGAGTCACACGATGGGGTGTGATTTGCATATAACCTACATCAGTTGGACCTTGCGCCCATAGATGCTGCGGAACTTGAGACAATCTCGGATCAAAATCTCGTAATACATAGTGACCCTTGAAGTCACGTAGAAACAGGCGTATTCCCTCTGGGGAACAGCAAATAACTGCACCTAATTCTTTCAGTGTTTTAATACCTAACAGATTTTCTGGACATGACTTCGTAAGTAACAGATCAGTAGTGCGGGACAATGGACCTACTTCTAGAGTAACTGGCTTAGATATCTCGTTTACAATAGGCTTTCCTGAAAATCCAAGGGAAACATTTCTAGAGCCTGAGAGCGGAGCCCCTGGAACTTCGGCGTGACTGATGGTGGTCCTACTTGCCCCTGTATCAATCAGAAACTTTCTGTCTTTCCCTAGTACTTGACTATGAACATAGGGACCTTCTTGATCTACAGGAATCTCGATGAGAGGCAAGCCTACCTCCCTCTCTAGGCTGTTTCATGAATATGGCTGATACTCTGGATACTCAGACTGTGCATACTGGTACATCTGCTGTGTAACATGCTGTGTTGCAGCAATAGGCTGCGGTGCTGGAACTGTCTGTTGTGCATTCTGTGGCTGAGAAGTCTGTGAAACTTGTTCTTGTCTAGGCGGACGTGGTCTTTCTTTAGTCTTACCAGTAGCTATATTGTGTTTCAGAACTGCACACTCGTTTATAAAATGACCTGGCTGTTTACAATAATTGCAGGTCCCTTTAACGGGAACTGCAGGATGACTGGCTTGATTCGTACCCCTCTTCTGACTGTCTTGTGGAACAGATTGTGCAACTAGTACTTTCATTTTCGTGTCTTTCATACGTTTCCTTTCATGATCTTGCTCTTCTCTGATTCTATTCTGGTGATACTGAAGCATCTGTAACATCTGGGACGGGGTATTAGCTTGCCAGGTACTTTCGACTTTCAAAACTCGATTCTTAACTTGTGGACTCGAATTCTCGACTAATTTAGTAACAAAAAGATGAGGGTATGACTCGCTACTTGTCTTGAGGCCACTGTTTATAATAAAACATTTCTCAAACCTAGAATAAAAATCACTAGTGTCTTCGTCTTGTTTCTGTTTACAGGCTGAGATTGCATCCCAGTCTTCCTTTTTAGTGGCTAACAATCTGGGCAAAACTTGTATTAACAGTTCTGGTAATTCTTTACATTTCTCTCCTAGACCGGTACCTGGTACTCGTATCTTATCTTCAGCTTCTAGAACTGCCCAATCGATCTTTTTCTCTCCCACCTCCCATTCTTTTTCCTTGAGTTTTTCATATACCCCTGCGGGCAACAGGACTTTTAACATTTTAATTATATCTGGATACGTGTATTCTCCCATACGGAGCATGTCTTTTAATTCTCGGTGGAACCCTGCTGGATCTTTGTCATGACAGGGAATTAATTTCTTCATCTCTAAGAGTTCCATCTTTGTAATCGGAGTGTAAACAAACACTCGTTGCATTTCACCATCTGCTGTCCTAACTGGGTGTACTTCTCGTAACGGATGCTGTCTGTCTATGTAAAACGGTTTACTTTCTGGAGGTGAGACATGAACAAAATGTGGGTTCAAGAACGTTCTATATTTGTGGCGCTGTTCTAGAATGACACTAATTAAATCGGTACCTAGACCTTTCCATCTATACTGGAGTAACTCGTTCAGGACATCATGTAACGGACCTGGATCAGAATGTTGACCCTCATACAGAGTAATGAGGTGCTGGATCATATACATACCCACCAGTCGTTGCTCGGCTGGGGGCGGTTTCAGAAACATTTGTGCCACTATTTCATCTGGAAAAGTGGTAGAATCAGTAATCCATCGGACTGCTGATCGGGCTAGTTCTTGTTCATGCATAGTACTTAACTCACTGTAACCGATTCGTGATTTCAGAATGTGATCGGTAGCTTGAAATACTTGTTCTAGAGAACCTTGTTCTGGTGCTGGATGAGGGACAGTTTTCTTGTAGTCTAGACGTGAATGTCGGTCGGAAAGTCTCGATTTTCCTACATACGCTATTCTGGCGGGATTCTCGTCCTCTACCTCTTCTGTAGAAGAGTCATTCTCCTTCTCGCTTACTTGTGCTGCTTTACGTTTCTCGTGTAACCTTATTATTTCTTTACGAATTTTCTTGTACATACTCTCTATACTACTGATGGTTCTGTGCTTACCCTCGGCTATATTATCACTCCACCTTGTCAGGATTCTCATTTCGGCTGGATCTTTGGTCGGGTAATCTTGTTCTCTTATTAAACAATTAATCAGAAACTTTAATAACATGAGCTGGATCTCAGCTTTCCTTTGAGACATGGCTTCGCCAATACTTTCTGGATCATCCCCTGTACGGATGAAACGATATATTCTGTCTAGATCTTCTTTCATATTCGGTAGGGTATCCAAATACCCGGTCACCCGTCTTACACGGATGGAATATATAACTGTACTATCATCACCTGCAACTGGATCATAGCGGCATTCAGTAAGGGCTCGTCGGATTTCTGCAACGGACTTGTATTTGGGCGTACGCTGTAACGCACTTTCATGTAACTCGACTAACGTTACTCGTTGGTGTGGTGGCGGGGTACCAGGAGGACCTCCTCCTGCGGCCCCTAAACTGGAATCGTCGACTGATACTCTTCGTGCTGGCGCGGCGGGAAATTGTAATGTGGGCTGGACCGGGGGTACCGTGGCAGGTACTCCGGTGTCTGGAGGAGCAGGATTTACATTATTTACAGGAGCTGGTGGAACAGGATTTGCATATTCTGGGACTGTATCGTCCAAATAGGACGAAATAAAAATATCAGCTGCGGTCGGTTTGTGACGTAGCTTGATCGGAACTAATGGTGGCGGAAAATTACTGGATGCCTCCGGGGTCGCTTTTGGCAAGCCCTCGGCAAGAAGAGGATACATACCCTTAATGAGGGCATGCCTCTGTCTGTCTGACTGTTCGGTTTTAACTCGTTCACCTATCTCGATTAGTTCCCTTTCTTGGGCTCGTTGTAAGGATTCTCTACTTAGTTCTGACTTTCTGATTTCTTTTACGGTTCTTTTATGAGATTCTTTGCGCCATAACTCGATGGCATCTTTCTGTGACTGTCTGGCTTTCTTTTTCCATAATGCTTCTTCTACTCGCATGATGCACTCGGCATCCCATGTGCCTGATACGGGCCATCTATACTTTTCTTCTAACTGTTTGGTATACTCTACCCATAAATCTAGATATAATATGGCACTTATGCCATGCTTCTGATACATAAAATGACCTGGACTGTCCCTAGGCGGGACAGGAACTGCTGCTTCTAACAGACCTTTTCTAGTTTTTAACTGACGTAATTTAGAAAATAAGGGCATGACTGAACTGTAATCTAGACACAATACAATACAAAATGAACACGATAATTACACCACTTTCATACCACGACATTAAAATACATGAAGAACATTTAAAATAACAGTTCGAACAGAATACCACCTGGAATACTGAAAACAGAATACATGAATTTCCTCGAGAACAGAACTGACTAGAACAGAAACTAGATGCACTGCTGAAACAGTACGAAACTTACCGGTCTCATAAAGAGACACGTCAGGACCCGCATCCACCGGAGTGGACACTTCGTTTCGGGATCTGTGTACCACCAAACCCCACGGACCAGAGACAATTAGATTGATCCTGTCTAGATACTACCCCAGCAACGGTACTCACCGGGCAGCAAGAACGGAAGGCCTCGGACTGGACTGGACTGCTTCGACGCCGGACGGACGAACTTCGGACTTCTGTTACGGGTGGGCCTCCGGATACCTCGGACCTTGGACTCTCGGCTTGGGCTCTGGTCGGGACTCGCCGCGTTCCTCCACCGCCTCGTCTGGATGCTGGACCGCCACCTCCGTCTCCTCCGTGGGCCTGAGGGATACTTGAAGCAGAAATATCTGCATGTGCACGGTATGGTTCCGTCACGGCTGCAGAGGGTCAGGGGGCCGGCGTGGCTTCACCGGCGCGTGGGGAAAGGGCAAGTCCCTATTCGGGCGCCATTATGTGGTATATAAATAAATAATACCGGATCTAGGTTTGACTGGACATAGCAATAACAGATAGCTCAATAAATAAGAGTCAAGATTCGAGGTAGTAGGAGTTTGCAGGTTTAATACAGCATAAAAGGACAGGAACAGGACAACCTGCACGGGAACAGGATGGCAGGGCCCTGCAGGGGGGACAGGGAATGAGCGTGCTAACTTTAATAACAATGTACAAGCATATATACTAAAACAGTTGCATTACAATACATATGATAGGCGGAGCAGTGGGTGTGGTCAATAGCGGTCGCGAAAGATAAGGGTGAAAGTAGGTGTAACAGGAGGCGTATACATAGACATGTGATGTAAACGTAACAGAATATGTCATAAATGGGGCGGAAACATGGAGGGGGCTACCTAAGGAGCCGGGACCTCTAACCTAATGGTGCGCGCAAACTGACAATGACGTGTTACTATGAGAAGCTGGGGGCTATGAACTCTGCGCTAGGAGTAGAGACTGAAGTCTGGAGAGTCAGGGCGACATGTACCTAAACACTATCTAGTATCTGATGTTTAGAGGACATGTCGATATAAACTAAGAGTCAGGAGGGGAGAGGCTAACAGACTCTAAGACTGGAGCATGCATTATTCTACATGTAGTGCGTGATGAAGAATATTAAATGACCATAAATACAGTATTTCTCCTACATGGAGACGTAAAGGCTAGACAATGACGGAAACTATTGATGCGATTCAGTAGCTTAGGAATGCAGAGAAGGAGGGCTGGACTGATAACTAGAATCATAACATACTTTTGGCAGACTCGTAGGCAGAGCCAGGCCGAGCCGGGCACTGTGAGGCAGGAAGTAATTTAAGGGTCAGGAACACAGGTGGGGGCTGTATCGCTCCTCAGCGAGGGCTCAGGAGACAGGAGCTGAATCTGGTGTCCGGGCCCTTTTGAGGCCTAGAAACGGGGACTTTTCAATGAAATAACGTGCACACTGAGAAACGTGGCAACGTAACCTTACATAGGCCTAATACTCGTAGCTTTCACGAGAACTGGGAACTGGCATACTAGGGATGGACACAACTGTAATCGCGTCTTTAATCGAACATGGGGGATACATATGCATATTAATCATGCACACATAGCATAAGATGGGGGACACGTAGGGACACAGAACATGGCAAAATTTACTTTTCCACAGTTCGACTGTTCCGATTATGCATGGTGTAGATGTTTTTTATGGCCTTTAGGGTTTCGGAGTTGTTGGGGACAAGGTCCGGTGGTGGTAGGCGGTTTGAGGCAGTCCGTGTGGAAGCGGGACGTTTGGGTATTTGGCTGAGCCAGTCTAAGACGGACCAGTTGGGGAGGGGCAAATGGGTTTGGCTATGTGAGAGTGGATGGGACGGTGTATGTCCGGTGAATGAGTGGAGGTCGTTTGTGAACCAGGTACGGCTGTCGGGTGGTGAGATATTTTGCCATGAGTCTGGGGCCAGGGTCACGGCGGTGCAGCTGTTGGTGGTCTTGCACAAGGCAGTGGGCAAGTTGGGGCTGAATCCAGTGGGGTTTGGGACACACTCTTTTAGGATAGGGGCGGCTACTGCGGCGGCGCGTTTGGGGTGGTCCTGGGATCGGATACGTCGGATTGGTAGATGGAGGTCACGATGTTGTGAGCATATGTCAGAAAATAGGTAGTTGGACTAGGGGTGGGATGGTAGGATGTTGAAGAGTCAATATTACCAGGCTGTGTTTTAATACCTTTTTCTTTCGTAAGTTGCGTGGGCCTACCGGGGGCCAAGACGGTCACATGGATCGTGGGGCATTCCTTTGTGCACTGGGCATCAAAATATGCGGAGTAGCAGGTGTACGGCCGTAACCTGGGACTCAACGGACTCCAACATGAGGTGCACTGGTGGGGAAAAGGGGGGATGCGATGGGGGGCACTTTTGCCCTGGCTCGCGAACATGGTCCCACAGAGGGGATGCCTGGACTTGTTGATCATCCACTTGAGGGAAAATGACTTGATTCAGCTGTCGGGTTTGGCGCTCTTGCAGCTGATGCAGAGGGATCTGGAGGTCATGAAGCTAAGGTTATCTGGGGCTTGCATTGCTTGGACAGAATTCATCCCCAGGAGACTTTGGAGAGGTGCAAATAAGCATGGGACAGTGGAAAAGGCTCGGAGGAAATTGAACAGGGCAATGAGGGTTTTCTGTGAGGCAAAAGACATTAGGGTGATCTCCCATCCCGGACTACGACTGGAAGAAAGGTTGCTTTTTAGGGACGACGGAGTGCATCTTTCGACGCTTGGGAATGCGTATTATATGATGGAAGTGCGTGATGTAGTGAGCAAGTTGTGGAATGAAGCAATCTGGTGCCGCAGGGATGTGTGAGTGAGTTGAGCCAAAAGATTCACAGGAGCACCTGGGGGGGCAGGTAACCGCCCTAAAGGGGGTTCCCTGGTTGGCGGTATTTGGGAGGGGTGGGGGAGTCACTAGCGGGCGCACCCACCTCTCGTGGGGGGGAGGAGTGAATGATGGGAGGGGCGACTGGTGGCATGAGAGTAGTGCCAGGATGCGAAGAGAGATTGGAGGTAAGGTTGAAGAACGGAAGGTGGAATGAAAGGAGAGTATGATGATAGAGTTTGGCGTTGGGGGGAGATGTAGTTGTTGTTGATTATTGTTGTGGTTTATGTTGTGCAGCCTGGTCCTAATGAATGGCCTTTACGCTTAACAACAGTGTGGCCGGATTATTGCGTGATGGAGGGCCCCGGGGGAAGCGAAGACGCAGTCTAGTCTTCCCCCGGGGTCTTTCGCGCGGGGAAGGGCTAGGATGGGGTTGGGGAAGTGGTTGGGGGGTGGGTATAAGAATGCAGGGGGAGGAAGGTGACTTCCTCTTCCTGCATTCTGACATTGCTGGGTGGGGAGTAGTTTTTCTGTGGCCATCCACCCGCTCTACAGTTTTAGGGTTTGGGGGTAAGGTTGGCAGAGCGTGCCAGTTTAGGACGGGCTGCGGGTTTGGTGGTATTTGGGAAGGGTGGGGGAGTCACTAGCGGGCGCACCGACCTCTCGTGGGGGGGAGGAGTGAATGATGGGAGGGGCGACTGGTGGCATGAGAGTAGTGCCAGGATGCGAAGAGAGATTGGAGGTAAGGTTGAAGAACGGAAGGTGGAATGAAAGGAGAGTATGATGATGGATTTTTGGCGTTGGGGGGGAGATGTAGTTGTTGTTAATTATTGTTGTGATTTATGTTGTGCAGCCAAGTCCTAATGAATGGCCTTTTACGCTTAACAACAGTGTGGCCTGATTATTGCGCGAAGGAGCATTACACATTTGAAGGTATCTGCCTATAAGACAAATATGTGTTGCTCCCACAAGGGTTTTCAGGGCGGATTGCCGAATTAATCTAGCGCTGAAAGGAGCTCTTCCCCCATTATAGTGGCTTTTTTTTTTACCTCTGTCCTTTATTCCCAGCTCAACCGTGTGCATGAAACTAATTTGAGTTGTAGAGGCTATCTGATAATTTAATATTAATAATTTCACATATGTAAAGCGCCAACCTATCACCCCTAAGGGTATCCAGGCCTTGGGGGCCGTCAAGGAGATCAAGTGAGCTATTGCCCAGAGTCACATAACGCTGAGCTACTGCCGGAGACCGAACCATGAGCCCAGTGCTCCAGAGTCAGCCGCTCTGACCACTGCATCACACCTATCCCTGATCAAAACACATTGTCACAGTTGACAATAGTGAGAGGCAGGATTGTGTGTTCAGGTGGACTATTGCACTATGCTGTATCTTGGTAACAGTAGGTCTTAAATGCTAGCCCTTCTGCAGAAACTTCTGAATTTTTAACAAACTAGAGAGTTTAATCGTGTGATAAGAATCATAATAGTGTTGGAATACTCTGTAAAGGAAGTATACCATCACTTTTTTATCGGTTTTCCTCGTTGCACTCCATACTTAATAGAGGTGTTCAGCCTACTCACCCAGGAATACAAAACTGGGAATAAATATTCTTCTCTACTAGCAAAATCTATTTCTTCCCTTTACGTCATGACAGTTACCCCCGCCCTCCCTGTAATCCCCCTCTGCACTCAAGACTAGGAGAAAACCTATTTTGTTATGTCTTCAAGAGAAACCTGGACACAAAAACAGATGCAAAGGCAAAATCAACGGCCTCCAAAAGCCAGACTATGCAACTTAGGGCCTGATTTATGTATTGGTGGTTAGTATCATTTCCATCAATATAATGGACCACCTGTCAAATTTAGATGTGAGCAGACAATAGTTTGACCTCGGCGGAGACTACTCTGTCTCTGTTGTGGCCACATTTCTCTGATGGCCCAACAGAGTAAGGCCAGCAGAAGAAATAGCTATATGTCCGCCTGCCCAAATTTAGATGGGTGGACATAAAGCTGTTTTTTACAACTCGTCACCACCAGGAAAACCCTGGCAGCAATGGGCAGTAAAAAAACTAAAGATGACCCTCTATGTAATGGGAGATGACTTTCACGGTGAGCGGATCATTTTTTTTTATTTTCAAAAAGAAAATCCCACTTGTCATGTTGATGCAGCTGTGCGTCAAACCTAAAAAATCTAATTCTTGAAATATATGCCAGTCAAAATGATTACATTACAGTCAGTCACCCCTTTAATTGCTCCAGGGAACTAGTTAGTGGCTTTAGACCTCAACAATGCCTACTTTCATACCCAATTACTCCACCAAGTCAACAAGTTCTACACTTTGCTGTTGGAAAATTCCACTATCAGTTTAAAGCACTTCTGTCTAGTCTATCCTCAGCTCAATAATTTTTACAACAAAAAAAGCCATCTTTTTCTGAATTCATATGGACCTTGCTACTTTACAGGAGTCTTTTGATGAAAGACATCAGTAAATTGGTAACAATATTATTGGAGTCAAGTTTCTTCATCTGTAAAGTGTTGCTAGCTGTATATTTTGAAGACATAAGACTGGTAGCCATTAAATTTGAGGTTTTTATGCTGATACAGTAGCCTGGATATTTTGTGAAATTACAGCAATTGTAGCAACTGCATGGCAGGTGTGAAATTTGCTTATGAGGTGGAGGCACACATTTCAAAGACAGATGCAGGTTTATCTGTATCAACAACCTGGTATTTGCCATCAGGAGAATATGACAAACACTCCCACCCTCTTCTCCAGTCACCCTCAATACATATGCACTCAGGAGGGATTTAAAGAAACTCTGGTGAAAGTGAATAGGAAAAGAGGAGACAGCTCATTACCCTCAGATTCTCTCAAAAGGGTCCTGTCGTCTGTCACGGGGACCCTGTTGGCGATGTGAGCAAAAATAAAGAGTAAAGCATGCATAAATGTACTCTTATTTACCAGGTTCTCCCACCAACCTCATAGGCGCTGGAAGTAGGGGTGCTGGGAGGTTCTGCTGGACCCCCAGAATACCTATGCTGGAGTTCAGAAGGTTAACAAGCTGCCTTAAAATTATGTTTTTATCTTGACACATTTGTGGTGCATTCAAAGACAGAGGTCAAATGTAATGTAAGATGGATTTGTAGAGCACTGCCTGTCACCCATGAGGGTATCCATGTGCTGTGCAGGTGAGTGTACGGATGTGGTGAGGGTGGGCCTGGATAAGGCAGTTGCGATGGTTCTACAAGACAACTAATTTAATATCCAGGTCTTCAGCTGCGGAGTGTAGGAGTGAGAAAGAGGTGAAACGGTCTTAACAACGTGGGCTGAGCCACGCGTGCCATACCACGCTTGCCTTAACCACACATGTGACTTAACCACGCATATGCATGTGTGATGTATTCCTATAGGTTCTGTATCGATCCCCCTATTCCTGACCCTATTCTGGTTAACAAGTTAACTAGCAGCCATCCCATGAGGCAGAAAACCCCCATGATGCAGGAACCGTTATCTGATAAAGCCACACTACGGCACAGGAACGTGTTATCTGATTAGGTCATAACGCTTGCCATCTAATTAGACAAGCGATATTCCTCCAGCCCCTGATAAGGCATACGGAGTTCTCAAAACAAATCAAACCTATGACAGACCTGGGAAAAACCCTGCGGCCATTGTTTTGATTTCACCGAGAACTTCAGCAAAAGAATGTGCTAACGACCAGGTCGTATGACATCCTTATTGACGTATCTATGTCCATCCTTACGTCAATCTCGGCACCTTAAAGGTATAAATATTACCGATATTGCCCTATGCAAACACACGCGGTGGTGACGAGATCGGAGCAGCCAGACTTGCCGAAGCCCAGAGCAGAGCAGACCCCGCTGGCGCAGCCCCGCCTTTCCTGACGCGCTGAGAACGAGACGCTGCTTTCTCCTGCCGAGAAATCCAGCTCCGGCGCTTCCGGGTAGCCCTCGCAGGCAGCCTGGAATATCGAGACCAGAGACGAGAGATACCATCCCTCATTCATCCTAGATTCCAGGTACAGAACTGAATAACCCCTTGCAGAGAATTCTTTAGTCAGTCACTTGGCAAAACAAACTTAACTTAAACTGTAACTTTCTATTCCCGCCCACGTATTAGGCTTAGGTCAGGTACACGGGGTAGGCGTAGTTAGAAACACCAGTTGAGTACGATTAGTCAAATGTAAATGTGTATGTATTCATTTTAAACCTTCATATGGCTTAGAAACCATATCAATGTTTTTACAGTATTATTTTATACTTCTGCTTTTATTGTATGCACTTTACTTAACCATAAGTATTGCAATAATATCGATCCATTTCTCTTGTATGAGAAAAGAGACTGATCAATAAATAACATCTTTTATTGAACACGCCCTTCTCTTCCTTTTCTCTACAATCTGGTGAGACTAAGAATGCACGTACTGACTGAGTAAAATAAGTCGTCTTTTGTTTTCACACGACTCTAGAGATACACTCTTGATTAGGGGAGAGCAAAGTTGTCATGTTCTATGGTTGTCAGAAACTAAATCCCTTCTTGTCTATCCAGGGAGGTTCAACTCCTCCTTGCCTATTCGAGAAAGTTTCTAGTGAACTCTGAGCTAGCTGGCAAAACCCAAAACTTTAAGTCTAATATCGACAGTAGTAGACCTAGTTAACGTCTGGTCTAGGCCTATACTATTGAAGGTATTATTCCAATGCGCAGAGCCTATTGGGATAATAGGAACTACACTACATGGCGCCCAACGCGTTTGGAAGGGCGATAAAACTAACGTAAGACATTTAGAGTAACTCAGTCGTGCTTTTTCACTCAGACCCCTTTTCCCATAATACTCCAAAGACGTCTGGAGTGGGTAAAAGGTAATATCCGCCAGACCTCGCAGGAGGAAACTCCTATGTATGGTTCTTGGTTTAGTCAACGTTGAAGGATACACTGTTCCAAAATATTGTGCATCTAATCTTTGTTTCCATAAGAAACCTGATCTGCAAACAAACTAAATAACGTTCCTGTCGGTAAAATGGGAGACAGTGATGACGAAAGAGAGACAGTTAGGATAGCAACTGAACTCGCAGCTGCTGATAATGCACTGCAAGACACAGACCCGGATATAATACTCATCCCGGTCATCAAGAGGAAATCTATAACTTTAAAACTTATAGAAAATGGACTGACACCTAGAGGTGGCACAGTCATATTCGTGATTGAGGCACACGAATATCGGCAGACAGAGGTATATTATTCATGGATACACTTTCCAGCAGCAAATGCTGTAACAAAGTACTTCCACTATTACAAAACAGAGGACCCTCCTAATGAGTACATTCCTTTCGAGGAGGTGGAAGTACCACTTAAATTTCAAGAGCATCTGCTCTTATTTAATGGCGCCCTAAAACATAATAATCACATCACCAGGCTCGGTCCATTAGGTAGACCAGGAGCAACGTGGCCGGTCCTAGCCGGATACACACCACATCCAGACATCGATGGGATGTCTGCAGCAAATCTTTTAATACAACTAAAACAATTAATAAAATTACATAGACAATTAGTCCAATATGTGATGCGGACTTCAACAATTCAACCAGCAATTAAAATTCCACAGCTGACCCCTCACCAGGGGAACACAAATAAAATTACACCACAGAACATACAATCCTGCCTAGGTAAAGTACCAGCTAAACGGGAACAAATACCATTCTGGTTAGCACAAAAAATCACCCAAATAGAGGCGGTGTTTCCAGACACCACCCCGTTAGAAAAACACAGGATTCTGACTATCTATCTTCCAATGGGAATCGCACCACACGTGGAGGACTGTGACACTTGGGGTACAGTCTTTGCTTCCATTTACACAAAAACGCACGGTGTTCCATCCATTTCGGTAATACCAGATGTGCTAAAACAAATTCAAGATGAATACGGTCCAGAACCCGCTTTAACTCTTGGTATGAAATTACTAAAAGACTTCAAGCAGGTCTCGGCTATATTATTAGCCAACATAAAGGGAGAAGCAGCAAACGTGGCGATCCGCCAGAGGTTAAAGGAGACAGATATAGCAGACCAACCAGCTGAAATTGCCAGAATTATAGAAAAATCCTATGAGGAGCTAGGTAGAGATAGTTTAGGTGGAATACCAGTAAAACCACAATTGATTGAAAGTCCTGAAAAAATATTTTTTAATAATAATTCAACATCACAAAAAAAGAGCTGGGATGGAAACAAACAATCCAATCCTAAAGAAAAGAAATTCCAGTCCAGAGGAAGGTCTCCTCGGCGGAGAGAAAAATCTCCGAACCAAAGACACAGGTCACCCCAAAGTGACCCCTCTGGGAAAAGATATAACCTTAGAAATAGGGATAATATAAAGAAGCCTGATAGATATCAAGACATTGATACACGTCCCTCTCAATCTTTTCAGACTTCCTCGCAGAAATCGGAAAGAAGAGGACGATCAGAACAAAGAGAAGAGCATGCCAAGTTCAAAGACAAGGAACCTGCTCATCTAAAAAAGAAATTACAATTTCCAAAAAAGAAGGTAGCCAGTATCAAGGTAGTTAACAATGCCGAGAATACTGAGGACACAACTGAAAAACGGAGAATGGGCTCAGACAATGCTAGACAGCGCAGCAGAAGTGAGCATAGCTCGCAAAGTCCTTATGAATCATCTGGAGACAGTGGACACGAATGAATATCTTCAAGTGGAAACTGCAGACACCAGAGTTAGCAAACCTCACAAAATATATGAAATAACTTTACGTATAGAAGGGGATAAGACTAGAAAAATAAGGGGACTATTTTGGGATAATCTCTCCAAGGGCTATGACATCCTTCTAGCTGAAAAAGACTGGCCACCAGAGTTTGTCAGGGAGTGCCCTCATGGCGAAGAAATAATTATGCCTGCCTTCTCAAATCATATCCCAATTCATAAAAAATACACACTTGCCAGAAAGTGGGCAGTAGCTCAAGCTCCTGCTTTATATAAAAATCATGTAGGATGGGATGAGGACTCTCCTCCTCACAAAATCCAGTTAAAATCACAACCTACTGCACAAAGACAGTACCCAATTAAGCAAGAAGCTAAAAAACAGGTAAAGGAAATCCTAGATCAATTAGAATACCAGGGGGTGATTGAAACTTGCACCTCACAAATGAACAACCCTTTGTTTCCGGTCTCCAAACCAGACAATTCATATCGTCTAGTTTTGGATTACCGACACCTTAACTCATGTTGCAAAACTTTTGCAGTGCAAAACTCGCATAGTGCTGCACTAATGAATAACATAGTGCGCAAAAAATACAAAACAACATTAGACATCTCTAATGGATTCTTTTGTCAAAACATAGCACCAGAGAGCAGATATTTGTCTGCATTCTCAATAAATGGCACTCAAAAACAATTCTGTCGGTTAGCCCAGGGGTACAAGAATAGCCCAGGGGTATTCTCAGCGAGAGTAACAGAATTACTACAAACATATGATGACGAAGCATTATCTTATGTCGACGACATATACTTAACAGATGATGACTTGGATACTCACTTGAAGAGAGTGAACACCATAATACTTGGGTTCGCAGCAGAGGGTTACAAATTCAACTTTAAAAAATCCAGAATTGCCCATCTAACAGTCCTGTTCTTAGGATACGAATTATCAAGTGAAGGCAAAAGCCTGGCTGACAATTTCCTAGAGAAATGTGCCGTCCTCCAAGCACCTAGAACGCTAAAAAACCTACAGTCAATTCTAGGCTTCCTAAATTTCGGAAGAACATACATCGCAAATTACGCAGAAAGGGTCAAACCCCTTTATGATCTAATAAAACCAGATTTTAAAAGAACCAATTGGACTCAAATACACACAGAAATCTTGAGATCCTTACAAACAGACATGTTAATTAAAACAAAATTAGAAACACGTGATAACACACGCAATCTTGTGATTCGAGTCATCCCAGGAAGATGCGGATTCACATACCTGACCTCTAATGAGGGAGAAAAGGTACCAATTGCATTCAAATCACACTTGTACACAGAAGCTGAAAAGAAATTCAGCATTAAAGAAAACATTGTTCATGCAGTTCAAACCGCAATAGCTAGAGAAAAAGATCAAGCGGACGGTAGACACATCACAGTCAGAACAGCAGAATCAGCCTTTGAGGCACTAACAACACCTTGTACTTTACCAACAACAACATTGAATCCGGAATGGATACAATGGGTGAATTCAATTACAACGGACAAAGTATACTACTACTTTGATCCAGAACTAAAAGAATTGAAAAATCTAGAATATGAAAGAACATTCCCTCTGCCTATCGACATTCTGCCCTTACGACAATACGCTTGTGTAATCTATACAGACGGACATGCTCAACCCTCCGTTTGGGGAGAACAAGCATACAACCCCACATGTGAGATTACAAAAGAAGTGTGGCGCGGAGGTAAACTAAGACCTCTATTAACAAAAACACACTCAGTAGAAACTAATTCAGAACAACAGACTGAAATAATAGCATTGAAAATGGCGCTAGATAATGCGGATCGCGAATTCCCGACACTTATAGTGTCCGATTCATATTACTGCGTCAAATCATATAACAACGATTTGCAGACATGGATTCAAAACGGTTACAAAGATGACACAGATGCAACAATAAAGCAAAAACTGCTTTGGGAACAAATAGCTCTTTTACAAAAAGAACTACCAAAGACTCACGTGACACACTCACTGAGTCATCAGCGTGATGGCGTTCACGTTGCAGGGAATTCATTGGCTGAGACAGCCACAGCGGTAGCAACTAAATCGGCTTCCGTAGCTCGAAAAAAGCGTACAGTGAAGTATATTGACGGTGAAACAGTGCTGGCGGTGAAAACGTCATTAAAAGGCGACTGCTCGGCGCTACCGATCAACTATCCACTCAAATACTCATACATAACTGATGCAAACAATGTTCCTTTTGCTCGAATCCCTGGAGTGGGGGATAGAGCAATTCCAAACATGGAACATAGGTTAGGACTGATAATAGCGGCACACGAAGGGCTTGCTTCTATACATGCTGGCGTCTCAGCCAGAGTATCATTATTAAAACAGAGATACTGGTGGCCACAAATGAGAAGACAAACAAGGAACTATGTTTTAGAATGTGAAATATGTCAAAGAATGAAAGTATCAACGGTGAGACGTCCAGCGCAGACGCCCCTTCTAATCTCGGATAAACCATTAGCCTGTGTTTACCTAGACCACTGTGGTCCCTTACAAAGGGATGGTAACTATAAATACATCTTGGTTGCAGTGGACTCATGCACGAGATTCATATGGATGTGGCCCCAGCGAACGGCTGACGCCAGAACTGTTATAAAAGATTTGCGAGTCTTTATCGGCACATACGCAATTGGCATGCTGCATTCGGACCATGGTCCTGCTTTTAGCTCTAGGGCTTATAAGGAGGCCATGGTCAGCATGGGCGTTACATTGCGGTACTCTTGTCCATTTCACCATGAGGGGAACGGAATTGTTGAAAGAAAAAACCGTGACATAAAGCAATCTATAACGGCAAAGGTATTAGGTTCGGGAGCTGGGTGGGTCAAACATCTAATAAGTGTCCAACGTAGTCTAAATAACTTGGCAAGAAATTCTCTGAAGGGATTCAGTCCGTTCGAATTATTATTTGGAACTAGGATGTTAGTCTTAGATCTCGACAGTCAGACTTCAGTGGTGAAGGAAAAATGCTTTGATATCAAAGATCGTTTGGCTGTTTTGCAGGACTTAAACGAAACAAGAAAAGACCTAAGCAACATAAAGTTGAAACAGCAGCCAACAACCACTGAAGAACCACCACCTGTCCCAGCAAGACCTGTCTGGATTCCAAAAATCGGGGATCTAGTCAGAGAAAAGATCGCGGTAAAGAAGGAATTTGGGCCTTCTTACAGAAAAGCAGTTCCTGTCTTGTCTGTCAACGGGACAAGATCAGTTGTACTACCGCCGCTTGCTGGTAAAAAGGAGAACCGAGTTGTATCCATCGACCTGGTAAAACCACAACATGTGGCCGATAACAAATAGTAGGCCAAGTGGACTCCCGAGAAGTAGTAGAACACCAAGATTTGCTACTAACACAGAGGTTCAATCTAAGAGGCTAATCACATTCGAAACGCCTACAGAACTACAACAAGGACTATGCAACAATGCAATGGAACTTAGACCTCTGAAAACTCAAATAAAAACATTTAGCAGAGACACACCAATCTATAATGAAGTAACAAACGACTATGCAAGAAACAGTAATCCTGAAACAATTGGAACAATAGACAGAACTGCATCCGGCTACTTCATAAACTTCGATGATTCCTCTGAAGGCTTCACTGAATCAAATACACAGCCATCAACAAAAACCTTTAAAGATAAAGTTAAAGTACTTTTGAAACAACTGAAAGAAACATATCTAATTTCTCCATGGATTGAATTTTGGGTGGGTTTTGGTGCATTTATCCTCATACTTTGGCTCATCATGGTACTAACTTTGGGACGCTTCATTGAGGGAAAATATGCTAAAATGGACACAGCAAGTCAGAAAATCAACTTGATCCTCAAACCACACACATCTTCACACGTCGAGAAAAGAGAACTTTCTTCAGTCAACTTCACAGCCAATCCTATACCGGGTGGGGTAGCATGGGACAAAACTGACTACGAAATTTATGGTCCGGTTGAAATCCTGAAATATCCACACCAAATTAAGATCTCATTGAGTGACTTTGTAAAACCAAGCTCATTTGCTGATGATTGGGACTTTGAAAGTATAAATAATATGATGTCTGACTTAGTAATGTCTGCTAAATTTACCAAACATGATTATTTGCAGGGTTCGACAAATTATGATAGTATGTACTGTTATAACCACTATGGTAACCATTTTCTACATAGATCTGCACAACCTAGAAATGTTTTAAATTATAATCAATGGGAACATTGTGCAACCCCTCCAAAAGGAAGCTCAAGAACAGTTTATGACAAATATTCATACTTTTCAGGTTTCAACACAAGTAATGCTGAAACATTTTATTTCAAATTGTCAAATAAGCAAGGGACAAAGACCATGATAACAAACACGAAATTGATATATTCAGACTCATTCTTTGAACAAATGAATACTTTTAGTTTTGATTATTGGGACAAAAATGTTGAAGTAAAAAGTGTTTGGGGTACAAAAGAATGGCAAGTACAGGGTATAGAATCCTTGTTTAGAGCCTGCATGATCCCAGAACAAATTATATTTTTAAATGACACTGTTCAACAAACCACCTGTCTTGGCTTAGCCAAAACAAAAGACTTAAATAAACCGTCTATTCCAAAACCAACAATGAACAGCAATAGCTCCACAGATGAAGAGATAGACGTAAATTATGTATTAAACCAAAACAGAACACATCCTGATTGGAAACAGTGGTTGATCTGGCCCACAGATACTAATAACTGTCAAAACAGATTCCTAAACAAAACACAGGGGTTCAAAATGACCAGGCCAGACCCTAGATATTCCCAAAGACAACACCCAGGAATAATAACCACCTACAGTGTGGGAAAATTATGCCTTCAGTGGCTACAGACTTCCACACTGGCAGAAATTAAGCAACACCTAACTTTACTTACTGATGGTGCTGACTTGCGTGATTTTATTATGGGACCGCGCAAACAGCGTCAGAAACGTTTCATAGCAGCCTCTGTATATGCAGCATACAACGAGGCCTGGAAGGTGACTCAAATTGAGACGGCAGAAAGTATACGGGAAATTGACCGTATTAATTTGGAAAAATCACTTTCTGTAGTGGACAATGGGTTAATGACTCTGTCCTCCAGAATTTTTTCTTTGGACAGCATTGTGTCTTCAGCAATCGACATAATATCGCAAGACTTACTGTTGTTACAACACGGTCAGTCTCAATTGCGTTCTATTGTACAGCTTGGCTGGACGTTACAAAACCTGCGTTCAGGCTATGTGCCTTGGCGTTTAATCAACACAACGTCACTATTCAATATCTTTAACCTTACTGATAAACAAATCAGTATGACCCAGAAGGGTGCTGATTATACAATCCTGAGCATTGAGAAACTCGAGAGATTACCAGTGACAATGTCAGAACGACCTGTCAGTGAATGGATAATACATGGGATAATTAATATTCCAATATCAACCTTCAGGTTTCAATACTGCCAAAAATATATACAGGCTGGCATGTACGAAAAATTGGGAAAGGGGTACATTAAAACAACATGGAACTTGCCCTATTCACATGCATGTGTCAGTAATAAAGGCCAGAAAGTGTTTCTTAGTGGCAATAATTGTGCAATGTCACTGAGCGGTACACTTCTGTGTAATGGAATTAGTTTGCATGGAGCCTGTGAAGGGAACTCAAATAACCTTTCATGTCACCAGCTAGGCGCACCTGCAACAGAGATAGAACCATTCTTTCAAAGACTCTATAATGGGAGTTACATTCTAATTGTAGATCGCAGATGCTGTAGTCTTATGCCCGGGACTCCTTATCTCGTAACTACGACTGCAATGGTCAAGTGCTGTGGACGCTTATTGTTCCCCAGCTCCCTTCCAGACAGGGAGGCAAGGGCATGGCCCAACTTGAAAATTACTTCTATTCGAATAGATACTTTAAGCAGAATGAAAACAGTGCTTCTTCAGACGCCGACCAGACTCACGTAATCAAAAGAAACGTATGATCTCCTAGTCGCAAGGACGACTGCAGAGATTCACTCCTTATTATCAACTAATTCCCCCATACATTTCGCAGAAATCCTAAATGAAATCTTAAATATTTCTGATACCAGTGGAGTCTCAAAAGTATTTAAGACAGTATTTTCGATGGCATTAACACCATTCAAAGCCATACTGGGTATTTTTCCAGATTTCGTCCATTCGATTTTTGTTGGACTTCCCCTCATTTTGGGACTAATTGCAGGAATCCTATTCTTAGTCCTTATATTTCGTTATGGCAAACCAGGTCACATACAAAACACCTGCGACAAGGGAAGAAACAATCCTAGCCATTGGATACCGGGACCGGATATCAAAAATCCTGGGACTATCCCGGCTTAGAGACCTGAACATGACTTGGTTTCTTTCATTTCGACCAATGTGGCATCGATGTGTTTTACCTGTATTAAGGTGCTTGCTATGCGGAGAAGAATGCGTGTTAGACACCTGTCTGACTCTACAATCAGATGCGCCAATGGATGCAGAAACATTGTTGAGTCCAATAAAGGCTCATACTTTGTGCTGCCCTCAACGGCTACCAATCCTGATGACGGCATTCGTGGAAGCTTCACCACTACGATTAAGGGGTAGTGAAGTTCAAGATGAAAGCAGCATTGATCAGGTACGACCTTCTGTCAGCAATACTAATCAAAACGTCAATGGAGACAATCATGCGCACGAATGCATGGTTACATCTTTTTCCGAGTTAGTGGAACTCTCCCAGGAAGCTGTTGACAACTTTTTCGAGAGTCTAAATGATATGATGTTCTCACCAGAGCAGAAATAGAGACTTTTGAGCAAGCTCGCACACGGCGTTCCCTGAATTTGGCCTTCAACTAGAATAGCAAAATACCATGAACAATTTTCCTTCAGAAGCCCCAAAATATTTTAACGAATTTTTCGGGACATTTATTTTCTGCTTAAAGTAAGAACTATTCTTAGAGAACTAAGATTTCTATTTTTAGATACTTTATAGACATTAGCTGCCCGCTGGTATGTTCATAATTATTTTATTCTGTGATGGAATGGTCTCGAAACTTTTTTCTGTATTAAGAGCCATTTCATGTGTAAATTCTCATATACAAATTAGTGATAATGTATAGATATGCGTGATTATTTTAGCATTATTCTACAGCTTGAGTGCATATATTACATGTGAATGTTTTTTCCGTATATTTGATAAATTCGAAATGCATTTATGTATTTTGGGGTGGTAAGGTATACACGATACTCTACAGTATGTTTTACTATGCATAGATTCGTAAATATGTCCATAGTTAGCGTGGAGTGGGTGTGATGTATTCCTATAGGTTCTGTATCAATCCCCCTATTCCTGACCCTATTCTGGTTAACAAGTTAACTAGCAGCCATCCCATGAGGCAGAAAACCCCCATGATGCAGGAACCGTTATCTGATAAAGCCACACTACGGCACAGGAACGTGTTATCTGATTAGGTCATAACGCTTGCCATCTAATTAGACAAGCGATATTCCTCCAGCCCCTGATAAGGCATACGGAGTTCTCAAAACAAATCAAACCTATGACAGACCTGGGAAAAACCCTGCGGCCATTGTTTTGATTTCACCGAGAACTTCAGCAAAAGAATGTGCTAACGACCAGGTCGTATGACATCCTTATTGACGTATCTATGTCCATCCTTACGTCAATCTCGGCACCTTAAAGGTATAAATATTACCGATATTGCCCTATGCAAACACACGCGGTGGTGACGAGATCGGAGCAGCCAGACTTGCCGAAGCCCAGAGCAGAGCAGACCCCGCTGGCGCAGCCCCGCCTTTCCTGACGCGCTGAGAACGAGACGCTGCTTTCTCCTGCCGAGAAATCCAGCTCCGGCGCTTCCGGGTAGCCCTCGCAGGCAGCCTGGAATATAGAGACCAGAGACGAGAGATACCATCCCTCATTCATACTAGATTCCAGGTACAGAACTGAATAACCCCTTGCAGAGAATTCTTTAGTCAGTCACTTGGCAAAACAAACTTAACTTAAACTGTAACTTTCTATTCCCGCCCACGTATTAGGCTTAGGTCAGGTACACGGGGTAGGCGTAGTTAGAAACACCAGTTGAGTACGATTAGTCAAATGTAAATGTGTATGTATTCATTTTATTCATTTTAAACCTTCATATGGCTTAGAAACCATATCAATGTTTTTACAGTATTATTTTATACTTCTGCTTTTATTGTATGCACTTTACTTAACCATAAGTATTGCAATAATATCGATCCATTTCTCTTGTATGAGAAAAGAGACTGATCAATAAATAACATCTTTTATTGAACACGCCCGTCTCTTCCTTTTCTCTACAATCTGGTGAGACTAAGAATGCACGTACTGACTGAGTAAAATAAGTCGTCTTTTGTTTTCACACGACTCTAGAGATACACTCTTGATTAGGGGAGAGCAAAGTTGTCATGTTCTATGGTTGTCAGAAACTAAATCCCTTCTTGTCTATCCAGGGAGGTTCAACTCCTCCTTGCCTATTCGAGAAAGTTTCTAGTGAACTCTGAGCTAGCTGGCAAAACCCAAAACTTTAAGTCTAATATCGACAGTAGTAGACCTAGTTAACGTCTGGTCTAGGCCTATACTATTGAAGGTATTATTCCAATGCGCAGAGCCTATTGGGATAATAGGAACTACACTACACATGGTTAAGACAATGCGCTGTCTAGTTGCCCAGCGGAGGCACAGGAAAGGGAAGACCAGAAGAGGAAGGACTATCGGGAGAGGACACAGTGAGGTAAGTGGGGCTGGGGCTTAGTCTTGGGGGTGGAGTGATAGTTTTTTGGAGTGGGGAGGTTTTAGGACTCAGGTAGTTTTTATGGTGGGGCCAGTTTTTAGGGCTAAGGCGGGGGAAAGGGACAGTTTACAGGGCAGGGAGCAGGTTTGGGGTAGTCTAGGGATGTAGGGAAAGTTTTTAGAGGTCAGGGTTGGGGCCCTGTGGTCGGGATATTTTATGGAGTGTAGGCTTAATTTTTAGGTCCCAGGGCCGGTGGAAAATGGACCGTTTCCAGGGCAGAAAGCAGGGTCGGGCAGGGATGTAGGGGATAGTTTTTAGGGCTCTGAGCACGGGGGCTGGGGTAGGGGTTGTTTTTGGGGCATGGGCTTAATTTTTAGATCTCAGAGCAGGGCCAAAAGGGACAAATTACAGGGCAGGGATATGATCTTTTGCCCACATGCCCCTTTACCCATTATGTCTTTACCACAAAATTACTTGGTAAAGGCATACGTGCTAAAGATGCAGCCGTGGTAGAGACCGTGTGGTGCAGGTATGCATTGTTCAGCCATGCGTTGTACGATCGTACAACCGAGGAAGAGATCCTGATGTGTTGGGGGAGGTCGTTCCAGGATTTGACGCTTGGTAGGAGAATGATCGATCTCCTGCTCTGTTTCTGTGGATGCAGATTGTGTGTATGAGTGAGAGTGATGCTGAGTGATGCTGAACGACGTTGTCTGGTGGTTTAGTGGAAGTGCAGTCAGTAATTGTGGTATGTGGGCCCCGTGCTGTGTAGTGACAACTGGCAGAGCTTCTGTCACACATCCAGTCAAGTAATCCTTTAAACATGGGTCAGGTCTACTGCTGCAGAGGGTATGTCTGCCTTTTTACGTGAGGCCAACTACTGCAGAGGGTATCTTTGCACTTGTAGTGCCAGCTCGACTTGGCATGAAAAAGCCCTATGCCAATTCTTAAACCCACCTTTTAGTACACATAATTCACCTTTGTAGGTATACTATAATGCACAGTGGTCTGTGTTCAAACTTAAGAGATGTCCTTTTCAGTTTCACTAAGCGATTCATTCACTTAGAGACCCATATGCTTAGTACTACATAGAGTATACCACCCATATTTCAAGTGACATACATGTTCAGAAAAGCATAGAGTCTCTGTCTCATGCAGTCAGACAGTGCAGAGGCACTTATGCATTCACTTACATGCTCGGATACTAGTTATGTTTGCAGCAGTAGCAAAGGTAGTTGCAGAAACACTTACATACCTCTGTATTCACCAACACAGGCACTGAGCTATTTGTTCAGCCACTTACATGCAGATTTAGTGAGTTATAAAGTTAGTTAAACAGACAGTCATGTACTGGGGCACTTACTTAAATATCTGATGGCATTCCTACAGGAGTACTCCTCCGATTACTTAGATATTTAGCAGAATCACTGATTACAGCACAGCCAAACCCAACCAGGATGCATGAATCAGACCGCAATGGGCCAGACATCGGGTTTGCCGAATATACTAGGCTCTACAGTGATTCACTGATTATGAACCAACATCTAAAGGCAAAACAAAGGGCAATCTCAACTCCCCATATTTCAGATTCCATCCCGGCACCAAGAAAGGCCAAGCACTGGGGGGCTTCTCCTCCAATAACACTGAGTCCAATGGAGAATGCCCTCGCACCCACGGGGGAGGTAACCGGCAGAGCTATCACCCGTCAGTTATCTGGCCCAGTGATACCATTTAGCCCGGAGATACAAGTGCTTATAGGCATTTCGAAAATCAAGAAAGAAAGTAGGAAATCATCAGAGGAAGGAGGAAACATCCCTGCCCACGAAGTTTTGAGCTGGCATCTCAAGCCCCCAAGCCACTGAAGTCCTCCCTTCACCGCCAAGACACATCAAGAAGGGGCAGGAAGCACAGGAGAAGGCATGGTGGCAAAAAACAATGGAGAAGAGGGGGGTAATGTAAGAGCACAGGAACAAAATCATTAGTGAAAGCCCGAAACTCATACCTCAAGCTAGCTCTCTGAAAACTTTTTCAGCAACATACGAAATGTCAACTGGACAACAAACCAGTGAGGCACGGCCAAAAGATATTATTAAAAAAAGGTGCTCTTTGGTGAGCTAGTGCTTGGACTTCTAGAGCAGCACATGCTTCACTTATAATCAAGAACCCCTAGCAACCAGTGGGAAAGACAGAACAGCAAACATCAGTAACACATGGTGGCAATCGTAAACATCAATAAAACCCTGAACCTAATGGGCAATGCGGCACTCTTACATGCAGATAAGTTAGAAGTACAAATCTCCATACTGCAATTGATTGTCACCTTAATCACAAGAATAGATGGCAAACTAGACACCCTAAATAACTTGATAATCAGAGCCCAAGACTCAGTCCAAGTGGAGCTAAAACAAGATGTTTGCGCCTCTGGGCCAATAATAGAAAAACGATCAATTCTCCCAGCACTGATGACATCCTTGATCGATGACGTGAAACAGTCAACCATCTCCCAGGGCACCAATGAAGGCCTGACTGAGCACCAAACTCAGGAGCACAAACCCCCCCCAAGAAGGCCACTATTCCAGCAGGCGATCAAACCCAGGGAGATAATGACGGAGCCCTCAAAAAACGGGGGAGGCAATGGCACCCACGGATGCTCTACTCAGTAACTATCACTCAAGGTAAAATGATCCAACAAGATAAGCAATGCCTCAAATCCACTGTGTCCAGGGCAGAGGATGCCTTAACCGCAAAAAAAGGTCAAATCAATAACTTGGGCCACAGGAAAATGTGAGGTCTTCCATGTCAACAATAAATAAGAAAAGATAAAAAAAATATACATAAAGGCAATAATATTAATAGGAGATTCACTCTTATTCAATGGCTACGCTCACACTCAGAAGAGAAACATGGGAAAGCAGAACTGCACACTTTAAATGATAAAGGGAGCAGAAAATCTAGTCAAGTGACGAACGTTGGCATCCAGGGGCCCACCAAATGAAAACAAAAGAAGGTCTCTGAGGAAGTCTAGCAGGCCATATTAACACCTAATGAAGCCTTGGGTCCAGAAGAAGCTAGTGACCTATTCCGGCTGCTGGGAAAAGATCCTCCAACCCTCATAACCCACACACATGTGAATATTCAGTTAATGCAGATGGAGGAAAGGATGCCGCCATCCCCCTTAATTCCTCAGTAGGGTCGCAAACAACACAAATAATAGCAACGCCAAGAGATCCGAGAGAGGATTGCTTTTGGGGATACCCAGGTGAGCCATCTAACCATCTTCCACTGCAAATAGGCCCATTAGCAAAATGGGAGGGCTTCCACAGACATGTTAGTGTCCCGGAGGGAAAGAAAATATCCCTAAGATGTCAGCATCACCCCACCTAGACCAGGAAATCAGAAGAAATCTATCCAGCGAGAGCGCAACCAGGAAGATGCACTCCCCAAGAAGTGATAAAACCAGGCCCGCACAGATCAAATAATAATCCTCTACCCAGAATATGAGTCAAGGGGAACAGTGGACATCCTCAGAAAACGTCCTGAAAATATGTGTGAACATACCAGGCTTGGAGCAAAACCGCTCTGGTGATATAGAAGGAGTTGCCTTCCTTCAACCATGGAATGGTGTGATCAACGAGCACACAGAAATAATTTTCAATAGACCAAACCTCATCAATGCTCTAAGGAAAAGCAAAAAGCAGCTTAAGCAATGGGGCATAAAACTGGTTGATCCCATGGTAAGGAAATACCCCACCTGCTTCCTGGAGCAGGACACAGGTATAAATAAAAGGCCCATCCATGAGCACAACCCAAAAAATAGGAACATGCCTACTAATGGCTCAGTTTTAAGGGGCACATCTGGGTGAACTTGTCCCTTAGAGACAATGGAATAACCATAAATAATAACAGACAGCAGATCCAGCGAAGGCCAACAATGCACAGCCCAACACCCTAAACCAACAAACTGGACATGGCTCTCAAGCACATTAAATCCCCGCTCCTAGCTTAGGGCCCCAAACAGCTATAATCAATCCCAGGGACCGCACTTGAAAATACGCTCATGGAACATAAGAGGGATAAGTGAGTCAGCAGTCAAGAATAAAACCATCAAAGAGCTGCAGAAAGATGACATCATTGCCGTTCAAGAAACCTGGCCAATACATTCCTCTCTCTGGCCGGACTTCACATCATACGAATCCCCTGCAAAGGCCCCACAACGTGGGGAGCATTCCTCTGGCGGGGTATCAATTTGTGTCAAAAACAACTTAATGGTATCAACCAAGATACTAAAAGCAGGAAAGGTGGATTATATCATCCTGAAAATAATTCTGACAAGCGGCGGGCGAACAAGGGCAAGGCTATCTCTCATTGTAGGCAGCATTTACTTACATCTCACCAGGCTAAAAAAGGAAATTAATAATTAAACAAGAACAATCCTACTACCTGTGTAAAAGGGGAAGGGGAGGGGGGGGAAACACTCAGTGTTGTGTAAAATACCCCTCACACACCAACAGGCCCCTTGGTGTCATGCTTCATCATCGGGGTCTTCGCACCCCGCTGAAGGGATGCGGCACGCTTCGACCTGTGACTACACGGGAGCGTTGACAAATCAGACTATGTGTGGTGTGTGTTGAGTGCAAGTGAAGGGTTTGGATGTGAGTGGGAGGTGTAGTGATGAGTTAAAAAGTACCTGGCTAGTGGGTGAAGTAAAACATTTTTTATTAAATACCCCTAGCTGGTGCTGTTAAAAGATGTGCAAAGGAACGAGGTTGTTTGTCTTAATTAGGGACAGAACCTCTGGTGTGCGTCGACATGTTTCGGTACGGGTGTACCTTCTTCAGGACGGGGCACAACTCCCAACCCTACTCACGTTTTTCTAAAGAAAATGGGTTTCAATTTATTTTTAAATTTATTTTTTTTAAAAAATGATTGCACTCATTAAAGGTGGCTATAATGTGCCTACAGCGGTTATCTGGTACATGTATTTACATGTCCTGAAAAAAGAAAAAACCATTAGGTTTGGTTACCATCTAGGGTTGGCTCAGACAGGTGCAGTCACCTGGAGCCCCAAACAGTTCATTAAACCTGTAAAGGGAAAAAATGACATACAACACATAACACATACAGACATATAAGACACACTTAGGGTTTTTGTTTTTTTGTTTTGTGAACATACTTGTGGTCTTGGTTGGCTATTACCTCATGAGCAAAACTCTGGCATCAAGGTAGGTAGGTGGATCCACAATCTATAAGAATAGAGGAGTGGATTCAGTGTTTGTCGTTTTTACTCACTTTTCAACTCCTACAGAGGCCCGATATTGTATTAGAGAAATACTCACGAAATCCGCCTATATTGGCCTCCTTCTACCACCTTGTGCTGCTCCGCCGTGAATGGATTGCGGATGAGCTAGGCGGTATAAATAAGGGGTTAAGGCGTGTTATTATTGGTTAATAGGCGGAAACGGTAAATGACCATGTATGGGCGATACCTGTGCGGCCCTCCCCCTCCATGTATGTGGTCGGGTCACATGTAGCGTGTACACCTCTGTTATTCGTTTATTGCCGGGTTCTGGTAAGTCCAAATAAGGACTTTCCGTTCATTATCCACTTACTGGCTGCCCCGTGGCTTGCGCTGATCAGTAGCCCAGGGGAGCAATAGTATTGCAAACCCTTGAGAAATATGACGAAGAATGCCAACGTCTTCTGTCCGACGAACGGAACTATAACATTTTGGAAAGTGATCCAACAGAACGACTTCGAGCAAGGATTGGAGGTATGGTGGAGGAAGGACTAGCCCATGACTGGATCAGTAAGAAGGAAGCTGAAGGAAGCTGACTTCCTGCAACAACCCACCCCTAGGATACCATACTTTTATTGTATCCCTAAGATACATAAGGATATCGACAACCCACCCGGAAGACCAATAGTGTCTGGGATTGGGTCTATCCTGGAGCCTCTATCGAAATTCTCAGACGCCTTTCTTAGACCGATGGTACAAGCAACAAAAACGTACCTGAAGGACACCAAATCGGTCCTACAACTACTGGAAGCCACAACTTTTGATCCAACCACACAGCTCTTGGTAAGCCTCGACGTGGAGAGCCTGTATACAAGCCTGCCCCATGAAGAGACACTAGAGATCATTGAAGAGGTACTCTTCAGCCACACTTGGAAATACCAAACACCAAGAAACCTGGTCCTAGAGTGTATCACCATGGCCCTGAAAGACAATTTTTTTCAGTACAAGGAGACACTATATCTACAATCCCATGGAACAAGTATGGGAAGCACTTTTGCCCCAAGCTTAGCAGGACTATATGTCTACCACTTAGAGGAACAAAAGATCCTACATGAAAGCAACCCTTACCGTTTACAGATTGGCACCTGGAGACGGTACATTGATGACATTTTTATCATCTGGAACGGCGATGTCAACAGCGCCTTGAATTTTGTAACCTGGCTAAATAACCAGAACGAATATCTAAAGTTCACCAGTACCGTCTCAAACACATCGATGGTCTTCCTAGATCTGAACATTTACAGCGAGGACGGGAGGCTGAAAAGCACCACCCACTTCAAACCAACGTCCAGGAATTGCCTGCTACGCTACGATAGTTTCCATCCCAGACACCTAAGGGAGAATCTGCCCTATGGGCAATTCCTGAGACTGCGGAGGAACTGCACAGAACTGAGTGAATTCAACCGACAAGCGAAAGACTTGAGATCTAAACTCATCCAGAGGCAGTATCCCACCAGAACCATCGAGAAAGCGATGAAGCGTGCAAAAAACAATCACAGGGAGGCACTTATACAAGAAAATCCCCATGAAAAAGAAAAAAATAAAAGACCAATCTGTGTGACAACCTACTCCACCATATCAAACCAAGTGTCAAAGGTCATCGATAAACATTGGGGTATTTTGAACTGTGGAGGTCTAAGCTTTGAGAAACCGATGCATGCTCATCGGAGGGGCAAAAACATAAAGGACATAGTGGTCCACACTAGACCACAGAAAAACAAGACGGCGAGACACAATGTTACTGGCATACAGGGTCACTTCCCATGTGGCGATTGCAGCAGTTGCCACCAAACCCAGAAGAGTAAAAATCTAACCTTCAGAAATGGCACGAGATGGGAACAACGCCAATTCTCAAACTGCAATACAAAGAACGTGATCTACTTAATAAACTGCCCATGTGGACTAGAGTATGTGGGCATGACCACTCGACCCGTCAAGATAAGGATAGGGGAACACAAAAGTAACATACGCTGTAAGAAAACAACAACCAAGATGGCAGCACATTTCCTGTCGTACCAGCACTGCATCAACGATCTACGGTGGACCGTCATCGAAAGACTACCGTCGGAGACAGGCCTGTTCCAAAAGGAACAACGCTGGGTGTTCCGTCTGGCAACTCATATCACGGGACTCAATGACGACATACCGTGGAGCCAAGTCTCCAAATAACCCCCACAACAAAAGAGGACCAATTAGTGGACGCCTAAGAACCCTCCCCACTGACCGATCAACGTTAAACCGGTGGGCCACCACATGTAGCACTCTCTGTACCGTTATCATATCGTTTAAGTTTGGAATATATATACACAGAATGCTTATAAATTACAAGCAGACACGGTTTCTGCTAACTGAAACGAATGTTTTAATTATTTGCCATATTCAGTGACCAGGTGCACCAGGAGTAAGGATATACTTCGGCTGAATGAACACAAATCTTCCTCAGTGACTAGCGCCGATTTCCTAACTCCACCGCGCACACTCAGTCGACATTCGGTTCGTGCGCATGCGCGAGAGAGCACCGGAGAACCGGCCAGTGCGCATGCGCGAAGGGAAGACAACTACGCGGCAGAGGCATCACATGGGCTACTGATCAGCGCAAGCCACGGGGCAGCCAGTAAGTGGATAATGAACGGAAAGTCCTTATTTGGACTTACCAGAACCCGGCAATAAACGAATAACAGAGGTGTACACGCTACATGTGACCCGACCACATACATGGAGGGGGAGGGCCGCACAGGTATCGCCCATACATGGTCATTTACCGTTTCCGCCTATTAACCAATAATAACACGCCTTAACCCCTTATTTATACCGCCTAGCTCATCCGCAATCCATTCACGGCGGAGCAGCACAAGGTGGTAGAAGGAGGCCAATATAGGCGGATTTCGTGAGTATTTCTCTAATACAATATCGGGCCTCTGTAGGAGTTGAAAAGTGAGTAAAAACGACAAACACTGAATCCACTCCTCTATTCTTATAGATTGTGGATCCACCTACCTACCTTGATGCCAGAGTTTTGCTCATGAGGTAATAGCCAACCAAGACCACAAGTATGTTCACAAAACAAAAAAACAAAAACCCTAAGTGTGTCTTATATGTCTGTATGTGTTATGTGTTGTATGTCATTTTTTCCCTTTACAGGTTTAATGAACTGTTTGGGGCTCCAGGTGACTGCACCTGTCTGAGCCAACCCTAGATGGTAACCAAACCTAATGGTTTTTTCTTTTTTCAGGACATGTAAATACATGTACCAGATATCCGCTGTAGGCACATTATAGCCACCTTTAATGAGTGCAATCATTTTTAAAAAAAAATAAATTTAAAAATAAATTGAAACCCATTTTCTTTAGAAAAACGTGAGTAGGGTTGGGAGTTGTGCCCCGTCCTGAAGAAGGTACACCCGTACCGAAACATGTCGACGCACACCAGAGGTTCTGTCCCTAATTAAGACAAACAACCTCGTTCCTTTGCACATCTTTTAACAGCACCAGCTAGGGGTATTTAATAAAAAAAAATTTACTTCACCCACTAGCCAGGTACTTTTTAACTCATCACTACACCTCCCACTCACATCCAAACCCTTCACTTGCACTCAACACACACCACACATAGTCTGATTTGTCAACGCTCCCGTGTAGTCACAGGTCGAAGCGTGCCGCATCCCTTCAGCGGGGTGCGAAGACCCCGATGATGAAGCATGACACCAAGGGGCCTGTTGGTGTGTGAGGGGTATTTTACACAACACTGAGTGTTTCCCCCCCTCCCCTTCCCCTTTTACACAGGTAGTAGGATTCTTCTTGTTTAATTATTAGTGCCCGTGGAGTAGGAATCCTACTTTATACTCTACCTCCCTTCGTTGTTAAGTATAAAAAAGGAAATTACCCTCACGTCTCTGCTCCAAATTCTCCAGGATCTCAGTGTTTAGAACCTGAATGACATGTGGATAATCATGAGCGACTTCAATACCAACTTAATGCAAGATGACATAAACAACAGCCTAATAGGCCCACAAGACGAGATTTTGGGATATCCAACCAATTAAAGCCAATACCAAAGAACGGACAAGCTACGCAAATCACTTGCAGCACAATTAAATCAACTGGGCCTCTACGTTATAAATGGCAGACATTCCAGCAACTTACACGCACTCTTCCTCTTTCAGAATGCCTAGCCTGGACTACATGTGGGTGTCTCTGGCCCATTTCTAAAGCATAGGCAAATTTTAAGTTTTTACAACATAAGCCAGTGACCACGCCCTCCTCAGCTGTGAATCCCAAAAATGATGCCCCTGCTACCCTAAAGTTGTCCATATTGGAAAGCAAAATAAACTGGTACCCATCAATAGTGTCTCAAGATCGAGGCTCTGGTCACAACTGAGCACCTGGGGAAATCCTCCCAATCTGTTTAAAGCCATCATTACTCCTTGTTCAGACACGTGGGACAAAATGAAAGTCAGCACAGGATGGGCCAACTCAGCAAAAATCTAGACAGATAAAGGATTAAAACAAAGATGCATTCTGGCACCATTACTGTTCAATCTGTGTATGGCAGACCTGTCAATCTACCTAGATACCACAGGACCTTTCCACCAGAAATGGCAGGCACCAAAATATAATTGATACAATATCCAGATGACACTGTGCTCCTCGACCTGACATCTATAGGGTTACAACGCCTCCTCAGTGCACTAGCAGCCTGCTGCCAAAGCAGTAGCCTGAAGATAAACACAACAAAAACAAAAGTCCTGATAATGTCATCAAAAATGGAAAAAGAGGCCCTGGTCCATTGAGGGGAATCCTGCAGAAGTTGTTGAAGTGTAAAATATCGTGGAGTATGGCTGGACCACAGGGGCCACATTTCGGCCCTCATACAGGCGCAACAGGCAGCAGTCAACTATATAGAAAGGGGCTTCCAGAAATTACGGAAGTCATTGGTGAACCCTGACCTAAGACCACTGCTAAGGTTGATAGGCAGTAAATTACTCCCAACATTAACACAGCACAATCACCTTCAGAGAAAGAATGGCAAACTGGCTCGACAGGGCTCAATCAATGTGCTATTGAAGAGTGTTTTCCCTTCCCAATTGCACAGCACATGCTCAAATACGAGAGGAGTTTGTACTAGGCACTTAAAGACATATTTTTAATATACTGCACGAAAGCTAAATAAGCTGATGAAAATGCGCTAAAAAGCATAATCTGTGAAATAATAAAGAATCTCTAGACTAATTAGCATAAATATCTCAGCTGTGCATTGGATTAATTAGTGGCACGAGAGATTTGGTCTAGTAGCTTTCCAAAATCAATAGGTTCCAGACTAATAACTAAGCAAGCAAAAGTTATCTCCAGGGAGCAGGACATTCAGACAATTAAGAATCATTAACTCATAGCCTTTGCATATGTGAAAAGCTGCTTCATCTCAGGATTTTTTGGCTGCGTGCAATATGGCGCGCCCTAAACGTTAGAACTTGTTGTGCAGTGGTCGAATCATGCCTGAAAGGTGAATCGTCCCAGCTAGAAGCTCAATTCCTGATGCTCATGAGTGCAGCACTGGCATCACGATCAGGAGAATCTGACATTACACCATAATAGACTGCCAAAGACCCCCAATTTCACAAACAGCCCAACAACTTTCCTTCCGTTTAACCCCAGTGTCACTGAACAACTAAGTGTGATCAAAAAGTGCCCTGGTGTTCTTCGTGATGCTTCTTAACAACAGAGTCCCCTTGGCCCCATTAAATCTCACGAGACACCACTTCTGAAAAATGTTGTTTAGTTAAAGGATCTGCTACTAAGAACCTTTTTAGTGACTGTATTTTATCCAGTTTTGCCATGTCACACTCCGGGTGACCTGGGGACCATGATCGTAATATATCAGAAGCAACAAGTGCACTTTAGCAGCTTTATGCACTTTAATGCTTGCAGTTTAGTTTAATATATTATTGAACGGCATACTAACAGTTTTAATCATATTTTTCTGAATTTCAGCAATTTTTAGCCATCCTCTGATGTTTTTTGTGAAGCTTCTTAACATCAGCATCACCTTGGCCCCATCGAAATCCAACAAGATGACACCGCTGGAAAATATTGTTTAGTTAAATGATCTGCTGCTCAGAAACTCTTTACTAGCTGTATTTTAACCAGGGCTTTACCATGTCATGTTGTGGGAGGCCTGGGGACTATGCTTGAAATCCATCTAGCGGCAACAAGTGCACTTTAGTTGCTCTATGCACTTTAACACTTGTACTTTAGATTAATGTATTATTGAAAGGCATAGTGACCATTATAATAATATTTTTCTGAATTTTAGTAATTTTTACCTGCAGTCCATTGTTGATGTTCTCATAGTCCATGTAACTTTCAATACATGAATGAACTCATGGTTGTATTGTAATGATTTTCAATAATTGTACAATAAAGAATGGATCCATCTATCAAGATATGCAGCCAAGTACTGATACAATCTAGTCACACATCCAGTCAAGTAGTCCTTTAACCCATTGGCCGCGGGGGTAATTCCCCCACTGTGCTAGGGGGCGGCAGGGTGGGGGGGGCACACAGCGACCCCCTGCTCGTGACGAACTCAGCTCGTCATGAGCCACGGTGGCCGTGTGCTCATGACGAGCTGAGCTCGTCACGGCCACACCTGTTTCTTCAGAACATTCCGCACAGCGGGGTAATTAGCCCTGCGTGCGAGCGTTCTGACCGTTATGACGAGCTCAGCTCGTCATGAGCATGGGAGGGGTTAAACATGGGTCAGTCCTACTACTGCAGAGGGTATCTCTACATTTTTAGATGGTTCAGTCCTACTACTATAGAGGATATTTCTGTGTTTTTAGATAAGGCTGCAAAAGGTATCTGTGCTCTTTTAATGCCAGCTCGACTTGGAATGAAAAAGCCCATTTGTCATGAGTGATGTAATATGTGAGGTTATAAGCAATGAGCCTAACTATAACGTCCCTGTAACCTTTGGTTTTTTCAGTTAATTTCTAAGGCCTTTTTTAATCTATTTCTTAACTATAATGTCCCTGTAACCTTTTTTTTTTCTGTGGTTTTCTAAGGTTTTTTAACTTCCATTTCCTAACTATAATGGTCCTGTAACCTTTGGTTGTTTCAGCTAATATATATATTCTCTGAATTATATATATACATATATATATGATTGAAGAAGGCTTCTGTGACAACCGAACCGCGTCTCTCGGTGTTGGGTCGGAGAAGGCTCAATTAAAATAAAAGAGCCTTTACCTGAATAGCCCTCGTGTGCATGTTCTTTTCCCTTAAGTGGAGCAGAGGTATATATATATATATATATATATATATATATATATATACATACATACTGGCGGTCGCCAGTAGGTAGTTATAGTTAGGACCTAGTTTCCATAGGAAATCCGCAACATTCTATTGGGAATAACTTTGGTGGCGGTGGACGAATCTTTGCGAATTTCTCAAAGAAGATGGCCCGCTCCGCTCCGCTCCTTCCCTGAAAGTTTGGGGGGGATTCGTCAAGTGGGGGCTGAGATAAAAGGGGGGGTCCCAAAACGTGTTTTCCCCATGTTATTTTCCATAGTACGATTAGACACGGTTACAGCCCGAACGGCTGAATGGAATTATAAGAAATTTGGCAAAAAGGTAGAGTCCGGCTCGCAGATTGCGCTTTTCTTTAAATGGTGTAAATCCCTCCAGTAGTTGCTGAGAAAATTTAAGTTGAAATCAATTATATATCTATAAGTGCGCACACCCCTGTGCGCGAGCAGAATTCTGATTTGCTGTTTGACGTCTGTCAACATTCGATTCGGAGGAAATCAGGAAGTGTTGACCGCCATTTTGTCAGTGCGAGTCAACATATTGTAGAGAACAAAGGAGCAGAACATGGAAAGGGGACAAGGTAGAGACTCCCTGACCCCCTAGGTTTTCTCAGGGGGTCCATTAAGGACCCGCAACGCCAACTTTTTTTTACAAAATCGCGAGGTGCGCGCACCTTGCGCGCACCTTGATTTACAAGACTGTGAAAAACTATAGTGGAGATCTTGGAAAGGGGGCAAGGTAGAGACTCCCTGACCCCCTAGGTTTTCTCAGGGTCCATTAAGGACCCCCAAAGCTAAAAAGAAACATTTTTTATTTTCTAAAAAAGTTGCGGGCTGCGCGCACCCGAACGCGCACCACTATTTACAAGACTGTGAAAAACTATAGCGGAGATCGTGGAAAGGGGGCAGGGTGGAGACTCCCTGACCCCCTAGGTTTTCTCAGGGGGTCCATTAAGGACCCCGACCCCCAAAGCCAAAAAGAAACATTTTTTTTGTTTTCTCCTCGCAAAAAAGTTGCGAGGTGCGTGCACGGGGCGTGCACGGCGACAAAAAAAGATTAAAAAATGGAGTTAAATTACAAGTTTGAGTGTTTAGATGTTAGTTGGCTCTAAAAATAGCCGTTGTGTTAATTGGGTGTTTTTTTGTACCTACAAGTAAGTACCGATGCAGAGTCTTATGTTACAGAGGAAGACTCTATTCCCCTCATCGGTGAAATGTACACCATCTCTCCTATAGATGCCTTGCATGTTGTAACGCAAGTTGTTGTGGTATATAGAGCCCATGCCATAGTCACTGAGGAAAGCAGAAACAGATTTATTCACATGTTTCCTTGCTTTCTCAATCTGTGGACAAAATTGGTTGGACCAGTTCCATGTTTGCCTTTGGCATATATTAGAATATACCAAGGCAGTTTTTGGAAAAAGTAACATCAATTGCCCAAAGATGTCCTTTAAAAGCATTTCCAGACCTACCCCAGTCAAAGTGCCCAGGTCATTACCCACCACAGTGCACAATTAAGAGGTCAGGGTGTGGTAGATGCATACAGGATTTTACCAATGGTATCAATTGGTGACTTCTCAATCCTCTCTGTCCAATCCATATAAGGTGTGTTGTTAAAAAATCATTTCTTGAAGTCAGTTAGGCTTTATGATATGTACTGCTAGATAATCTTAGGCAGCATGTCTGTTAGGCCTCTTAGTTGCCAAAAGATCCATGGTGATTCCTTTTGGCAACTAAGAGGCCTAACAGACATGCTGCCTAAGATTCTCTAGCAGTACATATCATAAAGATTGCATGTAACATACTGGTCATGTGTCTAAGATCACACTGCGAGTCAAGCTTGATTTTAAATGAATGAATCTGGGTGAATAATTTGCTTACTTGATGTGTTAAAAAATCATTTCTTGAAGTCAGTTAGGCTTTATGATATGTACTGCTAGAGAATCTTAGGCAGCATGTCTGTTAGGCCTCTTAGTTGCCAAAAGATTCATGGTGATTCCTTTTGGCAACTAAGAGGCCTAACAGACATGCTGCCTAAGATTCTCTAGCAGTACATATCATAAAGATTGCATGTAACATCCTGGTCATGTGCCTAAGATCACACTGTGAGTCAAGCTTGATCTTAAATGAATCTGGGTGAATAATTTGCTTACTTGATGTGTTAAAAAATCATCATTTCTTGAAGTCAGTTAGGCTTTAGGATATGTACTGCTAGAGAATCTTAGGCAGCATGTCTGTTAGGCCTCTTAGTTGCCAAAAAGGCTCTATGCTGTGTAATAAAGATGTGTGTAACAAGGTAATAAAATTAGTTTTTTTGTGTTTGCTGCTCAAATCCAAGAATCTAGAGTGTAATTGAGAGTGTTTTGAACCTTCAAAACCATTTATAAAGGTGAGTTGCTAATTTGTAAAGGGGATCTATTTTTGTGCAGATTAAAATAATAAGAAACATTTCTCTCAATGTTTCCACCATTTGTTCTGTGTTGTACCATTTTATCTTATATGTGAACCATGTCTGTATCTGCTTGCACTATTTATGTATGTTGTCATACTATTTTACTGTCTCTCGGCACCATCTTTTTATGGGACTGCTCCATGTGTTCTTTTCTTTGCAGTCCTGCTTCATCTATCCTCTGCCTATAACAGTTTAGTGTCTGGGTGCATTATTTCTTGCTAAATCTGCATTATCTCTCTAACTCTGGCTGTACCATCTGTCTGCACCCGTTCTTATGTATTTGCAGAGGCCTATTATGATATGGCTGTTGGTGTGTGTTATGCAGTCCTATTATGATACATATTTTCCCTCTCTGTCTGTAGTTATGCACTCTCTGGTTGTACTGTTTTCTCTCTGTCTTCTCTATCTGCGCCTCTGTGTGCTTAATGTAGCCTCTGGGTGTAACATTTCAGTGTCTGTTTCTAGCATTTTTTCTCTATTGTACCATTTTATCATCTGTGTCTGCTTGCACTATCTGTGTCTGTGTTCATACCATCTCACCGTCTCTACTGGCAAAAAGCAGACCATATACATGTAAGCAAGAAATAACATTCCTTTTTCATTTCAACAGCACACCCTGGATCTTTATTGCACAACATAGAGCCTTTTTGGCAACTAAGAGGCCTAACAGACATGCTGCCTAAGATTCTCTAACAGTACATATCCTGAAGCCTAATTGTCTTCCAAACATGATTTTAAAATACATCAACTAAGCAAATTATTCACGCAGATTTAAAATCAAATTTGACTCACAGTGTGATCTTAGACACATGACCAGCATGTTACATGCAATCTACCATGTCTGTCTCTGCCTCTCATACCATCTCACTGTGTCTCTGCACCTTCTTTTTTTGTAACTGCTCCATCTGTTCTTTTACTTGCAGCAGTGCACCATCTATTCTCTGACTGTAACAGTTTACTGTCTGCCTGCGTTATTTCATTTTTCATCGGCACCATCTCTCTATATCTGTGCCTGTACCATCTCTCTGCACTTGCAAATATGCATTTGCAGAGGTCTATTATGATATGGTTGCTCATGCTTAGCATGAAATATTGTACCTGCTGTGCAATTTAGATGCTGAGTGTGCTGTTGAAAGGCAGAAGCAACTGTCTCTGTTGCAAGTAGTAATCTTTTTAGTGAATTTTCATTTGTACATTGTGAGTTCCACCTTCAGTCTGTACACAGTTTGAACACCAGTTTAGTGTGCTAAACTCAGAAAATCCATCCCTGGAAATAAATTATAAAGTCTTTCAACAGTTCTACAGTCCAGAAAAACCTTAAACAAAACTCACAGAAAGACCCCTTTGACTGCAGTAATTATTTAAATAAATTGCAAGGGATAGTGTTATGTGTCTAGGATCACAGTGTGAGTCTGTTTTCAAAAAAGAGGAAGGTGGCAGATTAATTTGTGTAGTTAATGTGTTTAAAAGTATGGTAATGTATGTACTTATAAAATTGGTAAAGGTATTTTTTAATGATCTATTTGTGAAAAAGATATAATTAAGTCTTTATATTTTTTTGGAAGGACCAGCAACATAATATTATTGGTACAATGGAAGAGCATCAAGAAAACGTTGTTTGAATTTTGACATCTCAAGTGATTTATTAGAGGAAGTGAAAGATGGACTTTTTCCAGAGGAAAATGATACTGGAAATGAAGATTTCTTTGATGAGAGTTTGGACAGTGCTTTTGTTGAAGTGGTAGAAGATTTTGAATTGGAAGATGGAAATTTTGTTTATGATGAAAATGAAATAACGGATGAAGTCATGTTGGAAGCTTTATTGGAATATGAAATGTTTGAAGAATAAATTTATAATAAAACATTTTTCGAGTCAGTCTTCTTGTAGTATTGATCGTTCATGTGTTTAATCAAGATGAGAATAAATGTTTTGATGAAGTGTGTTAGAGATTAGGGTCAGAAATATTAATTCCACTATGACCCCCTACATCGCCTGAAAACCACTGTACTGTTCTTAACCCTGAAATATTATTCTCAGCAAATACGTCTATAATGTTGACACAGCAATGCACTGCCATAAAGACAGAAACAGTACTCACTACATGATATCCTACTCTGTTCAGAGACTGTTGCTATGCCTTAATTGTACTTATAATGTGAACCAGTGTTTACATTATTTAGTGGTTATAATTTCTATGTTATATGTGAGTAGAGGTCTATAATATTTTTTTTCTTTATTCACAACAGATTATAATTTTGAACAGAAAGAAAAATCAACATGCTGAACAAAAATGAAAAAAGAAAAAAACAAAAACAGATATACTATTCCAAGAGAAAACAATTAGAAGAATTACGTAATCAACAAAGGACGGACAAAAAGAAGAGTGCTCCTGGTAAGACAACCAAGGATTTTATAAAGAAATTATCTTAAAGAATTTTTTTGGGGGATAATGTTGAAAAGGAAAAACACTTGTCAGTATCTACAAGGAGAAATCAGAGAAAAATAAAAATATTTCCCAACTCTGTGGTGAACAAATTAATAGAAGTACTAATCAGTTTGCGGAAATCAGGAAGCGCATGTTTAATAATAGAGTAGTTTCAAATTTATTAAAAAATGTAAAAATTTCTAAAAGGAAATCAGCTTTTTATAAGAAAAAAATATATATTGAGAAAATAGTTGAACGCACGTTTGAGACAAAAAAAAGTTATTTGTTTTAGTAATTAATAGAATAAATACACTGAATAAGACAATCAAAGTTTTAAAAGCTAAGAGTAAATGGAAAAGACAAATAAATAGAAGTAATTTTTGTAAAGTTTTTTCTGGAAAATGGATGCATAGTTCAAGTTGTGAGCCATTTTTTAATGAAGAGAGTTACTTTCAAAGTAATGATTTGTTGCATGCAGTTGACACCAGTGGTCGAGCATATGAGGTGAAGGACGGTTGTCCTATTGAAAAAGAGAAAATTGTGCCTAGAAATGCAGAAGAGGTGATAGCTGATGAAGTTTTAGGGAGACGTCCTAAGGCTCCTGTGTACACTTGGAATTGTAGTAGTATTTGCAGTGTACGACAGGATTCAATTGATTTCTTTCGCAATTTCTTACGTAAGTATGCTAAGGAAAGTCTAAAAAAAAAGATTATAATGTTGCAAGAATTAGACCGTTGCAGAGTGAGAGAAAAAACAGGTCTGCAAGGACATTCTCTGGCTTGTCTTTCTAAAAAAATATACCAGAGTGTTTTTCACCATTTCAGGATGTTAGCAGTGCATCATACCGAAGTGAGGAAATTAGTGAGAAAGTTGTATTATGCAAAAAGTCCAGCACTTAAACTCAAAGAGTTAAATAGTGCTCTTTTGCATGGGTCTGAATTAGATGTTAAGATGATCTGTGAAGAAATTGAGGTTAGTTACTTTGGTCCAGAAGAAGACAGTGCAGAAACGGATACAGTAATAGATGGAAATGTGGTAGAAAATGTCCGGAATTTTAATACTGAAAATTTGGAACAGGAAATAACAAAGTTTAAGGTCATTGCAGGTGAAAAACCAAATTTTCCTTTTGTGTGTTGTCGACGCACTCATTACAAAAATCAAACCAGGTTACTTGATTTATATTTAAAAAGTGAAGAGGAAAATAATAGTGAGTGGAAAGATTTTGCAACTTATTTGTTGGTAGAAAATTGTTTTGATTTGGGTTCTGATCAACGTATTTGTAAATATTGTTATAATAAATTAAATGATAATAGAATGCCTGCTAGAGCTGTACATAATAATCTTGAGTTGGTGAATATTCCATCTGAACTGAAGAATTTAAATACCTATGAGACTATTCTGATTCAATGTGTGCATCCATTTCAGGCTATTGTTCGTATGGAGCCTAAGACAGGGAAATTAAATCCTTCAGATTTACAAAGAGGATTAAAGGGAAGAGTTGTATATTTGCCTCTTGATTTAAAGAAAAACATTGAGACAATTGGTGTTGAAAATGTAGAAGAGGAACCTCTAGTTATTCTAGTTAATGATGTGCCTACAAAGAGTAAGAAAATCTGGCAAGATTTAGTGGATGTTAGAAAAGTCAAAAAGGCAACGTTGTATTAGGTCAAAAACAATAAATACTATAAAAATGTATACGTTGGAGAAGAGGAAATAAATGAAGAAGAGGATAATGATTTGTCTGCTGGACAAATTGAAAAAGTGGATGTGCCCAGAAGTGAAGAAATGTATGAACATTTCAGTGTTCATCCACTGCATTCCAAAGAAGCAATGGGGAATGCTATTGCATTATTTCAGATGAAAAAAGCAAAAGGAAGTCCCATTAATGTATGGGAAGAAAGCTTGGAAGCTCGTTGTTTTCCTCAGTTATTTCCAACAGGTCAAGGTGCACGATATGATGACCGACCTATGCAGATTCCTGCATCTGAATACCGCACAACAAGATTACATGCAGCAGATCCGAGATTTCGTCAATGTATTCCATATTTGTTTCATCTTCTGTTTGAGAGTGACTTCTCTGGACTTTCTTATGCAGTGAACCATATACTAAAATGTGGAGTACATCTGCAAAATGTTTCAGCAAGGGAGTTTATGGATAAAGTCCAACAGAAAGACACTGTTTTGGATTTTCACCTAATTAATCTAATGGCATTTCAGCGTGGTACTATGCCAAGCGACGAAGATCACGAGGCGCGCCCTTAGGGCACGTCCCCTCCGGGCCCCGCCATAGCTTCTGCAGGTTGGGCGGCCTATAGGCAGACGGCCGCCTCCCCCCCAGTCACTTCCGGGTCGCGGGTGACGCACATCCGGAGTGGTGGGGGGGCGGAGACCTCGGGCCTTTGTAAGGTCAACCTCCCTTGACCGAGGTCTCTGTTCCCGTCACCACTACCGGACTGTGTGTGCCCCGCAGCTGACCTTCGCTACAGGACCAAACCTTCTTGAAACTTTTCCCGCGTCTCCCGTTGGATTGTCGAGGGAGAGCGGGCAGTGTCTGAGGGGATCCTGTGAGCGGCAGGCGTCTGGGCTCCTGAAGCTGCATCTCTCGTGGGAGTGCGGCGGCCAGCTGGTGTCGGTGTCGGTTGCAGAGCGCGAAGAAAAGGGTGCCGTGCATCTGGCCAGGTAAGGAGTCGGGTGCCTCGGGGAGCCTCGTGGGCAGCCATGGTTCACGGGGGGGAGTGTCCGGTCAATTGGTTAATTGCTTCCCGCCTTTTCGCTGGGTTGCGGCTGCACGCGGGGCTTCCTTCGGGTGCTGGCTCCTGCCGGGCGGTGTGGGCGGTTGCTCTAGGGAGACCGGGTGCGGGGAGTGGGGTCGCTGAGGCCGCACACGCTTAGGTTGCTCGACAGCGCGTCTTGTGGGGTTGCTAAGCGCGAGGGTAGTCAGGGAGACGCCAGCAGCGCAGACCTCGAGCGCAGATTAGCACGTGGGCATAGTCGAGATGGCGCCCAAGAAGGGAGGGCAGAAGAGGAAGGACACGGACCCGGAGCTGGCGCAGATAATGAAGTTGCTATTGCGCAAGCTGAGCAAAGACACCCCAGATAGTGAGACTGGGAGCAAGGATGAGCAGCCAGAGCCTGTAGTGGAGAGGCCACGCAGGGAGGGGGTAGCACCTAGAGCGGCATTTCCCCCACTGAAGAAGAAGGGCAAAGCCCAACCAAAGATTAAAATGGCGGACAAGGGCAAAAAACGTAGACATACTCCGGTATTGGAGGAGGAGGATGTGGGATCAGTAGGTCCCGTCCACACTCCGCCTCTTGTACCCGAGGTAGTGGTGGCCCCCGCCCCAGTAACAGTTGTGCCACAGGCCATTGTCCCTCCCGATCCGGTTTGGGCACTGTTGTCGGAAATCAGGGAGACATTAAACACACTAGCCCCAGGGGTGGGCACCCCGGTCCCGCCCCCACCGCAGCCGGTGGCCGCAGTGGCGGTAGTGCAGGACCCCTTAGAGAGCTTACTAGCATCAGTTTCTTCCCTGGTAGGACAACTGTCGTCCTCAAGTATGGTGGGGGAGCGAGTGAGCGCAGGGGCGACAGCGCCATGGGCTCCGCAGCATGCGGCAGAGCAGGGGGCGCTGCAGAACATTCAGAGACAGCTTGCGCAGGTGGTAGAGTTGCGCAAGGCGGCTCCAAGTGGAGCGAGCGGATCCCAACCCCCGGCAGCCGCGCTGGCATCGGGTTTATTAGGAGGTAAGCCAAGTGACAATATGGGGGGGGCCAGCGAGGTTGGGGGATCTCTTGGTGGAATGCAGGGTAATGTGCTGTCACAATCAGGAATGCTAGCGACACATGTGACCCCGGAAATGCGGTAAAAAATTTGGAAAGGCGCTTACGTTGACATTTATTCCCTGATTAGGCCCAATAGGAGGGATATAGGTTTCAGGGAAAGAGAAGGCAAGGAGGGTTCCTTTAAGGAGAGGAGGCCACGGGTGGAAGGAGACACTGATCAACTGGCTTTTTGGTTTCCATGTTTTTGTATCAGTTCTTTTGGAGAAGAGACCGGATTTAGCTATCCCACTGGTATTTTACACGAATAAAATTGTGAAGGCGCATGCGACGCATGGGGGCTTAGTTTGGTTGAACTATGATAGGGATTTCCGGTGGGCCAAGGAACAAAACCCAGGCATTGGATGGGACCAGGTGGAAGTGAATGCATGGCTGGAGAGTGTTAGCAGTAGGGAACAGCCCGCTAGGCAGCCCTTTCGGACATCTCAGGGGGGCCCGGGGGAGAAAAGGGGAGCTTGTTGGGCCTTTAATAGCAAAGGGTGCACGTGGCCACCCGGGCAATGCAAGTTTAAACACGCATGTGCCTACTGCGGTCACCCCTCTCCTCCCGAGTCCAAGTGCAATAAAAAAGCAAAAGAGCGGGGAGGGGGTGCAGCCCCAAGGGACATTAAACCCCCGCAGGCTTAACTTGCCTACCCCGGTTGATATTGGGCGACTGATTTATTGGCTGGACCGGTACCCTGATAGGGGGGCGGCCAAGGTTTTGTTTGAGGGTTTTTCTGAAGGTTTCCGCATTCCTGCTTTGCATGTCCCGCCCGTTAGCCAGTGCAATAATCTGTTGTCGGCCAGGACTCACTCATCAGTTGTAGTTGCAAAGGTAGAAAAAGAGTTCTCCCTGGGCCGGGTAGCTGGACCTTTCCCCTGCCCTCCCTGGGAAAACTATGTTTGCTCTCCACTAGGGGTGGTACCAAAAAAGGAGCCGGGGCAGTTCAGGATGATTCACAACCTATCCGCCCCAAAGGGGTCCTTCGTGAATGACTCCATCGACCCAGCACTATGCACGGTAACTTACTTGTCCTTTGACTCCACTGTTCAGAAAGTGAGGGATGTGGGGCGAGGGGCTTTGTTGGCAAAAACGGACATAGAATCAGCCTTTCGCCTGTTGCCGGTCCACCCGGACGATTACCATTTGCTAGGCTTTCAGGTGCAGCATCAGTTTTATTATGACAAATGTATGCCTATGGGATGCGCGGTATCCTGTAAATACTTTGAGACCTTCAGTTCTATGTTGCAATGGGTCTTTTCATACAGGTCAGGGTGCATGGATGTGATTCACTACTTAGATGATTTCATGGTGATGGGCCCTGCTGCGTCCTGCAAGTGCGCACAGGCGCTCAGTGAGCTGGTAAACATGTTTCAGGAATTTGGGGTCCCCCTGGCACCCAGCAAGACAGTGGGCCCGGAGACGTGTATGTCCTTCTTGGGGATTGAAATTGATACGGTGGCTGGGGGGTGCAGGTTACCCATGGACAAGGTGATAGCGTTCTCCCGGGCGATTGAGGCAGCCTTGGCACCAGCTCCAAGTCCTGGTAGGGCAGCTGAATTTTGCGCTGCGTATCATCCCGATGGGTCGCCCTTTCTCCAGGTCTATTGCCCGTGCTATGGTGGGTCTCACCCAAAAGCACCACAGGGTGCGGTTGAGGGCAAGTGTGAAGGAAGATCTTAAGGTGTGGCGTAGTTTCCTTAAAGACTTCAATGGGCGGGTGGTTTGGCCCGCCCCTCCGGTGTCCAGTGCAGAGCTGGGCCTTTTTACCGACTCAGCGGGTAGCATTGGCTTTGGCGCCATCTTGGGCGCCGCATGGTGCGGGGCAGTCTGGCCACCTGCCTGGCACGAGAATGGCCTGACAAAAAATATAGCCTTCCTGGAACTATTCCCCATTTGGGTGGCGGTGACCATATGGGCAGATCACTTCAGGGACAGGGCTGTGACTTTCTGGTCTGACAACATGGCTGTTGTCCAGGTCATCAATAGGCAGGGAGCCACTTGCCCGCATGTACTGCACTTGCTGAAATTGTTGGTGATGGCGTGCTTGAGATTGAACTTAACCTTCAAGGCGGCGCATATACCTGGTATTGATAATCATGCAGCTGATGCTTTGTCTCGTTCCAAGTTGCTGGATTTCCGGAGGTTCCACCCGCAGGCGGAGGAGCGAATGACTATGTTCCCTACATCACTGTGGACAATTGGAGCCCCGCTTTAGCGGGGCTGGTAGGTGCCTCCCTGAGTGACCGCACGAGGCGGACATATCAACAGCATTTTAATGTATACAGGTCTTTCACCGAGAGGGCAGGCTTTACAAACATTTTTTCCCCAGAGTCGATACATGGTTTCCTTCAGGTGTTAAGGGATCAGGGCAGAGCTGTGGCTTATGCAAGGGCCAACTTGTCGGCGATCGCTTTCTTTGCCAAAGTAGCGGGTGAGCGAGACCCGGGGGCCTCCTTCCTCATCAGAAAGGCTTTGACAGGGTGGGCCAGACTAGAGGGACCAAGGCGGGACTGTCGTAGGCCTCTGGATCTCCCGACCTTGACTGACATCCTGGTGGTCTTACCGTCTGTGTGTGATTCACTGTTCGAGGGGGTCTTGATGGGAGCAGCCTTCTGCTTAGCCTTCTATGGGGCGTTCCGCCTGGGGGAAATAGTCGGGGCCTCCAGATTGGATCATGGGGGGGGGGCTTGCAGTTCCGGGATATGGTACTTTCTCCTGGGGGGCTGGTGGTACTGTTGAGGCGTTCCAAAACAGATCAGGGTGGGAAGGGTTCCTCCATCCACCTTCGCCCCACCCCGGGGGTTGCGGCCTGCCCGGTAGCCCGGATGCAAGCCTACTTGGCCTTACGTCCCGCAGGGGGGGGCTTGACCCTGTTCATTCACGAGAATGGCCACTGTTTGTCACAGTACCAATTCAAGGCAGTTTTCAGGTTGGCCTTAGGGGAACTGGGTCTGGGTTCTGCCGGTTTTTTCCTCTCATTCCTTCAGAATTGGCGCTGCTACCTTAGCGGCCGGGGCGGGCCTCTCTTCTGACGCAGTGAAGGGTGTCGGGCGCTCGGCGTCGGGCTGCTACAAAAGATATGTGAGGCCTGATTTGTTATGACCAGACTTGACCGTCTCGTATTGGTTTGTGTTTAACGGTGTCCTCTTTCTCCTTCTGATTAGTATGCCCGAGTCGGTGGTATGGGTTCTGGAGCACTCTTTCGTGCATCGTGCGGCGGTGCGCTTGCAGCAACGGCAGGTGGTGAAGCCAGCAGACTTGGGCGAGACCGAATTCTTGTGGCATGGCGTCGGCGGAATGCGGATCCGACACTTGAGGCGGATGGTCGAGGAACTCAGAGCACAGAAGCGACACAAGTCTCCAGACTGGATTGTGATACATTTGGGAGGCAACGACATGGTCGACAGAGGACGCTTGGCGGTCAAGGAGGCCTTACTGGCAGAATTTGCCTGGCTGGGGCACACGTTCCCGGCAGCAAAGATTGTCTGGTCGGGCATGCTCTCACGCAGGACATGGGGCCCGGGAGTCCGGGTGAGATCTTTGAACGTTTATGTAAGGAGACTGAATGGTGAATTGGCAAGGTTGTGCTCATCGAAGGGCCGCTTGCGCTACATTCAGCACCGGTTGATCTCTGGAGAAGCAATGTACCACCAGGACGGGGTACACCTGTCGGACTTAGGAACAGACACTTTCATAAGAGAACTTTGGTCATTCATTGCAAACGCAGGTGGGGAGGGTGTCAGACCTGAGGGCCTTGGCCACCCTTGTGGCGGAAAAGAGACCTGCGAGCAATAAACAGTGATTGATGGGAGGCCGCCTGGCGGACTCCATAGGCCAGCTCTGAGAGGGGATATGGTAAGCTCTCCGCGGGGAGGAAGTCACCACCGGCTGGGGAGGCTAGGGCGACAGATTTCGAGCCTGCTGGGCGTCCCAGGGCAGCCTGGTGGTAGAGGGGTGGGCCCTGGTAATGACGGACAAGGAACAGGGGTGCGGGCCTACCACTCTAGGGGGCAGGTGCACGGCACCTGGCGTAGGATACCCCAGCGCGAGATGCGAACCAGATGGGGCTCCTCCCTTAGGGCTGGGGGAAGAGAAAAAGTACAAGAGTTGTTTTGGAAAAATGTAATTATGAATATCAATATGCATAGTGTATGCTTGTCATGTTTATTCAATGTTGAGAATTAAACATGGCCTTTTTACCCACACGGGAATCTCCTGGTTATTACGAATGTAATGTGGGGTACTGCATGTTGTGTTCATGTTGAGGGGAGGCGGGGGCAGAACTGGAGGGTACGGGTCCTATGCCAAGCGACGAAGATCACGAGGCGCGCCCTTAGGGCACGTCCCCTCCGGGCCCCGCCATAGCTTCTGCAGGTTGGGCGGCCGGGCGGCCAATAGGCAGACGGCCGCCTCCCCCCCCCGGTCACTTCCGGGTCGTGGGTAACGCACATCCGGAGTGGTGGGGGGGGCGGAGACCTCGGGCCTATGTAAGGTCAACCTCCCTTGACCGAGGTCTCTGTTCCCGTCACCACTACCGGACTGTGTGTGCCCCGCAGCTGACCTTCGCTACAGGACTAAACCTTCTTGAAACTCCCACCCACCCGTCCCTGACAATAGTGGTTTGAGGGGGCGTTGTTGCGGAAAAGAGACCTGCGAGCAATAAACAGTGATTGATGGGAGGCCGCCTGGCGGACTCCATAGGCCAGCTCTGAGGGGGGATATGGTAAGCTCTCCGCGGGGAGGAAGTCACCACCGGCTGGGGAGGCTAGGGCGACAGATTTCGAGCCTGCTGGGCGTCCCAGGGCAGCCTGGTGGTAGAGGGGTGGGCCCTGGTAATGACGGACAAGGAACAGGGGTGCGGGCCTACCACTCTAGGGGGCAGGTGCACGTCACCTGGCGTAGGATACCCCAGCGCGAGATGCGAGCCAGATGGGGCTCCTCCCTTAGGGCTGGGGGAACAGAAAAAGTACAAGAGTTGTTTTGGAAAAATGTAATTATGAATATCAATATGCATAGTGTATGCTTGTCATGTTTATTCAATGTTGAGAATTAAACATGGCCTTTTTACCCACACGGGAATCTCCTGGTTATTACGAATGTAATGTGGGGTACTGCATGTTGTGTTCATGTTGAGGGGAGGCGGGGGCAGAACTGGAGGGTACGGGTCCTAATGACTATTGGTACCGTCGTCGAGGGGATTTTAAAGGTATGCTAAGAAACTTAGGAGCACCTACATGGTTTCTAACTCTAAGCTGTGCTGAATATGCTTGGGAAGATTTACTTGAATTTCTTCGAGAGGCAAATGCAAACATAGAAAATATAGAGTACAAGACACCTGGAGAACTGTGCTCTTTAGATCCAGTTAATATTTGCAGGTATTTTAATCATAGATTTGAAGCTATAATGTCTTTTATTACAAACAAACAAAAAAACTCCTCTTGGCGAAGATCTGGATTTCTTTTGGAGAAAAGAGTATCAAGCGAGAAGTGCTCCTTATATTCATATGCTATTATGGATCAAAGATGCTCCCAAATTTGGAACAGGACTCAGATGACACTGTACTGTCTTTCATTGAAGAATATGCAACGAGTGATATACCCAAAAGTACAATTGATAAGGACTTAAGAGGGAAAGTGTTACGATTTCAAAGCCATCTTTGTGGCAAATATTGTCGACGAAAATTCAAATCAAAGGATAAATTCTATACCAAATGTCGTTTTGGATTTCCATGACCAGTAATTTCAAAAGGAAGAGTGAAAAATTTTATGTCATCTTTGCGACATACTGTCACAAGAAGATCACCAAAAAATACCTACAATTTAGGAAGAAATGAAGAGTCCAAATACATAAATGACTATAACCCAGTCATTTAGTCCATGTGAAATGCTAACATGGATATTCAATATGTTCAGACAACTCTATTGCTGTGGCTCGATATGTAACGTATTAAATCGCCAAATCTGAAAAGACGGAACTAAAGGATATGTGGGAAGACATTTCTCATGAAAAGAGCCTAAGTAAGAAATTGTATACCTACAGTTTGAAGATGTTATCTCATCGAGAAATTTGAGCATATGAATGTTGTGATCGATTATCATCAGCAAGTCTTTATGCAAAATCTAGAACAATCATTTAGGTGAGTTTAGGTCTTGCAAGAACACGAAACCGAGTTTTGAAAACTGTTCAAGAAGTTGAATATTTAGCAGAGAAAGAACCAAACAGTACAGACATTCTGAAGACAAACATGTTGGATACGTACTATCCAAATAGAAGTAATCTGCTTTTAACAGTTTACTGTCTCCCTGCGTTTTTTCATTTTTCATCGGCACCATCTCTCTATATCTGTGCCTGTACCATCTCTCTGCACCCTTTTATATGCATTTGCAGAGGTCTATCATGATATGGTTGCTCATGCTTAGCATGAAATTTGGTACATACTGTGCAATTTAGATGCTGAGTGTGCTGTTGAAAGGCAAAAGCAACTGTTTCTGTGGCAAGTAGTAATCTTTTTGGTGAATTTTCATTTGTACATTGTGAGTTCCACCTTCAGTCTGTACACAGTTTGAACACCAGTTTATTGTGCTAAACTCAGAAAATCCATCCCTGGAAATAAATTATAAAGTCTTTCAACAGTTCTACAGTCCAGAAAAACCTTAAACAAAACTCACAGTAAGACTCCTTTGACTGCAGTAATTATTTAAATAAATTGCAAGGGATAGTGTTATGTGTCTAGGATCACAGTGTGAGTCTGTTTTCAAAAAAGAGGAAGGTGGCAGATTAATTTGTGTAGTTAATGTGTTTAAAAGTATGGTAATGTATGTACTTATAAAATTGGTAAAGGTAGTTTTTAATTATCTATTTGTGAAAAAGGATATAATTTAGTCTTTATATTTTTTTGGAAAGACCAGCAACATAATATTATTGTTACAATGGAAGAGCATCAAGAAAACGTTGCTTTGAATTTTGACATCTCAAGTGATTTATTAGAGGAAGTGAAAGATGGACTTTTTCCAGAGGAAAATGATACTGGAAATGAAGATTTCTTTGATGAGAGTTTGGACAGTGCTTTTGTTGAAGTGGTAGAAGATTTTGAATTGGAAGATGAACATTTTGTATATGATGAAAATGAAATAACAGATGAATTCATGTTGGAAGTTTTATTGGAATATGAAATGTTTGAAGAATACATTTATAATAAAACATTTTTCGAGTCAGTCTTCTTGTAGTATTGATCGTTCATGTGTTTAATCAAAATGCGAATAAATGTTTTGATGCAGTGTGTTAGAGATTAGGGTCAGAAACATTAATTACACTATGACCCCCTACACCACCTGAAAACCACTGTACTGTTCTTAACCCTGAAATATTATTCGCAGCAAATACGTCTATAATGTTGACACAGCAATGCACTGCCATAAAGTCAGAAACAGCACTCACTACATGATTTCCTACTCTGTTCAGAGACTGTTGCTATGCCTTAATTTTACTTATAAAGTGAACCAGTGTTTACATTATTTAGTGGTTATAATTTCTATGTTATATGTTAATAGAGGTCTATAATATATTTTTTTCTTTATTCACAACAGATTATAATTCTGAACAGAAAGAAAAATCAACATGCCGAACAAAAACGAAAAAAACAAAAACAAACATACTATTCCAAGAGAAAACAATTAGAAGAATTACGTAATCAACAAAGGAAGGACAAAAAGAAGAGTGCTCCTGGTAAGACAACCAAGGAATTTATAAAGAAATTATCTCAACGGAATTTTTGGGGGATAATGTGGGAAAGGAAAAACACTTGTCAGTATCTACAAGGAGAAATCAGAGAAACAAGAAAAATGTTTCCCAACTCTGTGGTGAACAAATTAATAGATGTACTAATCAGTTTGCGGAAATCAGGGAGCGCATGTTTTATAATAGAGTAGTTTCGAATTTATTAAAAAATGAAAAAATTTCTAAAAGGAAATCAGCTTTTTATAAGAAAAAAAATATATTGAGAAAATTGTTGAACGCGCGTTTGAGACAAAACAAAAGTTATTTGTTTTAGTAATTAATAGAATAATTACACTGAATAAAACAATCAAAGTTTTAAAAGCTAAGAGTAAATGGAAAAGACAAATAAGTAGAAGTAATTTTTGTAAAGTTTTTTTGGAAAATGGATGCATAGTTCAAGTTGATAGCCATTTTTTAATGAAGAGAGTTACTTTCAAAGTAATGATTTGTTGCATGCAGTTGACACGAGTGGTCGAGCGTATGAGGTGAAGGATGGTTGTCCTATTGAAAAAGAGAAAATTGTGCCTAGAAATACAGAAGAGGTGATAGCTGATGAAGTTTTAGGGAGACGTCCTAAGGCTCCTGTGTACACTTGGAATTGTAGTAGTATTTGCAGTGTACGACAGGATTCAATTGATTTCTTTCGCAATTTCTTACATAAGTATGCTAAGGAAAGTCTAAAAAAAAAAAAACATTATAATGTTGCAAGAATTAGACCGTTGCAGAGTGAGATAAAAAACAGGTCTGCAAGGGCATTCTCTGGCTTGTCTTTCTAAAAAAACTATGCCAGAGTGTTTTTCACCATTTCAGGATGTTAGCAGTGCATCATACCGAAGTGAGGAAATTAGTGAGAACGTTGTATTATGCAAAAAGTCCGGCACTTAAACTCAAACAGTTAAATAGTGCTCTTTTGCATGGATCTGAATTAGATGTTAAGAAGATCTGTGAAGAAATTGAGGTTAGTTACTTTGGTCCAGAAGAAGACAGTGCAGAAACTGATACAGTAATAGATGGAAATGTGGTAGAAAATGTCCGGAATTTTAATACTGAAAATTTTGAACAGGAAATAACAAAGTTTAACGTCATTGCAGGTGAAAAACCAAATTTTCCTTGTGTGTGTTGTCGGCGCACTCATTACAAAAATCAAACCAGGTTAGTTGATTTATATTTAAAAAGTGAAGAGGAAAATAATAGTGAGTGGAAAGATTTTGCAACTTATTTGTTGGTAGAAAATTGTTTTGATTTGGGTTCTGATCAACGTATTTGTAAATATTGTTATAATAAATTAAATGATAATAGAATGCCTGCTAGAGCTGTACATAATAATCTTGACTTAGTGAATATTCCATCTGAACTGAAGGATTTAAATACCTATGAGACTATTCTGATTCAATGTGTGCATCCATTTCAGGCTATTGTTCGTATGGAGCCTAAGACAGGGAAATTAAATCCTTCAGATTTACAAAGAGGAATAAAGGTAAGAGTTGTATATTTGCCTCTTGATTTAAGGAAAAACATTGAGACAATTGGTGTTGAAAATGTAGAAGAGGAACCTCTAGTTATTCTAGTTAATGGTGTGCCTACAAAGAGTAAGAAAATCTGGCAAGATTTAGTGGATGTTAGAAAAGTCAAAAAGGCAACGTTGTATTTGGTCAAAAACAATAAATACTATAAAAATGTATACGTAGGAGAAAAGGAAATAAATGAAGAAGAGGATAATGATTTGTCTGCTGGACAAATTGAAAAAGTGGATGTGTCCAGAAGTGAAGACATTTATGAACATTACAGTGTTCATCCACTGCATTCCAAAGAAGCAATGGGGAATGCTATTGAATTATTTCAGATGAAAAAAGCAAAAGGAAGTCCCATTAATGTATGGGAAGAAAGCTTGGAAGCTCGTTGTTTTCCTCAGTTATTTCCAACAGGTCAAGGTGCACGATATGATGACAGACCTATGCAGATTCCTGCATCTGAACAAGATTATATGCAGAAGATCCGAGATTTCGTCAATGTATTCCATATTTGTTTCATCTTCTGTTTGAGAGTGACTTATCTGGACTTTCTTATGCAGTGAACCATATACTAAAAAGTGGAGTTCATCTGCAAAATGTTTCAGCAAGGGAGTTTATGGATAAAGTCCAACAGAAAGACACTGTTTTGGATTCTCACCTAATTAATCTAATGGCATGTCAGCGTGGTACTTATGAGTATTGGTACCGCCGTCATGGGGATTTGAAATGTATGCTAAGAGACTTAGGAGCACCTACATGGTTTCTAACTCTAAGCTGTGCTGAGTATGCTTGGGAAGATTTACTTGAATTTCTTCGAGAGGCAAATGCAAACATAGAAAATATAGAGTACAAGACACCTGGAGAACTGTGCTCTTTAGATCCAGTTAATGTTTGCAGGTATTATAATCATAGATTTGAAGCTATGATGTCTTTTATTACAAACAAAAAAAAACCTCCTCTTGGCGAAGTTCTGGATTTCTTTTGGAGAAAAGAGTATCAAGCGAGAGGTGCTCCTCATATTCATATGCTATTATGGATTAAAGATGCTCCCAAATTTGGAACAGACTTAGATGACACTGTACTCTCTTTCATTAAAGAATATGCAACATGTGATTTACCCAAAAGTACAATTAATAAGGACTTAAGAGGAAAAGTGGTACAATTTCAAAGCCATCGTTGTGGCAAATATTGTCGACGAAAATTCAAATCAAAGGATAAATTCTATACCAAATGTCGTTTTGGATTTCCACGACCAGTAATTTCAAAAGGAAGAGTGAACAATTTTATGTCATCTTTGCGACATACTGTCACAAGAAGATCACCAAAAAATACCTACAATTTAAGAAGAAATGAAGAATCCAAATACATAAATGACTATAACCCAGTCATTTTGTCCATGTGGAATGCTAAAATGAATATTCAATATGTTTCAGACAACTCTATTGCTGTGGCTCGATATGTAACGTCTTACATCACCAAATCTGAAAAGACGGAACTAAAGGATATGTGGGAAGTCATTGCTAATGAAAAGAGCCTGAGTAAGAAATTGTATACCTACAGTTTGAAGATGTTATCTCATACAGAAATTTGAGCATATGAATTTTGTGATCGATTATCATCAGCAAGTCTTTATGCAAAATCTAGAACAATCATTTGGGTGAGTTTAGGTCTTGCAAGAACACGAAACCTAGTTTTGAAAACTGTTCAAGAAATTGAATATTTAGCAGAGAAAGAACCAAACAGTACAGACATTCTGAAGACAAAAATGTTGGATACATACTATCCAAATAGAAGTAATCTGCTTGTAACAGTTTACTGTCTCCCTGCGTTTTTTCATTTTTCATCGGCACCATCTCTCTATATCTGTGCCTGTACCATCTCTCTGCACCCTTTTATATGCATTTGCAGAGGTCTATCATGATATGGTTGCTCATGCTTAGCATGAAATTTGGTACATACTGTGCAATTTAGATGCTGAGTGTGCTGTTGAAAGGCAAAAGCAACTGTTTCTGTGGCAGGTAGTAATCTTTTGGTGAATTTTCATTTGTACATTGTGAGTTCCACCTTCAGTCTGTAGACAGTTTGAACACTAGTTTATTGTGCTAAACTCAGAAAATCCATCCCTAGAAATAATTTATAAAGTCTTTCAACAGTTCTACAGTCCAGAAAACCCTTAAACAAAACTCACAGTAAGACCCCCTTTGACTGCAGTAATTATTTAAATAAATTGCAAGGGATAGTGTTATGTGTCTAGGATCACAGTGTGAGTCTGTTTTCAAAAAAGAGGAAGGTGGCAGATTAATTTGTGTAGTTAATGTGTTTAAAAGTATGGTAATGTATGTACTTATAAAATTGGTAAAGGTAGTTTTTAATTATCTATTTGTGAAAAATATATAATTAAGTCTTTATATTTTTTTGGAAGGACCAGCAACATAATATTATTGGTACAATGGAAGAGCATCAAGAAAACGTTGCTTTGAATTTTGACATCTCAAGTGATTTATTAGAGGAAGTGAAAGATGGACTTCTTCCAGAGGAAAATGATATTGGAAATGAAGATTTCTTTGATGAGAGTTTGGACAGTGCTTTTGTTGAAGTGGTAGAAGATTTTGAATTGGAAGATGAAAATTTTGTTTATGATGAAAATGAAATACCGGATGAAGTTATGTTGGAAGTTTTATTTTGGAATATGAAATGTTTGAAGAATATATTTATAATTTATAATAAAACATTTTTCGAGTCAGTCTTCTTGTAGTATTGATCGTTCATGTGTTTAATAAAAATGCGAATAAATGTTTTGATGAAGTGTGTTAGAGATTAGGGTCAGAAACATTCATTCCACTATGACCCCTTACACCGCCTGAAAACCACTGTACTGTTCTTAACCCTCAAATATTATTCTCAGCAAATACGTCTATAATGTTGACACAGCAATGCACTGCCATAAAGTCAGAAACAGCACTCACTACATGATTTCCTACTCTATTCAGAGACTGTTGCTATGCCTTAATTTTACTTATAAAGTGAACCAGTGTTTACATTATTTAGTGGTTATAATTTCTATGTTATATGTTAATAGAGGTCTATAATATTTTTTTTCTTTATTCACAACAGATTATAATTTTGAACAGAAAGAAAAATCAACATGCCAAACAAAAATGAAAAAAGAAAAAAACAAAAACAGACATACTATTCCAAGAGAAAACAATTAGAAGAATTACGTAATCAACAAAGGACGGACAAAAAGAAGAGTGCTCCTGGTAAGACAACCAAGGATTTTATAAAGAAATGATCTCAACGGAAATTTTTGGGGATAATGTGGGAAAGGAAAAACACTTGTCAGTATCTACAAGGAGAAATCAGAGAAAAAAGAAAAATGTTTCCCAACTCTGTGGTGAACAAACTAATAGACGTACTAATCAGTTTGCGGAAATCAGGAAGCGCATGTTTTATAATAGAGTAGTTTTGAATTTATTAAACATTTCTAAAAGGAAATCAGCTTTTTATAAGAAAAAAAATGTATTGAGAAAATTGTTGAACGCGCGTTTGAGACAAAACAAAAGTTTTTTGTTTTAGTAATTAATAGAATAAATACACTGAATAAAACAATCAAAGTTTTAAAAGCTAAGAGTAAATGGAAAAGACAAATAAATAGAAGTAATTTTTGTAAAGTTTTTTCTGGAAAATGGATGCATAGTTCAAGTTGATAGCCATTTTTTAATGAAGAGAGTTACTTTCAAAGTAATGATTTGTTGCATGCAGTTGACACAAGTGGTCGAGCATATGAGGTGAAGGACGGTTGTCCTATTGAAAAAGAGAAAATTGTGCCTAGAAATGCAGAAGAGGTGATAGCTGATGAAGTTTTAGGGAGACGTCCTAAGGCTCCTGTGTACACTTGGAATTGTAGTAGTATTTGCAGTGTACGACAGGATTCAATTGATTTCTTTCGCAATTTCTTACGTAAGTATGCTAAGGAAAGTCTAAAAAATAAAAGATTATAATGTTGTAAGAATTAGACCGTTGCAGAGTGAGAGAAAAAACAGGACTGCAAGGGCATTCTCTGGCTTGTCTTTCTAAAAAAATATGCCAGAGTGTTTTTCACCATTTCAGGATGTTAGCAGTGCGGAAATTAGTGAGAACGTTGTATTATGCAAAAAGTCCAGCACTTAAGCTCAAACAGTTAAATAGTGCTCTTTTGCATGGATCTGAATTAGATGTTCAGAAGATCTGTGAAGAAATTGAGGTTAGTTACTTTGGTCCAGAAGAAGACAGTGCAGAAACTGATACAGTAATAGATGATAATGTGGTAGAAAATGTCCGGAATTTTAATACTGACAATTTTGAACAGGAAATAACAAAGTTTAACGTCATTGCAGGTGAAAAACCAAATTTTCCTTGTGTGTGTTGTCGGAGCACTCATTACAAAAATCAAACCAGGTTAAATGATTTATATTTAAAAAGTGAAGAGGAAAATAATAGTGAGTGGAAAGATTTTGCAACTTATTTGTTGGTAGAAAATTGTTTTGATTTGGGTTCTGATCAACGTATTTGTAAATATTGTTATAATAAATTAAATGATAATAGAATGCCTGCTAGAGCTGTACATAATAATCTTGACTTGGTGAATATTCCATCTGAACTGAAGGATTTAAATACCTATGAGACTATTCTGATTCAATGTGTGCATCCATTTCAGGCTATTGTTCGTATGGAGCCTAAGACAGGGAAATTAAATCCTTCAGATTTACAAAGAGGAATAAAGGTAAGAGTTGTATATTTGCCTCTTGATTTAAAGAAAAACATTGAGACAATTGGTGTTGAAAATGTAGAAGAGGAACCTCTAGTTAATGGTGTGCCTACAAAGAGTAAGAAAATCTGGCACGATTAAGTGGATGTTAGAAAAGTCAAAAAGGCAACGTTGTATTTGGTCAAAAACAATAAATACTATAAAAATGTATACGTAGGAGAAAAGGAAATAAATGAAGAAGAGGATAATGATTTGTCTGCTGGACAAATTGAAAAAGTGGATGTGTCCAGAAGTGAAGACATTTATGAACATTACAGTGTTCATCCACTGCATTCCAAAGAAGCAATGGGGAATGCTATTGAATTATTTCAGATGAAAAAAGCAAAAGGAAGTCCCATTAATGTATGGGAAGAAAGCTTGGAAGCTCGTTGTTTTCCTCAGTTATTTCCAACAGGTCAAGGTGCACGATATGATGACAGACCTATGCAGATTCCTGCATCTGAACAAGATTATATGCAGAAGATCCTAGATTTCGTCAATGTATTCCATATTTGTTTCATCTTCTGTTTGAGAGTGACTTATCTGGACTTTCTTATGCAGTGAACCATATACTAAAAAGTGGAGTACATCTGCAAAATGTTTCAGCAAGGGAGTTTATGGATAAAGTCCAACAGAAAGACACTGTTTTGGATTCTCACCTAATTAATCTAATGGCATAACAGCGTGGTACTTATGAGTATTGGTACCGCCATCATGGGGATTTGAAATGTATGCTAAGAAACTTAGGAGCACCTGCATGGTTTTCAACTCTAAGCTGTGCTGAGTATGCTTGGGAAGATTTACTTGAATTTCTTCGAGAGGCAAATGCAAACATAGAAAATATAGAGTACAAGACACCTAGAGAACTGTGCTCTTTAGATCCAGTTAATGTTTGCAGGTATTATAATCATAGATTTGAAGCTATGATGTCTTTTATTACAAACAAACAAAAAACTCCTCTTGGCGAAGTTCTGGATTTCTTTTGGAGAAAAGAGTATCAAGCGAGAGGTGCTCCTCATATTCATATGCTATTATGGATCAAAGATGCTCCCAAATTTGGACAGACTCAGATGACACTGTACTCTCTTTCATTGAAGAATATGCAACATGTGATTTACCCAAAAGTACAATTAATAAGGACTTAAGAGGAAAAGTGGTACAATTTCAAAGCCATCGTTGTGGCAAATATTGTCGACGAAAATTCTAATCAAAGGATAAATTCTATACCAAATGTCGTTTTGGATTTCCACGACCAGTAATTTCAAAAGGAAGAGTGAACAATTTTATGTCATCTTTGCGACATACTGTCACAAGAAGATCACCAAAAAATACCTACAATTTAAGAAGAAATGAAGAGTCCAAATACATAAATGACTATAACCCAGTCATTTTGTCCATGTGGAATGCTAAAATGGATATTCAATATGTTTCAGACAACTCTATTGCTGTGGCTCAATATCTAACGTCTTACATCACCAAAGCTGAAAAGACGGAACTAAAGGATATGTGGGAAGTCATTGCTCATGAAAAGAGCCTAAGTAAGAAATTGTATACCTACAGTTTGAAGATGTTATCTCATCGAGAAATTTGAGCATATGAATTTTGTGATCGATTATCATCAGCAAGTCTTTATGCAAAATCTAGAACAATCATTTGGGTGAGTTTAGGTCTTGCAAAAACACGAAACCGAGTTTTGAAAACTGTTCAAGAAATTGAATATTTAGCAGAGAAAGAACCAAACAGTACAGACATTCTGAAGACAAAAATGTTGGATACATACTATCCAAATAGAAGTAATCTGCTTGTAACAGTTTACTGTCTCCCTGCGTTTTTTCATTTTTCATCGGCACCATCTCTCTATATCTGTGCCTGTACCATCTCTCTGCACCCTTTTATATGCATTTGCAGAGGTCTATCATGATATGGTTGCTCATGCTTAGCATGACATTTTTTACATACTGTGCAATTTAGATGCTGAGTGTGCTGTTGAAAGGCAAAAGCAACTGTTTCTGTGGCAAGTAGTAATCTTTTTAGTGCATTTTCATTTGTACATTGTGAGTTCCACCTTCAGTCTGTACACAGTTTGAACACCAGTTTATTGTGCTAAACTCAGAAAATCCATCCCTAGAAATAATTTATAAAGTCTTTCAACAGTTCTACAGTCCAGAAAACCCTTAAACAAAACGCACAGTAAGACCCCCTTTGACTGCAGTAATTATTTAAATAAATTGCAAGGGATAGTGTTATGTGTCTAGGATCACAGTGTGAGTCTGTTTTCAAAAAAGAGGAAGGTGGCAGATTAATTTGTGTAGTTAATGTGTTTAAAAGTATGGTAATGTATGTACTTATAAAATTGGTAAAGGTAGTTTTTAATTATCTATTTGTGAAAAAGATATAATTAAGTCTTTATATTTTTTTGGAAGGACCAGCAACATAATATTATTGGTACAATGGAAGAGCATCAAGAAAACGTTGCTTTGAATTTTGACATCTCAAGTGATTTATTAGAGGAAGTGAAAGATGGACTTCTTCCAGAGGAAAATGATATTGGAAATGAAGATTTCTTTGATGAGAGTTTGGACAGTGCTTTTGTTGAAGTGGTAGAAGATTTTGAATTGGAAGATGAAAATTTTGTTTATGATGAAAATGAAATACCGGATGAAGTTATGTTGGAAGTTTTATTGGAATATGAAATGTTTGAAGAATATATTTATAATTTATAATAAAACATTTTTCGAGTCAGTCTTCTTGTAGTATTGATCGTTCATGTGTTTAATCAAAATGTGAATAAATGTTTTGATGAAGTGTGTTAGAGATTAGGGTCAGAAACATTCATTCCACTATGACCCCTTACACCGCCTGAAAACCACTGTACTGTTCTTAACCCTCAAATATTATTCTCAGCAAATACGTCTATAATGTTGACACAGCAATGCACTGCCATAAAGTCAGAAACAGCACTCACTACATGATTTCCTACTCTGTTCAGAGACTGTTGCTATGCCTTAATTTTACTTATAAAGTGAACCAGTGTTTACATTATTTAGTGGTTATAATTTCTATGTTATATGTTAATAGAGGTCTATAATATTTTTTTTCTTTATTCACAACAGATTATAATTTTGAACAGAAAGAAAAATCAACATGCCGAACAAAAATGAAAAAAGAAAAAAACAAAAACAGACATACTATTCCAAGAGAAAACAATTAGAAGAATTACGTAATCAACAAAGGACGGACAAAAAGAAGAGTGCTCCTGGTAAGACAACCAAGTATTTTATAAAGAAATTATCTCAGAGGAAATTTTTGGGGATAATGTGGGAAAGGAAAAACCCTTGTCAGTATCTACAAGGAGAAATCAGAGAAAAAAGAAACATGTTTCCCCACTCTGTGGTGAACAAATTAATAGACGTACTAATCAGTTTGCGGAAATCAGGAAGCGCATGTTTTATAATAGTGTAGTTTCAAATGTATTAAAAAATGTAAACATTTCTAAAAGGAAATCAGCTTTTTATAAGAAAAAAATATATATTGAGAAAATTGTTGAACGCGCGTTTGAGACAAAAAAAGTTCTTTGTTTTAGTAATTAATAGAATAAATACACTGAATAAGAAAATCAAAGTTTTAAAAGCTAAGAGTAAATGGAAAAGACAAATAAATAGAAGTAATTTTTGTAAAGTGTTTTCTGGAAAATGGATGCATAGTTCAAGTTGTGAGCCATTTTTTAATGAAGAGAGTTACTCTCAAAGTAATGATTTGTTGCATGCAGTTGACACCAGTGGTCGAGCATATGAGGTGAAGGACGGTTGTCCTATTGAAAAGGAGAAAATTGTGCCTAGAAATGCAGAAGAGGTGATAGCTGATGAAGTTTTAGGGAGACGTCCTAAGGCTCCTGTGTACACTTGGAATGGTAGTAGTATTTGCAGTGTACGACAGGATTCAATTGATTTTTTCGCAATTTCTTACGTAAGTATGCTAAGGAAAGTCTAAAAAAAAAAGATTATAATGTTGCAAGAATTAGACCGTTGCAGAGTGAGAGAAAAAACAGGTCTGCAAGGGCATTCTCTGGCTTGTCTTTCTAAAAAAATATGCCAGAGTGTTTTTCACCATTTCAGGATGTTAGCAGTGCATCATACCGAAGTGAGGAAATTAGTGAGAAAGTTGTATTATGCAAAAAGTCCAGCACTTAAACTCAAACAGTTAAATAGTGCTCTTTTGCATGGATCTGAATTAGATGTTAAGAAGATCTGTGAAGAAATTGAGGTTAGTTACTTTGGTCCAGAAGAAGACAGTGCAGAAACTGATATAGTAATAGATGGAAATGTGGTAGAAAATGTCCGGAATTTTAATAATGAACATTTTGAACAGGAAATAACAAAGTTTAAGGTCATTGCAGGTGAAAAACCAAATTTTCCTTGTGTGTGTTGTCGACACACTCATTACAAAAATCAAACCAGGTTAGTTGATTTATATTTAAAAAGTGAAGAGGAAAATAATATAACAATATGGAAAGATTTTGCAACTTATTGGTTGGTAGAAAATTGTTTTAATTTGGGTTCTGATCAACGTATTTGTAAATATTGTTATAATAAATTAAATGATAATAGAATGCCTGCTAGAGCTGTTCATAATAATCTTGAGTTGGTGAATATCCCATCTGAACTGAAGGATTTAAATACCTATGTGACTATTCTGATTCAATGTGTGCATCCATTTCAGGCTATTGTTGGTTTGGAGCCTAAGACAGGGAAATTAAATCCTTCAGATTTACAAAGAGGATTAAAGGGAAGAGTTGTATATTTGCCTCATGATTTAAAGAAAAACATTGAGACAATTGGTGTTGAAAATGTAGAAGAGGAACCTCTAGTTAATGGTGTGCCTACAAAGAGTAAGAAAATCTGGCAAGATTAAGTGGATGTTAGAAAAGTCAAAAAGGCAACGTTGTATTTGGTCAAAAACAATAAATACTATAAAAATTTATACGTAGGAGAAGAGGAAATAAATGAAGAAGAGGATAATGATTTGTCTGCTGGACAAATTGAAAAAGTGGATGTGTGCAGAAGTGAAGAAATTTATGAACATTACAGTGTTCATCCACTGCATTCCAAAGAAGCAATGGGGAATGCTATTAAATTATTTCAGATGAAAAAAGCAAAAGGAAGTCCCATTAATGTATGGGAAGAAAGATTGAAAGCTCGTTGTTTTCCTCAGTTATTTCCAACAGGTCAAGGTGCACGATATGATGACCGACCTATGCAGATTCCTGCATCTGAATACCACACAACAAGATTATATGCAGCAGATCCGAGATTTCGTCAATGTATTCCATAATTGTTTCATCTTCTGTTTGAGAGTGACTTATCTGGACTTTCTTACGCAGTGAACCATATACTAAAAAGTGGAGTACATCTGCAAAATGTTTCAGCAAGGGAGTTTATGGATAAAGTCCAACAGAAAGACACTGTTTTGGATTCTCACCTAATTAATCTAATGGCATGTCAGCGTGGTACTAATGAGTATTGGTACCGTCGTCATGGGGATTTGAAATGTATGCTTAGAAACTTAGGAGCATCTACATGGTTTCTAACTCTAAGCTGTGCTGAGTATGCTTGGGAAGATTTACTTGAATTTCTTCGAGAGGCAAATGGAAACATATAAAATATAGAGTACAAGACACCTGGAGAACTGTGCTCTTTAGATCCAGTTAATGTTTGCGGGCATTTTAATCTATGCTATGATGTCTTTTATTACAAACAAAAAAAAAACTCCTCTTGGCGAAGTTCTGGATTTCTTTTGGAGAAAAGAGTATCAAGTGAGAGGTGCTCCTCATATTCATATGCTATTATGGATCAAAGATGCTCCCAAATTTGGAACAGACTCAGATGATACTGTACTGTCTTTCATTGAAGAATATGTAACATGTGACAGATATACCCAAAAGAACAATTGATAAGGACTTAAGAGGGAAAGTGTTACGATTTCAAAGCCATCGTTGTGGCAAATATTGTCGACGAAAATTCAAATCAAAGGATAAATTCTATACCAAATGTCGTTTTGGATTTCCACGACCAGTAATTTCAAAAGGAAGAGTGAACAATTTTATGTCATCTTTGCGACATACTGTCACAAGAAGATCACCAAAAAATACCTACAATTTAAGAAGAAATGAAGAGTCCAAATACATAAATGACTATAACCCAGTCATTTTGTCCATGTGGAATGCTAACATGGATATTCAATATGTTTCAGACAACTCTATTGCTGTGGCTCGTTATGTAACGTCTTACATCACCAAATCTGAAAAGACGAAACTAAAGGATATGTGGGAAGACATTTCTCATGAAAAGAGCCTAAGGAAGAAATTGTATACCTACAGTTTAAAGATGTTATCTCATCGAGAAATTTGAGCATATGAATGTTGTGATCGGTTATCATCAGCAAGTCTTTATGCAAAATCTAGAACAGTCATTTGGGTAAGTTTAGGTCTTGCAAGAACACGAAACCGAGTTTTGGAAACTGTTCAAGAAATTGAATATTTAGCAGAGAAAGAACCAAACAGTACAGACATTCTGAAGACAAACATGTTGGATACATACTATCCAAATAGAAGTAATCTGCTTGAAAACATTTGTCTGTATGAAATACTACAAAACTACACTTTTAAAAGGAATATTACAGAGGATATCGATAAAGGTGTATATGCTGTGATTGGATGTGAAGGATGTCTGGTGAAACAAAGAAAAGGATATTTGATTAATCACCGAAAACTGAGTGGCGAAACTCCTGAAAAAAGAGAATTTTACTATTTAGCTCTTTTGCAACTCTTTAAACCATGGCGAAAAGAAGAGGAACTACTTGGTGACTTTGACAGTTATGAAGATTCATTCAACGCATCTAAAAATAGTATAGAATGTCCTGTTTTTAGTAATTATCTGCAAATGTTGAACGACGAAATAGAGCAAGAAGAAACAATTGCAGCAGAGATTGCTAGAGACAGTTCTCAAGATAGTCAAAGTCCTGCTTCGTTGAGTCAAGATCCACTAGGACAACCAATTATCCAAAATGAAGCAGCCACTGCCATGGATGAGGTGGAAAGAGCAATGGAACAAGTTCAAGAGGATGTAATAAACTTAGAAGAATTGGAAAAACAACTTAATCTTGAGCAAAAACAAATATATGATGAAGTGACAGAGCAGATTGAGCATGGTTTTTGTCATGAGAAAAAAGAATGCTCATGTATGTCATTTCAACCTGTCCGACTATATGTGAGTGGAGAAGCTGGAACTGGTAAAAGTTGTCTAATTAAAGGAATTGCCACATATCTACAGCTAAGAACTGAGTCATCACTCTCTTGTGTTGTTACTGCTCCAACTGGGTTGGCAGCACACAACATTAAAGGGATTACTTTACATCGTTTATTGATGCTGCCAGTTGAACATGAGGTAAGCATGGTATCAAATTTAATGCTTGCCTTTGTGCACTTAAGAATGCAACAGATTCTTAAAACAGAGTATGATGTGTTATTTGGAGGCAAACACGTAGTAGTTTTTGGAGATCTACTGCAGCTAACTCCTGTAAAAGGACTACCTGTATTTAAAACTGTTACATATGAAGACACCAGAAAGTGCCTGGGAAGTATTGGAAATGTTAATATATGGTCACATTTCAAATATACTGAACTCATTCAAAATATGCGACAGGCAAAGGATGCTAAATATAGAAATATTCTTCAAGATATAAGAATTGGAAAACTAAGTGAACATGCCAAAGAAACTTTACAAACACGATTACTTTCCAATTTGTTTCCAAATGAAAATAATGTGGCAGAGAAAATATATAGTAAAGAGGCAGAAGATAAGTCAGTTATATGCTTGATGCCAACTCTACAAGAATGTTCAATGAAAAAATGTTGAAGTTAGAAAATCAAGAAATTAAGAAACTGGAAGCTAAAGATAGAAAAGAGCATGAAGGAAGTACTATTATTTAGTCAGAAAGGTTGAAGTTAAAATTGGATTCTTTAGCGAAATCAATATCTAAAACTGCTGGTTTAGAAAAGAATCTGTATGTATGTTTAAATTGTCGGATTATTTTATGAAGAAATTTACATGTGGATAGAGGTTTGGTGAATGGAGCAATGGGCAATGTTGTTGGTTTTGTGAATTACCCAAATAGAGATGAGATTGAATTTTTAAAAATCAAATTTGATGGAATTGAAGAGGTACAACAAGTCAGTCGTTGTTCAAATCGATTTTTGCTTGGGAAAGATTTATATGTCCGACGAAAACAGTTTCATGTTTGTTTGGCATATGCGGTGACTATTCATAAATCTCAAGGTTTAAGTGTAGATAGTGCTTTGGTAAATATTGGAAGTACTGTGTTCAAAGAGGGTATGGCCTATGCTACTTTATCTCGAGTTAGAACTTTATCTGGATTGTATCTGATTGATTTTGATGAGACAAAGATTAGTGCAGATCTAAATTGTGTGAAGGAGTATAACAGGTTAAGAAGAGAATATGCTCCAAGTTTACCTCAATATCCTTTAATTGAAAAGTGTGTGGTAGGTCGAATAAGGAGATTTGAGGAAAAATGTAGTGAAGTAATAGAGAAACGAAAAAAAATAGATTAACCTGTGATTGGTAGCAAAAAGAAAAAAGTTACTACTGAAGAGATTGTTGAATTTAAATTTGAAAACAGTTCTGGTGTCAACTGCTATGCAAATGTAGTGGTTAATGTTGGTTTTTTTCTTAAAAGTTTACAGCAACAGATTGTTGATAATCAGGACCAAACATTTTGTTGTTCATTAAATTCTGTGTTTCAGAAATGTAGCAGTGATAATAGTGAAATAGCAAGTGTTTCTGAACTTCGAAATGTTTTAGACATATGTGCTGGACTAAATCAATTTTCTCAGAATATTCAGCAAGATTGTCAGGAATTTATTATGTATATGCTTACAGTTTTACAAGATAAAGGTGTAGATATTGATAGTCTTTTTGGCCTTTCTTATAAATGGCAACATAACTTCGACAATTGTTCATTTTCAAGTTTTACTGACATACACACTGAAAGATTTATATATTTAACATTACCAGACTGTAAAGCAGTGTCTTTCAATAATCTAGTTAGAGATGCGCATCAAAACATGGTCTGTTCTCAAGGTAACTCAGAAATGTTATCAACATTATTTATCCGAAGATATGGACAGTATGTAATTTTAATGCTCCAACGATGCAGACCTGATGGAACAAATTTGACAACTTCAATTAAAAATGTTGTGGCTTCTCAACTATCAATTTCTGGAAGAACTTTTGTAACTGTAGCAATTATCTTCCATGATGGTCCTTCAACAACATCAGGACATTACACAGCTTATTTGAAATCTCCAACAGGCTGGACACACTGTAATGATAGTCAATTGACTTTTAAAAAACGTTTGCCTTTTGACTTACCACATTTTTATCTGGTGTTTTTGCAACCCAGATTTCAGTAAAATTATTTGGCGTAGGAAGATTACTGCTGTTAAGAAAAGATACTCTGTTGTTCAGAATTATCGTGTGAGTGAGGGTGACCAAATTTAAAAATGAAACTTGTATTTGGCATAGTGATAGTATCAGGTACAGGTTTAAGTAATGTTTGATGGTTCAGAACACGTTGGAACTTTTTATTCTAAAGGTCGGGAAAAGAATGGTTAAGAGTACAATTAAGTAATTTGCAAAATAAGGACTTTCCTCATACTATTTGGCCACGAGGAATAGTATCTCAGAACAAAATGAGTGCATTGCGGGCGCGCGAGTTATAGTTAGCTGAACTAACTATAACGGGGGAATTTAAATGGTTTTATATGAGTGAAATGTCCAGCTAACTATAACATGTGTCAAACCTACGTTTTTTTCAGTGAATATATATATATATATATATATATATATATATATATATATACATACATTGAAGGAAAACAAAAGCAGAAAAGGCATTGTGCTGATCAAACTATCAAACGTGAAATGAAAAACAGGACCGACCATCAGTGGACTTATTCAACACTGTCACGCTAGTTTGGCCACTTCTCCTACCAATGTGATTCCCTTGACTTTTAAACTGAATATTGAGATTCAACTTCACTTTAATCACCAGAATTCAAAATGGAGTTATGCTGAAATGCCTCTGCTGAGATTAAACATCATCTACATACCCTGTGAGTGCTCCTAGTCTTCTTTTGTCTAACGTGTGTGTGTGTATATTGGCAGAGACCGGGAAGTGCGTGTCATTCAGGTGCACTTGTGGTGTGGCAGCAGAGTTATCCTGCGAGTGCAGGTCAAGAAACGTCAATTTTGACTTTTGGGATTTAGTGGTCTTGCCTGGGCCACGAGACTGCACCGCCGCAGTACCCTGGTGGGTCCATCTCTGTTTATTGGGACAGTATATCGGAGCGGGGTTACGCTGGGTTATTTACAAGTGCTTCTGCATTGGACATGTTATGGTGCCTTTAAGAACTTTTATCTTACTTACAACTATTTGCAGCGACCCACATGAGTGTGATAAAGACAATCAGTCCCAGGAATCATTGCGTAACAAATCACCTGAAGCCCATTGTGTTAATAAATTGGGATGTGACTGGTGGTTAACGTTTTGCCTAGTTTTGTCTCAACTGCCCAGGAAGAAGGGCATGTGCCCGAAACGCGTTGGCAGAGACCGGAAGGTGCGTGTCATGCAGGGGCACTTGTGGTGTGTCAGCGGAGTTATCCTGGGAGTGCAGCTCAAGAAACAGCAACTTTGACTTTTAATATATATATACTGCTCCGAACCACCCTTTCCTGCTGCACTCATGTACCAGTGCTCGACCACGCAAGGTTCACCCACGATAAATATCACCGCTCCCGGTTTGAAGAATAAGGTCAGCACTCGCGGGGATGAATCAATCCAGTTCTTTAATGGATAAAATGTGCAACAAACGCTCTTTGACTGTCGCCTTTCTCACTGGTAGCAGGCACGCCAATAGCAGCATCATTATATACCTCATCATATACATAGATTTTATGGAAATCAAAAACAGCATCGATTTATGTCATTCATTCTTCTGTGTGACGGAGCATGCAATCTTCCCATGTATTTACATTGCCATTACAGTTCACAAATATTCTCATATGTACGATATAACGGCAATTCATAATTTACATACCTCCTCCATTTGAATTTAAAGAGCAAAGTGCGATATTACGCCCTGCATGGGCTTTCATTCATTCATGATTTACATACCTCCTCTCTTTGAATTCGATGTGTGTTAGAAATGAGGTTGCCAATTCTACAGGGGGTAGCATGGAGCAGAGCGGGCAGGCCAAACTCCTGAGGACATGTGTGAAGCATCCACGCAGTACCCACAGACGACACACCAGGCAAACCACAAAAGAGAGACAGTTCTGGTTGGAAAAAGAATAACTTTTGTATTAGGTCCAACCTGCAAAGGTAAAACACAGTAATGCACCGTAATCACAATAGGGCGCCAACTGGCGCCAGGGCAATGGATACCAGGGGGGATTATTTACAGGGAAAATGGCAAAACAAGAAAAAGGATAAGTCCATTGGCTTTCAGGCGGAAATAAAAAGAATGTTATCAATTGGCATGTAACACGAGGTCAGTATTTCAGGGCCAACTCAGGCACTAATCCTTGGCAACACCTTAGCAGTAGGCTGTAAGTGTGAAATAAAGCATTAGGCATAAACACAACCGGGCTTGCATTAGCACCTCCTGCAAAAAGAACCTCACGCACCTAGCCTAAACACCTGGCATAGGGCGGAGCAGGCCTAAATCATGAGGCCAGGAACACTTTAGGCATAACAGCACTTTCATCCAACATGGACCTGTGGGCATCAACATTAGCCTAAACGCATTTAACATGGAGCATGGCATTGGCATAGGCACAACTTTAATATCCGGCCTAGCCAGGCATATTCACATTTACCATGAGGCATCAAACCTGAGCACCTGGGCACACACAACCTCGTTTCCTGCTCAAGGACAGGCTGCAAAGAACACTCCCCTAGCCAGGTGTTAACTTTAGCCCCAAAAGAAAACCGTATCAAGGACACCAGCCACTGCAGGGGGCTAAACAGAGCTTTGTAGACGCTGCGCTGTAAGAGACAGCAGTCCTGGCATAAGACAGTTCTTCCCAATAAAACAGTTCCTTCAGGCCAAGCAGCACTTCTGCTGCACAGCGCTTGGGGGCACCGTCCTCCTAATACAGCGCTTAGGAACCCGCAGGTCAGGCAGTAACACTTCCAGCAGTGCAGCGCTTTGCAGGGCAGCAGCGTCTTCACGGCACAGCGCTTTAGGGTTCTGCGCTTAGAGTACACCGCAGCGCTCACAGCGCTTGGGCCAGCAGCAGTTCCCAGGGCAATACAGCGCTTAAAACACTCACAGCAGGGCAGTCTTGGTCACGGCGCTTTGGGGACACGAGACAGTCTCCTGCAGGCCAGCGCTTTCAAGGGCACAGCAGGCTGCAACAGTCCTGGGCAAGGTTAGCGCTTTGCAGGCACACAGCTCTTCTTATAGGCACAGCGCTTTAGGATTGTGGTGCTTAGGCAGGTACACATCAGGCAGCACTCATCCAGGGCCAGGCAATCAGTTCCTTAACAGCACAGCACTTCCCAGATCATAGCGCTTCAGCACACAGCGCTTCCTCTAGGCCCAACACTTCCAGGCGCACAGCGAAAGGGGGGCGGACAGTCCCAGCAGCAAGCCCCAGGGTAACTCTTCTCACCTCGTGGGGGGTCCAAGGTGCTCCTTCCCTTGCAGGCGCTTCTGGGCACAGCCCAGCAGCTTCAGGGACCTAGGAGGGCCCTCCTTCTTCAGGGCCCGGGGGACAGAGCAGTAGGCACTACTGGGCCAGGTCAGCAGGTAGTGGGGGCATAATCAAAGCAGGGTGGTAGGCTTTCACCATCCCCACTGCAGCGTGGCCGTCCTCCCACACGGTAACCTGAACTCCTGAAGTGGGGCTTGACAAGCCCTGGGGACAATAGGGGGGTCCTAGATGGGTGCAGGGCCCAGCACACAGGCCCAAGTGGCGGTATCCCCTTGCAGCAGGTACCCTCATATTCCTGTCCCAGCTCTGTCTCAGGACATGACAACTCTACTGCTCTACCTATACCAGAAAGGCTGGAAGCTTCTAGAAGGTCCCTCCAAATGCTGGTATTGCTGGGTACCAGACAACTAGACCGCTAACCCACCTCAGACAGGCAAACTAGTCCTAACTGGCTCAGGGGGAGGAGTAGAGCACCCTGGGTGCCAGGCTTTCCCTACAAATGCAGGGGTGGCTGGGTACCTAGCAACTAGACTGCTAACCTCCTGCAGTCAGGCGGCACAACGCATAGCCTTGGCAGCCATTTTAAATGCAAAACACAAATGCAGCATTTCACCAGGGTACATGTTTACAATGGGGGAAAATAAATATACACACTATTGCATTGCATTTAACATTAACATGGCGTCTCACACCACACATGGCCTATTTGGTAACCTTCACCATGGGGGAGACATCTCAAATTAGGGGGGCGAAAAGCGAAACATTTTGGGAGGGAAAGGGCCAAGTCCAACAATGTGGAAATGAATTCACTGAAAAAACCAATGGTTACAGAGACATAATAGTTAGGCTCAAACTTCACTTGTACAAAACCAGTGAAATTCAGCAGTTACAGTTACCTGAGCTAAATATAACTCACGCCCCCACAATGCACTGCTTATGTCCTCATATTTTGCATAACTCGTGACATGGTCAGTGACATTACTAATGACATCACTGATGACATCACCCAGTGAGTGTAAGTTTTTTCTAAGAGTTTATGATTGTTAAACATGAACTGAGGTGGGAGCACACCGCTTCACCAGCCAGCAAGGTCCTCCCCTGGCATTGTGGTAAATGCAGTCTCAGGGGTATGCGGAGTAGGCTGCCAACATCTTTGTCAGGTCAGGTACCTCTCACAGGCATGCAGGTGCTTCATCCACGAGCTCATCAGCTTAATGACTCACGGGAGTACTTTTAAACAGAAACAGGGGTGGGAGCACACCTCTTCACTTCCCAGCAAGGTTCGCCCCTGGCATTGTGGTAAATGCAGTTTCAGTTACTTGCTTGCTTCAAGAGTGTTCGAGTGTTTCGCCACAGTTGGCGCAGATAGTGCTGATCTCTAGACACGTGTTTCTGGTTCTTTAACTGTCATCAGTAGGGATTACAGTCTTTCAAATTTGGGGTATGCGGAGTAGGCTGCCAACATCTTTGTCAGGTCAGGTACCCCTCACAGGCATGCAGGTGCTTCATCCACGAGCTCGTCAGCTCAATGACTCACAGGAGTACTTTTAAACAGAAAGAGGGGTAGGAGCACACCGCTTCACCTCCCAGCAAGGTTCGCCCCTGGCATTGTGGTAAATGCAGTTTTGGTTACTTGCTTGCTTCAAGAGTGTTCGAGTGTTTTGCAACAATTGGCGATGATCTCTAGACACATGTTTCTGGTTCTTTAGCCGTCATCAGTAGAGATTACAGTCTTTCAACTTTGGGGTATGCAGAGTAGGCTGCCAACATCTTTGTCAGGTCAGGTACTCTCACAGGCATGCACGTGCTTCATTCACGAGCTCGTCAGCTCAATGACTCACGGGAGTACTTTTAAACAGAAACAGGGGTGGGAGCACACCGCTTCGCCTCCCAGCAAGGTTCGCCCCTGGCATTGTGGTAAATGCAGTTTCAGTTACTTGCTTGCTTCAAGAGTGTTCGAGTGTTTCGCAACAATTGGCGCAGATAGTGATGATCTCTAGACACATGTTTCTGGTTCTTTAGCCGTCATCAGTAGAGATTACAGTCTTTCAACTTTGGGGTATGCAGAGTAGGCTGACAACATCTTTGTCAGGTCAGGTACCTCTCACAGGCATGCAAGTGCTTCATCCACAAACTCGTCAGCTCAATGACTCATGGGAACACTTTTAAACAGAGACAGGGGTGGAAGCACACCGCTTCACCTCCCAGCAAGGTTCGCCCCTGGCATTGTGGTAAATGCAGTTTCAGTTACTTGCTTGCTTCAAGAGTGTTCGAGTGTTTCGCCACAGTTGGCGCAGATAGTGCTGATCTCTAGACACGTGTTTCTGGTTCTTTAACCGTCATCAGTAGAGATTACATTCTTTCAAATTTGGGGTATGCGGAGTAGGCTGCCAACATCTTTGTCAGGTCAGGTACCTCTCACAGGCATGCAGGTGCTTCATCCACGAGCTCGTCAGCTCAATGACTCACGGGAGTACTTTTAAACAGAAACAGGGGTGGGAGCACACCGCTTCACCTCCCAGCAAGGTTCGCCCCTGGCATTGTGGTAAATGCAGTTTCAGTTAGTGTTCGAGTGTTTCGCCACAGTTGGCGCAGATAGTGCTGATCTCTAGACACGTGTTTCTGGTTCTTTAACCGTCATCAGTACAGATTACAGTCTTTCAAATTTGGGGTATGCGGAGTAGGCTACCAACATCTTTGTCAGGTCAGGTACCTCTCACAGGCATGTAGGTGCTTCATCCACGAGCTCCTCAGCTCAATGACTCACCGGACTACTTTTAAACAGAAACAGGGGTGGGAGCACACCGCTTCACCTCCCAGCAAGGTTCACCCCTGGCATTGTGGTAAATGCAGTTTCAGTTACTTGCTTGCTTCAAGAGTGTTTGAGTGTTTCGCCACAGTTGGCGCAGATAGTGCTGATCTCTAGACATGTGTTTTTGGTTCTTTAACCATCATCAGTAGAGATTACAGTCTTTCAAATTTGGGGTATGCGGAGTAGGCTACCAACATCTTTGTCAGGTCAGGTACCTCTCACAGGCATGTAAGTGCTACATCCACGAGCTCGCCAGCTCAATGACTCACGGGAGTACTTTTAAACAGAAACAGGGGTGAGAGCACACCGCTTCACCTCCAGGCAAGGTTCGCCCCTGGCATTGTGGTAAATGCAGTTTCAGTTACTTGCTTGCTTCAAGAGTGTTTGAGTGTTTCGCCACAGTTGGCGCAGATAGTGCTGATCTCTAGACACGTGTTTCTGGTTCTTTAACCGTCATTAGTAGAGATTACAGTCTTTCAAATTTGGGGTATTCGGAGTAGGCTGCCAACACCTTTGTCAGGTCAGGTACCTCTCACAGGCATGCAGGTGCTTCATCCACGAGCTGGTCAGCTCAATGACTCACGGGAGTACTTTTAAACAGAAACAGGGGTGGGAGCACAGCGCTTCACCTCCCAGAAAGGATTGTTAAACATATATACTAAGCTACTACAAAAGTTAAATTGATATACTAAGTGTATGGATATGTGAATGGGTATATAAGTGGTTAAGTGTGTGTTTGAGTGCTTGTATGGGTGTGTGGCTTTGTTGAGAGACTGTATGGGTGAGTGAGTGTGTGAATGGCTGTATAGGTCAATAAATGGTTGTGAGAGTAGCTTTACAGGTGAGTGTGTGGCTGTGTGAGTGGATGTATGGGTGAGTGACTGGATGTATGAGTAGCTTTATGGGTGAATGTGTGTGTGTAGCTTTATGGATGAGTGGTTGTGTGAGGACTTGTGCGAGTCTGTGAATGGGTATGTGAGTCGTTGTGTGAGTGTGTGAGTGGATGTGTGGGTGGGTGTATGAGAGGTTGTATGGGGTGTGGATGGGTGTTTGTAGTTCTGTGGATAATATAAAGCTTTGCGGTGAGTTGTCATGTGGGGGCTGAGAAAAAGGGGGTCCTAAAATGCTTTACCCCATGTAATTCCCCATAGCGATTTTGAACCGCTGAACAGAATTACACCATATTTTGCAGAAAGCTAGCTCTAGGTCCAGAATGATCCTTTATATAATTTGGTGTAAATGCGTTTAATAGTTTTGGAGTTATTAATGAAAAAATATTCATACATATCTAGGGATGCAGATCCTCCACAGATCTGAGAGATCTCATGCTGAGATCAGATTGGCTGCCAACACTTCAACCAGGCGTGTGTCATCTTGGGACTCAGAATAAACCCGAGTCCCAAGGAAAAAGTAATCAAGCATTGGCATAGCCAATAGGTCTCGCCTTTGGGACCTTATAAGTGTTTAGCTAGAGATCTTGACTTTGCATATATATTTATTCTGTGCCGTATAGAAGTGTGCAGCATGATGAAAAGTAATAATAAAGAAGTGTTAGAAGCATTTTTGTTACCATATATGTGATCAAGAAAGCATTATGAACTGAACGTCCATATTTGAGAAGTATTCATAATAAATAATGTGTTGTGTTTTTTTTTGGCCTGTTAATGCGTGCAGCTTTTATATACATAATCAAGCGTACACGGCCATGCATATTGTTCTTGGCTTGAATTAAAATATGAGCCTACGCCGAGACAGGAAGCGAGACAGGGTGATCAATGGAGTTTGCGCATAGAGCTTTATGCAGAAATGTGTGCGTATGCAAAAGCTACAGTTTTAGATTGAAGCAGGGCTGACTGCAAATGTCACATTTGCTAGAAAGATAACACGTCAATGTAGCATTGTAGCATTTTGGAGTAGGGCCATTGAAGAAAGAAATAGTGAAAAAATGGACAAAGTTGGAAAGGAAGAAACAGGAATGTAAAATTGAGAAAGTTGTGTAAGAGGAGACGGTTGAGAAGGCAGAGCGAGGGTGAGGTAGGCAGGGGAGAGACAGTAGCGAAATGTAATGAAGAGCGCACATTCTTGGTTATTGTGGTTTTGAGGAAGGACAATGTGAGCTGATGCAGTGACAGGAGCTGAGACAGGGCGAGAAATGGGATTTGCACTTGGACCTTTCCGCACTAATGACTGTAAAAGTCATGCTTGCCATATAGCTAAGCTGTCAATGTTGCATTTGGGAGTAAGGGCATAGATTTTAGGAATAGTGCAAAATGGACAAAGTTTGTTTTGAGGCAAGGGTTAAGAAGTCAGGGCGAAAGTGACATAGGCAGGGGAGAGACAGTACCAATAACTGTAGTTGGCTGGAAGGACAATGTTGCTTGTAGGCAACCATTCCTAGTTGAAAACTTTTGAGAAGCCTTAACACCTTGCTTCAAAAAGACTACCAAGTGAAACGGCCATCAAGTCTGTAGTGGTGTGAAATGTTCCAATAGTCATTAAATGCGGTTGAAAGGGAGTCTGCCCTTGCACAATAAAGCGAAAGCATGCCTCCTTGTAAAGATAGTTATCATTGGTATGAGATGCAAATGTGGCGTTCATGCAGTGGCACTTTTGTGTCTAATTTTGAAAGAAGAATCTGGCGAGTTAGTACCTGCGTTCAAATAATACACAAGAGTATTTCTTCGCCCACATATGTATGTATGCAGGACCTACACGTTTACATTCAAGCAGGGTTTAATGGAGAAGCTGAGACAGGGTGATAAATAATTAAGATTTGTGCATGGAGCTTCCAGCACTCATGCCCAAAAAAGTATAATTGCAACACGTTACAAAGAGAAAGCAAAAAGCAAAACAAGCAGTTCAGAGTGGGAAAGCATGTGCTAGCTTGCCCCTTGCGGGAGCAAGCAGTGGCGCGCGGGCCATCTTATCAATTAGCGCGCGTGCCGCTGCTCACTCCCGCAAGGTGGATGCCAGCTCAAGCACGAGTGCTGAAAAAGAGCTGACCAATCTCTAAAGGTCATCTCCTAGCACAGCGCATGCGCGCTGCCTATGCGAGACCTAAGAAAATACATAAGGGGGCTGGGTAGGAATACAATAGTTGGCAGGGTATGAACACCCTGAGCCCCTAAGTTTTTAATTATTGTTTATTTACCATGATTTTGCGGTGGATCCATAAACCACAGCAAAAATGTAACAAAAATAAATGTTGCCCCCCCCCCCCCCCCGGGTGACCAGTGTGCAGGGAGGTGTATTTACTCATATAATTTGAGTTGGGACACGTGTGCCCCCCCTCCTCATGCTGATTATAGCCCTAGGGACCACACACTTCCCGGGGCCAGCCCAGTGTTGGAAAATAAGAGGGGGGCATGAGGCCGCCTCCCAGAGACATTTTAGGCCTTAGGGACTGTGACCCCCAGAGGACAGACAAGTTCAATAATGGGGAGGGGGCCACACAGGCCCCTTCTGGGCTGATTTAGGCCCCAGGGACCACCACCATCTTCCCAGGGTCAGGCCTATAAAGAAAAGGGGCAGAGGGGCCACGCCCCCCTCCCCCCACTTCCAGGGTTGTTTTGGGCCCCAGAGGCCTCTACCATCCCGGGTTACAGCTGTGTACAAGGAAAAGGAAGGGATCATCCTGGAGCCATTAATCGCCATGGGGCAGTGCTTAATTTGAGTCGGTGGTTTCTTGGCACCAGCAGCTAATCCTAAACACTGCCGCTTATAGTGTAAACTAGACCCAAAGGTAACAGAGCACCAGTTAAGGACACATTCATTTTCTGTAGGCACAGGGAGATTAAGTGATTTGCCCAGAATCACAGTTTGTTGGGATTACGTTGAGACTCAAACCTGGTTCCGCAGCTCCAAAATCAGCATTGTAAACCGTTATGCCACATCCTCTCCCCACTTGTAGGATTTTCATGGTTAGTAGTTAGTTCTGTTATAGGCAGTGCTAAATGGGGCAATGGGCTGGTGCAAGCTGCCTCCTGACGAGAGCCCTGGCACTCATTTTTTCTCAAATTAACCACTGCCCTGGGGGCCGCCATTCCCAGGCCTGGCTCCTGTTATGTCCTGAGATACCCACCCTCTGGACATAGTGATTTCCCTGCCCACAGTGGCACGGGCAGGGAAACCTCTGTTTGCTCTCGCAAGAGCAAACAGTAAGTCCGCTCCCTGAGGGTGTGAGCATTTAAAATGCTCTCGTCAGCTGGTAGTGGACCTTTCATTTGTTTCCTTGTATTTCGCTGTGAAGTGGGCAGGGAAACAGATGAAAGAATTGCTTCCGCCCGCAGGGAGCAACATTTTAAGCTGCTTCTTGCGGGCAAGAGCAATGCCGGCTCCCGAAGGAGGTAGGGAGCCGGCTCGAGTCATGGGGGCATTGGGGCTCCCACACAGTATCCATCAAAAAGTCAATGGATGCCCTGAGTGGGCTCCAGGGCACCAACCACGTTTGTGGCCAGGCTCTAGAGATGGGGGCCCGGGGCCAATATTGGCTGTGGGAGGAGGGTTGCGTGCCCACTCTCCCTTTAGCGTATGGCCAGGCCCGAAGGGAAAGGGACCCTGTGCCAATATTGGCTTGGGCCTTTAGTTACTGGCAGGCCATGGCGATGGGGTCCCTGGGGCCAATATTGCCCTGGGGAGGGGGCTTCATGCCCGCCTACCCCTTTTGCTACTGGCCAAGCCCCGGGGCATGGGGTCCAAGGAACCTATGTTGGCCCAGGGAGGGAGGCTGCAGCCCCCTGCACAGGCCAATATTGGCTCCATGCACACCCTTCTCTGTTCAAGCCGCCAAACTATGAAACTCTTTTCCCACATACATAATCTTCAGAACACTACTCAAGAGTTGGCATTTCCCCAGATAAACACCATACTCAAACATACATATACAGCAAATCCATGTGTATATAAGTATTTATTTGGGCTATACATGTGTACCTACATATTTGTATTGCTTTATATAAACGTGTATAATAATTATGTTTATAAATATATAGATATTCGTTGGTTATGCTTAACATATTACTTATGGTTAGATTATTATATGTTTAACATGTATGTAGGAGACTCCATAAATAAGTAAATCTTTCATCATAATGAGTTATCAACAAATGCTTCTCTATTGAATTACAAAAATATGTACAAAAGCAAATAAGTTAACTTAAAGTACAGCAATACTTGAAAGTCTGAGTTTATTAAATACAACTTAAATCTATTATTACCTACCTTATACATTATACCTTGAATGTACTTATGTATCTTTATATTTATTACTTTACTTCTAATTCAGCATCTCCAATGCACTACCCTATATCTCACCCTATACTTCTCTCTGTGCTTAGGTGAATCAAAGTATGCGGAATATCCACTGGTGATTTAGCCATTCTTATAGCCCCCAGGGACGATCTTTTTTGTTCCACATGTGACCCCAGGGAAAGTCTTTTTTCAGTTAGCTGAATTTCATGCTGGAGAACCGATTCAGCCCTAGATAAAAATGCGTCAAGTGTACCCCCCACACCCCCCCACCCTTTGCCCGTTGACTTTACGTTTAGTGGCCATTTAAATAACACAAAACTCAGTCAGCCAATATCAAAATCAAAACTGTGTTAGAACAGTTCCCCACATGGCCTGCAAAGGTATGCTGAAGATGTCGGAGGTTGGCAACTTGAGTTTAGAGTTCAAAGATCAAATACAATTAAAAACAAGACTACTAACAAAGTCCTCAAGGTAAAAGAAGTCCAATGAAAGGGGGGGTGGCCCAGCCCTGCCTCCTCCTGGCTTCGACAGGTGCGGACGGGCCCGCCCTTGGCCCGGGCAGTGCCCGGACATGCTCGCGCGTGTCCCACGATGCGGGAGCCTCTGAGCGTTTTTAAGCGCCTCCTGGCGCTTCTAGATGAAGCCGCAATGAAGCGCCTGCCGGGAATGCTGGGAAAGATAGTCCTGGGCCGCCTTTCCATGTTCGGTCCCTCGCCGAGAGTCCCCACAGCTGTAGCGGTGTAAGCAGTGTTACGGACCCCATGGACTCCTGCCAAATAGCGGGAAAGTGAGCGGAGTCCCAAAAAGATGCCAACAAGTAACAGAGGCGTCTCTCAATATACCCTATACCTTCACTCTCTGACTCATCTCACACCCCATTCTACTACTATGATCTACAAAATAACCCTTTCTAGGCTCTTCCCTTTTCTACCCCTCCTTGCATCATCTCATACCTCTTTTACTATTCAGATCTCCCAAACAAGCCTTTCTAAACCTTTCCCTCTGACTGTTCCCTCCGCCACCTCCCCTTTTACTCATCCGAAACCTCCCCCTACTGCTATGAGCACCGATAAAAAACACTTTCAAGGCCCTTACCTCTTCCATCCCTTTACTGTCCTTTTCAATCCAACTAACAGACTAACATGTCCACCTCTCAAATTAATTTCATAGTTCCCTATACTAATTCCCCACTAATCCTGTGTGGGTTTGGAAGTAGCGTGCTACCAGCTGAAAAGCACTTCAACACCACATCGGGAATATCTCCCTATGCTAGTTCGCCACTATTCCTTTTTAGGTTCCGGAGTAGTGTGCTAGTCGCCCTAAAAGCGGTTCGACACCTCCTCAGGGGTAGTAAGTGCTATATAAATACAATTACAATAATTGGGTTATTAACGTATGGTGAGGAGGGCTACAGGCGCAAAGAACTTGAAGCATTAGGACATTACTACATCATGCAGACATGATACACTGCTAACTATGAAATGCATCTTTTCATCGAGGGAAAGGATATGCAAATTGGCAGCTAGAATTGAAGGCCTCTTGCCTTCATGTGATACATTTAATAACTTACAATGTCAACTAAATCTGACAAGCAGTGTAAAGAAGTTAGCAGCCTAGTAGCTGGGGTGGGCGGAGCTAGGTGGGCAGAGGGGAAGAGGTGGGGACAGGACAGGAAGGGGCAGTTAGAGTAGGGACGGGGAACTGAGTAGACGCATTGAATAAAGGGGTTGAATAGATACCACCGTGTCTGTGTATCATTTGTAGTAGGATACTACAAGCAGCAGGCCTACGGGGACTTCAAAGGGGAATGTTCTGCCCATTTGCATATTGCATAAAGCCTTTTCATGTTCACAGTTTATTCAATATTTTTTAACAAACAGAATTTAAATGTCTTAATCAATCATTAATCCGGGACTAAAGGCGAGCCCCTCTTTTAGGTTTGGCGTAATGAAAATAACTTTTGAGAATCATGTCAGACCTTTTGGTGATGTAAAAAGAAAGGAAGCAGTCTGAGGTGTGTAATGGTAGGCTTTGTGATTTGAGCAGCGAGGGAAGCATACATGTCTCATGCATGACGGTGTAGTTTAGCAGCTCCACCATGCTTATGTGGCCTCTGCTGTTTAAATTGCTGATTCAGCTGTTTAAATTGGTGGTTATAAAAGCAGTAGACATCTTTTCAGACACCAATTCGGAGCTAGGCATTCGTTGCATTGTTTACAGCTCACCGGTATGCCTATCTGGATTAAAGCATGAAAACACCACAGTAATTCAGTGCGTTTCCTTCTTCTCTTGTCTCATTACAACCATGTATCACCCAGAGCACTTCCTATCTGAAACAAAACGTAAACAAGGGCTAATAAAAATGTTTGGTAAAGTAAACAGAGTGAAATATTTAATTGGCTTTTCCTTTATCTCTCTTGCAGAATGTGTCTAGTAATTACAAGCATCCCCTTTGAAAGCAGCAATTAAAATAATGTTTAACCATCATATATCATTCCACTTGGTTCATTTGATGCAAACCAAAAATATATCTTCCAGTATTGTTAAGCAAAAGACCAGGATAAAATTGTATGTTTAGCTGATATGGAGCAGTGTGCCAGTCTTCGCTGCCTTGCAGTCTGGGGCATTCATTTCTACGAGGTTTAATAAACATACATAAATCTTATTTCAGGTAATGATTTTCCCCAAGCAATCTCCAATGGTGCACCAGTTATTACACCACTTATCCTTACACCTGGTTTGATGTACATTCCATCACAAAGGGAACAGGCAGGAACCTGCTGGAGAGAGAGGGGGTGCAGTGTGTGTCTGGAAGCGGATTAAAGATGCACAAGATGGGTTCAAGAAACACATTCAGCGTACAGACTTTTTTTGGGGGGGGAGTTTGCAAACTCGACCCCAATGTATCAGACCGCTTTGCATGAAATGAAATGAAAATTGGCATTTGTAAAGCACAAACTGCCACTCCGAAAGGAGCATCCTGGCGCTGGTGTGGAGGTGAGCGGCTGCTCAGAAATTCTTAGATGAGAGAGAGTTAAAGTTCATCCAGGGCCCGAAAATCCAAGTCTTTAGTTCTTTCCTGTATTGTGTTTCAGTTTTATACGTTCCCAGATGCGGTGGCAATAGATTCCAGGTCCTTATGCCTGATGCTGTTAATGTCTTTCCTCCCCTGGTTTTGCATCTGAAACTGGGAGGTTCGAGTAGGTTGGCTGATGATGACCTGAGGGTTCTGGTTGTACTGTAGGGGGTGCATGTCGATGCACGGTAATGTGGCCCCAGTTTGAGTGAGGCTCTGAAGGTGATCAGGAGAATCTTGAAGACTATTCTCTTGTGTAGTGTACATGAGCACCAGTTGCAGTACAGAAGGACACCGACTCCAGCCTGTGGGCGTCTGAGCAGAGGTTTGGGCTCTGACACTCATTCTTTTATAAATTACGCACTGGATATGATGCACTTGTAATAAGGCAGACGGGATATCCATCACATTTGGGACTCAGTAATCCCTCCCTTAAACTCTACATTAGGCCTTAAGTCTATAGATATAATAAAACACTCGAGTGGTGTGGCTTTGTTAGGTAAGAGATGCGCCTGCTGGATCAGTGATGATACTGAAAATACCTTGAGTCATGTACTTATATCCTTAAGGTACAACACAACCATAGGCTGGCTTTTGGTAGTGATATGTTGTACATATTTTCACCTGTATGAAAATAAACTTTAAAAAACGATGCACCGTAAATTATGAACAACTTCAAAATAAAATCCCTGCTGTATATTTTTGGAGGATTGACAACCGCATTGAGAGCGCCTCACTGACGCAGCAGAGTTTTTTCCCTACATAGTAGAAACATCTTTGTTGGAAAAAGCTTGTGACCTCCATTCCGCCATGCCTATCTGGAATGGTAGAATTGCTGTGACAATTATAGGAACAAGCAACCTAACACTAAAATGTTAGTGTATTTCCAAAAGCTGCATTAGACGTGTCCTTGGTGTGCTTGAGTGATCTTCCGGCATGCTAGGTGCATTTCCTTGCATTTCTGTGAGAGACAAGTCCATGGGTAATGGTGTGGTTTGCCATGCAGGAAGTACCACAGAAGACTGAGGTGCATGGGCAACCATAGATGGGATGGCAAGTCTGCTGCCATCTTTAATGGTCCATCTTCTGCCAACAAGGAGTTTCCAGTGAAGAAGGCTGCGGTGGTTTTGCCCTTTGGAAAGTAGACTCCCTCCACCCTGTAAATGGGACAGGGAAAGCAGAGGGGAGCAGACAAGAAGAATGTGATTGTGGCTTTATATAATGATATTCGGCCGCCATAACCTGGGCTGCCAGCCCACTGCCATCTGTGGTGGTCCCTCCACTGCTGGCGAGGGGTGCCTGATGGGAGAGCCAGCTGCGGCTCTGCCCTCTGGAAAGCACTTACTGCCCACTCAAAATAATACCAACACATAGGAGAGGAGTGGGGGATGGGGCGTAGCACTTCGCTACGCCCATGGAGTGGGCGTAGTGTTGCCTAATCCGCCATTTGCGAAGTAGGCGTAGCAGGCAACACTACGCCCACCCCGCGGGCGTAGCGAAGTTGCCCGCCAGTTGCCCGCCACCCGCTTACCTAAATACTTAAATGACATATTAGAAAATGATTAAAAACCACTTACCTTGTCCGCCGCGTCCCCGGGGCTTCCCTCTCGTCATTGCGCGATTCGCGCCACCGTCTTGGATAGTAATCAGCATGCGCGGCCGCCCGCGCATGCGCATTTCTCGCGAGAAAAGCGCCTGTGCGGGCGGCCGCGCATGCGCATTACTATCCAAGACGGCGGCGCGAATCGCGCGATGACGAGAGGGAAGCCCCGGGGACGCGGCGGACAAGGTAAGTGGTTTTTAATAATTTTCTAATATGTAATTTAAGTATTTAGGGAGGGCGGGAGGGAGGCGGGTGGCACGTGGCACGTAGTGGGGCTACGCGAAGTGCGTAGGTGGACGTAGTGTCTCGCCCACTTTGCGTAGCTTCCCGAAGCCCCACTACGCCCACTATGCCCAGGGTTAGAAGCAAGCAGAATAAGGAGATTACCATCCGGGTCCAATATGTGCAGATCAAGCATTTCTTGAAGGGTGTGGGATCCGTGACCTCTTCGGATCTGGGCAGGGAAGTAGTTCTAGACTCTAGGAGTAAAGCAAGAGACAGTTTGCTGCCCTGTCTTCATCAACAATGGCTGTGGCTGCATCACCTCCAAATGACCCGGCACTGGTCAGGCACCTTCAGTGTGTTTCTTTTGCAAACTTTGGTCTTTGCGCGTAGATGACGGTCATGGCCTTTAGCTGAATCTGGCTGAAAAGTAAATGCATTTTATGACCTGAAAGTAACAACACAACTTTTGCGTTCCTTATTCTGTGTTTTTTTTTTTGGCTAGCAGGTAAATGATTATTGATTAATTATTTATTCATTAGATCTAGGCCCAGGCATTGCTTAGCCATCCACTGCTTTGCAGTCACATGTAGACAGAGGGACATGAACGGGTTCCCTGCTTTCCATATTCAAGGAATGGCAGCTTTGGTATTGAGCTCAGGCTGGTTAGCGCTATGTAAATGAGTGGCTTATTCAGGGATTCTGGAGTTGATGACATGTACCCAGGGGGAGGATGTGTCCTAACGGCTAGAGCTGTCGACCTTGAAGCTGAGAAACCAGGTTCCAGTCTCGGCAGGGACGCTCAACATCCTGTGATTCTGGGCAAATCACGTAATCTCCCCGTGCCTAACAAAAATGAATGTGTCGGTCTGTAACACAAATTCGGGTCCAGTTCGCGCTATATAAAAAAAAATATATAATCTTTTACATGAATTATTAGGCCCATGAGTCAAGACAGCCTGAGGGCACAGGCATGTCGTACTCGAAGGGACTGATTATATGTACTGGATACCCACTGATTAACCTGGCCTGGTCAATTATTTCCTTAAAGTCAGTACTCACTTCAAGTAAGTCTAAATTAAAAGAGAGCTGTCTACAGAAGGCAGGAAATAGGAAAGCACACCATTACGCGTGCCATTAAAGGAGAAAGAACCTCCGAAAATAGCGTATTTTACATTTGGAATGAGGTTGAACTGAATTTAAATGAGATATTCTTCTACGGCACTGAATAAGGCACTGCTTCAAGGGCAACATATTTTACAGCTGCCGTCAGTACATTTCACTTTTCAAAAAAGAACAACCCACACTTCAAAATATTTCCAAAAAGTATTATTCTGATTGAAAGGATAAACAAAAACTAATATGTTTATCTTGGCAATTAATTGCACTTTTTATTCATGGTTTTTTAGAAAAATACTGTTTTTTAGCGAGAAAGGACAATATCCTTCACAAACATAGCCAGACAATCTTGCTGTCTTAGTTGTACTCAAACATATATACAAAAAGTGAAAAACATACAATCACGAATAATTACATTTCACAAAACATAACATTCAAAAAAGAACGAAACAGGTGAGAAATATCAAGTTCTGTCCAGATACCATCATAGAAGTATTGAAAAATAAATACAGTGAAATAAATTCTGATTATTATCAAAGAATAAGATTTGTTCCCCTTTATCTGAGGAGCGTTTCAAGAGGACTTAATCCCATTTGCCGACGCGTTTCGAGTGTGGGTTCCTTGTACCCCAACTCTCATCAGGGCCAACCTAATTCTTTTCTCAACCTTGATCCTATTGATAAAAAAGACAAAAATAATTTTTCTTACTTATTAAAATTGCTTCCATCAATCTTAACAGGCTCTACGTTTTGTTCCAACGTAGCCTCAGAGGTCCTACCTCAAAGCCGTAGAGGTCGAGGTCACTCTTCAAACTTGTAAATGCGGCTGTGTGCACGGTTCTAAAATGAGAATCGTGATGCGTGTGTCAATGCAACACATTCTACATTTGTTTCTCATAAGATTCAAAGGGGGCAAAAGCAGGACGATCATACCTGCATTTCCGTCCCACAAAACACGGGTATGTGTAATGTTCGTCAAAAACGAATTTCAGGGCACCACTCGTATAATTCAATTATGTTTCTTTCTGTGAAAAGAGTAACCGGGTGACACCATTATGGTTCTCCTTACACAATTTTTGAACAATCAACTCTAGTTGTCCCAGCGTATTACCGCCACACTCACCGTGAGCTGACTCACGTTGGTCGCAGTGTCTCGCGCTAATCCAGGGAGTCCCTGTGAGTTCACCACTTGCTGTGAATCTAAAATGTTGAAAACATCGCGTTAGGGACGCTCTACCGATGGAAAGGCTTACAAGCGTTTCTATCCTGGACTGTATCTAACGCTTACCGCTGTATTCCATATGTATTTGTCCAAAAGCACTCTTCCTTCGTGGTTCACCAGTCGTGATCAGGCAGACTGTTGTCTGTCACTTACTTCAAATTTCCTTAACCAATCAAAGACGGTGTATCCAGGGAAGTGCATTCTGGGACTTGTAGTGACTTGAACAGCCCGTATAAGCTTCTCATTAGAGTCTGTTCAGCTCACTCATGGAATTGAGTCCTTGACTAATACTGTCAAATTTCATTATTAGATATGCTTCCTTGCGAAGCAAAGCTTGTTCAACATTTGGTGATCTATGTCTTGGATCTATGCTTGCAAGAATAGTCCATGTGAAGTCAGTTTCTTTATGGTTTTGGGCCACAAAGTGTTCAACCATGGGCGCATTAGGTACTCTTTTCTTCAATCTTGACCGGTGCTGAGTGATTCGTGTATTGACTTGCTGGCACGTTTTGCCGATATATATCTTTTGACAAGCACACATTACCGCATAGATGACATTTTTGCTTTTGCAATTAGTATGCATATCATGCCTCCATTTGATGCCATTGTGGATCAATTCATTTCCTTCAACAGTACTACTACAGGCGACACACATACCACATTTATGGTGTCCAGTGATGGGTTTAAGATTCCATTGGGATATGAGGTCACTCTTAGTTTTGGGAATATAGCTGTCTGCCCGAATAATTTGCTGACCAATACTTAAGTTTTTCTTCATGGCGAAAATCGGTCTTTCCAAAGGGCGCTCAAGTCCCTCTAGCAAATGCCAATTGCGCAAAATGATCTGCCTAAATTTATTGGTGTGGGCTCCATACGTGGTCACACAAACCAATTTGTTTAATTCCCTTTTAGGTTTGATTTTTAGGAGCTCCTCTCTGGGGGTATATCTCGCTCTTTTCTTAGAGTGCTTAAGAAGTTTTTTAGGATAACCCCTCATATCCATTTCATCACAAAATGAAGTTGCGTGTGTGTCAAAGTCAGTTATCTCAGAACAATTTCTTCTTATTCTTAATAACTGACCGTAAGGGAGATTCTGTTTCAAACACTGGGGGTGCGCACTGTTAAAATGTAGTATGGTATTTTTGTCCGTCTCCTTCTTAAATAGGGAGGTAGTGAACCTGTCTCCTTCGATGCCGACTTCCACATCCAAGAAAGTCATTCTGTTAGCACTTGAATCAAGTGAAAATTTAATGTCTGGATGTCTTGCATTTAACCAGCCAAAAAAGTTGTTTAGTTCTACCTGGCTCCCCTGCCACAGGAGCCAGATGTCATCAATGTATCGTGACCACTGTTTTATGTTCTCACTATATGGGTTATTCATATAAATAAATCTTTCCTCATACTGGGCCATGTACAGCACCGCCATCTCCGGCGCATAAGGACAACCCATGGCTGTACCTTTGATTTGAATAAAAAAATCATTTTCAAATTTGAAGTAATTACTCCTCAAGGAGATTTCGGCCAATGATATAATGAAAGCTGTGGGGACCCTATGAGGTCGCTCCCGTTGCTCCAAATAGAATTCCATCACTTCTAAGGCTTCGTCTTGCGGAATCTGTGTATATAACGAATTGACGTCCATTGTGGCCATCAATTGAGTTTCCACATCAACTGTCGTCTCCTGTATCTTATTGATAAAGTCAATCGAGTCTCTCAAATACGATTTTACTTGGGGTAAGAATGGTTTCAAAAAGAAATCGATATATTTAGAAACAGGTTCCAATGCTGAATCACAACCGGATACAATCGGTCTTCCAGGGGGTGTCTGCTGGTTCTTATGAATTTTAGGTAAAAAGTATAGGATTGGAGTTCTTGGTGAATTTTTATTTAAATACTCATATTCTTTTGGACCCAAGAACCCTTCTTCCAGTCCTTCTTTAGTGATTATGGCAATTTTGTTTTGAATTTCCAACAACGGGTCCTCCTTCACTGGTCTATACCAATCCCGGTTGTCTACATGTGACCTTCCTTCTGATAGGTACATGGATCGTGGCCAGATCACCACCGCTCCCCCCTTGTCCGCCTGCTTGATTATGATTGACGTATCTGATTTAAGGTCCTTGATGGCCTTCAATTGGCTCTTAGAGATATTATGGTGAATGAAACTTAGTCAGTACATTTCAGGCACTAGAAAGATTGGTTTTGAGGGTCGTAGTGATCTGAAATGTACAGCTCTGTAAAATAGGAGCAGTAAATACACTGAAAGTTTACGGTGCTGACAACGAGAGTAGATTCTGTCTGTACTCAATTATAGTGATTAGTCTTTCCTCTTCCTCAATTTGAGATCAGGGGACACTACGAGGAATAGTTGATTGATTTGTCTGAAAAAAAGACACCAATTTGAATACAACAGGTAGTAGGGAAAAACTGCACTTTGTATCTTATTTCCATGCAAGCTCCTGTAAGGATCTTCTGATGAAATGATAAAAATCAGTTATTGCGTGCACACTAACCTAAGGGGGGCTTGCCGACCGCAGGGAGGTCCCCCCCCCCGGGCAATTTGGGAGGGCTTCGGGGGAGGGGGAAGGGGTTATTATTCCAGAGCCTTCTAGAAGGTTCGAGTTGGGCTGCTTTTTGGTAGGTTTTTAGCAGCCCAACCTATAAGCCTCCCTGTCTTCGCCCCCCAGCCACCATTTTAGGTTTGGTGACCTGGTGGCTGGGAGGTTTAGATTACTTTTTGTCTAGGATTCTGTGGGGTGATATTTTATACATTTAGCTTTGTAATTTAGCTTTAGTGTATTTTACTGTTGTCTCTCTACATCTATGGAGGATGACCGCGTGCTGGAGGCACTGCGCTTGTTGTCCGAAGCCGGCCGGATGGATCTGGTGATCGGGGGGGCCCCGGCGCGTCCTTCGCGCCAGGCCTCTGCTGGCATGGCTGCGGTGGTGGCAGCCTGTTCGTCGCCGAAGAAGCGCCGGTCTCAGGGGGTAAGTGAGCGGGGCCTCTCCCGGACTCGGAAGGCGGCCCCGTCGGCAAAGGCGCGTGCGGGAAAAGAGGAGGTGTCGGGTGTCTCACGCGACCCCCCGTGTGCAGGAGCGGGGGTCGCGTTAGTGCCGCAGGTGACCGGGCGCTCGTCTGAAGGCGCCGGTGGCGATGCGCGTCTTGGCCTTTTGGAAGCTTCCTCGGTGGCCGTTCACGGCCGTGGAGGCCGTAAGAGGAGCGCAAAGCGCTCTTCTTCCTTGTCAGGATTGGAGCGGCAGGAGGGTTTGGGAGCCGGTGCTCAGCAGCGCCGTTAGCATAGAGGCTTGATTGCTTTGGGTGAGGGGAGGGGTGGTTTTGTGTAAGGCAGGGAAGCTTTTTCTCTTCCTTATTTGGCTCGGGGTCGCGTTCATTTTGATCAACACTTGTTGAATGCTGTGAATATGGCAGTTTATGATGTACCGCTGGGTTCCTCCGGGCTCGGGGTAGACTCGCCTCCTATATTGGGGCGCTTGCGGCGATCGCCTTCGGGGAGCACCTCCCCTTGGGTAAATTGACCGCGATCGGCTCCGGGCGGCGGGGCTGTCCGATGTTCGGGAGGTGCACGTGGGGCTGTTACCTCCGTGGCTGGCTTGGCCCGGACCACGTCCCTTGGGGCTTCAGGGGCCCTTGGCTGGACCCCATGAGGCTCGTTGGACAATCCGATCTACCCCGTCCACACTCTTTGAGGTCCTACATCTAAGAGGACTATTTAACTTTGGCTATTCGGCCCGTTTCCCTCCCTACCCCCTTCTCCCATACAGGTAATCACCCAACAGCTCAGGCCCCACAAGGACAGTCTGTGGGGACCATCCACCAAGGATTAGGGGTAAGAAATCAATACTGTATGATTAATCTGACACTCCGTGTCTTTTCAATCTCTTTCTTTCCCCCTTTTGAAGTGCTGATGGCTCACCTACCCTGTGGCTTCGACACACAATTGAGTGACAAGCATGAATGTAACACAGTGTGTACATTCATTTTATGTATTCATAAATTGTTTTTATTAAATGTATGCCCCTCCGTGACTTCCACGGCGCACCTCCTCTGTTCTTCTCTCTCACTGTTCATAAATGTGAGCTTCCTAGCCACACGAAATATTGGATAAATATCCCTCTATGTGTAGTCCTGTACTATATAGAATCCATTCAAGGTTGCAGGGAATTATTGAGTCTTTGCTTTCTCCTCTTTTCCCACACAGGGCGGGAACCCACGCAGGACACCCTCCTGCACTGGTACATCCACCACGCAGGTTGTATGTGAAACTTCTTCCAAACTTGATAGATTTCCCTTACAAGTTGATGAGCACGCTTAGGTCCTGATGAATTGCCGTTGAGGCATGAAACATGTTGACCACACTACAGGTGAGGGTTGAACGAAGCCGAACCACCTAATTTTTGAGCTTCGGTACCCCTCCCTTCACTATTTTAATAAGGCAGTAAGCCACATGAATAAAGTAATCTGAAGTGGACTTTTCTGACCTTTTTTAACTTTTTCCTTCACGCTCACTTCTTCATCTCCCAGGCCCCTCACACACACGCATCCATTGGCCAGGAACAAAAGAACTCCACCAAAGAGTAGCACTCTGTGCTACCCGTCAGGCATTGCACCGCCAGCCTGTCGTTGGAGCAGGAGGCCAATGATGACACAATACAACCATCAGGTAGGATGACAACAGTCGTCCAGCTTTTTAGTTGTGTGAGGCATCCTCAGTTCCGATAAGGGATCACCTTATTCCCTGTCATGGTTTTACACCACTTCCAGTGAGAGAGTCACTCTTCTAACCCTTCACCCTCCCTTGGGGAACCTTGTACATTTTTGTTGATTTCAGCTTAGTAGGACACGTACATTGGACCCCGGTAAAGATTGTCCTTAATTTGTCCCTCCTTGTTGTTAATATTCCTTAGCGTGGGTCTCTCCCCCACGGGACTTTCAGGTTACCAACAGTGAAAATATTCTCACTGGTTTGGCCCATTTTCTAATCGGAACTTCTGATTAGACCAGAATCAGAGCCTGCACTTCTCTGGTTAGCATATTCCCTTCACTCCAATCACCCTCCATTAATATGGAGGATGTACCGGGCCTTAGTTTTGATGAGGATGCCATAGCCGAAGCTTTGAGAACAGCGCCTCCCCTGATGACCAACCCTACTGCCTCTACCTCTGGCACGTCCAATGACGAATGGTTAACACTAACCGAGATGAAAAAAGAACTAATAAGAATCACCATACACGGTATTATGATGATGGAATACCTGAGGAGCAACATAGCGCCACAGGGACTAATCGTGAACATCATTCCTAGATTGTTCCTAAACGACAAACAATTTAAGGTCGATTGGTGTCAGGTATCGTGGAAATGTACCAAAGATCTACTTTTCCTAATCTCACAAACGGCGAAACGCCTCTCTGATGTCTTATTAGACAAAATCTCAGCCTTGGAAGCCACAATGAAGAGTGCCATTAACAAGAATAACAAAGCTGCTTTCACCACCAAACTATCTGAGATTAATCAGGAAATGGCAGATCACCACGAATTTCTCCTAAAACAAAAAACCACTAAACTCCAAAAAGACATTACAAAATTTGAAAAGGAGAAAGTCTACCCTTATTTAAAGGACGGCTTCAAAGGAAAAAAGAACAGCTACTCTTCCGATGACAATTCGGACAACAACAGCAGACGAGGCTCTACGAGTAGTGACTCCAGTGGAGGCTACCCGGCAAAAAACAACCAGGCCCCACAACGCCCCAACTGGCAACAAGGCTACCAACAAGGTCCACCTTTTCATGGACCGCCTCACATGATACCTCCCTGGCAGTACCCCTTTTTTCCACAAGGCCCGCCGCAGTTTTACCCTCTGAACCCGCCACCTTTTCAAGGCAGAGGTTGGGGCAGAGGAAGAGGGCGAAGGCGAGGCGGACAGAAAGGGGTCCAGTGGCAAGACCAACCGACAACTCAGACTGCGATGGAAACCAGGAGTACCACCTCCAGGGGGAGAAGAGTCTGATTGTTAACCTTTCCAAGAGGGCTTTGACTCCAACGGAGAAAAACGTCCTGGAGAAGGGCCTTGGATTCGTGCCGACGTCCATCCCAGACAGCTTTCAAGAGATGATAGAAATAAAACAACTCTTTAGAAAAGTACGCCTACGTGCCTTTTTTTATGACAAACCAGAGTCGACCAGTCAGGACACTGGATTAAGAAAACCTTCCACTTTCACCCCCACTGATGGGATGGTCCCCCCTGAAGTCTTGACATTCGAATGAGCGGTCCTTGCTAGCTTGAAGCAAAAACCACCCGTCAAACAATTTCAAAACCTGACGAATGCAGAGAGACAAGCATCCATCACTTTAGGGAATGATGAATCCATTGTCATCAAACAAGCTGATAAGGTCGGAGCCACAGTCATCCAAGATTTGGAGGACTATGACCACGAATGCAGGCGTCAACTGTCTAACAACACCCATTACAGACCCCTCACTGAGGATCCAACCTAACGGCTGACCACTACCATCATGAGCCTAGTAATTGAGGGAGAGACGAATGAATGGATTACGAAAAAGGAGGCAGACTTCCTCATCACTATGGAACCCATCACACCCTACTTTTATACCCTTCCTAAAATTCATAAGGGTATCACCCCTGTCCCTGGAGACCTATCGTCTCTGGTATAGGGTCACTCCTGGAGCCATTGTCCCAATTCACCGATTCTTTTCTACAACCCCTGGTGAAACAAATTCCATCATACCTCCAAGATACCAGAGACGTCCTCCGCTTGATCAATGAAGTGGATGGAAGAGAAGACGTTGACCTCCTCCTAACCTTAGACGTGGAGGCGTTATATACTAACATCCCGCAACAAGCAACTCTGGAGGCCGTCGAGTCAACATTGAGGCTGGAAGAATGGTTATCTCCCACCCCGATCTCCTTCATCATGGAACTGGCCAACATAGCCCTAACAGAAAACTTTTTCAAATACGAGTCACAACTCTACCATCAGATCCGCGGAACCTCGATGGGTTCTACCTTCGCTCCGAGCTTGGCATGTATCTACATGGCGACCTTCGAGAAGCACTACATCTACCCATCTGATCACAACCCGTTCCTCGAAAACCTCACCCTCTGGCGTCGCTATATTGACGACATTCTGGTTTCTGGAAAGGTGACCGAACCAGCTGTGAGGCGTTCTGTACATGGCTCAACCTTCAGGATCCTTTTTTGAAATTCACGGGTACCATCTCTGAACAGTCTGTACCCTTCTTGGATCTAACGATCCAATTAAATCCGACAGAGATCACAACTACCCTCTACAAAAAAGAAACTGATAGAAACAGCCTTCTTCTGTATAAGAGTCACCACACCAGGGCCTTGAGGGATAATCTGCCTTTTGGACAATTTTTGAGGCTCCGCAGAAACTGTACCTCGGTAACAGACTATAAACAAGAAGCCACCACCCTACAACATAAACTCCAGGACAGGGGATACCCTACAAGACTCCTCACAAAATCCGTAAAGAGGGCGCTCAATAACAACAGAGACTCTCTCCTGGAAATCCACACTAAAGAAAAAGAGGACACCATTACCTGCGTTACCTCCTACACTAAAAACTCTGCGTTCATTAAAAAAACTGTGAACTCCCACTGGGGGATTCTGAATTCGGCAGGCTTGGATATTCCTCGGCCCCGCTTTGCCTTTAAAAGAACATCTAATCTCAAGGATACTCTGATCCACACTCGCCCGAAGAAGACTAACATCCGTCCCCAGAACACCCTCTGGGATTTGCCCCCGGTCACGGGCCACTACCGATGCGGATCATGTGTGATATGCCCTCAGACAACCCAAGGGAAATCCATAATGCTGTCCAAAGATTTCACCTGGCATCTAAACAAACACACGAACTGCAATAGTTCCAAATGCATCTACATGCTGACTTGTCCATGCAAGCTAAACTACATCGGCATGACGATGCGCGTTGTAAAATTACGCATCATGGAACATAATAGTAATATTCGCTGTAAGAAGTCACACACCCGGTTATATGAACATTGCAGAGAACATTGCCACTCCGCCGAGAGCATACAATGGACTGTCCTTGAATGTCATCCATCCATCACTCAACGGGCATTGTACAGAATGGAACAGCGATGGGTGCATCGTCTACAGACAGACACACAAGGACTCAATGACTCTGTACCATGGAATATGCTGGCCAGATAAATCATGCTTAGATTGCCATAGCAGCTACAGATGAACCAGAGTACCCCTTCACGGTCGACATATGGGACATATAGCCCCTTACTCTATGCTCCCCTCGACCCCCTGATGCCCCTTCATGTCACATTGGTTACATCCTTTGATGGATTATACTCTGGGCATCCCACCTCCGTGCTCCAGGTACCCCATCTCTAGTCTCTTGGACAACTGAAATAATTCATACACAGTCACTCCGTAACTACCACTATGGAGTTTGCTCCGTACCAACTGGCTGTAATTTTCCCCTCAGTCACTCGGGCGATAGTACATACCGTTTCCTCTTTATTGGCCTGTAGGAATGGTTTTTATCCCTTATCCTTTATCCTTTCCCAACTATCCTTGTGTAACCCACTCTACACGGACCCTGGAAACATAACTTGAGATTGTACTATAATTGGCCATTAGTTTTATGAGGCTTTCTATTAATTGGCATCCCCGTTTCAACTGACTCGATCAGACATTGATAACTGGCCATTAGTTTGATGAGGCTTTTTGATAATTGGCATCCCCGTTTCAACTGACTCGATCAGACCATGACATTTGCCCCATTGGGAGTTTTCCCATTTCAAAATGGCGCTCCCATTGGACGCTGTGTTTAGTCCTATCTCGCCCTTCCCTCCTACCACACCGCGCTGGGCTGTGTCACCTAGCAACGCTCTCCTGACCACGCCCCCTCATGGCGCCCGCGGAGTCTCGCATTTAAGCATTACCGAGACCCCAACCAGGTTAGCGGCTGTCCTGCGATCCTGCATCGCTGTCGTGGTAGGGGTAGGTGCATTCCGGCATTTGCCTCGAGCTAATAAGGTAAGGTGTGGGGACGAGTATTTCAGGGCATGCCCACGTTATCCCCTGATGGTCTGATTCCCGGCGCAGCTCTGTGCCGTTCGGTCCCGGCGCCTTGGTGAGCACTCACACGGACGGGTCTAGTCCCAGCCGCCGCTGGGGTGCTCTGCCCGCTGGGTTCCTCCGGGCTCGGGGTAGACTCGCCTCCTATATTGGGGCGCTTGCGGCGATCGCCTTCGGGGAGCACCTCCCCTTGGGTAAATTGACCACGATCGGCTCCGGGCGGCGGGGCTGTCCGATGTTCGGCAGGTGCACGTGGGGCTGTTACCTACGTGGCTGGCTTGGCCCGGACCACGTCCCTTGGGGCTTCAGGGGCCCTTGGCTGGACCCCATGAGGCTCGTTGGACAATCCGATCTACCCCGTCCACACTCTTTGAGGTCCTACATCTAAGAGGACTATTTAACTTTGGCTATTCGGCCCGTTTCCCTCCCTACCCCCTTCTCCCATACAGGTAATCACCCAACAGCTCAGGCCCCACAAGGACAGTCTGTGGGGACCATCCACCAAGGATTAGGGGTAAGAAATCAATACTGTATGATTAATCTGACACTCCGTGTCTTTTCAATCTCTTTCTTTCCCCCTTTTGAAGTGCTGATGGCTCACCTACCCTGTGGCTTCGACACACAATTGAGTGACAAGCATGAATGTAACACAGTGTGTACATTCATTTTATGTATTCATAAATTGTTTTTATTAAATGTATGCCCCTCTGTGACTTCCACGGCGCACCTCCTCTGTTCTTCTCTCTCACTGTGCATAAATGTGAGCTTCCTAGCCACACGAAATATTGGATAAATATCCCTCTATGTGTAGTCCTGTACTATATAGAATCCATTCAAGGTTGCAGGGAATTATTAAGTCTTTGCTTTCTCCTCTTTTCCCACACAGGGCGGGAACCCACGCAGGACACCCTCCTGCACTGGTACATCCACCACGCAGGTTTGTATGTGAAACTTCTTCCAAACTTGATAGATTTCCCTTACAAGTTGATGAGCACGCTTAGGTCCTGATGAATTGCCGTTGAGGCATGAAACATGTTGACCACACTACAGGTGAGGGTTGAACGAAGCCGAACCACCTAATTTTTGAGCTTCGGTACCCCTCCCTTCACTATTTTAATAAGGCAGTAAGCCACATGAATAAAGTAATCTGAAGTGGACTTTTCTGACCTTTTTTAACTTTTTCCTTCACGCTCACTTCTTCATCTCCCAGGCCCCTCACACACACGCATCCATTGGCCAGGAACAAAAGAACTCCACCAAAGAGTAGCACTCTGTGCTACCCGTCAGGCATTGCACCGCCAGCCTGTCGTTGGAGCAGGAGGCCAATGATGACACAATACAACCATCAGGTAGGATGACAACAGTCGTCCAGCTTTTTAGTTGTGTGAGGCATCCTCAGTTCCGATAAAGGATCACCTTATTCCCTGTCATGGTTTTACACCACTTCCAGTGAGAGAGTCACTCTTCTAACCCTTCACCCTCCCTTGGGGAACCTTGTACATTTTTGTTGATTTCAGCTTAGTAGGACACGTACATTGGACCCCGGTAAAGATTGTCCTTAATTTGTCCCTCCTTGTTGTTAATATAGTTTATGATGTACCTCATGACGATTTAGGCCAGGCTTCTTTTCATATAGATGCTGCACATGAAGAGGGGGCATATGAAGGGGTAGGTTTTGCGCATAGCCCCTTGTTGTTTTCTGGTCCTCCTTCGGAGCATGAAGAGGCTGTGTCTGTATTGGGCAGCTCTAGAGGGGAAGGGGAGTGGGCTCAGGTTGGGGAGGGGGGTGTCAGTGCTGGATCTGTTTTTGATGTGGGGGTTACTAGGTCAGGGGCTGGTGGTCAAGTTGTAGGTTTGTCTGATGATGTTGTATTACACGAGTGGGAGGGTAGGGTTGAACAGGGTGTACCTTGTTCCCTTTCTCGTGTTGACAGTAATGTGGGGCAAAGTGATGTTTTTCCTGTTAGGGGTTTGGTTGATGTACAGGGTGAGGGTGCAGGGGCTATTGTGGGAGAAAGGGGTGCTTCTATATCTGATTTTTCCGAGCTGGGTGCGGGCCAGGTACGTGTTCGGGGGTCAGCAGTAGCGAATTTCTCTGAGGCTTGTCAAAATGTTTCAGATGTTGGTGTTAGCAATGTGGTTCCTTCTACATTTTCACATTATGGTAGGGATTTTGGGCGGGTGGGTAGTGTTTCAGTTCAGGGGTCTTCAGATGCTGTTCCTTGTTTTTCAGAGGGTATGGGTGGCTCCCATTTTGAGTATCAGCCTTCTGGTTGGGAGCGTTTTAGAAGGGTGTGCATGGATAGGAGTGGGCTGCAGAGAGAGGGTGGGGAGCAGGGGTTGGCTGAGAGGACTTTGGGTAGGGTGTCTTCTTCGGTGGTTGCGCCTACGGGAGTGGTTTTGAGTGACGATGAGGATGTGGTGGGTGATTCTCCTGTGAAGGGGGCGCCTTTGAGGAGTACAGGTAGGGTTTTGTCTCTTGACAGGTTGCAAGCAAGGTCAGTTGGTCCGGTTGTTTTGGAGCAGCCTGGGGCTGGAGCAGGTTTTGTTATGAGGGGTCCCAGCACACCAGTCCAAACTTTTTCTTTTCAGGTTGTAGATCGGTGTGGCGGTCCAGACTCGGTAGGGCGTGGTCCAGTCCAATTTCGCCGAGGTGAAGTGAGGAGAGCGCCTAGCGCGGCCATCTCTGTTCCACCGAGGGAACCCGTCGCGGTCAGCGCACGAAGGTCTTGCGCAACCTCGCTGGCCCCAACGAATAGCAGGTCTAGGTGGTCGACCTTGCCGTCGGCTATGGAGCTACAGAGTCAGCGTGGGGGAAGGTACAGGCGTGTACAGTCTGCTCCCCCTCCAGGAGGACATGCTATTCAGTCTGAGCTTAATGTTTCTAATGACGGGTTGGGTAAGACCCGAGGTGTGATGTTAAATGAGAGTGTGGGGCTTCTGGAGATGGAGCCGGTGGTGTTGGATTATGACGACGACACTCCTGAAGAAGTTGAATTGCGTGAAGTGGAGGGGGGAGCCCTCTCATGTGTCACATAGTGTTTTTCAGGTGTCGTCAGTCGAACAAAGGTCAAAGGAGAGACGAGAGCACGGCCCATCCATTAGGGCTCCTCGAGGAAGGACCATGTTGGATTTTTCCGCGCCACGGGCGGAGGCTGCAAGGGCAATTCCTTTAGAGCCAGGTGAGAAAACAGTTACACAGGCCAAGCCAAAAATGGTGTCTGTGGGGACGGTGGTGGAGGGGGTTGGGGGTGTTGGAGAAGGGAGATTGTTGAAGGGAAGATATGTTAAGGACACAGGTGTAGGCACGGATGTCATTTTTGGGTCAGTTGAAGGTAAGATTGAAAGTGGTACAAATACGGATGCTGTAGAAGGGGTTAAAGAACCACTTCACAGTAAAGAGTTGAAGATAAAAAAATTGCCCTATATGGGAGTCACTAAACCTTTGGGCGCTCATCTAATGTTGGCGACAAAGGAGCGCATTTGGAAGGGTGAGTATGTGGAGATATTGAAGCTCCTTCACCGTGAAGTTAGGTCTAAGGAAGGTTCAAAGGAGGAGGAGTATGAGCTAGCAAAACGCCCAAAGGTACCATTGACTATTGAGAATTGGATAGCGGCTTTTCTCATATATGCAATGTTTACTGTGAGAAATTTCCAGAGCTCAGCGTTTCTATATTTAAATACATGGATGTGATCCGGAAGGCGCAGCTTACTGGTGGGGGGTATGCTTGGGCCCAGTATGATGAAGAATTCAGGACAAGGATGGCTTGGGACTTGGAAGCAAAGTGGGGGGGAGTTGGATACTGATTTATGGCAGCATACTATGGGGGCCGCCTCCGGGGGCAAGACCATTTTCACAGCCAGGGGTCTCCCTTTAATTTATCAGCCCTTTCAGGCCAAGCCCACCCGGGGAGGGGTGGGGAGTAGTTCAAGTTCACAGTCAGGAAGCGGTGCCTGCTGGGACTTCAATAAGGGGTTGTGCACGAGAGAATATTGCAAATATAGGCATGAGTGCCCCGGCTGTGGAAGACGGCACCCTTTGTTTAAATGTTGGGGGCCCAAACCGGGAGGTGGCCAGCAAGGGAATCAGACAAGTTCCAGTGCGTCAGGAGCGTCACAGCAGTTTAGAGGGGGTCGGGGAGGTAGATGCGCGCAGGGCTCTGGGCCAAAGGGCTCATACGGCAGTTAAGCTGCCGCAATTACAACAGGCCCTTCAGGATTATGAGATTGCAGATGTTAAGCAGAAGCTGTTGGAGGGTTTTCAGTTTGGTTTTCGTTTGGGCTACTTGGGACCAAGGCAGAGGCGTTGGGCAGACAACTTAAATTCAGCTTTTGAGCACAAGGCAGTGGTGCAGGAGAAATTGAGTAAAGAAGTGCGTGAAGGACGGATGGCAGGCCCTTTTCATGACTGGCCGATCCGGGGTTTGATAATTTCACCAATTGGTGTGGTCCCTAAAAAAGAGCAGGGACAGTTCAGACTTATTCAGCATTTATCATGGCCGGAGGGGTCCTCTGTGAGTGATTTCATTGATAAGGAGGCCGCTTCGGTTTCATATTCCTCAGTTGACGTGGCCATGTCACTTGTAGTGACCGCGGGCGCAGCTGCTGAGATAGCTAAGTGTGACATTAAGTCTGCATTCCGGCTGCTTCCAGTCCATCCGGATGACTGGTGTCTTCTGGGTGTACATTTTGAAGGGAAATGGTACGTGGACAAAGCATTGCCGATGGGCTGTTCCATGTCATGTGCTCTTTTTGAATGTTTCAGCACTTTTTTGCAGTGGCATTTCACACACCATTCTGGTCATTCACTGGTCACGCACTATTTAGACGATTTCTTTTTTGTAGGTTCCCCGGGCTCCGCGGAGTGCCAGACAGCTCTGGACACTTTCCATGGGCTCATGGAGGAACTACGTGTGCCTTTGGCTCCTGAGAAAACTATGGGTCCTGCCACAGTATTATCATTCTTAGGCATTGAAATTGATTCTGTGGCAATGCAGGCTCGCTTGCCGGACGATAAGAAAACAAAGATGCTGCAACTGTTGTGTGGTATGTTGTTGAAACAGAAGGTGCAGGTGAAAGAGATTCAGGTGTTGCTGGGGCACCTTATTTTGCGTGCAGGGTGGTGAGAGCGGGGAGGACTTTTTGTCGTCGGTTGAACAGGGCTTTGGCTGGACAACATCTGCCGCACCATCGTGTGCGTCTGTCAGCGGGAGTCAAAGAAGATTTGCGGATGTGGAAAGTTTTCCTTACCTCCATTCATGGTGTGCCATTGGTCAGAGATGTGGACTTTCAGTGGGATGTGCAGATGTTCTCTGATGCTGCGGGCAGTGAGGGTTTTGGCCTGCATTGGAATGGAAGATGGTGTGCGGAGCGATGGCCGTAAGATTGGTTGAATGGGGGAAGGAGTATAACATTTCTTGAGCTCTTTCCTTTGCTGGTGGCTTTGACTCTGTGGGGAGAGGCTTTGGCACACAAAAAAGTACTTTTTCGTGTGGATAACATGGCAGTGGTCGAGATTGTGAATCGGCAGTCGGCCAGAGATGAGCAGGTACTGAAGCTAATGAGAGTCTTTGTGTTGGGTTGTTTGAAGCATGACATTGCCTTTAGAGCCTTGCACATTCCTTGTGTGGACAATGACATAGCGGATGCTTTGTCTCGTTTGCAGTGGGGGAGATTCCGTGGACTGGCCAGGGAGGAGGACAGATCACCGACCCCAATGCCGATTCATCTGTGGCACGTAGGCAACGTCGAGTCTTACAACTGGTGGTAGGTTCTTTGTCTGTGTCCACGCGTTCAGCTTATTCTTTGGCATGGAAGGAGTTCTTGGAATCAGGGGCGTGCAGGCGTGAGGAGGTTTGGTGCCGATCGGAGGATGCGATTCAGTTCATTCTGGACCTCATGGATAAAGGACTTTCTAGAGTTACCATTGCAGGAAAGTTGGCAGGGATATCCTTTATGGGTAAACTTTGTTGGGGTTATTCTCCGTCAGCTGGGGAGATTGGCAAGAGAATGCTTGAGGGTTGGGCCAGGGAGCGGGGAGGTTCCAGAATGTCTAGGGCTCCTTTATCTTGGCAGACACTGGCTCGGATTTGAGCTGTTCTGCCTTCAGTTTGTAGTGATGATTTCGAAGCTTGTTTGTTTGCCATGTTGATGGCTTTTATGTTCTTTTGGCTTTTCGTGTTTCAGAATTGTTGGGTTTCCAAAACTAAGGTTGGGATTTGCTGGAGAGATGTTTTTTGCTCAGAAGAAGGTGTTCACGTTTGGCTCTCCAGCTCCAAGACTGATCAAAGGAAATTGGGGAAAGGGGTGTGGTTAGAAGCGCGTTCTCCTAAGATTACATGCCCATTGCTGTTGGCTCGCAGTTGGCGCAACCTATCAGGGGGTTCTGATTGTGATCTTGTTTTTCAGCACATCAACAAAGCACCGGTTACAGCATATCAATTGCGCATGGTTTTGCGTAAAGCTCTGCAGCAGATTGGTTTGGATGGGGACCAATTTGGGACGCACTCGTTTCGAATTGGTGCGGCGACAGAAGCGCATAATAGGGGCTGGTCGCAAGGGGATATTATGAGGTTGGGCCGCTGGTCGTCTAACTGCTTTCAGCGTTATGTGCGGGGAGACGCGGGGGAGGCGCATGCGTCATCCTCTTTTCCTTGAGTATTCATTGTTTTCTCTTTTACAGGTTCAGTGGCTGGGCCCCGATCTCAAGCGGTGACGGTTTGGATTGTGGGCCATTCGTTCATCAAGTGGGCTCGAGTTCAGGCGGCCCAAAGTTATTTTGGAGAATTGTTGGGATTTAATGATAAAATGTTTAATTTTGTTTGGAAAGGCAAAGGTGGGATGCTTTGGAGTGAATTAGTTCCCTGCCTTAACAAAGGTCTAGTTGGGAGTTGTTGCCCTGATATTTTAGTAATCCACTTAGGCAAGAATGATCTTTGTACAACTAAAGGGGTGGTTTTGTTGCGGGCTATGAAGAGGGATTTGAGTTCTATTAGGGAACGTTGGGCCGGTTGCCATGTTTTTTGGACCAAATTGATTCCCCGTAGGATTTGGCGTGGAGCAGTGAACCCGAGAGCAATTGACAGGGCCAGAAAGAAGGTGAATTCTGAGGTTTCTAGATTTTGCCGCCAGCTGGGTTTTGGGAGATTGTCCCATAGAGAGATTCGTTTTGAGTCGGTTGAGTTTTTTAGGGATGATGGAGTCCATTTATCCAGAATAGGCATGGACCTGTATTTGTTGGAATTACGAGAAGTTTTGGCTAGATCTTTGACTATGCAGCGGTGAGTGGGGCTACACCTTTTGCTTATTGGGGGGGCAGGAAGGGGGGTGGGTAGTGTTGCTCCCCCCCCCCACCTTCCTGGGTGGCGGGGTCCAGTTGTTTCAGGGCAGTTTGTGTCAGATTTTGGTTGATTATTGCTCAGGTTTGTGTTAGCGACAGGGAAAGGATAAGTTGGTCATTGGTTGGATGATCATACGTTTTGGGGGTTTGACAGAGGTGATGGGGCAGGCAGGTGATTGGTTAATGGAGGGCCTGGTATGTGTAAGTTATTGGGATTGATATGATGACGTAATGTTTATTAATGATGTTGTAATGTTTGAAATGTTGTATTGTATGGGGGGAGGGGCCATACAATTTTTGGGGAGGGGGTGGGGGTGGGGGCGGGGTCAGGTTTATTTATTTATTTAGTGAGGCCTAGTTTTGGAAGGCTTTGCCGAGGTTATTTAATTTGTAATGTGCACCTGTTCCTAATAAAGCGGCCTTTTCCACATTTAAGTTTTCTGGTCTGCATTCACCCCCCCCCTCGCCTTCCCTCCCAAGGGGGATTGGGGGGGGGTTGCCAACCGCAGGGAGGTCCCCCCCCCGGGCAATTTGGGAGGGCTTCGGGGGGGGGAAGGGGTTATTATTCCAGAGCCTTCTAGAAGGTTCGAGTTGGGCTGCTTTTTGGTAGGTTTTTAGCAGCCCAACCTATAAGCCTCCCTGTCTCCGCCCCCCAGCCACCATTTTAGGTTTGGTGACCTGGTGGCTGGGAGGTTTAGATTCGTTTTTGTCCCTCCCTCCCTTCCTATGTAGTTTTTTCCAATATTTTAGCCCCCCGTTTGTTTTTTCTTCTGCGTTCTTTTAGCGGTTTTGTTGGAGCAGGGGTGCAAGGGGTTTTTTCCAATTGTAATTTGTCGCTGGGAGCAGGTGCAGTGCCGGGTCCAGTTGTTTCAGGGCAGTTTGTGTCAGATTTTGGTTAATTATTGCTCAGGTTTGTGTTAGGGACAGGGAAAGGATAAGTTGGTCATCGGTTGGATGATCATACGTTTTGGGGGTTTGACAGAGGTGAAGGGGCAGGCAGGTGATTGGTTAATGGAGGGCCTGGTATGTGTAAGTTATTGGGATTGATATGATGACGTAATGTTTATTAATGATGATGTAATGTTTTATAATGTTGTTGTAATGTTTGAAATGTTGTATTGTATGGGTGGGGGAGGGGCCATAAGATTTTAGGGGAGGGGGTGGGGGCGGGGTCAGGTTTATTTATTTATTTAGTGAGGTCTAGTTTTGGAAGACTTTGCTGAGGTTATTTAATTTGTAATGTGCACCTGTTCCTAATAAAGCGGCCTTTTCCACATTTAAGTTTTCTGGTCTGCTTTAACCCCCCCCCTCGCCTTCCCTCCCAAGGTCTCCTGGAGGGTACCTAAATATCTGCAGTTAGAGTTCTTTTTTAAAAGAGGGCAAAGAGACCATGAACCGTTATGTGGTATTCCAGAATGAAAGGCCCAGAATGGAAAAGGCCTTTCCACCCGTAGATTATAGTTTAAGGAACGCAATGCGCAGAAGCTACTTAGCCTGACCTTTTATGTGTTTGTCATTCTATCCTTGTATTCCACCACTCTTCTCCTAATTTAAATTTTTTGAATTGCTTTTATTTCAACTACCATGATACTACCAAGGTACAAACCAAGCCCTTGGTAATGGCGCCCTGACAGCCCCTCCCCCCCAGGGCTACTTATGGAGGCAGCAGCGTGAGTAGCCCTTGACCTCCTCTGGTCATTGCGTCACTTCCCCTGCTGCCAGCTCCAGGAGACCAGAACACTCCTCCCAGTCCGACAGCGGCTGCTCGGACGCCCAATGGGGTGGGACGGGACCTCGATTCAGAGCTTTGCTACGTCACTGGGTATACTTGTTTGTTTGGTTTCATTTGTTGCCTGGTTATAATTTGCTTCAACTTTTGCATTAACTTTTGTTTTGGGCACTTTGTTGTGGGCCATCTATGTTGTTTACCCCTCCGGTTCCTGACATTTTTCCTCGCCTGTTGCTGTTTCCACTCTCCACCCTCCCACCTCTCACCTCCCCGAGAGCCCTTTTCTCGTCCCAGTGCTACTTATAGGGGCCGCAGCACTGTTCTAGTGAGTAGCCCTTGACCTCCTCTGGTCATTACGCCACTTACCCTACTGCCAGCTCCAAGAGACCGGGACACCGCTCCCACTCCCGACAGCCACCAGTTCAACACCACTGCTCAGAGGCCCACTGGGTTGGGACCTTGATCCAGAGCTTTGTTATTTCACTGGTCCAGCTCTCTGTACTGGGGTGAATGTATGACACTGTTCTGCATTCTGTCCATCAACTGTTGTTTTTGCATTTGTCACCTCGAGTGGGACGGGTATGCTCAGACGTGAGTCCCGTGCTCTCCATGCCACTGGAATCAAGCTATCCTGGCGGATGAGGGCTGAAAGCCCAAAACCGGTCCTAGGATGCTTTTTTCCAGTCCAGGGAGGACCTGGCTTGGCAGTTCGGGCTGGACTGTTTCCATGGGGCACAAGAGCAAGACTGATTTGCATATGGCTGGGTTCAAACTGGAATGGCATGGTGAGCAGAAAAACGATGGATTTAGGCCCAGATCTCTGTACTGAGGTGAATGTATGACATTGTTCTGCATTCTGTTCATCAACTGTTGTTTTTGCATAATTTGTCATTTGGCATAATTTGTTTGCTTGGCTTCATGTGTTGCCTGGTTATAATTTGCTTCAGGTTTTGCTTTAACTTTTGCTTTGGGCACTTTGTCGTTGGCCATCAAGACCCACTGTCCAGTTGTTTACCCCTCTTGTTCCTGTCAGTTTTTCTCACCTGTCACTGTTCCCACTGCCTGCCTGCCCTCCCTGACAGCCCCTTTCACCTCCTAGGGCTACTTATAGAGGCTTCTGTGTGGCTGCACCGCTGGTGTGCCAAGACAAGCCTCTCTGCGACTGTATGGGCCTGCACCAGACCTTACACTGCTTCCACTTAGTACACCACGGACAACAAGGAACCACTCCAATGCATCCTGCTCAATGCCCGCTTCCTCTGCACACCACAGAAATCTGGGACGCAATCACCACACTCTTCTCTGACATAGCCTTTATCACTGAAACGTGGCTCAATTCGCTAATGAATCGATGTTGAATACCAGCTCAAGGTCATCTGCGTAATTAAAGGTTTCAACCATTTTTTGTACTCAGAGACCAAATTAAGGGTAGCAAATACAGATTGAAAAGAAGGGGGGAAACGGAAGAGCCCTGAGGAACTCCACAATTCAATTTAATTATTTTGGTAGAAAAGTTGGCAATGCGGACTGCCTGGGATCTGTTACTGAGAAATGAAGAAATCCATTACAGGGCCAGGTCCTGGATCCCGGCATCGCTGACACGGTCGATCAAGAGACCATGATCGACCGTGTCAAAAGCAGCAGACAGGTCTAGGAGGACCAGGGCAAGGCCTTTGTCGGCCCCTCTCCTCAGCTCATCCATGACTGTCATATGACTGACTCCGTGGAATGTGCGGGTCTAAAACCTGCCTGGTGAGGGTCACGGAAGTGGGAGTGTTCATTGAATGAGCTAAGACAGCTTGTGACGTGGGCCTCCAAGATTTTACCTAAAAAGGGAAAGAGAGAGATGGGGAGATAGTTACCAAGGACCAAAGGGTCAGCATTGGGTTTCTTCAATATTGGGACAATTTCTGCGCTTTTGAAAATGTCAGGCACAATGCCTAGTTTAAGGGAATTATTAAGAAATGAGAGGGCCGGGTCTGGACAAGTGAGGAAGGCTGCTTGTAGGATGTGAGAAGGCCAGCAGTCTGTGGGGAAACCGGATCTAACTTTTTAAAGAAGTTAAAAAAATTCATCCCTAGAGATTGGAGGGATTTGTTCAATAAGAGAAGAGTTTTTGCAAATGGTGGAGGGGTTATAGGAAGAACTGAGAGTAGGGATGCTAGCCTTAATGACTGCAATTGTCTCGATAATGTAGGAGTTGAGGGAAGGGACAGATTGCACCATGACTCTGTCCGGTTGTGCAAGTTCATCAACTATGGATAAAATGTCCTTGGATTTGTTAGCTGAGTTCGTGAATTTTGAGACGTAAGCTATTTTGGTTTGAAGGATAGCTTTTTTGTAATCTTTAAGCTGAATTATGTAGGTGGCTTTGTTTTCCAAAGAATAATCACGTCTCCAGCTGCATTTAGCTTGTCTTAAGGCTTGTTTCCTGGCTTTAAGGTCATAAAAGAACCAACATTGGCCATCAAGGGGTCGTTTAATTTTAATATTCTTAACTGGGGCAATGCTGTCACTGGCGTATTCAAGCCACAGCTGGACGCTGTTTTCCTGACTGAGGAGTGATTCTTGTGCGGTGGGCATTGTGGCCTTTAATAGTGAACAGAAATCGTCAATGTTGGCCCGATTCCAGTTTCTAGCTAGGTGATTTCTTAACTGGACGGTTTTATTTGGGCAAGCGCAGGCCAAAGTGAATGTAAGAAGATAATGATCTGACCATGTACACCGGGAGATTTTTAACTTAGATATTTCCAGGTTAGATGTCCAAACTTGATCTAGGATGTGCCCTTTTATGTGGGTGGCAGCGTTCACATACTGGGTACAATTCATCCCCAGGAGGAGGTCTGTTAGTTCTATGGAACTGGCACTTTCCTCTGGGTTGTTTGGCCAATAGCTGAAATCTCCAATTATGATAATTCTAGCATGATTGATGACTAGTAGGGAGATCATTTCACCTAGGAGTTCAGGAAAAGGGGGCATGTGGTGCGGGGATCGATGGAGTAAGGAGCAAATAAAAGAGAACTGAGGTGATTCAAATTTCAGTATGAGACTGTCGACTGATGGTATGCCTGTAGTCCCTAATGAAGTAAACTGGAGTCTTTGATGAATGATGGTAGCAACCCCTCCCCGACCTTGCCCAGGGGACGATTGGCCAGGAGGATATAGTAGCCGGAGGGTATTGCGGCCAATTTCCAGTAAAGCGGAGGGGGCATTGCCATCAATTTCTTGCAAATCATCCTTTGCGCCGTCACCAATGATGGCCCAATGCCTCTCATGGAACACATCAACTTCAGACTACAAGTTGATGCTAACACCAAGATAAGAAGCAGCCTCGCCTACGGACCCCCCAGACCCCAACCAGTCTTCTGCAACTCCACCTTCAACCTCATCGCCCTCACCACTATGTCCTGCCCAGCGTTCTCAATTTTCACGTTGATGACCCTCGCAACGCCAACTCTACCTCCCTCCTGGAGAACCTCAACAACATTGACCTCACCTAACTAGTCACCGAACCCACTCAGAAAGTCAGAAACACACTTAACGACATCTTTCCCTCAAGTGACAGAATCAAATTAACCATGCCACAGAATTCACCTGGACTGACCATGCCATCATGCACTTTACCATCTGCAACACCCAGCATACCTCCACCAAGCAACAGAGTTCCATCCATCGCAGGTGGGTCAAGGTAAACAAGACACAATGGACCCAGGCTCTCAACACCACACAACTGGAAACCTCAACAGATCTCGACCAGGCCCTCCAGAACTTCTACGCCTGGATCAACAAATGCGCAGACAGAATTGTCCCTCGGAAACCAGCAGAAACTGGCCGGCTTGAATACCCTATAGCTTGAAACAATCAAGCGCAACTGCTACAGGCTCAAGAATAAATGGTGTGCCACTAAGGACCCCTCTGACAGAGCCACTCACAAAGCAGCCCTCAGTGACTACCACATACGCATCAAGGAAGCCAAGAGAGCAGTCGTCACTGACTGCATTGACACCGCATCTAACAAGATGAAGAAACTCTACAAAATTGTCAATGAACTCTCCAACTCAGCAGCCACAGAGAACACCATCCACCCCTCCCTCGAACTCTATGATACCCACTCTGACTACTTCCACAGCAGGATTGTCACCATCTACAACAACTTTGACCCCCAACACACCACCCTCAGCCTCAACAAGCACAACCAATAAGCGAACAACAGCCAAATGATAACATCTAGTCTCCGTTCACCACTCAAACCACCACAACCATCATGTCGTCCATCCACTCCGGGGCAACCATCGACCCCGGCCCCCCATCTCTTCATCCTCGGAGTCAACTCAATTAGCACATAACTCACTAGCATCCTCAACTCCTCCATCTCCACAGCAACCTTCCCGGAGGGATGAAAACATGCAAGGGTCAGACCACTCCTGAAAAAACCCTCCAGTGACCTCAAAATTTACCGACTGACCTCAGTGTTTCCCTACCCAGCCAAAGTTCTTGAGAAAGCAACAGCTCAACGAATACCTGGAACTCAACCAACTAATCAACGCTTCACAATCAGGATACCGTGCCAACCACAACACAGAGATCATGCTTATTGCTGCCACAGACAACATCAGAACCCTCCTAGATTTCAGCTAAACTGTGGTCCTGATCCTCCTCGACCTCTCTGCTGCATTTAACACCGAATCCCACCACACCCTCATCAGCAGACTCCACAATGTCAGCATACAGCAAAATGCCCTCAACCGGATCACCTCCTTCATTTCAGAGCATTTGTCTGCCTCCCTTCACATCTGCACCCAAGGTTATCATATGCAGCAGACCCTAAGGATCATCCCTTAGCCCCACCCTGTTCAAAATATACATGAAATTCCTTGCAGATGCAGTCAGATCTCCTACGCTGATGACACTCAACTTACCCTCTCACTCACCAAGGACCCTTCCAATGCCATACCAACTTCTGCAACTCCATGACCAATGTAGCCAAATGGATGAAGGACAGCTGCCTCAAACTCAACTCAGACAATACAGAAGTACTGATCGTTAGTAAGAACAGCTCCACATGGGACCACAGTTGGTGGCCAGCGGAACACAGACCAACACCCTCACCGACAGACCATGCATCATCCTCGACAGCCAACTAACCATAAAATGACAAGTCAACGCAGTTACCTCCTCCTGCTTCGATACCCTCCCCAGAATCTTCAGATGAATCCCATTCAACACCAGAAAGATAGTCACAACACGAGGAATTTGTTAAAAAAGGGGGCTAAGTTTGACTGAAATGATGAGAGTGAAAGTGAGTTCATCCGAATTAAAAATAAGCTTTCTCAGGCACCAAAATTACATAATTTTGATCCTAGCAAAACCGCTATCATTGCCACTGATGCTAGTCTCAAACTACTCGGTGATGTTTTGTAACAAGGGGGTTTTGGTTGAGAGAATACCATAATGTTTATTTCCAGGAGTCTGAGGGGGGCCGAGACTAGGTACTCTGTCATCGAGAGGGAAGCTCTTGCTGTTAATTGGGCAATTATCAAATTGAAGAAGTTTTTGTGGGGCATCACCTTTTTGATCAAGACTGATCACAAACCCTTATGTGAGTTTTTTTCCAATAAGGGTATTGATTTTATTTCACCTAGGATTTCCAAATGGGTTGTAAGTCTACAAGCTTATGACTTTTGGGTGAAACATATTCCTGGTTCTGAAAATGTGGTGGCTGATACACTTTCTAGATTAGTTCCCATCACAAATAGTGATTCTCATTCGGATACTGAACCAAATGATTTATCTCTCAACATGTCGTCTGATTTTGTTTGTGAAATTGTCTATGAAACTATCTCACGTGAACGATGGCATGAAGCTTGTCGGGAGGATGAAGTTCTTCAGAATGTTATGAATCTCATTTGTAACCCTGGGTGGTGAACTCGGCTCCGCTCAAATAGTTTGCAGAGTTTTCTGCACTCTGCGCTATGCGGAAATCACGGAGTTCCGAAAAACTCAGCTTCGCAAAGTCTTTTTTCCTTGCTTGCGTTCGTCAACGTCAAGTTGGCGACCTTGAGCGAGGAAAATTAACCTCCCGGTGAGATTTTTCCTTGTGCACGATCTCAACATCACGTTGGCGAGTGCCAGCAAGGAAAATCAACATCATGGCGAGATTTCTCAATGCAGAGAGGTCAGATTTCTCATTGTGAGTGGTTGCGTATGCTTGCAACAGTTCGCATTGAGAAACTGCCTGTTTGCATTGAGAAAGCTGCAGCTCGAGTAAAAATCTACTTGAGCGGCAGAAAAGGAAAGCAGGGACCGCTCGCACAGTGCATGGTGCCGTTCGCAATGATTGCACAGTGCAGACAAGCATCCATCCGGCACTGTGCAATCACCGTGAACTACATTTTTCTATCGTACTCCGCTGCTTGCGGAGCTCCGCGTAGTGCAGCTGGTTTTTTTTTTGCACTTCGCGGCGTTCCGCGTAGTGCAACTCTGCAAACTCCGCCCAGGGTTACTCATTTGCTCTGGTTGGTCTAATAAAGATCAAGGTGGAGCATCTTGTAATGAGTTTTGGTATGGGAGGGATCAACTTTCCTCTAGTGAAGGGTTATTGTGGACAGGTCATAGATGTGTACTTCCTGTCATCTTAGTTTAGTTTAGTTTTTAAATTTGTAATGCTCAACAGCTACCCAAAAAGGGTTTCCCAGCGCAAACGCCAAGTCAAGGCATGAAAGACACAGAAGGATTTATCTGTCGAACAGCCAGGTTTTTAAAGACTTGCGGAACTGCATGTAGATTGCTTTGTTTCGAAGTGCAGTGGGAAGAGAATTCCAAAGTGAAGGTCCTAGCTGTGAGAAGGCCTTTCCACCCATCCGGGCTAATTTGAATTATTTCGGGACAACAAACCTTCCTTGGGTGGCTGAACGGAGATTACGGGAGGGAAGGTATGGTTTGGCAAGAGCTAGCAGATAACTGGACGCACTACGGGATCTGATTTTGTGCATATAGCTGAGTGCCTTAAATTTAATTCTGTTTTCGATTTTCAACCAGTGTAGTTTGCGCTGATGACTCAAGATAGAGGTGGTCTTAGGGACTCCACACAGAAGTCTGACGGCGGCGTTTTGTGCCATCTGTAGTCTGTGGACTACAGGTTTATTTGAGCCCAAATAAAGCACATTACCGTAGTCAAGCCTTGATGTAACTAAGACATTGACTATGGTTTTTCTGGTGGCTTCTGGTAGCATCCAGCAGATTTTACGTAGCCATTTGATGATGGTAAAGCAGGTTGCTGCGACTTTGACGTACTGAGGATGCATGCTGTGTGCATCATCAATTATGAAGCCTAAATTACGAACATGTGGTGAGGGAGATCGCCCATTTTAGATGGCCAGTGTTGATGGTTCCAGAGGTTTTTTGTTTTCCCAACACCAGTATCTCCGTTTTCTCTCCAATTAATTTCAAGAAGTTTTTTTGCATCCATGATGCTATGTTGTGTAGACCTGTTTTCAAAATGGAGGCGGTAGTTATGTTATGTGAAGATAGGGAAAAAATGATTTGAGAATTATCTGCATAGGAAAACAGGGATAAACCTGATTTCTCAGCCACCTCAGCCAGTGGTTTTACATACAGACTGAATAGTAGGGGGCTGAGGATGGATCCCTGTGGTACTCCATGATCAGAGGAGTGAACTTCGGAGCAGGCAGTTTGGAAAAAAATTTGGAAAGTACGGTTGGAGAGGAATGCAATAAGCCAATTTAAGGCAGCCCCTCCAATACCCTGTGACTTAAGTATATCTATGAGCACCTTGTGGGACAGTGTTGAACGCGGCGCTCAGATCTAATAGGATGAGCGCCACTGTGTCCCCGTTGACCAGATGATTATGTATACCTTCCGGTACCCCAAGAAGAGTGGTTTCAGTGAATGTGTTGTTCCAGAATTTTAGACAGCACCGAGAGTAAAGATATTGGATGATAATTGCTGGACACTTCTGGGTTCCCATTTGCCTTCTTAAGAAGCGGATGGATCATCGCATGTTTCCATTTTGAAGGGATAGTGGGTTCCTTTGAGGCATTTAGGAGATCAGTTATCACAGATAGTGTGGAAGTGTTCAATTGTTTTAATATGGATACGGGTAATGGATCTTTTGGCGATCCAGTTTTTATAATGTTTAACGATTTGGCTACATTTTCTGTTGTAAGTAGAGGCCAAGTCGTAAGAGAATGTACAGGGTCATTGAGTTTCTCTGTCTGATATGAAGGAGAATACGCTGTATCAAGAAAGGGTTGTGAATAATGAGCAGTGATAAGATGTTCTGCCTGTTCTGACACAATATCTTGATATATTTTATCTACTTTTTGGATCAAAAAGGAGGCTAATTCCTCACACTTAGGCTGTGTCATTGCAGGAGGTTGCATTGACGTTTTGGATCCTGCAAGTTCTTTCACCGTATTAAAAAGAGTTTTAGAGCAGTTGGCTGCTTTAGAAATGGTCAAAGTAACAAAGTTAGCACGTGCCTGTTTGCAGAGTTTGTGATATTTATTGATGGCATTTTTGTAGACAAGTTTGGACGTGGGGGTATAATCTTTTCTCCACTTTCTTTCTAAGATCTTACTTACTGGTTGTTTCGATTTTAAGTGACTCATTGTACCTTGGGGCAGGCGAACGATGATTATTGTTTTTTTTATTTGTAAGAGGTAAACAATTACCTATGGCTTTGAAGAGCCAATTATGCACTGAGGAGGAAAACTGATCAACGTTTTGCACAAATGAAGGTTTCTGGGAATCTAAGAAATCATTAAGGCTATTGATATCTACTTTCGTCCAGTTTCTTTTCATTGACCCCTGTGGGCTTGTTGTGGGGGATTTGTGTATAGGAAGTGTGAGGCCAAATTTGATCAGATAGTGATCCAACCAACTAGTTGGCAGGACCACCGAGCATGAAATCACTGCAAGATTGGAGAAGATGGGATCCAAAAGATGCCCAGCAATATGTGTTGGACCTGAATTTAATAAGTGAAGATTCAAGGAGGCCAGATCAAAAATGAAATTGTAACTAACTTTACAGGCTGTGTCTTCTAGATGTAGACTAGAAGAGTAAAGTTACCTGTTTTTGTGGTATATGGAGCAATGAGTTTGGCGAAAGTCGAAGTCCAAGCTGAGGACTGCTTACTGACAATGGAGTACAGCTTGTCTCGAAAGAAATGGAGGAATTTCTTTTGGCGTGTGGTGTTATACATAAGAAATGTACTCTTTACCATCCTGAATCTAGTGGAACTGTTGAAAGGTTTAATCTTGTCTTGAAGGAGATGATCTCGTTGACAAAGAATAATTGTCTCAACTGGAAAGATCAGGTAATAAAAAGTGTTGGAATATAGAGATTAACTCCTCACACAACCACAGGTAAAACTCCTTTTCTTTTATTTCGTGGAAGAGAACCTGATTCCTTCTTAGAACCTCCATGGGGGAATACATTTCTTTCCAGCAAGCGTTTTGACTCGCAGTTGCAAGATTGGAAAAGAGGAGAAGATGTGAAGTGCTTGAAAATCAAAATGCAATATGATTTAAGGCATGCTGTCAAAAACACTAAGGTTGTTGTAGGTGATTTTGACGTGATAAAAAAACCTGGTTGGTGTGTGACTGGTTTCAAATTTACCAAACCCTTAAAGGTCATTAAATTGTTTCACAATGTAGTCAAAACTTCTGATCACAGAGTATAGGACCTTGGCAGAGTTGTTGTGTGCAAGGAAAGGAGGTTGGGTTGTGACAATGATTCTAACGATGATGGTGGTGAGGCTAGAAGCAAACCAGACGTGGTTTTGAGGAGGAGGTCAGAAAGATCAACTCGTCCTCCTTCACATTTAGAACACTAATGCCCACATGCATCAAACTGAATTGCATTCTCAAACGGTGCGAATCGCAAAATTCGGCCGTTTGCGAATGCAATTCATAGATTTGGGATGCATTAACCTTTTTTGCATTTTTCGCAATTTAAGAAACCGCAATTTATTTGCGATTTCTTAAATTGCGATTGCATTTTATAAATCGCAATTTTGCGATTTCTTAAATGCAATGCATGATTTTCTTTAGGGTAAAAAATCGCAATTTGGAAGTGGTAAATTAACATGAAGTTAAACTTCATGCTAATTTACGAAAACTTTCAAAAATGCACATAAGTGCATTTTTGAAAGTTTAATTTTAAACACACACATGCCCTTTGGGCATGTGTGTGTGAAAAATGTACTTAAAGTTTAATTTCAGGGGTGCAGGCGGGGGTCCTTCGGACCCCCCCCTGCACCCTTGAAAATGCATTCTCATTTTGCGATTCCTTAATTGCGAATCGCAAAATGAGAATGCCTTCCAACTGATTCCTATGGACCTCTAGGCCCATAGGAATCAATGTAAAGGGATTCCTTATTTGCAATTCGCAAAATTGGGAATCGCAAATAAGGAAAAATAAGGAATCCCAAAATAAATTGCGAATTTTTGATGCATTGCCGTTTGCGATTCCTTAATTGCGATTCCTTAATTTTCGCAATTAAGGAATCGCAAACGACAACAATGATGCATGTGGGGGTAGGTGTATTAAATTCTGTTTTTTCATTTTTGTGCATAACCTGTACCTTGATTTTATGCAAGCTAGTAACTTATCCTTTTGTTTGCTATTCTATTAGTAAGGGAGATGTGTGGTAATTTGCTTCCACCTCTCCTTCTGATGACATCATTTGTTATGGATCTAGAATGTTTACCAGCCTGTGCTACTAATGGAATGTATGTATTCAAACGGTCCTAGAGGCAGCCTTTGTTGGGTGGCTGGGCTGTTCTTCCTGCGTTAAACTTAATGAGCTCTACTCTTTTACCCACTTTAACGGCCTGCTTGTTTGAAAACCTACTTTTCAACAATAACACTTTTCCTTAAACATTAGAGAGAAATAATATTGTCACCCTCACTAGACTAATAAGGTACTTTCAGCAATGACTTCGGTCCTCCATGTAATTGTCTCTCCTCTGGTTTGATATATTGTTTCACACTCATAAAAACATATCACTACTCATCATTCTGTCCCATTCCTGCTCAGAGTTCGTTTTTTCTTTACTAATGCTCACATCACTGATAGTGAATGCAACCTCAGACTGTTCACCATCAGTCGAGTTTTGGTCTGTAAATTTAATGGCAACCCTGACATATAGTCAGTATGAAGATTCTGCTTGGCATACATATAGTCAATCTAAAACCGAAAGTAATGAAGTTTAGTGCCCAAGTTTCCCAGTCTAGCCGTTAATATTCTCCCTCCTCCCAGATGAAGCAAGTTAGTTAACTAAAGGCTTGTGACTGTTCTGTTCATCAACTTCCTTCCCAACAAAAATGTTCTGAAATATTCCACTGCCCAGGTGCATGCCAGCAATTCATGATCTACATTTGAATTAGTCTTTCTGACTTTCCTTAACCACTTGGATGCTAAGGGTATTTGCTCTTCTTCATGTAATTTCCATTGAAATCAATGGAAACTCCATGACGAGTTACCCTTGTCATTAGCACTGAAGGGGTTAAAGATCTGGACCCTTTCACCACAACCCATCTTTTTTTTGTGGTCCAGTTGTATTAAAACAGCTTCTAGACCACACTCGCTAGAATCTACTGCCGACAACACATCCCCTGCCTAAAACATATGGGTTTATAAACTGCCACCCACAATGTTCTTTTTCGGAAACATTATTGACTTCTCTTGATCACCCCCTACACGTATTTCACGTATTTAAAAAAAAATAACACTCTTATGAGTTCAACTTCAATTGAATACTCTTTTATGAACTGGAATAAAACTCAATGAGGCCTAGGCAAGGTAATGGTTCCTATTCTGAATTGGGATGCTAGCTCAATTGACTTAAAATGCTCTGTTTTGTGTTTAATACCTGCTTTAGAAATGGTTGACCCAACTACTCCACTACATCACATTTAAATGTATACTTCTTCAACTTAAGCATAGCACCTCTTTCCATTAATGTGCCTAAGACATTCCTAAGATTTTATCATGCTGAGCAAAATCGTTGCCAAAGACCAAAATATCATCTTGGAAGGGAATTTAGTTTTGCATTTGATTGCTTAAACAGTGTCCTTCATAACTCTCTGGAAGACTGATGCTGCAGAAGTGAGGCCACAGGGCTCCTGTTTGTCCTGGTACATCTCTTCAGGTGTTGTAAAAGCAAAATGACTACTATCCTCCTCCAGTGCTAATTGCTAGATCTAAGGTGGAAACACCACAGCTCTACCAACGTAAGCAGTTTAAAAAAAATATTTTGGATGGAATGGTGATCTACCCATATGGTATTATTGACTTATTCATATGACATATTTAAACTCCTACAGGCAATACACAAAAATAACTTCTGTGTAACAATACTATAAATGCAATGGAAACCTTTTTATAGGCTCAATGATATTTCTATTACACAAATCATTTATGATTTCTTTCAGCTTTGTTTTGTAACATAAAGGAACATTCCTCATACAGAGTCTCATTGGAATTGTATCTTCCTTGAGAACAATTCTATATTTAAAATCTGAATATTGTCCTATTTGTAGCTAAAAACATTTACAAACTTCACACTAAATCCTTCCACATGTTCTTTAATTAGGATACCTCATTTTGAGATAATAACATGCACTGGGGAGTCTGCCAAAATATCCAATCTGATGCCCACAGCTTCTTGATATAGCCTCCCTAAAATAGGCTCCCACTTATCTACCACACACATTTTCCAGAAGACCTATGTCACTTGAAGTCCCATATTCTCAGAAATAACCCAAGATGTCATCTAATTTGTAATGGCTAAATCAATCTCTGATTTCACCATGAGAATCCACCCAAGATCTTTCCTGTATCTTCTTGAGTTCTTTTCATAAGGAATGTAGCCTGCAGTGATATTTCCATCTTAGTCCATAACCTCTCTTGTACTTTTTACATTTATCTCTCTGCTCGTAAGTCATATTTTGAAAGTCACCTTTGGATTTATTGCCTTTGGGCAGCCCACACATTTGTCTATTGTTTCTCCTTTACCTTGGTTTCTTCAATACAATTTATAACTTATGATTTATAGAGGAATGACTGATGCAGCTAACATCGCACCTATCACTTATTAGTACAGAATACACAGGCAAAAAGGGTGCACAAGTATCTAGGACCAGAAAACATTGACGAATGGCCTTGTCAATATAAAGTAAAGTAACTCAGCACTCCAAAAGAAAGATATTTTGAAATTATAGAATTCTGTCATTAATATTTTCAAATTTCTATGCTGCCATGTTCTTATGAAGTTTATTTCATAAAATTGGTTTCTTGAAAGATGCAGACAATAAATCAATCATTTTTTGAAATTGTTAAGACCATTTAAAATCACTTAAAACCGGTCATAAAACCTCTTGAAAAGGAATGTCAAACAAGTCGCGTAACATAACCTGGAGTAACAAACGTGTTCATGTGCAAAACAAGTAGCCAGTGCAAACAGGCAGTTTGTCCTGGGCTACAATTAAGACCTTAAGCTTTCCTTATTTACCCAGTCATGAATAAAAACTTACTTAGGTGCAAAATAGTGTAAATAGATGTATTGCCCTTCAAGATTCTCATTGCCTCCTGGTATCTCTGAAAGTCATAATACTTGCACAGAAGGAGTATCCATTTCCCTCTAGGCTTTGCATATGCTGGACAGAAAAATAGCACATGGTGTGTAGTTTCATTTTAAGCTAGCAAACACAAAGTGCATACAGGTGAATAAGCAGCACTCCTGTTAGAGCTCCATAGTGCCATGAATGACCCCAGTTCCAATGTGTCATAGCGAAATTTAAATATAAAGTTTTTTCTAATTGCTGGAGCAGGAGGTCAAGAAACAGTTCATAAAAGGGACAATCCTTAGTAGACAGGAAGTGATCTGTCAGCCTACCAAGTGAGGAACTACGAAAAAGACTTGTAGATGTACTCCCAGTAACAATTTTTTTGCTGCAGCTTGGAAGTAGCCACCAACGAGGAAGGTTCTGACCAGAAGGATCCAGGGTCCAGTATTTCAAACAATTAGTGGGCGTGTTTGAATCACAGGAAGGGGGGGGCTTTGTCGAGAGCTGGCAGTTCCTCAACTGCCATCCGGCATGCAGCCATGTAATACAATAAGCAAGTCATGTTCACTTGTTTATTGACGATCTTCTTATAAAAACACTTTTTATTTTAGCCGTAGGCAATGTGATTCATCCCTAAAAAAATATACATAGTACTTACAATTTATACACATATAATTAAAACCATCATGCATATAAAAACATTTTAAAAACCAGAACATACATATAATATTTTGGTAAAGTCCAACAGTTCTTCATTTGCATGGCACTGCAGTGAAAATATCCAAATGCAAGCACAATATTTAAAATGTATAATTCAACATTATGGGTGTACACAACATAGTATTATCAACAGCTTTATAATACCATTAATAAAGTAAGACTTATCTGGTGGTTAAGTGAAGACACCTACTACCAATTAATTATCCATAAGGATTTTGAATATGATACATTATGAGTATTAAAGATAATAGCACCTAATTAATTTCACTCTCAGTAAACATTATTCATTAATCTAATCCGGGCCCATTCAAAATCTCACCCCTATGCCTCTTATTCACAATCACAGCACTAAATCTTTCTTTTATAGGTACCCTTTTATTGTTGATTCAAACCTCTCTATAGTAACCAATTGAACAGAAAAGTTAATACTTTAATCCAATTCCATTTACAAATGTCTGTTGCCACTTGGGGTCATCCAGTAATGTGTGAAGATTTACCTTTAAGGTCCTAAAAATGTAATAGAAGATAATCATGACACCAAGACCTGGGCCTGATACCTAACTCAATATCATTTAATAGTCACATCACTATGAGTACCCCTCTAGTTCCTCATGAAATCTTCATGGATAGTGTTCTAGATAAACATAGACTTAAAATCCAACTAAAATTGGTATTATGATTGGTCAAGTAAAAAGATAAATATACCGAACATCGGTCTTCCATTAAGAGCAAAGTGTTCTCAAATAGGCAGATGTAAGACAGCTAAAAATAGATACTACCAAAAAACAGCATAAGCACCATTTCACATCCACAGCACTCTTTCAAAGAAATCCACTACGCTCACCAACAAGCCATAATGTCTCTGCCCAACTTGCCATATAGCATACGTATGATTCACAAACATCATGTTACTCAAGGTACGTCCCTATGCACAATTAACAAGCCATAATGTCTCAGCCCAACTTGACATATAGCGTACGTATAATACATAAGCATCAGGCTACTCAAGGTATGTCCTATGTACAATTAACAAGAGACCATCCGACTTCTCCAAGGGCCCCTTTTTTTTTTTTTAAATGACAAAAAAGGGAAACAACCATCCTGACTCCCACCGTCATAAAAATAGGTCCCACTCATGCAGATAATGCTTACAAGTGAAAAATGTTGTTCCCATTTATTTATTTTCTTCTGAGTTTTATATAGCGTAAACTTGACCCGAAGGTATTAGGTACCAGAACGCTTTACATGAGCATCAGTTGCGTTACATAAGGACACATTCGTTTTTGTTAGGCTTGGGGAAATTAAGTGATTTGCCCAGAATCACAGGAAGTTGAGCTTAATTGCGACACTCAAACCTGGTGCCCCAGTTTGAAATCGACCGCCCTAGCCGTTAGGCCACATCCTATCCCCAGCCACATCCTCTCCCTAAGCATTCTGTGCATCGTCCGCATGTCCTGTAAAACAGCATGCTATTTTGATATGTGCTTTTATACATAATTAACAGGAAATCCTCTGACGTGTCTGTGGGAAATGATCTGAAAGTCGTAGTAGCACTATCTTCTCAACCATCACCAGAATATTTGACAGGAAAAAAGCTGTATATAACTAAAACAGAAAATTATCTAAAAATCAAAGTTGGATTATCCTCTCGACCACCACTGCCATATTTGAATGGGGAAAAACTTTAAATAAAAGGGTATTCACTGGGTTGTACCCGTGAGCATGCGTTTATAAATCCATATTCACATTTATTGGTCAATAAGAATCTATCACATATGGATCTTTTCATTGATGACAAACCATAAAAAGGTTGTCATCTCTATTGTATTCAAAGGACAACTTCTGTGTTAAGGGACAACGCTTTCAATGGTGTTATACCTTAACTTTTATAAAGCCATATTCCTACTCTCAAATTGCAAAAAGCTCCATGTTGCAAAATACATGATATGTTATCAGTATTAGGTATGAAATGCTACCTTCCTGATTCACTTGAATACATGCCATTAATTTAAGAGGACTCAATCATCTCCCAACAAGTGAATAAAATGCTTAACATATTATAAATTACACTTCAACTAAATTGGACCAATAATAGGATAGACGGTCCCTGTGTACCTGCAGGTGTATGCTACTCTTCTAGTACCTACAATTGATTTCCTTTGCAGATGCATTATTTATGTGAAAGCCCATAACCACAGTTTTAGCTTTGGCAATCCTTTTCGCCTCTGCTTGTCTCAATAGAATTTTCCTATTGCCTCCTCTTTGATTGGGGTTGACCTGTTCTGAAGCATTGAATTAAACCCCCGCGCTTTCAGGATGAGCAGTCAGGATATGTGTTGCCACTGGATACTTCTCATCATGATTTTTATTTGCCCTTATATATTCTTGGATTTGTTTTTTAAGTGGACATATACTACTTCCGATGTAAATCTTCCAGCAGGTAGAACCCAAACCATATCCAAAAACATAGTGCCATTCAAAAACCTAGTCACTTACACATACAGGGACTCACACACCCACTCAGAGATCCACAGACCCACTCACACACCCACTCACAGAACCATAGCACCACTCACAGACCCACATAGGCACTCGGGCAACCACTCACAGACACACACACCGGCACACATACACCCACCCACAGACCAACACAGGCCCTCACACACCGACTCACTGGCCCCTAGCACCACTCACAGACCCACAACGTCACTCACACACCCACTCAGAGATCCACAGACCCACTCACACACCCACTCACAGACCCATAGCATCACTCACAGGCCCACAAAGGCACCCACTCACAGACACGCACCCAGGCACACATACACCCACCCACAGACCAACACAGGCCCTCACACACCGACTTACTGGCCCCTAGCACCACTCACAGACCCACAAAGTCACTCACACACCCACTCACAGACCCATAGTAGCGATCACAGACCCAGTCAAAGACCTACAAAGGGACTCCCACACCACTCACAGATCTACACATGCACTCACATACCTACTCACAGACCCATACAGCTACTCATGCATCACTCACAAACCAATACAGCCATTCGCACACCCACTCACAGACACATACGGCCACTCATACACCTACTCACTGACCTGTAAAGACACTCACACACCCACTCTCAATACTTACAGGTAGGAAATAATTTATTTTAAATTGTTGAAATTCCCTGGAAAAAAAGGTTACAGGGTTGTTATAGTTAGAAAAAATAATTGAAAAAATGTTGAATTTCACGGAAAAAAACAAATGCTACAGGAACATTATAGTTAGGAAACAACATTTTGAAAAAACTTAGTAATTCACTGAAAAAAACCAAATGTTTAAGGGATGTTATAGTTAGCTTAGATTTCACTCCTACAAAACCATAGAAATCTAGCAGTTTAAGTTACCTAAGCTAACTATAAGTTACGCCCCTGCAATGCACTTCTTTTGACCTCAAATATTACATCACTCATGATATGGTCAGTGACATCACTGATGGCTCTCAAATAATAAAGCACATCTTACCTGTCACCAGAGTGCCAAAACTTCCTTCTCTTACCCATAAAGACTAGTGTGCATATATTGCAGGACGACGCACATTGTGGAATACAGCTTACAGTGTCACCTGGAAACATTACAGTCCGACAAAGGAATTTGCGCTTTTGACGCCTCAGAACCCATAATTTTGCCAGTATCCTGTGAAGAACGGTGAAAACCAAGTTGGAAGACTGGGAAGACACGGATTTGTCCAGGTTGGACTTTAGGGTATTCTGGAATGGAGGATTGTGCGCCTCGAGTGAGCCCAGCCGGATTTGCACGGCAAATAGCTTCGTGACTCTATTCAGCACCTTAAACTCCAAAATGACAGCAGTCATGGTGCAGGAAAGAAAGGCGGCCGCAATGGAGATGTTCTCCGATACTCTCTCAGCCACTTTCAGCGCCAGACAAAATGAAACTACAAGTACAACTGATGTGAACTCCGTGAAAAATAAATTTAAAATATAAGAAAAAAAGATGCGCATGGAACAAAGTAAATGGTGGGAGTCAAGATCTCTCCAAAGGTACATTGACATAGAGAGGATCCCCCGAGGTCTTAGGATTTTAACTGCCCCCGACCTATGAGGCCCCGCACCCTGATTTAAATCGTGAATGGGCAGACTGCAACCTTGAGTCCTCATGGAAATTAATTTTGATTCTAATAAAATATGAAGACAAGCCTGCTCAAAGAAATAGATTAACTAAATGAAGAGCTGGACAAATTGGGTGAGACAGAAGAAATTCTCAAATTACGCAAGGAAACACTAATGAGACTTAAAAAAGAGGAAGAGAAAAATTAAAGAACGCACAGCATATACATTTTTAAGGGACACAAATGATTACAATCTAGGGCAAATGTTTACATTTGCCAAAAGGTATGACGCGCTCCGAGTCTCCAAGCTAAAAGGTCAATCAGGTGCATCCAATGTGACATCTAATCCAATGTCAAGAAGAGTGGGTGCTTCCAATGAGACAACATACTCGGACCTCAGCTCTGCAGGGGGTAGTTAACCTGAATCAGAGATGAGACTCCCCCAGGGAGAACAACAAAGGGCCTCTATTCTTGAAATATACAAAGCTCAAGCTAGAAGAGCTACAATTTATGAGACGGAACTGTGGGGACACTCTTCAACTGAATATATTCTCAAGGCAGAAAATTGTTTTTTAAGATCTTTATTGGCTCTCCCAGCCAGCACTCCCCTTACTCCCTTGAGAATGGATTTAGGAATCAGACCAATAGATGAAGAAATCGGTTTACGTCCACTAACATATTGGAGCAGATGTGGGCTACCCCAGAATTGAAGCACTTTAGATCTGAGGTTAAAGAACTTATGGGTCTACCTGGGATAGAAAAACTACAGTGGTTTGCTTACATAAAAGATAAGAGCAAGAGGCTGGGCAATTCAGAGCTCTGGAGCAACCATGAAGTTGCCTGTGCAGAGATGTCACGTGCCGACCTGGGTGAAACTCTATCGTAATCATCAGATGGCGGATATCCTTAGTAACTCTACGCTGGGTTCTTTAACCATAGAGTTTCTCAATATCAAAGAGGAGTATAAATTGGAACCCTTTTTGGACATGATTTTACCTAGTGTAGCGAGGAAACTCTATGTACAATTTAGACATGGTACATTACCACTTAGGGTCCCAATCTAAGCTCCTAGAATGTCCAGCGTGTGGTGTACAGGAGACTGAGCCCCATGTTTTCTTCTTCTGCCCATGTTATAAGCTTATTAGGCAGCGTTGGCTCGTCCAACTGTGTAGAAATTTGGGGTTCAAACATTACCATCAGACATTTAGAATCCTGAAATGTGACACTTCTCCGCCTGTTGTTTTTTCAGTCTCCCGTTTCTTGCTCGCCATGTGGTGCAGGCACTGGTCATTTATTAATATCTTCCTTTGAAACGGTCATCCCTGGTCCATCTTGAGGTTTGATACACGTGTCTCGCTTGCTCAGTATTTGTCCTTGTTGTACCTCCTTTTAACCTTTTTAACATTTGTACTTCCTTTTTAACCACGTTTTTAGCTTTTATGATATCGGATTGAGTACTTCTTTTTAATGTTGATGAACATTGTCATAATGATGTTTTAAATTGACTGTATGTTTGTATCTTTTATGGTCTATGACCGAAATAAAGATTATTTGAAAATGAAAGCAAAGCCATCACCTGGTGAAGAACCTAATTTTTTATGCGCAGAGAGGAGACAAACTCTTCGACCAAGACCCTAAAGGAATCACGCAGGACAATCACAAATTACAGGCGATGGCAGAGGAGCAAAGCTGGAAAATGCCGTAAACAGCAACAAAAAAACAGGCCAGGGATATTGGAAGAAGAGATAAGCCACTCGGTAACGAACAACAAATCTGTAGTCATTTTAACCCAAATGGAAATAACATCAGAGGAAACATGTATTTTAAGTCTCGGTCTTTCATACTGCCCATACAATGATTTTGATTACTTATCAACCAGGATGGACATTTACAAAGGGGTCAGAAAGCTAAAATTGAAAAAATATTACATGTTTCAGGGAGATAACACACAACATCAGAAAAGGGGAATCGATGAGGACGTGGGAACGCAATCCAACTTAACACAATCAGATCTTCCTCTCTTCCCTGAACTTGAATAACTTTGGGCTGGAGAAACCAGCCAACATCCTGAAAAGTAGATCCATTGATAGCACGATCAGTCACAGAAGCACTAGGGTCATGACCCCTTTCAAACTAAAATCCACATTCAACCCGATAGCTCCGCGTGACTCAGTAGATGTGTTCCATGAAACTGTTACGTCATGCATCAAAAAACTTAACAAATCAGTGCTCACGACCAAAAGAAAATACAGCAGACAGGCTCAAAAATATAATAGCCTGATTCAAAAATTGCAAAAGAACTAAGGCATAGTCATTCGTAACAATGACACAGGTGGGAACATTGTTCTTTGACTATAAAAATTAAGCTTTCAGTCAACTCAATGACAGATCATGCTATAGTCGGAGCAATACGGCAAATATGAAAAACATATCAGGACTTTTATAAGAAATTGCCAGCGTGGAGGAAAAAGATTTAATCAGTGATGATGAATATACATTTCTCAAAAAAGATAATCCCACTACTCCTTCAATATACTTCATTCCGAAAATACACAAAGATGTGGACAAACCTCTTGGCCGTCCAATTATCACAGCAAGAGATGGGCTGCTGGAAAATTCGTCCAAATATGTAGACTATTTTCTACAAGATATTGTTAAAAACGTGCCGTCATATGTTCGGGACACAGGTGATTTTATCAGAAAAATCAAAGATGTGGTGTAGCAGGAAGATTACTTGCTGGTAGAGCTAGACGTTACTGCACTCTATACCAGCATCCAACACACAGATGGAATCTATGCCATAAACACTATCTGGCGCAACGTCCCATACAAGATCAAGAACACAGCGAGATGCTTGTCTCTATGATTAAGTTTTGTTTAAATAATAACATCTTTATGTTCAATATTCTGCTATACCAACAGAGAAGGGGGTTGATATGGGGGCCAGCTTCTCCCCCAGCTATGCATGTTTGCACATGGGCTGGTGGGAGGAGCTGGTTCTCAACATTGAATATCAAAATATAGTCGAGAGCAACGTTAAACTATGGCTCCGCTATATCGATGACATCCAGATAGTGTGGCAAGGCACAGAAGTTTATCACTCAGATTAATTGCAATTCCCTAAACCTAAAATTCACGGCAACTATCAGTGAGGCATCAGTTAACTTCCTTGATACGCAAGTTTATGTTCATAACAAAAAGATAGAGACACAACTTTACAGAAAGGAGACAGCAGGCAAATCTACCTTGCATGCACACATCTCACACCCTAGACATCTGATCAACAGCATACCGTATGGTGAGATGCTTCGCCTTAGATGGATATGCAGTAATGAGGTTGATCTAAAAAGAGCTCAGAATATCAGCAAATCTAGATTTTTAGAGAGAGTTTACACCCCCACCAGCATTACTCAGGCCATCTCTAAATCTATGAGCATGACCTGGGATGAACTCAGAGACAAACAAACACATATAGTCTCCAACTCATCAGGGACTAGCCAGATTACCAATGAATTTCGCATGATTCTGGGCTACAGTCGACAACACAAAGCCATTCAGAAAATTTTACAATCTAGCTGGCCTCTCGTCCTCAATGACCCAGTGATTGGACCTCTGCTACCGCAGAGGGCGTCCATCACATACAGTAAAGCGCCATCAATGAGAGACAGTCTAGTCATGACCAAACTTGAGATTATTGACAACAATACATGGCTACAGACGCAGAAAGATTTTACAAATGCAAGATTTGTAAAGCGTGTATCCATGGAGTGAATACCAGTACATACTCCACTCCGTTTAGTGACGGAGAATACCAAATTCAAAAACTTATAACCTGCAAAACTGAATTTGCTATCTATGTACTCATGTGCCCTTGTGGCCTTAAGTACATAGGTAGCACTGAGCTACAAATTAACAAACGGGTCCTCCGACATCTCCGTGCAATCACAATCCAAGATAACACATACCCAGTAGCTCGTCATTTTAGGGAATTCCACCAATATAACAATAAAGATCTTAGCTACTTTGTGATTGACACAATACCGCCTAGCAGACGTGGAGATGACAGAGACCATAAATTGAGAAAATTGGAGACTAGGTACATACTACAACTAGATACCAAACATCCAGGAGGTCTTAATGTTTAGGAGGATTTATAAACGTGTATCTAAACATTAATTTAATGTCATACTCATGGGTTGGTACAATACGGTCTTAGGTTTGATTTTGATATTGCTGTGCTTGGCTTTATATAGGTCTGGTCTCCACACATTCTGGGAGATCAATTTATGATGTATACCGTTTTATCATACGGTGTTTTAACAATTTTTTTATCGGGATGTATTTATGTGCCGAGTGCATATTTATTTATATTCATATGTATATTTATATATGTATTTATTGAAAAGCATGTATATTTACCCATGATGTATGTTTACACAGGATATGGTATAGGGTTACAGCATATTTGCACAGCTACATTTGCACTTTATCATGAGTTGTGTACGGCTGTACACACTCAATAGACCTATAGGTATTCTGTGTCCCAAGGGAACGTGTACATTTAGACTAGTATGTCTTGGATTGTTTGAGATCAGGATTTGCGGGGTCATTTTCCCTTTAATCTACTGCATCATGAGATATTATTTTACACCTTTTTAAAGTTCATCCGGCTCCCACCATAAGCAACCAGTGTTATTTGAACACACATCACAGCTCCATATGCGACTCACCTGCATGAGTTAAACATGATACTGAGGCAGATGAACAACCATTACGCTGATAGTACAAAAAATTAGCTCAGCAGTTTACTTGCAGTAGATATTTAATTGAATTAATTTATCATGTTATACTTTTACACAACAATTTAGGCACAATTTGGACATCATTCTTTTGACATCACATAATGACCTACTATCATGTATTGGTGGGCATTTATCACATATCCGGAGAAAAATAAACATTTTCTCTTTACTAGCCTGCTGGCATATTTTAATTGCGGTGACTGGTCATAAGCTACAATAGATAGACATGCCACAGTGCACCTTAATATCCACGCGGAAATATGAGTCATCATCAGTAGCTCAGTAAATTATCTGGATATTCTAGTATTATACTTATTATTTTTCCAGTAACATGCATACATAATATTTATTTATGCCCCTTGATCGATTTCATATTTTGAAAAAAGATTGGAAACCTGGGGGTTATGTGGTATTTTACCTAAAGTTCTTTTATGCTTTAAAGGTGTTTAGTACTCGTGTAGATTTTCTCTATGTCTATGAATTGTTGGTCATGTGATGTTTTAACTATTTGCACTGTCACTTTAAAAATGCACAGAATGAATGTTCCATCATGTCATATGAACAAGGCTCGTCAGAGCCGAAACGCGTTATGGCAACAAACGAAGTAAAATTATTTGAGCGCTTACTTTGGGTCCATGTCCGTCTTTTGGTACGAATTATCCTGATACAGAAGAAAGGAGATCGGAGAGATCTACTACTTACACACCGGTGTCGTATGGAGGAGGATTGGCTAAGTGCTGCAACTTGTTTGATATATATATATATATATATATATATATATATATATATATATATATATATATTCCAGAGTGGCCCCGTTTAGGACTCCACGGCGCTCTATGGCGGTGCGTTCTGAGTGCAGCAGAGCCTTGCTGCTTTTAATCACCTTCCGTTTTGCCGAAGCAGTTTCTCGCGCACTCAGCTTTTGCAATAAAAATCAACCATTCCGTATGGTGCGATGTAAGTTCTTTTTATTTCATCACAGCGTAGTTCCAGCCACAATCCTCTACGCGTTTCGGTATCACAGATACCTTGCTCACGAGGTTAAGCATAAGTCTTCACTGTATCCCTCTAATTTAGCTTTAAGCCACACAGAAATGATGAATAAGAACTATTTAGATCATTTAAAAGATGAATGACTTTTGGCTTAAATAATTGATGTATCTCTCTCATGGCACGGCAGTTTCTCCAATCTAGATTAATGTGTCAATATTAATCTGTATATTGACTGAGATTTTCCCCTGATGTCCTCCCTTTTTGTTAATGGGGCTTTGCGGGGGTGGCCGACCGGAGGGCGGCTCGCCCCCCCGGTGAATTTAGGGGCCCCGGGAGGAAGGGGAGGGGGACAGGAATGACAGGAGGACAGGAAGTAGGTTTGGGCTGGTTGGGCTGTTCGGGAGGATTTGGGCTATCTTGGGCTACTTTTGGGCTTGGGGGGGATATAAGACCGGCCATTTTGGGTCGCTGTTCACCATTGTAGGGACAGTGACCCAGCAGCCGAGTATTGGCAGGAGCGTTTTTGTGGTTTTGTAGACAAGGGAATATTTTGTGTGCAGTTTAGAGTGTTAGGAGGGCTGGTAGTGGTAAGGTTTTGGTGAGCGGCGGGAGGCGTGAGGATTGTGAATTCGACGGTACCGGCGTGCAGCAATCGTGTGACTCGCAGTGTCGGAAGGGTCGGGGCGTGATTACCTGGCGGTGCGGCATGGCGGAGGAGGCAGTTTCGGATCCCCGAGTGCGTGAAGCCCTGCACCTCTTGGGGGAAGCTGGCAGGATGGACCTGCTCCGCGGCGACGTGAGGGTAAGGCCACCGCGGCGCGCTGCTGCTGGCGCTGCGGCGGCGGGGCCTGTGAGCCGCCTCGATCGAAGCCACGCAGGGAGGAAGGGGTGGGTAAGGGAGGGGGAGTGATGCGCGGTGGTGGTCGGTGGGCGTCTGGGACGCCGAAGAAAGGCCGAGGAGCGGCACGGAAGGGGGAGGAGCGACGAAGACGCCGCTGGTGTTCGTAGGGGAGGCGGGGGGCTGAATGTGAGCCCGCGGCGGCCGTGGTGCGGGGGAGGGCGCGGGGGGACAGGGGGGGCTGGCGCTGCCGTGAGGGGCGAAGGGGGTGCCAAGAAGAGGGGAAGGGGTGCCAGGCTGCAGGTGTCGGCTGGGGGAGGTGGGGGGGCAGGAGCCGGTGGTGCTGGAGGGAGGCGTGCTCGGGGGGAGGGACAGGGGGGGACGACTGGCGACCAGGGTGTGGGGAGGTGGGGGGAGGGAGGCCGGCCCCGGTTGCAAGGGGAAGGGTGGAGCAGGAAGGTCAGCTGGAGGGGGGGGTGGCTCCCCGTTGTGGATTACGGAGTCGGAGGTGGAGGGGGGGGAAAGGGGGGGAGAGCGAGTTGGACTGGGGGTCATCGTCGGAGGGGGGCGTGGTGGGGCCCAGCAGATCGGGGTCGCTGCGGGGGGTGGGGGTGATGGTGGGGAGGGGGGGTGAGGCGTCGGTGGCTGGAGGGCGGGGGAGGGGCGAGGTTTCGCCACGGGGGTGGGGGCAGACAGGGGGGGAGGGAGGGGGAGGAGAGCTGGGGGTACGGTGCGCGGAGTCACGAGGTGGTAGGGGCGGCGGACCCGCGGGGGTGTGGGGCATGTGGGGAGTGGGGGTAGGCGTGGGGGTAGGGGGACGCGAGGGGTGAGGGTTGGGGGAGGTGGGATGGGGGTGGGGGGACATTCCGCGGCCTGGGGGAGGGGGCGCCAGGGGATTGGGGAAGTGAGGGGGTTGAGTTTTCCTCGGCATGCTGGACTTCCCCCCTTTTTTCTTGGCAGGAGCAGTTGGCTGGGGGCTCGGGTGAGCAGCATGCGGCTCCAACCCGCCGAGAGGATAGGCCGGCTCTGCCTTGTACGGGCGGCCGCGCTCCACTGAGGGACCATGCCTGTGTGGATAACGGATGGCAAAGCCATAGGTCTCCTCCGCCCCCCCCCCCGATGGGTCGGAACGGCCGCCGGGGGACGGGGATGGAGCGCAAATGTGTCAGGCTATGCGAATTACCAGGCAGAGAGTGGGGGGAGAGAGAACGTGGACTTGGAGGTGTTGATGAGACGTGCAGGGACAAGGCGGTTTGAGTAGGGTGAGCATAGGTGGGGGCCCCACGAGGCAGTTAGGGGATGGAGGGGTAGGCGGTGAGATGGAGTCGGAGGAGGAAGGGGAACTTCGGGAGGGGGGGAAATGAGTAATGCTGTTGGCAGTATTTTGCAGGTACGCCCCTGGCAGACGGTGCCGCGAGTGACCCCCCCCCCAGTGGAGCTGGTTAGGCGGCGGGATCCGGTGCGCACGCCAGCCTTGAGGCCAGGTGAGGATGGTACACTGTTGGGGAGTGGCTTGGGCGGGCCTCATGGAGGCCAGGTGTCGGGGGTACAGATGCCGGGGGGAGTGGCTTCGGCACGCCTCAAGGAGGCAGGGTGTCTGTGGGTACGGAGGCTGAAGGGGGGGATTTGTTGAGGCTGGTGAAGGGTAGGTATGTGATGGATACGGGCGTGTGCACGGAGAAGGAAGGGGCGACGGGCGATGCAGCGGCGGTGAGCCCTGGGGCGGGGGATGCGGCGAAGGCCGGTGGGTCAGCGGCGGCTGGCATGGGGGCGAAGGAGAGTTGTGAGGTGCCGGTCCGGAAGCTCCCTTATATGGGGCGGCGAAACCGCTGGGGGCACACTTGTCCCTGGCAACTAAGGAGAACATTTGGAAAGGGGAGTATGTGGAGATTTTGAAGTTGCTTCACAGGGAGTTGATGGCCAAGGAGGGTTCGAAGGAGGAGGAGCAGGAGCTAGCTAGGCGCCCCAGAGTGCCAGTGACCATTGAGAATTGGTCTGCGGCATTCCTGATATACGCCAGTGTGTACTGCGAAAAGTACCCTGACAGGTCAGTCGCATTGTTCAAATATATGGATGTGGTGCGGCGGGCGCAAGTGACGTATGGGGGTTACGCGTGGTCGCATTACGACGAGGAGTTCCGGGCGCGCATGGCGTCGGATCCGGAAGCGAAGTGGGGGGAACTGGATGCGGACTTGTATCAGGAGACGATGAGTGGGGCGAAATTTGGCCGCACCATCTACACGGCCAGTGGGTTTCCGCTGGCGCCGCCCCCCTTTTCGGCCCGCCCCACCCGTGGGGGTTGGGGGCGGGGGACACCGCGAGCTCGACCAGCGGTGGGGCCTGTTGGGACTTCAATAAGGGGTGCTGTTTCAGGCAGGTGTGCCGTTTTCGGCACATATGCTCCAAGTGCGGGAGGAAACACCCAGGGGTGCGCTGCTGGGGGATCGGGGGAGGGCCTGCGCAGGGGCCCCACCCGGCAGGGGCTCCCGCTGGGGGTAAGGGGGGGGCGGCAGAGGGGGGGTGGTGCCTTGGGAAAAGGCTCGTACACCGGTTAGGCTCGAACCTCTCTTGGCGGCTTATCCACGGGCAGGTGATGCGGCCGTGCTGCGTCGGGGCTTCAGGGAGGGTTTTCGGTTGGGGTATGAGGGGATGCGGGTCGCCCGGTGGGCGGAGAATCTGAAGTCTGTGAATGCGCACAAGGGTGTCGTACGGGAGAAGCTTTTCAAGGAGGTGAAGGAAGGGAGGATGGCGGGTGCCTTTCGGGAGCCGTCGCTGCCAGGGTTGATCATTTCGCCGATTGGAGTGGTCCCCAAAAAGGAGCGGGGTCAGTTTCGACTGATTCAGCATTTGTCATGGCCGGAGGGCGCATCAGTGAATTACTATATCTCGGCGGAGTTGGCGTCGGTGTCGTACTCATCCGTGGACGTGGCGAGGAGGTTGGTGACGGCGGCGGGGCAGGGTGCACTTATGGCAAAATGCGACGGAAAATCTGCGTTCCGGTTGTTGCCGGTACATCCGGCGGATCACCAGTTGCTGGGGATTCAGTTTGATGGCCTCCTTTTTGTAGATAAAGCGCTTCCCATGGGGTGCTCCGTGTCATGTGCATTGTTTGAGAGATTCAGCTCCTTCTTGCAGTGGGCTTTTTCCTGGCGCTCAGGCTCTGAGGCAGTGATGCACTACCTGGACGACTTCTTCCTGGTGGGTCGGCCCGGTTCGACGGACTGCCAGCGGCAGCTGGACGGTTTTACGGAATTGATGGGTTACCTGGGGGTTCCCTTGGCGCCGGAGAAGACTCAGGGTCCCAGCACGGTGCTGTCCTTTCTCGGTATAGAGCTCGACTCGGCGGCCATGGAAGCACGCCTACCAGAAGAGAAGCGGGTGGTGATGGTGGAGTTGGTGCGTGGCATGTTGAGCAGGTGAAAAGTGACGGTGCGGAAGGTACAGGTGTTGCTGGGGCATTTGAATTACGCGTGCTGGGTCGTGCGGGCGGGGCGGATTTTTGCCGTCGGCTGGGACTGGCGTTGTCCGGTTTGACGTTGCCACACCATCACGTCCGCCTGTCGGCGGGTTCTAAAGAGGACCTGAGCATGTAGCTGGCCTTTTTGGGGTGATTCAATGGGGTGCCCATGTCACCGCCGGAAGACTGGGAGTGGGACGTCAAGATGTCATCGGACGCGGTGGGAGTCGGCGGTTTCAGTCTTTACTGGGCAGGAAGGTGGTGCGCGGAGCAGTGGCCGGCCCGGTGGCAGGCGGGGGGAAGGAGCATTGCGTTTTTGGAGCTTTTCCCTTTGGTGGTGGCGGTGGCGGTATGGGCACAGGATTTGGCGCACAAACAAGTCTTGTTCAGGGTGGACAATATGTCAGTAGTGCAGGTGGTGAATCGGCAGTCTGCCAGGGACCCACAGGTGTTGAAGTTGATGCGCCTTTTCGTGTTGAAGTGCTTGGAGCATGACATTCTTTTTCACGCTCAGCATGTGCCGGCGGTGGACAATGACATTGCGGATGCTTTGTCTCGTTCACAGGGGCAGAGGTTCCATGGGCTAGCCACGGAGGCGGCCGCGGTCAAGACGCAGGTGCTGGAGGAGCTTTGGTTGGTAGGAGAGCACGGGTCGTTCAATTGGTGAAGGCGTCTCTGGCGGCGTCCACGTGGAAGACTTACGAGCAGGCTTGGCTGGAATTCCATCGTTCTGGAGCGGTAAGGCAGCGTGACAGATGGCGTCGGGAAGAGCAGGTGGTGCGGTTCATGCTCGGCCTGATGGACAAGGGACTGGCGAGGGTGACAATCGCGGGGAAATTGGCGGGGGTGGCGTTCATGGGAAAGCTCTGGTGGGGTTATGCGCCTTCAGCGGGAGAGTTGGGGGGGCGTCTTTTGGAGGGTTGGGAGAGGGAGCAGGGGGCGCGGTTGCGGCAGCGGCATCCGATTACGGAGGGGATGCTGGAGGGCTTAGTGCGCTCCCTACCGGGGGTGTGCAGGGATCAGGCGGAGGTGGTTTTGTTTTCAACGCTGATGTCATGGATGTTTTTTGGAGCATTTCCCGTGTCGGAGTTGGTGGGGCTGCAGGGACGGCCGGGAGTGACATGGAGGGAGGTGGAGGGGAGGTGGAGTTGCGAGGACGGGAGGTGGCTGTGCGTTTGCGAAGATCGAAGATGGATCAGCGTGGTGAGGGTACATGGGTGGTGCTGGGACCAGGAGGGTCGAAGGCGGTGTGTCCGGCGGAGTGGGGGAGACGGTTGGCGGGGGGGCAGTCGCGGGAAAGTGCGGAGGTTTTTGGCCGGGGAGGGGCCGGTCGGGTGACGGCGGCTCAGCTGCTGTGGGTCCTGCGGCACGCCCTACGGAATATGGGTGAGGACCCGAAGGAATTTGGAACGCATTCCTTTCGCATTGGTGCGGCGACGGAAGCGGCGCGACGGGGCTCGGGTACGGAGGAGATCAAGCGGCTGGGGCGCTGGAAATCAGATTGCTACAAGATGTACGTCAGGATGCGGGGGGTAGGAGGGGAGTGTTTTGGACAGTTTTGGCCCATTACTTACATATGTATCTTTGCAGGTGAGGTGGCGGGGCCTACGGCGGCAGCGATGAGCATTTACGTGGTGGGCCATTCATTTGTTAAGAGAGCGGAGAGGGCCGAATGGGAGAAATACAGGAACCTCAATTTGGAGCTAGAGGACCAGTTGTTTAGGTGTCATTGGAGGGGAAAAGGGGGCATGCGGTGGCACGAGTTGGTGCCGGCTTTGAACAATGTGGTGAGGGGAGGGGTCTGCCCGGATGTGGTAGTCATTCACTTAGGAGAAAACGACTTGGTGCAGTGTAAGGGACTGGCACTAGTGAAACAGATGAAGAAGGATTTGCTGGAAATTTGGAGGCAGTGGGCCGGGTGTCATGTCATTTGGTCTGAGTTCATCCCTAGGCGGTGCTGGAGAGGGGCAGAGAGGCCGGCAGCTATCGATAGGACAAGGAGTAAAATTAACAGCGAAATGCGGGCTTTCTGTGACAAAGAAGGTGTGGGTAGGATGGAGCACCCCGAATTGAGGTACGGGGCGGTGTACTTCTTCAGAGAAGATGGCGTGCATCTGTCACTATATGGGATGGAGCTCTATATTGTGCAGTTGAAAGAGGCAGTGGATCGGGCCATTGGGGTGCGCAGGTATCCGAAGGTGCAGGGCTCCTAGGGGGGGTCGAAAGCCGTATGGGGCTTTTGAGTGGCGCTTTTTTCCTAGCTAAGGGGGGGTAGGATAGGAGGAATGAGGTTTCCTGGATAGAGGGGGAGGGAGTGTACATATGGCAAGGGCAAAAACAGTTAAGGCAGGCGTTTGGTTTGTTGGCAATTATGTATATGTTGTTTGAGGGGGAACATTTTAGGGGTGGGGGTGGGGGTTTTGGTCTGGTATGTGTATATTTAGTTAGGCCTAGTTTTGTACGGCAAAGGCCAAGGATGGTATTGTGGTAAGATGCACCTGTTCCCAATAAAGCGGCCTTTATCACACCTTAATTTGTCTCCGGTCGGTCTTTCCCCTCCCCGTCTCCCGATGGGCCCCAATGATCAGTTGAGGAATAGTTAAGTAATTTTTTACAGATATAATCATGTTGCCACTTATTATGAAATGACGTGTGTTCTCTTCTCAGTTGCTTCCCAAACTGCAGATACATATTTAAACTTTTGTATATTTCTATCATGTTAGAACCATGAGAATTTTCTATGTATATAGCACTTATGCACTTTTTTCAGACAATACCCATGCCGCCTTTAGGAGATCATTTATGTAGACTTGATTGTTTTTGGCCGAGAAATTTTACTGACAACATGTGCTCGATGGTTTAGCAATTGAAATTTGGAGAATGAATTAGGAACTATTTGAGAATGGTTATTTAATTATGAAATGTGCAGCTACTATATGACACTTGTCGTCATTATATATTTATATATTGTTTTCACGAATGCTTCTAGTCAAAAATGCACTAATTCTCTCCTCAATATTTATTGTTTTGACACTTGTCTTAACTTTATTGCTATATATATATTTTATGTGGTTTAATGTATAATAATGGGCCAAGTTTGACATCTTCATGGTCCAAGTCTCATTCAACATTATGTTGTTTATTTGTAAGCGGTGTTTTTGGATAGTCTGTTTTTCATTTTCTCACTTTAGGTGTGTGTTTATTTTTTTTTGCCTACTTTTGTGTTTACTATAAAATTGCAATACACTCTGGGGCACATCATGTGACCTAGCTCCTTCGTGGAGCGAAACGCATCATGGATTGACATTAAGTCCCTATATTCTTTGTGAATAAATTTTCACTCTGCTCTTCACTTGAAAATTGCTTACCGTGTCCTGATTGCTGAGAGTGTTGGAGGCGACTCTGAGGTCTTCACCTGGTTTTCCCTCGCCGTGTACTGGCGAACAGGAACATTGTTTAATATTCATATATATATTACCTACTGGCGGTCGCCAGTAGGTATATATAGTTAGGATTTTTTCTCTATGGGATTTTTGAAAATTCTATGTCTAATAACTTTGGCGTTTGTGGACGGAATTGGCTGAAATTTTCAGGAAAATGGCACATTTTGTTTCTGAGTAGCCCTTGAAAATTTGGGGGGGGGTTCGTCAAGGGGGGGCCGAGAAAAAAGGGGGGTCCCAAAACGTGTTTTTAACATTGAGTTTTCCATAGGGCGGTTGGCCTCACTTTTAGCCCGAACGGCTGAATGGATTTGCACGAAACTTGGCAAAATTGTAGGGACTGGTAGCCCGATGTGCCTTTGCTAGATCTCAATATATGTGCTCCAGTGGATTTTGAGAAATTAACGTTCAAAAAAAGATATATATCTGTAACAGCGCACCGCTTCGCGTACTTTTCGCGCAACGGAGCTTTGTGAAGCGAAGCTGATTGGTTCTCCGGCGTCTGTAAACATTCCAAACAGTCCGTAGCGGCCGCCATCTTGTCTCTCGGTAGGATCGAGAGACAAGCGGAGGCCAAACCGAAGGGGCAAATGACCATAAGGGGGCATAGTAGATCCTCCCTGACCGTTTAGGTTTGATGTGGAGGTTTTAAAAGGGCCCCGCGGGGCAAAAAAAAATAAAAATAATAATAATCGAACAGCTGAATGGATTTGCACGAAACTTGGCAAAATTGTAGGGACTGGTAGCCCGATGTGCCTTTGCTAGATCTCAATATATGTGCTCCAGTGGATTTTGAGAAATTAACGTTCAAAAAAAGATATATATCTGTAACAGCGCACCGCTTCGCGTACTTTTCGCGTTACGGAGCTTTGCGAAGCGAAGCTGATTGGCTCTCCGGTGTCTGTAAACATTCCAAACAGTCCGTAGCGGCCGCCATCTTGTCTCTCGGTAGGATCGAACAGCTGAATGGATTTGTACGAAACTTGGCAAAATTGTAGGGACTGGTAGCCCGATGTGCCTTTGCTAGGTCTCAATATATGTGCTTCAGTGCATTTTGAGAAATTAACGTTCAAAAACAAGATATATATCTGTAACAGCGCTCGGCTTCGCGGAGATAAAATTATATGTGTATTACCTAGCTGTTGCTAACACCAGTTAGCGACGGCTAGTAGAAGATAGCGACCATCTTGGGCCCCACTTTGCATGTGAGTGATATTTATCACTAATGACATGCAAAGTGGGCATGCCAAGATGTTAGCGACTGGAAACAGTCGCTAACATCGCTATCTCCTATTATCAACTTTTGGAAATATTCGAGATAAGCGCAAATATCTCCAAAAGCTACCACCTGCCCTGAGCAGTTCTTAGCCATGTTATCCAATGGGAGGTGGATAACATGGCTAAGAGCATTAGCTCGGTAATGCATGAATATCGCTGAGTTTTCAGCGATATTAATGCATTGCGGTCGTTTTTTATGGCATTTGCGATAAACCTTGATAATAGCAAGGTTTATCTGCGATAATTTCTGACGATGCTTAGCGGTAAAAAATGTGTTGCTAAGCATCGTTAGGGATAAATATCGCTTAACTTTGGTAATATGCCCCAACGTCTGTTAACGTTCGATTCGAAGGAAATCAGGAAGTGTTGAAAAACATTGTCTGCGCCATCTTGTCTTTTTTCAAATGCCACACTTTTGTCGTGCACGGCAGCCATTTTAGATGCCTTGACCAGACCCACTCTGTGCACGCTGTCGATCCTTAGCATGGCTCCCCACCCTCGCAAGCATCTCCCCCAGGCAGTGGTCACCCCCGCTCTCTGTCTTATGCATGGGTAATAAACCTCCCCCCATCTGCGCTGCTCTTCCCTGAGAATCACACCCTGTGCCCGCCCGACACCTCCCTTTCGCCCTATTCACTACCGCACCCTCTGACACTCCTTTTCCTCTGTGTCCGATTGTCCAGGCTGGTCCTAGGGTATCAGCTAGCTCTGCAGATGTAGTTTATGGCCACAGCTGTAAAGAATCACCCCTCTTCAAAGGAGTTATAGTAGATCAAGGCCCACACTCGATGAGATCCGTCACAGCAGAAGCGTTGCTATTATCTGAAAACCATCCTGTATTGTGATTGGGGAGGGGACCGAGCCTGAAGCGGAAGATTCCAGGGATGACTCTTTGTACATCAAAGTTTTTACAATTATGTGTCACATTAAAAATATATAGCACTCCGACAAAGTAGTAAGATTATAAAACTTTAATAATTTATAAATATATACAAGAAAACAAAAATAGTAATAACATATAAAAAATTTTAGGGAAAAACAACGAAGTAGCGGTCGGCTGTGCGAATAGTCCCAACGTAGCACAACGTCCAGATTTCCGGCGTGGGGCGTCGCGGGGGGTGGGTCATCAGTAGCAAACTGTTGTGCGAATAGTTCCAAGGCAGCAGAACGCGCTGAAATCTAGATGACGCGAAAGTGATGTCTAGTAAGTTGCCACCCAGCAAATAACGGCATGGGGCGTCGCGGGGGGTGGGTCATCAGTAGCAAACTGTTGCGCGAATAGTTCCAAGGCAGCAGAACGATGGCACCAAGGTGATGTCCAGTAAGTTGCCGCACTGGTTTTGGTATCCTACAATGCTGCTCCGAATAACGGCGTGGGGCGCCCCGGGGGAGGCGGCGTGAACGGGCCTCTCCAGGTGGAGTGTCATCTGTTGTAGTGGGGCGCCCCTTTACCGTTTCAGTTGCCATTCCGTCCGTTTTTGGTCCACTGTGTCAAAAGCCGCAATTCAGCTGAGTTGTGCCCACTCTTGCGGTGCAGCGATAGGCGGCTGTCACAGGACTCTCAAAATGGCGGCAGGCTGTTTCCTTTTTGGGCCTGGTCCACTGAAATGGCCCTGGGACACCTTGGAAATCGGACGCTTGTCTGCTAGGTCTTGGACCCCATTCTCGAAAGCGTCCCCTCCGCCTTGAGAATTCATCAAAAGTTTTGGGGGCTCCGACTCCTGCAGGCTTCTGGTGGGGAGCGGCTGCCATGATTGCTCGCGGAATGACCACGACTGAGCTACGAGATGGTGGTGCTCTCATGCTGACGCCAGCTTCAGTCTGAAACATCCAGAAACAAGGTGGGGCTTTCATCGTTTGGGAAAAAAAATAAGTTTTCATCCAATGAAAAGTGTTGTTTTTAGGTCACATGATCAAGCCTTCCATCATTAGGAAACCAAAAGTAAAATGAACCAATGAAAAGTTTTATAAACAAGTCACATGACCTGTTATGCGGCATAGGGTATAAAATGCGGAGAAAATACGTTGGCACGTGAGGCGGCGTCAGTAGCGGACCGATGTGCGAATAGGCCGAAGGCAATACAACGCGCCAAGATCCGGATGGCACCGAGGTGGTGTCATAGTTGAGAGTTCTGAGCAGCGGTTGTAACACTGTCTGAAGCTTATTTGCAGCTGCTGCAGCTTCACTACGCGCCAAGATCCGGATGGCACCGAGGTGGTGTCTAGTAAGGTGCACTGGTGTGGCCATCCTACAATGCTGAAAGTCGGCGTGGGGCGCCCCGTTGGCCTGTGAGTTTGCGTCAGTAGCGGACCGATGTGCGAATAGGCCGAAGGCAGCACAACGCGCCAAGATCCGGATGGCACCGAGGTGGTGTCTAGTAAGTTGCCGCACTGGTGTGGCCATCCAACAATGCTGAAAGTCGGCGTGGGGCGCCCCGTTGGCCTGTGAGTTTGCGTCAGTAGCGGACCGATGTGCGAATAGGCCGAAGGCAGCACAACGCGCCAAGATCCGGATGGCACCGAGGTGGTGTCTAGTAAGTTGCCGCACTGGTGTGGCCATCCTACAATGCTGAAAGTCGGCGTGGGGCGCCCCGTTGGCCTGTGAGATGGCGTCAGTAGCGGACCGATGTGTAAATGGGGCCGAAGGCAGCGCAACAATATTTTCGGAATAGAAGACACCACTAGGCGCTGAGATGCCAAGATCCGGATGGCACCGAGGTGGTGTGTAGCAAGTTGCCGCACTGGTGTGGCCATCCTACAATGCTGAAAGTCGGCGTGGGGCGCCCCGTTGGCCTGTGAGTTTGCGTCAGTAGCGGACCGATGTGCGAATAGGCCGAAGGCAGCACAACGCGCCAAGATCCGGATGGCACCGAGGTGGTGTCTAGTAAGTTGTCGCACTTCTGTGGCCATCCTACAATGTTGAAAGTCGGCGTGGGGCGCCCCGTTGGCCTGTGAGATGGCGTCAGTAGCGGACCGATGTGCGAATGGGGCCAAAGGCAGCGCAACAATATTTTCTGATTTGAAGACACCACAAGGCGCTGAGATGCCAAGATCCGGATGGCACCGAGGTGGTGTCTAGCAAGTTGTGGCACTGGTGTGGCCATCGTACAATGGTAAAAGTCGGCGTGGGGCGCCCTGTTGGCCTGTGAGATGGTGTCAGTAGCGGACTGATGTGTGAATGGGGCCAAAGGCAGCGCAACAATATTTTCTACAATATTTTCGGAGTAGAAGACACCACAAGGCGCTGAGATGCCAAGATCCGGATGGCACCGAGGTGATGTCTAAGTTGCGGACCGATGTGCGAATGGGGCCAAAGGTAGCGTAACAAGATTTTCTGTATGGAAGATACCACTAGGCGTTGAGATGCCAAGATTCGGATGGCACCGAGGTGATGTCTAGCAAGTTGTGCCACTGGTGTGGCCATCGTACAATGGTAAAAGTCGGCGTGGGGCGCCCTATTGGCCTGTGAGATGGTGTCAGTAGCGGACCGATGTGCGAATGGGGCCAAAGGCAGCGCAACAATATTTTCTGAAGAGAATACACCACAAGGCGCTGAGATGCCAAGATCCGGATGGCACCGAGGTGATGTCTAAGTTGCGGACCGATGTGCGAATGGGGCCAAAGGTAGCGTAACAAGATTTTCTGTATGGAAGATACCACTAGGCGTTGAGATGCCAAGATTCGGATGGCACCGAGGTGATGTCTAGCAAGTTGTGCCACTGGTGTGGCCATCGTACAATGGTAAAAGTCGGCGTGGGGCGCCCTATTGGCCTGTGAGATGGTGTCAGTAGCGGACTGATGTGCGAATGGGGCCAAAGGCAGCGCAACAATATTTTCTGACTGACACCACAAGGCGCTGAGATGCCAAGATCCGGATGGCACCGAGGTGATGTCTAAGTTGCGGACTGATGTGCGAATGGGGCCAAAGGCAGCGTAACAATATTTTCTGTATGGAAGATACCACTAGGCGTTGAGATGCCAAGATTCGGATGGCACCGAGGTGATGTCCAGCAAGTTGCTGTACTGGTGTGGTCATCCTACAATGCTGAAACTCGGCGTGGGTCGCCCCATTAGCCTGTGAGATGGCGTCAGTAGCGGACCGATGTGCGAATAGGCCGAAGGCAGCACAACGCGCCAAGATCCGGATGTCACCGTGGTGGTTTCATAGTTGAGAGGCACTTCATCTGCAGTGGGGCGCCGAGATCTGGATGGCACCGAGGTGATGTCTAGCAAGTTGCTGTACTGGTGTGGTCATCCTACAATGCTGAAATGTAGTGGGGCGCCCCTTTACCGTTTCAGTTGCCATTCAGCTGAGTTTCGGCTGCTCTTGATGCTACAGCGACAGGCGGCTGCAAGAGGACTCTCAAAATGGCGGCCTGTTCTTTGGATTTGGGCCTGGTCCACTAAAATGGCCCTGGGACACCTTAGAACTCGGACGCTCGATTTTTTTTTCCTTTCCTGTACATGCAAAAAAAGGTAAATGCCCGGTATGTTACACGCTTCATCTGCCACGATGAACTCTCCAGAGGAACCGAAAAAAAATATAGTTGTGGTAACTATACCATGCATCGTCATATGGAGAGGTGGCACCAATTAATTATAGTGCTGCATAAAAGAGAGATTTGGAGGAGAACCCCTGACCTGCTAGTACATTCAGCAAAGAAGTGGCACTGAGAGCTTCAGAGGCAAGGGAAACGGTCCCAAATATTTAGAAGAACTTTGGAAAGATTCAAATGACATGTTTAGATTGTGGTAAATTAATTTCATGTGGACAGATGAGTGTTACTCTAATAAATACAGCATATGAACATCATCATAGTCGATGGTTGGTAGAGACATTTTGACTATATCCTGGACCTGCCCGTCGTCGCCCAAAATGGCGCCGGAATAAATGGGACTCGTAACTCCTTGTTGTGTACTGGTTGCAGAACCTTGAAATCACGAGATACGTATGCAGTTTTGAAGCACATGGCGGGCGGGGACGAGAATTGATTGACTCTCTTCGTCAGCTGTTGTGCAGCGAGTGCAGATTCTTCATTTCTATTCCTCTGTTGCTGAGACCTACGCCTCGCGGCCCCCGCTTCGCGGGTGCCGCTCGCAGGCCAGGTCAATTTGCAGTCTTGCGTAGCTGGACCAACACCCTAGTGCGTAGAAGCACCAACGCGGCTTTGTCGAGCCAGCATCTCATCAGAGGACGTGAGGCGGGACTGCGAGGACCAGCAGGCAGCGCGGCGCTGATCGGCCGCAGCTGGTCCTCTTCCCGCCCCTCCACCGGTCAAATACACCTTGCCGAGTGTGCTGCCTGGGACTCTCTTCGTCAGCTGTTGTGCAGCGAGTGCAGATCCTTCATTTCTATTCCTCTGTTGCTGAGACCTACGCCTCGCGGCCCCCGCTTCGCGGGAGCCGCTCGCAGGCCAGGTCAATTTGCAGTCTTGCGTAGCTGGACCAACACCCTAGTGCGTAGAAGCACCAACGCGGCTTTGTCGAGCCAGCATCTCATCAGAGGACGTGAGGCGGGACTGCGAGGACCAGCAGGCAGCGCGGCGCTGATCGGCCGCAGCTGGTCCTCTTCCCGCCCCTCCACCGGTCAAATACACCTTGCCGAGTGTGCTGCCTGGGACTCTCTTCGTCAGCTGTTGTGCAGCGAGTGCAGATCCTTCATTTCTATTCCTCTGTTGCTGAGACCTACGCCTCGCGGCCCCCGCTTCGCGGGTGCCGCTCGCAGGCCAGGTCAATTTGCAGTCTTGCGTAGCTGGACCAACACCCTAGTGCGTAGAAGCACCAACGCGGCTTTGTCGAGCCAGCATCTCATCAGAGGACGTGAGGCGGGACTGCGAGGACCAGCAGGCAGCGCGGCGCTGATCGGCCGCAGCTGGTCCTCTTCCCGCCCCTCCACCGGTCAAATACACCTTGCCGAGTGTGCTGCCTGGGACTCTCTTCGTCAGCTGTTGTGCAGCGAGTGCAGATCCTTCATTTCTATTCCTCTGTTGCTGAGACCTACGCCTCGCGGCCCCCGCTTCGCGGGATCCGCTCGCAGGCCAGGTCAATTTGCAGTCTTGCGTAGCTGGACCAACACCCTAGTGCGTAGAAGCACCAACGCGGCTTTGTCGAGCCAGCATCTCATCAGAGGACGTGAGGCGGGACTGCGAGGACCAGCAGGCAGCGCGGCGCTGATCGGCCGCAGCTGGTCCTCTTCCCGCCCCTCCACCGGTCAAATACACCTTGCCGAGTGTGCTGCCTGGGACTCTCTTCGTCAGCTGTTGTGCAGCGAGTGCAGATCCTTCATTTCTATTCCTCTGTTGCTGAGACCTACGCCTCGCGGCCCCCGCTTCGCGGGTGCCGCTCGCAGGCCAGGTCAATTTGCAGTCTTGCGTAGCTGGACCAACACCCTAGTGCGTAGAAGCACCAACGCGGCTTTGTCGAGCCAGCATCTCATCAGAGGACGTGAGGCGGGACTGCGAGGACCAGCAGGCAGCGCGGCGCTGATCGGCCGCAGCTGGTCCTCTTCCCGCCCCTCCACCGGTCAAATACACCTTGCCGAGTGTGCTGCCTGGGACTCTCTTCGTCAGCTGTTGTGCAGCGAGTGCAGATCCTTCATTTCTATTCCTCTGTTGCTGAGACCTCCGCTTCGCGGGATCCGCTCGCAGGCCAGGTCAATTTGCAGTCTTGCGTAGCTGGACCAACACCCTAGTGCGTAGAAGCACCAACGCGGCTTTGTCGAGCCAGCATCTCATCAGAGGACGTGAGGCGGGACTGCGAGGACCAGCAGGCAGCGCGGCGCTGATCGGCCGCAGCTGGTCCTCTTCCCGCCCCTCCACCGGTCAAATACACCTTGCCGAGTGTGCTGCCTGGGACTCTCTTCGTCAGCTGTTGTGCAGCGAGTGCAGATCCTTCATTTCTATTCCTCTGTTGCTGAGACCTACGCCTCGCGGCCCCCGCTTCGCGGGTGCCGCTCGCAGGCCAGGTCAATTTGCAGTCTTGCGTAGCTGGACCAACACCCTAGTGCGTAGAAGCACCAACGCGGCTTTGTCGAGCCAGCATCTCATCAGAGGACGTGAGGCGGGACTGCGAGGACCAGCAGGCAGCGCGGCGCTGATCGGCCGCAGCTGGTCCTCTTCCCGCCCCTCCACCGGTCAAATACACCTTGCCGAGTGTGCTGCCTGGGACTCTCTTCGTCAGCTGTTGTGCAGCGAGTGCAGATCCTTCATTTCTATTCCTCTGTTGCTGAGACCTACGCCTCGCGGCCCCCGCTTCGCGGGTGCCGCTCGCAGGCCAGGTCAATTTGCAGTCTTGCGTAGCTGGACCAACACCCTAGTGCGTAGAAGCACCAACGCGGCTTTGTCGAGCCAGCATCTCATCAGAGGACGTGAGGCGGGACTGCGAGGACCAGCAGGCAGCGCGGCGCTGATCGGCCGCAGCTGGTCCTCTTCCCGCCCCTCCACCGGTCAAATACACCTTGCCGAGTGTGCTGCCTGGGACTCTCTTCGTCAGCTGTTGTGCAGCGAGTGCAGATCCTTCATTTCTATTCCTCTGTTGCTGAGACCTACGCCTCGCGGCCCCCGCTTCGCGGGTGCCGCTCGCAGGCCAGGTCAATTTGCAGTCTTGCGTAGCTGGACCAACACCCTAGTGCGTAGAAGCACCAACGCGGCTTTGTCGAGCCAGCATCTCATCAGAGGACGTGAGGCGGGACTGCGAGGACCAGCAGGCAGCGCGGCGCTGATCGGCCGCAGCTGGTCCTCTTCCCGCCCCTCCACCGGTCAAATACACCTTGCCGAGTGTGCTGCCTGGGACTCTCTTCGTCAGCTGTTGTGCAGCGAGTGCAGATCCTTCATTTCTATTCCTCTGTTGCTGAGACCTACGCCTCGCGGCCCCCGCTTCGCGGGAGCCGCTCGCAGGCCAGGTCAATTTGCAGTCTTGCGTAGCTGGACCAACACCCTAGTGCGTAGAAGCACCAACGCGGCTTTGTCGAGCCAGCATCTCATCAGAGGACGTGAGGCGGGACTGCGAGGACCAGCAGGCAGCGCGGCGCTGATCGGCCGCAGCTGGTCCTCTTCCCGCCCCTCCACCGGTCAAATACACCTTGCCGAGTGTGCTGCCTGGGACTCTCTTCGTCAGCTGTTGTGCAGCGAGTGCAGATCCTTCATTTCTATTCCTCTGTTGCTGAGACCTACGCCTCGCGGCCCCCGCTTCGCGGGTGCCGCTCGCAGGCCAGGTCAATTTGCAGTCTTGCGTAGCTGGACCAACACCCTAGTGCGTAGAAGCACCAACGCGGCTTTGTCGAGCCAGCATCTCATCAGAGGACGTGAGGCGGGACTGCGAGGACCAGCAGGCAGCGCGGCGCTGATCGGCCGCAGCTGGTCCTCTTCCCGCCCCTCCACCGGTCAAATACACCTTGCCGAGTGTGCTGCCTGGGACTCTCTTCGTCAGCTGTTGTGCAGCGAGTGCAGATCCTTCATTTCTATTCCTCTGTTGCTGAGACCTACGCCTCGCGGCCCCCGCTTCGCGGGTGCCGCTCGCAGGCCAGGTCAATTTGCAGTCTTGCGTAGCTGGACCAACACCCTAGTGCGTAGAAGCACCAACGCGGCTTTGTCGAGCCAGCATCTCATCAGAGGACGTGAGGCGGGACTGCGAGGACCAGCAGGCAGCGCGGCGCTGATCGGCCGCAGCTGGTCCTCTTCCCGCCCCTCCACCGGTCAAATACACCTTGCCGAGTGTGCTGCCTGGGACTCTCTTCGTCAGCTGTTGTGCAGCGAGTGCAGATCCTTCATTTCTATTCCTCTGTTGCTGAGACCTACGCCTCGCGGCCCCCGCTTCGCGGGTGCCGCTCGCAGGCCAGGTCAATTTGCAGTCTTGCGTAGCTGGACCAACACCCTAGTGCGTAGAAGCACCAACGCGGCTTTGTCGAGCCAGCATCTCATCAGAGGACGTGAGGCGGGACTGCGAGGACCAGCAGGCAGCGCGGCGCTGATCGGCCGCAGCTGGTCCTCTTCCCGCCCCTCCACCGGTCAAATACACCTTGCCGAGTGTGCTGCCTGGGACTCTCTTCGTCAGCTGTTGTGCAGCGAGTGCAGATCCTTCATTTCTATTCCTCTGTTGCTGAGACCTACGCCTCGCGGCCCCCGCTTCGCGGGTGCCGCTCGCAGGCCAGGTCAATTTGCAGTCTTGCGTAGCTGGACCAACACCCTAGTGCGTAGAAGCACCAACGCGGCTTTGTCGAGCCAGCATCTCATCAGAGGACGTGAGGCGGGACTGCGAGGACCAGCAGGCAGCGCGGCGCTGATCGGCCGCAGCTGGTCCTCTTCCCGCCCCTCCACCGGTCAAATACACCTTGCCGAGTGTGCTGCCTGGGACTCTCTTCGTCAGCTGTTGTGCAGCGAGTGCAGATCCTTAATTTCTATTCCTCTGTTGCTGAGACCTACGCCTCGCGGCCCCCGCTTCGCGGGGGCCGCTCGCAGGCCAGGTCAATTTGCAGTCTTGCGTAGCTGGACCAACACCCTAGTGCGTAGAAGCACCAACGCGGCTTTGTCGAGCCAGCATCTCATCAGAGGACGTGAGGCGGGACTGCGAGGACCAGCAGGCAGCGCGGCGCTGATCGGCCGCAGCTGGTTCTCTTCCCGCCCCTCCACCGGTCAAATACACCTTGCCGAGTGTGCTGCCTGGGACTCTCTTCGTCAGCTGTTGTGCAGCGAGTGCAGATCCTTCATTTCTATTCCTCTGTTGCTGAGACCTACGCCTCGCGGCCCCCGCTTCGCGGGAGCCGCTCGCAGGCCAGGTCAATTTGCAGTCTTGCGTAGCTGGACCAACACCCTAGTGCGTAGAAGCACCAACGCGGCTTTGTCGAGCCAGCATCTCATCAGAGGACGTGAGGCGGGACTGCGAGGACCAGCAGGCAGCGCGGCGCTGATCGGCCGCAGCTGGTCCTCTTCCCGCCCCTCCACCGGTCAAATACACCTTGCCGAGTGTGCTGCCTGGGACTCTCTTCGTCAGCTGTTGTGCAGCGAGTGCAGATCCTTCATTTCTATTCCTCTGTTGCTGAGACCTACGCCTCGCGGCCCCCGCTTCGCGGGTGCCGCTCGCAGGCCGGGTCAATTTGCAGTCTTGCGTAGCTGGACCAACACCCTAGTGCGTAGAAGCACCAACGCGGCTTTGTCGAGCCAGCATCTCATCAGAGGACGTGAGGCGGGACTGCGAGGACCAGCAGGCAGCGCGGCGCTGATCGGCCGCAGCTGGTCCTCTTCCCGCCCCTCCACCGGTCAAATACACCTTGCCGAGTGTGCTGCCTGGGACTCTCTTCGTCAGCTGTTGTGCAGCGAGTGCAGATCCTTCATTTCTATTCCTCTGTTGCTGAGACCTACGCCTCGCGGCCCCCGCTTCGCGGGTGCCGCTCGCAGGCCAGGTCAATTTGCAGTCTTGCGTAGCTGGACCAACACCCTAGTGCGTAGAAGCACCAACGCGGCTTTGTCGAGCCAGCATCTCATCAGAGGACGTGAGGCGGGACTGCGAGGACCAGCAGGCAGCGCGGCGCTGATCGGCCGCAGCTGGTCCTCTTCCCGCCCCTTCACCTGTCCCTTCCATATATTCTGCTGTAACAACGCGCACGCGGGACGCGCGCGGGGCGACTACCGGGGCGAAGACCGGGCAAAGAGCGGGCCGTTTAAGGCCGTTCAAGGACGGCAGAGGACGGCCCTGCCCAGAACTCTTGTGTCTTCACCCTTGAAAACCACAATACCCAAGATGTCGACCATACGCAACAGAACTCGAAGTTGCGCGAAAAAAGCTACGGCGGTAGCCCAGGTGACTGGTCCTATTGATCTCTTTATTTCACGCGTACATGAGACTATTGACCAAAGTATTGTTTTATTGGAAAAAAGAGTCTCTATGGACCTCGCAAACGCTAGGCGTTCATCCCTGGGCCCTTTGGCAAAGGCTAAATCTCCTGTTTTGCAGAATGGGAATAATTGTTCATTACCCATAACCATGCCTACTAATAATGTTTCGACCGTACCGAATACTGTAGATCTATCGGTTGCCCCATCAGACTCGGACCTGTCTTTTGATGACCTGGAGGTTACACCAGATCTTGAAATCTGTCAGTCACCTGACAAAGTGGAGCCGAGTCTGAGTGGGTATAAGGATGCGGAAACAGTTTCTGTACCCATTGCTCTCCGGGGAAGGGCTCCTAACCCTCATAAGGCCATATTGAAGGGCAAAAGTAAAGCAAAAGCCCCAGCTAGGAATCATAATTTGATCTCCCCTACCCCACAATTGAAATCAGGTATCCCGTGCTGGGTGCAAAACATGGTCATAGACTTAAAACTAGACCTCGAAGCCACTTTAGCAGCTCAAATTAAGCCTTTAATTTCTAAAGTGGATAGGCTTACTTCTCTAATACACTCCAAATGGCCACAAAAAATGCAGGGACAAGGGTCTGTTCAGTTACAAGGGACCATAGAATCAACCCCTGAATGTTTAACGAGCATTCAGCCCCCCAAAGGTGTACCAAATAAGGTTCAAGATACTGCAGTCCCTGGGAACCCAGTTATACCCCCTACGTCGCAAACAGGGAATACTTCCGTTCAACCAATAACTGTTCAGATTTCAAAGGGGAATACTCCTGTCCAGGCGAATCAACATCCTGTTGTTGCTAATACTGCCACCCCTACTATCCAAGCCAAAGAAGTAGCAGGGAAACCTAATTCAACCTCTGCACCTCCCATTATAAACAAATCAGAAGGGCCCAAACCAAAGCAGACTCGTTTTAGGTCCATAAACCTACCACCAGAGGTTTCCCCTTTTGTAGTCGTGTTGACGGCGGTTCCCCCATTGAAGGAGGGAGTAAAAGAATCGTTTACCGAGCTTAGGAATAAATGTGCTCAATGGCTCCATTTACATAAACCCCTACCTAACAACATGAACGGTGAAATCCTTACCGTGCGTAGAGGGGACTGGGTGGGCAGAAGCAAGAAATCAATAGTAGGGGACGTAATAACTGTTAATTTTAGGGATGTAGGGGCAGCAAGCTACGTATGTAATGCACCCAATAGTGGTCCTGCGACCCAAATTAACCCACTTCCCCTGTCTTATTTCCTATCAAAGCCCGTACGACCTAACCCTCCCTGTCCCACTTTTCAAAGCAATAGTGGACCTGGGTACTTTCCACAGCAACCTGCTAAATCTTGGTTGCAACCACCTTATCCGCCCCCTTTTTTTCCACATCATGTTAATTCACAGCAGCAGCTTCCAAATGCCCCACTTTTTCCTATGCATCAAGTTAAAGCCCACTGGCAACACCCTTTTCATTTTCCGCCACCTTTACCCCAGCCAGCTTACCAATGGCCGCAATCTTTTCAGCCACCTCAATTGGATAAATATCCTTGGCAACAAACGTGGCAGGACCCGCCCCACTCTCAAGACCCCATGTCCTCACAATTCGCCCACCCAAATAGATATGCCGTGCTAGATGAGGTAGACTGACTTAGCTCATCTGAAGCATTGGATCTAAACAACCCTAATTCTGAGATGGAGTGTTCTTCTTTTTCCTCTGTCAAGCCCCCAGTTGTACCCCACGAATCTATTGAATTGTCATCATTAAGACCTTCCCAGCACATAGGCAATCGAGGTAGCCAGGATATATGTACAACTATTGCTAGCCCCAGCCTAAGTCCGGTTACCATCTTTCGGGAAGAGGGTCCTGCTTTATTACCACCAGTAAACCAGCAGGAGTTACCTGTTGCTGGTAATGCTGGGAAACCAGCAGGAATCTCTCTCATTTCCTGGAATATTGCTGGTCTTACTAGTAAATTGGGTACACCCTTTTGGACCAGCTTTTTGGGTGAGGGTTTTGATTTAATTTTATTACAGGAAACTTGGTGTCCAGACCCTATTAATATTGAAGGGTATGCATCTTTCTGTCTCAGAGCAACCAAATCTAGCTCGGGTAGGGCTAAGGGAGGCCTTTTATTGTTAGTGTCAACTAAGCTGTGTGACTGTACGGTCAAATATAGTACAACCGTGGGGACACACAGCCAAGTTATAAGGGTGGAATGCAGAAAGAACATTGATTTAGTTATTGTTAATTTCTATAACAACATTTTTGACGCCACTAGGGGGGATATTTTACTGCCTTTAGAAAAGGAAATCATTAAAGCTTTAGACATCTCGAAAAGAAAGGCTGAGGTGGTATGGGCTGGGGATTTTAATTTGCAGCCTTGCCATCTATCTAACGGGAATATCTGTGGCTTTGATGCAGCATTAAATAGCCATTGGAGAGACCAGGGGGGAAGGAGGATTCTCCCCATTTCCAACACTGCAGTTATGGTTCCACCCTAAATAATATGCTAGCCATGCTAGATATGACCCTGTTAAACTGCAATGTTAACAATCAGGCAATAACATGCCCCACATTTACGGGCAGAGATGCAGGTTCATTCATTGATCATATTTTGTTGTCTAGCAGTGGAGACTACACTGATTTATATGTGAATGAAGAAAGTCTCAGTGACCATAATAGCCTACGTGTTACCCTCTTGGGGCATGGCACCTTATCAGTTCCAGGTGGTAAATGTACAACCGATATAGTGCCTACCAGACCAAAGGGCCTTAGGGTTAAATGGACTGGTTTAAATTCCAAAGTCAAGCAGAAGGAGGTTGTCACCCTATGCAAGAATCAAATTAGTTATTGTTTGGATGATGACAGTGACTCTGGCTGTTTAATAGAATGTTTTGTATCTTTGAACAACATTATTGAGGGTATCTTCACTAAGACCCCGTCAGCCAACAGTGGTCAAAAGCAGGGGTGGTTTGATAAGACATGTATCGTCGCCCTCCGCAACTTAAAGAATGCGCTAGGCACCAAACCACGTGTTAAGACTGTGATACAACACCTCAGGGCTAGTTACAAATTAGCTATTAATAAAAGGAAAAGGGTATTACAGTCTGAGGCGTGGGACAAGCTGAGGGAGGCTGCCGAGACTAAAAACAGTAAACTCTATTGGGAAACGATTAATAGTCCGTTTCTCAGTAAAGAAAATGTTTCAGAACTGACCTCATATGTGGTATGTAGCGACTGGGTTAATCATTTTTCTAAAATATTTAACCCTGAAGGGCCAACTTCTGAGTTACCATCACCAGATATAAACCCATGGTTGCCCCTTTCATTGGCTATAACATTGGAAGAATGTCAGGAAGCAATTTCTTTAAGTAAAGGAGGCAAGGCACCTGGCCCCGATGGGGTCCTGCTGGATTTATACAAAGATGAAACAGCGTTATGGGCTCCCATTTTGACAAGGATTTTTAATTGTGCGGCTGAAAATGAATTCCCTTCTACCTGGGGTCAATCGATCATCATTCCTTTACATAAGAAGGGCGATAAGTCAGAGGCCTCTAATTATCGCCCAATTTCATTACTGGATGCCTCTGTAAAGGTGATGAGTAGGATTTTGCTGAAGAGGCTTGAAGACTGGGCAACTGATTTTAACATCTTAACTAGAGTCCAATACGGTTTCCGCAAAGGTCTGGGTACACTGGACCAATGCGTAAATCTGGACCTTTTAATCAGTAAATATACTGTGGCTAAAAGTGGCAACCTCTTTTTATGTTTTGCTGATTTGAGCAGCGCTTTCGATTTGGTTAACCATGGTATTCTTTGGGAGGTTCTGCTTGACGCAGGGGCACCAAGGGAAATAGTGTATTTTTTAGCCAGACTATACGAAAAACTTTCATGTAAAGTCCGCTATGGCACCCTTGGCGAATGTACCCCGTTCTTTAGAGTGTCTCGGGGCATACGTCAGGGTTGTGTTTTAGCCCCGCTTTTATTTTCCCTTTTTATTAATGGTGTAGATCGATCCCTGACCGACATCTTAGCAGATGCCCCCCTGATTGGTGGTAAACCTGTTCCACTGTTACTTTATGCGGATGACGCTGTTCTTTTATCTCGAACACAGTTGGGCCTACAGCGCCTAATTGATAATTTCACGCAGTTTATACAAGCTAGGCAGCTTCGTGTGAATAAAACTAAGACATATGTAATGTCATGTGGTCAGGCAGCTAAGCAGGTAAAGCATACTTTCTTCCTAGATAAGGAAAAGCTGACCTCTGTTAAATCTTTTTGTTATTTGGGAATAACATATAGCAACAGTGGGTCCTGGAATGCGGAATTTGATGCCGTAAAAACAAAAATGTTACGGTCCACTAGTAGCATTTTTCGTTTTGCCTCTAAACTTGGCTCACGAAGTATCTATGATATGACGAACATATACAATGTATGTTGTGTTTCCTCTGCCCTGTATGGGGCAGGGGTGTGGGGTCACTGTGAGGGTATTCTCCTGCAGAAGGAGGAAAACAAGTTCTTAAGGAGGCTATTATGTGTTCCCCCTTCCGCCTCCATACAGTTGATCCATGAAGAAGTTGGGATCGAGTACATCTCTGACTTAGCAGCAGTTCGGCCACTTTTATTGTGGCGTTCTATTTGGGCTAAGCCGGAGACTCGATTCACTCAGGATATTATCCTTGACTGTATAGGTTTGGATCATTCCTCACGGGTATTATGGTTAAGATACATCCATCATTGGTATCTACTTCTGTTCAACATTAATGTGTTCCGTGAGCCCGAAAAGGTTGTCTTCATTTCAAAAAAAGAAATTAAGATATCGTTCCTTAATTTTCGTAAGGCTGAGCGAGACAAAGCTGTTGGAAATCTTGCTACTATGAAATTTTACAAAGATTTAAATTTAGCTTCTGGACTACAATCCTATCTTGTATTTGTGACCCGCCCTTCCCACCAGTATGTTTTAACACGGGTCAGATTGGGTATTGTACACCACTTGGTTGCTTTTCCAAACACAAAAACTAGTTCAAACACACCATGTCCGTGTGACGGTACCTCTCGTCAGAGTAGTTGCCATTTTTTACTTTTTTGTAAATTTTATCAGTATTTCAGGCTAAAATACCTTAAACCAATTTTTATCAAATACAACATCTGTACCACACAAACAGCATTGATATTTTTATCTTTACTAGTGAACGAGGAGATTTGTTTCTTCTTGGCTACTTTTATTTTAAAATGTACAGCTGCCAGGAAAAGTATTGTACTATAATGTTGTCTACTGATCTGTCTGTACTTATGCTATACAGCTGCCAGGGTTTATTCATGATGAAATTAATGTTATCATTCCTGTCTGTATACACATGTTTTTATTTCTCTTTGAATTTCATATCAATTTCTGTAATTAAGGTATTTATGCAGTGATCCACAGTATTGAATGATTATTTAACAATTTTAATATACAGTTCCCAGGAAAGGCCTAGTAAGTAATTTCTACTGATTCCCAGTTAGTCCATGTAAGAACGTCGTGCATTTTATAAGAACATGATGACCTATAGAGGCATGATTATTTTTCACTAGCTGCACTTTAGCTTTTTTTCCCTTTTTTAGGAAAGATTATATTATATGGTGATTTTAATATTTCAATTATGTATTTTGCTTGTATGATTTGTATGTACAAATCGAATAAAAGCTTTTGAACTGAACTGATTGAATATTTCGACATCCCTATTGATATTAAGTTCTGATGTGTTATTGATTACTGTACTGTTGAAAATTCGAATTAACGTCACCCATGGTACTTGCCCGCAAATGTATATCTAGATAATTTTATTGTAACTGGCCCTGTCGTATTTTAATTATAAAATGTACGTCCACCGATTCCGTAACTGTTAGACACCTTAGTTCTTGCAACCTAATGGCCCGCCCGTTACGTTCCTCTACAGTGTAAATGTCTATTCATCATATACGATTACAGTTTGCTCCGTGGCAGGCCCACGTGGTTATAGGCTCGTATTTGTATAATGAAATTTTCACAATAAAGGTTTTTAAAAGAAAACATGGTAGTAGTATATACATTGGTAAAGTTTTTAATAATAGTCACTGTTTTAGAATCATTAAAAGGCAAGTGAAATAAAGCAGACCAATTACATGAAGGGTAAAAGGTATAATACGAAGGAACGCAGTAAAGATAAATGGTCAAGGGCTGTTGTGTTTTCTATTCCTGCAACATAAAGTGATCGATAAGAATCTCATATTCAGGCGTATCGGCGACTAAGACAGCAGGTCGACCCTCTTTTGCTCAACGGCTCCGTCATGGGACGAAGAAACGCTCTTTTTCTCGAAAAAAGAATATATTTTACTTGCAGGACAGTTGTAAAATTTCCGGGAAAGTACATTAGCCTGGAACATTATAACATATATTTAAGAAAAAATAATGTTCGGAAGTAATTAAAAGCGTAATTTTTAGGTGATATGACCAAGCCTTTCATCATTACAATAAGAAAAGTAAAATGAACCAATGAAAAGTTTTATTAACAAGTCACATGACTTGTTATGCTTACGTTACGCGCTGCGCGCCCCGGATGACTTCCGGATGCGCTAACGCGGCGCGTCATATGACGCATTACGCGACAACGCAGGTCCAGAATATAGTCAAAATGTCTCCACCAACCAGCGGTCGAAACACAACCCCTTTCAGCAGGCTAAATAGTTCTGTTAAATGACAACAGAAGGGACAGGCAACAAGAACCATCAGTCAAAGAGGGGAGGGCTAGTTCTTCTCTACCGGGTTACATTGGGGCGCTACCGGAACTGATCGAATTGGTAGTCTACAGTGTTTCTGGATGTTTCAGACTGAAGCTGGGGTTAGCATGAGAGCAGCACCATTTCGTAGCTCCGTTGTGGCCATTCCGCAACCAATCATGGCAGCCGCTCTTTATCGTTATTTTGGGTGGGGTGGGTGGCGGAGCCGAGCTGTTTTGCAGCCATCATTGTGTGGAGTTCAGTTCATCTCACTAGTTTTGTATTTGTCATGAGGGGTTGTTCCTAATGTTTCTATTTTAGCGAGGTCAAAAAGAGATCCCATTAGTGGCCTACTGATTTTACTCGATTCCTTTTCTTTTTTTTTACACGATTTTTCGTTATCTGCAAAGACTAAACAGAGTATTGCGACTCTGTGTTTGTTTGTAAATAGAGAATGAACCAAAGAGAACTAATTCTAAAACAGTAAATACTTGGATAACAATCAATCAAATGGAGAGAGAAGCAGGCACGACGGATTACAACGGGGGCAAAGGCCTGCGTTAACTACCTTTCACTATCTGCAAAGAGAGAGTACTCCTAATAGAAATGAGGGGGGGGGGGCACCATTCAAAGCAGATCAGTGTGCATAAACACGAAAATGTTTTCACTTACCACGTACTTGACATTCGACAGCTTATGATATTTGCTATTAAAAAAACATTGAAATTCACTGAAAAAACCATAGGTTATAGACCATATATAGTTAGGAATTAGCATTTACAAAACCTTGAAAATTCACTGAAAAAACCATAGGTTATAGACCATATATGGTTAGGAATTAGCATTTAAAAAAACCTTATTTTACTCACACAAAACCATTGAAATTCCATATATAGTTAGTTGCACTAACTATATATCGCGCACCCGCAATCCACTGCTGATGATGTCACATATTACATCATTCATGACATGGTCAGTGACATCACTGATGACATCTCAAATGACATCACTGATGACATCTCAAATGACATCACTGATGACATCTCATTTGACATCAATGACCACATCACTGATGATATCATTCATGTGACAATACAATGCATCTCCTCACATTTTAATATAACCTCTGTTTCACCCAGTGTTAAATACAGAGTATAATTTTTGAAACCATTGACACACCAATACTAGTTACTACATACGCACTCACTGATTCGTACGTCTACACACACATTCACTCATTCACCCATACAATCATTCATACATACAATCACTCATCTTTACCACACTATCATATGCACTCATACACCTATACAGACACTCACACTCTGCCACTCATCCATGGAGTTACTCACACACCTAGTCAGTCCTGTAAAGAATCAATCACACTTCCATTTTCTAGTTTATACAGTTAAACATAGAGCACCTTACGTTTTCAACCATATACTAACACATACTTAGTCTCTTATACAATCATTGATAGTAGTACACATTGATCTGCACAGAGTCACACACCTCCCAGCCAGCCACACACACACTCAGTCTCCCATGCAAATACTTGGGCAATCAATCAATAACCCATATAGTTACTCATATAGCTACTGATCAACACATGCAGCAGTTTACAGAACAACAGACATAATGATGCACAAATTAAGACAGTTTAGTCACTAACCCATGCATTCAGTGAGACACATTTAATCACTCACTCATACAGTCAGTCACGCAGCTACTAAATCCTTCATCCAGACACTTCTACATCTACTCATTCTTCAATATGTAAAACATATTTAAACTTTACAGAAACACACAGTCACTGGATGATGTCATCAGTGATGTCATTTGAGATGTCGTCAGTGATGTCATTTGAGATGTCATCAGTGATGTCACTGACCATGTCATGAATGATGTAATATGTGACATCATCAGCAGTGGATTGCGGGTGCGCGATATATAGTTAGTGCAACTAACTATATATGGAATTTCAATGGTTTTGTGTGAGTAAAATAAGGTTTTTTAAATGCTAATTCCTAACTATATATGGTCTATAACCTATGGTTTTTTCAGTGAATTTTCAAGGTTTTGTAAATGCTAATTCCTAACTATATATGGTCTATAACCTATGGTTTTTTCAGTGAATATATATATATATATATAGGCATCAATTCCAAAATTTGAAAAAGATCCTTTACTTCTGGAACTCAAAGGAAAACGGACTCCAGTTTCTTTGTGCTTTTAAAAATTTATTGTGCAAAATATCGCTATAACATATATAAATATTAATATACATATATATATATGGGCTGGTGGGAGGAGCAAGTACCACACACAGCACGCAGATGTCAGAAAATGTGGCACTTTATAGTCGCTACATAGACGAAATTTTTTTGCTATGGAAGGGAAGTGAGGAAAGTGCAGTTAAGTGAATATATATTATTACAACGCATACTATTACAACACATACCGTTATAACGCATCTTTTACAACGCGAATACTGTTACAACGCATGTTTTTACAACGAGTACTATAACAACGCAAAATAGTACTTATTTAGCAAAAATACCATTACAACGCAACATATAACAACGTATACCATAACAACGCATAAATAAATATATTTTTTTTTTTGTAAAATAAAACCTGGCACGGGATGCAGGGAAAATAGGGGTTTTGGGTGGGGAAGTGTATTAAAAATCGGTAAGAAAAACTACCATATTATTACGAATCCTAATTAATTATTTAATAAATTAATACTCGAGTATTAAAATTAATACTCGAGTACTTACATTAATACTCTGCGTGTTAAAATTATATCATTTTTCGTAATTACATTTTTTAAAATTAAAACAAACGAAACTTTATTAATATACACGATATGTATTTTCTTGATATTACAACCAGATATATATAATTCATGGACGCCATTTTGAAAAGGTATTACAATATATTGAGTCCTACTATTATTTCAATTAATAAATACCACAACACATTATCCAAAATGGATGCCAAAACGGCTGACATAACGCTATGTAAATTACTTATAATTAATTTTTAAATTATACGTTTACACAGAAATAAATGTAAAATTAAAAACCAATTCTAGCGCATATTTTTACAAATAAAATTGAGTTACTAAACCAAACTTATAAATAGTAGCCAGAAACCATTTTGAAACTAGTTGATTCTCAACTACCCGAGAGAGCAGACGTGAAATCTGAACCTCTGACCTTTTCACCCTTTCATACCAGTTAGACTGACTGAGCTACTGAGCAACTGAATAAAACGATTAACAAGTAAGTAACGTTTATCGAAAACGTTAACAAAATATATACTTTTTATTATAAGTGAATCTCAAATAAAATATTAGTAACTATCTTTATTATTTAAAATTTAATTAGATGTTACGAAAATATTACTGGGAATTTAAATGAGTTGAAAAATAAAACACCATTTAATTTAAATACGATAACAAATAATTAATACTTATTTTTTATATTACTCATAGAAATCACTTCCAATCCACGGAAAACGTGAGACCTAAGAAATAACATTTTTGGGAAAAAACGAACCGTTTTTCAAAGTTAGAAGAAGGTACATCATCATTATTCATTAAACGACTTTATCATGCATTACTCGAAAAAGGTCGCATTACGAATAAATATTGTAATTTTTTTTGACAGAAAAATTACTTCTAAATTACATTCCGGATCATAACTGCCCCAAAAAAGTTTATCGACATCTTTAAAAAAGGTATTAAAAATATTTTCGTGACAAACTAAATACAGCATTTTTAAGCAAAAATAAATCCAGTTGAAACGGAAAATATAATTCTAAAATTGTGCAATATTTCTATGTTTCTTGAATTAAAAAACATCTACACTTTAAGGAAGTAAAAAGTCACTTTCTTTACAAGTTATAAGTCACACATTTTTTACCAAACATTTCTTTTTAAAGGACACAACCCAGCAAGATCTTCAAAAAGATCTACTAAAACCAAAAACAATATCAGAAACCCATCTCAAGAAAGAAAATATCCAATTCGAAAAGTAAGTGAAAATCAGTTTCCATTATACACATATGAATAAAGCATGAATACAAATAAATGCAGGATAGTGTAAAGCTACTGATAACTATTCCAACTCCATGTAATTGCTGCAGTAAGAAAAGTGCAGGATACTCTAGAGGTGTAAATTAGTATTCCAACTCCATGTAAGTGCAGCAGTAGGGAAAGTGCTGGATAATCTTAAAGTGTAAATTACTATTCCAACTCCCTGTAAGTGCAGCAGTAGGGAAAGTGCTGGAAAATCTAGAGGTGTAAATTATTACTATTCCAACTTCTGGTAAGTGCAGCACTAGGGAAAGTGCTGGATAATCCATAGGTGTAAATTACTATTCCAACTCGATGTAAGTGCAGCAGTAGGAAAAGTGCTAAATAATCTTAAAGTGTAAATTATTACTATTTCTACTTCAATTAAGTGCAGCAGTAGGGAAAGTGCTGGATAATCCACAGGTGTAAATTACTATTCCTACTCCGGGTAAGTGCTGCAGTAATGAAAGTGCAGTTAAGTGTCGAGGTGTAAATTAGTATTCCTACTCCGGGTAAGTGCTGCAGTAGGGAAAGTGCAGGATAGTGTAGAGGTGTAAATTACTATTCCAACTCCGGGTAAGTGCAACAGTAGGGAAAGTGCTAGATAGTCAATAAAGCTGTAAAATAATATTCCAACTCCGGGTAAGTGCAGCAGTAGGGAAAGTGCAGATCAAAAGTATATTTCCAGTAATATAATTCTAAAATTGTGCATTATTTCTATGTTTCTTGAATTTAAAAACATCTAAACTTTAAGTAAGTAAAAAGTCACTTTCTTCACAAGTTATAAGTCACACATTTTTTACAAAACATTTCTTTTTAAAGGACACAACCCAGCAAGATCTTCAAAAAGATCTACTATAACCAAAAACAATATCAGAAACCCATCTCAGCAAAGAAAAGATCCAATTCGAAAAGTAAGTGAAAATCAGTTTTCATTATACACATATGAATAAAGCATGAATACAAATAAATGCAGGATAGTGTAAAGGTACTGATAACTATTCCAACTCCAGGTAAGTGGTGCAGGAGAGAAAGTGCAGGATAGTCTTAAGGTGTAAATTAGTATTCCAACTCCATGTAAGTGCAGCAGTAGGGAAAGTGCTGGATAATCCACAGGTGTAAATTACTATTCCAACTCCCTGTAAGTGCAGCAGTAGGGAAAGTGCTGGAAAATCTAGAGGTGTAAATTATTACTATTCCAACTTCTGGTAAGTGCAGCACTAGGGAAAGTGCTGGATAATCCACAGGTGTAAATTATTACTATTCCAACTCGATGTAAGTGCAGCAGTAGGAAAAGTGCTAAATAATCTTGAAGTGTAAATTATTACTATTTCTACTTCAAGTAAGTGCAGCAAGTGCAGAAAGTGCTGGATAATCCACAGGTGTAAATTACTATTCCTACTCCGGGTAAGTGCTGCAGTAATGAAAGTGCAGTTAAGTGTCGAGGTGTAAATTAGTATTCCTACTCCGGGTAAGTGCTGCAGTAGTGAAAGTGCAGGATAGTGTAGAGGTGTAAATTACTATTCCAACTCCGGGTAAGTGCAACAGTAGGGAAAGTGCTAGATAGTCAAGAAACCTGTAAAATAATATTCCAACTCCATGTAAGTGCTGCAGTAAGAAAAGTGCAGGATACTCTAGAGGTGTAAATTAGTATTCAAACTCCATGTAAGTGCAGCAGTAGGGAAAGTGCTGGATAATCTAGAGGTGTAAATTATTACTATTCCAACTTCTGGTAAGTGCAGCACTAGGGAAAGTGCTGGATAATCCATAGGTGTAAATTACTATTCCAACTCGATGTAAGTGCAGCAGTAGGAAAAGTGCTAAATAATCTTAAAGTGTAAATTATTACTATTTCTACTTCAAGTAAGTGCAGCAGTAGGGAAAGTGCTGGATAATCCACAGGTGTAAATTACTATTCCTACTCCAGGTAAGTACTGCAGTAATGAAAGTGCAGTTAAGTGTCGAGGTGTAAATTAGTATTCCTACTCCGGGTAAGTGTTGCAGTAGTGAAAGTGCAGGATAGTGTAGAGGTGTAAATTACTATTCCAACTCCGGGTAAGTGCAACAGTAGGGAAAGTGCTAGATAGTCAAGAAACCTGTAAAATAATATTCCAACTCCATGTAAGTGCTGCAGTAAGAAAAGTGCAGGATACTCTAGAGGTGTAAATTAGTATTCAAACTCCATGTAAGTGCAGCAGTATGGAAAGTGCTGAATAATCTTAAAGTGTAAATTACTATTCCAACTCCCTGTAAGTGCAGCAGTAGGGAAAGTGCTGGAAAATCTAGAGGTGTAAATTATTACTATTCCAACTTCTGGTAAGTGCAGCACTAGGGAAAGTGCTGGATAATCCACAGGTGTAAATTACTATTCCAACTCGATGTAAGTGCAGCAGTAGGAAAAGTGCTAAATAATCTGGAAGTGTAAATTATTACTATTTCTACTTCAAGTAAGTGCAGCAGTAGAGAAAGTGCTGGATAATTCACATGTGTAAATTACTATTCCTACTCCAGGTAAGTGCTGCAGTAATGAAAGTGCAGTTAAGTGTCGAGGTGTAAATTAGTATTCCTACTCCGGGTAAGTGCTGCAGTAGGGAAAGTGCAGGATAGTGTAGAGGTGTAAATTACTATTCCAACTCCGGGTAAGTGCAACAGTAGGGAAAGTGCTAGATAGTCAAGAAACCTGTAAAATAATATTCCAACTCCATGTAAGTGCTGCAGTAAAAAAAATGTGCAGGATACTCTAGAGGTGTAAATTAGTATTCAAACTCCATGTAAGTGCAGCAGTAGGGAAAGTGCTGAATAATCTTAAAGTGTAAATTACTATTCCAACTCCCTGTAAGTGCAGCAGTAGGGAAAGTGCTGGAAAATCTAGAGGTGTAAATTATTACTATTCCAACTTCTGGTAAGTGCAGCACTAGGGAAAGTGCTGGATAATCCACAGGTGTAAATTACTATTCCAACTCGATGTAAGTGCAGCAGTAGGAAAAGTGCTAAATAATCTTGAAGTGTAAATTATTACTATTTCTACTTCAAGTAAGTGCAGCAGTAGGGAAAGTGCTGGATAATCCACAGGTGTAAATTACTATTCCTACTCCGGGTAAGTGCTGCAGTAATGAAAGTGCAGTTAAGTGTCGAGGTGTAAATTAGTATTCCTACTCCGGGTAAGTGCTGCAGTAGGGAAAGTGCAGGATAGTGTAGAGGTGTAAATTACTATTCCAACTCCGGGTAAGTGCAACAGTAGGGAAAGTGCTAGATAGTCAATAAAGCTGTAAAATAATATTCCAACTCCGGGTAAGTGCAGCAGTAGGGAAAGTGCAGATCAAAAGTATATTTCCAGTAATATAATTCTAAAATTGTGCATTATTTCTATGTTTCTTGAATTTAAAAACATCTAAACTTTAAGGAAGTAAAAAGTCACTTTCTTCATAAGTTATAAGTCACACATTTTTTACAAAACATTTCTTTTTAAAGGACACAACCCAGCAAGATCTTCAAAAAGATCTACTATAACCAAAAACAATATCAGAAACCCATCTCAGCAAAGAAAAGATCCAAATCGAAAAGTAAGTGAAAATCAGTTTTCATTATACACATATGAATAAAGCATTAATACAAATAAATGCAGGATAGTGTAAAGGTACTGATAACTATTCCAACTCCAGGTAAGTGGTGCAGTAGAGAAAGTGCAGGATAGTCTTAAGGTGTAAATTAGTATTCCAACTCCATGTAAGTGCAGCAGTAGGGAAAGTGCTGGATAATCCACAGGTGTAAATTACTATTCCAACTCCCTGTAAGTGCAGCAGTAGGGAAAGTGCTGGAAAATCTAGAGGTGTAAATTATTACTATTCCAACTTCTGGTAAGTGCAGCACTAGGGAAAGTGCTGGATAATCCACAGGTGTAAATTATTACTATTCCAACTCGATGTAAGTGCAGCAGTAGGAAAAGTGCTAAATTATCTTGAAGTGTAAATTATTACTATTTCTACTTCAAGTAAGTGCAGCAGTAGGGAAAGTGCTGGATAATCCACAGGTGTAAATTACTATTCCTACTCCGGGTAAGTGCTGCAGTAAGGAAAGTGCAGAAAACTGTCTAAGTGTAAATTATTATTCCTACTCCGGGTAAGTGCTGCAGTAAGGAAAGTGCAGGATAGTCTAGAGGTGTAAAATACTATTCCAACTCCAGGTAAGTGCAACAGTAGATAAAGTGCTGGATAGTCTAGAAACATGTAAAATAATAATCCAACTCCGGGTATGTGCAGCAGTAGGGAAAGTGCTGATCAAAAGTATATTTCCAATAATATAATTCTAAAATTGTGCATTATTTCTATGTTTCTTGAATTAAAAAACATCTACACTTTAACGAAGTAAAAAGTCACTTTCTTCACAAGTTATAAGTCACTCATTTTTTACCAAACATTTCTTTTTAAAGGACACAACCCAGCAAGATCTTCAAAAAGATCTACTAAAACCAAAAACAATATCAGAAACCCATCTCAGCAAAGAAAAGATCCAATTCTAAAAGTAAGTGAAAATCAGTTTTCATTATACACATATGAATAAAGCATGAATACAAATAAATGCAGGATAGTGTAAAGTTACTAATAACTATTCCAACTCCATATAAGTGGTGCAGTAGAGAAAGTGCAGGATAGTCTTAAGGTGTAAATTAGTATTCCAACTCCATGTAAGTGCAGGAGTAGGGAAAGTGCTGGATAATCCACAGGTGTAAATTACTATTCCTACTCCGGGTAAGTGCTGCAGTACGAAAAGTGCTGGAAAATCTAGAGGTGTAAATTATTACTATTCCAACTTCTGGTAAGTGCAGCACTAGTGAAAGTGCTGGATAATCCACAGGTGTAAATTACTGTTACTACTCTGGGTAAGTGCTGCAGTAGGAAAAGTGCAGGATAGTCTACAGGTGTAAATTACTATTACAACTGCAGGTAAGTGCAACAGTAGATAAAGTACTGGATAGTCTAGAAACATGTAAAATAATAATCTAACTCCTGGTAAATACTGCAGTAGAAAAAGTGCTGCATAGAGTAAAGATATTATTTACTATTCCAACTCTAGATAAAAGCTATATATAAGAAAGTGCAGAATAATATAGAGTTATACAATAATAATAGTGGTGCAATAGGAAAAGTACATACAAATCTAGGGAAAAAAATTTTATATTCACATAATTTTTTTCTCTCTTTTCAGGAAATGTCTACACATCCAACAGCAAAATATATCTCTTCCAGGAAAGGAAACCAACTACTTAATCACGCAGGTTACATTTATTGTAAGGATAGGTTAAGTAATCCACGGATTCATTGGAGATGCGTGCAATACCATACAACTCGTTGCAGCGGCAGAGCGGTTACGGTCAATGATATTATTGTAAGAACAACTGACCATAACCACTCTGCCTCTGCAATGGAAGTTGATGTTAGAGAAACAGTTAATGAAATGAAAGCTATTGCAAGCACCTCCAATGAATCCACAGGATCTATTTTGAGACAGGTTGCACAACATGTCCCTACTCATGTTGCTAGTAATATTCCAACTATTCATAATTTGCGTAGAATTATACAACGTCAAAAGCAGGCAAGTAATACTCAAGTAAATACGCCACATAGCTTTTCTGATATCAATATTCCTCACGAACTTACAATTTCTTTTGCTAATGAACCTTTCCTACTGCATGATAACGAAAACCCTCTAAAGCGTATTTTAATATTTAGTACTCCACGTAACCTTGTAAAGCTTGAAACTAGTGAAATTTGGATGATGGATGGGACGTTTAAAAGCACGCCCCATCCATTCACCCAAATTTATACTATCCACGCAAAAATTAACAACAGTGTAATACCCCTAGTGTATAGTTTGCTGCCTGATAAGACTTCTGCAACTTACACAGAATTTTTAACTGTGATAAAATCAATAACTAACCAAAGCCCTAGGAAAATAATAATGGATTTTGAATTGAGCATGATCAATGTGATCACCAAAATGTACACGGATACCCAAATTCAAGGGTGTTTTTTCCACTTTTCCCAGGCATTCTGGCGTAAATTACAGAAAACACCCTTAGTTACAGAATACTCAACAGACAGCAAACTTCAAGTAGAATTAAAAAAATTAACAGCTCTTTGTTTTGTCCCTCCCGAAAGTGTAGACGAGTACTACACTGCCATTACAGAATCTGATTATTATTTAACAAACGAAGATAAATTGGCACCAATTCTAAATTATATGGAAGACACATGGATTGGACACCTAGGCAGATCGGGTCGCAGGAGGAAGCCACGTTTCCATGTGGAGTGGTGGAATTGTTATTCGAGTTGCCTACAGGGAGAGGCTAAAACAAATAATGCCATTGAGGGATGGCATAACTCCTTCAATCATTTAATTGGAAAACCCCACCCTAATTTCTATTCATTTCTTGAAACTTTGAAGAAGGAGCAAAGCTTTCAAGAAATGAGACTATCACAAACTCTCACAGGTAGTCTAAACTCACGGATTACTCAAAGAACTAAGGAAATGTCTGAACGACTATTGGGACTTTTACAACAATTTTCGTTGTGTGTGGCTCTAGATTACCTTGAGAATCTTGCTAACATCCTTTCTTTTTAAACTGTTATTCACATTACTTTCCTGCTTTTATCCAAATTTACTCTCTAATTTAAATTGGCAATAAACCTTTTTACTAAAAAAAAATTCTAAATTTGATGTTGGTTCACCTTTTTTCTTATTTAAGTAATATTTTACCAGCAATTTTTTAATAAACCCCTTACATGAATGTAAATTTTTTTACATTTTTTAATTAAAACATTTAGAAAAATAGCAAAATAAATATTTGCTACCCTAATTTTTTGACATTATTACTAATTAATTAGAAATTACTTTGCAAATGTAATAAATGCATTTTTAATAACTTTCAAAACTGTTCTTTCAAAACTACACTATAAAATTGTTGATAAAACTATGTATTTAAGCAAAATATTGATATTTCCATGAAATTACAAATATGTGCTAAATGTTATTATAGACACGAAAATAAATCATACATATATTAATCTCCTTTGTTTTCTTCAAAAAGCGAAACACAATCTGGCCTTGTCAATGTTAAAATCCAATGTAACCTGATTTTCTCAATCCAAATATAGTAACTCCAACAAAAACCATAAATATACACTTCACCTTATTTTTATAATAACGGTGTAATTAATTCTGCTTTTAAATATAATAAAGCAAAAAAGAAATAATTCAGGAATCTTTTACTTTAAATTTAACAATTGAAAGACAAAGCAGAATTATAATCAAAAAAATTTTTTAAAAAATTAATGGCAAACAATATAACCAATCATAATATCACTTTTTTGCAAATATTCCAATATTTTGAATGTCCAACAAAAACATTTTTTTTTCAAAAAAGAACAAATAAAACATTGGAAATATCACTGTTTACATTTGAATAATATTTCATCAACAATTACGTGAAACTAACTTTCTCAAACTCCATTTTTCTAAACTTTAATTTCACTCGAAAATGCATTTAAATACATTGCATACATAATTATATTTATTGTATATTAATTACAATATAAAACACTTTTACATCATTTAATATAACTGATTATTTCATTAATCTAATTACCGATCTTCCCCACGCCCTCCGACCCAACATAGGCATATTCTAAAAATACGAGTAGCGACATGTTGTTTTAATAACATTTTTTTCAATTCGAGCAACCTCTACTTAACTTATCCTTACAATAAATGATAATCTTTATTTGATTTACAATATTATTTAATATTTAAGTGGTTTCCTACCTGAACGTAGATCAGCGTCCTGCTGCTTCCTGCTGCTTCCTGCTCCGGTACTCCACAAAATGGCCGATGACGCTCGCGTAAACGTAATGACGTCAGGATATGCTGCAACAATAAACAAAGGACTACTGTAGATTTATATTTAATACATTATTTGCAATAAAGTTATTTTTTATATAATTTTACATGAGTATTAAAAATGTTCAAAAATATACATTAAATTTCAAGAAAACAGAAGTTTATTTTAATATATTTCTTGAATAAGAAAATAAAATTTTTACTTACTAAAACACTGTTTGTTCGTTTTTATTTAATTAATGCATTGTATATTTTCATAACTATTTTCATGTAAAAATTGTACTTTCTTTTCTTACCTGTTTTCTTCTTTCTTTTCTGTTATTTTCCGTTTCTTTCCTTTACTTTACTTTGCTTTAATTCCGGACCGCTATACATATATCAAGGTATCATGAAAATAAATGAAGGACAAATGTATCCATTGAAAACAATGTTAAACCGTGGGAACCATAATATTATAATAAGTTTTTCACAAATATATTCTTTTAAATAAATTTCTAATTATAAACTTATTAAATATTAAACTGTTTCTTTAATTCCCAATTTAATTTTTTTAAATATAATCTATTATCTTTTTTAAATAAATAGATTTATTACTATTAAATTCTATAATACCAAAATTAATACTCAAATTAATTATACATACAATAAATTTAATAATTATAAATACAATATATTTATTAATTAATTTTTACATATTTAAATTAGTTTTATAATACTCAAAATAATACTCAAATTAATTATTATTAACTTAATAAAATAAAATTCTTATAAATGAAAACAAATATATTATTGACTAATTTTTACATATTTAAATAAATACTATAATACCCAAATTAATACTCAAAATAAGTATAAATACAATAAAATTATTAATTAATTTTTACATATTTTAATTAATTCTTTAATACCCAAATTAATACTCACATTAATTATTATTAATAATATTTTATATTTCACATAACTATATTTATACTCAATTAACATTTACCATATTAATTACTAATAACAATAAATTATAATTATAAATACAATAAAATAATTAATTAATTTTTACATATTTTAATTAATTATTTAATGCCCAAATTAATACTCAAAATACTTATAAAAACAATATATTTTAAAATTAATTTTAACAAATTTAAATTACTTCAATAAAACCCAAATGAATACTCACATTAATTATTAATAATAAGATTTTATATTTCACATAACTATATTTAAAATTTATACTCAATTAACACTCAATACTCAAATTAATTATATTTTAAAAAATTAATACTACATAAAAACATTAATAACTATAGTACTTACTAATAAAAAATAAAATAATAATAAATATAAATATATATTACTCAAACAAATAGACAATAATACCCTTCATTAACTATACACATATCATACAAAATGCGTTGTAAAAGTACATGCGTTGTAACAGTATCTGCGTTGTAACAGTATGAGTTGTAAATGTATGCGTTGTAATAGTATCTGCGTTGTAAAAGATGCGTTGTAACAGTATTGCGTTGTAAAAAATGCGTTGTAACAGGTGTATACCCAGTTAAGTTTGCCGAGGAACTAAACCAAAACACTTTGAATCTACAGTTCACCTGCACAACGAGTAAGCAATCTATCATGTTCCTAGATTTAGAATTTTTTATCTTTAACAACAAGATACAATCTAGGACTTACAGAAAACCCAAGGCCGGCAACACTATATTGCATGCTGACAGCTTTCACCCCACCAGTCTCATTACCAGCATCCCCTACACAGAATGCCACAGTATGAAGCGCAACTGCAGTACGTAAGAAAGCTTTGAAAAATCTAAACAGGAACTGTTTAATAGACTGCGCACTAGAGGATACAAGAACAAAACTCTCAATAAAGCAGAGCAGAAAAGTAACACCAAGAGCAGAGAAAGCCTGATCTTTAAACAACCTGTACACCCCACATCAACTAAATCAGCAGAGACACCACGACTGATTACAGGGTACAATGTTTACCACACACAGTTGCGAAAAATCCTTTATAGACATTAGCCCTTAGTGCGCAGCGACCCCACAATAGGAACCTTATGTGCAAAATTGCCTCAGATAACTTTCAGAAGGGCAAAATCAATTAAACAAGAACTAGTGTCCAATACACCGCGCAAAGAGAAGAACACTCTCTGGCTCAAGAGTGCAAAAGGCTTTCCCAAATGCACAAAGTGCAAAGCCTGCAGGTATGGCATAAACACAAGCAAAGTACAGCTCCAACTGAGGAGAACCCCACTAGACATACGAGAGAACTTCACATGCAAAACAGATTTTGCAATCTATGTCTTACAGTGCATGTGCAATAAAAGATACGTGGGCAGCACTATACATCCTGTCCATGTAAGGAAATTACAACACTTACGGGCGATCAGTAATGACGACCCCGCCTATCCTGTAGCATGCCACATAAATGCACACCACGGAGGTAGAGCAGAAGACCTAAAATACTTCGTAATCAACAGTATTAAGAAAAACCCCAGAGGGGGCAACAGGCAGCTAGCACTCAGGAGACTGGAGTCTAGATACATTATCTTGCTCGACTCCAAGTCCCGAAATTGCCTGAATGCAGATGAAGCGATGAGTGTCCATCTCTGAGACCACACACAACATACTCAACACCCACATTCATTAATTAGCCCAATGCGCCTCTCCTGCCCTCGACTAACTCCTCAACGAACATTCTAACACAAGTGCTAGAAACACACAAACACTAATTTTCTTTCTTTAATACACCATCCATTTTTCAAGCTTGGTGGCAGCAACTAATATGAATTAGTTAATGTTCGCACCTTTTCTCAACACCTTTCGCACCACATTCCCATGGTTAAACACACATGATCTCACATTGACCAGCACCAATGTCTCATTTATATTTCTGACCTGTGACACAACTGTGTCACGTAGGCCCACTTGGGCAACATAGGAGGCACATGCCGTCAGAGAGGGCATCCGGCATGTGCATCCAACTGGCAATGCACATGCGTAGGAGATTATTGAGGATCAACACACTTGTTTCAGATAATAACAGCTTTTCAATATGTAACAAATGCCAGAAGAAAGACTGTATGAGCAACCATGACTCACCATATGTAACGGAGCATACCTCTTCCATGGCTTCTGTGTGAGGGAAATTTCCATGGCAACCCACGTATGCCACGACCAAGCTAATCACTTGTATATAAGGCACTTCACATCTAGTGTTAATTTGTTGTGACCAAGGCGGTTTTGCCGCTGAAACGCGTCAGGCTATTTGTATGGAATAAAACCATTTTTCTTTGGTAACTTGATCCCACGGTGTCAGCGCCTGATTTCGTATGAAAGAATCCAGGATTGGAGGTTATATATATAAATATATATATATCCAAATCGCCACAGTTCGCTTAGGACCCCTGCCACTGTCAGCGGCGGGTGCCGGACGGGATAGCGAATCCCTGACAATTCCAACACTTAGCCACTCAGTGGAGCAATTTAATTAAACACGCTTTCTTGAAAAGTGTGGCCTGGACATTCCTTTCTTAAGTGTTGGAAATATATATATATATATATATATATACATACTAGATTACCGTTCGCGTTGCTGCGATCTCCGAAGAAAGGAAATTCAAAGTAACTCGTTATAACATTCAATTTACATTGTGTCATTTTTATTGAAACTTACTCATTTTAATATGGAAAACATTTCAAAGTGTCGTTTTAATTCTATTTATTTATTCGAGTGCTTTCGGATACACGATTTTTTGTTTTTCCGTCTGGTGCGTACATCAGTATTCGAAAGATTATGAGGGTCCTGGGGGGCCGATATTTAAAAACAATTTATGCCAGAAACCTTCGCGGGAGTGTATTGAACAACTTCCCAAAGTTTCCTGGCAATCGGATGAATGGTGTTTTAATTCTTTTTATTTATTCGAGTGCTTGTGGATACACGATTTTTTGTTTTTCCGTCTTGTGCGTACATCAGTATTCGAAAGATTATGAGGGCCCTAGGGGGCTGATATTTTAAAAAAATGTATGCCAGAAACCTTCGCAGGAGTGTCCTCAACAACTTTTCAAAGTTTCATGGCGATCGAATGAATGGTGTAGTAATGAATAAAGGACAAACAGACAGACAGACATACTTTCGTTTTTATATATATATATAGATATATATCCAAAAAGCCGCGTCTCCACCCAGTGCGTAGAACTTCACAAAGGAAGGGATAGCACGGACCAAGTAAGTGCTGATAGTTTATTAGTGCAAATTCAGCCGCATGACGTTTCGGCTCCGAGGAGCCTTGCTCACATAATATAGATATATATATATATATATATATATATATATATATACACATATGTCATAGCTATAAAATTACCTGAATTGAAAAGCATGCGTAGGCTCATTTCACCGAACAGGGTATACAATCTCAACAACTTGGCCCTTGTTTGGAAGGAAAAGGTAGCTAGTTGGATGGCCAGCTGCTGCCTTAATCTCAATGAAGACATGACGGAGATCATGATGCTGGTTAAAAAAAATTAAATTCCAGGCTTTACTAGAATGGCCTGAGTGTCTAGGTACCACACGAGCCCCTAAAAGATCCCCATAAAAAGTTTGGGGATTTGGCTAGGTAAATTACTCTCAAAGAAAGCACAAGCAAGGCAGCTTGCCGCCAGCTGCTATGGTCTTCTTAAAGCAATCTGGAACATTTTAGATCTGCTCCCTCTCTTTTCTAGAAAGATTTTTGTACAGGCTATAATACTTTCGCGCCTTGACTATGGGAAAGCCCTATACCTTGGAACTTCACAATATGTGACCAGAAGGTTACAAGTCATCCAAAATGCGGCTCAGCTTCTGCTTAACATTCCAACATATCTTTCACCCTAGAATGCCCTGGTTACTCTTCACTGGCTCCCGGTTGATCAGCGGATGATGTTTAAGGCTCTATACATGGCACACAGAGGACTAAATGCGAAAGATTCTCCTCTGGCATGGGCCCTTATGTTGCCTTACATCCGAAGGAGGGTCCTGAGGTCAACCAATGCGTGACTAATGAAAGTTTCTCAAGTGCGCAGGATGCAATGGGGGCTCTTTCTCCTATCTCGTTTGCATGCTCTGGAATTCTATGCCCATTAGTCAGTGTCTTTTTGAGAATGAACTTATGTTTAGGTAGCTCCTAAAAATCTTGCTCTATGTAGCGTAGTCTTTATCTGATAAGGAACCCCTGATGAGCATTGGTGTTAGTAGTGTTGTGGATGCTAGCGCTGGGAAACCTTTTGGCAGCCATGAGCTCTAAAAATCCCAATAGAATAGAACCTATGCATTTTCGTTCAGGAAGTGCACACCTAAATTTTAAGTCTACTGTGAACATACATTAGCAAAAACGTGTAACGTCAAAATTAGGTTTTGCACTGTAAGAAAGTGCCTCTTTTTGCGTGGTCAACCCCATTGTTTGTGGATTAATGCCGCTGGATTTCAAATTCTGTACAATGGGGCACTGCTATCCAGCCCCCAGTGAAGGTGATCAACCCCTAACACCTGGTTAAATTTGCTAACTCATAACTGGAATATTTCAATGTATAGTTAGGCCATACTATATGGTGCAGGTGCAATACACCAATGGCATGGAAAGTTAAATGTCACCTGTACATTACAGCACATGTTGTGACATATACAAGACTGCAAGAAAAACATGGCTTCAGGCATATCTGTGCGTTTAAGCCTGCAGTCCAACCTGTCAAAAATATCTTATTCTGACAGGAAAGAACCCTAGTTTTAAATACCTGGGGCCAGATGTACAAAGGTAACCTGTGGCCATGTACGAATCCTATTTTGTGAGTTGCAAATCAATTTGTGACTCACAAAATATGAATAGCGACTCGCTATTAGGAAGGGGCATACCAAGGGTGTCCCTTCCTAATAGCGACTCCTTAAGCTATGTAAGAATGTTTTGTGACCGCAATTGCGGCAGCAAAACGCTCGCAGTTTACTACCCTTCTCATCAGAAGAGTTGAAAAGCACTAGCAAATGGGAAGGGGTCCCTTTTGTGAATGCATATGCAAATATTTATTAAGGACAGGCAGTGGTCCCAGAAACCACTACCTGCCCTTAAAAAATGAAACTGAAAAGTTTAATTGTATTTTTTAAATGCATCCCATTTTCCTTTAAAAAAATGAGGTGCATTTTTTTTAAAACTGCTTTATTTAAAAGCAGTCCCAGACATAGAGGTCTGCTGACCCCAGCAGGCCACCATCCCTGGGAGTGCCAGCCATTCCCAATGGGGTCGCAAATTGCGCAGCGTCATTAATATGCATGAGGCATGCAATTTGCGACCCTCTTGGAAATCGCAAACAGTGTCTCAGACACTGTTGTGCATCCCAATTAGCGAGTCGCAAATGCGAAGAAGTTTGCGACTCGCTCATTGGCCACAAGGTAGGGTGCCTAGTATTTAAAAATGTTCCATGAAAGAATTCAGTATTGGCATGTACCTACAGTGACTAGCCCTCTAAAGCAATTTTCACTGTGAAGGTGTAGTAGCAGTTGTCCTATGAGAAAAACGAAAGTTCAAAATAAAATCATAACTCTGGTATCTTAGGTTTAAGACAAGCTAACTGAATAATTCAACCAGTATAGTCAATATTTATTAACATTTCAATTCTGTGGTGAAGTAGGATTTTTAATAAATATTTAGGAAAAGTGACTCTTAAAAAGTCAGTCTTTGTCTGCATGAACCTCCGGTGGGCTAATTAGCATTGGCATGCCCGCTGCTAGCCTCTGTCAGTACTTTGCATTAATGAAGCAAGAAAACTGCTCCAAAAGCACAAACAATGGCTCAAGACTTTTGGCAGGAGGACCGGAGTGCGAGTTATGAGGCTCCTGGGTTCTCAAGATGTGGAATTATTATAAGAAGGGCAGGTGGGGAGAGTTTGGAAACTTCATTAACTTGAGAGGGACCAGTGTTAGGATTGCAAAGTCATATTTAACTTCAGTGAAAGACCTGGGGAAGAGAAGCCTTTCCTCCTAGAACCCTTGGTAGCCTGCTTGGCATCAGCTCGGTGGGAAGGGGAGCTGGTCTCAGAAGCAGATTGATGTAGTTGAGGAGGAGGGGACTGCTCTCTTCCCTGAGCACACCCCAGGCTTGCTCACCAGCCAAGTCCAAGAGGAAAAAGTTTGTGTCATCGTGAATTTTATCTGAAATAGTGTACTGTGGAATAGTTCACAGTAAGGCAAAAAAGATGTGCTACAAAGATGGGAAGGGTACTTTTCTCTCATTGGTTAGGGACCGACCAGGAGTCACTCACTGGTGAGAGAATCCTACAAAAGTTGCAGCTCACCCACAGCTCATCAGAACACTTTCAGGACCAGTGAATGAACAGAAGAAGATTGGGTTTGCTGTATGGAGACCTGAAGGGCTCGATCTACACCCACCTGGACCCAGGACTGAGAAGTGGACTCCAAGGGCCAGTTGGTAGTTGGTAGACCTCCTGGTTGGTGACAGGGACACAACAAGAAGCAAGAGCCCTTTTTCCTGAAGTTCCCAGCTTACAAGCAAAAAAGAAGATGCTCTATGAACTCCGAAAAATTGTGAATTAAAAAACATTTGTACTTACAAGACTTCCAGAACGCCAGTGGAACCTTGTTACAAATGTATCCGATTTTAAGTGGACTTTGTTGAATACAGCATCAGGCTTGCCCGCTGGAGGATTTTGAGCTCCATAAAAAGACTGAAGGTAGAAATTGATTCTGCGAAGGCATGAAACGTATCTGATCAAAGAGAGGACTTCAGTGGGTGCAAATTCTGAATGTTCCGGCTCTGAACATTTCCCACCAAAATGAATGGCGTCAGTGGCATGTGGTCTAACGGCTATCCGACTTTGAGAGGACTTTGCCGGAGACAGCCTGCAGCCTTTCCTCGCTGGTGAATTTTGACTTACATTTCTGACACTTGGGGTCTGATTTAGGGTTCAACGGACGTGTTATTTCATCACAGACATGACAGATAGATATCCTGTTTGCCATATTACAAGGGCATTATATCCAATGGCACTTGTAATATGTCAGACGAGATATCAGTCATGTTTATTATGGTGCAACCCGTCCAACGAACTGTAAATCAGGCCTTAAGTCAGATGATAAAATATTTAAGTGAGACAAACCTGCTTGGGTTGTCTGATCAGCGCTCCATCACACCCAGTTTGAAATAGCACCAAGGTCCTTGTCAACTGCTAATAGTAACTTCTGATTAGTGCTTTAGTTTCTCTTAGTGGCATTTGCCATAAGTCTTTAAGAGAGTCTTAAAAAAGTCACATCTTCAGTTTCCCTTAATGGATTGTTGTTGTTTAGGTATAATTTTACTCCTTACATTCTACTCTATTTTTGATGTGGGTTTTTTATTGTGTTTTGTTTAGACATATTAACAGTTTTGTTGCTTCTGTATACTGTACACATTTTCCTAAGTTAATACTGTCTGCTGTGGGCAATAGCTAACAAGGAGTTGAGCCCAGGTTTAAAATATTTGAACTGTATTTTAGCTTGACAAGTTTGTGGCCTTGTTCCTTGTGGTGGGCTCACATCCACCTCAATCAATAACCCACTTTCATAAGGGCACTTTACTCCTAAATAATTTCATACATAAATGGAGCACTTCTTCTGGGTAATGTAGGCACTGCTATATATGCATATATCAAACTGAGGAAGTAAGGCACTTTGTTTGACCTTATATGCTACCACAGGTAATAAGTGGCTGCTTCGTTTGCCAAAAGGACTGAGTAAAAGTGAAATTGAGAAGATAGCGGCAATGTGTAAAACAAATCTGGTGTTGTTCATCTCTCATTTCCTACTAGCTGCTTGGACCATGAGGCAAAGGCAAACTATATAATAATAGGTTCTATCACTCTCCATGATTAATTAGATTTGATCATTGTAATTTGTTTACTACTTGATGTGAAAGTAAAATGAGATATCCATAAGTACTGTTTTTATTAAAGTGTGTTATTTTTATGTTTGCCTTTTTTGTATTATCGGTTGTATGGGTTACAACCAAAATCAATTACATTTGACTGACTGACAATTTGCTTGAGGGAGGCAAGAAGCCTGTAAAAAAGGCCTCCAAGGAGAAAACTACCAACATGGCTGAGGAGGCCTTTCATCTTTGGCATTTCATAGGTTATCAGGCCCTGGCATGTTACTGGTCCAGTGAGCAAGAGATTTCCGCTCAGTGTGTGCCATGATAAGGAACAGGCTAGAGTATAGAGGTGTCAGTGCTTTAGAATCGAGGCCAAAATATCGAATTTGTATCTACAAACAGGTAAGTACCAAAATATCGAGTCCAAAATATTGTTTATATGTATATACATTGTAAAAATATCGAATTTCTTAAAAATAATGTAAAATAATAATATTATTATAAATAGCTAAAATATGCTTAAAAATACTTAAATTACCTTAAAATAATTAATTTAACTTATAAACAAAAAAATATATAATCATATCTGTTAAAACATATATATATATAAACATAATATTAATAAAAAATACACAATATTATTACCGTAGGATAGCGTAGGGGTAAAAATTACTATTCCCACTCCTGGAAGTGCAACAGTAGGGAAAGCGTTGGATAGCGTATGGCCAAAAATTACTATTCCAACTCCATAGAGTGCAACAGTAGGGAAAGCGTTGGATAGCGTAGGGGTAGAAATTACTATTCCCACTCCAGTGAGTGCAACAGTAGGGAAAGCGTTGGATAGCGTAGGGGTAAAAATTACTATTCCCACTCCAGAGAGTGCAACAGTAGGGAAAGCGTTGGATAGTGTAGGGGTAAAAATTACTATTCCCACTCCAGAGAGTGCAACAGTAGGGAAGGCGTTGGATAGCGTAGGGGTAAAAATTACTATTCCGACTCCAGTGAGTGCAACAGTAGGGAAAGCGTTGGATAGCGTAAGGGTAAAAATTACAATTCCCACTCCAGAGAGTGCAACAGTAGGGAAGGCGTTGGATAGCGTAGGGGTAAAATTTACTATTCCTACTCCAGTAAGTGCAACAGCAGGGAAAGCGTTGGATAGCGTAGGGGTAAAAATTACTATTCCCACTCCAGCAAGTGCAACAGTAGGGAAAGCATTGGATAGCGTAAGGGTAAAAATTACTATTCCCACTCCAGTGAGTGCAACAGTAGGGAAAGCGTTGGATAGCGTAGGGGTAAAAATTACTATTCCCACTCCAGAGAGTGCAACAGTAGGGAAAGCGTTGGATAGCATAGGGGTATATTTTAATATCCCCACTCTCGTGAAAATAAATTAATATAAATCACATAATTTTAAATTAATCAATTAATACATTTTAATTACCAATTAAAAATTAAACAATTACCAATTAAAAATTAATTAACAATTGATTCTATATAAATACCAATTAATTAATAAACATGTTTAATTAATTATAATTAAATTACTTCCCACCCTATTCCCCTATAAACCCACAACCCGCTACTAAAAAATAAAATAATATTATTCACATAATTATCAATTAATCAATTAATAAAAATGCATTATCAATTAACAATTAATTAATTACCAATTAAAAATTAATTGACAATTTATTCAAAATAAATACCAATTAATTAACATGTTTAATTAATTATAATTAAATTACTTCCCACCCTATTCCCCTATAAACCCACAACCCGCTACTAAAAATAAAATGATATTCACATAATTATCAATTAATAAAAATTAATTATCAATTAACAATTAATTAACAATTAAAAATGTATTGACTATATATTCAAAATAAATACCAATTAATTAATTAACATATTTAATTAATTATAATTAAATTACTTCCCACCCTATTCCCCTATAAACCCACAACCCGCCACAGAATTAAATTACGCAAAAATTAAATAACATAAAATTAATTACTTACAATAAATTACAAATAAATATACACTTTTCACACATAAACTAACATATAAAACACTTTAAAAAATTCGATATTATTAAAAAGTCGATAATTTTAATCACCTATATTATTTACTACGATATTTTGACTGTCTATATTTTTTAATTCAATATTACAGTACTTACCTTCAAAACGATATTTTGGATGTCTATATTCTGTCCAGTCGATATTTTGTCCATTCTATATTTTGGACTCGATATTTAGGATACTCGATATTTTGGAATCGATATTTAGCCCATTTACCCTCTCGCACTATTGCCGCTTCAGAAATTGGGTTTATTGCAGAGTTTATTAAAAGTTTGAAACCTTCTTGACCAGGGGGACTTGACAGCATTCCTGCTGCAAGATTTTGGGATAACCCCTGATAGTTGGCCATCTTAAGCCCCTGTTTTTACTGCGTTATATCTTAAAGGGAGATCTCTGATTAAAGGGAAGGTGGCTTTATCAAAATAACTGATAAAAATGGTGATTGTGATGAATGATCCAGAAAATTATACGATTAATGAATTGCTTTATATCTCATCAAAGACTTTTGCTAAAACCCTTCTAAAATATTTTTTAAACTGGCCTATAGCCATTGGAATAATATAGAAATAACAAGGTAGTTTTACGGAAAATTATTCCACAATAGAGCACTGTAAGATTCTTTCGTCACTGGCAATGAGGTCCATGGTAATGGTTGGAAAGCTGTGCATAAATGTATTTCCTTGCTGTTTTTGACATGGTGGACTGGAACTGGCTGTGGAATAAACGTCAGGCTTATAATGTCGCCTCTTTATTATTGAGAAGCTGCCTTCAAGAAAGTGGGTCCTGGTTGACCCACCTAAATGAAAATGGCATCTTATGGGGTAGGATTCTGGCAAACAGTGGCCTGAGGTTTTTAGCTCCCCCCACCCCATCCCAGCCTCTTTCTTTCTGAGCTCCCTTGATGAGAATTTATCAAGTGGTGCTCTGTTAGGAGGCCCCACGCTAAAAGTAACAGCAGCCAAAGTGAATTCACATATAGAATGGGTTATGGAAGTCCTGGGAACTGCATTACTTCCATTTTCTGAAGAAGGAGTTATTTGGTTCAAACAATTTATTAAGTATGCTCGTTCACTACAAGGGGTCTTTACCTTCTCCTAAATGTCAGTAATAGACTGCGGCAAAACCTGAAGCAGATTGGGACCAGAATTTATCCTGCAGCCTATTACTACCTGGGAAACTATCTGGATCTGCAAGACTTGAAGGGTAGAGTCTAATGATAATCCACACCACTTCCTATGGCATAGCACTGCGAGTATGTGAGTAATCACTGCTAGTAGGGTGAAACTCTTGAGGTAAGTGACAGTTGGAATGAGAGAAAAGAGACAGCCAAAGCACCATGGTTGTGTCTGGTGTATGCTTCTAAAAGGCCTTGGGGGTCACGAAAGAGTTCTTACAGGTGAAAGTAAATATAAATGCGAGAAACAAAAAACATTTACTATAGTTTGTAATCAGTAGCAATGCAATATTGAAAGGGTATGCTGCAATGAACCCAGGCCAATGTGGAGGAAGCAAATGTCTGAAATGGTGAACTGAGGTTAAGAGCAATACTGGTAAAAAAGTGAGAGGAAGCAATGGGCAAAACTCCTTAATAAAGCTCCATAATAAAGTCAAAGTCGAGCAAAAGAACAAAAGTAAAGGACGGGTAATATGGTGTGGGATCTATAGCAAAGGTAACGGAGTCAATACAGCATGAAAAGTTGCCAGGCACCTTCCCAAGAAAAGTGAACGGCACTGCTGCCACTCATGACCTGAACCCCACACTCTTTTGAACTTCAAGGCTAGCTCTCCTGGTGGTCTAGCTAGCAATGGGTGGTCTGCCACAATCTCACAGGGGTTCTAGTGCACACCCTGTTTATTCCTGACAGCTGTAATTAATTCCACAAGTGCTGTATAGCACTGAATTATTGGCCAACGACCATAGAGTATAAGGGATTATCTAGAAAGCCTTTGCTTAAATAGACTCTTGGGTGTTCCTGGTAGTCTATGATTAAGGCAATAAGGCTAGGGATGGGCCTTTCTGCATGGAATGTGTTGGCAAAATCCTGCTCCATCTGATGTTTGCACTCATTATACAGGAGTGAGGTTGGAGAGAAGCTTTCAGTTGTTTCCTAGAACGATATGGTCAGTAGATAGACACTTTAGTATGTGAAACGCTAAATGTGGTATCAGATTCTGAATTAGGGATTAATCTCTCATAACTCGATAAACCGATCCCAATGATTAACGTCAAAAAAATACTAAATAAAGGGGTTACTGAAATTAGTAAAAGTAAGGATTAACACTATCTGACCTCTAGGGTATCTATAATGCACTTTGTCACTGGGATCAGAGAAGATGGAATATTTCACTGTTTATCTCAAATTTCTCATTAATACATGTGCAACCAAATGTTAAGAATCCGATTTGTTATTGGTTTAATTTGGAAAATAAGGGGACTCAGAGACAAAGTCGATTAAAACAATGTCGGATCTATTTGCAATACAGGCCTTCAATACAGTATCTCGCACTTAACGTTTAGATTTCCACTTTTCTTAGAGGAAAAATCATTTTACACCCAATATTCTTAAAATATCAATCATTTACTTGTTCTGATAACCTACTCTTTTTATTTCAAATTGTTAGATATGGGTGCTGCGCTTGATAGCTATATGAAGGCAATCCAGAAGAGAACATTTCTCGACTGATGTATGTTGGCTTTTCTTCTGTTTAACTCTGCACTTTCAAAAGTTATAATATATTGAAACACCTTTTAGTTTATTATCGAGCTGATATAAAGATGAGCTATGTCTCCTATAATTGCTGCTACTAATATAACCTCTAAATTGAGTGCTTTACAAAGTACTTATGTAATGATAAAACCTTTTAATGCCTCGTGCTGCTGACGAAAAGATGAAGTATGTCTGTCTTAATTGCTGCAGCTAATGACATTTCTCTATTTTAATGGTGGTATATTATCTTTTCTCGTATTCTTGTCCTATATTTTTATCATACTAGTTTAGATTTCTATAAAACTATGGGCCCGATCTATATTCTAGCAGACGTCCCATTGTTCCGCCTAAGCGACAGAGTAAGACTCTGTCTCCCTGGTGGAGGGACAGCCCGCCAGATTTATGAATGACTGCCAAGCTGGCAGCCATATATAAAGTTTTGCCAGGAAATGCCGTCATGGAGGTTCCTGTCAGGCTTTTCACAGGTTGGTGCAAGGCTCCGTCAAAATAACAGAACCTTGAACCAACCACCAAAAACAAGATTTTCTGAAAAAAGTAACGTTCCCTTCTCCATGGAATTCATCTCCCATTGCAGCAAGAGCATTATTTACATTTTACTGTCTTTCACTGCCAGGGTTTGCCTGGCAGCGACGGACAGTAAACAAATGCCTTAATGTCTACCAATCCGATTGGGCAGGCGGACATGTAGCTATTTTTCTAACTGCCCTTTCTCTGTCGGGCCATCTGACAGGCTTGTTTATGTTGGTGACAGAATAGTCACGACCGTAGCCAAACTGAAGATCCGCCCTCATTTAAATTGAGCAAGCTGACCTTCGTTGAGATGAAGAATACATCCCGCCGACTTATAAATGAGGCCCTATGTCTCAGAAATGTAAACAAGACTTAGAGTGATAAAACACAGAGTGTCCTAGTCTCAGACAAGGCATCAGGGAGCAGAAACAGCAGCCTCTGTTACTATTCAGATATAGATTCTGATGTGGAGCCTGAGTACAGTGTTATGCCACAAGTCTTTCCATCTCAGGTTAAATGCCATCTTTTGATTTTTGTCTAGAGAGGTGGCTGCATGGGAACTGTCTATAACCATGCTTCTATGAGTACTGGTTGTTGTTCTGCAGTGCTGCATTCATGCACCTTCTGTGAGGTCAAGAGTTGGATGGGAAATCGTTCAGAAAATTGTCTTTGAACATTTCAGTGAAACCTTTAGCATGTCCACATCATTGCGTTCATGCTTTCATACTAATATGTCATTCCAGATCTATTTCATGTTTTAGTCTTGAATTGAATTTCAACCAACATTGCTTCCTTGGATAAGTGTGCACTCAGCCAGACAGCAATTTCATGAACCTTTGCCTCTCTCATCAATTTTGTGCTGAAGCTACATTGCACTTGTTTAGATTTGCAGTCAGTTCAACCCTGTGTGTGTGTGTTGGAAGGACTTACTTAACATGGACTCCTCCTTTCAGCAACCGGTTCCACTATCATACACCAAACCTCCACTCCTCACAAATAACAGTAAAATGCCTTTCCACCACCCATTGTTCCCAGACAAACTACTCATTTCTATCCTTAGGAATGCCAACCCCTGCAATGCACCATCTGACTTTTTCAGTTCACAAACCATCAGACCCCGGGGATACTTTAGCCACTCTCCTAGCACTGGTGCCTACTATGAATGCTTCAAATCTACCACCATCCTATCTTCACAACAAACTCACCTTTTCAAATTCCTCGAAAGCCTTGCCTTTTGCTTTCTTGCCTCATTTGTCACCATGCATAACCTAATTTGCCCCGTTGAATTTGGCTTTTGTATCTACACTCCACTAACATTCCACTCTCTCTCATTTCTATCTGCATCACATCTGCTGACTATAATAAACAGTTGTCAGGATTCTGCCATCCTGCCACCATGCGGTGCACACGAGGGCGCTGTGGAGTCTGTTGTGTGATCAGTATGCGACAGTACACTCCTTGACACACTTTCGATCTTGCTACACTTTTCATTCTAGCCTTTGTTTCCACACTGAAGCAATATGTGTCCGGTCCATAAAGTTTAACTGACCCAAACCTATATGCTTTCCGGATGTTATTTTGCTTCAGCTCTAATCCACACTCCATTCCTAATTTCATGTTACATTTGTTTTGGGAGCAGAGCCAACAACATAACCAAGATCACATGTTTTCAGGAGTGGAACAAGACTCATCGCATTGCTGGGGACCCTGCAGTTTGTAAGATACCCATGTCAAGTTGGTGATCTGTGCATAGGATGGTATTTGAGCTTCCCAATCTATGATTAAGTAGATCCTTTTCTTGTAAGGTCAGTAAATGGCTCTTTGATCAATTGCTACTATTTTTGCCCTTGATTTTTCTTTGAGCTGTTGGAATTTCTACTGGATTCTACTGCTGGATATTCTTGATTGTAACTTTTGTTTACTCTGTTCTCACGGGGAGTTTGCTGCCTTGCTAGTCACTCAAGCAGTAATCTTTATCTTCAGTCAGGAGCTACAAGATGGCCAAGGAGGGTTTTTTACTGTTTGTGGGTTTTACCTTCTAACTAATACCCTCTTAAGGTGGCGCTTGACATCTTTCACGTATACTGTTCTGAAAGGGTGGCACAGATTTTACTGGGTGGAATATAAACCTCAGTTTCATTCTCACTCAACAGGAGTAATGTTAAGCTTCCCAATCGTCCCAAGACACTACATTAACTTGTTTCTGAGAAACAGTGTCTCGATTAGAGTCTTGAAGAGGATGAACAATTGGTGGGCAGCTAGAAGTCACACCCCGATTCTCTCCTCAGCCTGATCTGCACTGCTAAGGGCACAATTTGAATATGCGAAACTTATTGTGTGTTTCTTGCATGGCCCATTGTCGTTTTACCTATGTTAGCCCAACTGTGCATGTTGTAATCCACTTTTATTTTGCACATGTTACTAAATACCATGCTTGCTTTCGTGCCACATTGTATTTTCACACAGAATCAGCACATTTGTGCATTTTATTCTTTTCTTGGGATTTAGTCTGAACAGCCTAGGCAAGGTCAAACAACATTGCCCCTTGGTATTCTCTCTGGACAGACACTTGCACATAGACATAATAAGAAAATGCAGCTGTTGTTTTGAATACACATATCTTGTCATATAAATGAGGACAGTGGTTCTGAAAAAACAGACTCTCAGAGCGAAGATCCTGAGACAAGAGTGCTGCGTCAGATGAGCTATAGACACCCACATATATATGCCAAGGTACCAGGTCTGCCACTAAACTCAGAGATCTATAATTTATAACCACTTAGCTTCAGTGGTACGGGAGGGTTTAGGCAGATCTGTCAGACAACATGAAAGGACTCTTTATTGTATACTATTTATTAACCATGCTGAGGACATTATTGACATGTATCTGTTTTCTAATTGGGTGCAATTATTGCATTTTAGAGCACGATAGTTTAAATAAACATTGTAAACTTCCTGTGTGTCTCTTTTTTATCTTATTGTGGACAAGCATGAGTGAAAGAGCGAAAGGATGTGTCCTGTTACCACGATCCCCGAGAGTGTTATGTTCTGGGGTGCCAAATCACTTGTCTCTCTGGGAAGGTTAGGAGGGCAAGTGAGGCACTACAGATAGTTGGACTCTGGCTCACAGATACTGATGTGGTATTGTGACTCAGTCCCCTACAAACTGATGTTCTATGGTCCCAAGAATAGTTCTGTTCCTAAGCGGAATCCCTGCATCATGGCTCTGCCAATGTTTGGTCAGGTGCTTATTTGCAGGAAACAGAAAAAGTAAAAAAAAGAAGAAATGAGAAGTACCTTGAGAACGATTGTAAATCTAATGGCTATTAAACTATCAGATGCAGTACAAAAGGGGGTGGTGATGGACGGAGCATCTGAACCAATCAAACACTCACACCCAGTCAAAAGATCTGGGTTTAATCCATCACCATTCTTTAGCCTACTCTGCCACCCCAGTTCAGACATGGCTATATGCAAATCAGTCTGACCCTGTGCCTCATGGGAACAGTCCAGCCCGAACTGCCAAGCCATGCCTTCCCTGGACCGGAAACAAGCTTCCGAGGACCGGTTTCTGGCATTACAGCCTTCTTCAGCCCGGCTTGCTTGAATCCAGTGGCAAAGTGAGCAAGGTACTCACGTCTGAGCACACCCTGCCATACTTATGGCGGCCAAAAGCGGTACAAAAGGGGGTGGTGATGGACGGAGCATCTGAACCAATCAAACACTCACACCCAGTCAAAAGATCTGGGTTTAATCCATCACCGTTCTTTAGCCCACTCTGCCACCCCAGTTCAGACATGGCTATAGGTTTCTGGCATTACAGCCTTCTTCAGCCCGGCTTGCTTGAATCCAGTGGCCATGTGAGCAAGGGACTCACGTCTGAGCATACCCTGCCACACAGAGGCACAGGGTCAGACTGATTTGCATATGGCCATGTCTGAAATGGGGTGGCTGAGTGGGCTAAAGAATGGTGATGGATTAAACCCAGATCAGTTGACTGTGGGTGAGTTTTTGATTTGCTCAAACGCTCCGTCCATCATCCCCTTTTGTATCGCTTTGTTCGCCCTAAGTGTGGCAGGGTATGCTCAGACGTGAGTCCCTTGCTCACTTGGCCACTGGATTCAAGATAGCCTGGCTGAGGAGGATTATGAATCCGAAACCGGTCCCAGGATGCTTGTTTCCGGTCCATGGAAGACATGGCTTGGCAGTTCGGGCTGGACTGTTCCCATGAGGCACAGGGTCAGACTGATTTGCATATGGCCATGTCTGAAATGGGGTGGCTGAGTGGGCTGAAGAATGGTGATGGATTAAACCCAGATCAGTTGACTTGGGGTGAGTGTTTGATTTGCTCAAACGCTCCGTCCATCATCCCCTTTTGTATCGCATTAAACTATCAGAAGCAGAAGAAAACACTATCCTAAGATCTGGAGGTTTGTCCACTTGAATCTATGAGCTGGAGAATGTGGTGTTAGGAACTTCATGTGAGGAAGTCATAAGAGAGGATTTAGGTTTGGATGTTTATGGAGATGCACTGGTTAAGTTTAAACCTAAATCCAAGCAGGGAGGTGGAATAGATATATAACCAGAACTGGTATTAGAAGAAATAAAGATTTTGTACATCAATAGATGCAAAAAGAGACACAGTATTTCAAGTACACAAAGAGAGATTAACACCGTCATTAAGAAATTAAAAACCAGAATGGATTGTGTTGTAAAAAGCCTGACAACGGTGGGATCCTTATGCTGTGGCATTTAGAGATGTATAAAGCTGAGGGTTACAGGCAATTAAATGAGGAGACCTGCAATGAACACATTTCCAGGCAGGAGTTTAATCACGTTAAAAGAGCGTATTATGAGGAACTATTGGAGTGGCAGAATGGCGGGTTGCTGACTTTTGGTGAGTAGAGTGTGTACGGAGGTGCGTTATTTATAAAAAATTGAAGGTGGTAGATACATTGGAAATAAAAGTTATATCTATAACTTTAGAATGTCTAATGTTTGTGTAGTGTATGCTTCATTTGTGTAGGCAAAAAGTAGCATAACTAAGCTTTAACAGTAGGCTTTTTTCTTTAAATGTCAAAGTTTAAAAAAATATTTTAATAAAAATGTGTTTCAAATCGTAGAGTTCCGAGTTTTGTTATTTAGAGTGTTGTACAGTACAGTGGAGGAGAGTGTAGTACAGTGTAGTGTCAGAGAATGTAGCGTCATAGAGTGCAGCAGCATAAAGTGAAGTAAAGTGTCATAGAGTGGAATGGTGTCTTGTATAGTAGAGCGGCTTGGAGTGCATTAGAGTGGAGTGGTGTAGCGTGCAGTCGAGTAAAGTGTTATAAATTGGAGAGGTGTGTTGTACAGTACAGTGGAGTGTTGCCTGATCGAGAGGAGTACAGAGTTGTAAATTGCAGTGTACATGGATGAAGTAGAGTACAATGTCGTAGAGTCTCTTAGAGTGTAGTAGATTTTCGTAGAGGGGAGTTGCAAAGAGCGGAAGAGAGTGTGGTAGAGTGGAGCTTTGTAGATAAGAGTATCAAACAGTGCCATAGAGTTGGGTAAATATTGTATAGTGGAGTGAAATGTAGTAAATTTTAGTTGCATATGATAGAGTGGATTAAAGTGTCCTAGAGTGTAGTTTTATGTTGTAGAGAATAGTGGAGCAGAGTGGCCTGATACAGCATAAAGTGTCACAGAGTGGAGTGGTGTGGCATAGAGTGGAGTGAACTGCCGAGTAGCACAGTTTTGGAAAGTGCCGTACAGTGCAGTAGAGTCTACAGACTGTTTGGATAGTAGTGTTCCCGAAGGAAACGTCCGCACTAATCTTTAAAGTACATGTATGTATATTCAAATAGTACACAAAAAATATCCAAAAAACATTCAAAGCAATGAGTATCTTTTGGGTGCTAAAGAAATTCAAGGCACCTACTACCCAAAGGTGCTATAGGCAGACATAGGATGTGCATGCCAATGAAACTTTGTAAGAGAAATTCTAATTACAGCACTCCAAACAAATGTATATATGACAGTTATAGGCTCTGGTGTCTGGCCCGTCAGCACCAAAAACAGTTTAAGGCTGACTCTAAACAATAAACAAGTATCAAAGAACACGGATCACAGTGTATGAGAAGGGGTCCAAGGTTCTCAAAACACATTCAATTGAAGTCCGAGTCAATTATCTTCAATATATTCTTTATTCAAATTTCATAAAAAGTTCTCCCAGCACGTAAATCGCCAACACATGTTTCGTCTCACACTGAGACTTCATCAAGGCATGGAAAATGTCAGAATGTCATATTGATGTGTTAGAGTTAAGAGGCACACTGCAGACATCAAGTGATGGAGCACCATCTAGTTAAAACAGCGAAACTTGTAGCTGCAGTGCGTGGTAACACAAATACTTGTTTTTAGGAAATTTCGAGGTACAGCAACATCAATCCTTATTCAAAGATGTAACTCAAGGGGGTAAACAAAGCGGGCTCTCACAATTAAAGTCCTTAGTAGAGAAATAAATACGGTCGGTAGACAATCATCAAACCCGTACTTAAGTAGTGGTTGGGTTAGCAACCATGATAAGTTGCAATCTGGAGAAAAACCAAAGCTGTGTATAAATCGGGGACACCAGAGCCTATAACTGTCATATATACATTTGTTTGGAGTGCTGTAATTAGAATTTCTCTTACAAAGTGCAGTAGAGTCTAGTGGTACAGAGTGGATTAGTGTTGTACAGAGGAGTAGAGTATAGTGTGGTACAGTGTGGTAAAGAGGAGTGGTATTGAGTGTCATAGAGTTGATTGTCATAGTATTGGAGTACAGTGGAGTTGTTTGTGGTAGCATTGAGTGCAATAAAGTGGGGTGGAGCAGCATAGAAGGAGTTGCATATAGCGCTGTTAAGTTAAGGAGAGTGTTGTATAATGGCATACAGTAAACTAGAGTGATGCACACATGCACAGAGTGAAGTGACCTGTTTTACAGTGGAGTGCTATAGAGTGGGGTATTGTGTGGTAGAGCAGTGGGGCGTAGATTGTTGTTCAGTGGAGTAAAGTGTTGTAGAGTGGAGTAGATTGGAGTGGCATGGAGTGACATACACTGGAATAGCCTAGAGTGGAGTACAAAGTAGTGGCAAAGAGTGGAATAGCATAGTTTTGAGTAACAATTGTGTGCAACAGCAGCTAAATCAACACAGTAACAACTTCCACCTACTCGATGACTTCCAATCCGGATTTAGACCTGGGCAGAGCATTGAACCCACCATGCTCCACATTGTTGATTATGCCCTCAAAGCCCTTGACCAAAGCAAACATGTCTCCTAATCCTCCTAGATCTATCTTTGGCCTTCTACACGGTCAACCATGAAAAACTACTTGAACGCCTCAAACTCAGGATGGGATTGGATGGCACTGTCCTAGAATGGTTTAGGTCCTTCCTTCTAAACCGATCACAGCGATTCCTAATCAACTGAAACCTATCTGCACCCTCACTGGTCATGGTTGGAGTCCCTCAAGGTTCAACCCTGTCTCCCACCCTCTTCAACCTTTACTTAGAACCGCTTTCCGAAGTGCTTCGCACTGGAAATGTCTCCTTCCATATGTATGCTGATGACACTCAGATCTACATCAAAACCTCATCTCTCGAAGAGATTCTCTCCCTGAACGAAGCCCTGAAACTCACTGTCCAATGGCTCGCCTCCAATCATCTCAAACTCAACGCTAAGAAAACTGAATTTCTCCTAATTTCCCCTCCTAACACCATCCACGAGATCCAAACATGCTTTAACGCTATCACAGCCCTAAATTGCCCACCAACCATCATGGACTCGGTCAAAACCCTGGGAATTACCTTTGACAGCAATCTGAACATGTGGGACCACGTCAATTCGATGGCCAAAGCAGCCAGATTCCACCTGGGCTACCTTAGGAAACTGAAACCATTCCTTGATGCTCCTGACTTGAAAATGGCTGTCCAAGCACTCGTCATCTCTAGACTAGAATATGGCTGCTCCACCCTCTCAGGTTTACCCACGATCTGCCTGGCACCTTTAAAAGCCTGCCTCAATGCGGTAGCCAGACTACTTACCGGCATAAGGAAATTTAACCACATTTCCCCACACCAGAAAGCACTGAACTGGTTTCCCTTTGAGGCAAGAATACAGCTTAAGCTAGCATGCATCACACACAAGGCTTTATACTGAAACTCCTCTGCCTATATTGCACGGAAAATTGTGATTTCCGGAGGACTTAGAAACTCCCGGGCTGCCAGAGACCTCCTACCTGCACACTTTCGGAAAAAAAACGGATAATCGGGCTTTCTCTGGAGCCGCTCCAAGAATATGGAACTCTCTCCCACCTGACATCAGAAAAATCCCTTCTCTGGCCTGCTTCAAAAAGGACGCCAAGACGTTCCTTATGAGCAAATTCCTCATTTAAACTTGCCCTCTACCACCACTATGCCCTGGATCCACACTGTCTATTGCCTACCCTCAGATTTCCTAGTCACCTCACCCAGAAACCTGGGATCTTGTCTTGAGTAATGGTAAATGTAATCTGTAAATACGTATCTCATCTTGAGTAACTGTATCTGTAATTGTAAATACGTGTCTTTCGATCTCCTATGTATCCTATATCCTGCCCCCTACTATTTTTTTTTTCTTTTACTTGGTGACTATGACCTTTGTACAATGCTATGTTGCCTGTATTATCAAAAAAGCGAGCAACCCAATATACCCTTGAGGGTTCGGGCAAGAGATATGAGAGGGTAAAGGTACCTTCAAGGGATTTTGTTTGTGTTATTTATAGCTTAAAGCGAACCGTGCTGATTTATGACCCAAATTAGTATAGGTCAGTCGTGCAAATATGCAACACTGATTATTCATTCAATTTATAATAGTCACAGTAGGTGATCAAAGCATAAAGAACAAATATAAAACGGGTGTATATGGAATATTTGTATTTAATACTTTTCAAAAAATTAAAAAGGGTACAGAATCAATATCAACAATGTTGCAAGAAGTACATATTAAAAGAATAAATCAAACACTTCTTTGGAACAATTGTCTAATCTTTTCTTCCTTGTTACAATTGGTGTACTAGATTTAAACAAAGAAAAAGCGTGGGTCGACGTTTCGGTCTCTATAAATTGATTGATGAGACCATCTTCAGGACAAAGGGATATTTCTGAAGACCCTAAAAATTATATAGAGTTTTCATTATTATCATATTCTATATATTGTCTGTCAAATAAAAACTTTACATTATATACATATAACACCCGAAATATGTTCACCGTGAACAGATATTTTATCAAAATCCGTGTTTTTTATGGCTAAAGATAGTCTTGGCCTATTTTTGAACATATGTCATCCAATATGAGTTACATGTGGTCAGAAAAAGCTCAAATTTTATACATACATTCAAAGTGTCATTTCTTATTCATTATGTACAGAATCCATTTAGTATATACAATTAATTAAAATCGGTTACACATCTCTATTGATTCTCAGCGATAAATGCACTAAGTGGCGAACAAGTTAAATTTTCAGTATTTCGTGACAGAGCCTAGTGCACCTCCTTGCATAAAAGTGGAAAAATCTTTTTTATATATCTATATATACCTTAGGTGCAGTGTGACGCGTATCCTGTGTACTGAAGGCTATTATCTTCGCCGATGTTTCACACGGGACAGGTTTCTGCAATATATACATATATAGACACTCTATTGTCACAGGGCATTGTCATAACGAGAGCAAAAATATTAGAGGTGCGTACGTGTTCATGCTACAGCTCGTGGACATGGATTAAAGAGTCACAGCTTTGTGCATAATTGCAGCATACATGTCGACTTAGTAAAAATTTATCAGAACGATGTCTTGCAGGATATGATCATGTGGCGTTGCAATATGTCCACTACAAAACACCAGATTAACCCGCAGTATATTTATTTAACTCGGACCTCACAAAGTTATAATGCCAGACCCTCGAACTTCACTGGCTTGAGTCAAACATCATTCCTGGTTATTTTAGCTGTGCTAAGCTCATTGCTACTGTATTGTTAACCATGCATGCGGCACATGTTAACTAAGGCTATTGCATGCACAAGTGAATTAGATCAGCCCTATTTAGTTAGCCGAGGTGTATGAAGCATAAACATATGCAAATATATATTAACGTAAACTGAAAGCACTAAATGAATACCTGAGATTGAAAAAATCTTCAATCAGAAACGTAACAGCTTATCGTATTTGTCAGCACTGTCAGTATCGGTAGGTCACCTAGATGAGAAACCATGCCGTGTGTGAGGATGTTTATTATGTCTATGATATGTAACGATCTTATTCATAACTGTAAATCCCTATTCTACATTCAAAAAGGTCACATTATTTATCGTTCAGACCATACTCTACGTTCAAAAAAGGTCAAATTGGGGCGTGGCCAAGATGGCGGCGTAGTCGGACGCGAGTCTCGTGAGCTCCCCGGCCCGTCGCCCCTGTACTTGCCGTTCCACACAGTGTCCCCCCCCAAACAAGGGCCACTTTTAGCGGCGGAGCGGTCCCGGGAGCCTTGGGGACCCAGCAGAGGCACCCGGAGCGCACCCGACAGCGAGTACGGAGCGCGGCTCGCTGGCCGCGATCTCAAGGCGGCCGCCGGGGGCTTGCGTAGGAAGGAGCCCACGTCGAGATCGGGTCGCCCGGCCTGGATTGGCGCCGAGGAGGTGCCCGGGGGAGCCAGAAATTGAGGGGGCTCGCTGGAAAGGCGGGAGCGAGGCTGCGGCGGACTGAGGACGGCGAATCTGCCCCCCCCTCCGACTGGGGTGCCCTGGAGGAGCCGAACCTCCTGGCAGCCCGTCGGGTGTATCGTGGGCCCAGGCCCCGGCTGACGAGGGCCCTGGACTCCCTGATCTGCGTGGGCCAGGGGCGACAGGTCGGGCCCCCACCGCGAGCCCAGGAAATTCACGGTCCGGACACGACTGAAGGCTTGCTCGCTGCCGCGCTCACAGGTTCCAAAGCACAGAACCCGCATTGGGCGCGCACTGGGGCCCGAATCACTATGGCGAGCCAACGCAGGACTGGAAACTGCACACTCCCAGAGATGCTGACGAAGGGCCAAACGAAGTCCGAAAAGGGGCCACCGTCACCAGAGACTGCGAAACAACAGCCTAGACCCTCCGAGTCGGACGTCCCGATCACTAAGTCCTTCCTGGAAGCTCTCTTCAACTCGCTCAGGGACGATTTTAAGAAGCTCCAACAGGAAGTGGCGGGAGAAGTCAAGGAGATCAGACGGGAGGTGGATGGCCTAGGAGAACGCGTGGCGGCGATTGAGGAGGCGGACCAAAGCGGAAGCGAGGAGGTAGAACAACTGCAACAGGAGGTCATCTGTTTGAAGGATCAGCAACTAGACCTCCAAGCTCACGCGGAGGACTTGGAAAACCGGTCCCGCCGGAACAACATCCGGGTCCGTGGGGTGCCATCGAAAGAAGAGGGAACTGATATCACCGGCTATTTACAAGCTCTCTTTCGCGATATCCTGGGGGAGCCCTCGGACTTTGACGTGCGGATTGACAGAGCGCACCGTGTGGGTCTTCCCAGACGCGCACCAGCTCCCCCGCCGGACATCTTAGCCTTTTTGCCAGATTAACCTCTCAAGGAACGAATCCTCAAGGAAGCAAGACAGAAACAACCCCTGTGATTTCGCAACTGCCCGATAGCCCTATATCAGGATCTATCGAACATCACCCTCCAGAAGAGGAAATCTTTCAGGGTGGCTACGGACTTCTTCCGCAAGGAAGGAATATCATATTCCTGGGGCCACCCTTTTAGGTTGATTTTCAAATGGAAAGGGGAGCTGCGACAGTTGCGATCACTGCAAGACACGTGTGCACTTTTGGAGATTGAACAACCGGAAGTCCAACCACCTACACGACGACCACAAGAGCATGCCTCAGGAGGATGGCACACTGTCTGGCGGAGGCGAGCACCCACATGTCAATCAAAACCTGAGGCCCACATCATCTCGCAGGAAAGGGCCACTGCCATCCAAGAGGTGGCCAAAGAAACGGCAGCCTTTGAATGAGCACCATCGGGGGGGACCACTCAAATCATTCACATTGCATGTGCGGGGGGGCGGGCGGGGGGCCACGACGGCCGTCACTTGGATCCGTTCCACACGGTAGAGACACCACGGCCCTGCGATGGTATGGCAGGTCCGGGACATTTACAATTCACTGTTGGGGTGTTGGGGACGGGGGGGTTGCTGTTTGAGGGCTTTCAGGACGGGTTGGGGGACGAGATGGGACGGGGAGGGAGGTCTCCAGGTGAATGCAGTGGAACACCAAGTTGGGGTTCAGGGTGTAGGGAGGGGGATCGGGGGGGGGCTCTGGTGGGTTCGGTTCAAACAGGCGGCAGGTACTGAAGCGCGGGATGGGTATGGACCTCGCTACAGAGGGTTGGGACGCACATCCACTCATGGCTGACGAGATCATCCAAGTTCTTACTCTAAATGTCAAGGGGCTTAACAACCCAATCAAGAGACGGGCAGTCGTTTCCTATTTAGAACACTCAGGGGCGGCTATATGCCTACTCCAAGAGACGCATTTGCTGGCCATGGATAGGCACCGCATGAAGTCTAGGGCTTTCCCGACTCAATTCTACTCCTCCACCACAGAGAAGAAAGCGGGGGTGGCCCTTTTGTTCTCCAAACACTTTAATGGGCGAGTGGGGGATAAATTGGCGGAAATCAAAGGCAGGCTCCTGGTCTACACTGTCCGGGTCGGAAACTTGTCGATCACTGTGGGGTCCATCTACGCTCCCAACACTAAACAGGAGGCCTTCCTTAAGGTGGCACTGTCAGAGGTTCTGGGCACGGAGGTGAGGCACGTTATTGTTGGCGGGGACTTAAACCTGGTCATGGACAATGAGAGAGATAGGTCGGGCAGGAGGTTCGGAGACTCAGGGGCACTCTCTTCTGAAGGGAAACACTGGCTCACCACTAGGGGGTTCCTGGACACATGGCGGGTGGTACATCAAACATCTCCGGGGTACACTTTTTACTCACACGTGCATCGCACTTACGCCAGAATAGATCACTTTCTGAGCTCCACAGATATAGCCCCCCTGGTTCGAGACATGGATGTCACCCCTGCAGCTCTCTCGTACCATGACGCGGTGGTGCTTCACCTGGAGGTCCCGCAAATACAGCCCAATAGGGGTAAATGGTGCCTTAGAGAGAACTTGATTCTCGCACGGGGTCACACAACAGCTTTCCCAAAGCATCAAGGATTATATACGCCAAAACGATACAGGTGAGGTGGCTATACTGGCGGTTTGGGGGGGCGCTTAAAGCGGTCGTCAGAGGGGAACTTATTGCGATCTCGGTGGCGGATAATAGAGAGCGGAAGGAGCGCCGACAAGAGTTAACGGAACAAGTGCTGGAGCTTGAAAGAGTTCACAACCGGACGGGGGCCCCCAGAATCTGGCGCAAGTTGAAGGCAGCCAGAGTGCAACTGGCGAGTCTCGACTTGGATCGGGTGGAATACGCGGCATTGCGCGTCCGGCACACTTATTATGTGGGGGGGGATAAAACCGGCCGCCTCTTGGCTAGTAAACTGAAGGCTAAGATCGTCCGCTCTAAGATCCAGGTCATCCGAGGACAGCAGGGAGCTCCGCGAAGACCACCACATAGCAGAAGCGTTCCGAGCATTTTATGCCCAGCTCTACGCGGCTGATCCTGCCCTCGATGTGGAAGCAGGGATGACCTACCTGGCTGAAGCAAATGTAACGGCCCTTAACGAGGCGAACGCCCGGGCGTTGGATGCCCCCATTCGTCTGGACGAAGTCATTTCCGCGATAGCGCGGCTTAAACCGCTCAAGGCGCCGGGCCCAGACGGCTTTTAAGCGGGCTTTTATAGAACATTCTGCCCCCTATTGGCCCCAATACTTACGAAATTATTCAATTCCTTTCAGGGCCCGGGCTCGATCCCACAGGAGATTCTCGAAGCTGACATTATCGTCCTGCCGAAACCGGGCAAGGACGCGTCCCTCTGTGCGGCATACAGACCGATCTCACTCCTCAAACTCGACGTGAAGGTATTTACGAGCATTCTGGCCGCGAGACTAGTCCCATGTCTCCCAGGTATCATTGAGCCGGACCAGGCGGGCTTCATCCCTTCCCGCCAATGTGCGGATAATACCAAATGCCTGATGCATGTAATTGATAAGGCACATTTTAACGCCACGGACGCAGCCCTATTATCCGTCGACGCCGAAAAAGCGTTCGACAGGGTGGACTGGACGCATCTAGACAGGACGTTGGCGAGATTTGGCATGGGTGGCCAGCTGCTATGCGTCACCCCGGGCGACGATCAAAGTAAACGGGATAAGTTCCAAACCATTTAACATTCGGCGCGGCACAAAGCAGGGATGCCCGCTCTCTCCGCTGTTGTTCGCCCTCTACAGTGAGCCATTCGCCCAACACGTATGGGACAACCGAGGCATCACGGGCGTCACGTTTGGGGGCGAAGAGCAAACGATCAGCCTTTACGCGGATGACATTCTTGTCGCCGTAGACAGCCCCAGGTCTTCGATACCGGCATTTTTGGAGGAAATGGAGCGGTTTGGCAGGGTGTCTGGCTTTAAAATGAACGTCGGGAAGTCGGTGGTTCTACCTTTAGGGAGCAACGCTCATCAGGCCCGCAGCGGTTCGCTCGCCATGGGAGGGTTGGCCACACAAATGGCGCTGCCGTACCTGGGGATTGACTTGACGCCCATGACGTCCCAGACGGTAGAGCTCAACTACTCTAAACTCCTAACACGCATTCAAGGGGACATTCAGAGATGGAGACAGATGCCACTCTCCTGGCTCGGACGGGTGGCCGCAGTAAAAATGTCCATACTACCTAAGGTGCTCTATCTCTTCCAGACCATCCCGGTCACCCCCCCCCCCATCGGCATGCTTAAAAAGCTGCAGGACACCATACAGCACTACATCTGAGCTGGTAAACGACCTCGGTTGAGGCGCGACCTCGCCACGCGTGTACCGGCAGAGGGAGGGCTCGGCGTGCCTGATATGAGGCGTTACTTTCAGGCAACACAACTGCGCTTCCTCTTGGAATGGTCCCGGCCCACCTCCGAGAAACGTTGGTTATTCCAAGATAGAGCTATGGCAGGTATGCCACTTGGGAAGGTCCCCTTTCTGGCGCGTCCAGATAGACCGGCCTACATCAAAAGTCACCCATCACCAGAACACGCCTCCAGGTGTGGGATGCAGTGGCGGTCTCGAGGGGCCTCACGTCCTTTCCATCACCGATGACACCCCTGCTGGATAACCCGGCGTTCCCGCCGGGGACAGCCCCAGGCTCCTTTCCACAATGGCGGCAGACGGAGTGTGACTCGGCTGGGCACCTATTTGATCTGCAGGGCTTCATGCCTTTAGACGTAATAAAAGAAAAGTACGGTATCGACAAGCCTCACACCTACCAATATTTTCAACTAAGACACTGGCTCACACATAAATACACCATTCCTCATGTGGGCCGCCTACTTACGCCGTACGAAAAATGGCTCCTCTCCAAGTCCTCAGACAAACGGGCGATCACTGAACTATACAAGCTCCTGACCCCCCCCCCCGCCCATGTCTAAATCTGCGGGGCAGAAACGGTGGGAACGTGAACTGGGGCGCATGCTCTCTGATAAGGAATGGCAGGACATCTACTATAGGGCACACCACACGGCCCGAAACATGGCCAGCCACGAATCAGCGGTCAAGGTTGCTTATTACTGGCACCTGACGCCAGAGAGACTCCACCAGGGTAACCCTAGAAGAGATTCCACATGTTGGAGGGGATGCGGGCACGCGGGGACCATGCTTCATCTAATATGGGAATGCACGGAGGTACAGGAATACTGGGAGGCGGTGCTCCGAGACATAGACCAGTACTTCGAGACGGAGATCCCCCGCTTCCCTGCCTATACGATCCTGGGCCTCCCTAACAAACTCACATTCCCGCTCAAATCCATGAGGGGGAAGCAGATGGGACTGGCGATGGGGCAGCGACTCAACACATCCTCTCACTATGGGGCACCAATAGGAAACCCACACACACAGGCTGGCTCCATCGGCTATGGTACATAATGGGGATGGAAAGGATTCAAGCCTCCCTCACGCAAACGTCAGACACCTTTAGAGAAACATGGTTGCCGCTGCTCTCTTTGCTAACCCAAGAATTCAATGAGCTCACTTGCCCAAAATATCTAAAAGTCCTTAGACTAGCGGATGAGTTCCACAAGGCTCCAGGGGATGAGCGAGAAACTGTGTGACTCAGATCCCATGGTCTACTCCGTGGCTACTCAGCGGACACAACCAGAGAGGGAGGGGGGTTTTGGGGGGGGGACTATCAGGCGTTGGGGGTGGTTGGGGTTAGGTTGGGCTCTGGGGGGGGTTGGACATGGGAGTTTCCTTTTGCACCATCTTGACGGGTATCACCAGCATTCATGGACACACGGCACCCGTTCCCGGGAACCAGGACTATACTGCGGGAGCCAAGAAGGGGATAGATTTGTGCTTCCTATGCTGTGTTTGTCTATTTGTTACCGTGTTTTGTCTTCACAAAATAAAAACAAATTTGATCCCAAAAAAAAAAGGTCAAATTATTTATCGATCAGACCATAAACCTTGTTAAAAAGTTAAGGAGTGGACATGTGTTACATAACTTTGCCGTTCAAACCATAAACCTTGTTAATACGCTGAGAAACGGACATCTGTTGATCAACGCAAACATACCGCACAAGTTCACTGACAGTGATATATACCTGTTGTATTATGCGCATCAACTCTTCAGCAATTTTAAGAAGAAGGCCAATAAATGTGCCTATGTGCCTATGTGAAAAGAATAAACACTGTTATAGTGTTATATCGATAATATCCGCAGTCTAGAAAGTAGAGATCAAGGGGTTCTTAACATGCAGTATTTATGTATAAAATTTGAGCTTTTTCTGACCACATTTTGATAAAATATCTGTTCAAGGTGAACAGATTTCGGGTGTTATATGTATATAATGTAAAGATTTTATTTGACAGACAAGATATAGAATATGATAATAATGAAAACTCTATATCATTATTAGGGTCTTCAGAAATATCCCTTTGTCCTGAAGATGGTCTCATCAATCAATTTATAGAGACCGAAACGTCGACCCACGCTTTTTCTTTGTTTAAATCTAGTACACCAATTGTAATAAGGAAGAAAAGCGTAGACAATTGCTCCAAAGAAGTGTTTGATTTATTCTTTTAATATGTACTTCTTGCAACATTGTTGATATTGATTCTGTACCCTTTTTAATTTTTTGAAAAGTATTAAATACAAATATTCCATATACACCCGTTTTAGATTTGTTCTGTATGCTTTCATCACCTACTGTGACTATTATAAATTGAATGATTAATCAGTGTTGCATATTTGCACGACCGAACTATAATAATTTGAGTCATAAATCAACATGGTTCGCTTTAAGCTATACATAACACAAACAAAATCCCTTGAAGGTACCCTTTACCCTCTCCTATCTCTTGTCCGAACCCTCAAGGGTATATTGGGTTGCTCGCTTTTTTGATATCACTCAAGCACAGACGGTAGTCTGGTGTGAGCCACCGTCAAAAGTGTTTTTTTTTTTGTAATTATAGTGTGTCTACATGTCTGAGGCAGAGACATTGTCGTACTCAGAGGAATATATACTTAAAATTGCTGGAGGCCCTTCTCTTCTCGGCAACAAAATTCCAATAGCATAACCAGCTTGTGAAACAGACTTAAACCAATTGGAAAGGCTAAAAAAGAAGCTTGTGCGAACAGAACTACACGCCAAGTTTCTTACTGACTGTTTAAATGCACACATAATACCAACTGGTTTGCAAATACGTAACATTCCCATTATCTTTACAGACGACGAAAAATTTAAAATTGGTTTCAGTTTTCGGCCAACAGGTGCTCCCGTACCTGGATGGTGCTCAGTATTGAAACAGCTTTCAAGCAGATTTAAATATTGACTAAAGAACTTGAAGCATTGGAGAAAAAAATCATAGGAGACTCCAATATTACCAATAGCAAATTCCTTTTAGAGAAAGTGCAACAAACAATAAAAGAATTTGAAGAGTTTAATTTACATTAAAAAAACGAAAAGTTGCAGAACGACATTAGACAATATAATAAGGAAGGAACATACCCTTATTTAAATAAAGACTTCTATGCTCCACAAAATCCTAACCCACAGTCACGAAAGAGAATTAATTTTTCTGACACAAATTCAGAGTCTGGTAGTGACAAATCAGTCGATACTAATTATCGACAATACGATCAGCAGCCTTCCACCTCACGCCAGACTTTTTTAGGGCAGGACCGCAGGGGCAACAGCCAGCCCTGCAGACCATAACCCCAGAGGAGAGGATGGAATCGGAATCAATACACCCCGGGATTCCGCAAAACTCGCAACCAATATTACGAGTGGTAATACCTGATCAAACTAGTCCCATCTTCAATATCTCTAATCATGTTCTTTCAGAACATGAAATAGAAGTGTTATCAGCGGGCCTTAGTTTTGTTCCAACATATAGAAATGAATTATTTCAAACAAAACTTGAACTATACAAATTCATTCGAACTGTAAGATTGAAGAACTTCTTTGCTGATAATATCCCTTGTAACAACATGGGTATTACAGGATTACGCAGTCCCTCGACTTTCTACCCCACAAATTACATGGTCAGAAAAGAAGTAATTGCATTTGAAAATGCCACCCTAATAGAGATTGAGAACCTTTTCAAAAAGAGGATGCAATACAAGTCCAATTTTCCTCAAGCACAACAAAAGGCTTTACTCAATCTCCAATCTCTAGAGGATACCGTGATAAAGCCTGCTGACAAAGGGGGAGGTATTGTCCTTTGGGAACGCGATAAATATAACAAAGAAATGCTGAAACAACTGACAGTTGCGACCAACAATAGGGAGCTATCTACAAATCCCACACCCAGACTAACAAAAGAAATCAGTGCACTCAGTAAGCTAGGCTTCGATGGTGGATGGTTGAATGAGAAAGAGGCGGCCTTCCTGATGAATAAGACGCCAACGGTGCCCGCTATTTATTTATTACCAAAGGTCCATAAAGATCTGGCCAATCCTCCAGGACGGCCGATAGTTTCTGGCTGTAATTCAATCCTAAAACCATTGGCGCAATATTCAGACCATTTCATTCGACCCTTTGCCATCGAGCAACCATCCTATATAAGAGACACACTGGCAGTCATTAATGCTATTGAAAAGTTTGATTTTGACCCAGCTAATGAAATACTCGTATCCATGGACATAGAAAGTCTATATACGAATATACCGCAGCAGGAAGTGTTGACAATTCTTACAAATCTGCTTGAAAGTCGACCAAGACCTCACGAAGTCCCCACAGAATTTATAACTGAATGTGTACGTATTTCTCTGTGTGAAAACTTTTTCCTCTTTGAAAATAAATTTTATCAGCAACTCAAAGGTGTTGCTATGGGTGCTATCTATGCCCCGGATATTGCCAATATTTATGTATCCAACTTCGAAAGCCAGCACATCTTCAAAATATCCAACCCTTTCTCGAACAACATCCGGAAATGGTTGTGATATATAGATGATGTGCTTGTGGTCAGGCATGGCACACAGATTGAACTACAGGAATTTCATGTGTGGCTCAACACTAGAAGTCAACATCTGAAGTTCACTCTGGAACATGACAACAACGAGATGAATTTTTTAGACATCACTATTAAGAATGATGTATCTAATCATCTCTACACAACTCTTTACACCAAGCCTACTTCCAGAAATACTTTACTCAATTATCAAAGTCACCATCCTCAAGCCCTCAAGGATGGGCTACCCTTCGGTCAATATCTGCGTTTACGCAGAAATTGTACTCCTAAGACCGACTATTTCTGTGAAGCCAAAAAATTGAAAGAGAAACTAAAGGCGAGAGGATATCCGGCTAAGCTTTTTAAAAAATCTATGAAAAGAGCATGGTACAACAATCGAGATGCTCTTTTGATGATCAAAGACCGCCCTAAGAAAGATAACCTGATTTGTGTGTCTACATTTGGGACACACACAAATGCAATAGACACAATTCTACTCAGACAATGGAATCTTTTAGCATCTATTCCAGAGTTTGTACAAAAACGCTTGTTTGCATTCAGAAGAGGCACTAACTTGCAGGACCGTCTTGTCCATGCCTATGACAGTAAGAATGAAGAGAACATAGTTGACAACATGAGACAATTAGCTCCGATGAAAGGTCACTTTAAATGTAGTAATTGTCAAGCGTGTCTAACCACAGAAACAGTAAAGATCTGCAAAATCAATGACGCTAATATAATCTTAAAGTCATTCTCTAATTGCAACACCACAAATGTGGTTTACTGCATAAGATGCCCATGCAATTTGCACTACATTGGCAAAACAATCCAGCCTGTGAAAAAGCGGATTTTACAACACCAGTCACGCATAAGATGCAAAAAAGAAAATGCCCCCCTCGTCGATCATTTCAATTGATTAGGACATACTTGTAATCAAATGACATGCTGGGTCATTGATGTCATTAAACCTACTAAAAGATAACAGAATGTGGATATGATTCTCACAATGAGGGAAGGAAAATACATCTGCACTGCGGACACAATAGAAAGAGGACTTAATAGTGCAACTGAATGGCATACATTAGCTTGCCTGTGAATAGTATAGACGTGCCTTTCTACTCGTAGGATGTATATAATTGTATGTAAGGATAGATATATCTATCAATAAATGAATAGGTACTCCCAGTATAATGAATCTGTACCCTTGACCATTAATTTCACTACTCATGAATCACTAAAAGTTTGTTATGTTTTTTTGAATCACAAACAAGTCATGGCAAATATCTGATATAATCGCTACCGTGATGTTTTTGGAGTCTGATGTAAATGTTGTCCCCCTTACGATATTTGTAAATATATTTTATTGTAAGATTTGGGGTTGTCTCAAATTTTGATTTGATTTGCTTTGATGCCAGACATTAATGAATAATTCAATATGTATTTGTAATGAACGGTTTCTGTTCTTTTGAATAATAACCTGTTGACATCTGTAAATAGTTTTTCTTATTAGAGATGTTTAAAGTCTGCTTTTGCTCTGCTGTCAAAATTGAATGAATAATGTGGCACACATCTGATTCAAATGGATAATGTGACATTCAAAAAATCGTATGTACAAATGCTCTGTTTCTCATAATTTCACACTGTTGAGTAAGCTCATGAATGTTCTAATTTGTTTAAATGAATTAATAGCCTAACATGTATAAGACATATATAAACAATACGGTACAAAAGGGGGTGGTGATGGACGGAGCACCTGAACCAATCAAACACTCACACCCAGTCAACAGATCTGGGTTTAACCCATCACCGTTCTTTAGCCCACTCTGCCACCCCAGTTCAGACATGGCCATATGCAAATCAGTCTGACCCTGTGCCTCATGGGAACAGTCCAGCCCGAACTACCAAGCCATGCCTTCCCTGGACTGGAAACAAGCTTCCAAGGACCGGTTTCTGTCATTTCAGCCTTCTTCAGCTCGGCTTGCTTGAATCCAGTGGCAATATATGTACTATACAAAGTGCCTTTGAAATAGTCAGGTGCCTGTTGACACCATATTTTCACCAAAATTATGCATTTAAATATGGCCGACACTTTGGCAATAGAACATCACCACTGTGGGCGCTGTGAGCAAAGCCAGTCCCCTTTTGATTTCCAAACGACCGAATAAAGTCAGCTCGGTTACGCGTGAAGGTTCTTGGTATTACTTGAACTTTTCGGATGATACGACCGTACACTTATTGAATAAGGTGAGGAGTAATAAGGGACCCTTTGACTGCATGTTAAGAACCCCTTGATCTCTACTTTCTAGACTGCGGATATTATCGATATAACACTATAACAGTGTTTATTCTTTTCACATAGGCACATTTATTGGCCTTCTTCTTAAAATTGCTGAAGAGTTGATGCGCATAATACAACAGGTATATATCACTGTCAGTGAACTCTTGCGGTATGTTTGCGTTGTGCAACAGATGTCCGTTTCTAAGCGTATTAACAAGGTTTATGGTTTGAACGGCAAAGTTATGTAACACATGTCCGCTCCTTAACTTTTTAACAAGGTTTATGGTCTGAATGATAAATAATTTGACCTTTTTTGAACGTAGAGTATGGTCCGAACGATAAATAATGTGACCTTTTTGAATGTAGAATAAGGATTTACAATTATGAATAAGATCGTTACATATCATAGACATAATAAACATCCTAACACACGGCATGGTTTCTCATCTAGGTGACCTACCGATACTGACAGTGCTGACTAATACGATAAGCTGTTACGTTTCTGATTGAAGATTTTTTCAATCTCAGGTATTTATTAAGTGCTTTCAGTTTACATTAATATATATTTGCATATGTTTATGCTTCATACACCTCAGCTAACTAAATAGGGCTGATCTAATTCACTTGTGCATGCAATAGCCTTAGTTAACACGTGCCACATGCATGCTTAACAATACAGTAGCAATGAGCTTAGCACAGCTAAAATAACCCGGAATGATGTTTGACCCAAGCCAGTGAAGTTCGAGGGTCTGGCATTATAACTTTGTGAGGTCCGAGTTAAATAAATATACTGCGGGTTAATCTGGTGTTTTGTAGTGGACATATTGCAATGCCTCATGATCATATCCTGCAAGACATTGCTGTGATACATTTGTACTAAGGCGACATGCATGCTGCAATTATGCACAAAGCTGTGAGTCTTTAATCCATGTCCACGAGCTGTAGCATGAACACGTACGCACCTCTAATATTTTTGCTCTCGTTATGACAATGCCCTGTGACAATAGAGTGTCTATAAATGTATATATTGCAGAAACCTGTACCGTGTGAAACATCGGCGAAGATAATAGCCTTCAGTACACAGGATACGCGTCACACTGCAGCTAAGGTATATATAGATATATAAAAAAGATTTTTCCACTTTTATGCAAGGAGGTGCACCAGGCTCTGTCACGGAATACTGAAAATTGAACTTTTTCGCCACTTAGTGCATTTATCGCTGAGAATCAATAGAGATGTGTAACCGATTTTGATTAATTGTATATACTAAATGGATTATGTACATAATGAATAAGAAATGACACTTTGAATGTATGTATAAAATTTGAGCTTTTTCTGACCGCATGTAACTTATAGTGGATGACATATGTTCAAAAATAGGCCAAGACTATCTTTAGCCATAAAAAACACGGATTTTGATAAAATATCTGTTCAAGGTAAACAGATTTCGGGTGTTATATGTATATAATGTCAAGTTTTTATTTGAAAGACAAGATATAGAATATGATAATAATGAAAACTCTATATCATTTTTAGGGTCTTCAGATATATCCCTTTGTCCTGAAGATGGTCTCATTAATCAATTTATAGAGACAGAAACGTCGACCTACGCTTTTTCTTTGTTTAAATCTAGTACACCAATTGTAACAAGGAAGGAAAGCGTAGACAATTGTTCCAAAGAAGTGTTTGATTTATTCTTTTAATATGTACTTCTTGCAACATTGTTGATATTGATTCTGTACCCTTTTTAATTTTTTGAAAAGTATTAAATACAAATATTCCATATACACCCGTTTTATATTTGTTCTTTATGCTTTGATCACCTACTGTGACTATTATAAATTGAATGATTAATCAGTGTTGCATATTTGCACGACTGACCTATACTAATTTGGGTCATAAATTAGCATGGCTCGCTTTAAGCTATAAATAACACAAACAAAATCCCATGAAGGTACCTTTACCCTCTTATATCTCTTGCCCAAACCCTCAAGGGTATATTGGGTTGCTTGCTTTTTTGATATCACTCAAGCACAGACGGTAGTCTGGTGTGAGCCACCGTCAAAAGTATTTTCTTTGTTCTTGTAATTATAGTGTGTCTATATGTCTGAGGCAGAGACATTGTCGTACTCAGAGGAATATATACTCAAAATTGCTGGAGGCCCTTCTCTTCTCGGCAACAAAACTCCAATAGCACAACCAGCTTATGAAACAGACTTAAACCAATTGGAAAGGCTAAAAAAGAAGCTTGTGCGAACAGAACTACACGCCAAGTTTCTTACTGACTGTTTAAATGCAAACAGAATACCAACTGGTTTGCAAATACGTAACATTCCCATTATCTTTACAGACGACGAAGACTTTAAAATTGGTTTTAGTTTTTCGGCCAACAGGTGCTCCCACACCTGGATGGTGCTCAGTATTGAAACAGCTTTCAAGCAGATTAAAATATTGACGAAAGAAATTGAAGCATTGGAGAAAAAAATCATAGGAGACTCCAATATTACCAATAGCAAATTCCTTTTAGAGAAAGTGCAACAAACAATAAAAGAATTCGAAGAGTTTAATTCGCATAAAAAAAACGAAAAGTTGCAGAACGACATTAGACGGTATAATAAGGAAGGAACATACCCTGATTTAAATGAAGACTTCTATGCTCCACAAAATCCTAACCCACAGTCACGAAAGAGAATTCATTTTTCTGACACAAATTCAGAGTCTGGTAGTGACAAATCAGTCGATACTAATTATCGACAATACGATCAGCAGCCTTCCACCTCACGCCAGACTTTTTTAGGGCAGGACCGCAGGGGCAACAGCCAGCCCCGCAGACCACAACCCCAGAGGAGAGGATGGAATCGGAATCAATACACCCCGGGATTCTGAAAAACTCGCAACCAATATTACGAGTGGTAACACCTGATCAAACTATTCCCATCTTTAAATTCTCTAATCATGTTCTTTCAGAACATGAAATAGAAGTGTTATCAGCGGGCCTTAGTTTTGTTCCAACATATAGAAATGAATTATTTCAAACAAAACTTGAACTATACAAATTCTTTCTAACTGTAAGATTGAAGAACTTCTTTGCAGATGATATCCCTAGTAACAACATGGGTATTACAGGATTACGCAGTCCCTCGACTTTCTACCCCACAAATTCCATGGTCAGAAAAGAAGTAATTGCATTTGAAAATGCCACCCTAAGACAGATTGAGAACCTTTTCAAAAAGAGGATGCAATACAAGTCCAATTTTCCTCAAGCACAACAAAAGGCTTTACTCAATATCCAATCTCTAGAGGATACCCTGATAAAGCCTGCTGACAAAGGGGGAGGTATTGTCCTTTGGGAACGCGATAAATATAACAAAGAAATTCTGAAACAACTGACAGTCGCGACCAACTACAGGGAGCTATCTACCAATCCCACACCCAGACTAACAAAAAAAATCAGTGCACTCAGTAAGCTAGGCTTCGATGGTGGATGGTTGAATGAGAAAGAGGCGGCCTTCCTGATTAATAAGACGCCAACGGCGCCCGCTATTTATTTATTACCAGATCTGGCCAATCCTCCAGGACGGCCGATAGTTTCTGGCTGTAATTCAATCCTAAAACCATTGGCGCAATATTCAGACCATTTAATTCGACCTTTGCCATCGAGCAACCCTCCTATATAAGAGACACACTGGCAGTCATTAATGCTATGGAAAATATTGATTTTGACCCAGCTAATGAAATACTCGTATCCATGGACATAGAAAGTCTATATACGAATATACCGCAGCAGGAAGTGTTGACAATTCTTACAAATCTGCTTGAAAGTCGACCAAGACCTCACGAAGTCCCCACAGAATTTATAACTGAATGTGTGCGTATTTCCCTGTGTGAAAACTTTTTCCTCTTTCAAAATAAATTTTATCAGCAACTCAAAGGTGTTGCTATGGGTGCTATCTATGACCCGGATATTGCCAATATTTATGTATCCAACTTCGAAAGCCAGCACATCTTCAATATATCCAACCCTTTCTCGAACAACATCCGGAAATGGTTGTGATATATAGATGATGTGCTTGTGGTCTGGCATGGCACACAGATTGAACTACAGGAATTTCATGTGTGGCTCAACACTAGAAGTCAACATCTGAAGTTCACTCTGGAACATGACAACAACAAGATGAATTTTTTAAACATCACTATTAAGAATGATGTATCTAATTATCTCTACACAACTCTTTACACCAAGCCTACTTCCAGAAATACTTTACTCAATTATCAAAGTCACCATCCTCAAGCCCCTCAAGGATGGGCTACCCTTCGGTCAATTTCTGCTTTTATGCAGAAATTGTACTCTTAAGACCGACTATTTCTGTGAAGCCAAAAAATTGAAAGAGAAACTAAAGGCGAGAGGATATCCGGCTAAGCTTTTAAAAAAATCGATGAAAAGAGCATGGTACAACAATCGAGATGCTCTTTTGATGATCAAAGACCGCCCTAAGAAAGATAACCTGATTTGTGTGTCTACATTTGGGACACACACAAATGCAATAAAGAAAATTCTACTCAGACAATGGAATCTTTTATCATCTATTCCAGAGTTTGTACAAAAACCCTTGTTTGCATTCAGAAGAGGCACTAACTTGCAGGACCGTCTTGTCCATGCCTATGACAGTAAGAATGAACAGAACATAGTTGACAACATGAGACAATTAGCTCCGATCAAAGGTCACTTTAAATGTAGTAATTGTCAAGCGTGTCTAACCACAGAAACAGTAAAGATCTGCAAAATCAATGACGCTAATATAATCTTAAAGTCATTCTCTAATTGCAACACCACAAATGTGGTTTACTGCATAAGATGCCCATGCAATTTGCACTACATCTCAAAACAATCCAGCCTGTGAAAAAGCGGATTTTACAACACCAGTCACGCATAAGATGCAAAAAAGAAAATGCCCCCCTCGTCGATCATTTCAATCGATTAGGACATACTTGTAATCAAATGACATGGTGGGTCATTGATGTCATTAAACCTACTAAAAGACAACAGAATGTGGATAGGATTCTCACTATGAGGGAAGGAAAATACATCTGCACTGCGGACACAATAGAAAGAGGACTTAAAAGTGCAACTGAATGGCATACATTAGCTTGCCTGTGAATAGTATATACGTTCTCAATTCAACAAAAGAGAGGGAGGACCAAGGAGCCAATAAAGGTCCAGTGTCCATGCTCCTAAACCAAATCTGTTCACAAAAAGAGGACAAAGTTCCTATACCAGGGTGCAAGAGTCACCCACGTATCTGAGTGCAAATAGTCACCCATACATTAAAAACAGGGAAGAATGGGGAAAAGTAATCCTAGGTAAAAAATACCCTGATGGGAGAGGGAAAGACATACTACATCCTCTGCTGCCCTCACACACCCAGGAGGATGTCATGTTTCATCATCGGGCAATTTTGCTCCTCGTAGGGCCGGCGCTGCAATTCCCTACTGGTCCCCGAAGGGTCACTTTATCGGAGATCTTTTAGAGGATTAGCCGGATGTTGCATGCAGGTGTGTGGGGAAGGTTAAGGGAGGGTAAATCAATTACGTGCAAACATGATAGTGTGATAAAATCAAGGGTATGGAAGCAGCGACAAGATTGTCTAGGTAACCCTTGGCAGTTAAAAGTACTGCTTAAAAATGACTGACCCCACAAGGCCCACTATGCTTGGGTGTCACTAGTCAAGGTCAACATGTTTCGCGCCTCTATCGCCCGTAGGTCATTGGCGCTGCGTCAGGACCAAAAACAAAGTGAAGTGCACGTGAGTAAAATACATAAAAGTTAAAATGAGAACCCTCTTATCTCATCCAGGGCGGATCAGGAGACCTGTGTCCCCACTATGTGGTTGTAGCTGTTACATAGAAGCTGCTCCTGGATGATACCTCGTTGAAATGTCATCATCTTCTCCACCCCATCCCCAGTAAGTGTTTGGATATCCATTGATCTTCATATATTGCTCTGGAGTCAATGCGGAAACTCCTCCAAAATAAGACCAATAGGGCAAACTGTAGTCCAGTGGAGAGTGGAGTGTTGTACAGCGGAGTAGCATAAAGTGTAGAGCATACAGATGTAGGTGAAATTTACCAGAAATTTGAATTATGGTGTTCAGAGTAAAGCAACCAGCGAATTGCGCAGCTTTGCGCTTCTCCAGATTTACCAAGCAATGAAGGGTCACACATAGATGCCTTTTATTGCTTTGTAAATGTGATTTAAGTATTGTGTTGTGCATGCAACACCATTAAGCATGAGCGTAAAATCCGTTACGCTCGCGGATTGTGCGAATTTTCGGTAAATTCGCGATCCGCGAACTCCCGCGAATTTACCGTGAATTCGCAAATCCGCGAGCGGCGGATTCCGGGGGCAAAAGTTCAAGCCTTGCTGGCCTGTTGTAACTATTTTACGATGGCGCCGGCAAGCTGCCAGCGCCATCCTAAAATAGTTACTAAGTTAGCTTCAACAGGAAGCTCTAATAGATAAAATAAAGCAGGTGCTCGAGCACCTGCTTTATTTTATCTATTAGAGCTTCCTGTTGAAGCTAATTTAGTAACTATTTTAGGATGGCGCTGGCAGCTTGCCGGCGCCATCGTAAAATAGTTATAACAGGCCAGGCAGGTGTGCCTTCTTCCCAAATATACCATCGAAAATCAGCTGTGATGCTGGACAGAGGCCTTTGCATCCTTGACTTTCACGAGCGCAATCCTCGTGCTGTTCCTGTGGCCAGGAGCTTCTGTATCTTCATCTGCTGCTCTGATCGGTCTCTGACCTTTTATACACACAAGAGGCATGTGCACTCGCATGGAAGCACCGTCCGTTTGGCCCCGCCCACACACTCGCGGTGTGCACCGTCTTCCCGCCATTTACCCACTATGATAGCTCACTCAAGGGACCCCTGCGCCCTTCGGCGCGATTGCATAGTACCACACACCTGGTCGCTGTAGACAACTCTCTGGCACTTTAGGCAGCTGTAGTGTAGTAAAAGCACTATACATTTACCCAACGAGGTAGCACTTACTGATTATCCAGTATAAAGTACTCCAGTTGAGTAGAGGTATGGCACAAAACGGTGGCGTCTTCTTGAATAAATATGAAGGGCAGGGTTCATTCTGGCACGATGGTCCTGGCACAAAAATTAAACCTCAACCGGAAGCACTTACAGATATCAATTAAGCATGTGCCCTAGTTGAAGCTTAAATTCAGTGACTCATTCATCGGCCCAAAAAACAATCGTGAGCGTTGTCAAGGCTGGGCAGATGTGCCTTCTTCCCAAATATACCATCGAAAATCAGCTGTGATGCTGGACAGAGGCCTTTGCATCCTTGACTTTCACGAGCGCAATCCTCGTGCTGTTCCTGTGGCCAGGAGCTTCTGTATCTTCATCTGCTGCTTTGATCGGTCTCTGACCTTTTATACACACAAGAGGCATGTGCACTCGCATGGAAGCCCCGCCCCAAATCCGCAAATCCGCAAAATCCGCGGATTTTGCGGATCCACGATCCGTGAATACGCAAATACGCAAATAGTGGATCCGCAAAATCCGCCCATGCTTAAACACCATACATTATGCAAGGGTAGGGTACTGCAATACAATAGTACATGTAGGCTTTAGTTATATATTGTGCCACGGTATACCGTAGTTTGTCCATTTAGAAAAAAAAGTTTCTTTGTTATCATTTCTTTAAGCTGTGCGGTAATTTCTAGATATTAACACGGTATTGTTTAGACTTTTTTTTAAAAACAGAATTAAATATGTTCAAAATTGTAAATACACTGCAGTGAACTATATTTGTGAAATAGAGTGTATTACAATTTTTTTAACATATTTATTTTTCTTTTTTTTAAAGTTTCACAGTACTACATAGATAGTACTGCAGTACTCCATATTTTGTTTTAAAATACGAAATATTTTGAAAATATACAGAAATTTCTACACATTTCTCCCTAACTATTACCAGCTTACTAAAGTTGTAATAGGTAGGGACAAATAACCTAATACTTAAATAGATTTAAGCTCCTAACCCAGAACACAGCCAAAATGAGATTAAAACAAGATGGCTGCCATTAACTCTTGTAAAGACAGTCATTAACCAATCACATATGACTTGTCATTGCCATAAACCCCAGTAGTTTTGCAAAATAAAGTGAAATACTGTGAAACTAGAATGGCCACAGATGTCTCTAATTTTAAATGCCTTCTAACTTTAAAAATATAAAAGGATTAGCTACATACCATAACCTACAATCCTGCAAATTTCAGCAAAATTCGCCTAGTCTTTTGCGCGCTAAACGTGAGTAAAACGTTTATGGAAAATTGCCTTGGAGCCAAAAGCTTTTTGGGACCCCTTCTTTTGCCTTTGGACCCATTTCATGAACCACCGCAAACCTTTCCATCATTTGCCAATGGAGAAACAGGGATAGTTCTGGAAAGTTTTGTGGAGATTCTTCAAACGGGCACAAAGTTATTAATGGTCAAAAAGCCAAGGAATGTCTATACCTACAGAGTGGATACCACCACTCTGTGATAGATAGATAGATAGATAGATAGATAGATAGATAGATAGATAGATAGATAGATAGATAGATAGATAGATAGATAGATAGATAGATAGATAGATAGATAGATAGATAGATAGATAGAGATAGATAGATAGAAGTAAACAACAGACACAAAAGGCATCTTTTTATAGATGTAAATTGAAAAGGGACAACAAAAGTCTTCATCCTCAGCTGGGATACATGTTTCAACAAAAAAAGAACGTGAATGAAAGACTTGGGGTGGGGAAGAAAAAATTGTGTCCTATCACAGTCTTTTGCTTTTATTCTGGCTGTATGGTTGCTTCCACACCTTGGCAGCAATGTCCTCCTAATGGGGCTCTTGATCCTCCTGGAGCAGATGGAAGTCCGGGCACCTACGTTTTGGGACAGGGTGGAGAGTCAGGATTTTATTTTAGGGGAAACAAGGCCTGGAACTTCTGCGGAGGGATGTGTCAGGTGGAGGAGTTGGGTCAGCAGGAGAAATTGGTGAGGACTTTGCAAAGAGAACTCAGGTTTCAAGAGGGGCAAGTTGTGGAATGGGGTCGTACAATGAGAAGGGTGCAGAAGGAGGATTGGGGCAGGTGTCAGAGGAGCCACTACCATAGACAGGATTTCTGTTTGTAGAATACGGGGCAGAGTGCATAACATCCATGATCCCAATCACTTCGGACACTTGCTGAACGACATCCTGGATGGCATGCAACAATGGCAACTGCCCCACTGAGATGTTTTTAAGAACTTCCAGTATCTCTTCTAATGGGAGCAGTGGAAGAGGCCCTCGGTGTGAAGGGGATCGTGTGGTATTTGCCTTCCTGGTTAATCTGCACTATTTCATGAATAGAATTACAATGTGTCATCAATAGAATCTTACCCATGTCATATGTCATGTCAAATGGGAATTGTATTCATATCATTGGATTCTGGGTAAAGATTTATATGTATATAAAGGCAGTTGATGTTGGAGACTGCCAGCTGATGGATGGGATTCTTTTATGGACTAAACTTATGAAGATATAACATTCCTGTGTCCAGCTTTTATGTTCAGGAATGCCAGTCAGTCAGTCAGTCAAAAGGCTTTTTTTCGATATAAAAACATATCGTAAAAGCTTACATTAGAAAACACAATTGGAGATAAAAACACGAAATACTATTTACACCAGTTTTAAGTTCAGTATTTACAAGATAAAAACATTTTATACAGTTAGATTAAAATCTAATTAAACATTTCATTTAAGCCTTTTCTTCTAATTTGCCATGCCCATGCTAAAAATTTAGACAGACCACAAGCATACAGTGGCCGTGAGTCAGCTGTTAGGATACGCAACGCCTCAATATGAGACCTAGTACCCAGCAGCCGACACAATGGTTTAAGCCACCTTTTTCTAGGGTGCATGTATTCCGGACACTCGAACATACAGTGGGCTATAGTTTCTGGCCTGATTGGGCAAAATACTGTTGTCTGGGCCGGGGGTTTCCAGCGGGCTGTAAAGGCTCGCACGGGAAGGGCCCCGACCCTGAATCTAAAATAGAGAGCCCTATCAAATGGTTTGCTGATGATGTCCAAGTAAAGTTCGCGAATCGGTAGGTCCTTGAACTTGAGGAAATCATCTGCAAGCCTGCCCAAATCGTGGTTAGTGCTGGTTCGAGAAGCAACCCAGTTCCAGTACAGGCTCTTTAGGGTTATTTTCGGGGGGGAGGAGCTCTCATCCCATGCTTCACCTAGGCCCAAATTACCAAGCGGTGCCTTTAAATCTTTTAGCCACTTTATTTTGCGCCATCCAGGTAATGCCATGACTTCAGATAGCCCCTCAGCGTATTTGGTCAATTCCGGGACTCGCCACAGCCGGGCCCATAGGAGCAGCGGACGCAGTTTTGCCAGATCATCAACGGATCATCAACGGATGCTTCAACATCCTGCGCATGCTACGTAAGATCTTCCGATGGATCCCCACCGAGACCAGGAAGACGGTCACCTAAGCCCTCGTCACCAGCCGTCTGGACTACGGCAACTCCCTCTACGCCGGAACCACCGCCAAACTCCAGAAGAGACTCCAGCGGATCCAGAACACCTCAGCACGACTCATCCTGGACATCCCCCGCCGCAGCCACATCTCCGGACACCTGAGAGACCTGCACTGGCTCCCGGTCAACAAGAGAATCACCTTTCGGCTCCTCACCCACGCACACAAAGCCCTACACAACCAAGGCCCAGGATACCTCAACAGCCGCCTCAACTTCTACGCTCCCAAACGCCAGCTTCGATCGACCAGCCACGCCCTCGCCGCCGTCCCCCGCATCCGAAGAGCCACCACGGAGGAAGGTCCTTCTCCTACCTGGCCGCCAAGACTTGGAACTCCCTTCCGACCCACCTCCGCCTGACCCAAGACCACCTGGCCTTCAGGAAGCAGCTCAAGACCTGGCTGTTCGAGCAGTAGCGGAATCCCCCCTTCCCCCCCCCCCCAGCGCCTTGAGACCCTCCGGGTGAGTAGTGCGCTATACAAATGATTTGATTGATTGATTGATTGAGATCACTGATCGGGCGACAGCCTAGGTCAAGGATAAGTGGTATCATTGGGGTACTCTGGGGGAGTGACATCAGGGCCCTATAAAATTTGGAATGCTTCAGATCTCTGTCCCTTTACAGACTGGATACTGGCTTGGACTAGGGGGACAGGAGTGACTGTGGTGCTGGAAGCAGTGGTGTTGGCAGCCACACAAGCAGATGCAGTATTCTGTAATTTTTCGTGCGCTACCATAAGGGGCTGGCCAGAGTCATAAGCCTCTGAACCAGATGATGAAGTGGCCTCCTGGCAAACACCCTCACCCTCAGTGCCACTGGGAACATCCGCATCAGTGGTTCTACTCTCTGAATCTCAGTGGCCCTCATGCTAATCACCTGAAGTGTAGCCAGCATCTCCACTGGTTGCTTGGAGGAACTTTAAAACAGACATATGCCTACAACAGGTACATCATGTGTCTTTAAAAGGTTTCTGTGTTTTCCTCTTCTACACTGCAGATGGTCTCGATGCCTATGATATTTCTCAGGCAGCTGGCATTCCATCTCAAATGAGTTAGGGTAATGGAGTCCTAGCATCATCTGTCTGCATCCTGTAGAGGCCTTCCCAGTATTAAACCAATTGAGTTTCTACCTTTATTGTTTTGAAGCTCTCCCTTTGGATTCCCTCTCTGGTTCTGGGCATTGGATGGACTGTGATTGAATTTAGGGGCTGTAGTTTAGGCTAGTGTGTCTGCCCCATTTGATTCACCTGGTTTGCAGTCCATCTGGCTGCAGCAAAAGTTAACAAATATGTTTCAGGGACTGGGAGTCACACAAAAGTTGAAGCAAATCCCTGGGAGACATGTCCAAGGTATCGTCTTAGAAAAATAGATTGAATAATTCTAGGTAAGATAGTATCTTGTTCCAAAAAAAGCCCTTAGTTTCATTTCTTATTTATGGAGCTGTTCACCCATGAATCTCAACGTATGTTCTACTTTTTTGTTAGTAGCCCTGAAACTTCAGAAACACTCTGCAAATGTCTACTCAAACTTCCTTGTTTTGCTTGCACCTTCTGATCACAAGTTCAATGCTGATGGCTATGACAAATATAATAATAGCAGGGGATTTTAGAAACATTGGATAAAGCAATTCCCATCACTAATCTGAAATGTCGCCGTAGACCATATGCACCCTGGTACACAGAAGCACTAAACGCTCTAAAATTAGCATGATAGAAACTTTAAAAGAAACTTGCAAAGCTGTTATACTGAAGCAGACACAAAATACTTAAAGATCAAGGTAAATAAAAGGGTTTCGATATTTTTATGGGAACTATCAAACCCAGACTGTGTAAACAGGAAGTAACATCCTCACAAGAGCTTTACTCTGATCCTGCTGACTTCTTTGACAAGAAGATCATCAAGATTATGTAGGACATTGGCGTCCCCTCTCACCTGACACCCTTTGGTCTGAATATTTCAAACAATTTAGGAAGTACAGCCATAGTGAGTGATATCCATATCAGAACAGAAGCACCAGTGGTAGGTTCTACCACTATTCAAAATAGATCAGACTCCTTTGAGAGTCATGTTTGTAGGTTTGATACCTTCGAACCTATCTTTGAGGAATGCTTCCGAACCATTGTTATTCCAACTTCATCGGGCTTGCTCCTTGATCCCCTACCTCCTAGGCTATAGAAAGAGTTGGGAGATTAACTAATCGCTCCCACATTGCAGCTATGTAACCAATCTTTGCAGATGGATGATGCACCATGAATGTGGAAGAAGGCTATATTTACCCCCGCTTAAAAAAATCTACAGTGAATCCTTTGGTCCTTAGTAACTATAGGCTCATATCCCTCCTTCCATATCCAGTGAAAATATTGGCGCGATATGTTAGCAGGCGGCTGTCCGAATATTTGGAAACTTACTCTCTTAGAGGATGAACAATTTGGCTTCAGACCTGGGCGTGGCACTAAGTCCATTCTATTCATCGCCTATGGACGAGTTACAGATGAGGGTAGACAGTGGCCATTCAACAGTTATGATTATGTTTGACTCGTTTGCTGCTTTCCACATGGTCAACCACAAAATCCTTCTGGCCAGATGAGCCTCAATCGGAGTGGATTGTTTTGTGGGAAAGGTAGGATGGAGTCCTACCTTTTACCCCTACCATTCTGAATGTAAAAGCCTGCGACAATAACTTCCGCAGAGCTGGGCAATTAGCCCAGTCCTGTTTAAAATCTATATGAGGCCACTTATCACTCTTATAAAGGTGCATGACAACAGGCTGAGCAATTATTCAGATGATGCACAGCTGATCCTGTCCCTCAATAATAGCCAGAAGGATGTAGTGGTGGCATTCCGAGACTGCTTGTAGGACCTTGTTAATTAGATAAACTTAAATTCATTAATGGAGATTCAACTGTATTTCTGTGCTGCTCGGTGAGCAAAATCCCCATGATACTTCCACTCAACTTCTGGCCCCTTTCAACAGGAGAGGGGTTGCAACCATCAGGCACAGTCCGCAATCTTGGAGTCTTATTTGACGACAATTTATCTTTGGAGAGCCATGTCACTAAAGTCATAGGTCCTTGTTTTGCACTCCTCTGAGGCCTCCGGAATATGCTTCCATTACTTCCTACCAAAGCTAAATCTCTAATTGTGCGCAGTGTCATACTTAAGAGGTCGGACTACTGCAATGCTCTATTACTCCTGACTATTTGATTAATAGACTGCATAGCTCCAATTGGCAGCAGCAAAACTTGCTTTAAACAGACCCCACAGATCCTCGGCATCCAATGCACTGAAGAATTTGCATTGTCTTCCTCTGAAGTGGAGGATCATCTTTAAAGTCATGTGTATTATGGTTAGGGCACTACATGCCAAGGGTCCTGTGCCTCTACAACATAGACTGAAAGGATATACTCCTGAAGATATCTTTGCTCAAGTCCTGCAAATCTTGTTTGCACACATATATTTTGTAAGATAAGAAAAGGTGGTCGAGCCTTTACAGTTAAAGCAGCCCAGCTGTGGAACAAACTGCCACCCACATCAGCAGTATTGTTGCAATTCAGGAAAGTTCTGAAGACCTGGATTTTCCCTAAGTAACTCTGCTCCCGATCATGTGCATTCTTACTACGTCATCAGTGCTGTGCCCATACATAAGCTTTAGCACCAATATACCAGTTTGGTGACAGTTTGCGCTTCACAAATGCCATAAATAAATAATGCACTAACTCTATGGCTGGCCTATTGCCTATTCCCCTCAGTACTCCAGAGAGTACCAGAATGGTTTCCTGCTTTGGCGGGTGGCCAATAGATTGATTGACTGGGACAAGTGAGAGACCCAGCAGACTCCTCTCTGGAGGGTGCTCAATACTCCTGCAGGGGTTTCAGTACTGGGACCTGATTAGGGTTATGGTCCTTGGGCATGTGGCAGGTTCTCATATGCACTACTTCACAGACCTACAGACCCAGTACAAACTTTCCCATACCCAATTTGATAAATACAGCTGGGACAAATGCTGATGGGCAGCTTGGGTTAGGGGTGGGGGTGGGGGTCTCCCAGCTCTACCGCTCGCTGATCTGAAATGCCCCTGAGGCACTGGACCATCTCCGGCATAGATGAGAGCAATGGATTGGGGACCTGGAGGATGTAGAAAGGTGGGAGGCGTGCATGGCCCCTGGGTGCTTGCTATATCAGCAAAGCTAAGGATGATTCACCTACTATATTTGCATTTAACTTACATAACACCTCATAGGCTAGGGCATGCAGGTATTTTCCCCGAACCCAACTGTCCCTCCCCCAGGGCTGATTTCTTTCATATGGTGTGAAGGTGCACTGTGAATGCTCACTACTTGTGTCAGATAGGCCAGTCACGCTCTAGAATCTTGGACAGACCCATCGCTCTGACACACAAACTGGCCCGCGTACGTCTTCTAGATTTCGGGGTGTAAGTGGTGCCAGGACATTGCACAATCTGGCAACACTTGTGGCCAAGAGAGATATCACGTGCAACTGGAAACTGCCACAGCCCCCTAGATTGACAATATAGAGATCCAGCATGGACGACTTGTGTGCCAAACAGGAGGAACCGACCTACATCGCCAGAAGTTGTCCTCCAAAGTTCCATACAATTTAGCACAAGTGGTAGGAGTATAATGACTTGACTTCTACATCAAAAGCCATGCTCGAAGGGGATCTGGCTTCACTATACTTTGTTGGGGACTTGGGGGAGGGTGGGAAGGTGTAGTTATGACTAGGAAGCAATTCTTTCTCCTTTTCATCCTGTTATTGTATATCATATTAAAATCAATAAACTTTGCTTATAAAAATAATTCCCAAAAAGAAGAAATAATTAATACAAATACAAAAAAAAATTGCTTTATATATAGCAACACTTGAAAGTGAAAAAGTTTCAAACTATTTTTCCAATCATGCACATATGGGGCTTTATATAAAACAGCTTTATATCTCTTTATTATTTTCCATATACATATATACAATTCTACATAGTTATGTATCTATATATTACATTAGTCCTACTGTAGAAAAACTCTGACTCTTCCCAAATGTCATTGTGCTACTATCTCTCAATAACTCTTTCTAGACTTCTCCCTCTTCTATCCGTCCTTTGACTCATCCCAAACCTCATTTTACTGCTATGATATTCCAAATAACATGTTCTAGACACTTCCCACTATCCCTCCTTTGGCTCATCCCAAACCTCTTTTTACTACTATGATCTCCCAGGTAACACTTTTTAGTCTCTTCCCTCCTCTATCCTATTAAATCCAACTAACAGACTCAAATGCCCGGTGCTCAAATTAAGAAATTATATTTATATTTCCCTCTACCAATCCACCACTAATCCATTTTGGGTTCCGGAGTAGCATGCTACTAGCTGAAAAGCGATTCATTGCATTGTCAGGGGTGATAAGCGCTAAATAAATTGAATTACAATACAATACATACTATGTAGGGAAATAAAAGAATGTACACATCAAAGACGTCCACAATTTATACATTGTAGGTTAATAATTTCAAAATCTCAAAGGGGCATATTAAGAATTTGACAGACAGGTTGCTCTATCACATATGTCATGAATATCCCGTCTGACTTATAAATGCATTATATTGTAAATCACTTGTAATAAGATGTGCCTGAGTATCCATCTTTCAACTTTAAATCATGCACAATGTCTGTGAATGTACTAATATCAACTAAAGTGAACATTTCCTAGGTGTGCACAATTGTTTTCCAATCTAAAACACTGCATCAAATCTATAGATTAATGGCTGCTAATACTTATTTTTTAGCACAAGCAATAGATTACCTGTCGGTCAGGAAGGTCAAGGCGGCTACCCCAATGCTTGATGCAGAAAATGCATTTGACCTTGTTGACTGACAGGCTTTGATTTTTATACTACAAACATTTGGCTTTCCCGTACAATTGGCCAAAATGCAATGAGAGCTTTATGCAGAATTAGAGGCAAAAATCATAATTAATAAGGAAGAGAAAGGAGTAGTAAGGATTAGACGCAGGACCAGGCAGGGATGGCCGTTGTCTCCTCTCCTGTTTTCGTTATTTATAGAACCTCAATAAATATCCATAATAATTGAGATATAGTATCTCCTCTGAATGGGATGCCCAAGATCACATTGTTTGCAGGTAATAGTATCATATATTTATTAGCAGATCCGTTAAACATTTAAAATGCATTTGATGAAATACAAATGTTCACACAGATACAGGCTAAATCAATCCAAAACTGAGATTTTGATGTTTAATGCTAAGGCTGAGTGTCTCCCACTTCCCCGACAACGGATATCACAAAAACCTATTAGATATCTGAGAATATTTATTACAAATAATTATGATCAATTGTTTATGCTTAATTATCGAAAAACACTCAAAAAAAAGTTTTTGGGACAATTGGTCTATGCTTCCTCTCTCAATAATTGGTTTAGTCTCAATGATTAAAATGTAAATTTACCAATATTCTTATTTTTGTTTATTAATCTTCCTCTTAAAATATCCAGGGGAGAGCAAGATGGAATCACCCTGAGCTCACGCTGCTCGGCTGCTCACCCCTGGCGCGTAATGCTCAGCTAGCTGCCCTGCGCCTCTCACCTGGATGCTGGATCGTCAAGCTCGCCAGTTCTGCGGCGTAGCAGGAGCTTCGAGGCTGCTTTCTCACGGAGGGGGCCCCTTTCTTGAAAAACTTGGCTGGGCGAACTTGAATCACACTGCCCGCAAGACGCTGGTGACTTTTGCCGCTGTTCTTGACGACCCGCAAGCGCGTGCCGTTTTGCATACAGTCGCGGCAGTGATTCTTTCCCGGTCTTCCCCGCTGTCTTTCATGTGGACGGCGGACTTTGGAACCAGCGGATTTCACTTTCTAAAAAAACACCGTGGGAGTGAGGTCACACGAGCCCAGCAGGAGCATCATGAGTTCCCTGAGGGTACGAAGAGGCTCCAAACAAAAGACACCTGTTACAGGCAAGGACTCTAAGGATGCAAAAGACGCCTCAGAAGGAGCACCGAAAATCAAGCCCGAGGTCAGTGGGGACAAGAAAGTGTTGGGTAAACTGTGGGGTAAATCTGGAGGGGGGGCTCTGTCCAGGGATCCCAAAAATACTGACGCTGCACATCCCCCCTGCTAAAATCGTTCTGGGACCTAAAAAAACGCTTCCAAACCCCAGTTCTAAAACCCCCACTTCTCCCATCAGCCACCCACCAGCAGGGAATTTAAAGACAGGTACACTGCAAGAGGGGAACGCTGCTGAATGCCAGTCTAGTGAAGCCTTGTCCACCAGCCCAGAAATCGATATGGTGGCGACAACTGAGCTCATAAGAGATCAAGACGTGCCCTCCCAAGTCCCTGATTCAGCACAACCATCCACTGATGCCATGATCTCTCTGACTTTACCCGCCCAACAAACACAGGCATCAGGCAATCTTCATGGTGATACTAGCCTTAGGATCCCGCTTTTCACTCCTGACCCTGGTGAAGTAGGGACTGTGTGTGTGTTTTGTGCAGGAATTGTTTTTTACTCTGCACATACTGTAACTCTTTTGGGGCTGACACACTCACCTTCTCAGTCGATTAGGACTGGGCAGGGACGCTGAGAACACCCGGGTCCACCGCCGCCATCTTAGAGGTAGCGGAGCGGGTAGCGTTCTAGTTTTTAGACACAGGGAGGCTTAAAATGCTACCCTTACAAAGGACGCGCGCAGCGGGCGCGCCAGGGGCGCGCCAAAGGCAAGCCCGTCTGCGCCCATCCGTCGGCTCTCGCCAAGACCCCTGGGCAGAAACAGACTGACCCAATTTGCTATGGTAGGGAGGACCTCCTGGCGTTGAACCCAGGCACGGGGTATACGGTAAGCCAACTTCTATCATGGGGGACACAAAATTGAAATGCTCAGTGTGCAATTTTAGCACTCCTGCCCCTGGTCTCTCTCGAGCAGTAGCGGACAGGTTGCATCAAGTCCAGCTTAAAATATTCCAACTGAATGTGAGGTCACTGGTCAAACACCATATGGAAATTTATGACCTCATTTCTGAGGAGTCCCCGGACATTCTTTTTGTATGTGAAACTTAGCTGAAGGACGATATGACAGTGGTACCCAATCTCACCCTCCCCTCAGGTTACTCGATCTGCACCATAAACAGGGTTTCTAGGGGTGGGGGCATTGCGATAATTTATAAATCTCAGTATTCCTGCACTTTCCTTAAGGAAAACATCACGGAATGTGAATGCGCCCACTTCAGGGTAGCTATTGGCCCGCATTTCACCCTCTCTGGACTTTGTATCTATCGCCCCCAGGATCGGCTTCTAAGTTCATAGAGGCTTTGCTGGAGACTGTTAGCGCACTTGTTGTAGGATCTGCTAATTTTACGGTCTTGGGAGATCTTAATCTCCATCTTGATCTGACTCAGGATAGCGCCATTTGCAGTCTATTAGCTGACCTGGACGCTCTACAGCTGGAGCAACTAGTGTCTGGTCCCACGCACATAGCCGGGCATATACTAGACCCTGTCTTTTCTAATATACAATCTATGAAGATCGGAACACCCAAACCCATTGGAATGGACCGATCATTTCCTGATAGAAATATCGCTACCTGTCATAGAACCGTTTAAACTAGACACTGATAACCCGGTCCTTAGATGTCCATGGCATAAACTTAGACTAGAAGACCTCCATGCCTTCCTTATGGCCAACCCCCTAGGAGACATGACGGACCCTGAGGTGGCCTACAATGCGTTCTGCGACTGGATCTTATAGGGCCTGGATACCTTTATTCCTGCAAAATGGTTTAAGGGGCGCTCCTCTAACTCTAGTCCTTGGTATAATGACTCGCTGAGAACTCTTAGGAAAGCTTGTAAGAAAGCGGAACGTGATTGGAGAAGGGATTATACGGGTGAGGAAAAAATAATTTATCTTTCCCAAATCAAGCTTTATCACAAATCTATCTGCTCTGCACGTGCCGCCTTCTATGCAAAGGAAATAAAGCTAAGCTCTAATCCAACTAAATGCTTTTTTAAAATCCTTAAAGATGTTAGGAGTATAAAAGCGGCTATGCCTAGTATAGTATCCACACAGCTATGCGAAGAGCTTGCGACCTTCTTTGTGGAAAAAGTTCAAAAGATTTATCAATCTATTCCACACACGTCTTCTGACTCCATCCTCTCGTCCACTAGCGACGAGACTTGTCCTACCTTAGCGGTAATCCCGGAGATCTCTGAAGATGAATTTACCAGACTGAGTGGCAGAATTAAATCTGGCTCACCCTCTGATCCTTTGAGCCCATCTCAATTTACTGAGTCACTTCCGCTGTGTCAAATACTTAACTCTTCCTTCTCTACGGCTACCGTGCCAGGTGCCTGGAAACAGGCCTGGGTGTCACCTATCATTAAGAAGCCCATGCTAGACCCTTCAAAACCCGAGAATTTCAGACCCATATCTCTTCTCCCTTGTGTGGAAAAGTAAATTTTGCCATGTTCTGTGTCCCTACGTGTTCCCCATCTTATGTTATGTGTGCATGATTAATATGCATATGTATTCCCCATGTTCAATTAAAGACGCAATTACAGTTGTGTCCATCCCTAGTATGCCAGTTTCCAGTTCTCGTGAAAGCTACGAATATCAGGCCTATGTAAAGTTACGTTGCCACGTTTCTCAGTGTGCACGTTATTTCATTGAAAAGTCCCCGTTTCTAGGCCTCAAAAGGGCCCGGACACCAGATTCAGCTCCTGTCTCCTGAGCCCTCGCTGAGGAGCGATACAGCCCCCACCTGTATCCTCGACCCTTCACTTACTTCCTGCCTCACAGTGCCCGGCTCGGCCTGGCTCTGCCTACGAGTCTGCCAAGAGTATGTTATGATTCTAGTTATCAGTCCAGCCCTCCTTCTCTGCATTCCTAAGCTACTGAATCGCATCAATAGTTTCCGTCATTGTCTAGCCTTTACGTCTCCATGTAAGAGAAATACTGCATTTATGGTCATTTAATATTCCTCAACACGCACTACATGTAGAATAATGCATGCTCCAGTCTTAGAGTCTGTTAGCCTCTCCCCTCCTGACTCTTAGTTTATATCAACATGTTCTCTAAACATCAGATACTAGATATTGTTTAGGTACATGTCGCCCTGACTCTCCAGACTTCAGTCTCTGCTCCTAGCATAGAGTTCATAGCCCCCAGCTTCTCCTAGTAACACGTCATTGTCAGTTTGCGCGCACCATTAGGTTAGAGGTCCCGGCTCCTCAGGTAGCCCCCTCCATGTTTCCGCCCCATTTATGACATATTCTGTTACGTTTACATCACATGTCCATGTATACGCCTCCTGTTACACCCACTTTCACCCTTATCTTTCGCGACTGCTATTGACCACACCCACTGCTCCGCCTACTGTATTCACTGTAATGCAACTGTTTTAGTATATATGCTTGTGCACTGTTATTAAATGTTACCCCATTCCCTTACGCCAGTCCAATCCTGTCCCAGGCAGCGCTGCCATCCTGTTCCCGTGCAGGTTGTCCTGTTCCTGTCCTTTATGCTGTATTAAACCTGCAAACTCCTACTACCTCGAATCTTGACTCTTATTTATTGAGCTATCTGTTATTGCTATGTCCAGTCAAACCTAGATCCGGTATTATTTATTTATATACCACATAATGGCGCCCGAACAGGGACCAGCCCTTTCCCCACGCGCCGGTGAAGCCACGCCGGCCCCCTGACCCTCTGCAGCCGTGACGGAACCATACCGTGCACGTGCAGATATTTCTGCTTCAAGTATCCCTCAGGCCCACGGAGGAGACGGAGGTGGCGGTCCAGCATCCAGACAAGGCGGTGGAGGAACGCGGCGAGTCCCGACCAGAGCCCAGGCCGAGAGTCCAAGGTCCGAGGTATCCGGAGGCCCACCCGTAACTGAAGTCCGAAGTTCGTCCGTCCGGCGTCGAAGCAGTCCAGTCCAGTCCGAGGCCTTCCGTTCTTGCTGCCCGGTGAGTACCGTTGCTGGGGTAGTATCTAGACAGGGTCAATTTAATTGACTCTGGTCCGTGGGGTTTGGTGGTACACAGATCCCAAAACGAAGTGTCCACTTCGGTGGATGCGGGTCCTGACGTGTCTCTTTATGAGACCGGTAAGTTTCGTACTGTTTTAGCAGTGCATCTAGTTTCTGTTCTAGTCAGTTCTGTTCTCGAGAAGATTCATGTATTCTGTTTTCAGTACTCCAGGTAGTATTCTGTTCGAACTGTTATTTTAAATGTCATTCATGTATTTTAATGTCGTGGTATGAAAGTGGTGTAGTTATCGTGTTCATTGTGTATTGTAATTACGTATTGTGTCTAGGTTACAGTTCAGTCATGCCCTTATTTTCTAAACTACGTCAGTTGAAAACTAGAAAAGGTCTGTTAGAAGCAGCAGTTCCTGTCCCGCCTAGGGACAGTCCAGGTCATTTTATGTATCAGAAGCATGGCATAAGTGCCATATTACATCTAGATTTATGGGTAGAGTACACCAAGGAGTTAGAAGAAAAGTATAGATGGCCTGTATCAGGCACATGGGATGCCGAGTGCATCATGCGAGTAGAAGAAGCATTATGGAAAAAGAAAGCCAGACAGTCACAGAAAGATGCCATCGAGTTATGGCGCAAAGAATCTCATAAAAGAACCGAAAAAGAAATCAGAAAGTCAGAACTAAGTAGAGAATCCTTAGAAAGAGTCCAAGAAAGGGAACTAATCGAGATAGGTGAACGAGTTAAAACCGAACAGTCAGACAGACAGAGGAATGCCCTTATTAAGGGTATGTACCCTCTTCTTGCCGAGGGCTTGCCAAAAGCAACCCCGGAGGCATCCAGTAATTTTCCGCCACCATTAGTCCCGACCAAGCTACGTCACAAACCGACCGCAGCTGATATTTTTATTTCATCCTACTTGGACGACACAGTCCCAGAATATGCAAATCCTGTTCCGCCAGCTCCTGTAAATAATGTAAATCCTGCTCCTCCAGTCACCGGAGTACCTGCTACGGTACCCCCGGTCCAGCCCACATTACAATTTCCCGCCGCGCCAGCACGAAGAGTATCAGTCGACGATTCCAATATAGGGGCCGCAGGAGGAGGTCCTCCTGGTACCCCGCCACCACACCAACGAGTAACGTTAGTCAATTCAATTCAATTCAAGAATCTTTATTCGGTGAATAAAAAACACCATAAAAGCACATTTATATACACAAATAAGAATAAAACATTATTAAATACTAATTGAGATCCTTGTACATAATTGATACAGTAAAAAGATTTGCCAACAAAGGGCCAAATAAATACAAATTCACAATTTTTCATTCATCTCCGCCTGTCTGTCTTAAACGAATAGCGACTTTAATAAAATTCAGAATGCTACATAGCGTTAATGGGTCAGAGGCTTTTAACAGAAATACTAGGGCATCCCTGGCGTGTTCCAGTCGCGCTTTTTTTAAAATATTTACAAGGAATCTACGCCTGGGCATGGAAAAATAGGGACAAAGCAAAACAAAGTGAAGGGTATCCTGCGGAGACCGATTGTCGCAGCCGCAGGGACCCTTCTGCTCAATAGATGAGGTAAACCCTGCAGGTATAGCCAACATGAAGGGGAGCAGATTCAGTCTGAGACGGCACATTAAAAATCTGTCCTGTGCATTATGCAGAAGAAATAAGTAAGGCTCCATACCCTCCACACTTTTTACCAATCCATGGGCCCTTACAGTCTTTTTCACTCCTTCAGCATCAGCTCGACGTTGGGTTTCTTGCCCCAGAAATAATTCCCCTACTAGTTTCTTGTGCTGTGCTGAAATAATGGCAGGGTTCGTGAAAAGATTCCCGAGCCCTATCTCCTCCAGGGTATTTTTCACGTATTTGAGCCAGGGGATGCGCATTGAATGGGTCCTACCTAAGCAGTCCAATAGTATTTCTCTACTTAAATGCGCATCCGGGTTTATCCATATTTTTAACCACGCCACTATAGGTCTAAGTTTTACTAAATCTTCCAAATATGGTCTCCCTAACTCCCTGTGGGCTATGAAACCAGCCGTGCTGGGTGGCACCCTCAGGATTGCTTTCAAATACCTATTTTCTTCCTGTTGGATACTAATTGTATTCACAAACCCCCAGACTTCTGCCCCATAAATTACTTTGGAGCATGTTATGGAGCCGTACAGATTCATCACCTGTTCCGGACTCCATCTGCCCACCCTCCTGCCATATCCAGCTATTGCCCCATTAGAAGCGATCATTTTTGTGCAACGTTCCGTCACCAGAGGGGTAAATTGCAGGGCACCGTCAAAAGTTACCCCAAGGTAGGAGAACGTCTTGACCTGCTCCAAGCAATGTGAGCCAATTGTGTAAACAAATTTGGTGAAAGGTTTTTTGCCGGCCAGAAGCACATATGATTTCCCTAGGTTAACAAATAAGTCTAGGTTACTCATGAACTCCACAAACCCCTCTATCAGGGTTTGTAGGCTGCGTGGTGTTCTTGCTAATAAAACCGCATCATCTGCATAAAGCAGGACGGGGATATGCCGCAGCCCAACCCTCGGGCAGTCTGTTTTTAAACCCAGAAGGAACTGCTCCAGGTTGTTGATATAAAGAGAGAACAGAAAAGGGGCAAGTATGCAACCTTGTCTGACTCCACTCCTACATGGAAAGGAGTCAGACAGGCCTCCCTCCCTGTTGAATCTAACCTTGGCCGTGGTGTCACTATGCAGTTCCCTCAGTATGGTGATTAGGCCACTTTCTATCCCCATACCTGACATCATATCCCACAGCTTTCCTCTGTTGACGTGATCGAATGCTGCTGCCAGGTCCATGAATCCCATATACATGGGTTCGTCGCTGGCCAGGGTATACTTGGCAGTCAGCATATATAGGTTTAGGCACTGGTCACTGGTGGACCTCCCTATCCTGAACCCATACTGGGTATCCGAGAAGATGTTGTTCTCTTCTGTCCATTCGGTCAGTCTATTCAGGATTGCCCTTCCCAAAAGTTTGGCCGATACGTCAATCAGGGAAATGGGCCGATAGCACTTCGGGTCATCCCTATTACCCTTCTTAAAAATTGGTACAATGATCGCCTTGGACCATGAAGGGGGGAGACCACAGGTAATAGCGGTATTTAAGACCCTAGTCATCAAGGGAGCCCATAGATCTATATTACTGAGGAACAGGTCTGGCGGGATTCCGTCCGGGCCCGGGGCTTTATTTTTTGTTAGACCCTCCATCCCTGTCATAATCTCCCTAAGAGTGAATGTAACTGGTGGGGCCGGACTTAAAAATTCCGGTGGTTCCACATGGGTACCCGGCTCGTAATTATATAAACCCCTAAAATGGGTTACCCATTGCTCCGGAAGAATATTAGCCCCTATCTCCGGAGAATCCTTTTCTAAAAAGGTCGGTTTATTGATGATTCTCCAGAACCCCGCTAAATCTTTTCTTTCCCCAGCTTCTCTTAGATCTGCCCATGCTTCTGCCTGTAAGGCAAGTTTCCTCCTTTTAATCTCTTTTTTATACCTTTCTCTACTGAGCCTAATAATCTGTGAATCCCGTGGTTTCGTCTTGAGGGAACATTTCAGTTCCCTCAGTGCCTTAGAACAATCTCTATCGAACCAGCGGGGACTTGCCTGGTTACGTATGGGCCCACTAGAACTCAATAATTCGTCAATTAGATTAGCAATGTGGACAAACGCTTCCAGGACCCTTGGACCCTGTATTTCCAAATCTAAACAGTCATTAATGGCCACTAGACCCTTATCGCCCAGAGTTTTATAAAACTGTGCCCCATCAATTTTAGACCACTTCAATCTCCTGCCTTGATCAGTGGCCCTCTCCTCGATTAGACAACGGGATTTAGTTACACTGCCCGCTTTGTAAAGAAACGTTAAGGTGAGCGGATTATGATCACTAAAACCGCTCCACTCTATCCCTACACTAGTTATTTTATTAATCAACGGTCTCGAGACCAAGATGTAATCTATGATAGATGCACAGCCCCTACCCTTAAAAGTTGGTGGGAGCATACCGTCCAACTGTGGGTCTATCATGTTAATGGTGTGCTCTAGGTCATACTTAACCCGAAGCAACCCAAGAGCAGCCCCAGTCGGCGTATGTACAAAATGCGGCCCCTTCTCAATCGGGCATTGCGCCCAATCTGTATTTGCCTTTATTAGTGCCGGACAGAGGTGACAATTAAAATCTCCTGCCAAAAGTACGCCATGATACGGCCCTTTGTTCTGAGACATAATTTCTTGACCCAGCCTCTGGTCAAGTTCAGCCAGTAGGGATGAATTGGAATTTGATGTCTCACTGTTATAAAAATTAAAAACAGACAATTTCAACCCCTTACCAGAAAACCGAACTGCCTGTATTCCATACAAATTCCAGTCGAGAGACAACCAGATACCTGGGAGGGATAAATCTACATAAACAGCTAAGCCCCCCATTGCTCTCCCAGAACTGGATTTTCGGGCGGGGACAAAAAAGCACTTGTAACCCTGAAGATGGTAATTATTCACCACAGCCCATGTCTCCTGTAAACAAATAACATTGAATTTCCTGACATAGTCAACCCACTCCTTGTTATTAAATATTCCAGCTAAGCCCGCTACATTCCAAGAAATAATTCTCATGTCCTCTCCACCCAATACTGCACCCCCCTGACTCCTTGATCCCATCTCCTGCAACTCCCCTTGTGTGTCCCCCCCACCTCCTCCCACCAACCCATCTACAGCCATACCCTTATCTTCAAAGAACATAGATTCCTCCGCCCTAGATGTTTGAATTTGCGGGGTCCGGTGTCTTTGCTCCTCCGATATTAATACTTGAACACCCTTTTCTATGTTCTCCTTAGGGGCCTTCTCTGTTTGTCAATCCACCCCCTCTAGGCCGTTCAGGCAATCAAACCGATTATAGGTAGGGAGAGGAGGTACTGGTCTGCCAAATAGTGGCCTGGGCTGAAAGGCCTGGTGATTCCCCCTTCTCCCAGCCCTCTCCCATCTATCATGATTTTGGGGTGGGTAAAATGGGCCTGGGGCGATGGGAAAAAAGAAGGACACACGAAGGGTTTGGATGGTAGATTCCCTTGATATGTTTTCCCCTTGACATATGTGCGACACCGTACCCTTGTCCCTAAAACTCACCAGTAAACAGTCCCCAGGTATGGTTTTTTGGGTTCTCCCTACCCATGGGACCCTTCTTACCATTATAATTTCGTTATTAAGATGTCTTGGGAGGGGTCTATTTCTGTTTAGCCACTTGATTACCCTGGTTTTTAAGGCACAGAAATCCTCTACTTCTCCTTCATCAAGTTGCGGGACCCCTGCCATAACCACAGTAAGGTCATTAGTCTCTGGTGGTAAGTTGGGACGACGGGGTCTTGCAGGGGGCTTCCTTTGATGGTCTGGGAAGATGTTATCTACCGGGTGTGCCGAAGCTACTGGTACAAGAGAGGGATTAAGTGTATTTACACAGAGTGGGTTGGTAGTTACAGGTTTAGGGTTTAGGGATTGATGCGGAACTACACCCTTTACAGCTTGTGGTGGAGCTGGGTTTTCTACCCGGGGTGCCGACCCTTGTGGGGCTACTATGGTGGTACTAGATTCTGGGTCACTTCCCTGTCGACCAGCGCGAGTTTTCAGACTTCCCAATGTAGCCTCCAATATGGTTAGCCTGATCTCAATCTTTTTTTATACTTTCGCTGATTGGAAGTAGCAGCGACCTTAACAGAAATTCCACATTTCCCAACGGCACAACAGAGAGGGGAACATTAACAATACTGGTCCCTGCATTATCAATCCAGGCAGGAGATGTATTCTCCTGAACGTTAGATTTTGGGAGTGACTCTGCCGGTACTTTTACTATGGATGCGGGATTTTTTAAGGATTTGCCAAAGTCCAAGTGTGAAGTCTTGGGTTTACTACTTCCCTGCGCTCCCTTTGCCCTTCTCCTACGCTTTTTTGGAGGGGGTCCCAAAATTACTTGTGTATTCACTGCTTTCCATTTGGGGTTTCTATCATTGTGAACTTTGGGCGGTTGTGAGATTAAATCAATAGTCCCCCTGGTGGGGCTGGGGCTAATAACCAGAGCTGGACTCCTAATCCCAACTGGTGGGGTGGTAACACACTCCCTTAGCAGGAGTGGAACATCGTCAATGCGAGTAGGCTCCTCCCTAAATGTGATAGATTGTTCTCCCATGGGGGTATTTTTCAGATTATCTACTGATCGTCTCCGTTCCGCCCTTAGCCTGGACAAGTTTCCCTCTTTGTCAGCCTCCCCCACTGCCCGTGAGAAATAATTTTCAAGTGTCCCAATTTTCGCTCCTCCCGGTTTCTGTGGGGTACTCTCCCTTACCGGGGAAGGCATTATTTTACTCATAGATGGGCAGATATGCCTCACAGGGCAGGTAAACACCTTGGTAGTTCAATGGTTCCAACAGTTCCAGCAGTTACTTCTGCACAGTCTAACGAACAAAACCAAGAGAGTAGGCCCAGCCCAGCCTACTCCGGCCTGTGACGGCCTTGGACGGTCCCACCCTTGTCCCGGGCTTCTCCCGGCGCCCCCCCGCGCGCTCCCGCGCCGCGGGGGAAGCTGCTCCTAATATAGGGAGTGGGTGTTTAGGGGGCGTGTCCAGCAGGGAGAGGGAGAGCGTCCAGGTGCAGGGAATGATGGCAGCACAGGGACTCCTGGGCAATGGAGTCCCTGATCCTCACCTGGCGCTCGCAGCCCTCTTCCCGAGTTTCCAGCAGCTCCCCTTCTCCACACGCAGTAATGGTGCGCCCAGTCACACAGGCGAAGCGGGACCCGCGGAGCGGGTACCGCGAGGTAAAACAGCAGGACAAAGCAGCCAAATCCGAAGAGAACAGACCTCGCAGGGCAGAGCTCGCACTCCCCAAACAGTCAGTGTCTCCCAAAGAGCTCAAGGCGAGCAGGCTCTTTACAGCGGAGCTTAGGGGGCGTGTCCAGCAGGGAGAGGGAGAGCGTCCAGGTGCAGGGAATGATGGCAGCACAGGGACTCCTGGGCAATGGAGTCCCTGATCCTCACCTGGCGCTCGCAGCCCTCTTCCCGAGTTTCCAGCAGCTCCCCTTCTCCACACGCAGTAATGGTGCGCCCAGTCACACAGGCGAAGCGGGACCCGCGGAGCGGGTACCGCAGGGTAAAACAGCAGGACAAAGCAGGACAAAGCAGCCAAATCCGAAGAGAACAGACCTCGCAGGGCAGAGCTCGCACTCCTCAAACAGTCGAGTTACATGAAAGTGCGTTACAGCGTACGCCCAAATATAAGTCTGTTGCAGATATCCGACGAGCTCTTACTGAATGCCGCTATGATCCAGTTGCAGGTGATGATAGCACAGTTATATATTCCATCCGTGTAAGACGGGTGACGGGGTATTTGGACACCCTACCGAATATGAAAGAAGATCTAGACAGAATATATCGTTTCATCCGTACAGGGGATGATCCAGAAAGTATTGGCGAAGCCATGTCTCAAAGGAAAGCTGAGATCCAGCTCATGTTATTAAAGTTTCTGATTAATTGTTTAATAAGAGAACAAGATTACCCGACTAAAGATCCGGCCGAAATGAGAATCCTGACAAGGTGGAGTGATAATATAGCCGAGGGTAAGCACAGAACCATCAGTAGTATAGAGAGTATGTACAAGAGAATTCGTAAAGAAATAATAAGGTTACACGAACAACGTAAAGCAGCACAAGTAAGCGAGAAGGAGAATGACTCTTCTACTGAAGAGGTAGACGACGAGAATCCCGCCAGAATAGCGTATGTAGGTAGAACTAGACATTCCGACCGACATTCACGTCTAGACTACAAGAAAACTGTTCCTCATCCAGCACCAGAACAAGGTTCTCTAGAACAAGTATTTCAAGCTACCGATCACATTCTGAAATCACGAATCGGTTATAGTGAGTTAAGTACTATGCATGAACAAGAACTAGCCCGATCAGCAGTCCGATGGACTACTGATTCTACCACTTTTCCAGACGAAATAGTGGCACAAATGTTTCTGAAACTGCCCCCAGCCGAGCAACGACTGGTGGGTATGTATATGATCCAGCACCTCATTACATTGTATGAGGGTCAACATTCTGATCCAGGTCCGTTACATGATGCCCTGAACGAGTTACTCCAGTATAGATGGAGAGGTCTAGGTACCGATTTAATTAGTGTTATTCTAGAACAACGCCACAAATATAGAACGTTTTTGAACCCGCATTTTGTTCATGTCTCACCTCCAGAAAGTAAACCGTTTTACATAGATAGACAGAATCCGTTACGAGAAGTACACCCAGTTAGGACAGCGGATGGTGAAATGCAACGAGTATTTGTTTACACTCCGATTACCAAGATGGAACTCTTAGAGATGAAGAAATTAATTCCTTGTCATGACAAAGATCCAGCAGGGTTCCACCGAGAATTAAAAGACATGCTCCGTATGGGAGAATATACGTATCCAGATATTATTAAAATGTTAAAAGTCCTGTTGCCCGCAGGGGTATATGAAAAACTCAAGGAAAAAGAATGGGAGGTGGGAGAGAAAAAGATCGATTGGGCAGTTCTAGAAGCTGAAGATAAGATACGAGTACCAGGTACCGGTCTAGGAGAGAAATGTAAAGAATTACCAGAACTGTTGATACAAGTTTTGCCAAGATTATTAGCCACTAAAAAGGAAGACTGGGATGCAATCTCAGCCTGTAAACAGAAACCAGACGAAGACACTAGTGATTTTTATTCTAGATTTGAGAAATGCTTTAGTATAAACAGTGGCCTCAAGACGAGTAGCGAGTCATACCCTCATCTTTTTGTTACTAAACTAGTCGAGAAATCAAGTCCACAAGTTAAGAATCGAGTTTTGAAAGTCGAAAGTACATGGCAAGCTAATACCCCGTCCCAAATGTTACAGATGCTCCAATATCACCAGAATAGAATCAGAGAAGAGCAAGATCATGAAAGAAAACGTATGAAAGACACGAAAATGAAAGTACTAGTTGCACAATCTGTTCCACAAGACAGTCAGAAGAGGGGTACGAATCAAGCCAGTCATCCTGCAGCTCCCGTTAAAGGGACCTGCAATTATTGTAAACAGCCAGGTCACTATATAAACGAGTGTGCAGTTCTGAAACACAATATAGCTACTGGTAAGACTAAAGAAAGACCACGTCCGCCTAGACAAGAACAAGTTTCACAGACTTCTCAGCCACAGAATGCACAACAGACAGTTTCAGCACCGCAGCCTATTGCTGCAACACAGCATGTTACACAGCAGATGTATCAGTATGCTCAGACAGAGTATCCAGAGTATCAGCCATATTCATGAAACAGCCTAGAGAGGGAGGTAGGCTTGCCTCTCATCGAGATACCTGTAGATCAAGAGGGTCCCTATGTTCATAGTCAAGTACTAGGGAAAGACAGAAAGTTTCTGATTGATACAGGGGCAAGTAGGACGACCATTAGTCACGCCGAAGTTCCAGGGGCTCCGCTCTCAGGCTCTAGAAATGTTTCCCTTGGATTTTCAGGAAAGCCTATTGTAAACGAGATATCTAAGCCAGTTACTCTAGCAGTAGGTCCATTGTCCCGCACTACTGATCTATTACTTACGAAGTCATGTCCAGAAAATTTGTTAGGCATTAAAACACTGAAAGAATTAGGTGAAGTCATATGTTGTTCCCCCGAAGGAATACGACTGTTTTTACGTGACTTCAAGGGTCACTATGTATTACGAGATTTTGATCCGAGATTGTCCGATGTTCCGCAGCATCTATGGGCGCAAGGTCCAACTGATGTAGGTTATATGCAAATCACACCCCATCGTGTGACTCTCAAGCCAGGTGTAGTGTTACCACGAATCAGACAGTACAGATTGCCACCTGAGGCTGTAGCAGCCTTATCCAAAATTATTGACGAGCTCATGGCTCAAGGAGTAGTTGTAGAAACTGACTCCAATGTATGTAATTCTCCGATCATTCCAGTCATGAAACGTACTGATCCAAATGCACCCCCAGTATATCGATTAGTGATTGACCTTCGAGAACTTAATAAATGTATAATTCCCCAGTATTCGGTTGTTCCAGATATCTCTTCCCTATTGACAGCCATTGATTCCGAAACCTCATTTTTCACAGTCATAGATCTCAAGAACGCGTTTTTCAGTGTCCCCATTCATCCAGACAGCCAGTTTCTTTTCGGATTTTGTTTAAATGGAAGGAGCTACCAATTTACACGAGCTCCTCAAGGTTTCACAGAAAGTCCTAGTATTTACAGTCAAGCACTTAAGAGACAACTAGACAACATTCACATGCCAACTGACACTGCCCTGCTTCAGTATGTTGATGATCTACTGATCACAGCCTGTTCTGAACGTGCTTGCGAGCGAGCATCACTTACAGTCTTGTATTTCCTTGCCGAGATGGGGCACAAGGTGTCCCCTTCGAAGCTTCAATTCTGTGTCCAGCAAGTGATCTATTTAGGCCACTTACTGTCCAAGAGGGGTAGGCAGTTGACACCCGACCGTATCCAGTTAATAGCGAGTCTTCCTCAGCCCAAGACACAGAAGGAGGTACGTGCTTTTATCGGCGTTACTTCTTATTGCAGACAATGGATTCCTCAGTATGCATTCCTAGCTAAGCCACTGATACAGTTAACGACACAGGAGGCAGCCGTATCGACTGTCCTCCCTTGGACATCTGAACATACACTTAGTTTCAATGAGTTAAAGAAAGCTTTATGTCAAGCTCCTGTTCTAGCTACACCGAACTACAGTAAGCCTTTTACACTTTTCGTCACTGAACGCGAAGGTACAGCGTTATCTGTTCTCACACAAGATCAAGCAGGACAATACAAGCCCTGTGCTTATTTCTCAAGCACATTAGATCCTGTAGCCCAGGCTCTGCCTGCGTGCCTCAAGTCAGTTGCAGCCACAGCACTAGCTATCAGACAAAGTGATTCCATAGTATTAGGACATTCCTTGACAGTACAAGTTCCACACTCCGTGGAAGTTCTTTTAAACCGAACCCAGACTCAGCACTTGACAATTGCACGTTTAACAGGTTATGAATTGACACTGTTCCAGCCACACATAGAAATCAGACGCTGCAACGTTCTAAATCCTGCTACACTGTTACCGTCAGTTAATTCAAATCCTGCCACACACGACTGTGTGGAAGTAGTTAACATTATGACAAAGCCAAGACAAGATCTGACAGATATTCCATTACCAGATCCCGACCTGACACTTTATGTGGATGGTTCATGTATGAGAACAAGTACAGGAGAACTAGTAGCCGCGTATGCAGTGACTACTGACACTGAAGTTATAGAAACACACCGTATTGACACTCTGTCTGCTCAAGCAGCAGAGCTAGTTGCTCTGACCCAAGCCTGCATACACGCCAAGAACCTGAAAGTTAATGTTTACACAGATTCACGTTACGCATTTGGAGTCGTACACGACTTTGGAGTGCTCTGGCAGGAGAGAGGTTTCATGACTTCTCATGGAACCAAGATTCAGCATGGTCTCCTTATTCAAGCTCTGTTGGATGCCATACATTTACCGACATCTATTGCTATCATGAAGTGCAAAGCACATACGAAAGTTACTGATACTATTTCTCAAGGTAATGATCTAGCAGATCGCACAGCCAAGCTTACAGCACAGACACCAGACATACCAGTTAACAAGACACCGACACATACTCCAGATCCGACTACCTGTATGACAGTTAAGGACCCCACTCAAGATGTCATAGATATCCAGTTACATGCTACTCCCGATGAAATCAAGAAATGGTCCGAACAAGGAGGGGTCCAGACAGATCAGGGATGGGTAACGAAGGGAAAAGCCACATGGTTTCTCCCCGACTCTATGGTTCAAGTCATTATCAATACCGCACATAGTCCAGCACATTTAGGAGAAAAAGCTATGTTAGACAGTATCCAGAACATTTGGTTTAACAAGCATTTACGAGCTGCAGCCAAGCAGAAAGTCCGTACTTGTATGATATGTTGCCAGTTTAATCCAGGTAAAAGTGTCCCGGTGGAACAAGGTGGATTCCAGCCCCCTGACCACCCTTTTGAAGTCCTCCAGATGGATTATATTCAGATGGAGCGATGTCGAGGTTTCAAGTATGTCCTTGTAGTTGTATGCGCTTTGTCCAGGTGGACAGAAGCATATCCAGTCCCAGATTACACAGCCGCGACCACTGCCAAGCAGTTGGTTCGTGAATTCTTCCCCCGCTATGGACTCCCTAGGGTCGTGTATTCTGACAACGGCCAGCCATTCTCATCTGAACTCATGAAACATGTTTCCCTTTTGTTAGGGTACCAGTGGAAGTTCCATTGTGTACGCCATCCTGAAGCAGCCGGTCTCGTAGAGAGACATAATCAGACCCTGAAAATCCGCATTGCCAAAGTATGTCAAGAAAAAGGTGTGGACTGGTTAGTAGCTCTGCCAGTCGCTTTGTTTTATATGCGCATGGTCGCACATTCCAGATCAGGTCTGTCCCCGTACGAGGTCGTATTCGGCCGCCCCCCTAATATGTGGGGTACACCTAGACCCCGAAGTATTACAGATGTTTCAAGTAATATGCTGACAGATTACCTAGCTTCCTTGATGTCTGCCCTACACTCTTGTCGTTCACAGGTTGCCGCCGCATTTCCAGACAATACCGAGGTGGCACCGCATGACATCGTTCCCGGATGCATGGTCCTTGTGAGGAATTTTGATCGTTCAAGTCCGCTGGAGCCTCGCTGGAAGGAACCAAAACAGGTCCTCCTGGCCACCCGTACTGCCGTCAAGCTGGAAGGCAGGAAGGGCTGGGTCCACCTGTCTCATGTGAAAAGATTTTACGGACTAAAGACTGTTTCAAAGAACATTTCCGAGGATTTTAAAAACTGCCAAAGTACTATTCTCAAGGACTGTCCCGCAAAAGACAATGATACAGATTCCTCCCTGTTAGAGAAAACTCCGCAGCAGGAGTATAAGAAAAAATTAAGGTCTAGTAAAATAAGTCAGCCAGTTTGATTGTCTAAGTCCTCCCCTAGGTGAAACGGTTAGACCGGTTTCTGACATGTATAAAATAGACCCCCATAGTGAGAGAGTTAGTCAAAACTCAATCCGATGTATCGTTTTTCTAAGTTTCATATTGTTTTTCAGCCTTATGATTACCTGCACAGGTTATGCATTTTATTTGTGTTTTCCGGTTTCTCATGTAAATAAGTCTGCTAATGCTACAGTAGAGCACACGTTTAGTGATCTACCTCCTCATGAACTCTCATATCGTCTTGCTATGCGTAATAATTCCTTTATCCGCATGTTACATTATTCACACCAGACCAGCAATGCCACTAATTGTTGGGTGTGTGGTCGACTCCCCCCTTTCCAGACACCGAAGGGAGTTCTGCCACTCTTTCCTTATCCATTTTCACATAATGGTTCGTGTGGAGCATGGTCCACGTTAACGTCATCCTCAACAGATATGTCTTTTCTTAACAGTACATGTTTCCCAGACAAGCAAGGTCTTCCCCACAGAACAGGGTTAGATCTAGAAAATGAAGTTTATAATTTGGGTAATTATTCTTCGAATTTCATGGTCCTGAATGTTCAGTCTGATACTACTCCAGACTTACCTGCTATGTCAGTGTTACCAGTCAAAGGTGAATTATGTGTCCGAAAGAATGGTTCCGTACATGTAGGTCATAGTGATTGTACTACTATTGTCAAGTATAGTGACAGTAGGAAATCTATTTTCAAAGCTTCACGTCATTCTTATTTTGTTTGTGGTCAGACCGCATATGTTCGTCTGCCCCTCGATTGGGAGGGAACCTGTTATATTGCCTTCCTACTGCCACCAGTTTTTCTAGCCCCACCTGACTATCATAGGAATTCCCACCTAGTACATACTAGACACAAAAGAGACCTCCCGATTGTCGATTATACTGAAACTGCTCTAGAACAATACATAGATATCAATAAAGGTGTCTTCCCCTATTTAGGTACTGTTGTGAATAGTAAACTGATACGTAGATTAACGAGAACCCTTGAAGCAGTAGTGATTGAGACTACTTCTGCTCTAGGTAACTTAACCGAAGAGCAATCCTTTATGAGAATTGTCGTGCTCCAGAATCGTCATGTCCTTGACGTCATACTGGCCGATAGGGGCGGGGCATGTAGAGTCATCGGATCTAGTTGCTGCATTTTCATTCCTAATACCGCACCGCCTGTTTATTCAGCTATTACCAGACTTCATAAAATTGCCCATATGTTACACCAAAATCCAGGCACCTGGACATGGTCCGGTTGGTTCTGGAATATAATTTCCGCCTGGGGATGGAAAGTATTGTCATTTCTAGGTATTGCAGTAGCGATCATATTCAGTTGCTGCCTCTGTATACAATGTGGCCCTGCGATTTGCGGCATCTGTGCTACCTCTTGTATTCCTAGTCCCAAGTCCCGTTCTAAATCCCGTTCCAAGAAAATTCGAGACGAGCAAATGATACTGTATGAAATGATAGATGGTATCATGAATATTGATGTTTCCTGATGGAAACGTAGTGACAAGGAGGGAATGTGGAAAAGTAAATTTTGCCATGTTCTGTGTCCCTACGTGTTCCCCATCTTATGTTATGTGTGCATGATTAATATGCATATGTATTCCCCATGTTCAATTAAAGACGCAATTACAGTTGTGTCCATCCCTAGTATGCCAGTTTCCAGTTCTCGTGAAAGCTACGAATATCAGGCCTATGTAAAGTTACGTTGCCACGTTTCTCAGTGTGCACGTTATTTCATTGAAAAGTCCCCGTGTCTAGGCCTCAAAAGGGCCCGGACACCAGATTCAGCTCCTGTCTCCTGAGCCCTCGCTGAGGAGCGATACAGCCCCCACCTGTATCCTCGACCCTTCACTTACTTCCTGCCTCACAGTGCCCGGCTCGGCCTGGCTCTGCCTACGAGTCTGCCAAGAGTATGTTATGATTCTAGTTATCAGTCCAGCCCTCCTTCTCTGCATTCCTAAGCTACTGAATCGCATCAATAGTTTCCGTCATTGTCTAGCCTTTACGTCTCCATGTAAGAGAAATACTGCATTTATGGTCATTTAATATTCCTCAACACGCACTACATGTAGAATAATGCATGCTCCAGTCTTAGAGTCTGTTAGCCTCTCCCCTCCTGACTCTTAGTTTATATCAACATGTTCTCTAAACATCAGATACTAGATATTGTTTAGGTACATGTCGCCCTGACTCTCCAGACTTCAGTCTCTGCTCCTAGCATAGAGTTCATAGCCCCCAGCTTCTCCTAGTAACACGTCATTGTCAGTTTGCGCGCACCATTAGGTTAGAGGTCCCGGCTCCTCAGGTAGCCCCCTCCATGTTTCCGCCCCATTTATGACATATTCTGTTACGTTTACATCACATGTCCATGTATACGCCTCCTGTTACACCCACTTTCACCCTTATCTTTCGCGACTGCTATTGACCACACCCACTGCTCCGCCTACTGTATTCACTGTAATGCAACTGTTTTAGTATATATGCTTGTGCACTGTTATTAAATGTTACCCCATTCCCTTATGCCAGTCCAATCCTGTCCCAGGCAGCGCTGCCATCCTGTTCCCGTGCAGGTTGTCCTGTTCCTGTCCTTTATGCTGTATTAAACCTGCAAACTCCTACTACCTCGAATCTTGACTCTTATTTATTGAGCTATCTGTTATTGCTATGTCCAGTCAAACCTAGATCCGGTATTATTTATTTATATACCACACTTGGGTGGCCAAGATTGCAGAAGCCCACGTCAACAACGTCTTATCTCAATTTCTGAGCTCTAATAATATTCTGGGCCCTTCGCAGAACGGATTTCGACCGGGCCATAGCACGGAAACGGCTCTGTTAGCTACCATCGAACATCTCCGGCCAATCCTCGATGCCGGCCAAAGTGCAGCGCTGATTTTGTTAGACCGTAGCGCTGCCTTTGATACAGTGTCACATGGCATTCTTCTCTACCGTTTAGAGGCAGCAGGGGTTACCGGTACAGCTCTAGAATTGTTTAGGTCATTCCTGACCGAGAGATCTTTCCGTGTGTCTGCCCCCCGTTCCTCTCCCAATCCCATTCCATCGGACAGGGGTTTCCACAGGGCTCAGCATTGAGCTCGTCGCTGTTTAATCTATATGTACAGCCTTTGGCTACTGTCGCAAAAAAGTGGGACCTTACGATGGTGTCCTATGCTGACGACACGCAGCTTGTTGTCACCTTACCTGAGGGGCCATCTACAACGGCCACTAGATTCGGAGACGGGATGACGGCGGTGGCTCAGTGGATGGCTAATAACTGTCAGCAATTAAATGCAAGCAAAACCAAGGTTTTACTGGTGGGTAAGAATGCTGCTCTTTGGAACGAACACTGGTGGGCATCGCTCCTCGGAACTATGCCCATGCCTAAGACAGTGGTAAAGAATCTCAGGGGTCTGGATGGATTCTACTCTTAGTTTCCAGACCCACACAAATAGGGTTGCTGCTACCTGTGTAGGCCTGCTAAGAGGTCTTAAACCTCTCCTGAAATTTTTTGACTCAGCGCTACAACAGTTAATTGTGCAAACTACCTCACTATCTCGCTTGGACTTTGCCAGCTCCCTGCTCCTTGGGGCAAATAAAGCAGAGATACGGCGGTTGCAACGAGTACAAAACTCTGCAGCTAGAATTTTGGTAGGTCTTCCCCACTCCTGCCATGTGGGGGCCACTATTCATGGGTTGCACTGGCTTCCGATAGAGAAGCGGATCCAGTTCAAAGCTCTATGTTTATCCTTTAAGATCTTAAAAACTGCCAGCCCGGCGCTTCTGGGTGATTTCCTGACCCCGTATGTTACCCCCCGACAGCTGCGCTCGCTCGGGCAACACTTGGTGACTGTCCCACGGGTTAAACTCTGCCGGGCAGGAGGGCACTCGTTTCGCTATCTAGCCACCAAATTATGGAACTCCCTGCCTGTACATACTTGTGGTATGGACGACCTGCTCACTTTCAGGAAAGCCATTAAAACCTTCCTTTTCCCCTCAGTGTAGTCTATTAGCTTTGTGACGTCTGTGACGACCTTGTGGCTGTGTGTGCTACTTAGATCTTGCAGCGCCAGGACGCCCCTTTGCTGGGGCAGCTGTGCGCTATAGAAAAACACCTAACATAAAAAAAAACACCTAACATAAAGTTAACAAAGCCTGGTCGTGCCCCCTGGTTCCCAAATTCCCTGGACCCCCCGAGGCAGGATTGGAACATTTTTATACCGTGTCAGATAGCACACCAACTTCCTCCAAGGAGGACGGATCCGACGATGCCAGCGAAGAAGACAGCGAGGTTTCACACAAGGACACAGGCACGGTTCAGCGTTTTAAAAAATCCATTAGCAAAAGTAAACGCCGCAGCCAGCTTAAGTGGGACTATTCTGATTCTCAGATGTCATACCACCCTGATGAAGACGATCAAAACTCTACTCAATGGGGAAGCACAAAGAGCCTGCAAACAGATGCCTCTGAACCCTCTCTAGCCTCCATCCTAGCCTCCATCAAGGAGTTTCACGAAGAGGTTCGGGCGGACAATCGTATCGCTAAGAATGCTGCCAAGAAACTGCAGGGCGGGCTAAGGCGACTGAACAAAACCTGTGCTGACATCAGCGACCGGGTCACTATGGTGGAAGCACGAACCAAACACCCGGAAACAGAAGCCCTGGCCATCCAACAACAGGGGGAGTCCAACACAGCCTGTATGATAGACATGATGACAAAGATGGAGGAACAGGAAAATCGTCAGCGCCGGAATAACCTCCACTTACTTGGCATTCCAGAGGGGAAGGAGGGGGCTGATCCAAGATGTTTCATAGCTAAACTACTACTAGACTCCTTCCCAGACCATCCGGGCTGGGATTGGGATAATGAAGTGCACAGGGCGCACCGATCCCCCTTTCACCAGAAGCGACAACACAGCAGTGGTAACCCACCAGGAGGGCAACCAAGGGTATTCCTCGTTTACTTCGGAAATTTCCTTCTCAGACAGATGATCTATGATCAGGTCCGCTTCAACTCAAAGAAAGGAGCAAACGGGATAACTTTTTTCGCCAAGCCAGACTTCTGCCATCAGACTGTCGAACGAAGATGGCGTATGAGACAGCTAATCTCCCCTTTCCAACAGCAGGGTGCGGAAGTGTATCTCATGATTCCTTCAAGGCTCAAAGTAATCTCCAACAGAAATATCAAGGTTTTCCTCTCCGAGATTAAAGTTGGGTAGTATCTGGAGAAACTGAAATCCAGAAAGAAATAACTTATAACCATTTAGTCTGCTGTAAAACCAAATTTGAGCCGCACACTTTCTGACTATATTTGACTTCACCTGGTATTTTCTTTTGTTATTCCCCTATGCGGCCTCTCTGTCTTCTATACTATTTCTGTACTATTCTACACTACATAGTGCAACGCAAAAAAGGGCCTGCGGCCGAATTATAAACTATAGCAAACGTTTTTTTTCTCAGTCCGGCGTGGCTAGTAGTCGGGGCTCAAGATGATTGCCATCACTCAGGCTTTACCTGATTGCTCGAGGAAGGGGGGGAGGGGTTAGGGATGGGAAAGGCACCTCAATAGAAAAGTTTGGCACAGAAAGTTTAAGCACTAGTTTTTTTCTTTCCTCGCACATACACTTACACTTACCTGCTACGGCATAGGACAAGATATTGGGAATCTGATGTGTAATTGTTTTTTTGATTGTTTGTTTTCTACTAAATGGCTAAGCTAGATACACTAAGAATTGTTTCTGTCAACATATGTGGGCTAAACGATTGCTCTAAAAGACAAAATGTGGCGCTGGGGCTTCGATCCTTGGGGGGGATATTACCTGCATACAGGAAGTTCACATTGAAGGCTCCCAGAAGCATCTACTAGACTCTTTGGGGTTCCAAGTCCTGGGGGCCACCACCCAGGGCTCTAAAACCAGGGGAGTTGGAATTCTGGCTGAAAAAAGACTCTCTATCTCCTCGCCCCGGGTCAAGTCTAACTCCCTAGGCAGATGGGTGATCACTGAGTGTCATATCTCTAATAAGCCCCCTTTCACCCTTTGCTCAATCTATGGAAGCAATACAGATGATCCAGGAGTCATCAACCTGGTTTCAGGGGAACTAGCACACTGGCCCACCCCCATTGTCCTATGCGGCGATCTGAACTTGCATCTGCCCTGTAACTGGGAGACTGATACTCATTGGAAATATAAGGGTAGGAAACCCCTGGTGTATCAGGCCTTGACAAATCTTGCACGGACGCACAGCTTAAGAGACTGCTGGGCTAGACTGAATCCTTCCCAGCCCGGTTATACCTTCTTCTCTGCCCCACATCATACCCTTGTCAGGCTAGACTACTTCTTCCTCTCATCTTCAATCATCAATAACTGCACCATTGAAACAGCCCCACGCTTTATGTCTGATCACAATCGTATCATCATTAACATCAGAGGGCTGGGCAAATGTAGAGAGGCTTCCACCTGGAGCTTTGAGAAAGCTCTGCTACAGGACATGTCATATCAGACACACATGCAAGGATTGTTACAGGAATTTTTAGACATTAACGTCGGCTCCGCCCCGCTTATGATCGTTTGGGACACGCTAAAAGCAGGGATTAGGGGCGAGACCCTTGGATTCTCAGCCTGCAAAAATAAAAAAGAGAAGATGTTGATAAGTAATTTACAGGGGAAGCTAAAGATTGCTGGAACTAAATTGGTCCATGGCATTCCAACAGGGCTGGACATCGAGACAGTTCAGAAAGAGGTAGTGCTGGCCAGAGCCGAAATCGTGGCAATCTTTGCAGAGAAAACCGCTGCAAAATGGGCAAGCTCCCGTGAGAAAAACTACGAGTGCAGTGACAGTATTGGGCATCACCTGGCTGTCAGGACCAGGCAACAGGTCTCCAGCAGCGAGATACATACAATTAAACTCCCATCAGGAAGTGAGACCAATGACACTGATCTCATACGAAAGGGATTCCAGGACTTCTATTCCAAACTATACACCGAGGAGAACAATGGTCCCAATGACTTAATCACAAGTGAGACTACCTGCTACCTTAGCGTGATCGACCTTAGATCTCTCTCCTCAGTCAATAGGGAACTATTAGACTTAACCCCTACTTGGGATGAGATACTGGAATCCCTTAACACCCTCCCTGATGGGAAAGCTACTGGTTTGGATGGCATCCCAGTAGAGTTCTATAAGATCTTCGCCCCACAAATTAAAACAATTCTTACAGAAGTAATAACCTCTATATTTAACGGGGCTCTGCCCCCAACATCCTGGTCTATGGCCAGAATAGCTATTTCCAAAGAAGGATAAATCCCCACTGGAGATTAGCTCTTACCGGCCTATTACACTCATCAATTATGATTCAAAGATCTCTCCAAAGTATTAGCAAAAAGAATCTCCTCAGTGGTTGGATCTTTGGTGTCAGAATGGCAGCACGGGTTCATCCCGAAAAAAGGAACAACTGAGCATGTTAGACGAGCTATTACTCTTTTTGACGCCGCACAGGCCACCGGAGACCCGATGTCACTTACACTCTTGGACGCTGAAAAAGCCTTTGATTGGGTCTCCTGGCAATTTTTGTGGGCAGTCATGAGTAGAATGGGTTTTGGGCCAAAAATCACACAGGCGGTACAAGCTCTCTATGTAAAAACAAACTATGTCACCATTAATGGGCAACTGACCGGGCAATTTGAGATCACCCGGGGCACCAGGCAGGGCTGCCCTTGCTCCCCTCTGTTGTTCGCCCTCTACCTGGACCCTTTTATCAAACAAATAGAGAGAAATAATGAGATCCCCACAGTCTATTTTCAAGGCACCTGTACCAAGATTATGGCCTATGCTGACGATCTAGCTATCACCTCACCCGATCCCTCAAATGCCATAGTGGCTCTTGAAAATGAGGCGCTAAAATTCGGAAGGCTCTCTGGCTATGCTCTGCACCAAAACAAAACCCAAATAATAACAAATAGCCAAATACCCTGGACCAATTACAGGGTGGTTTCTAAAGCCAAATATCTATGAGTCTCCATTTCATCAAATCTGGATGAGATTGTTGCAGATAACCTAGCTCCACTGGCCACACATACCCGGAAGGCTCTGAAACAAGTTGACAACCTACATTTAACCCTCGTTGGCAGATGTAATCTCATAAAAATGACATACTTTCCCAAACTCTTATATTTCTTTCGAACAATACCTCTAGAATTTAGTAAAGCAAACTTGCAAAAATTTCAACAAATATTTACACAGTTTATTTGGTCATATTCCCAACCCAGGAGGGCACTAAGGCAATTATGTCTACCAAAAGAGCGAGGGGGTTGGTCTTTCCCTAATATCACGCTTTACTATTGGGCCTCGGTACTACAGCACAGCTCAGAACTTTTAAAAGAGCCTCCACTCCCTCATACATCTGGACTCCCCTCGCCCTTTCAGCTACTGCTGGGCGAACAATCCTGGGGCTGCCTGCTTCGGGAAACAAACTACGGATACTACAAACGGGTGAGATTTAAGACGCTACTGAACTCTTTTAAAGTCTTCCACAGTATCCGCAGAATTCTTGGGCTGGGCAGATTCAATCACTACACTCCCACACTAAATAAGGACAACCTCCCCGCCATTTTTGGCAGGGCCTACTTCTCAGACTGTTACAAAAAGGGGGGTTGAACCCATGCAGTCGCGGGGACCTGGGCGCTACGTGGTACATAAACAGAAGGGTCCCCGCAAGGACAGTGTATTGTACACTACATACACTAAAAAACTAAACACAATACAACAAAATTACTATATGTCAAGTATTGGGATTTATTTGTCAACACCATGTAGTTGCCAAAAGGCAATCAAAATTCACAATCAATAAATAGCCCCATAGGAAGGCAGGAAGGAAAGGGAGGAAAAGAGGATAAGTGCACGTGGAGCAAGTGAGAAAAGGTGAACACAGTCCAAAGACAAAATCAATTGTAACTTTATCAATCAATCACAATACATAGTACATAAAATACATAAACCCTAAGTCAGGGCAGACAATGTGACTAAATGAAACGATGACAATCAACGGTCACATACAGATTTTGAAAAGAGTCTGGGGCATGTGCCGGAAGTCCAAGGAGAAAAACAGTCGACGTTTCGACCCCTGTCTATAGGCTATCTTGAGTCCTTTTACGGGGTCTTCATCAGGACATAGGACCGGGAAATGGGGAGGGAAAATTGGGGCGATAGTATCTGAAAGATTAAAAACAAAAACAATGGCACTTAGTATAACGAAGGTGGACTGAATCCAACCATCTGAAAGGTGTACCAACATCTAATGTCTAATGAAAGGTGAATTACCATGGAGTAAAGGCCCACAATGGCTCTGAACTTGAAAAAGGAGATGATGCCACGCGATGTATCGTGATCAGTCTCACCGATAAAGATTCGCAACTACAGAGGAGAACAATAAATCATAAAGGTGAGTACATGACTCCGATCATCAATACACTCAAACATCAATTAACTTAAAACATAATCAAGGATTAACAAATGACTCAAATAAGTGAAAGACAGTGGATGAGTCAATTGTTGATTCATGGGCCTTACCAAACCTACAAAGGCTCCAGCTGGGAAAAGACATCATACAACTCCCTACGAGGAATCACTACATTGACCTTAGAAAAAGGTCCAAGCTCACATACCGTTACTGAAAAGTGTCCAATCCCACATGTGTCATATGGCAGTATGGAAGACATTCGACTAGTGACCGTTGTTACTGTAATATACTTTCGAGTTGAGTAGGTGAACAATTAAACAATAAACTTTGGGAGACCAATGTATATAGCATACCTCCACAATTAGGAAGAGACAGCGTAGTGCTTTAAAATCTGGCTGTTCTCACACAGGGACCTTAGGCTCGTTGGTGCAATTCAAAGTTAAACACTGTAAAAACAAGTGAAAAAAGGGGATGCGGGCTTAGTGCTTTAATTACATCCTCATTTGCTACAGAAAACGGTTACGAACCTGTTTCCTACCTCTGAATGTTGGACTGGATGTCTAAAACAATATGACATCGATAGCGTGTTTGGTTACAAAAGGAACCGGGGTAGGGCGGGGTAGCCCATTTTTCCATGCAGCCACCGATGGTGCCTTCCAGGCCCTGGTGATATCTCTTTTTGCTAATGTGAGGCCTAATAGTAGAAGGTGATGTTTGTAAGTATTGCCCCCACTCCCTCCATAACAGGCAGCAGGGCCAAACGTGGTGTGAAGGGGAGCTCTCAACCCAATACCTCAGAGAGGCAGGAGTATATCCCCCTCCAGAAGCCATTTAATGGGAGGCAGCTCCAGACCGTATGTATAAGCGTACACTCCTCCCAATGACAACGAAGGCACTCAGGAGAGGCAATCATTCCCGCCCTCCACAGGCGCTCCCTAGTGAAGAACACTCTGTGTAAGTATTTAAATTGCACTAGCCATAGGCGCATTGCTATCGCCGCCCCTCGCGGCAGTCCTCCTACTCCTCCAATTCACCCACATCCGCCTCCCATGCATTCCTAAGCCTCTGTAGGCTGGGGGAACAGTGAATGACCAACGTCTGGTATATTCAGGAGATCTTGCAATCCGGGAGGTCCCCCATGAAGACCTTCGCTTCTATGGGCTAAAGCCGAGTAGAGATTCCAGGCCCTCCAGGCTAGGGGCAGGGGCGGGCCTAAATTGTAGGTAGCAGTAAAACTGGGATCGCGGCATCGCATTCTCTTCTTGTAGGTCCTGAAATGATTTGAATGTCAGATCCCTCATAACATCCCCCAGAACCGAGATGCCTATTGCGTCCCATCCCCGGAAGCCCTGCAGTGCTGCCAGCGGAGGTAAGCACCCGTTGCCCCAACGGGAGGTCTCAGGGGTCAAGGTATTCCACCACCCCATCCTGCGCAGAGCCTGCCTCCAGATCAAAAATACTACCCACGTGGCCGACGGCAATGACCTCCGAAGTGGTGCGGAGTATAGTATCGTATGTAGGGAATGGTGCCCCATAAGCTGCCGCTCGACCGCATATGCTGGGTCCCCCCGTCACCATACCACCACTCATTGAGGACTAGCATGTGCGAGGCTTGGTAGTAGGAAAAACATCCGATGAAGAGAGACTCCCACAGTAGGTAGACAGGAAGCATGTGAGCAGGGCCAGCCTCACCGTGCCCCCCCCACAGAAACTGTCCCAGCGCTGCGTTCACTTGCTGGAACCATTGGGTTGGGATTTGGTATGGATGGTTCTGCAACTGGTAAAGGAGGCGGGGAAGCGCCACCATCCTAAAACTTGCCGACCTGCCATATAAGGACAGGGGCATGCATTCCACACCCTAAGATCTTCCCGGGTACGGTCCCACACCGGGACCAGATTGCGTTCCCAAGATACCGCCGGCACATCAGACAGGAAGACACCTAAGCCCCCCACCGGCAATTGAACCGATGCTGCCCATGCTCCCATTCTCAGTCGACCCCCCAGGACCCATATATTTACGTGGGTTCATATACAGCCCTGAGTTTTCCCCAAAGATCTGTAGTATATGCAGCAGCCGCGGCCCGACTTGTCTAGAGCGGTAAGAAAGAACAAGACGTCGTCCGCGTACAGTGCTATTCTGTCCGAGAGACCCAGTGCCCACTCGAAACCCCAAAGCTTGGCATCAATGCGCACCCAAGCCGCCAGCGGCTCCATGGCGATCGCAAATAAATACCGGGAGAGGGGGCAGCCCTGCCGCATTCCCCGTTGAATAGAAAAAGATCGAGAGATCGCTCCCCCACCCGCACCGACGCCGTCAGGTCAGTGTATAGAAGCATCAGATAGGCCAGAAATCTCGGGCCGAAATTAAGTTTCCGCAGTAAGGCAAATAGATACACCCAGCTCAGGGAGTCGAAGGCCCTATCCATGTCGGCCAACAAGAGCGCAGCTGGCTCCCCCAGCTGCCCCTTGGCCGCCACTGCCACATGTGTGCGCCTGATATTATGACGGGTCACCCTCTGGGGCATGAACCCAGCCTGGTCGGGGTGCACCAGAGTGGAAATGTGTGGTAGAAGCCGGTTGGCCAATGCCTTGGCCAAGACCTTCGCCTTCACATTCAGGAGTGATATAGGACGGTACAACACATGTTGCTCCGGAGGGCTGTAGGTTTTAGGAACACCACCACCTCCGCGTGCCTCCATTCCAGAGGAAGAGAGCCGCGCTCCCGCGCCTCCTCCACCACCGGTCGAAAGTGTGGGGCCTTTCCGGGATTCAGTTCCCCAGGGCCGTGCCCAACTCCTCATCCATCAGTGGCCGGTCCAGGCGGTCCCGCACCTCATCAGAGATGGCCTTAGGTGGAAGGTCATCTATAAATTTGGCTATAACGGAAACTGTGAGGCATTCCTTCAGTGCGTAGAGGTCCTCATAATATGTAGCAAAGCTTTCTGCAATATCTGGGGGCTCGATAAGCGGGCCCAGGACTCTCGGCAGGGCATGGGAATGAAAGACACCCTGGCATAGTCGATGCAGCATCTTGCTGGATTTGTCCCCCCATTGATATACCCTGCTATGCATTGCCAGCCAAGCCTGGTGGGCCTCGTCCATCAGTAGGGCTGCATAGTTTTGCTGAGCCAATATTAGTTGCCTTCTGACTGGGCCGCCCTCCGCCTCCCAACTCCTACGTTCCAGCGCCTCCACTTCAGCCTCCCGACGCAACAATTCCCTCTTGTGCTGCCCCACCTATCTGAAAGGTAAGGGCCACCGGTGAATGATCCGACAAGCTCCTGGGCAAAATGGCAGCCAACACTACCATGTGCGCTATCACCCTGGGCACAAAAAGATAATCGAGTCTCGAGAATGAATCATGTGTTGTGGAGAGATATGTGTATTCTCGACAGGGTCCATGTAAGTATCTCCAGACGTCTACCCAGTCAAGTCCCGTCACTAGAGAATGTAATTTTGTGGGAGGATCATTCTCTACAGCACCCCCACTCCTCCATGTATCCCGACCCCGTTCCATAACGTCGTTCCAGTCCCCGCCCACGACTGAGAGCATGTCTGGCATATCCGCCCGAATGTTCAGAAGCTGCTCCACTAAGTTCCATTGCAATGGCGGGGGAGCATAAACGCTGCCCAGTGTCAGAGTGCCCTCCCCAACTTTGCCCCGAATAAAAATGTAGCGCCCCTGTGTGTCTGACCTGTGTTTTTCGTGAATACATGGGACCCTGCGGTGAATCAATATCGCCACTACCCGCGAACCCCGCGTGAAGCCTGTGTGAAAGAAGTGTTGATACCTCACAGGCACAGGGCCTTAGTGCCCATTAAGTGTGTTTCCTGTAGCAGGAGCACGTCGGCCCCCGCTCGCTTGGCTTGTTGAAGTGTGGCCCCACATTAAATCTTGTCCAAGGCCCCGCGAACGTTCCAATTAACAATGTGCCGGGCTCCAGGGATCACCCGCATCCCACCCTTTGTGTTGGACATCCCAATAAGCCTGTACAACCTTGACAGGTATTGACGCTCCTCGGTGTGTGTGTTAAGCTGCAAGAACCCATTGTGGACTGTGGAAGTGCAATCTGAAAAACCAGAACAACCCGTCACCCCATAACAACCCTCCCACCCCATACCCCAACCTCACAAATGCTGAAGTATCTGTCGCGGTCGGATAGGAGCCGAATCCCCAACCGGGGGCAGGAACCATACTGCCCAATAGATCCCCAAATGAACATCCATGCCCGCTCGCATTTCCGCCGCCCACAACTGTGTGGCAGAGAACGCAGCCAGGAGTCCAAGCCTCCCCGGCCATTAGTTCACTGTCCGAGGGCTCACAGCACCAAACGGGCCCAAGGATCAGTCCGCCGAGGCCTGTTTCTCAAAAGCTGAGCCCCCCGGCGAGAGGGCGGCGCTGGACTGAGAGAGACGCCTGGACCGCGACCTTCTGCTTCCCCTCAACTGGCCCCGGGGTCCCCTCTGGGCCACCTCGCTCAAGGATAAATCCGATTCCCTACCAGGTGTTGTATGGACTCGCACCCGCACAGTCTCTTCTGTCCATTTAAAAACCTCCTCCGGGGTATCAAAGAAGTTTGTACGAGAGTGGTACACCACTCTCAGGCGGGCTGGAAATAAAAGGGCATACGGAAGCTTGAGATCCCAGAGACGGGGCTTCGCTGCAAGAAATGATTGTCGCCGCTGCTGCACCAGTCGCGTGTAGTCCGGGAATATAAGGATGTGTGCATTATTGTAGATAAGGGGTTCCTTGGCTCGGGCCTGCTTCAGGATAGTGTCTCGATCCAAGTAATTCAGGAGTTTCACTATGATTGGTCACAGGCGAGCCCCTTGCGGGGGCTTCTACATAAGTGCCCTGTGTGCCCGTTCCACCACAAAGCAGCGGGAGAGAACATCGGGGGAGCCAGTCCTCCAGCTACTGTGTCAAGAAGTGCTCCACGCTGTCCCCCTCGCTGCCCTCCGGGAATCCTACAAAACGGAGGTTGTTGCGTCGAGCACGTCCCTCGGCATCTTCCGCCCACATTGCCAGTCCCTTTTGGATTGTTTCCTTGGCCTCTACCTTCTTCTTCAGGGCAGTGACATCATCTTCGACCCCCGAGCGTGTCCCGGCCTCCGTAATCCTCGCCACTGCGTTGCGCAGATCTTGTCGCTGCAGCATAACATTGGAGCCGACTGCATCAATTTTGGCGTCGGGCATATCCCTGGACTGGGTAATGGCGGCCAGGAATGTTGCATTATCTGGCACCAGCTCCTGTTGGCCCGCTGTCCCGGCCGCCGCTCCCGCTACGGTGAATTTATAAATTGGGCCCTGTTTGGTCTAGCCCCCACTGCCCTTATCTCGCCTCATGATTCTCAACAAGCTGCTCCTCACAGGCACCCAAAGGCGTCAGTTGCGGGTCGCTCCAGCAGGTACGCGCTGCCCGGGTTCACCGCCACGCGGTTCACTTCCAGGAAGGTCTCACACCCCCCCTCCTCCGTCCTGCAGCCCGACATGACCGCCGAGCTCCCAACGGCCCTCACCTCTAGCAAGGGGAGAACTGGGAGGAGTAAAAGAGGGTGGGGGAACACGAAGCGAGGGGGCAATGCGTTTCCAGCCATCTCACTCCTGCACGGGATCCTTAGCCCCACTTCCACTCCAGGGACCTGCTCCTTCCCCAGTATGAGTAGGAGACTTGCCCGCATCTGGGACTAGCAGTCACTCCGTCAGCGCCGTAACCGCGACCCAAAATGGCGGCCCACTCCACAGGCAATGACGAACACCAGCAGCCACCCGTCGACCAAAGCCTCCTCAGGGGGGGCAGCGCCGGGGCCAAACTTGGTCCCTAGTCAGGCCCCAGCCACCACTCTGCCACGTCCAGCCAGCCCCAGAGGCCTGATTCGCATCCAGGCGTGCCATTCGGTGTTTTTCCGCACTGGGGCACTGCCCCTACCTCCCCGTGGCTTGGCACAGCCGCCGAGTAGCACAGCCGGTAGACCCAGGAGGAGATCAGGCAACACGGGGGAGCAACAGTTAACTCAGACCCCACAATTAATAGTGCGTGGGTCCCTGGTGCCACAATCACCCTCTCCGAGCTACAGATGTATATGCGGCCGCCCCGGGGTTGCACAATATGGCTGCCGTCTTTCCACCGCCACCACCACCAAGGGTTCCTACCTCCATGGCCCGATTCAGCCACCGACGTTTGCCGCAGTCCTCCTCGATGTGCGAGGCTCTCCCGGTTGTCGCGCCTGGGCCCTCCTCAGCTCAGTAGTTGCGGGGGGCGCCGACAGTCTCGCAGCACGCTCGTCAGCCGCTCTGTCCTCGTCTCTGCCCGGCCTAAGCAGGAGAGTCCCCGGCTTCCCGCAGAGCACCTTTCCCTCAGGCTGCGGCCGTACCTGGCGCTCCGCTCCTCGCCACTGCACCCTCCTCCGCTTCAGGGCTCACTCGGGAAGATAGCTCAGCGTTTCAGAAGCACTCGGTATGTGTTTATACTGACGCTAGGTCGGATAGGCAGGATCAGTGTACAGGATTATGCGGGGCTGGTTGGAGCACGATCAAAACACGACCACCATCTTCGCTGGCCAAACCACGCCGAAAATGTTATTTTTGATATAAAGCTATCTGAAAGTGCAATAAAATTACTTATTTTCCTTCACTCACCTAAATTGCCGAAAAAAATCAAGGTATAAGGCTATAATGGACTTAGTCTCTCGCATCAAATTGTTTTTCAAAGCAGCCAATTCCCTGCCTGTCCATCCACTCATTAAAATATCGGAGTGTGGAGGGTGGGGCCTCCAGTTCTCGTAGGGGATTCTAGATTTATGAGGAGGCAGGGTTTGGACGACAAGAGCAATTTTATAAGCTAGCAAATCCAATTACCTGAAACATACTGGCTCTAGGAATTTAGTTCTAGCTTTTAGTTTTATCATAATAACCTGTTTTTTAAGAGAAAACTATGTGATGTTGAATACTTCACCGCAAATGGTACTCTCACAATTGTACGAGCATAATTTATTAAGAGTGAGCAATTGGTACTATTTGCTACGCCACATGCGGGAGTAGAAAGAGGTTGATACATTTCTGTTAAAATTTAAAAATGAAACTGTTTGTAGCCTTAATAGTAAAGAATGGCAGACACTAAGGGAAGGAGGGTGGAGAGAGTGAACAGCAGCCAACTATAAAAGGATGGATGACCTCTCAAGATGGCTCACTTATTATACACCACAAAGGCTTCATAAGATGTTCTCACTCCTACCAGTGCTTTGTTTTAGATGTCAGGATTTGGAGATAGGGACTTAAAATCATGTTTTCGTTCATTGCCGTCATATACAAAAATTTTGGGCAGAAGTGTTTGAAGCTATTAATTCATCCATTTCACCACAAATAGCGCCATCTCTAAGATTGGTCCTATTTGGGTACCATCTGATAAAAATATCAGCAATATTTTGTTTCCATTGCCATTGTTGTAGCCTATACTCCAGAATTTGAAATCAGATAAGATATCATTATTTCAACATTGGTATGGAAAGAAGGCTAGGGCCTATACATGTGAAGAAGCATATGCTAAACGATAGGGGACGTCCATAGATTCAAAGCAATATGGTCGGGCTTTACCTTAGGATCAGCGAATAATGGTTGATAAATGTATTTTTCCAGTCTACCTGTCTATCAGAAGTGTTAAATATGTTTGATGGACGGGATGCTCACATAGGGAAGATGGGTACAATAACTGAAGGTGTTCCTTTAGTAGGTTAGATGCAGCTTTAGCAAAAACTTAAATAGCTTCCCGTACAATGCATTTTTGATGGTGAAAAAGTTTTCATGGTTTTCTATTTTAGAGGCTGTTTTATGAATTAGGAAGTTTCTATTCATGAATTTTAGCATTCTTTGTCCTCTATTTAAGTAACATTTATTAATTTCGGTCGGAATTTTAGTATTGCACTGATTGCACAATTTGATACTTCAAGTGTTACTACGAAGAAATCTTGATTGTTATTGTTTTTGCATTTTATGAATTTGTAATCAAGTCTTTTCATCTCCTAAAAATAAAAATATTTTTTAAAAAGATCTGTAGAGTTTGAAAGATGGAACACAGTCAAAAATGTGACCTACATTTTGTCAAACACATAACAAGTTAGATACGGTTTAATGTTCTTGTAATATGGTGAATGAGTGTTCTCTAATGTTTGTGAAAGAGTATCCTGCCAAACTTTAAATCAGTCATAGATTGTTATCTTGTATTTTTATATATTGTTTTTTTTTTTATGATAACATTTTATTGAGCTTTTCGTCAAGTTACACAACACCATTGTCATTTAAGTTCAGTTTGTGGAAATATACAATTAGTTTGATGTTAGACATATCATTACAGTACACATATCATAACCATGTTTATCATATTATTCGTATAACAGTTTGGTTCCCTCAGTATCGAACAGTGGGAGCTTTGGAAGCGTCTACTCCTCTGAGGATGTTCCCTTCGTCTTACAGTTTCTTACTCAGTTCTCCCCTCAAACCCCGATATCAACAACAATAAAGCATCATCCCTTTTCCCCTTCATCAAAAATCATACAGTCGATGCAACAGCAATGTTCCATGGTCTCTCCCTTTAAGGACTTGCTTCAGGGTCAGACAGTTCTAGTGGGGGGTCACATAAGTGTCCTCGGTTTTCGTTCCATTTCCCCCAGATCCTGGACCATTTTTTGGGGCAACCCCTATGTACATATACCGCCTTTTCTGCTACCATAGCCGTGTCCATGTCGTTCACCCACTGTGTGCATGAGGGCACCACTCCGGAACCCCACCTTCTGGCAATGTTCCGTTTCGCAAGAGCTAGACCCAGTGTCGCCCAAGTCTGCAATCCTCGATTCATACCAGTAGGTGACCAAATATTTAACAAACAACATCTAGGTTCTCTCTGTAGTTCCACCCCAGATGCATCTGAGATTTCAGACAGAACTTGGTCCCAGTATAACTGTATCCTTGGACAATCCCACAATATGTGAAAGAATGTACCCAGGGAGCCACATCCTCGCAGTATTTTTTATATATTGTTGACAGCAATGGTACTTGTATGGTGTAGACTCCTAGCCCATGCCCAGCATTTGTAATTATTTGCCATCTTGTCACACTTTCAGGACTATGTGGAAAAGTAAATTTTGCCATGTTCTGTGTCCCTACGTGTCATCCATCATATGTTATGTGTGCATGATTAAATATGCATATGCATTCCCTATGATCGATTAATGACGCAATTACAGTTGTGTCCACCTCTAGTATGCCAGTTTCCAGTTCTCGTGAATACTACGAATATCAGGCCTATGTAAAGCTACGTTGCCACGTTTCTCAGTGTGCACGTTATTCCATTATAAAGTCCCCGTTTCTAGGCCTCAATAGGGCCTGGACTCCAGATTCAGCTCCTGTCTCCTGAAGCCTCGCTGAGGAGCGATACAGCCCCCACCTGTATCCTCGACCCTTCACTTACTTCCTGCCTCGCAGTGCCCGGCTCACCCTGGCTCTGCCTCTGAGTCTGCCAAGAATATGTTATGATTCCAGTTATCAGTTCAGTCCTCCTTCTCTGCATTCCTAAAGCTACTGGATCGCATCAATAGTTTCCGTCATTGTCTAGCCTTCACGTCTCCACGTTAGAGAAATACTGCATTTAATGGTCATTTAATATTCTTCATCACGCACTACATGTAGAATAATGCATGGTCCAGTCTTAGAATCAAGTTAGCCTTTCCCCTCTTGACTTCTGGTTTATATCAACATGTTCTCTAAACATCAGATACTAGATACTGTTTAGGTACATGTCGCCCTGACTCTCCAGACTTCAGTCTCTGCTCCTAGCACAGAGTTCGAAGCCCCCAGCTTCTCCTAGTAACACGTCATTGCCAGTTTGCGCGCACCATCAGGTTAGAGGTCCCGGCTCCTCAGGTAGCCCCCTCCATGGTTTCCGCCCCATTCATGACATATTCTGTTACGTTTGCATCACATGTCTATGTATACGCCCTGTTACACCTCTTTTCACCCTTATCTTTCGCGACTGCTACGCGTCACGCCTTCTGCTCCACCCACTGCTACGCCTATTGCAATGTAATGCTATGTGTTTGCGTTATGTATATATGCTCATGCACTGTTATTAAAAAGTTGTCCTTCCTAGCCTTTTTGCCCAGATCCTGGCAGCGCTGCCAGGGCTTACCATTCTGTTCCCGTGCAGGTTGTCCTGTTCCTGTCCTTTATGCTGTAATAAACCTGCAAACTCCTACTACCTCGAATCTTGACTCTTATTTATTGAGCTATCTGTTATTCATTTATTCATTCAAAAATAGGGTATTATTTATTTATTTACCACATAATGGCGCCCGAATAGGGACTTGCCCTTTCCCCACGCGTCGGTGAAGCCACGCCGACCCCCTGACCCTCTGCAGTCGTGACGGAACTCTTCTGCGCACCGGCAGATATTTCTGCTTCAAGTATCCCTCAGGCCCACGGAGGAGACGGAGGAGGCGGTCCAGCATCCAGACGAGACGGTGGAGGAACGCGGCGAGTCCCGACCAGAGCCCAAGCCGAGAGTCCAAGGTCCGAGGTATCCGGAGGTCCACCCGTAACAGAAGTCCGAAGTTCGTCCGTCCGACGTCGAGGCAGTCCAGTCCAGTCTGAGGCCTTCCGTTCTTGCTGCCCGGTGAGTACCGTTACTGGGGTAGTATCTAGACAGGGTCAATCTGATTGACTCTGGTCCGTGGGTTGGTGGTACACAGTCCCACAAACGAAGTGTCCACTTCGGTGGATGCGGGTCCTGACGTGTCTCTTTATGAGACCGGTAAGTTTCGTACTGTTTCAGCAGTGCACCTAGTTTCTGTTCCAGTCAGTTCTGTTCTCGAGGAAATTCATGTATTCTGTGTTCCGTATTCCAGGTAGTATTCTGTTCGAACTGTTATTTTTAAATGTTCTTCATGTATTTTAATGTCGTGGTATGAATGGGGAATAAGTATTGTGTTCATTGTGTATTGTATTGTGTCTAGATTACAGTCCAGTCATGCCCTTGTTTTCTAAGTTACGTCAGTTAAAAACTAGAAAGGGTCTGCTGGAAGCAGCAGTTCCAGTTCCGCCTAGGGACAGTCCAGGTCATTTTATGTATCAGAAACATGGCATAAGTGCCATACTATATCTAGATTTATGGGTAGAGTATACCAAACAGTTAGAAGAAAAGTATAGATGGCCCGTATCGGGTACATGGGATGCCGAGTGCATCATGAGAGTAGAAGAAGCATTATGGAAAAAGAAAGCCAGACAGTCACAGAAAGATGCCATCGAGTTATGGCGCAAAGAAGCTCATAAAAGAACTGAAAAAGAAATCAGAAAGTCAGAATTAAGTAGAGAATCCTTGGAACGAGCACAAGAAAAAGAATTAATCGAGATAGGTGAACAAGTCAAAGTCGAACAGTCAGACAGACAGAGGCATGCCCTTATTAGGGGTATGTATCCTCTCCTTGCCGAGGGCTTGCCAAAAGCGACCCCAGAGGCATCCAGTAATTTCCCGCCACCATTAGTTCCGACCAAGCTACGTCACAAACAGACCGCAGCTGATATTTTCATTTCGTCCTATTTGGACGACACAGTCCCAGAATATGCAAATCCTGTTCGCGCTCCGCCAGTCCCTGGAAATCAGGTACTTCCCGCTCCTCCAGACACCGGAGTACCTGTTACGGTACCCCCGGTCCAGCCCGCCATACAAGTCCAGCCTACATTTCCATTTCCCACTCTGCCAGGACGAAGAGCATCAGTCGACGATTCTAGTTTAGGGGCCGCAGGGGGAGGTACTCCTCAAACCCCGCCGCCACACAAGCGTTTAACGACAGCCGAATTACATATACAAGCGTCACAGCGTACGCCCAGACATCAGACTGTAGCAGAAATAAGAAAATCCCTTGCCGAATGCGGCTATGATCCAGTCCCAGGCGAGGATAATATGGTTTTATATTCATTCCGCGTAAGAAAGGTGGCCGAGTATCTAGTCACCCTACCAAATATGAAAGAAGATCTAGACAGAATATATCGTTTCATCCGTACAGGGGATGATCCAGAAAGCATTGGCCATGTCTCAAAGGAAAGCTGAGACCCAGCTCATGATATTAAAGTTTCTGATCAATTGTCTAATAAGAGAACAAGATTACCCGTCTAAAGATCCGGCTGAAATGAAAACCCTGACAAGGTGGAGTGATAATATAGCCGAGGGTAAGCACAAGACCGTCGGTGCTATGGAGAGTATGTACAAGAAAATCCGTAAAGAAATAATAAAGTTACACGAACAGCGTAAAGCAGCACAAGTAAGCGAGAAAGAAAGTAACTCTGATCCGGAAGAGGTTGAGGACGAGAATCCCGACAGAATAGCGTATGTAGGAAAATTTAGATTCCCAGATCGCCATTTACGCCTAGAACACAAGTCTATTTTTCATCATCCAGCACCAGAACAAGGTTCTCTAGAACAAGTGTTTCAAGCTACCGATCACATTCTGAAATCACGAATCGGTTACAGTGAGTTGAGTACCATGCATGAACAAGAACTAGCCCGATCAGCAGTCCGATGGATTACTGATTCTACCACTTTTCCAGACGAAATAGTGGCACAAATGTTTTTAAAAATGCCCCCAGCCGAACAACGACTGGCGGGTATGTATATGATTCAGCACCTCATTACATTGTATGAGGGTCAGCACTCTGATCCAGGCCCGTTACACGATGTCCTGAACGAGTTACTCCAGTATAGATGGAAAGGTTTAGGTACCGACTTAATTAGTGTCATTCTAGAACAGCGTCACAAATATAGAACGTTTTTGAATCCGCATTTTGTTCATGTCTCACCCCCAGAAAGTAAACCATTTTACATAGAGAGACAGAATCCGTTACGAGAAGTCCACCCAGTTAGAGGAACGGGTGGAGAACTAGAACGAGTGTTTGTTTACACTCCGATTACAAAGATGGAACTCCTAGAGATGAAGAAATTAATTCCCTGTCATGATAAAGATCCAGCAGGGTTCCACCGAGAATTAAAAGACATGCTCCGTATGGGAGAATACACGTATCCAGATATAATTAAAATGTTAAAAGTTCTGTTGCCCGCAGGGGTGTATGAAAAGCTCAAGGAAAAAGAATGGGAGGTGGGAGAGAAAAAGATAGATTGGGCAGTTCTAGAAGCTGAAGATAAGGCACGAGTACCAGGTACCGGTCTTGGAGCGAAATGTAAAGAATTACCGGAATTATTAATACAAGTTTTACCCAGATTATTGACAACTAGAAAAGAAGACTGGGATGCAATCTCAGCCTGTAAACAGAAACAAGACGAAGATATTAGTGATTTTTATTCCAGATTTGAGAAATGTTTTAGCATCAACAGTGGCCTCAAGACAAGTAGTGAGTCATACCCTCACCTTTTTGTTACTAAATTAGTCGAGAATTCAAGTCCACAAATTAAAAATCGAGTTTTGAAAGTCGAAAGTACCTGGCAAGCTAATACCCCGTCCCAGATGTTGCAGATGCTCCAATACCACCAGAATAGGATCAGGGAAGAACAAGAACACGAGAGAAAACGTATGAAAGACACGAAAATGAAAGTACTAGTTGCACAATCTGTTCCTCAAGACAGTCAGAAGAGGGGTCCGAATCAAGCCAGTCATCCTGCAGCTCCCGTTAAAGGGAACTGCAATTATTGTAAACAGCCAGGTCATTTTATAAACGAGTGTGCAGTTCTGAAACACAACATAGCTACTGGTAAGACTAAAGAAAGACCACGTCCGCCTAGACAAGAACAAGTTTCACAGATTCCTCAGCCACAGAATGCACCACAGACAGACAGTTACCGCACCGCAGCCTATTGCTGCAACACAGCACGTTACACAGCAGATGTACCAGTATGCACAGTCTGAGTATCCAGAGTACCAGCAGTATTCATGAAACAGCCTAGAGAGGGAGGTAGGCTTGCCTCTCATCGAGATACCTGTAGATCAAGAAGGTCCCTATGTTCACAGTCAAGTATTAGGGAAAGACAGAAAGTTTTTGATTGATACAGGGGCAAGTAGGACCACAATTAGCCACGCCGAAGTTCCAGGGGCTCCGCTCTCAGGCTCAAGAAATGTTTCCCTTGGATTTTGTAAATGAAATATCAAAGCCAGTTACTCTAGAAGTAGGTCCATTGTCCCGCACTACTGATCTGTTACTTACTAAGTCATGTCCAGAAAACCTATTAGGCATTAAAACACTGAAAGAGTTAGGTGCAGTTATATGCTGTTCCCCAGAGGGAATACGTCTGTTCCTACGTGATTTTAAGGGTCACTATGTATTACGGGATTTTGATCCCAGATTGTCTAATGTTCCGCAGCATCTATGGGCGCAAGGTCCAACTGATGTTGGTTATATGCAAATCACACCCTATCGTGTGACTCTCAAGCCAGGTGTAGTGTTACCACGAATCAGACAGTACAGATTGCCACCTGAGGCTGTAGCAGCCTTATCCAAAATTATTGACGAGCTCATGGCTCAAGGAGTGGTTGTAGAAACTGACTCCAATGTATGCAATTCTCCGATCATTCCAGTCATGAAACGTACTGATCCAAATGCACCCCCAGTATATCGATTAGTGATTGACCTACGAGAGCTTAATAAATGTATTATTCCTCAGTACCCAGTGGTTCCAGATATCTCTTCCCTATTGACAGCCATTGATTCCGAAGCCACGTTCTTTACTGTAATCGACCTCAAGAACGCGTTTTTCAGTGTCCCTATTCATCCAGACAGCCAGTTCCTTTTCGGATTTTGTTTAAATGGAAGAAGCTATATGTTCACACGAGCTCCTCAAGGTTTCACAGAAAGCCCTAGTATTTACAGTCAAGCACTCAAGAGACAACTAGACAACATTCACATGCCAACTGACACTGCCCTGCTCCAGTATGTCGATGATCTCCTGATCACAGCCCGTTCTGAACGTGCTTGCGAGCGAGCATCCCTTACAGTCTTGTATTTCCTAGCCGAGATGGGGCACAAGGTGTCCCCTTCTAAGCTTCAATTCTGTGTCCAGCAAGTGGTCTACTTAGGACACTTACTGTCCAAGAGGGGTAGGCAGTTGACACCAGACCGTATCCAGTTAATAGCGAGTCTTCCTCAGCCCAAGACCCAGAAGGAGGTACGTGCTTTTATCGGCCTTACTTCTTACTGCAGACAATGGATTCCTCAGTATGCATTTCTAGCCAAGCCACTGATACAGTTAACGACACAGGAGGCAGCCGTATCGACTGTCCTTCCTTGGACATCTGAACATACACTTAGTTTCAATGAGTTAAAGAAAGCCCTATGCCAAGCTCCAGTTCTAGCGACACCGAACTACAGTAAGCCTTTTACACTTTTCGTCACTGAACGCGAAGGTACAGCATTATCTGTTCTCACACAAGATCAAGCAGGACAATACAAGCCCTGTGCTTATTTTTCGAGCACATTAGATCCTGTAGCCCAGGCTCTGCCTGCGTGCCTCAAATCAGTTGCAGCCACAGCCCTAGCTATCAGACAAAGTGATTCCATAGTATTAGGACATTCCTTGACAGTATAAGTTCCACATTCCGTGGAAGTTCTTTTAAACCGAACACAAACTCAGCACTTGACAATTGCACGTTTAACAGGTTATGAATTGACACTGTTCCAGCCACACATAGAAATCAGACGCTGCAACATCCTGAACCCTGCTACATTGTTACCATCAGTTAATTCGAATTTTGCCACACATGACTGCGTGGAAGTAGTTAACATTACAACAAAGCCAAGACAAGATCTGACAGATATTCCGTTACCAGACCCCGACCTGACACTTTATGTGGATGGTTCATGTATGAGAACAAGTACAGGAGAACTAGTCGCCGCGTATGCAGTGACTACTGATACTGAAGTCATTGAGACACACCGTATTGACACCCTGTCCGCTCAAGCAGCAGAGCTAGTCGCTCTGACTCAAGCCTGTATACACGCCAAGAACTTGAAAGTTAATGTTTACACAGATTCACGCTACGCATTTGGAGTTGTACACGACTTCGGAGTGCTCTGGCAAGAGAGAGGTTTCATGACTTCTCATGGAACCAAGATTCAGCATGGTCTCCTTATTCAAGCTCTGTTAGATGCCATACATTTACCGACATCTATCGCTATCATGAAGTGCAAAGCACATACGAAAGTTACTGACATTATTTCTCAAGGTAACGATTTAGCAGATCGCACAGCCAAGCTTACAGCACAGATTCTAGACATTCCAGTTCACATGACACACACTCCAGATCCGATTACATGTATGACAGTTAAAGACCCTACACAAGATGTCATAGACATACAGTTACATGCTACTCCTGAAGAAATCAAGAAATGGTCCGAACAAGGAGGGGTCCAGACAGATCAAGGATGGTTAACGAAGGGTAGAGCCACATGGTTTCTCCCCGACTCTATGGTTCAAGTCATTATTAATACCGCACATAGTCCAGCACATTTAGGAGAAAAAGCTATGTTAGACAGTATCCAGAACATTTGGTTCAACAAGCATTTACGAGCTGCAGCCAAGCAGAAAGTCCGTACCTGTATGATATGTTGTCAGTTTAATCCAGGTAAAAGTGTCCCGGTGGAACAAGGTGGATTCCAGCCCCCTGACCACCCTTTTGAAGTCCTCCAGATGGATTATATTCAGATGGAGCGATGTCGAGGTTTCAAGTATGTCCTCGTAGTTGTATGCGCTTTGTCCAGGTGGACGGAAGCATATCCAGTCCCAGATTACACAGCCGCGACCACTGCCAAGCAGTTGGTTCGTGAGTTCTTCCCCCGTTATGGACTCCCTAGAGTCGTATATTCTGACAACGGCCAGCCATTCTCATCTGAGTTGATGAAGCATGTTTCCCTTTTGTTAGGGTACCAGTGGAAGTTTCATTGTGTACGCCATCCTGAAGCAGCCGGTCTCGTAGAGAGACATAACCAGACTCTGAAAATCCGTATTGCAAAAGTATGTAAAGAGAAAGGTGTGGACTGGCTAGTAGCTCTGCCAGTCGCTTTATTTTATATGCGCATGGTCGCACATTCCAGATCAGGTCTGTCCCCGTATGAGGTCGTTTTCGGCCGCTCCCCTAACATGTGGGGTACTCCTAGACCCCGAAGTATTACCGATGTTTCAAGTAATATGCTGACAGATTACCTAGCTTCCTTGATGTCTGCCCTCAACTCTTGTCGTTCACAGGTTGCCGCCGCATTTCCAGACAATACCGAGGTGGCACCGCATGAAATCGTTCCAGGATCCATGGTCCTGGTCCGCAATTTTGACCGCTCAAGTCCGCTGGAGCCACGCTGGAAGGAGCCCCGACAGGTCCTCCTCGCCACCCGTACAGCCGTGAAGTTGGAGGGTCGCAAAGGCTGGGTGCACCTTTCACATATAAAAAAGTTTTATGGACTGAAACCCGTCTCAAAGAACATTTCCCAGGATTTGAAGGATTGCCAAAATATTGTTCTCAAGGACTGTCCCGCAAAAGACATTGCTACAAACCCTCCCCTGTTAGAGAAAACTCCGCAACAGGAGTATAAGTTGAAACTCCGGTCTAGTAAAATAAGTCAGCCAGTTTGATTGTCTAAGTCCTCCCCTAGGTGAAACGGTTAGACTGTTTCTGACATGTATAAAATAGACCCCCATAGTGAGAGAGTTAGTCAAAACTCAATTCGATGTATCATTTTTCTATGTTTCATATTGTTTCTCAGCATTATGATTTCCTGCACCAGTTATGCATTTTTCTTGTATTTCCCAGTTCTTCATGTAAATAAGTCTGCTAATGCTACAGTAGAGCACACGTTTAGTGATCTGCCTCCTCATGAACTCTCTTACCGCCTCGCTATGAAAAATAATTCTTTCATCCGCATGTTACATTACTCACATCAGACCAGCAATGCCACTAATTGTTGGGTGTGTGGTCGACTCCCCCCTTTCCAGATACCGAAGGGAGTTCTGCCACTTTTCCCTTATCCATTTTCACATAATGGTTCGTGTGGAGCATGGTCCACGTTAACGTCATCCTCAACAGATATGTCTTTTCTTAACAGTACATGTTTCCCAGACAAGCAAGGTCTCCCCCTCAGAACCGGGTTAAATCTAGAAAATGAAGTGTATAATTTAGGTAACTATTCTTCGAATTTCATGGTCCTGAATGTTCAGTCTGATACTACTCCAGACTTACCTGCTATTTCAGTACTTCCAGTTAAAGGCGAATTATGTGTCCGAAATAATGGTTCCGTACATGTAGGACATAGTGATTGTACTACTATTGTCAAGTATAGTGACAGTAGGAAATCCATTTTCAAAGCTTCACGTCATTCTTATTTTATTTGTGGTCAAACTGCATATGTTCGTCTGCCCCTCGATTGGGAGGGAACCTGTTACATTGCCTTCCTACTGCCACCAGTTTTCCTAGCCCCACCTGATTATCATAGAAACACACATCTAGTACACATTAGACATAGAAGGGAGTCCCCAATTGTCGATTATACTGAAACTGCCCTAGAACAGTATACAGATTTCAATAGAGGTTTCTTTTTCTTTATAGGACCTATCCAGAATAGTAAGTTAATCCGTAGGTTAACCAGAACCCTCGAAGCTGTAGTAAATGAGACTGCCTCTGCTCTAGGTAACTTAACTGAAGAGCAATCTGCTATGAGATTTGTCGTTTTACAGAATCGTCTCGTCCTTGACGTCATACTGGCCGATAGGGGCGGGGCCTGTAGAGTCATCGGATCTAGTTGCTGCATTTTCATTCCAAATAACGCGCCGTCTGTTTATTCAGCTATAACCAGACTCCATAAAATTGCCCATCTGTTACACCAAGATCCAGGCACCTGGACATGGTCCGGTTGGTTCTGGAATATAATTTCTGCCTGGGGATGGAAAGTCTTGTCCTTTCTAGGTATTGCAGTAGCGATCATATTCAGCTGCTGCCTCTGTATACAATGTGGCCCTGCGATTTGCGGCATCTGTGCTACCTCTTGTATTCCTAGTCCCAAGCCCCGTTCTAAATCCCGTTCCAGGATAATTCGAGACGAGCAAATGATACTGTATGAAATGATAGATGGTATCATGAATATTGATGTTTCCTGATGGAAACGTAGTGACAAGGAGGGAATGTGGAAAAGTAAATTTTGCCATGTTCTGTGTCCCTACGTGTCATCCATCATATGTTATGTGTGCATGATTAAATATGCATATGCATTCCCTATGATCGATTAATGACGCAATTACAGTTGTGTCCACCTCTAGTATGCCAGTTTCCAGTTCTCGTGAATACTACGAATATCAGGCCTATGTAAAGCTACGTTGCCACGTTTCTCAGTGTGCACGTTATTCCATTATAAAGTCCCCGTTTCTAGGCCTCAATAGGGCCTGGACTCCAGATTCAGCTCCTGTCTCCTGAAGCCTCGCTGAGGAGCGATACAGCCCCCACCTGTATCCTCGACCCTTCACTTACTTCCTGCCTCGCAGTGCCCGGCTCACCCTGGCTCTGCCTCTGAGTCTGCCAAGAATATGTTATGATTCCAGTTATCAGTTCAGTCCTCCTTCTCTGCATTCCTAAAGCTACTGGATCGCATCAATAGTTTCCGTCATTGTCTAGCCTTCACGTCTCCACGTTAGAGAAATACTGCATTTAATGGTCATTTAATATTCTTCATCACGCACTACATGTAGAATAATGCATGGTCCAGTCTTAGAATCAAGTTAGCCTTTCCCCTCTTGACTTCTGGTTTATATCAACATGTTCTCTAAACATCAGATACTAGATACTGTTTAGGTACATGTCGCCCTGACTCTCCAGACTTCAGTCTCTGCTCCTAGCACAGAGTTCGAAGCCCCCAGCTTCTCCTAGTAACACGTCATTGCCAGTTTGCGCGCACCATCAGGTTAGAGGTCCCGGCTCCTCAGGTAGCCCCCTCCATGGTTTCCGCCCCATTCATGACATATTCTGTTACGTTTGCATCACATGTCTATGTATACGCCCTGTTACACCTCTTTTCACCCTTATCTTTCGCGACTGCTACGCGTCACGCCTTCTGCTCCACCCACTGCTACGCCTATTGCAATGTAATGCTATGTGTTTGCGTTATGTATATATGCTCATGCACTGTTATTAAAAAGTTGTCCTTCCTAGCCTTTTTGCCCAGATCCTGGCAGCGCTGCCAGGGCTTACCATTCTGTTCCCGTGCAGGTTGTCCTGTTCCTGTCCTTTATGCTGTAATAAACCTGCAAACTCCTACTACCTCGAATCTTGACTCTTATTTATTGAGCTATCTGTTATTCATTTATTCATTCAAAAATAGGGTATTATTTATTTATTTACCACAACTATATGGACCTAACCTCAGACACAACCTGATTATTTTTGTGAAAGCATCGGCCACCTTTGGGATAATAGTGTGTTCATATACTTGCCAGGATGTCAAATACAAAATTCACTCTCATGTAATGGCTAAGGGCTAGTACCCACGTCAGATGTTTTTTAAATAGGACAGTTGTGGCAACACATCACGTTTAATTTAGCTCTGAGAATGATCAACACTTTTAACGTGCACCACAGGAGTTTGACTCTTATGGACCACATGATAAAAGGACTGGTTTAAATTTTTGGGAGGGGATACTCCATCAGTAATATGAAAGGTATTCCATCTGCAATGTTTCAATGGCATTACTGCCCTTGTTACTTGCAAAACAGCTGATGTGTTCTTCTACATGTTTTCAACGGATAATCACATCTTCAACAAATTGGCGAGTAATATTTATGGACTGGTTTACAGTTTGGCAAATGGGTTATTCCATCACAAACATGACAGCTATCCAGTTATTACAAGTCAATTGGGACATGTAGTAAGGCAGACAGGCTATCAGTCACATTTGTGATCAGCCCGCCAAACTGTAAATAAGACCCTTTATTTATAAAAACATAGCAGTTATGTAGGCTTTGCATACAAATATTAGTACACATATTCATGCCCCTACATGTTAGGATGCACAGCTACAGGCACACATTTAGTAATGCATTGTTAGTAGAGAAACTGAAATCATTGTTTTAGACACATATGGATTGATTTACAGGCTTTTTGTTCTGCTTGCTCAGTTACTAATGAACAGATGTACCATCCCCTGATTTAATAATATATTGTATCCTACGGCACTTGCAATATGGACATTAGTATTTCATTGACATTTGCGACATACTAGTCCAACCTAAAAACTGTAAAGAAAGGTACCAAAGCTCCTCCAAACATTTGTGGCTGTGAATGCGGATGTACCTGAAGTCCCCTGTTAGCGTATTTGTCTAAAAATGGCCAACCAGATCTTTTTATTTTGGTGGGGATGACCTAAACCGAGGGCAATTTGAAAACAAAATAAACATAACTATTTGAATTTGTCCTCACTGGGCATGATTTTGGGTTTCTTTGATGTGTTATTTCATCACAAATGTGACGGTTATACCATTCACCTTAATACAAGTGCATTATATGGTATGTAACATGTAAGAAGGGGACGGTATGTCTGTTATGTTGTGACAGAGTAACATGCCCAACTAACTCAAAATCAGGACCATTGTTGTGATTTAGGATTGTTGTTAAATGTTTATTTTTTATTTCATCTGGTCATCATTCAATGTTGTATGATGTTATTACGTACCATACACTGGTGCTGATTTTCTACGTTTTGGACAAGTTGCTCCATCACAACATGATGGATAGGACAGTATTACTAGTGTATTAGAAATACTGCATATATAGTGCATTGTATAGTATAATTATGTATACTAAATAACTGTCACATGGTGATGGCATAACCGTTAAGGCAAGTTGAAACTAAGGGCCTTTTTGTTTTATGTAGAGAGTAATCCTTTCAAAATATGCTAAAGTACCCAGTCCACAAAATGTACAGCATAAATGTTGTCTTTAGAGACAAGCGTGCTGTGGAATAATAATAAACGCAAGAAGAACAATTGATGGACGGAATGCAGAAAAATGTCATACATTCAACCCAGTACAGAGATCTTGCTCACCATTCCATTCCAGTCTCGACCCAGCCATATGCAAATCAGTCTTGACCCTGCACTAAATGGGAACAGTCCAGCCTGAACTGCCAGGCCAGGCCTCCCTGGACTGAAACAAGCAGCTTAGGACCGGTTTCAGGGTCTCACCCCTCATCAGCCAGGATAGCTTGACTGCAGTGGCACGGCGAGTACGGGACCCACGTCTGGGCATACCCATCCCACTCAGGGTGACAGAATGCAGAACAATGTCATACATTCACCCCAGTACAGAGATCTGGGCCTAAATCCATTGTTTTTTGCTCACCATGGCATTCCAGTTTGGACCCAGCCATGTGCAAATCAGGCTTGACCCTACGCCCAATGTGAACAGTCCAGCCAGGCCAGGTCCTCCATGGACTGGAAACATGTATCCTAGGACAGGTTGTTTCCGGACCAGGGAGGACCTGGATTGGCAGTTCGGGCTGGACTGTTCCCACAAGGAACAGGGTCAAGACTGATTTGCATATGGCTCGGTCCAAACTGGGGTGGTGTGGTGAGCAAAAGAATGATGGATTTAACCCAGATTCCAGTGACTGGGGGTGAATGTTTGCATTGTCCAGCATTCCGTCCATCAATTGTTTCTTTTGCATATGTCCCCCTAAGTGGGAAGGATATGCCCAGACGTGGGTCCCGTGCTCACTACACCACTGGATTCAAGCTAGCCTGGCTGATGAAGGGTGATACCCTGAAACCGGTCCCAGGATGCTTGTTTATGGTCCAGGGAGGACCTGGCTTGGCAGTTCGGGCTGGACTGTTCCCATAAGGAACAGGGTCAAGACTGATTAGCATATGGCTGGGTCCAAACTGGGGTGGTCTGGTAAGCAAATGAATGATGGATTTAACCCAGATTCTTGTGACTGGAGGTGAGTCCATCAATTGTTTCTTTTGCATATGTCACCCTAAGTGGTAAGGGTATTCCCAGACATGGGTACCGTGCTCACTACACCAAGCTAGCCTGGCTGATGAAGGGTGATGCCCTGAAACCGGTCCCAGGATGCTTGTTTCTGGTCCAGGGAGGATCTGACTTGGCAGTTCGAGCTGGACTGTTCACACATGGAACAGAGTCAAGACTGATTTGCATATGGCCGGGTCCAAACTGGGGTGGTGTGGTGGGCAAAAGAATAATGGATTTAACCCAGATTCTTGTGACTGGGGGTGAATGTTTGCATTGTCCAGCATTCCGTCCATCAATTGTTTCTTAAGCATACGTGGAATAATAAACAGCAGGGTCCCCAGAGGCTTGCCCATCAGAAATCTTACTTACACAGCCAAGGCAAGCTTTGGCTCTGATAGAGCCATGTCCTTAATGTGTTCAAATGTCATCGAATACAAAAACATGACATGCTTTGTGACACCATGAGTGTTATTCAATTTGTCTCAGGGCAACAGTCTATTGTTGCCCTGGTTGGCCACACAGCTTACCCATGCCTAAGCTTACCCATGCCTAAGGGAGTCCCTACATACCCTGACCAATGTCTGGAAGGTTTTATTTTGTTGGCGGAATAGCGGGCTGGTTAAGTACCCCGGACCTGATTTTTAGTATTGTGTCTATTATATAATTAGTAAGGGCTGTGGACCACGTTACGTGCCAAATTTTGACATAGCAAAGCCAGATTAGTGTGCAAGCCATATCTTTATTACCTACAAATACATATGTATTTATTGTTGGTCAGGCATTGGCTTTTACTGGTGATGGCTGGCCGGTACCCCAAGGCGCTGTGTCTTTAATTCTCCAAGATAAACCAAAAGTAAACTAAATTAACAAAAAACTCACATTTTAGACACACAAGGTACAACCCTTCAAATTCGTTTTGCAGTATCTTGTGTGTAAATCAAAAATGGGGGTGATCTTGAGTTTTAAGTCACTTTTACTATTGAGGATGTGGCATTTAATACATTAGGGAGAGAGTGCCCAGTCATTCACAATATTCATTTTAACAAAATACATATGGGCTTAAGTGATAGTCATGTATGTAGCTTACCTGACTTTTTGTTGGTCAGGGCCCCATCTGCAAGGATAGCCAACTTCTCACACGTGAAATTGGTGGCCCATTCTCCTGAACCTTCAGCCATGCTGATTCCCATGGGAATCTATTGAGCAGCAACGGCGGAGGAGGTCTGTTACAGAGGTTGGTTAGAACGATAGGGACATCATGGGCTTAAAAAACATGTGGCCTAACAGGGTAAAGTGATTGTGCTTGCTCCCTTAAGCATGGTAAAATTGGAATCCGCCTAATTGGCACATTTAATGTTCTCATTAGTCCTGAGTAAATGGTACCACATGTACCCAGGGCCTGTATATTAAATGCAACAAGTGGGCTGCAGCATACATTGTGCCACCCCTTAATTTAGCACTGTAAAACATGCATCTGGCCTGCTACTCTTGTGCAGCTTTAAACTGTCATTTGGACCAGGCAAAATAAACCTTTTGACAGGCCTAAACCTTCCTTTTTAATAAACATAATACATCCCTATGGTCTGCCCTAAACGTTATAGGGCAGGGTGCATGGTATTTAAAACGTAGGACATATTCATTTAAGTTTTAGTTGTCCAGACAGTGACTTTTAAGTCGTGTTCTATTGTAGCAGAGCTATCTCTCCCTTAGACTAACACTGGATTATCTTATTACACTTGCGGAGTGATAACTTCACTTTGGGAATAGCTAGAGAAATAATTCTTCCACTCATTTTAACTGTTATTTAAAACCCTCTTTAATGGTAAAGTTGTATTTTCATTTACTATTCTATAAATGCAACTGTTAGAAAGTTCCCATGTTCCTGCCTAAACCAAATGTGCCTTTCTGCTGGTATCAAGTGTCACATGACTGAAACAACTCTCTTGTGATGTGATGTGTATTCCTTCCAGACAGGGAACAAAAGGACCTTAGGTATGAGCCAAGGTGTTCCTCTCCTAGGGAGGTTGTGGGGTTGGAGGATGTTTGAGGATCTTGAACTGGCTTCTCTTCTGGATGGGGAGCCAGTGGAGGTTTCTGTGGTGGGGGATGATGTGGTTCCATTTAGGGAGGTCCAGGATAAGTCTGTGTTATATTCTATGTATTAGTTTTAGCATATCACATCTGTGTTTGGTCAATCTGCCTGTGCAGCCATTGTGTTTGTGAGGTCATGACATCTGGAATGTTATGATTCAATGCTGGGGGTTAACTGCACAGAAGGATTGAGAGAACTGGACTGGCAGATGAATAGCTGTGTAGAGATCTACTTCTTCAATAAATCTACATTATCCACATTACCTGTTTGCAGTCCTCATTGAGATTACAACAAAAATTTGGCGACGAGGACTCTACACAGCAGAATCCACGCAATCAATCTTCAATACTTTAAATTTCATCTGCCTTCAAAATATATCAAGGGGACAGAGGATTTCTACTTCATTTGAGAGGAGGTTTACTTCTTCATCTCTGCCACAGACTACCACAGATAAGTGACTGTTCTTTTGTTTTCAAAGGATATAGCGCTGCCTTTTTGACTTTCTAAATCTTTTTGTCAAGCGAGGCAACATTTCTTACTTTAGCGCTTTTGTTCTGTTACTTTATCGTTTAAGTCTTTGAGTGGCTTTGAGATAGGATTGAGTCTCGTATTTAATTGGCTTTGATATCTTATCAAGTCTCCGACATCGTGCCATTTTAGTGCCTAGTCTTGTAACTGGTGAGACTCGTTGGCACATTTTCTGGCACGATATTTGTCTTTCTTTGCAACCGACAAATTATTTTGTCTTTAATTCGTCTATCGAGAGTTTATCGCCGTCCTCTGCCTTTGTTTTTTTTAAAAAAACATTAAAACATTGACTTTCGACGTGTTTATTTTCAAAAAGTTCAACTTACTTGAAAGTTTTATGTGCTGTGTTCCTTGCACTTCCTTCAAGGATCTCCTTTGATGACGTCTCTGAATACATCGCGAGATCTTGTGAAGAAATAACGCGCATGCTCAGAACACAGCAATTTAATCCAACGCTGACGTTACCAACCGCGATAGGACATTGCCAACCACGCTGAGAGTGCAGTCAACGCTGACGTTGCCAACCACGTTAGGACGTTGCCAACCACGCTAGGAGCGTATTATGATGTCACATTTGTTCCTTGTGGTTTGAACATTCTTTCTTGAGAGTTCTTCCATTTTGAAGGGATGTTTATGACTTCACAAGGCCTGTCTGCATTTATCAGCGTTTCAAAGAGCTTCAAAGGTGTTTTATTCGTGCACAGTGATTCGCACACTTTATTGCGGATTGGACTATATTTGTCTAAAACATAAGCACTCAACTCTATGTTCAGTGATTTGTACATTTTATTCAGTAATCCGCACACTTTACAGCGGTCATTACGGATTTCAATTCCTCTAAAGTATGTTTCAGTGATATACACACTATTCAATGAGGTGGGTGTGTCATTTCCAGTGAATCATTCACAACCGGACCTTCAGTGATGTACACACTATTGAACGAGGTGTGTTTATCAAGTGGATCATAGAGCCATATTTCAGTGATCCGAACACTTTTAAAGGAACGCTTTCAACAACCCAATCCATATAGTTTATGGTTATATTCTATTTTTGGATGCACTTTACATACTGTCTTGGTTAATTTTTGTGAAATTTTTGTCTTGACAAATCTATTATTCTTGTGAATCGTGTCCTGACATTTTAATAACATAATGTCTTCCTTGCAGTCTGTCAATGCCCCTCCTCCTTTCCTGGAGACCCCATGAGATCCTCCTGTTCAGTGGGATGTGTGGTTTGATGCCTTCGAAACCTATTTAGGTGCAATTGGTGCTCTAAGATACCGCCCTGAAAGGAAAAAATGTTTATTATTACATTCTTTAGGTTTTGAGGGAAGATCTATTTTCAAGTATTTACCAGATTTACCTGATAATGCAGAACCATTAGATGAATATCAATCTACTGTGGGCAAACTTAAAGTTTGTTTCGATAAACAACCTAATGTCATTGTTTTGAGACACAAGTTTTTTAAGAAAAAACAATCCGAACATGAAGATGTTGATACGTATCTATCCATCCTCAGGAAATTAGCTTCTGTGTGTCTTTTTGAGAATTTCACCGATCAACTGATCCGGGACCAATTTGTAGGAAATTGTAAGGACAAACAAATTAGACAAAAACTATTATCAATGGATAATCCATCTCTTGATAAAACTATCAAGGTTGCAAAAAGCATAGAAACTTCCCACATATCTCTTAAAGAATTAGAAGATAAACCACAATTAGATACTGTCAATTTTGTTGGTCAAGTTAAGAAAACTAAGAACAAAATTACTAAGAAAGGGAACAGTGCTGTTTCAAAAAAAAAAAAATGAAAATTCCATTCCTAGTAATATGTGTTTACGTTGTGGAAGTTATTCTCATGGGAAGGGATTTCAATGTCCGTCTTTAAACTCTACTTGCAGTTATTGTAAAAAGGTTGGGCATTATGCTACTGTGTGTTTTAAAAAGAAGTTTAAAAAAAATCTGTAGCTTGTGTTTTAGAATCTGATGAGAATGATTCAGATGAAGAAATTGTTTCTGTAGTACAAGATTTAGCTGTTCCAAAAGAGTCTGGCATACCACTAACTGGAAATCCCTCATCTTGCATTGATCCTATTGTTGAAATCATTGTTGGAAATAAGAAATTGATGTTACTAGTAGACTCCGGTGCCAGGATCACCATGATTACACAGGAACTTTTCTATGAGACATGGGGTAAAAGAGCACTCTTTCCTCCGGATCGATCACCTGTATCCTACGAAGGGCGTAGAATAGAATTGCTTGGTTTCATTGAAGATTTTCTTACTTTCAAAGGAAGGAGAATCAGAGGCAAAATCTATGTAGCTGTCAAGGGACTAAATATTTTAGGTTGGTTCCAGCAAGGTTTATTTGGAATGCAACTAAGACCGGGTGCAAAAGAACAAGTCATGCTAGTCATGAGTGAAGAGGGTGGATCAAAGTGGATTAGTGAATTTCCTTCTGTTTTTGGGAATAATCTGGGAAAAATAATTGGGCTCAAGCCCAAGATTATTGTTAAAAAGGGAGCTACTCTGATCAAATATAAACTAAGAGGTGTCCCGTTTAGTGTTAGGGAAGACCTTAATAAAAAACTTACTTCTTTATGTGAGAAGGGTATCATCGAACCAACGGACTCCTCCCTCTGGTTGTCGCCTTTGGTAGTTGCACGCAAACGGGATGGGAAGTTGAGGGTATGCGTGGACCTTAGGTCACTTAACAAGGAGATCCGGGTCGACTCTCATCCGTTACCTAAAATATCTGATCTCTTCTCTAGCATCAAAGGTGCCAAGGTCTTTTCAAAATTGGATTTGGCTAGTGCCTAACACCAGATAGAACTACATCCTGATTCACGTTCTCTAACTGCTTTTGTATCACCCCTTGGAACCTTCCGTTATAAGAGGATGCCTTTTGGGTTGGCCTCAGCGGCGTCAGTGTGCCAGAGGGTTATGCAGAATATGTTGAGGAGTGTGGAGGGTGTTCTAGTATTTCAAGATGACGTGCTGATCTATGCCAAAGATAATGATTCTCATGACCAAATTATCAGGAATGTTCTAGAAATCTTCAAGAGAAATGGTGTGGTGTTCAAAAATGAAAAATGCAAGTTTTCGTGCAGGGAGATTGAATATCTAGGTCATCTTCTATCCCCTGCGGGAATCAAACCGAGGGAAGGCCTTATTGATGCTATCATGAACGCACCCATTCCCAAAGACAACTCTGGTGTTATGTCGCTATTGGGGTTGCTTGAGTACTACTCTCGTTTTGTTCACAATTATGCATCTAAGGTCAGGCCCATTAGTAACCTTTAGGGAAGTTAAGGATGATTTGAAGAAAAGTGATGCCCTCACACCTTTTGACCCAGAGTTACCTTGTTTTATTACTGTTGACGCTAGTAAAGATGGTTTAGGTGCTATTCTTACGCAGAAGTCCGGTGAAAAAGAATCTACGGTTGCATTTGCTTCAAGGGTTCTTATGAGTGCTGAGCTACAGTATTCGGTAATCGAAAAACAATTGTAGGCCTGCTTGTGGGCCATTGACAAATTTCGAGCATATGTTTGGGGAAGTGTTAGACCTGTCAGCCCTTTAGGTGGTCCTTCCTAATTTTCCTCCCCTTTTTGCCTTCTCAATTTTTTATTTCTGGTGTCCACTATAATTTTGGTGTTGTCTTTAAGGCTTTGGGTGCCTCACCAGCTCCACATAATCCTGAGGCACAGGTGCCCTTTCAAAATGGAGAGTAGGGAAACACAAAATGGTGGCCTGCCAACTGCCAATTTCCACCTCAGGGCTTGGGGGCCATTGGATATCATGAGAGGTTCCAAAACTTTCTGGTCCACTCTAGACCCTCTGGACCTAAGCTATAAATATTGGAATGTTGAGCGTCCATTTTGTAGAAGCTGGAGTCAACTGTGGAGTGAGGCAGTTGGAGTCCAGGCTGTGGAGTTAGGAGGCTGGTGCACGGTGTGGAGCTGACTACCTTCTGAGGCTGTTACTCCCCTGGTGACACGGTCCCTCAAGCCATTGACCTGACCCTGCCAGTCTCTACTGAGCAGGAGTTGGGAACTATTAAGCAGACCCCTTGAGGGAGGACAGTAGCGGAAACTACAGCGAACTGACCAGTCGGGCAGGGGTGAGTGAGGCAGAAGGCCGACATCGTCACCCCTCCCATCTGATTTCATCCAGCGCGCTACAGTGGTGACTCCCTGCCTCTGGGAGGGTGCCCGTTCATAACTTGGCCACGCAAGCGGAGTCCCGCAATCCTGTCACCATTGGCCTCCAGGACCCATAGGAGTCGGTAGGCTGTGTGGATAAACATTCTGCTGCAAGCGTTAACCTTAACTGGGCCCCCCCCCCTTTTTCCATGACTGACGACTTACTGTAGCTCCGCTGCTTCAGAGAGGTTGCCCGCAGCTGTGTGGACTGAAGCGGCGATATCTGGGAGGCTCAGTGGTTGAGGAGGTGCCGCGCAGTGGTGAATGCCCAGAGGCGAAGCGTGAAGAGCCCAGTCTCAGCAGGGGCCATCGCAGAGCCGGTCCTCGGAAGTCTTGTGACGGGAGAAAGTGAGGAGTGGGGCTCCGGAAGAAGGAAGGCGGGGACAGGCAAGGTCAGGAGGGAGGAGTCGGGCTGCAGAAGGCATGAGGTGAGGGAACAGCGCAGGAGCGGAGGCGCTCGAGCATCGGAGAGCCTCGTCTGCGAAGTGGAGTTGCCCTCTATATGCTGGTCCGATCCAATTGGTAATTTTCCCCAAAGAAAATAGCTTAGCCTTTCAGACCTCTGCCCATACAGGACCATCCCTGGGAAGAATTGAACACTCGAGTGTCAGGGCGTTTTACCGGGAGTGTTAAGCCTGCCTTCCCCGTATCTTTTCATAGACGTGGTTCTTAACTCCCCATTACCAGCTGGGACATCTCCGGAGAAGTAAGCAGGGAGGGGGTGGAGAGGCAAACGATTCAGAAACCTCTCAGGGGGGAACTTTATTTCCTGCACATTGAGTCAGTGATTAGAGGAAAGATTGGAGACTGTACTGATCACAGAGAGAGCGTATCAATCGAAGACATGATTATTCCACAAATGTAAAAGGTAGCATGACTGGGGGGATGATAAAGCTGTAATTCCTCACTGGTGTTGTTGAGCAGATAAGAGAGAGAGGAGATCTAAATGTGAAACAGCATTTGAGTTATACAATTAAAGCTAGTGGGTTCTTTTCTTCCATGAAGCATGTCAATATTTCACATTTACTGAAGGTGGGCTATGATGAAATGCTAATAGTTTGAGAGTAATTTTCTTCACTAGCCGGTAACACAGAAGCCAGACCAATTTGAAAGGAATGCTAAATGAAGTCATTGGACTATATGTAAACTAAAGTTAAGAGGGAATTTCTAATGCTACAAAAATTGTGTCATTGTGTCATAATGTATATTTATGGAGATAAGTAATTTACATGCAAAATGAAGAGATGTTGAAGTAAATGCAACTTGAACCGAACCTTAAGAGAATATAAAGCATTCTATATTTTTACAATAAGGTGTGGCGTCATTTTTAGTGGATGGGCGCAGAGTTACTGTAAGAAGTGTGATGCAAGCTTAACACATTTGCCTTGGAGATAGGTCTCGCCACTCTGTGCCAGGCTACCCTATGTGGACTGGTTGTGCCAGGTCTAACATGTTGGTGTTCAGCGGTGGGATAAGAGCTTGTGCTTACATCCACTTAGCATTAGCTTAGTGTGCACCACGTACCTACACCTGGAGTTTTCTCCTGGCGGACTCCCTAATTAGAAGTTTTGTTTTTTTCAAATTCTTCTCTGGTGGTGGGTGGAGGTAGCCCTTAATTAACGCCTTTTTCTTGAATTCTTCAAAGTGACTGTCTGACACCCTGTTGGCAAAATGGAATTTGAATTGGAGGAGTTGGAGACCTACACTGCGGCCCAACTCAGGGAATTTTGTCAAAGTAAGGGGGTGTTTTTCAAGCGTGGTGCGAAAAAGGGGGAACTCCAAACCAGCTTGAGAGCATGGGTGGCAGCCCATCCAGATGGGAAGAAGTAGGAGGAAGAGGGGGATCGGGACACTGTCATCGGAGTGGATGTACTGTACCAAACCGAAGGGGGGAACCTACTAACAGATCCTAGGACACTTTGGAGGGAGGGCAGTAGTGTCTCTGTAAGGAGCTTGACCGAATCCGAATTAGCTGACCGGAGAGAGAAAAGGCAGTTGAAGTGGGAGCTAGCTAGGTTGGAGAAGGAGAGGGAGGAAAAGAGGATGGCTCATGAATTGAGTTTAAAGGAGTTAGACCTCAAGGCCCTGCAAATGGGGACTCCTAGTACTCCTGTTGGTGGCAGCATACCTAAGGAAATCACCAGGGAACCCAGACCCTATTTGCCAAAAGACGTAGTCGCCAGTTACAGTGTACAGGGGACGACATTGCTAAATGGTTGGCTGCCTATGAGGTCTCGCTAAGAGCCCGTGGGATATCAGAAAGTCACTGGGGGGGGTGGCCTGTACAAATATATGCCTCCAGTGGGGAGGGATGCACTTCTAGCCCTAGAGCAGGAGGAACAGACTAACTACCCCACTATGAAAGTGGCGCTGATCAGGAAGTTTGGGCTGACTCCTGAAAAGTACAGACAGAAATTCAGGAACAGCCACAAACTGGCTACACAGAACTGGGTGGATTTCCTAGACTATGCCAAGAAGGCCCTAGAGGGTTGGGTGCAAGGCAGCGAGGTGAGGGACTACGAGGGGTTGTATGACCTAATCTTAAAGGAGCACCTACTCGAGAAATGTTTTCCAGAGCTGCGACAACACCTGGTGGACAGCAAGCTGACTAGTCCGAGGAAGCTTGCTGAGGAGGCGGACATCTGGGCTAGTACCCGGGTGTCCTCAAAGGGGACTGGAGGCGATTCCTAAAGGACTGGCTAGGGCTCTCCCCAGAAGAAAAAGGGGGGGGAGACAAAAAGAGGGAGTTCTCAAAAGGCCCCCAAAACAGTTTCCAAGGAAAGGGATCAGGTTTCACTCCGAGGGCCAACCCACAGAAAACCCCTCATCCTGACCATAGTCAGCAGCCAAGGGTTGTCTGCTGTTATGAATGTGGTGGGGTTGGGCACTATAAAGGAGATGCCAAATGCCCAAAGAGACCACCCCCTCCCACTGGAGGAAAAGCCCCAGGAGTAGCTAGTGTAGTGCTCGGGGAGGAGTTGCCCTTAGATAACGGAGGGGAGTGGGCGGGAGTCACCTTAGTGTCCCTGGGAGATCGGAAGATGGTTCCTAAGATCCAGGTGCCCTCAAATACTACCACGTATGGGCAGTGGGTCACCATCAATGGCCAAAGAGGGGAAGCTCTGAGGGATATAGGAGCCAGTATTACTATGGTAAGGAGTCACCTGGTGTCCCCAGAGCAGGTGATTCCACACGTACTCCACCCCGCCGCGATGGCTGATGGCAGAATAGGCCACTACCCTGTGGCCGAAGTTCCCTTTGAGTGGGAAGGGGTCGCAGGTCCTCTTCGAGTTGCCGTAAGCCCTGCCATGCAAGTTGATTGTCTGAGGGGGAATGATATGGAGCACAATGCTTGGAAGGAGGTGGAATACCGGACTCACTCAGAGATGTCGGGTACACCTGAATGGACCTGTGCCAGCACAAGGTCCGCGACTACCCGGAGGGGGAGTTCGCCAGGGCTGGAGCCTGGAACAAAGGCACAGCCAGCTGCCAAAAAGGGAAAGATCCGGGGACAGGAGACTACTGCCTCGGCATCCACGCCCCGTGAGATGGATAGGCCACCTGTGGTGGTGGACCCGGAGTCAACGGAGGGGGATGTTGTCTCCCTGGAGAACCTACCTCTCACTGCCGATTGGAATGTGGAGGGGGGCCTACAAGGAAAGAGTTTTGTCAGGGACAGAAGGAGTGCCCTACCCTTGAGGGTCTGAGGCGACAGGCCAAAGCCCAGGCAGCGGGTAACATTGTAGGGAACTTCCACATTTACTGGGAGGATGGACTCCTCTACAGTGAACCCAAGGCTCCAGTGCACGGTTCGTCACGAGCCTTGGTAGTCCCCCAATGTTACCGAGCCTTTCTCTTAGAATTGGCTCATGAGATACCCTTGGCAGGACACCTGGGTCATGACAAGACCTTTGCCCGGCTTGTCCCCCATTTTTACTGGCCTCAAATGAGGGTGGCGTCCGACACTTATTGTAGGACGTGTGTGTCTTGCCAAGCCAGTGGGAAAACAGGGGTTAAGCTAAAAGCTCCCCTGGAACCACTACCTGTCGTTAGCACCCCCTTTGAAAGGGTGGGCATCGACATTGTTGGGCCATTTCAGCTGGTCACAGGTTTATCCTGGTTCTGGTGGATCACGCCACTCGGTACCCAGAGGCAATTCCTTTGAGGACCGTTACTGCACCTGCAGTGGCTAGGGCCCTGATGGGGATTTTTACCCGAGTGGGTTTCCCCAAGGAAGTTGTGTCTGACAGGGGGACCAACTTCATGTCAGCCTACATGCGGGCTATGTGGAAGGAGTGTGGGGTTACCTACCGGTTCTCTACTCCTTACCACCCCCAGACCAATGGTCTGGTGGAAAGGTTCAATAAAACCTTGAAAGGCATGATCAGAAGTCTGCATGAGAGCCTGCGGAGGAAATGGGACGTCCTCCTACCCTGTCTGTTATTCTCATACAGGGAAGTGCCACAGAAAGTAGTGGGCTTCAGCCCCTTCGAACTTCTGTACGGGCACCCCGTTCGTGGACCTCTCAGCCTGGTGAAAGACGGATGGGAAAAGACTCCCAGGAAGCTTCCCCAGGATGTGGTGAGCTACATGCTGTCCTTCCGGAGCCAAATGGCTAAGTTGTGGAAGCAAGCTGCTGACAACTTGGAAGCCAGCCAGGCAGTGATGAAAGAGTGGTATGACCACAATGCTCGCCCTGTGGAGTTGGAGCCTGGCCAGAACGTGTGGGTGATGGAGCCTGGAGAGCTTAGTGCCCTCCAGGATCGCTGGACAGGCCCCTTTGAGGTGATTGAAGAAGGGCAAGGCCACTTACTTAGTGGACCTTAAGACCCCCCGGCAGCCCCATCGGGTGCCCATGCCAACCGCCTCAAACCCCACCATGAGAGGCCCGAGGTCATCTTGATGATGGTGACTGATGGAGCAGAGGAAGAGGAAAGTGAGCCTCTCCCTGATCTATTTTCGTCTCAAGAGATGGGTCTGTGGAGGGAGTGATTCTCTCCCCATCCCTAACTCCTGGACAGCGGAGGGACTGCCGACAGGTATTGGAGCAATAATCCTCTCTGTTCTCCCTTATCCCGGGAAGGACCCACCTGTGTACCCATGACGTAGACACAGGAGACAGCCCACCTGTGAAGTCTAAGACCTACCGGCTGTCAGATAAGGTGAAGGCCAGCATTCACAGTGAAGTCACTAAGATGCTGGAGCTAGGAGTGATTGAACCTTCAAGTAGCCCCTGGTCCAGTCCGGTGGTTCTGGTACCAAAAGCTGCCCCACCGGGCACCACTCCAGAACTCAGGTGTTGTGTGGATTACCGGGGACTGAATTCAGTGACGAAAACTGATGCTCATCTCATCCCTAGGGCGGATGAGCTCATTGACCGGCTGGGAGCTGCCCAATATCTGAGTACTTTTGACCTCACATCAGGGTACTGGCAGATCTGCCTTAGAGATGGAGCAAGGAAAAGGTCAGCCTTCTCCACGCCTGAGGGCCACTACCAGTTCTGTATGATGCCCTTTGGGCTCAAGAACGCTCCTGCCACTTTTCAGCGGCTGGGGAACAAGGTCCTCTCCGGGATGGAGGCCTTCTCTGCTGCTTATCTAGACGACATTGCCGTCTTCAGTTGCAGCTGGGAGGACCACTTGTGTCACTTACAGGCTGTTCTCCAAGCCCTGAAACAGGCTGGCTTGACAATCAAGGCCAGCAAATGCCAGATCGGGCAGGGGTCGGTAGTGTACCTCGGCCACTTGGTGGGCAGGTGAACAGTGCAGCCCCTCCAGGCTAAGATTAAGGCTATAATGGCCTGGGAGCCCCCCAAGACCCAAACCGAGGTCCGAGCTTTCCTGGGCCTCACAGGATATTACTTCGCTTTGTGAAGGGGTATGGCACAATTGTGGCACCTCTAACTGAACTCGCATCCAAGAAGCAACCTCGACGGGTAGTCTGGACTGAGGCGTGTCAACGTGTTTTTGACACCCTAAAACAAGCAATGTGTGAGACTCCTGTCTTAAGAGCCCCTGATTTCTATAAGGAATTCATTGTCCAAACGGACGCATCAGAGCATGGCATTGGGGCAGTGTTATCGCAACTCAATGAAGAGGGTCTGGACCAACCTGTTGTCTTCTTGTCCAGGAGACTGCTTTCCCGGGAACAGAGGTGGAATGTGATTGAGCGGGAAGCCTTTGCGGTGATATGGGCTCTGAAGAATCTGCGGCCATACTTGTTTGGCTCGCAATTCCTTGTACAGACTGACCACCGGCCCCTTCGTTGGCTGATGCAAATGAAGGGAGAGAATCCCAAGTTGTTGAGATGGTCCATCTCCTTACAGGGAATGGACTTCCGGGTGGAACAATGCAGACGGTCTCTCTAGGTATTTCCGCCTTAGTGATGAGAACTCCCAAGGGGTTGGGTAGCTCTCCCCACTTTCAGCTGGGGGGGACGCGTGTTAGACCTGTCAGCCCTTTGGGTGGTTCTTCCTAATTTTCCTCCCCTTTTTGCCTTCTCGTTTTTATTTCTGGTGTCCACTATAATTTTTGGTGTTGTCTTTAAGGCTTTGGGTGCCTCACCAGCTCCACATAATCCTGAGGCACAGGTGCCCTTTCAAAATGGAGAGTAGGGAGACACAAAATGCTGGCCTGCCAACTGCCAATTTCCACCTCAGGGCTTGGGGGCCATTGGATATCATGAGAGGTTCCAGAACTTTCTGGTCCACTCTAGACCCTCTGGACCTAAGCTATAAATATTGGAATGTTGAGCATCCATTTTGTAGAAGCTGGAGTCAACTGTGGAGTGAGGCAGTTGGAGTCCAGGCTGTGGAGTTAGGAGGCTGGTGCACGGTGTGGAGCTGACTACCTTCTGAGGCTGCTACTCCCCTGGTTACACGGCCCCTCAAGCCATTGACATGACCCTGCCAGTCTCTACTGAGGAGGAGCTGGGAACTATTAAGCAGACCCCTTGAGGGAGGACAGTAGCGGAAACTACAGTGAACTGACCAGTCGGGCAGGGGTGAGTGAGGCAGAAGGCCGACATCGTCACCCCTCCCATCTGATTTCATCCAGCGCGCTACAGTGGTGATTCCCTGCCTCTAGGAGGGTGCCCGTTCATAACTGGGCCACGCTAGCGCAGTCCCGCAATCCTGTCACCATTGGCCTCCAGGACCCATAGGAGTCGGTAGGCTGTGGGGATAAACATTCTGCTGCAAGCATTAACCTCAACTGCTCTCCCCCCCCTTTTTTCATGACTGACGACTTACCGTAGCTCCGCTGCTTCAGAGAGGTTGCCCGCAGCTGTGTGGACTGAAGCGGCGATATTTGGGAGGCTCAGTGGTTGAGGAGCTGCCGCGCAGTGGTGAATGCCCGGAGGCGAAGCGTGAAGAGCACAGTCTCAGCAGGGGCCATCGCAGAGCCGGTCCTCGGAAGTCTTGTGACGGGAGAAAGTGAGGAGCGGGGCTCCGGAAGAAGGAAGGCGGGGGCAGGCAAGGTCAGGAGGGAGGATTCAGGCTGCAGAAGGTGTGAGGTGAGGGAACAGCGCAGGAGCGGAGGCGCTCGAGCATCGGAGAGCCTCGCCTGTGAAGTGGAGTTGCCCTCTATATGCTGGTCCGATCCAATTGGTAATTTTCCCCAAAGAAAATAGCTTAGCCTTTCAGACCTCTGCCCATACAGGACCGTCCCTGGGAAGAATTGAACGCTCGAGTGTCAGGGCGTTTTACCGGGAGTGTTAAGCATGCCTTCCCCGTATCTTTTCATAATTTCCCTCAAGTGAGAGACGTGGTTCTTAACTCCCCATTACTAGCTGGGACATCTCCGGAGAAGTAAGCAGGGCCGGGGGTGGAGAGGCAAACGATTCAGAAACCTCTCAGGGGGGAACTTTATTTCCTGCACATTGAGCCAGTGATTAGAGGAAAGATTGGGGACTGTACTGATCACAGAGAGAGCGTATCAATCGAAGACATGATTATTCCACAAATGTAAAAGGTAGCATGACTGGAGGGATGATAAAACTGTAATTCCTCACTGGTGTTGTTGAGCAAATAAGAGAGAGATGAGATCTAAATGTGAAACAGCCTTTGAGTTATACAATTAAAACTAGTGGGTTCTTTTCTTCCATGAAGCATGTCAATATTTCACATTTACTGAAGGTGGGCTATGATGAAATGCTAATAGTTTAAGAGTAATTTTCTTCACTAGCCGATAACACAGAATCCAGACCAATTTGAAAGGAATGCTAAATGAAGTCATTGGACTATATGTAAACTAAAGTTAAGAGGGAATTTCTAATGCTACAAAAATTGTGTCATAATGTATATTTATGGAGATGAGTAATTTACATGCAAAATGAAGAGATGTTGAAGTAAATGCAACTTGAACCGAACCTTAAGAGAATATATAGCATTCTATATTTTTACGACAAGGTGTGGCGTCATTTTTAGTGGATGGGCGAGAGTTACTGAAAGAAGTGTGATGCAAGCTTAACACATTTGCCTTGGAGATAGGTCTCGCCACTCTGTGCCAGGCTACCCTATGTGGACTGGTTGTGCCAGGTCTAACAGGAAGGCACTTTAATCTTATAACGGATCACAAGCTTCTTGTGTCCATTTTGTCTTCCGGTCCTAGCAAATGTTGCACGCCTAGAATTATCAGGATAGTTAGCAAGTTGCTACAATATCAGTTTTCCATTGCGCATATTGCTGTGGCAAAACATGTTAGGGCTGATTTTTTGTCACGTTTTCCTCAATGTGCTGATATTAGTGACGGCACAGGTTTCAATGAATTGAGTGAGGAGGATGATGAAGATTTCTTTGTGGCATCTGTAGACATTCCTGTTTTGGCTGTTGGATCAGAGGAAGAGTGGAGGCTGGCTCATTCTGATGATAAAATTCTTCAAGAGGTTTGCATGTATGTCACAAAAGGTTGGCCTAAGGAGAAGTCTCTTTCTTGTGAACTTCAACAGTATTGGAAAATTGAATCCGAGTTATCTATGGAAGATGGTCTGTTAATGAGGTGTGACAAATTAGTTCTGCCACATTCTATTAGGGCCATTATTATCAAAGAATCTCACGAAGGACATCTAGGCATATCTTTTAGTATACGACGGTTCCGTGAAAATTTTTGGTGGCCTAGAATGGACATTGAAATCAGGACAGCTGTAGAAAATTGCTTATTATGTTCTTCGTCGGAAAAGAGTTTAAAAGTGAATACTCCACCTTTATCTCCTATCGAATGCCCTTCAGGACCGTGGATTAAAGTGGGTGTTGATATCATGGGCCCCTATGATATATTGCCTTCAAATATGAGATTTATTATAGTGTTAATAGATTATTATCAAGTTTCTGAGGAGTGTGTTTGTGAGAGAAGGTTTTCCTCAGTATTTGGTTTCTGACAATGGTCCTCAGTTTGTAAGCCATGAGTTTGAGAGCTTTCTTAGTTCCTGTGGTACTAAACATCTCAAGAGCTCTTTATATTATCCACAGGCCAATGGCCTGGTAGAGAGAATGAATAGAGTTGTTGGGGAATGTGTCAAATGGGCTGTTAAGGAAAAACAGGATGTATTAGGTGCTTTAGAGAGTATGTTGTGGTTCTACAGAACTACACCGCATTCTACCACTAAGTATTGTCCTTTTGAAGTATTGAGAGGGAGAAAAGCCACTACCAGTGTTCGCCCAGGTTGGATGAACAAATGGTTTGACCCTTTGGTAGATATGGAGTCTATTATGGATAAGGTTAAGTCTAATGTTGATCTTATGCAGAGTAAAGAGAAAGAGTGGTTTGACAGGAAGAAAGGTGTTAAAATGGTTCATGTGTGTGTTGGTGATTTTGTAAAAATCAAAAATACTGTGCACACCAAGAAAGGTAAAGGAAGGTTTAGTGATCCTGTTAAAGTAATCAGGATTGGAAATAATTCTGTTCAGGTAGAAGGTGGGTTCTGGTGGAATGTTTCTAAAATAGTTAAAGCAAAACCTAATCATTTCACTAAATGACCTACTTCTCCTAACTCTTCTTTTCAAACAGTGGAGAGACGGAAAAGTTCTAGGGTTTCTATTATTCCTCGTAGATTTCGTGATTAATTTATTTTGTGATTACATTTTAGTTAAGATTTTCAAAAGTTTATTATTCTAGTGTAATTTGTGATCTATTTATTTTGTCACTATAGTTTAGTTATATTTTCAAAAGGTTTATTATTCCAGTGTAAGTCTTTTTATTTTATGCGAAGAAAAGGAGGTATGTTATATTCTATGTATTAGTTTTAGCATATCACATCTGCGTTTGGTCAATCTGCCTGTGCAGCCATTGCGCTTGTGAGGTCATGACATCTGGAATGTTATGATTCAATGCTGGGGGTTAACTGCACAGAAGGACTTAGAGAACTGGACTGGCAGATGAATAGCTGTGTAGAGATCTACTTCTTCAATAAATCTACATTATCAACATTTATTTATTTATTTATTTTTATTTCTGATGTTTATAAAGCGCACGGCTACCCCCGAAGGGGTGTCCCGGCTCTGTAGACCACATGCTGAAAAAGAAGGAGAACACCTATACAGAGGAGAATAACCAGGTCTTCAATCGGTTGCGAAAGAGTGATTCAGACGGAGTAAACCTCAGGTCAAGAGGAAGATTGTTCCAAAGTTTAGCCGTCATAGCTGTGAAACCTCTTCCTCCCATTCTGGAGCGACGGAACCGAGGTACTATGAGACGACGTAGGTTATTAGACCGTAAAGATCTAACAGATTGGGAGAGCACAAGTCTCTTTTGTAAGTAGCTCGGTCCTGACCCGCCCAGGGCCCGAAAGGCTAGAGTCAGCATCTTGAACTGGATGCGACTAGAGATAGGGAGCCAATGTAGCTCTTTGCGGTAGGCTGGAACCGACTGACGGTACGGGATATTACCAATCAGCCTTACCTGTTTCCAGTCCTCATTGAGATTACTACAGTCTGACTGCAGTGTTCTGTATGGTCTGGAGTCTTCTGACGAACTGGGTGGAAATTCTGGTGTAGATGGAATTGCCATAATTGAGCCGGCTGGTGACGAGGGCCTGCATAACTGTCTTTATGGTGTTGATTGGGATCCATCTGAAGATTCTGTAGAGCATGAGAAAGGGTGTGGAAGAAGGAGGAGGCGACTATGTTGACTTGACGTTTCATGGTTAGTTGGCTGTCGAGGATGATGCCAAGGTTGCGTGCATGGTCTGGCTGTGTGGGTGTTGGTCCGAGTTCTCCTAGCCACCAGCTGTGGTCCCATGCCAAGGTGTTCTTTCCAAAGATCAGTACTTATGTTTTGTCAGAGATGAGTATGAGGCAGTTGCCTCTCATCCATTTGGCTATGTTGGTCATTGTGTTGCAGAAGTTGCTTTTGGAATTGGAGGGGTCCTTGGTGAGCGAGAGGATTAGTTGAGTGTCGTCGGTGTAGGAGATTATGTTGAGTCCATGGGATCTGACGACATCTGCATGGGGGGTCATGTAGATGTTGAACAGGGTGGGGCTGATGGATGTCCTTGGATGCGCAAGGTGAAGGGCGGCGGCTGGAGGCTCTGTGTGCGTTCTGTAAAAAAAAGTGGTGATCCACTTGAGGGCGTTTTGCTGAATTCCGATGTTGTAACGTCTGTTGATGCTGGTGTGATGGGAAGTGGTATTGAATGCAGCAGAGAGTTCGAGGAGGATCAGGACCATCATTTCCCTGTGGCCGACGAGAGTTCTAATGAAATCTGTGGCAGCAATCAGTGCACTCTCAGTATTGTAGTTGGCATGGAATCCTTATTGGAAGGCACTGAGTAGGTGGTTTTGTTCCAGGTATTCAGAGAGCTGTTGGTTGATAGCTTTCTCGAATACTTTGGCTGGGTAGGGTAGCAGGGAGATCAGTCTGTAGATCTTGAGGTAGCTCGGTTCGGCAGAGGGTATCTTTAGAAGGGGTCTGACCTCTGCGTGTTTCCATCAGTTCGGGAAGGTCGCTGTGGAGATGGAGGTGTTGAGCAAGCTGGCCAGTTCCGTACTGATTGGTTTGGTTCCAAGGTTGAAGAGATGGTGGGGGCAGGGGTCAGTGGGCGCCCCGGAGTGGATGGATAACATGATGTCTATGGTGGTCTGGGCGGTTGCCAAGGCTGTGAGTGGTTGGTTGGGGGTCGAAGTTGTTGTAGATGGTGGCATTCTTGCTGTGAAATTAGTCTGCAAGGGTGTTGCAGAGATCTTGGGACAGGTGAACAGTGGTCTCTGTGGCTGTTGGGTTGGAGAATTCCTTGACTATTTTGAATAGTTCCTTCGTGTGATTGGCCGCGGTATTGATGTGGGCAGTGATGGCTGCTCCCTTGGCTTCCTTGATGCGCAATTGGTAGTTGTCGAGGGCAGCTTTGTGGGTGGCTCTTACTAGCGCACCAGCGCTTCTTGAGTCGGTAGCAGTTGTGTTTAGTGGTGCTGAGCTCTGGGGTGTACCAGCTGGCTTCTTTTTAGATTTTGTTGGCTTTTGCTGGTTTCTGCAGAATAACTTTGTCATGGTCTGCTGACATTGCGGGTAGTGTGGTGCTGAGGGCACGAGTCACTAAGTCTTGGTTAACTTGCCCCAGTGCGGTGGGAGCTCGCCGAGTAGGGCGTAGTGGTGAGAGTCAATGGCTATGGGGGCGATGAATTTGGAGATGGAGTTTCAGAAAGCGGGTCAGGGTCCTAAGAGTGTGTGGGTGAGCGTGCCTCTTATCGTTGTCTTAGCGTAGGACTGTAGTCTGAAGTTGAGGTTTTCCATGAGAGTCGTCAGGTCGTCGTTGGTGATGGCGCACCGGATGGTTATCTTGAAGATGATGGCAATGCCCCCCGCCATATTTTTTGGTAAGGTCTAGTGTATCGTCTTGTAGCCATCGGGATTGGTGGTGGTGATGTTGGGGTTCGAGGAGGGGTTGAGCCACATTTCAGTGATGGCAGTTCGAGGGCAAGGCTGAAGAGGGTGTCCCAGATTTCTGTGGGGTGTTTGCAGAGGGAGCGGGCATTGAGCAGGATGCATTGGAGTGGTTCTGAGTTGTTCATAGACTTCTGAGCGGAAGCGGCATGGGCAGGTGGACCTGAGTAGCAAAAGAAGTGACAGTGGCTTCAAGTCAAGGGTCCTTTGGCCGATCGCAGGGAGGAAGTGCGGTAGCTGTTGTTCCGGCATCCGTGGTCCAGGGCCAGTAGCTCCTCAGCAGTGTAGCAGCAGATGGTGAGTGGGCCAGGGGTCCTGGCGCTGGGCACGGTCTAGGCGTAGACTGGCATGCCTTTGGCAGCAGCCTCTATAAGTAGTCCTGGGAGGAGGGAGGGACTGCAGGGAGGCAGTAGGGAGGGGATATAGGGAAAAATGGCAGGAATGGACAGGGGCCTAAGTCGAAATTGCCCAACTAAATCTACACAGAAGGGACCAAAGTGGCCTGAGCCACAACAAATGAGCAATAAATAAGGAAACGGGGACTTAGAAAAGCATCAAAAACAAAACAAAGAGAATGGCAATAAAAATTTAAATGAGCTTAGGGCTGGTGGGATCGAACCAGGAGGGCTACGATGGCAGGAACTGTCAAGAACAGGATCCAGGTGATATGCAGGTAAGTGCACAAGCCTTCCTTCTTCTCCAAACGGCTAGTGGCTAGAAAGCTGTGGCTCTCATGCGTGGTGTATATATATTGCTGAGTTCCAAAATGGCCACTGAGATTTGCAAATCTCGTGCAACTGCCTCTAAAAGATTTCCACCATAGTAAAGAATGAGAACCATTGGCTTAGGCACTTGTCACCTTTGCTGGTATAGTCCACTCCTCGTAGTCTGCTCCTAAAACCCGCAAGGCTAATATAATTATAAAAATGTCTTGGAAACAGCCACCCTCCATCTCCATGCTCTTACCTTTTCCACTGTTAAATTAACCCTACGGAGGACATTAACATGTTCTGTGGGTGGTGAGTTTTTTGGATGACAATAGACCAATTACAAAGGAGGATAAAGGCCAGGTCTTGAAATCTGCTTGTAACCTATGGTTTGGAATTGTGGGGGAACTGGCCTAGGAGACTGTGGGCTAGCGAGCAAGTCACAGGCCTCTTAATGATTGCCCCTATCCATTTTGTGACTACGTCAGAGTAAACCTGTAGTATCGTTCATGTCCAGAGGATATGAAACATTTCTGCTCCGAGTCCGCCACATCGTGGGAAACTCGCATTCTCTCTGTTGAAATATTTGTTATTTTGCCCTGGGGTAAGGTACGCCCTGTGCAGGATAAAAAAATTAATTAACTGAAATTAGGCATTTCTCAATATCTTAGGGTTCGCCGCCAGGATGGACTCTTTGTCAGCTATGGGGGTGTACCTAAGTCAGTCGCGCAAGAGTCTCTCAATGTATGCAGATGGAGTAAGGTATCCTCTATAGGTAACTGCTCTGATCCTGCCCCCTGCTGTGCAAATGTATCTGCAGGTGTTATGATGTTTTGGTTCAGAGGGCTGTCGAATGGCCGCTGTCACCCCTCTATGCAATAAAAAATGGCCCTGAGGAAGGTCAAACCCTTCTCTAAAATCCTCAAATGGGAGAAGTTCTACGTCTCTATAAAGGCCTCCCAAACTAGTTGGCCCTGCCCAGTCTTCAATACCCTCTTGACTATGTGTTTTTTGGAGGCATCTCCACCAGCTGCACCACACTACCTTCATCTCGCCAGTACAGTCAACCAGGGTCCCACCCACTTTCAGCAGAGTTCGTAAGAACACCTCAAGGTCATGTGCGAATGGTCCAATCTCATTTTCTTGTGTCTGTCGCCCCACTATCCATTGTGAGAACCACAGCAGCTGTCCGGCCAGGTGGTATCTTTCAAAGTCGGGATAGCTAGTCTTCCGTCATCGGTAGGGTGCCTCTTTGTCTTCAGAGCCACCCGATTACAGACATTTCCCCAAATAAAGGAATTATAAGGAAGTCTAGGTCAGAGAACCATTTCCTCGGCATCCATATAGGCAGCGTCATGAAGAAATATAGTAGGCGTGGAAGTGCCACCATTTTTAGAAGGGCCCCCCCTTCCAGCTATGTATAGTGGTAGATTTTTCCAGAAATCCTTGCTAGCCTTCAAGGACCGCGTAATAGACCGCAAGTTGCCTTCAATGATATCAGGATGCGAATGATGTATCTTCAAGCCAAACTACCCCAGGCAGCGGGGCTCCCATTGGAGGCTACCCAGCTCATCCGGTGGGTCTCTACCCTCTGTCAGTGGGAAAAGACAGTATTTTTGCCAATTGACCTGAAGCCCGCCATCGCCACAAACTCCGCAATCAGTTCTCTGCCCCCCCAGTGTCCCCGCTGCCTCTCCTAGGAACATCAGTAAGTCATCAGCATATCTATATCTATACTAATATTATAAAGAGAGAGCCCTAACCTTTGAGGCGGGTAATCTCAGTAACCACAGCACCAATCAAAACACCCAATACAGCATTGGAAAGGGCAGCTGCAGCAGAAGGACATAGGCTATACAGATGGCCACCATATACATTTGAAAGGCAAAAGAACCTTGCCAGCAAAGTAGTACCTTGTGGGCGTGTGCGTGGGCGGGGCGCGGCATGACGACAAAAAAAAAGCGTTCCTTAAACGTGTGCGTTGTGCTGAGGGCATGTGCTGGGGGCGTGACAAAGGCTGGGGGCGTGTGCTGGGGGCGTGACAAAAATGGGCGCGGCAATTGCGCAACTTCGTGGGAGCAAGGGGCAAGACAAACGACAATGGGCGTGGCAATTGCGGAATTACACAGGAGCAAGGGGCGTGGCCAATGGGCACGGAAATGCATGGGAGCAAAAGTGTTCAATGGGTGTCAGAGTTCAGCTGGAGGCGCGCCAATTGCGCAATTGCGCGGGAGCAAGGGCCATGACAAACGACAATGGGCGCGGCAATTGCGGAATTGCACGGGAGCAAGGGCCGTGGCCAATGGGCGCAGCAATCGGCCGCCAACAATTGTGCCACATTCCTAAATTATGATGCCAATCGCGCACCTGGGCGTATGCGTTCAATGGGCGTCTGCGTTCAGCTGGAGGCGTGGTAAGTAACCGTTCGGTCTACTCACTTGTGGGCCTGCACGTTGTGCTGGGGGCATGTCACACATACTGGGGCCGAATGCAGTGTGTGCCTTGTGCTGGGTGCGTGCCAAACAGACTGGGGCCCAATGGCGTCGGTGCTTTACTAAATTGCTGTTACGTTCCTGCCTTCACCCCATGTGGGTCCTAAAAAAATAATAATACCGGAAAATAACTTTCAAGGGTCACATAATTTGCATTGTAATACGGTCGCCGCTGGAGCCGGGCCTCAAGCGGGGGCACACGCCACTGAGCGTGCCTGCGGGGACAATAACTGCAGCGTCTCCTGCGCGCTGTCACTCAACTCTCTGCATAAACGAATTTACACACGGCACCCAACATCAACCAGGGCTGAAGCCGGCCTCAAGCGGCGGCTAACGCGACTAAGCAGCCCTGCTGGCACACTAACCTTGAAACTGACTCCACTTTCCCACACACGCAGAGTCTCTAGCGCGACCTGTTACCCACTCAACTCTTCATACCCGGACAACGTCGGGACGGGCTGCTAGTATTGATATATACTGATAGCGTCCTCTTACCTGTATGCCTTGAAATCTATTGCCTGTCCAGAGGCTCCATAGCTAAAACATTGGTGTAGTTTATGACTGCATCTGAGCATAATGCCTATTTAAAACATGAGGACAGCGCAATGTCTGGTTGAAGACTATCCTTTGTGTTACTAATGTATTTAAAGTCATTGCTTATTTATCATTATGCCTCAAACAACTTTTGATATTTCAGTCTGTATTTCAAAATGTTGTGCTTCTCCGCATGGTCTATCGTTAGACAAGTGTTTGTACTTACTGTTGATGTGTCCTTCTATCTACCTGGACTTTTGGATGTCTAGCACTTTTATATTAAAATTAAAAAAATTCAAATCACTTATGTTCTTGTACATACGAAGATTTCTTTACTTATAATCTTATTTTTTATTAAATGTGTATTGTGTGTATAGCCTAAATGAGTAGCACATATGTAACATTTTATATGGAGTATGTGGAACAGAGCTGGCAGCAGATGGAACTTGACCACGGAAAGCAGCAGCTAGACACTGCTGCAGTCAATTTCAGAATGTAGAGTGAAATGACGCTCAAGGAAATCATTGTGTGCCCTCTGTATATCATTGTGGGCCCACACAAAATCGTTCTGTACCCTTTAGAGGGCAATAATCTGGCCCAGCTGCTCTTCCTGCCATGTTGTTGCAGAAGCATGGCGCAGCCCAGCCCTTTGCAAACCACCCTGACTGAGTGGCCACAGGTGTAGTGTGCCCAGGCTGCACAGCTGATGCCATCCTTGTGGTAGTCACTGTAGCTGGCCACATATGTTGGGGATGTGGGACCACAGAGAGCTTGTGGGTCACTAATGTAGGTAGTGGGAATAGGGCTCTCCTGGATGTTGTTGACCTTGTTTCCTCAGGGAAAATGAGTAGCCAAGGGCACTAGCCACACAAACCTGATGGACCAGGCTGATTACCAAGATTATCATCATGGGCAGAAGTGGTGCTTCCACGGAAGACACAGTGAAAAACTGTGTTCAGGCTGATGACTAATGTTGCTGTGTAACCTCAATGAAAAATATACGAAAAATATATTTTTATTTAAAGTAATAGTTACTACTATATATATTGCAGTTTAATTCTATTACACATTTGCCCGTAATTGATGTATGTGATGTCAAACTCCTCCGCAATAATTTTAGCTTGACCTATGATGGGACAATTTTAAGAGTATAACAAAATAACATTGGGAGTCAGATTGATACAGAGTAAAGTAAAGTGATTTGTGTGTTTGCAGGGCTGGCCTACTGAATGTCCGCTGTGGTACCTAGGGGTTTATGGCTCATCTGTCCTAGGGTCCATCTTAGTATGCCTTAGCAACACTGAGTGAAGTAGAATCCATCAAACAATTGGTTGCAAATATTAATAATGGTGAACTCTGGACTTCTAATGGAAGTTTATTTTTTTAAATTTTTCTTTATTGACATTTTAAACAAACAATGCCATTACATTCCAACAAGCCAGTCCGATACAAAGCATTAAAGGAGTATTTAGACGTAGTTACACTACAGTACACATTTATCTTAACAAAGTACTCCGTAATTCCCCTCCCCAAATTTCTAACAGGATGTTGGATTTACAGTATAATGTACACACATGTTATCAATGCTGTCACAAAGGTAATAATGCTACACACAAGTGCCTCTCAGAGGGCCAGTAGTGCATTCGCACAACTAATCGACATTTCAAATGCAACGTTCCCGGCTCATGATGATGGTGAGTGGGTGGGAGGTGTGCATACATCACACCTAAAATGAATTCTGTGTACTCCCCACTTCCAGCCTCTTAACCGTGGTTTGAAACCCGGCACTCCAAGTCAGAAATGGCTCCTATATATTACGAGGTCTAGTGGAAGATGGCAACAATTCCCAGAAGGTACTGAGTTGTGCGTGCCCGTAGGTAATATCCCTAACCCACTCTTTAAAGGAGGGCACCCGCCTCCTGCCCCAGTGAACAGCGACATGGCGCTTTGCAAACAGAAGAAGAATAGCGTGTAGCTTACATAGTTTGGGCGGAGTGTCCTTTACATATCCAAAAAGACCAATTATGGAGGACGGGGTCAGAGACATTCCCAGCATGCTGTTTACAGCCTCATAGATCTTCACCCAAAAGTCAGCAATCCTGGGGCACTGCCACACCACATGCAGGAAGTGGCTGGGGCATGACCGCATCTCCAGCAATCACTCTCAGCACGAAGACCCATACGATGAAGACTCACTGACGCTGACGCTGTGAACCCGGTGGCAGTGGGTTCTAGGCTAGCTGCGTGTGTGTCGTTGTTGGCGGTTGGCTTTTGGCTGCACAAATCTCATTTTAAAATTGTACCCTTACCATATCTTTATCTTGTGTTTTCTTGACTGGCCCCCGCTCCCCTAGCCCCAGTCCGACACGGCTGAGTGCCGATTGATCGGAGGGCTGACGGGGTTGTCGGTCGCCATCTTGGGAGCCTTCTCCCAGGTCAGCGCTCTAGTCTCCTGCGCCTCTGACCTTCTTAAGCCCCCCCTCATGCGCACGCGCAGCGGACGCTGTGAACCCGGTGGCAGTGGGTTCTAGGCTAGCTGCGTGTGTGTCGTTTTTGGCGGTTGGCTTTTGGCTGCACAAATCTCATCATTTTAAAATTGTACCCTTACCATATTTTTATCTTGTGTTTTCTTGCCTGGCCCCCGCTCCCCTAGCCCCGGTCCGACACGACTGAGTGCCGATTGATCGGAGGGCTGACGGGGTTGTCGGTCGCCATCTTGGGAGCCTTCTCCCAGGTCAGCGCTCTAGTCTCCTGCGCCTCTGACCTTCATAAGCCCCCCCTTATGCGCACGCGCAGCAGACGCGCCGACGGCGCGCCAAAGGCAAGCCCGTCTACGCCCGTCCGCCGCCGGCCGGGGCTAGGGGCAACTCACTATGTTATGTTATGTTTATGTTTATTTTGGTAAAGCGCAAACAGCTGCCCCGGCAAAGAGGCGTCCCGGCGCTAGGGAACCTTGTAAACCTGCTGAGAAAGGAAGGGAGCTGGGAGCAGGGGCCTAATATAGTGGGAACAAGTGGGTTTTGATTGCCATTCTAAAGGCGGACAGACTATGCCCGTCTTATTTCCTACTCTGCTGCACAACTTTGTTCTTATCAGGCTTCCTGGCCACTTCAGCCAGCCTCCCTCACACGGGTCACAGAACTTGGCTTAGCTCTCATGTATTCTTCCTGCCTTCCTGTCTTCTCTCCCCCCCCCTGTCCTTTCCCCAACTCCTCCCTTCTCCAACCCTACACTTACCATCTCGGCTTTCCTTCTGAACACCAGGTCGGCGGTCAAGCATCAGCTTGAACTGTTTAACCTCTTGGATTCTCACAAACCAGACCTCTTGTTCCTGACGGAAACATGGTTTCGTACGGACTCGCTACCTAGTGTTTTAGCAGCTCTTCCTCCCCCCTACTTCATCCTCCGTGCCGATCGGCCGGAGGGGAAGACGGGGGGCAGGGTCGCCATGATTGCCTGAACAGGTTTCCATTTCCAGGTACTTCCTTCCCCTCCCATATCAGCGGTCGACTACCTAGTCGTGCGTTCCGCTTCCTTTCAGACCCCATCACGTGTGTGTTAATCTATCGCCCAGCCCAGCCCAGCCCATGTTTTATCCCAGCCATCCAAGACCTACTTGCCACATTGGTAGTTAACAATGCATCTGTCCTGGTTCTAGGGGACTTTAACTTTTGGCCCAATGACCAGGCGGAAGACGCCATGTCTAGAGATTTTACCCAGCTCCTTCTTAGTCTTAATTTTGCTTCTCAGGTTCACATCCCTACTCACTCCCGAGGCCACACTCTGGACCAAATTTGGACCCTCAATATCCCAGTCACCATCCCTACTGTTGCACCCTGTGCGTGGTCCGACCATTTCCTGATTTCTTTTTTCCTGGACCTCAGCCTTGCAAAAAAACCTTTCTTCCCCAAAAACACCTGGGCCAGGAACTGGAGCAGAGTAGATATCCCTTCCCTCTGCGCCTCCTTGTCAGGCACCTGTCCTGATTTAGCAGGTCTCACTTTACCATCTCAAACAGCCACCCTGGACAGCTGGCTCTCGAGGGCCTGTGACCAAGCGGCCCCCATGAAGCGTGTCACAATTAGAAGGGCCCACCATGCTAACAAGTGGTTTACCCCTGACCTCAAAGCAAAAAAACTTAAAGTGCGCCAAGCAGAACGAGCCTGGAGGCTTGCCTACTGTCCCATCCTCAAACTTCGTTATACTTCCACCCTTAACGAATATAAAAGAGACATCCTCCTCGCCAAGACCGAACACTTCTCGGGGAGGATTCTCGCAGCCGAGAGCCAGCCAAAAGAAATTTTTGCTACAGTTCATGAACTGGCTTCCTCTGACAGGACATGTTTCAAACCCCCCCCCCTCCCAGCTTCTCTGCAACTCTCTCAATGATTTTTTCATTGAGAAAGTCGCACTTATCAAGGCCAACATACCCCCCTTCCCCTACCTTTTGTGACTCCCAGCCGTCACCTAACAAGTCCGGCCTGACCTACATACCACCGTTGACCAAAGAAACCCTCCTCCCCCTGTTAGCCCGTGTCAAGTCAGGATCCCCTGCTGACTCCTGCCCGGCCCACGTTTTACGCAAGATCTTTTCAGATTGCTACCTGACCCCCCTTACCCTTCTTAATGACTCCCTTAGACTGGGCACTGTCCCCACCCCCTATAAAGCGGCCACCATTATTCGCATCCTAAAAAAGCCTGGTGCCGATCCCTCTTCCCCTTCAAACTATCGCCCTATCTCCCTCCTTCCCTTCTTGGGTAAGGTCTTTGAGTCCTACGTCACCAAGGTGCTTAGCTCCTTCGTGGAAGACGGCGGCTACCTCGCACCGTGCCAGGCGGGCTTCCGCCCTCGGCACTCCACCGAGAAGGTGGTCGTTTCTGTCATAGACGAACTCAGAGAGGGGCTGGACTCTAACACCCCTCAGGCCCTCATTCTTTTAGACCTGTCCGCCGCCTTTGACACGGTTGATCATTCTATTCTTCTCTCCCGTGTCAAGGCGGCGGGCATAGGGGGCCCGGTGTTGGCCTGGCTCAGCTCCTTCTTGAGTGATTGCACCCAGGCCGTCCACCTTGCCGATTTTTCTTCTTCTCCGTGCAAGGTGCAGTGCGGTGTTCCTCAAGGATCGTCCCTTTCCCCCTTATTGTTTAATCTGTACATCTTCCCCCTTATTTCTGCACTTCAGGAGATGGAGGTGTACAACTATGCCGATGACCTCCAGCTCATTTTCGATCTTTCTCACTCCTCAGCTACTGTTCCTAATTTTCAATCTGTCATGTTGTTCATCAGGGACTGGATGAACTACAACCATCTGAAATTAAACCCGGATAAGACAGAGTTAGTCCTTACCGGTGGCAGTCGCAGTCCCTGGTCCCCCACTTTCTGGCCTCCCTCCCTGGGTCCCCCCCCTTCACCGTCGTCCTCTGTCAAAACACTTGGGATCACTTTAGACCAACACCTCACACTCCACTCCCAGATCAGTTCTGTAGTTTCCTCCTGTTTTTTTACCCTCCGCACTATTCGAAAAATCTCCCGATTTTTTTCTTTTCCTGCTCTAAAATTGATCCTAATGGCGATGGTTTTATCGCTCTTGACTATGGGAACATTGTGTACAACGGCGTTCCCGCTTATGCCCTTCGACGCCTCCAGCTAGTGCAAAATCAGGCTGCCCGCCTGATTCATGGGCTACCCAAATCCTATCACACTACTCCCATACTCAAATCACTACACTGGCTACCCATTAAAGAACGGGCTCTCTTTAAGCTGGGCTGTACGACTTTTCAGGCTCGGGCGGGGTCTGCCCCCGCTTTCATTTCTTCCGCTATTAAGGCCTACCGTCCCTGCAGAGAGCTACGCTCCTCTACCAAGCTTCTTCTCTCTGTACCCCGCTTCAAGAAAAGCAGGTCGGGAGGCTTGACATTTTCTGTCCTTGCCCCCACTTTCTGGAACGCACTCCCCCCTGCTATTAGATCTGCTCCTTCTTACATGGAATTTCGAAGGGCCCTTAAAACGTTCCTTTTCCTACGAGCCTTCCCATCCTAGTGCGATGCGCCCCGCCCCTGGTTTTTCAGCATCCCTCCAGCGCCAAGAAACCTCTTGGTAGACGCGCGCTTTACAAATTCCAAAATTCTAATTCACTGGAGTTCTGTAGTATCTATGTAGATACTTAAAGTGGATCAGCCTTAACTTGTAGTTCGGGGAGAGCTCCGAGAGCTGCCCACAGCAGTATTCCCAGTGGGCGTCTGTCAGTGGTGCATCTAGCTTGTCATTCCAATGTGCGAGAGAGGGTGGTGTTACTATCGGGGCAGTATCTTGCATGCGTGTGTATAGGCGCGTGACAAGCTTGCGTGGGGATGGAAATTTCAGCACGTTGTATAGGGCATGCAGTGTCGCCAGCGTTTTCGGGAACTCCTCCCAGAGCGAACGGCACGCTGTACGTATTCTATGATATAAAAAAAGCTCAGTGAATGGCACCACCTGTCCCTCGGGTGCATCAGGAGGGGTCTGAATTAATCTCCTGGGTATAAGTCCTCGAACGTCGGGAGATTCATTTTCTGAGCAATTGTCTTACTCATACTGTCTCGTATGCAAGGCATCATTGGGTTTTGTGGGAGGGGAATGGAGGGGGCATATAGCAGTGGAAGTCCCGCCCTCCTACGCAGCTCATCCCACGACCAGCATAGGGTCCCTGCAGAGTCTATGTCGCCTCGAGGGCGGCGTGACTTTTGATACAGCGCAACCTTGAGCGGGATGGGGGCCATAACATCGGTCTCGCAACGTGCGGCTGGAAGGGGGTCGGATGCACCCAGTAATATAAAAATTGTGCTTGTGCACACAGTGCATACAGTCGCATATCCGGAGCTCCCAAACCCCCCTGCCGAAGAGGGAGAGTCAATAAATCCCAAGAGGCTCTGACCTGTTTTTCGGCCCATACCAGAGTGATCAAATGGGATTTGAGGGTATCAAAAAAATGTCTGGTGAGTGGGACCGGGATGTTAACAAACAGATATAAAATTTTTAACAGGACAACCATTTTGGCTAGTGATTTTCTACCAACCTGTGGAAAAGTAAATTTTGCCATGTTATATGTGCCTACGTGTTCCCCATCTTATGTTATACGTGCATGATTAATATGCATATGTATTCCCCTCTTATCGATTAAAGACGCAATTACAGTTGTGTCCAACTCTAGTATGCCAGTTTCCAGTTCCCGTGAAAGCTACGAGTATTAGGCCTATGTAAACCTATGTTGCCACGTTTCACAGTGTGCATGTTAATTCATTGAAAAGTCCCCGTTTCTAGGCCTCAAAAGGGCCCGGACACCAGATTCAGCTCCTGTCTCCTGAACTCTCTCCGAGGAGCGATACAGCCCCCACCTGCATCCCTGACCCTTCACTTACTTCCTGCCTCGCAGTGCCCGGCTCGGCCTGGCTCTGCCTCCCAGTCTGCCAAGAATATGTTATGTTTCCAGTTATCAGTCCAGCCCTCCTTCTCTGCATTCCTAAGCTACTGAATCGCATCAATAGCTTCCGTCATGGTCTAGCCTTTATGTCTCCATGTAAGAGAAATACTGTATTAATATTCATAGAATATTCCTCGCACACACAATACATATGGAATTATGCATGCACCAGTCTCAGTGTCTGTTAGCCTTTGCCCTGATAACTTTTGGATTCTATCAACATGTTCTCTAAACACCAGATACCAGATAGGCTTTAGGTACATGTCGCTCTGACACTCCAGACTTTAGTCTCCTCTTCTAGGGCAGAAGTCATAGCCCCCAGTTCCTCCTAGTAACACGTCATTGCCAGTTTGCGCGCACCACTAGGTTAAAGGTCCCAGCTCCTCAGGTAGCCCCCTCCATGTTTCCGCCCCGTTTATGACATATTCTGTTACGTTTACACCACATGTCTATGTACATGCCTCTTGTTACACCCACTTTTACTCTTATCTCTCGCGACTGCTACGAACCCCGCCTACTGCTACGCCTACTGTATTGCATGTAATGTATTTGTTTAACTATAAATATTGTGCACTGTTATTAAAAGTGATCCCTTATGCTCCCAGATCCTGCCCCCGGCAGCTGCCATCCTATTCCCGTGCAGGTTGTCCTGTTCCTGTCCTTTATGCTTTATTAAAACCTGCAAAACTCCAGCTACCTCGAATCTTGACTCTTATTTATTGAGCTATCTGTTTATATTGTATCCAGTCAAAAATAGAACCGGTATTTAATTATTTATCTACCACATAATGGCGCCCGAATAGGGACTTGCCCTTTCCCCACGCGCCGGAGAAGCCACGCAGGCCCCCTGATCCTCTGCAGCCGTGACGGAACCATCCTGCGCAGCGGCAGATATTTCTGCTTCAAGTATCCCTCAGGCCCACGGAGGAGACGGAGGTTGCGGTCCAGCATCCAGACGAGGCGGTGGAGGAACGCGGCGAGTCCCGACCAGAGCCCAAGCCGAGAGTCCAAGGTCCGAGGTATCCGGAGGTCCACCCGTAACAGAAGTCCGAAGTTCGTCCGTCCGTCGTCGTAGCAGTCCAGTCCAGTCCGAGGCCTTCCGTTCTTGCTGCCCGGTGAGTACCGTTGCTGGGGTAGTATCTAGACAGGGTCAATTGCATTGTCTCTGGTTCGTGGGTTTGGGTACACAGATCCAACACGAAGTGTCCACTTAGGTGGATGCGGGTCCTGACGTGTCTCTTTATGAGACCGGTAAGTTTCGTACTGTTTTAGCAGTGCATCTAGTTTCTGTTCTAGTCCGTTCTGTTCTCGAGAAATTCATGTGTTTCTGTTCTCAGTATTCCAGGTAATATTCTGTCCGAACTGTTATTTTAATGTCATTCAATGTGTATTCAATGTCGTGGTATGAATGATTTGTTTCTCAGTCATTATTGTGTTTATCGTATATTGTATTTTGTCTAGATTCCAGACTAAATCATGCCTCTGTTCTCTAAGTTACGTCAGTTAAAAACCAGAAAAGGGCTGCTCGAGGAAGCAGTTCCTGTCCCGCCTAGGGACAGTCCAGGACATTTTATGTATCATAAGCATGGCTTAAGTGCCATATTGTACTTAGACTTATGGGTCGAGTATACTAAAGATCTCGAAGAGAAATATAGATGGCCTGTATCAGGTACATGGGATGCCGAGTGCATCATGCGAGTAGAAGAAGCATTATGGAAAAAGAAAGCCAGACAGTCACAGAAAGATGCCATCGAGTTATGGCGCAAAGAATCTCATAAAAGAACCGAAAAAGAAATCAGAAAAGCAGAATTAAGTAGAGAATCCACAGAAAGAGCCCAAGAAAGGGAACTGATCGAAATAGGTGAGCGAGTTAAAACAGAACAGTCAGACAGACAGACAGAGGAATGCCCTTATTAAGGGTATGTACCCTCTTCTTGCCGAGGGCTTGCCAAAAGCAACCCCGGAGGCATCCAGTAATTTTCCGCCACCATTAGTTCCAACTAAGCTACGTCACAAACCGACCGCAGCTGATATTTTTCTCTCGTCCTATTTGGACGACACAGTCCCCGAATATGCAAATTCTGTTCCGCCAGCTCCTATAAATAATGTAATTCCTGTTCCTCCAGCCACCGGGGCACCCGTTACAGCACCTGTTACGGTACCCCCGGTCCAGCCTACAGTACAAGTACCTGCTACATCAGTCACTCTCCCAGCCCGTACAGTACCCACCGACGATTCCAGTTTAGGAGCCGCGGGGGGAGGTTCTCCTCGTACCCCGCCTCAACACAGACGTATGACGCTACATGAGCTAGCGTTACAGCGTACACCCAAGCATCAGTCCGTTGCAGATATCAAGCGAGCACTTACCGAATGCCGTTATGATCCAGTTCCAGGCGATGATGATATGGTCTTGTATTCATTGCGTGTAAGACGGGTGACCGAGTATTTGGACACCCTACCGAATATGAAAAGTTATCTAGACAGAATATATCATTTCATCCGTACAGGAAGAGATCCAGAAAGTATTGGCGACACCATGGTCCAAAGAAAAGTCGAGATTCAGCTCATGATTTTAAAGTTTCTAATTAACTGTTTAATAAGAGAACAAGATTATCCAGGAAAAGATCCAGAAGAAATGAAAGTCCTGATCAGGTGGAGTGACCATATAGCCGAGGGAAGACACAAGACACTAGGTAGTATAGAGAGTATGTACAAGAAAATCCGTAAAGAAATAATAAAGTTACACGAGAAACGAGAAGCAACACTAGCAACCGAGAAAGAAAATGACTCTTCTACTGAAGAGGTAGACGACGAGAATCCCTCCAGAATAGCGTATGTAGGTAGAACTAGACTTTCCGACCGACATTCACGCCTAGATCACAAGAAAACTGTTCCTTCTCCAGTACCAGAACAGTGTTCCCTCGAACAAGTATTCCAAGCTACCGATAAAATTCTGAAATCACGAATCGGTTATAATGAACTTAGTACCATGCATGAACAAGAACTAGCCCGATCAGCAGTCCGATGGGCTACTGATTCTACCACTTTTCCAGATGAAATAGTGGCACAAATGTTTCTGAAATTGCCCCCAGCCGAGCAGCGACTGGTGGGTATGTATATGATCCAGCACCTCATTACACTGTATGAGGGTCAGCATTCTGATCCAGGTCCGTTACATGATGTTCTGAACGAATTACTCCAATATAGATGGAGAGGTTTAGGTACATATTTAATTAGTGTCATTCTAGAACAGCGCCACAAATACCGAACGTTTCTGAATCCGCATTTTGTTCATGTCTCACCCCCCGAAAATAAACCATTTTACATAGACAGACAGCATCCGTTACGAGAAGTCCACCCAGTTAGAGGAACGGGTGGTGATCTAGAACGAGTATTTGTTTACACCCCGATTACCAAGATGGAACTCTTAGAGATGAAAAAGTTAATTCCCTGTCACGATAAAGATCCAGCAGGGTTCCACCGTGAATTAAAAGACATGCTCCGTATGGGAGAATACACATATCCAGATATAATTAAAATGCTAAAGGTCCTGTTGCCCGCAGGGGTATATGAAAAACTCAAGGAAAAAGAATGGGAGGTGGGAGAGAAAAAGATTGATTGGACAGCTCTAGAAGCTGAAGATAAAATACGAGTACCAGGTACCGGTCTTGGGGACAAATGTAAAGAATTGCCCGAGTTATTGATTCAGGTTTTGCCAAGATTACTAGCCACGAAAAAGGAAGACTGGGATGCAATCTCAGCCTGTAAACAGAAACAGGATGAAGACACTAGTGATTTTTATTCTAGATTTGAAAAATGTTTTATTATTAACAGTGGTTTGAAAACAAGTAGCGAGTCATACCCTCATCTTTTTGTTACTAAACTAGTCGAGAATTCAAGCCCACAAGTTAAAAATCGAGTTTTAAAAGTCGAAAGTACCTGGCAAGCTAATACCCCGTCCCAAATGTTACAGATGCTCCAGTATCACCAGAACAGAATCAGGGAAGAGCAAGATCATGAAAGGAGACGTATGAAAGACACGAAAATGAAAGTATTAGTTGCACAATCTGTTCCACAAGACAGTCAGAAGAGGGGTCCGAATCAAGCCAGTCATCCTGCAGCTCCCGTTAAAGGGACCTGCAATTATTGTAAACAGCCAGGTCATTTTATAAACGAGTGTGCAGTTCTGAAACACAACATAGCTACTGGTAAGACTAAAGAAAGACCACGTCCGCCTAGACAAGAACAAGTTACACAGACTTCCCAGTCACCACAGAATACACAACAGACAGTTACAGTACCGCAGCCTATTGCTGCAACACAGCATGTTACACAGCAGATGTACCAGTATGCACAGTCCGAGTATCCAGAGTACCAGCAGTATTCATGAAACAGCCTAGAGAGGGAGGTAGGCTTGCCTCTCATCGAGATACCTGTAGATCAAGAGGGTCCCTATGTACACAGTCAAGTATTAGGGAAAGACAGAAAGTTTTTGATTGATACAGGGGCAAGTAGGACTACTATCAGTCATGACGAGGTTCCAGGGGCTCCGCTCTCAGGCTCAAGAAATGTTTCCCTTGGATTTTCAGGAAAGCCAATTGTTAACGAGATTTCGAAACCAGTTACTCTAGAAGTTGGTCCATTGTCCCGAACTACTGATTTGTTACTTACAAAGTCATGTCCAGAAAATGTGTTGGGCATCAAGACATTAAAAGAATTAGGTGCAATTATATGCTGCTCCCCAGAAGGAGTACGTCTGTTTTTACGCGACTTTAAAGGTCACTATGTATTACGTGATTTTGATCCAAGATTACTGAATGTCCCACAGCATCTATGGGCACAAGGTCCAACTGATGTTGGTTGTATGAACATCACACCCCATCGTGTGACTCTCAAACAAGGTATAATCTTGCCACGAATCAGACAGTACAGATTGCCACCTGAGGCTGTAGCAGCCTTATCCAAAATTATTGACGAGCTCATTGCTCAAGGAGTGGTTGTAGAAACTGACTCCAATGTATGTAATTCTCCTATCATTCCAGTCATGAAACGTACTGATCCCAACGCACCTCCAGTATATCGATTAGTGATTGACCTTCGAGAACTTAATAAATGTATTATTCCCCAGTACCCAGTTGTTCCAGATATTTCTTCCCTATTGACAGCCATTGATTCTGTAGCCACGTTCTTTACTGTCATCGACCTCAAGAATGCATTTTTCAGTGTCCCAATTCATCCAGACAGCCAGTTCCTTTTCGGATTCTGTTTAAATGGAAGGAGCTATAAATTCACACGAGCTCCTCAAGGTTTCACAGAAAGTCCTAGTATTTACAGTCAAGCACTCAAGAGACAACTAGACAATATTCACATGCCAACTGACACTGCCCTGCTCCAGTATGTCGATGATCTACTGATCACAGCCCGTTCTGAACGTGACTGCGAGCGAGCGTCACTTACAGTTCTGTATTTTCTGGCCGAGCAGGGGCACAAGGTGTCCCCTTCCAAATTACAATTCTGTGTCCAGCAAGTGATCTACTTAGGCCACTTACTGTCCAAGTGGGGTAGGCAGTTGACACCAGACCGTATCCAGTTAATAGCGAGTCTTCCTCAGCCCAAGACCCAGAAAGAGGTACGAGCTTTTATCGGCCTCACTTCCTATTGCAGACAATGGATTCCTCAATATGCATTTCTAGCCAAGCCACTGATACAGTTAACGACACAGGAGGCAGCCGTATCGACTGTCCTCCCTTGGACCCAGGAACATACACTTGCTTTTAATGAGTTAAAGAAAGCCTTATGCCAAGCTTTAGTTCTAGCTACACCGAACTACAGTAAGCCTTTTACACTTTTTGTCACAGAACGTGATGGTACTGCATTATCTGTTCTCACACAAGATCAAGCGGGACAGTACAAGCCCTGTGCTTATTTTTCGAGCACATTAGATCCAGTAGCCCAGGCTCTGCCTGCGTGCCTCAAGTCAGTTGCAGCCACAGCACTAGCTATCAGACAAAGTGATTCCATAGTATTAGGACATTCCCTGACAGTACAAGTCCCACACTCCGTGGAAGTTCTTTTAAACCGAACACAGACTCAGCACTTGACAATCGCACGTTTAACAGGTTATGAACTGACACTATTCCAGCCACACATAGAAATCAGACGCTGCAACGTTCTGAATCCTGCTACACTGTTATCGTCAGTTACTTAAAATCCTGCCACACATGATTGTGTGGAAGTAGTTAACACTATGACAAAGCCAAGACAAGACCTGACAGACATTGCATTACCTAATCCTGACCTGACACTTTATGTGGATGGTTCATGTATGAGAACAAGTACAGGAGAACTAGTAGCCGCGTATGCAGTGACTACTGACACTGAAGTTATAGAGACACACCGTATTGACACCCTGTCTGCTCAAGCAGCAGAGCTAGTCGCTCTGACCCAAGCCTGCATACGTGCCAAGAACCTGAAAGTAAACATATACACAGATTCACGTTATGCATTCGGAGTCGTACACGACTTTGGAGTGCTCTGGCAAGAAAGAGGTTTTATGACTTCTCATGGAACCAAGATTCAGCATGGTCTTCTTATTCAAGCTCTGTTAGATGCAATACATTTACCGACAGCTATCGCTATCATGAAGTGCAAGGCACATATGAAAGTCACTGACATTATTTCCCACGGTAACGATCTAGCAGATCGAACAGCCAAGCTTACAGCTCAGACTCCAGACATTCCAGTTAACACGACACTGACACACACTCCAGAACAGACTACTTGTATGACAGTTAAGGACCCTACACAAGATGTCATAGACATACAGTTACATGCTACTCCCGATGAAATAAAGAAATGGTCCGAACAAGGAGGGGTCCAGACAGATCAGGGATGGTTGACGAAGGGAAAAGCCACATGGTTTCTCCCCGACTCCATGGTTCAAGTCATTATTAATACCGCACATAGTCCAGCACATCTAGGAGAAAAAGCTATGTTAGACAGTATCCAGAACCTTTGGTTCAACAAGCACTTACGAGCTGCAGCCAAGCAGAAAGTCCGTACCTGTATGATATGTTGCCAGTTCAATCCAGGTAAAAGTGTCCCGGTGGAACAAGGTGGATTCCAACCTCCTGACCACCCTTTTGAAGTCCTCCAAATGGATTATATTCAGATGGAGCGATGTCGAGGTTTCAAGTATGTCCTCGCAGTTGTATGCGCTTTGTCCAGATGGACAGAGGCATATCCAGTCCCAGATTACACAGCCGCGACCACTGCCAAGCAGTTGGTTCGTGAATTCTTTCCTCGTTATGGACTCCCTAGGGTCGTGTATTCTGATAACGGCCAGCCATTCTCATCTGAACTAATGAAACATGTGTCCCTTCTGTTAGGGTACCAGTGGAAGTTCCATTGTGTGCGCCATCCTGAAGCAGCCGGTCTCGTAGAGAGACATAACCAGACATTAAAGATCCGAATTGCCAAAGTTTGTAAAGAGAAAGGTGTAGACTGGCTAGTTGCCCTGCCAGTCGCTTTGTTTTATATGCGCATGGTTGCACATTCCAGATCAGGTCTGTCCCCGTACGAGGTCGTATTCGGCCGCCCCCCAAATATGTGGGGTACACCTAGACCCCGCAGTATTACAGATGTTTCCAGTAATATGCTGACAGATTACCTAGCTTCCTTGATGTCTGCCCTACACTCTTGTCGTTCACAGGTTGCCGCCGCATTTCCAGACAATACCGAGGTGAAACCACATGAAATCGTTCCAGGAGACCTTGTCCTCGTCAGGAACTTTGATCGTTCAAGTCCACTGGAGCCCCGTTGGAAGGAGCCGCGACTTGTTCTCCTGACCACCCGCACGGCCGTGAAGTTGGAAGGCCGGAAGGGGTGGGTCCACCTGTCCCACATCAAGAAATTCCACGGACTTCGAGAAAAAACATTTGCCAAGAACATTTCTAAGGACTGCCTAAAGATTGACTCTGAATCCAAGCCTCCCCTGTTAGAGGAAACTCCGCAAGAGGAGTATAAAAAGAAACTCCGGTCTAGTAAAATAAGTCAGCCAGTTTAATTGTCTAAGTCCCCCTCGGGTGAAACGGTTAGACAGGTCCCTGACATGTATGAGATAGACCCCCATAGTGAGAGAGTTAGTCAAAACTCTATCAGATGTATCGTTTTTCTAAGTTTTATATTGTTTCTAAGTCTTATGGTTACCTGCACAGGTTATGCATTACATTTATGTTTTCCAATTTCTCATGTAAATAAGTATTCTAATGCTACAGTAGAGCACACATTTAGCGATCTGCCTCCTCACGAGCTATCCTATCGTCTTGCTATGCGTAATAACACGTTTATTAGAATGTTACACTATTCACACCAGACCAGCAATGCCACTAATTGTTGGGTGTGTGGTCGGCTCCCCCCTTTCCAGACACCGAAGGGAGTTCTGCCACTCTTTCCTTATCCATTTTCACATAATGGTTCGTGTGGAGCATGGTCCACGTTAACGTCATCCTCCAATGATATGTCCCTTCTGAATAGAACATGTTTTCCAGACAAGCAAGGTCTCTCCCATAGAACAGGGTTAGATCTAGAAAATGAAGATATGATTTAGGTAATTATTCTTCGAATTTTATGGTCCTGAATGTTCAGTCCGATACTACTCCAGATTTACCTGCTATTTCAGTACTACCAGTCAAAGGCGAATTATGTGTTAGAAAGAATGGTTCCGCACATGTAGGACATAGTGATTGTACTACTATTGTCAAGTATAGTGACAGTGGGAAATCTATCTTTAAAGCCTCACGTCATTCTTATTTTGTTTGTGGTCAGACCGCATATGTTCGTCTGCCCCTCGATTGGGATGGAACATGTTACATTGCCTTCCTACTGCCACCAGTTTTCCTAGCCCCATCCGATTATCATAGAAACACACATCTAGTACACATTAGACATAGAAGGGAGATCGAGTCCCCGATTGTCGATCAAACTGAAACTACTCTAGAACAATATCAAGACTTCAATAAAGGTTTCTTTTTCTTTATAGGACCTATCCAGAATAGTAAGTTAATCCGTAGGTTAACCAGAACCCTTGAAGCAGTAGTGAATGAGACTACTTCTGCTCTAGGTAACTTAACCGAAGAGCAATCTGCTATGAGATTTGTCGTGCTCCAAAATCGTCTCGTTCTTGACGTCATACTGGCTGATAGAGGAGGAGCATGTAGAGTCATTGGATCTAGTTGCTGCATTTTCATTCCTAATAACGCGCCGTCTGTTTATTCAGCTATAACCAGACTTCATAAAATTGCCCATCAGATACACCAGAATCCAGGCACCTGGACATGGTCCGGTTGGCTTTGGAGTATTATATCCGCCTGGGGATGGAAAGTATTGTCATTCCTAGGTATTGCAGTAATGATCATATTCAGTTGCTGCCTCTGTATACAATGTGGCCCTGCGATTTGCGGCATTTGTGCTACATCTTGTATTCCTAGTCCTAAATCCCGTTCCAAGACAATTCGAGACGAGCAAATGATGCTATATGAAATGATAGATGGTATCATGAATATTGATGTTTCCTGATGGAAACGTAGGGCGCAAGGAGGGAATGTGGAAAAGTAAATTTTGCCATGTTATATGTGCCTACGTGTTCCCCATCTTATGTTATACGTGCATGATTAATATGCATATGTATTTCCCTCTTATCGATTAAAGACGCAATTACAGTTGTGTCCAACTCTAGTATGCCAGTTTCCAGTTCCCGTGAAAGCTACGAGTATTAGGCCTATGTAAACCTATGTTGCCACGTTTCACAGTGTGCACGTTAATTCATTGAAAAGTCCCCGTTTCTAGGCCTCAAAAGGGCCCGGACACCAGATTCAGCTCCTGTCTCCTGAACTCTCTCCGAGGAGCGATACAGCCCCCACCTGCATCCCTGACCCTTCACTTACTTCCTGCCTCGCAGTGCCCGGCTCGGCCTGGCTCTGCCTCCCAGTCTGCCAAGAATATGTTATGTTTCCAGTTATCAGTCCAGCCCTCCTTCTCTGCATTCCTAAGCTACTGAATCGCATCAATAGCTTCCGTCATGGTCTAGCCTTTATGTCTCCATGTAAGAGAAATACTGTATTAATATTCATAGAATATTCCTCGCACACACAATACATATGGAATTATGCATGCACCAGTCTCAGTGTCTGTTAGCCTTTGCCCTGATAACTTTTGGATTCTATCAACATGTTCTCTAAACACCAGATACCAGATAGGCTTTAGGTACATGTCGCTCTGACACTCCAGACTTTAGTCTCCTCTTCTAGGGCAGAAGTCATAGCCCCCAGTTCCTCCTAGTAACACGTCATTGCCAGTTTGCGCGCACCACTAGGTTAAAGGTCCCAGCTCCTCAGGTAGCCCCCTCCATGTTTCCGCCCCGTTTATGACATATTCTGTTACGTTTACACCACATGTCTATGTACACGCCTCTTGTTACACCCACTTTTACTCTTATCTCTCGCGACTGCTACGAACCCCGCCTACTGCTACGCCTACTGTATTGCATGTAATGTATTTGTTTAACTATAAATATTGTGCACTGTTATTAAAAGTGATCCCTTATGCTCCCAGATCCTGCCCCGGCAGCTGCCATCCTATTCCCGTGCAGGTTGTCCTGTTCCTGTCCTTTATGCTTTATTAAAACCTGCAAAACTCCAGCTACCTCGAATCTTGACTCTTATTTATTGAGCTATCTGTTTATATTGTATCCAGTCAAAAATAGAACCGGTATTTAATTATTTATTTACCACACCTTTACCCTGTCCTCCAGCCACGTCATCGTACGCCCGTAATTTAGTCACCACACCTCCTGCGTCTCTTGGCTTATCCAGATCCCCAAATACTTGACTTCATCGGCCGCCCAGCGTAAGGGGAATTCTAACATTACTGGGGGAGTGCTGTCTGTCAGCGAGAATACCACAGACTTGGCCCAGTTTATAAAGACACCCGAAAGCCCACCAAAACGTTAGAACTCCCTTGGGTCTAGGTTCTCCTCTGGGTTCATAATGTAAAGCGTGACATCATCCGCATATAAGGAGATAAGCAGACTACGAGAGCTAAAGCCTATACCACGTGTAGTGTGATGGTGCTGGACCCAAGCAGCCAGGGGTTCCATTGTGATAGCAAAAAGTAAAGGGGACAATGGGCACCCCTGTCTAGTACCACGTGAAATTAAAAAAAGGGTCTGCTAACAGACCATTTATTTGAACGCGCGCCATAGGTGAGGAGTCAAACAGTTTAATGCGGTTCAGAAAGAGTGGACTAAACCCCATGCGCCCGAGAATGAAAAAAAGATAGGACCACTCAAGCATGTCAACCGCTTTGGTAGCGTCAAGAAACACCACCGCAGCCTTCCCATCTGGATGGAGGGAGTGCAGCAAAGAGAAAATAGTTAGCAAATTATGGGAGGTCGACCTCACCGGAATAAATCCGGTTTGATCTGGCAGTGCAATCATTGGCAGAAGTGGCTGTAACCTATCAGCAATCAGTTTCGCCAACATCTTTACATCCACATTGATCATGGAAAGCGGGCTGTAGGAGTCAAGTTCCTCTTCGGGTTTTCCAGGTTTAAGGAGCGTAAGAATCATTGCTTCCCTCATAGTCTGCGGTAACACCCCCTCCTCCAGTGCTTCTTCATAAACGGCCAGCAGCCTAGGCACCAATACCTCAGCATATGCCTTGTAAAAGGCCGTAGTAAGGCCGTCAGGGCCAGGAGCCTTACCGAGGGGCAGGCTTTTAATGACCTGAGCCAAATCCTCCACTGTGAATGGGAGGTCTATATACACACTATGAGTATCGTTGAACCAGACCAATGCCAGTGTGTCAAGAAATGCCTTCAGTTCTTCGGTACAGGCCCTTTGAGTAGTCGTGTACATCCGGGAGTAAAATGTAAAAAACTCATAGACACCCCCTCTTCACCTCTAACCATGTCACTCTGCACATTACGTATCTCATGGACAAAGGACGCCGATCTAGATGGTCTACTCATGCCTGTCAAAGTGCGACCCGGTCGTATCTGCGAGCCTCTGGGTACTTGTCTAGTAACTTCGCTTCGCTCTGCGCCTCCTCTGCGTATTCTAATAGCAGCGATTTCAGTTTCTGTGCAGTGTGAGGATCATTTGTGGAGTAAAAAGTGTCCTCCATTGCCTAAATCTTGGCTTCCGCAAATTGCCTTTAGCACCCCAGCCTGTCTCGCAATGCACTGGACTCTAATCACCACTTGAAAGGCCTCCCAGAGCGAAGCTGCAGTATCTGCAGAGCTCTCATTATTGGTAATATAATCCATTATATCCTCCCGTATCTCCTCCTTAAAGGCCTCATTTAACAGTGCGTGTGGCGGGAGTCTCCAAGTGAACGCGCTGGGTAGCGATCCCGGGAGCGATAGCTGCAATAGACAAGATGCATGGTCAGACAATGTGCGTGGTAAGTGTGAAACATCCACGGTCCAGGCCGCAGCGTCCCTGGTGATTAACTAAAAGTCCAAACCGGACCATGCACTGTGATGGTCCGATATACATGTGCCTTCCTTCACCAGTGGATGTCTATTGCCCAAAATGTCTACTAGGTTCCCATCTGCAACAATGGACTGCAAAGCAGTGCTCACAGCCGGATGCAAGGTCCGAACTGTTCCTCTCCTATCCAGCTTCATGGAGCTTCAGTATCTACAGAGCCCTCATTATTGGTAAAATAATCGATTATATCCCCCCGTATCTCCTCCTTAAAGGCCTCATCTAACAGTGCATCATAATCCCCACCCCATAGTACGGTGTCATATCCTGTTATCTTGATTCTGGACCACACATCATGAAAGAACTCGGGGGAATCTATATTGGGACAATAAATTGCAGCGATCACTAAGGACATTCCACCCAACATCCAGCATATGATAACAAACCTTCCCTCAGAGTCTCTGTGCACTTCCCTCTTGCGCCAGTCCTACCCTTAATTAATCGGAAAAGCCACCCCTCTTACATAATTAGAGTAAATGGACGAGTACATGTGCCCCCATCTGCGATTTCGCAGCCTCTGAGACAGCGTAGCATTTAGATGTGTCTCCTGAAACAGGCAGACGTCAATATTATGCCTGTTTAAATAAGCATGCACAAGCCTGGACTTACGACAATCATTCAGCCCTCTAATGTTCCACGCTAGCAAATTTAAAGGTTTTGCGTGTATGCATCTAGAAAAGTTCCAGCAGTGGGGAGGAGGAAGTCAAGCAGCTGAAAGGCCAAATCGCAGAGCGTGCACCGCGACCAACATCCATCACGCGTACTGGCATCACACAAGCTAACAAACCCCACCCCCAACCCTCCACCCACTCCAACCCCAACCCCCCAATCAGGTTGCAGAGTAACCCTCCCCAACAACCCAAAAACTAACAGTTTCTTGAAACTGCAAGGGAACTCTCCCATGGGGGCATAGCGGCACTAGCGATCATCCCTGAGTGAACAGGCTGGCTAGGAGTTCTACAGTGTGTGGTACAAGCCCCTCCAGACACCGCTAGGCCAATCTATTAACAGAAAAAAAATAGAATATTAAGACCCACAGTCACATCTATAAAAATTTACCACACATTTTAGCATAGCGTTGAAAAGGCACTTCAGACAGCCAATACAGTATTACACCAGTCAGTCATTATCACTGAGTTGTCCAGTCATCAACGCCGCTTCTCCACGAGTCTTTGCTTTTTTTCCCTCCGACGTGCTTAGCAGATTTTATGGCAGATTTCAGTAAAATAGTGCGCAGTACCATCATATGAAACTTTTAATTTGGTGGGGTAGAGCAGGGAATAAGGAATCTGCGCCTGAAGAAGTATCCGTTTAGCCTGTAAGAATTCGCGTCTCGCCGCCTGGACAGCTGGGGTAAAGTCCGGGTAGAACGATATGTTGTTACCTTGGTAGGACAATTGGCCTTTCTCTCTCGCCATTCTCAAGATGGTATCCCGGTCCTGATAGGACAGCAACTTGGTCAAGATCGGTCTCGGCGGAGCCCCCACTGGAGGCTTCTGACCCAAGGATCTGTGTGCTCTTTCAACCCCGATCACAGGAGATAGTTGAGGGTCAAACAACACATGAAGCCGATCCGCCACATAGGTTTCCATCTTGGCAATTGCAGTAGTCTCCGGAATGCCTGTAATGCGTAGGTTATTCCTCCAGGATCGCGCCTCCAAATCATCGTTCTTGGCACGAATTACTCCAAGGAGCTTGTCCATATGTAACAGGGCTCCTTGGTTTCAACTTGAAACTCGTGAAATTCGGATTGTCGGTTCTCCAAGGTGTCCAGTCGAGTTTCATGGACAGTGATCTGGGCTTTTACAGAGTCCAGCTGTGTGGTCAGGGGGTCCAGCTTAGAGTTGATATTCCTCAGGCTTGAGCGCATCTCTAACATGAGGGTGCGCAGATCTTCTCCCTGGTCCTTAGATTGCGTCTCCCGCTGTTCCTCCAATTGCGACTCAGAAGGCGATTCATTTTGACGCGTGGATCGTTTATCAAAATTAAGCTTTGGTTGCTTGGCGTCTTGCTTACCCATGATGAAGCAGCCAATTAGCGGGCCTCCAAGGCTGAAATCAAGGCAGGGTCCCCTGTTCCAAGTATGCCCCGGTGCCTCCCAGCTTCCGGCTCTGTCCGCACGGGCCGCGCAGTGCGGGATGCGCAGGTCAGTCTCCAGAACACAAAACCACTGTACCTGCTTCCACACGATTACCTCCAGTGAACGGCAGCACCAGTGTTTTTCAGGCAGGACAGGGGAGGTAGGCTCCCAGGTCACCTCTCATCATAAGGTATAGAGGGGGGATCCGCTCCCAGGCCGCCCCGATGGACAGGAGGAACACCACAGATGTACAGGCCCAGCACAGGTATCAGACTGCAAGCACAGTGCAGGTCAGCAGGTAGGGGCTCGGGGAACAAAGACACAACTCAGTGCCCCAGGAGGTCAACCCCAGAGTGCCGCAATGTTAAAATGCAGAAGTTCCACGTCCGCACCTGCAAAACTCAACCCCCAACAGCAAGGCGACCGGGCAGCAGGGTGTATGGACAGTTATTGCTCCAGAGAGAGCAGCTTTACTACTCCTCCAATCTCCCTTCAGAGCAAAGTGGCAAGAGGGACCCCCAGGGGCATGCAGGCTTCCTTCACTATCAGACCACTTCCACGTCAGGTCTGCCTCAAGGCGCCTCAAGACAGCTCCCCCCTCCTAGCAGCTTCCACCTTCACGCCGCAGGCACAGCGTTGGGCGCGCGTGCAAGTTGCACTCACTGCCGCGCATGCCCCGGCTCCACAGGCCGATCCCCCAGGCACGACAGGCAAGGATCTGGCTTCGGGGGGAGGGTGGGCAGGCGCCAACACTGATGATGTCTGGAGTCCCCCGCCTTCCGGTTGCGAAGTCCCCAAGATGGCGGCCGGGGCTCCCCCATTCCACTCCGGGGCCTCACCTCTCCTCAACCAAGAGCGTCCCTCAGCAGCAGCGGGTTCAAGCACCACCAGGATCGAACGCCTCTCCGCCTCCCGTTAAGCTCCGCAAGCCACCGTCAGCATCCAGTCAAGCCCGTGACCAGGCTCCTCACCGTCGCCCCGGACTCAAGTTTCAAGGCGGCCAGCCTCCTCGCATGGCAGCAGACATGGGCCGCGCAGGATCCAGACAGCACTCACGCCACAGCACCATGATGTCTCCACAGGGCGCAAACTGCCCGCCGCTACGTTCCACAACAGGTCAGCTAAGCAAGGGCGTCGGGAATAGGCTCACCCACATACCATATGTCGGGATTATCGAAGGGTTATTCACCTAGACGGCGGAGCACACTCAAAGAGCGGCCATTCCGCTGCTCTGCAGACCACGTCCCCGACTTCTAATGGAAGTTAATGTGGCCATAAAGCACACTAAGATTGCAGCATAGAAGCTAGAGTGCCATACCAATTTTTATCTTCAGAGTGATTCCTTTTGGCTTAAGATCAAAACAATGATGCTATGGTATAATAATTATTAATCAACATGGTGACATAGATTCATTTGTTCCAACTTGTACTTCCGGAAATTTTTTATGATATGATAGCAGATCAAGAAAGTATGTGTTATGTGAAAATAATAAGCCTGGGTAGAGCTTTCATGATTACGTGCAACGTAAATTATTTTGTTGTTACGTAGTGGGGGTGGGATTTACGTTCCAAATGTAAGGTCCCTCCTGTTTGACTGTGTTTCCCATGTGAGTTCTCGTTAGGAGAACAGTGTGCCATAGTGAGTAAATGGTAGATTGTGGTTATATAGGGAATGTCCTGAGTTGTGACAGACATCAGGTAGCATCATTGTGTGAATTAGTTGTCATTAGTGTAGAGATCTGCTTTAGGGATCGGGTTGGCAGAGTGCATAGTGGGTGAATTAGTTATCGTGAGAGCTAGAATTTGTTCTTACCAGTGTACAATCTGCCTACAATTCCCACAGTGCCTTGAGTGCAGAGAATGCACAGCACCTCCTCCTCCTCCCAGGGCATGTGTTTGAGTGGCCTGGGAGGCCCACCCCAGTCCAAGTCCCAGGAGCTCTTGGTTTACCTTTGAAATGAGGAAACATTATCTCTCCCTGCAGGTCATTCTACTTGTGGATGCCCGTCTATAAACCTCTGGTGCTGGGTCATGCTAACCTGTTTTCTCACACAGAGAAGCAACAGAGGTTCAGATGCTAATTTCACAGCTGCCCCCTGATACCCAATCTCTACCTACAAACTCAATGTACACAGTTAAAAGGCATCCTGGGGGAAAAGGGATTGGGATGGTTTCATCAAAGGTCCAATCCTTGTGATGTTTGAGTGTGATTGTCCTCTTCCCTAAGTAGGATTAGCTCTGTAAACATAGAGATCCTAGATTATTTTCTATTACCAATATGACATATACTATACCTTGACACCCCCCCCCCCTTGAACCTCATAAATGTACTTGTAATGATTCCCTTTCCCGCTTGTGTTCGACCTCTCTCTCTCAGCGTGGTCTCGAGAAATCTTGTGAAAAGGTATGGTTTCTCCATTCCTTATGCCTTCTCATAGGCCCTTACATCCTGTTATTCTTGGTCCTGCACACAAAGTTCATAAAACAAGTCAGCTCCTGACACTCCAGGCCTTTTAGAGTTCTCTTTCCCCCAAGCATTAGGTTAGAGCAGGCTAGGTGGGGGCACAATTTGTGAGCAAAATTTGGTTGCTGCAGAAGTGGGCCCGCAGGATTGACAGTTGGAACCAGGATTCAACTTCTCTACAATTCTGCCAAGCATTTGCCTTCTCTGGCTCATGATTGTCTGGAACAGTGCTCCAGACATTTGGGGCTCAGTCCTAATTATCTCAACCACCAGCACAGTTAACTAATTTTCTGAGACTCTAGGTTTTTATTTTCCTTCAGACATTTTAAAGAATAATTATTAAGTAGGTCTGCTGTTTCATGAACTGAGTGATAGATGGTTTGTGCAGTATGGTGACTGTGTTTTGTAGTGGGAGATGCAGGAGGTCTTGGTGAGTAGATTTTGCTTAGGTGTGTGTGTATAGACGCATCTGTCTATGTTGATGGACGCATCCACTGTCGTAAACCCTGTCAGCCTTTGCTGTCTTCTGTTGTGAGGATCCCTCCGTCCCATTCTGATGGTGGACAGCTCTGAATATGGTGGACAGATGTCCGCAATACCAACGTTGATGGAGTGGTGGCCAACGTCAGAGTTTGGGGGACCCCACGACAGAGGATTGATGTTCAGCCACCATATCATGCTCTGTCATGATGGGTGATGAGTTTTAACGGGGTAAACCCTAAAAACTATCTGACCTGGGTCAGTTAAAGAGGTACGTGTAAAGTGGTCAGAGTCTATTGCTTTTCAAAACATCAAATGTCACACATAAACATCTTATATCTCAAGTTTTAAACAGTCCATTGAAACAGTGCGTTTTTTATTTTTGCACAGTTAGCTGGATACTTCATATTAATAAGTATCAGGAATTGTGAGATCAAACAAACATATAAACAAGTATATCAATTAATTCATTGAGTCAAAACAATTTGTAAGCAGAGATAGAAATCAATTCATTGGTAACTCCTCATGTTGATAGCTTGTAATTGTCAGGAAATTATAACATATTAATTACATAGTAGTATATCAACGCGCTCATGGTGATCAAGAAAGGGAGGTAGTTAGATGGGATGGGTGTGATGGGATACAGGTGGGGACTAGGTAAAGGTGTTGTGACCATAAAACAATCACAGTGAAAATCAGTGCAGCCTTTACAGTCTGGTTTAGATCAATAGTTCCGTATGTCTCTTTTACATAGGATCTGTATTATTCCATGAATCTTTCCTATGTTTAGAGGAATGATGTGGTCTGGTCAAAACCAGACCACATCATTCCTCCACCATGAGCGCGTTGATATACTACTATGTAATTAATATGTTATAATTTCCTGACAATTACAAGCTATCAACATGAGGAGTTACCAATGAATTGATTTCTATCTCTGCTTACAAATTGTTTTGACTCAATGAATTAATTGTTATGCTTGTTTATATGTTTGTTTGATCTCACAATTCCTGATACTTATTAATATGAAGTATCCAGCTAACTCTGTGCAAAAATAAAAAACGCACTGTTTCAATGGACTGTTTAAAACTTGAGATATAAGATGTTTATGTGTGACATTTGATGTTTTGAAAAGCAATAGACTCTGACCACTTTACACGTACCTCTGTCATGATGGGTGACGGCCGCCGTTAGGCCAAACCCTAAATTCTGAGGATGAATACCAGCCAGCCTGAAGGACAGATCAGATCTGTTATTGTGGAAGAATAATGGTCTGTCCATCAAACACTACATCAGGCCCATATTCTCTTGTCCAGGCAGACAGCATCTCTCCCGATTAGTTATATAAGCCTTGGTCCACATTTGATACCGTAGAATCTTACTTTCTACACTCACTACTCTGGGCATCACAAAGCAAACATTCAACTCGTTTTCTGCTTCTGTTTCAAATCACCCTTTCCCTGTTTTATAGTATTCTCAACCTTCCAATCTTTCTCCATCACCGGTTGGGTCTCCTTAAGGTTTGATTCTGTTCCCTCTGATTCTCTCTCTACACTACATCCCATCTTGTCATTTGACTTCTCTTCTCATCTATAAACAAATATTTTTCTTCATCTAATCTTTTACTCCCAATTTCAAATCCCAATCTCTAACTTCCCCTTACTAATTTCTCAATGGCTAGAAATCCACTTTCTTATGCTTAACTCTTCCAAGACCGAAATGATCTCCTTTTCTAAAACTCAGAATCCACTAATTTTTCAGTCGCTATTCTATTCTCTCTAGTTATTCTCCTCCCTACATCTTGAGCAAAAATCCTTAGCATACTACTTAACCATCTATATTTACCATATCCAAAGCTACTGCTGTGCAATACAATGTACTCAACACAGATACCCACTCTTTTGCAAACTTCACTCGTCTATACAAAACCTACTTGTCTCCCATACACCACCGTGCTGCCTCATGATTTTTCTCACTCATGCTACTAGGTCCTTACTCTATCTAACTAAACTGCATTAGCTCTCCTCTCTTACAACTTTTAAAAACATGTTTAAGTCCGCTCAAATAAAGCACAAAAGTTGTCTGAAATAATCCTGGGTCGAATGTGTGTGCTCCCAGGGGCCCCCTCCTTATCTCTCTTAGAATAAATTAATATAAATACATTCACCAATTTGTTCAGTTGGTTTAATGCAACAACTGTGTCAAGTCTGTTTACTGCTCACAATGCATAATACTAAAAACCTCTTTTTGTCTATCATCCACACTTTTTAGATCGAGCCAGGACAGCGCATGTGTTGCTCAGCGAGCTATGCTGTACTGGAGTATGTAATTGAAGCCCCGCCCACTCTCCACCCCTATTTGTCATTGGCTTGTGTCATTGTCCTTCATAAACGCTGGCTTCTTATTCGTTATTCGGCTTGTTAGTCCCTCCTTAGTACTGCCTTCTCTTCATTTGTAACCTCCCATGAGGACTGGCCCTTTTACTTCGGTTGTTACACGGTACGTCTTCTTTAGTCTGAAGGCACTATTTTCTTTAATGTGTTTCTCCTACTGCAGGTGGGCAGGAGGGTCTCTCATGCACAGTTGCGACCACTGGTGTGTTTATTTAACTCATAGTAAATGGGTAGCTCTTCAGGGGCCATGGCAGACAGAAGATGGCAACTCAGATATACCTTTAGGGAGGTCAAAGGTGTGTGATGTAAACATCTGGCGTTTTTATTTTCTGAACGAACAACTATGTTAAACATATGCTTTAGGTTTGCTCCTCCACTCACTTGACTTGACTCACCATGACTTCAACAAAGGGCTCCGACCCTTTTTTCTCAATGTGTTCCTCTGTGAAATTAATCCAAAAAAGAAAGAAACTCTTTAGCTGCAAATGTCTCTTTGGACACACTCTCCCACAACCGCGAACAAGACCGCAAGATATTGGAGCGCTTTACTGAGCAGGTCTCCAGTTCCAAAGTGGCAGCTCGCTGCGCTATGCTCATCAACTCAGATTTCCTGTAAAGGGTGGGCTTTCACCCCCACCTTAACGTTGCTCTCCCTCATTTGCTTTTCTCCCCCTGCCCACCACATTGCTCTGTCTATCGTTTGCCTCCCTAGGCCCTGCGTGCCCTTTCCCCCCACTACTTCATACTTTTTGCTTCCCCACACCCTCCCCATCTGTGTTCCTTCTGCTAACTTCTGTTTGCACCACCCCCCACACACACACTTTTAAACAAGCATTTGGAATGTAATAGGTCTCGCATTTGCGAACGTTTAAGCTATTTGCATTGGAAATGACAATGCCTTTTATTTATGTTTTTAAAACGAAAACATAAATAAAAGGCATTTTCATTTACAATGACAATAGCTCAAACTTGTGTAAATGTGAGACCTATTGCATTGCAGAGGCTTGTTATTTAAATATGTACTGTGGTTTTTGTTGCTATGCCCACCTTTTCTTGTAGAAATATTCATTTCTTGCTCAATACACTTAAGAATTTCACTCAGGCAACACTTTTTGTCTCGATTTCATTCGCTGAGGGCTCTTGTTTCATGCTACACCTCTCCCTGAGAACCTTAGAATCCATTTCCAGTTACTGTTTTTGCACTGTCCTGCCTTGTTTATTGTTGCTGCTTGGTATGGCAGTCTACCTAATCATAGAGCTCCTCCACTTCATTTGTGTATGAAACTCTTTTTCTCTGCCCTGCACCTTACATTCAGTTCTTGTACATGCTTGGTTTAATCTCAGTGTATTTCTTGAGTAGACAGTGATCTAATTTCTATGATTCTGAATTCCTTTGCCTATGAATTTATCCTGTGCTCCTATTCTAGTTTCCATGTGCCCACATCACATTAGTTGTCTGTACATTTGTAGTAAAGTTCATACATTTTAGTGGAGTTCCTAATCCTAGTTCCTTGTCCAAACTGAGAATTGATTGTCTCAATGCCTACTTGGTGCAGCCTGCCTCGATCTCTATATATTTCCATAGATGTTTTTTCTTCTTAACTTCAGGGGCCACACTCATGATTTATGCAGAACATTTCTACCCATACTCCTCCCGTAACCTTTTAAACTAGCATATAATGTGAGTATAGCTGCCGTCTGCCCTTATTGCCTGTTTTCTACACTGATCTCTTGATACTGGTTTATCCTGTGCTATGGGTATTGTTTGTTTTTCATTTTACTCTTGTGTTATGTGCAATTTCTAATTTGTTCCACTGTCTGTTGTAGTCCATTTATCAACTTACTGTGTAACCCTTCAATAGCGCCGATTGTAATTCGTAAGAGAAAATTTCAGCTGTTGTAGCCAGATTATTTGGAGTCCTTCCTGTTGGTGTTCAATCTGAGTAGACCCATACAGTGAGTACAAGTCTCTTGAAGCAAGTCCAAGCGATAACTCTGCTGTATTACTTTAGTTAAAAGCAAGTGGATGGCAATGATCAAAAGGCTTTCCCTATGCTACCAGGATACAGGGACTATAATGTACTAGAATACACTTACTCTGATCAAGCTGTATTACATTGTAACCTCACTTGTTTCTTGTCTCTGCCTCTCTTTTGTGTCCCTGCTTAAAGCCTCACTGGGCTCCTACTGTTCCTCATGCTTTCTTGTATGATCAGCATTTGTACATTGTCCGGTTTATTGTACTAGACTGCAAACCCCTGTCCACAACCTTGGCTCTTTGACACCAAAACCATATGAAGATTTCTGGAAGATCCAAAAGGGACCGCTTGTTCAACCGCTCTTTGATTCAGCACTCTTTATCTTGTGATTATTCTCGTTGGACAGGGTCATACCAAAGAATTGTGAGACTGTTCATGCACTGTGAGTGTCCCAGTCCCTTATTTGACCCAAATATCATTGCCTCTATTGACCCAAAGTCCCACCTTTTAAGGCAAGTATAACCACAACCATCAAAAAAGTGAGGAGAATGAACAGGCTGCTAGGATTACCTACTGAAAAAAACTGACCCATTGAATAAGGACTCTGACTGTGTCGATGAGGTTTATATGGGCAAGGACAAAGCAACCATTTCTATTCCTACTCTCCAAGTCTGGCATAATATAAGCACAACTCCGTTCCGAGTCTGGTACCCTCCTCCCGCTCCATTACGACAGATCCTAAACTAAAAACAATTTTAAACAAGCATTTACAATGCAATGGTTTCGCCTTTGGAAAAGTTAGAGCTATTGGCATTGTAAATGACAAAATTTGTATTTATGTGTTGGTTTTGAAAACATAAATAAATGGCACTGTCATTTACATTGCCATTAGCTTAATCTCTCGCAAATGTGAGACCTATTGCATTTGCACCCACACATACACGCACACACACACAGAGCCAGCCGCACACACACACACAGCCTGCCGCACACACACACACAGCCAGCCGCACACACACACACACACACACACACACACACAGAGCCAGCCAAGGCTGCAAAGAAGATAAAAAGTAACTGGGTAATATAAAGGAGGGACAGGAATATGAGTAGTAGAGATTGAAAAGGTGTGTGGCACATGAAGAGGTCTGGCAACAGGTTATGAGGTAAAAAGGCTGAGTGGGTGTTAAGGAATGGGTGGGATCTGCAGAGTGGGAATGAAAGTTGTCAGGGGTGGAAGAAAGGAGCCCAGGCTGGGTTTCAGGATGAAGGGATGAATAGCAAGCGACACAGAAGGCAAGGAGCAGCATTAGCACTCCATGTGACCTCACACTGGACAACCGGACAGAAACCGCAAGATTTCCAGCCCACAGATTTACATATTCTGCGCACTAATGCACCCATCACTGGAGAGACTAAATTGCATGCATCCTAGCATCAGAGCGCAGACAGCAATGGGGAGGGGCAAATGGAGCAAAGAGGCGGGAGATATTACCTGTAGCAATGGAGGAGGGGGCACAACTGGGAGCCCTGGCCATTACCTAGAGCAAAATGCTTGATCTCAAAGAAAGTCCTGTGCACCAATTAAGCATTAAGGCTAGTTTAATCTGATTAAAAAAAATCAGCTTAGTCCGTTCCTCCTACCTCCTGGCTCCAACCTCAGGTCTGCACCCCTTCACCTCTTGCCTCTCCGACCTCTGCAGTCTGCAACCTCTGTGAAAGCTCCAGGCAGTTTCCCGGTAGCTTCACTCCAGGAGGTTTCAATGCGCCGTTTGTACTTCAATTGCCGGTACCTCACCAGCACCTCCAGCTGTTAGGATGCCGGTCCAAAGAAAGAACAGCCAGTGGTGAGATTCGGACACAACGCTGCGTATCAACGCATCAGCCGGACAGCAAAGGGCATCAAGGGGGCCACCATTAGGCAACACGGAGTTCCATGATTTCCGTGACGTGATCACTCAAGCACTGAGCGCCAAAACTCCATTGCAGGGGTCGGGACTTAAAAAAAGAGTCAAACGCCCACGATTCGCGTTCTGACCGGGAGAAAGTGATTGACACTGATGTCTTCCAGAGGCCGGCACTGACAGGCCAGTGACAGTGCGAGTTACCAGTTGCTCAGTGCTGACATTAACCCTTTCACCCCGACCTGACCCGTCACTGATGGCAAACAGGAGCCTCGGCAGGTCTTCCCATCTGTCCTCGGCGGACACGCTCCGAACAGAAGTGCAGTCCCAGGTCGAAGGCGCTGAGCCTTGCATTCCTAAGGAGGGATGCCCCTCTCAAAGGCTGTATGCAGAAGAGAGCTGCAGCTCTTCCTGCAGCCCTGAGCCCTGCATTCCTAGGGAGAGATGCTCCTCTCAAAGTCTGTCTGCAGGAGAGATTTGCACCTCTTCCTTCCCATCTTTTGAAAAATGCAGACCCAGAGCAAACCGCATGTAGGTGTGTCTTTAGATCCCATCTGTCCCTTCCCAGCAGGCTGTTTCCTAGTGTCCCCGTTGTTCTGTTAAGTATGCATATACAATCTTTTAGTGGTTTCTGCACATTCTTTTCACAAAAGCTCAGTCTCTCCCCCAGTGACGCCTACCAAATAATTGTGCCAGGCGGTCTCTTTAGCAGGCTCCCGTCTCCTCCAGCCAGCGCTCTTTCTGTAAATGAATGGCTGCTTCTGTGCCACATGCATTGGCTAGTACCGGTGCCTTCCAACGAGACATCAGCCATCCTCTCTTGTGATCCAACATTGATTTTTGGTTTCAAGTATCCTTTGTTTAGAGGTATGAGGGACATTGCCTCTGGTCTGGTAGAAACTAACTTGAACAAATAACACATTTATTTCTGATTCTGAGGGGCCCAGACCTATAGAAAGCCTGCTTGGCTCCTCTGCAGTGATGGTTTCATGGCAGGTTGTAAGGAGCACCGTTAGGCACCGGCTGATAAAGAGTTAACCCCATTCCTCCCCAGTGTTTCATGTTTTTTTCTAGCCCAGGCAATGACAGCATTGTCTGATGGCGCTCTGGGAAGAGACGGAGAGAGAGCGCCTTGCAAAAGCCCCGAGGGATGCTTTACACATTGCACATTTACAAAATAACAGACAAAACATAAACCAGCACATACGTATGAGCGATCCACGTCACGCACCTATCCGGGCCGCAGAGCGTTCTGAGCCCGGCTGTAAAACATGGTTCTGAGGTAAAAATGAAACAAAGCGTTCACGCGCACTGCCCACAAATCACGACTTGGTTATGTCACGCGCGTTTAATATAAAGCTGCAATAAAATATATAAAAAAAAATGAAATTTAAGTTGCTGCATAGACAAAAGCAGGTCGAGAGCAGTTATCCCGGATTCGTTATGTCTGCGCTGGGGCTCAAGGACGCCATGCATGCTAGTGGCACATAGCGCTTTAATGAAAGCATACATTCCCCCCAGGAAAGCCCTTCATGGCCAATATGCAATTTAAAGGCGCTGCTGGGACAAGGGGAGACGTGTCTGTCGAGTGTGTTGTTAGAATGTGTCCTGCAGCTGCCGTGACTCATACTGCATATAATGCCATATTAAAACAAGCACATAAACCAGCACATACGTATGAGCGAACCACGTCACGCACCTATCCGGGCCGCAGAGCGTTCTGAGCCCGGCTGTAAAACATGGTTCTGAGGTAAAAATTAAACAAAGCGTTCACGCGCACTGCCCACAAATCACGACTTGGTTATGTCATTCATGGCCAATATGCAATTTAAAGGCGCTGCTGGGACAAGGGGAGACGTGTCTGTCGAGTGTGTTGTTAGAATGTGTCCTGCAGCTGCCGTGACTCATACTGCATATACAGGCTCCCGTCTCCTCCAGCCAGCGCTCTTTCTGTAAATGTATGGCTGCTTCTGTGCCACATGCATTGGCTAGTACCGGTGCCTTCCAACGAGACATCAGCCATCCTCTCTTGTGATCCAACATTGATTTTTGGTTTCAAGTATCCTTTGTTTAGAGGTATGAGGGACATTGCCTCTGGTCTGGTAGAAACTAACTTGAACAAATAACACATTTATTTCTGATTCTGAGCGGCCCAGACCTATAGAAAGCCTGCTTGGCTCCTCTGCAGTGATGGTTTCATGGCAGGTTGTAAGGAGCACCGTTAGGCACCGGCTAATAAAGAGTTAACCCCATTCCTCCCCAGTGTTTCATGTTTTTTTCTAGCCCAGGCAATGACAGCATTGTCTGATGGCGCTCTGGGAAGAGACGGAGAGAGAGCGCCTTGCAAAAGCCCCGAGGGATGCTTTACACATTGCACATTTACAAAATAACAGACAAAACATAAACCAGCACATACGTATGAGCGATCCACGTCACGCACCTATCCGGGCCGCAGAGCGTTCTGAGCCCGGCTGTAAAACATGGTTCTGAGGTAAAAATGAAACAAAGCGTTCACGCGCACTGCCCACAAATCACGACTTGGTTATGTCACGCGCGTTTAATATAAAGCTGCAATAAAATATATTTAAAAAAATGAAATTTAAGTTGCTGCATAGACAAAAGCAGGTCGAGAGCAGTTATCCCGGATTCGTTATGTCTGCGCTGGGGCTCAAGGACGCCATGCATGCTAGTGGCACATAGCGCTTTAATGAAAGCATACATTCCCCCCAGGAAAGCCCTTCATGGCCAATATGCAATTTAAAGGCGCTGCTGGGACAAGGGGAGACGTGTCTGTCGAGTGTGTTGTTAGAATGTGTCCTGCAGCTGCCGTGACTCATACTGCATATAATGCCATATTAAAACAAGCACATAAACCAGCACATACGTATGAGCGATCCACGTCACGCACCTATCCGGGCCGCAGAGCGTTCTGAGCCCGGCTGTAAAACATGGTTCTGAGGTAAAAATTAAACAAAGCGTTCACGCGCACTGCCCACAAATCACGACTTGGTTATGTCATTCATGGCCAATATGCAATTTAAAGGCGCTGCTGGGACAAGGGGAGACGTGTCTGTCGAGTGTGTTGTTAGAATGTGTCCTGCAGCTGCCGTGACTCATACTGCATATAATGCCATATTAAAACAAGCAACGGAGAGTGAAAGGGGAGGGGGGGCCGTAACGGGCACACGGGGAGGGGGGGCGGTAACGGGCACACGGGGAGGGGGGCCGGTAAAGGACAGCGGGAGGGGGCGAAACGGGGCACAGGACAGCGAGGGGGGGGGAGGGCGGGAATGGGGCACAGGACAGCGAGGGGGGGGCGGGAACGGGGCACAGGACAGCGAGGGGGGGGAGGGCGGGAACGGGGCACAGGACAGCGAGGGGGGGGGCGGGAACAGCACACGGTCAGCGGGAGGGGAGGCGGGAAGGCAAAGAAAAGGAAAAACAAGCACTCACCCACCTGGACTTCCTCCAACGTCGGTCGGCCGCAGAATGAGAGCAACATGGCGCCGAAAAAAACAAAAACAACTCCGCCCACCGCCGCATGACTACACAGAGGGAACGCCCAGGGAAAAAATCGAGGGAACGCCCCCGAATCTGGTCCGTGAATGACGGACAGATCTCTGTTCCAATGGCTAGCCTCCATTTATGGAGCTAGCCAATGGGACAGGGGGGCGTATTCCAGAGTCCTTACTGAAATCAAGAGATTTCTCCTGGAGGCGGAGCTTACGCTCCGTTCTCCAGGCGAAACCCAAAAAGGGCATATGAGCAGTGTAAGTGATGCAGCGCTACTCCAAAAATAATTCCTGAAACCGTATCACTTGTCCCTGAAACACCAGAACATACGTTCACTCACCAGTGGGGCCCATATCACTGTGAGCTACGTACACACAATCTTCTACCACACTCTAGGGATCAGTGAATTTCAATGGAGAGCTACTGTATCATAGCAAAATGCCTAAATTTAAACTAAACGTTTATACTATTTACATCTGCAGTTTTAGAGAGTTTACCATGGTTTTATCATCAAAAATATACATTTAGACATATTGCCATGAGGGTCGATGGGTCTGCTAGTAAAAAAATTAGGCATAGGAAAACTCAAGACCAGCTTAATTCTCCATTTATCTAATTTTTATTAAAGCAAATTTAACATGTCTAAAAGTTTCTTCTCTTTATTTATTTATTTAATCTTCCAATGACATTTAAACAAAAGCTTAGTTCAAAACTGTTAATTTCATTGTCTTTAAATATTTGGAACTAAAATGTGAATTTTTATCCTTTTTAACATGTTTTTTATGAACTTTTATGGTCTTTCAAAAATAATGGAAAACCGAATAAAGATGATTTGATTTGATTTGAAGTTCAGAACGCAAGTATTTGCAAAAGACAGATAGTTTCCAAAGTCCATTCTCCTAACTCCCTAACTAAAATCCCTCACTAAAGTACCATTCCTGCAAACAAAAAACTATAAGTCAGAAAGAATCTTACATCACAGGAACATTAGCAATCCAGCAGCATCTCTGGTAGAAATCAAGAAGAGTTTTTTTACTCGGTAAAATCAGCACTTTTTATACCTTTTTCACTAGCTCTATCTATCTAAAAGAGTAACTTTAGAGAAAAGTCGGGTCCTCGTTAGTCAGTTTGGGGGTGGATGAGCATAACCTCATCATCACATTATACATTTTCTTCCTGTCAGGGTTTTTTTTAATGCCCCCATTGTCTTTCATAGTCCGGCCTAGTCGACTTTCCTTAATTTGCAACTTCAAGTAAAGTTCTCACGCTCAGAACCATTGCTCTCATCACTTGGCAGCCATCTAAACTTCCAGGCCACAGCGGCCTTGAACCGCCTTCCGTACAGGCCCAAACAGCCCACATTCATTCTCATCTCTTCTGCTGCGCACGCGCTCTGCCTTTTGCTGTCACAGTAAACCAGTGACTCCATTTTGTCACAGGCCTCTCGAGTCAGAATGGGAACTATCATAGAAACAAACACAAATAAACATTAATTTAAGAAGAATAGCCTTTCTGTTTACCTCCCCCCTTACTAAGGTTTTCCATATTAGTAATTACCTAGCAAATAAGCAACATTTATGCGTAATATACTCACTTAGGTCCAATTTTCTGGCCACAAATACATAGACAAAAGCACATTTATGCTTCATTCCATTATATCAATGCAGCATATTAGTATAGGACATGACATTACATAGTTAGTTAGTTAGTTAGTTAGTTATAATGGCAACATAAGAAGAGATTAATTCCCACATGTATGTGTATGTCCAACTTTTTATTCTAGGTTGATTAGTCTCATGCACCACTCCATTAGTTCAGATTACATGTTATCGAAGTGTGATTTCACAAGGGGTACACAACATTTTGTTTCTCCACCTTGCTCCATCAACTCCCCCCTTTGGTGATTTTATCACCAAATATCTCCCAAAATGTGCACATTTTTATCAAAACATGTTCCAGGTTCTTCAGATTAATAAGCCTTTATACTTTAGTATCCTTTTCTTTAGTTTCTTTAAAAATCTATTCTCGGAATTCCTCCATTTCTAGATCACATTTTTCTCTCTCCCTTTCTCGTTTCTCTTGAATTATCTTCTTTAATGACTTTCTAACATTCCTTCTTTTTCTGTATATGCAACATAATCTTATCACTAAAATAACTAATACTATGACTTTTATTTGAATTAGTATTTTGCCCATAATTGAACTACCTATTTCTTGAAACCAATGTTTAACTGCTGTAAAACTTCTACCAAGACGATCGAGAATACCATCAACCTCCAGTGGTTCAATTTCTCCATGCAACTTTGTAATGTTTGTTATGTACTTTTCAATATTCTGACTTTTATCTGGAATATAGGTACAACAGTGTTGCACCTTCAATATCCCACAGACTCCTCCTTCTTTTGCTAATATAATATCAAGAGCAAGACAGTTTTGCATTACCATAGTTCCCATAGCAATCATTTCGGGGTTTACCATTAGGAATCCACCTGCTGTTTCTGTTGACAAATGATCTACTATCGTTGACAATCTTTGAATTTGATTTGCATTGCTGAAAGATATTCCCACTGCTGGTATCAGTGCTCCAAAAACATCACCTATTATTTCTATAACACTGTCTCTTTTTCTACGACTTAACGGTTTACCTATCTCATGTATGCCATTTGTTCCCCTATCTACATGAAAGATTTTTGGAAAGACCAAACCCACATAGCATGTCCCATACCAATGGTCAGGCAATCTGTAATAAGCTTTAATCCCACAAATGAAATAAACACCAGGAAAAACTGGATCATCTCCTCCTTTAAATCCCCAACACCCTATTATTCTATAGGTATCTTTACACTGACTTGCTCCCACAAAATAATTATCATAAACAGTAAGTCCTAATACAGAATTTTCCCATTAGTGGAGTGTCAATATTTATAGCTACATTGACATTTCTCTCATCAATATTTTCATCATTGAATGTCCAATATTTCGATTTCTCATGTTTCACCCTTTCTTTGCGCTTATAAGCTATTCTTCTTTCTTCAACCATGTCTAAAAATATCTTTTCTTCCAATCTCATTTTACATGTCAGATTATTTTTAAAAGCATAGTCATGAGTCAATTCATCCATTTCTAGAAATTATTCTCCCATAACTGTAGCAGGCTTTCTTTTATTCAGTGTCTTATCAATGTTTTACTTTGCAAATACTTCATCTGAGTTGGAATAATGATATTCCAATTTACCTGTCTGGTAAAACAGGCTTGCAATCACACTACATGTAAACCCATATGTAAGTGAAAGGTGATGGTATGTCACCCCCTCAGAAACAGATGCAGGCAATTTCACACACACATAGCAATCACTTGCATCCATTGGCATGACATACTCTGATAATAATTTTGAAAAAGTATTTTTCCAAAAGTCCCTTATTGAGCTATCCTGATGTACTTCCGGTCTATATACATGCTGTTTGTTAGACTTTGACTCTGTCTCCTGTTCACATGAACTTACATTCTTTTTCAATTTCCCTAAACTATCCTGGAAAGGAATTACAATAGCCAAAATTATCCATCTCATTGTTAATAATCCAGTGCAAACCATGCATAACCTACACCATTTTCTAAATATAGAACATTTAGTCTTGTGCTCGTTATTTACCAATTTTTTTTTCCACAGCAATTTTTGTAACAAATTTTCTCCGAACTTGTGTCACCTACAGAGTTAGTTTTGTTACCACTAACAATTTTTTCTTCGACCTTATGTCAATTACACAATTATTTTCGTTTTCTCTAACAAGTTTTCTTCGACCTTTTGTCACTTACAAGTTTCCACTTCCCTCTATAATACCTTCTTCTTTATCAGGATTTTCAGGATTTATACTTTTTATCTAATACTTTGAGCAACCATTGTCCTTCTCAATAATTCATCTTTTTACTCACTATTCCTACTTGCCTTTGGGCAACTCAAATCTTCTTGGCTACTGATTACTTCTTCAATTGACGGTAAAACAATATATGTCAAATCAGGTGATTTGTACTTCTGATTTGGTCTTCTCACTCTTTTTGGTCGGTGTACCACTTCAATCTTTCTTCCCAAGACTCTCTTTGACTGATTATTTCATGCACTTGTTCTTCCTGCTTTCTTTCTCTGTTAACCAGTTTAATTTTCAGCTCGTCATTTTTCTTAGGCCAATTATCTACTTTACAGAATCTTTTTGTCTTAGGCTCTGTGATGTTATGTTCCACTCTCCAGACCCTTTTTCTTGGACTCTTTCTAACTGAAGTCACATCTGCACTGTCGTCAGTTTCGCTTTCAGTGTCTGAATCTGTGGTACTTTCACATTCGTCTGGATTTTCAGGCTCAGGTATACGGATTGTATGGCTCGCATGAACCCACCTCTTCACTCCAGCACATTTAACTGCGGTCGTGCTGATCGGGATAACCTGTCGTGGTTTCTGCCAACGGGGCACCAAGCAATTTCTTCTGCGGTGCACGGTGATTCGGACCCAGTCTCCAGGCACTAGGTCATGAGCTGGTTTTTTCTTTAACAACTTATCAACTGGTACATATGCCTGTCTCATTATTCTACCCATCAGATTCTCATGTGGACTCAGTCCAGTCTTCCTGTCAGGAATGCTTCTCAAAGTCATCAGAACAAGTGGCAAGGCGTCTGGCCACTTCAATCCTGTCGCCAAAAACATTTTTGCAATCCTGTTTTTAATTGTCCCGTTTACCTGCTCAACCACTCATGAAGCCTCCGGCCTGTAAGCACAGTGTAGTCTTTGGCGTATATCCAGTGCTTCACATACCATTTGTATGAGCTCATTTTGGAAATGGAGACCACGGGCCTTTTCAATGGTCAATTGAAAGCCAAATCTAGGTATAATCTCTCGTAGAAGTAACTTTGCAACAGTTATTCCGTCATTCCTTCTTGTGGGGAAAGCCTCCACCCAAGGTGAGAACAAACAGACGACCACCAGAACATATCTGAGTCGATTACACGGTGGCAATTCAATGAAATCCAACTGCATTCGTGTAAATAGACCTCCCTCCCGTCCTATGGTTCCCAGACTCACAATTGTTTTCCTGTTTGGATTGAAATGCTGACACACCAGACACCTTTGGCACAGACTCTCCGCAATCATCCTGAATTTGGGATTGTACCACGTCTGTCTAAACAGACGCAACATGGCATCTCTCCCAATGTGATCTTGACCATGGTATGCTCGTGCTATATTTGAGATCATGTTATCAGGCATTACTGGTCTTTCATCTTTATAAAACCAGATTTCATCTTCCTCTCTTTGTCTGCATCCTGCTTTTAACCAAGTATTTTTCTGTCCCTCATCTGCCTCTTCCTGCATTTGCCTCACCTCCTGGCAAGTTTCAACTACTGTGGTTAAAATTAAAAGGACTTGGAACATGTTCTTTCTCTCTGTCCTTGTTAGTTGAAGCCAAATTCTTTGCACAGTATTTTGCAATTGAGTCAACATAACGATTACCTCGGGTGATGTAGTCATCCCCCTTTTTTGTGCTGCACACTTGACCACAGCAATTTTGTCTGGTAACTGAATCGCATCAATTAGCATTCTCACAAACTCAGCATTTCTTATGGGAGATCCTGCAGAAGTCAAATACCTCTTTGGGACCACAGTTGCCCATAATCATGGACAACTTCAAAGCCATACTGACTGTCAGTCACTATGGTGACCTTGATCTCTGGCACACGGCATAAGCTGCACTCAAAGCACCTTCATCCGTTCTCAGACATAATCCATCCACAAACATCACATAATTAGACTCAGGTATTGGCTCAACTCTGATATCTGGTCTTGGCTTAGTAAAGTATTCAAGAACATCCAAACATTTGTGATCAACTTCACCTCTTACGGCAACTTCTTGAACATCAGGCAATGTGTAGAAGGATTTACATTTACATATCTAGAAATTGTCACATTTTCTGCTCCTTGAATTGTCTTTTCGTACCTGGTGATCCTGCTATTGGTCAGGTATTGGGTCTTTGTCCTAGTGAGGAGAATCTCCACTGAGTGAGGTACATGCACCTTCACAGGAAATCCCATCACTATCCCTTCGCTTTGTTCTATACTGAAACTTGTGGCTGCCACTGCTTTCAAACAACCTGGCAATGTCTTTGCAACAGTGTCTAAAACAGCTGAGAAATATGCAATTGGGTTTCTCAGTTTTCCATGTCTCTGAATCAGTACTGACAATGCACATCCTTCTCGTTCACTGCAATACAGTTCAAATTCGTTTTCGTAATTTGGCATCCCTAAAGCTGGTGCTTCGCAGAGACTCGTTTTTAACCTCTCAAATCCTTCCATTTTAGTTTTAGTCAGAACAATAGGGTCTCTGATATCTGCTCTGGTAAACCTATGCAATGGCTTTGAGTGAGTGAGAATCCACTAATCCATTGTCTACAGTAACCTACCATTCCCAGAAACATTCTCACTTGCCTTTGAGTTTTTGGTGGCTTCATTCCCTGTATCATTTTAATTCTTTCTGCAGTAACTTGTCTGACTCCCTTGGCAATCTTATGACCCAAGTATTGCACTTCTCCCTGACAAAATTGTAATTTTGATGGAGACACTTTATGTCCCTCTTCGGCCAAATGATTCAGCAATGCAACAGTATGAATTATGCATGCATCTTTTGTCTTTGATGCCACCAGAAGATCATCAATGTATTGAACCAATACGGACTCTTCAGGCATACTCAAATTCTCAAATGATTTCTTCAGCAATTGATTAAAGATTGATGGACTTTCAGTATACCCTTGAGGAATTCGGCACCATGCCAAAATACGATCTCCGAACCGGAACGCAAATATTGGCTGGCTTTCTGGATGCAATGGAACTGTGAAGAACGCATTACACAGATCTATGACTGTGTACCATTCTGCATCACAGGGAATTTGATATAAAATCACTGCTGGATTTGGTACAATCGGACAACATGGGACAACTATCTTATTAACCTTTCTCAAATCCAGCACAATTCTAAAGGTTCCATTTGGCTTTTTTTAATTCCATTATGGTGAATTACAAGAACTACTCTCTATTTCTCTCAGTATTCCCTGCTCAATCATCTTGTCAATCACTGGGGTTATTCCTTCGATTATTTCTGCAGTCATTTTGTACTGGGGAATATTTGGGTAATTTGCACCTTCCTTTACTGAGATTTTTACAGGGTCTACATCTTTCATTAACCCAATATCTTCTCCTGTGAAATCCCACACTTTCTCTTTCACTGTCTCTTTCAATGCATTGGGTATCTTTTCTCGGTCAAACACAGGGAACAATTTATTCTGCTCAGCCTCAACCATGAGCATAGTCATTTTATACAGGCTATCTTCATCTGGGGTTTGCAATTCTATGCCATCTGGTGACCAATATATAGCACAGTTCATCTTGCACAAGATATCTCTTCCTAATAGATTCACGGGACTACTATCACACACAAGCAATCGATGCATGTCTTTGAAATTCCCAATCTCTATTTCAACTGGTTGAGTCAAATGTGTTTTTATTTGTCTGTTAGCTACACCTACAACTTGGATGCTATCTCCTGAGTAAGGAAGATTTTGGACTTCCACTGATCTAACAGTAGAACGGGTGGCACCAGTGTCCACTAGGAAAGTTATTTCTACATCATTCACCTTTCCGTTCACAAATGGACCAGACTGATCTACCTTAAGAGTGGCTCCAAGCACACACTCTTCTCCCTCTCTCAGGCACCGTCAGAAACTTTCATCCGACTCACTACCACCCTCCTCCTCCTGGAACCAATACTGGGGACACGCATTCACTCTGTGCGGTCTTGTTACCTGCTCACCTCCGCTGAATCCTGTCTCTGCACTGTATCTCTGTTGGTTTACACTGTGTGGAAGTGGCAGTTGTGGCACCTGACTTTGCTGATTTACTATCTGCTGTTGTTGCGGTTGCTGCTGGTTTACCTCATAGTGCACCTGTGGATTCAATGATGTGTTTTCTGGATTAAATCTTGGTGGATACTTACACTCTTTTCTCCAATGCCCTATTCTGGCGCAATTATGACAGGGATATTTTTTCTTCAGTTCTTCTATATTTCCTACTAATTTTGGTTTTCCAAAACTACCTTTCGGTTTTCCCTGATTTGCATCAGTGCCCTTATTATCCAATTGCGCTACCTGCTCTGCCACTTTCACCTGTGCCCACATAGCCTTTTCTTTTAATTTCTTTTGCTTTGCATCAATTTCTTCACTGCAATATTTGGCCTTTCTCAAAACCTCATCTACTGTGCTCGAATGCCACCCTATTAGGGTATGTCGGATCATGTCTCCAATTTCCGGCCTCAATCCATACACAAATCGATATACAAAATGACTCATGTCTTTCTCACTCAATTCTTCATATCCACTGTACTGTTTGAACACCAACAACAGTCTCTCATAGAATGCATGTACAGATTCTTTCGACTCTTGGGTTGTCCTAACTATTTTAACCCAGTCTGTCTCTTTTGGTGGAATTTTATTCTTCAAAAACACAATCACTTGTTCGTATTTTCGCATTAAATCTGGTGATGGAGCACCTGTCACTTTGTCTCGGGGGTACTCTTCTCTTGGCCAATCTACAGATATTTTACATTCAGTCCATAGGTCTGCTGGCACAACTATGTTGAATAATCCATCTAAATCAACCCATAGTACTTTTGAAACTTTCACAAATCGATCCACCTGTCGATACCATTCCACTGGCTTTTCTCTCAATCTAGGGAAATCATTTGTAAACGATATTATATCCTGTCTGCTCCAAGGAACATGCACATATCCTCCTCCAGGTATTTCTCTCATGGGGAATTAATTTGCAACTGCCTCTTTTTCCCTGACTGGAAATGCTACGGTAGATTTATCACTAATCTCCTCTTTCTTCTTTGCCCATTTAACTCTCCATTTACTCACATCTCCCCATTTTCGCAACATCACAATTAACTCTTTTATCTGTGTTAGTCTTCCAGCAGTATTCATGTTTTCAATGTCCTTTTCTGAAAAATCTACTCTATAGGATTTCTGCAATGTTTTATTCTCGGAAAACTCCACTCCAAATTAATTTGACAATCCCTCCAATTGATCATGCACTGTCTTTGCTTTCCACGTTATGCTTTTACACATGAACATAAGTTAATCATCCTGGTACGTTTTCAATCTATCTGTTCCGATTGTTCCAATAATTAATTCTTCCATATCTACTTTTAACCTGGCTACATCCAGTACTTTTGAATCAAGCTCTTTAAATTTTAAAGTTTTAATCCAATCACTTAGTTCCTGATCTGATGGTCCTACAGGGGTTTGTGTTACATCTATTTTCTCTACGCTCCTTTCTGGTGTAGCAGAGTCAGATTCTGCTCCAGTTACATATTTATAAGGTAAACTCTGATTAAAAGTTAAGTCAGGCAGATTTACATTATTTACTCATTTAACTGCTGACAAGTCTGCATAAATGTTTCTGTTCAGCTTTTGTAAGCCCTGCTGTAACGGGATTGTTAAACTTGGTTCTTTTACTCTCTGGTTTTCAAACACTGGAATTACAGGTCCTATCACTGGGAATGTCACTGCTTCTATATTTTTCGTAAGCTCTTGTATTTTTTCAGTTAACTCATTTGTAGTTCGTAAATACTCTGCAGTACTGGTTTGTTCCTCAACTTGTTTTTCTGCCCTTTCTACACTCTCTTGTACATTACTCTGTTTAGGGGTACCGAAAAGTCTTGATTCTACTATTGAGGTATTTGGGTTGTATCTCACAGACATCTACTCTTTCTGGTACATCTTTAAAATTTGAAAATTGCTTTGGGGTTTCATTATTTCTCTCATCTACCGATGGAGCATTGGGTGTAATCCATAAAGAACCTGGTTGATATGGTGGCGGTCTCCTATTTAATATTTCTTCTAATACAGCATCCTCTGATTCACTGTCACCATAACCTTGTTTCCCTGTCTCTATGTTTTTCCTCTTTTCTGTGCATTTTCGCCCTTCATAATCTTTTACTAATCTAACAGGATACATTCCATCACAGCATTTCTCCATCTGCGCATTCTGGTTTCATGTGTCTCTCCCCATAAATCACGAAATTTACCTCTTGGTTTAATATGTCTACTTAATCGTTCGCTTTCCAACTCATGCATCTCATCTTCCCACTCAACTAATGCTTCAAACTGAGTTGGTCTTGGTCTCGGCTCAAGCTGCATCATTCTTTCTCTCAAATTTCTCAAAATTGCCACATCCAAAGATCCTCCTTTTGGAAAAGCTAACACACGATCATTTCTGGTATATCGTGTCCAATTCTCCAACCAAACGCATGTATGGTAACCATATTTTGACAACATTTAAGAAGCAGGCGTTTTTGGCGAAGGAAGTATTTTTCCCTCCCTTGTGACTATCTCTTTGTCCTTTACAAACATATTCTTCAATTTCTTAAACCATGAAGGTTTTTTCTTGTCTTCGACAAAATAATAATAAGCCATTTTTCTATAGATTTCCTGTTTTTCAAAAGATCGCGTACTATTCTATTGCTGTTCTGTAACACCAACCTATCACAGCGCGGTTCACACTAACGCACCAATTAGAACATGATACATCTATGTAGTGCTTAACCAACAGCTTTCGCTGCCTTCCGTGATGCACCAATCAGCCTTTTCCCTTTTTCGGTCACGCAGACCAATCCCAGCGCGACACTTTTGACATCACCAGCGCTCCGGCTTCTGCACCGCCGACTGACTCCTTCTTTACAGGATTTTTCAAGAAGCCGTATTTACAAGATATTTCGACGGAATCAGTTAGTAACTCACAAAAAACAACGCCATTAGTCTGTTTCGCTAAATAAAGTGATAGAATTTTCTCAATCACACAAGTATTTTGTATTTCCAGTAGACAGCGCTTACCTCTCCTCTACCGCAGAATATTTTCACTCGCTGACCACTTTCTCTACTTTACCCTTCTCTCAAGCTCGGGTTAAGCTCTATTACTCTCCCAGCAGTAAGTTCTAAACCAGGATACGCAATGATCCCTATACTTAAAGGCTAAGATTTTATAGACTGTCCTCACTATACATTTATCCTTTCTCATGGAAAGTCCCTAAACCAGTGGTGTGCGACAACACCACTTGTGATATACGACAATACCACCGCAGTATAAGACGATACTACTTTTTGAAACAGACTATGTGATGTGCGACTTCATTGCCACACTTCCTCTGCCTGCAGATGAAGTGACCAGCTTCACGCAATACTCGGAAGCCTTTTCAGAACTACATATAACGTAATAGAAACTCAACAGATGTTAGTCATAATTCTGTTCACCAAAACCTTTATATAGCACTATAATCCTGGCTAATTTCTATAGCAACCACTCCTCTGCTACCAAGTTATAACTGATGCAGCGCTTCTCCAAAAATAATTTCTGAAACCATATCACTTGTCCCTGAAACACCAGAACATACATTCACTCACCAGTGTGGCCAATATCACTGTGAGCTACGTACACACAATCGTCTACCACACTCTAGGGATCAGTGAATTTCAATGGAGAGCTACTGTATCATAGCGAAATGTCTAAATTTAAACTAAACAATTATACTATTTACATCTGCAGTTTTAGAGAGTTTACCATGGTTTTATCATCAAAAGTAAACATTTAGACATATCGCCATAAGGGTCGATGGGTCTGCTGGTAAAAAAATTAGGCGTAGGAAAACTCAAGACCAGCTTAATTCTCTATTTATCTAATTTTTATTAAAGCAAATTTAACATGTCTAAAAGTTTCTTCTCTTTATTTATTTATTTAATCTCCAAATGACATTTAAACGAAAGCTTAGTTTAAAACTGTTAATTTCATTTATTTTAGAACATTTCAGAAATAATGTTAACATTTTAAGTTCAGAACGCAAGTATTAGCAAAAGACAGATAGTTTCCAAAGTCCATTCTCCTAACTCCCTAACTAAAATCCCTCACTAAAGTACCATTCCTGCAAAGAAAAATTATAAGTCAGAAAGAATCTTACATCACAGGAACATCAGCAATCCAGCAGCATCTCTGGTAGAAATCAAGAAGAGTTTTTTTATTTGGTAAAATCAGCACTTTTTATACCTTTTTCACTAGCTCTATCTATCTAAAAGAGTAACTTTAGAGAAAAGTCGGGTCCTGATTAGTCAGTTTGGGGGTGGATGAGCATAACCTCATCATCGCATTATACATTTTCTTCCTGTCAGGGTTTTTTTAATGCCCCCATTGTCTTTCATAGTCCGGCCTAGTCGACTTTCCTTAATTTGCAACTTCAAGTAAAGTTCTCATGTTCAGAACCATTGCTCTCATCACTTGGCAGCCATCTAAACTTCCAGGCCAAAGCGGCCTTGAACCGCCTTCCATACAGGCCCAAGCAGCCCGCATTCATTCTCATCTCTTCTGCTGCGCACGCGCTCTGTCTTTTGCTGTCACAGTAAACCAGTGACTCCATTTTGTCACAGGCCTCTCGAGTCAGAATGGGAACTATCATAGAAACAAACACAAATAAACGTTAATTTAAGAAAGATAGCCTTTCTGTTTACCTCCCCCTTACTAAGGTTTTCCCTATTAGTAATTACCTAGCAAATAGGCAACATTTATGCGTAATATACTCACTTAGGTCTAATTTTCTGGCCACAAATACATAGACAAAAGCACATTTATGCTTCATTCCATTATATCAATGCAGCATATTAGTACAGGACATGACAAAATGACATAGTTAGTTAGTTATAATTGCAACATGAGCAGAGAATAATTCCCACGTGTATGTGTATGTCCAACTTTTTATTCTAGGTTGATTAGTCTCACGCACCACTCCATTAATTCAGATTACATGTTATCGAAGTTTGATTCCACAAGGGGTACACAACATTTTGTTTCTCCACCTTGCTCCATCATAAGCTCTAATCAGCAGTAAACTTGTATCCAGGAAAACTATATATTTAGGAGAACCTCAACAACCATATGGATGGCCCAGTGTTATATACAGAAACTCTTCTAAGACCATTTGACAGGATTAAGCTAAGTGCACAACACAACATCAACCAAGCATGATGTGCAATCTAAGAACCGCCAGGGAGATGTTTAAGCTTCAGGCATGGCAAACAAAGATTTGATAGAAATATCTAACAGACTTCACACATTCCCCCATACACTACATGCAATCATGTCTCATCCGTCAGTGACATAATCTGTGGACAGTCAAGCTTTAGGTATGGCCAAACAAAGATTTGATAGAGTTATCAAACAGAATTCACACATTCCCCCACACACTACATGCAATCACGTCTCATCTGCTTAACAAATTTAGTAATTGATATGCTGCTGCATGTTTTGGGATCACTGGTTCAATAGAGGTGGGCGAGCCCTGATGGCACGAGCCAGGCTCGAGCCTGAAGCCTGACTGTGGCTCAGCTCGAAGTCCTGTTGGAACCTCAAGCCCATAAAGAGCTTAGCTTTCATCTGGCTTCTGCCTGCCACTCACTGTCATGATTCCACGCCTGCCCTTCCTTAAGAACTACATATCCCCTTTAGGCTTCTGTAGCATTTCCCTTTTTGAAACCCACCCCTGTCCCGTGCGCCCGCACGCTTCAAATCAGTGTGTTTGGTGGTACAGTATTTTATGCCTTGTGAACTATTGTGGTTATTTCCCATGTTTTGTGCAGGTTTCTGTGTTCTCATGCGTTTAATTTCAGGATTAGGAGCCAGCGCTGTCAGAAGACCAGGCCTTCGCTTTGAGCGCTGACGGAAGCCAGGCCTTCGCTCTGAGAGCGTTCTCCTCGCATCCCTCGCACGCGTCTTTTTGGTGCGCTTCTGAGGGGATTCGGGAAGCTTCTGTCTCGCGCACTTTCTGTGTGCGTAACCGGGTGGAGCTGGGTGCGGCCCAGTATTTAAACCGCACCCAGCCTTCTGGAAGGCGCTTTGCCTTCAGACTTCCTTTGAAGAAGGTCGCGTCTGGACTTGGGACTTACCTGGAAGGATTCTCCATACCGGCAGGACATCTTCATTGCTCTTCACAATGGCGAATCGTTCTCTGCATCAGCGATGATGACCCTAGAAGACAAAGAGTCAGAAAGCTAAGTACTTTCATTTTTTTTTGGTTAAAGGCGCCCTTCGCAAGAAAGGTCAATAACAATTTTTGGAACTTTGCTTCACAGAAGAAAACGCAAGGAAAAGACTTTGGACTATTCTGTTTCTTGTACCTCAGTTTTCTGAAGAAGAACTTTGTTTAGGTTTTCATGAGTGTTATTTAGAGCCATATTTTGATTACGAATACAGGCATCTCTTGTTGTTGTTAAGGTATAGGATATTGTGTATCTTTGCTTATCTTTCCGAAATTAGAGGAAGATTATTAAGAACCCCAAGTCTAGGAAGCAAGAAGTTTATTGCAAGTAAGTGGTAGAATTGTTAGGAAGGATTTGCGAAAGCCTTTTAAAGAATGTTAAGTAATCCTTCTCTTTCATTTTCAGCCTAATACAACTAGAGCATACAAGCCTACAAGCTGACCGCTTATCCTAGAGGACACTTGACGACATCGTCTTCACTACCATAAAGAAATACTGGACGAAGCCCAACTCCTTACTGATCGCAGGTAGGGGAACGTCTAGACATCCAGTTAGAGTCTTAAGTGCCTTAACTAGATTAGTTAAAAGATTTAGAGTAGAATAGAATAGGAGGAAACTATAGGACCTGAATAGTAAAGTCTTCTGTGCTTGTTGCCTCGCAGGTCGACAGCAAGAATCAAGAGTCTTCACTGCAACGTCCAGTACCGGCCCTCCTCCCTAATTTCTAGTTAATTTCTTGCTGTGATATTAGAATCAGTAAGTGTTAGTTAGTAATCAGGGAAGTTGGTCCCTTGCGTCTCTGCGGAATCATCTGCGTCATCCTAGAGGGCATCTGTTCAAGCAAGGTAAGGGACGACGTGGATAGCTTGACACTCCTGCTCTTCTACCCTTATGCAAAAATAGCTAAAAGCAAGTATTAATGTTTGGGGTAAAAAAGAAAGACAAATAGATTGCCATCTAGTGCCTGATTTGTACTAAATAAAACCAAAAAACCTGCCTTAATCGCGGCGTCACTGCTTTACCACATTGTGTGATGTTCATGGTATATTTTATTTTACCGGTCCTCCTTTTTCTTCACTATCCCAATAAAGTGCCTTCAAAAACGTGAATTCAGAATACTAGCTATGCAAAAACATATTGTGGTTAATTTAATAGACTAATATTGTTGCTCTAGCTATAAGAATCTGGTTTACATTCAGGGTTTATGTTACAACTGTCTAGCCTCGTAGTTCACTAATGGCACTGTCGCCAGGATGAGGCAGGACAGAATGGTTGTACATTCATGATTAAAAATGATCAGTTTTAATGTGCACAGGATCTAAAATACAAGCTAGGTCATTGGCTCGGCTCTGGTTCTGCTAGCCCAGCTGATATGCTGGCTCGCCCTCGGCTCCTGCTCCACTCGCACAGCTAATATGCTGCCTCGACTACCTCTATGATTTAGACAGCTGAGTTCAACAGTAAATTAGCTTCTTACTTCGTGTAATCCTTAGCAATTGAAGCGTAAGTGCAAACAGACTACATAAAATATTCTTCAATTACATCATTATAAAAGTCATTTTAAACTCCATTTGTCTTGTAGGTTTGCGGGCTCATATTTCTTATTTGCTATGAGCAGATTTGCAGTTGTCTGATCATTGCATGACAGGGGCTGTTCAGTGCTTCACAAGGGATGTTCATTGTCCAGGCTGATCATTGCCTGCCCGGCACAGGTAGCTTAATGCCTACCACAGAAGCATGGCGCAGACGTTAATCAGGAGGAGGCCAACCAGTAACAGGCACTTCAGCAATGCTGTGGGAAGCAGGACACTATTCACTTAGCTTCTCCTACTGGCCCACCCAAAACCCAGCACAATATTCCTGCCTAAGGACCCTCCTGCCCTGCCAGCATAGCCTATCCAATTCCAAGGCGAGAACTTCCCCAGCTCACGTTGCAGATATGGGCACTTAAAATCCACAGTGCCGCCACACAGTGATGAATGGCTGGTATCTGGTTCCTGGAGCCACACGTCTACTGGAAACAGATTCTAAGCCAGCCCCAGAACATCCGTGCTGTGTTCTGACACAGGGACACATGCAGAAATTCCAGTGGATAGTCACCGTGTACTGTACCCAATTGCAGGTGGTCCACAATTTTCCAGGCTGGTGATTTTATTTCACAGCTTATTGCATTCGGAGAGCTGTACCTGGATCACATCAATAAAACCAATAGAACATACCTATGGCAGAGGCCACCAACGAAGGGGGCATAAAGGCCGGTGCGCTAACAACCATCTTGAGCTGGGAAAAAATGGTTTGGGGGGGGCATAGCGAGCCAATCAGAGAGACCCCTGCCCCTCCCAAGAAACGGGTGGTCGGAAAAAGAGCACCAACAAGGAGCTGAATGTTGTGAAACATGCAGCCAATCAGATGCTATGTATTTTTTAACCAACTTATGAGCAGGCAGCAACCTGACTCAGGCCTGGGAGGAGAGCTAATTATAAGCGCCGCTGCCCCTCGAGGATGCTCAAGGGGGTTTTGGAGGGCAGCCGAGCAACGAGAGGTCTACACCCCGGGCAGATTGGGAGGGGGTGGGGGCGAGACGGGAGCAGCCATTTTGTGGCTTTGGGCTGCCTTGGGAGTAGCCCAAAGGCAGCCCAATTTCAGAAAGTAGCCCAAGGCTATGTAGGGGAGTGTAGCGCTTGCCCAGCCACCATTTTAGGTCCTGGTGATCTGGTGGCTGGGAGCGCTGTAGGTTAGGCTTTTTTGGCAGGCCTGTTTGTGGTTTAGGTTTCTGGCGAAGCGCAGTTGCAGTGTCTTTGGTGGTTGTGCCATGTCGGGAGAAGATTACCGTGTGCTGGAAGCCATCCGCCTGCTCAGTGAGGCAGGGTGGATGGTCTTGTTGGTGGGCCCCCGGGAGGCGCGCGTCGGCTGGCGTGGCGGCAGCCGCTTTGGCCTGCACGCTGCCACGAAAGATGCCGAGGATCCAGGTGAGTGAACAGGGCCGCGTGTATGCCGGGGGCGCGGCCCTGGATCTGGCCCGTCTGGGTGCGGGGGGGGCAGGCGGGCGTAAGTCTTGGCGGGGGAGCGCGGTGTGTGTCTCACCCCCGCCATCGGCGTCTGTGTATGAGCGCCCCAGTGCGGGGGCGGTCAGGATGCGGCAGATATAAGGGCCTGGGTTCTCTGGCTGCGAAGCTGTTGGTCCGGGGAAAGCAAAGGGGAGGAGAGGTGCGGGGAGCACCTCTCCTCAGTGTGTGCAGGGGTTTTATGGCCGCTCCGTGTGCTTAGGAGCGGCCGCAGGGGGGTTGGCGGGGCCCGTGACGAAGGGTGGGGAGGCCGGAGCCGATGGGGGGGAAACGGAAGGCTCAGGCAGGGGTGGGCGAGGGGGGAGAGTAGAGAGCCCCTCCCCAGCCCCTCACCCCTTAGGCAGAGGATGCGCAAAGGGGAGGATGGCTGAGGACACTCGGGGAGTAAATGAAGGGGAGGCTGGGGGAATGGCACAGGGCCACAGGTGGATGGGGGGGCGTTGGAGGGGGTGCACTTGCAGCGGCAGGCGGAGGGGGCGAAGGGGGAGCAGAGGGACGAGGGGACAGCGGAGGGGCCTGGGGACAGGGGGGAGGGGGGAGCGGACTCGGGAGACTGAACCCCGCTGCTATTGGAGTCTAAGGGCAGCGAGAGGGACTGGAAAGGGCTGGATGTATTTGACTCCTGAGCGGAAGGGGTTAGGGAGGCCAATGGGGCGGGCGGGGGAGTGGCGCAGAGGGGGGATGGGGCTTCGGGGTCTCAGTGGCGAGGAGGGCTGAGGGGTTGGGGAGGGGACGGGTGGGGGGTGCTGGGTAAGGGGGAATGGGGGTACACAACTCCTCAGAGGAAGGGGGGCGGGGTAGGGGGCTTGTAGTGGTGCGCGGACGAGGAGGTGGGGGGAGGGGACGTGGACCTGGGGGCGGCCGGTAGGGCTTGGGTGGCCGGTGTACGGGGGGAGCAGAGCAGTTTGAAGGGGCGGGCGGGGTGCAGAGAGAGGGACCCAGCACACCAGTCCTGCCATTTGTTTTTCAGGAGGAGGTCAGTCGCGGGGCTCCAGACTTGGCAGAGCTGGGGACGGCTCAACAGCGCCAAGGCAAAGGGAGGGCTGAGCCTCAAGCGGCGTGCCAGGTACCAGCGGGGGGTCCCGTCGCCACCGGCAGAAGAAGGCCCCAGGCGGGCTCGTCGACCCCTACACCCACAGGGCCGTTACGGCTTGGGTAGCAACACCGGAGGAGGAGCAACACACATGTTTTTAATGTGTATGGAAGGGTGCAGTTGGCGCCGCCGGCCGGAGGGGTTTATGTTGCTAGAGATGTGCAGTTAATTGAGGATGAGGATAGTATGGAGGAAGGAGAGCTGGTAAGGGTGGAGGGGGCCGAGTAATCGTGTTGATAGTGTGTTACAGGTGTCACGGGGCCAGCTGAAGAGGACGGCCAGGGCATTGCGCTGGGCCGCGAGAACGGCGCCCCAGGATCGGCGAAGTGGAGAGCGTCGTGCGGCCTCCTTGGCTCCAGGTAAACGAGCAGTGATGGCCCGCATGGTCTTGGTGGGGAGAAAGGGGTAGGGGGAAATATGTGTCTGACAAAGGGGTGGGCCCAGACGAGGAGATGGCAGGGCCCGTTGGGCAGGCGTCTGGGGACAACAAAGATGGGGGTGTGGGACCCTCGGGGTCGGGGGATGACGGGACTAAAGGAAGCGGGGCAGCCGGGACCGCGAGAATGGCTGGTGCGGCAGGTGATGGTGCGACCGGGGAAGGTGTGGTAAAACCAGAGAGTAAGGAATTGAAGATCAAGCGGCTGCCGTATATGGGGGTAGCGAAGCCGTTGGGAGCGCATTTGATGTTGTCCTCTAAGCAGCGCATCTGGAAGGGGGAGTATGCGGAGATATTAAAACTCCTACACCGGGAAGTGAGGGCGAAGGATGGTTCTAAGGAGGAGAAGTATGAACTCCAGAAGAGGCCGAAGGTGCCTCTTACAATCGAAAAATGGACGGCGGCCTTCTTGATATTCGCCAGCGTGTATTGCGAGAAGTTTCCAGAGCAGTTGGTGTCCATGTTTAAATATATGGACGTCATCAGGAAAGCACAGATTACAGGGGGAGGCTACGCATGGGCCCAGTACAACGAAGAGTTCAGGGCCCACATGGCATGGGACCCCGAGACAAAATGGGGAGAGCTGGACTCCGATTTGTGGCAGCACACGATGGGGCTGGCTGGGTCGGGAAAGACCATCTTTACTGCGAGCAGGCTGCCTATTATCTACTAGCCCTTTCAGGGCCGCCCCCACCCGAGGAGGGGTGGGGGCAGGGGCCAAGGGCCAGTCGGGTTCCACAGGGACATGTTGGGATTACAATGAAGGGGCGTGCGCTAGGGAATATTGCCAGTTTTGACATGAATGTTCGGGCTGCAGGAAGTATGGACATCCCCATGCCAGGTGTTGGGGAGCTACGGGGCAGCAGCAGGGGGGACAGCAGGGGCAGGCAGCGGGTGTTTGGTCAGGGACACAACAGCAATCTGGGGGTGGTAGAGGAGCCAAGGGGCCTGGGCCAAATGGCTCGTACTCCGCTTAGGGGGGCCCTTTGGTAGCAGATCTACAGGACTATCAGAATCGAGGGGCTGCTGATCGTTTGCAGACGGGGTTTCTGGAGGGGTTTCGGCTGGGCTATGAGGGTCCACGGGTTCGGAGGTGGGCTGACAATTTGCGGTCTGCCAAGGAGCACCCTGAGTTGGCGCAGGGCAAGCTGGAGGTGAGCAAGGGCCGCATTGTCGGACCCTTTGAAGACTGGCTGTTGGTGGATTTGATAGTGTCTCCCATTGGGGTAGTGCCAAAGAAGGAAAAGGGGCAGTTTCGCCTTATTCAACATTTGTCGTGGCCCGACGGTGGCTCTGTAAATGATTACATTGATAAGCAGGAGACCACGGTGTCTTATTCCTCTGTTGACGCAGCCATATCCTTGGTGGTGACCAGGGGCGCAACAGCGAGGATGGCAAAGTGCAACATCAAGCCGGCTTTCGGGCTGCTTCCAGTCCACCCGGACGATTGGGGCTTACTAGGGATCCAGTTTAGCGGCCGCTGGTACGTGGACAGAGCGTTGCCGATGGGCTGCTCGATGTCTTGCGCACTGTTTGAATGTTTCAGTACGTTCCTACAATGGTTGTTCACGGAACGGACAGGTCACCAAGGAGTAACGCACTAACTGGATGACTTTTTCTTGGTTGGCACCCCAGGCTCCACAGACTGCCAGGTTGCGCTGGACAGGTTTCAGGAGATCATGGGGGAGTTGGGTGTGCCATTTGCACCGGAGGAGACAGTGGGGCAGTGCACGGCGCTTGTTTTTTGGGAATTGAGCTGGACTCAGGGGCAATGGAGGCCCGTTTACCGGCGGAGAAGAAGAAGCAAATGTTGGAGCTGCTGGAGGTTATGTTGGCACGACACAAAGTCACGGTTTTGGAGATACAGGTGCTGTTGGGTCACCTCAATTTTGCTTGCAGAGTGGTGCGAGTGGGGCGGACATTCTGTAGGAGATTGGGCAGGGCCTTAGCCGGGCGGAGGCCCCCGCATCATCACGTGCGGCTGTCTGCCGGTATTCCCGAGGACCTGATGATGTGGCAGTTCTTTTTGCAAAATTTTAACAGGATCCCCATGCAGAGGGGGGATGACTTGGTCTGGGATGTCCAAATCTTTTCGGACGCGGCGGGGAGCGATGGATTCCGGCTGTACTGGCAGGGGAGGTGGTGTGCGGAACAGTGGCCCCCGGAGACGGCGGGGGGTGGTAGGAGCATTGCATTTTTGGAGCTCTTCCCTTTGGTGGTGGCGATTTCGCTTTGGGGGGATCTGTTGGCCGACAGACGAGTGACATTTCATGTGGATTCCATGGCTGTGGTGGAGGTGGAGAATCGGCAGTCGGCCAGGGATGCGCAGGTGCTGAAGTTGCTGCGAGTGTTTGTGCTGGGCTGCCTGCGCCATGATATTGCTTTTCGCGCGGTGCACGTGCCTGGGGTTGACAATGACATAGCGGATGCTTTGTCTCGTTCGCAGTGGGGGAGATTCCGTGGGTTAGCCAAGGACGCAGATCAGGACCCGACCGGCATGCCGCCGCAACTGTGGTACGTAGGCAACACAGGATGTTGCAGCTGGTTTTAGGGTCCTTGGCGGAGTCGACGAAGGTGACCTACATGACAGCATGGGAAGAGTCTGTGGTGTCTGGGGCGAGATGGCGGCTTTCGGGGAGGGGGAGGCAGGAGGACGTTATACAGTTTATCCTGTCGCTAATTGAGATGGGACTCACGCGGATCACGATAGCGGGTAAGCTGGTGGGGATTGCCTTTATGGGTAAACTCCTGTGGGGTTACGTGTCATCTGCAGGAGAGCTCGGCTCTCGGATGCTAGAGGGTTGGGCCCGGGAATGTGGGAAGGTGTGCCGGGTTAGGCAACCATTGTCTTTGGATCTGCTGGAATGGGTGTTGGGGGCTTTGCCTCGGGTTTGCAAGGACACGGGGGAAAACTGCCTGTTTGCCACATTAATGTCGTGGATGTTTGCGGGGGCTTTTCGGGTGTCTGAGTTGTTGGGAGCCAGAGGAGGTGCTGGGATTTTGTGGTCCGAAATTTCTTTTAGAGGGACTGAGGTATGCCTTCGGCTACGGAAGTCGAAGACGGACCAGAGGGGTGTGGGTCGGTGGGTATCTTTGCCGACAGCGAATTCGGATGGGATATGCCCTGTGTGGGTTGAGACAGAAGGCTGGGGCGCCAGCGGAAGGGGTGGTTTTCAGGCATGTGGATGGGCGGGAGGCTACAGGCTCGCAGCTGCTGGCTATATTGCGGAAGGCTTTCGCCCTGCTGGGTTTGGATGGGAGGAGCTATGGCACGCATTCCTTTCGGAACGGCATGGCGTCGGAGGCACACAGCCGAGGGTGGGGGCGAGGGGACATCATGCGCTTGGTCAGGTGGTCGTCCGACTGCTACAGGCGCTATGTGCGCGGCGTTTCTAGCCAATGATAGCGCAGTTGTGTATGTTGCTCCTGTACTTACTCTTGTTTTTCGTTTCAGGTTCGGTGGCGGGTCCCCTCGCCAGGGATATGTCAGTGTGGATCGTGGGCCATTCATTCGTTAAAAGGGCCCAGGTGCAGGCCGGGCCAGTTAATTTGGTAGAGAACCTGGGGTTTAATCCTAATGTTTTTAATGTGTGTTGGAAAGGAAAAGGGAGTGTGCTTTGGAGGGATTTGTTGGAAACGCTTAACGGGCTGTTGGTGGCGGGTAGGTGTCCGGAGGTTTTCGTCCTCCATTTAAGGGAGAACGACATGGTCAGAGAGACGGGATTGGTGTTGATGAGGGCCATGAAGAAGGATCTGGAGGAGATAAAGAGACAGTGGTCCGGGTGCACAGTGGTCTGGAAGGAGTTTGTTCCGCGTCGGGTGTGGAGAGGTGCAGTGAAGCCTAGGGCGGTAGATAAGGCCAGGAGGAAGGTGAATATTGAAATGGTTCGGTTTTGTCGGCAGCTAGGCTTTTCGAGAATATGGCACAGGGACATTCGGTATGATGCGCAGGAGTTGTTTAGGGGCGACGGTGTTCACCTTTCACGCCTTGGTATGGATCTTTATTTGTTAGAATTGCGAGAAGTGCTGTCCAGGCTGCTGGGAGTGCGCAGAGAGTGAGAGGGTAGTTAGCGAGGTTCAACGGGGCAGGGGGTTAGGGGAGGGCTGGCGTGGCAGGAAAAGGAGGAGGCGGTGTAGGCACCTACTCTCCCGCCTTTTCCAGGGTGGCAGAGTTGTTTTTGAAGTTGGCCAAGTTTTGCTGCAGTTTGGTAGTTTATCGGTAAGTTTGGGGAGTTGGTGAACAGGAGCGGGGAAAGGTTAAGCAGGTTGGAAGTTTACATTAGAGGTTTGTTAGTTACAGTTGCAGGAAGGCAGATAGGATTGTAGGTCTTGGGAGAGTAGGAGTTTTAAATGTTATGTGACTAGATTGTGTATTATTTAATGTATTGGAAGTTATGGATTGTATATTGCAGGGTGGGGGTTTTATCATGTGGGAATCGTAGGGGTGGGTGGAAGAAAAGTCAAGGGGTCTGGTAAATCGATGTTTAGAGAGGTTTTAGTTTTGTAAGGCAAAGTGCCAGTTTAAATAAATTGTGATGTGCACCTGTTTCGATAAAGCGGCCTTTTACACACACAAATGGTTGTCAGTGTGGCGTGCTCCCTTATCCCTCCCAATAGGAGGAGTGTAGGAGAGTAGGGTCTGCTATCCTATGGTCACCCCAATTTTCGCTTTTTGCTTCACTGGTTTTTGACTTAATGTGGCTGTGGGCCTGCCAATCAGACCCACAGCCTGCTGTTCTCTCTCTAAATTTATGCCTATGCACTTTAGGTGCATTACCAATTGGAACATGGATCACCTTGTGAGCCCCTGTACAATGTACCCTAGGTACCCAGGGCATAGGTGCATCCAAGGCCTACCAGGGGCTGCAGCACGTATTGTGCCACCCCTGGCCTGGCCTCACTATTTGGCCCAACTGGCTGATCCATCAGCTGGGGCAAGGTGGTGTAATCACCCTTTGCTTTAGATATAGTATTCCTATATCTAACCTATATATGGACACACAGTAACCTGTAAGTCACTCCTATGGCAGGCCTTAACAACCCTGGAGGCAGAGTGCTTGGTTATGTGTGAGATGGGGCTCTAGCATGAGCTGAGCCTGTCTGCAGCCTTCGGAACCATGTCCTTTCGCTGTTTCATGATAGCGTCATACCATATACTCTTAAGTGCATTATGAACCTCGCAGTTAAATGCTAACTCTGGATTGACATTATCAAAACATGTCGAGTAAGGTGTCATACGAATTGGAATACTACCCCCTCGCCAATTCTGGCGACGGGGGTAGCATTCCACCCTTCTAGAGGGACACGACATGTACAGAACCTGAACCCCGGTTAAAGTTAAACGGAGCCTCAGCATCACAAAATGGATGCTGCCACCACAGACACAAGTCTGAACTCCTGCTGCTGGGAGTCCTTCCAGCGAGGGAGGCTTGGACAAAGGGTTTCCTGCCTTGGGAGGTGCTAGCACCACCCCAGACAGGATTTTGTGTATCTGGTTAGGTAGGGCTGAATAGAATCAGACATGCCCGGGGCACACAAGGTGTCCCCGTGCATAGGCCAGTTCAAACCGGTGCTGGGGCACTCCAGCCCCAGCTCTGGCGCGAAACTGGACAAAGGAAAGGGGGTGTAACCACCCCCCTTCCTGGTCCCACCCATAGGAGGGACCTAGTAGGTAGTCCAGCCCCTAGAATTGGTTTAAAGGTAGGAGCTGAGTCCCAAGACTGCAGATTACCCTGAAATTCGACTGAATAAGAAGAAACTCTGTACCTTCGACGTTCTGCTGCTCAGAAGACTGAAGAATCTCCCTTGTGGCCAAGGAGTGGCCACCCTGTGAATACAGGCACCATCCAGCAATCAACGACTGCTTTGCAGCCGCCTCCCGCCGGAGCCCGAGCCCAGAGCCTGACAAGAACCAGACTCCCAGACATTTAACAGCCCGATCCACAGTCCCTGCAAAGCTGAGACGAGTGGAGGCGACCTGAGACGTGGGACCGGACCACTTGAAACGTCCACGAGAAGCTGACTGCGCAGCACCTGAGGCCCCCTCAACGCTGTGCTTGGGGTCTTGAGAAGCCCCACCACCGAGCTACATTTGCACCAAGGACCAGCGCTCCAGCTCTCACGAGATCTGCGTAGGGTCCTTTTGCTTTGTTCCACTCGACGCGCCTATCCGGTTACTAGTCCGTTTTCTAGTGGCCATCTTGGCGACCAAAAGACAACTTTACACCACTGGTCTGGTTGCTCCAGACTGGCCCTTGCTGCTCCCAAAAGCAGCAACCCCTCTGACCTTGCTGGTTAGAGTGAGAAGCCTTCTTTGTTTCCTGCGTGGCTTGCATTAGCCAAGGCCTGTTTGCTCCGATCAAGAAGCCGACTCCGCCATCAACTAGAGCCTACTGGGACAGCTCGTGAGTGACTCCTGGTCGTCGTCATCGTCGCCTAGTCCACGCTGCTGAAGAGACAAGCTTCACGACATCACCTGTTGGCACCCGACAACGCCTGGTTTCTTCCTGGTTCCACGCCGGTCACTGGCTAGTGACTTTAAACATTGTCCCCTCTGCTTTCAGGTCTTCATCACTTCAGATCCACCCTTGGATCTACCGGAACTCTTCACATCAGGTCGCCTGCAGCATCAACAGACCAAGGCTCCATCTGAACTCCTTCAGAATCCCGACATACTTTGGCACCACTGCACCCGCTTCCTGTGGGTGAGGTAACGCTGGCACTTTGGTGCCCCCGAGTAGTTTAACACTCCTAGTGTCCAGATTCCAAAGGGTTAAGTTCTAGACTGACCAGAAGACTACCTACCTTTACCTTTTTAACTTTTACGCATCCATTGACTTCAATGTAAATTGCTTCTAACTTTGCGCACTGCAAACAAGATCCAGTGGGCCTCCTAGTTCCTAACTTGCGTTAGTACAGCATACCCCCAGCGATTCCCAAGGCCCTAGGCCTTACTTCCTTTCGACTCGTGGTACTTACACCACTTCTTTAGTATATGGTTTTAGGGGCCACCAGGGCCTATCCATATTTGTGCAACTTTTGTATACTTATCAATTAAATTGTTTTAACGTGTTTGCTCTTGTGCTCATGAAGAGTTCAGGGGACTATTTGTAGTAATAAATACATATATATTTTGAATATATATCCTGTGTGGTGTCCTTTCACTTGGTGTTCAAGGGGTTACATATGGTAATACAGCCGGCTTCACATGCCAAAAGAGTTTAGCCTAAGACAGCTTTGTCCACGCTACTATTAGGATAGCTGGTCTATAAGGTTGACTTACAACCAATCACCATAAGGGTTGCTTGGGCTGATACAAGGTGGTCACTAGAACTAGTGAACATCATATATCAGGCCAACTTCTCACAAGGAGCAGGAGCAGCACGCTATCCACACCAAATAGAAGACCTACCTTGAGGACGACCACAGCTTGATGTCTGCGACCGCACAGGAAAGTTGGGAGCGGACATAATTTGTAACAGTGGTCGCTCACGAGCTATTGCGTGCATTAAGCACAGATCCTCTCTCACCTCCACAGCCTGGGATCATTATCCTCTCCATTCAGTGGTGACTGCCCGTGACTCAGGTCGGACCAAAGGCGACAAGGGAGTGCAAGCGCTGGAGAGCCCAGTAAGAGCAGAGGGTAGAACGTGCGGGGAAGGTTCCATCCCCCAGGCCTGTCTTGTAGCTATTGATGAGAAAGCTGCCGGATTCATTTAAAGGGACAGGCACTGCGGTACGCAATGTGAAGGACCTGAGGGAAGCAAGCAAAATAGTTAATAAGGAGGCAGCGACGTGAAAATTTTGCCTGGTTCAGATGAACGAATACAAGACAAGCGGGGCAGCGCACCACACTAAGCAATGAGAACCAAGATGTTGATTGCAATAGAGGGCACGTGGCCCCTATGATTGGGAAATACTGGCACCCTCCCAGGAGCATATGAATGAAACTCACCAGACATAGCAGGTTTGCTCAGAAACAGTGTGACATTTATTTAATGGTACCAACAGCATGCATCATTGCTAATTAGCAAGGAAGAAGTCCGATCTGCCACCTTAGGGGCTCTCAGACCGCTTCTTCCCAGAGTGACAAGTTTCTAGGTGTTATATATTGTATTAAATGCCATGTCAGCAAGACTAGAATAAGGCATCAAGCCAAATATGGCGGACCTGAATGTGCAATGTCTGCACCATGCAAAACAGCCAGACATGGGCAGACCAGAAAGGCAGGCTCTGCACTGTGTAACACTTGCACAACCAGAATAAGAAATGTCATGTAGTCAAGACAAGCAAGGTGACCTGCAAGGGGGTACAGAATAGCTTGTTGAAGCTTGTCCAGTAAAGGTCAGATAGGAAGCCTTTTTGAGCTTCAGGCCTCATGTTATTGTGATCTTATCTAAGCATGATATCTTTTGAAGTGCATGCACATGAATTTATATGGATATTCATATATATTTTGTAACAATCCCTCCTTTTGGATAGACCTATCCAACATTAGCGTGAAACCAAAATATATATATATATATATATATGTATATATGAAGGAAACATTAGTTACATATCTTTGGATGGCATTACACAATGTTTGCATAAAATGCATGTATTGTCACATTGATACATCTTGATGAGATCAATATTATATCAGCGGAATGTTGTCATACCGGCAATAAGTGACCAACAAATATATTTCTCTGTGCAATGCATAGTGCTACAGTGTCACTTTAGTCACTCAGTTCCTGGGCACTTTCTGCAAGTGTCAGTAATTTAAAGGCACGCAGTGAGCGGTCATCTGCTTCTCCTCCTGGTCCGCAGTCGTCTTGTTCAGGGGCTGTGTCACGGACCTGCCCTACGCTGTCCTCCTCAGTCTATTTTTCTGCAGGTGCAGGTGCAGACCATCATGTGTACTTCACTCAACAGCATCAGTAGATGTAGATGTCATGTCCCTCTGACACTTTATGATGGGCCCTCATGGATCGTGGAAATGGTCTGGTCTGTCCTCTTCTTGACTGCTGTGTTGCTCAGGTCCTCTGGTGACACATGGTCATCACTTTCTGGTACCATCCTCTCAGGCGTTGGGGCCTGCCTTGCATCCCTTCCCCACAATCCATTCATGGCGTTAGTTCACCGTCTGTGGTCCGGTCCACCTAGAACTAAAAGAAACAGCTTTTATTTTTCTCACAATGACCATGTATCCATAATCATTTGTTTAATCTTTATTTTTTATAATACAACCATTAAAGATACATTTTAAAATCAACATTTCTTTAATATTACTGTTCTCCTTTCCACTTACATAATCAAGAGCGATTGGGACACGGAAACAAAAAGGGTAGCAGATACGATTGTTCAAATGTAATCACAGCCTCTACACACCATAAAACCTATCTAAGTCATAAATACATATTATTAAAACAAGCTAAGCATCCATTAAAACAATTAAAAAACATACACATATAAACAATATGGGATGGTTGAGTCACATGGAATTTTTAACCAATTGGAAAGTGCAAGTGCATTTCTTGTTCGGCTTAGTATTATAAGTCTTAATCGCGTGGGATTTTTCCTTAAAACTTTAACCCCATTCTTTTCCTTATGAGAAATACATTAAATAGGAACCTACTTACAGAAAAAACTATTATTTGTGAGGAATCAGTTCTTAAGATGCGCTCAGCTTCGCTGCAACTCCTAATACCTAGATATCTGAAAAGGGGTTTAATCCAACATTTCCTTGGGGAATTATATGCTGTGCAAAAAAATAGTAAATGAGCATCATTTTCCTTTGTTTCTTCTGCACATAGGGGACACAAATCACTTCCCTTGCTCTCCCTTTCCCCATTCCATCTAAATGTATTGGCACCTATTTGCAGAATTCCGTATCTGAATTGCAAAAATAAGGATTTTGCTAGCGGCGGTTCTATCTCATCCAAAAAGGGCTCTAGACAAGCAACATCTTTGGAGGCTAGGAACTTCATAGATAAAGGTCCAGTGGTCGAATGTGTACCAGACTATTTGCTATGTGGTTCCAATATGTCAGTTTTAGTTGTTTTTTACAAGATCCCGTTAGACATTGGGGATCTTCCCAGTAATGGGATAGACCTAACTTTTGCATCCATGTCATAACATGTCTTAACCACTGGATATCTCTACATCTTTTATAATTTCCTCCAACCCTACTTTATAATGAGTCAGCTCTGGAGTCGACCATATTCTGATCCAAAATAATAATGGTCTTAATGCTGCACAGTGGTCTGTACGTTTAGTATTCAGATCCATAAATACTGGGAGCAATGGTGTCCTTGTTGGAAGTTTTAGTAGTTGCCTATAAAATTTATTTTCTTCCCGCTCAAAGTTCTTTTTACAATGGGATCCCAAGATCTCTGCCCTGTAGGGTGCTGCCGCTTGGGCTTTGGATTTATATACTTCCAGTGCGGATGATACAGCCTTGGATGTACTAGCCTCATGTTTTTTTTAATATGGGTATCGAATTCTGGAGCAACATTATCCTACTCTTTTCAATTTGTCCTTTCCAAGACATTTTGCTGTCTAAGGTAATTCATAAGTAATTAAAACTTTCTACATATTCCAATGGTTGTTGGTTTAAAACAAGATTCTTTTTAAATGACTTGTGTGGGTTTAGTGACATATATTTAGCCTTACTGGAGTTTATTTCAAGACCTTTCTGCAGATAGTAACTATTAAAAGCATCCACTAAGCATTGGAGTCCCTTGGGGGTTTGTGAGATTAAAATGGTATCATCGGCGAATAATAGAGCCAGTACCGCTTCGCCCCCAAGGTGTGGAGAATCATGCATACAATACAGTAAGAACTTGGGGATATCATTTACATACAGTGAGAAGAGGGTTGGTGCCAGTACGCACCCCTGTCTAACTCCTCTTCTCACCGGAATCGGTTTAGTTAGTTCTCCCTTTGGTCCCCATCTTATCCTAGCAAGGTTTCCTGAATGTAGCCTGATTAGTTGTCTAATTAGTTCTGATGGAACCCCGATTTTCTTCATTGTAACCCATAACTGGGAACGGGGGACCAAATCTAATGCAGCCCTTAAATCTATAAAAGCAACATATAGGCTGCCTTTCCTGAAAATGATATATTTCCAATAAATACAAAGAAACCTAAATACTGGATGTATGACGTTACAACGCAGGCTATTACAACGCCTCCCTTTACAACGCGGTTTTTACATCGCATACCATTACAACGCATAGTGCTTTTAGGCGCTGGATAGTGATTTATTTAATTTACTATTCCAACTCCAGTCCCCGTGGATAGTAGGGAAGGTGTTGGATAGTAAATTAAATATATTCCCTATCCTAGAGCGCCCCCCAGCGTAATTTGGATTTGGATAGGGATTTGTAGAGCGCATAGTTACCCTTGGGCATCCCAGCGCTAAGAGGGCCTGGTATTTCCCGAGGGGAGGGGGACAGTCGGAAAAACAGGGTTTTAAGGGAAGAGCCAGGTTTTTAGTTGTTTCCGGAAGGAGAAGAGGTTATGTTCTCTCCTCATGGCTACTGGAAGGGAGTTCCAGAGTTTAGGCGCGTTGTAGGCGAACAGACGGCCGCCGGATCTTGACTTTTTTATTCTTGGGATGCTGGCAAGGGCAAGTGCGTCGGATCTTAGGTTTTTTGTAGACTGGTGGGGCTTCATCAGAGGTCTGAGGATTGGAGGGCCTTTGTCATGCATAATTTTGTGCGAGATGCATAGCGTCTTGAAGGTAATGCGCTCCTTAACTGGGAGCCAGTGTAGGCTCCTGAGGGCTGGTTTCGCCGAGCATCTTGCTTTGGTTCCTGTGAGTACTCTGGCTGCCGCGTTCTGAGCCACCTGAAGTCTCTGAATGACCGATGCTGGGGCTCCCAGGTACAGGACGTTACCATAGTCTAACCTGGAGTTAACCAACCCCTGCATCAGTAGTTTCCTGGACTGGAGGGGGATCAGGTGTAGGATCTTTCGGGTCATACGAATAAGGCCAAAGCAGGTCCCTGAGGTTTTTCTGGCCTGGGTTTTAAAATTAAGGTCCTGGTCGAGCCAGATACCTAGACTTTTGACCTCGGTTTTTGGGGTCGGGTAGGTCCCCATGCAGGGTGGCCAGGTGAGGTTTGTAGGTAGTTTGTTTGGGTTGCCAAGAAGAAGGATCTCTGATTTGTCACCATTAAGTTTTAGTCTGGAGTCACACATCCATTGTGAGACTCCTTCGAGACATCTGGAGAGATTTTCTAGGCTGGTGTCTAATTGATTGATGGAGACCACCAGCTGAGTGTCGTCAGCGTACATCACGGTTTTGACGCCGAAAGGGGTGATAACGTCTTCAAGGGGGGACATATAGATATTAAAAAGTGTGGGGCTCAGGGAAGAGCCCTGGGGGACCCCACACTGCATGGGCAGAGTTTTGGACATGGAGGTGCCTTCTGACACCTGAAAAGTTCTACCCTCTAGGAAGGACTTAATCCAGGCAAGGGCAGAATCTGTGATACCCACTTGGCTTATCCTGTGGACCAAGATGGCGTGGTCCACCGTGTCGAATGCGGCGCTTAGATCGAGGAGGATCACTGCCACTGATCCTCCTGCGTCTATGATGCTTCTCGCCTCTTCGACCACTGCCAAGAGGGCGGTGTCGGTGCCTTGCCCCGGTCTAAAACCGGTCTGGGAGTCACGTAGTAAGTGATTCGCCTCCAGAAAGTTGGAGAGTTGCTGATTGGCTATTCGTTCGGCCACTTTGCTGATCCCGGGGAGTAGCGAGATGGGTCTGAAATTGGAAGGGTCTGTGGGGTCTAGGTGGGGTTTTTTCAGGAGGGCTTTGATAGTAGCCTTTTTCCAGTTGGCTGGGACGATGCCCTCTTTGAAGGAGGCGTTGATGAGGTGGGTGATGGGTGGAGCTACAGTGAGAGCTACCAAATTTAGCTTGTTGATGGGGGCAGGATCGGATGGGGGCCACTTTTCACCGTTTGCAGGGTGGCTAAGAAGGTCTCCTTGGAGATCGGAGCAAAGGCTCGAAGTTGAGGAGCCTCAGGGTGGAGGGGAGGGGAGGTGGCATGGTATGCGGCAATGGGGATAGGGAGAGAGGTAAGTATTTTCTCGATTTTCGCCGAGAAGAAGTCGGCCATTTGATTGCATCTGACACCCTCTGGGTCTGGCGGGGGTAGGGAGTCCTGTAATTTTGTCAGGAGCCGTACAATGCGGTAAGTTTCCTTCGCAGAGTTGGCCGCTGCTGCAATCTTTCCTTCGAAGAAGGTGGCCTGTGTTATTTTTATGGAGTTCTTGTAAAGCTTAATAGCGGCTCTGTACTCATTTTTGGCTTCTGTTGACCAGGTTTTCCTCCATACGCGCTCCAGCTTTTTGCAAATCTTTTTTTGGTTTCGGAGTTCCTGAGTGAACCAAAGTGATTTGGCCGTTTTCTTACTGCTAGGCAGTTGTTTAAGTGGCAAGGTGGTTTCTAGGGATTGATGGATCCATTCCTGTATTTGGGCGTCTGCATTGGAGGGATCATGAAGGAGAACAGGTGTAGAGGAGGCTAAGGCATGGGCCCAAGTGATTATGTCTATTCAAATAAAGCTTTATTCGATTTTCAAGAAATCATAAAAGCGTGCAAATACAATTTATACAGACAATTTAAGAGCAATTTTCACATGAACAAAGTTACAAAAGTAGATAAAACATTTCTCCAAGGGTTAAAATCTACAGCAGTAATATGAGCAAATAGCCTCATTTTACCCTGATCGGTCAATGTTGACACGTGTTAGTTAACTCATCGTATTTCTAAATTTCATCACTGACATTAAAAAGCGAGAAACAGCAAAGATAACGTCCACGTCTTCTAAAAGCAATAATTTTGAATATGCAGGTTTACATGTTCTTATCCCCCAGCGTTTAAGTAAGGGTAAAAGGAATAATTTCCTCGGGCTGGTATACAGTTTGCAAAAGAACATGATGTGAATGTTACTTTGTATTGAGTGGTCATCACATGGACATATTAATTTCAATGAGGCCCAGTCATTCTGTTTCGGCAAAGTAACCAAGCGGAAGAAAATCCCTAGGCGCAGCCTAGTTAAAAGCATGCGAGCATAGGGTGCTTTTTCAATCCCAAGGTAAAATTGTAGGCCTTCAGTGGGAGTAATTTGCTGATAGCTCAGGGTTGTACCTTTGAGTTTCTCAGTGTCCCATCTTGCACTCTCTAAGTGAATAGATAATAGTTTTTTAAGGGCAGGTCTGGTCAAGGTTTGTAGGGTCTCTGGTTCATCATAGAATTCAGAGTGTCCAATATTAGAAAACATCATTTGTACGTGTCGCAACCATTTGACTTTTGCTGCCCCGTCCAGAGCCATGCAGTCTTTAATGAGGTTTCTATTCAGTATGCACTCTTCTGTGGTCCAAATCTTATGCCAGAGCAAACAGGGTGATATTTTTATAATGTCGCTAAGGTATTTAACGCCGGTCTCAATGTGAGTCATAAAAGTCGACGTGGTTTTGGACACACCTAGTAAGTAACAAATGAAAATGTTCTCACAGGTTTGTAATGAGGACACATTCTCGAAACCCCAGATACCTGCGCCATATGTGACCGTAGCTATACACTTTGCCCGGTAGATCTGTAGCATTTCTCGAGTGGGTTTACCCCCAATTTTGGCTGCAAAGGTTCTTAAAGCACCTATGGCACGGGTAAAGGCGAGTTTCCTAGCTGACACTGCGTGTTTCCACCTTCCCCACCTGTCAAACACGATGCCCAAATAGCAAAAAGAATCTGTAATGGCAATCTTTTGCTGATCTAAATATATTGAGCATGATGGTCTGTTGTTCTTTTGGGAGCAGGGCATGGAGAAAGTTTTGGAAATGTTCACCTTTAAATTTCTTTTACCCATGTAGGATGAAAATTCATTTACTGCTCTCTGCAAGCCTACTTTTGTCCTGGACATGATTGCCGCGTCATCGGCGTATAAAAGAATGGGTACGGGCCTACCATTGACAGCCGGGAAATAGCTTGACAGGGTTATTAAGCTCTCAGCGATAGAGTTTATGTAAAATGTGAAAAGCAAGGGCGCAAGTATGCAGCCTTGCCTCACCCCTCTGTTTATGGCGAATTTTTGTGAACATTGCCCCTGGGTCCCAAATCTTACTCTAGCCCCTGCATCTCTATATAGTTCTTTAATGAATGTGAGGATAGTTGAGTCCACCCCGATGTCTTCCAGTGTCGACCAAAGCAGCGCGTGGTCCACGCAATCAAATGCGGAGCTGAGGTCGACAAAGGTAACAAAAAGGTCCCCTTTTTTGACCTGCGTGTATTTGGAGACTAATAGGGACAAGTTTAGACATTGCTCCAATGTCCCTAGTCCCTTTCGGAACCCATATTGGAACTCAGAGATAACCTTCTTCTCTTCTTCCCAGTGTTGTATCCTCTTAAGGACAATCCTTCCAGCTACTTTCATGAGTCCGTCCAATAAAGATATTGGACGGTAACAAGCCGGGTCGTCCCTATTCCCTTTTTTAAATATGGGAACTACGATCGCGTCCGACCAGGTGGTAATGAAGCCACATTTATTTCCCATATTTAATACGTTGGTTAACAAGGGAACCCAGAAGTCCGGTTCTGATTTGTAGACATCCACTGGGGTGTGATCAGGGCCGGGGGCTTTACCTAAAGGACTTTCTCTAAGGGCATCTTCCACTTCTAATGTGGTAAATACCAGATCAATCGGGTAAGGAGATGCTGGAGAGACGGTAAGCTGGTTATCCTGAGTTTTATGGCACGACACGGAGGCCATATTATGCAAATCTCCTTTATTACCACAGCTCAGTAGCAACAATAGAATGTAGAACATCAATGAACATTCTTAGTAGGAATAAAGTCCCTTAGAAACCATCTCCCATCCTTCTTTGTTGCTGCTGCTCAGAAAGATAAGTACTCTCCCAGATATCTCTAGACTTATTCCTATTGATGCCTATATGTGGGTAATGATTTGACTTCTGGGTGGCAACTGTGCCTTACTGTGGGACTTCCTTCCCTCTCTGTACCCTCGTTAATCTTAACAACTATATAACGTCTTTTTCTTATTTATTGCCTGTGTGCTTTCTCCCAAGAATGCCTGCGTATTTCTCTCGTTGCATGTATGTATCCTCGCTCTTTATCTCTTAAAGCGCTAGTAGAAAAAACTGTCTCCGGACCTATTTCGGGCCGGACCAGAAGCATTGTTTTCATTCAAGTAGTCGGCGCGAGACCCGACTTTACATTCAAGTAGTCGGCGCGAGACCCGACTCCTGCTCGCTCTTTGCCCCTAGCGTGGCGCCCCCTACCATGTCACTCACCTGCTATACCGAGTACACCTCACACTCGGGCAGCGCCATTACCGCCTTTACTCCCCGTCCCGTTTCCGACTGAATATCCCTTCTCCGACACGATGCGGAAGAGGGATTAGAGGAACGGACCTAAGGAGCGGCCGACGCACGTCCCCTGCGTGCGCGGCGGCCATTTTAAGCACTTGGGATGCTCCCATTAGCTTACATTAGGCGACCACCATTTCTAGACGGGTTCCTTCGTCGTACTGCCACCCCCCTCAACCCGAGTGTCAGTTACACTGATTCCCTCGTCGGACATCGTGTTTCAAGCAGCGTTTCAACCGTTTTCTCTTCAGGAATCCATATTCCTACATAAAAAACCCCTATATCTTACCAATATCGACCTAATAATAATAACACCTATATGATGTCAGAACCTATCTCTAACATGGAGGGCCACTTGGAAAAGATGGTTAACAAAGCCTTTGAGAAGGTCCTTGTCTCCATCGATGAAAATATAAATAAAAGGTTTGAGGCCTTGACATCCCCTCGCCCATCCACTAGCGGAAATCAATCTAGAGCTAATAAGGCTGCCCAAAAAAGGGCAACGGGAGGATCAGATTACAAGGGTTCAAAGAAACCTAAGATTACCTCCGCCCCTTCACACCCTCGGGGTGGTGACAACAATGGTGCCTCGGGCACCCCTTCCGGGCAAATTGAAGGCCCAGAGCCCCCTACCAATGTTGATTCCGAAGACAATTCAGATCAGGAAATAGACCTATCCTACTCATCTGAATTTGACACCGATGAGGATGAGGCACGAAACAGGGGAACAGGGAGCTCTGATGGGACACCTAAGGTCCTAGATAAAAACTCAGCCCTACTAGACCTCTTCGGAGACCCTATGTTTGACCCACTCCTGATTAAACACCCTCTATCCCCCGAATGGGCTCCTTCCCAACACGTAGGAGAATACCTCTCATTCTGGCTACGAAAGGAGATCCCTCAAGAGGTCAGAACAAGACTTAGGTCTGAATGTCCCAGACCTTCCCTACCTAACAAAATTACATCTACACCAGAACTTGACCCTAAAGTGGTGGCGTTCATCTCAAAGACGGCCCGCGACCCTAGAAAGGGATTAGATAAAGGCCTTAGGTCCTGCCAAGACCGCCTACTTGACTCCATTGGGCCAATAACAAAAATTTTTGAGATGGCAGAAACAGCGTACTTAGAGGACCGTCAGGTCGACCCTAAAGAACTAAGAGAGTGGGTCCAGAGGGCTATATGTCTAATCGGGAATGCCAACACTGCCCTATCTGTCGAAAGAAAGAAAGGGATCTTATTCAAGATCGACCCTAAGCTAATAGAACTGGCAAAAAACGACGGGGGGCAAAATACTCAGGGCTTCCTCTTCGGAGAGGAATTCATTAAAGACATGGCAAGGTATGTCGGAGCGTTTAGCTCAATACAAAAATCCCAAAAAGATATTAAAAGAGTCTTCCAAGATCGTGTTTTTACTCGGGCCGGGAGAATGCGGGGTCGCTTTCCCGGCCGAGGAAACTCCAATTCAAGACCCTTCATGTCTCGCGGAGGAGGCAGGTTTAACACCAACAACTCCGGCAACTTCGGACAATTCTACCCCCAAAGACAAAGATCTCGTGGCAGAAACTTCAGAGGGGAGAGAAGACAACGTTCCTTCTCTACAGGTAAGAACCTTGTCAGACCCTTCAGATATCCCTCCAAGGGTGGGAGGGAGACTTCTCCAGTTCGCTGGGAACTGGAATCTAGTGACCAAAGACCCCTGGGTACTCGATACCGTAAAAGGCTACAAAATAGACTTTATAGACTTCCCCTTTCAGATAAGGACACCAAGACAGATCACCTTCTCTACCAAAGACAAGATGCTAGTTTCTCAAGAAGTCCAAGAACTCTTGAACAAAGGCGCAATAGTAGAGGCCTTTTCCCCAGGTTTCCTAAGCAATATTTTCCTGGTGGAAAAGAAAAACAAAGAACAAAGACCTGTGATAAACTTGAAAGAACTAAACCAATGGGTGGTCTACCACCACTTCAAAATGGAGGGAATCCACCTCCTAAGAGATGTTCTAAGGAAAGGAGACTGGCTAACGAGACTCGACCTAAAAGATGCGTATCTGACAATCCCTATCTGGAAACCCCATCAGAGGTTCCTCCAATTCACATGGGAAGGCCATCTGTACCAGTTTTGCAGCCTCCCTTTCGGTCTCTCGTCCTCCCCCTGGTGCTTCACCAAGGTACTTCGACCCGTCGCAGCTTGGCTGAGACAGAGAGGAGTGAGGATGATCATTTACCTAGACGATATCCTCTTAATGGCCCAATCAAAAAACACTGTCTCGTTCCATACGGATCTTACAATACGCCTCCTACAACACCTGGGTTTTGTTATAAATCTAAAAAAGTCATGTACAACTCCTTCTCAACAAACCCAATTCCTAGGCTTTCTAGTAGACACTGTGAAAACAGAACTCCGCCTTCCGAGCGACAAAATAAGGAAAGTGAGGAAAGAATTGAGGAAAACACTTCGTATGGAAGTCTTCCCCCTAAGGTACCTAGCCAAGATCCTGGGCCTTCTTTCCTCCACGATTCAAGCAATATTCCCAGGACCCCTTCACTATCGGGCATTACAAAGACTCAAGTCAAGACACTTGAGATCCAACGGTTCATACTCCCAACTAGTCTCCCTAGACCAAGAGTCCAAAACAGAACTACTCTGGTGGCTCAAAAATCTAGAGGCTTGGAATGGAAGAGCCATCTTCGGAGAATTACCGGATTTAATAATAGAATCAGATGCGAGTTTAGAAGGCTGGGGTGCCAGATGTGGAAACTCGTCAACAGGGGGCCGCTGGACCCAACAAGAAAAAGAGTTACATATCAACTGCTTAGAATTACTAGCAGGTTCATTTGCAGTCCGGTGTTTCACCCAAGACTCAATGAAATGTTGTGTAACTCTTCGAATGGACAACGTGTCAGCAGTTCGCTATGTCAGCAAACTGGGCGGCCCGCATTCCAAAGATCTGTCAGACTTAGCGAAGGGCCTATGGTACTACTGCTTGAACAAAGGTATTTCAGTTGTCGCGGAACATATTCCCGGACTGAAGAACGAAGTTGCAGATTGGTACTCCAGGAATTTCAGGGACTCCAGCAATTGGAGACTGAACAGAGATGTATTCTTATCCATCCAAACAATCTGGGGCCCATTCACAACCGATCTGTTTGCAGACCGTATAAACACCCACCTGAAAGACTTCTTCAGCTGGAGACCAGACCCTCAGGCCACGAAAGTAGATGCCTTTTTACAAGACTGGACAAACCTAGCACCTTATGCCTTTCCTCCCTTTTCAATGCTCCCTCGACTTCTCCTCCATGCCCGACGTTACAATCAGAGCATGGTCGTGATAGCCCCTCTTTGGAGATCCCAAGCGTGGTTTCCAATTATTCTGGAAATGAGCATAGATTTCCCGATTTTAATTCTCTCTTTCAAGGAAATCCTTCTAGATCCAGAGGGTCATACTCACCCCCTTGTAGAGCAGGGCCTTCTAACTCTGACGGCATGGAAGATTTCAGGAGACAATGGAGAGTCCCTGGACTTTCGTCAAATGCTTTCAGACTCATTTCTGAATCGTGGGCACCTGGAACAAGAAAGGCATATAGACTGGCATGGAACAAATGGGTTCGCTGGTGCATTCAACGGCATTACGATCCCGTTTCAACTGATCTAGTCAATGCTATCAATTATCTTTCAGATCTCTTCACTTCAGGGCTCTCTTACAGAACTGTTAATGTTTACAGATCGGCAATCTCAGCCGGTCACTCCTTAATTAATGGTCTTTCTGTTGGACAAAACCTTCTTACTAAAAAGATAATGAGAAGTATGAGGGTTCTAAACCCTCCTGTCCCAAAATATACCACTCTGTGGGACGTCACTCTTGTTCTCAGGACTTTAGATTCATGGGGAGATAACTCTTCTCTATCTCTTAAACGCATTTCCTTCAAGATTACCGTCTTATTGTGTCTGGTGTCTTTTCGTAGAACTTCTGACGTTAAGGCTCTGGACATTTCTAGTAGGGCTTTCCAACCCGAAGGAGTTTGCTTCTTCCTTAAGAAAAGGACAAAGACCTTGTCTTCCTCAATTTTCTATCCCTTCTTCCCTACGAACGATAGACTCTGTGTGGTCAGATGCTTAAAAGAATATGAAAAAAGAACTAAATGTCTTAGAATGAATGATTCACAACTACTGATTTCTTATAGACCTCCTCATAAAGGAGTCTCTTCCCCAACCTTAGCCAGGTGGGTTAAGAACGTTATGCATGAAAGTGGTGTTGATATTTCTATTTTTGGTGCTCATTCTTTGAGAGGTGCTTCAGCCTCTAAAGCCTTCTGCCTAGGAGGAGGGTTACAAGACATCCTTAGGGCTGCAGATTGGTCCAATGATAGTATGTTTAGAGCATGTTATTTCAAACCAATACCTAATGTGATTGACAATGTTCTTAATGCACTTTAAACTTGCATAATATGGCCTCCGTGTCGTGCCATAAAATTTAGATTTTTCACAGCCTGCTGGGCAGAAAATCTGGATTTTATTAAGGACACGGAGGCTAATATTATCCCACCTCCTTGTTATACCCTCCCATTTATGATGTTCACTTTTCTCTTTCAGAATAATGGAATTCTGGATTTTAACTATGGATTTTGGATCTTCAAGTTTTTGGATCCTCCAGTTTGTCTCAAGTTGATCTTTCCTCGCAGTCCTAACAAAGAAGGATGGGAGATGGTTTCTAAGGGACTTTATTCCTACTAAGAATGTTCATTGATGTTCTACATTCTATTGTTGCTACTGAGCTGTGGTAATAAAGGAGATTTGCATAATATTAGCCTCCGTGTCCTTAATAAAATCCAGATTTTCTGCCCAGCAGGCTGTGAAAAATCTAAATTATGCTGTCTGTGGGTGAGATCGGCTTCCAAGGGTTCGGGGCATTACCCTGTATATTGTTGGAATAAAGATTACCATAATGTTCTACCCAGAGCTCAGCCGTTATAGCCACTTCTACAGAGTTATCTCTATCTTTTGAGTTATAAACAGATCTTATGACTTTCCAGAAGGCATTGCTGTCCTTGATCCTGGCGGCTTCCCCCAAAGCTTCCCAGGCCTCCTGCTTCAGATTCGCCCTCCGCTGTTTAATTGCCAGCTTATAATCCTGTCTCGCTTGACGAATTTGAACCCTATCTTTTGGGTCAGCGGACAAAGCTTTCTTTAAGTTTTTCAGTGTGGATGTGCATCTAGAATCAAACCACCCCCGAGTATGCCTCCCATTGTCTTTGCAGTTCCTGGTCAGTGCATTTTTTAAATGGCGCTGAATGTTAGAAAAAGCAACCATGATGCTCTTTGGGTCAGTATCTTCCTCTAAACAAGTAAGTATGTCCGTGGAGCAAGAGCGTATGAAGTTTTGAAAGAAGGATGTTGGGTTCATTTTCTCCCATTTAATTACATACCCATTGGTCTTAGTTAGGGTAACCTCGAATGGATATAGAGCCCTACTAGGTTCCTTTACCTTGCCCTCCATGAGGTTTACCCCGAAAGTGATGGGATAATGGTCGCTCATAGGGTCATCCCCCGTTTCCCAGAAGGTTATGAAGTCAGGATAAGTGGATGATATGAGGGCAAAATCGATTGTAGATTTACAGCCTCTTCCATTGTACGTTGGGGCAAAGGGGACCGGGGGGGAGCATGCCTGGTTGATAAAAGTGAGGTCAAAGGTGAATATAACGTTGTTAAGAAAAGACCCCATGTTGGAGTGGGAGAAGTGCAAGGGACCGTCCTCCCCGAGATCTGACAGGCCGCACAAACCTGACTCAGAGGACGGACAGACGGTACAATTGAAGTCACCCACCCACAACATTATATGATCCCCCGAACCTTGATCTCTCAATTTATGGATGTAATGGATCATAATGTTCAAATTTGATTCCACTTCGCTAGTTGGCAAATTATTATAAAAATTCACAAGAATCACCTTTTGCGAGGTGCCCCATTTGAATAGTATAATTTGGAAGTACTGATTAGATTGGAAATTGCAAACTTTTACATCCCCTGTTTTCGAGATGTATGTGCACAAACCCCCCTTGTTGCGACCCTGGACTGATGGCACCGCTGGAGAATGGAAGGTTCGGTAGCCCAACATGTGGGCTTCCTCTATAAGCCAGGTTTCTTGCAGACATAGGATGCCATACTTCTGCACAATCTCCAGCCAAGGTTTGTGGGTGATCTTACAACCGAGGCCTGCTACATTCCAGGAAAGGAGAGAGTGCATTGGGTTTCCAATTTCATGTGGATGTGGACGATGCCCTCCATTCCCCGTAGTACCTTTCAGATTTTGCGAGTGTGTAAGGTCTGCCTGTCGTCTGGCCTGTGCTGGGAGAGCGTGCTGTTCAGGTGGATTTAAATCTATCCCAATATAGCTTGGAACTTGGGGTATGGGCATTAGTTTTTTGCTCGGAACAGTCTCTGTTGGGGGGTTTTGGGCATTGGTAAGGGTTGGAGCGGCACTAATTCCCAGTCAATCCACCTGATCCAGACACTCAAACCTGTTCATAGTGGGTGCTCCTTCCCACCAGTTATTAATGGGTTGCCAACCATCCCCATGTCCTTTCCATCTACAATTATGGGCTATTGACCAGGCCCCAGGTGGCTCAACAGACTGTTTTGGAGGATAGAAGAAAGTAAGGGGTCTGGTGACAATAGAATGGTCAGTATCCTGTGATTCCCATCTAGTAATATATTGGGCTGTGTGGGAGTCTGCGAATGAAACCACTATGCAGTCTCCAGGAATGGATTTATGGGTACGACCCACCCATGGCACTCTCCTAACCATTAGAACCCCGGTCCTACCGGAATTGGGAAGCTGTCTATTGATGTTGAGCCAGTGAATCACCTTATTCTTTAGGGACCAGTGGGTCTCCATAGAATGCGGGTCAAGTGGTGGTACACCAGCCAGTATGACAACATAGGGCCCGGCGTCAGGAGGGAGATCAATATAGCCCCCACGAAAGTTCTGGCGACCCTGGTACTGGTTGGTTAAGCGCTCAGTAGGGGGGATATTAGTCTTATTGGGCTTGTGGACAGCCTTAGGGATAGGTTTGGGTAAGGTCTGATTCTCTGGGCCTTTTGCCACTGGTATTGGGAGTTTTGGTATTAGGGGAAAAGGAACGTTTGACTTAGACCGGGGTTTAGGTATTGGGGTCGGTTTTGGTGGGGGTAGGGGCAAGACCGGGGGCAACATTTCATGGGCAAGGGAAAATAACGTTAGTTTCTGGAGCCGGGTGGATACCATCGTCATCATCCTGAGGAGTACCCTCAGCGATATGAGGATAACTTGCTTCCAGTTGTTTTAGGCTAAGGGTGGCCAGGGAGACTAAGGTCTTGTCCATCTCGAGAAGATTATTCTTGATACGTGAAAGTCTGAGTTCCAGAGGTGACAGTAATTGTTTTAGTGTGGCCCAGACTATCTTAAGAAAATCTTCGTCGTCATCCCCCTTGTCACTACCCTTCCATGTCTCACTTTGTCCTCCCTCTTTGGGTTTCTCACCATAAGTGGGGGAAGGCCCTTGAGTTAGGTCAAGGACCACGTTGAGGTTACTGTGTTCCCTGTCCCCCCCTTTTAGGTGGTTATCCAAGTTTGGCGCTTGTATGGTCTCCCCCGTAGTGGGTAATGTTCGCCTATTGTTAAAGAACTGCAGCCTTGCAATTTTTGCTTTTTTGCGGGTATAAGCAGATCTTTTGCGGGCATAAGCAGATCTTGCATTGTTTTTCTGTTTTAAAATTGGGCCATCTTTGTTTTTATTTTTTACTACAGGGGCAGGAAGGTCGACGGGGTCAGGACTGTCCGGCAGAATAATAGCCGTTCCAAGTCCAGTGGGCGCGATTCCCTCAAAGGTTTTAGGGGACACAGTGGTTAAGATGGGTACAGACTCTAATGGAAGGGAAAGAGGTGGGGGAACATAGTGAACATCGGCATGAATTATCAGTGGGGGAGGGCAAGAAGCATGTTGTGGAGATGCAGCAGACGCGATTTTCCCTAGGGAAGATTTTTTAGAATTGGCAAAGGTCTGAGAAAGCCTACGTGCTGCGTCAAGCTCAAGTGACACCCTGTTCTGCAATTTAGTAATTTCAGCATCAATTGCTAGATTAGTTTTCACAAGGAAATCATCCAATGTCCCGCTGGGCTTACTCAGCCCCATTGCAGTTTTGCTGCGACTGCCCCGTGTACTCATGATATATTTGAATTGCAGTACCCACAATGTACTTACTGCTGGAAAAGAGACAAGTCAGATAACACGGACCAAGGGGGTGGGCCAGGCCAGTCCTCTATGTCCTCGAACGGCCTCAAACGGCCCGCTCTTTGCCCCGGCCTTCGCTCCGCGCGCGTCCCGCGTGCGCGAGACTGTCGAAGAATATCAAGGGGAGGGACAGGTGTAGGGGGCGGGAAGAGGACCAGCTGCGGCCGATCAGCGCCGCTGAGCAGGCTGGTCCTCGCAGTCCCGCCTCTGGCCTTGGATGAGGAATGAAGATAGCTCCGAGGGCGTTGGTGCTCCTGTGCACTTGAAGGGGCCAAAGGAACAAACACAGCCAAAGTCTGCAGCCTGCGAGCGGCTCCCGCGGAGCGGGGGGCGCGAGGCGTGGCTTAACGGCCAGAAAAGATGCCAGCAACCGGGACAGCACTCTCGACTGAAACGATGGTGTCTAGTTTTTTCCATGGGCGGGCGGGGGGTTGGGGGGGGTGTCTGTAGGGGGGCTTGGTAGATAGATGTAATTTAAAAGGGACCAAAAAGTGGTCAGACCATGGAAGGGGAATGGGGGGTTGGGTTGTTAATCTCGGGAGGTTGGAAAAAACGGGATCCAACAGATGTCCTTTGACATGAGTCGGAAGTTTATTAAGTAGTTCGAGACTAAGTGAACCCAAATCTGCTTTGAGGTCCACAGCTGGTTTGCTGGAGGAGTCATCGAGATGGAGTTTAAGATCACCGAGAAGAGTGAAGTTCGGTGAAAGGCACGCAAGGGAGGAGACAGAGTCAATGAGCGACTCATTGAAGCGTCGTACCGGTCCCGGTGGGCGGTACACTAGCAGTCCCGAGAGGGTGAGCGAGGGTGGTCGGTGGACGGTGAAAAAGACGTTTTCGCAGTCTAGAATAGGGCTGTCTTTGGATTGGCATGTAAGGTAGTTTCGGTATAAGACAGCTATTCCTCCACCGATGCCTGCGGGTCTATTGTGGAACTTGATGAGGTATTCAGGTGGGAGAGATTGAATGATGTCTGGTTCGGAGCCGGCTGTGAGCCAGGTTTCCGTTAGGAAGAGTACTTCTATATCCGAGTCCTTTAGGAGTAGATTAATTTCAATTTGATGCTTTGGAAGGGATCTGCAGTTTAGCAGGGCCATGTTAAGGCAAGTAGGTTTTAACGGAGGCTGAGGACAAAAACTGTAGGAACAGGTTGTACAGCGAGAGTGTCCTTCCTCTGGGGAGATCGAGCCGTTGCATGTGGGGGCTGGAAGGGTTCTTAGTCCTTGCAGGGTGTCACTGTCGTGTATTTCTATAGGTTCTGAATCAGTCCCCCTATTCCTGACCCTATTCTGGTTGAACTAACTATCAAGTTAACTAACAGTCAGCCCATGAGGCAAGAAATCCCCCATGATGCAGATACCGTTATCTGACGCAGTCACACTACGGCACAGGAACGTGTTATCTGATTAGGTCATAACGCTTGAGATCTAATTAGACAAGCGACATTCCTCCAGCCCCTGATAAGGCATACGACGTTCTCATAACAAATCAAACCTATGACAACCTGGAAAATCCGTGCGGCCATTGTTTTGATTTCACAGAGAACTTTTGCAAAAGAATGTGCTAACGAGCAAGTCGTATGACATCTTTATTGACGTACCTATGTCCATCCTTACGTCAATCTCGGCACCTTTAAGGTATAAATATTGCCGACCTTGCCCTATGCAAACACACGCGTGGTGACAAGACGGAGCAGCCATACTTGCCGAAGCCGAGAGCAGAAGCAGACCCCGCTGGCAGCAGCCCCGCCTTCCTGACGCGCTGAGAGACGCGCTGCTATCTCAAGCCGAGAGACCCAGCACCGGCGCTTCTGGGCAGCCCTCGCAGGCAGCCTGGAATATCGAGAGCAGAGAAAGAGATACCATTCCTCATTCATCCTAAATTCCAGGTACAGAACTGAATAACCCCTCACAGAGAATTCTTTAGTTATTCACTTGGCAAAAACAAACTTAACTTAAACTGTAACTTTCTATTCCCGCCCACGCATTAGACTTAGGTCAGGTACACGGGGTAGGCGTATTTAGAAACACCAGTTGAGTACGTTTAGTCAAATGTATATGTGTATGTAAATATATTTTAATCATTTTAAACATCATATGGCTCAGAAACCATATCAATGTTTTTACAGTATTATTTTATACTATTGCTTTTAATGTATGCACTTTACTTAACTATAAGTATTGCAATAATATCGATCCATTTCTCATGTACGAGAAAAGAGACTGATCAATAAATAACACCTTTTTATTGAACACGCCCGTCTCTTCCTTTTCTCTACACTCTGATGAGACTAAGAATGCACGTACTGACTGAGTAAAATAATTGCCTTGTGCTCACACGACTCTCGAGATTGACTCTTGATTAGGGGAGAGCAAAGTTGTCATGTTCTATGGTTGTCAGAAACTAAATCCCTTCTTGTCTAATCAGGGAAGTTAATCCTTCCTTGAACATTCGAGAAAGTTTCTAGCGAACTCTGAGCTTAGCTGGCAAACCCAAAAATTAAGTCTAGCATCGACAGTAGTAGACCTAGTTAACGTCTGGCCTAGGCCTTTACTGCTGTAGGTACTATTCCAATGCGCAGAGCCTATTAGGAAAATAGGAGCTACACTACATGGCGCCCAACGCGTTTGGAAAGGGCGATAAAACTAACGTAAGACATTTAGAGTAACTCAGTCGTGCTTTCTCACTCAGACCCCTTTTCCCGAATACTCCAAAGACGTCTGGAGTGGGTGAAAGGGTATATCCTCCAAAACCTCGCAGGAGGGAACTCCTATGTATGGTTCTTGGTCAAGTCAACGTTGAAGGATAAAACAGTTCCGAAATATTGTGCATCTAATCTCTGTTTCCATAAAGAAACCTGATCTGCAAATAAACATAATACCATCCTGTCAGTAAAATGGGAGACAGTGATGAAGAAAGAGAAGCAGTTAGATTAGCAGCTGAAATAGCAGCAGCTGATACTACAGCACTCGAAGCAGACCCGGATATAATACTCATCCAGGTCGCCAAAAGGAGATCTATAACCTTAAAACTTATAGAAAATGGACTGACACCTAGAGGTGGCACAGTCATATTCGTAATCGAGGCACACGAATATCGGCAGACAGAGGTATACTATACATGGATACATTTTCCAGCAGCAAATGCTGTAACAAAGTACTTCCACTATTACAAAGTAGAGGAACCTCCTGAAACGTACACTCCTTTCGAGGAGGTGGAAGTACCACTCAAATTCCAAGAGCATTTGCTCTTATTTGATGGCGCCCTAAAACATAACAATCACATTACAAGGCTCGGTCCTTTAGGAAGACCAGGAGCAACGTGGCCGGTCTTAGCCGGATACACACCACATCCAGACATCGAAAGAATGCCTGCAGCAGAACTGTTAATACAGCTAAAACAACTACTAAAAATTCATAGACAATTAGTTCAGTATGTAATGCGGACTTCAACAATTCAGCCAGCGATTAAACTTCCACAGCTGACCCCTCACCAGGGGAACACAAATAAAATTACACCACAGAACATCCAATCCTGCCTAGGTAAAGTTCCAGCTAAACGGGAACAGATACCATTCTGGTTGGCACAGAAAATTACCCAAATAGAGGCGGTGTTTCCTGACACCACCCCATTAGAAAAACACAGGATTCTGACTATATGTCTCCCAATGGGAATCGCACCACACATTGAGGACTGTGACACTTGGGGTACAGTCTTTGCTTCCATCTACACAAAAACGCACGGTGTCCCTTCCATTTCGGTGATACCAGATGTGCTAAAACAAATTCAAGATGAATACGGTCCAGAACCTGCTTTAACTCTTGGTATGAAATTACTAAAAGACTTCAAACAGGTTTCGGCTATATTACTAGCCAACATAAAAGGTGAAGCAGCAAACGTGGCGATCCGCCAGAGGTTAAAAGAGACAGATATAGCAGACCAACCAGCTGAAATTGCCAGAATCATAGAAAAATCCTATGAAGAACTAGGCAGAGATAGTCTAGGTGGAATACCAGTAAAACCGCAACTGACTACAAGTCCAGAAAAAATATTTTTTAATAATAATAATTCACCAAAAAAGAACTGGGATGGAAACAAACAATCCAATCCTAAAGAAAAGAAATTCCAGTCCAGAGGAAGGTCTCCTAGGCGAAGAGAGAAATCTCCAAACCAAAGACAGAGGTCACCGCAGAGTGACCCCTCTGGGAATAGATATAACCTTAGAAATAGGGATAATATTAAAAAACCTGATAGATATCAAGACATTGATACACGTCCCTCTCAATCTTTTCAGACTTCCTCGCAGAAATCAGAAAGAAGAGGACGATCAGAAGAGCACGCCAAGTCCAAAGACAAGGAACCTGCTCAACTAAAAAAGAAATTACAATTTCCAAAAAAGAAGGTAGCCAGTATCAAGGTAGTTAAAAATGCCGAGAATACTGAGGACACAACTGAAAAACGGAGAGTGGGCTCAGACAATGCTAGACAGCGCAGCAGAGGTGAGCATAGCTCGCAAAGTCCTTATGAATCATCTGGAGACAGTGGACACGAATGAATACCTTCAAGTGGAAACTGCAGACACCAGAGTTAGCAAGCCCCACAAGATATACGAGATAACATTACGTATAGAGGGAGATAAGACTAGGAAAATAAGGGGACTATTTTGGGATAACCTCTCCAAGGGCTATGACATCCTTCTAGCTGAAAAAGACTGGCCACCAGAGTTTGTCAGGGAGTGCCCTCATGGCGAAGAAGTAATTATGCCTGCCTTCTCGAATCAAATACCGATTCATAAAAAATATACACTTGCTAGAAAGTGGGCAGTGGCCTTAGCACCTGCTTTATATAAAAATCATGTAGGATGGGATGAGGATTCTCCTCCTCACAAAATCCAGTTAAAATCACAACCAACTGCACAAAGGCAGTACCCAATTAAGCAAGAAGCTAAAAAACAAGTAAATGAAATACTAGATCAGCTAGAATACCAGGGGGTGATTGAAACTTGCACCTCACAAATGAACAATCCTTTGTTTCCGGTCTCCAAACCAGACAATTCGTACCGTCTAGTTTTGGATTACCGACACCTTAACACATGTTGCAAAACCTTTGCAGTGCAAAACTCACACAGTGCTGCACTAATGAATAACATAGTGCGCAAAAAATACAAAACAACCTTGGACATCTCCAATGGATTCTTTTGTCAAAACATAGCACCAGAAAGCAGATCTTTAACTGCATTCTCAGTAAATGGCACTCAAAAACAATTCTGTCGGTACAAGAACAGCCCGGGGGTATTCTCAGCGAGAGTAACAGAATTACTACAACTATATGATGATGAAGCATTATCCTATGTCGATGACATTTACTTAACAGATGATGACTTGGAGACTCACTTGAAAAGAGTGAACACCATAATACTTGGGTTCGCTGCAGAGGGTTACAAATTCAACTTTAAAAAATCCAGAATTGCCCATCTGACGGTCCTATTCTTGGGATATGAGTTATCAAGTGAAGGTAAAAGCCTGGCAGACAATTTCCTAGAGAAATGTGCCGTAATCCAAGCTCCTAAAACACTAAAAAACCTACAGTCAATTCTAGGCTTCCTAAATTTCGGAAGAACATACATTGCAAATTACGCAGAAAGGGTCAAACCCCTTTATGATCTAATTAAACCAGACTTTAAAAGATCCAATTGGACTCAAACACACACAGAAATTTTGAGATCCTTACAAACAGACATGCTAATTAAAACAAAATTAGAAACCCGTGATAATACACGCAACCTTGTGATCCGAATCATCCCAGGGAGATGCGGATTCACATACCTAACCTCTAATGAGGGAGATAAGGTACCAATTGCATTCAAATCACACATGTACACAGAAGCTGAACAGAAATTCAGTAATACAGAAAAAATAATTCGTGCAGTTCAAACCGCAATAGCTAGAGAAAAAGACATAGCTGACGGTAGACATATCACAGTCAGAACAGCAGAATCAGCCTTTGAGGCACTAACAACACCGTGTAATTTACCAACAACAACATTGAATCCGGAATGGATACAATGGGTGAATTCAATCACAACGGACAAAGTATACTACTACTTTGATCCAGAACTAGAAGAATTAAAAAATCTAAAATATGAAAAGACGTATCCTCTGCCAATCGACATTCTGCCTCTACGACATTACGCCTCTGTAATCTATACAGACGGACATGCTCAACCCTCCGTTTGGGGAGAACATGCATACAATCCCACATGTGAGATTACAAAAGAAGTGTGGCGCGGAGGTAAACTAAGACCTCTATTAACAAAATCGCACTCAGTAGAAACTAATTCAGAACTACAAACTGAAATAATAGCTTTGAAAATGGCGCTAGATAATGCGGATCGCGAATTCCCGACACTTATAGTGTCAGATTCATATTACTGCGTCAAAGCATATAACAAGGATTTGCAGACATGGATTCAGAACGGTTACAAAGATGACACAGATGCACCAATAAAGCAGAGACTGCTCTGGGAACAAGTAGCTCTTTTGAAAAAAGAACTACCAAAGACTCACGTGACACACTCACTGAGTCATCAGCGTGATGGCGTTCACGTTGTGGGGAATTCATTGGCTGAAGCAGCCGCAGCGGCAGCCTCTAAATCGGCTCCCGTAGATCGAAAAAAGCGTACATTAAAATACATTGACGGTGAAACAATGCTGGCGGTGAAAACGTCATCAAAAGGCGACTGCTCAGCGTTACCGATCAACTATCCACTCAATTATACATACATAATCGATGCAAACTCCGTCCCTTTTGCTCGAATCCCTGGAGTGGGGGATAGAGTGATTCCAAACATGGACAGGAGAAACTTGTTAATCGCAGACGCACACATGGGCGAGGGTCTCAGACACCTTAAATTAAAAGATTCTCTGGAAGAATTACAATCACGGTACTGGTGGCCAGGCATGAGCCTGCACTACACCCTGTTTGTAAAAAACTGCCCAAACTGCAACAGAGATCGCAGAGGGGAGAGAAGCAGTTTAATACCTCGTCGAATCAAGGCAGATAATATTACCAGCAAAAAGAATGGCTTGCGATTAACATATACAGGCTAGTTTCCACTTATAATGTAGATCACCAGCACTCGGCTGACGTCCGGACTATTATACAAGATTGCGAGTCTAAATGGCATATACGCTAAGAGCATGCTACGTTCGACCATTGTTTTCACTCAGGCAATCCAGCCTGGGAGGGAAACATGGCCAAATGAGCACAGTCCAGCGGGAATCTTCTCACTTCCTTCCTGAGGGTACGGGATGGTGTAAAGAAAAAACCAAGGCAGAAAGCAATCTATAATAGAAAGGATATTAGGTTCGGGACCTGGGTGGGTCAAACATCTAATAAGTGTCCAACGTAGTCTAAATAACTTGCCAAGAAATTCTCTGAAGGGATTCAGTCCGTACGAATTATTATTCGGAACTAGGATGTTGATCTCTGACCTTGATAGTCAGACTTCAGTGGTAATAGAAAAAACCTTTGATGTCAAAGACCGTTTGGCTATTTTGCAGGACTTAAACAAAACAAGAAAAGACCTGAGCAACATACAGTTGAAACAACAGCCAACGACCACTGAAGAATCACCACCTGTCCCAGCAAGACCTGTCTGGATTCCAAAAGTCGGGGATCTAGTCAGGGAGAAGATCGCGGTAAAGAAGGAATTTGGGCCTTCTTACAGAAAAGCAGTTCCTGTCTTGTCTGTCAACGGGACAAGATCAGTTGTACTACCGCCACTTGCTGGAAAAAAGGAGAACCGAGTTGTATCCATCGACCTGGTAAAACCACAACATGTGGCCAATAACAAACAGTAGGCCAAGTGGACTCCCAATAAGTAGCAGAACACCAAGGTTTGCTACCAGTACAGAGGTCCTAACAAAAAGGCTCATCACATTCGAAACGCCTAAAGAAGAACAAGAAGGACTATGCAACAATGCAATAGAACTCAGACCTCTGAAAACCCAAATAAAGACATTTAGCAGAGACACACCAATCTATACTGAAGTACCAAGTGAAAATGCAAAAAACAGAAATCCTGAACCAATTGGAACAATTGACAGAACTGCATCCGGTTACTTCATCAACTTCGATGATTCCTCTGACGGCTTCAGTGAATCAAAGACACAGCCATCATCAAAATCCTTTAAAGACAAAGCTAAGGAACTTTTGAAACAACTGAAAGAAACATATCTGGTTTCTCCATGGATTGAATTTTGGGTGGGTTTTGGTGCATTTATCCTCATACTTTGGCTCATCATGGTATTTACTTTGGGACGCTTCATTGAGGGAAAATATGCTAAAATGGACACAGCAAGTCAGAACATCAACTTGATCCTCAAACCACACACATCTTCACACGTCGAGAAAAGAGAACTTTCTCCAGAACTTTCTTCAGCCAACTTCACAGCCAATCCGATACCTGGTGGGGTAGCCTGGGACAACACTGACTATGAAATTTATGGTCCGGTCGAGATCCTGAAATATCCACACCAAATCAAGATCTCTTTGAGTGACTTTGCAAAACCAAACTCATTTGCTGATGATTGGGACTTTGAAAGTATTAACAATATGATGTCTGACTTAGTAATGTCTGCTAAATTTACAAAACATGATTATTTGCAAGGTTCTACAAATTATGATAGTATGTATTGCTATAACCATTATGGTAACCATTTTTTGCATAAATCTGCACAACCTAGAAATGTTTTAAATTATAATCAATGGGAACATTGTGCTACGCCTCCAAAAGGAAGCTCTAGAACCGTTTACGACAAATATTCATATTTTTCAGGTTTTAACACAAGTAATGCTGAAACATTTTATTTTAAATTGTCAAACAAGACAGGGATGAAAACCATGATAACCAACACAAAATTGATATATTCAGATTCATTCTTTGAAAAAATGGATACTTTTGGATTTGATTATTGGGACAAAAATGTTGATTTGAAAAGTGTTTGGGGTACAAAAGAATGGCAAGTACAGGGTTTAGAAGCTTTGTTTAGAGCCTGCATGATCCCAGAACAAATGATATTTTTAAATGACACTGTTCAACAAACCACCTGTCTTGGCTTAGCCAAAATCAAAGATTTAAATAACCCGTCTATTCCAAAGCCAACAATGTTTAGCAATAGCTCTGATACAGATGAAGAGATAGACGTAAACCATATACTTAACCAAAACAGAACACATCCTGATTGGAAACAATGGTTGATCTGGCCCACAGATACAAATAACTGTCAAGATAGATTCCTGAATAAAACACAGGGTTTCAAAATGACCAGGCCAGACCCTAGATATCCCCAAAGACATCACCCAGGGATAATAACAACCTACAGTGTGGGCAAATTATGCCTTCAATGGCTACAGACTTCCACACTGCCTGAATCTAAGCAACACCTAACTTTACTTACTGATGGTGCTGACTTGCGTGATTTCATACTGGGACCACGCAAACAGCGTCAAAAGCGTTTCATAGCAGCCTCTGTATATGCAGCATACAATGAGGCCTGGAAGGTTACTCAAATTGAGACAGCAAAAAGAATACGGGAAATTGACCGTATCAATTTGGAAAAATCACTTTCTGTAGTGGACAATGGGTTAATGACTCTGTCCTCCAGAATTTTTTCATTGGACAGCATTGTGTCTTCAGCAATCGATATATTATCGCAAGACTTACTGTTATTACAACATGGTCAGTCACAATTGCGTTCCATTGTACAGCTTGGCTGGACGTTACAAAATCTGCGTTCAGGCTATGTGCCTTGGCGTTTAATCAACACAACGTCACTATTCCAAATCTTTAACCTTACTGATAGACAAATCGGTATGGCGCAAAAGGGTGCTGATTATACAATCTTGAGCATTGAAAAACTAGAAAGATTACCAATGACAATGTCAGAACGACCTGTCAGTGAATGGATAATCCACGGAATCATAAATATTCCAATCTCAACCTTCAGGTTTCAATACTGCCAAAAATATATACAGGCTGGCATGTACGAGAAATTGGGAAAGGGGTACCTTAAAACAACTTGGAACCTGCCCTATTCACATGCATGTGTCAGTAATAAAGGACAGAAAGTGTTTCTTAGTGGCAACAATTGTGATATGTCACTAAGCGGCACGCTTCTGTGTAACGGAATTAGTTTGCACGGAGCCTGTGAAGGGAATTCATACAACCTTTCATGTCACCAGCAAGGCGCACCTGCAACTGAAATAGAACCATTCTTTCAAAGACTCTATAATGGGAGTTACATTCTTATTGTAGACCGCAGATGTTGCAGTCTTATGCCCGGGACTCCTTATCTAGTAACTACAACAGCGAAGGTCAAGTGCTGTGGACGTTCTTTGTTCCCCAGCTCCTTTCCAGATAGGGAGGCAAGGGCATGGCCCAGTTTGAAAATTACTTCTATTCGAATAGACACTTTAAGCAGAATGAAAACAGTGCTTCTTCAGACGCCTACAAGGCTCACGTCATCAAAAGAAACGTATGATCTACAAGTCGCAAGGACGACTGCAGAGATACATACATTATTATCAACTAATTCCCCCGTACATTTCGCGGAAATCCTGAGCGAAATCTTAAATATTTCTGATACCACTGGGGTCTCAAAGGTATTTAAGACAGTATTTTCGATGGCATTAACACCATTCAAAGCCATACTGGGTATTTTTCCAGATTTCGTCCATTCGATTTTTGGCGGACTTCCCCTGATCCTGGGACTAATTGCAGGAATCCTATTCCTAGTCCTTATTTTTCGTTATGGCAACCCATGTCACAGATCAAACTCTCGCGACAATGGAAGATACGATCCTAGCCATTGGATACCGGGACCGGATATCAAAAATCCTGGGACTCTCCCGGCTTAGAGACCTGAACATGACTTGGTTTCTATCATTTCGACCAATGTGGCAAAGGTGTGTTTTACCTGTACTAAGGTGTCTGCTATGCGGAGAAGAATGCGTGTTAGACACCTGTCTGACGCTACAATCGGATGCGCCAGTGGATGCAGATACACTGTTGGTTCCTACCAAGGTTCACGCTTTGTGCTGCCCTCAAAGGCTGCCAATCCTGATGACGGCATTCCTGGAATCTTCACCACTACGATTGAAGAGTAGTGAAGTTCAAGATGAAAGCAACATCGAACAGGTACGACCTTCTGTCAGCAATGCAAATCAGAATGTCAATGGAGACAATCATGCGCACGAATGCATGGTTACCCCTATTTCCGACTTAGTGGAACTTTCCCATGAAGCTGTTGACAGTTTTTTCGAAAGCCTGAATGATATGAGGTTCTCTCCAGAACAGAAATAGAGACTTTTGAGTAAACTCGCACACGGCGTTCCCTGAATTCGGCCTTCAACTTTAAAAATAAAGTCACATGAACAATTACAATCCAGTTCACGGACAGCGATTTTTTCAGCAAGCCCCTAAAATATTTTTCTTCCTATATTTTTTTCCGGGACACTGATCTTCTGCTTAAAGTAAGAAACTATTCCTAGAGAACTAAGATTTCTATTTTTAGATACTTTATATAGACTTTAGCTGCCCGCTGGTAGGTTCACAAATATTTTATTATGTGATGAAATGGTCTCGGACTTCCTTTCTGTATAGCCATATTAAGAGCCATTTCATGTGTATTTCTCATATACCAAAAAGCAATAATGCATAACAATGCGTGTTTACTTTTGCATTTAATTCATAGCTTAAGTGCATACAATATATATGACTGCAATTTTTCAGTATATTTGAAAATTTCGAAATGCATTTATGTATTTTGGGGTGGTAAGGTATACACTATACTCTATAGTATGTTGTACTATGTTATACTATGCATAGATTAGTAGATATGACCATAGTTAGCGTGGAGTGGGTGTCGTGTATTTCTATAGGTTCTGAATCAGTCCCCCTATTCCTGACCCTATTCTGGTTGAACTAACTATCAAGTTAACTAACAGTCAGCCCATGAGGCAAGAAATCCCCCATGATGCAGATACCGTTATCTGACGCAGTCACACTACGGCACAGGAACGTGTTATCTGATTAGGTCATAACGCTTGAGATCTAATTAGACAAGCGACATTCCTCCAGCCCCTGATAAGGCATACGACGTTCTCATAACAAATCAAACCTATGACAACCTGGAAAATCCATGCGGCCATTGTTTTGATTTCACAGAGAACTTTTGCAAAAGAATGTGCTAACGAGCAAGTCGTATGACATCTTTATTGACGTACCTATGTCCATCCTTACGTCAATCTCGGCACCTTTAAGGTATAAATATTGCCGACCTTGCCCTATGCAAACACACGCGTGGTGACAAGACGGAGCAGCCATACTTGCCGAAGCCGAGAGCAGAAGCAGACCCCGCTGGCAGCAGCCCCGCCTTCCTGACGCGCTGAGAGACGCGCTGCTATCTCAAGCCGAGAGACCCAGCACCGGCGCTTCTGGGCAGCCCTCGCAGGCAGCCTGGAATATCGAGAGCAGAGAAAGAGATACCATTCCTCATTCATCCTAAATTCCAGGTACAGAACTGAATAACCCCTCACAGAGAATTCTTTAGTTATTCACTTGGCAAAAACAAACTTAACTTAAACTGTAACTTTCTATTCCCGCCCACGCATTAGACTTAGGTCAGGTACACGGGGTAGGCGTATTTAGAAACACCAGTTGAGTACGTTTAGTCAAATGTATATATGTATGTAAATATATTTTAATCATTTTAAACATCATATGGCTCAGAAACCATATCAATGTTTTTACAGTATTATTTTATACTATTGCTTTTAATGTATGCACTTTACTTAACTATAAGTATTGCAATAATATCGATCCATTTCTCATGTACGAGAAAAGAGACTGATCAATAAATAACACCTTTTTATTGAACACGCCCGTCTCTTCCTTTTCTCTACACTCTGATGAGACTAAGAATGCACGTACTGACTGAGTAAAATAATTGCCTTGTGCTCACACGACTCTCGAGATTGACTCTTGATTAGGGGAGAGCAAAGTTGTCATGTTCTATTGTTGTCAGAAACTAAATCCCTTCTTGTCTAATCAGGGAAGTTAATCCTTCCTTGAACATTCGAGAAAGTTTCTAGCGAACTCTGAGCTTAGCTGGCAAACCCAAAAATTAAGTCTAGCATCGACAGTAGTAGACCTAGTTAACGTCTGGCCTAGGCCTTTACTGCTGTAGGTACTATTCCAATGCGCAGAGCCTATTGGGAAAATAGGAGCTACACTACATCACTAGAGTATTTAATGATGGTTGGTGTGGGGGGAACAGGGAGTCTGGGCTCTGGGCGCGGTCTGGCGCGGACGGGCGCAGACGGGCTTGCCTTAGGCGCGCCTTTGGCGCGCAAACGGCGCTCCCGCTGCGCTCGTCCGCTGCGCTTCCGGTATGGGCACATTTTAGTACAGTGGGGGGGCGTGGCCTGAGTAAGTGGCCGTGGCCTCAGTGCTCGACAAAGGTGTCGTCAATTGTGAGTATTTCCCTACGTCAGCGCTAAGTTCCGCTGCGTGGGAGTGCTCAGGGGGAGTGCAAGGTGCAGTAAAATACACAGAAATACAAGTTTACAAGTTTTAAAAAAACGAACAAGCAGTCTCCCGGCTTCCGCCTCAGGAGTAAACAGTCCAGCAATGCGTTGTAATGGTTTGCGTTGTAATGACCGCGTTGTAATGGTAGTGCGTTGTAAAAGTTTAGTTGTAAAGGTTGTTCACCCTAAATACTTGATCAATAGTGCTTGTTTTGGGTCTAAACCTTGCTTGATACTTTGATAAAATATCCACCTCATCCATCCATTCTAATAATCTAGTTAAAATATGCCTAGCATAGACTTTCTGTAAAATATAAATTAAACTTATTGGGCGGTAGTTAGCTGGATCTTGGGGGTTGTCCTTTTTAAAAATTGTGACAATCTCTGCCCCGTTCCACGTGTCAGGGATTGGTGTCCCAGCCGTAATTGAATTACATAAAAAATGTACGTAGGGAGTCCAAACGTCTAAATCATGTTTTATTAGATCGCCTGGGATCTTATCGGGGCCAGGTGCCTTCCCTGGTTTAATGGCCACTATAGCATTCTTGGTCTCCTCTAAGCTATAGTGCAAGTGAGTGTCCACCATTCCTTCTTCTAATTCATTTCTTGTGGTACATACACCCCACCACTGTCATGGTAGAGATTGGCGAAGTGGTCTACCCATGTTTTCTCATCTAGGAAAAGATCTTTTGTACTTTTCCCAGTCCTATTTCCCTTTGCAATTAGGCTCCAGAAAGCAACCTGGTGTTTGGTTTTTGCAGCGACTATTAAGTCCGACCAAATATCGTTATCCCAGGCTTTTTTTGCTTCTAGTAATATCCTTTTGTATTTTTTCCTACTCTCGCTAATTCCTGTAGGACCCTTGGTTTTAATCGCCTGTATGAGTTCCATCTTTGCTATTCTACATTCTTAACTATACCAAGGATTTACTGTCTCTCTTCGGTTACTACTTCCTCCGTCTTCCTTTTTGTGCAATTTAGTCAGTGACGGGAGGAGAGCTTCTACCAAGTTAAAATGCAGTTGTAGTACAGTTTCTTCCCCTTCTGTTAGTTCTTGGAGAGGGGTGACAATATCAGAAAAGGTATTATATATATTTGTCATTATTGCATCTCTAGCTAAGATATAGGGCCATTTCAGGGCTCGCCTGTTATTACTTATTTCTAGCTCAACTGTTAGCGGGTTATATTCTTCCACCCGCGCTTTGGTAGACTTAAAGGGATGGGATTCTATTGTCAGTTCTAGAGGATAATGATCACTCTCTACTCTATTTACGACCCTTAAATCTATGGTAATATGCCATAGATTCATAGAGATCATAATATAGTCTAGCTAGCTAAATGAGTTCCCTCTGTAGAATGTAAAGCCGCCAGGTCTATCGGACGGTAGGCGGCCATTACACGCCCGTAAGTCTTGTCCTACCGTAAGTTTTAAGATTTGGGCTGCCACGACCGTACATTTAATCTCTTTACTGAAGGCTAAGCTGGGAATTTTATGAGCCGTATCTTGCTCTTCAAAAAGTTCATGAATTCCCGCTATAGGTTCATATTTGCAATTGAACCCCCCCCCGTCCCCCTCCCACAGATTACGCTTGACGCTGGCTCCACCATGTCTAAAAAATAGCCAAGCTGTTCTATGACTAATGATTCCTTATAAGTACTATTTGGTCTGTTGTAAATATTAAGTAGATATATGAGCCTATTGTCTTGCGTTATTACTTTTACTCCCAGTATATCCTGGGATTCAATATATAGGGGAATTATGTCTACTTCTAGAGTGATGCTTATCCAAATGACCAAACCGCCTGATGGCCTGCCTCTGCCACACTGACTAGCATTTATACTATAAGTTTGGTATCCCAGTCTCTGTGAGGGTTCTAGCGACCAAGTCTCCTGCAGGAGTATTACATCACTCTGATCTATATATTCGCTCCATAGCCCGTCTGCTAGATTTTTGGCAAGGCCTGCAATATTCCAGATTATCTTTATTTCTTTGCCAGTGGGTTTTCCCTTGGGCACAACCTCTTCTTCAAGATCTGTGTCTATTATTTCTTTATTTGCAACCTCGGGCTCTATTTGTTGGTTCAGGGCTAATGTCTCGCATATCATGCCTACTTCTAATCCCAGAGTACCATCTATTTTGTTTGTCTCTGTTACCCCCGAGTTGTCCCTGCCATAGTTTTGTTTCCCATTCCATTGAGAGTATTAACATTTGGACCAACTTGTACCCTCGGACTACTCAAGTCAATCCAGGTCGTCCAGCGTATACAACTCCGAGAACCTGTTAAACAAAGATATTTGAGGGGCCAACACACCGCCACTTCCTCCCTTAGTTGATTTGTAAAAGTAGCCCAGTGGAAGCCTGTTTATGTCTGTGGTACAATGGGGAGTTTCTTCCTGGCAATCTAATATTCTTCTCACTAGTTTCGGCCGTCTTAAGTTTATTACCACACAATCACCTCTGATGTGTTTTAGAGCATCCCCCACCCATCCAACTCTGCGAACCATCAGTATATCATCTACATTTATTGGATTAAACCGTTTGAATTTTATAAGCCAATCTGCTGTTTTATTTCGAAGATTGGACCATGTTTCTTTTCGGTCTCTTCTTAGAGTTGGGACTCCAGTTAGTACAATTACATATGGGCAAGATGCAGGGGGGAGTTGTGATACATCCTTGTTAGGTAATAGATCGGTCCCCTTGGGGCTATGTATAGCTGATTTTTCAGTGTTATTGATTGAATTGCCAGGGGCGGCTAGTTTGGCCATACTACTAGTAACACTTCCCCGTGTGGTCTCGCTATCTCTATCTGAGTGTCCATTCTTGTTGTCGGGCTGCCTACGTTCCTCAGTGCTAGCACTGACCAATGGGGTAATGTTAGTATTTCCACCAACTCCTGACTTGTTTTGTATTTTCCTATTATCGGGGGAGGTGCATTTCCCTCTGCAACCATCACCCCTACCATTATTTCCAACTAATTTCCTCATTTGCTCAACCTTAGTCTCCATCTGCCTTAAGCTCAATCTCAAACACTCTACCATTTTTTCCAACCTTTCTTTCATAGCATTTTCCATTAGGGTTTTAATACTGGTCTTGAGGTTCCCTGTCAATTCTTCAAACCAGTTTTCGTGTGGCAGTTGACCAAACTCTGTGTGCTGGCGGATTTCATTTGTGGTATTTCACCCGCCGGCTCACTAGCTATTTTGCTAGTTTCATTTACCTCCACTATTTTCCTGTTTTTAATGTTAAGTGGGGGTGGGTTTTGCTTCTTTGGCAGCCCAGGGTCACGACTCTTGTTTTCCAAGGCTGACCTTGGTTTGCGCAGCCTAGAAACTAGGGCAGGGCTGGTTACACAATTTGTTGATTCCAGCGTATCTGTTGGAATTAAAATGGGAGTAGTAGATAGCCGTGGGGCGTTACTAGTGATAACTATGGGGCTTAATGGAATTATATGTGGTTGTTCTATATGGGATAGTGATTGGTCCATAATCGGATCACTAGGATCACGGGCTCCAAGTCTTCCTATATTTGGTGACATTGGAACGAGATTGCCTGGCCCTGAATCTTCTGTTTCTATACTTGTATATGCTAATACTTGTGGGACTGTTACAGGTGATTTAGCTTTCCCTATTGCTCCTAAAGATGATCTTTTGGCGGAAATCCCAGAGGATAAGCGCTTCTCTGTTAGTATTATCTCGTGCTCAAGGAGCGATTCTGCCCTGATCAGAAAAGCGTTGAGAGTCCCAACCACACTGCCTCCCACCCGTGTACCTTTTTTTGGCCTTGTAGACATATTAGCCACTTGGTATTATTATTATTATTACAGAGTCACTAACCAATATCTTTACGTGAGTATCTGGCAAATGTCACTCAGATGGATATAGAGATGAAAGGGGGCCCGGCCTCTTCTGGCCATAGACGGCCCGCCCTTTGCCCGGGCTTAGCCCGGCGTTGCCCGCGGGCGTCCCGCGACGCGGAGGGGGTTCCGTTCCTTTAGAGCGCCTCCGGGCGCGGAAGTGACCGTGGGTGGGCGGGGCGATGCCGCCAGAAATTCTGGGGGCTGTAGTCCCCCCCCCTCGGCGGCCGTGTAGATGTACAAAGCGGCGGAGGGGGAGACCAGCGCAAACAGCCCACAGTACTGGCGGCGTCTGTCAGCAGCAAGGAATGGCACCACTCTCCTTTCCTCCCAAAGTAAGTAACTGTGGCCCCGAAAAAACAAGCAAGGTTGATTGGAGCTCCCACTCCACCGAGGGAGCTCCATTCCTTTAGAGCACCTCCGGGAGCGGAAGTGACCGTGGGTGGGCGGGGCAATGCTGCCAGGAATTCTGGGGGCTGTAGTCCCCCCCCTCGGCGGCCGCGTAGATGTACAAAGCGGCAGCGGGGGAGACCAGCGCAAACAGCCCACAGTACTGGCGGCGTCTGTCAGCAGCAAGGAATGGCATCACTCTCCTTCCCTCCCAAAGTAAGTAACTGTGGCCCCGACAAACAAGCAAGGTTGATTGGAGCTCCCACTCCACCGAGGGAGCTCCGTTCCTTCAGAGCGCCTCCGGGCACAGAAGTAACCGTGGGTGGGCGGGGCGATGCCGCCAGGAATTCTGGGGGCTGTAGTCCACCCCTCGGCAGCCGCGTAAGATGTACAAAGCGGCGGCGGGGGAGACCAGCGCAAACAGCCCACAGTACTGGCGGCGGCTCTGTCAGCAGCAAGGGATGGCACCACTCTCCTTTCCTCCCAAAGTAAGTAACTGTGGCCCCGACAAACAAGCAAGGTTGATTGGAGCTCCCCATCCATAATCACTTTAGAAGTCTTGGCCACATTGCAGGCAGTACTAAAGTCAGAGCATCAGGCCATTTCAGGCCTGTTCCATCAGTTGCTTTTACTAATAATTTATTTATTTTTAGTTTTAATTTGGAGTTCATTTACTCCTCCTGGCCTCAAGTTGGAGGGTGGTATGGGGTATGCATGTTATACTTTATTCCCCAAAACAACCTCTTCAGCATAAATGTAGTCTCTAAGTGATCTCCTTGTATCGCTATTTATGCCCTGGTGGGTCCTAACCTTGGAGGATGGCTTTACTGAAGTACTGCGCCCCAGTTGCTGCATTATTCTTCCCTGATGGATACACCTCCATTCATTTTGAAAACATATCCACCCACACCAGCAAATATTTAAATCCCATTCACTGGAAAGCAACATGCATCTGCACATTCATCCTCCCTTGTGCAATATCAGAGGGTCCCTGCTCCAGTCTTGTAAGGGAAAGGGACATACTCTGTGGGGACACAGGAATCTCATCCTGGTAGGCCCATACTCTCTTCATTATTCAGCTCACATCTATCATCAATCCTCCCTCTATGTTCATCTGTTGCTGGAGACCATTGTGCTTCCTTTACATCAGCTCACAACAATTTTCTCTGAATGAGCTGTATTTTTGGAATGCTTTGTTCATTAGTCCCATCTGCACTGGCTGTAACATGCTTTCATGTAATGCTGTGTCAGCAATGGCATCACCTTTGGCTAACTTAGATTTAGCTCCTGTGTAAGCTTCACATTTTTATTACTGCTATCGTGGTGTATTGCTGTAAATAAGATCCTTACTAAAGGACCATTTTTAATAAGGCGCCCTGTTTCTCCTATGAATCCGTGATACTTCCATAGCTGCCACAAATAAGAACTGCAAAGCATAATGTGAGTCAGTGTAAATGTTAACAGTTTTACCCTTGACTAGTATTCATGCTGTGTTACAGCATACAGCTCATCTTATTGGGTAAATGTTCCAAGTAGCAGAGCTGCACTTCAGCTATTGCTATAGCATACACTGATCTGTAATCAGTGTCTATCATTCTGCTAGAGGAACCATCCGTGTACCACTCCTATAGTCTGCCTTTTTTAATGGTGTCTAATCTTGGCATGGTGCCGTTTTCTACAATCTCAACACCAACTTACTTAGGGTTCTTATCTGTTTCTAAGAGAATGGACCTCATCAGAATAACCTATTGCAGGTAATACTTTTGTCGAATTAACAGGTGGGAACCTATAATGGTGCCATTATAACCTGTGTGCCTGTCAGCAGAAAATATCATGTTGATCCAGACAACAACAACCATACCAAAAGTGGCACCCAGACAATACAGGTATAGTCCAACACAATGAGAGCTGTCCTCTCCACCATCACAGCTGCTGACCCCTAATCACTGCAGAAAGCAAAGTCACATAGTTGTGTCCCACAGGCCTTTCTTTTTGAGCTGTGTCAAGACACCATTGGCAGCATCACTTCATTTGCAATGTTATTTTGCTCTGAAACAGAGATGGAAAGGCAGTTTGTAGTCCAGCAGTCCCCATGAAGGTGCAGTACACAATGTCTCTTTCATTTTCTTGAAACAGTTTGCAAGTTCATTTTGTAACAGTCATAGCATCTGCATTCATAGACCCATTGGTGGCAGCAGTTCATTATCCCCAGGAAGGACATCATTCCTTTCTGAGGTGGGCAGGAGCTGAATGCCCTGAAACAATTTAATTCTGTCAGGTGATATGCGGCGTGTACCTTGGAATATCACAAAACCCAGGCATGTCACCTCTTTTTGGCAGCACTGGCATTTTGACAATGAGGCTTCTCTTCTCTCCTGGATTATTTCAGCAGAGCTAAAGTGTCTTTTGTCACAGGCTTTCACAGGCCTCAAGTGATGGAGATGTCACAAGGAGGTTATCAGCATAGGTGGTCCAAGTCTCTATTTACTGCCTGCGCATTGACATTAGGACTCACAGTGAACGAAGTGGACTTGGTATCCCAGTATGATGGTATAGAGGTTTTCACCCAGTGGATGGACTTTAATGCTAAAACCCACTGAGGAGAGAAAAATACGCTGCCTCTACAGGTATAAATAATAATATAGCACTGGTGTCAGGCACAACAGGCTCTAAGGGAACCACAAGTTCATAAGGTAATCACTTTATGGGGACGGCATGTTATCACCACCCTCCCTTTTTAAAATTGTATTTATTTTAAATATCACTTTATGGTGAGGGCATTTATCCAAAACCTCTCCGTTCCCTAGATCTATAACCTTCTTGTTAGATATGTGTACATCCATCCATTTCCTTTTCATATGTAACAAACTGCAGTCTAATAGCATCATTCATCATCGCTCAACACATCCGCAAGTGCTCTACAGAGGGTGCATACAACAGAGAATCCTTACTGAAGCTGCAGGCAGCAAGTGCCCTGTTCTAACCTATCGTTAGGTATTTGTGAGTAAATTCCATTTATTTAAAATATATATATATATATATATATATATATATATATATATATATTCACTGAAAAAACCATAGGTTATAGACCATATATAGTTAGGAATTAGCATTTAGAAAACCTTATTTTACTCACACAAAACCATTGAAATTCCATATATAGTTAGTTGCACTAACTATATATCGCGCACCCGCAATCCACTGCTGATGATGTCACATATTACATCATTCATGACATGGTCAGTGACATCACTGATGACATCACTGATGACATCTCAAATGACATCACGGATGACATCACTGATGATATCTCATTTGACATCAATGACCACATCACTGATGATATCATTCATGTGACAATACAATGCATCTCCTCACATGTTAATATAACCTCTGTTACACTCAGTGTTAAATACAGAGTATAATTTTTGAAACCATTGACACACCAATACTAGTTACTACATACGCACTCACTGATTCCTACGTCTACACACACATTCACTCATTCACCCATACAATCATTCATACATACAATCAATCATCTTTACAACACTATCATATGCACTCATACACCTATACAGACACTCACACTCTGCCACTCATCCATGGAGTTACTCACACACCTAGTCAGTCCTGTAAAGAATCAATCACACTTCCATTTTCTAATCTATACAGTTAAACATAGAGCACCTTACGTTTTCAACCATATACTAACACATACTTAGTCTCTTATACAATCATTGATACAAGTACACATTGATCTGCACAGAGTCACACACCTCCCAGCCAGCCACACACACACTCAGTCTCCCATGCAAATACTTGGGCAATCAATCAATAACCCATATAGTTACTCATATAGCTACTGATCAACACATGCTGCAGTTTACAGAACAACAGACATAATGATGCACAAATTAAGACAGTTTAGTCACTAACCCATGCACTCAGTGAGACACATTTAATCACTCACTCATACATTCAGTCATGCACCTACTAAATCCTTCGTCCAGACACTTATACTTCCACTCATTCTTCAATATGTAAGACATATTTTAACTTTACAGAAACACACAGTCACTGGATGTTGTCATCAGTGATGTCATCCGTGATGTAATTTGAGATGTCATCAGTGATGTCATCAGTGATGTCACTGACCATGTCATGAATGATGTAATATGTGACATCATCAGCAGTGGATTGCGGGTGCGCGATATATAGTTAGTGCAACTAACTATATATGGAATTTCAATGGTTTTGTGTGAGTAAAATAAGGTTTTCTAAATGCTAATTCCTAACTATATATGGTCTATAACCTATGGTTTTTTCAGTGAATTTTCAAGGTTTTGTAAATGCTAATTCCTAACTATATATGGTCTATAACCTATGGTTTTTTCTGTGAATTTCATTGGTTTTTTAACAGCTAATATCTGTAGCTGTAAAATGTATTCTTCTTTAAATCCAAAAATATATTTTATATGTTTATGAATAATTTTTTTTTTAAATATTTTTTTTTCTTCGTTCCCGCTTCGCGAATCGGGAAGCTTCCCGTTAGCTGACCTTGATGCCGCGAAATAGACCGCGAGCCGGTAAACGTTTCTTTACCGCAAGTGCCGCCTTAGAAAACAACATCGTGACGCCTCCCGTCCGCATGACGTTTCACGTTGTCGCGTGATACGTCATATGACGTGCTACGTTAGCGAACTGGTACGCGAAGCGAGTCGCAAAGCGCAGGTTTCTGGAAGCAAACCGGGAGGCCCTGCAAAGCGCTTAACGTAAACACAGCAAGTCATGTGACTTGGTAATAACACTTTTCATTGGTTCATTTCACTTTTGGTTTCCTAATGATGTAAGACTAGGTCATATAATCTAAAATGAACACTTTTGATTGGTTGAGAACTCTTGTTTTTCCCAAATGATGAAAATCCCTCCTTCTTTCCTCACTCTGACTTTCATCATTGTGAGAGAAAGACCCTTTGTGATCACTGAGCAATGGCTTCTTTAGTAGCTTCAGCTGGTGCTTCCCCACCACCTCCAAGGAAGAGTGGACCACCTGCTCAAGTTGTAATTCAACAAGAAGAAGAAGAAGAGGAACAGGAGGACGAGCACGAAGAGAGGCAGTTTTTGCCTGAGCAGCCCAGGACGTCTCACCGGAAAGAAAACTTCATTTGGCAATTTTTTAAAATTCCCAAAGGTCAGAAAAAAGTAAATGCAAGATACGTAACTTGCCTTATATGTCAAGATAGACTGTCCAGAGGGACCGACAAAAAATACAGTTTCGGAAACTACACAATGCATCGCCATATGACTAGGTGGCATCCTAACAACTACAGTGCTGCACAGTTTCGGAACGACCTAGATAATCTCCCTATTATGGCCAGAAGATCTGTTGTACCGGAAGTAACGGGACCAGAGGGCAGTGAGATGGTGCCAAATATACAAATGAGATTTGGTGATGTAAATCACATCTGCGCATTTTGCGATGGATTCATTTCCTACGGAGAAAAAAGCATCACTCTGATCAACAGAGCTATTGACTATCATATGCAAGTTTGTCCGAAACGCCCAAAATAATAAATACTTCTTTTTTTTGTTTTGTTGCTCCTGTTGAGCCCTTTACAATGAATCGTTTTCATTGCCCCCTCCAAGAAAAACCCCAAAAAATATAAAACTGTTCCGAAAAATTCAAAAACAGTAAAAAAATGTTCAGAAAAATAAAAAAAAAAGTTCTTTTCAGAACTACCTCCCCGTTATTAAAAAATTGGTACAATATTTGGAACTGTGCCAACCTCTATTTCTCTTAGTTCGCTTCCTAGTTCGCTCGCCGGTACGCGAACCGGAAGCGAACCAAAAACAGTAAGTATAAGGGAAGGAAACAGACACTTATGTTAAAAGAAACACAGCTATAAGGGAGTAAACTAGAGATACCATTACCCGTAATCCACTGCTGATGATGTCACATATTACATCATTCATGACATGCTCAGTGACATCATCAGCAGAGGATTGCGGGTTTTTTGGCAACATGCCTTATCCACGGTTTAATAACGCTGCCTTTTGCTTTATATAAGTTTTCAAATTGTATGAAATATATACCAATAGGTCGTTATGAACCTTTAGGTAGTGCTTTTCTTCATGAGGTCTGGTCGCTTCCATACACATACAGATGTTTCAAAGATGATCAAGAAGTTTATCTGAATGGAGAGGAATGCACTGAGACGCCAGATCATTCACTAATGTGTAGGCACATACAGTTACACGGTTCATGCAACAAACACCGACCAAATATGGCTTGCGTGTTGCAAGGCACGCCAGTTCCTGCTATCATCCCCACGTTCAAGTTGTTGGAAAATGGTAGTTATTTGATGCTCAATAATGAAGATTGTTCTGAGTTAATTAAAAGTATTCCTTTTATCGTAACAGTAAGTGAACGGGTTATTTGCTGCAGAAATGTTCTATTTCCTCCCACACATGAACATAGGGAGTTTTCAATCTGGCCACAAATACCAACCTTGGGACACGTTTCAACGGCATGGCAAGAATAAGAGCTCTTTTGTCTCAGAGAGAGGTGGCCTTGAGTTCGGCCCGTGAAACTTTCGTACTTCACATAGCGAACACCCATACAGAGGTGCACACCCTTTTCAATTAAGATTTGCCTTTCAATTTCAGCAACATGTTTCCGACTATCTTTAACGCATCCTCCACAAAGTCCCTGGCACACTTTTTTAAAGTTGTTACCAGTGGTCTCGTGACTTCATTTGAGAAAATCTTTGGAGTCATCCCTGCTTCCTTTCATTGTATTTTCTGCACTCTGGTTCGTAGATTGGCATTTTTACTTGCATTACCAGCGGACGCTCTTGTGCTTTTTTACATTTTTAAATATGGATGTCCCTCCTATGCAACCTCCGACCCTGCAGCTGCTGACACTGTTCCGCAATCGCATGCTAGAATATTATGGCACAATGCCGTTGGCGATATTAAGCACGGCATATGGATTATCTTTTCGGTTCTCCTACTTCACCTGTGTCCAGCCTGTATTTCACTGCCTGACCTGTGATTTCGATTGGGCCATTGATTTGTGTCTCTGCGGACCGGTTTCTCCTGACGTCGACTTTAATCAGCTGATGACTCCTATCATTACTCACGAGTTGGTTTGTCCTGGCGAAAGGATTATGGCTGTGGCATTGATGCATGGACTACTTGGTCCCTGGAATTTACTGGCGGCAGCACAGTCTTTCTTGGAACAGAGCTTTCTTGAAAACCCACCGAGCTGTCCTCTGATGGTGATAGAGGATCCGGTGCTGGGAGAGCACGTATGTTCTTTTCCGCTTTTAAATTGGATGGCTGAACTGTTTTCGGATGAAGACGGTGACTTCCTATTGGAGGCTGTTGCAGCTTATTTTGCATACACAGTTATGTCATAGACCTTTTTCATGTTTGATATGCTGAGTACTAGCATTTCATTGACAATTCATTGACTTATTTGTCAAGTTTTTATTATTTACCTTGCCTATTGGCTTAAGACTCGATAAAGTACTTGGCTGTTTTATTTTTCTTTAGCATTAAATTTTCCTAGTTTTTAATGCTTTACCTTGCGGACCGTCCACATATAAACTTGCAATCTGCTCTCATGAGATGGCACTTCTATTATCTTATTCAGTTCGTTTCCGGATCATGAGGAGGTGTCATCTAGGTCCTGGATATCTTTACACCGTGTTAAGTTAGCATGGGCTCATTACCGGTTTAAACGCCATTTTTCCTTTTTTGCAACTTCTGCACACGACACTTAGTTGTTGCTTTAGCTTTCCACCTAGTAGTTCATCGTGGTTTACATGAGAATAATATGTTATTGGTCTACTATCTGCTTTACTTGTTAAACTATATCTGTACAGCGAGTGCTAAAGTTTCAAGAACAACACGATACAGAATTGTTATGAGGTCTGATCTCCACGACTTCATACTCATAACATAAGTGCAACTTCTGCCAATTCTGGGCATGAGGCGGGTTTTATATTGCTTTGCCGAACACACATACACAACAGTTGATGCGGTTCACATGAAGAGAGAGCTGGTGTATGCTGATGTGATTCCTTCAAATCTAAGACACTAAAGTATGGGCACGCCCTAAACCAACACAAAGAGACCTTCTTAGCAAATAATATAATATGTGTATTAGGGAGGGTGAGATATAAGCAGCCGCGGGCCGTGGAGGGAGTTACGATGGGGCAGGGAGGCGGGGAGGGGGAGAAGCAGGGTGGAGCCCTCTCTACCTTGCCCCTCCCCCTCCCCGCCTCCCTGCCCCACCGTAACTCCCTCCACGGCCCGCGGCTGCTTATAAGTGTTGCTAACTCTTATTCATTTACAGCATGTTAACATACTGTCACCATTCGCTTTTTATGTACTAGTAACTATGCTGGTAATTTTGCTACTGATAATATGTGTACTTGTATTCTCCACCCTGCTTCTCCCCCTCCCCGCCTCCCTGCCTCACCGTAACTCCCTCCACGGCCCGCGGCTGCTTATAAGTGTTGCTAACTCTTATTCATTTACAGCATGTTAACATACTATCACCATTCACTTTTTATGTACTAGTAACTATGCTGGTAATTTTGCTACTGATAATATGTGTACTTTTATTATCTAAGGTACTACGCCTGAGAAGACGGCATTAGTAAATAAACATTTCAAATACACATCTGTTCTTCTTAACTCCATGTTCTGGTTTCTAAGAAATCTATAACGACCGACTGTTCATGAGTTCCACGTATCCTGAGGTACTATAAGTTCATATTCTGGATTGTCTAAACATTGAGAGTTTGTTATATCCAATGTGACACTGTACCTAGCTTGCTAAGGAGTTTTTGATTACTAACGTGAGTTTTGGGACACCCTAATTCGCCGAGGTTCCAATCCTCTGTCCACAGTTCTGTGTGAGAACAGAAACCCTGCGACAGGGGCACCCCCGACCCTTGCTGGAGCTTCATCACACTTGCGATACAACTCCAGCAATGCATTCGCCGAGGTTCCAATCCTCTGTCCACAGTTCTGTGTGAGAACAGAAACCCTGCGACAGGGGCACCCCCGACCCTTGCTGGAGCTTCATCACACTTGCGATACAACTCCAGCAATGCGCCACCTTTACGGCACAGATACATCACGCATCTGTGCTGTTTTTGCCCCATGATGCGCCGCATTGTAAATGCAGCACACCATAGGTGACGGAACAGCGGCACAGAATGACTAACACATCCCTGGTGATGCGCCAGTCATCATAAATGTATCCCTATGCTTCTTATCTTGTTAGAGATGAACCGCCATATGTATCATCAAAGTTATTTGCATTTCCTAAATAGCGAACTTTAAGGAATAAATAGCGATTCTTTACCATTCCTAGTTTGCGATGAGCTATTTGCTAATTAGCCGAATGTAGCCCAATGAAGCCCAATGTAGCCCAATGTAGCCCAAAGATGGCCGCCAGACACACAAAAAAACAAATGTAGCCCAAATATCAGCCAGATGTAGCCCAACTATAGCCCAGTGACAGAATGACCAATCAGCTTCGCAAACCTCCGTTACGCGAAGCGGAGCGCTGTTACAGATATATATCTTTTTTTGAACGTTAATTTCTCAAAATCCACTGGAGCACATATATTGAGACCTAGCAAAGGCACATCGGGCTACCAGTCCCTAATATTTTGCCAAGTTTCGTGCAAATCCATTCAGCCGTTCAATTATTATTATTATTATTTTTTTTTGCCCCGCGGGGCCCTTTTAAAACCTCCACATCAAACCTAGGGGGTCAGCGAGGATCTACTATGCCCCCTTATAGTTATTTCCCCCTTTGTTTTGACCTCCTCTTGTCTCTCGATCCTACCGAGAGACAAGATGGCGGCCGCTACGGACTGTTTGGAATGTTGACAGACGCCGGAGAACCAATCAGCTTCGCTTCACAAAGCTCCGTTGCGCGAAAAGTCCGCGAACCAGTGCGCTGCCCGGTCCGCTGTTACAGATATATATCTTTTTTTAAACGTTAATTTCTCAAAATCCACTGGAGCACATATATTGAGACCTACAAAAGGCACATCGGGCTACCAGTCCCTACAATTTTGCCAAGTTTCGTGCAAATCCATTCAGCCGTTCGGGCTAAAAGTGAGGCCAACCGCCCTATGGAAAACTCAATGTTAAAAACACGTTTTGGGACCCCCCTTTTTTCTCGGCCCCCACTGGACGAACCCCCCCCAAATTTTCAAGGGCTGCTCAGAAACAAAATGTGCCATTTTCCTGAAAATTTCAGCCAATTCCGTCCACAAACGCCAAAGTTATTAGACATAGAATTTTCAAAAAACCCATAGAGAAAAAATCCTAACTATATATACCTACTGGCGACCGCCAGTAGGTAATATATATATATATATATATACTGTTGCAAAATTATATTAAAGTTGTGAAATGTATCCCTTTATCTCCCACGTTAGTGGAAACATATTCCACTTTAGTGGAACATGAGATTCTCTTTGGGCATGTCTGATATCTTCATCCTGAAACACTGTGCAACAATAAAACTGATACCATACTCTTATTTACTCTCTGGTATCTACGCTGCACCCCTTGATAATGTTATGCAGTGGAATAAGCCCACCCTGCATATCTCCTCCAAAGGTATTATTTCTCAAGAAAACAGTGATATCCTAAACAGATCTGTGGTGTCCAATCTAGTTCCAGGAAGGCTTAATCAAGGCCATAATATCCTTGAAACAACTATGTAAAATCTTTCATTCATTAATCATTAAATGTAATTAAATTACTAATGCCAATATCCTGTATGTTATTGACATGAATTGAGCATTCATTTGACCCTAATTTTCCTAGGCACATGATAGCCTCAGACATCATCAGAGCCATGTTTATTTTAACATTCTCATAAATGAGCAATTATTTTTTTTAAATGCTATGATCTTATTTGTAAATTACCTGTAGTGTTTAATCCTATAATGTTAGAATCTGGAAATGTAATTAACACAAAGGAATTTAAGTTGTTTAAACTACTCTTCAACATTACAAGCAGGTATTATATCTATGTTTTTCCTATTTAGAACAAGTTGCACTGGAGTTTGCATTTGCTTAAAACTTGTTATTTGCTGTAGGCCAAAATAGAAGCAAATCTGCTGAAAAGGAATATGTTCCCGGTTCAATCAAACACAGCCCTGTACACACACACACAGAGTGGCTAACCTCAGATAAAAATGCTCAAAACTCCCTGCGTGGACATTTTTACATACAGTAAGGCTGGTCGCTTCTAAATAAAGAACTTTGGCCTTTTGACCCTTAAAACCGGTTCTCTCTTGTCCGAATGACGTTACCCCATGTGGTCATCAAAGTTCAAGTAACTCTCGTGGAGCATGGCTGAAAAATATTGCTGCTCCGTGCCTGTGCGCTGATATATTTTTTTTAAGGTAGGATGTAATTTATACTCTTTATTTTTGTTTAATTCTTGTGTATTATGCTTTTCTAGTAATCCAAAAAAGTTGCTCAAAATATTTCAGTTTTCAGAATGCCATCATTTTCTCCCAGTATTCTTGAGCATAAAAGCAAAAGATTGCATAAAGGCTTGCAATGTAATATTTTTTTATATTTATTGCCTTTTTCTAGGTAAAGACAGTTTTAACATTTATCATGTAACAATTAGTATTAAAGACCCACTGAGCTAACCAGGTCTGTCTCTACCAAACCACTCGCCCGCACTCCTACGAATCTTATTCCAGCCTGACCCTGTGACCATCTCTGCCCTCTTTGACACATCCTGGGTCAACAGCTGCTGCCAAAAGCCTCTGATTCTACTGACGGTGGTTCCAGTGAGGCTATGTATAATGCTCCTAGTAACATGATGATGTATGCTAGTATTTCCCAAAATATTCATAATGGAAAATCAGTTTAACCAGTTTAAATACATTTATAGAAAACAAAAATAAACAAGCATTGACAAAGCCAGTAGGTTTGAAATTGGAGGTCAGTCTTTTGGTTTTTTTTCAATGCATGACTTTTTTTTAGGCATGGTGTTTGTAAAACCATATCAGTGTTGGAGCTGCTGGGCCCTCACCATTCTAACAAGCATTGGCAAAAGCAAATATCGGTTTTGGTCTCAAAAAGTACACATTGCCACAGGAGTTCTGGGCACTGTACAAAACTACTTTGTGTGTCAATATGCTCCTTGTGAAAGAGCAGAATACAGTCAGTCACAGTGATGCCAGCTGAGAGAGAGTGACATAATTTTAATATACACAAAAGGTCATGGCTAACCCCAGGCCTAATTAGAAGCTCACTTATTAAAGAAAGTCTCAAAAGTTCATGCATGGTATATATCCTTGCATATATACTGTTTCCTTGAGTTCACAAGAATTTACAGTAATAGGCCAAGAAATAGTACTCCTAGAAAATATTTGTGAATTGCCTTTTTCCATGAGCAAATTTGCATGTGTAGATTTGCTCATGTGAAAATCTGAATGTTTCCAAGTTCACTTTTACTCCAACCACTTTTTTTCTAACCCTGGAAGAAGTTTTACGTCTGCCACTGTCAAGTGTACATTTCCAACCTTTCTCATTATGAGAATATTTGAGAAGAATTGGTGAAAACCCTTAAATAGGTTTGCACAGACTCAAAAGGGCATTCCAACCCTGAAACTATTGCTTACCACTAACTTCAGCCCCAGTATGTAGACCTGCAGAAACGCGGCAACATAAGGGAATTGCTAGTATTCAAACCCTACTATGGTATGAGCCCTGGCATAATCAGAGATGCTATAACAAAACTTGTAATGAATGAGATTGCTGCCATAATTTGTTGCAGCATTGCATGGCACAAAAGGGACAAGTGGAATACAGGACAATGTATGCAAAACCAGTCTCCTTTTATATGCTGTGCTTTGTAACTGCTTCACTGTCCATAGTAAAGTATATCCACTTAACATATTTTCTATACTTCATATTCTTACCTTAATTTGAATTTTTCTCTCCTGACGTTTTCTTTAAACAGCTTTCTAGTGAGCTTACCATGATTTTCATCTGAGATCCTGTCTTGTGATATTTGCTTTGTACTCACAATGTGCGCTTACACCCTGAAAGATAAATTCAGAAGGTCTTCTGCAAGGGAAAAGTTGTTAGGCCAATTTCCTTCTCTTATGCACTTCATTTTTTATATAAATAAAGGAAATAGAGGTTCAGTACTGAAGATCAATACCCTATTCATATGCAGTCATTCATCCATGACATAACTACGCATATTTCAAAATTATTTCCCTGTGTTCCGGTGCAACCAGCAAATCAGAAGCTCCACTCACTATATTCTGGGAGGGTTTCTTTTTGTGGGTAAAATCAATACCCCCTACTAGGAGAGGGTCTCCTGAAAATGGATTTTTATAAAACCCCCAAAGGGTCTAGCCATTTGTCAATGTTATTGACATAAAGTAACTTAGTTATTTATCAGTCACCTGCTTCACTACTTCTTAAATGAATAGGTACACATACGCTATTCTCTAACCCAGGCACTCCTGCAGTGTATGCCACATATCAATTAGTGTATTGATACAGAGCATATTTTTTAAAACATTCTCTACAGTCCCCTGTCTATTTTAAATGCCAGTCAATGCCCCTTTTATGAATACTATGTGTTAAATACACATTTGAAAGACTGAAAAGTCACTTGCAGCAAGGCAACTTAGTTATTTAGCTTACATCTCACTTACCAACTGATGACATCACAGTCCTCCAATATGTCCCACTTTCTGACACCATTTTAAATGAAACTCACCAGACATAGCAGGTTTGCTCAGAAACAGAGTGAAATGTTTTTAATGGTACCAAAAGCATGCATCATTGCTAATTAGCAAGGAAGAAGTCAGATCTGCCACCTTAGGGGCTCTCAGATTGCTTCTTCCCAGAGTGGCAGATGTCCAGGTGCTATATACCTAAAGTAATGCCATGTCAGCGGAACTAGAATAAGGCACCAAGCCAAATATGGCTGACATGGATGTGCAATGTCTGCACCATGCAAAACAGCCAGATATGGGCAGACCAGAAAGGCAGGCTCTGCACTGTGTAACACTTGCACAACCAGAATAAGAAATATCATATAGTCAAGACAAGCAAGGTGACCTGTAAGGGGGTACAGAATAGTTTGTTGAAGCTTGTGCAGTCAAGGTCAGATAGGAAGGCCTTTTGAGCTCCACGCCTCATGTTAATGTGATCTTATCTAAACATGATATCTTTTGAAGTGCATGCACATGAATTTATATGGATATTCATATATATTTTGTAACAGCCTAGGGGATTTGTTTGCTCAGAATACAACCAGTATTTATGGAAACAAGACAGACGGGGGCTGTTGTTTACAGCAACGCGAGCCGTTGCACCGCCCCAAGTCAATTATGTGGTGTGGAAATAAGAGACCCAAGCAGCAAACCTTCATGGGGCCTGATCTGAAATGGAGGACATGTGACCCCCCTGGGGGTTTGTTGTTCATAAAAAGACAAAGAAATAAGGAAACAAGGCGGCCAGGGACCACTGTTTACAGTGACGTGACCCGATGTGCGGCCTCAACCACTCACAAACTTTTCAAATAAGATAACCAAAAAACAATCCCTCAAGGACAATTGTTTACGAGGCTGGGGGCAGCTCAGCACAAGCGGCGTCACTTTGACCCCAAAAGAACCCCCCTCCATCTGCAATCTCCTTTTCACACACCAACCAGAAAGGAGCGTCAAAACCTTGGGGCCAGCCTCAGGGCGACGCAACCCAGTCAACTACACATACAAGGACCATGGACAATCAAGAAGCTAGGGAAGAGCTAAGTGAAGTAGAGGAGATGCTGTGACTGGCGAGAGCTGCAATCGTGAAACATGGAAGGGACTGGCTGCTCTGACAGCTGGAGGAGGATCTAGGCAAAGGATCCAGCAGCCAATAGGACTGTGGTTCTTCAGGTGGTGGCAGAGACTCAGAGGATGTGAGCATCAAACACGAGCTGGTTCAAAGTCCCAAGAAACACCAGAGAAACACAAAGAGGTTGGTGAAGAAAGTGGTCGATAAGAAAGGGCTAGAATCCAAGGACCTGCCACCTGCAGCCATCCCGGCAATGGTGGGATCCAGCAAGGTCAGCAGAACATGGTGAGTATATAAGTCCGATTGTGCAAAAATGTTTAAAATCATTTGCACCATTGTTGTACAATGGCTCAAGTGCAGCACAAAGGCAGAGCAGCATGGGGGAGCAAGCAGCATGCACAAAAGATCGCGTTAACACAATAGGGTATTGTTTTACGGCTCCCATGAAATTGAAAAGAGCCGAAGCACCCCATCCTTTGGCCAACAAGTGGGACACAGGCCTTCCCATTCGTGGTGGACACCAGAGCATAAGATCTTCTCACAGGGCAGACACAGGAGGTGGGAGAGGCGCATCTCGGCCTGGAGCCTGACAATTTCACGGGGCTCTCGTCCCCCATGAAGGCATGGGGCAGCACAGCAGGAAGCAGGTTACAGAGGGTGGGTTAGGAACCCAGCATTGATGGTGCAGGCACCAGAGGTGTACATACAAGGTCCACACCAAGACAGCCCTCAATGGTCACAAGGGCAATAGGTTTGGCAAGTCTCATGCTACTACCAGTAAAAGTAAGGATCTGGAGAAAGGAATTTATAGATATGTTCATGCTATTAGTGATCCAACCAGAGGGTTTAGAACTGAAAGTGTGCGATAAGAAGGAAGAAGACAGTAGAGAGAGGAAGAAAGTGAGAAAGGAAAGAAACTTCGATAATTGGATTGATACACTCAGGAATATAGCATGCATCATGTTGAAAAAATACCCCCATTGCACACAGGATCTATTGCTATTGAAATTTCCAGTTGAGGCATGACTGGTGTACGACAAGGGTTTTGGATCAAAGATGAAAACACATACTGACATGGAGTGGGATGAGAAGGATGTATTTAGGTTGATCCATAAGATGATGGTGTCAAAGGGAACCAAGGGATATTCAGGAAAAGGGGAACAGCCCTCCTGGAGCAGCCCCTTTAGGGGGAGGCAAGATAATCAGAGATCATATTACAAAGAAAAGCTATACCCGAACTGTAAGGTAGCAGCAGACAAGGGGAGCACAGCAATATGCTGAAGTAGGATTCAGATGAGTGCACATGGGGTGCATCATGTAAATTCAGGCATGCATGCACCAGACCCGGCTGACCGCTGGTTTACGGGAGAAACACCACCATGTTAGGTTGGGGGCAGGGGTAGACAACAACATGGCTGTGTGTCACTCATTCCTGGAAGATTACAACTGGCTACTAATAGGCAGAGAGGGATGGGTGATGCCTAGACAGATAGCCTCCTTTACAGATGCAACAGGAAGCCAAGATTTTGGAACAATATTAGGATGGGTATCTGGGGCGATCTAGTAGCATGTAGGAGCACTCATCATCATTTATTAGTTTCATATCGTGCCAACATTTCAAACTCGTATTGATCTGTTTCGATATCTCAAGAACAGGATTATTTCCAAGTTTAAGATAACAGGAGGAATTACCTAGTTGAGTGTATATCTCTTTATCATAGCCTTTTTTGCCCATCACCGCCATATTCCCTCCCTGGTCAGCCTCTCGTATAATCATATCCTGGTCTTGGAGTAATTGTCTCATAGTTCAATTCAATTCAAGCGTTCGGTCTTTTGAAAAACCATTACACCAAAGCAACGTGTTTTACGGCATAGAAACATCCTAATAAAAATCATTTAAAACAATGAATCCTTGTTCTACATTAGATGGACATTAAATAAAATGTCAGTTAAAAAAGAAATAAAATCTCAATAAAAGCAGTGTATAAAACTGTAATTCTATAACAGCTCGTTATCTTTACAAGTTTTTGTTGTTTTCCGGTATTTTTGAAAATCTATTTAGAATTCAACAGGTTTTTGACCTAGTTTCTTTAAATACAAATGTAAAAATGTACCCTCCTACAAACTAGGGGGACTGAGGTCCCACCTAGCCAGGTGACTGCTACTCTGCTTGTTCGAATGTTCATGTTGTTACATATTTCTTTGAATAATAACTTTCTTTCTTTTAATAACTTTGGGCATGTGCACAAAATATGTTGGAGAGATACATATTTATAATCACACAGTCTGCAGTCTCGGTTATGCCATTGATCTTTCCAGGAAGGGAAGAGATCCTTTGTTTCCCACACCCAAAACGTAATCTCATAAATTAATGTTTTAAAGCAGCTGAAAAATAAGCTATTAAATATGCCTGAGTCTTCCTTGTACCATATGAGCTGATCACCATCCAGGAGTGACTTCTTTGTAGTAAAATGTTCTCATCTGTTGAATGCGACAGAAGTTTTATTGTTGAGTTGATTGCTTCATTAAAGGCCTATTTTCCGATGCTGGAGTTCCAAATATCTTGAATGCGCAGGTCCCCTATCACCTGGTTTAGATAAAAAAACAGGATCCTTGAATTTTCTTTTCTTTTTGGCCTTTCTATTTCTTTCCAGCACAGATTTTTGATGGAACCAGTTTCAGATGCACGCAGCCTCCCACATAATTTAATGAATGCGCCTTTACTCCAGAATATTTGGTTGGACAAACCAATCTCAATTTGGACTCGAGCCGGTGATGCACATTGCTGAATGTGGAAGACATTTTTGCAAACTTTTGTTTGTATTTTGTTCAAAGCTGGGATTTCTCGACCCCTCATTACTTCTGTTCTATAGGTCACAGATGGTATTAGCTGTGTGAGCATAATGGACTGTAGGTTACCGTGGGATGGACAGCTTAATTTCTTTTATAGTAGTTTGAAGCCATATATAAGATTTTGGGCATTGGCCCGCATTGCGGTGACCTGTGATTTATAACTCAGCTTTTGTTCAAATTTCAATACAAGATTTTTTTATGAAGCAACTGCCTCTACTTTTTTTTCCATCCAGATGCCTTATGAATTTCTTGTATTTGGCATCCACTAACCGTACTACCTTTGTTTTTGATAAATTTAATTCTAGCCCTTGCACCTCCATGTACTTCGCTAATGCTAGTGGAGAAGCGTGGCTCAGTGGTTAGAGGCGGCAGACCCAGAAGCTGAGATCGGCCGTGGACCAGGGTTCGATTCCCCGCCTCGGCGGGTCTCGGGCTTAAAAATTCCACGGACTCGATAATTCTCGCTCCAGTGCCTACTCAACTCACGGGGTCACACTCTGCGACTCTGGGCAATAGCTTGCTTAATCTCCACTACGGCCCCTCGCGGCGGGATTCCTGGCTTTCACCTTGTGGATACCCTGCCAGGGTATCTCAGAGGGGAATACCAGGACGGGTTCCCTAAGCAAGCGCTTAGATACCAGGTCGGTGATTTGCGCTATATAAATACATGTACATTTACATTTACAATGCACTCATTCCACGTAGTAACCCGATTGGAGTTTGGCTTAATAGCACAATAACATCAGCATACTGAGGCACCCCATTTCCTCATTGGCTAACGATGGTGGATGGCTGTTAGCTTCCTGGAGAGCATCTTCGAGGTCAGATAAATACAAGTTGAAAAGATTGGAGGCTAGCACACACCCCTGCTTTAATCTGTTATGGGCATCTATTTTCTTTGTTACACTTGTGCCGTCCCCTATTCTCACCCGCGTCCAGGTACCTATGTATAGTTCTTTGATGGCATTCAATAACTTTATTGGGACACCCCAATCGGTCAATTTTTCCCATAGGCGTCTTCAGGGCACATTGTTTAAAGTGTGAGGTCCACGAAGCAGGCAAACAGTCGGTTGTTATTATATTTGGATTTTTCGGCTAATAGCATTAAAGCGTTAGATTTGTTAGGATGCCTGCACTGATCCTGAAACCTGTTTTGGTCCTAGAATGCGATTGTTGTCGCCTGACCATGTTTTCAGATGGGCCAGCAGGCAGGCCTCATGTAGCTTGGCTTCCACATTTATTAGTGCAATGAGTCAGTAATTAGTTGGATTTCCGCTTTTAAAGATTGGATGGAAAATACTGCCCCTTCATGATTCAGGAATTCTATTTGTCGAAAACAGCTCGTTAAACAATGGTGTGAAGTAGTGCGCCCAATACGTTGCTTCTCCTTTAAAGAGTGCATTTGGATTTCCGTGTGGGCCTGCTGCACACTCTGTTTTCAATTTCTTTAAGATTTTTGTTAGTTGATCTGTTTCCGTAACCTCAGAGATGTTTTTATTCTGGAGGGCAATGTGCTTGTTGTTCACGTTGATAACCCCTAGGGATGTCTGTATTACAGGTAAAGTGCTCCACGAACTGTCGGTTATTGCATCTTGACTAACTGATCCTAATTTGAGCTCTGGTTCTTTATACACTGCTCATACATGGACCTCCCATGTATCTTCATTGATCCCTGCATTTTGCGGTCTGGTTTTCCCAAATGTCAGGGAGTTTATCTGATGCCAGGATTTATTTCCATAGCTTCACAGCAGCGTTTCTTATATTGAGTTCTTAATTTTTTAAGCTTGCTTCTGTCTGGTCTACGACCTTGTTTTAACTAATTTCGCGCAATATTAAACGTTTTTCCTTGCATAATTCAGTGCTGTACCATGGATGATGACGGTTTGTCCGGTTATATTTCATATGGTGATTTTGCGGCGTGTGCTTTTTTTAAGGAGGGAATTTTTCCAATAAGGCGCTTGTTAACATTTCACAGGCCTTTAGTCTCTACCCCTTAGCTAATTGTAAACCTTCTTGGCTTGCTGTTTCCTTTATTGTTTCTTCTTTCATTCCTGCTTAGAGGTATACTTTGGCCATTACCTTCTCAATCCCAGTTCCTCTCCATCTCAGGTTTTTTAAATTGCATACGAGGGGTGCGGGGATTAGTTCTTTAGCCGCTGTCAACCGGGCAACCCTTTGTCGTCGGACAGAAGCTCATCTTTTTTTGAAGCAAAGATGAGATATCCTTCATTAAGTTTTAACTAGAGTTTTTCACATCTGGGAACGGGACCCTGTTGTTTACTTGGTCCTGTTCCACGATCTTGTCTGCATGCCTCTTTTACATTCAACTGCCCCATTTCCCCAGGCTCCCCTTTGTGCTGTTCTACGTCAGTCCCACAGGACCTGGGGTTCGCATCTCGGTTGCAGATTAAAATTCTTAAACCCTCTAATAAAAATTAATTCTCTTTACCCTGATTAGAGGTTCCCTCTCCAGCATCCTCTCGCTCACTGCTCAAACTTTTACTGGATGAGGAGGCCCTCTTCCAACTTATGGAAGGCGATTTTCTCCTCACTGCCACTATGCCACTCGTGATCAGATGAACAAAACGTTTAGCAACTGTAAAGACCGAACCATTCATGTCGTCCACCTCATCTCTCTTAAGTTTCCTTGCCTTCCGCTGTTTTAATGTCTTTTTTGTGTTTCTTAAGTATATCTTCCATGATCTCATAATTCTGTTTTTTTACCTATGGTAGGTTATCCCCAAAATCTCTTTCTCTAATTCATTAATTTCTTGTAGTAACTTGGATACTTTCCTCTCCACACTTTCACTTGATTAGAATATTCATCAAATTCACTGAATTGTTACTAAGCTCCTTTTCCCTTTGTGACAATAGATCTTCATCCAGATTATCATAAGTAGGGAAGATCTGGGAACGAAGGCCCACAGGAATTCTATTTAGTCGTAGGTATAACTTAAGGGTTGCACTATCCAACCACCAGGACATCACAGTTTAGTTGAGTTTTTCAAGCCTAATGAATTTCATCTTCAGTCTCTCTTTCATCCTGGGATTACCATGAATAATTGCCTTACTAATAGTCACACTTGCACTAAGGTTTCTGAAAATATCTTCTGGGATCTTGTCTTGGTTCTGATTGGAACTCATATTGTGTTAAGATCTAAGGCTCCCTCTTGAATGTGGGGTGCCTCAGGGGTCTGCCCTCAGTCCCACATTGTTGAATGTGTACGTCCGCCCCCTGGACCAAACTAAATTCCAAGAAGATATCCTGGCTATATCAAGGTGGTTATCTAACAACTGTCTCCAGTTAAACTCCTCCAAAACAGAGGTACTTCTAATTGGCAACGGCACGCAAACATGGGACGAGCACTGGTGGCCTGCTGCGCTGGGACCAGCTCCCATACCAAAGGAGTCAGTAAAAAATTTGGGGGTGATGCTTGATAACTTACTCAACCTGGAGTCCCATGCAAAAAAAGTGGCAGGTACTTGCTACGGGCGTCTTCGCTCTCTCAAACCCATTTTGGGTTTCTTCGAGCCCCCTACCCGCCAGATTATAGTCCAGGCATCAGTTTTATCTCACCTGGATTACTGTAATGCCCTCATGCTAGGCTCCAATATGACTGTGATAAATAGGATGCAAAAAGCACAGAACGCTGCTGCTCGCGTTCTGTTTGCCCAACCCAAAACTTGTCACATGTCCCCCTTTCTTCAGCGACTGCATTGGCTGCCGATACAGCAACGTATTCAATTGAAGACCCTATGCCTTACCCATAAAATCTTGTATAGCGCTGGCCCCCAAACCCTGCAAGGACTTTGTTCCTTTTATACTCCCACGCGCGCACTTCGCTCAGCGGACCTTTTTCTAGCTCGCACTGTCAGGATTCGGAGGAGTAGAGCCGGTGGCGGCTCCTTCAGGTATCTGGCCCCTAAGCTTTGGAACTCCATCCCTCCAAAAGCTCGGGCCACTTCTAATCACCTGCAATTCCGAAAACTTATAAAAACCTTGCTGTTTGCGTCCATCTAGCACACTTTCTGACGTACTAGCCTCTGACATGTCCGCAGCGCTAGGACGCCCCGTTGTTGGGGTAGCCATGTGATATACAAGCTTCCATAACATAACATAACATAACATGTATTAGGGGAAACAAATGCATCAAAAACAACCAATAAATGTACATAAAGCAGGGCAGCAGGGTTATATGCCTGCGAAAGTTGTGTGTGCCCGGTTTATCCAATGAGCAAACGAATGATGGATGCTCCAAGGAGTGAGGGTAGCCATCAAATCCTTCACTTCAGGAGACACAGCTCCCTACAATAAATACATAGACTCCTAAGCACCAAAGTTAACAACAATACCCAGTCTTGGCAGATCCACAGTACACCATCTGGCAGATGCATCAAAGTTATGTTTTGCGAGTCCTTAATAGCGAATTTTAAGGAATCACTATTAAAGACTCGCAAAACGGGATGCATGTAGGAATCGCAATGTTATTAGCGATTCCTACAGATTCCTTATTTGCGATTCGGTAATAGCTAATCGCTAATAAGGAATGGCTTTCCCATTCATTCCTATGGGCCTAAAGGCCCATAGGAATGAATGGGAAAGCCATTCCTTATTAGCGATTAGCTATTACCGAATCGCTAATGTTCCGCTATTTCAAGGGTGCCAGGGTGTCCAAAGGACACCCTGTTGCACCCCTGAAATGGACCTGTGCACAAATGTTACACACACACATGCCCTAAGGGCATGTGTGTTCGCAACATGTAACTTTGAAAAATGCACAAAAGTGCATTTTTCAAAGTTTTAGCAAATTACCACGAAGTTCAACTTCATGGTAATTTGCTCCCCCTATTAGCGAATTCGCTATTTTTTGGGGTTTCATGCATTGCATTTAAGGAATCTCATTTTGGGATTCCTTAAATGCAAGAGCAATTTAAGGAATCGCTATTTAGAGATTCCTTAAATTGTGATTTCTGCATTTGGGATGATGCATCCCAAATGCAAAAATACCGGGAGCAAACGGCCAGATTCTGAGAATCTGCCCGTTTACTCCTGGTATTTTCTTTGATGCATCTGCCTGCATGTTCCTTTATTCAGTTCATCATTTCATCCATAAATATCCAAAAGGTCTTGGGAGGTTCAAGTAGCCATGGTCTTAACAGATTCAAGTAGCCGTTGTATTGCGTCTCATGGTCGACATTAAAACCCTTTTCCACAGAGAGTACATGCATAATCCATCTTGCTTCACACCTCACTTTTAGAGTGCCAAAGATATGTGTTCTGGCAAGGGAAAGCTGCAGAGAGTCAATGTATGTGCTCATGACACACTTGTGCTATGTGGATGTGAGCTATTGTTGTGTGAGTGTTGCATGCATGACTGTGAAGTGACATGTGTGATGCAGAGTGTTGTACATGTGTGAGTATTCTGCCACTTGTGAGCTAGGCAGCCGGTTAAGAGAAGGGTTGAGTGGTACCATTGTACCACATACAATTATTTACTCGGGCAAGCTGTGAAATGCTAAAACTGTTTAAACAGCATTCTAACGTGTAGTGGAGTAGCATGCATCAATCAATCAATCAATCACGGCATTTGTAAAGCGCGCTACTCACCCGGGAGGGTCTCAAGGCGCTGGGGGAGAGGGGTATGCTACTGCTCGAATAAGCAGGTCTTGAGCTGCTTTCTGAAGGAGAGATGGTCTTGGGTTCGCCGAAGGTGGGTGGGGAGGGAGTTCCAAGTCTTGGCTGCCAGGTAGGAGAAGGATCTTCCTCCGGCGGTGGCTCTGCGGATGCGTGGTACGGTGGCGAGGGCGTGGCTGGTCGATCGTAGCTGGCGGGTGGGCGTGTAGAAGGTCATGCGGTCGTTGAGGTACTTGGGGCCCAGGTCGTGGAGAGCCTTGTGTGCGTGGGTGAGGAGTCTGAACGTGATTCTCTTGTTGACGGGGAGCCAGTGCAGTCAGGTGTCCGGTGATGTTGCTGTGTCGAGGGATGTCCAGGATGAGTCGTGCGGAGGCGTTCTGGATGCGTTGGAGTCTTTTTTGAAGTTTGGCTGTGGTTCCGGCGTAGAGGGTGTTCCCGTAGTCCAGTCGGCTGGTGACGAGTGCCTGGGTGACGGTCTTCCTGGTTTCAGTGGGGATCCATCTGAAGATCTTGCGGAGCATGCGCAGGGTGTTGAAGCATGAAGATGAGACGGCACTGACTTGTCTGGTCATCGACAGGGAGGAGTCCAGGATGAAGCCTAGGTTGCATGCGTGGTCCGTTGGTTTGGGAGCGGTGCCCAGGGCCGGGGGCCACCAGGAGTCGTCCCAGGCGGAGGGTGATGATCCCAGGATGAGGACTTCCGTCTTGTCTGAATTCAATTTGAGGCGGCTGTTTCTCATCCAGTCGGCGACGTCTTTCATCCCTTCGTGTAGGTTGGCTCTAGCGGTGGTGGGGTCGTTGGTGAGGGAGAGGATCAGCTGGGTGTCATTGGCGTAGGAGATGATGTTGAGGTTATGTTGGCGTGCGATGGCTGTGAGGGGGCTCATGTAGACGTTGAAGAGGGTTGGACTGAGTGAAGATCCTTGTGGTACGCCGCAGATTACTTCGGTGGCCTCGGATCTGAACGGAGGGAGGCGGACTCTCCGGGTTCTTCCGGCGAGCATCGCGCACAAAGCACAAGTTTCATGAGACTGCAGCATGATTGGCTTTTGTGTTCTTATCACCAAAACACTAGTAGCTCTTAAAGCATTAAAATGTGCATGCAGTATTTCGGAGTGACTCATTTTGATGAACACTAGCACGCACACACACTTGTGGGCCCGTATCATAAAACCTATACGCTTACTGAATATACACATGCGCATTAATGGCTGTGTGCACATATGTGCATGTATGCATGCAAAGCCAACACACTTGTGTCCAAATGTGTATTTTGCCAAATCTATCTAGCTCCCTGTCTTTGTATAGATGTTTAGGTTGATTAGCATAAAAACACACTTTTATCTGTTTATATATGGGACTTTCTGTATATCAGCATGTTTTATGATATAGTGCTTATTTAGTCAGTGATTTACATCACCATTGTGTCACCATAGAGCGATGAGGGGAGTGGGGACAGACACTGAGTGATGGAAAAGAGATAGAGATAAAAATGAGGGACTAAGAGTAAGGTAGGCAAACATGCAGGCCCAATGAGAAAGGAGTCTTGTTAATTTTGTGTTCTTTCCCAAAGCACTAATACCAGAGCAACAGTGCATTGTGAGCAGCTTTTCTTGGGCGTCCTGTCCAGCAAGTAGTAAGGGGGAGCATGGGATGTATTGCGAAGAGAAAGCAGGAGATTCACAGGAGAGGGAAAGAGGTGCAATTTGGGGTTAGTGACACAGGAGGTGGTGGCACACTGTTCACAAGATACTAGTGCAGGACAGGAAGATGTTCGAGCAGTCATAAACCTTTACACTCTCCACTCTCCCGACTGTCAGTGCAGTCAAATCTTTGATGCAGCTCTTCACTAATAGATATGTTTACCTGTTTCCAAAGCTGAAAAGGGAGTAAGAGCATAGAGAAGAGCAAGAATTCTTCACTTCAAAAGGTGCTTATTTATTTATTTATTTATTTTTTTGCATTTGTAATGCGCGCAGATACCCACAAAGGGTTTCCCGGCGCCATGGCTAAGAGAACAACACACAGAAAGCAACTGATGACAACAGATCGACAGCTATTTATTTAAACAGTTATTTATTAAACAGCCAGGTTTTAATTAAACAGCCAGGTTTTAGTGAGGACGTTTAAAGGAGGTTCAGTCTACAGGAAGCTGGAGGCTTGGTCATGCACTTCGCCGTAGGTTGCCTAGCTGGTTGCTCTGATAAAGTGCCTCAGTGTCTGCACTCACATTTGGAATGTGCTCAGGGTTTCTGCGGTAGACAGATTTCCACTACCTTGGCCTTAGGGCTAGTGGGCAATTGGCACACTGGAGTGCCTCACAATGTAATGCAACATATTGTTCTGGCATGACAAGTGATAAAGGTCACATCCAAATGAAGTGGTCCATAAATGACGGTTGTAAATTGTGTTTCCAGGATGTCTCTTGTGAACTGATGCTTTTCTTATGATGTATCGAGTCTAATCTTATGTCTTGTTCAGAAAATACAAGTATGCTATCATCTCCAAACAGAGGTGTGTTGCCCACTGCAAGTTAGCTACTTTATGCCTGTAAAAGGCATGCAATCACTATGCTGTGCACCCAGAGCTCTGAATACACATCGTCTTTTGTAAAAAGCCGCCTTCACTTAGCACTGGCTGCTTCCCCACATCACTTGCAGAGTCTTGCCCACCAAGCACTTGTCTGGCACAGTTTCTACTAGCTTGGGATCTAATAGGTGGATTTCTGTAGACTGAGCACAAATACCAAGCTACACCATATTATGTGTGTTTTCCAGGGTGGCAAGTTTGCCCTCTATAGCCTTTCATTCTCAGATTGAGCAAATGGTTATAACTGATCATGGTATCTGCTTTGCATGTTCATAGTAGACATAGACACAGTAGGCCTGGAAGAAACTTGACATTCTTCAAGACATGATCGGATTTCTCTCAGACCATAGGGCTTTGCAGAGTCAACCATTTTGGTATGGTGTTCCAATTATTGTGGGGAATCGGTAAGAGCTAAGTAAATGTGAAGCCACTGAAGGCAAGTGGAGACATGGCAGAATCAGACACTCCTTTGTGGAGAAAAGAAGTTATGGGACACAGTGGGGCCTAGAGGACTGGAGCAGATTCAGACCCATGTAGGCAAACATGGAAATCTAGGGTTTCACGACATGGGGGTGGGGGACAGCCATGGGGACATAGGATATCTGCGCGTCATCAGGGCTGAGGCGGTTTCAAATTTGCAATTGGTCTGTTTGCAAAAGGAGACATTTCAACACACAATGGGTCCCTGGATGCCCAGGCCAGAATGAAACAGAGTATGCCTGTTAGGAAATTGAACAAATCCAATATTTTATAAGACATATGCTATACGATAAAAGAAACACATTTTCATAGCTGTAGGCACAATCCATATAATAATATAAAGAGAGAGACCAAACCGTTGAGGCAGGTATGCTCCAGAACCACAGCGCCAACCGAGCACCGCATGCAGCATTGGAAAGGTGAGGCAAAGCAGATGGACATAGGCTATACACCAGCGCAACATATACTTCGGAAGGGACAAAGCCCGTTGTGGGACAAAGTAGTCCGTTGGAAGTAGCACCAGCTCTGAGGTGGGCGTGTGCATTGGGGTGGGCGTGGGCGTTCTGTAAAGCGTGAGACGCCGCCTGAGAATAGCATTCTGAGAATAGTGTTCTATCGCAGCACTCACGACCCCTGAGAATAGCGTTCTGTAAAGCGTGAGACGCCGCATGAGAATAGCGTTGTGTCACAGGCATTGTGGTGGAGCGTGAGACGTCGCCTAAGAATATCGTTCTGAGAATAGTGTTCTATCGCAGCACTCACACCCCCTGAAAATAACGTCCTGTGATTAGCGTTCTATCGCAGCATTGTAAAAGCGTTCTATAACAGCATTGTAGCACCAGCTATGAGATGGACATGTGCATTGTGGTGGGCGTGTGCGTTCTGTAAAGCGTGAGACCCCGCCTGAGAATAGCGTTCTATCGCAGCATTGGAAAAGCATGAGAATAGCGTTCTAGCGTCTCAGTGCACCAGGTGTGTGCGTCTCAGTGCACCACGCCGTGTTTCAGAACTGCGTTAACGTACAAGGGCATACGGGCACATTGTGCAGGCCAGGGCGGCTTTGGCGCGACAAGGACAGAGAACCTCAGAGCACACGCTCACCTCCTGCGCAAAGGACTGAGAACTTCACAGCGGGCACACACGCTGAACGTCAGCGCTTTAATCAGCGGATGCAGAGGCACATGAGCATCGCTGGGGCGCTATTGCACATATAACAGACAATTTTGGGGCACGCACAGCATCAAGGTGCCGCTTTTAGACACTGTGAGGCCACAGGGACTTGACAGCAGCCACACACGCTGAACCTTGGCGCTGTCACCCGCGGATGCAGAGGCTCATATCGCTGGGGCGCTTTCGGGAACTGGCTGGACAAACGGAGACACATTTTCTGCTGGAACGTACCCCGAGTATCAGCCTGTCTGCAAGGATCGACAACACAGGTAAAAAACATTTTCTAAATTTGCGAAAGAAAGTGTGTTAGTCTTGAGAACAACAACATCATTTAGGACCTACTGACCCTAAAGCCTTAACTACTGCTTGCTCTAAACCTGACTTTACTTCTGGGGACACAGACTTTTCTGCCATATATGTACATAGTCAGTACCACGCAGGTTCTGATTAAGGTATGCCACAGGTAGCCACTTTCCAGGGATTGTGATTGGCCGCAGAGGGGGAGGCAATCAACAACATCATTTCGGACCTAATAACCATACAGACTTAACTACTTCTTGCTCATAAACTGACTTTATCTCTGGGGTCACAGACGTTTCAGCCATTTATGTCCTTTATCAATACCACGCAGGTTCTGATTAAGGTGAGCCACAGTTAGACACTTACCCGGGATTGTGATTAGCCGCGTAGGGGGAGGCAATTTGTGCAATCTAATCAGTGTCACACAGCTACTCATAACAACTGCCACAAGTAAACGGCACTAAAAATTAGAAAGTACATGTTACTCCAACGTGCGCGCAATAGGCTAACATTGGAGTTTCACCATTCGGCAACTTCTTGCCTCTACTCATACTCATTACGCAACCTTACACGCAAGCTGGGACACACCATACCACCCTGCCACTCATTCTAATACTAATTAACCAGACTACTCCTGGAACAAGCAAACATGGTGAAGAGGAAGACACAACTTGCCAGAGCAACCTCAAAAACACGAGCACAAAAATACTACGGCTACACAAAAGCCAAAACAACACTGAGCAAATGTTAGCTCGCATATCTGCTCCATCCACATCTGCTTTATGGAGTGAACCAACTGTGCGCCGTTCAGTGCGACTTGCTAACAAGAGTGCACACATCGCCACTTCCACTGCTACAGAGACTCACTCACACAAGCTACTAACAGACATACCTGCCTTTTTGCGTGACGTTAACGAGCACAACACACAACACATCGATGTAACAGCCAGTATTAGAGGGATACCCAGTACTATGTAACCTCCAACAACCACCAATCACTAAAAGACAACACCCTCACATTGGACACACTGCAAGATCCCCCTTCCAATACAACCCAGTTTGTGACTACATCAACCATAGAGATATCAACATTGGCAACATGGACAACGTCTGTAGCAAGTGCTATGCCCTTAAATGGAAGGCTGAACCTCAAGGACTTTGCTGCTCCTCTGGGAAAGTCAATATTATCAACATTCAAGAACCACCACTGCTCATCAGACAACTACTCAATGGGACTCATCCACTTTCAAATCTATTTTTAAATAATAAACGGCGTAACAATACTCTCTTCCAAATGACATGCTTTGGGGCTAATGAAGTGAGGGAAGGGAATTTTATGCCTACCTTTAAAATTCATGGCCAGTTATACCACTTAATTGGCAGTCTACTTCCACAGGAAGGCAAACCTGCTCAATTTCTGCAAATTTATTTCCTATCTCAACAACATCAACTAGAGACACGGTCACACATGGTGCCACATTTAAATATACAGCTTATTGAACTACTACAGGACACATTACACACACATAACAGTTACATTCAGTCCCTAAAGTACAACTATGAGATGAATCTACATAATAAGGACTTGCACCTCATCATCCAAGCAGATCAACGTCCACCAAATACACATCAAGGGAGATATAATGCACCGACCACGGATGAAGTTGCTGTTCTTTTAGTAAACGAGAACAAAGGTCCTCGCGACATTATATTACATACTCGGGATGGCCTATTACATAGAGTTTCTGAATCACATAGATCATATGACCCTTTACAATACCCCATTCTATTCCCAAGAGGGTAGGATGGGTATTGTCTAAATATACACCAAAACCATTCGGCTACTCACAAAACGGTGACATGCATGCAGTACTATGCCTATACACTTATGGTTAGATCCGGAAGATTCAATACGTTGCATTGGTTCCGCAATCTGTTTAATCAATACATTGTGGATAGGATGGCTAAGATGATAACGGAAAGACTTGATTTCATCCGTCATAATCAAACACAACTACAAGCAGATAACTACATCCATTTAAAGGATGCTGTTAATCAGGATCAGAAAGTCAATGCTCTAGATATTGGACAACACGTTATATTACCCTCTACCTTCACTGGCTCACCCAGGTACATGCACGAAAAAACACAGGATGCCATGACATACTTCAGACAGTATGGGAGACCAGATTTGTTTATCACCTTCACATGCAATCCAGAATGGCCAGAAATTAAACATCACTTATTCCCAAATCAAAGATCCTACGATAGGCATGACATCGTAGCGCGTGTGTTCAATTTGAAGGTGAAAGCACTAATGAAGCTGCTGACCCAAAAAGCTATTTTTGGTACAACTAAAGCTTACATCTATACGATAGAATGGCAAAAAAGAGGACTACCTCACGTACACATTTTGTTGTGGCTTGAACGTAAAATACAGCCAGACGAAGTAGATTGCATCATATCAGCCGAGCTGCCTGATCCTGTTACAGATCAACTACTATTCCAAATTGTCAAGAAAAACATGTCCATGGGCCATGTGGGGAACATAACATTCATTCACCCTGTATGAAGAACGGTATTTGTACAAACAAATACCCAAGGGGTCTCACTGAGGAGACAGAAACTGGTGTCAATGGGCATCCCGTTTACCGTCGAAGAAGCCCTGATCATGGTGGGCATACTGCTGCCACAATCACAGTCAGAGGAGAGGAGGTAATTGTAAATAATATGTGGGTTGTTCCATATTCACCTGTATTGTGCCGCTTTTTTAATGCACACATTAATATTGAATACTGCCAATCCGTAAAAGCTATAAAATATATATGCAAACATATCAACAAAGGCTCTGATCAGGCAACTGTTACTATACAAAACAAACACAATGAGATAGAAACATATGTAAATGGCCGTTATATTAGCACGTCCGAGGCCGTGTGGAGGCTTCTTGAGTTTCACATTCATGAAAGGCATCCCACTGTCACACATTTGTCCGTACATCTACCGAATGGACAAAGAGTGTATTTTAATGACACAAACCTTAGGCACATTGCACAAAACCCTCCGGCAATAACCCTTACTGCGTTCTTCGAATTATGTGGGTCTGACAATTTCGCAAAAACATTGCTATACCATGAAGTTCCACAGAACTACACATGGGCTCATTCAACCTTTACACGTCTGAAACACGGCCAGGAGGTACTAGGTCACCCTGGGGTTAGGAAAGTCTCAGCTCTTGGTAGGATGTACAGTATTCACCCAAACCAATCAGAATGCTTCCATTTAAGGATTCTATTACAACATGTTCGTGGCCCTACTAATTTTCATAGTCTTTTTACTGTTAACGGGCAAATAATGCCTACCTATCAGGCGGCCTGTAAACAACTTGGTCTTCTAGAAGATGACGAACATTGGAAGTATACGTTAGCTAATGCCGCTCTTTCCGAATCTCCATCTAAACTCATGGAATTGTTTGTCACAATCTTGCTATTTTGTCAACCATCGGATCCTATGGCTTTATGGGAAGAATTTAAAAACGATCTATGTGAAGATATACTACACACTATGCGTCAGCACTCTCACAATAACTGTATGCCAATCACCAATGAAATCATTAACCAGGGACTATTAGAAATAGAAGACTCACTGTATCTATTAAGTGAGAAGTCCTTACAAGATTTCTGCCTGCCGCCAGCGGTCCGGACAAAACAAACAGGATACCACAATGTAGCTAACGGACATAATATAAACGCTCTACATGACTACCTTACTCAACACTTGCCGAACTTAGTTCCCGATCAACTACTTGCCTACAACACCATAGTTGATAGTGTTGAAAACAACCAAGGCAAACTATTGTTCATAGACGCCCAAGGTGGGACTGGAAAAACTTACTTAATAAACCTCATACTAGCCAAAATTCGATCTTCAGGAAAATTGGCTCCTGCTGTAGCTTCTTCTGGAATAGCTGCCACATTGCTAACTGGTGTCAAAACAGCACATTCTACATTTAAACTACCTTTAACTGTTTCCCTTGAAAAATATTCTATATGCTCTATTCAGAAAAACGGACCGTTAGGGACACTGCTTAAAAATGTGTCTCTTATCATGTGGGACGAATGTACAATGACACACCGTTCACATATAGAGGCTGTTGACAGAACTCTAAAAGACATTAGAAATTCCTCCAACATCATGGGAGGCGTAACTTTTGTGTTTGCTGGTGACTTTCGGCAAACTCTTCCCGTGGTGCCTAGAGGAACGCGTGCTGATATAGTACAAGCATGCTAAAAGCATCACACTTATGGAACTCTGTACAATCTATAACCTTACGCACTAACATGAGAACACATTTAGGAGGTGGAGATACACTATTTGCTGATCTTCTACTACAAGTGGGTAATAGAGAGATAGCTGACACAAATGGCATTATCAACATACATAACTTAGGTAAGCCTCTCTGTATCTTACATGACCTCAGACAACATGTTCACCCAGACATTCAGCATCTTCTATGCAAAGATTACAAATGGATTTGCGAAAGATCTATAGTTGCGCCCAGAAACTCTGCAGTACATCATATCAATGAACACATCCCGCAACTATTCCGGGGCGAAACCATATTATATAAATCCATTGATACAGTATTAGATACACAAGACGCCGTGCATTATCCGCAAGAATTCCTCAACTCACTTAATCCTCCCGGACTTCCCCCTCATACACTCCCAATGAAAGTCGGTGTCCCTATCATGTTAATACGAAACCTGCATCCACCTAATCTCTGCAATGGGATGCCCCTCCAAGTTAAAAGTCTTTTACCATATGTCATTGAGACTACTATTCTCACTGGCCCTGCTGCAAGACAGTTAGGTCATATTCCATGAATACTCATGATCCCTACTGATCTACAATTTCAATGTAAACGCTCACAGTTCCCTATTAACATTGCTTTTGCATCCACCATAAACAAATCACAAGGTCAGACATACAAGTCATTGGGGTAGACTTACGAGAGGATTCTTCACTCATGGACAGTTATATGTCGCACTCTCTAGGTCCGGAAATGCCGAAAACCAATTTATTCTAAATCCTGAATCTCATGAAACAAGAAATGTGGTATACCATGAGGTTTTGAAATAAATTATTCTTACCTACTTGAACCATTGCAGACATTCTTTTTTATACCCGAACAACGTCGGGACGGGCAGCTAGTAAGTAATATTTCATATATAGGAAACGTGCTACATGGGGTTAAGGCACCTGCTGCAGAGATCTTTGTGTGGCCAGTAAATCTCAATGAATAATGATAATACTGGAAAGATAACTGTGGAGATTAACATATTTGTTGGAGAGGTCTGTATTTTATCTAGTGCCGGTTTAGAATCAAAGTAGCATAGAGGGTTATAGTGTCTCCTGCAAAGCACATCATGTAACATGCAGATGACATATTTTTATTTTGGGTAGATAGGTAAGTGAGTTACTGCTTTTAACACAGAGATTCTTTGTTAATTGTAGTTCATAAAATGCAATCCTTCAAATATAGCACAATGAGCTATGATGGACATGTGCCTCCTATACCTTGTAACCCTCACTGCCTGATGTAACACATCCTTTACATTGATGTACACACTTGTATGATGTATTGTCAATGTAAAAAGTGAAAGATTGATATAAAGTGATGCTGCTTGCGCTCCCCCCTCCCGAAGCCATAACTGTCCCTCCCCTGTATCCAATCATCCTATGGCAATGTGACATCACCTTTCACCCCACACCACAAGAAGAGTACAAACTCCAAGGTGTAGGCCACAAGCTCTTGTTTTGTTTTCATTGGTCTAGGTTACTTTCCATTCAAAAGCAAGAAGAACAGGGGCACCCTTGGACAAAATGTTATTAACTTGTTTTGGTTAACATTCCAAACATATCTTTTGTATCCTCAGTGCAGTGCTTTAAAGGTTATTTAAAACTGTATTAATCCATGCACACTTCAAATCCTGGGCAGATTACTCATTTAACATGTTCAAGCTGTTCAGTGGTTTCTGCTGTGTATCTAATGGACCCTAGTCTCAAAGCTTACGTCCTATTTAAATTATCTACAGGCACCAGGGAGGAAGTCAGCAGATAGTTTAAAGACAGGCAGCACAGAAGAAACCAGCAGAAATTATTTTACAGGCACCAGCGAAAATCAGCAGATAGTTTGACAAGGACCATGGAGAAAATCAGCAGATAGCATATCAACAGGAACAAGAGGAACTCAGCAGGAAGGTTAGCTCCAGGTTCCAGAGAAACTGAGCAAATAATTTATCAAGAGGCACCATTCAGTAAATCTGCAGAAAGGTTCTGACCTATTGTTAAATAGGAATTTGACTATACAGTTGCAAGGCCAAATCACAAGAGATAGACTAGTAACAATTACCTACTGCTACTATTGTGTACTTGATGACATTTCTTGTTAGTATATCTACGGTATTTTAAGTGATATACGTGTGTGTTTTTTATTTGGATTAGACTCTGCAATCTAGTATAGGTCTTCTTTGTCCTGTTCATTTTATTGTTTCCAAAATGAACACAGTTGACAGTTTACTCACAAAACAGTTTTGGAACTGACACATGAAGATAAACTTTGGATAAAAGCTCTAGGACCGTATAACACAGAACTAAGCATTGAACAGTCTGCAAAAGACCGGATAAGGATTACACATGTAGGTTTACATAAACATGGTTTGATAAAATGGACTGACTTACTACCAGCACTTCTTAGAATGCCTTTCCCCTGCATGCTCTTTGGGGGTGAAGTCAGCTGGACTAGAACAGGAGTTACTGACCTTAACCATCTGGCAGAAAAAATAAAGAGACATGATTCCACTGAATCCCACTTGACCTATGTATTAAAGTCATAATTTTTGGGAAAATCAAATATAGCACTGCAGTTAAATGAAACCTACGGCAAGGGAATATTGTACCACAATGAGGCGGTTGATAAGAACTGGTATAGATTATGAAACTTGATTGACTGTGTCAAATTTTGTGGAGCCTTTGAATTGGCATTGCAGGACCACGATGAAATGGAAGACTTACTAAATCCAGGTGTCTTCAGTGGGCTGGTTGATTTTGTGTCCAGCATAGACAGTGCAATCAAACCGCTCTTGAAAAGTGCAACTCTGTGTATAGGCACTTCTTAGACAATCCAAAATGAGTTGCTTGACTGCATGATGGCGGTAACAAGAGAAAATACTGTACAGCAATTAAAAAGCACTGATTACCTGGCTATCAAGGCCAGTTATGCAGCTGACGTCTCTACCAAGATGCTGTCAGCACTAGTTTACCCTTACATTGATGGCAATTCCAAAGGTAGTGAAAAGAATGTATTGCCTTTTATATCTTAAAGATTCATCTCCAGACAAAATTGCAGTAGCTATTATTAATGAGCTTAACCTTATTTTCCCAGAACAGTGTGGAAAAGAGAAGTTAATTGCTCAGAACTATGATAGTGCCAGTGTCATGCGTGGTTCGTCTGGTGGGGTTTAAAAAAAAGCAGAGATATCCACCCAAATGCACACAATTTCCACTGCTATGCCCACCAACTAAATCTAATCATGGAACAGGCTGCATCAAAAATATCCAGAGTCAGAATTTTCTTTAAAGAGTTGGGTGGAATTTCTGCTATTTTTTTACTATTCTCCAAAACGGATTGAAATTCTTGAATAGATAGTGGCAAGAAGAATACAGAAAGAGTCTGAAACTCGCTGTAATTTCAACATTCAAGCTAGCAATATAATTTATGAACACAAAGATGACCTTGTAGAATACATAAGATCTATTCTATTATCTATTTCACTTCTGTATATGAAGCAAAGGGCTTTACCAGTACCCTATAAGACAGGAAGCTTATTTTATTTTTGTTTTTTGTTCCACAGCATAAGGTTTCATGTCAATATTTTCCACGATCTCTTGCAAAAGTGAGACATTGATAATGTATTTGTACAAAAGGTCACTTCAGACTTTGTGATAAGTATCAAGAAGGTATGGGAATCCAATGATAATTTGGGCTTTAAATTGCTACATGACTCGCAATTTACAAACCGCAAACTGCAGATAAGTACCTTGAAGTGGGAAAAGATGTATGAGACATTATTGTGGTGCATGCCAGGGAGTGCTTTGCATTTACAAGGCATCTCGTCAGTGCAACACTACTGCATAGTGACCTACTTCAAAAACATGGCAAATGTTTTTCTGCTGCAGCATTCAATAAAACAGTGGAAGCATATCTAATGCTAAACAAATCAAAATTGAACACTGAATTTTCACTCCTGTATGGAAGACAAGACTTTAACCATGCTACAGGTGATGCCATGGCTTCATATATATTTTTATCTCAAAACAATTTACAGAAATCTTGTTCTGAGACTCGCAAGTTATTGAGAATTGTCATTACAACACCCATGACAACATCTGATGCTGAAAGATGTTTTCCCACAATGAAGAGGATATAAACCCTTTTAAGAAACACAAGGTCCCATGGTTGATTAAATGCATTGGCCATGCTGTCAATGGAAAAAGTACTAATAAATGAGATTCCAGAATTTATCTGCAAAAATGCTTGAAATGTTTCCTCACACTAAAGAATGGGGTGCATACCTTCTTCATATAGAGAAACCATGGAAATGCATATAGTGTTGTGAATCATTGTTCCTAGCAAATATAGTTTTGGCTTTGTTTGTATTTTAAGTAACATTAAAGAATACTGTAGGTACCTTGTATGTTTTAGTGTGTTCAATCACCAAAGAGTAATTCAGACTTACATAGAGATATCTACCCAAATACCCACTATGTCCACTGCTATCCCGACCATTAAATCGAATCATGGAACATGTTGCATCGAAGACATCCAGAGTCAGAATGTTCAATAAAGAGTTGGGTAGAATTTCTACTTTTTTCCTGTTCTCAAAAAACTGAAGTGCTTGAAAAGACACTGGCAAGAAGAATCCTGAAAGGGCGTGCAACTTGATGGAACTTCAACATCCGAGCTATCAATATAATTTATGAACACAGAGATGACCTTGTAGAATGCATGAATTCTATTATCTATTCCACTTCTGTATATGATGCAAATGGCTTTACAAGAACTCTGGAAGGCAGGAAGCTTATTATTTTTTTATTTTTTGTTTCACAGCATAAAGCCCCATGTCAATATTTTGCACGATTAGTAGCAAAAGTGAGACACTGATACTGTATTTGTACAAAAAGCCACTTCAGACTTTCTGATATGTATAAACAAGCAACAAGAATCAATTGACAATTGCGACTCTAAATTGTCACATGATTTGCAATTTACAAATCACAAACTGCAGATAAGTACCTTGATATAAGAGGGAATAGAAGTAAGTGATATTATTGTGTTGCATGCCAGGAAGCGCTTTGCATCTCCTCAGTGCAATACTACTGCATAAAGACCTGTTTCAAAAACATGGCAAATGTTTTCGTACTGCAGCACTCAATGAAACAGTGGAAGTATATCTAATGCTAAAGAAGTCAAGGTTGAGCACTGATCTTTCACTCCTGTATGGAAGACATTACTTTAACAAGGCTGCAGGTGATGCCATGGCTTCATATATATTTTTACACCAAAACAACTTACAGAAATCTTTTCTGAGACTCTTAAGTTATTGAAATTGTCATTACAATACCCATGACAACTTCTGAAGCTGAAATATGTTTTTCCACACGGAAGAATATAAAAACACCTTTGAGAAGCACAAGGACCTAAGCTCAACTAAATGCATTGGCCATGCTGTCAATAGAAAAAGAACTAATAAATCAGATTCCAGAATTTATCTAAAAACGATTAAAATGTTTGCTCACACTAAAGAATGGCGTGCATACTTTCTGTATTTACAGAAACCAAGAAAAAAATGCAGTGTTGTGAATCATTCTTCCTAGCAATTATAGTTTTGTTTTTGTTTGTATTTTAAGTAACATTAATGAGTACTGTAGGAACCGTGTATGAAAGTAAGTGCACAAAGCATTCAATGTATATTTCAGTATCTGGCATCACCAAAACGTAATTCAGACATATATAGAGCTATCTACCCAAATGCACACTATGTCCAATGCTATGCCGACCAATTGAATCGAATCATGGAACATGCTGCATCGAAGACATCCAGAGTCAGAATTTTCTTTAAAGAGTTGGGTGGAATTTCTACTTTTTTTCCTGTTCTCCAAAACGGACGGAAGTTCTTGAACAGACAGTGGCAAGAAGAAACCTGAAAGGGTGTGCAACTTGATGGAACTTCAACATTTGAGCTTATCAATATAATTCATGAACACTCAGATGACCTTGTAGAATGCATGAATTCTATTCTATTATCTATTCCACTTCTGTATGCAAAGGGCTTCACCAGAACTCTGGAAGACAGGAAGCCTATTTTTTTCATTTTTTGTTCCCCAGCATAAAGCCCATGTCAATATTTAGCACGATTAGTTGCAAAAGTGAGACACTGATATTGTATTTGTACAAAAAGCCACTTCAGACTTTCTGATAAGTATAAACGAGCAACGGAAATCAATTGACAATTTGGACTCTGAAGTGCCACATGATTTGCAATTTATAAATAACAAACTGCAGATAAGTACTTTGATACCAGAGGAAATGGAAGTATGTGAAATTATTGTGGTGCATGCCAGGGAACGCTTTGCATTCACAAGGCATCTCTTCAGTGCAATACTACTGCATAGTGACCTGTTTCAAAAAATGGCAAATGTTTTCCTACTGCAGCACTCAATGAAACAGTGGAAGCATATCTACTGCTAAACAAGTCAAGATTGAGCACTAAACCTTCACTACTGTATTGGAGACATGACTTTAACCAGGCTACATGTGATGGCATGGCTTCATATATATTTTTATGTCAAAACAGTTTACAGCAATCTTGTTCTGAGACTCGTAAGTTATTGAGAATTGTCATTACAACTCCCATGACAACATATGATGCTAAAATAAGTTTTTCCACAATGAAGAGGATACAAACACTTTTAAGAAACACAAGGTCCCAAGCTTGACTAAATGTATTGGTCATGCTGTTAATGGAAAAAGAAGTAATAAATCAGAATGCAGAAAAAACGATTGAAATGTTTGCTCACACTAAAGAATGGTGTGCATACTTTCTGTATATACAGAAACCATGGAAATGATGCACGTTGTGAATCATTGTTTCTAGCAAATACAGTTTTATTTTTGTTTGCATTTTAAGTAAAATTAAAGAATACTGTAGGGCTCTTGTATGAAAGTAAGTGCACCAAGCATTCAATGTATGTTTCAGTATCTTGCATCACCATAAACTAATTCAGACTTACATAGAGATATCTACAAAAATGCACACTATCTCCATTGCTATGCTGACCAATTAAATCAAATCATGGAACAGGCAGCACTGAAAATATCCAGAGTCATTATTTTCTTTTAAGAGTTGTGTGGAATGTCTTCTTTTTTTCTTGTTCACCAAAACAGACTGAAGTGCTTGAACAGATAATGGCAAGAAGAATACCAAAAGGGTCTGGAACTCGCTGGAACTTCAATATTCGAGCTATCAATATAATTCATGAACACAGAGATGACCTTGTAGAAGTCAAGAAACCTATTCTGTTATCTATTCCACTTCTATATATGAACCAAAAGAGCTTTACCAGAATTCTGGAAGACAGGAAGCATATTTTATTTTTGTTTTTTGTTCCACAGCATAACGCTCCGTGTCAATATTTTGGATGATCAGTTGAAAAAGTGAGATATTAATACTGTATTTGTACAAAAAGCCACTTCTGACTTTGTGATAAGGTTCAGGAAGTTATGGGAATCTAATGACAATTTGGACTCTAAATTGCCACATAATTCGCAGTTTACAAACCGCAAACTGCTGATATGTACCTTGATACAAGAGGGAAAAGATGTATGTGACATTATTGAGCTGCATGCCAGGAACCGCTTTGCATTTAAAAGGCATTTCGTCAGTGCAACAGTAATCCATAGTGACCTGTTTCAGAAACATGGCAAATGATTTCCTACTGCAGCATTCAATGAAACAGAGGAATAATATCCAATGCTAAACAAGTCAAGATTGTGCATTGAACTTACAATCCTGTGTGGAACACAGGACTTTCACCAGGTTACAGATGATGCCTTGGCTTCATATATATTTGTATGTCAAAACAACTTACAGAAATCTTTTCTGTGGCTCCTAACTTATTGAGAATTGTCATTACACATGGAAGAGGATAAAAACACTTTTAAGAAGCGCAAGGACCAAAGCTCAACTAAATGCATTGGCCATGCTTTCAGTGGAAAAAGAACTAATAAATCAGATTCCAGAATTCATTGTTTGCTCACACTAAAGAATAGTGTGCATAATTTCTGTATATATAAAACCACAGGAATGCAGTGTTGTGAATCATTGTTACTAGCAAATATGTTTTGGTTTAGTTTGTATTTAAAGTAACATTAAAGAATACTGCAGGAACCGTGTATGAAAGTAAGTGCACCATGCATTCATTGTATGTTTCAGTATCTTGCGTCACCGAAGTGTAATTCAGACTTATATAGAGATATCTAGCCAAATTCACACTATGTCCACTGCTATGCCGACCAATTAAATTGAATTGTGGAAGAGGCTGCATTGAAAATATCCAGAGTCAGAATTTTCTTTAAAGAGTTGGGTGGAATTTCAACTTTTTTTTCCTGTTGTTCAAAACGGACTAAAGTTCTTGAACAGATACTGGCAAGAAGAATACCGAAAGGGTCTGCAACCCGCTGGAACTTCAACATTTGAGCTTTCAATATAATTTGTAAACACAGAGATGGCCTTGTAGAATGCATAAAATTCATTCTATTATCTATTCCAGTACTATATATGAAGCAAAGGGCTTTACCAGAACTCTGGTATTTGGTTTTATTTTCACATCGTAAAGCCCTAAGTCAATATTTTGCACAATCAGTTGCAAAAGTGAGACATTGATACTGTATTTGTACAAAAAGCCACTGCAAAATTGCCACAGGATTCGCAATTTTCAAACCGCAAACTGCAGATAAGTACCTTGATGCAAAAGGGAAAAGAAGTATGTGACGCGTGCCAGGGAGTGCTTTGCATTTACAAGGCATCTCATGAGTTCAACAATTCTGCGTAGTGACCTGATTCAAAAACATGGAAAGTGTTTTCCTACTGCAGCACTCAATGAAACAGTGGAGGCATATCAAATGCTAAACAAGTCAATATTGAGCACTGAACCTTCACTCCTGTATTTGACTGAATTTCTGAAAAACAGATAGTGGCAAAAAGAATACCGAAAGGGTCTGCAACTCGATAGAATTTCAACATTTGAGCTATCAATATAATTAATGAACCTTGTAATGAAATCTATTCTAATATCTATTCCACTTCTGTATATGAAGCAAAGAGCTTTACCAGAACTCTGTAAGACAGGTAACTTCTTTCTTTTTTTTCCGTTCCACAGCATAAAGCCTAAGGTCAATATTTTGCACAATTAGTTGCAAACGTAAGATATTGACACTGTATTTGTACAAAAAGCCACTGCACTTTTTGATAAGGATCAGGAATCCATTGACAATTTGGACTCTAAATTGCCACAGGATTCGCAATTTACAAACCGCAAACTGCAGGTAAGTACCTTGATGCAAGAGGGAAAAGAAGTATGTGACATTAAGTAGTACATGCCAGGGAGTATGATGCATTTACAATGCATCTCATCAGTTCATCACTACTGCATAGTGACCTGTTTCAAAAACATGGCAAATGTTTTCCTACTGCACCACTCAATGAAACAGTGGAAGCAAGTGCATTGCTAAACAAGTCAAGATTGGGCATTGAGCTTTCAATCCTGTATTAAAGACAGGACTTTCACCAGGCTACAGGTAATGCAATGGCTATAAATATATATGTTTATATAAAAAGAAATTACAGAAATCTTTTTCTGAGACTCGTAAGTTATTGAGAATTGTCATAACAACACCCTTGATAACATCTGAAACTTTAAGATGATTTTCTACACTGAAGAGGATAAAAACATTTGTAAGGAACATAAGGGCCCAAGCTCGACTAAATGCCTTGTCCATGGTGTCAAGTGGAAAACGAACTAATAAATCAGATTCCAGAATTTATCTAGAAACCAATTGAAATGTTTGCTCACACTAAAGAATGACGTGCAAACTTTCTGTATATATAGAAACCATGGAAATCCACATAGTGCTGTGAGACTTCTTTATTTTGAAGGAGGTTCTAACAATTCAGGATTCACATTGCACAAAACTTCCAAAGTCACATTCAGCGCTGTGTTCACGTAGTAGGACAATTCAGGTGCGGAATACCATCTGCAAGGCACTTAAGTCATTCCGGATCTTCTCAGTATTTGGCGATTTGGTTGAAGCGAGTTCTCTTTCTCTGTCTCACTCTCTGCAATCACTACTTCTGGGATTCGTGCTATAGACAGACTCCTCTTTGGGTTTTCCTTGCTGGAACTTTATGGCCACTCAGCTTGTTGGCACCGTCTTCTCCAGGTTCTGTTGATTCAGTCAATGTTTCTTCTCCACTTGAGACTTCGATCCCAATTTGCTTTATTCCAGGTACTTTTCTTTCTTCTTCACCCCTATCTTGTTCTCGCACTTCTACTTGAACTCCTGTTTGCACTTCTGCTTGCACTCATGCTTGCAATCCTGAGGGTGTTACAGGTCGGACTAGCCTCGCCACCGGAGGTGCACCCACTAGTGCTCTTCTCTCTGGATCATAGACAAGTGACTCTTCTCCTGGATTGCTCACTCTTCTGGTGTGTGTGGAACAAATCCAGTTTGGAACTCCAACACATTTAATAGCAGTGTTTGTTGTCAATAGAATTTGGTTGGGCCTTTCCATCTGGGTTTGAGACAAGTCCTCCGAACATGCTTCTTGATGACAACCCAATCTCAGGGATTGAGGACTTGGCACTGTTCATGATGGAGATCTGATGCAGCAGCTGACACCTGATGCGAGACAGAACAAACCACATCAGCTAGGGCTTTGCAGTAGTCCATAATCATATCATCTGTGATATTCAATAAGGCGTCGGCAGGGAAAGCATTTCTTGGTAGGATTGTGTCAACGCACTTTTTGGTGACCACACTCCTCCTCTCCCTTCCATCTCCCCCCCTTCCCGTTCTTGTCATTGCAACCTATCTGCACCATCATCACCTTTGGGCGGATACCTTAATATGTAGCCAACACATCTCATGTCCATTTTCTTTGATTGTATTACAGTAGTTCATCTAAACAATGCTCACCTATAGACAACCGTATCTTCGTGTGGAGCGGTAAACAGCCCTTATTGTGGGCATTGTCCCACTATTCAGAAGTTGATCTCTTCCCATAGTAAGTAGACATATTTTTACTTACCCACCCCAGAGTTGCAAAATCTAATCTGATATCTAGGGATTTGGGGATCTTTCTATGTTTTCCATGTATCAGACTGTATTGCAAATCGATTCTATCCTTTTTCTTTATTTTATCGGCACATTTGTGCACCTTTTTCTTCTTCCCTTATTTCCAGTTTTCTTATATTCCCGCTTGGGCAAAATATTTTAAACTGAAATAATAGGCTGCCTGAGGTCTTTGTATACAATATATTTTCCCTGCCTTGGGAGTGCTGATCATTAGCAGGGGGACCTTGTTGTTCTCAATGATCCTCCCATGAGTATTTCATGCAGGGATAGTCCTGTTGTTTTATCTGGAATGCATAGAATACCCGTCAGTCCCAATGGTAATGCATCTGGCCATTTCCATGATTCTGAAGTACATACTTTAGCCAATCTGGACTTTATTATTCTGTTCATCTGTTTAACTATGCCTGATGCTTCTTGTCTGTAACTGCAGTGTAACTTCTGTTCAATCTGTAATGCAGCGTACAACATGTTCATCACTTTGTTATTGAAGTGTGTTCCTCTATCTGACTCACGAAGAACCAAATTCCGAATCTCTGTATGATTTCAGTTAATAACAGTTTGGCTACAGTGAGACCAGCATTTCTCCTCATGGGGTAGGCTTCCAATCATCTAGAGAATACACAGATAATTACAAGGATATATCTCAGCCCATTATGAACAGGGATCTTGATAAAAATGTATCTGTAGTCTGTTAACAGTGCCACATAATCTTCCTCGTGTGTGCTTCTAACGGTTGTTTTTTTCCCTACATTTCGTTGTTGACATGTGACGCATCCCCTGCAATTTTCATCAGCAATCATTTGAAATCTAGGATTAAACCAACTTTGTCTGAAAAGCATTACCATGACATCTCTCCCTATGTGTGTATACATGATACTGCCTAGCCATTGGAAACAACAAGCTGTTTGGAAACAATGATCTCCCGTGTTCTGACATCCAAATATCATTTGCATGTAAGACCATCATTTACCGTGAATATTCCATTAATTGTACATGCTAGCAAAGCGCAGTATCTAGCTACAGAGTCAGCGTATCTATTGCCTATGGCAATATAGCCGCTGCCCGTTTGATGCCCTGGGCATTTCATCACAGCAATTTCTTTGGGCAGATGCAATGAACTGAGCAAATCCTTCACATTCTGCCCATTTCTGATCGGTGATCCTGTAGAAGTCAAAAACCCTCTCTGCATCCATAATTGCCCAAAATCATGCAGTACACCGAAACCATATTGGCTGGTGGTAAAGATTGTGACACTCAATTGAGAAGGTAAACTGCAAGCTCTAGTAAGAGTGATTAACTCAGCAACTTGGGCGGAGAAAACAGATTGGAGCCAAAAGGCTTCGATCATAGAATTTATGGTGCACACAGAATATACTGCTTTCAGTGTGCCTTCATTACTTTGCATACTAAGAGAGCAATGGTTCTTACAGGGCCAGTTCAGTCTCAACAAAACATAAGCAGTTAGGTTTATAGCAATGTAAATCAGTATGCCTAGATCAATGGGCATAAAGGGGCAGATATCGCCAGATGGAGCAAAATAATAAGTACTATTTTACTGCACACTGGGACACAGATGGGCTTTTTCATTGTGCAGTATTTATTTATAATTCATGAATAATGCAACGTATTTTTGGAGATGATAGTTCAAGTGCTCACAAAATAAGTGACAGCAGGCGTGATGGGACAAGTGAAGGTGACTTTAAAATATATCGCATTGACAACAAAAGACAGAAACTCCTGAGTGAAGTTTAAACAATTAAAAGAGTTTCTTGTTGTATAAGGGTTTACAATGTTTCGATCTCACTGATTTGAGATCATCATCAGGACAAACGTTGTGACCAGGAAGAATCTATAAGAAAATGGTAGAGAGAGTTGTATTGAAGATAGACCCTGAGTCAATAGTTACAGAACATTACTTTGGAAATAGTGCTCCCAGTGGATCAAATCAAATAACAATAAACTGATTAATTCAGCAGTTTAAAAAAAAATTAAATAGCGTCACACATGGTCATGCACTAGTTAAGAGAGAAAGACACAGTGACAGTAATTGGAAAGTGAACCTATTGATCACTCAGAAATGAGTTTGAATGAATCACCAATTGTGACAAGTGATCAAGAAATTAGGAAAAACTGCAATAGAAATTAAAAGGAAAATCTAAAAGATCACACATAGCTGTGTGTTGAATAAGTAAAGTCAAAGTTGCGGGCAGTATGTGCCTGAGGGAAGAAGAGTTTAGGAAAAACAAGAGATTTTGAGAAAGACTTTGTTGAGTTACTTGGTTGTCCTCTAAAAGTATGGAGCTACTTACAAGGCAACCAAAAGGGAGCCGGTGCCTGGGGTTACTTTTAGGTCCCCGAAATGAAGCTAGTGCCTGCCACTATCCCACGATATTTGGGGCGCTGTTGAGAAGAAAATTCCTGTGTGAAGCAAGGCACTGGAGGGAGTTCTAGTACTAGATGTGTGAACAGGATGCCACTGCACTGATATATAGCATGTTAATGTTAATGTTAAGCTGCATTTATAAAGCGCACTGACACCATAGGTTTCCTGGCGCTGAGGTAATGATTGATTGTAGATGCCATTTACTTAATTAATATACTAGGCCACGACGATGGGGCCGGTAGCCAAGGGCACTGTGGGGCAGGTGCGCTGTTGACACAGAAAACCAGAGCCATGACTGGCCTGCAAGGGGAGTGCAATTGCTGAGTAGGGCATGTCAGGGTGCCTCTACTATATATAATTACAGAAGAACTTACTGAGCAATTCCGTAGTATTCAATGATGAAGGTATGAAATCCCAATTGCAGCACAATTAAGCCAGGAGAACGATCACCGCTAAGACGGTGTGGTCATGGTGAGCCTGTAAAGAGTACAGGTGTGTACATTAGAGACTGTGCGGGGGAGTCCCTTAAATATGCGGATAAATGAAGGTCGCTTTCCATTACTTACTTCAAATGCAAGGAAACCGTGTCCGTCAGCCTATTTCTAAAAGTAAGGTTGCAGAATCCTTAAACTAAAAAAGTCAAATTCAAATTAAGTAGGAGAAAGAAAGCAAGCACTTGCTTAATGCTAAGAATGGTACAGGGAAGAGGACAGTAAATCAAAAAAACATAATATTGTAGAAGAAAGCAAGGGCAGGTAAGAAATGGAGGCATAATTAGGAATAAACATATTATCATGTGGTGGAACATTCAATAGGAATTAATAAAAAACCAGACCAGAGATTTGCTTAATGCTAAGCTTGGCTAGAGGGAGGGAGGACAGCAAATCAGCAAAATGCACAACTGCAGATAAGGTAAGGACAGTTTCTAAAACAATAATGAAGGGAGACATACATTGCAATCATCTTATTAACATGTGGTGGAATATACAATAAAAAGTTAAAAGTTAAAAAATGTGGTACATTTCAGAGCAAGGAAGAGGGGAAGAAAACAATGGTTACAGAACTGCATTCCATTCTTCCATAGAGATCAGACCTTGATCAATGGTGCGACAGTTAAAGATTCATTTACTAGAGAGGGAGAGACGGTAGTGGTGTATCCAAAAGGAAAGGACCGCACATTCACTATTGACAATAAGATATATGATAAGTACTGGAAATGTAACAAATCTTCATTTGCGAAGACGGAGTGCTGCACAGACCGCTATCCCCCACTACCAAGAGAGATTCAATGACAATCAGAGATTGGCAAAATACAAATAAAGCAAGAGGGTCAAATCTAGCACATTCCTAACATACAAGTATACAGGGGCAAACTAATAAACCTCCTAGTTGTTTCTCGATAAACAAAAGATTTTCGCTGCAGTGGGGCTTGGCTGCAGTATATTGGAATACTCTTCCAGGGACGTTCATTATGTAAGCTCACACACTCGCATGTGAGCACTGGACTGCACCCCAGATAATCTCATTCTCTACTACTGGAACTTCCCAGGTGCTTTATTACAACACCCAGACCAGGATGCTTTGAGTCCATATTCTTCAATACCTGGACTATGACTTGACCTTCCGGATTTTCTTTGTATATGGTTCCATATTTTTAAATCTACATGTCTGGACAAGCCCCTATGTGACACACAACGTTATTTTTCATCCTGCCTAGCCTTGAAAAAGTCTTTAGTACTTACCCCTAGTACTGACGAAACACGTGTCGGCTGTTTTTTTGGTCAAGCTTACTTCTATGGAATTTTGAATAAAGAACATGAGAAACTGAACTTCCTTGTTTATTTGCGATGTCTAACCACCACTGTTATTCGAAAACCTTTTGTTTATCGAGAAACAACTAGGAGGTTTATTAGTTTGCCCCTGTATACTTGTATGTTAGGAATGTGCTAGATTCATTTACATTCAAGTCTATTCAGAGTTTGTTGGTGGTCACCTCCTCTGCAGTGGGGGTGTAGAATGTCAATGACTTGCCACGTAATATCCGTTTCAGAATGTCCTTTCTCCAGAAAGTGTTCAACGAGAGGTGGTGTGGTGATCTTGCAGCGAATACTACTCTTATGCTGTGATATTATCATTTTTATCTTCTAAGTTGTCTGCCCTATGTATAGCAATTTGCACGGGAACTGGATGAAGTAGATCACATAGTTTGAGTTACAGTTTGAGAAAAAATTGTATTTTGTGTCAAGCCACATGCCAGGCAGTTGTTACACTTGTAATGTCCTTGTACCGGGGGATGGCAAAGGTAGGACTGAAACGAGGTGTTGTTCCGTGTGGGTTTGTGGGTTCTTACCAGGTGGTCCTTAATATTGCTGCCTCTCTTGAAAGAGAAGAGAGGCGCTCCACCTGCCAAATTCAAGGGTGCAAGGACAGACCAATGTTTTTTAATAATTTTGGTTAGTCTATTGCTAATAGGACAGAATTTGGTGACACATGTGACTTTAGACATGGGTTCACTCTGTTTTGGTTGTAGTAGGAATTCTCGGTGAGAGTACCATGCTCGCTTCAGGGAGAGTTTGACTAGTCAACTGGGATAGCCTCTATCTATGAGTTTTTTACGTAAGATCTCTCCTTCCTTAAAGAAGTCCTCCTCAAATTTGCAATTCCTGCGTATTTTAAGGAACTGGCCATATGGGAGTCCATCTCGAGGGCTCTAGGGTGTACACTGGTGTACTGGAGCAAGGTATTCCGCTCCGTGGGTTTCCGAAACAGCGTGGTAAAAAGTTCACCATCTAGACTCTTAACAGTGACATTCATGTCGTAATTGTGCGTAAATTTGTGATCCGGTTGCCAGTTGTTAAGCCAACCACTGAATTTATGTAATTCAGTGATGTTGCCTAGACAAATCATAAACACATCATCAATATACCTGCAGCAGATACAGATTTTGTGTAGGCATGTGTTTTTGTTACCGAGGACAAATGATTTCTCTATATCATCTACGAATAGAATTGCAAATTAGGAGCAAAAACCGCTTCCATGGAAGTGCCCTTGCACTGTCTGTAATATTTGTCTTGGAATAAGAAGTAGTTTTGGTCAAGGCTATTTGAAGAAGTGAAATGTTGAATTCAGTGGGAACTTGGTGGGGGGATGGGTGTTCATTGAGATGATTCCTGATGACCTCAATGCCCTTGTCCTGGGTGATGTTAGTATAAAGGGATTCAATATCCAGAGTGACAAGCAGTTCTTTCTCAGGGTTAAATGTTTCTGACTCAATTATGTTTATGAAGTGGGTTGTGTCTTACACATATGTAATGGTACAGTGGGCTAGGTCACAAATAAAAAAATCGATGTATCTTCCTAGAGGCTCCAGAATGGAACCACATCCTGACAGGATGGGTCTGCCCGGGGGTGCAACTAAGCTTTTGTGTATTTTGGGTGGTGTATACAGTACCGGGGTGCGTGGGGTCTTGTTATCGAGGAATACAAATTAATTCCGACTGATGGAACCCATTTCTTCGGCCTCTTTAGTAATGGTTAGGATCTGATCTCTTATTTCTTGCAGCGGATTGCGAGTGAGTTGCTCATAATGGGATGTATTACTAAGCTGTCAGAAGATCTCATTATCATAAGTAATCTTATCTTGTATAACTATACCTCTGCCTTTGTCACAGGGCTTTATGACTATATCATCCAGTGATTTTAGATTGGATAGGCTTTTTCTCCTCTAGACTGATATTATAGTGAGTGAACCTATACTCATTTTGTACCTTTTCTAGATCTTTGAGGACTAGTTGTTCCAACGTTAAGACTTCAGGAGGCATTGAGCCACTGGGAGGATTACATTTGGATTTCAGACGTAGTCCGGAGGCATCTGTCTTAATGGGCATGTCCCCATTGTGAAAAAAATAACTCCGTCTTATTTTTCTGAGAAATGTAAAATTTCTGTTTGAATTAAAAACCAGTTGGGTTTTTCGGTGATGACAACCCTCTGCTCAGTAGAGCGATATCTGTAGAGGCTAGCTGATGTTAAGATAGATTGAAGATGGAAATATCCTCCATAGTTGGCATAGGTATTAAGGCTAGTGGTTCTAATACTGGTACCCCCATTGGTAGAACTTCTGTCTGGTTTGGCGCTCCCCTGGTGGGAAGTTGTATCTGGTTTTCACTCTGCCCCTGCCTTGGTCCCCTAGTAATGTCTGGTTTCTCCCTAAAAAATTGGGGGCATGCGAGGAAGTACTATGTCCAGCCCTGGGATTCGAGGTATCTGAGTCTGCTGAAGAGTCAGAGAATGTGACAGGTAGTCTATTCTTGAAGCGACCCCACATACCCGCTGGGTTTCTCTGAGTGTCTTGTGGGTGGAAGTGAAAAAGTCTTCCTGGAGGTAGGGGTATGTTCTTTCTATATTGTAGTTCTTAATGTCTTTTGACAATTTCACAGATTTTTTATGGTGTTCAAAACTTTGAAAATCCAATATTGTTCTTTCTAATTTTTCTAAGACTGCTTTAGCGTCTTCTAGGCTGTATAGTTTAAGGATGGCCTTTTCCAACTCAATTATTTCCTCTAGCTCTTTTTTGCTGTGTTGTAGAGCAATGTCAATCCCAAGCACCAAATACAAAACAAGGGGGAGATAGAGGGATGGTAGCTAGGTTCACCCTCCTAATCAAGTATCTGTGTAACCAATATCCAGAATACCGGATAGAGAACCTAGCTATGGAGGTTGATTACTATCTATAATAGATGTAACCTTGAAAAAGGAAAGGATATCCTTTTTTTTGAGTCCCCTCACTCACCGGAGTTTCCTCACGGTGACATGCTTCATCATTGGGGCCATCCCAACCCGCTGCGGGTTGAGGCGTGCTGCGACTTGCGAACTACGTAGGAGCACTGGAAGTGAGGACTATGTGTGGTGCAGTGGAAAAAATGTGAGTGGAGTGGTGCGAGTTAAAAATACCTTACTAGTGGCAGAACAACTTTATTCTTGCTCCTAGTAGATATATTAAAAATGGGGTGGGTTTCTAGGTGTATCCGGTGAAACAATGAGACCGGAACCCTAGTAGAGTGCCAACATGTTTCGAGCTGTACCCCTCAGCTCTTCTTCAGGACATCACAGGTGCCAGCCCTGTAAGTACCACTCCAAGGTATGTGTAATAATGCCTAACAATGTGCATTTAGATTTGATGAAACATATACATACGACACTTCAGTACAGTAATTCAGTCGCATATCTGTAGGTGGGAAAAGAAGAAAAACAAAGTTATTGTGCAGCGCCCCGCCGTCTGCTGGGTCTCATCTTTATCCTTGTAGTACACCTAAGGAAATTACATAGCAATATATATTCGAGCCTCTATGCTCCATTATAGTGTGAATATAGTGCTTCCTTGAACTGTCACGATATTGTGCCTACATCAGGAGAAATATATACACCAAATGTACATGTAATTGCCCTAGTGAAACCGCATGCTTCAGGGGTCCTGTAAAAAAGGACATACTGGTCTATGGCGTTTATAACATTTAAAAAGACCCGTAAAGGTAAGGAAAAGGGGAAGAAGGAAAAAGGAAAAAGTGTCACACATACATATCGTAAAATAACACACAAAACGGACATGCGGGATTTCGCATACGTTTCTTTTAGGCTGTACTAAGCCTAATGGTCAATCGAGGAAAAAAAGGAGACCCGCGTATTGGTTCTGTAAGGGAAAGAAAGTGTGATTACTTTCCCGTCGATTGCGGATCTCACCGAGGCTGCCGGAGCGTGCTGTGTATATCAAGCACAGTAACGCCCTTGCTCGGTTGTGCCTGTCAAATGGGTAAGACTTACTTGGGGCGGAAAAGCTCCTTGCCAGATACCTACTCGGCGTCCATCTTGGCCGGAAGATTCCGTCTCGCTTCTGGAAGTCACTTAGTTAAAGGGAAAGGTTCCCGCCTAGTCCTGTGTGGAGGAATAGAGCGGGGACCCTTCAAAAATGGCCACCTTCTATTGGGTCAAAGAGGGAGCCATGTTGAAAAAGTCGGCCATAATATAGACAGAATACAACACAAACAAAACATAGTGGGACAATACCTGATACAAAGAGTTAACGATAAATACTAAAAATAATAAAGAATGTTATTTGAACATTACCCGTGTATTTAAAATAAAAAATAAAATAAAAATGAAAAAATCGTTTGGAAAATGTCTTTACAATGGATATATGTTGTTGGTTGGCTGTCAATAGAGCCTAGCCAGAAAAAAGGGGGCGCATCCGAAGGAAAAAATTATTAAATAAAAAGAAAAATCTAATTTAGAGAAAAGGAATGTTATATTAACCCTTATCAGTCTATGACTGGCGAAGTATGTCTTGTGTATCTGCATAGTTTTAATTTGAAACTCACAGGTATGCAATAGAAAAATGCAAAACTGAGCCCTTAATAAGCGAGACAATAATCCTTAAAAAAGGGTGCAAAAAATATTTTTAGGTAAAAAAATATTAATTTATGTAGAAAAATCAATTAACAAAGGAATGTTCTGTTTTTCAGAAATGAGTAAAGTTTTTCAATTGTTAGTACGTGAGGGTCATTTGGCCAACTGTCCCCATGGAATGGCATCATTAAGGCCTTTGCTGTCAGTCTTGAGTTTATACACCCAGAGTTGTTCTTTCTGTAGTAGACGTTGTTCAAGGTTTTCCTTACCCTCCAGGCGTTCCAGAATAACCCATTTCATATCGTTGGGTGTATGATGTTTGTCAATGAAGTGAGATGCCATTTTTGTGGTGTTCTTTTTGCACCTAATGTTGCTTCGGTGCTCCACTATTCTTGTGCTTGCCTTTCTGGTAGTCATACCAATGTAATGAAGATTACAGATGCAGGTGATCATACATACAACACCTGTTGTGTTACAATTTGTGAAGTTCCGGATCTCCCACGTCAATTCATAAAATTGAATTCGATCTTTTTAGTTGCACTTGTCAAATAGACACTGCAATTACTACATGAGTAGTGTCCAGTGGGCATAGTTGTGAAGGTACTCTGTTTGTTACCCAGATTTTGGGCGTGTGTGGACTAGGTAGTCTTTAAGGTTCTTACCTTTTTTGTGACTGAACATTAGCGTGGGAATATTAAGACTGCCACAGTTCAACGTGCGCCAATGTTTTTTGATGATTTGGTTACTTTATCAGAAGCGATATTATATGTGGTGATACAGATGGGTCTTTTATCACCGGTGACCTCTTGTCAGATTTTGGGTTGCAGTAGAGCCTCTCTGTTATTGTTGGCAGCTCTCTTCTTAGCTTTCTTGACCAGGGTTTGTGGATACTGTAGGTTGGTGAGTTTTGTAGTCAAGTTGTTAGCTTGTTGGTTGAAATCCTCTTTTTCAGTGCAATTGCGCCTCAATCTTAAAAATTGTCTAAACTGTAGGTTTTCTTTAAGTTGTCTGGGGTGGAAGCTGTTGTAGATTAAAAGACAGTTCCTTGCAGTGGGTTTAAAATGGGTGGTAGTCTTCAAGGCCTCTCCAGTTGCAATGATGTTCAGGTCTAAGAACACCAGGTGTGATCTACTCATGGTATGAGTGAATTTTAAAAAGAGGTCTTGATGATTAAGCCATTCAATGAAGTCCGTTGCTTCTGTTTCTGTCCCTTCCCATATGAGTAGAACATCGTCAATGTATCTTTTCCACAGTCCTAGATGTTGCCTGTACGGGTTAGGATCATTGATGATCTTATGTTTTTCAAGATAGTGCACGTATAGACCAGCCACACTCGGCGCAAAAGTGCTGCCCATGCTGGTGCCATGTGTCTGGCGGAATAGGGTGTCCTCAAATCTGAATTTTTTTTTGGTAAGGACAAGGCGGCAGCATTCCAAAATCACATGTCTTGGTGTCTGATATATCCATGTGTGTTCAAAATGGACATCTTCCAATATCTTTACGGTTTCTGTATGGGGGTTACTTGTACAAGTGCAGATACGTCATTAGGAGCTACGTATATAATATAATAATATATCAAATAATTGTTTGTTTTCTCTACCTCCTTTATACATCAGGAACTGTTCAGCAGCCCACCAAAAATTTTTAAAGTCCTAATGAATTAATTTCAAATATAGGAGCCACTATAAACACCTTTGTCAGGTAAATAAAGACTATATCTCTTGCTTGATTTTGTGCAGATTACCTGATCTACATTTCGATACCCAGCAACTCTTAGATACATCTTTTTCTAAACAGCGACTCGGAGATAACTACTTATTTAACAATTAGGCAATACGCACACAAAATTAAGCACTCTGATATTAAATCTCTAGCCCATGATGTGTGACACATCTGATTATCCGCTTTGGCAAGACTGCGTTTTCTACCATTATACTAGATCATTATCTAGTCAAACATCTCTATTCACTCCTCGTTATGGATAAATATAGATGATGCAAAGACTTTGATCGGACTGATTACTACACGGATATTTTCATCAATACCCAATACCAACCACATATGGTAAGGATCTCTTTACTTTCACTTCCTTGCGCTATGTACAACCTAGTGAACCATGATTGTATCTATCCCCAAAAATGCAGTCCTCTCTGGTGTTTCCATTAGATAGCTTAATTTCCACGAGGCAAATAAAATAATAATATTATTTAAAAACATATATGCACTAGATGTACTAGATTTGTGAAAACAAGTTTCAATGTCAACCTAAAATAGTCACCCATATGAAATAATTGATCCTTAAAATTTAACTATCCCCACCCCTTCTGAAATACAGAGGCCCGTACACCTTGTAATAAGCATAATAAGAGACATTCCCCCACATAATAAAAACAAAACAAAAACGTATTTTGTGTTGAACTAGGTGAGAACTTAATATCTCTGTATATAACCAGCTTCCTACTTTCTCTGGTCCACCATCTTCCCTAAAGTATTGTACTTTCCTTTTTGTATTTTTAACAGTAATGAGTAATGGTGCGCACAAATATATGAAATGGCCATGTTCGATCTGAAGACATTTATGTATACTTTTGTATTATATTAGTCATGTATAATGAACTATCAAAAGCGGTACTTCACATGATATCATCTTTTTTCTGGCACTTTAGTTCAAGTCAAAATTTGAGTCAATGTATCAATCAAATGTACATTGTTAGCACAAATACTAAATAGCTCTTTTTTAAAAAAAATGTTGTATCTACTTTTAGCTACAAGATGGTAGCGTCCTGAGGAAGACACTTAGGTGTTGAAACGCGTAGACGAAAACCATCTTTCCTTCAGATCATTGGGAACATCTACACACAAAACAATGCATATCTATTGATTCTCTAATGAAATTAAAAATATCTTTATTGTTAACTGCTAATTTTGTCTATGTCATTGATTATCCTTATGACTATTTTTATCACTTTTATCAAATTAAATTTCTAAATACTATTTTTTGTGCTTGACTTTTGTTATCATTTTCTATTTTAAATTGTTATTGCTTGAACCTTGCCAGTACATTTGTTTTTTGCCTGGGTACGTTACCTCTTCACATATGGTGACTTGTGTATAGACTTTCCACGTTCAATCCAATTAGGATGTTCTTTGTAGGGTCAAAGTGGAGATCTTGAAGTAAGTATAGATTTGGTATCCTGGAGGTATGTGTCAGTGTTTTGAATTAATGATCTCAGGAAGGCGTCTGCAAATTTGGACAGGGGTTCAAGGATTGAGCCTATGCCAGACACTATGGGTCTGCCTGGTGGTTTTGTAATAGATTTGTGGATTTTCGGTATTGTGTAGAAATAAGGGACCGTGGGGCTGGTGTTTTCTAAAAAATCAGCTTCTTTTTTGGTCAACCAATTATTTTCTGTTGACTCCTCCACTAGGAAGGCGATCTCTTTTCTGAGACGGTTAGTAGGATCTTCTGTGATCTTCACATAGTTTCTCTGATCTGCCAGGAGATTTAGGCATACTTCTCTGTAGGAGATAGGGCCATATGTATCAAGCTAATTAGCATTCGCAAAGGCCGAAATTCTGCGAATTTCGGCCTTTGCGAATGCTAATTAGATAAATGGTATGTATCAAACATGTTTGATGCAAAATAAGGAATTGCAAAATTTGCTATTCATTATTTTGCGATTGCACTTAAGGAATCACAAATTTTGCGATTCCTTAAATGCAATGTATCAAACAAAAAATATTCAAAAATTGCCATTAAGGATTCGCAAATTACCACCAACTTCTAGTTGGTGGTAAGTTGCGAATTCTTTTCAAAAAGCTTTTTTACAAAAAAACTAAGGTGCCATATGACGCCCATACATGCCCTTAGGGCATGTATGTGCGCCATATGCCCACAAATGTCTTTTTCAGGGGTGCAGCAGGGTGTTCTTGAGACACCCCTGCACCCTTGAAAAAATTCCTAATTTTCTATTAGCAAATTGCTAATCGCAAATTGCACTTTCATTCCTATGGGCCTCCTGGCCCATGGAAATGAATGGGTAATTTGCGATTAGCAATTTGCTAATCGCAAATTAGGAATGCTAAGGAATCGCTATTGAAAAGCGATTTTGTACATACATACCGTTTTGCGAATTCCAAATAGCGATTCCTTTAAATTCGCTATTTGGAATTCACTAAACAGAAGTATGATACATATGGCCCTTAGTGTTCTGTAAAACTATGGCACCTCCTTTGTCCGCCGGTTTTATTGTGATTTCCTTCACTTTAGCCAAATTTTTCAATGCCTCATTTTCCATTTTGCTGAGATTGTGGAAAACCTTGATGGTTTTTTTGGTCGATTTCACCAATATCCTTCATTACAGCTTTTTCAAATGCTAGTAGCTCAACTGGAAGGTTTGCGCTGGGTGGGGTGAAATTAGAATTTTTATGAAGGCCGGTGTCACCAGAACTTTCCATGGTGGGTGGTTTGTCTTTAAAGAAGACTTGGAGTTTAATTTTCCTTAAGAACTCATTTAGTTCATGGGCTAAAAGGAATTTGTCCATATTGGGGGTTGGTACAAAAACCAAGCCCTTTTCTAGGACTTTCTGTTGGGTATCTGTGATGGGGAAGTCTGATAGGTTTATCACTAAGCTGGTGGTTTGCTGGTTGTTGGCTGTTCTACTGGGCGCATGCTCCTGGTATGACTCCTGGACACTTCCAGTGGTTGTGCCCATTGCACTTGTTGTCCTCTCCTTGATTTTGCCCTCTGTGGTCCTCTGCCTCGCCCTAAAAAAGGGAAATTGTGTTGTTCATGTGTCTGGGATTGATCCCACAAGGTGTTGGGTTGTTGTTGATACTGTTGTTGGAACCCTGGGGGCCGGAGAAGAAAGGTGGTGGTCCCCCGTATGGAGTTGGTCCGTAGTATCCTGGCCAATTGGGATTGTACCCACCTCTATTCCTGAAGCGTCCTCCTCTGGAACGTCTGGGTCTGTTACGAGTGTTATTCTGGCTGCCATTCGAATGGTCCGAACCTGTGTCTGAACCATCAGTGTCGGTGTTGTATCCTGGATTTCGACTTGAAGAGACGTATTCTTCTCTTGTGTATGGATAGATTTTCTTGTGCAAGAAGTTTTTTAGGTCTTTCTTAAACTTTGTGAATTTTGTATCTTTGAGGCTGATTTCAAAGTCAGTCATCTGTTTGTTGAGTTCCTCTAAACGTTTTTTTAGATCTGTTACACTCTGGAAACTTTTGAGTTGTACTTCTATTTTAAGTGCCTCAACTTTCATTTCTTCACATAACCTTCCTGCTGTCTTTATAATTTACACGAGCCAGTCCCCGGTACAATGCCAGGATATAAGCGACCAGTCTGTTTTGAATTGTTTGTCGTGTTGAAAAATGAAAGGTTCGTTCTTTACAATCAACCCACGTGGGGCGGTGTTTGCTCGTAGATAATGGGCCATCATAATGCCATGTATCAGGGTTTTAACTTGGTTCTTTTTTAGTTCTGACAATTCATCCCGACATTGGTTGGACCCTTCTGAGTCCCTGTGTGTTACGTCTGTGAGAGGGAGCATGGATGCTATAATTCTCTCCACCTCTTCCTCTGAGAAGGTGAGGCCTGTGATCTCAGCCATGTTGTGTGTGACACTTAATAAGAAAAGGGGGGGGTCTTATGAAAAAGAGAAGATATACTCCCACAGCTTCACGCTGTAAATTATGAAATACAAAACAAGGGGGAGATAGAGGGATGGTAGCTAGGTTCACCTTCCTAATCAAGTATCTGTGTAACCAATATCCGGAATACCGGATAGAGAATTTATGTGAAATCCCACATGTCCATTTTGTGTATTGTTTTACGATATGTATGTGTGACACTTTTTCCTTTTTCCTCCTTCCTATTTTCCTTACCTTTACAGGTCTTTTTAAATGTTATAAACGCCGTAGACCAGTATGTCATTTTTTACAGGACCACTGAAGCATGCGGTTTCACGAGGGCAATTACATGTACATTTGGTGTATATATTTCTCCTGATGTAGGCACAATATCATGACAATTCCAGGAAGCACTATATTATTCACATTATAACGGAGCAAAGAGGCTCGAATATATATTGCTATATAATTTCCTTAGGTGTACTACAAGGATAAAGATGAGACCCAGCAGACGGCGGGGCGCTGCACCCTAACCTTGTTTTTCTTCTTTTCCCACCTACAGATACACGACTGAATTACTGAAGTGTCGTATGTATATGTTTCATCAAATCTAAATGCTCATTGTTAGGCATTATTACACACACCTCGTAGTGGTACTCACAGGGCTGGACCCTGTGATGTCCTGAAGAAGAGCTGAGGGGTACAGCTCGAAATATGTTGGCACTCTACTAGTGTTCCGGCCTCATTGTTTCACCGGATAGACCTAGAGACCCACCCTATTTTTAATATATCTACTAGGAGCAAGAATAAAGTCATTCCGCCCACTAGTAAGGTATTTTTAACTCACACCACTCCACTCACATTTTTTCCACTCCACTCACACTTTTTCCACTGCTCCACACATAGTCCTCACTTCCAGTCCTCCTACGTAGATTCGCAAGTCACAGCACGCCTCAACCCGCAGCGGGTTGGGATGGCCCCAATGATGAAGCAGGTCACCGTGAGGAAACTCCGGTGAGGGGACTCAACAAAAAGGATATCCTTTCCTTTTTCAAGGTTACATCGATAATAGATAGTAATCTACCTCCATAGCTAGGTTCTCTATCCGGTATTCCGAATCCCAAGCACCATCCAGTGGTGCGAGCATGTGGTGCCAATATGGGCAAACCCGTGTTTTTTAATTTCTCATGTTGGAGAAAAAATGCCGGGATGTTGCGAACTTGTAGGTCTACAGGAATTATATCCTCTTTCAAATATTCAGTAAGCATGCGTGCACGCAGTTTCGTGCGGATGTGTTTTTTCTTGAGTCTTTCAAGAGTGGTGATTTTTTCTGTAGTAGTCTCTGTGGGGGGTTACTGTAGGGATGGGCGAGTGAAATAGCGATGGGACATATAATTTTAGTAATGTACTCCTCAGTGTAGGTAGGGATAACTGATATAGACATTATGTGTACAAGTAACCAAAGTAGAAGAAATAATTGGAGAGGTGCCGTAGTCTGTAAAGTTGAGGGAAAGGTTGTAGGGATCCATACAAGAAATAATTAATACAACATTTACAAGATAATCATAAACCACATATTAGTGGTAACCCTTGTAGTTGAGCCACTGTGCTTAAAATGTAATGAGAAAACAAGGGAACTCCAATATTCGAACCTGGGGTGGTTACAAGTATATTAAGAGAACAATGGTTCTTACAGGGCCAGTTGGGTCCCAAAAAAACATAAACAGTTAGGTTTATAGCAGTGTAAATCAGATTGCCTATATCAATGGGCATAAAGGGGCAGATATTGCCAGATGGAGCAAAATAATAAGTACCATTGGATTCAAAAATTCCCATATCCTTCTCTTCAGGATACTCACTTCCATTGTGCTGTTTAAAAGCCTGCAACAATCTTTCATAATACTCATGAATCGTTTCCTTTCGTTCCTGGGTTGTTTCTTTAGTTTACAGCCAATCAAGGTCTTTACTCTTTAGGAGGAATTTTTCCCATTAGAAAATGTATTACTGCTTCATATTTTTTCATCACTAGTGGTGACGGAGCAGCCATTCCCTTTACTCTTTGAGGTTCAGCCTTCAGCCAATGTACAGATATTTTACATGCTGACTACAAATCTGCAGGAACCACAATTTCAAAGAGTTTGGTTTGCTTGTTTCCGGTCCTGGGAGGACCTGGCTTGGCAGTTCGGTCTGGACTATTCCCATGAGGCACAGGGCCAAGACTGATTTTCATATGGCTGGGTTCAAACTGGGGTGTTGTAGTGGGCAAAAGAACGATGGAGTTAACCCAGATCTCTAGCCTGGGGGAGAATGTTGAATCATTCAGCATTCCGTCCATCATTTGTTGCAGTCATCCTTGCCTTGGATTAGCTGTATAGTTCAGTGACGCTTAGGCAATCATGATCAAAATCATCATTTCTGTCTTCTGGTTCACTTAGAGACATTCAACATATTAGAACGCCTGATTGTAACATTATCTGGTGCAAGCAGACTATGTTCATTTGCTGAGTCTACTGTGTGTCAGATACTGCGTTTTCATTCTGGTATGCAACAGTTCAACCGAATGGCATACCATAACAATCAAGGGATGGCCTATCACTATATTTTGGCTCTTTTCCAGACTCATACTCGCTGTAGCCACTGCCTTCAAGCAGCCGGGGAGTCCTGATGCTACAGGGTCAAGGGTTGTTGAGAAATATGCCACAGGTCTTCGGGCTACTCCATGCATTTGTGTTAACACTGAGAGTGCGCACCCATCTCTTTCACTGCTAAATACATTCTTTGGTATAGTCTGACATTCCTGGAGGTAGAGTGTGACACTATTTATCTTTCATTTCTAGGAAGGCTTTGGTGCATTCATTGTTCCAAAGAATAAGATCAGACACATCTCAATGTGTCAGCCACAGTAGGTGCTTTGCAGTCTAGGAAAGTATTCACTGTCTACCGTAGCCAACCATTCCCCAAACCATCCGGAGCTCCCTTTGTGTTCGTGGTGGATTAATTTGCAAAATGGTTCCACTCTTTCTGGTGACACCTTCCTGACTCCTTTCATGCTAATGTGTCCAAGATAGTGAACTTCTTTTTGACAGTACTGCAGTTTACCTGGAGACACTTTGTGTCCATTATCTGCCAGTTTATTCAATAATGCAATGGTGTCATTTTTGCAAGCTTCTCATGTATGTGGGGTTATCAGTAAACCATCAATATAATGGATTAAAGAAGAGCCACATGGCATTTGCAGAGACTCTTTAAGATGTGATTGAAAATAGAAGGACTCTATGTATATCCTTAAGGGACACAACACCACCTGATTGTCTTCTGCTAGAACACAAATTAAAACAAAAACAGGCTATCTTCACTCAGGGCTACTGAGAAGAAAGCGTGACATAAATCAATGATCGTAAACCATTCCGCAGTACAGGGAAATTGTGAAAAGCACAGTAGCAGCATTGGGCATTATATGACAACAAGGCACCTCTATGTCGTTGATTTGTTTAAAATCGTGCACTATCCTATATTTTCTGTTTGGCTTTTGGATACCAAATATAGGTGAATTACATGGATTGCCAATTAATTTTCCCAGTATGCCTTTCTGGAGCATGTCTTCAATTACAGGTTGTATCGAGCAATTGTCTTGGCGGACAATGCGTAAGGTGGGGTTCTAGGAAAAATTGCATTTAGCTTTATCTGAACTCAGACGGGTTCTACTGTTTTTATGAGTCCAATATCTTTTCCTGTGAAATCCTGAACTTCAGCAGTTACAGTAGCTCTGAGATCTTCTGTGAATTTAGCAACAGTGAGTAAGGTGAACATTCCTGTCCCAGCATTTTGTTTAATCAATTTAAAATCGACATCCTCATAATGTGTCTAAAATGCAACACCATCCCGTGTACAGTAAATTATGCAATTTAATTTGCATAACACATTTTTTCCTAACAGGTTCACTGGACTTGAATTGCAAACTACATATTGATGTTTCTCCTCAAATGTCCCTATTTTTAATGCAACGTCTTCTGAAATTTTATTTGACAATTGTCTATTTGTAACCCCAACTACTAGCATTATTTTCCACGAGAAAGACAAGTCTGGAAATTCAATGGTTCTAACTCTGGATGGGGTAGCCCCAGTGTCAATCAAGAATGACACATTGTGACCATAGACATTGGCATCTACATATGGGCAACTTTGGTCTATCTCTAGGACTGCATTAAGTACACAATTCTCTCCCTCTCTCAGGCACCTCATCCATTTCAAAAAAGGAAACTGTTCCAAGTTGAGTTGAATTTTTTAATTTTGAAATTGGGACATTGCATTTTGAATTTGATTTAGATTTAATTTTGGCAATTGATTTATGTTAATTCTGGGATTCCCCATTGGGCCCGATACAACGGATATCATTTGGTTTTGATTCAGCATTGCGTTCTGCATTTGTCGTATGTGCATTCTCTGACCTGACATTCCCTGAGAATTTTGCGTTTGCCCTGCAATATTTTCTGGATTAAATTGACATTCTCTTTTCCAATGCCCCACCCTGTTACTGATGTGACAGGCAGTAACTTTCTTCAAGGCAGCAACATCTGTGCCAGATCCCACACCTGCAGGAACACCTCTACCTTTTCCGTGGAGCATCCGTATCCCAATCGAATTTCCTGCAAACCTAGCTTGTGGAGCAACTACTCCTTACACCATGCCCTGATTTCCAACCAACGATGGACTTTGAAACCCCTTCTGAGTCAACATAAACTTTTCCTTTATTTTCCGCTGTTTCATGTCCAATTTTATTGCTGCAATATTTTGCATAATGCAGCATTTCATGAAGTGATTTTGTCTGCCAGCAGATAACAATTTGCATAATATGCAAGCTAATCTCACTGAAGAGTGAATGTCACAGAATGTATCTAGGTCTTTCCACAACACCTTCAAAAATCTTAATAAACCTTTCCACCTGGTCATACCACTGTACTGGCTTGTCTATCAACTTCGGGAAATTGTTTGTAAATGCAGTCATATCACCTCTATTTCACAGAACATACATAGGCATCTCAAACCACTTCTCTCAATTGATATTCTGTCACTTCACATACATCATCCTATTTCTCCTCAGCTTATTTATTTTTCTTTTCATGTTTCCTTGTCTATCTAATTTCTAGATTTTCCACATCTTTCCATCTTTGAATGCACTTAATCAGTTCCATAAAGTATACATGTATTCCTGCAGGCCTCAGATTTTCAATTGCCTGGTCATCTAACTCAACCCTGTAATTTCAATTTAAGTTCACATTGTTAGTAAGATCCACATCCTATTTCTTTGTTACTCCTGCCAGATGATTGTGTGTGGTGGCTGCTCTTCGAGTAATTCTCATAGACAGGTAAATAAATTCATGTCTCTCAAATCCAAATGATGAAAGTCTAAGCATCCTCTAATCAATTCCTCTAGATCAATTTTTAATTAAGAAAGGTTTATCTTTTTTGATTTCTGAGTCCTTTGGAGGTTCTGTTACCTATGTTCTTCTCTCCTAAGTCAATTACTCTATCCAAGTGGTAATCCTCCGTCCCTATTTCCAATAATCTCACTAGAACCCGAAGGAGTCAAAAAACCAAGGATCCTGCTACATTAATTAAGGAGTGTAATTTTTTTTGAGGTCTCCACAGTACTAACTGTTTATTGTGTGATTTCAGCATCTCAACAGCTGAAGTTGCCATGAAATCTGGGTGTTTCTTAATTTGGGGTGGTACAGTAGGAACCACTTGTGGCATAACCGGATCAGTGTTATTTGGGCCCACAGTTATAGGTTGCCTTAGTACAGGTGGAGTAATTTGTAAAACCTGTAAAGAGAGATCAATAGAGTATAGCTCTGGAAGTACTGAAGCAGTAATCACAGTCTGATTAGCACTAAAACTTTTCTCCCCTGGACCCGAATATGTTACGGGAGGTGGTCAGGATGACATCTCCCGAATCAGTGTCTGAATCCTCTCCATCATGGAAATCGCATTCTTATTATTTTCCTTAATTCCTAAAGTAAGAACTGGGTACAATCTGGTTTCCTCAATAATTATTTTCCTCTACCTACGCTGTTCTTTATCCCATTTATCCCATTGTGCATATTTATAATTTTTCATTGCTCTTCTTGCTCTTCTCTGGTATTTGTCCCTTTCTTCACTCTCGCAACCTTTCCCCAGATCTGTAAAGCTTCATATTGCATAGGTCAAGGTGGTGGGTTCATCTCATACAATTTTCCTCTGAAATGATCTAGATTCCTGTGATGCACCCTCATCCTCCGTGATTCTTATCCATTGTTTTAGCCATAAACATTAATTTAATCTATGTTCGGTAGTCATTATGTAATCTGGAGTACCCTTAGGAGGCGATTCCTCACCTTTCCGAACAGGTGAAGTAACATTTCCCCTCACTAACCGCCTGATTCATCAACCTAAATTGCACTCGCAAAGGGCAAGATTCTCAGAATCTTGCCTTTTGCGAGTGCAATTTTTGCATTTGAGATTCATCATCCCAAATGCATAATTCGCTATTTAAGAATTCGCACATTTGCGAAGAATTGAATATCAGGACTCTCTATTTGAGATTCCTTAAATGCAATTCATGAATCATTTGAAAATTGCGAAATTGCAATTTTGGGCCGCTATTTACCGAGAGGTCAGACCTCTCGGTAAATAGCAAAAACTTAGAAAAATGCATTTAAATGCATTTTTCTAAGTTGCATGTTACACACACACATGTCCTTTGGACATGTGTGTGCGCAACACCAATGTAGATTACATTTCAGGGGTGCTACAGGGTGTCCTTTGGACACCCCTGCACCCTTGAAATCGCATCCTTATTTGCGATTAGCTAATTGCTAATCGCAAATAAGGAATAACTCCCCATGCATTCCTATGGGCCTGTAGGCCCATAGGAATGCATGGGGAGTTATTCCTTATTAGCGATTAGCAATTAGCTAATCGCAAATAAGGAACATGTAGGAATCGCAATATTTATTGCAATTCCTAAATGAATCCCGTTTTGCAATTCCTTAATAGCGATTCGTTATGAATCGCTATTAGGGGCTCGCAAAACGGGAGAATGATGAATCAGGCTGTAAATTCTTAAAATCCTTACACCACTTAATGTTAACAACCCAATTTATTGAATCATTTTGCGAAACCAAATGTTTTGAATTTGTTCGTGTTCGGCAGAATTTTAATTGGCAATCAGGTAGCAGCTTAAATTTTCAGTGATCCTTTTATCCAATCAGTAGACAGAGCTCAAATCAACAAAATCCAATAAGCAGTGCGACACACAACACAAATCAACCAATGACAGCGCAAAACATAGCAACCAACCAATTCCAGCGCAACACACTATGACATCAACTTTTTACTCCTTTCAGCCTTCACCCTCCCTTACAATTCCTTTGCTATTTTTAAAACAACTTTTATGACTGATCTTGTTTGCCTAACTCTTCTTTTCTCTAAGAAAATTTTGATTTTGCAATCTCTAAAGAAATTCCACAATCACAAGTGACTTCTCGGGCAGTGAAAATTCACACCAATGAATGCAGCTTTACCCACGTGCTTAATAAGGTTCCACCAGCATTAAAAACTTAATCATTCACCTATACTTGTCTCTATAGTTACTGTTGGAAGTGATGGTACCTCACACTCCACATTAACCAACCTCTTTGGAAAACAAGATTAATATCCCGGGATCTTTCGACTTCTTATGAGCCCAAAATCAACTTCTTAACAAAAACTATTTCTTAATACTTTTCTCGTATTATTTCAATTTATCTGCAAAGAAAGCGCACTACTCTTACAACCACAACATGTTCTTCCTATTGAAACTCATACCTCCAAACTGCCTTGACCGTAACCGCTTGTCACTCCTTCTGGATTCGAGCACTGGAAACTGAAGTTGGGGATTATTGTAAATAATTTGGGTACTAATTTTAAACTCTATTCTGGGTGCAATAAACTGCAGGAGCCTAAGGGCTAACCAAGATGGTTTGATTTCTATACACCCACTTACAGTCTCGTCATGGAGAATCCTTGTGGATCCGGAGAGGTCAATGGACCTTGTCCACCGTAGGCGAATTAGAGCTGTTCCAAAGCTTCAAAACATCACTGACATTTAGAATTGTAGGTGAATAGTCAATGATAAGAGGTTGATAAAGTTTCAAAAACCTTTATTCATTTTAAAAGGTTAGCACATCTAAATATCTTTATTCAGTTAGAATATTCAAAGAAACATAAAAAGATTTTGATTAGAAATTAGCATTAGAAAAATACACAGCGTTCCATAAAGAAACCCACAAAACGAACTAAGGACCTAATCTAAATAGAACCCTGTCAGAGATTGGAGTTCTGGTTGGCTAGAACATGCGCCTAAGCCAGGCAGAAACCACCACTCTAGTCAGGGCAAGGGAGTTACACACTGAAGATTACCCCTGCTCACCCCCTTGGTAGCTTGACAGAGCAGTCAGGCTTATCCCAGAGGCAGTGTGTAAAGCGTTTGTGCAACACACTCACACAGCACTTACACACAAGGCACACCACAAAAGAAACGCAACACATGGTTATGTGAAAATAGCCTTTGTATTATCCATAGAACACATTAGAACCTAATCACATTGTGATTGTGGCACTTGGCATGACTTTACAGGGATTATATACACCACTGGGCCAATCGGGCCACTGTCATAACATCACAAATCACAGTTAGTGAAGACAACCAGTTACTGGTAAGCGAACACTTCTCAGGAATACATTAGGCATAAACCATCTGTAGCAGTACCCGCATAGCAAATTATGCATACAATCATCAGTAGTGCAGTGCATCATTCGCACAACAAATCATTCCCCTCTTAGGCATAAACATAACTGTACCATATGCAACAATATCCCCGAGTGCCCACTGGCCCCCAATTGGCAGTCCCATCGCCTCTGCACTCACCACCTGGACGCGCGGTAGTCCTAAGTGGTTCCTTCCCACTTGGGGAATACTACTCCTCTTTCTTAGTGAGGCGTGGGAGTCTCCGTCGAGGTTTAGTCCGGATGCCCAAAACACAATGCCTGCCCAACGTTGAAGGCAGCTGCCCGTGATCACACAGAGGGGCAGCTGCTGCAAGGTACTTGGCTGCAACCAGGGGGCGAGATCTCTCCCGAGCTGCCCCCTCTTGCCTAGGCTTCCAGCACACTCACCTGAGTCCCGGGTGAATCAAAATCCATGGGACCCCCCGTAGGATCGACCAGGCGGCACAGCTTCTCAAATGCCAGGATGCCAGGAGGCGCCCAATAAGGCCGGTGTTGAGCCCTCACAAGGCTCAGGGCTCACCTGCTCCTTCCCGGTCCAATCGGCTCCGTATCCAACCTGGATGCGGTCCCGTTCACCCCGCCCACAACCTGACTTCCGTTTGCGGTGGGGGCTTCCGGGGCGGTCGCGTCCTGCACTCAGTGTCCAGAGCTCTCAATGGCTACAGTCGTCACCCCCAAAGCTGCAGGCGAACTTCCTGAAACCACCCACAACAGCCTCAGGATTCACGCGGGGCTCTCTTCCTCCTTGCAGAAGCCCCACCCACAGTCAGGCGTTCTCTGCCTGACTTCCAGTGACTCCTCATGGAGCCAAGTCTCAGACAGGCTTGGAATCTTTTTGGTCCTTCTCCTGGCTGATCTCCTTGGCGAGCACTTCCCACGTTATTGGGAAAAAGTAGTGGTCTGCCCACGTTACGATCAGGTGTGCTCACCACTCTCTGCTCATAAGGAGGCAGCAGAGCACTCACAATGCTCTCATTTCAGAACCAAGCACCCACGTAGGCCCAGACCAGCATTCCTCCTGGCAGAGCGGTGTGGGGACACACAGGCAGGGCACAGGCAGGCAGGCCAGCACACAGGTCCCCAGAACAGAGGGGTAGTCCTCCTCTCAGCAACAAAGTCCCATGGCGGTTCCTCTTGGCTCACTGCAGCCCACAGAGTGTCTCCTCTTCAGTTCCAGGTAAGTTCAGCACAGTTCAAAAGACATGAGGTCACAGCCCCATTATTTACATTGTACACAGTCTTTGTTCTGCCCCATGGCACAGGGTTCTGGGCCCACTCCAAACATATTCTGGGGGCACTTGTTAAGTGCACAACACTCCCCATTGTTAGTGTCGGCCATGGCCCCAGACACACCACAGGGGGCAGAGCCATCATTGTGGAAGGCAGGCACAGACCTCTTCAGGTTCAGGTGCTACTCCTCCTACTACTCCAAATGCAGATCAGGCCTATTCAGCCTTGTACCGACTCACCCAGACTCTCTGGAGCCACAGCACCTCCCTAGCCCCTGTCACTCCAAGGCCAGACAGTCAATACACAACAGGTAGGCACAAAGACGAACAGCACACAGATATGCCTGCTTCTAAAAGTGGCATTTCTAAAATAGTGACAATAAATTTGGGAACACCATTACGCAGCATTTATCACCACTATTCCAAACATACCAAACTTGATCACAATACTCCTCTATTGTCAGGCATTACCACTAAAGCACGTATAAGGGAATCCCAAAGCATCCCTATGAGAGGGCAGCCTCACAGCCGTGAGAAACCAAATAGGCTGTTTGTCACTACCAGGACATGCCACACAGTCTACACTGCACCCTGCCCATAGGCCTAGCATAGGGGTGACTGATATGTAGAAAAAGGGGAGTCACAGACGTGGGAACGACTTTATGTGCCACGTCGCAGCAGCAGTAAACGCCGCATGCAGGCCCTGCAAAGGCAGAGACCGGAGACAGGTTTGAAAGGTCACGTTGGTGGGTGGCGCAAGCAGAGCTGCAAGCCCACCAGTAGGATTTAATTTACTGGCCCTGGGTATATGAGATACAATGTACATGGGACTAATAGGTAAATTAAATGCGCCAAACAGGTGTAGACCAATCTTACCAAGCTTACCATAGAGGGCATATGTACTTTAGCAGTGAAAATCAGTGATAAAGTGCCCAGAGTCCTGAAACCACCAACAACATGTCAGAAAAAATACCGGAGGAAGGCAAAAAGTTCTGGAATGACCCTGCAAAAAGGGCCAAGTCTAACAAACCCATTAAGAGTTTGTGGGAAAAGAGCAATAGAGAACAACTTCTCATAAGAGTAGTTTTGGAAACTCAGTTGAGTTCCCTACAGCTGCAATACCATCTGCATAAAATGGAATGATCTCTGCAGTAGCATTGATCTCAAGGGTCAGAAATAAGTCAGCAACCCTCCATAAAGAAGAGTCTCAGATCAGGAAATTCTCCCGCTTCAGAACTGTCAGAATACGTTATAGGAAGTAACTAGCTAGGAACACTCTTTCATTTACATTCATACTATAGTAACAATTTTGAACGCCCAATAAGAATCGTCCATTTTGTGGTGTCGTCTGTCTCATGATGCTTCTTCTTCCGATTCCCACAGTCTGCACTCACATTGTCACATTGGATATAGTTTTGCTACGGCATTTGTTACGTGAGGGAAAATTCTCATAAGAACTCTCTTACCTAAGCTAAAAGCTGCACTATGAGCTTGACATGTAGACAAAGCTATTCAGTAAGAAAAAAGCAACTATCAATATTATTCGGAAGCAGCATCCATAAAGTCTCCAAATCAGCATTTATCATATACAGTTTTAATAAGCTCATTGAATTCTAGTGAATGATCTAACATGGGGTGAGGAGCTGAATGGACTTGATGTTAGAGTCAGCACATTTCTAAACAGATCCCTAATTCTAAGCAGTTGCACAAAAATCTTTTACTTATGAAGATGTGAGCAAGAGTCGAGAAAAAGGCTGTGGGCCTTATTAGAATACACATTAAGGAATGGATGCCTGGTGCAGAAAATGTAAAAAAAACACACATTTATTCGAAATTTCTAGTAACATTAGACCAGTTAGAATCTAAAATCAAGGACCTGATTTTACCAGAAGTCAAAGCGAAAAATTACTTAATTCTGAACGATAGCATACAACGCCATGCATCTGATATAAAACAACGTAAAACCAGGAAGCTAAAAAGGGACGAACGTGATTATACCAGTAGCAGGATCTTCACGTCCGCCAGAAAGTATGATCACCTAGTCCCCAAAGAGAGTCAACAGGGCACTAGTGATGGTAAATCGATCAGTTCAAGCTCTACATCCTTAGATACAGTTAACACCAGTGGTAGCGAGTCTGATAAAGGTGAAGGAATGAACAATGCCCCGAATAGCGAAAGCAGTTATTTATTAGACGTCAGGAGAATCAAGAGAGGGAACAGGGAGTACCGGCGACCAGCACAGGCAGAAATACAAGGAGAGGAAAGAGAGGGGGCGCTGGTAGAAGAGCATCCAGGAGTGAGGACCAGGTGCTGCAACCTGAGGAAGAGAGCAATGTGAATGTTGTAAACTTATCTGACAAATGCCTTTCCAAAGATGATTTGTCCGTGCTTACTAAGGACATGAGTTTTTGCCCAAATAGCATTGGGGATGTTTACAATGTTAAAATTGACCTTTTCAAATTTGTAAGGTAATTAAAGTTGAAAAAACATTTTGAGATGACGAATTATTGAAATAAAAATATGCAACAGAACTTTGGGGTGTTGATATCCAGCGAACATTCTATTCAAGATTTATTAGATACCAGACTGGGAGTATCATTGAATGATTGTGAAGATGAGGTTATCACTTCTGGATTGATCATGAGAGACCTGAATATAACAACAGATTATAGTATATCCAGTAACCTTAAAGAAAAATCCAAATGGACTCCGACACTTTTTTTAGGCAATAATATTGATCTGTTTCACAGACAGGTGATTGCTGACCTAGATAAAGATGAAGATCGAAAAACTGTGTGTAGAATTAAGAGGGATAACTTTTCTTTCAATGAACGCAATGCACTAAAAGAATTGAGTAACGACAGGGACATAACAGTACGTGAGGAAGACAAAGGGGGCAATATGGTCACTATGCGTAGTTCAGACTATAATGATGAGATACTTACACAACTCAACAATCCAGATTGCTATGAGTCACTTCACAACAATCCTATCTGGGCACTGACAGACCACATCAATAAACATTTGAGACAAGGGCTACTGGATGACAATGAATTAACTTACCTAAGGGTTGACAGGCCTAGATACCCTTGTATATACCGGCTACCTAAGGTACATAAAGCACCTCCATTTCCCCCGGGTAGGTCCATCATTTCTGGAATTGGGGGAACAACCGAGGAGATTTCGGAATATGTTGATATTTTCTTAAAACCAATGGTGACAAACCTGTCGTCATATATCCGAGACACAAAACACATCTTAGGGATATTTGCAGATTTTAACTGGGACGACAATATGATCATGGTAACCCTCGATGTGATAGCATTGTACACCAGTATCAGGAGAGATATTGGTCTGGCGGATATCAAGAAAATGTTAGTGCTTGGAGTCATACGGAGATGTTAATTGAGATTGTAGAGTTAATATAGAACAACAGGGAGCATTGATAAGGTACCGGAGGAAATGGCCGCCGTTCTGGGGAACTCCGCGGGTACGTAGCTGTGACGGGAGTTCTCCATGTCACCCGGTCTTCAAAGCTGCACCATCTATCGGCAGAACACCTGCGACTTCAAATGATACCTTTATAGACGAACCAGGTGAGAGGGACATGTTGTTCTTCGGTATTTTGCTACTTGCGCATTACGGCTGAGAAACGTCCGCTATTTTGGATGTCATCACCGATCCCCGTGTCTACTTTTATCTCCTGTCTCACGCTGCATTTTGACACCAGAGCATTTTTTTTCAAAAAGCGCTTGAGGCTTGAAATGCCTTTTTTACAAACAGCTAGGGTAAGAGAAAACCTGCTTTTTTAAGCTTTTTGCCGTTTACATATCACAGCTAGGAAGAGACCGCCATTTTGATTTTGATGTTGTTACAAACCCTCATGTCTGTCTACTGCCTATCTCCTGCCTCACGCTGTGGGTTCAACAAAGCATTTTGTTCAAAAACACCTGAGGCCTGAAATGAAATTACTGTATATAGCTAGGGGAAGAGGATTCATGTTGTTCTTCACCTTTTTGCCGTTTGCGGATCGTGGCTGAGAAACAGCCGCCATTTTGTTGTTATTTACTGCTCTTCATGTCTATCGCTTATCTCCTGCCTCACATTAGTTTAAAACAGTGCCTTCACTTCAAAAACGATCAGACTTTTTCTTAATTTTCTGACTTTTAGCTGTCATCTATAGAAATTTCAATTTACCATCTCTTACATACGTTTTTGGTCGATATTTTGGAACTTGTTTCATTATTCTTTCTTCTTCTCAGTTTTTAAATGGCAATGCCACGCTACAACCGGAATAACTCAGCAAATTATTACGACCAGTGTGTCTTTGGAAGATCTTAATCCATTCAGTGTATTACAGGATAAAATGGAGGACACAACAAATGACACTTCTACAACAAAGAGCTCCTCCACCCTTACTTCTCGACCAAGCGCCAAAATTTCTTCTAAAGTACCCTCTACTTCTGCACCAGGAAAACGAGTGAAAACGAATCCTCCCTCACCCACTAATGCTTCCTGTAGGACTTGGCCCTTTTCCCCATAAATGTTTAGCTTTTTACTTCCTTAGTTTAGGATGTCCCCCATTGTAACAAAAGTGAATAGGCCTTGTGTAGTGGAGATGCCCTGCGTAATGTTAAAGTAATGTTAAGGTGCAGGTGCCCACTTCCCCTAACATGGCTGCCAGTGACCCCTGCTACTGCAGAGTGGTCTTTGTGGGCGCATTCTAGTAGTCAGGAGCTGGCTAGAACCCTCAAACAATGTATCCATACTAGCCTGCCAGCCTGTCCATAGCCAGAATGGTGGAACCACCTAGAACCTCCTGGAACCTCCTGGAACAGGTGAGGTGACACCAACTGCCACTGCCAACTGGCACTATATAAGGAAAGGGAGGGAAACTTTCCTGTCAGAGAAGAGAGGCAGATTGAGGGAGCACAGACCTGGGGAATAACCTACGCAGGAGTTTTAGGCAGTGGGGCCTAGACAGGGACCTATGACACTGGGAGTGACAGGGCCTAGGTGCTGCCTACCAAGTGTTGAGGTATCCTGAACTTGCCCCCTGATCTGGCCCGGCGGGAGGGGATCCCAGAGTCCACCTGAAGGAGACCGGCTGAGGAGATTTGATACCAGCACATCAACTCCAACCCCCCTCCCTTCAAGAAACAAGAAACTGATATTTACAAGGGCACAAGAAACCTGAAGCGCCAAGAAGAAACTTTTCTTCTCACAGGACTAAAAAGGAATCAATCAGGTATTGGCGTTGTGTCGCTCCCTGACGCCACCTGGGTCCCCTTTGTTGGTCTGCAGCTGTTGTGTGGATTGTCCTGTTCGAACTATGAACTGCCTTCACCTAAAGTAAACTACTGGTGTAGCGCTATTAAAGAATCTGCCCAAACGCTGTATCGCCCTCAAGCGCTTATCTACTAAGCCCCTGTGAGAAACACTGAGCCTGCTGGTGCTGCCAGAGTGCGCTGTGATCCTCGAGGCTACTGTACCCTCTTGTGAAGCGCTGAGGCTCTGGAGACTTTGATGACCTGACACGCTGTGCCTGAAACTGACCCAGCGCTGGAATTGCCGGGCACTGCGCTAATGTGGTGCCCTTAAAGCGCCACAAAGCTCCTGGGCGCTGTTCCTGCCTAAAGCGCTGCAAAGGCTGGGTGCTGTGTGCATCTCTAAAGCGCTGCCCTGATTTGCGCTGACTAGCCCCCACTCACCGCCGCAGCCCGGAGTCTCACTGGCGCTGTCGTGAGGCGCCGACATCACCAGCAATCCCTCTCAGCGGCCCCCGGTACCAGGAGAGGTCCGCCGCCAACACGGTCGACTGGTGTCACCACCGCAGCCTGGCGTCTATCTGCGGGAGGCCCCCACTGACGAGATCGTTGCCGCGGCCCCCCGGCTTCAGAAGAGGGCCGCCGGAATTCCTGTCAGGCCGCGCTAGGCCTGACAGGCCTTGAAGCCTTTACTCGCGTCATGTGACGGGGGCGCGTCAAGCCACACCCCTGCCGCATACTGATTGGCCGCGTGGCCGAGCCCCTCTAGAGCCGCGTCTCTATTGGTTCCCGGGACGTGGAGGCTGTGGAAGGCCCGGGAACAGCTTGTCGTTGTCGGGGAGGGCTCTGTGGGAGAGTCCGAGCCCCCCCCCCTGCCAGACCAGGCCCCGGAAGACCGGGGCAACATCGGGGCTGCAGGGAGGCCCCGAGAAGAGCGCGGGAGCAGCGCGGGCCTCCCCTGTCTGGCCCACAAACCACCGGAGGGCTTAGAAGGAGCCCAAGAGCCCCCTCCCTCATCCTGACTGGCAGGAATCCACGCAAGGGCTCCCCGAGGAGCCAAAGAGACAGGTAATCCCCGGGGAGGTGGGCGGAAGGCCGGAGAAGGCCCCGAGTTCGCCCCTCCCCGGGGGAAAGTTAAAGTTGGGCCCTGCTGGCCCTGAGAGCCTGTGTGACTGGGAACACTGTCAATGAGCCCCGTGGGTCCTAATTATTTATAGAAGGCCCCCCTTTTGACATGGGCAATAGCCCTTAATGACAGGATAAGAAACCCCAAAATTGCTCATTTCGTGACTGGACTGAGGAGGAAGTAGTCCCTAGCTGTGGAATTACTTCAGTCAGATTGCTTCTCGGCAGGGACTGAGTTTCACAAGGAGAAATCCCCCTGCGGGTTCATTGATTTATCCATGCCTAATGAAATGTTTTGCATTTTGAAGGGGTCGTTACCTGACGGAATGGTTGCTTAACTTCTGATATGGTTATTCTTCCCTAGAGAAATGTTGATGCATTGCCTACCAGTGTAAAATGAAATGCTGATTAGGAAGTAATGAAAGGCTATGCCTTTATTGTATGTTTTGCATTGGTGAATTGCTCCCTTTACTCTAACCCAATGGGATGTTTACCTAAGGGGATGCCTATTCTTGCTCAGGAAATGTTGTGCCTTTTTATGGGGTACTTACCTGATAGAATGTTTGTTTAACAACTAAAATGGAAATGTTTATTCAAGTTACTGACCTGTTTATGAAAGCCCACGGATATCCCCTGGGGTAAATGGTTAATGTGGTCAAGGGAATGACCGCCTCTGCTGAATCAGTCAGCTTAATGCCCTGTTGGCTCCTGAGTAAGGGAATTTTATTATCCCTGCCTGATTTCCAGTGGAATGTTTTATTCTAACCTAATAGGATATTCGTGCTCCTGCAAAAGGAGATGTTTCTATTTACATAAGGAAAGGTTTTAAAGGCGTAAGCCAAGCCTAGGATGCTCATGCTTATCTGTTGAAATGTTTAGCCCTACATAGGGATCTGTTACTATTTTCCATAAAGCTGGTCTGATTCTGAATGACATGTTTTACGTTGGCTTCATAGGAAGTTCTTCATCTGTTTAAGGAGAATATTCTTTCTGGCCTACTGAAATGTATTATAACTAAGGAAATGTGTAGCCCTAATCTAGGAAATGCTTATTCCTACTGGGAGTGATTCCTAACGTAGTTATTCCTGATTAAGGAGATGGTTAATCCTGCACAAGGGGATGTTTATTCTTAATGCAATATGTTCTCCCTCTAGTGACATATTTACTGGAAGCCTTCAGTTATTTATTTACCTGTTCACTGCAGTAAAACACTCACCCTTGCTTGGTGAGAAGTGGGTAAAATGCCTACAGATCTAATATGATGTAATGTCATTTAGTTGCCTTTTGTGATGTATTCCTTACAGGTGCTGACAAGAAGCAAGGCTACGGTCAGGCCTGTGGTTATCTACATTTGATATTATCTAATATTCAGTATTCATCTTATATTTAATATTTATTCACCTAGTATTTATTGCCAAGTGTTGAAATACATGTATTTGAAAGGAAAGCTAATAAGGTAATAATACTGTGAATTATTGATTACCCTAACTCTACTCTATATATAAAAGTTTATTAATTTTTATACATACTCACTGGAGTGGCGTCACTCATTGCGTGCCCAGTTTTCTGTCTCAAGTGGATGCGTGTGCTGTATGGTCGCTTTACACATAAGCTTTCGGATGCCTACCCGCTCGTGCCATGCTACCCACGGGGAGCTGGTGACCCCAGTTCCAACACTTCCTCTTCTGTTTCTATGGAGCTGCTACTTGAGGAAATTCGCACACTCAAACCCTACATGGCAGAAACAAATTCTCGTCTTCAGAATCTCGAAGATAGCTGGTCTCACACTGAACAAAAAAATGAGGATCTTGAGAAGAAAGTCGCTTCAGTTCAAGTAATCACTGACCAAGTTCCTTACCTACACAGAGAAATTCAAAATCTTAAGCAGCAAGTTGAAAATTTAGAAAACCGAAATAGGCGTAAGAATCTACACATTTACGGGCTTGCGGAATGCCTTGAGGGATCGAATCCCTTATCCTTTTTTCAATCATTTTTGCCTACGCTTCTTGGACTCCCAAGTTCTCCATCTTTGAATATTCAACGAGCGCATCGTTTAGGTTCAATTTCTCATTCTTCTGTTTCCTCTTCCTCTTCAACAAAGCCTAGGGGTGTTATCTTGTACTTTTTGGAATACACAGACTTACTTAAAGTTATCCAGGCTGCCAAACAGAAAGGGAAGATTATTTGGAATGGCTCTACTCTTTTCTTTGTGCAAGACTACGCCAAAAATACTGCAGATCGTCGGAAGAAGTTTCTGGAGATGAGGCCTGCTCTTCGTTATTTGAATGCTCGTTATGGTTTGTTACACCCTTTGCCTCTTCAAAGTAACTTACAACAACAAAACGACGAATTATGAAGATCCGGCGCTGCTTCAACAACTTCTGAACTCTTGTAGAGATGAATCTATGGGCATCCCTTTAGCATAATTGTTTTGAATATTCAAGCAATTTCATGTCATTGTGTCTGTTATATTCTCCTTCCTGCTGTATTATGTTCCGTTGTGATATCCGCTGTTAATGTTAATATTATTTCAGTTTGGATTCCTTTAGATGCGGTTTTGTGATCCTTTGATTTATGTTATCTTCATGTATGCCTGGAGGCCGTCCTCTTTGAGTCTTCAGTTCGGTGTGCTACCTTCCTCATGTGGTTCCACCATCCCCACTCTCATTGTCTTTTTGTGGTATGTCTTTTAGACATGTGTCTTTATTATCAAATGTTGGACTTGTATTGTATTTTTGTGCTATGTTTTGCTTTCCCTCAGGTCTCTCCTTTCCTGTTTCTCTCTTTCATCCTTTTCTTTTCTCTTTTTATATACCTTACAATAACTTTCTTATTCCTTTCTCCTCCCTCTCCTCATTCCTGAATTTCTTTCTCAATTTTTTCTTATCTAATTCCTTTCTTTCACTTAGCAATAATCCTAATTCTTATACAGTTTGCACTACAATTGTTAATGTTCAATTTGATTGTTCATTTTTAGAGTTGTAACATGGAATGTTAAAGTAGTAAATAACCCTATTAAAAGACAATGAGTATTAACTCATCTACCTAGATTAAACGCTAATATCGCATTAATTCAAGAAACACATTTATCTGATATCGAAGCATCTAAATTGAAACGAAGTTGGGTAGGCAATGTCTTTTCTTCCCCGGCTCTAGGTAAGAAAAATTGAGTTTCTATCTTGTGTCATAAGAAATATTGATTTCAGTTGTTCACCAAGAAGTTGATTTAGAAGGGCGTTGGGTAATTGTCAAAATACCTATAAATCAAATACCTCTAGTTCTTTTTAATGTATACGCAGCAGTCACTGTTGATAATACTTTTTGGATGCATGTATTTGATAAACTTCTTTTGTTTAATGATGAATATATTGTTTTTGGTGGTGACTGCAACGAGGTTTTGGATCCCATATTAGACAGACATTCCTCTGTTAAATTCTCTAACACAAAGATGCATTCTCAATTTACATCCTCCATACGCGGCAAATCCTCAGTTGATATATGGAGACTTTGCAACCCTGATATTCGAGAATACCTTTTTTACTCCCCCCCCCATCACTCCCAATCCCGTATTGACTATCTCTTTCTTAGTAAATCCTTATCTCACTCTGAAATTGGCTCTATTTTAATATCAGACCATGCTCCAGTTTTTGTGGACTTTGAGTTAATCCCTTTTTCCCCACATGCAGGTAGATGGCGTTTTAACAATGTGTTGTTATCTGATCCTAATTGTACAAGCCAATTCACTTATATTGCTTCTGAATTCTTTTCTTTTAACTCTACCCCGGATTCTTCCCCTGTAATGATTTGGGATTCTTTCAAAGCTGCCGCCAGAGGCTTTATTATAAATTTTGTTTCATAAAAGAAAAAAGCTTTTGAAGATAAAAACTCCCAATTGCTTGCCAAAATCAAACAACTTGAATATACTTACTACCACTCGAACTCTGAACCCGCATTAAAGAATCTTATTGAAGCAAAATTCACTTTTAATAAATTATCTACTGAAGCCGTTCCTCCTATCTTTTAAAAAGCAGTGCTCAATATTAAGGAGGCCAGAATAGGATGGGGAAATTATTAGCGAATTACTTGAAGATTCAACGTGAACGGACCAAATTAGAATCTATACGGAATGACACTGGTATATCTTTCTTTAAAGACAACAATATTTTGAATGAATTTGTTTCTTTTTATAAAAATGTATATACCCCTGTACAACAGCCAAACCCAACTGTTTTGTCTTCTTACTTTCAATCTATTAAACCCCCTTCACTCTATGATACAGATTTTTCTTCTTTATAAACTGATATCACTATATCCGAAATGACACACACTATCTCGCTACAGGCCCCAGGTCCAGATGGGTTTACCATTGAATTTTATGCTCATTTTCCAAATCTCTTAATCCCTCATCTTTTATCACTCTACAATGCCTTTATCAATAGTGACGCTTTGTCTGGAACCTTTCAAGAGGCTATGATTTGTTTAATACCTAAAGATAATAAAGACTCACCTCTCTGCAAAAACTATGAAGAAATGTATTTAGTCAATCTGGACTATAAGATCTTTGCAAACATCCTGGCTCTTCACATTGATCCTACTTTACCTAATCTTATTGGCCCCGGACAATCAGGATTTGTAAAAGGTCGTCTATCATCTGACAATTCCAGAGTATTTTTTAACATCCTCAGTAAGGCTTCCATTCTTGATTACCTCATTGCTGCTATAGCATTAGACGCAGAAAAGGCACTTGATAGAATCGGTTGGAATTTCATGTTTCAGGCACTAAAATGGATAGGATTTCCTCCTAAACTAATATCTCTTATTTCCATACTATATTCAGGTCCCAAAGCTTCTAATTTTGTTAATGGCAAAACTCCAGATTATTTTCCACTTTTTAGATGAGTGTGTCAAGGATGCCCGTTATATTTAGCCTGTCTCTTTTCTATCTGTGGGTTGTCCTATGTTATCAGGACGGCCTGCAAACCCAGGGTGTTGATGTGCTTTGCATTAGTGTGGTGGCAAACTTGGCAGAGATCGTCGTTGTTGAAAATATGTAGCACTCAAGGAAAGAAGGGGTTTCATTGGAGTGTTTCTTCTGTTAAAGAACTGCGTGTCAAAAGTGATTGTGAGACTGCTATAACGTTAATTCGGAATTCGTTTTGTTTGGCATTCAATACTGTAAGGACACATTATTATCGAGCGCCTGGGGGAGCGTTCAATTGTAAAAGGCGCCGTTACCTCTATTTTTGTGGCTGTGTGAGAGTATGCAGAGAGGCAAACATTCGACTATATTTCGGAGGCTGTTGCCTAACTAGAAATGCTTAATTGTCACCTTGTTTATGTAAAAAAAAAAAACCTTTTCAGATGCGCAATCTGAGGTGCGCGAAAGATGCCAAACGTAAGATGCTTAACTGTCGACATGATTTCGTTTTTTTAAAAAAAGAAGCGCGTGAGGAACGCGAAAAGCCTACCTTCGCGTTTCACCTCCTTGTGACGTGATGCCTCCTTGTGCTGCACTTGCACGTTTGAGAGCAGCGGCGTGCCCAGAGCCACCCGGGGGGCCGTTTGATGCGTGCCGCCATCTTGAGTTCTTGTCGCACTACAGAGGAGCCTTTGAGGGAGCATCACCAGAGAAACGTGAATTCGTGGGATGTACGAAACTTTTGGTGGAGTTGCTACTGAGGGAAGTGGCAGATGGTGCCCTTTAGCGACATAAAAGCTGTTTTTTTTGGGCCATGTCGCGAAGAGTGGAGGCTGTAAGGGCTTTACTGAAAAGGTACTTTTCAACACTAATGCCACATTGGTTAACGCAGCGGTCTTTTGGAGAGCAGTTTTACATTCAAAATAGAAGATAGCCTCGGGTGAGAGACCGCTCACCGGACACGAGACTTTCTTTTACGAGACTTTCTTTTACATTATTTTGCTGGCCAATTTAATGTATGTCTCGTAGTCTGTGTGGGTTCAGTGAGTGGTGAGGGATGAGTTAGGGGAAGTGGAAGTCTTATTGCAGTTTATTTTGGGGTCGTCTCTGTTTTGTTTAGTTTGCTTGAGGGTGAAGAGTTCCCTGTGGTAGTATGTTTTTGGGTGGTGAATGCCTTGTGCAAATTTATTTAGGTGTTGAGTGGCGAGTGAGTGGTGTGTGACGTACAATTGTGCAGTTATAGAATGGTGTGCATTTGTAGGGTGGTCTGTTTTTGGGGTGTGGAGTGCCCTGAGCAGTTTGTCTTAAATGGCAATGTTGGTGTTGGAAGTTATATCCTTCAAAGTTGGGTGTGGGATTTTGAATATGTCCCAGTTAGGGTTCACGGGGTGATGTTCTGGAGCAAAATAGACTTATAGGTTATCGGACTATATGTGTCACGGATATGGAGTTATGGTTCACAGGGAGATTGCCCTGTTGCGGAGTAAAGAGTACTCCAATTTTTAGCTGACGGGGTGATTAGTGTCCTAGTACAGAGCAAAGTGTACTCCAAATTTAGTTTTAGGGGTGGTGACTACCCTGACTTATTTGGTGGCGGAGCAATATGTACTCCAAGGTGTGGTTCACGGGGTGAGTGGTACCCAGTTATAGAGCAAAGTGTACTACAAATTTAGTTTTAGGGGTGGTGACTACCCTGACTTATTTGGTGGCGGAGCATTATGTACTCCAAGGTGTGGTTCACGGAGTGAGATGTACCTCGTTATAGAATAAAGTGTACTCCAAATTCAGGTTTAGGGGTGGTGAGTGCCCTGACTTATTTGGTGGCGGAGCAATATGTACTCCAAGGTGTGGTTCACGGGGTGAGATGTACTCCGTTATAGTGTAACGTTTACTCTCGTTATAGAGCAAAGTGTATTCCAAATTTAGTTTTAGGGGTGGTGAGTGCCCTGACTTATTTGGTGGCGGAGTAATATGTACTCCAAGGTGTGGTTCACGGGGAGAGATGCACCCGTTACGGAGCAAAGTGGACTCCATTTTGTCACAAAACCAATTTGTGTTTGTGTTTCCCAAGTAAAGGGGATGGGACTTGGGACTAGTTGTGTCTGGGATTTGTTAGTTATTACCTTTGGGACGTGTTACTAATTACCTGAAAATGTAGGGTAGTGCGGTTGTTATCTTAATGCTCTATCTTTAGAATGTGTTGTGTACTTTTATATCCATGTATACGTTATTTTCTATGGTCTATTTTAAGAATGTACTGTATACTTTTATATGGATGTGTACACTGAAGCTAATGTTACTTATTCTAATTTCATCTTTTTGATTTCCCTAAAGAAAGGAGATGTGTTATATTTAGCCTGTCTCTTTTCTGTCTGTGGGTTTTCATTGTCACTCACATGATGTCACCACTAGAATCTTTGGTGACATCATGGAGTGTTGCTGACTTAGCCTGGGCTCAACTGGCAGTTGGCACCAGGCAGGCTGAGTGACTAGGAGGTCACTCCTGGTGGGTCTTCGCTATATCTTTCATCTTTCCATCTTGAAGACTTGACTTGCAACTATCTTTAATAAAGAAACCACAATAATACACCCGGCGCAAGACAAGTTATTTACAACAATGCCCCCTCTCTCCTCTTTTATTCGTATTAGCTTTAGAACCCTTTTTAACTAAAATTAGGTTAGATGATAAGATTACTGGTTTCCAACTCAATCCCTTTCATGTCAAACTGTCCGCTTATGCAGATGATATTCTTTTATATTGCTCTAATCTATCTATTTCCATCCCTTTTTTATCTCAAGTTAAATTTTTTCCCCAATTATCTGGTTATCGTCTCAATTCAGATAAATGTGAGGTGCTTCCTCTAAATATACTTTGTCTTAAACAAGACTTTTCCCAAACAGGTTTTTCCCGGCAAACATCAAAGATAAAATATCTAGGCTCGTGGTTTTCATCAAACATCCCGGAAACATTAAAGATAAATTTTGATAGTAATATTAAAACTCTATCTGAATCTATTGATCGCTGGCTCCCACTCTTTCTCTGTTGGTGGGGACGTTTGGACTCCATCAAGATAATGCTCTCCCCTTTATCTTCTTTCTATGATTCCGGTTCATATTCCTGCAATCTACTTTAAGAAAATTGACTCTCGCCTAACCAAATTCCTTTGGAAAACCAAGTCTCCTCGAATTGCTCTATCGGCTCTAAAGGCGGATATGTCATCTGGAGGCCTTACATTTCCTGACTTTAAATCGTATCACTATGCCTTTTCTTTAAAACAATCTCCTCGCTGGCTCGCTGAAGATCAACATATTCTTCCTCCTATTTGGTTAAATATAGAACAAGATTTTCTATCCCCTATTGAATTTAAAGAATCCCTTACCTTTACCAACAATAGCTCTCTTTTTCGTGCTCCAGTCATCTCTCATACACGTAAAATACTTACACCTCTTCTTCCTTCTTCCTATCCTTCATCTTCCTCGTTAGATCAACAGCCCATTTGGCATAATAATTTACTACACATTAAAAAATTGCACCTTTTATTGGAAAACGTGGAGACTCAAAGGGTTGCTCTGGATCTCTCAACTAGTAATCAATGACGCTCCTATATCCTTTTTGGATCTTCAAACAAAATTTTCTTTACCATCTTCTTGTAAGGCTCAATATGTTTTACTTTGCTCCTCGCTTTCCCAGTATCTTCATTCCATACCGTCTATTTCCACTCCTCCCTCCAGATGCTCCACTATTTGTCCTTTACTATCAACTTCCATATCAGCCTCTTCCCTATATAAATGTTTTTTTCTCTCCTCTATTAGAGACAAAGCAAAGGCTGAATTGGCTTGGGAAAAAGACTTAGCTGAATGTTGGCCTATCCTTTTTTGGGATAAACTGTGGTTAAAGATTCATAAGACATCCAGAGCCGCAAATACCTCTCAACCCCTTTATTTTATTTATAAACGCATTTATTCACTCCCACAAAGTTAGCTTCTTTTTCTCCATAATCTTCCTCCGCTTGCTGGTCATGCCCTTGGGCACTTGCTGATCTAAAACATATGCTTTTTGAATGTCCTCCCATCTCTTGTTTTTGGCAATTAATTTGGTCCTAAATTAACAAGATATTTCAAACCCAAATCCCACTCTCACATACTGACATTTTCTTAGGATCTTTGTCACCTTCATGGCCCATTTCATAACCCAACCTAAAACTAGTTGATTTATTATTAGCAATAGCCCTCCACTTGATAACTTCAAATTGGAAACAAGCAGACAAAGTCACATTCAGAGCTTGGTGGAATGCTGTCTGCTTTCATCATAGACTGGACACTAGCTATGTTACTCCCATATCTCTTTCCATTAAAATAGATCTTTTATGGCTCCCACTGTCCTCTTATTTAACATGCATTGCCTCTGCTAATGCTTTACCAGTTAACTCTTCTGATGAAGTCCGCAAACCTCCTTGATGTAATTGCTGTCTTTTTATTTCACTTACATATGATCTCATGATTACTCCTTTCGTTGTATTATTTACTATAGTTACTCTATATATTTTCAAATCCCCTATTTTAAGCATATAGAGATTGAATTCAGGTGTTATTTCTAATTCTGTCATAATATTATATTGTTTTTCCTTCCCTTGTTTCTTTCTCCCCTCCTACTCCCCTCCCCAGTTTTTCTCTCCTTTCTCTTTCTCATAAATTGTTATTTGCTGAAGATTATAATCTCAATATGCTGTATCTCATTATATATGAAATTTTCTTGTGTTTTTAAAAAAAAATTCTCAATAAACTTAAACTTTAAAAAAAAAACTATTGGACAACAATGTGTTCCTGTTCAATGAGAAATGGTACAGGCAGAAGCAGGGAGTCGCAATGGGCTCCAGATTTTCTCCCTCGTATGCCAACCTTTTCATGGGTTGGTTCGAGGAGATGAGGATCTTGGGCCTAATGGGCTCGAAATGGAATGATTCCATACTATACTGAGGTAGATATATAGATGACTGCCTTATGATATGGATGAGTACCCAGACGAAGTTGACTGAGTCCATTGAACATCTGAATGGGTATGAACACAACATTCGCTTCAGGTTTAAACAGAATAAATGCAGAATCTCCTTCCTTGATGTAGAATTCTATGTAAGGGATAACCGCATACAGAGTAGACTCTTTCGGAAACAAACAGCATGCAACTCACTATTGCATGCATCCAGCGCACATCCCTCTCACCAGATTTGCTCCATTTTCTGGGGAACTTGTCAGTTAGACGCAACTGTAGCTTTGACACAGATTTTGAAGAATGCAAAAAGGGAGTGCGGACGAGGTTGACGAAAGCAGAGCAGAGAATTATCAAAATCCAACGGGAGGACACACTGAGGGAAGAAACAGAACTTACCAGGACTGAAGACAAAATATGAATGATCACAGGATTTAATAACTGGTCCGGGGTGCTGAGACGGAGTTTAAATAAACACTGGCACTTGCTGAGAGCAGACAACTCCCTTAAAGACTTCATTACAGACAAACCCAATATCACATACAGACGGGGGTGTCACTCAGGAACATACAAGTCCGAGCTACCCACAGTGGAGGTTCTCGAGAATTGGATGAGTAGACACACAAGGGGTTTCTTAGGCTGCGGACATTGCAGTGCTTGTAAATTGGCATGTGTTAAAAAGACAGAGTTTCTGGGACCAGCTGGTAGAAAGTATGAGATCAAAACGAACATTAACTGCCTCACTAAATTTGTTGTCTATGCCAGATGCAAAAAGAGATACACTAAGGGCGCTGCATGAGAGAATTGATGTGCACATACGAGCAGTCAAGCAGGGTGATATGAGATATCCTCTAGCTGCTCATATGTCAATATGTCCTTTCCAAACCACAAACAGACGCTTTGAGTTTTGTGGGATCGACTATGTACCTAGACATCAAAGGGGTGGCAATAGAGAATTGACCCAAAGTAGGAAGGAAGCCCACTGGATACTGAGATTGCGTAGCACAGAGCTCGGTTTATACATCGATCAGGAACTGCATTATTTGCTGGGGAAATGAAAGAACAGTTATAATTTATTAATATAGGTATGATTGTGGCAATATCTTTGCTGTATGATTTCTAATGCCGATTACCGTCATTCTTATGTTATGACATGTTTTAATCCATAGAAGTGACACATTCCGTCTGTGAGATTAATGAGACAACAATCATTCATGACTTATGTACTAACCTTCCTGATGCATCATGTAACACGCTTCTGAAAGATATATGTTTGTTTATTTAAAATGTATTTCGAGTTTTTTAATTTGTATTGCTGTACTGACCTAAATGGATGGAGAGAGATGCTGAGTACACCGCAATATTAAGGGCACTCACTCATGATAATCACACTTTAATACTATATATTGGAGATATTCACTGGTAACAATAGTCCAATAATATGGCAACACAGGGATTAAAGTTAATCCTGACTAGTTCAAAGAATCCACGATTTTATGAACACGAAATAACGACTCAGGCCACGAATAATAGTGCAAGAAACACATTCAGTTTTGCATATTCTGTGTGTGGCAGTGTTTGATACTGAAAAATGTAAATTAAGGTAAGGGACGACGAGTCCGGGATAGAATGGATATGGTATACATTGTATCATGTGCTAATAATGAGGGTGGAGAGATAGAATTTGCAAACTTTAAATTCAGTTGACAGATATTTGTACGTGGCACAAATGCTCCGATATTTAAATAAACGAGAATAGAGCTCCCCTTCCCACGTAGTGTATTATAGAGCGATACGGGCAAAACCTTCTCATACCGAGATGTTAGTGTCTGAGAGCAGGGCCGATATGCGTTTTCGTATTTTACCTCACCGGGTGATTGCCTAACTTAATAGAGATGCTCCTATATTAGAAAATATGAGAACAGCGCTCCCCTGCCACTTGGTCCGGAATGGTACGCGCAGAACTTTTGCACACCCAAATGTTAGTGTCTATAAGCAAGCAGGCTGATAAGCGTTTTCACCTTTTTACTTCACCGGGTGATTAAGATTAGAATTTGAAATAGATATAACCGAGGAGTGTGATCTTTATATGTGAAGTGGCGAATGGGCATTAGTGAGCTCATTTTAAATGCTAAGGGAAGGCTGTACGTGAGTTGTTTTTTCTTGGCATAATGCAGCAATAACATTTTGGATACAATAGAAGATTCTGATGCTACTAGGTGGGAGGAAGAATGGGCTTCTATAAGCTTAGCTAATACAAATGAGAGAATCGCGTAACTGAATGTATCATGATGTTCTATTGCAACAGCTATCTAGGTTATTTATACATGACATTTTACAGCCTTTTGAAATTGGGCCATACCGAGGAAACGTGGGATATCGAGAGGAGATTTGATTGTGACGCCGCCAGGACAGAAACCCTTTGTGGGTTGGAAGTATCACCGCAAATCGAGTATGTACAATTTGGGTGTACATGTAAGAGATCATGGATACAATGGCTTGATGAAAGGTTGGTTTACTTAAGCTTTGTGTCCCATTTTTGACTTACAGAGGTTTTCTACTGAGGAGTTATAAGGTATTTATGGCTCTTCTGTGTAGACTGACTTATAAAAGGGTACTTTATGTTTCTCACCGTCACGTCACTCACATTAGATACACCTGGTAGCTTGGCAAATTAATTCTTCAATGGTTTCATATGGGTTACTTACATTTGGCTTTACCCACTCACGTCCAAATAATCATGAGTTTGAATCATCACTGATTGGTGAGATATGTTGTGCATGGTTTTATCACAGTACTATCGTTTGTTGTGTCTCCATCTGCCTTGGGTTATAGCATAATTGAGGTATTCCTAGTTGTTCACTAAATGCTGTGACACATTGGCAACAATTGTTTCTACATGATATGTCCACTTTGTGCATGGATTTATACGTTCCTGGAATGATTTAGTTATGGGTTGTGATAGTCAACATACTATTGAATCTAAGTGAATACAATGGTATCTTATGTGTGTGTACTTATACAGCCTTGAGAAAATCGCTGGATAACCTCCCTATATGTGACGAAACACATGTTGGCTGTTGGGAGCTGTTTAAAGATCTCCGCTAATAAACATCCAAGAAGAAAGAGAAAAGAATTGTGTTCCTTTGATATGTATTGCTAACTATGTACACTGCCTAACTGGAGAACTTTACTTATACTCGACGTGTGCTGGGGACTATTTTTGTTCTTGTTGGCTCAGGCCTATCCTGGGGAGGTTGGTGGTTCTCCTCACCTTTCAGCACCGTCACGTAAACTTGGTGTATCCAAATATTTATTGCGTGTTTCTTCTTAGTGGCACCTATACTTAGTACCACTGTCCGATATATATATCCTTTTCAAACTTGCTCTTCCTGGAGCCGATGTCCCGTGGGAGGCGGCGCGTGTGCCGGCAGAGGGTACTGGTTAAGTCCATAAATCATATCACGAAGTAAACACGCTCTCAGCAACAGGGAAACAATCCAAGGTAGTAGTTTGAAGCTGTTTATTATATAACGAATTTTGGCTGAAACCAGCCTTGATCACATGTAATGACATCCACCACTTAGTGCCTTTTAAAATTGCATGGAGACATAGATAAAGGACAAATGGCCAATGATCTGGTGGAGATGACACGTGTCGGACATATCGGAGTGTCAGCCAACCTGGTAGACAAAGTCAAAATATCAAATACTGTTCATGGCACAGTCCTAAATTGATAATATACAGGCACCTAAAAGTAAAATACCAACAAAAACCAGGATATGCCTGTCCAAAAACACAAAATTGCAAATGGTTACGTAACACAATACCAAGTGTGTGTAAGCACGATAATTAGTTGAGCACACAATGGTAAATTGATGAAATATACAGTATAGATCTGGTCACAGTAAAAGTGGAAAGTTAAAATGGCACAGCTCTGAAGGATAAATTCACAACGTAGAGTTAAGGTAGAATACCCATAATCAGAAGAATGTGTCTCCAAACATGTGAATGTACAATGCCACAATGTTGCACACGAAACACTATGTGTCTGTGCTTGCTCACTAGTGGGCCGAACTTGTCATCATGTAAACACGGAATCAGATAAAATATCATATATCAAACACCTCCCAAGTGAGTCACATGCTAGTTAACCATGTAATGTCCGGAGAGACTGCAAATGTAACTGTACATTACACAAAGCAAAGGGTAACCCAGTATCCCTCAGAACCTGGGCATGTATAGTACAAATAACAATTGGTTCTGTCAGGTGATGCAATTTCTTTGTAGTACTTAACATTTATGTAAATTAGTGAATCTGAAGACGACGCTGGAACACATATAAAGTGACAAAGTAGTAAGTCCAAAGTAATTAATAATTTAAAACAAGAGTGTTTTACTTGAACTTTTAAAGATTCGTCAGAAGGTTTTTTGATTCTCACCACGAAATTGCTATAGGAACAGGCTGTCTGATAATTCCGTTAATGAAGCAGCGCAAGTGACAATGTGAATAAAGTGCCCATATGATAGAATCAGTGTATTGTACATATAAGTGAAAACATACACAATGGTAATGCATTTAGAAGGAAGGGAGTATGAGAGTAGGTCCAATTTCATAGTATAATACAAGTGTCTCAGGCTCAAAAAGTGATCCACAGTGATTTGTAAGCTGCGAGACCTATTGAAGTATGGACATCTAAAACCGTCGACGTTTCGACCCTGACAGGAGCATTATTAAGAGATTGTCATGGCGGGTCTTCTTCAGGACAAAGGAGCTGAGCGGACAGCCTGAAGGAAGAGAATTCAGGGTAAGTATGCGTTTGATGTGCTCATCGTAAAGCATCATACAGGGGCCAGTGGTGCCCAAAAGTAACTCACCGATTCCTCAAGTTAAACTGTCAAGTGAGCCAATAGCGTGCAAATGTGTTTTTGTTTCCATTTACTGTGCACTCTTTTATAATCTAGAGTGTTTGAATTAATTATTGTGAAATTAATGTTTTTGTTGGTCATGAAATTGTCAACCGATATTCCAGATTTTAACAACTTTAAACATGCCACCTGCCTGATAGATTGTAACAGTCAAAATGTATGAATTGTCTCAAATTTGTTCTTAGCGATTTGCAAATATGTTTTGTTTCTATGTCTATAGCCCTAAGTGTTTGAAATTAGTATCCTGTTTTGCTTCTTTCATATCACTTAATTTCTGTCCAAATTGTATATTCTTCTGAACTATGTTGGTCCAATGTGAACCCAAACCATCAGTTACATTTCAGGTATAATAAGTTCTGTCATATAATTGCGCTACTCCTTGACTACACGTCTATTGAAATTACTACTGAACCGGAGAGTCTTTTCTCTCTTTTTCCCTCACCGATATTTGTCGGATCTAGCTGCTGCACAGCACCCTGCACGCTAGACATGGACGTCGATCTGACGTACCGTTAGGCTTTACCCATAAAACGATTCACTTTGTGGCCGCAAGCAAAGAGCACTGTATCATCTGCCGTCTTGGTGGTTGCAGTTAATAAGGTAAGTTCTGCTTTCATGGCAGCAAGGCGTTTAAAGGACTTCATTGCTATTTTCAAGAACCCCACATTAAGGTTTCGCCTTCCTTTCCCCGCAGCAAGTGATCGTTTTTCACGATTCATTCGTGATTCCTGGGTTTGCCCACTAAATAGGAGGTCACACCGACCAGGCACAACCGCCAGAGCTTTGTCGAATTTGTAGGAGCGCCTGGTTTCCTTATTGCTACCAGGTATGCCTTCTCACCAGTTTTTAAATATAAATGAATATACTTGGGGGCTTATGCAGCAATTCTAGTACTTTTCATTACAAAGTTCCGTTCTTCTCCAATTCTATCTTTAGGAGCTGCATTAATTTGAAAAATACGTCTAGTTGGATTCAGCCAAATCAAAGTATGAATTACACACTAATTAGGTCCTCTCCTTTGTCCAAGGCTGACTGGTAGGACTTTCATGTCCACCTCAACACTTGTTGACACATCCATTGGCATCGGTTAACTTGAGGAATCGGTGTGTTACTTTTGGGCACCACTGGCCCCTGTATGCTTTACGACGAGCGCATCAAACACATACTCACCCTGAATTCTCTTCCTTCAGGCTGTCAGCTCAGCTCCTTTGTCCTGAAGAAGACCCGCCATGACAATCCCTTAATAATGCTCCTGTCAGGGTTGAAAAGTCGACGGTTTTAGATGTCCATACTTCAATAGGTCTCGCAGCTTACAAATCACTATGGATCAAGTCTTGAGCCTGAGACACTTGTAATATACTATGAAATTGGACCTATCCTCAACTCCCTTCCTTACTTGTGAATGCGTTACCATTGTGTATGTTTTCACTTATATGTACAATACACTGATTCTATCACTTGGGCACTTTATTCACCTTTTCACTGTAAATAATTGTCACTTAGGCCGCTTCATTAACGGAATTATCAGACAGCCTGTTCCTATGGTAATTTTGTGGTAAAAATCAAAAAACACTCTTTTTTTAAATTACGAATTACTTTGTCACTTTATATGTGTTCCAGCGTCGTCTTCAGATTCACTAATTAACATAAATGTAAAGTACTACAAAGAAATTGCATCACCCGACAGAACAAATTGTTATTTGTACTACTGCAAATGTAATTGAGCATCATAATCGCTGTCAGTGACAATACCTATGATGACATAATGTTTGAGCCAATCACAGAAAGCAGTCAAAACCTGTGAAGTGACACAGGCTAATCGCAGTTCTGAATCAAGATGCGCTCATGTGAAACAATACAGGGCCAGTGCCCGGATGTATCCAGGCCTAAGTAGAGGTTCAAAATATCTGGATCCCCCACTGACGAATCATAAACAAAGTTCAATGCAGCAAAACATGCAATGAACATGTTCTCCCTTGAGTGACATAGAAAAAAAGGGTGGGGAACCCGTGATGTGGAGTAACATGAGAGTAGGCTCCTTCCTGTCCTCCTGCAACAAGAAACAAAAGAAATAATTAATTATCAGAGAAAATTTGACAAAATGTATAAAAATGCTAAAAACAATATGCATCAAAACAATGTGCATCTGTTGATGTTTACACTTAATCATACATTCTTGATCACGTTTAGCAATGTACAGATGGTAAGTCACCTAAGGAGGGGAGGAAAGGTGACGGATCTGGGATCTAATCGTCCCTAAGGTGTAAGGCTAGTTCCTTGTCCTAATTCAAACCCCCAGGGATTTTGGTTTGGAACGCAATAATGTACTTGGGCTCCTTCTTTCTAAGTCTCTGATCCCTGTCTACCCCCCTAAGACCGTTTGTGATCTGTTCGAAGGCGAAGTATCTTAGTTGTGATGCGTCTGAAAAATTAAGAGCTTGAAAGTGTCGAGCTACAGGTTAACGGCGGTCTTTGTTCGTGACCGCCCTCATATGTTCTAAAATCCTCTTTTTGCCCATTAGTGTCGTGCTCCCTATGTACCACAGCTTGCACAGGCATTCGATAATGTAGATAACAAAAGTGGTGCTGCACGTGAGAAACTGGGAGATGAGTTTATTAATCTTTCCCCTACAGGGGTCTTTGCGCTTGTAACTATTCCTACACGCCTTGCAGTGACCGCACAGGAAAAAGCCTTCTGCGCTAGTGGTTCTGTGATATCAGTATCTACTAACATATCTCTTATGTTGGGTCCTCTCCTGTAAGTGATGTCGGGTCTGTCTCTGATGTTCCTGCCTAAGATGTTATCAGTAGTGAGAATATTCCAATTCTTGGCCCAAATTCTCCTGACAACCCTGCCATTCTCATTGTATGTGAGTATGATTCTAGTACTGTCCTTAGTGGATTCTGACTCATTCTTGGGTTTATCAGAGAGGGTCTCCCGTCTGTCAATGATATTGGCTCCGTCACTGGCCTTGTTGAGTACCCATTGTGGATATCCCCCCTCCCTAAATTTTTCGATCATGGTTTTACGCTCGCGTTGATATGCATCTTTAGTATTGCAGTTACGTTTGGCACTGAGAAGCTCCACAAATGGGATACTTCATTTGAGTGTGTCAGGATGACCACTGAGAGCGTTTAGTACGCTGTTGCCTGCAATGGATTAGCGGAACAGTTTAGTGTGTATTTAATTGTGTCAGATTTCTAGCCTAACATCAAGATACTCCACAGAGATCTTACTGATATTACTCGTGAGGAGTATGTTGCGATCGTTCTGATTCAACTTTTCAATGAACTCTGTGGCATCCGTCGCAGTACCCCTCCAGATAATAAATAGGTAATCGATGTACCTGAGCCAAAAAATGACCCGTTCCAAATCTGGGAACAACTCACTGCATTTATGGATCTCTTTCTCCCACAGGCCCATGGAAGTCCCAAGGATTTGTTGATAGAGAACGCCATCAAAAATAAAAATGTTAATATTGAGGCAGTAATCGATCATATTTAAGATCATACTAGTAAGATCTCTGAACCTCACGTCTTTTTTGCAGAAAATGCTATCAGGCCATAAGGCCTATTCTGTGATCAATGATGGTATATAGGGATTTGACATCAGCCGTGATAAGAACAAAGTCATCCTCCCAGGTCGTGCCTGCAAGTTTGGATAAGAAATTTTTTGTGTCCCTAACATAAGAGGGGAGTCCCATCATATGGTCCCTGAGAACATGGTCAACATACTTGGACACATTTTCAAGGACACTGCCGTTGGACGACACTACTGGGCGCCCGTTGGATTCAGTGAGTCTTTGTGCACTTTTGGAAGTAGACAGAGAACTGGGAGTTTGGGATGATTCCTCTTGAGGAAACAGAACTCTGCCCATTCAAGAATACCCCTGTCTTTCCACTCACTCAGTTTGCTCCAGATCATGGTGATATTGCTGGTATATGTTTCTCTGGAAACAGGGGCATACGATCTGGGGTCACTGAATTGTCTCTGGGCCTCAGCGATATACATCTCTCTGTCCAGTAAGACAACATTACCCCCTTTGTCCGCAGGACTTATAACAATTTTCGTGTCATCCGCCAGGGAAATTAAAGCCTGTCTTTGAGAAAAAGTAAGATTGGTGGGCTCCCTGTTTCTATAGTGTGATCTCATCTGGAAGTCCATAATTGATCTGTTAAATGTGTAATTGAAAGTGTCTATGTTATCATGAAGAAGTGAGGGAAACTATGTGGAGCTTGGTTTGAAACTCGTTCTGGCTGCTGCATTATGGGTGATGCCCAATTCATCCAGAACAGATTCAACAGTGATCCCTGCCCCCTTGCCATGAGTGCATTGCTGTAGTTCATGTAGTGTCATGAGTGTGTTAATGTCACCAATGTCAAGATCGATATCAATATTGGAGGGATGTGGCATGGATCCCTCTGTTCTGTTCTGACCTGATGTTCTGAGTTCATGACATTTGCTAAGCTTCAATTTTCTGATAAATCTATACAAATCTATTCTGATTTCTGTGTAGCTGAAGGGAGCAGAAGGACAAAAGGAAAGACCCAAACATAATATTTGTTTCTCACTGTCACTGACGTCTCTATCAGATAAGTTAATAATAGTTTTATTAACATTTCTTGATCCATTATTGCTTCTTCCTGGAGCTTGCGACATTGCTTCCCACACACCCCGGTCCTCTGCCTCTTCTGTCATCTTTGTTTGATCCGTTGTCTTCTTTTGCGACATTGCCTCATCCTCATCCTCTGCCCCCGCCTCTCTGTTCTCTGATCTTTGGGGCTTGTATATCCCTCCTTGTTAGTCATCCCCGGCATAGAAACCGGTATTTGTCTAATAAAGTAACCGGTCTGGTACCCAGACTGTCACCTGAATTGTTGCCCCAGAAGTGTCAGTCAATATCACTGATTGTGGCGCGATCTGATAACGAGCTCTCTGTTACTACTGCCGGTTGGTCCGTAGGTGCCTGTTGGTTGGTGTACAAGTAGTCATACTTTTTGCTCAATGTGAGGATCCTCCCACTTTCCTAATCACTATAGTCGCTCCTGAGGCGAAAAGTCGGGAGTGAGAATCCTTTGTACGCTATCTGTTTTTAACATTTATCTGTGTTTGTTAGCTCCTGTTGGAATTTTAAAACTGCATCCATGTCTGTTAGTTCCTGTTGGAATGTTAAAACTGCACATATCCTGATTAGAGGATTTCTGCTGTCCTGCACATTCGCCGATTTGGGTGCGGAGTTCTTTACACGCTAATTGAGCCTGCCGGTATCCCCTACGCCCACCCTGCTGACGGGTTGCTGAGGGCGGCGGCCTTGCACTCTGACGCGCTTGGCGTCACTACATAGGGAGTTTGCTATGTCTCCGCGCAGCGGACGCGGGCAGCGGGCGCCACTTTGGCACGCCAAAGGTAAGCACGTCTGCGCCCAGCCGCGCCCGGCCGAGCCTAGAGGCTATTACCCCCTTCCGAGGCCAGTCAGAGACTAACTCACAGGTGAGTATTGGTTACTCGTCCAGGGAATTATGAAATATACTGAAATCAACCTCTTTTTCACATGGTGCTATGCTGACCTGTCCATTTAAATTCCCCGACCTCTTGCAAGGTCCGGTTGCATGTAGAAACTGCACTTTTCAAGGGAACAAATTCATCAGTCATATCCCAGTAACCTACTCACATAGGGCCCCACCATTGGAGGGCCGGTCCTATATTCTCTGTAACGTCCTGTCTTTAGCGAAACACCCATTTGAAATCTGGGACCTGATCCATTCCCATGCCCTGGAGATTTGTTTCCTGACGGAAACTTGGCTAAACACTGCAAACTTCCCAATGATCGCTGTGGATATCCCTGAAAATTATGGGTTCATCCAGGTGGATAGGGTGGGGAAAACTGGTGGGGGTATTGCCATAGCCTTTAAAAAGCATCTTAAAGTCTCATGGATAGAAACGATCTCTGATGAGCACTTGGAGTTGGGTCTCTTTAAAATCACTTTTTCACCTACAGACAGTTGGACAGGGGCCTTAGTTTATCGCCCACCTGGCCCAAAAGCCGAATTGCAGATAGGCTTGTGGACTTAATAGCCACCTACACTTTGACTTCTAGTAAATTCCTAGTACTGGGTGACTTCAACTTTCATGGCGAATCACAGGCATCCCCTGATGTGAACAAGCTTCTTACAGATATGGAGCACTTGGGGCTCTCCCAAAGAATCTTGGGACCCACCCATAATGGGGGGCAAACTCTCGACTTATTGTTCACAAACATTGATCCACTTGTTTACGATGCCCCATGCCCCCTCACATGGTCAGACCACTCTATGATTAAATTAACGAGGCCGCACCTCCCACCTCCCTGTATGACACAATTCGGTGGCAGGGATCACCTGACTCAACGCCCTTGGAATAAGCTTACTCCCCAGGTTTTTGAGGCAGTGTTTGTGGTACCCCCACTGAATGAGGCGGGGGGTGCCTCCAATGCTTTGTCAATTTTCACTACAGAAATGGTGAGAGCTCTGGACACAATTATTCCAACTAAAAAGAGGTCCAGAGCACCCATGAATCGGCGTTCTGCCCAGTGGTATACAACTGAACTTAGTCAGGAAAAATCCTCTTGCAAAAGATTGGAGAGACTCTGGCGGAAAAAAAATCTCCCCAGTCAAAAATTCTTTTTAAATCCTCCCTGACAGCCTACCATCACAATCTTAAGACCGCAAGATGTGTGTTTATTGCAAATCAAATTAAGAGTGCCACAAATTCAGCTTAAGCGCTATTTGACATCGTGAAAGACTTTGTGTCTCCAGCCGCATGTAAGCAAGCGTCCACCGAGTCCCAGGATCTCTGTAGTTCATTGGCGAGGTTCTTTCAGGAGAAAATTGAAATTATTTATTCGAAATTTTCACACGTGGGACCTGCCCCCCCTAAGTCAGGTGGCTTATGCACACGGTCTGATTGCGCACTAGAACACTTTAGACCAATCACGCTAGCAGAAACACAGAAAGCACTGGAATCCGCTAAGTCGGGCTCCCCGGCAGATCCATGCCCCCCAAAAATCATGGCACTCTTGTCCCAGACTCTGGCTCCTACTATTCAGAAATTGCTCAACCTTTCAATTACAGAGGGCGTAATTCCGGCTCCTTAGAAGGAAGCGTTTGTCCATCCTATTTTAAAAAAACCTGAGGCTAATCCCCAAGAGTTGGGAAACTACCGCCCGATTTCGCTGCTCCTCCTACTGGGTAAAATGCTTGAAAGCATGATCAATCAGCAGTTGAACAGTTACCTTGAAGCAAACGGTATTCTGGATGCCTCGCAGTCAGGCTTCCGGAAGGGTTTCAGTACGGAAACGGCACTGTTAGCTGTTACTGACTCCCTGCGGATGTCGGTGGATGCTGGTGGATCGGCAATCTTGATCCTTCTTGACCTCTCTGCGGCTTTTGATACCATATCACATAGGAAGCTGGCGGAGAGGTTAGGAGCTATTGGGATCGGTGGGTTGGCCCTCAAATGGCTTCAGAATTTCCTGATGGATAGGTCCCAAACAGTCATCATGGGCCCCTATCGGGCAGTCAAAACTCCATTGGGTAAGGGCGTCCCCCAGGGCTCCTGCCTTAGCCCTACCCTTTTTAACATCTATATGGCACCTCTGGCTAGGGTAGTGGAGGCCCTGGGGTTCGAAACCATTTCGTATGCCGATGATACCCAGCTGCTGTTCAATATCGGCCCTGACCAGGAGGCGGATAGACTCCGTTTTTCCACAGGTATCATGGAAATCTGTACCTGGATGACTAACAACTTTCTCCAGTTGAACCCAGGGAAGACGGAAGACATGCTGCTGGGAAAGGCCTCGACTGCCTGGTCCAAGGAGTGGTGGCCTACACAACTAGGGGACCCCCCCACACCCAGAGAGTGTGTGAACAACTTGGGGATCAAGATCAACCACTCTCTCTCCATGCAGAATCATGTAGTGGCCATTTCGGGATCCTGTTACTATAGGTTAAGACTCCTGAGAAAGATTTTTACTTTTATCCCGTTAGAGCATCGAAGAACCTTGACCCAAGCGATGGTCATAAGCCGGCTGGATTATGGCAACGCACTTTTAGCAGAAGCCGGAACAAAGTCCCTGAAAAAGCTGCAGGTGATCCAGAATACCGCAGCTAGGCTGGTGTTGAACATGCCGGCTAGATCCCCCTCTCTGCCTTTGTTGAAGAAATTGCACTGGTTGCCGATAAAGCAAAGATCGTTCTTCAAGGTCTGCTGCCTAACTTTTAGGGCCCTGCAGGGTCATGGCCCCAAATACTTGCAGAACAAGTTGGTAAAATATGTCCCTAGTCGGCCGTTGAGATCAAGCTCGCAAATACTACTGCGGGTTCCCCGAATCAAACTTCATAGATCAGGAGGCAGAGCTTTCTCTTACCTCGCCCCCAAATATTGGAACAGCCTGCCTGCCTCTTTACGTGAGATTCCATCTTATCAAAGCTTTAGGAAACACCTAAAGGCTTTCCTATACTAGGGGTCTCTTTTTCTTTCTCTTTTAGGGTGCGTTCTGAGTAAGCGCCGAGATGCCTCACGGTGATTCGAGCGCTATAAAAGAAGGCATAACATAACATAGTCAATGTTCAGTTTCCGTTGTTTGCGGGCTTTAATGTCATCTTCACAGTTCTTCTAACGTTCTTTGATTTCACCCAAAGCCTTCGCCCATGTGCCTATCTCTATTTTGAGACTCAATTTCTCTTGAATTGTTTTGATCTCCTTTAATAGAGTAAATGCAGTGAGTTGTTCCCAGATTTTGAACGGGTCATTTTATGGCTCAGGTACATCGATGACCTATTCAATTCATTATCTGGTGGGGTACTGAGACGGATGCCACATAGTTCATTCATTTAATTTCCATAACTTTATTTGATCTAATTTGAAAACATAGCTCATCAAAGTATACATTTTAAAAAGATAAAACAGTGTCATTCTTCTCAGTGCAATACAGTTTAATACATATGAGTTTTAAAATCGAACAATTTAAAATAGCAAAAAAAGGAACAACGTACAAGTTCAAACCCCAAAACAATGAGGGTATAAGATTAGGCTGTGCAAATTACGCAATTCAATGGCTATTATTTGTTCAGGGTAATAAAAGAATAGATGTTGAGCAGAAGGTTCCCAATTACCCCATAGATACAGAGGTTTAAAAATAGAAAAGAGATGGTAATCCTAAATTATAAAAACCCTTTAAAAATATTACTTGTGTTATGGAGATCCTTTATCTCTTTGAGCCTATTGCGAGGGGTTTACATAGCATGTTCAAGGGGACAAATACCTTTAAGGCTAAGAGTTAGCATAGCTCTCCAATTCTAATAAATGTTCCTTTGGGTTGCTTACAACCCAAAGGAATGATGCTACACAGACATATACAAAAGGATCATTAAGCTTTTTCAGATAGAACAGGGCGACACAGCACTGCTTACAATCCCGTCGCATTAAAAGAGGTTTATTATATCTGACTCTCTGATCCTTATAAAAATTACAAAAGAAGAAAAGGTGGAGGTCAGACTGACCTGATAGATTGTCAGATCACTTTGAGCGTACTGTTTTGAAGGGAAACCCAGAATTAGGGGAATTAAGTTTAAGCGGAACCTTAAAAGAATATACTTACGCTGCGGGTTCCTTACCGAATCCAGATAAAACTATTCGCCATCTGTCACTGGTGGAATCAAGTGATAGGTCTTTAAGGGTATTTTTAACTTCTGGGACTCCTCCCTTTCATATGCTAGTTTGGAAACAATTAGTGCTTTTAACCTCTTCTTAGGGAACCTGGAACACGAGGTTGGATTTACAAACAGCTCAGGGATCCTAGTGAGTGCAAAGTCGTTTTAACGTACTCCAACCAGGGGATCTTATAAGCTTTATCCAATGAGAGGCAATTTAATATAATAGTTTGGTTAAGATCCACTGTGTCCCTATTCCATATTGAGTGCCAGAGAATGATGGGGGCTACTCTCACCATGTCAGACACATAGTGCTATCCAGCTGTAAGTGAGTGACATGGTTTGAAAATGAAAGATGGAGTGAGGTGATCCTCTTGAAAAAGCCATTCTCCAGCTCCTGTAAGGAGTCGGTTGGTGCTGTGACTCAGACCCCTGCCCCATAGATCGCTGCTGAGATAATTTTAGCATTGATCTTTTTTATTATTGTTAGGGGTTTTGAGACATGTTTTTTGATAAAACCAGCAACTGCCACCATTGTGCGCTCCATTGTTTGGGCCCTACTACCCACCATGTATGGCCAGGTTTGTCTGGTGTCGAAAACAACCCCTAGGTATGAGAAGGTCTCCACAACAGCTAATTTACGAGTTCCAATGTGGAACAACGGAATGTTTTTGGAAGGGGTAGACCTGACACTAAGGTGAAGGTTTTGTACTCATTGGCCTTAAGATCCATAGATGACATGAAGACCACATATGTGTCAATAAGGTGTTGCAGTACCACACCTGTCCTGGCTATCGGGACAACATCATCCGCGTAGGCCAGGATTGGTAATGGACCCGAGTTCATTGAAAAGTTGAATCGGAGCGATCGCAACATACACCTCACGAGCAATATCAGTAAGACCTCTGTGGAGTATTTTGATGTTAGGATAGAAATCCGACACAACGAAATACACAATAAACTGTTCAGCAAATCCACAGCAGGCAACAGCTTACTACACGCTTTCTGTAGTCATCCTGACACACTCAAATGGAGTATACCATTTGGGGAGCTTATCAGGGTCAAACGTAACTGCAATACTGAAGAAGCATATCAAAGCGAGCGTAAAACCATGATCGAAAGATTTAGGGTGAGGAGATGTCCACAATGGGTACTCAACAAGGCCATTGACAGGTTTAATATCATTGACAGATGCGGGACCCTTTCTGATAAACCCATGAATGAGTCAGAATCCACTGAGGACAGTACGAGAATCATCTTCACATACAATGAGAATGCCATGGATGTCAGGAGAATGTCAATTCTCAGAGGTTTAGTGCATAGAGAATCGTGATTTTATTAAAGACAAGGAGGCTAGCATTATTCATGACCTTTAATTAACCACTTCTGAGCAGCACTTTAAAAGCTTTCTTAGAACATAAATGAAGTCACAATAACCAGAACTCTGTATAAGCCAACGACATTCCAGGCTCATCCTCTTTTGTTTCTGCCTCTTCCTCAACTTCTTCTTACTTCTTTTTCCGCCTGCCACAAACTTTCTTCAAATTCATAATCCATCTAAATCCAAATAAATAATTTGCGAGAACAAAAACCACAAATTAATCAACACTTTCCAAACATTCCAATGAAATTAACCCTATTCTCCACTCAAGGGTGGGAGGGACGGATAATGCTAGCCTCCTTGTCTTTAATAAAATCACAATTCTCTATGCACTAAACCTCCGGAATCGACATTTTATGGCAAGACAGGTGGCTAGCATTATGCATGTGTAAAGTTCATTAAAACTCCTTCTAAAACATGCTCCACTGGTCTCAAATAGAAGTTTCGAAACACTCTATCATTTGACCAATCTGCCACTTTCAAAATCTCACTCAGACTACCTCCTGCTTCATACACTTTTAAAGCCATAGCACCACACACAGAATGAGCTTTAAACCTCTCTAGATTTACTCCAGCCTCACGCAAAGCACCGTTCACCCATCTCGCGATAGTCACTGCAGACACACCGCCTTATATGGCTTGACATACGAAATTAACAGCTGATCTGTACCAGCACATCTGAATTCACTTACTCTCACCTCCTAGGCTCTAACACATTTTTCCACACACAGTTTAGGATGTTTCTCAAATCTAGGATAAAAACTTTTGTCTGACATAGTCTTGGTATGTCTTTTAATTTTCTGGTGAAAAAATCTACTTGAAATATCTAATGCCTTAACATCTGAAACCCTCCTTACAGAAATCAAACACAATAATGTAGCCTATTTCCAAGATAAATGTTTTAACAACAAATACTTGTTATTCTGCCATCTTTCAAACAAACTTGTTAGCAAGCTGATATCCTCTAAACAATTATACCTTGCACCTGGTGGTTTATTCAAGTGAATCCCTTTCATAATGCTGCAATTCAACTGTGCTCTACCTACTGATAATCCATCAACCAACGAATGACAAGCAGCCACAGCTGATCTATAACAGTTAATCATTCTATAACGCAAACGTTTTCTAAATAAACTTGCCAAAAAGTTTGCAACCATCACTTCATCGGCCTCAACGGGATCAAAATCCCTTTCGACACACTAGTGTAACCAAACCTTCCACGCACTTGAATACCTCTTCTTAGTTCCTTTTGCCCAAGACTCAGATAATAATTCTGAAGCCTCTACTGATAAAATTGCAAAGCTCTCATATCTCCTCAAATGCTCCAAACTAGAAGGCTGACCACCCCTGAGTCCACAAGAGGATGCTCTTTTCCTTCTACATTTTCTCAAAGACCCTTCTCCGTCATCAGTAAAAAAAAAAGGATCTGCAATTTCCAATTCCATCTCTGACGGGTACCAAGCCAGAGTTATCCCGTACAGAGTCACCAAAACTAATCTGCATTTCTGATTCCTCACTTACATAACTACCCTCTGGATCATAGAAAAAGGGGGAAAAGCATACCCCTTCATTCCCTTCCAAGTCAGAGTGAAAGCATCCACTGCAAAGGCTCCCCGATCCGGCCTCCAACGCACATACCTTTCCAACTGATACGTCAGACGAAAAGCAAATAAGCCTACGTCAAAGGGACCCAATAAATCAACCCAAAAGCCATCTGATTCAACTTCAAATTGCTGTAATCCTCTAGATTCCTTGAATTCCAATGCGCTAACAAATTCTCCTTCCCTATTAAGTACTGAGCTGTCACAATCACCTTCAATTCCATGCAAAATTTCCAAAACTCTTTCGCTAACTCTGACAAATTTTTTGATCTGCTTCCTTCTAGTTTGGTTATATAAGTCAACGCAGTTATATTATCCGTAGTCAACAAAATTGAACTTCCATTCACTTGATCCCTGAAACTTTGAATCGCCAATTCTCCTGCCTTAACTTCCAAACAATTTATGTGCTCCAATCGCTAGCATTTCTTCCATTTCCCACCTGTCTGTTGTTCCTCCAATCTTGCGCCTCAACCAAGATTGCTCGCATCTGTCTCCAACACAAAATCTGGACAAATTTCAAATATTGCCTGTCTATTCCATGCTCCTAAATTCTCCAGCCACCATTCCAATTCTTCTCTTGTTTCCGCATCCAACATCACTGTGTCTCCATATCAAAGCCCTTTGTTCAGAACTACTTTCTTTTCTCTCTGTAATTTCTGTAATGTAACGATCCCGGGAACACTGCTTGGATTGAGGAAGACAAAAGACCAATCACCCTCACTAACTGTCTTAAAGTTATTGATTTTATTTTTTCATTAAGGTCCTTACCTCCCTCTTTATCAAAGAAATATTCCTCTCTGGTAACTCCAGCTCCCTTTCCACTGTGTCCACAACAAAACCCAGAAACTCCTTTCTCTGTTCCCCTTTCAATTTCGACTCTCTACAAAACAAAACCTTCCTAAATTATCCTGAACCATTTCCACATTTTCTTCTAACCTCATCAAATCCTGGTTCATTACCAAAATGTTGTCCAAATAGATTATCAAACGGACGCCTCTTTCTCTTAAATAACTTACAACTGGTCTCAAAACCTTTCAAAAAACACAAAGGTGCTGATAAAAGACCAAACAGAAGACATTTGCACTGATACAATTGGCCCTTCCACCTGAATTGAAGATATCGTTGGCTCTATTTTGCCATAGCTACAAACCAATTCCTTCCATGAGAATGTCTCCTAACGGATGGATACCCTCCATCTTGAAATGTCTGTAAACTACAAAAGAGTTCAACTCCCTTAAATGTATTACTGGTCTCCATCCTTTTGTCTTTCTTTTCCACTACAAAAAGGGTACTTACAAACCCTTTTTCCTCCTCGGATACCATTACTATAGCTTATTTTCCAAACATCTTCTTTATTTCGTGTTCTACAAACTTCTTTGTTTCTTCCATACATACTATCTCCCTTTGTTCCTTCTTTTGAAAAGGTTCTGTTACAAACTCTATTACATAACCTTTTATTGTCTCTAATACCCAGAAATCCTTTGTCCAAAACATCCACTCTTTTACAAACCGACTCAATCTTCCTCCTGTATTTTTCAGGATAGAATCAGTTACTTTATTCATACTCACTTTGATTTCCTGCTAGAGCCCCTGAAAGAGACCCGATCCTTCCACGAGCTCCCCCGCTCCTTGATTCTCTCCCACGTTGTGGGTAAAACTTCCTGAAAATCCTGTTCAATTTCCTCTATAGAGACCTCTTCCTTAAGAGTAACCTCCCTGATAGTATTGGCCTCTGACAAAACTCTGGCCTAAATATTGACCAAGTCTTCCGGCCCTTCCATATAAATTTCCATCTCCTAACACCCTTCTCATATAACTATGAGCTTTGTCTAGAGCAGTGAAGGTCTGTACATGTTAGCCCAGAGACTTTACCAAACCTTCTCCAAATAAGAGTCACTCAGATTCTTCACTAGACTCTTCCTTCGCAAAATCTCCCAACTTTGGGCTAATTCTGAAAAGAACAGCTTCCCTTCTCTCTGCGATCAATCCTGCATTCGCATTAAAATATAGCCCTTTGGCTCCATCACCTCAATAAATGTAAATTAATATCGGTTACATTTAAATATGATTCTCCACCATATCAAATATTCTTGCAACTGGGTCTACAAAGTCCAACAACTTATCCTCACACTGTTTTAAGGATCTCTCTAAGCCTAGTTTAAATAGATATAGTCTGGGTCCAAATTAGGTGTCATTGTTTCTTTTACAACAATAACTGGGCAAGAACATTCCGGTTTCATGAGATTTCTTTCTGCCATTTCTAAAAGTCGTCTAATCCAACGCTTGATATACTCAGCTACATGACCTAAGGGCTTCTTGGATGACGAATCTGTGTAGGATTAAATAACTTTTCACCTAAAGGATCCTTAATTTCCTTTTTAGTTTTACTGTTCAAATCTGAAAACTCATCCTCATCATATCCTAGATCTTCCGTCTCCACACACAGCCTCGCAGCCACTCAGTCATGCATGTCTGTGAGCGCTGGGACGCCCCGTTGCTGGGGTAGCCATGCGCTATAGAAAACAACCTAACATAACATAACATAACATAAAACATACTAATCTAAATCATCTTGATTTGACCAGGTCAGCATTTCGCCTTTTTCTCTGTATTTAACACACTTGCTTTATTCCTAATCTCTTTTCCTGAATTTTTTAATCATCTCATTGTGTTTACTTTTCTTTAAACATTTCCACCTGGTCCTCTTATTTGAACTCCCTCTTCTTCTGAAAGAGTCCAATATTCTTCCTCCTCTACCAGATCTAAACCTCTTTTCTTCTTCCTTAAAACTGTATCTTCTGCCTCCTTGAATTTTCTTTCCAACTCATTTTCAATTAATTTTTTTATTATTTCTTCCTGTCCTTCTTTCTGTATATTTTCATTTTCACCCATTTTTGGGTCGAGCATACGAAACCTATTGTAATTTTTTATGTCAGGTTAAAGCCATCCCCAAGCTTTTGATTTGTTTGTTTCAGTGTCCTTCAAAAATACTTGTTTGCCAGTGGTCAGCCCTGCCTCTTCGTCCCTCCTTTCTCTCTTCCGTTCCTCCCATGCAGCAGGGACTAAGTACTGTCTCACCACACGATAGTTCTTTGTCTGTTCTCTGAGGCGTTACTTTTTGTCTTGGTTTCCTGCTCTGTTTCTGTTTGCCTGTGTATAGTTTTGGAAGCATAGCTGATTTCATATAAATATAGTTTTCCTCCCTCCCACCTCCTCCTAATTACACAGTTGTAGTGGTGGTACGTCGTTCGCCGTGCCTACTTCTTCGTAGGTTACATGTTTTAGGATTTTAGCAATTTTTCGAAGTCGACCGTCATTTGGGCTTATTTTACTAGGATGTTGGTTGGTTTTGGGCTTTGTTTAAAGGAGGATTGGACTTGATTAACTTCCCGGTCAATTTTTTCCACCCCTCCCCGGCCTCTCTCGTGCCCTGCTTTCACTTTCTCCCACTCCTTCACAAACCGGCACTGCCACCAGAGTGGCAGCGTTATTTTAGAATAATCTGTTCCTACTCAGCCGCATTTTACAGGCATATTCTGAAACAAATTGAAAACAATTGCAGCAGCTCCGCCACTTCGAGCGGAGCGTGGGGGCACAGTGGCATCACCAGGTCCCACATGCAGTGATTACTTAAGTCAATGGGCAGACATGGAGCAGATTAGCGCACGCATCGGCCTCTCCACTTCTGGTAGCAGACACTGAGGGGCTTATTTTAAGGAACGAAAAGATTTCCCGCTGGATAAGTTATCATAGTTAATAACAACAGTAAGTGCCTCGCTGGCACGCCGCTGAGCTGCTCTCCAAAAGCCCTTCTTCTCGTTTTACGTTTATCTGGCTGGCAGCAGCTGAGCTAAACTTTCAACTGGATTGTGTGTGCCCTGCTGCTAAACTTTCCCGTGATGCCACTCTCTAGGACAGGTGTTTGTATGTACCACATAAGATTAAGTCATCGCATTCCATTTGTTAGAAATATGTATCATGTTTTTATACACTTATTTAGTTCACCGTATTTAACTTGCTTGACTGCTTGCGATATGCTAAAATGTTCATCAGTCATGTTTTGTAAAATACTTATTGAGCTCACTATGATGTAACATTTTTCCTGAACTTCTGTTTCATATGTTTTAATTCCAGTTCGTAGTGTCACTTAGATTCCAGTACATTGTTTACAACAAATGCACTTCACTAGAGGTTAACAGGAGCAGTTGATGTTTATGTTGTGGGTTCGCATGGAGAGGCTTTGCAATCATCACATACTTTACAGCACTTTCTCTTTTGGGCACTCCCTCCCCACCTCCTTGGTCTATTTCCAGCTCTATCACCGTGCACACTAGCCACGTTCTACGTCGTAAATCACCTGGATCCGACAGTTACTTTGTCCTTTGATCCATACTAATAAAGGTGAACACGGGCATGACAATTGGATTCACTGGCATATTAGTGGTGACTCATGACATTTTTTTAATCTTGTATACTTGACGTTTGTGCAGACGTATGTGCATCCATATTCTCATGGCTGTTTACTTCCCCTAGTTCGATTATGAAGGGGTCGCCTGAGCAGTGGTTCAGGTATTCACTATCACTCTTTTAACCCAGAGAGCACTCATATTTTCATTTTAGATGGCACGTTGCTTTACATATTGCACGCGCTGTTTTCTGTTGCAGCTTTCAAGTACTATGTTCCCTCAAGTTATGTTGTTTGAATATACTGCATCCAGTCATTATTTTTTACAAGGTTGGCAGGCGTGTATTAATAATTTTCACTGGTATACTGAGCATTGTTTCATTGGCATGCATGGGCTATTATTTGTAATGTTGTTTTCAAATGGACTGAACCGGATTCTTAGCACTTGCACTATTGCATGCTGGGTGCTGTATTTCTTTGGAGTATCTTTTGAGAACTTTAAAATCCAGATAAGTTGTTTATGATTTGTGTATCTGGTGTAATTGAGGGGTTCATTTATCTTCTTGTGGCAAGTTTTTAATACATTTGGCATGTGTTTTTCTCTCAAGCACATTTTGTCACACATGACATATTATTTGTTTATTCAACAACAGCCTCATGTGCACACTAATTCTATATAAAATACCGTGTGCATATTAACGCCACAGCATGGACTGCCATACCCTCGCCCCACTAGCAAAAAGTGGTCTATTCGCAGCACTATTTGAGAGGCACAGTTGTTCTTTAAGCACATGCCACAGCAGGGCGTTCCCATGCCATGCGTGCACATGCCCAAGTCCCAGTGAGGCCACTACTCTCACACAGTGGCAACGAGCCTGGCATATTCTTCACATTTCTTTCATAGGGCGGCATTGACCTGTACAGCCAGTTGAAAACATAATATTTTTCACAACCCCACCTCCTGCTCTGCGACTTCCGGCATTCCTTTGTAACACAAGGGACCTAATGATGGGGTGTAAGGAACCCATTTACTACCTGGGGGCATACCTTGCAGTTCAGATAGTACAGAGGAGCTGCATTCTACCCTTAGTTTTCCCCTGTCCTCTGTGAAACATGGGCACTTGTGCCACCCAGACTTGATTAGTGTACTCTGTAACACAGGGGACCGACACTCTGCCCAATATGTCATTGCGCTCCATCCTGTAGTCTGCGCTACACTAACTAGCTCCAGTCTGCCCAATACATCGAGTTCCAACTTGTATTTTATGAAGCACATGGGACCTTGTGCTGCTTGAGACTGTCGTGGATCCTATATTACACCAATCACCTGTAGGCAGCACATATGTTCCTTATATTAAGGCATCACACGGAAGCTGATATTATTAGGGCTTTTCCTGCAGTCTGTGTTAGACAAGGGGGCTGCGTGCTGTTTAGGGGCTTCACTTACATTCCATGTATCACAATAGAAACATGTACTTCCACAGTTTTTGTGCTCCGTGTACCTTCAGGGCCTCATACTTCATCTTGCCCGATGCATTCCATGGTAGTGATAGAAATTAATGCAGTCTGGATCCCCTCCTTAATTCCTTACTACGAAGAGGCACACATGCCCTCCTTATAGAAGGGAGAACCTACGAACTGCATATGGTTTCCTTTCATTGTAGGTAACACAGTGGACGCACTGCCTGCCCAAGGCATTGCATACTTTATAGGGGACCTGCTTGTTACCCAGCAGCACTATGTGACTCACTAAGTAATGAGTATACTGTACAAAGTTCTACACAAAAACACACAACATAGCTCTTTGTTTTATTAAGGTAGGGAGGGCATATCCTTACTAAGTACATTAATGTTTGGCTGTTTACATCATGTATGATGTAATTTTCCAAATACTATTTCGAAGCGTTTGTGTGCCATGGAAGGCAGCCCACAACAGCACACATCAATAAACTCAACTACATACCACGGCACAACAAAAAATACCATTGCACATAATTACACTCCAAAACACACAATCCCACTCCACATATTTCCAATTCACTCAATACCACATAATTACTATCCATTTAATTCCACAACACACCATGCCACATAATTCCAATACACAAATCCACTCCACCCCACACAATTATACAATTAATCGAGTCCAATTCCAATTCCAATAATTCAACAACACACCACATACATAAACTCCATAAAACTTAAGTAAAAAACATTGCAATTTACAATGTCAATAGTTCCAACAAATGCAAATCCTATTGCATTTTCAATGCTTGTTATTATTGTTACGTTTATGTAATGTTAATCGCTAGCAAAAACCTCAGTTTCCAGTCAACCCGACTCTAATTGTAATTTTTTTCTTCCTCCGATGCTCAGCTGTCCATTGCTAGGCAACCTATCACAGCTTCGTCACACACTCTAGAAACAAGTTCAACTTCCCTTCAAGAGACGCGTAAACCGCGTTCTTCTGAAGGAAACTCATCTGAGTCAAAACAACCTCCCTCGCAAGCGAGCCATAATGCTTTTTCTGCCTCGTAGGAGTTCGCAAGTCGTAATGCTTGCGCCTGCTTCTCCTGCCTCTAAGGATTCGCGAACCGTAATGCTCGTGCCTGCTTCTCCGGCCTCAATGGAGTCTCGAGTCGTAAGGTACGATTACATTCAAATTTAAACTCTGCATGACGCTCTTGATTGTCGTGCGCAGATCTACAATACGAATCTGCTTGCACTATGATCAACCGCCCTGATTTTAAAATCCTCTTTTTCCGCTCAATTCATACTAAATAAACTCTTTAAAAATTAAAGAACAAATCTCTAAATTCCTAATACCAATCTACCATAACAAAAACACTCACCTCATACAACAGTACCCGAAAAATGGGTTTTCTTTGCTCTCAAACACTAATTAAATCTCTAACTACTACAATACAATGTAATCTACTACTCACTAGTTTATTTAAATATTAACTTATAAATTAATTCATACCAAACACATTATCCACATATGACAAATAAACCAATAATATACTTATCTGCTCAGAAGCAGCAAACAAAAGAGGATGAGCCTGGAATATTGCTGACTTATATAGAGTTCTGATTATTGTGACTTCATTTATGTTCTAAGAAAGCTTTTAAAGTGCTGCTCAGAAGTGGTTAATAAAAGGTTATGCATAATGCTAGCCTCCTGTCTTGCCATAAAATTGTAGGGGTCACTGAATCAACCAGGAACATGAAGATCCAAAACAACAAGAACTACATTACACAAAAATATGACCAGTTTCACTCAAGACAAAACAATAGAAAAGTGTGCAAATCTTGTGAATCGCACATAAAATAGGAGTTTATACCAAATACAAATAATGAATAGATCATTGTGAATTTTTGATGTTAAATTCTTTATTTCCAAGATCTTCTAGAAATACGTAACTTAACTCCATCATCAAATTTCGATATATATATATATATATATATATATATCCACAAACGCTGCACTTCGTGGTTCTCAGCCTTCGGCTTCGGTGCCAGCAAGTGGCAGCAGCCGCCACTCAAATTTCACACAAAGTTTATTGTGCACCAAAATAAGGTCCTTATTTTGGTGCACAATATAGTATTGTGCCGTCCTCTGGTGTGCCGCATCTTATTTTCATGTCCAGTTGGATGCTTTACAGGAACTTTGTGTGATATATATATATACTCAATTAAAACTATTTTGGAATTATACATTCCTATTGTTACTAAAAACACAGAACACCATTGCTTAGTTCTATTGAAAATATACACAATAATACTTCATAAGAATATGTAGTATAATTAAACCAGAACAAATTATACGACAACTAAATGGCACATCTGAAATAGTCCCTCTACATTCATTGCAAGTGAAGACAGATTATAGCAGCTGGCCTCGGTTAAGCATCCATCTCCTGAAATCTCAAACGCCCTAAGTCTGAGTCTCAGAATTTCATGAGATAGATCTTTTCAAGATTAACAGAATATAGTTGCCATTGCAAAGATAACATTTAAGGTTTTCATAGTGCATAAAGTGGCTATGGCTTCATTTCTAGTTCTAATTCACTAGAAGTGGGCAAAGAAATATTTTCCGTTCACCTAAAAACAAAGTACAATCCGCAAGGAAATTAACTAAAGAATATTTTGTTTTTAATTTACATGGACAGAAACCACTGCTCTCAATGATTCTAACTCTAAGTCCAGATATTCTCCAGCTTGGGTCAATCCCTATCCGGAGATGAGGTGTTTGTAGCCGGGATACGCTAGTCGGGGACCCCAGATAGCATGGTAGGGAAAAGTTTCTTCGTCGCCCATATTTTCAATGAAGTAGGCTACAGACAGAATTCTTTTGACAAAAGGTACAATTGATCTCCAATAAATGTTCCTTCCCTTTGCCCCACAGGTAAATAGACTCTTCAGCCTATTTAGAGGAAAAAGCGCTTCATTATTAAGCATGTTTGTTCGCAATCCAAGATTCGATTACATTTTTTAGCTAAATCTCTTAAATTCTTAAGAACATTGAGCCATTCGTGGTTAGGGTTGAAAGTTTACCTCCTTGTCCATTTTTTACACTAAACGAAAATCTTGACACTCCGGGCTGTAATAATACGGACCAAGAATCTAGGACTATTCGCTTTCTGACTGCTTGAACCATTGAATTTTTTGGGAGACTAAAAAGAGTTTTAAAAGTGGCTTCGGAAAGGAGTGTCTGGCGCGGCATCGGAAAAGAGTGTCTGGTGAGTCACAAGTGATTTGTTCACCGAACAGTGTGGCGGACATCTTGCGCAGCTGTGTTCATTCCCAATCACTGTGGCTGTTGTATGTGTCTGAGCTTCAGCGGCTCCTGATAAAGGGTCCTACAGACTTGGTTGGTGTCTGTTCCATTTTATGGGAGTTTTCGGTGGGTGCCCTCCTGACAAGGCGAGTCAGCGCACCAGTTGCCGGCGCCTGCCTCAAAAGTGGGGCGCATGTCTGAATCACTCGGCCTCCCTGGGATCATCATTGCGGTGGTGTATCAGCATACCAGTTAGCCTGCATAAGCCTCACAGATGGTGCAAACGCTGGTTTTCTCTGGCAGTTCCATTAAGCAGTGTTTTTGGACACATCTTACAATCTTTTCACAAGGATTTCACACGAGCAGCATGTACAGCGGTGACACGCACACCAGGTGAATGTTTGGTGGGCCACAGATCAAGATCGTGACATGCACACCTAAGTCAGTTTACTTTAGACTCCACAACGTACCTTCTTGCACATCACTTTAATTGCGGTGATACGCACAGCAGTCTGAACTCTGTGCTTGTATGCTATTTATGTTACTTTGAAGGCTCTGTAAGCTCTCTGTGGTGTTTCAGCATTTTTCTTTGGGCAACATGTACCCTGTGTAAATCTGGTAGTGGCACATAGCTGTGGGTAGCACTTATATCTGTGCAATCTACATAAGTAGATCTTCCTGGGGATTATGCAATCTGTTAATCCACCTCCTCCTTTCTTAGAGAGTCCTGGAAGTCCACAGATTCAATGGAGACAGTGGTTTGATGCTTTCGAGACTTACCTTGCAGCAATTGGTGCGTCACGTTTCAGAGCTGAAAGGAAAAGTGTCTGCTACTACATTCCTTGGGATTTGAAGGCAGAGAAGTTTTCAAACATCTTCCTGGTTTAGTGTTGGATAACGGGGAGGTGATTGATGAGTACCAGTAAGCAGTTAGAAAGTTAGTTGTAAAACTTGATGTCAAGCCTAGTTTAGTCGTGCTAAGGCATAAATTCTTTAAACGTGCACAACCACAGGGTGAAAATGTGCATACATATATAAGTTCTTTGCGGAAACTTTGTGCTGAATGCTAATATGGGGAGTATCATAATTAGTTGGTTAGGGACCAGCTTATCGCTCACTGTTGGGACAAGCATATTCAGCAAATGCTGCTAACAATGAGAAATCCGGGTCTGGAGGATGTTAGGGTTGCAAATTGTGTCGAATTGGCACAGTTGTCCATCAAGGAACTTAATGTGACATATTCGCCTAAGGAGTCTGTAAATGCAGTTGCAGCTAGCAGTGTACTTCGCAAAGACAACAAGGTGCATGAGAAGGTTTTCTATAAAAGATCCAATATGTTACAGGTGTGGTTTTGCGCCACATGGAAGTGACAACAGAGTGTGTCCAGCCAGGAATGTGAGTTGTCGCAAATGCGGCAATATGGTTCACTTTGCAAAAGTGTGTCAGTCTGGCCGGCTAAGCCAGCCAAGGTCGGTTGTGTGTTGGAAGAAGATTCAGTGAGTGGACATGAGCTTGTTAAGGATTTGCAAGATATGATTATGGTTTATTTATTTTATTTAATTTCAAGGTTTTATATAGCGCGAACAAGATCCTTACAGATATCAGAGGGCTTTACATAGAATGAGAAGACAGAAACAATGTAATACAGGGGAAAGAGAAATAGTTAAACAATATTTACACAGTTTAAGATCAAATGAGTTTAGCCAAGAGGATCGATTTGACTTCCTTTTTGAAGGATGCAGTGGATGAGAGAAGTCTTATTTCTGGAGGGAGGGCATTCCAAATCCTGGGGGCCATCCCTGAGAAGGATCGTTTGTATGTTTTTGTCCTGTGGAATTTTTGTGGCTCAGGAGGAGAGTTTGTGCGCTTCTTGTTGTTCTTGAGCCTCCTGAGATTGTCAATTTCTGTGCGATGTAACTAGGAGAGTTGTGGTGTAAGGCCTTATGAGTAATGCACGCAATTTTCAGGTGTATTCTGGCTTCATAGGGTAACCAGTTCAGAGATTTTAAGTCGAGGGAGATGTGTGAGCGTTTTTTTGATCCAGTGATGACTCTTGCTGCAGCAAGATGTCTATGATCACCAACAAAATATTCAAAAGTACATGGGGTGATAGGGCACTTTTTCCTCCAGACAGAGTGAGTGCCTGTGTCCCACGGGGGGAGAAGAAGTGAGTTGGAAGGGTTCATTGAAGACGTGCTTGAGTTCAGGGGCATAAGATACAAGGGAAAATCTATGTTGCTGTACGTGGTCTCAATATTCTTGGGTGGTACCACCAGGGACGGTTCAGTATGGTTTCAAGACCTAGCACTAGCGATTAAGTGCTGGTAATCAAATACATGCCAACCTCTGTGTGTTTGGAAGATGACTTTCCACAGGTGCTCTCTAACAATCTTGGTAAAATTGTGGGATTCAAACACAGAATTAAGGTAAAGAAAGAGGCTATCCTTATTAAGCATAACGTTAGATCGGTGCCTTTCAGTCTCAGGAAGGATCTTAAGAAAGAATTGGACAGATTACAGAGCAGTGGGGTTATTGAACCCATAGAACCAAGCTTACGGTTGAGCCCTTTGGTGGTTGCTCGCAAACGCAATGGGGATATGTGTTTGTGTATTGATTTAAGAAGTCTGAATAAGGAAATTTGGGTCGATTCCCACCCTCTTCCCAAGATTGGCTACCTTTTGGAGGAATTAAGAGGTGCAGATTGGTTCTCTAAGATCGATCTCGCTTCAGCTTACCACCAAGTTGTGTTGGATGATGACTCTCGCCATTACACGGCATTTAATTCCCTGTTTGGCTCTTATCAGTTTTGCAGGATGCCGTTCGGCCAGGCATTGGCTGCATCGGTGGTTCAATGCATAATGCAACAGATTATAAATGGTGTGAAAGGTGTTGTCACCTTGCAGGATGATGATCTTATCTTCCCTAAACATTTACAGGATTATGAGGAATCGTTAAAGGCAGTGCTCCTGATCTTTGAAGAAAAGGGTGGTGTTGTAAAAAAAAAGGAAAAGTGTGAATTGAGGAAGAGAGAAATTTAGTTTTTGGCACATTTGGTCTCCTACAGAGGTGTAAGCCCAAGGCCTGGTCTTGTGATGGCCGTGGTTGAATGCCCGAGTCCGAAGAACAAAGATGAGCTGCGCTCCTTTCTGTGGTTGTGCGAGTTTTAGGCATATTTTATACCGGAGTACGCTACAAAGATGAAGGCTATGTCGAGCATGTTAAGAGCTAATGTTCTGTTTGAATGGAACGATAACTGTCAAGACACGTTCATGATGGTCAAGTCAGAGATGACTAATGCTAAAACTCTTACTGCCTCTGACCCATGTGTATCTTGCACCATAACGGTAGATGCTAGTAATTATGGGTTGGGCGCTGTTTTGACTCAGCATCTAGGGGAAGGAGAAGTGACCATTAGTTATGCATCCAGGGTGTTGTGTGAGCCTGAGCTTAATTACTCAAAAATAGTTATTGCCATGCTATTGGGCGTGTGAGAAATTCAGGAGTTACGTTTGGGGCAGAACATTTGTGACACAAACGGATCATAAGCCCCTTTTTTACATTCTTGGGGGGGTGACAGACTTAAGTACGCTAGGCCACGCATAGCACGCCTGACTATGAAATTACTCCAATACAATTTTGATGTCAAACACAATCAGGGCAAGGACAATGTCAGGGAAGATCTCCTTTCCAGGCTACCTATCCGCGAAGAGGAGGGGCTTGATGTGGAGGAGGACAAAGAGGATTGTTTCATTGCATATGTTGGTGCTGTGGAAAACAAAGCGTGTTGCGAGAGTGAGTGGAAGAAAGCGGAGGTCAAGGAATATATTGTGAAGGGTTGGCCCAGAGAAAGATGTGTGTCTCCAGATATCCAACTGTATTGTAAAATTGCTGAGGATTTGTCCTTTGAAGATGGTGTGATTATGAGATGACAGGTGCGTACCTCCTGCTGGAGTTCATGCTCTACTGGTGGGCTGTGCCCATGACAGGCATTTAGGGTCCACAATGACCAGGAGTGTCAGATTACACTACTGGTGGCCCTCCATGAATGGAGACATTGAGTCAGTCGTTAAAGAGTGTGTTGTTTGTGCTGGGGCTGAGAAGGGATACCAAGTTGTTACACCACCGTTACAGCCCATTCCTTTTCCGGAGTAGCCTTGATTGAAAATTGGAATTGATTTTGTGGGACCCTTCAATTTTCTCCCTCACCATTTATGTTTTGCATTTGTCTTGATGGAGTACCATAGTAAATGGCCAGAAGTCTTTTTTTGTGCGTCTCCCACTGCGAATAATGCTGTAAATTTCCTAAAGAAGAATTTTATGAGAGAAGGGTTCCCAGAAGTTATTGTGTCTGACAATGGAGTGCAATTTGTGAACCAAGAGAAAAGCACGTTTCTGGGTGATTCGGGAATTAAACATTTGAGGAGTTCTGTTTGTCATCCACAAAACAATGGTTTAGTGGAAAGGATCAATAGGGTAGTTGTGGAATGCATCAAGTGGGCAAAGAACAACAGTTGTGATGTGGAGACAACGGCCAGGTCAATGTTGTGTTTTTATCGCACCACACCACATTCTTTTACCAAAGTTGCACCACTTGTGTCGCTCAGAGGTCGCATGCCCATGTCCGCTTTATATCCTGCCTGGTTACTCTAGACCGTACATGACAACGTTTCTTGCTGGGTGGATTAACGGGTTTCGGAGTCCAGGATGGAAGCTGGCCAAGAAAAAATGAGAAATAGGTATGATCTTAAGAAGTCTGCGAGACCTGTTCTGCAGTGCACTGGCGACATGGTTCACGTTAAGAATACAGACTTTGTTAAAAAAGGATGTGTGGTGTACGGTGATACTGTGCGTGTCGAGAAAGTATGTGGTGGTGCTCTTATGGTACGTGGTGGGCATTGGTGGAATGGCAAAACACACAAGATGATGGACGGAATGTTGCACAATGACAAAACATTCACCCCCAGTCACGGATCTGGGTTTAATCCATCGTTATTTTGCTCACCAAACCACCCCAGTTCAGACATGGCCATATGCAAATCAGTTTTGACCCTGTGCCTCATGGGAACAGTCCAGCCCGAACTGCCAAGCCATGTCTTCCATGGACCGGAATCAAGCAACCTAGGACCATTGGTGGAATGCCAGCATGGTGGTGAAAGTGTCAGGTGTGTGTTACCAAATGGGACACAATCTGAATTTAGCCCTGCCCTCTTCTGGTGAACAAAGTACCTGTGTGGTTCCACTTAGGTAGAGTCATGTGAAACACGTACCCTGGAAGCTAAGATGATGCACGCTATCTTTTCTCTTAGGTGGTGTGTGAAGTTCTTCTTGGTTTCCCTTTAGTTTCCAGTTATGTTTCTGGGTTTTTGTTTTGGGGGTGGGATTTTGAGTTTCTTTGTTTACTTAGGAAGACTGTTTAAAAAAATAAGAGGTAATATCTTGTGGCTAGCAAGGTTTGTTTCATGCCAACCTTTGGAATCTCTGTGTAGTTGCCATAGCTGCTCACGAGCAGGAGCGTTCCAATTTTGACAGTTGGAGCTCTCCAGTTGTGTGGGGGCAGCGGTGGCTCGTCAAACCCGGAATAACTTAAAGAAGTGAACCACTTACCGTTTCCAGTTGTGTGTGGAGTGAAAAGTACAACAAACACTCTTAAAGTTCCCAATGAAGTCTTAGATCTAAAGTAAGTAGTTCTGCTCCATACAACGCCTGAAGTATGAATTTTTCAATAAAGGAATCTTTTACAGGCTCTATAGAGAGACTTACAAAACAACCATATCTTTATAAAGCGTTCACAATAACAAGGAGTGATGTTTTTAAATTAGTTGAGATTTTCCCAACGCACACTACTTGCAAACATTAGACCCCTAAATATTTGTAGTCCCTAACCTGCTCCAAGGGAATCTTATTTAAAACCCACAAAAATGTTTTTGGTCGTTTGGAGAAGATAAAGTTCTTCATGTTCTCCACATGTATTGTTAAACTATTCTTTTTACAATATGAGCGAAGGTCATCCACTTTTCATTGCAAGCCAATCTGTGTATAGTCCATTACGACTTGATCGTCGCCATCATGAGACAAGGGACATTTACAACCCAATTTTTGGGGGCGAAAAGGAGGGCATACTTGCTAGTTTCAAAGGTAAATTAGAAATAAAAATGCTAAATAATGGGGGAGCTAAGACGTACAATTGCCTAAATCCATTTCCCATCGGTATTTTTTTCAGATAGAACACTCGTACCGTCTAAATCGACCTGGACACAATTGTTGGAATTAAGTTGTTGTATCATGAACAACAAGCCATGCTGGATGTTCCATTGCTTTAACTTTTTGCCACTGTCTACCAGATCAAAAGCAGCTAGAAAGTCAATGAAACAGCAGCAAAGCTTTCCAACTGTTTCTATTGACCTCCCAGCTGATGCCCAGAGTACCATCCAGTGGTAAATTGTGGAGAAATGTTTGCCTGAATCCTCCATTCTTTATTGGGATAACTCCTAAGCCAAAGAGACAAACACCTTTAACAAAGTTTGTGCATACTTTTTCGAGACGGTGTGCAAAAGGGAAATCAGACTATGGTTTACTGGATCCCTATGCAAAACTTTCTGGTGAATTGGCTTTATAACTGCGCCCCCTCCACGCTTCTGGAATTTTCCCTAAAGAGGAAACCAACCTAAAGAAAGGACTTAAAATAATATTGGCCGCAGACTGTGTGGGCCTCCTGCCCAAGGAGATTTCAAATGATTGTTTATTTCCGCAATTACCCATCTCCTGAACCTATATAAGTTGGTCAGTCTTCAGATAACTGATAGTACATCTTATAACATGTTTGTGTGCAGAACTTTTATAGAGATTTGAAATAAATTCAATCTATTGTGATTCTGAGACTTGAGCCTCCAAATTCACACCCGAGATTGTTTACGCTGTGTTTATCAACCGCCAAAAATATTTTTTTGATTGCCCTGTAGTATTACTTATTGCACTTTATCCCAATTCACCTCTATCTTTTTCTGCATTAACAATAATTGATATGCAGGCGTTTGTTTTATATTTTTGCCTGAACATTGACTCATCATTATTTGCCAATTTTCTGCCTAATCTACGCATGTTTTGCATTTTAAGTTAAACCAACCCTTCTGAATGCCACATCTATTACTGCAAGTAACTCGAGAGGGATTGTGGTTCATTTTCAAGAATAACCAAACTTGTTCCATTAAACGCTTATACCAATGCCACAATTGTCAGTTGTTTCAAGTAAGTTCTTATCAAGTCTGATCTTTGATGGCTCTTGGATATCCTCTTCAGCTTTCGAACGGCATACTCTATGATTGTAAGTTAATTCAGGCTCTATAGTTTTATTATATTCAACTTTAAATCATTTTTATATCACCTTTAAATTCATCAACAAACCTAAACAATCACCATTTCCCAAATCAACCACCTTAAAATCACTAATTCTTCCAAACTGTTGTACTGGTATAAATATGTAATTGTTTGGGGTTAGACAATTGCTATGTCTAAACCTTGCTTGAGCAGGAGTGGCAACTGTGAATCTACATTTAAGAGTGATTAAATTATTCTGTATAAGAATGTCAACAAGTCAGCTCTACGACCTCAGACACCAATCTGGGACTCGACCCTTAGGAGTTTAACTACGGATTTTTAGAATGTTTCTCTTGTTTATATATTAAAAACAACGAGCCCGAAACATAGATTTAGTCAAACTTCCGTTTTTTCTGGAATAATTTAAGCAGGGTGTTCATCAGGACGACAACCAAAGGGTATTTAAAGTAGCAGTCAGGTCAGGTAAGTACCTTTGAAAATAGTTAACCAAACTCTAAAAAGTGCACTTGAGTTCAAGCCCTGTTCCAGCTCTTATGCCAAAGCATCTCACTGATTGATTTCCTAAGTGAGGGTTTACAATACTTCCGTGCTCAGGGCTTGGCTCACTATTTGCAGAGGAAATGCACCAGTTTGCCTAATTTTGCAGCACATTGTAAATTGGTTTTGTGAACTGAAATTGTGATGAAATGTATCTATTCCTGACTGAAACTGTGGTCATGGTTATTTTTCAGTGCTAGGTGTAATGTTATTCTTTTTTTTAATAGTCATGGTCCTGGTAGATTCATTGAGTGGTCCTTATGATTTATGATGTCTTGTAGGAATGATTACAAAAGAACAACTGTTTTAGACAAAGAAAGAGTATGTTTTTAGTTCTTTCGTGTGAACATTTACGTCTAAAAATTCACTTTTAATAGATAATAAAGATGCATTTATGTTAATATGTTTCCACCTATCTTCAGCCAGTGGACATTTTTTATTTGAGTGTGCAAGAGGCCCTGAACTTAAAAGAGGAGTATGGGCAGGGTATGTATAATGCATTTGAAGAAATAAAATAGCCAATACTGCACATCAAAAGATATTGCAAATTACCCTGCAATTCTGTGACTGTAAAAAACCTTGTGGCTATAGTCAAGAATTTCCTGACCATTTGCATAATCTTATTATACACAGTTGTGAGGGCATTTTTCGATATTCAATTACCCCCTTTAACCTAAACCTAGTATTGATTTTATGGACGTAAAAATTGATGATATGTGTCTATGCTGCATGTGGATGGCAGCAGTGTTAAGCACTTAAGATCCTGAGCTATTTTATAGTTTCTTTGCCATGAGTAGGACTTGTAGCGATGTTGGAGTGAAATAAATATGGAAATGTTTAATAATAAAATTCAAAATAAACAAAAGACAGAGCCTCAAAGAAGAAAATATCCTTAAACTTAGTATGGCACATCTTGAAATTTCCAGATGTCCATTGTCAGAAGTGAGAAACTGTTCTTACTCTTTTGTCATTTACATAGCATGCACTATGTCCTTGTTATTGTATTGCAACACACGTGGTAACCCATGGATGAATGTACATTCAGTTCCGAGATAATCACATCAAGTATTATATCTTTGCTATAACATTCTGGGACCTGCAGTTTTAAGTTTCATTATCAACACAAATTCATATGTTCTGATTGTAATAAAAAAAAAAGCTTGTAGAGGACAGCCTTGCACCACTTTTCATCTTAGGCTACTAACAGTTGGTACCCATGAGTCAAGCACATGTTATACATAAACACACTGCACAGAAATAAATGTCATACAAGGTTAAAAAAAAATATGTTGCATACATTAGAGTGTTCGCCTACACAAAGCCTAAGTGTGACCCTGGGTGGTGTCTGTGTTATAAGGAGGTGGCCAATGAGAGTGAGTCAGAGCTGCACTGCATACGACAAATGCCAGCGGCTTGAGACGCTATGAGCAAGTAATGTTTCTTTAGACAGCTCTTATCCGTGATTAGTCCGTTTTCCCAGCTTCAACGCACTACTGTAGCTGCACCATTACTTCAGAGAGCGTGTTGGATAAAGTATGCTAGACCAGGTACCCAAGACTACATACATGCAGACACTGGCACCAGACCAGGCGACTTAGCTTTTCAAACTAAACCGATTCTTTCACTCTCCAAGCTCGAGGCAGCATGGAAAGGCATCTTTGTGTAGGCCCCCTTACACTACTTTGTGCTTTTAGCCCAGTGTACATAACCTGTTCTCACTGACGCTGACTCGCTGGGCTTTAAAAAAGGCATCCCCTAGCACGTCGGGCCTGCAGAAAGAAAAACGCAAAAAAGAAAATGGTGCTTACAGACCTACCATGTAACAACCAAAGTAAAAGGGCCAGTCACCATGGGAGGTTCCAAATGAAGAAAAGGCGGTACTAAGGAGGGACGAACACGCCTCTTTATGAATCAGAAGCCAGCATTTACGAAGGGCAATGACACAAGACAATGAGAAATATGGGCAAGGAGTGGGTGGGACTTCTATTCCCTACTCCACTACAAGTCTGGCAGATCAGCGCATCCGCGCTGACTCTAGGTTCGATCTAAAAAGACAGTGTATGAGAGGCATAATCTTATCCAGTTGACTCCACATAATGCGCATTATGCAGGGCCCCTGGAATTACGTGATTTTGATGCTATGGTGATCTCTGCATATTATGGATGTGCCGTATGCCACTGTTGTAAGCAATCAACATAAACCAGATATGTATATATATATATTCAGGAATTTATTATATGCTGTCAGGAAACGTAGACCAACTGCAACGCATCTGGAACCGAACATGGAATGTGTATGAAGTAACAGTACTGTACACGAGCTACAGAACATTATACATAAACAATTAAAGGTATAAGCATAGATACAACATCTCCCTTCCATAAAAAAAAAAAAACTAATACAAATAATAATCCTTATATTTTGCTAGCATCACAATATTTCTCTTGTCACAAGAATGAGAAGTATTAGAGAGAAACTCATCCATTATATCATCATCTGAACTATTTACTGAACTATCATGAATTTCTTGTTGTTCATGACTACATCATTCCCCTCTTTTTCATTTATAACAATTTGATCAGAAAGTTCTGAAACATTTTCTTGTGAAACAAAACCTTCTTTTGAATTTTCTTTAAAATTGCCAACGTAACATAAAAATGATGATGTATTCAATGTATTGCTTTCATGTACTTTCTTCAAAATAATGTCTTTCTGAAATGGTTCAATCTTAATCACAGCACTTTTATTCCACCAACCTCTGTTTTTAATCTGAACAGATGAATTAGTGACCCAAACGACCTGTTGTGGAAGACTAGATTTCGAAACGCCTTCCATAACTTTTCTTGGTTTCCTAATAATAACCCAATCACCAGTCTTAAAAATGTTATTCCTCTAGTTAATAATGTTATTTTTTAATTTGTATCTTTTCTCAAAATTGTTTCGTACACACTCAATAGATTTACCATTTTTTAAATCTTCATCCTTCTTTAATGAAAACATACTATTACTAAATACGGGTTTTAAAATGTTCTTAGAATCTCTACCTTTTAATAAAAAGAAAGGTGTAAACCCTGTAATTGAGTGCAGAGTATTTAGAGAACTCCAAACTTGTTCCTGAATATGTTTTTTCACATTTAAACCTGAAGAAAGTGCCATTTGTATTCCTTCTTTAAAAATGTATTTGCCGTTTCAACTAAACCATTGGCTGATGGAAAATACAAAGGAGTCCTTTCATGTTTTATGTCATGTTTCTTTTAAAAACTCTACCATTTCTCTTGTTACAAGAATGAGAAGTGTTAGAGACAAACTCATCCATTATAACTTTATCTGAACTATTTACTGAACTATTATGAATTTCTTGTTGTTCATGACTATTTACATCATTCCCCTCTTTTTCATTTATAAAAATTTGATCAGAAAGTTCTGAAACATTTTCTTGTGAAACCAAACCTTCTTTTGAATTTTCTTTAAAATTACCTTCATAACATACAAATGATGATGTATTCAATTTATTGCTTTCCTGTACTTTCTTCAAAATAATGTCTTTATGAAATGGTTCAATCTTAATCACAGCACTTTTATTCCACCAACCTCTGTTTTTAATCTGAACAGATGAATTAGTGACCCAAACGACCTGTTGTGGAAGACTAAATTTCGAAATTCCTTTCGTAACTTTTCTTGGTTTCCTAATAATAACCCAATAACCAGTCATAAAAATTATCTTCCTCTTGTTAATAATGTTATTCTTTAATTTGTATCTTTTCTCAAAATTGTTTCGTACACATAAGAATATAGAATAAATAACCCACAAAATAAAGAGAATCCAGATGCGATGCTGTCAGGTCAGGAAATGTAGACCAACTGCAACGCATCTAGAACCGAACATAGAATGTGGATGAAGTAACAGAGTACTGTACACGAGCTACAGAACATTATACATAAACAATTAAAGGTATAAGCACAGATACAACAGTCACATAATATATATGGTGCATAATCTAATGTTTTAAGAAAAAATGTTGTTTCTAGCTCAAACATTTCAAAAGTTAGCAAAAAAAGTGGAATCACGTGTCCCTCTTCAGTGTAAAGCGCTTTCCAAATGTTAACTGGTCATCTTTCTGCTGCCTATTGCTGTATTTGGGTGTTAAACTTGTACTGAAAAGAAGAAATATTTGGTCAGACACAATTCCCATGTGTAATAATGAAAAAATAACGAATACTAACACAAAATGTTCTGAATTACACCGCATAATTTGGCACATTTATATATGATCAAACGCTTCTAACAGATTTTCCTTCAAACAACGAATGTAAAAATCGTGTATTTGTAAAAAGCTGCCATGCTGTTCTTTCGCACGGCTAACTGCTGCCATCGCTTCGAGATCAGTTCACAACGAAAACTGTTAGCAGCAGCGCATCACATAAACTAATGTGTCGCGACGCACAGTTTGGAAAGCACTCTTTGTCATATGAGTCACGATTAACCGCTTGAACAAAGTAAGACGCATTTAGAGCACACACAGAGAGAACCCACATGGTGCGCGAGTAACGCGACCCCGTTTGTACCGACCCAAGTACGGCTGGGCAGTCACTTCCGGCGCATCGGATAGGTTTTGTTTCCGGGGCATACTTTGGGAGAGGTTTCGCACTAGACCAATTGCAGGTTGTTTGGGGAAGTTCTACCGCCAAGACCCTCCTCTCACCGCGCAGCCTGTCAATCAGTATAAATTGCCTCGCCCTGGTAGTTGATAGTAGACAGCAAAAGCAGGGCTTAGTGGCGGATTATCAGAGGTGAGAGGTAAGCTCTTGGTCTTTGGGGGGGGATGGAGAATGGAATCTCTCGCCGTACTTCAGAGGGCTGGCACGTCCTTGTTACATAAGCTTTTCCTGTCTTTGATTCAATCGGATACAAGTGAAGGACCATTTGTATTTTTCGTTGGTATTTGTACTACCTTAAGAGCATTCTATTGTAGTACAGGTAATGTAATGGCATTCCATAAGAACTAAAAGACTTCTGTACTACACATTGCCTGGTCTGTTGTTTATTTGGCGTGTTTAAACTAAAGTGTTAGGTCGTTTGGGGGTGGGTGGTTTAAAGGTTGTTTAGTCAAAGCCTTGACTTGCCAGCTCATGACAGCGAGCCAAATGTTGCATACATTTGTGTTGAACTATTGAGTCAGAAGCAGGGCAGCCCTCTCTCACACTCCACAGCAGCGCAGCGGGTCAGCTTACCTGACCTCCTCCTCTCATGTAGGTTTATTATGGCACTCCGGCTCGTCACAACCTCAATTTTTGAGTCGTTTCGTTCGACAGCGTAAAATGCTTTGGGAATTGTAGTCCTGGATCTTTCCTTTGGAGCTGTTCACAATGACCTGCCACCAAAAAGTGCAGGAGTAGAACTATGTTGTCTTCACGGGAGGAGCTAGGCGGGAACTCTTTCACATCGCCCCGAATAGGAGGCGCGCTCTCTCATTTGCCAGTGTTATGGAGTGTTTATATGTTAAACTGGTTGCGTGCACTGCTACTGTCCTAGTGAATGGCTTCCTGATGTAGTATGTCAGTCCTGCGTGGACTGCGGCAACCTACCCCTGCTATGGATCGCTGTTATTATCCTCAAGAAATTGACCCATCCCCACACATACCAGTAAGCTCCTGCGGTCCATCGCACCCCCTCGGAATTTAGGTACCATACAGTGCGACGTGTCTATTGGGGGCATGGGTGTCATGAGAAATGGCACACGCCCCGTCAGTCATACCTCTGAAAGTTTTAGTTGCTTTCTGATAGGCAGAGGAGGAGCATGGAAGTAAATGCCACATACTGCTTTAAAACTACCATTCCAAATCCTTCACGGTTCCAGTCCCGCACTGTGTAGGTGTCGTCCTCTGTCTGAGCTGGGGTGACAAAGAGTTTAGAGAGAAATGTGCGTTAGTTTTGCGGGAGAAAGGTATGGTAGAGATGAATGGGGCAGGGGGGAAAAGATTTTAAGAGGGATTGGGTAATACTATTACCATTTTTATTCTTTGTCTTAGCTGGTAGAAGGCACCCAAAAAGGTGACTATCTTTTTAAATAACATAATGAAAAGACCGAAAATTAACTGGTAATAAAGGGGGAAAGAAACGGTTACAAAGAAAAGATGGGTATTTAACGAATGGGAAAGTGAAAGAAGAGTTTAGCATGAAAATAAATAAGATTTGTCGAAGGAGGAAAAAGACTGTAGTGAGGAATAGAGTAGTGAAGAAAACCGTGAGGGAAGGGTATGCAGGTTTTGAAGTTGGAGGGATACCGGTATGACTAAAAATGTGAGCTAGTAAAGAAATTAAGGGAGACCTTGAGCAACCGAAAAGGCGAAGGCAGGCGCAAAGGGGAAGTAAGAGTTATTGAAAGGGAGTAGTCTATGAAAGGGAGCGGAAACAAACTAAATATTCTGGGTAAAGAGACTATGAGTGGCAGGTGTGGCAGAGATTAACAGGATGGACAAAACAAGACCTGCAGACTGAGAGCGGGGAATACATGAATGAGTTGTGTTGTCAGTAGAAAGTTGTGCCAGAAAGGAACACATTGGCAAAAAGCTATGTGTTGTTGGTAGGAAAGGATGCCAAGCCATGTGTGAACCAGAGTGGCTGTGTAGTGTACAATGAAAAGGGATACAAAACCAACACTACGACATTCAATATCATAAAACCATTAACTTGGTAAAAGAAAACAAATGTAAACAAAGGTGTTATTCTGTAAACTTGTATTTCAATGCATAATTTAAGGACCCCATAGACATTTATCGTAACACCAAGCTCCATATTTTTAGAACTTTTTGTTCTACGTAGCAAAAAATAGATTATAGTAAGCATCAAATATACACTTTATGCCGTTTACACTAAAGTAAAAATGAGGAATTGGCAGCTCTGCCAAGTTTTTCAAATTCATACGTAGTTAATTGCTACAGTACCGCTTTTTCATTGCATTCTGGGATTGTTAGTCTTTATCTTATTAGAAAGCTAGGACACCCAGCCTCAGTTTAAAAAATACAAAACTGTACTGGAGCTGCTAGTCACTCATGCACCTGCGAAACTATGCAGCTATTAAAGCTTTTTTATCAAAAACACAATTTTGAACAGCAACCCTTAAATTAAACATGGAGAGATAGCCAAGGTTTGGGTTGGTGAGCAAGTTGCTGGAAGGGGAAGATCATCAAAATGAAGGTGATGCATCAGAACCTAAAGGGGGATTGTAGGGGTTGTTCACATGGCTCCAGTGAAGAGGACCTGAAATGGAAAACCTTATTAGAAAGGTCGGGGGTGGGGGAGAGGTATTTTAGTGTGACCTTTCATGCATGATGGTAGTCGGAGGGGGTCTCAAATCCATCTGTTTGAGTTAAGCTTGCAAGAAAACGTTACCAGCGGATGCCTGATTTTGCTTTTAATCTAGAATGAACACAGAGTGAGTTTTTGTGTGGGTTTTATTAATATATATATATATATATATATATATATATATATATATATATATATATTATATATATAATTTTTTTTTTTTTTTTTATGAACCAGGCGGGTTTTGCATACCCCTGATTTGGTTTCAGTATCGCTGGCCTGCAAGTATAAACAAGGTTCCAATTTGCAGCCAAAGTAAATGAAATCTAAATATGTTAACTTTGATTTCGAGGACTACCTGGTAAATCAGCCTGCCACATGCTTCCTTGCAATGATCTTCTAACACGAGGTATGGGAAGAGCCTAATAAGGAGCATCATTAGCAGAGCACAGCTGCTGCAAATGTAGTGAATCAAGTGTTGAATAGGAAGCCATAACTAATAAACCAAAGATTTTATTTCACTGTATACCAAATCAAAACTGTTCATCACAGCCCCCAGAAGGTTATTTTTTTTTTTATTATTTAAAAAGTATGCTAACCTTCAGCAGTCTACTCTACTTCTGCAGGTAAGACTCTGGGAAGCGGAAGAAAAATTCTGCAGGATAAAACAAGTGCACATATTTGAGCTTCTGTGTTTGCTAGGGGCATAGTGTGGTGCTGTTGCACCACCTAGAACTCTGTGAGCTGCATCGGGAAGCTCGGGGGGGCAGTGACATTGAAGCTAAACAGCCATTTTGAGGAAGTGGGTGCACTTCTTTCTTGCAAACACTGCACCCGCTTCATGAAGCAGTGGCTGGGAAGCGCTCTGCCATGCTGATAAAAGAAATGTTTTAAAAAATAAAAACAGTGCACATATTTCAGCCTCGGGGGTTGCGGAGGACATGGTTTGGTGCTATTGGTGCATCGCACTATAGTGATGTCACTGCACGCCATACCAGCTTGAACTCTGTGTGAATTGCATCAGTAAGCTGTCTGGTGTGCCGGCACCTAAGTTGCACAGTGGTTTTGGAGTCTGAGGAAGCGGCCAAGTGCCTTACTTCTAACCCTGTACCCGCTTCATGAATAATGAAGCGCGCTGCTGAAAGCTCATCGCCGTACTGACATGCAGTGGATCTCCCCTATTGCAGTGACGGGTAGGGAGTATAGAAGGAGGGGGGTGGTAGAAGTGGTAGTACCTGCCTCACAGAGGACAGCGACTAATAAAGGGGAAATAATGTGTACTTGAGCGCTGCTCCACAGCAAGAGAACGGAAGTGATTTATCTGATCAGGAACCAATTAGAAGGCAGTAAAGAAGAGCAATGGTGATGCCTGCCTAGGAGAAGCGGCTGGTGGGACATGACTCCTTTTAGTCAATACAGCATGTCTTGTATGCACCCTGCCAGACTCAACCTAAAAATAGAGCCAAGTCCTGTCGGCTCTCAACTGAACAGTACCTGCAGATTAGGACAGCTCTGATACAAGGTATGTGTTGATCCAATAGCCAATCAGTACATAGAATTGTGCACTGCTAACATGTTTGTTAAATGATCAACACTAGTCATTCGGCTGAATTCAGACTGCCCATATAAGTAGGGGCTTTTCCTTAAATGTTAGGGTCAGGTGTATTTAACAAAACAATATATTGAAACAGTGGCCAGTATCCGTTTTCAGTGCTTAAGGGGAACAGGAATGGGCGGTAGATACCCCAACGTGCTGTGAGGAAGTTATGACATTTAGTAATTACCTTTTGCCATTTGACATCTCCCAAGGTATCTCCAAGTTCCATGAAACCTTAAACTCCACTTTGTATTATATTTGCAACTTTCAGTGTGATTCTGAGAACTGCAAGACTTCATTCCTTGCTTGTCCTCAAAACCATCTGAATGTCTCCAGTGTCGAGGGTCCTTAACTATGGAATAAAGCATTCTTAGTCCTGACAACTTTGTGATTTATTGGGAAAGATCCTCTGCAACCCCACACTACATTTGGTACCTGGAGTGGAGGAGTATGTGCAATTAATCGTTTGGGGAACAATGACGCTTATCTACTATCAACTTTGTGGTATGATTCAATCAAGAAGACTGTTTCGTGAGGTTCATGTAAATTGTGAAACTTTGGCCTCAGATCTGTTTTACGTCTGTCTCTTTCCATAACGGCCATCCACAGCATTTTTTTTAAGTGTCAGTTGCCGTTATTTATTAGAATCTTCGCTTGGCAGTGACTGTTTCTTTCATGTGGCACCCAGTACCTCTGCCACTGTGACTCTTGCCAGAGCTACAAGTGAGCTGATGTATCCTGGAGCCTACAAGTCAGACGTTGACAGCCATCAATCAGGATCTTGTAGCACGATGTGTAGGTGACCATTTCTTTGGATTGTATCAATGCAAAGCTATACCCCTGCATCCTAACCAGGGGGGACCATTTTTTATTTGGACTAATGCAGCACATCTCTGAAACCGCAATGCCACGAAGGTGGTAATCTTTAATTGGGACATTGCCGAACCTATTCTAGTCCCTGCTATGGATCATCTTTGTTCCTTTACGGGTGCTGCTGGTGGTTTGCTTTCTTGCAATTGGGGGAATATTTAGTTATTTATTTGCATGTTTATACCGCGCTAGGATCACCTCCCAAAGGAGTATCTCCGCACCTTTGGCAGCTAAGAAAACAACTAGCGGAGCTTGGCCATAGGTATGGATCAATTTTGAAAAAGGAAGGTTTTCAATTGTTTCCTAAAAGGAAAGTGGTCCTTGCACAATCTCAAAAACAGTGGGAGGCTGTTCCACAAGGTTGGAACAGCAACAGCGAGAGCTCTTCCCCCGTGTCTTGCTTTTTTAAATCTTGGGACCTGTAGCAAGGCCTGCTCACTGGATCTCAAGGAGCGTGTCGGTATATACCGGGAGAATTTATTGGTCAGATATGCTGGGCCCTTCCCCTGTAGACACTTATGCATTATACAGCAGATCTTAAACTTCACCCTCTGTTTGATGGACAGCCAGTGCAGCTTTTTCAGAAGGGGTTTAGAGGGGGTGCGAGAGGGCTGGTTCAAAACCAGACGGGCAGCGTTATTCTGGACCACCTGGAGCCTGGAGATTACTGCTTCATTTGTTGACCGCAGCAATCCATTGCAGTAGTCCAAGCGACTCAATACTAGGGCCTGCACCAATGTTCTCCTAGTAGAGTCTGGTAGTAGGGGAAATACCTTTCGTAGCATCCCGATGATATGAAAGCAGGAGCCCACCACTTGATTACCATGGTGTTTTAAGGAAAGCTCCTGATATAGTCGGACGCCGAGGTTTTTCACTACCTGCTTAGGCTCTGGAGCCGGGCCAAGATCTTGAGGCCACCAGTCTGGAGTCCACAGAAGTTTGGCCTCACCGAACAGCATCCCCTCCGTTTTTGCAACATTGCACTGCAGGAAGTTAGATGCCATCCAGTGTGCCACCGCCTTCATCCCCTGAGCAAAGGAGTTCCTGACCTCCACCGTAAGGGTTTCAAAAGGAAAGAGGAGTTGGGTGTCATCTGCATATGACACAGGAATAAATCCATGAGATCTCATGATGTTAGCTAGGGGGGCCACATAGATGTTAAAAAGAGTAGGGCTCAGACAAGAGCCCTGTGGCACCCCCTTAGAGATCTCAACTCCTCTGACCGGTAAGCCCCCAGAGTAACCCTTTGGGTGCGACCTGTCAGGAAACTCCTCAGCCATGACAGCGCCTTGCCTTCCAGGCCGATGTTAACTAGCCTGTTGGTCATGATGTCATATGACACGGTGTCAAACGCCGCAGACAGATCCAGCAGAACCAGGATAACTGAATGACCTTTATCCTGGAACATGCGTAGATCGTCTGCGATTGACAGCAAGGTGGTCGCAGTGCTGTGTCTTGGTCTAAAGCCCGACTGGGATGGATCCAGACCGCCTACTAGCTCAGTGTAGCTGGATAAATGGCGATTTACATATTTCTCTATAATTTTCCCCAGATAGGGAAGAAGAGAAATAGGCCTTAGGTTCGCCAACACCGTCCAGGGAATGGCAGTGTTTTTCCTCGGTGGTCTTACTAGCGCCCTCTTCCAGTCCATAGGGACCTGTCCTGTACAGAGGGAAAGATTAACCAAGTTCTGGATTTCTGGTCCAAGAACTTCTACCAGCTTAGGCAAGATACGGGCAGGGATACTATCATGAGGACTGCCACTCTTGATTTGTGCAACCAATGTTTACCTCCTCTAAGGAGATAGGAGGAAAGCTGGAGAGGCATTGGGTAAGGGGTCCTGATTGTACACTCGACTGGGATCTGTTGTTGTTATTCATTCCCTCAGCCGTCTTTGAGGCCACTATCCTCTCATAGATAGCCTCTTATCTTCTTCATAAAGAAGGCAGAGATCTCATTACACAGCTCTTGAGTGGCTACCTCTACAGTCTCGCAGGCTGCTGGTCTAGTAAAGGTTTGTAGGATGTTATACAAAACTCTAGAATCTTTCCCTGCCTCTATTAGTTGTGCTGCAATATGATTTTTCCGAGCAGTCCTGATGGCTTTATGGTACAACTTGAGAGAGGATCTGTGGAGTACTTTATCTTCCAGCCTCCTAGACTGTCTCCATAATTCCAGTTTTCTAGTATTTTGTTTCAAAGATCTTAACTCTTCAGAAAACCAGATTTCTTGCTTTTTAGCTGGGCGGGGTTTATAGACTTTCTGAGGGATAGTAGTATTTATTGCATCCCTTACTGCCTCCTCAAACCTGTACAACTCTGTTATATCTCCTGTGGTGTGTTCATACAGGGGAGCTTTGTACTGGTCTCTTAAGGCTTCCACCGTTAGTTTATGCCAGGGTCTCCTTTTAGTGGCCAGAGTACTCTGCTTTTGAAGCTCATTATTAATGGCAGTATGGAACTTTAAGATGAAATGATCTGTCCATTCTACCGGAGTAGGAGGCATGCATTTAATTAAAGGTGAGTTGGACATTACCAAATCCAGAGTATGGCCTGCCTCATGAGTAGGACAGTCATTGATCTTTTTCAGTCCTAGGGAGTCTAGGTCCATTAAAAGAGTTCTTGCCTCCTTGCAGTTCTCTAACTCACTGTGGACATTGAAGTCCCCTACCAGGAGGAAGTCCTGGTTATCTTGCACAAATGGTGCTAAAGCCTCTATTAACACGACTGGAAAGTTCCTAATCAGGCCTGGTGGTCTATACAACAGCGCACCCTTCCTTTGTTCTCTGGGATTAGGACTAAGTTTAAAAATGAGTAATTCCATTTGAGGATTGCTAATTTCCTCAAGGATAGTTAAATTCAGTTCCTCCTTGTAAACGATGGCAACCCCCCTCCAGTTTTATTTGAGCGGTCAACCCTAGCAATCTTCTTTTTTTTTTTAATTTTTTTTTTTTATAAACTTTATTTTTGTTGCAGGAAGTACACTTATATTACCAGCCCTAAAGAACAGGATTACCATTCGATCCCCGAGGCTTATTCACAGGTTATATCTTGTCACACGGCCGTTCAGCCCACATCCCGGAGGCCGGGCGGCGCATCTGTGATCGTTTCCAGTCGCATTTAGCACATTCCCCCATTCAGGCTTGCCGCGTTATGGCGGATTCCTGCATTTTACATTTTTATCCCCCCCCCACCCAACTGTGATCTGTAAAACCAAGAAAAACATTCCCCAACTTGTAGCTTGCCACATCGTATCTTTCCAAGCACCTTGATGTGTAGTCATTGGACACCAAATCCCAAGTCCCGCCCTCCTACCCCCCCCCCCCTCTCCCAAACAGTGTTCCGTAGCCTATTACATTGCACCTCTCTGCCGTAGCCCCTCGGCTCTTCTTTACACCCGTAATCATGTTCATACTGGGTCATATTAGGTCCCAATCCAGCCTTTTACAAACACTATACCAGTGTATTGCCTCTTACTATCCCACGTCAATTCCGTGATATTGCCTCCATTTGGCCCACACTCTTCTGAACTTCTTGGGGCAACCCCTCGCCTTGTATGTCACCCTTTCCGCTACCATGTAAAGGTCCAGGCCCCTTCTCCACTCTATCTCTGGTGTTTCTGTGGCCCCCCAGTACTTCGCTATGTCCCTCTTAGCCACCACTAGTGCCAGCACTAGGAATATGAGTTGCGGGCGTGGTAGGTCCACCTCGTTTGTCATGCCCAGCAAAGCTAACTTTGGGTCTCGTACCAACTCAACCCAGAGAACCTCTCCCAGTTCCGTGAAGAAGTTTGCCCAATATATTTGTATTTTGTCACAGGACCATACTGTGTGATAGAAGTCTCCTGGATGTTGTCGGCATCTGAGGCATGTGGGGTCAGTAATTTTCCCGATCTTAAGGAGGCGCACTCTATCGAAGTAGGTCCTATGGCGCACATTAAGTTGAATGAGCCGCAGCCGTGACTTGATCGCAACCTCTCGGGGGTGCATCAGGACCAACTCCCAGTCCAGGTCTTCCATCTCCCCCACCTCTGCCTCCCATATCCCTCTCAATTTCAATAGGTCCCCCAACATGTGGTTAGTTAGTGTCTTATATGTGAGGGAGACCGCCTGATGGACCATCTGATCCTGGAGAAGCCTGCCTTCCAGTGGTGCGTAGTCCGGCATGCCTGTCAGTGTGACATTTTTGGGCCCTCCACGCATGGGTGAACTGAGTGTGCTTAAATAGTTGTTAACGGTGCAATCCAAATTCTGTCTGTAGCATTCGAAATGACTTCAATTCACCCCTGTATACCACATCCCCAATATGTGAAATTCCTATGTCATCCCACCTTTGGAACCCCCTCAATTTTTTTATTTCTGCGAGCCATTGGCAATGCCAGAGCGGCGTCTGACGTGTCAGTCTCCCCTCCCAGCCCGTGCGTTTCGTGGCACGTGTCCACGCCCTCAGAGTGATCGTTGTAGCCGGCAGGAGCGACCTCCGCACCTTTCCCCCGTATAGGTAGTAAAGTATAGTATGAGATGAGAGCTTATGTCTCTCCAGCGCATACGTCGGGTGGTCCGCTGGGGTATGTATCCAGTCATTAATGGGGGTCAGATGTTCCGCCCAGTAGTACGCCTCCAGGTTGGGTAGTGAGATCCCCCCCACTATACTGGTGCCGTTGGAGTGTTTGGAGGGCGATACGGGGTTGCTTCCCCAGCCACAGGAATGAACGTAGGTCCGCATGTATTTTGGAGATTGTGTTGCGTGGGAGAGGGTAGTACTCATTCTGGAGGGCATAGAGGAACTTGGGGAGAGTAATCATCTTATACAAGGCCGCCCTGCCGAGTAGGGTGAGCGGCAGTTGCCTCCATCTGGTCATGTCTTCAGTTGCGTCTGTCATTACTCGTCCTATATTCTTACAGAATGAACGTGCCCTATCCATCGTAATATATATGCCCAGGTATTGAAAGCCGTCCGTGGTAGTGAGCAGCTGCTCGGGTATGGCCCCCCAATTATCAGCCCTCCGTGGGTCATAGAGAACAGACTTGTTCCAGTTGATGGTGTGACCCGCCCTCGCTCCAAACCCCTCCAGTTCCTCAAACAGTGTCGGGATCGAGCTCTCTGGTTTGGTAATGTATAGCAGGACATCATCGGCGTACAATTATATTTTTTCTTGTGTTCCCCCTAGTCTGTCCCATGTGAAGCCTCTGATGTCTGAGTTCTGCCGGACCCTGGCCGCCAGGACCTCGATCGTTAGTGTAAATAGAAGAGTGGACAGCGGACACCCCTGCCTCGTGCCTCTGGAGATCTGGAACTCCTGGGATAGTCGGCCATTTACCCTGACGCGTGCTGTATATAAGTCTCACCCACCCCTGGAATTTTGGGCCCAACCCAAACCTCCTTAGTGCTGCCATGAGAAAGGGCCAGTGTACTGCATCAAACGCTTTTTCAGCGTCCAGGGATAGGAGCCAGTGGGGTTCCTCTCTGTCCTTAACCTCTTGGAGCCAATTGTGCGTGCGTCTAAGGTTCAGCTTAGTAGCTCTGTCTGGTAGGAATCCGGATTGATCTGCGTGTATGAGATCTGGGAGCATCTCAGACGCCCCGCCAGGACCGCAGCCAGAATTTTCACCTCCATGTTTAGGAGGGAGATGGGGCGATAAGAGGCGCATTCGTCTTTGGGCTTCCCCTGTTTGTGGATAGGGACTATAGTGGCCAGTGTGAGGTCGGGCGGTAGGCGGCCATCCTGGTAGGACGCAGCATATAGGGCTTTGAGGTGGCGTGTCAACAGATCTGAGGTGCGCTTAAAAAATTCCGCCGGGAACCCGTTCGGTCCCGGTGTTTCCCCCGTTTTAAGTGTATTTATCGCACCTAATATCTCGTCAAGTGTGATGTCCGCCTCCAGCGTTAAACTGGTGTCGGGCGGCAGCGTAGGTAGGTCAACCCCCCTCATGTATTGAAGTGCCTCGTCCTCCGTCCCGAGTTCCCGCGCTGTGTAGAAGCATGCATAGTGGGATGCAAAGGCGTCGGCTATCTCCCTGTCTGTATTCACCAGGCCTCCGTCTAACTTTCGAATCTGTTCCACCCATCTTGCTGCCCTTTCCTTCCTGCCCAACCAGGCTAGGAGTTTGCCGGACTTGTCCCCTATGTCGTATAGCCGATGTAGTGTTGCCAGGGATTGTGTCCGTGCCTCGTTAGAGACTATCTCCCTATACTCTCGCTGTTTGTCTAGCATTCTTCTCTGGGTATTCTCCTCCTTATGTGCCCGGTATTCCTCTTCTAAATGCAGTATCGTGATTTCTAGTTCCGTTGTCTCTGCCAGCTGCCTCCTCCGTTCTGCCCTTAACCTACTCTGCGCCCTATCTCGGAGGACCGGTTTCAGTGCCTCCCAGAAGGTTGACCCTGAATCAACTGATCCCTCGTTCTCCGCCACGTAGACTTTGATGTCGGCCCTGAGTCCCCGTGCTATCTCAGGCTTTTGGAGATCCCAGGCTGCCAGACGCCACCCTGAGCCTCCCTTTCCCCTTACCGACCCCACTTTTGCATACAGTGGCGAGTGATCTGAAATTCCCCTCGCGTTATACTCCACCTCTTCTCCAGCAGTGAGGAATTGCCTAGCCATAAATATGTAATCCAATCTAGAGAATACTCTGTGCCCCAGAGTAGAAGGAGTATGCCTCACGAGTAGGGTGGCGCCATCGCCAGACGTCCGTAAAGCCCAGGTTGGTCATATGTTGCGACAGTGCTGTTGGCGCCCCGCCCCCCCCCTGTGAGTTGGCCCTGTACGGTCCCGCTCCTCCGACATTACGTCGTTGAAGTCTCCACCCACTATTTGGAATGTGTCTGCGGTGTCTAAGGATGGAAGCGATCGCTTTGAGTGTCCGCGCCTGAAGCGTCGGCGGGGCATATACAGATATCACTGTGTATGTTTGCCTATTCCACATTCCCTGTACTCCGGCGTAGGTGCCCTGCGGGTCTATCCATGTGCGTGTCACAGCGAACGGGAATGATTTATTGATCAACACTGCCACTCCCCTCGAATCAGTAGTGTATCCTGCGTGTGCCAATACTGTGTATCTCCCTCTGGCTATAAATGCACATTTCTCACCTCTTAGATGTGTCTCTTGTAGGAGGACAAAGTCTGGAGCCACCCTCTTGATATATGCGTTCACCAACCCCCTCTTTATTCTGGAACCCAGGCCATTTACATTCCATGTGAGGAGTGACACCCCCCTGCCCTCCTGTGGTGGGTCAGTTAGTGTACCTGCCATGGTGTGGTGTGATTCCTATGGTTCATGGACATCCAGGATGTGTGCCAATAGTGGTGCTTCAGCTCGTACGATCGTGACCACCCCCTCCCTGCCCCTCCCCTCCCCCTCGCCACCTCCCTCCCCATCCACCCTCTCCCTCCCTCTTTTCAGTTAGGTCTCACTGTTCCCACCCCGGCAGGATGTGGTACAGTACTTTTGCCGGGTGTCGCGCCCAGGCGCAACCGTGAGCAGAATGTGGAACCTTAATGAAACGTCGTAAACTAAAAACAGAAACCCAAGAAAAGATATAAGAACAAAGGAAAGAAACAAAGGGGTGGTGACAACTTGCGTGTCGCCGTCTTCCCGGCCGACGTTTCCAGTAGTCCACTGCAGCTGCATTCAGGAGTGTGAATCCTGTGTCGAAGTGTCAGCCCCACTCATCTTGTCGGAGTTCTCCTGCTCCAGGTTGTGTATCTCAGTCACTAGGGGGTGGACAGAACTCCGATGGCTGGTCAGGTCGTCTGCCTCGTTTTCCGAGTCTCTGAGTTCAATGCCATCTTCGTCATCTCCTTCCGAGCAGATCTGTTTGTGGTCTCCCCGTACTTGCCGATCAGCTGTGCTGGAGGCCCTCGGAGATTCCGATCTCCCCCTTCGGCCTCCTGCAGATCCGTGTGCACGGTATGGGGTTCCTGCAGTACGGGTGAATGTCCTTTTGGAGCTCCTTCTTTGTTGCTTGGGCAGGCCCCATTGCGCCTTTTCTCCCACGACTTTGTCCAGTTCCTCGCGGCCAGCCATTTCCCTGCTATTGAAGACTGGCCTCTCCTCCAGCCACTGCCATGCGTCCTCCGGGTGATTGACAAAGATTGCTTTATCTTTGTAGATGACATTGAGCTTTGCCGGGAAGAGCAGCATGTACGTAATGTTCATGGATCTGAGTTTAGTCTTTACCGAGTCAAAGGAGCGCCTCTGTTTCTGCACCTCCTGGCTGTAGTCTGGGAAGATCATGATGTTAGTGTTCTCCAACCTGATTTCACCCATTTTCCTAGCTTCTCTCAAGATCAAGTCCCTATCAGCAAAGTTGAGGAAGCGTGCGATCACTGGTCTAGGTCTCGCCCCCTCCGGAGGTTTCGCCAGCAGTGCTCGGTGGGCTCTTTCAATCACGAAGCACGTCGAGAAGTGTGCCCCTGAGAAGGTTTCCTTGAGCCAAGTGTGCAGGAATGCCGACATATTGGTCCCCTCAATTCCTTCACGAAAACCTACAAAGCGCAGGTTGTTGCGGCGTGCCCTGTTTTCTGCATCATCCACCTTCCACAGCAGTTGTCGGTGCGATGCCTGGAGTTCTGCCATTTCCTTCCGGACCGTGGTTATCACGTCCTCCGCCTCTCCGATGCGAGATTCTGTCTCCGTCACTCTGGCCGAGAGGTTCCTGAAGTCTTGGCGCAGGAGAGTGACTTCCGACCCCACCTCGCCGATCTTGACCTCTAGTGCCGCTGGTGATTCTTGAATGTCCGTCCTGGACGCTTGTATCGCTGCGAGCAGAATCCCAGTGTCGACAGGTGCCTCAGATGATGCGTCCGGGTTCCCTCTGGCCTGCCGAGGTGCCGCAAAATTGTCCATAGGGCCTTGTTTCAGTGGCCTTAGCGGCGGGTCTTTCTTCCCCATTATTGTGGAGGTGGGTCGGCGTTGCGAGGTAGTAGTCGTGTACGACCCACCTGAGTAGTGGTACAGTGGCGGTCTTCTCTCCTCCCCCCCCCCACCCCCCTGGTGTTAGCCGGGCCTGGCGCTACCGTTCCTCTCCTCCCTCTGGGCGCTACCTACGCCGCCTGGCGGCCGCGGCTATCCTCCAGGCGTGCTCTGGCCAGTACCGCCTATAGGGTAAGTTAGTTCCTCGCCTACCAGGGTTGTTCGCCGAGCTTTTAGTCTTCGAGAGGTGTCGTTATGTCTCCTTGTAGTAGTGGCGTCCACTGCATTCACCGCCCCCCGAATGTCGATATCAGGTAAGTATACACCTCAGCTGTAGCTGCAGCCTCTGGATAATATGAGGGGGGGGGGGGGTGCAGCAGCGCGTGACCCCTCCGTCGCAGTGCGGCCCCAGGGAGGCCTACTCCTGAGTGCGGATTGTGTATCGAGCTCCTGGTCCGTCGCGGGTATCCCCCATAGTATTGCGCAGCTCCTGTCAGCATGCACAGCTACTCTTCGTTGTATCCAGAGCTGTGTGACTGTCGGGGGGGGGGGGGGGGAGGGGGGTGCGTGCGACCGGTCTCCTCCACAGGCAGGTCTTCAAGGGCGCTCGCCACCTCGTGGGTCCTCTCTGGGGCAAGCTATACCCTTCCTAATGCTGGCTCTGGTAGTTAGGACGGCCGGCCGAGGAACATGGCCGCCATCTTGGTAAAGGTTGCAAGGGGCTCCACACCTCTTTCAACTGCCCTCCTGGTTGCCGCTCCAGGCGTCCTATGCACGAGTTCAAAGGCGGTGCCCCTCTGGGCGTCCCCACTGTACACCGTCCGCCGCGGCCGCCAATTCACCCTGCCATGGTGGTGGGGGGTGCTTGTGAACCAGCTTACCGCGTGTGCCTCTGGCGGGCTGAGGAAGCTGCTCTGTGTAGTCGGGGTTTCTGCAGCGGGCGCTGCCACAGGATCGCTTGTCTGCTCCTCCGGTTCGTGTCCCCAGGCAGCACCTCCAGTATTTTGACCGCCGGTCACCTCAATGTCCTCGTCGATCCGCCATCATGTGGTGGGAGGTCGGGCACCGGTATCCCGCACAGCCTGTGTCGCTTGGTCTTCTGCGCGTGTTCCCCCGGCATCCAGGCACTGCAAGTTCGAGCCGTCGCTGGGCCGGAGATCCCGGCTTCGCAGCGCTCCGCAGTGCTCACCTCCGCCTCCCGGACACTGAGCCTAATGTGGGGCCGCCATAGTGGTTCGCTGGGTCGTCCGCCGGTCGCCGCTGCAAACTGCGGGATTTGGGGCTCCGGAGTCGTCAACCTCCCCCGACCCTAGCAATCTTGTATTCTAATGGGACACTAAGTGTGATCGCTGGAACCAAATGGGGCTTAAGCCGTGTTTCTGTTAAAAAGCAGAGGTCTGGTTCCTCAGTCAATATGAGATCCCAGACCTGGGTGGAGTGCTTCACTAATGATCGGATATTAGAGTATATTTTTGCTCCACGTAATGGAGTTATCTCCTAAGATATTAGTAGGAGCAGTTTCTTGTCTTCTGGCTGGTATTACATCAGCTACCTGTAATTGCCTACTCTGCTTCGTATCGAGGTCAAACTGCATATGGCATCTGTGGCAGGCAAAAGGGCCTTCTACGGGGGTATCAATACCAATGTCACAGGCATTTGAAATATCTGTGCGTATCTCTAGCAATACCTGCGAAGTGTATGTTCTTCGTGTTGTAGACGATATTCCCTGGACTTGTAATGGCCGCGCCATAATCTCCTGCCCCGTCCTGTTGCGGACGGGTGCAGACGGGCTGGTCTCGGCTCGTCTTAGGCGTAGGAGTAGGCGCCACCCTGCGCGCCAACGCTGCACGCTGGAGCCGACGAGGGGCTAAATAGCCCAGGAAGTCCCAAAGTCTAGAGCGCTAACCGCTTGCTTCCCAGTATGTCCTGCCTCAGCCCCGCCCTCCACACACCGGGATTGGCTGCCGAGCGTGCAGGCCCGGGTCGGGATTGAAGACTAACGTAGCCTCGGTGTTTGCGGCTATGAGAAATTATTTGCAGTGTGCCTCTGAATGATTAACAACCTATTTCAATTGTAATTAAAAACACAGTAAACACAGTTTTAAAAGCACGAACTTAAACAATTCGGTCGTTTTTCAAATTACAGCGCCGCCATTTGAGTTGGTAACGCCAAGCGGGGTCAGGAGAAGCTGCCACCACCTCCCTACCGCGAAAAGCGATGCCTCCTCGCCGCCTAAATAGCCCAGGAAGTCCCAGAGTCTAGAGGGCTCGCTTCCCAGTATGTCCTGCCTCAGCCTCGCCCTCCACACACCCGGATTGGCTGCCGAGCGTGCAGGCCCGGGTCGGGATTGAAGACTAACGTAGCCTCGGTGTTTGCGGGTATGAGATTATTTGCAGTGTGCCTGATTTCTGTTTTCCTGTTTCTATTTTGCTTAGGAAGCATTGCTATTTTCCATTCCTGGCACTCTCACATTTGAGACTTACTTATATTTTAGTCTGGTGATCATGGCAATCGTCCAAGGAGCAGCACAACCTCCACCCTATTTACAAAGACTGGGTAGACCTGAAATAAAGTGGCGAGAGTGGCTGCACATTTTTCAGGATTACATTACAGCTATTGATGCTGTTGGGTATTCTCCAGCTATGAAAGATCTAATCACCTAGGAATTGCAGGACAAAGGGTTTGCTAACTTACCTGTTCTAGCACCTCCTGGGGAATATATGCCTTGGAATGTGTACCTAGAGACCAAGGAGAAAATGCGTAAACAGGATACTAACCTAGTGTACTTGAAAGACACCACTCCTCTATATGCAAACACTCTATGGCTGGAACTGTGGAAGAGTATACTGCCACACTGCGTGTTAGCATCCTGTTGTGAGTTTGAAAACAACGTTGACCTCTATATAAGGGATCAGTTTCTTTTCAGTTGTTCAAAAAAGTGTTACAGGCTTTTGACGTGCAAAAAAGTCTTAATGAGACAATTTATATTTCGAGAAGCATTCAGAGATACATCGTAATGAGTGGTCATAGCATTAGTCAAAGTAACAGTCAAACTGTGTCTTACCTGGCAATTATATTTCGGATGAGTCTGTGATTTGTTGCTGTTACTGAGCGTGGTACGTTTGAGAAAAGGTGCATGTTACAGGTCTGGGTCTAGGAACCACATGGGAAAATTATCCCACTTCTCCTGCACTAGAGAAGATGCCATCACTGTCGTAAGGTGGGGCATTTCCAAGTAATGTGCAGAAGCATCCCCACCAACTCTGATACGGTTAGGCTTAGTCATGTTGATGTGCCATGTAATTCTGTAGAAATGAAGGACTGTGGACCGGTTTTCTGATGTGGGTCTCACTATTCGCATGCCTTTGATTCAATCTCGTATGTTAAAGGACCATTTTGTCAAGCTACTGCGGATGCTAAGACTAGTACCATGATGGCCAACTCTGGGGCTCTAGTCACCATTTAGTTGTTTACACGTTCTGTAAATGTTGGCCTGAGCATGTCAAGTTGGTTCCCCCTGACATGCCCAGAGCTTTTGGTGAGCAAGACGATGATATTCCAACTGTTTTCGGTGATGTCCCTGTTATGAGCTATACACGCAGGCTGGAGCGACTCACTCAACGGCAAGCACATTTTTAGAAGTGTGTTCAGTGAGGTTATAGGCACTGTCTGGTTTTGAACACACTATTGAACTTAACAGAAATGTTTCACCCGTTTTTCCTAATGTACGTCCCATGCCTTAAGTATAAGAGTGGCTTTGAAAGTGTTACTAGAAAGACTTTTCAGTGAGGGTGTCATTGTGCCAACTGGAGAAACCCACTCCGAGGAGTCAGTCATTTTGACCGGAAAATGGTCCGATTTAAGATTGTGTATAGACTTATGATAACTCAATCAACACATACTTGTTTGTCACCTCCTCCCAGGTAGCCAAGAAATGATGTGCCACAATCGATCGGTGATGCAAATTCTTTTTTTCTACTATTGATTTCCCCTCAGTCAGACAGTTGATCATTGACTGAGTTTGTCTCACCTTTTGGGGCAATTAAGTACTTGAGACTCCTGTTTCGCCTAGCGTCGGCAGCAAGTGTCTTTCAAAAAATGGATGCACTTTTTTGTAGTTAATCTCCAGTTCAGGCGTTCCAAGATGATGGCTTGGTGTACACTAAAAATGAGGACGAGCACTTGATTTATCTTAATAGTGTTTCCATGTTTTGGAAGAGAATGGCATGTCTGAGGTTGGGGGAAGTGCAACATGTTTGTGCAGCAGGTTGAATACTTGGGGCCACACTATTTCAGCAACTGGCATCAAACCCAAAGCGTGCAATGTTGAAACCATCAAATTTGCACCTTCCCCGATGTACCAAGATGCTTTGAGTTTCTTTTTAGGACTCTGTGAATATTATACACGCATAGTCCCTGCCTGTGCTTTCCTAGTTCAGCCCTTGCGCTCACTATTAAAAAGGAGCAAAGTTTGAGTGGCGGCCACAAATCAATCAAGCTTTTGAGAATACGAAGATCTGCTGATTAATGCTACTGCCTTACAACTGTGTGATCCTAAAGGCAAGTCTTTGATTACGGTATATGCCAGCCTTAAAGGGATAGGTGTTTGGGCAGTATGTGGATGAACAAGAAAATTCTGTAGCCTTTGCTTTGCGCACTTTATCCACAGCAGAGGTAAACTACACCATTGAGCATGAAACTTTCTTGTGTTTGGGCAGTGGACAAATTAAAAATCTTTATATGGGGAACATCTTTTGGTTTGTTTGCTGACCACAAGCCATTCGTAAACCTGTTTAGTGGAAATGGTTTAGGAAAATCTGCACGTTTAGTTAGATTGCTTTCGAAACTTTCGCAATTCCACGTGTCTGAAATATATTCAGGGTGGTAAGAATTTCACAGCAGACCGTCACGCTTGCCTCTTACTACAGCGGCTGACATAGGAGGTGATGATGAATGTTTTGTTGTAATGTTGGATGTTATGGCTGCATGTGGTTGTATAATTTCTGAGAGTGAATGAGTATGAACCACTGCCAACGATTTATATTCTTCAAAGGTTTTTATTTATTATAAGTTTTGTATAGCGCTAGCTGGACCGAAGGGTATCAGAGCGCTTTACAGCAATGTGCCTTTGTGGCGAAGGAAGACTCCACATCTGGACAACTTGAGGGCATTGTACATAACAGTCATACAGATCTTAGGTACTAAAAGGGTGAGGGGTACTGTGATCATCCTCATTCAGTTCAGGTGGACTCAAGGAAGAGGGCTTTGAGTAAAGTCTTGAATTTTGGGAAATGGGAGGTCCTTCTGATGTGGGGAGGGATGTTGTTCCAGATCCGGGGTGCATTGACCGCAAAGGATTTATTTATAGTTTTGCTTTTCCGTGACTTCAAGGGAATGAGAAGCGTGTTGGAGCTTCTGAGGTTTCTGGACTGGCCAGCCCTTTTGAGTTTGGCGGCCAGGTATTCTGGTTTACCTGTGTGAAGGGCTTTGTGCGTGAGACATGCTGTTCGAAAGTTGGCTCGTTGTTCAATGGGGAGCCATTTCAGATCCTTGAGCACAGGAGAAATGTGATCAAATTTATTGGCTCCTGTGACTATTCTAGCCGCGGCATTGAGGGTGGTTTTCAATGGATCTAGGTGAGATTTAGCTGATCCGGTCAGGGCTGCGATTCCATAGTCAATTCTGGAAAGCACCAGTGCTTGAGTGGCCTGTTGGAGGTCCTTTGGAGGCAGGAAGAGTTTTATTTTGTTCGAAGTTTCACATTGAGAAAAGGCGCTTTTGGCAGAGATCGCATGTTGGGTGGCCTTTTAGTGAATTGCAATCGGAGGAATTGCAGTTTTGTACACATTGTTGCATAACTGTCATGTGGTGGTCCGCTTTGTATGCGTGGAAACTTGTTTGTACTACCCTCTACACTACATGAGTATTACTACCATCCATTGCTCACAATGGCCTTTTGGGCATATCTGCAAGTTGGAAAAGATTGAGGCAGTTCTTCTGGAGGCCGGGTATGGACAAGATGGTTTCAAACACTTATTAAAATGTCCTCCGTTTCATACAAGCATTGGGCAACTGCCTCCAAATGGCTTGATCCTGTCCCCTTCCCTCAGGACCTTGGGTTAAAGAAGCCATGGATTTTTCTGGTCCTTTCCAACTGTTCTCTGCCAAGCAGAAACGTCTTGCTGCCTTGGTTAAGACGATACAAAAGGGGATGATGGACGGAGCGTTTGAGCAAATCAAACACTCACCCCCAGTCAACTGATCTGGGTTTAATCCATCACCATTCTTTAGTTCACTCAGCCACCCCAGTTCAGACATGGCTATATGCAAATCAGTCTGACCCTGTGCCTTGTGGGAACAGTCCAGCCCGAACTGCCAAGCCATGTCTTCCCTGGACCGGAAACAAGCATCCTGGGACCGGTTTCGGATTCATAATCCTCATCAGCCAGGCTATCTTGAATCCCCTTTTGTTTCGTCTTGGTAAAGACAGCAAGACGTTTCTGGTTGGCAGAGAACAGTTGGAAAGGACCAGAAAAATCCATGGCTGACCTACAGTATTTTTAATCGTACTAAGTAGTTTTTTTATTTTTTATTAATCTTTAGCAGAAGTAGTTCTTGTTTTGTAATGGGGTGGGAGAGTGATGTTATGTGTACTCTTGTGCATTACTATATTTAACCTTTCTTATTGATTTCTAGTTGTATTTCTTTAAACTCAACTTTGTATTCTGTTTGGAACTTACAGGGTGGGTTTGAACTGCAAGGATTCATTCCTTGCTTGTCCTCAACCATCTGGATATCTCCAGTATTGTGGGTCCTTACCTATGGAATTAAGTAGTCTTTTATCATGACGAGATAGTTGTGATTTATTGGGAACGATCCTCAACAACCTGATACTGTTTAGTGGGATCCAAGTAATTTGTTGAAAAGTATTTACTGTCTGCCACTCTGTAGTCGACACGATTCGGGCAGCTTCGGCACAGTCAGCTTCAGTGCTTGCTAGACAAGAGCATGTGATTGACTCTATCCCTGGTCATAGGAAGTGGCCTGTTGGTCAGGGGAGATAAAGTTGCTGCTGAAGTGCTGTTCTGCTAGAATGTATACCCTTTCTCTATGCAATTGAAAGCTATTCAGCCTAAAATAAATGTAAGGTGGCCACTTCATGTCCTGACTGAAGTATGAACTTTCACCAACCGAAAGCAGCATCTTTCCAATTATTATAGTGTTGAGATTTCCAGTCATTCAGTTAGTACTTGGATTTATAGACCAGTTTGATTTGTCACAATTGTCTGAGGAAGTAGCTCGACTTTTGGCCAAAGAATACATTATTTTATTATTCAGACTTTCTTTTGGCTTGGGATAACGCGTGCCACGCTTATGAGCTACAGTGTGCCGATGAAACAGACATCTTATAATGTTTGGAAAAAGCAGTGGTGAGGCCTTCCTAACTTCCCCGAAGCCTTACTACTGGGTATCGTGTAGTTCTGGCTATCTATTGGTATAATTATTAGTGTGATCCATAACAGTGATGTAGGGAGCGGCTTCGTAATATCATCAATTTTAACGCAATCTCTTAAGCTGACACTGTACATGACAGGCCGGAGTCTTTGGGGAAAGCCTAGAAAATTGGCAACTCTTTCTCACTCTACACTTGTAGGCATTGCACTGGGTAAGACGCCTGCACTGCTTTTACAACACTTCCCTTTCACTCTTCCTATGCAGTCCTCTCCAACCTATTCTCTGTCCTTAATTTATTCCTCAGTAAGCTTGGCTCTTTGCATTTGCAGAGCCAGATTAGATTGTGTTTGGGTTCCCCCCCCACCCTCCCCCCCCCACTGACCACGCTAATTTCTCAGTGCCTATGTGATTTACTTCTTTACCTTCACTACTGAATGTGAGAACGTGAGCCATGCAACAGCTGGAATTGACAGAAAAATGATTAGAGGCAGGGAAGTCGGGTAACTGCAACAGTTATAAGTGGAAACTAGAAATGCTAATTACTCATAGTGAGGTACTTATCTAATACAATCACTGCTCGGCTTGTTTGTGTGCTGCATTAAACAGTCTGTCTTTAAATGCCACCTGGCTGAGCCACTCTTCCAGCAAAAGCTTACTCCTGTCCCAAAAATGCCCTCTGCTGCTTGCTGTTCATTTTATTAACTGTAACTGGTTTACGGTCACATGCACAATATAGTTCCTGTGGAGAGTATTTGGGTGACTATATTTGAAATGGTTTGCTTTGGACATATTCAGAAATGTTGGAACAATTAATACATTTAATGTAGATCCATATATGTAGTTTGGTTCTTTGATTTCTGGTTTCACTTGAGTAAATATTAATCCCTGTGTCAATTTCTAGGAAACCTTTTCAGATTACAATTAAGCCAGATTTCTTTTACCGAAGCTGCTTGCACTTTCCCTTTTTCCCCCTCTGAAAACTAAAACCTCCACGAGCTCCTCACTCTAAACAAGGGGGTTGTAGCTTGCATCAAGACTAGGTTTGATGGTACGAGGAAGGTTCCCTATGATAACCCGTGCCACCTCTCGGTGAGGGGAAACCGACCTTTAAAGAGACACCTTCTTATTCAGCCTTTTCTGCCTTCTTGCTCTTTGGTGACCGAGCGAGGGCCCTTGTGTGTTTTGTGATAGTAATTGAATGGGAGAGATTGCCCTCGCTGGTCAGTAAATCTCCTCTGGCCCCCCTTTTCAAGGGGCGGGGGGGATGGTGTGTGTATACAAAATAAATTAACTGTACCCGAGGGTTCCATTCTGTTGTAGGTATAGAACTTGACCCGTTGTAGGTATAGAACTTGACCCGGGGAGGGCGGTCTCTGGTTCTCCCGATGATGGGGTGTTTGGGGTTACACTCATACTGCCAAGCGGAGACTATGCACACTCACTTAAAGGATAGGCTGTTAAATGCGTAGGCAGAAAGCACTGCACAGCTTGAAATGCAGTTGTACTGAAGTTCTTAGAGATTCATGCCTTGCAACCTCTATTCAAACTTCTCTGCTTTTCAGTTACTGAGTTGGTACCGCTAGTGTATAGTTTGTGCGCCAGCCAACAACACATCTAGGGTTATGAGCATCTCAGTTAGTAGCACTTAAGAGCGAGGTATGGGTACAATCGAGCGGGCAACTAGAGCCAAATTTCGGGGGAGGCTGAAAAATATTTCGGGGGTGGCTAATTCTTCTGACCTTAGCAAGAGTGGCGGTAAGAAGGGGTGAACACACAACAAAAATCATTTACCAGTAAGACCTGTTAAGTACTCTGGTGCTGCTGCAATTAGATGCTCGCCAGCCCGCGAAACTGTCTCCGCCCGGGCTGACACACACGGCAGGGGGTTTGCGCACCTGGGTACAATGTCACTAACCAGGTTTAGTCATGCGCACATGTGAGCCTTGCCGACTTGGGGGCGGCACAGGGATTTCCCCGATGAATCCCGAAGCTGAGGATTCTCAGTCCGACTGGCTGAGAGCCACTTTGCAAGAAGGATGTCCCTCAATGGTGGTTCTGGTTGCAGTTAACTTACTGGATATGATGCAGCGCTACTCCAAAAATAATTTCTGAAACAATATCCCTTATCTCTAAAACATCGGAGCATACATTCACTCGCCAGTGGGGCCCATATCACTGTGCTACAGTCTTCTGCCTCACTCTAGGGATCAGTGAATCTCAATGGAGAGCTGCTATATATAGCAAAATGTCTAAATTAAAATAACGTTTATACTATTTACATCTGCAGCTTTAAAGTTTACCATGGTTTTATCATTAGAAAATATGCATTTAGACATATCGCCATAAGGGTCTGAGTCTGCTAGTAAGAAATTGGGCGAAGGAAAACTCAAGACCAGCTTTAAATTCCCACTTATCTAATTTTATTAAAGCAATTTTAGCATGTCTAAGTTTTCTTTAGTCTTCAAATGGCATTTAAACGAAAGCTTAGTTCAAACAGTTTAATTTATTTTATAAAATTTCAGAAATCTGAACATTTTAGGTTCAGAACGCAAGTATTACAAAAGACAAATAGTTCCCCAAGTCCATTCTCCTAACTAAATCCCTCACTAAAGTACCATTCCTGCAAAGAAAGTAAAGTTGAGTCTTACATCACAGGAACTTCAGCAATCCGACAGCATCTCTGGAGGAAATTAAGAAGTTTTTTACTCTGTAAAATCGGCACTTTTTTTCACTTTCTCTATCTAAAAGAGAAACTTTTATAGAAGTAGAGTCCTCATTGGTCAATTCGGGGGTGGATGAGCATAACCTCATCGTCTCATTATTCTTCCTGCCGGGTTTTTAAGGCCCCCATTGTCTTTCTTAGTCCGGCTTAGTCGAGTTTCCTTAGTTTGCAACTTCAAGAAAAGTTCTCGCGTTCAGAACCATTGCTCTCCTCATTTGGCAGCCATCTGTTTGGGCCTTCCGCACAAGCCCAAACAGCTCGCATTTATTCTCATCTCTGCGGCTGCGCATGCGCTCTGCCTTTGGCTGTCACAGTAAACCAGTGACTCCATTTTGTCACCGGCCTCTCGAGTCAGAATGGGAACGATCATAGAAACACAAACGTTAATTTTAGAAATAGCCTTTCTGTTTACCCCCCCCCCCCCCCACCCCCTACTAAAGTTTTCCATATTAGTAGTTACCTAGCAAATAAGCGACGCTTATGCGTGGTATACTCACTTTAGGTCCCGTTTCTGGCCATAAATACATAGACAAAAGCACATTTATGCTTCATTCCGTTTGATCAATGCAACATATTACAGGACACAACAAAATTACATAGTTAGTTAATTATAATTGCAATATAGCAGAGATTAGTTTCCCACGTGTGTGTGTATGTCCAAGTTTTTATTCTAGGTTGATTATTTCCATGCACCATTCTATTAGTTCAAATTACATGTTATCGAAGTGACTTCACAAGGGGTATACAAAATTTTGTTTCTCCACCTTGCTCTATCAACTCCCCCCGCCCCCCTTTGGTGATTTATCACGATCTCCCAAAATTTGAAAATTTTATTCAAAACATGTTCCAGGTTCTTCAGGCAAATAAGCCTCTATACTTGAATATCCTTTTATTTAGTCTCTTTAAAAATCTTTTTCTGAATTCCTCCTATGTCACCCTTTTCTCTCTCCCTTTCTCGTTTTTTTGAATTATCATCTTTAATGACTTTCTAACATACCTTCTGTATATGCAGCATAATCTTATCACTAAAATAGCTAATACTATGACTGTTACTGGAATTAGTATTTTACCTATAATTGAACTACCTATTTCTTGAAACCAATATTTAACTGCTGTTAAACTTCTACCAAGACGATCAAGAATACCATCAACCTCCAGTGGTTCAATTTCTCCATGCAACTTTGTAATGTTTGTTATGTGCTTTTAAATTTTCTAACTTTTATCTGGAATATAGATACAGCAATGCTGCTCCTTCAATATACCATAGATTCCTTCTTTTGCCAATATAATATCAAGAGCAAGACTGTTTTGCATTACCATAGTTCTCATAGCAATCCTTTCGGTGTTTACCATTAGGAATAGGAATCCACCCGCTGTATCTGACCAACGATCTACTATTGTTGACAATTGTCAAATTTGATTTGCATTGAAAGATATTCCCACTGCTGGGATCAGTGCTCCAAAAACATCACCTATTATTTCTATAACAGTCTCTCTCTTTCTACGACTTAATGGTTTACCTATCTCATGTATGCCATTTGTTCCCCTATCTACATGAGAACTTTTGGGAAAGACCAAACCCACATAGCATGTCCCATACCAATGGTCAGGCAACCTGTAATCAGCTTTATTCCCACAAATAAAATAAACACCAGGAAAAACTGGATCATCTCTTCCTTTAAATCCCCAACCCACTATTATTCTGTAGGTATCTTTAGATTTTAGCCCTTGTGTCACCTACAGCGTTAGTTTTGTTACCTCTAACAATTTTTCTTCGACCTTATGTCACTTACAAATTTCCACTTCCCTCTATAATACCTTTTTCTTATCAGGATTTTTCAGGATCTATTCTTTTTATCTTCTACTTTGAGCACCCCGTTGTCCTTTTCAATAATTCGCCTCTTAACTCACTTTTCCCACTTGTCTTTGGGCAACTCAAATCTTCTTGGCTACTTTTTACCTCCTCAATTGACTGTAGGACAATATATGTCCAGTCGGGTGATTTGTACTTCGGCCTTCTCACTCTTTTTGGTTGATGTACCGCTCTTTCTTCCCAAAGACTCTCTTTGACTGGTTATTTCATGCACTTGCTCTTCCTGCTTTCTTTCTCTGTTAACCAGTTTGATTTTCAGCTCGTCATTTTTCTTAGGCCACTTATCTCCTTTACAGAATCTTTTTGTCTTGGGCACTGTGGTGTTGTGTTCCACTCTCCAGGCCCTTTTTCTTGGACTCCTTCACACAGAAGTCTCATCTGCACTGTCGTCAGTTTCGCTTTCAGTGTCTTCAACAGTTTCGTTTATGATAAACTTCACAACGTCTTTTCCAGAGTCCACTTTCTCTTCTGACCGTTCTTTCACTCTTTAAGGAACATTTCCATAACTGGTACTTGAAATCTCTTCCTGGTTGTGAGTTACTTCTGCTTTTCTAGTATCAGGATCTTCGTTCCTATCTTCAGAGTTTGCAGACTGTTCTTCAGAGTTTCTCTGATCACCAGTTATCTCTGTTCTGCTCAGTCTCCTCACTTGTGTCTTCTACCAATTCTCAATCTTCAGATTGATCTTCAGAATTTGGTACTTCAACAGTTTCCTCTTCTCCTTCAGACGCAGAACTAGCCTCTGAAACCTCCAGATGTCGACGTTCTTGTCGAGCTTCAGAATCTGGACCTTCTTCTGGTTCACATTCAGAGTCTGAATCAGTAGTACTTTCTTCTTTTCAGGTTCAGGCACACAGGTTGTATGGCTCGCGTGAACCCACCTTTTCACTCCAGCACATTTAACTGCAGTTGTGCTAACCAGGATAACCTGTCGTGGTTTCTGCCAACGAGGCACCAAGCAATTTCTCCTGTGGTGCACCTTGATTCGGACCCGTCTCCAGGCACTAGGTCATGAGCTGGCTTTTTCTCTTTCGGGTCTGATATCAGTTCCCACCTTATGGAACACAGAAGTCACTACATCAGACTGATTTTTGCAGTAATCAGTATGATGTCATCACTAATAGTTAATAACTTATCAACTGGTACATATGCCTGTCTCATTACCCTTTCCATCAGAATCTCATGTGGACTCAGTCCAGTTTTTCTGTCTGGAATGCTCCTCCGTCATCAGAACAAGGGGCAAGGCGTCTGGCCACTTCAATCCTGTTGCCAAACACATTTTTGCAATCCTGTTTTTACTAGTCCCATTTACCTGCTCAACCACTCCTGAAGCCTCAGGCCTGTATGCACAGTGTAGTCTTTGGCGTATATCCAGTGCTTCACATACCATTTTTGTATGAGCTAATTTTGGAAATGGGGACCACAGTCCGTTTCAATGGTCACTGGAAAGCCGATTCTAGGTATAATCTCTCGTAGAAGTAACTTCGCAACAGTTATTACATCATTCCTCCTTGTGGGGAAAGCCTCCACCCACCTTGAGAACAAACAGACAATCACCAGAACATACCTGAATCGATTACATGGTGGGAAATAAGTCCATCTGCATTCGTGTAAATGGACCTCCCTTCCTACAGTTCCCAGACTCTCAACTGTTTTCCTGTTTGGATTGAACTGTTGGCACACCAAATACCTCTGGCACAAACTCTCTGCAATCATTCTAAATTTGGGATTGTGCCACGTTTGTCTAAACAGACGCAACATAGCATCTCTTCCAATGTGTCCCATGATTTGGGCCTCCCACATGGAAGTTGGCAGGGAGACTGTACGTCTGGACTACCCGAGTGTCACCAGCAAATGTGACAAAGGATCCACAAACTTCTGATAGGCCACTGGGAGACGTGCAGCGGGCCATGCTCTGAACAGCTTCCTGTAGGTCATCCAGTCTGAGTGCCTCATCAAGGGCTCTACTCTGCGCCTCCAGTGAGGTGCAGGAGTTGTAGGTCATCTAAAAACCTCCCAATCTCTCTGGTCAATTTGTGAGACTTGTTTATAAACCATTGCCAAATAGTCTTGTAGCAGAGTGTTAATACTGATTTGGGTGGTAACCTACACCACGTTGGGGGAATCTGAGCGTTCAAAATTAGTGGGGTGGGTTTCCTGCTTCAGTAACCTCGCCAAAAGCCTCACAGATTTGTCACCATCTCGATGTAGTCGTTTCCAGTATTCGCGCTTAGTGAGGCAATCTCCCAATATTACTGACCCGGCGTTGCACCCATAGTAAGGTATCATGATGTGCCACTGTCCAGGGGCCTGGACCCTATAAATCGGACAGCTCACCTTCTGCCTCTTTGAGCACTCTAGACAGGCACTCCCTGTGTCACCACCTTGAATGCATCCCAGTACCCCCCCCCCCCCTCCGCCCCCCACCTGTGATGGCTAGCTAATTAGTCTTGCAATTATTGATACAGCCTTACAGCACACATAGTAATTAAGAATCCAGTCTTCAATCGTTGTACTTGAGCATTATAACAGCTTTATTCTAAAAAAGCTTTGTTCCAGTTAGCCAACATGTGTTTCGTCGTAATTGCAACTTAATTGGGGCTTAAGATTTCTAAAAGTTTTCGCTGACCGTTAAATCTTTATCCCGAATATTAACCCCTGGGAGACCATGATATTCTGATATTGGTAGTTTAGTTTTCACCTACAAGCATCGGTGCTTCTATGAAAATATGAAAAAAATGACCTTGATTGGCCTTATTTGGCATCTGAGGGCTTAGGCTGGAAAGCGTGATTATAACCTAATATCCAGATAATTTCTCACCTCCAGGTCCTGAAATGGGATTGTTTTACAACTAATGGCTTTCCTACTGCCAACGTAAGGAATTCTAATCGATAGGAGGGCACTAGGAAATGGAGCAGGATTGGTGGTTGTTGCTTCACGATGGGCCTCTAAGTTGTCCCCTCCGTCTCAATAAATGTAATACTTTCCCTAATGTAGAGCCCCACTTGAATGCCAAGGATGGAAATGAGTTGGGTACAAATTTAGCATTCCAGAATGTTGTAGGCTTACAACAGTTACTAGTTACTAGTTAGTATTTACGTATGATATCTATCTCTGAATCCTGAGCAGTTTGTTCTACATCCTTGTGTGGGTTTTAAGATCTTTTTATGAAAGCTGTTGGGCAGCAAGCAGACCAGAGCTAGAGAAAAGCATGGTTATACTGCGTCAGATGAAGGGATATGCATTGACTGACAACAGAAAAGGAGTGAAGGTAAAGTACTCTGTACAAAAATGTCATTATAATCTATGCTCTGATTGTGGAGTAAAGCTAGATGGGCAGGATGAGTGGTTTTTGGGAATGAATGTTTGTGGCATTGGAACTTGTAGGTACTGGGCATGGAGAAAATTAAGTTGGAGCCTAGGAAGTGAGATGAGTGTTTGGTAAAAGTGGATTGGGACGCTAGACTGGCAAATGACTGGCAGGAAGGAAATTAACATGGGTCTTACCTTACACATGTATGAAGTGCATGTTTGCATCAGGTCGCATGTAGATATGATTGGCAGTTGTCCATGAAGTGAACAGCTCCTGCCCAGCACATGTACAGGTGTGTAGTCCTGGATGAAACCTTTTCTGACTTTCCAGTGCAAGACTGGCTCTTAATTCTATAATGCGCAATGTGCATGCCTGCTCTCGGACAGTTCTGGCTAACTTCATAATTTTTAGCTGAAGTCTGAGTTTGGCTCGGAACTGATGTCTCTCATACAGTTAAAAATTAACCGTAGTGCTTGTAATCTGGCTGATGTTTAATCAAGCATGCTGGAAAGACTTTCTCTTCATTCCGTAGAGCAACGTATCAGACTTCTAAAGGAGGTAATTTGCCTGACCAAGTCTTGCTTCACTTACAACTTTCATTTGCTTTCCATTTCAGCTGTACTGAGGTAGGAGTCTTTGCACTCTTTGGGAAACTTGGTTATGTTGTAATGGGCCTGATTGGGCGTGTGAATTTTAGCGAGTGGTGAGGAAATTTGTGCACGCCATTGACCAATCCAAAAGCTATATTTCTGGCCACCTAGTACAGTGGATAAGTTCTGTGCCATAGTATGTTTAATTGTTCTATCTTCGATACCAGAAGTAAATAGAAAGACATACCTTTTTCAGCATGGATATTTCTGGAACCATGTTGGGCAAAACTTTCTTCAAGCAGAACATTGACTTGGTTTTCGTCCAATATTTGGATCGCAGTCAATAAATATGTTGCATTGCCCCTTTCAGCTGATGGTGGCGTTTTTCATATACCTGTGTTTACTGTAACGTTTTTTCTCAACCTTTTGCAGGAGAAAGACACAAGGAGATCTAGGAGAGTATTGTGAAGTGTACATTTTGGGCTAGAAAGTCCCAGGTGTCTTTAGCAACAAAAAAGAATTCCCACATTGTTAAAAATCTTACTGCTTCAGGTGCCTATGTCTGTTTATTTTCTTCCAGTTAAATAACTGGCCACATGGATATTTCAGGGCGCGATGATAGCTTGAAATAAAAGACAAAGCTAGGTTGTAGTACTACATTGACCCTTTAGGTCCTTCCATGCCAGCACTTTACATATCTTGTTAATGTAAATAACTTCACCATTGTGCTTATATTTTGTTGTTGTTTTTTTTTATAGTTGAGGAATACACTAAATAAGAACGCATTGAGCTACCTTTTCCACTTTGCACAGCTGCTCTAATTCCGAGACCTCCATGCAACAGAAACCAGGTATGAGGGTTTTTTCTCTCTAGAAAGTATTAGCCAACTGCTGGATCATGGTATTTGTATAAAGCTGCTCCTGCTGGGACTGTACTAATTACAAGTTACTACGCTTAATAGTTGTGAAAAAGCATGCAACTTGCCTTGTTTAGCCTTGACAATTCTAAATTACTTTAATGTCTCGTATTTTGTTTTTAGGATTAAAGTCTTCTGTTGTGGTTTTTCTCTCTACATAACGGGTAACAGGTGCAGCCTCAACAGCCATGATCCCTCTTAATGATCTCTTGACCAGTTGCCTAAAACACTGCCATCCACATTACTTGGAAACTATTCTTCTTAACACTTCTTTTTGTGCTAATGCTGTAAGAATATCTGCCCTTCAAAAAGATTCATGTGTATGTACCTTTTTTTGAGAGCGTATAGTTCAACAGTCCTTATTATTTAGCTGTCTGTTTTGTGGCTTACAGTAAACTGTCCGTTAAACCTACAACCTTCTGTACTTGCCACCATCATCATAGACTGTCCAGGAGTCCAAAATTATTTTAATTCGAAAAATACTTCTTAGTGGTGTCTAGGGCAAAGACTTAAGCATCAAAAGTCATGCCTAAACATTTTAATCCAGCTGAAGTATATGGTGACTAATTTGAGTGGATCGTTTAAGGGCCAGATTTAATGAAGTGCATTACAAAAATTCAGCCAACTACAGCGTTTGTAATGTAGTACCATGTATATAAAATTAGCTGATGTATGCGTAAGAAAATCCATGCCTGCGTTATACATGCTTACACACTTATTGATCTGAACTAAATGGAAAAGTGAGCCCACTTAGAGTATAAACAATCCTAGAACTACAATTTTATTTTCTACCTTTAAGGGAGTTTTAATGTATTTTCATCCACAAGAAAGATTAACATAAATGCCACTGGAGTGTAGAATTGGGTAAAAGCACTCTTATATCTGCAGAAGTTCCTTGTGCGAAACTGGTTGTTTACTGAATTATGCATGACCTTTAGCCGCAGCTCTTACCCAGGGGTCACAGACTGTTTAGAACATTAAATATTAAACTAAAAATATTGAGTAATATTGAAGTGTAACATTTTAAAATGCTTTTGTAAATGTGAAGAAACTGGAGGTTAACCATTATGTGGGTATTCTTGACTTTGTAGTTGGAGCAATAACACTAGAGTATGGTCCATTTATTGTCTCAATTGAAGCACTAGTGTGTATCTGCAAATTAAGAATTGTTAGGGGTGGGAAACAAAGTGGCTTGCTATAGTCTAGCTTATTGCTTTTGTCTCTTAGAAACCAAATCTTGAAAAGCACTACACATAGGCACAATCTTCCTGCTCCCATTCCCAGTGACTACTGGAACAGATCGTCAATCAGCAACTCTTGAGACACCTGGATTAGAACCAGCTACTTGACACCTCCCACTCTGGCTTCTGCAGCAATCTCAACACAAACCTCCTTGATTGTGGCCACTCACATCTTAACCCTCATCAACCAAGAAGAAACTGTAGCTCTGATCCTCCTCGACCGTTTTTGACACCGTATCCCACCACACTCTGATCAAACTGCTACACCACATTGGCATCCAAGGGGACGCACTCAGAAGGGAGAACTCTGAGGATCCACATTTCACCTCTGAACCCAAGGATATTGCATGCTGGAACCCCCAGAGCACATCCCTCAGCCCCATGCTGTTCAACGCATATATGACCCCGCTAACAAAGCCTGTCAGATCACACGATATCTATATAATTTCCCATGCAGACAATATTCAACTAGTCCCATCACTTGCCGACCACACCACTACCAGAACCAACTTCCATAGATGCATGACCAGTGTCTTCAACTGGATGAGGAAATGCCTGCAGCTGAACATTACAAGACCGAAGTACTGATATTTTGCAACATATTGAACGACTCCAGGGCTCAAAAAATGGTACTAGTCCTGCAGGTCTAGTACCTTGAAAAAGCTCCTTGACCTAACAGTAACCTACTTGACCTCCGTCTCTGGAAGCGGAGCAAATGTAACCAGATTTAAAGGCATCTTTATTGCTCATTTGCTTTGTGAGCAATAAAGCCTTAAAATCCTATCTTGTCACATTTGCTCCGCTTTCAAAGACGGAGGGCAAAAGTTAGTATGTTTTCCTACTCGCCAGAAAGGGCGAGTAGGACCTAAAAATAGACCAACCTTATACAATTTACCTCGCAAATGCGAGCGGTTTAGTGGATTTGTCGACTCCTGGTTGCCTTCAGAGCTAGGACCCACTCACTTCAACCACACCAGAAACTTAGGAATAGTCAGGGACTAGCTCCTTATGAATTCAGATCTTGAGTATCCTCCGGCTGCTTCCTCACTCTGCACATTCTACGTAAGATCTTCTAGTGGTGACTCCCCATATACTAGATGCACTGTGGCACATGTCCTCCTCACCAGTGACTGGACTACAGCAAAGCCATCTACTTAGGAATCTCCACACCCCTACGAAGATCCCGGACCATACAGAACGCTGCTGCCAAACTCCTCCATACTCCTGTGCTCTGGACGAGCCCACATCACACACCACCTAGGACAACTCCACTGGATTCCCTGTACAGAAGAGATGCCAATTCAAGCTGCTGACCCGCACACAAGGCTCTACGCAACCAAGGATCTGCCTGAACTTCCACCAACTGTCTGTGCTCCGCCTCCCTTTCCCTTGCTCAAACAACCCGCATTTACCAAAGCACAAGTGGAGGACACTTCTCCTCTCATATCGCAGCAAAGATCTGTAACAGCCTCCCCACGCAAATCCCAACTATCGCCTTGCGTCCAGAATTCTGAATGGCCCTCAAGGCCTGCAAGCGCCTGGATAATATATATACACGTTTTGTATTTTCTTTTGTGAATTAAAAAAATATATAATTTGTTTGCTGTATACATGTAATTTGAGGTTAACATTGTTAGAAATTACTCAAGCTGAGATCCCCTGCATCAGTTGGTGTACCCAGAAGACAAATGTTAACCACTGACCTGGAGTGAGGCCCACCATAGTGAATATTAACCATAGTAAAACCATGCATTCACATTGCACATTAAATGGTAATGAAACTAGCTATTCCAGGTGATCAATATTTAAGGTCTCTGCTACTTGCACCCTTTTAAACTGAAAGTTAGTTTAAGTCACAAAGTATTAAGAACAGCCTTGGAAAAGCTAATTGATTGGTTTTCATATCATAAGTGCAAAAGACTGCTGCTCCATGTTGTAAGACCAATCTACCAAGATCCCTATCTGGTATTGCAGGAAGCCCCCCCCCCCCCCCCCCCCCCATATAAACAATGAGTAGCAGACAACAGAACTTTGTGGCATATGAAACGCCTACATAAAAAACATGCAGTGGCCTCACATTCTCATCTGGCTTTACAGAAGACCTATTGAGAAATTGCATTCTTGGTATAACTCTAAACTATGCACTTTAAACGTGGCTGCAGTGGTGTGAAAGAATTGAAAATTAAGGCCTGCTGAAAACCTAGCAACCAAAATAGGTAATTCCTGAGAAGTAAGCTCTAGGTAAACTGCACAACAAGCATCTCTTTTGCCTAATGCAAGTCATACATGTTACTGGGTCTGTTTCTTTCACAGCAAGCAGAAGCTATTCGAAGGAAACATAATCTCTTAAAATAAATCCATCCTCCATTTCCAACCAAATGCAGTTACTATTTCACTCGGTTTGCTCACAGAAAATGCAATTTAGTGGCATAGCTATCATTAACCACAAATGACTCTATTTCCTTCTTTAATTTGAATTGTAGAAGTGGAGGCGTTTCGTAAAACTGGTCTTGTTGCTTAAACTGTGGTTTTCACATTAAGTTGATCAACTGTTAAATTTCAAGGGCACTGTGCAATCCAATTTTAAGAGATCTAATGAGACGGAGAGGCTTGCCCTTGGCCTGGAAAAATCGAACGATCCTCTCCAGGCTTTCTTTCTCTGGCTTAAGATTTTGGAGAAGGTCAGCAGAAACACCACAAAGGGAAAGTGAATGTGTACACCAATAAGTCAATATGCTTTTGGCGATGCACGTAGGTTTGGTAAGTGATGAAGGGAGAACCGTAGCCTTAAGGCTCGGCAGCGCAGGGTACGCCTGAAATCCCCTGGATTCACCTGCCTTGTCAGAAACGGACACCGACTCTTCGTCTGGCGTAGAAGTTAGTATTTATTAGCTGCAGCTAGTACAGTGGTCTTAGAAGTCGTTGGTAGAATGAGGTTCAAAAGAGACTGCCACTTAACTCCGTGGCGCACAGGTTTATATACAATACAATGCAAAATGCAATCACACAAGAGAATGAGACATGGGCAAATGTTATAAACAATACTTAAGTCTAAGGCAACTCAAGTTTCCCGGTTATGTTTGTCACTCGACCTCTTGAGTAAATTACAAGTGAATCCACACAATCCGATTTAAGAGTAGAGAAAACACAACTGCATGTTGTGGAAGGACAATCGTGAAACAGGAGAATGCCAGAGGCATGTTACGGAGGATAACCGATAAGATAACTTGGAGGAAAGAATGGTGTGAACCAACAAATAGTCTGGACGGGGATTAATCAGCTCAGACAGGAATTGGTGTACTCGGCCAGACCCTGACACTAGTTGGTAAACACAGGCAAAGAAGCCACCTGACCCGTAAATGCAGAAACGACAAACATCTCGTTCGCCGCGCTGCCTGAGTGAGGGCAACAAAATGGCGGCGACTACAAAATGGAGGCTGAGCACAAACTAATTCGTAATTTACAGAACCTCAGACCCTCCTTTTGCCTTACTCAGGCAAAAACAAACCAACTCATGCTAATCTGAGTCGGAATCAGCATCGATGTTCATAAAATCCTCAAGCTGCTGCTATACCATCATCCTAATAGTCTCTGTCTGAGTTGCAGGACGTGGAACGCATAAAGTAGCCAACAGGCCACACACTGCGGGACCACATTGAACACACAGACAACAAGAGAATATGACGGCCAAAATTGCTCCAAGGAACGTTAGGATCTTCCATCCCCAAGTTGACAATAGTCCCCAAAACCATCCCATAAAGGACCAATCCCCTTCGTCTTGATGAATCCACTCTGAGATGGTATGCAATTCGGAAATGGCCTGGTATACTGCCGGAGCATCGTCTGGAATATAAATGCAGCAGCTAGACCCGATCAATTTAGACACCTCCTCGGTCTGCTAGGATCACATCTAGCGCAATTCGATTTTGCAACGTCATAAGACGATCAGCCTGAAGCTCTGCTGTTATGTTACCTATTGCACCTGCAGTAACATTAATAGTGGTCTCAACCACTCGCACCAATTGTCTGTTTCTGCTGTTGACCATCGGGCCCCAAAAGGGAAGGAATACTTTAAGGAAGTCTCCTCCCTCTTGTTCTGCCGTGCCCTTGACATCAAATATACCTCGGCTATATCTAACTATGTGGTGGTCTGACGGAGTCGTATATGTAGGGGAAGAAGGAAAGCTACATAACAGGTTCCAGAAAAGTTGGAAGGGAGCCATGTGTAAGCTCTATCTTTACAGACAAAATAGGTTCCTTGAGACGGAACCAACTGAGGGAAATCGGGGAACGAGAAAATGTAGTTGTGCAAACAATTCTGCTTGACGTCAGTTTTCTTACTGTTGACTTGGAGACAAATATTACCTTGATGGGGTACAGTCCATACAGGAGAAGACTCGCCCTTTCTAGTTTTTGTTACCAAGGCTAGAAACATAGGGGGGTCACATTCCATCCTTCATAAGGTTTCTTCTCATCTAACGGAATCTTGCTCTTCTCTACAATCTTAGCCATCGTCACTATACCTTTTTATCAAAGAGCTATGGCTGAAATCCAATCCAATCCATTCCCAGAAGTTTTTACAGGGCTTCGAAGTCTGTTATGATATGCGGCCGAAAACATAGTGCGGATGGCAAGGAGGTACCTCCAATTTCAGATCCACTGGGTCTTTTTAGACCTCTGACAAAGAGAAGGAATAAAACTGCCCAAGATCAAAGGTGCAATGCTAGAAGACCGTATCAAGTTCTCTCAGCCCTAAGAACCAACGCTGAAGTTTTTCCGGTTACATTTTTTCAACGAACTTTTTTTTGGGTGGGGTTGTATTAAAATGGGTACCAAGCTTCCTATCACCGGTACAGTAATCGCTAGCCTCCCGTCCACCTCTCCAACTCCTTCCCCTTTGCTGTTCCAATCTATAACCCCCTGCCTACGAATCTGGTTAAAACCCATATTACTCGAGCAGCGGCTGGACCACAAGCTCTATGGGCCGCAAAGCTAGTTTCACCTAGTAAAGATGGTGCTGTTCAGTTAATAAGACATTCAAGAACTCCGGGCAGTTGCTGCTTTAACACTTTTTTAAAAGTCCCTACGCTACCACGGTTTTCCAGGGCATTGTCAATCCACCTTCATTTAAAAAGTGATGCCATTCAGGGGGCAGCAGTCTGGCCCTACATAAAGACAATCTAGTGATTGAAGTAACTAATTTAGTACTGCATGGGATGAGTCGACCATTCAGTGACGAGTAAGACTGTTCAAAGCGAGTCCGGGGAGCCCAGATGGAAAGCCGGCTCCTGAGAGCATGGTAAAATGTATGCAGTGCCACAGAGGTCCAGTCCTACATTAATCTCTCGCTCCGGAGTACAAGACAAGGGGGCAACAGGACATACTAAACGGAGCAAACCTGACATTATTTATCGAATGTCCATCTAATTACTGCAAAGGATATTGTGCATGGAGTTGTGGTCCCTGACAAAGTCTTCGAGGAGCAAAGACTATTTGGAGAATATAAAACCGAAGGACACATTACGGGCCTGGGGAAATCCTCTTCTCTCTGGCGACTTAGGTTTGGTATCCAGTCCATTTTAGAAATGCCCCCATTGCAACCCGTTATGCAAGTAGTTCCAACAGATCGTAAAAAAAAAAGCGACTTCAGACAGGCAAGCCTGCCCCCTTTGCACGGTGTTTTACTGTACAAAGGGGGGGGCAGGATACTTTTACTAAGATATTGCAAGAAGATTCCTGCAATTTTGTTTCGCACAATGATTTGCATTCAATAAGCTTGTCTGAGCTGGCGATCTTTTTCGGGTACCACACTTTGCCCCCACGATTACCCTTATCATTTACATGCAGAGCAAATGGTGGGTGGGGCGGGGCTTATGTCTCCAATTTCAAACACATTGGACTGCAATTCCACCAATACTGGTAATGATATTCGTTTAACTTTTACTCTAAAAAAGGGCAGGAGATCGGTTAACCTGGTCCTTATTAATGTATATCTGCATCCTAATGCTAAGCTTAAAACTGTGGTTAGCAAACACTTGCTTTTAATCCTAATCAAATATGCCTCTGGGTATCCCAATGCATGCACTCTACTAACGGGTGACTGATGCATCATATGCAAAATATAAAGTAACCGATAGTTGGTCAGATTGATCAGCTTTGGTGGGTTCCCTGGGTGCCCCACCTGTGCAATGTATTGAATCAATGGGTTGCCAGGTTAGTAGGATGCTACTTTCTTTAAATGGCAGGGTGAAAGAAGGCACCCCAATAAATACACTACTTTTTCAAGACCTTGAAACGCTATCTTTGATTATGCCTATGTTAACATTTGTTTTTCTTTTAGCATTACCTCTCATCTGGAAATTGACAACTTTGCCCAACAGGCTTGTACATTTTATTCTCTAATTAGGCACTAGGGTTATCAGTCAATTGAAGTTCCAACCGGCTCAGTTACTACTGCGAATCTGCTGGTTCCCCCACCATAGGCACTCTAAACAACACTTGGCTAAATCCTGTATTTGGGATCTTACACCGGTCCTATGTGACCCTAGTGGTCCGCAGCAAAATTTGTGATCTGGTTTCATTTGGTAAACACATATATTTTTTTTTTAACTCTTGTTCACACAATTTAAGAAGCAGTCCCTACTTCTCCCAAGGAGTTAAACCCCCTGAATACTTTTCAGTCAGGAAATCGGAGAATTAAAAAATTGTTACACTAGTTGGAGCTCCACTCTTTTAATTTAGCAAACATGAAAGGGTCCGATCCCCATGTACAATGTAAGCAGAAGAGTTAGAAGGCAAAGAACTCATACATTAACTCGGTGGGTAAAAGATAGTTGAAATCTGCAATTCTACCTCCATAAAAGTTTTTGCAATTTCTGAACAGGCTAGGCCCAATGCATCCCGCAGACCTGGGTAAGAACATTTCTGAGCTTGCTTGGATTTCTCATAGTTGGTATACATGGACGAGTCAAAGGGGTGGGCCTGTCTATTTAGACCTGGTTAGGCCCCTTCCCCAGTGGAAGCCCATGCGATGCGTTTGATAATGAAGTGCTCTAAAACAGAGTGCCCCGGGACCTTATGGCACCTCGAGCAAACTTTTTGAAATAGAATTTGACCTACTGGCTGCCACTTATAACAAATGTAGCTTATTGCACATTCAAAGCGTTGTGTGTGGCAGGGAACTTTTCTTCATCAGAACTTAAAGAAGGGTTATCCTGCCATACTTTGAAACTATAGGATAATTACCTTGCTTGATTTGGAGGCCACACGTTATACCAAACCCTTACAATTAACTAGAACCTTAGCCTGATTCTATTACTTTAATACCTCGCACACCAACTGGTTTTAGGGGAGACAGCAGCACATTAGATAACCTACTCTTTTTCTTTAATTATTCAGGGGATGTTAAAAGTGAAAAGGACCAGCATGTTTCCTTGCTTTATAGACTACAGAATGGCCTTTGATGGAGTGGACCGTTCAATTCTTTGGTCCAAACTTCAAAAATTGGCAAGTCCTTTACTGAGACATTCCGTCTCTATTCTAAAATAAAAGGGTGCATGTGACAATCTATTTTTAAAAAAGATAAAAAACGAACAGAGGGCTGAAACCGATGTGCGTGCTTGCTCCACTGCTCTTTAACGTGCAAACTGCAGATGTGCCTGTTGCCATTAAGGTTCAGGGGACTTGCGCCCGCAAACCAGCTTCCTTACATTTACAGTATGCAGATCACGCAGTGAGCTTTGGACCACATTGCTACAGGTCTTCAAAAAGCTCTTAAATTGTTAGTTACAATGTAAGTATTCAGAGCTTTAAGACTGAAATGAACAAGTGTACAGTCTTGGTGAAAGCACTGTGAGCTGACTGTCTTGCAGCACACTCGTCCCCAATTTGCCACAAAGAGTATTCTTATTTGAGAGTTTGTTTTGCCTGGATGATAAAGACTCCTTGAGAGCATCTTGAACACTTAAACTCCAAAGCAGCTTAATGTTTGCCGTCGAGCAACTTTAAATAGAGGAGCGAAGGAAAAGGCTTCTAAATTGGTGTTAGTCATTTATACAAAGTATCTGCCTTCCTTGGAATATTTCCAGGTTTGGGCAGCACATGGCTTATTAAGTCACTTTCCGAGATTTTTAGGTACATTTTTGAGGTTGCCCCCTCTTCTAGCCGTTGACCCATCATGCTTCAATTCAACCAGATGCAGCCATCATCCATTAACACTTATGATGGTACGGGTTAGAGTTGCTTGCCACAGGCCAAGATACTCTAGGGCTTCTCTTTTAAGGCGGCAATTTGGTCTGCCATCTCCTCCGACTCTGCCAAGTTTTCTCCCTGGTAAAACTTATTTAAATCCACGATTATCACTCTGCAGGCACCCTCTGGAGCTTTTCCACACCAATGGCGCAGTTTAAGAAGCAAGTCAGTTTTTCTCACAGTAGATCCTGGTGTTAAATGCAACAAGATTTCATTTCAAATAGCGGGCCTGAGTTACACAGATAATGTAAATAGTTATCTAGTATCCAGCATGTCCAGGTCGATTACGCACTTTTATACGTCTGCAGCGGTTTAGTCCCACTCCTAGAATTCGGGCAAGTATGCACCAAGTATAATTCTAATATCAATTGCTGCCAATGTTGGTACAACAGTGAATCTATCATTGTCTGTATAAGTCCCCAGCTTTTACGTCAAAGAATTAAATGGTTAAGACCAGGCTTTCTGAAAGGTGGCTGCATAAGGCCTTGCAGTATACTCCAGAGGGGAAAACATGCAAGTGTTTTATGCTGTAGTTTAGTTCAGGGACCGCACCTTTAAGCTGTTATCTGCAAAGGATGAAGGCCCTGGTCATGGTACAGATCAATTTAAAGGGGATTGACTGGCAACACACGTGGCCAAGATGAATAACTATAACCAATTCCTACTTGCATCTGAGCTTTTCCTTGTTTTCAATAGTCCTAACAGTTAAAGGTTCGAACAAAAGATTGCATCTATTTTGAGGGTGATCTTGGATGTTATAAATATTTAAGCACCACCCCAAACATTGAGAGTTTTTGAGCTAGTATTCTATGGTGTTTTAATTGTATGGCCAGAGGCCTTTAGCTCACCCCAATTAGTTTTTTACAAGGAAATAGCCCACTACATGTTTTTGTAGTTCTAAAATTGACTGTGGTGGTCCTATTGTAATTCCCTTTTCCTTCTTTCTATTTTAAGGAACAATCCGCCAACTTATCTTGCATGCCTGCATTACTGGGCATAAGTTCTGCATGTTCAATGTATTGCTGGTTACAGGTCTAGCAAATGCTGTGTCCAAATGTAGTATGTTGGTACCAGCCTTTGCATGCACCTTGCATCACTGGCACATTCCTACGTTTGTTTGAGATTGTGAATTCATACATGTTGGCAAACAGTATTTGGGGTTTGTTAATCAAAAATATAGAAGAGAAAAATTCAACTAACTCCACCGTATTGAGGAGTTTTGGCATGCATTAACCTAATAGTGATTTGATTAAGACTGGTTAATTCCATATTGGCACTCAATAGTTGCAGGTAATTTGCTATGTCATTCATTGGTTAACTACACCCATACCTTGGTTCTGCTGTAGCTGGGATTGTTTCTCTGCAATCTTTCTCCATGCATCATTGATTTAATCTCATTAGATTCTACTTCCATTTGGTCATGGCACCAACGTCTATTCAAAGTTTGTGAATGCAGAAGGGACATCATTAGTTGTGTATTGGGTAAATTTGCGGTCCACAGTTGGCTGTCAAACTTTCTGTTGCCTTGGGCCTTTGCAAAGAATCTGCTTTAGAAGTTCATGATATTGTGCAAGCTTCCTTTACTTGGATTCTTGTGATTCAAATGGTTCCAGCTTCTTAGGCTGTGATGTCAGTCTGCTTGAAATGCAGCCTATACCGGTTTCTTGGCAGCAAACTACATGTGTGCACCTTAAGTGGCCTCTCCTGTTGCATCTTGCGTGATATGGCCTACTTTACATGGTGGATGAGTTGAGGGAATCTAATATTTGTGTCCTTGCTTTCATGTTTGTAGTGTTTCTTCCGTGTGTCTGTTCTAGATGTGAGCTTCACTTACCACTCCATTGCCAGTGAACATTAGCATTTCAATTTGCTTTTTTTTTTTTTGTAGGGTGAGGACTACTGGTTAGGCAGTTATTTGTTGCTAGCTTTCATTGTGATACTTGCTCGGTGTGATCCTGGGGAGGGAGTATTGCATGGTAAATTGTGTGGTGTTTCAAAAAAAATGTGTTATACCTCAGAGTTCTGTTATTGCAGGAGGTTTAAACTTCTCTCCGGATGACCTTGATGTTTCCTTTTCAGTACATGTAAGTTGTACATGGTGTCAATCCAACCTCCTCAATCCAGATTCCACAGCACTGAGACCATAGATGTCATCAGCGCACACCTCGATCGAGGCCACACTGTAGCCCTCATCTTACTAGACTTCTCAGCCGCCTTCGACACCATCTCCCACTGCACACTAGCTGCCAGACTCCAACACCAGCATTCCGTGAACTGCCTTGGAGTTCTGCTGGAGAGGAAGGAGCAGATCCAGTCCAAGAATAAGACTCCTGCCCTTCATCTCTGAATCCACAGATCGGATGCGGAGTGCCCGAGGACCCTCCCTCGGCCCCACACGCTTAAATATCTACATGGCTCCCCCCTCGCAACCATTGTCAGAAAACATGGACTCAACATAGTATCCTAGGTCGATCCCACCCAGCTCCTGCTCTCCCTCACCAAGGACCCCAACATCATCCGGCACAATTTCCAGGAAGGGTATGCACGACGGCGCATCCTGGATGAGCAGCAGCTGCCTGAAGCTCAACTGAGGGAAGTGAATTCCTCCTGCTTGGATCCACCCCCACCACTTGGGACAACACCAGGTGGCCCCTTGTCATCAGAAACCCTCTCACGTACCACGCCTGCAACCTATGCATCATACTTAACGACACTCACCATTAACCGACAGATCAACACCGTATCCTCCACATGCTTCAACACTCTCTGCATACTTTACAAGACCTTCAAATGGTCCATTTCCTGAATCCAGGAAAACAGTTACCCATGCACTCATCACGAGCAGACTGGACTATGGAAACTCCTGCTACCACAGAATCAACACATCTCCTTCACAAACTCCAGACTGCCACAGCCAGACTAATCCTCCGCATCCCCGACACACCCACATCACCCAGCACTTTCGAGCAAGACCTCCACTGGCTCCCTGTCAACGAGTGACCTTCAAGCTGCTCACACATGCCTACAAAGCCAAAACACCGGACCACAATACATCAACGAAAGGATCTCCTTCCACGCCCCAAGAGATGGGTCCGCTCCGCTGACCTAGCCCTGGCCGAAACACCCTGCATCCGCAGAGCCAGAATGGGAGGCAGATCCTTCTCATACATCATGGCCAAAACCTGCAACAAAGCCCTACTCTGCAAACCATCAGAAAAGACATCAAGACCTGACTCTTTGAACTTGGAGCAGCTCGAACCCCCCCCCCCCCCCCGTGCCTTGATAGTAGTGCGCTCTACAAACCCCTGATTGATTTATTGTCAGTGATCCACAGACTGGAGAGTAGCAATGTTTTAGGAGTAAGCAGCTCGCCTAGGCAGGGGGAAATTATATTGTTGCAGCTTAGTTTTCATTTGGCAGAGTGCACTGATTATGCTAACATGCTAATTTCTCAAACCACCCCCCGCCCCATCTGTCCTGTTACCGCTTCCTATGGTGTAAGCGAACGCTGACTGAAGCAAATGTATTCTCACTTCCTTTAATATCAATTTCCTTTGGTTCGCTTTTTTTCAGCCACAAAGGGACATTTTTAATTTCTAGAACCTTGGGTGATAACGTTGACCATGGATTCCAGTAATTCATGTTGCATTTAGGTGATTCATTGTCTTGTCCATATCACTTTGGATCCTGTGAGGTTATTTCATGGTGTAGCACCAGCCACATGCGTTTAATATGTGCCCCTTCTATAATTTGTATGTTTTATTAGATGCTCTGGTTATGGTAACTAGAAACCTGGCAATAGCTCCGTTGTGTAAATTGAGTTATAAAACAAAAGCGTTACTAACTTATTTTTGTAAAACAGAAAAAAAACAAGGATATGAATGTCTCCATCACTAGTTTCTTTCGACAGAACCAATGCAACTTTCTGTGCCTCTGAGGTATTTGAACATTGATCTGAGTTGTGAATCTGTTAACCACCGACCAGGTGCAGAACCAGAGGAGGTAGCATTCCATCATGCCTTCAGCAGTGCTGCCCTATGGCAGTCTAGCTCTAGGAGCCTTTGATAATAAGATCACTGTCGAAGTATGACTCTTTTGTGCTTTAGAGGAGCAGTGTTCACTGAGCGGTTGTTTAAAGTTATTCACACCAGCCACCTTTATGATGTCCGTTTGCGGAGTTCCACATACACAGCCCACCCCATCACCTACTCGTTTTGGACAGGGTACTTATTTAGCTACTTGAATTGACTGCGTTGTGCTGCAGTACCTTCCAAATGTGCGCGCAAAGTAGACCTTGTAGTCTGCTGCCTTTATTGGTGCCTCTATCAACTGCTCATTAGGAGTTTTTAGTCACGGGAATCCAATGTGGGTCTAATGAACTGGTGTTGAAAATTTTACTACCATGTAACAACTAGTGCATTGCAGTGATGCTAGAGTTCTGAATGCTATTTAAGTCTGCTAGGCTGAAAATTGGTTAACTGTGCTCCTTTCAATTTGGGGAAAACCAGAAACCTTTAAATGCAGGATGTAGATCTGTAAGAGGCTAATCGCCACATTTACATTCTAGTATCTTTCATGTCATTGACCTAGGGCAAAAAGTCAGTCTGATGTAAGACCTCTTTATGGATGGAGGTATTGGCTAGAAAAAAAAGTCAAAACTAAAGGCAGAGGTCATGATCACCTGTTGCATGATACTAATTTAATTGGTGTGTGGTTTTACTTATTATTCAGAGATGGTGAACAGTCAACCCATTCCTATACCAGATGCTGGTAAACGAAAAAAGAAAAAGACTAGAGCTGCAGAAGACCGCACTGGAACTTTTTCAGGTTTGTGACCGTTGGCGTGCTGTTCACTTATTGGGCCATTTTCACCTCTCCTTACCTGGTATGTAGCTTCATTCTTTAACTCGTATGGGACTACTGACCAACTGATAATTGAAGTATAGCTTTCAAGTTGACCAATTGGCCCTTTTATTCCATTCCAATTCTTTAAAAGGCAGAGATTCAGCTGTTTGAGACGGCTTGTGAAGTACTGCATGGTATACTTTGGTCGGACTAAGCAGGTGCCTTGCCTTGACAGTAATGCTAAGCAATAACCCACCATGGAGTCGTGCATGCTTGTTGCTTTCTTTAATTTGTATTGGGCAAAAGAGTGCATGTTTTTGCCACTGGGCAAACCTTTGTTTCCTTTCACTGCCAGTGAAGCCTAATGTGTTGAGAATGATTAGACGTCTTGGATCGTATAAAAAAAAAAAATCTGCTCCTTGCAGGAGGATGCTGCTTCGCACACAGTTGAGGTAGGTTGTTTGTATGAGCCTGCCCTTCTGGGACTTTAAAGATTCTCTTTCCGGCAGGGGTACCGCTGACTGGGAAATGCAGCCAACCCTCCCCTGCAGGCAGCAAACAAAGTGCACTGCAGCAGCAGGGTGCGAGAGTGTGCCAAGGGAAATACCAGTGAGTGACCAAGAGTTTGTGTTCAAAGGTCCCAATCGGAAAGAAGGGCGTGGTCACAAGCACAGCCTAAAAGGCGACAGGGACAAGCAGTCCCCAGATTTGTCGCTGGTGAAAATTGGGGGAGATGGGATGATTGTGCCCCCCCTACAAGGCTGCATAACACCTACAGTTTGGCAAAATCTTTATCTAATGTTCAGTTTGGAATATATTAATTTTCTCCTGCATTTTATTTCAAACCAGTCTAATTTAACTGCCCTTGCTGATTCTGCATCCTGATTGGATCTCGAAGGAATTGCCTGCACTAGAAGCAGTTAGCTGAAAGCAAAGTTTTTGAATGTCTACTCCTTTTTAGGTTTCGCATTGCCGAAAGCTGCGCAAGCAGACTTTCGCGCAGGCGAAAACTTTTGTTTAGAGTATGTTGTGTAGTCCCGCCGCTCTGTTCCATTGGCTAGCTCCATAAATGGAGGCTAGCCATTGGAACAGAGATCTGTCCGTCAATGCTGGAGCAGATTCGTGGGCGTTCCCGCGATTTTTACTCATCCCGCCCCTTTGCAATCGTCATGCGGCGGTGGGCGTTTTTTTTTTTTTAAAGCTTTTTTTAAAGCTTTGTTTTCGCCACACTTCCAAAATGTCGTTTTCAGGGGTGGGTTGCATGATGTCCGTGTGCCCGTTCCCGCCCCCCCCTCCCGCTGTCCGTGTGCCCGTAGGTGCTTGTTTAAATTTTCTCACACATTTGCTCTATTGCTTCTCTTGGCTGTGTTTTCATTTTCTCGTTCTTCCTTATCTTTCACTTATTTGTTTGCGGCCCCTCTTTCCTCCTTTATCTGGTGTATTCCTGTCGCCTCTTTCTGTATCGCGTTAACGCTCTCCTTGCTTTGCTATCCTTGTTTAGCTACTTTCCTCAGTCGTGCCCTTGTCTTTCCGTTTCAATGTCCATCTCTTCCCTTTCTGTCCCCTGTTCTATGCCCCGTCCGCTTTCTCTCCTGGGGCCTAGTTTTCACTGGAGCAGCAGGTGCAGTGGCACCGGGTCCCAGATAATAATGGGCCTCACTCACCTCCAATGATTGTTGCATTTTTCTACTGAAAATGCAGTCGACCATTTTTCTTTCTTAAACTAGGGCCCGTGGCACCGGTGCTACGTCACTCTTCCGCTTCATCTCTACTTCCGACTCCCCCTTTCCTTTCACCCTCCATTTCGCCAGAATGCCCTCGTGTGTGGCGACTCGAGGGTCCCCACTTCCTTCCACACCAGGTTCTTGCTGTCCCCCTTTTTCCAAGTCCATGGGTACTTACGGTGGGTGAGTTCCGGGGGTGCTGTGGAGGCTGACGGGTGACCCAGAGACTAAGGTGGGTTAATAATATGCAGTACCTGCCCTTGCACCGTATAAATTTCATTTGGGCACATCAACCTCCCGCGTCATTAGTTTCACAGCTTTAGAGCTCAGTTCACCTCCATTATGTCCAAGCAACTCTGCACCCTCTATCACCACTGCACCCGCATTGCCATTGTACCTCCGTATACCCTGTACACCTTTCGAACCATAGCCGCCCCTTTACAAGTGTACACGTAACCTTTTCCCCTTTGTATCTTTGTTCACCCTCTATACACCTTTTATAAAGCTCGTCATTCTCTGTACACCTTTCATCTCCATTCTCCCATAGTTGCCAGGTCCCCCGTCCTGATGTCGCTCTCCAGTCCACGTGTTTTTTCCCTTGAATTCTGGGATGTGTACTCCCGGTTTTGTAATGGTATGAACAAGACAAGAAGTCCCAGATTCAAAGAAAAAACTGGAATGCGCATTATCCTGGGAAACTTGGCTCGGCTGTAAAACGTGCCAGGCCGAAAAGTATGAATGCATATTTATTAGTAAACTAAATGTAAAAATATACAATTTTACGGCTCAATTTATTCTCCAAATACAGAATAAATATGGGTGAATACCAAAAAGGTGTTTAAAAAATAAATACACCGTGAAATGTTAAAGAAATACCATAAAACTGGGAGCCCTAAATATAAGGCAGAGAACATGCACACAGGCATCTTGTGTGTGTGTGTGTGTGTGTGTGTGTGTGGGGGGGGGGGTTACACTATGGCTTTTGCTTCACCATATGCAGGGCCAGAGAAGCCTTTTATTCCACCGGGCATTTCCCAGTGGATTGGAGCCACAGGAGGCCGATTTTAAAAGCCCTGGGTCACTCCTGGTGCATCTGTCACTTTCTCGAGCTCTCCAAGGTGAACTGCAGCAGGTGGTTTAAGAGAGAAAGCGAGGGATGGAGGGGGAATGCTGAGAGAATGCGATCAGAAAAGGAGTGAGAGAACTGATGGATGAAAAGAGATAGTGCTAGGAGACAAAGGGAGCAGGGCCGGTTTGAGCATCTTTGTCAAAGCTGCTATCGGTTTCCTAGCCCAGCCAAATGCACAGGTAATATCCATCTCGACTCCAGCCGACACCCTTCACACCGGTGAGGTTGCGACCCGTTTTTGTGTGTGCCTCTGCCTGCTTGTGACCAGTTTTTGTGTGTGCCTCTGCCTGCTTGTGACCCGGTTTTGTGTGTGCAAATGCAATAGGGGTCGCATTTGCGAGAGATTAGGCTATTGGCTTTGTAAATGACAATGTCATTTATTTATGTTTTCAAAGCCAACACATAAATAAAAATGTAATTTACAATGCCAATAGCTCTAACTTTTCCAAAGGCGAAACCGTTGCATTGTAAATGCTTGTTTATTAATGGGTCTAAGACATTAAATTAGTCCCAAGACCGGATGGCTCTGAGGTTCTAGGACTGCTTTAATTTGTAACACTGAACTTTACAGAGCGGTCGGAATGATTAGCACTAGCCAGAGAATTGTCTTCTATCTTGCTTTTTGGATCTGTGACTTTGTCTGGTTCGCTGGAATGCTAGTTTTTTTTTTTTTTTTTTTTTTTTTTAGATCTTTACGGAAAGTAAATTCTCAATCCCTGAGAAGTTATTTGGAGTTGAGGGAGATGGCTCTGGATAGCAGATTTAGAGATGGTTTTGCATTCTGACCAACTAAATGCTAGTTTTGTGAATGAGATTTGGCCTAGAAGATGAACACTCCTCTATTCCAGTTGCCCCAGTCACCTTTCAATAATACACTTGTGGGTAATGTCTAAGCTGTCTGGGGGAAATGCCCAGTTCATAGTTGATTGTGAACCACCTGGATAGAAACCAGTCCATTCCAACCGTGCATTCCTGTTTTTTAACCCTACTCTAAAAGCCTGATGTGCGTTCTTTTTTTTGACCTAGACTATGCACAACTTTCTGCTTTGCACCTCCTGCCATTGTATCATGGTGCTGCAGTGGCAGTTAGGTGTTTGGTAGTCCAGCTCCTGGTGAGTTAAATCCATACTTTGGGAGTTGGAAGTACTCTGCTGGAAAACCACCCCAAACATTTTAGAGTATTCCTAAACCTGGTGAATAATGCAATGGACCATCCAAGTATGCAGTTCCGACCCACCTAAACAGTGTTGTTGCAGCATGTTCTCAGGGTTATGAGATCATGCTCTGACTGCATTTCATGAGTCTGGATGTTCCAGTGCAGTGTAGGTTGGGTGAATTTGGGTTAGCTCTCGCAAACGTGTGCCTTTTAGCCCCCCAAAAAACCTTCGTTCATCAGAGCTTTGCTATGTCTCGATCTGTGTTTTCCCTTTTCAAATAGAAAACTTAATAAACCGTTTAAGGTTCCCAGGTACAGCGCTCTAGAGGCTGAGCTTGCTAGTTCCTCGTGACTAGCAGCATTTTCGCTCCTAATGAGGACTGAGGAGCTAATGGAAGTCTGCTACTGCAGCATCCTCCCAATTGTCTATGGCAGTAACCCCACAGTCCTTTCATTCGCCAACATCTTAACTAATAAAGCTGCGTCTCGACTTGACATTGAATACTTCATAACAACCAACTGTGATTGAGGGTGAAGCTTTCTTCACAGGTGAGTTTTGGGATTTCATCTGTATCTTAGCCAGAGTTCATTCCAACTCACAGCCTTCAAAGTCTCTGGAGGGATTCCATTGTTCAGATGCTATGTGGGAGCTCCGACTACTGGGGAAGGTCTATGGAAGTCTTGGGCTATCAGCTGTTCATAGTTAGCACAGGAACGTTGTCTGTCAAATTGAATGAATTGGCTTTTTTTTTGGATGATTGTTTTGCTGTATAAAATGGTATTAAGACTGCGTTGTGATTCCCTGCGGGGAAAGCATGCAGAAAAAAGTGATTGGTTAGTAAATATATTGATAAAGGGGTAAATGCAGCTTTTTTTTATTATAAAGTAAATAGCTGAGTTCACCCCTTCTCTGAAGTGCATCAGCTAATGCAGTTTGTCTCGCTGCAAAGTGGGTTTCTGTCTCAAAACAGACCTGCTTTGAATGGAGGGCAGATCTGAATCCTAATTAATCTGGGGTCATGCTGCCTTAGAGTGGTCCCTGTTGGTAAGAATAGCAATGGGAAAAATAGAACTTGCCTTTGGTAATGTTTTTGAAGGAAGGGTCATCCAGCTGCCTCCCTCTCTACTGAGGGTGGTAATTCTTGTAAAGCAGTGTTTGATGCATCTTTTGAGTTTAGCTATAACTTTGTGCAGAAAAATTGACAGTTGTGATAATCGGCTCCTTTGCAGGAAGAGGCACAGACGATGCATAAAAGCGTCAATGTTTCGCAGATCTGTGACTGAAGACCCAGCACCACCTGGTACTACTGGGTTGGTATTGCTTCAATAAATTGTCCAGATCTAGCCTGATTTCTGGATTGTGTTGGACATCTGTGAGAAATGTCAGTATAATTGCTTCAGAACCTAGGTAATTTAAGATTGGACTCAAATTATATAAAACTCCCTTTCAGATTTTTCTTTTGGGTAATACATTGTTGAATGCTCTCTGGTCCGATAGTGGCCATATGGCATAGGTACGGTGACTGCAATCCGACCTTCGTAACCCAGTAACCTACTCCAGAAATTCTTTTGGTGCAGGTGTCAATGAGCAAAATGAAACCATGCTTTCTAGCAGTTGGGGAATTTAACCAATAAGAACAAGTTGCACCAAAAGCATAGATATGTTCAGTCTCGCCTGATGCTCTCTGAAAGTTGTGTTTTTCTTGGGCTTCTGTCTGCTTTCACTGTGGACGTGGCCACTGAAGTCTTGCTGGTTGTCCCTTGGAAACCCTGTCGTCCAGTTTAGCCTGGGTGAAAGTTGGCCAAAGATGCAGAAAACTATGTCCTACGTGCTGGCCTTGACCCAACAGATTGGGTAGGGTGCTCATGGGCAGTGCTGAGATGCATGTTTGGATGTCCTAGCATTGTTAATGCCCCCTTCTGCTCTAGACGTCTCTGGGAGAAGACCGACTCTACATTGCTGCCCTTAACATGTTCCACTGATGTGGCACACTCCTTAGAGTTGCTCTTGCCAGTCTGTCCATTTCACCAACAGTACACGATGTTCTGAGGTTATTTGCGGGGTCTGTTGACGGTCATATCAACCGCTCTCAAATTTGAGTGCAGCCTTTTCAGGCCTCTCTCCATTACAGGTGGCGTGGTGGTTGCCCCTACTGCGTTTTAAGCCAAAATCAGCATGCCTCTGTGACCTTTCCCTTCTGCTATGATAAACAAGCTACTGTGATTTCACTTCCAAGACCATGCCCATCTGGTAGGTAGTGTTGGTTCATCCCCCACCCACCTCTTACAGAAGGACATATTCAAAATACTCACTCTGGCTCAGGTTCTTTCTGCTCTGGATCCAGAAGACTGGGTGGTGTCCTTGGCTTTACAAGATATGTATTTTCATGCACCCATCCTGCAGTCCCACAGACTCTACTTTTAGTTCTTGGTGGGAATCTGATTAATTCCAATTTGTTGGTCTTACCTCTGCACCTTGGAAGTTTATGAAGATGATAGAGCTGGTCAGAGATGCATGTATTGCTGCATGGCAATGAGTGGCTGATGAGGATGGGCTCTCCAGTCAGTCATGTTCCGCCTTCAGATGACCGTCACGATTTTGTCATCTTTGGGATTTTCTATCTGCAAACTAATTTGTCCCTTGTGCAGAGTATTCCCTTTATTGCGGCTAGCCAGGAAATTGTTAAAAGTTTTTCCAACTCTGTACTCCAGGACATTCTGGTTTAATCCTTGGTCTTGGTGGGTTTGGCTCTCGTAAATAAATGGCTAATAAAGCACATGAATGCTGCTGCGTCTTGGTGCTGGAAAAAACAAAGCACAGGGAAACCAGGTGGTACTCCTTCCCTACTGGGAAGGGAAGAGCCAGGTTTTAACCAGGCTCTTAAACTGGGATCTGACGGATTGAAGCCTAATGTTTAGTGGTAACTCATTCCAGAGCTTGGATGCTCTGCTTAGTTCTATGAGGGACCCTGCCTGACTAAAATAATGTGAGAGGGCCTTCCTGTGAGCGGCGAACCGGGGTACAGACACCACTTTTGGGTGTACATTTAATCCACTGCACCAGATGAGGCCATACTTTGTACTACTTTAGGTTGCCTCACTTCCCTAACCAGTAACTCCCTAGGGTCAAGTTAGTGGTAGGTAGCACAGCACCGTTTCCACTCTTATGTAGATAGTTATTCATTATAATATTTTCTCCACGGTCTTGAAGAATCGCCACTGATCATTACATGACAATTTTAGGGCGGGAAACATGTCGACCATTTGGGAGTAGAGTATGTGATTTGTCATATTAAAAACCAAATGCGCTACCCCTCCCGCATTATATTATTCAGGTAGGGTCCCTCACAGAATAAAGCGATACAAAAGGGGATGATGGACTGAGCGTTTGAGCAAATCAAACACTCACCCCCAGTCAACTGATCTGGGTTTAATCCATCACCATTCTTTAGCCCACTCAGCCACCCCATTTCAGACATGGCCATATGCAAATCAGTCTGACCCTGTGCCTCATGGGAACAGTCCAGCCCGAACTGCCAAGCCATGTCTTCCATGGACCGGAAACCAGCATCCTGGGACCGGTTTAGGATTCATAATCCTCGGAAACCAGCATCCTGGGACCGGTTTAGGATTCATAATCCTCACAGAATAAAGCCTTCAAGAGGATTCTCTGACCTGTTTTTTTAAACATCACTTCACACATCTACACCCAACTAGGCCCCTCACACCCACTGCACCCTTACGGCAAGGAACAAAAGATCTCCGACAAAGGGCCCTTTTAAGGGTCCCCGTTGGGCATTGCAGCGCCGGCCCAACGAGGAGCAGGCTCAAATTAAGCATGACACCTAGCTTGCTGGGTGTGAGCCCTAGTTCCGAAAGGAGGAATGCTCTTCCCCCGCCTTTTTTTTTTTTTTTAGGTTTTTTTTTTTAGGTTTTTTTTTTTTTTTTACACCTCCTTTAATACGTTGCCAGACCTCACTAGCCATGGCATTTTAATGGTGACCACCATATCACCTAGGAAATTCATACTCTTTTATTTGTTAAATGCATCTAGGGTGTGTACGCTGGACCTATTAAAAACCCACAAATCTGTCCCTCCCCTTTGATAACCACATCGGAGGGAGAAATGGCAGAATTTTGTTACCTTTTTTAAAAGGAAGTAGCAGGCTGATAGGTTATTCTGCCCTGAGAAGTTAACCTGGACATCACATAGTTTCTCAATTTGTTTACAGGGACTGGACCAACTCCTGCCACTGCCGGTCACCATGCTTGGTTCCAGATGGGGTGGGCACCATTTCCAAATTCCTTAACCTCTGTCTTTTCCGTGTTTAATGTTAGATCGTTCTCGTACATCATTCCATGATGTGCCCAAGACAACTGTAGAATCTGTCGGTCACTGTCTGCCGTTAAGGAGATTGTAAAAATAATTTGAGTAATGTCTGCATGCGATACTTGTGAGCAGCTGTGGTCCCTGATTAATTTGGCCAATGGTGTCACATAAATATTGAACTGCCCCAGGAAGATAGAATTTGTCATATTCAAGGTTATCCCAGCACACCCTCCCTTTTCTGGTTTTCAGGAAAGAGGTGAGCAAGGTTAGCGCAGTGTCTCCAATTCCTAATGTCTCCAGCCGTCGCACAAGTACAGTATGATTAACCGTATCAAACGCGGCTCATAAGTCCAATAGGCTAAGGATAGCCCTGCCACCACATCAACTTGCCAACATTTCCTTAGTGGCCATGATTAATGCGGACTCCTTGGAGTGGCCCGATCGAAAGCCATGTTGAGTTGAATCTAGAAGATTGTTGATATTCAAGTACACCGTGGGCTCTGAGTTGATGGCCTTTTCCAAAACTTTGGCTGCTAAGGGCAGGCAGGAAATCGGACGGTAGTTTACTTAGAAAGGGTCAAGGAAAGCTTTTTGAAATGGGCCTGATGCAGGTTTCTTCCATGAAGCTGGGAAGACACCAGTCCTGATAACATTATTCACGAGAGGGACAAGTCGACCGCTAACTTTGTTCGAGACTCCCTAAATGCTGTCTGGCGGGCATGGATCTGTCGGGGATCCAGATTTAGTAGCCAGTCATCAACAATGCCCACTGTCATCGGGGAGAAACTAGTCCGGTGGCTAGTGATGGATGCCACATTTTCTGTGAGCTCAGCCTGAGAGGAGGCCGGGCCAGACCTCTGACCCTCTAGTTCCTCATATATTGTTTGCTACTTCTACTTCTACTGAAGGTAGCCATTTTGTCACAGAACTTGATCCGGGGCAAATACATTCCCCTGTTGGAGTTTAGATAATGCAGTAACTGTCTTCAAGAGCTCTCTGGCGGAATTCTTTCCCCTCTCCATTTAGCTAGCATAAAAGATCATTCTAGAACTAATAATGTCTGCTTTGTATTGGTTAGTGTATGGTTATTCTTTTTACCCCCCACACTAGTCCACCCTCCAAACACGCTTTAAGCATCTACATGTCTCAGGCTTCTGAAACTTTTAGCTTTGTCTACCCTCCTCGTCACTTGCACAAGCTGGCACATGAAGACCTTACAGCTTAACCTCCATTTCCAATGGGCGAAGATCCAGGGAGGAGACTGCCTAGGACCTTTGGTGACGGTAGGTGTAAACTAACGTGTCTTGCATCAGGCTGCTGTTCCTACCCCACCCACTCACAGTAATGGTAGATGTCTTTACTCTGGGTTGGAGGCCATCTCTTAGAGGTGAAGATGATGGATTTGTCTCAGAGCATCCGCTCCACATAAACTTCCTGGAGTTTTTTGACATCCCACTGATGCTGAAAGTCTTCCTACCAACTCTCCAGGGGAGGCTGGTGCTAGTCTTCGCAGACAACCTAATGACCATGTATTACTGCAACAATTTGGGTGATTTGAGGTTCTAGTTGTCGTGCCTGGAGGCAGTGTGCCTTTTGGAGAATGGTGAATCCAGGGGAACTTCTTTAGCCAGCCTCCTGGTAGGGTTGTTGAATGCCTGAGCAGACTAGTTGAGCAGATGTCAGTGGGCAGACCACAAATTATTTAACCCCAAAGCTGCTCAGCACACTTCCAACCCATGGGACATGCCCTGGCTGGATTTTTTGCCACCATTCCAACCAATCGGGTGACTCTCCTGTCTCAGCAATGATTTGGGTGCAGGACCCTGGTGTACTGCTATCTGCAGCTCCATGCATGGAGATTGAATGGCGAGAACTGACCGATTCGGATTTGCCTTTTTGACGTGGTGGATGGGGTCCTCGCAATTTGGAATGGTGGGAAAAGTTTGAGACTTGGTTTAGGAACTGCCCCCTGGATCCCTTGTAGGCCATTGTCAGATTTTCTCTACTTCTGCAAAGCTTTGCAGTGGGCACAGTTAAAGATTAGAAAGGCTAAAAAGGCAGACCTTTCCCTGCCCAAGGTTCCTCTTTCAAATTGCTAGTTGTGATTAGATTTCTGAAGGGTTTGTTGGGCATTGCCTCCTAAACCATTCTTGTCTTAGAGGGACTTTAGTTCGTCACATTTCTTATGTACACTGTTTAATCCCATTCACACTTGTTCTCCTTATCGAGAAAGTATTCCTCATCTCTTCTGTGTGCGATGGCTGCTGCAGCCCCAATTCCTTTTTTACAAAGATTGTATTACCCTTTGTTACCATTCTCCCTTCTCTGCCCCCCCCCCCCCCCCCCTTGAATTTAGCACACCCCTCAAAAGGATTTCTGGTGATTCTGGAAGCTTGTCGCAGAAAAGCAAGTAAAATGCACAGTTCTAGTCCGTTTAAGGTTTGCTGGGTATTGTGGGTGATCATGCGAGGCACACCAAAATGGTCTCCCCTAGGTTTTCTTGGGTGACTGCTGAGCCCTGACCCAAAAACCATAGTACCCCATGTCCAAATAGGGTCATTTTTCTGACGGGAAGTGTCAGTCTCCACATTGTTTTGGCCCTTTCCTGTCGCAAGCATTAGGTCTAACAACGCAAGTGACGTAGCACTTTTTAAAAATCTTACTGGGAGACTTTGGGGGTGGAAGAGGGGGCTTTGAGAGGGGTTCCAGTGTGGTAGGAACGTTGTCTACCCACAGATTCCAGAAGTGTTTTGCCCAAATGTGAGTTTTTTTTTTTTTTTGTAAACCTTTATTGGTATAGACAGGATATACAAATCTGGGCCTACAACCAAACTGGCCGGCCATAATACTTGAAAGCAGTCAAGAAGTCCAGAATGAAGTTACAGAATCAATCATAAAGCAACGGGAGCAATACAATCTTAAAAGGGGGGGTGGGGGGGATAGGATCCAAACGGCCAGCAAACAGGAGTAAAGAAGGTTATTTTTTTATAATAGGGCAAGAAGGAGCATGACTGGCACGGCGACAATATAGAGGAATCCGGATTCTCAAATCAAAACACTGGTAACAGTAAGGCAAAAGGGCAGCCATGCAGGAATGTCAGCACTGTACATATCGGTATGAAAACAGGTCAGTGAACACAAGTCAGTATACAATTAAGAACAGCTTTGCATCCCCACCACCCAATATCACATCGGAAACAGAGCAAAGGGGCCGGAATAGCGACAACACCAAGACTAACCCGTCATACTGACCTTGGGAGAGAAAAAAAAAGGGAGGGAGGGGGGGGGAGAGGAAAGAGGAAGAAGAGGGAAAGGAAAACACAGACTGAAAGAGGAATGCCGCGCCTAAACAAGCGCCCCGTAGCAAGGTACACATAAGAGCGGTAATATCAGCAACGAGAAGGGCATGGGAGTCGCAATGGAAAGCAGTAGAACTACAAAAAGAAGAACAGCGACATTACAGACCCCACCCCAATCATGCCACGGAAGGCAAGGACAGACGCGGCACTCCAATAAAGAGATGCAATAGGGGCCATAGAACTGAGGAAAATAAAACATCAAATAGGACCCAACCCACCCATCCCACCCAGCACCCCTGCAGAAGGCTACGGCCTACCCTCCAAACAGCGCGCCTGTCGCCCTAAACCAGAACCCGAAATGTAGTAGAGACAAGAGATGAAGAATATAGACAAAAAAGGGACATGAAAACAAAAGAAAGAAATGGGAGGGAGGAGCAAAAGGACAGAAACAAATACGGTCGGTCACAGCCCTCCACCCAACCATACTATCGCATTACATGTGAACCAGAACGACACATCTCGAGCGCCAAAAAACGTACAGGGGGGTCTTCCACAGCATTAGAAATATGAGCAACTTCTCCACGGATTTTCACACCAATAAACCACCGGGAGCCGTGCATCTCACCCCAATCCCTTCCTAACCACAATTACCACCCACCACAGGACAGTGTGAAGTAAGCAACACGATGCGAGGCAAGCACACAAATGAAAGAAAGTACGAGCAAAACGTAGGCCAGGGAGGGCAATCAATAAGCAAGTGGGCAAAAGTTCAAATAGGCAGTTCAAATGTCTCAGCAATAGCAACCAGGGCAGTGATAGACAGGAGTTCAGTCTCGGCGTTAGGAAAAGCGGGGGTGTCTCTGCAAAATAGAAACACGACCTCATCAAGGCAAAAACAGGCAGCGGTCCACCATTGTTCTCAGGCACCCGGGGAGGATCAGGTCTCCGCACGACTTCCAAGTCCCCAAACTCCAAACATCGAAGAGCAGGAGGTTCCAAATCCACCGGCCAGCAAACCCGTTGATGGATAGCGACAGTAACCCTCGTAGCGACCGAGGGAGGCGAGGCAGTGGCGTCACTGAGACAAGAGGGGACCATGAAGGAGCGTTCACCCAAGATGGCGGTGGAACAAAACTAGTCTCCCGGAGCACCGGGGGGGCCAGGGCCGCGCGTAAGGATCGTAAGGCATCAAGAACGTCTCCAATCGTAGGTTCACGCACACACGTCCAGGCCCCCGTGCAGTCCAGCAACCCAAGTCTGTCATCACGAGGAGACCCACAGCACAGGTCGTCGGCAGCCATTTTGTGAATTCAGCCTCCTCGCCACCCTCCGTGATTCTCGGAACAGGTCACAAATGTGGGCCTTTACAGATTTCCGGGGGGGTCCCAGCAATGGCAGCCTCGGTGAAAAAAGGAGATTCGCCCAAGGCGGCGAGCCGTCTGCAATATCGCTGGCGCTCCTCTCAAACCGAGTCAGAGGACGAGGGTCCAGGGTCGAAGGACGGAGCAGCGGCGGGGGGACCCCCTCTCACGATCAGTCCACGGAGCACCGCGCCCCGCACCAGCCTCCCGGCCGTCAAAGCGGGCCCGGATCAGAGTCACCGGGATGTTCTCACAACGGCTCTCACCAGTGGCGCAGTCTCTCGGTCGGGGCCGACGGTCACCACAACGCCAGGTCGGATCCGATAGGCGAGGCCCCGGTCTCAACACCACGAAGGCCCAGGTCCCTTTGGGGGGCACAACTTCGGAACCGCAGCACGCCGGAGTCTCCAGGCCAAACGGTGAGTAAGAGCGAAACGCTGCGCTTCTATTTCTTCAGAATTGTCGCCTCTGGGCAGGATATTCAACAGGATATGCTAGTCAGGCCAGAGGGCTGACGGAGCCGAGCTACAAGGCGACCATTTCGCTCGCGAGCTTGGCTCCTCCCCCCCCAAATGTGAGTTTTTAATCAAAGTTTGGGGTTTGCAAAGGCTTATGGTTAAGAAATCTGGTAAGAGTTCCCCACTCTGGGATGGCCCGGATTTCTCTAGGTGCCAGCTGAACTAGGGCCCAAAATCTACAGCTAATCACGTTTAAAAAAAAAAAAAAAAAAAAAAAAACCTTTTCAGTGGACTAATAGTATGTCTGTTATGTCTTGGGGCCTTTCATGTTGAAGGCCCTAGGCTTCCCACACCAGTGAGCTACCATTTTTAAGACTTGGGTGAACACACGAGTAGATTTGTTAATATCCATTGCATTTCTCTTCAGTTGTCCCTTCCAAATGCAAGCCAATGTGTAAGGATTTTTTGAGAAATGCCCTTCGAATCGCATGCTAGTATGCGTACCCACAAATTCAGCGATGGACATCAGATGGAAGCAGTGATTTGTAAATTTCAGAAATACTTAGGTTTCCTGGATACCCAGTTTTCACTCTTCATATTTTACCATATGAATTACTCTATACCTAGTACACAATGAATAAGCATTATAAGGTCCAACTCAGTTGTTCGCTCTGGATCCCTTGGGTTCTTGGAAAACCTACAAACCCTATAAATCTGCAACCAAAAGGGTATAGTGGATGTAGTGGTATACTGCTTTTGTAAATCTGCAATCATGACCGGAAGTGCAAATAAAAACCCTGTACAAATTTTCTTTTTGCCGAATCATTGTCTATCTTTTTATTTTTTTATTTAATTGGTTAGTTTATTTGGGAAAACATTGAGTTGGACAAAATTCTGACTGCAGCAAGGCCTTGTGTATAAGTTTCAATAGCTCTCTGGGATCACCCATAGATTTCACATCGGTTTCCACCAAAGTTGGAAATAAGTTGAAAGCACAAATAAGGAAAAATTGACTACCTCTTTGAAAAATGCAGATCGCACCGCGCACATCTAGTAGGCCCGGAGTTCAGGAGCTAGAAAATTAAATGTCTTGCCTTCATGTCCCACATTCTAATTTTGTTATAGCAAGGTTTTTTTGTGTAACCGCATTGTAGCTTTCAGATGAGCTAGACCTAGTTCATTAGGGAAATTACCTAGTTAAATCTGAAAATACATGGCGCAAACTTTTTCGGAAGCGAATCGGTCTCTTCCTTGACATGGCCATGTTATAAATTCTATTTCTGTTTTGTGATTGCACTTTATTTGATTGGATTGCTGTCCAGATAATGAAAGTCTTTATAGTTTGAGCTTTCAAAAGGAGCTGCATTTAACTTCAGAAGCTATTTCCCTGACTATTGTATCTGTGACCTTATTTGTAATGGAAGTCGGAAGCATGCCTTGAATGTAATTGCTGTATTGTCCACAACTTTCTGTATGTACCTTTTTATAAAGTGATGCTTTTCTTTCGGCAGGCCTGTACAAGTTGACAAACGAGCTTCTCGGTGAAGGCGCATATGCAAAAGTACAAGGTTGTGTCAGTTTGAAGACTGGCCAAGATTATGCAGTCAAGGTAATGTAGATCATATTCATATCTCCTTCTTGAGAAGGAGCGGCGCCTACCATTCAGTCTTGACCCAAAAAATGTCTGACCTTTTCCTATATATAATTTCATACTTCTGACTGCAGCACATCGTTGATTTATTTTCTTCGAATACACAATATGTGAAGAACTTCATGGAGGTTTTGGAAGCAGTATTTTATTTCCTTGGCGAGATGTGCAGATTGAAGTCTAGTTTACATGAGCGATACTAACTTTAGTCTCCATGGCATTAGGATATAAATGCTATAACTTAATTTTTCTAGTGGAGTATTCTAGGGACTTAAGTCCCTCGCATGGTGCCAGACTTGCCTAACTTACCCCTTACCTGAGAGTGCCCCAGCCGCAACGATGTCTTGATCCCTGGTGCTTTTTTTTTTTTTTTCGTCATGGGTGAAAACTGGTGTAGTCCTGTGCACCCAGAAACCCCCTGGGTTTCTAAGACCGCAAAGAGGGCAGATATTTTTTGGTAACATTCATTGTTTGCTATTTGACCATGGATCAATTGTGTCTGTTCAGGAAGAGTTTCAGCTACTATTGTAGCGGTAAAAATGTACTGTTTGTGTTGGGAAGTTAAATTGCAAGTGTGCTGGTAGCAGCATACAGTGTAGTAATCGGTAGGAGTGAGCAGGCCTTTTTACCTGGACCATTGAACTGAGGCCTGCCGGCTCACTCATGTTAAGTTCTGCTTTGTTTAACTCTCACTTGGCTTGCATCAAGTTGTTATGTAGTGCTGTACAGTGTTGTATGCACGTGCTGGTTATATATGGGCCTGTGAATGGTCCCTACATTGTTGGTATTCTGGTGGCTCCCCTGAGTGATTGGCACAGCAGCAGGTTCCAATTAACGGCAGCCCCTCAGGCATAAGGGGGGGGGGCGCACCTGCGTACACACTGCACACAGGCAACAAGGGTTTGTTGGCAAACCGGTGTAGATGACTGCTGCTAACATCACACCATCCCCTACTGCCATATGGAGATCTCAGACTTGTACTGGCCATGACCCGATCTGTGTAGCAGCACTCTCCACACACCTCACTACAGTGAACCACTCGCCAGGATCCTCAAACTACCATGATCTTCTCTACGCAGTGGCAGCTATGCAGTGGTTCTGAGGCCGTGGTTCCGGGGGAATGCAGTGCTTCAGAGTACGATGCTCCGGTCTGGTTCCCGCAACAGCAGTGATTATTGATCCTGCTCTCGTAGCGGAGAAAGGCACAAAGAACAATTGATGGACAGAGTGTAGAACAATGTCATACATTCACCCCAGTACAGAGATCTGGGCCTAAATCCATTGTTTTTTTTACTCACCATGCCATTCCAGTTTGAACCCAGCCATATGCAAACCAGTCTTGACCCTGCGCCCAATGAGAACAGTCCAGCCGGAACGGCCTGGCCAGGTCCCTGTAGAACCCGGTCCTAGGATGCTTGTTTCCGGTCCACTGAAGACCTGGCTTGGCAGTTCAGGTTGGACTGTTCCCATGAGACACAGGGTCAAGATTGATTTGCATATGGCCAGGTCTAAACTGGGGTGGCATGGTGAGCAAAAGAATGATGGATTTAGCCCAGATCTCTTGACTGGGGTGAATGTTTTGATTTGTTCTGCATTCTGTCCATCAATTGTGTGTTTTGCTTTCTTGTAGCGGAGCATTTAGCTGTTCCACTGGAGCAAACTCCTAGGTCCACTTCCAAGGGTCCAGAACTGGGATGGCACCACTTGGAAGGACAGACTCCCTCCTTGTTGGTACCACTCAGGTCAGTAGTGATGGTGAACTGGTAGGCTGACTTCAACTACACGAGGGGTTGCTCCGATTGGGACACTGCACTTAAGATGGCAAAACTGGCTTTGTTAGTGAGGTTACATTGAATGTGACCCTCGTGATTACAATAATTTGGCTATGCACACTGCACTTTATAATGTGCTCTAGTTGGCAAATTAGCTGCATGCTGCTGGTTAATTAGTTACTCCTTCAAATCTTTAATAGTTGAGGGATAATGCACTGCAGACCATTTAATGAGTTTTTTAGTTAAAATAAACCTGAGTCTTTAACCTGTTTTATCAACTTTAGAGCTCGATGTGTTTGAATTAAGTTATGTAGCTGATTTTATGACATTTGTGACTATGTTAATAAATTGGGAATGTGTAATATTTCTAAAAGAATGTATTTCTTGGAAATAAAGAAAGGAATTTAATTGACAAGACTCACTCTGAGCCCAAGGGTTTGAACAGGAGGGTCTTAGTATTTTGTGTCCCTGAGACCTTGGCTACAGGAGGTAAGAACTTGAGTTGTAGTGTAGTTCCTATTTCACTAATAGGCTCTGCGCATTGGAATAATATACACTATAGGTTTGGCATAGGACTGAGGTCCGTATGCCCCTATCGAGTATATTAAACTGAATTACTTTGTGTGCCAGCTAAATCGGAGGCCACTACAAACTCCTTGTAAACGAGAAGGGAGTAGTTTCTGGTAACCGCATAAACATGACCACTTTTGTTTCACTTTAGAATCAATAAGTAACAGTTTACTCAGCTAATCGTGCATGCTTGGTTTCTTCAGAGTTACACAAAGAAGACTTGGGTTCAATTAAAAGATTTTTTTGAACAGTCTTACATCTCGTGTAAGATGTACTGTTACAATCCCGACAGCATGCGAGATATTATGTACAGCGTAAGCAGTAGAAAGAAATAATACTGCGCTAGCATTCTTTTAGCTATGACGCATATTCATAAATAACATATGCTAAAAATAGGAGTTCTCATAAGATGCTTCTCGAACTAGTTCTACCCCAGTGTACCTAACCTAAGTGTAGTAAGAGGTAAGAAGTAGGTGCTGTATTCTATAGTTTGTAATACCAAGAGTCCCTCTAAGTTCTAGTCCGCTCCATACCTTAGAATGAGAGCAGTGGGAATCTCTTTCCAGGTCTTGAATTCTAACACCCCGCGAAGGGAGTCAGAACACTGGAAGCTGGATTCTCTGCTAGCAGGGATGACCGCGTCTTGTCAGGCCGGGACACGGGCTCCTCTAAGTCTAGGTCTCCTCCTTACTTGCCGTGCAGCCGAGCCGTGGTTTGCCATGGTAAGGGAAAGTGTATTTGTACCTGGAAGATGCTCATGAATGTTAGCATTGACGTAAAGTCAGGCAGAGGAAGACTTCATGAATGAACCCTTGGGGGTATAGCGGTTCATGCATCATAAATAAGTTCTTGGAGAAATCAATAATCCTAGGCTAGGGAAACTTTCAATGGCGTAAGTGTCTGGTTTCTAAGAACTCGTTATGAAGTTGAGGTGGACGGATGTAGGTGGTAGGTATTTGGATAGCATGGCTAATGCTTAAATAAGGACTGGGATCTTATGCCTAAATAAGGGCTATGCGAATTGTGACTATATAAGGACATGTATCAGGAAAACCTCTATGCGGACACCTAAAGCGGAATACAAGAGTCACTCTGGGTTCAAATGATGTAGGCCCAGTCTTTCTCACCCAGGCAAGGTGGCACAGCAAGGAAGAGTCCAGCAGAGTGACAGCCCTTTCAGCACCAAAGTATTTTTTCTTTGTGGCAGAGTAGCCAGAGGTCCAGAAGTGTACTGATCTAATACTTGTAGCCAGTGGTGTATTTTTGAAGTGGGGAAGACTTCAAAGAAAGCTTTGTACTGCACATATTCTCCACCTTCCTACCCATTATTGGGGGTAAATCCATTCTTTGTGTAGGGACAAACTCAGCCCTTTCAGGTGTCCGCTCCCCCCTCCCTGCTCTGGATAGCCCGTCTGCATGCAGATGACCACTCGGGCACACCTATCCTTTGTTTGTGTGTGGCTGTGTATGTGAATGCAGGAAGTCTCGGTCACCCACCCCAGACGCGTATTCAAGAGACTACTAAAGGCCCCGTATGGCTAAAGTAAGGAAATGCCAACTTTATAAAAGTGGCATTTGTTAAACTGGAATTTAAAATCCAACTTCACCAGAAGTTGTGATTTTAAATTGTGAGTTCAATTAAACTAAACTTAGTCAGAATTGGAAGTTCACTTTCCAAAGATGTAATATGGTAATCCCAATGGTAGAGACCTTGCAGTAGTGAAAAATGAAATTGGAGTTTAAAAACAAAAAAAAGCAGGACGCGCACTTTTAAATGTCTTGGTAGTGATAATGAACTGTCCCCTGCCCTGTGAGTTATACAAGGCCTACCTTATGGGATGACCTGTATATGTATAAAGGGATGGTTTAGGCCTGAGACATCGCAAAAGGGCTACTTAAGTGGGTGGCCCAATAGTATTTGGTTTACAGAAAGGGCACAAGCTCTTGAGCACTGGTTAGCAGTGGTAAGGTGTGCAGAGTCTTAAGTCATCAAACTCCTCCGGCCCCACCACAGGTTTATATGTTTCCCCTTGCTCCTCCCCCTCTTCAATCTGCCACCTCAGTTGCACTTGCCGGCTTGTGCCGTCCTTGATCTAGTGCAGACACACTGGGATCACCCAAGGCCAGGGAGCGCTCTGCAAGTAGCAGCGTCTGCTGCAGCTTCCAGGACACATGCTCCTCCTGTACCACTGGCAGCACCAAAGAGGGGGTGCTTCTCTGCTCACATACCCCTGGTTTCCTGCTGCCGGGTCCAACAGTCACTTCGGTGGGGACATAGCACAGTGGCGTGTGTTTCTCAGCCTTCACTCCTGGCTGCACATACACCTTAGCAGCAGCCTCTCAGCACCAGTAGGATGAAGACCGAACAGTCACGTCTGACCGTCTACTAGCGCCTTTTGGCTGCATCCTGGGCTCCACCGACTGGTTGGACTGCTCAATTCCTGTAATCACAGCAAGGGGATGCAGAACTGTTGAGGATTAAGCAGGGTGCCCTGCGGAGCACCTGCTTAGGAAAACTATTTGGCTATCTTGATTGGCCATGCCACCCCATTCGCCCTCTCCTCCTACAACCACCACCCAGCGGACAAATGTTGGTGGCAATTGGCAAGGTGTTAGCCTTGTTAATAGTGAAGTGCATGTATGGGCTCACATACCAGATTACCGGTTCTAAAAGTGCTTTACGCCAACATCTTGGTTGTTCCCCATTCATTTGCCTCGCACACAATTACTCAGATTCTTTTAGCATCTTTAACTGCAGCCTAGTCTAAAGATCCTCCCGGTTTGCTTTTTGCTTTTTTTTTTTTTCTTTTTTTTTTTTTTTACAATTGGGGCTTTATATTGTCTTTAGTGTTTAAAACCTTCAAGTGTAGCCGTGTAGTGACTGATTTGAGCATCATAACTTTTTTTTATATATGGATAATTTCCCTCATTTCATTGTATCCATCTAAAATGACACTAGACTCTTCATGTTCAGCAATGAAAATAGTTATAAATTGCTCTAATTCATTAATAGCAATTCCTCATTTAGGAGGGCCTCTCACTAAAATGTGCCCTTACCTCTGCTATATTGGGTGGAAATTTATATTTTAGTCTCCAGTTGACCCTTTGGCCTCCTGTCTTCTACTTTGATCTTCTCCACCTACTCACTAAGACTTCATGTGGTGGCAGTAGGCCTCGGTTCCACCTTTTTATGCAGCTCCCGAGGAATGTCAACTTTCCTACCTTGCAAGTGTACCCCACCCTTCTACACTTGGATTGGAGGCCCAGACTCCATTCCTTGCATCAGTCAGTTCGTCCCCTGCAATCTGGATATTCAGTCAACCTCTTCATCGTTCACTCATCTCAAACTGTGCCTCAAGCCCAAAGAGCGCTGCAGCGACCTTCAGCACCGCACCCAGGTGGCCATTACATCATTACATCATGGCATATGCTATAAATTACATGCCTAATACGCATAGTCGATGATTAAATTAAAAGCCATGCTGCCACCTCCTGCCAACATTGGTGTGATAAAGTGGCCTGGGACGATTAACCTTTCTGCTGCATCCGAGCAGGTGCTTGCTTCAAGGTCGGTCTCAGAACACCTGGCCAGCATGTAAGAGCTCCTCTTAATTGTTGGTTTACGTTTTTTTTTGGTTGTTGTATTTAAACTTTTTCAGCCGTGCTTAATAGTAGGGCCATGTTTCTGTTGCCTCAAACTTGTAGGCAACAAACCTACCCTGGCTGGTTTCTATGCAGCTAAATCCCCCGTGTCCTTTGCTTTCACGGAGTACCAAGTATAATCTAAATCTGCAAGGTTCACATCTACTGATGCAGCCTCGTTCTGGTAATGCCTTTTGAATCCCGTGGTTCTTTGAGCAATTGATTAGTTGCAGCAGTTGCTATATGCCCCAACTCCACTTTCCCCATCCAGTGTTGGGAATACATTTAAGTATTTTATTTCTTTTCTATACAGATTATTGAAAAGAATACTGGGCATAGCCGGGGCAGAGTATTTCGTGAAGTAGAAACCCTGTACCAGTGCCAAGGCAACAAGTAAGTATTGTTTAGTTTTTTGTTTCATGGACCATTTATCCCTGATCTAACAGTGGCTTTGGTAGGCATAACCTCCTTCACCCACCCCACCATCCCTCATCTCTCTAGCTCTAGGTGAGCAGAACAGCATTCACTTACCACCATTTCACGGTTATAGCAATACAATTCATGAAATGTGGTTCTTATTTAAAATGGGCATGTGAGACTTAACCACATTAACCCCCCCCCCCACCCCGCACCCAATCCACTATCCTCAAACTACTGTTGGCCCCGGATTCCTGACTTGAGGATACCTTGTCCCAGTATAACAATCGGCTTACCACATCAGGGCATTCTGATTCTTGTTTTTCGTCGCGATTTAAACTGGGTTTGGTAAGTTATCCTAAATGACTTTTTGGTTACAGGCTGAAATCTTGACGGGGAAAACCTCTCTACCTTTCCCGTTCCTCCTGTAGTACTGTTAAATTGGTTAATAGAATTTGTTCCCACTTCCCTGTTAAGTACTAGATAATAGAAATAAAAATGTTTTTATCACCTGTTCATACTGCTACTTAATGTTTTCTTGTTTTGGTGTTTGTCTTTTTGTTCTTTATATTCTGGTATTCTTTGTTTATACTTAAATATTTTAATTTATTTTTTATTAATCCAAGTCTTGAAATTATGTAACCATGTGGAGATAGAGATCAAATGTTTATGTAGGCTAACATCTATTAGAAATATGAAACTCACCCCACCCCCGATAGTGCATAAGAGATGCGAGGCTGCTACTTTCTTTGTGCCTTTGTCTCCTTTTTTGGTGTACTCCTAAGTTACTGCATAACAATTGCACTGTCGTGGTTCAGGAAGTTCTGGTAAGAATTGTGCTTACCCAATACTGGCGACCACAATGATTACTCCCTGACCGGAAGTGGAAGTACCCCTGAAGCTAAAAGACAATTCGATGGCATTCGTGAAGGGTGGTGCCTCTCCTGTTAGAAACTACATATGGGTTTTCATTCCCTTGAATACTGGTCTGAATCTTACCCCCTATTGTAAGTTATTGCCTTTATGTATAATTGTCAGTGCTGTCATCCACATCTTTCTAATCCTATTTTTATATTTTCTAGGAATATTTTGGAGTTGATAGAGTTTTTTGAAGACGAAAACCGGTTTTATCTAGTGTTTGAGAAGTTACGTGGAGGTACAGTACCCTTTTAAAGCATTTTAATCCATCCACACCAGTGATGAGGGCTCCTACATACAATCTTCAAGTTCTGAAGGCACCTGTTGAGACCCGTGTGGCAGGAAGAGTAGAATAACTTGGTGAAAGTCATTCTTATTTTAAAAGTAATCATTTTTACACTAAGTTCTTAAACCTCCTTTCCAGTTTCGACTGTTATCCCTCCTCGCAAGAATAGATTACATTTAAACAGACCCTCTCATACTACGATATTGAAAAGCCTTATTTGTAGGATTTGGTATAAATTGCTTCCATTGCAGTTTGTTGTGGTTTTTTTTTCCTCTTTCTTTTATGTTCCTGAAGAGGTTTTCGTTTTTTTGATTGGGTTTGGAGTTGCGCTCCCATATCTCCTTGAACCTTTCAACGCAAAGTGTGGGGGTGGGGGGGCGTGAGTTGAAGGTAATTTGGAATAAAATGTGAGGACCTTGACTTAGAAAACTTACACTAATTTGCTTCAAATGGGTGTACACTTGTCAGCAGTATCGCTTCAGGAAAGACCAAGTGAATAGCACCATGAGAGGCCTTTTTCAAACCCTCCACTCCCCAGTATGAAAATGGACTCTCTTCACGGACTAGCCCACATGTAATGTGCTAGAAAGAATGTTCTGAAGCATTGTAAGCGTCGCTCACTCTGCATTGTAAGCGTCGCTCACTCTTCAGGCACTCGTGAGACTCACTGTGCCTTCTATTACAAGCAAAGTGATGTATCCTTATTAACCCTGGTATTTGAAGAGCATCTAATGCTGATATTGTGAAATCTTTGCATAGGCAGACAGTTGAGACAGGAGTGTAACTGACATCTTGCCAGATGTCAGACCGAAATCTTGACTTCTTCGAGAGCACTCCTCAATCAAGGTGCATAAGAAGAACTTTAAAGAGTAGTCTACTGAAGCGCTAGTTACAAGCTACAACTCTGGAGAGATAGTGACCATCTGTATTTGAGGTTGGAAACATTTCAAAGATGGTGAAGGGGATGGTCGCTCCTACTCTGTGCTCACCCTTGAGTTGCATGCCTTAATCCACCACTGTCTGACTGATGCATGCTTTGGTTCTGCTTCCCTTGAATATATGGGGCCCCTCACAGGCTTGGTTACAAGTTGGAACTGCTTGAACCTGCCACTTAGCTGATGTACCATGCCTAGTCCCTGGGGACCGAATCCTTTGTTACTGCTGGATTGTCTTAGTGTGAATTGCTTACATGCAGGAGTAATTGTTCTTGCATAAAGTGCTTTGAGACCCTAGGGTTTTGTTTGAATTATATACAGCTACAAATAAAATAAAGAGACGGATTTGGCACTGCAAACCGTTAAGTAGGTTTTAAACCACTTTTCTTCCGTCTGTCAAGGTGCAGTTCAGCTGCAGGAACACCTTTTTACACAGGGCTACACGTTGCAGGCTGTGGCTGCAGTTTCCCATATCTGCTTTGCCAGACCCCTTCCACTATCCCGTTCTACCTCATTACTCTAGGTTCCTTAAATAGGTGTTAATCTGGTATGATGTGCAGAGAAGATAGGATTTGGATACCAAACAGTGGGTGCACTTATGGTAGGTACTTGGATGTGCTGGCAATCAACTGGATTAGTTTTGCTATAAACTTGATTAACACAAAAAAAGTAAATCTACAGCGGTTCCTGAACGATGGACAGCTATCTTAAAAATATGACTGATATCCAAACTGCGTAGAATACTGCTCCAAAAATGTACCATGTTCTGTTTGGGAGGATGCAACCTTCCAAGCTACATCAAGTTCGTTTGAGAACGACGGACATCATACTCTGCTATAAAATGTGGAAAATACCATGGTTTGCGCTCGTTGGCTCAAATGTTGACTCTTTTCTCCGTTTTACTCCTATTTTCTCGAGGGATTTTTGGAAGCATGTACAGTTGCAGTACAAATGAATCCTGCGCAATAGCACATGAAAGCTACATAGTCTGATGTAAATTAGTTGTTGGGCATATGTAATTGGGTGCATTATCAACAAAAGATTACTGTGTTTGGCATACCTACTTTCTGGTGGTTTAACATATTTCAGAGATGCAGGTCCTCATATGCCATTAACCTGCGTACGCAGACATTTATAAATTGTAGGTATAGCATATTACCTATTCAGAACTGTGGATTACCAATTATGTACAGTAGCACCTTGCACTAAAGCTCACTTATCTGGAAAAGGAGTTCTCACAAAGATGAAGGCAAGAATGATTGTCTAGGAGCAATGAATCCTGCCCTAAACTTTATGGTGGTAAAAGCAGGAAGAGGCAGCAGCATTATGCGATGTACACAAACATGATCCGCTTGATTAAGATTCTTGGCTCCTGTTCATCAGTGTTGGAAATTCTGACCTGATGTACTTGGAATTCCTTTCTTTTTGATGTATTGTAAAGTCCGTATAAAGTGGAATCTGAGATTAGATGTGGTGATTTGCATGAAGACTGCTGTGTAATTGATGCTCTCCGCAAGGATATTGCCTACAGCACGAGATGGCAATTCCCTGCAGAATTGGCATCACCTTCCCTTGGGGAAGACCAGACTGTGTCCTTGACTTTGACCTGGAAACTATTGCGGAGTCTAGCGAACCGTTTTCGCTGACAAATGCAAGTGAATACTATGTTTACTGGATGAATGTGATTAATGTTAACTGTAGGACAAGAAGGCTTCTGGGGCCCAGATAAGGCTGGAACGTGTCAACCCAATAGATGCATGGGTGTTTAACACCCTAGGCATCACCAAGATTCATTTATCCATTTTGGACCCTTCCAATAATAAATGGGATTAACCGAGAAGGTGCAGCGTTTCTGTATGCCCGCATAGTGGATCCTAGGTTCCACTAATCAAGGAAAGGGCTCCCTGTTGAGCCCACTCGCCACTAGTACTTTTGGCCAGGCTCAATGGCCTTTGATATAACAACACCCAGAGTGGTGAGTCCATGTCGTTTTATTTTCTTTCTTAAGAATCCCTGATCCATACATATAGTGTCGTTTTATTTTCTTTCTTAAGAATCCCTGATCCATACATATAGTGAAACACTCAGAACAGTACATTTCTCAATAAGTAGGACAGACGTTCCAGGGGGTCACCCACTGATCTTTTGGACTCATCTGCTCTTGTGCTAATGTAGATTGTGGTTAGCAAGGATGCATACGAGGCCAGTCCTTGTCTCATTTCCTGACCCTCCCTGACTCCGCAGAGGGGTCTTCGTGCATATGTTGCTACATTTATCCTTGGCACAAGCTTGTTGATGGGAATTTTTGTGTTTTTCTTTTCATTATACATTCCCTGGTTGTCGGCCTTCTCCTAGCAACCAGTTCTGATGTTGGAATCCTGTGGTGGAAGCCAACATAGGAGCTTGGCTTGGGGAGCTGAGAGGCTGACTGCTGGGGGTCACCACGACTTCACAATAAATGTTGTTCCATTGGAAACTGTCCTGTCATCTCAAAAGGAATGACTCCAGGTGGTACTCTAACCAATGGGGTAAAAGTTCCTGGGGCTTACTCTACCTGCTTTGGTTGCGTTTTTTTTTTTTAAACTATCCCAAGTTCTCCGCCTCACTAATCTTGGGCTCAGGTGTGTGGTTGGTGTGCAGTGGTATTCCTGGTGTCCTCCCACATCTAACACAATCCAACTTGAAGCAGGTCCTGTACCCACAAGCACCTAAGGTAGAACAAAAATGAAGTTTTCAGCAACCGGAGAGCTAATACACTAATTGTTTTGACATCCGGTTTACTACTTTTGTAGTGTGCCACAAGTGCTCTATGTAAACCCAGTTTAGAAAAGGAAGGATCCAGACTAAGTAAGTTGAAATACTTTTTAATCTTCCAGGATAATGGTACAGCGACACCGGACAGAGCAAATCTAACAAACAGGCTGTGACGCTAATGACAAACCGACCCACTGATCCGGCCTGGCTGGGGAAGGGACACAAAATAAGGCCATGGCATAGTGTTGGCTAACATTTGCCTATCACATGGGTAGCATCTTTAAAGTGCCTCCACTCACCCATCATCGTATGAAAAACACCAGCAGACCTTTTTTAAGGAGGATGTGACATTCAGATTAGGTTCAGAGGGGTCACCTGTGCCCATTCAGGTCACCTATTTTCTTCTCTAAGGTGCCAGTTCACACCTATTCAACTGTTAATTACTAGCTGGTGGCAGTAGTACTCGTAGTGCAATTGGGCCTTCAGAGGCTTTAGACGGTCAAGAGGCAACTTTCTAAAGTATCTGTTCAATCGCTATACAGAATTTTGTTTCACATTTTAAATTGCATTTTGAATAACTATTAAAAGAGTCTTTGAGATGTTTCTAGCTGCTTCCACACCGAAAGTAGCATTATCAAATGTAATGTTTTCTATTTAAAACAAGCATTTGCAGACAAATGCTCCACCACTGTAAAACAAGCATTTGCAATGCAATAGGTCTCGCATTTGCGAAAGTTTAAGCTATTAGCATTGTTCATGACTGCCTTTTTTATCTGTTTTGAAAACCAACACATAAATAATTAACATTTTCGTTTACAATGCCAATAGCTCATACTCTCGCAAATGCAAGACCGATTGCATTGCAAATGCTTAAGTATTTTTGTTTCCTGAAGGTTTGTGCCTTTTGCTGCCTTACTCCAAGCACACTGTCAGGGTGATGGGAGACCTTGATTTCCAAAGGGCTGGGACTAAAGGTACCAGTGGGTGAAAGGCAAGCACTGATCTGAGACTCGCAGCATTTGTAACCCACTGCTACAAGCCTGATATTGGAACTGGATACAAAGACAGAGTTAAAAAATACAATTTAAATAAAATGTATATACAATTTATGGCTGCTTCCCACTGTTTGTGATATGTCCATGGTGGTTGGAAGAATGATAAAAACATATAAAAGAAAATAAAAAAATATATAAAAAAAATTACAGCTCTGTAGCTGTTGGACACCTTATACCTTCCCTAGTTTCTTTGTAACATGCAGACTAATAACAGAAAACAGTTCAAAACAAAACGCATCCAAGATTGTCTAGATTCCGGTGTCACCTTTTACTGCTGAAAGTTTAAAAGTTTTTTTTTTTCTTCCGTTTTTCAGATTACCTCACTGACATTACAGCTCAGTTATAATTTATTTGGAAGGCACGCAGATTATATTTAAACTACTTTCTTCATGTCACACTCCAAAGTTTTTCCTGCAGTTAGTTCAGTGCATTTCACAGGTACGGTTTGCGGACCAGCATTCAGTGTGAGGTGATCATCATTGCTAACTGACTGGTATGTTGGCCACATGATACATGCACGGTATTGGGCGCCGACCTGCTGCATGCAAACGGAGCTGCCATTTGCGGAAAAACCCTGGTTTTAATGTTTACTTACACCTCTCGTTTTCTTAGTGACGACATTGGATACTTGGGGATTTCATACCACTCTATCTTCTCCCTAGCTGGAAAACAGCAAAAACACATGCACGCTCCAGACACAGAAAACAAAAGTAGCGCTTCACTGCAAATTCTGTAAAGTGAGGCTAATGCGTTTGGATGTGAATAAAACCAATCTGGCCACTTTGCAACCACTCTTGTCTTTCTTTAGTTATGTAATTATTTTTCATATTTAAAACCTTTTATTTCTCTCCATCCCGAGGCTGCACTTTGGAATAGAAAAAGGTCATTTCCGGCAAGAGTGTTTTTTTCTTTTTTGGATCAATTTTACAGGGAAGCAACTAAATGAAAGAAGAAAAGAGGTTATGAACCGTTTCTTCAAGTCATGGTTTTCCTACAAGCGAGATAACTATGACGAGACGCCAGGCCTCCCATTACATGTGTGCGCTGGCATCACAGCAGGGGCTTGTATCAGTGTCTTGGCACAGTGCTGGGCACTGTGGAAGCCTCCACGTCAACAAGCGGGGCACCCGTGAGTGGTGCACGCGCTTGACCAAGCTGTCTGCTCTTTTTCCAAGCACATACCCGTGCTTGAGGTGCCCTGCTGCACACTCCCGCTAGGCGTATGCCGCTGCAAGCACGAGTATGTGATTGGAAAAAGAGCTGCACAATGGCTAAAGGTCTCCTCTGCAGTGCATGCGCACTGCGTAGGCGAGACCTAAAAAGTGTATTTTCACTGTAGCAAGGCTGGCTTTTTTTTTTTTTTTGTGGGGGGTGGGGGGGGGGCTTTTCACAGTAAGGACCAGTTTAACCAAATCCTTACAGATCCTACTTTTAAATAGGGAGGTTTTGATATGTCAAAATGGGTTGTATTGACAGGGTGAATTTGCAGTCTTAAAACTGCAAACAGTAGACCACCACACATGGTAGGCCTGAAATCCTGTTTGCATTGAAACTGGAGTGGATGGCACGATGGGTGCTGCATTACGTGTCATTTAACTTACAGGCCTTTGATACTCTTTGGCATTGCTGAATTGGTTAAAAGTCCCTAGCATATGGTACAATTGGGGCTATACCAATTTCATCACATTGAAAGAGGGAGAACAGGTACTTTATTACTCTGGGCGCTTTAGCCTTGCTAATCAGTGGTAAACAGCAAAAATCCATGGTGACCCTGCATAAAGGGCAACTTTTCAACACGAAGTTGACTGCCCCAAAAGGAGGGCAGTGGCACATTTGCTTTTAATGTGGTCTGTTGTCTTTGCCTCCACCTGCTTAGGAAAATCCCCTCATCTCTATGCACCAACATTGCATCGCCCTTAAATTGTGCACCACACCATTAAAATGCAAATCCACCATTGCAGTGCCATAGCACCACCCTTGTGCTTTCTACCTCCTAATAAGCGGTCTTGCATGAAAACCCAGAGCAACTATCTTCAAGCCTTCAGTCCTAGATTGATGTGTACAGGTTGTGATGGTGTATAGCTATCTGTATAGTCCTCTTAAGCTTCAGGCACCCCTTCTGTTGGAATCCTGTGTCCAGTATGTGGTGAGCACACATTTCACTTTCCATGGAGTTCGTCTTTGAATGTCCACCAACTACTTAAAAGAAATCTCAAATGGGCGTGCCTCAAGCAAAGCCTATATGAGCACGTGCAGCCTGAGTACCTAACTTAAAATGGCTGAACCAGTGGTGTGTAGAGATGCTTTTGCTGCTCGGATTGATGTATCAGTAGCTATTAAAGTGCCAAAGCAGATTTTCACTTGTGATTTGTTTTTTTTGTGCACCCCCATCCCCCAAAACCCACTTCTGCAGGTTCCATCCTTAGTCACATCCAAAGACGAAGGCACTTTAATGAGAGAGAGGCCAGCAAGGTGGTTAAAGACATCGCCACTGCCTTGAATTTCCTCCATACTAAAGGTAAGAAACTCCAACAAATGGCTGTGTGCAGCAGGTGTAAATAGGAAATATGAAGAGACAAATATGCAACTACGGTTATATTTTCATTAAGCCTGATTGTAAGCAGAACAAATAAATCTATACTGTCCCAATCTGGTTTTCCAGGTGCTTAGTTATGATTGAATGTTTGACTTTATTCGCAATCCAAATGAAATCTACATCTGAAATGGCTTTTGTTAAATTTCTAGCCCGTCCAAGACTTTTTAGCTTGTTCTATGTGTAAAACCATATGCATCTACTCTGCATAACTTGGTGTCAGTTAAACGAAGCTCTCATCTACTTCAAAAGCCTAGGTTGCTTATAATCTACATTGTTGATGCGCCCAGTTAAGCCTGTGTGCAAGAAACTCCTAAATTTCCATTTGATTATGAATTTGCTCTGCAGCTGAACCTGTTGGGAGTTCAGCAAACCCTCTGTGGGAAGCTGGACTCTTGAAGGCAGTGAAAGCCATTTAGATGTTAAATTTCCAAGCAGGGTATGTCTGTAGTGTGGAGTTTCCCCTTCTCCCGTAAAGGTATAACAGAATATAATAACTGTATCAAAAGTTCCACATGAAGCATAAACTTTGAAGCAGAAGTCCCAAGGCAAATTATCTCTGGCCTCTGAAGCTCAAGCACAATTACCCCCTTTTTACGTATAGCACTCCTTCCACAGACCTATTGCATAATGGAAGTGTCATGAGGCAGCTTCTACTTTCAAAGACCCAGTAGACAGACAATTGTGCACATAACACAAGTTGCCATGTGCATAGTAGTCTGTTGGGGGGGGGGGGGTAATTGTGCTGTGCAGGGGTATACCCTTGCCAATATCTGCATTAAAGAAATCTAAATGCAAGTGCTTCACTATAGGTACCTGTTCTTTGCCAGTCTTATACCAAATTCAAAATTTGAAGTGGCTCCTAAGTCCCACAACAAGATACTGGTGCACATCGTGGCATGTAAATATTGAGGCTTACTGTGATTTGTCTGCGAAAGTCAAACAATAGTGATTTGCTCTTCAAGTAAGAACAGCAGTACAGACATTTTAGGCACAGGTCGATTTTTAAATTATTCAGCATAGATTCCCACTGCATTTTATGCCTCTTGTGTGCTTACCAAGACCTAAGCATTGATTCACTTAACGTCACATAGGTGAGTACATTTTTGGTGTTTAATTTGTGAGCTGTCCTGTGTCTTTCGCGCACTTGTTCATCACTCAGAAGTGCAGTTTTAGAGTGGGTCTTTCATCCCTCAGCATTTCATTTGCCAATCCTTAGATCTTTCAGGCTGGCATCCGTGAAAGTGAATGTTTCAACATCAGTGGTTTATCTTAAGCTAGTTCTTGTTCTCCTGTGCTAGTTGGAGTCTGTTCCAAGGGTACTATCCGTCTTGGGTGCTACTTTTAGGAGCTCTGTTTTGTGCCAAATATATTGTAACCGGACACTTTCCATTTAGGCCAATAATGTGGGATTGCGATGGTGTCCTAAGAGGAATAGGTCTGGTCGGGCTGTCCCAGAACTTTTAAAGCTGTTTTTTGATTCACTTTCCACAAGAATGTTCCTTTGCATGCTGATCGCGTGCAGAAAATATATGCTCTTAAAATTAATCTGTGCCAAGACCTCCACTTTCCAATGTAGGACTTTTAAGCAAAGTCCATTCACAGGACTGCCAGGCCTTTTTAGCATTCCTCCTAAATTACCCCAAAGGTTGTTTACAGACTTGGCCTTCAAATTCACTGTACAACTGGTACCTCCCCTCTCTCCCCCCACCCCCGCCCCGCCCTCAAGCTCCTGTGGAACAGGGACTCTGAAATGTGAAGTCACTTATTGCCTGTGCAAATGTGCCACATAATGCCCTTTGTAGGACATTTGTATATAGTTAATATCACTCATCCGAAGAAAGCAATCGATACCTATTAGGCTAACAATTTATTTGCAAACTTTTGTGACAGCAGTCACTATCAGGCATGCTTCCAACAAACATTACAGAGTTATAAACATAACATGGTGGTTAGCTTATCTCCAAATATCTTGCACTTTACCATTTGTGCAAGCTGAAATGGTTTATGTAGGGTTCTTGATCTGCAAATTCCATTTGGTGGTTATTTCTTTTATTTGGAGGATTGAAAGTATCCTATCTTGGATCCCCAGACCTTTAGAGCTTCCAAATTTCCCCAGTCTACCAGAATAACTCATCCAATGTAGCGTGTCCTTTTTCATGTGGGACTTTAGACTTGATATTATAATAGGAAAAGCAAGACTGCAATGAAGTAGGAATCTTGAAATGGATATAAAGTCACGTGATTGCTGGAACATGGTGTATGTGTGTATGTATATATAAATGTGTGTATGTATGTATATATGTGTGTGTGTGTGTGTGTGTGTGTATATATATATATACACACACACACACTGTGAAGCTGTTGCTGTAATGGCATTGCAATAAACCTGCAAGATAATTATTTATGGTGGAGTGCGAGTAATGACTTCCTTGGTGAGAAATTAACGAGCAGGGAAAGCCCGTCCCTGGAACTCGCACCGGCTGTTAAACGGTGTGCCTTCAGTAACTGCGCATTTTGGTGAATAAAAAAATATATATATATTCATTCAAAACAGACTTCCCTCCAGGAAAGAAGGCCACACACGGCAGGTTAACTCCTTTAATCTGGGTCAGCATCCGCAAACAGCCTGGCGCTCCTGACACATATAAAAGCCAAACGCGTTTTGGGCGTGGTCCCGCCCTTGATCACTGGCTGAGAGGAAAACAGTAGCTCTGGTGAATTACTCGCATATTTAATGTCCCCGCCCCAGTGGGCGTATGCGCAAAGCATGCTGGTCTTTGTAGTTCACCATTTCAATTAAACCCCAGTGGGCGCCACAGTACCTCCAAATGTTTCAATATACCCCAGTGGGTGTGTTAGGTGCTCCCCAGGGCGAAGCATAGCCATGAAGCATCCACAGACCGGACCCGCTGTATCAGCTGCACCTTTGTCACCGGTGCAGTCATCCCGCTGGTTGAGCAGTGGGGCCTTCTAGCGGCTAGGGCGGCCGCACATATTCAAAACAGACTTCCCTCCAGGAAAGAAGGCCACACACGGCAGGTTAACTCCTTTAATCTGGGACAGCATCCGCAAACAGCCTGGCGCTCCTGACACATATAAAAGCCAAACGCTTATATATTTCTGCTCTAAAACCTCGTAGTTTGCACCACAAAAGAACAGCACTCACGGTGGCGAGCTTTCAGTTTTTATTATAAGCTCACGGTGTCCAGACGCGTTTCGGCATTCGCCTTTGTCGATGGTGACCTGGCTGCGCCGAAACGACCATTTTATGTTTGCATATCACTTCATCAGCCTGGATAGCTTGACTCCAGGGGTGTGGAGGCACTGGGTCAGAGCTGATTTGCATATAGCCAGTGTCTAACCCAGGGTGGTGTGGAGTGCAAAAAACGATGTATTTAGGCCCAGGTCCTTGTACTGGGGTGAATGTATGACATTGTTCTACATTCTGTCCATCTGTGTTTTTTCAATTTTCACCCCGAGGAGTATATTGGGGCACTTAATCAGAACGACTACAACTTGCAATTCACAGTAGAAATCAGTGACCGTTCTGTTAATTTTCTAGATCTCGGTTATTGTAATTGAAAACCAACTATGTACTAAACTTTACCGCAAGCCCACTGCTGGCAATTCTATCTTGCATGCCCGCAGTGGGCACCCGCCTAGACTAATAAATAGCATCCCGTATGGAGAACTTCTCCGCATTAAGAGAAATAACACCAGAAAAATAGACTTTGAGAAATATGCAGGCGAGAGCATGGGAAGATTTCGAAGGAGAGGTAACAGTGCACAGACCTTAGAGGGAGCAAAAACTAGAGTTGACTCCATAGCTAGAGACAGGCTCCTTGTGACAGAGACTAAGAAATGTAGAAGGGGACAAAACTTAGGGTTTCAGGTTGATTACCACCTTTTCAAAGGATGCCACGAAACTCAGATCCATATTTAGCAGGCACTGGAATATACTGCAAATGGATCCAGTTATCTGAATGGATATTCCGAAGAGACCCCTGATAAATTTCCGCAAAGCCAGGTCCCTCAGAGACAGCCTTACAAATAGTTATACTGTGAAGAAGACATCAAAGGGTTTTGAGAAAGATCTGAAGGGTTTTCGTCCCTGTAAAAAGTGCAAGGCATGTACTGGGAACAGTGAAGTCTCTACATTCCAAGAACCGGGAATGCGGCAGCCCAGAATAACAAATTTCTGACATGCACTACCCGTATGCAGTATACTGCTTACAGTGCCCATGTGGACTAAAATACGTGGGCAGTACTATCCATCCGGCCAAAATTAGGGTATTGGAACACGCTAGAGCCATTAATAATGGAGATATGACATACCCTGTAGCACTTCATTTTAAAGAACTACATGGAGGGAACAGAGATCTGCTGACTTACTTTTGCCTGGATCATGTGCCCCAGAATCCGAGGGGGGGGGAGACAGACTAATGACCCTTAGAAGGCTGGAGTCCAGGTATATTATCTATCTTAATACAAAGGCACCTGGGGGCTTGAATTCTCATGAGGAACTGGCTGTGCATTTAGGGGACAACTAATGAAGATAGATTAAGAAGGGAGGATTAGATTAATTAGACTCTTGGTTTTGTCTTATGATGTGACTCTTGATGCGTAATGTTTTGATGGTTGTTTATTATACATGGACATCTTTGACATCTAACGCACTATGGCTCATCTATGAGCACTATGTAATTCAAAATTTATGATCAAGCCCATCGGTGGGCTAAAGGTGTCATAACTGATATATTTAGGAGTATAGCGTAATGAGCTCATCCATGGGCATTATTCACATAAAATGATGTATAAAGTGTAACTTTGACGCTATGGCGCTTTGCGGCGATGTAAATGAATATGATGCACCATTCAAAGATGGTGGCCGCGGTGCCGGCGCAGTTGTCCTATGACTATGTCCTTGAAGTGATATGCAAACATAAAATGGCCGTTTCGGCGACGCCAGGTCACCATCGACAAAGGCGAATGCCGAAACTCGTCTGGACACCGTGAGCTTATAATAAAAACTGAAAGCTCGCCACTGAGTGCTGGTCTTTTGTGGTGCAAACTACGAGGTTTTGGAGCAGTCATGGATGCGGGGGCACCTCCCGCTTAATGGCACTTGCTCGAGAGTGCTAAGTTTGGTGCGAACACTGGAGCGAATATATCTCGCAGCTCCTCTCGCCAGTGATCAGTGGCACTGCTTACTAACTAGTCAATGACACTGGTGGAGGTGCAGGCTGCCACAAATGCAGTCTCTCCTTGTCTGATGTCCGGTCAGGCTCCCTGTAGCTACTGCCCTGCACCTACCTGCTAAGCAAATGAGTACGCACAGCCGCATGCAGTACATAGTTCCGACTCAGTTTGTACTGCTGTTGCATTAGTCACTTGCCAGATAATGACACATTAAGGCAGGGCGCAAGCTGCGCCTGGCGCACATTTCAGGGTTGCAATTTAGGGCTGTCTTGTTGGGAGTGATGGAAAGGGAGCTACTTCGGTGCAGCAGTGCCCAGTGAGTCAGCCTCTGTTGGATGTGACCCAAGGTCCTGTGATCCAATTTATCCCAGTTGTTTGGACTGTAAATACTGGGGAATTTAAATGCTGAATGGAGGGATTCTTATTTCCCTTTGCAATGCCATCTGAGTCATGCTTGTTACTCCTTGTGGCCACCCAGGGAATCAGAGTGCAAACCGTTAAATCGTGGTACTCTGTATGAACAAAAGTGTACCCATCCATCCATCCATCTATCCACTAACCAATCCAATGATTGCGTCCAAAAAGCTGGAGACACTGAGGCCTACCTCCTCGCTAGGCAGCCCTCAAGACTTGTAAATTTCATCCCATCAACCGTGGCCTAACGCTGAGCCTCCCCTAGAAGCATCCTTGTTGGGCAGTCCTTCCAGGGGAGAGGAGAACACCAGTGGTAGGCCAGGTTTAGCAAGCTTCAACAGCACTGTCACAGTACACCCATTAAGGGCCCAACCCAGAAATGCTGACCCATAGTTCCAGTGCACTTTTAGTACACTCCTCCTGAAGAACCAGCAGACTGCAATTCTTCATCCCAATCTTTGCTTAGTGAAATGTATCTCATTTATTTTCTTATGTTGCTTTTTGCTTTCAAACCACCCACAGATCTGCAAGATCACTACTCCCTTCCCTTTGTGGTGGTTGTGTATACTGACCGCTTGCTTTGGGCTGTTGCATCAGTGATTCTCTATAGTGGGAGGCGTGTAGTCACGGTCACCCTGGTACTGTATTCTACCTAGTTTCATGGGTAAGTTGCCATTGTACATGAGTAACAAGTGCTTACATTAGATTTAATGATCACAACTGTGGCATGATCATCTATCAGCAGGAGTTTGAAAGCATAATTATGTTGGGTGACAATCCAAGCTTTCCCCCCAGCTATTTAGGCATATGTGCACCCTTCGCAATCTTCACATTACCGAAAAGCCCATTGCTTTGGGAATCCCATTTAGCATTAGAGATGTGGGCTAAAGACTAAGTTGCTGACTGTGAACCAAGTGAAATCCTAGCTCTCCCACTTTACCAAATTGAGGTATCTTGGGTGTAGCACCATTTCAGTCCATCAGCTGGTATTTCTTTCCTCCAAAATATATGGCCACTGCTCCTATACAGAAGCACACATGCAGGATGACCAGCATCAGCAGAACATGAGCTATGTCATATTTAAGTCTATCAAATACTCTCAAAAGGTATGGGAGTGCCCGAAATGTGGATGAATAGATATTTATTGTAGATGGGACGTGGCTGGGAGGAAACTTCAGTTCTCATCTAAGATTTATTTTTAAGACTGCTACACTGGGCCACTTTAAGTAGAATGTGTCACCATTGGGTCCCTCCTCAGTATGACCATTGTTTACATATGACATTTGCTCCCTTGGGAGCTGTTAGTGGGCTTGAGCCTGTTTTTTTTTTCTTGTCAAAGAATGATTCACATCATTCAGTGTATTCATTTTTACTTATGCATTCTCTGTTCCTAGAGCAAAATAGTTATTCTAGTAGTTCTCTGTAAGGGACCGTGGATTTCAAAATGCATAGGAGGAGTTCACTAGATGAAGTGTTTTATTGTAAGGCTTTTCTTTGAATCACTAAAACAATCTGCCTGAAATGGCTGTTCTATGCAATGCCATTAGTAAGTGAACATGTTTCAGACCTCTGTCAAACCTTTCCTGGGTCCAAGCCATTCATCGGCTCTTGTCTGTCTTTCACCCTATTTCTATCCTAACAAGTGAGAGTAGGAAGCCAAATGAGGGACTACCTGCAATCTATAGCATACATGTAGTACTATTGAACCTTCAGCAGGTGAAACTTATCTACACTGCTCTTAGTTAAGGCTTGCGCTCAACCACACATGTACCGCTCCTATTGAACAGTCCAAAGATCATACTCTGATCTAAAGTGCTGCATATATAACCTTGATGTACCCCTTTCACTGTACACCACTGACTGTGCAGCAACAAACTTGTGTTAGGAAAGTTCCTACGATCTTACCACTTCTCACTTTGACTAGCCATCTAATGTGACTGCACCATTACTTTTCTTGAAGAAATTAAAGTCCGAAATATTATGCCTCCTAGATTGCCAATACGCAGTGCCAGTGTTTTGTAAGTAAAATGTGCGAAATTTGGGGCATTGCTTTGCACAATGCAAATCTATTTTGTGCTGAATGCGAGTGTAAAATGCATCTAGTTTTGATGGAATACTTTTACCAAAAGCACCACAAACAACCACTCATGTTGCGTTAAGATACGATTGTTTAAATTGTTTTAGACATAAGCGTGTTTCACTGTAAAATTATACCACAAATTCCTCAAAGTGACATTGCCTTAAATTTGACATAATGCAAAATTACAATAATTTAAATCTCTCAACAAAATGAGAGGGGGACTAGGAGCAAATTGTGGTCCAGTACCCGTGCTCCTGATACTAATCACAAAATCAAATGGGGGCTTACTGTTCCAAAATTTGGGGTGCTGAAAGTCACCCACACAGCACCCGTTATTTGTATGTACACTATGAAAAACCAAGACTGCTGCAGAGAACTGGGTCAATGGAGTAATGTGATGAGCAATGCTTAACTTATATGCAGCATGGCTTTGTACTACCGCACAGTGGGCCTGTTTGGCCAAAAAGATTGTTTGAGAACCTCTAGCTATATTTTAAGATATTGGAATAGCCTTCAGTTGGGTCTTTCGTTTAGGGTGGGCGGGGTCTGTGGATGTTCATGCTTGCCATAGTCTTTCATTATGCGGTTTTTACCCCTTCCCAAATCCTCCCCCCCCCTCCCCTTCTATTTCCAGTATCTGTATTAATAGCTCCAACTCCCGGCAAAGACTGGTCTAAGAAGATACAAGCCATGGATGTTCAATTCTGTAGTAGAGTGGTAGTTCTGTATGCCCAGACAGCATCTCTAATAGCAGTCTCACAATCTACTCTAGATTTGGTTGCACCCTGTATGCATTCAACCAAGACCCTGTTGAATCTTAACTTTTCCATTGGCTTGAGGAAAATATAATGAAGTGCGTAAGTGTTTGATTCCTACTTTGGTTAAAAAAAATTTGCATGGTGGCAGAGGTAAACTGAACACCGTTGTTGGTCAATAATTCAGGAATTCTTTCCCTACTGAATACATCCTGAAGAAAACGAATGACGCACTTGGTGTTGGGTTCACAAACGCCTCTAACTGCTACCCATCTGGAAAGATGATCAATGAGAACAATAAAATATCTCATACAATTGGGCAGAACGTGAAATGGTCCTAAACATCTAATGCTACTCTTTTCCAAACCTTGCTGTGGATAAAACCGCTTTAGAAGTAGGCAAACAAGTGGTTAAATGTTTGTCACTGTACGAACATTGAGTACAACTATTTACAAGTGCTTCAACCTCACGATCAACACTGGGCCACCAAAAATCATTTCTAATCCTGCGTTTGGTAGCAGTGATGCCTAGATGACCAGAATGAGCAGTTTCTAAAAGTCTTAACCTGAAACAGGAGGGAGGAACCAACTTTCCCTTTTCCCTCTCTAACCAATAAACTATTTTCAACGGAAAGTTCATTGGCAACTTTACAGAAAGGTTGAAGATTATGATCAATGGACCTTTCTTTGGGCCAGCCTGTTACGACAAAATTTATGACTTGTACAAGAGTGGAGTCACTTTCTAAAGCTTTGCGCCACTCCATGTTGGCACAAATAAAGGGGTCATCCACACTGGCAATAATACACTCTTCAATGTCTTCCTCCTCATTAATACTTGAGCTGGAATTTTGAACAGTGTGTCTAGACAAAAAATCTGCTGTGATATGTTTTGCACTGAAAAATTAAACCCCAAGTTTGGTGGTCAATCTAGCCAGTCTAGCCATAGCTTTTTTTTTTTTTTTTTAATCTTGTTGCCTGATCTGATGTCTACTAACTGATTGTGGTCTGTCCTAAGCCACAATGTTCTCTCCCCCCCCCCCCCCCCCCCCCCCCCGAAATATGATTTAAATTTCTTTACTCCCCACGGGCAAGCATCTTTCTCTGACAGAATATCTTAGCTCTACATCTTTCATTCTACATGAAGCAAAACCAAGGGTGACTTCCTCCGTACCCACCATTTGTGAAAGGACAGCACCCATGCCATAGGCACCATCATCCACCGTGACAAAAGTATAACAACCTTCAACATACGCTTGAAGCGCTGGTGCAGATAAAATACTCTCCTTAGTGAGTTGAAAATGTTCATCACATGCTGAGGTACACACAAAATCCGTGCCTTTCTTTAATAGGCTCCTGAAACATTCATTAACATTGGCAAAAATGTTGATGAATTTGTAATAAAGCTCACACATTCCAATAATGGAACGAAGTTGATCCTTGTCAACCGGATGCGGTGCATTAATAATATAGTCTACAATACTTGGTTTGGGTTTCACACCATCTTTTGCAAGGATATGTCCTAAATATTCAACTTCATTGACAGCAAAAATACATTTGTCATCCCCAACAGTGACATTTTTGTTTTGCAAATTAGAAAGGACTTGTTCAATTACAGCATAGCAACATCTATGATGTCACTTTGCATTTTTTTTTAACATAAGTGAGAGTTCTGATCTAATGCTGAGAGGGACATTACGTAATTTGTGTTTAATGGGTAAGACACTTTCCTTGACTTTGATGGTGTGCACAAAATCTTTGATCAAACTAACTTTTTGAGTAAAAATATCTTTGAATTTTTCTTTCCATAATGTATGATCAGAAATGGAATTGGTTAAAGTAACAGGATGTGTGTGACCTGGTTTAATAATCATGCCAAATTCTGCTTGGTGCCTCCATCCTAAAACATTGCCTTTGTGGGCTACATACATTTTACCGATTATAGTTTTGGTTTCCAAGGTAATGTTGCCAGTGAAATAACCGGCCAAATCAATTCTACTACCTTCAAAAGCAGTGGTGATGACATCAGGAGGAGATAAAGCTTTGTGTGCCCAAGATAATTAGTACTTATCAATAGAAATTATAGTAATTCTCCAGAATCTATAAGAAGGGAATATTGACGTCATCAATTTTAATCTGAACTAACGGATCACTAATGTTATCAGATTGAATATTATTGATGTTCACAGAATCAACAGTTAAAAGTAGTTACTCCAGTTTCTTTTCAACCACCTCCTGTTCATGGTCTCAAAATGGTTTGCACGTAACGTACAGGAGTACGTTTACCTCCTTTACAGACCCTGCCAAAATGACCAATTTTCCTGCGTTTCCAGCATTCTTGCATTGCAGCAGGACAGTTTTTAAAGCTGAAAATATGTATCATAAAAATTTTGGACGACCACCAAAAACCGTAATTCTCCCATCCCCGATACTGGTATTAGAGAAAGGTTTGGGGTTTTTGGAAAGTGAATCAGAGGCGTGCATATCTTGGAGTATTTTACAACACTAGTGGTTGATTCAACCTCTAGTGTTAGCATCCAATTGCGAACACTATATGCTTTTGGCTAGGTCGATAGCCTCATCAAGGATGGATTTTTACAGGATAATTTTTGTTGAATCTTTTTGGAAAAACATCTAAACACAGTTTGATCTCTAAGCTGTGACGTGAAGTTTTCAAAATCGCGATAACCAGCAATAACTTTAAAAGCAGTAACATATGTCAATAGATTTGTTAGGACCTTGGGCACGTGTAAAAAACTTATGTCTGTGAACAACAAGAAACTTTTCCTTCAAAATAAATTGATAATTTTTTGACAGCTAACTGAAATTTGTAGGTCACCACTGTCGCCTCCTAAGTAAGCAGGCAAATGATCATAAACATTTTGGCCTTCAATTCCTAGGTAATAATGATACAAAAGACTGTGCTTCCTATCTGGTTTGAACTTCAAACCATCAATAGCTCCTAAATATGCATCCAAGGATCTGTACCAGAGGCGCCATTTGACAGGTGGTTCTCCAGGTTCTTGTAGGAAAGGGGAGGGGGTATGTGACTGATTGCATGTTGATTGATAAAATAAAGAATGGAGGAGAAAAGAGCAATAATAAAAAAACGAAAAAACATTGTCCACAATCTTGATATTGAAGTAGAAGAAGAAATGTAGCGTGTTAATTGCTGTTAAAACCAATCTGAAGAAAAATAGAAGAACTTGTGTTAATCGCTGTTAACACGAGCTGAAACATCGTGTAGGAAAATAAAAGCGTGTTAATCGCTGTTAACACAATGTAGAAGAAATACAGGAGACGCTTGTTAATCGCTGTTAACACGGAAGGGAAAAAAAAGTATGCTGAATGAGATCAGTTGGGCGTAATACACTGGTACACCATGAGAGGCGCTGTAAGAACTTGCATATGGAATAGTTGCACAGCGATTATCTCGAAGCAGAAACGGATCCTTTAATGAAACAAAAATGGAAAAGGCTCAGAGGTGTAACGCTGCGAGGAGTTGGATCGATGACCTTGATCGTGTGAGCCAGAGCGAAGCAGAATGGTGGTGCGCACGTGCGAAATCCTCAAGCTGAATGCAGCGAGGTAGCCATGGAGACAGGTGAGGTCGTAGCGCTTTAGAGGAATGCTCAAGCGATGTTTGAAGAATGCAGGCAGCTCGAACGTGTGGACCCCCAACGCCTCACAACAGAACTAAACAAGCACAGTTAAATAGCGCGGCAGGAATGAGGTAATATAAGATGCCCACGAAGCACAATAAAATTGTAAAAAAGTCCCTTAACAGAGCAATCCTTGAAGGCAAACTGCATATAGGCAAAAACAGGTGCTGTGAGATTAAGGGGCGGACAACGTGTGCTTAGGTAAAACGGATCCTTGAGCCCTCGGTAAATAAAGTAAATTAAAGTCACAGTACCTTGGGTTGGCGAGGGAGCTGAACGTAGCGAGTGAGGCAAAGCTTGATTGACCAAAAATTAATGGAGAGAAAAAAAAACGGCTTGTAGAGTACTGCCTCAAGCGAAATCTGCATCCTGAGCTTGTCGCCAAATTTGTGGTATCTTCTGAACTCTTCTTGTGACTTTAAAGATCAATTTATTAAGAAAGTTGAGTAAATGGCTACAGAGGGCTCAATGAGGCAAGTCCAACTGACACATAGGAGTTCCAAGGCTTGCCCCATACATTCCAAAGGTAATAAATGTAATACAGGCTCAGAAGAAAATGAAGATTCCGTATATAACCTGTAAAGCAAGGTAAATGAAAATAGAATAGAAATACATATGCACAGTGCAAGAACACCACAGGAGGTTTATAGCAAAGACTGTTGTATGTAGAGACATTCCAAGTTTACTTTTTTTAAATAATTCTTTTTTTTAAAAGCAAACATTACTGCTGACAATCCTGTACTGAGCTGTTCACAACCTGTAATCTTGCATACGGTGGCCACTAATGTAATCTTGCTTGAGTACAACACTAATAATAGCAAAACAGAATGATTTGCATTGCACATAAGTAGCTGTTAGTGAAAAGTTTGGAAATTCCTGCTGTATAGTGACACCTTTGAATTGGAAAGTCTGGCATATTTGTGTTCCTATCTCAGGGGAAAGTTTCCATTTGAATGAGCTCTTGTGATTGCGTTGCTCGTATCGTAACTGTCCAGCTCATTATATTGCACTAAATGGTCTTGTGTTTTGGTTCAGAAAGGACCTGGCATGACAATTCAGGCTTAACTGTTCCTTTTTAAACCTGGCGAAGGCTGATCTGCATAGGACTGGGTCTAATCTGAGCTAGCCTGGTGGGCACAATACTGATGTCGGTCAATGCTGCTACCCTGAGCGGTTGCCGGTGGTTGGACTATTTGCAAGCATTCCTCTTGTGTGTGACACTTTGCAGTACACTGCAGAGGTAAAACCCCATACAGTATGGAAAATATGCGCCTCTTTAGCAAAATGTGAATCTCTAGTTGGCATCATTTCTAAATAGATATCTCAATTGGTCTTATGCCTGCAAAGCCTCTGCAATGACCCGCATTTTGCCTAGTCGCCTGTATGGAGGAACTACTATGAACTTTTTTTGCAAAATCGTTCAGTTTTTGGGGATGGATTTCCCCAGATCTGCCCCAGCTGGATGGTTTAACATCCGTCTACAGTGCTGTGTAGCTTCGGTTTCATGCATTTGTAAAGCCAAAGGTATATTTTTTTAATTGCATTTTAAGTAGTGATTGATATTCTGTAGTCCTTTTTTAGGGCTCGGGCCTACGTCACCACGAAGTGGGGCGGGGCTTCCGAGCTCTTATGTTAGAAAAAAAAAAAATTCAGAAAGGGGTCCGGGCTGCCACATTCCAGAAAGCGCGCGGTTTTTTCGTGTGGTATTTTGCCATGTGCATGGTAATTGGTCCAGGCAAGGCTGTGTTAAGTAAGGCAGCACGCCATAGGGCTTTGGAATTTTTTCAATGTCCACTCCCTGCATAAAGTGTTCGGACACGCGCAGAAGAATACATAAATCCTCAATTACCAGCTGTCCGAGGTGCCGGTAATTGAAGGCAGATGGTGCTGGGAGTGCAGAGGGGTAGTGCAGATTGGTAGTGCTGTGTTTTTTTTCCCCTTGAGCTCTGTGTGCGTGCCGGCCAGCAATGTAGAGAATTACATGCATCAGATCTTGTTTTTTTAAACAATTGCGATCGCGAAAGTGATGCTTTCTGTGCTGCTTGTTTTTCGTATGTAATCTTGTTCTTCTACGAACTCGATGGTAGCGGAGTATCCCATCCTCACCCTCTAGGTCACTTCATTAATTTTCCACGAGTCCGCCGTGTCTGGTGGCGAGGGGTAGTGCAGAGGGGTAGTGCAGAGGGGTAGTGCAGAGTGCAGAGTGGTAGTGCAGAGTGGTAGTGCAGAGTGGTAGTGCAGAGTGGTAGTGCAGAGTGGTAGTGCAGAGTGGTAGTGCAGAGTGGTAGTGCAGAGTGGTAGTGCAGAGTGGTAGTGCAGAGTGGTAGTGCAGAGGGGTAGTGCAGAGTGCAGAGGGGTAGTGCAGAGGGGTAGTGCAGAGGGGTAGTGCAGAGGGGTAGTGCAGAGGGGTAGTGCAGAGGGGTAGTGCAGAGGGGTAGTGCAGAGGGGTAGTGCAGAGGGGTAGTGCAGATTGGTAGTGCAGAGTGCAGAGGGGTAGTGCAGATTGGTAGTGCAGAGTGCAGATTGGTAGTGCAGATTGGTAGTGCAGATTGGTAGTGCAGAGGGGTAGTGCAGAGGGGTAGTGCAGAGGGGTAGTGCAGAGTGCAGAGGGGTAGTGCAGATTGGTAGTGCAGAGTGCAGAGGGGTAGTGCAGAGGGGTAGTGCAGAGTGGGTAGTGCAGAGTGGGTAGTGCAGAGTGGGTAGTGCAGAGTGGGTAGTGCAGAGTGGGTAGTGCAGAGTGGGTAGTGCAGAGTGCCTAAAACACATTGCCATTTACAATGCCATTATCTCTAACTAAAAACAAACCCGAGCCCTAATGCATTCCTAATGCTTGTTGTATTTCGAGCAAGACAGTAATAAATCACTGGGTACCTTGTCTCGGCCTCCAGGTTATCTATAGACATGCTAAGCTTGTAAAGGATGTAGGATGCTGATAAAAAAACCTGGCAGGATGAACTCTGCTCGGACCCCTGTTTTACTTGAGGTTCGGGTCAACTCCTTAGTCCTGTAATGGTCAAGTTGATTTGCAAGACACTGCAGGAGCCTTGACTAAAGCCAAACTGCTGTAAAACCTGTTCTATGCATTTGTGGCAAAGTCGAATGAATCGGATGCTTGCAGAGGAAGACTTTTTTTGATCTGGGTGTGCTTTTGCTTTAATATAGAACGGCCATCTATTAAGTGCACTATGTGTAGCACATTACTCCCTCCCTCCCAAATAGCCATGACATTGAAGTCTTTGGTTTGTATTGTAGCCAAGCAAGGCAGGCTTTAATGCAGTTTAGCAGTAACCATCCAAGACTTATATCTCTCCGGCACCTAGATTGAACTCTACTTTTTGGTTATTACTCTTACTCCAGTGGAGATTTACACCTAGGTGTAGACTTTAGTCTAAACCAGCCCCCATTTAGGGGATGACTCTAAGATTGAATTGGAGTGTAGAGATACTCTAAGTGACTTTCCACCTCTTGTGGAGATCTGTCACTTGGAAGAAGATTCCCCTCCCCGCCCCAGCCTTCGAGCAAATTTGTGAAGTTTATTTAAAAATAAAAAATATGTATAATACTTCTAAACCTACTAACCTAAGAATATTTGAGGAAAAATGCCCAACATACTATCTCCTAAAACTAACTTTTATATCTATTATAAATTTAATTTAAACTAATTTATTGTAAACTTAAATTTTAATTTAATAATTCTGAAATAAAAAATAAGTGACATATGCTTTTTAGATAAAATATGTACAATCAGTTAAAATGTATTTGCATCGGGATTAGGGTGCGATGTATAAAAGTAAAACAGTATCGGGATTAGGGTGCGATGTATAAAAGTAAAACAGTATCCCAAAAGGTATAAGTGTAAAGGCAATTTACATTGTATGCAACAAGCATTACATGGATCAGAGAAAGGACACCTATTCAAGTAGTTTGGGAAATATACATTTTTTTAGTTATGATATTCAAGAGAATTTTTTAAGTACACTTAGTTATATACAGCACATTGGGGTGACAACCCGAAAAGAACTTGGTGCACAGTATATACAAGTGAGGTGTGGCAACTCAAGTGAAAGCGTGAGCGGCGTCTAACGGCGCAAGGTGAGCAAAGTGAAATATTTACAGTGGATCGCTCAAACAGTGACATAAAATCAGTGACTATCTATAGTACAAATTGTAATTTCATTTGGGGTCACAACAGCATGCGCCTATGATTTGCGCTGGGAGGTCGACGACGTTTCGGTCCTTAGCCAATGCGGACCATCTTCTGGACGGGGTTGTCTCGTTACAGGTGCTGAAAATAAGAGGGTCTCAGCTGAGATCCGAGGGATCCGGCAAGTTGCGTATGACCGCCCAGGGACTGAATCAATTGTCCGGTGGGTCCGGGCGACATAAGGTACTCAATGAAGTGTAGGATAACTGTGGTCGGGGACCTGAGTCAAGTGTCCGGTTTAGCGAATCACAAAAGGTCTTGGCAAGTTCCCACCCGTAGAGATGAGCCTTGCAATCGTGAAAACCGAAACTAGCAGTATTTCACTATTAGGACATGTAAAACGCAACAGCACATGTCCCACATTATAAATACACTGCATCCTGCCCATGGGGCTACCTTGGGCCTAACTTAGGGGTGCCTTACATGTAATAAAAGGGAAGGTTTAGGGCTGGCAAATGGGTGTACTAGCCAGGTCGAAATTGCAGTGTAAAACTGCACCCAAACACTGCAGTGGCAGGTATGAGACGCTTGCAGCGCTACTTATGTGGGTGGTACAATCAGTGCTGCACGCCCACTGGTAACATTTGGTTTACAGGCCCTGGGCACACCTGGTGCCCTTTACTAGGCACTTATTATTAAATCAGATATGCCAATCACAGATAAACCAATCACCAATACAATTTAGACCGATCATATGCACATTGGCTAGCAGTGGTAAAGTTACGAGAGTCCTAAAGCCAACAAACTGGTCAGACAAACTAGGAGGAAGAAGTTTAAAGGTTTCGGGATAACCCTGCAAAAACTGCCAGGTCCTACAACTGGAGTTTTTTATTTCTTTTTTGAGTGAGATGGGTTTTTGTTTAGGTTTCAGGAGTGGTAGTAATTTAGTGTAGGGCCTTTTAGCATTCCGAAGCGGGTAGTGTTGGGGGTTTTTAGGGTTCAGGGCTGGGTACTGATTTGGCATGTAAGGTGACTTTAAGTGTACTTAATTGAAGGGTTTGGGGCTGAGTGACTGCAGGATGCTGGCTCTGTACATACTGTAACAAAAAAATGGGTTGTTGTGTGCGGAGTCCAGTGGAACCCCAAAGGTAGGCAGAGGTAAAAGTAGATGGTACCTTATACTCTGTAGTAGTGTGGGCGAGCAGTAAGGCTTTATCAGAGGTTAGCGTTAAGCATTGGTTGTACACACGCGGGCAGCAAATGATGTCCCGCACACAAAGACTAAACTCAGACCAATTTGTATAAAAAATATTGTTTTCTAGAACCAAGCAAGCCTGGCACAGGTAAGTGTAAATAGTACTTGTCAAGGTAGGTTGAAAAATACAAGCAAGCTGAAAGAAAATATCTTTATTACAGGTTTGTAAATCTTTTCAATACAGTGGAAATTATGGTTTACTTTTGATTACTTTTCAGATTACTTTATGGATTACCTTTTCTACTCGGTGAGATGCCTAGATATCACACTGGGACATTTCTTGGAGAAGAGGTAAGTAAAGCAGTTTTTAGTTATTTACAGGATTTCAAGTTCTCATACAAAACCAGTTCCACACTTAAAACCACTTTCAAGGAAAAACTGTCAGTGTATTCCTATGAAGGAAAATGAAGTTGACAATTTGCAGGTGTACTTTTTTGTGGGAGTTGGTATTCTGGGGTTAGAACCAGGGTTCGAACAGGATGCACTCTTGAAACTCCCTCAGCGGCACTAGGACGGCCGGGTGGAGATTTCTGAGGCCCAATGTTATCCAATGGGTGATGGGGGTCCTCCGGTTGGTGGCTGCTGACGAGCAGGCCCAAAGGTTGTGGGAGCAAAGCTCCTGGTGTTAGGCTTGGGGCAAAGGGGGAATCTGAGTTAGCACTTAAGGTACACTCGCGGCGGCTGGGTGCAGGGTGCTGTTTTGGCATTGCGTACCCTGTTTTCAATGGGGATTCTCCAGTTGCAACAGACTGCAGGCTAGGATACGAAGCTCTTCTGGACGTGACCACCAGCTGGAGAGGTACGTTTGGATGCTGGGACACTGTCTGTTGGGCCACCCAAGGCCGTGGGGTGTTGGCAGCAGGGGTGTCTTTAGGCGTCTGGTTTTCTTACCAGCTCCGGTCATGGGGGTATTCCTGAAAGACTGCAGGCATCATTTGGAGTGTCTAGGCAGGTCAGATCACCAGATCTTAGGTCCAGATCGCTGGGGAGATGACATCATGGTGTTGGGCTGCTCTAACTCAGGCCGTAGGGGTCTGGTGCAGAGTGGTGCAGACTAATGATTTTGGCTGGGGCCAGAGCTTGTTGGTGAGCAAATCCGGTGCTCACGGGAGACAGTCTTGGGTTTGGAAGGCAGGGCAGGCCCTTCGGGTTCTAGAGGCTGCTGGCTGCCTGGAATTTAGCTGGTGTAGGTTCGAGGTGCAGACAGGCCGGTAGGGCTGTGGCCAAGTCGGTGGGCATTTTGGCACGGCTTCTTTGGTCCTTCTCCTTGTTGATTCTTGTCTGAGGAGGCAAGTTTCAGAGTTGTCCCATAATACTAGGTTTAGGGGCGTTGCTGGTAAGTAGAGTTTGGGACCAATGGGTCCCTTCCTTGGAGTAGGTGTCCCCCCCCCCCCCCCCCCCTCACTTATTATGCCACCCTCCAGTGGGAGGGGGGCATATGCCTCTCTGGTTGTCCCTGCCATCTTGCAGATGGGGACCCAGCCAGAGTGTGCTTCACCTCGCCTCCCTCACCTGAGGGGTGGGGTTGGCAAAGGTGGGTACACCTCACTTGTTATCCCCGCTTATTCTCCCACCGTAAGTGGGGGTCAGAACCGGTGGGGGCCAGTTGCTGAAAGCAGCCCGAGGCCTGGGGAAGCTCTCCAAGGCCACCAGCTTTTGAAGCTTCCACTTTGTGGACCCTGTCCATCTTGGGAGAGGCTTGGTACCTTATCCTAGCTTGTGCATTGTTCCAGACCCCGAGAGCAGCAAGGTCTCGACACAGGGGTCCAGAAACATGTCTGGTGGTGGAAGCTGATGAGCAGCCACTCAGCCTGGGCACTACTGTTAAGTCGTTTTTCAGTGGGTATCTCTAAGATGCCCTGTGTGCATTTTTCATTAAATCCCACACTGACATCAATATGGGTTTAATGTGCTGAGCAGTTCGATACCAAACTTCCCAGTTTTCAGTAAAGCCATTATGGTGAGGTGGGGTTCGTAATGACAGACTCCCAGCATCATATACTTTTAATGATGGCATTACTGGACTTACAATTTCTAAGAATCGGCTTACACACTGTAGGAGTACAGGGCTCATGCACCTGTACCCTCACCACTAGTATAGTGCACCCAGCTAGAGGGGTGGCATTGTTCTGTACCAAAACATACAGCCAGCAAAGGCAGTTTGTGTGTAAAGGTACAGGGCCTCGAAGGGTGGCACTAAGTGCTGCAGCCCTTAGATGCCTTCCCTGACAACAGTGCCCTTGATACCTGTGGTACCATTTACAAGGGACTGACCTGTAGCCAAAGAGTGCGAATTGGGTTTTGTTTTTAATGCAGTTTAGGGAAAGAACCTAGGCCATGTGTACCTGTTTCGCAGGGACCCAGAGCACGCTCTAAGTTAATCAGCAGTCTAGCACAAAGTGGGTGCAACCATACAAAAAAAGGGCACTTTCGTACAGTGACTATTTAAAAAAAACTACATGTAGGCTATATATAATAGAATTAATATGAAAGTACTATTGTATTGTGATTTGTTTTCTGCACAAAACTATTGTAATATATATACAATTGCATTAAATAGCAATATGGTAATGCTTCTGTCATTTAGAAAAAAAACTGTTAAATTAAGTAATTTAAATAAACTTCAAATACATTTAATATGCGCAAATGTGTGTTCTAGGAATTAGTAAAGCACAATTTATTTTGCAAAAGGAATTTCAGTTAACAGTGTATCCAGATGTGCTTTATATATTTACATGTAGAAATAATTTTAAGAAGCATTTCACTTCAAGAGATGTGACTTAAAGACACTGCCGGTGTAAACTCCTATTTCACTTATCTCTGCGTAATGACTCCCGGTGTAACGCACCTCATTGTGACATCCTATAATCACGTTAAGACCATTGAAGCTTAAGATAACTTGCTCCAGACACTCCTTAGTGATTAAGTGACTGCTTGACTCCAAAACATCACATCCTCCACTGGGTCCTACCAAGAAAGCTCAGTCATTTATTCGTACTCTGTTTGAGCTAGAAGTACTTTTAAAGTATGCACTCATCCACTGCCTACCTTAGCAGCAATCTCAGAACTTGTCCTCACACTGCTGTCTGGCAGTCCCCATCTCTTGACCGGGCTCCTACTGAAATGCAGGGGTGAGCAACTGTTGATGGTCCTCAGATGGCCCAGACCACTGAGCTCTGGTATTTGATAGTTTAATGTGGTGCTTCTTCAGTGTACTCTACTTGGTATACTAAATTGCCATTTTCACTTTAATTCACTTTACCAGCTGGAACTGCTACTTATTCATCAAAGCCAATAGAATACATTCCTAAAGTTATAATCTGGGAAGGTTTCTTAGCACAACACATTACACTGCTTTGTGTACCTCAGAAATGCATTGTAATGCTGCTGCTGGAAGTCTGAGCCTAGGATGGGGGGATAATCTTAAATGGTTTTGTGGTAAGGTAATACTCTGTGAAATTAAATCTACATAATTGTATTATGAAATTAAATCTGCATAACCATATATTCTAAACATACACTCTCAGAATAGCATTCATGGAGTGTTTCAGATCTGTTGAATAATTTAAAATGGGTTTATTTGAATTTGCATCAGTTTTCCATCAACCGTGCTGCTAATGCTTACTACTAAATTTTCACTGCTGAAAAATGGGTGATCCCTGCGAAAAAGTTTATTTTACCAAATTGTATAAATTAAGAAAAGTGGCATACGTTTAGCACCTGCTTCAATCGCAATTATGCAGTGTTATCTCTTAGTATATAAAATGGAAAGCTAATACTTCAGTAAACCTAGAAAATGATCCCTTTTGGGCATAAAATGGCATTCTGTCCGCACCATATTCTGCAGCACTTAAATTTTAGATGAGTTTTTCATTGGACCTCTTTCTGAAGTTCTCAATTAGCATCACTCCTGTGGCTCTTTTGAAATATTTAGGGATGTGCATTTCAGTTGATATTGAGCAGTTCCAATTCGAATTACTTTTGAAGACTAGTCTGCGAGTTGGAGGGGAGGGAGGGTGACCATCATGGGGTGGTGCAGGTGATGGAATACTTTTGGTCCGTTTGGTTCTCCTTCACTTGTTGTACAACAATCACTTTCTGTAGAAATCTCAAGGGCCAAGGGTTTATGATTCCGTTGAGTTGGTCTGTTTAGAAGTGTATGTGGTGTAGAAAGTATGCATTAGCCAGACCCCTTCCTCATGCCCCCCCCCCCCCCCCAAAAGAATATAGCGGCATGGATTAGCAAATTTAGCGGCACAAAAATAAATTTTGTGCCACAAATATGGAAATTTTGCGGCATTTTATTTGGCCATTTTTCCTACAACAAACGCATATCTTCGTTTTTTGAGTTATTTAACACCATGAAGCTATGTATATTTGGTTTAATTACAATGTAGACACTTTGTTTGGCTTCAAGGCTACGTATAGGACAAACATGTTGATGAATAAATGCCCCAAAAGCAATGCCCCCCAGGGCCTGCCACGCTCTGGGCACACAGCGGGCCCACCAAGAAACATTTGTTATATGGCCGGGGCCTGCTGCGTGCCCTTTGCGGTGGGACCCAAAACAGGGCCCGCGGCACACTGCGAACACGGCGGGCACCAAACACAGAAGCTTACCTGGGCCACCGACTATCAGTAATCCAACGATGCTCCACAGCAGCCAGGTGAGTCCCCTCAACCTCCGAATGTAAAAAAGAACAGCCCAGCTGGGCGCTGAGGAATGTAAATAAACACCACCTCACCTGCCTGCTGTGAGGACCCTCCTTCTATTGGCCCCGCAGCGATAGCCACTGGGCCAATAGAAAGGGGTGTCTGGATTTCGTGGGCACTTTTGTTAAAATTGCAACATTTTTACAAAAGTGCTGATTTCGCGGCAAACTGTGAAATCCTGGAGGGTCTGACTGTAATGTAGCACTGGTACTTCTGATCGCAACGCATAAAGTGTTTGACGGAAGTCCGAAAGTTCCTATGAAAAGAACTCCTCTCTTTCTCTCTCTCGCTCTCGCTCTTACTCATCCCCTCCCTCTCACCCACCAGCCTTCTGCCTCAGGGTGGGGGCCTTCTGGTGCTGACATAATTTTCTTGGTCCTCTAGTCTGGGTTGAGGATGTATGCAGGGTCTCCAGCCTTATGACAATTTATTATGCACATGCAATAAATTATTGGTAAAATATATTTCCTGTATTCCAGTACAAGCTCAAAAGTTGCAGTGAATTGTGCAGTATGTTTGATTTTGAGGTATGTGTAGATATTAATGGTCAGCGAAGTGATGATGAATGGAAATGCTGGCAATTACAGTGGGCATTTTTCTGTATCAATGATTCTTATCAAAGCAAGCACAAGGTAATGATGGACAGAGCGCTGAAACTTCTCAGAAATTAGCCCCAGTCACAGATCTGGGTTGAATCCATCATTGTTCTTTAGCTCACTTCGCCACCCCAATTCAGGCCCAGCCATGTGCAAATCACTCTTGACCCTGTCTCTCATGGGATATGTCCAGCCAGAACTGCCAAGCTAGGTTTTCTCTGGACCGGATTGAACCCAGATCTGTGACTGGGGCGAGTGTCTGAAAAGTTTCAGCACTCCGTCTATCATCTCCTTGTGTTTATCCCATCGGTGCATTACCTGCTAATCAACTTGGGGGTGGAGCCTGTGTTTCCCACTACGTTGCAGATGTAGGTCAGCGGCTCAAAGTGCTAGCTTTCAGTCAGGTATAGTTGCATTGTTGTCCATTTTCAAAACTCATTTGGCACCAGTGTGTGTAAGCAGCATTTCATACACTGATATTTAAATACACGTGAGAAACACACGGTGAGGTAGTAGTATTTTGGGGGGCAGACGTTTAAAGCATGTCTTTGGCAGCATGCAGGATTAACATTTGTTTTTAGGGCTGGCTTTAGGGTACTGCGGCCAGTGCCAATGCACTTGGTGACCAGCTCAGGGGGTGCACAGATTTGAAATATTTTATGTTTTGTATTAAAAGCTGGAGATGGAGGCGCACTGAGCATGTCTGGATTTCGCAGGCACTTTCGTAAAATCGCAGCATTTTTTTTCTAAAGTGCCGATATTGCGGAAAACCACGAAATCCTGGAGGGTCTGATTAGAAGAAACTGCAATGAAATTAGTTTTAAAAATGTTTTAAATTTTTTTTTTTTTACCGTTGCATCCTAGTAAAAGCAAAGGAAGCAACATTGTAGTATTGCATTGTTTAAGTTTATGGCACTCTTTCTGTACCTAATTCAAGACCATTTTAGTGCTTGGTTGTTCAGATGTGTATACTGTAAGCACCCCTGGAAAATAAACCATGCATAAGCATTCTACTGCAATGGAAAGGGTGTCTTACAAAGATGCGGGACGGCTGAATCCATGCCAAATCTTCAGGACATCATACAAGATGAATGTTTATCTAGTAAAGTTAAACGCAACTTGCTTGCATAGTTGCCTATCTTGAAAATGTAGCATAGACCCAGAGCTCCATTGTCTATGTTGGACGTGTCTGGTTAGGCCTGTTGCACATTCATTTTGTTTTTTAAGTGGAGATGTTTGCCTGTCATCATGGATTGCCACAAACTTGTGAAAGTTAAGGAGGCTGATTGGGGGGGCATCTATCATAGTCTTAAATTGGTTTAATTGTTTTAATGTTTTCTAGGTATTGCCCACCGAGACCTGAAGCCCGAAAATATTCTGTGTGAATTTGAAGATAAGGTGCTTTTTTCATATTTTTAATATACGTTAAAGCAATTTGAATTTAGCATAAAGAAACTAACCTAATGTTCACATTTGTCACCTCAGTAATTGAATCTGTTAACATGTACATTTGAAGTTGGCAGCTGTTATGAAAGTGCATGCAGTTGCATTTCCAGATTTCAAACTAAGTCTCTGCTTAGGTTTAAAATGTATAGCACTTCACGGTGAAGTGTTTTTAAAAAAAAACTTTTTATTACGGACAAAATCAGAATGACTAGATCAATGTTTCACATTTGGATCATAGGGATTCCTGCGCCTCCCATTCCGGACCTGGCAGCGGTGGTTCACAACTCTCCTCGGTGACCATTCCACACCCCCCAAATCTTGCCCCACTTCTCGGGGCAACACCTGGCTATATATAATGATTTTTCCCTAAACATACACCAATCCAGGTCCTCGGCCCATTTAGAGACTCTGGGTGGCTGACTTGCCCCCCAAAGCTGAGCAATGTTTTGTTTAGCCACTATATACGCCAGCGTCACCCATTGTTTTCGATACATTCAAATCTGTTGGTTCCCATACATTCAATGGGCATCTACGGGCCTCTGGGCGGATCTCCTCACCCAGCACCTCTTTTAATTCGTCTTGAATATTTGTCCAGAACATCTGTATCGCCACACAATGCCAAAGAATGTGCATGAAGGTGCCCGACTCTCCACTCTCTTCTGCACGTCCCATTTTCTCCTCGCACCAATCTGGGTCCAGTTATGTATGACCTATGCAATATCTTCAGTTGCACCAGTTGGAGCCGCATCTGAATCGCCACTACTTTCGGGGAGGAAACTGCCCCCCCAATCTTCATAGTCTAGTTCAAGACAATCTGCGCACCACTGTGTTCTAACTCGCCCCAGCGGGCTCTCCATTTTTACCAGTTTCCTATATATATCAGGGAGATAGTTTTCTCAGGGATGTGTCCATCTAGCACACGGTCCTCAAGAGGCGAAGCCTCCGGGAGCACTGTGCCCCTAGGTATTTGAGCAAGGAGAGCGTGTCTCACCTGCCGATATCGGAAGTGTTCGTTATCATGTAGACTATACTTAGCTTGAAGTGACTAATGTGTGTACCGTATCTCCTTCCAACACTCTGAGTAATCCCAATGCGGTCCCATTCATCAAACCCCTTGGTTCTCCACAGGCTCCCTAATTTCTCTGAATTCAACAGGGGTGTAGCCAACGTCAACTTACCCTCCCAACCTAGACATCGATTGGCCGCATGCCAAACCCGTACCACATGCGCGGTCGGGCCACATAGAGCAAACCTCCCTGGCTTGGCATATAACGCTCTATCCAACATTCCACCCGGGGCCAGTCCACGGTCCATTGCATACCCCTGATCGCCTGGGGGCCCGTAAACAATGTGGTTTACAGCGGCTAGCTGTGAAGCCCAGTAGTACTTTCTCAAATCCGGGAGTCCGATTCCACCATCGTACCACGGTAGTGTCAATTTAATGAATGCTATTCGGGGACTACCCTCCCACAGAGGCTGCCTCTGAAGCGACTCAATCTGCTGGATATAGGAGGCATGTACCGGGTCCATCGAATTCTGCAGGGCATAGAGGAATCAGGGCAGAGCCATCATTTTAAAAAGGGTGGCTCTTCCAAGCAAAAAGTAGAAGGGTCTTCCAGCGTTCCACGTCCTTCTTACATCTATCCAGCCGGGAGGCCAAGTTATTGGCATTACGTTACTGCGGATCGAGCGTTATGTATATACCTAAATATTTGAAACCAACAGTCTCAGTCTGGATTGGGCACTTCTGCAGGATCCTCAGTGGTTCTCCCACTAACACAAAAAGCAACGACTTTGACCAGTTAATTGCTAATCCTGAATATCTACCAAAAATGGTGAGCACGTCTAGAAAATTCCCAAAGGACTCTCGGTTTGTTAAGATAAAGCAAGACATCATCCGCATATAGAGATCTTATCTTCCCATTCCGGTGTCCATTGCAAGCCTTGTATCGATCTATCCCATCTGACCCAGGCTGCCAACGGCTCCATGGCAAGGGCAAAGAGTAACCGGGACAGCGGGCAACACTGTCTTGTGCCCCTCTAACATAAAATCACTCTACCTAAAATTATTGACGACCACCCTGGCCAGGGGGTTCGCATACAATAATCTCACCCAGCCAATAAACTCGCCGCCTAAACCCAATTTTGCTAATACTGCGAACAGATCATTCAATTCGACCCTGTCAAACGCCATCAAGGCGTCCAAGGACACCAAGACGGTTGGCTCATGTATTTTCGGGGAGCCCCCAAGGATACCATGCAGCCTCCGCAAATTCAGTGCCGTATTCCGACGTGGCATAAAACAAGATTGATCCAGGTGTATCAACTTTGTGATTCCTTTTACCAGCCGAGTAGCAAGGAGCTTCGCCAGAATGTTGGGCCCCGCATTAAGGAGCGAAATAGGCCTATAAGAGGTGCATTGTGTCTTAGGCTTACCCGCTTTATGTATGACAATTATATTTGCCAGTCGTTGATCATATGGGAGCTGTCTCTTTTCCTTGCTCTCCAGAAACATGTCTCGTACATGTGGGGCGATCCTATTGGCATTTAATTTATACAGCTCAATCGGTATACCATTAGGGCCAGTCGCCTTACTGGCCTTTATCTGCCTAATGGCCTGTGCCACTTCATCATTAGAGGACAGAGTCCAAATAGGACCTATCGTCCTCCCACAACCCAGGCATAGCAATATCTCTAATCAAGGCGCTGCTGTCAGCCTCGGTAAACTCACTTTCAGTGGTATAGACCTTCTTATAATACTCTGAGAATGCGTCTGCCACAGCTTGTGGTTCAGTAACTTTATCTGACTCCGGTCCCTCCAACTCTGGCACCAGCCTCGATGCCCACTCGCCACGCTATCAACTTGCCCGCTTTATCGCCATGCTCATAAATGTGGCTCTGTACGGCATTATTTTGAGCAATCGCTCCGTCTCTCACTAGCGCTTTGTACTCTTCCTGCCGGAGTTCAATAAGTGGAGGTCCGCCGTCGGGTGTGATCTAGCAACTCCCTCTTCCAAAGCTAGGATTTTGGCCTCCTTCTGAATTAACTCTGCCGGTCTACTTCTTTTTCCCGGCTACCAGAGACAAGACCTCCCCTCTTGCGACCGTTTTATAAGCTTCCCAGAGGGACTGCGCTGAATCAACATTCCCCTCATTTTCCAGGAAATAGCGTTCCGACATTTGGAGCACCTTTCTTAATGGCCGGGTCTTTCAACTGCCAAGCACTAATCGGAGCTACCCTACCAGCTGTCTGCCGTCGGAGGGTGAGCTGCAACCATAACGGAGAATGATCAGAGATGCCCCTGCCCAGGTATAGTGCGTCTTGAATCATGGTGGCCATCGCTGCCGGCAACAGTAGGTAGTCCAGCCTTGACAAACTATTGTGTGCTGCCGATACGTGAGTGAAATGTGTCTGCATTGGATTACGGACTCGCCAGCTATCAACCAACCCCATCATCTCCAGGAAGTCTGGGACCCATCTCTGCCGGTCTAAGCACTCGCGGCAGGCGACGGTCAACCTCCCCATCCAGTAGGGCATTAAAGTCTCCTCCCAAAACTAGACTACCAAGAGACAGTGTAAGAGACTGAGCTCAAGTCTCGGAAGACATCAGACTGGAGGCCTGGCAGCAAGTATATAGATAAAAAGGCGACCGTCTTACCCCCCCCCCAGTTGCCCTGACACCCCAGCATATCTGCCCCTCTAGTCAATCCACATGGCCTGCATTGACATGGGAAAGAAATTTTTAACCAAAATCCAGTAGCGTGCGCTGCCAATTTAAACCCCCCTCTATGGAGGGCCATGCACCTATTGCCCACAAGGTGAGTCTCCTGCAGCAATACAACGTCTGGGGAGTGTCTCCTGATAAGCTGACTAACCACCCCCCTCTTGATTATATCACCCAACCCATTCACATTCCAACTAAGCACTTTCATCCCCGATCCGTGACTACATGGGTTAAATGGTACAATATAAAGAGCACAGAGCAGCATTCTCATCACTTGACACGTTTAAAAAGAAAAAAACCCAATCATTCAACAACAAATCTAAAAAACCTGCATACTCCCAGCCCCTCTTCTCCCCCCCCCCCTCCCTGCACCTAGCTTCTGCCTGTCCCCAACTCTCAATGTGCTAGTCGCCCTATAATCTAATCTAACCAACTATCTAAAGGTAGAGATGAGGAAGGCTGCTCCAATAGACCCCCTCCCTCACCCCCGTTGCTTCCATTTCTGCACCTAATGCAGCTCACTGCCCAAGAAGGCACTGTCTCCCCATTCGCCATCCCTGAGCGGCTCTTACTACTTCTGCTCTTGCGCATCACCCCTCTCCTCACTTTCAGGTCTCTAAGACCCCGGCTGGGGTTGCGTCTCCAGCCAGTCCGAGGCAATGTCCGGATTGTCAAAAAACAGGTTTTACCATTGGCCTCAATCCACGGCCGGGAACAACCTGGAATATTTTAGACCCCTGTCCCCGAGTTTTTTTTTTTTTTCTTGTTCCCAAGGAATCCCTGGCGCGGTTTCTGGACCGCCTGTGTGAAATCCGGGTAAAATGATAGGCTGGTATTCTCAAATCTCAAAGGGCCTCCCAACCTGGAGGCCTGCAGGATAGCATCTCGATCTCTGAAATTAAGCACCTTCGCAATCATTGGACTGGGGGAGCCCCAGGTCTTGTCCTGCCACCCGGGACTCTGTGTGCCCGTTCGATAGTAAAGAAATTACTCAAGCCTTTGGGCTGAAGATACTTGAGAACCAGGTCCTCTACGAACAGATCCGGAGCTAGGCCGCCTTCTCTGGTACACCTACGATTCAGACGTTACATCTCCGGGCCCTTTCCTCGTAGTCGTGCAGCTTCTGGCTCGTGAGATCACCAGCCGGCTGAAGTTCCGGCACCTCCTCCTGCTGCAGTGATGCCACATCGTCTATTAAGCTAGCAGTTTTAACGTCCAGGGATTTGGCCTTTTCACTGGTTTTGGTAAGATCTGCACGGATAAGATTGACCTCTATGGTCACCGCATCCAGTTTCTGATCAAGCCATTCCATTTTCTGTCCCAAAGACTATTTCACCCCCTCTATGGCCGCCGTCACATCCAGCAACGTAGGTTCTGGGAGAGTGCCAGTCTAATCTCTTCCCGGGTCTTGTCTTTTTTGATTCAGGCGGGGAACCTCTGGGTAGTGTGTACCAGTCCAGTTTATTGGCTTGGACAGAACTGGATCCTTTAGTAGACTGAGACTGAAGCTTCTCGCTTTCGGGTTTAGCTGCCATCTTCGCACAACAGCTCGGCCCGCAGTCTGGTCAATCCCGTCTTTGTCAGGACTCGTCGGCTGGCGCCCCACTTCTCACTTCAGGGCAACAAAGGCGACCCAACTGCTTGGCCGCGGGCCACTCGCCGCCACTCTTGTCCGACCATGGGCGCAATCTATTTCGGAACAGGGTAGCCGCCACAGATGTGCCTCTAGTCTCTCACAACAGGATGTCTCATCCAGGCCTTCACCGGTCTAGTCCCTGATTACCACTTTCCCCCCAAAGATCTGTCCCGCCTCCAGCGAATTTCGGCAGCTCACCTGCTCTACGGCGCTCAAAAGCCCTCCGCAGTCTCTCCACAGGTGGGCACCGTCAGGATCTCTACCGGGGGCTCCACTCCTTTGTGTCCGGGCTCACCTCAGAGTACCCCAGGCCGGCCGCGCGCCCCCGGATTCTGCCGCGTCCGCCGTCAATCTCACGGCCAGCAGTGCCCTTCACTTAAGGCCCTAGACTCTCAAAGGCCTCAGTGGGCCCGAACCCTCCGGCCCCCGATACCAGCGCGGGGCCGGAGCAACATCCAGGGTCAGTATCACTCACTCACTGGGCCGGCGCCTCAGGGTCTGCACAGGATGCGAAGGGCGAGGGCTCCCCAGCACTCGCGAGGCTCACCAATATCCCTCAGCCGGTGGGCGCCGTCAGGTAGGCTCTCAGGACCCCGACTGCAGGCTCTGTTTTAGTATCCCTGGGCCCACCTCCGTAATCTCTGGCCTGGTCGGCTACTTCCGGGAATTACCGCGGCTCTTGTTCAGTTAGCAGTCGGTCGCACCTGCTACTCCAGCCCGAGGCTTCTACAGCGGCGGAGGCCCCAAATCTTCGAGCTTCTAGCTCTGGTCCCCGACCCCCGCAGCGGGACCGGAGGGCACCTCAGGATACCCGGTCAGCGTGTCTGGAGCAACGCAGGATGTGGAGGCGAGGGTCTGTCCCGGCGGACCTTTTACCTTACGCGGCCATCTTAGGCACGCGCTTGGCTCCTCCCGAGCCACGGTGAAGTATTGTATTACTTTACGAGCTTAGATTGGCCTCCTTCTGCCATTGGCCTCTTTTGCTTTGGACCCTTCATCCATTGGCTGAAAGATGGTCACTCGTCTTGGATTTCAGTCTAGGTATTTCGCTGTCACAACTTTGGGTGCATGAACATTTGAAATCAGTCTTTGAGCAGCTGGGCAGGACTGTGGAACAAGGGGGAAAAAGTAGCAGGAAAAATAGGATGCTTTGGAAATGTAGTTATTTATGTATCTTGTGCAGCAGCTGTTCATTTCTTTTCTGTTGCTTTTATTTGTTCTTGCTCCCCATTGCTGCTAGAATACAATGACTGGTAAAGCCAATAGGTTTGAAGTTTTTATGGTGTTCACACACCATACGATTGCATGCAGGGCATCTGTCTACATCTCCTTCACCCCGTGCTCCATTTGAACTAGAACTTTGCCATGAACGTTTTTCCTTGACTGATCTTCTCCAAACTAGGGAGGTTAATTGGGTACTGCAGCTTAAGGATCGTTTGGTTAATCCTTACTTTTCTTCATTATATCTTTGTATAGTCTGACATTCATGTTCATTTCAACCGAACTGGCATTGTTGACAAAGCAAGCCTGTGCTCTGTAGGCTGGAATAGGAAAGCAGCCAGTAGACCGCCCTGGCAATTTTCACACTGAGGTGTTTTAACTACATGCTTTATATCCATGGTTCTACATTTTGCTATGTTGCTAGGAACGTAAATCTGCCTTATCTTGTGTGATCCAGAATGAATTTCATAAAATTTTAAATCTGTACTTTAATTGTACTGGAAATGTTGACCAACACCTCTTTCGAATATTTCCAATCTCCACTAATTTCAGTGTGTGTGAATGTTTACCACATATGCTGGAATGTTATGGCTACTTCTGAGAATGCCCACAACTGTAACATAAGGAAAAGCTACTACTTCATATTCCACTCTAATGTAAATATTTGAATGTTCGGTTTACTCCTGTTTCCTACTGTGTGAAATGAGGGTAAATGTATGTTGGTTTGTTAGGATTATTGTATGCCCTGCATGGAGCTCTGCCAATACACCCAGTCGTTTTAGTTTGCTTTCTTAAATAGGGGTGGGGAATAAAGGTTTTTCTCACTGTTTGAGTATACAAATCTAATATAAACGTTCAAAACAATGCTCAGTTTCATGGTCTTTTCTTTGTGGGTTTTTTTTCTTCTCCTCACCACCCTCCCAGTTTTCACCAGTGAAAATCTGTGACTTTGATCTTGGAAGTGGAGTAAAATTAAACAGCGCTTATACTCCGATAACTACACCAGAATTAACAACTCCGGTAAGTGTGAACATTTTATTTTAAGGATGTTTACATTACTTCAGGATAAGGGAACTATCTTTCATTCTCTACAACTACAAGTTTGTGCTGTAAAATAAAATGGTAGTCCGCTTGGACAGGGAGCATAACTAATAGAAAATGTATCTGTTAAGGTTGTTCCTGGGCAGTGTCGAGCGTCCAGTATCTGATTTTCTCGTCTCTTTTAGCATGTTGGTGTTACTACAAAACCCAAAAGATTTTGAATGTTCAGGTGTACAAATGACTTGTCCTTGTTCCATCCCTAGTATTGCTCTTCAGTGAAAACTGACCTGTTGATTATACATACAAGTGCATTGTATATTTCTTTTATTATTGGAAGTACCTAATCCAATCTGTGTTGCTGTGCTTGGACTAAACTCCAAGCTAATCGGAGTAGTGTACAAATGCTGCTAAAACATTTATTTCGGATGGCATTTTGGTTAAACTACGCTTGAACAATCCTTAATTTGAGTTTGGGCACCATGGGTTCTAAGAATTAACTCTTAACACGTTGTACAGTAGGACACAATACCTAAAACTGTCACAAGGGAGGCGCAGCTGGGGCTCTTTGCTGTATGCCCCGCTCTTCTCAGGCTACCTCACCAAAAGCAATGCCTTGTCTGCTTTTGACGTTCCATATGAAGTTTTATCCTACCAAAAAGAGGAGGCATGCAGGATTGTCTGTTATCAGTCAGTCAAATGGCTTTATTTTGACAGAAAACATGTCACATATGCACACATTAGTTTAAAAAGATAAAAGGAGCAAATTCATAGAAAAGTACATACAATTCATGGTACGAAGGCGCCAATAAATTACATAAAAGAATGACAATCTAAAACCAGAATTAAACAAGGTACAAAAGCCTATTTGATCTGATCAGCCATGCCCAGCTTAAGAACTTCTGTCTGTATTTTATTTATTTAATGCGATTTTATATAGCGCAAAACTTTACCCGAAGGTGTCAGAACGCTTTACATAAGAACCAGTTGCGAATCCTAAGGATTTAGGATTACATGCGTTGCATAAAGATAAAAGCAGAAAAAAATTACAAATGTACAGGTAATCTCTAAATACCTAAGGAAGGGATACGAATGGATATACTCTTAAGAGTCACATAGGAATGGTAGAGAGTACAAAGGTCTACTGCATATACTAGTGATTGGGTGTGTATATATATATATGTATATAGAGAACTCTAAAGTAGATTTTCTCAGGCAGAGTTCCATTAAGTGGGGTCGGCAGGGGACGCTTTCACAGCACCAAGGGAGGGTGAGAGGGATACAAGGGTATGGACAAAAGGCAAAACAGAAAAGGTAAACATTTGAGGATCGTCAAGGGGGGTACCGCCACCCTCCTGAGGCACAGCCGGGTGTTAGACCTAGCGTTTTTGCCCTTCTCGGTTTTTAAAATTGTCATACTCGGTTTTTAAAAACCTGCACTTTACCTGCCCAGCCCCTGCCTGAAAAGCATCCCCAGCAGCGGTTCAAGCGCTGAGAGGGAGTGCTCGCGGGAGGCTCGTCAGGTGCCATCGGCCACGCTGAGTCGAGGGACACGCCCCCCTCGAGGCCACGCCCCTTCCCTGTCCTATAACCATGTGCATCTACCGGAAGCGCAGCGGGCGCGACGATTGCACGCCAAAGGCGCGCATAAGGCAAGCTCATCTGCGCTTGTCTGCGTCCGGGCCTAGGGCCAGTCCCCCTGCATCGCAGACCCATACACTACAGCGCTGATACCCTCTATAGCCTTAGGGTCCCCTCTAGCAACTGTAGTCTACACAACTATCTAGCTGACAGTCTGCCGCCCGTCTGTCCCAAATGCCACATCCTTTTAAAACCCAAATTATCGACTGAACTGCTACATGACTTCCGCATGTTCCTATTGAACTGCCGCTCCCTCCCTAAACATAAGGTCGAAATTGCGCTTTTAATCGAAGAGCACACACCAGATATACTATTCCTAACAGAAACCTGGTTATCCCCTGACACAGAACCAGCGGTCATAGACGCCCTCCCACCAGGCTTCCAAATCTCTCGGCAAGACCGACCAGAAGGCAGAGGAGGAGGCCTGGCGATAATTTACAAACAACAATTTCACTGTCAAATAGTCCCCAAAACCATCTTGGACTGTGAAAGCCTTTCCTTTAACATTGAACTTTCATCTAACAGTTGCCTTTCGGGCACCCTTATCTACCGCCCCCCTGGCCCCCCGAAGCAGTTTCACGTCCGTCTACCTTCAAGTGCGGCTGAACGTCTCTATACCACATCCAATTTCATCCTGTTAGGAGATTTTAATCTTCACTTCGACTCAACCTTAGATCATATAGCTGCAACTTTGACAGATGACCTAGCAGCTCTACAACTCACGCAACGAGTCACCTCCCCTACCCACGTGAAGGGGCATCTGCTAGACCCAGTTTTTAGCAACTGCCTCGACCTTCTAACCAGTCCACCTATCCCCCTGCCCTGGACGGACCACTCCCTCATCCCCATTAGCTGGACCAGGCCTAAACCCCCTGTACCTTTACCCACCAGGAGATTCATGAGAGCTTGGTCTCACCTAGCAGTTGACAATTGGACTAGCAAACTTGCGGAGAATCCACCTTTGATTGAAGACAAGCCTGGCATAGCAAACCAGGCATATGCCAACTGGATCACTAACTCGCTAGACACCGTCCTCCCCAAAAAAGAAATCACGTTCAAACGCTCCCACAAAACTGCCCCATGGTACACAGAGGTTCTTAGAAACAAGAAACGACTCTGCAGGAAATCAGAAAGACGCTGGCGTTCTGATTATTCCACAGACAAAGCCCTGTATCGTGAAGCTATCAGTGAATACAAAACACTGATAAAAGAGGCCCAGGCCACATACTTCTCTGAGAAAATTTTGCTTGCTAAATCCAAACCCAAAGAAATCTTCCGGATTATCAAACAATTATCAAAACTACCCCCGTGCTCACAGGTGGACAAGACCACCACTCACTGTAATGTCGCTGGATTCTTTCACCAGAAAATAAGCGTCATTTACTCTGCCTTTCCCCCGAAAAATCCCATTCCTTTAGCCCCGTCCCTCCACCCCACAGCTCCCCCCCCCCTCCCCCCCCCCCCCCCAACCAACACCTACCCGCCCTGACCCACTGCCCCCTGTTGGATCTCGCCACCCTTGAACCTTTAGCAAGGAAAGTAAAATCTGGCTCCCCTAATGACCCAGATCCGCCAGACATAATAATGGCAGCTGCGCAAACGATCCTGCCCACCATAAGGGAGGTTTTAAATGCCTCCATCTCTTCTGGCACGGTCCCGACAGAATGGAAGCAGGCCATGGTCAGAGCCCTGTTGAAAAAGCCTAACTTGGACTCTACTGACCTGAGTAACTATCGTCCCATATCCCTGCTCCCTTGGATAAGCAAGATCTTGGAGAAATACATACATTTACAACAAACTTCCTAGAAGATCATCATCTACTTGACCCCACCCAGACAGGCTTTAGACCGAAACATGGGACCGAGACCGCCCTCCTCATGGTCACCGAAGAAGCCAGAAAAATCCTGGATCAGGGAGGATCAGTGGCAGTGATCCTCCTTGATCTCAGCGCGGCCTTCGATACGGTCAGCCACGACACCCTGCTGTACCGTATGTCCCAGGTCGGGATTAAGGATAAAGCCTGGTCCTGGTTCCAGTCCTTCTTAGAGGACAGGTCTTGCCGTGTGTTCGAAGGCGAATCTGTGTCCACCAGCAGACCTTTGAAATGTGGAGTCCCCCAGGGCTCCTCTCTGAGCCCTGCACTCTTCAACCTGTACATGAGGCCACTAGCTGATGTCGTCCGCCCGTTTGGGATTAAGATCATCTCCTATGCGGACGACACCCAGCTGGTGGTCTCCTTGACGCAGGACGCCAATCCACCGGTTCAGGGCGGGCACAGAGAGTGCATAGAGGAGGTGAAAACCTGGATGTCCCTATCGTCCTTAAAACTGAATGGGGACAAAACCGAGCTAATGCTCCCAGGCCCCCCAGACCTCAGCATCCCTGCTTCACTGTGGCCGCCTAGTCTGGGCCCCCCGCCTACCCACAAAAACAGCATCAAGAGTCTCGGAGTCTGGCTCGACAGATCTGTCCTTTAGTGTACAAGCCACAAAACTCTCAGCCACATGCTTTGGCATCATGAGGATGCGAAGGAGAATTCTTCCTCTCCTTCCCCTGGAAGCCAGACAAGCAGCGGTACAAGGCCTGATTCAGTCACGCCTTGATTTTAATAATGTACTTTACCTTGGCGCCCCGGAATCCACTCTGAGAAGGCTTCAAACAGCCCAGAACTGCGCAGCTCGCATTTTACTTGACATCCCCCGCAGACAGTCAGTGAGGGCCGGATTGGTCACCCTCCACTGGCTGCCAGTGCGTCAGTTATGTTCAAGGCCATGTGCATAGCTCATCAGGCCTTCTGGAACACTGGCCCCAGGATCACTCTGGACCTAATCACCCACTACACGCCCAACAGAAGCCTACGATCCAGTCAGACCTTCCTTGCGGTGGCCCCCAGAATAAAAAGATCTAGATCCGGAGGCAGGTCTTTCTCACACAACGCTGCTAGGGCCTGGAACGCCCTCCCGTTGCATCTTAGAGCTAACCCTAACCTTCTGGCTTTCCGTAAACAGCTGAAAACCTTTTTATTTCACCCAGTTTAATTAACTCCACTCCCTCCCTTTCCCACTGGCCATAGTACGGGTCCACGGTATTACTTAGCGCTTGGACGCCCCCGGGCAGCAATTTGCGCTTTACAAATACACATCCAATCCAAGGGGAAAGGACGAGGGAATGGACAAGATGGCAGGTCAGGGTCCAGAGTAAAGCGGCCGTGAACAGCAACAAAATGGCGGCCTGGACAAAAGAAAAAGTAAAGAAGTTGGATCTGGCAATACAATAGAAATGCTGGTACCACAAATTTTTTTTTTTCTTATGGTTGACCATTATCTCCAGTCACTGTGGCAATTTTATTTTGTTATTAAAGAAAGCACACATTCCTTTATTTGTTCAAACTGATATTCCTGTCCCAGTCAAACCAAGTGTTCGAGGAATATGAGCTGCAGATTGTACACTATGCATTAGATCGCCACCTGGTGTTGGGCCTGATGATTGCAGGTTGTTGTCTTCTTGGAAGAAGTCTTTGTTGTCACGAGACAGGCGACTCCTCCCTTGGACAATACTGCGTATGGGCATCGGCTCCATCATTAGATTGTTCTTTTCCGCCACTGGGTTCGGATGAAAGTTTCTCCACTCCGGCTAGAAAACCACTTTTCAGCAACTTCGAAGCTCAGAACTTCAAACTACCCTCGACATAGACTGCAAAACTTTTGAAACCATCAGTTCCATTCCGGTCGTCGACGCGGGCCGTTGGGCCTACTGACGCCGTGCGGCCTACACCATATGGAAAGAACTCCCTTCAAAAGATGCCCAGTATGTCGAACAAAGTTTCCACATAGCGACCACCATGAGGTCTGCAACCTCTGTCGATCGTCGGAACACGACGAGTCGACCTGCACAGCTTGTGCATCCTTCTGATCGAAGAAAACCATTGGGGATCGGAGAGCACGTCTTCGCTGAAGAGGTTCCCCTCGTTCCTGAAGACTCACCTGATCTCCAGATTGTATCAGAGGCAGGCGACTCTGATGACTCCATTCCATCGGGTCAGCGCGCGAGTACTACTGCCCCTGCACCACATATTCTGCCCAAACTAAAGGCAAAGGTCAGCACTCCGCCCAAGGGGCCCAGTCGAGACCGAATATCTGCTTCGAAAGCCCCGCCTTCCAGCCCGGCTCCGAAGAAAACAACTAAGCCTTCTGGTGCCTCGACACCGAGCAAGCCTCTTCCATCGGCACCCAAAAATAATCATGCCTCGGCACCAAAGCCAAATGACCCTTCCGCACCATAGCCTAAAATAGTACCGGCACCGAAACATTAAGACGTACCGAAAGAAGCACCGACTTCGAAGCTGTCCACTTCTACATATTTGGCACCGAATAACACAAAGCCTGATTCAGAGGTGCCCAAACCCTCGAACATGCCTACGAAGCCGAAAACAACACCTTCGGCACCGAAAACTATGCCACTGGACGTTATAACACCTCCCAAGGCTAAAGACACCCGACAACCTCCCCTGGTACCAAAAAATCTACGCCCAAGAAGGTTGTAGAGGAGGAGGAACTTTTTCGAACAGATCCTCGACAAAAGAAAATCTACATAGACCCAAAGACAGGTCACGTAGGTGCTACACCTCACAGGAAGAGACCAGCAGATGCACCACCCACACCTGTGGTTCCTGCCAAGAAGGACTGCAACATCTCCTATGCACCCTTCCTCTCCCATACCTCCTTTTTTCTCCTGTTCACCCTCACATATCTCCTCAAATCTCTGCTGTACATTGATGATGAATACAATTTGGGTGGAGGGGAGGACATGCAAGAACCTGATTCATACCATGTAGATGAGGTATATGGGACTTTTCACACCCCAAAAATTTGCCTATATGGGATTTTACAAACCCACAAAATGTGCCATTCCTTAACCGCAATCATACCCATTAAAACTTCCCCTCAGAGGATAACATTGGTTTTGAGCATCTGTTAAACAGAGCTGCTGTTTACCATGGAGTCCCTATGCATTCCGATGCCATTGAGGAGGATTTTCTACTAGACACCGTTGAGCAGTCTCAGCAGTCAGCTCAAATTCTTCCCATGATCAAGGGGGTCATCAAATACGCTCCAGAGTTATTTAAAGACCCTGTACGCACTAGAATATTAAACCCTAGAATAGAGAAATATAGACCTGCACCCACAGATCCAGTCTATGTTAAAGGCCACCTACCACTAGACTCATTAGTTGTGGCCAATGCTAGAAAGAGCAAACTCTCAAACTTCTGGATAAGCACCCCCCCCCTGACAAGGAATCAAGTGATTGATACGTCAGGTAAAAGAATAGCCGCACAAGCTACAAACATTTGGCGTATAGCAAATACACAAGCCCTCCTCTCTCGTTACGACAGGGCTCATGATCAATTAGAAAAATGACTTGCCCACATTCCAGATCAGTCCAAAGATAAATCAAATGACCTTATACAGGAAGGCAAGCTAATATCCAGTGCCTCTATAAAATGTGCGCTAGATGTCGCAGACCGCATCCAGGGCTGTAAATACCAGTGTCCTACTTAGGAGACATGCGTGGTTACGCATTTCAGGGTTTAAAATAAGTGCAAACCACCATTTTAAACCAACCATTTAATCAGAATTCGTTATTTGGCCCAGAAGTAGACACGACACTGGAAAAAATGAAGAAAGATGCCGACACCGCAAAGTCTATGGGGGCTTTACAGTCCACACCAGCTAGAAGCTCCTTTCGTCTCTCCTTCTATAGAGGAGGCTCCAAACAAACTGGAGCAGACACTAACATCTTTCAAATCACAAACATCCTCTAACAAGGGATACTTTAGAGGAGGATACAGAGGCAATAATAACAAAGGAAGAGGTCGTGGTAACCATAGCAACCGATCCTCTTCCGCCACAAAACAGGGACTTCCCTCTGCTCCCCCCACAGCATTCCACTCCTGTAGGGGGCAGATTAAAACAGTTCCTGCCTGTCAAACTCTATTACAACAGACAAATGGGTAAGACAGCTTATCCAACATGGCTACTGCCTAGAACTTACAGCAACCCCTCCAAACATACCACCCAGGCAGCGTCCAATGTCTACAAACCATCTGACTCTGCTTCAACAAGAAGTTCTATCACTTCTACAAAAATATGCTATTCAAATAGTTCCTTTAGAAGAACAAGGAACAGGGGTTTACTCGCTCTACTTTCTAATTCCCAAAAAGGACGGGACACTAAGGCCAATGCTCGACCTCCGGCCCCTCAACCATTACATACAATAAGATCATTTTCATATGGTCACTCTACAACAAGTGCTCCCACTGCTGCAACAAGGCGACTTCCTTACAACACTAGATCTAAAGGACGCCTACTTCCATATCCTCATACATCCTGCTCACAGAAAGTATCGAAGGTTTGTACTGGAAGGACAACACTACCAGTTCAAAGTCCTCCCATTTGGAGTGACAACGGCACCAAGAGTATTCACGAAGTGCCTAGCAGTGGCAGCAGGACATCTCAGAAGACAACAAATACATATCTTCCCTTATCTAGACGACTGGCTCATAAAAGCCAAGTCATTCAATCAGTGTGTCCAACACGCACATCAGACAATTCAAATGTTGCACGCCTTAGGGTTTACAATAAACTACACCAAGTCGCACCTGCAGCCTTAGCATCTACATCAGTATCTAGGAGCTACACTAAACAAGTCTACAGCCCTAGCGTATCCCAGTCCAGCCAGGATACAAAGCATTCAAGCATTAGTCTCCACTTTTCAACACCAGCAGTCTCTGCAAGCCAGGGTGTTCATGAGACTAATGGGCATGATGGCATCTTGCATTTTCATAGTACCACACGCAAGATTGCAAATGCGTCCATTACAAGAGTGCCTAGCACAACAGTGGAACCAAGCTCAAGGTCAACTAACATATAAGGAGAGGGTCCCCGCGAGGGAAGCGTGTTGTATGCTACACACACTAACACTACTTTAAACTAACAAACAAAAATATCACAAGGAATTCTCAGGTATTGTCATTTATTTTCAACACCAGATATCTACCACTGTAGAATTACTTCACATTCAATAAATAGCCCCAGACTGGGAGAGGGAAGGAAGGAGTGGTGCTCAAGGGAGTGTAAAGTCAAAGAAAATAAGCAGTCAAAAACAAACATGTGACCAATACAATGCTCAAAATCATAACAAATTAAATACACAAGCCAAATATCAAGGCATCCATTGATAAGCTGCTAACCAATGACATTCAACGGTCACACACTAGAATCAAAACTGTCAGGGGCATGTGCCGGATGTCCAAGAAAGAGAGCCGTCGACGTTTCAACCCCTATCTGTATGCTATGTAAGTCCTTTGGCGGGGTCTTCATCAGGACCTATACAGGAGAGGAAAGGAGTGGGGCAATCCTATCATGGAGTCAAGGCCCAGCTGGGCTCTGAACGTGGGAATTGAGTAAGCCACGCAAAAAGTCGTGGTCAATCTCAGCGATATTGTTTCGCAACTACAGAGGAGAGAGAATAAAACATACACCCAGTTAAGAGGTTATTTGTCATTACACATTATCTACTTGATTAAAAACCAACAAAGGGCAAACTTACAAAAACTTCACCCATTCAGCCGAATGGTGAGTTTAGTGTTGCCCCCGAGTCATCATTTGCCGTATGAAGGGTGTCTGGGAAGGCGAGGGTGCAAACAAGGTGCACAGACTGCAAGTACAAAAGTCAAAAGGACTTAAGGGTCTGTACAATGATGGTTAATCTGCACTGAGTTATAGCCCCTACCAAAAGAACCCTGCAGGAAAACACAATGCGGCCTATAATTACATGAAAAAACTTACATGAAAAATTCTGAAAAAACGGCAAGGGCCCTAAGCCACTAGTCATCTTTACACAAGGGATTGCCCCACTCCTTTCCTCTCCTGTATATGTCCTGACGAAGACCCCGCCAAAGGACATAACGTAGCCTACAGATAGGGGTCGAAACGTCGACGGCTCTTTCTTAGACATCCGGCACATGCCCCTGACAGTTTTGATTCTAGTGTGACCGTTGAATGTCATTGGTTAGCAGTTTATCAATGGATGCCTTGATTTTTGGCTTGTGTATTTAATTTGTTATGATTTTGTTTTGAGCATTGTATTTATCACATGTTTGTTTTTGACTGTGCTTATTTTCTTTGACTTTACACTCCCTTGAGCACCACCCCTTCCCCTCCTTCCTTCCCTCTCCCCGTCTGGGGCTATTTATTGAATGTGAAGTAATTCTACAGTGGTAGATATCTGGTGTTGAAAATAAATGACAATACCTGAGAATTCCTTGTGATAGTTTTGTTTGTTAGTTTAAAGTAGTGTTAGTGTGTGTAGCATACAACACGCTTCCCTCGCGGGGACCCTCTCCTTATATGTACCATATAGCGCCCAGGTCCCCGCGACTGCATGGGTTTAACCCCATTTTTGTAACGCAAGGTCAACTAACAGACCTGGTGTTGGTAGACAGCCGCACACATCGCTATCTACAGTGGTGGAACACCAAAAACTTAACAAAGGGGCGGCTGTTCCTCGAGCCTGTTCCACAGGTAGTGCTCACAACAGACTCATCCCTCACAGGATGCGGAGCCCATCTCTTACATCCCACAACTCTGGGTCAATCGACCAATCAACAAAAAATGTTCCATATCGACCATCTAGAGCTGCTAGCAATATTCTTAGCACTCAAGACTTCAAGACTTCAACTTCAAGTACAAAACAAAGCTGTCCTAATCCGGACGGACAATATGACAGCCATGTACTATATACAAAAACATGGGGGGGACACTCTCTGCAACTGTCACAACTTGCACAGAACATTTGGAGATGGGCCATTCCTCAAAACCTACATCTGTTAGCGGAACACCTTCCAGGAGTTCACAATCAGATAGCAGATCTGTTAAGTCGGCAGTCGCAACAGATTCATGAATGGGAACTACTTCCACAAGTTCTTCAGCCATTCTTCCAAAGATGGGGGCACCCACACATAGATCTGTTTGCCACACACGAAAATGCAAAATGCCCAGCCTTCGCCGCCAGGTTTCCATACCCACTGTCCGAAGGCAATGCGATATGGATGAACTGGTCAGGCAGATTTGCTTACGCTTTTCCGCCTCTCCCACTCATTCCATTAGTAGTGCGCAAGCTCAGACAACAGTCTCACATTGAACCTGGTAGCTCCCACATGGGCACGCCAACCGTGGTTCACCACACTACTAGATCTCTCGTTCCACATCAAAAGCTACAGCTCACACCCTCCCTGTTAACACAGAACCATGGAGAAATCAGACACCCAGACCCAAACCAACTGAATTTGGCGATCTGGCTCCTGAAGTCTTAGAGTTTGGTTATCTAAACCTACCACCAGACTGTATGAACATCGTTACAGAGGCGAGGAGACCTACTACCAGAGCGTGTTACGCCGCTAAATGGAAGAGATTTGCCATTTATTGCAACAACAACCAAATTGATCCCCCTGGATGCTTCCATCCAGAATATCATTTGCTACATTTTACATTTACCAAGGTCCAATTTGGCATATTCTTCCATACGCCTGCACCTTGCAGCAATTGCAGTCTATTTACAAAACAGGCAACATCTGTCTTCAGGGTACCTGCAATGAAAGCATTCATGTAAGGATTAAAAAGAATAATCCCACCCAGATTGCCACCTTCTGTGTGGAACCTGAATCTTGTCCTTACAAGACTCATTGGACCCCCTTTCGAGCCTCTACATAACTGTGAACTGCAATTCCTAACATGGAAAACAGCTTTCCTTGTTGCCATTACTTCTCTCAGAGTAAGTGAGCTACAAGCTTTCACTGTACAAGAACCATTTTTTCAAATAAATAATCACTCCTTTTCATCTAAATCAATCCATAGAGTTACCTGTGTTTTTTTCAAAACCCAGACTCTGTAGCAGAAAGGGCTTTACATACATTAGATGTTGGGCTCTTTCATACTATATAGATAGAACTAAATCCTTTCGAAAGACAAAACCACTGTTTGTATCTTTCTCTCCTCCACACAAAGGCAACCCCATCTCCAAAGGTGGGATTGCAAGGTGGATTGTAAAGTGTATACAAATATGTTTATTAAAGCTAAATGCACATTAACAGTTCCTCCTAGAGCGCACTCCACTCGCAAACTAGGAGCCTCTATGGCTTTCCTAGGAAACATACCCCTAGAGGACTTATGCAAGGCAGCCACATGGTCTACACCACACACCTTCACAAAACACTATTGTGTTGACTTGCAAGCCAAGCTGCAGTAGGCCAAGCTGTCCTTAGAACTCTCAAACTACTGCAACGGATACAGGTGACCACCGCTAAGGGAGACACTGCTGCACAATCAATGCATAGTGTACAATCTGCAGCTCGTATGCCTCGAACGGAAAATGCTACTTACCAGTATGCATCTGTTCTTGGCATGTAGAGCTCCAGAGTTGTACACGTCCTCCCGCCTTCCCGGGACTTGTATCCGTTCCAGTTTTCCATCTTGCGTAGATGCACACGCATGGACATCCCTTTTTTCTTTACTTCTACTAACTCCATCATTTCCCATCATGGCGAAAAACAATCTAAGGATGGAGCCGATGCCCTTGCGCAGTATTGTCCAAGGGAGGTGTCACCTGTCTCGACTACAGACTTCTTCCAAGAAGACGACAACCTGCAATCATCCGAGCCCAACACCAGGTGGCGATCTAATGCATAGTGTAAAACTCTGAAGCTCTACATGCCAAGAACAGATGCATACTGGTAAGTAGCATTTTCCTTTCCATAGTGCATAATGTTCTTGCTCTTCACTTAACCCGAAGGTTCATGTATTTGTCCAGAAGATATTTCTGACTTTTTGTCCTGTCTTAAGCTACATTATCAGAACCTCATTCTCTGAGCTGGAGAATGTCTCCATGTCTTCCTGGGATCAGCTCAGCTCCTCACTTGCCTTCATGAGCTGGAATGTCATGCAAGTGGTTTCTTGTCGGGTGACCACTGCATAATACCTTTGCTGCATGCTTCACATGTACTTGTGCTAGGATCTACGAAGTGTCAGCCTAAAAGTGGTCATGCTGATATGGTCTTGTGTGCTGGTGCCCAGGCTCGCTCAGTGTCTAGATCCATCCAGAACTGGTGGGAAAACATGCCAATCTGGTAGGGAAGTAAGGAAGGCCCTGCAACCTTGTTAGAAATGGGATTGCTGGTTGGCAAAGGCTTGTGCCAAAGCCAGGCAGAAACAATCACTCCAGTCAGGGCAAGGGAGTTACATGCCAAAGATAACCCCAGCTCACCCCCTTGGTAGCTTGGCACAAGCAGTCTGGCTTATCCCAGAGGCCATGTGTAAAGCATTTGTGCAACCCACACAGCAACAACATACTAGGCACACCACAAAAGGAACTCCACACAAGGTTATATCAAAATTAGCCTTTGTATTATCATAAAACACATTAGAATAGTAATTGCACAATATACACTGTGCCAACTGGCACTGGGCATATTTACAGGGGATTATATACACATGACCGGGCCACTTGACCACTGTCAGAACAAACAATTAGTAAAGACAGTAAATGGAGAACATGTAATTAAGCATAGAACACAACCGGTGATTACTGGCAAACACTGGACTTTGCATCATCCTGTAACATAAATCATATTATGCACAGTATCACAGGCATGAAATATATCCTGCGCCAACCTCATGAGCCTAAACAAATTAGACCAGAACATCCTAAGCATAACTCACCTTAGGAAATATCACTAGCATAAACCACAGTAGAGGATAACTCAAACATAAATACAGTTTGCAAAACCTCATAATCATAAACCAGATTTAGAGGAATAAACTGGGTGCATAAATCATACTACATAAATTACATTTCCTAGCACCACATCACATTAGGGCCTGGCGCCCTACAAACCTAACAGTCAACCAGTCAATTGGAGGAAGAAGTGTTGTCACTCCTGAATCGATCCTTGGCCTTTGGCACGGTCCCGATGAACTTCAAGGAAGCCCGGGTCAGGCTGCTTTTGAAGAAGCCGGGCGCTGATGCGAAAAATCTAAAAAAAAATTAGACCAATCTCCCAGCTGCCTTTTCTGTCAAAGGTACTGGAGCTCCTTGTGCTGAATCTTTCGCATTTTTTTTAGAGCAATAACATCTTAAGGTACAATCAGGCAGGTTTCAGGGCCACCACAGCACTGAAACAGTGATGTTGGCAGTGCTCGATGATCTGAGGCTGCAGGCGGACAGGAAGAGGCCGTGTGCCCTGGTTCTACTGGACTTATCCGTGGCATTTGATACGGTTAATCATAAGCTCCTTCTGTCGCGGATATATGATCTTGGAGTCCAGGGCACGGCTTTTAAGTGGCTTACATCTTTCCTTTGCGGTAGGACCCAGAGAGTGCAGTTGGCATCCCATACTTCGACCTTGGGTAGCCTCTCTTGTGGGGTCCCGCAGGGATCTGACCCGTCTCCACTCCTTTTCAATGCCTACCTGCAGCCTCTGATAGGTGCTCTTAACTCTATGGACTATCAGATCTACTATTACGCGGATGATACACAGCTTATCATCCAGATTGATAATTCATCAGCTGCCCAAGTGAAGACCCAAAACATCCTTAAAATCATTACAAACTGGATGACGTCTAACTTTTTGAAAATCAATCCGGACAAGACTGAGGTCTTGGCCATTTGCACCGCGCTCAATCGGTGGAGCAACCTTTTTTGGCCACAGGAGCTGGGCGCGAGCCCAGTCCCAGCCTCGGTCGTAAAGAGCCTTGGAATTAAGATAGATGTCGATCTGTCTATGTCCCAGCAGGTGTCTGCAGTAGTGGGAGCCTGCACAGGTCTGATGAGACAGTTCCGCAAGCTTGCCCCCCTTTTGAGTTTCTCCACTCTTAGACTGATTGTGTCAGCGATGATAATTTCTCGCTTGGATTATGGTAACGCCATTCACATCGGCCTTCCGGAGAAACTACTGAGTCGGCATGAATGATGCGGCCAGGCTGATTTTTTAAATTGCCCAGGAAAGCCCAGGCAACTCCTCTTCTGCAGCACCTGCACTGGCTCCCGGTGAGGCAGAGCTAAGTTTAAGGGCCTTTGCATTGCCCATAAGGCCATTCATGGCCAAGCCCCACAGTATCTAAAAGATCGCCTAGTTCTGTACACTTCCATTCGGACGCTACGGTCCTCAGAGGCTTGCCTGCTGAAGGGTCAGCGTTTTAGGCTGGCTACCAAAGGGGGCAGAGCTTTTTCAACTGTCATAGTCCCTTTATGGAACAAACTACCAGAGATCTTGCGTAAAGAGCTCGCTCTTCTTCCATTCAGGAAGAAGTTGAAAACGGTTCTCTGCCAAGAGGCATGGGGGGTCAGATTAACTTCTGTCCCTGTGCTGGCTGGCTAGGTTCTGTTTATTTTCTCTCCTTCAGCGCTTAGACCTGCAGGTGATAATTGCGCTCTATAAATACCAATACCAACCCTGGCCAACTGGCCTTCTCTACGGGGCTCAAATGCCCTATGTCCAAAGTGTCGGGCAGCTGCCAATGCAGCAGAATCCATGTGCGCAATTGCGAAGACCTAAACGTTGCAGCTTGCATTAAGTGCTGCGCAGCTGTGCAAGTACGGGGCTTTAAGGCGGGCACCTAGAGGCACCCGCAGGTGATAACAAGATCCTTGAAGTGGTGACTAGTGCGGACACTCGGCGGCACAGCTCCTCAGCTGCAGCGGCCCATACCAGCGATGATTCTCATAGGACGGCAAATGCGGGCACTCGGCGGCAACAGCTCGTCAGTTGTGACCGCCCACGAACTATGACTCTGGTAAAACAGGCGAATGCTGGTTCTCAGCTGCAACAGCTCCTCAGCTGTGGCGGGCCACAATACCGATAACTAGGACTTTCAGCTCGTGTTCCCCGCAGGAGAACCAGAGGCTCTGGAAGTCTCAACATAGGCCTCACCTGCGAGTAGAATCCCCCTCAAATAGGAATCCAGGCGGCTGATGGGTCGAGTCTAATGTACCCGAGACTTCAGCAGGAGGCAAGATCAAATCAGGCCCTTGGATAGTTGCTTCAGCAAGATGGGTGACAGCTTCAAAGTCCTTTCCCTCTAGTTACACGGACAGAGGTTCGTTTTGGCATCCAGAAGTAACACGTTCTTCCTCCAGGAAAGAATTAAAATATAGTGCTCACAGGGCGCAGGAAGTCCATAGCTCCAGAAGCAAAAGTCCTCCGCAATCAAGGGGGCAATGCAGGGCGGCAAGCCCTCATGGCAGTTCCTTCTGGGCACCAGCATGCCCCAGCAGAATCCGGAAAGGCACCTTATCCTAGAAGAGCACCATGCAACTGAACAAATTCATTGGGTCACAGCCCCTTTATGTATACCACCGAAAGTCTGTCACAAGTCACTGAACCCACCCAGAACCAGTTTGGTGTGGTCCTGGAGCACTTTGCTTACAAGGCTGCATAACCCCCTCTGCCTTTGAGAGGAAGAGGGGGTCTGCCATCAGACACAGTGGGAAGTGGCACCATCATTCACCTTGCCAGGCACAGCCCTGCTCAGATCAAAGGGTCACCCACTGCAACTGCAGATTGCTCTATTCAACCCACCTCTAGCTCAGCCTGCCCTGTCCCTCCAAAACAAGACCTGCAATTCACATCAGGCGGGCAGACACATAGCACACAGAAATGCCAACTTCTAAAAGTGGCATTTCTCACATAGTCCATTTAATCTGCGCACACCATTGCGCAGCATTTATTCTCAAAATTTCATATATACCAGACTTTACCATACTGCTACTCATAACCGGAATTACCACGGACACAATGAGCAGGGAAATCCCTCATGCATTCTTATGGGAGGGCAGGCCCCTCTCACTAAATGTACACAGAGCGAACTCACTCTAGCACTGTGGTCCTGTGTTAAGTGCCCAGAGACCTAAAACCACTACCACTACACAGAGGCTGGGAGAAGTGCAAAAACTTTAGGGGTGAACCTGCAAAAAGGGCCACGTCCAACAAACCTGATATGTAATTAGTTCAAATAATGCCTCCTATCTAGGAGGAGGGCTCAGTCTGCTGTGACCTTTTTCATCAAACACTAAATCCGAGTAGCAGGACCGAGTAGCAGGACCGACTAGTTTAGCCTCTTCCAGGCGATTATGTTATGTTAACCTGCACGGCTACTCTGAGTGTCCCGGCGCGAAAGCCAAAGGCAGGGGATAAGAGCTGACCCGGCTCAAAGATTACTTAAATAGCAGAGTTTTAAAATGTGTTTTAAACAGCCTAAGTTCACTGATGCTGCGAAGTTCAAAGGGCAAAGCCATGGCCGCTCTGACAAAGGGAGCTGCCGCCCATTCTAGCCATTGGATTAATGATTAATGGTCTACAACTTGAACATCTGCATCTGCGGTCATTGCATGGCAGTCCTAGGTGAAGCAGACTTTAGGGTGGGGGAACCTGGACAGATGGACATGCATTAAGCGAGTCCTCCTAAAGGAAGCCACCATCTTGTACAGCATATAACTGTCTAATTAAAGCGTCCCATTTACAATGCCTATGTGGGTCCTACACACTACTCCTTTGTTTGCTTCTCATACAGCAGGGAGACCTGGACTTGGTTAGAGGCGTAGGCCAGACTTTTTCTTGGGAGGACCAGTGTGTTGATTTCCATGGGGTACAGATAAAGGCTGTTCTCCTGGAGTACGAATCCCCATAGCTGATGGAGTCCGTAGCTACCATCCCTAAGAGTCGGTAGAAGCACACCTTGGGTGTCCAGGCGTAAGGTGCCGACTCTGATGGCAAGCGCACAAAATTAAGCTATACCAGTGGACTTGAACATAGGAGGAAAAACACAGCGCTAACCAATGGATAAGGCAGGACAGCATAGATTATCCAAGCTTGCAGATGACTTTTGGCCCGACAGCAAACTATGCCCTGTGAAAGTCACAATAAATTGCCATGTATTTTGCCGATCAAATGTAGAACAAATTTTACCCATTACGTGGTAATGTCTCACCCCAGTTACTTTAAGATGTGGTACTTAACCTTTTGACTTCTGTGAAACCCCACGTAATTATTCAGTGGGTCCCCAGGTACCAGAAAAGATTAAGGGAAGCTGGAGATTGCGATGAGGATTTAAGCATCAAAACAATATACAGAAACCAGCATTCATCAAACAAATTATTAAATATTTTATTTAATTCACAGCCCCATTAAAAACAAATCTAAATTTTAACAGGATGGTTGGGCCTTTTCTAATTTCAACTGAGACCACCCGTTATCCAAACTATATCTTGCTTGATAGATTTGCACTGCTCCCATGAGTCAGTTTGTGGACACTAACTTAATTATAGCTACCAACTTCAAATTCCTTCACATTTACGGAACGTTAAAATGTTTTCAATTGTCAATTATGATTCTTTATTGATATACACTTAAATCTGTTCATATTTAATTTTATAAGCGGTTATTGAGTTCTGTCCCCTTGATGTTTTCTTACGGAAACAGAAGGCTTAAGTAACAATTACCAGCCTATCTTGAACATAATCGGATTCTGGATCCATGGCAATCTGGATTTAAATCTTACCATAGCACTGAATCTGCCATTTTGACCGTCACTGACTCGAAGACTCACTTGATGCGGGAGCCTCATCCATGTTAATGCTGCTGGACATTTTACGCAGCCTTTGATACAATATCTCATTCAAGATTGTTGCAGAGACTGGGGACAGCTCTCAAATGGATGCAAAACTTCCTGGAAAATAGGTTCCAAGCGATTATTCTTGGTCCCTATACTACCCATAAGATGCAGCTAGACTAGGATGTACCAAAGGGCTCATGTTTGAGCCCTACTCCAACATTTGTGGCACCCCTTGCTAAGATTATAGAGCCGTTTAGCTTTGAAATATTCTATTCTGATGACACTCTGCTGATTTACACTTTCGACAACGATCTGGCCAAAACCAAAGATCATTTTTTGAAGGGAATGCTAGCCATCTTTAGTTGGATGACCACTGTCTACAGCTGAATGTTGCTATGACCGAGACCCTGTTTGCCAAGGGAACTCTTTGGTTTGAGTGGTGTCCCTCTAACTTGGGCGTAGTTCAGTTAACGGACAGTCTGAAGAATCTTGATGTAAAAATTAATCTAGCCCTTTCGATGAAAGGCCAGAATCTGGTTACTACTGGATTTTGTTTTCACACCATGCATCTACTGCATAGAATCTTTCCTTGTGTTCGATATCTAACAAAGGAAGCTAGTCCAGGCCCTTCTAGTTGGCCAACTGGACTAGAGGAATGCTCAACTGGCCGCAGCAAGCAAGACACTTGTGGATAAATTGATAGTGGTGCAAAATACTGCAGCCAGGCTTGTTCTCAATCCTCCATCTGGAATGCCATTGGCCCCTTAGTTGAAATCATAACACTGGCTACCGGTGAGAAAAAGAAGCATCTTTAAAATCTGCTGCCTCACCTATATTTCCTAAAGGGAAATAGAGGACAAAGTTCCTATGCCAGGGTGCAAAAAGTCACCCATGCATTATGGTGCAAAAAGTCACCCATACTTAAAAGATTGGAAGGAAAGGATAGAAAAAAGAAAAAAGGGATTCCAAGGTATAGAGAACCCAAATTTATGAGAGGGAAAAGCACTTTATTTCCTCTGTTGCCCGCACACCCCAAAGAGTGTCATGCTTCATCATCGGGCGTTTGCTCCTCGTAGGGCCTGTCTGCAATTCCCTACGGATCCCCCGAAGGGTCACTTAATCGGAGATCTTTTAGAGGAATGCCGGATGGTGCATGCGGGTGTGCGGGGGTGGGTCAAGAGGAGGGTAATAAAAATACGTGCCAGTGTAATAGATTAAAATAAATGTAAGGGTAAACATGTAGCGGTAAGTTTAGAAGTATACCCTTAGCAGTCAATACTGCTAAAAATTATTGACCCTAAAAGGCCTATTTTGCCTAGGTGTCAATAGTCAAGGTCAACCTGTTTCGCGCTTCCGTTACCCATAGATCGTTAGCGCTTCGTCAGGACCATCAAGTAAAAAATATATATAAAGTGCACGTGATTTAGTGGGTGTAAAAATTACCCTCTTGTCTCAATCAGGGCGGAGTAGAACCTGTATATTCTGATACAGCTACTAGGTGGAAGCCACTCATGACTGAAGCCAAGCACTGCGTGTAGTAATCCTCACACCCAGTCAAAAGATCTGGGTTTGATCCATCACCGTACTTTAGCCCACTCTGCCACCCCAGTTCAGACATGGCTATATGCAAATCAGTCTAGGCAGCACCGAAACTCCCTAGGGGCGGGGGATACTAGTGTGCTATATTAAATTAACATAATGTGGACCCTGAGGGGGGTCACCAGACCACAGGTTAAGAACTTCTGCTCCAAGTAAATCTGCTGTGGTCTCCCCAAAATCTCCTCCATACTTCAGTTTACCCCAAAGTTTGCCGCTTCAGTCTTTGGATGAAAAAAAAAACCTCAATTGCAGCTCAGTGGTCCTGATGGCTTTACACTGTCTTACAGTCAAATAGCAAGTACATGTTCAAGGGATCTGCCCAGTTGCTTCAAAAGCAGTTTCTAGTGGGTGTAAGGAAGACTATAGGGGCATAGGTCTGTAAGGCTACCAGTGCCTAGAGTTATATACAAAATAACAGCTTAATTTTCTGACACTGCAAAGAAGCATTGGCAAAGCCAGTACGATTTTTCAAGTTGGTGTAATTGTTTTTTTTAATTTAAAAAAATGTGCCCAAAAGAGCAAAACAAATGACCCCTTCTAAATGTAGCAGCTGTAGACTTTAAATACTAATTTAACATTTGAAAAACATAGCCCTATAATTTTAATAAACCATATTGGTTCTTTTGAGACCAACTTTAAAACTAGTATAGAAGCCCTTTTTAGGTTTCGCCTGCATAGCACTTGTGCTGTGCTAGAGAAGTCTCTTGTATTTAAAAAATAATAATAATTAAAGAAAAATCTTAGGGTTAGAGCTTGCCCATTACTTACCTTTACGAAAGGCAGAAGGAAAACATTTTCCAGTTCAGTAGCATTACAAGGAGAGAATATGTAGGAAAACTGGACTGTCATTTCACCGCATGTTCATTACACGGTTCCCCGCCCTTCCTTCACATTTTAGCCTCATGCCTCAACAGCCTAACCATGAATCAAACGTGTGCCATGTCGTTTTAGGACGTCTCTGCACCAACCGAATTACCCCTCTGAGCTGAAGCGACTACGTTGGTGCACTGCTCAATTTATTTTCTATTTTTAGGTTTCAGCTAGACTGTGCTTGCACGGTCTCTTTGAGACCGGTTTTATATACATTGGGGACTTCAGCCCACCCATAGGCTTCCCAATTGCTGCCGCCATCATAGCTCTCCTATATACTGACTATTTGTTCATGGCGTGCATTTATCATGCCTCTTCCTATGTTTAGGCCTCTCCAAGGCCCGGGACTGAGCACTGTATCAATTCACTGGTCAGCATTTTAGCATCTATTTTAGGAACTACTTTTCCTTATTGAAAAGCAATTGACACTATCGGTCCTGTTTTCACTCATTGAGCTCCGCTCCGTTTCTGTAAACCGGCCTGTAAATCTTCTCCTCATGTTTGCTGTGTATTCAAAGACCAAGATCAAACGAGACAGTCTGGGGCTCATTGGACACCTGATCCGGGCTGGATGCAGTGAATCAGGAGGCAGCCCAAGCCCAGCCAGTCTGAGGAGCAGACCCTGCAGGAGGAGAGCAGGAAGGTGGCCACGTAAAACTGAAAGATCTTCGGTAAGGAAGCGGCAACCCTCACCTGCAGACGGGTTCTGTGACCACACCATACAGGCAGCCTAAGGAGACCCTGGCTCTTAAACACCTCCCTTGACTTAAAGGGTGCAACGTCTGTTGACCCAACTCCACTGCGTGCAGATTCACAAGACCGTTTATTTGCATTTTTAAATTTAAAGCAGGAAAAGTTATAACTGAAATAGTTGCCTGGCAGCCAAGTGACTGCAGTTCAATCTTGAGTCACGCTTTCAGCCAAATCTGGATTTCGGTTTTATCTAGCAGCAATTGGCATGCAGCGACTTGTAGTTTTGCTTTCCTTGTTTTACCTTCACTTTGTGTGCCATTGGCCCCAGGTGAGACTAACTGTGGGTGTCACGCATACCAGGGGGTGACTTACGAGCTGCTCAATATATCCGGTCCAGGCGTCGTGCTACTTTACCGCTGTACATTAAAGTACCCTAAAGTGGTGGTCCTGGGACGTATTGAATATTTGTATCCAAATCTCTTTAAAAACAAAGACCCAAGTAGACCACAATCCTGACAAAAGGTGCCGCTCATAAAGTTTAGCCCTGAGACTAGCATGGTGGGTAGGGACCTGTTGGCTCCTTATACTCCTTCCAGAACTCTGCGCTCCGCCAATAAATCTTTGCTCTCAGTCCCCCAGGGTTCGTAGAGCCAAGTGGGGTGGCAGTTTTCTCAACTTTGGCTCCAAGGCTGTGGAATACTCTGCCGATTGAGATTAAATCCCTCCCCTCCAAGCAAGCCTTTGGGAGGGCTCTTAAGACGTGGCTATTTGCCAAAGCCTACCCTTAGTTTTGGATTTGCCTTTTATGATTTTCTTTGGTTAGGCGCCTTGATGCCTTCAGGCTTAGTTGCGAGTTTATAAATTTCATTCATTCATGGTCGCCAAATGTCATTTGTCTCTTTTGCTCAGTTATGGCTTTTTAGGCAAGAGCTTGTTCCATTCTGGGACTAACAGAACCACTAGAATATTGCATCAGTGGAACACATTTACCACGGAAATACAAACGGTGTGACATGATGATGAAAGGCAAATTGTTTAATTGGTTGTGTGTATTGTCTAGCTCTTTCAGCACACTAATGCAGAAGGGATTTCTATTCTGTAAAGTACATAGATCTAAGATGTTCGGCAGAGTCTTTTCAAAATGTTGTAACTAATAATTTAGTCTACCATCGAAACCTAGCAACAGTTGTTGGCATTGTCATTCCACCTCACAGGGTAAAGTAGTGTGTAAAAAAAGTACCAAGCTGTACTCGGGACAACTAGAGTACATGAAGTAAACCTTATGTTTTTATTTCTTTATTTATAACACTTATAAAGCGCGCTATTACCAGTCGGTGTCCTGGCGCTGAAGTGATGATCCCCAGGGAAGGTATTTCCGGGAGCTACAGGGAGAAGAGCCATGTTTTCAAATCCCTTCTAAATGCCAGCAGATTCTCGTTCTGTTTAAGGGAAAGAGGGAGGGAGTTCCACGCCTGCGCTGCTCCTCTAATGAAACTCCTTCCGCCCCAACGCACCTTCCTGATCCAGGTGGTTTTAACCAACCCTAGATTGGCCGACCTAAGTTGTCTACCTTGTTGGTACCATTGAAAATGATCCTGAAGGAACTGAGGGCCAAGACCATGTAATGCCTTGAAGACTATGCAGAGGGCCTTGAACAGAATCCGCTTCCGCACCGGGAGCCAATGCAGCTTTTCCAGCTCTTTGGTAACTGTGGAAAACTTGGGCAGTCCCCCAATGAGGCGGGCGGCCGCATTTTGTAGGAGCTGAAGTTTATTGAGCACCCCCTGTTGTGCCTCGAGGAGAAGACTGTTGCAGTAGTCGATGCGTGAAAGTACAAGAGCTGTCACCACCGTCTTCCTGCTTCCCTCCGGAAGGAAGGGGAGAACCTTCCTAATAATGCTCAGGGTCCAATGTATTGAGGAGCTCCGTGCCTTGACTTGGGGCTTGAAGGAGAGTTGGTTGTCAATAATGACCCCGAGATTCTTCACCTTCAAAGCCCGGTAAGGTGGTGGTCCCATGTCAGTGGGCCACCAGCTGGGGCCCCAAAGACTCGTATTTGACCCAAAGATAAGCACCTCAGTCTTGGAGGAGTTCAGTTTTTAACAGCTTTTTGTCATCCAGGAGCTAACTGCTGATATACAGTCCTGAAACCTGACTGCCACATCCACCTCTGTCCCCGGGAGCACCGAGACCACAATCTGGATTTGAGCTAACATCCTACGCAGACTACACCCAAAGGATCTAATCACTGGGGCAAGGGAGGCTACATAGATATTAAATAAAGTGGGGCTTAGGGAGGAGCCCTGTGGGACCCCCCCTGGGAGTGCGAAAGATCTTAATTCGAACTCCCCCATCGCCACCACTTGTACCCGGTCTGTTAGAAAGGATTTCAAGATGTTAAGTGCTTGACCCTGAACCCCGCAGCCCTCCAACTGATCCACCAGCAAAGCATGGTGGACCGTATCGAAGGCCGCCGACAGGTCCAAAAGGATCAACACTGCCTGGCCCCCTTCATCTAGCACCTTCCGGACCTCCTCTGTAGATTTAGTGCGAGCGGTCTCGGTGCTGTGACCTTCCCTAAACCCATGTTGGGCTGGGTCTATGTACAGGATTGCTTTCCTCTATATTTTTCCTAAAGCTTGCCTTCACTTTTCTTCTTTATCCTGCATTCACACTATGGGACCCTTGGAGGGGGAGAGTTATGTAACCACTGTGGGGACACTGCAACCTATGTCCTGTTTTTACAGTGAGCGGCCCATTGCTGGGTATAAATAATGAATACTTTTGTAAGCAGCTGGCTCAGCCTTTTATATAGTCACCGTTGAAAGCCTCAAATTGCATCTTGTAAATGGGAGCTAATGCATGCTCCATTGCATTAATGCACTGCTCTGAAACCCAAGGTTAGTGGTTGATTTTATTGTTGAATATTAGGATTAGTCTTGTGCTTCCATGTATCTACTTTAGTTTCGTTGTGGTAGATTGGAATCCTAGGAGTTGGGTGGGATCATATGAGCATTTCTGAGTTGGTTTCATGCCTCAAGTTCTTGGTAGTGTGTGAGTTAAAGTGCACTGTATTGGTAAGTTCTATTCAGTCGTGGTCCATTTACCTGTTATTTTTTTCTTGTCTTTTAAGCTTCTTTGGTCTTTGTTTTGTGGGCTGTTCTGAAAAGACACCAGTGAAACATAGTACTTCCAAATCAGGACCAGTACCAGTGACATTTTATTTTTCTCTGCAGCAGCAACACCTCATTGAGGCGTCTGAAAGACAATTGTGTGGGACTCAATTGTGGCTGCGTCTAATTTCTTTAGGATAAAATGTGTCCTCTATGTGGAATTGTATCAAACCTATGTTTTTGTTGACTTGTCATTTGTGCAGCACACACCCAATGACCGGAACGAGTTGCTCTTTTGGGTTTTAGGTGCTGGGAGTTGATTGGGTCTGTTTTAAGTTGTATCATTGTATTTACCACACCATGCAAAAACACACCCTCACCTCTTGCCCTCACTATCTTCATGGCGCGTACACACTCACCAAATCACTCTCCAGTCCAAATACCCACAAGAAGGGCCAGCTTTAGCGCTGGTGGCACCCAGTGCGACCAGCCTTTTTGGCATCCTCCCTCCCTACGACTGCCTCACTACCACCGGGCAAAAGTGCCCCTCATCTCTCCCATCGTAAGTTATTGCCCCCTCCCCCTGAGGTCAGCTCCCCCTACAGTGCGGCTGTACTAGTCACACTGCCCTAAAGCCAGCCCTGCCTACAAACAACCACTGTCCATGCATTTAGCGGCCGCTCCACTAAGACCGTACCACCAAAAAAGAAGGGAGAGTACTTTAGCAGAGTGCTCTACTGCTCTCCTACTTCTGAGGAGTGTGTTTACATAGCCCACACTACATTTGTAAGAGATGGGAGCTTTCCACAACTACAGCAAAACACACAAGATGATGGACGGAATGTTGCACATTGGCAAAACATTCACCCCCAGTCACAGATCTGGGTTTAATCCATCGTTATTTTGCTCACTCCGCCGCCCCACTTCAGACATGGCCATATGCAAATCAGTCTTGACCCTGTGCCTCATTGGAACAGTCAAGCCCGAACTGTGGTGTGGGTGGGAAGTTTGTGTGTTTGTCAGACTGTACAGAGATTGGCAGAAGCTCAGCTGAACCCCCAGGTTGCCTACTTTTCTAATTCGCTGAGAAGGAAGTCCCAACATGGGTGGGATGACCAGAATTCATGGCAGCCATTTTGTTTTCATACCTGCTGTGGGCATTGCCTCTTCAGCACCTCTATACCTATTCACTTCTTCCCTTGGTGCTGGTGTTAGTGTTTTCTAAGCTCAAAGGGTAGAAAGATATAGATTGATACACCTCTGTCCTTTCTGCGCAGCATAACCTGGTACCATACAGATGCATGTATGATGGGGTGTACATGAATTCATTTTTTTTATGTACTCATCAGTGTGTCTTTGTTTGTTAGTGTGTGTCCATGTATGTTGGTCTGTGATGGGCTGCCTGTGGAATAATGGTGATGCCAGCTTACTGTGATTCTCTGTGGCATTATGATGGCCACCCAAGGCTAAATGATGTCCCTGGCATATTATGGACTGACTTCCTTAGCTTTATCGTGGTTATGATTGGCATACAGTGGCCAAGCCATATTAGCATTCTTGTCATTGTGTTGCTTACCATGGCATTGTGGTGCCCACTCATATACATGTTGTCCTACAATATTGAGAGCATTCTTGGCATTAAAGTGGTTGTCGAAGGCACTGTGATGGCCCACATAGGCATTGTGGTGGACATCCCTGGCATTATGGCTACTTGCATTGCCGTTCTGGTGGCAAATGCCAGCATATGGTGACACCCTTGATATATTTTCAGCTTTATTGGCATAATAATGGCCATCTTAATTAAAAAAAAAAAACATTAATCGCCATCCTAGTGGTGGCTGTTTCTGCCCCATAGTGGTCTGGCAAACTGTGTTCAGGCTTTCATTGTAATGGTTGTTGCACCCTTAATGCTCATGTCTGGAATAGTGGTGGCTATCATTGGTGTCTATTTCACCAGCAGTGATCTAATGGGGGCTCTACTTTTGTGGAAATCTCATGGCACATTGTCCGCATTTGTAGGTCGATACTACCTGATGACGCAAGCTTTCTGTTTGCAAAATGCATATTGTGGGCTTACCAAGAACAAGCAGGGGCTTGCTGGCAGTCCATTGCTTAACATTGGTTAGCTTTACTGTCCATCTCATTTGCCTGCTTTGGAATGGTCTCCCAGCTTGTCCGTCTTGTGTTTGACCCTGCCATAGATTATAGTCTCTTCACCATATCTTTAATTGGCGGGCAGCGGTGCTTGCTTTTGGGGAATTATTTTTTTCTTTCAGTTTAAGCATTCCCTGCTTGCTGTGTTGCTTCTCCCTTACCTGCTTCTGCAACCAGGTTATCCTTTTTGATATATTAAACATTTTAAGCTCTGTCATGCTGCATTTTACAACAGGGATTTAAGCTCCTGTTTTGCCTTACTGAGCTATCTGATCAGTCAGTAAAGGAAACGAGCATTTGAAATGCTGTAGGTCTCGCGTTTACAAAACTCTCAAACGCGAGACCTATTGCATATCCTAGTTAGAAGCCCATGCAGCACTTTCACTTTAATATCTGCCGCGCCACCTTCCTTAGACGCAGCTCATCTAAGGAAATGGGCACGGCCAGCATTAATTAGTGTCAAAGGGCAGATTACAATTTATTATTTTTTTTTAATATTTTTTTTTTTTTTTTTAATGCTGCTGCGTTTTCCCCAGCAAATAAACCAAAGGCACGGCAGCCACTGTATGAGCGTGGCATGCCATGCTATGGAAAACAAACATTAAAGCTATGGGGGAGAGCGTGGAGACCATTTAAGCAAATAGTGCTCGTAGGCTGTAATTAAAGCCTACTGAGTAACGGGGGGGGGGGGAGATGTCTTCATAGTGTTACAAAATAGGAGCAGGCGGTACTGAGGAAGGACTACTGAGCAATTTGACCAATGAAAAGCCACAGGTTCCAAAGGATGACGCAAGCCAATGAAACATATGGGCAGAGTGCGCGGAGCTTACAGTCCATCCCTGAATACAGCATGCCTCCGAGCTGCCCAGGCTCGACCTAAAAATAACTTTTGGAGATGCCTGCATGCATGTTGAATGTCGCGACAGCCATGTCACTTTTTTAATAGCTATGCTGCACAGCAGCCACAATGTTGTGCAACATGGCTAAAGATTTGCAAAGCTAATGGGTCCCACCTATGCAAGATCTATTGGCTTTGCTATTGTTTCTTAGCCATGTTGCAACATGGCTGGAAGTAATGGGGGGAAAGAACAGTATGATAGCTAGCCTTGACTGCGTCATAGCGCTTTTTTTTAACACTAAGCAATGCTGCCTTTAAGCCAGTGCTGCTGTACAATATGGCTTTTAAACGTGGACCATGACCATAGATCTTGCATAGGCAGGACCTATTCTCTTTGCCAATGCTTGTTTTGGTTGAAACCTATTGACTCTGTTCTACCAGAGCCCTGCCGTAGTCCAATTATTTCACCATTTTAAAGAGATGGGGATGGAAATTGTCAGCGGGTGGTTTTTATCGCCTACTGGCATGTACATACACACATGGTCTCAGCTGCAGAAACATTACCTAACTGAGCGATCTCAGAGTCTGGTTACTATATGCAGATGTTGAACAGGTGCACTCATCTGCTGAGTTATCTTGAGTTTGAAGCAGCGGATTGGCCAGTATCTCTGCTCAAGGGGTATGTGTACAACCAGTCTTGCAGGCTTTGGTGTTCATATCCTAGATCTTGTGTAGGGACTTTACCTCCGTAAGTTGACGGGGATAGTAACCTGTGGCCTGCAGTATCGACACCTATCGCTGCAGAAGGTAGGTCAAACCACAGAGATTTGGAGCTATTCAGTTGCACACTTTTGCAGCCAATGTTTCACCTCTGTCCTATTTTGCCCTGTTTGCAACCTATGACTCCTTATATACAGGTCACTGCAGCTGGTGCTTTAAACCGATGAGCTGATTTATTCTGGCCTGGCTGGGCTGCTCTATTATTGGCTGAGTAGTTTCTTTTTCTGTCCCTGGAGGTGTCTGGATCTCCAGCCTGTTTGCTATGGGTTAATGAAACTACCAGAGCCTGACACCGACGCTAACTGCTTCTGCAGATTTATGACAAAAGTTTAATCAAAGACTGGTTCCAGCTCCATGCATAAACTAGGATGGTCCAGTTTTTTTTTTTTTTTTTTTTTTTTTTTTTTTAATAGCGAATTTTGTTGTGACTCTTGTTTTGTTTAGAATAAAGTAGTCTCTGTGCCACACATTAAATGTGACCCTGCATCAGCCATAGTATCCACTATGCAACCAGAATACCCATCCAATAAAATCTCCTACCCAACTTGCTGTGTCTGAATTTGTACAGTATGAGTGCAGCGGTCTTCTAAGTCACAAGTTCCTATCTGTGTGTATAGTAATTATGCAGTTTTTTAAATTCGAATTTAGTGCGTGTTAGACCGGGCTTTTTCAGCGGGTTTATCCTCAACCCTTTTGCTGTTTGGCTTTTTACAATGTTTTTGTTGGTTTTAGGACTCAACACTGAAAAGCAACTGTAAAGTGCCCAAAGTGCATAGGCTCTACCTGCAAATTGTGTTTGTGGAGTAGTGTTTCCATGATTGGCTTGTTTGACTTACTACTAAGTCCCTAGTACTGTGTGCCCAGGGCCTGTAAGTCCAGTGCTGCTAGTGGGCCTGCAGCACAGATTGTGCATCCCACACAAGCAGCCTTTCAGAGGGGTGTCTGATCTGCCACTGCAGTGTCTGCGTGCAGTCTCTATTGTCATGTCGACCTGGCAAGTGCACCCACTTGCCAAGCCCTAACGTTCCTTTTTATTACATGTAGGTCACCCCTAAGGTAGGCCCAAGGTACCCCTGTGGGCAGGGTGCAGTGTATGTGAAAGGTAGAACATGTACTGGCGTTTGTCACATGTCCTAGGTTAGGGTTGGGGAAATACAATGTATTTCGTTTTTCACTATTGAAAGGCTATCTGTCCCATAGGTTAGAATGGGAGTTTATTTATAATATCTTAAAGTAGAACTCACCACTGAGACAAGATAGAAAGATGGAGGTTAGTATGCCTTAACTCCGAATATAAAAATGCATCTTTTAGTAAAGATGATTTTTATATTATATGTTTGAAAATGCCACCTTTAGAAAGTGGGTGTTGTCTTGCTTAGCCATCCTGTGTGCCTGCTGGTTTGTAGATTGACTGTCTGGAGTGACAGGTGCTGGGGATGTGTTTTTACCACGGGGGGCATGTCCTGCCTTTCCTGGATGTGTCAGGGCAGGGCTGAATAGATATGGGCTGCATGCAGATTAGGGTATTTCCTTGCACCTGAATGGGCCTGGGGTCTGCCTTACTCAAGCGTTCTCCACCTTCTGCTGGGAAGCTGGGCCAGAGAGGACAGCTGGTTTGGAATGAGCACATTGCATCTCTGCAACAAGAGAACAAAGGAAAATGCTGTATAAATATTGGGGCCCAGAACTTTTGAATACTTCTGGACTCTAGAGGAACCTCTGCCAAGGAGAAGAGTGTGAAACTGAGAAAGTACTGCCCCTCTGCTGTGTGCTGTTTGGGGTTGGCCTGCAGTGGCGGTTTCTGCCACGGAGAGGATCAAGACTTTGCTGTGTATCCTGTTTGAAGATCTCCATGGGGTTGGTGTAGAGCTTTCCTTCTGTTCTGAAGTCTCAGGGACACAGACTTAATTTCCTGTGTCCTCCTGCATCTGGAACGGCTGTTTCAGCTGCCACAGAGGGAAATTGAAACGTAGATGCTGGCAAGCTGTGCCGCGACCTGCAACGAAGCTGTGGGCACTACGCGTGAAGAGCCCGATGCCTCGCCCCGACATGCACCGCAACCCCTAAGCCCATTGATCCCCCGGTGTTTCATCGCGGAGCAGGTACTAGACATGGGTGACTTCCTGAATCCATAGGGTGACTTCCTGAATCCATACACCGCACCGTCGTAAGGAACCAACTCCTTGCCGCCGGTGCGACATCTCCCTGGCAACAGTAATGAACAGACTACTCACCTCCCCGACAACCGTAAGGAACCGACACCTCACCCAGGGTCGTAAGGAACTGACCTATCCCCTCCCCTGTAGTCATAAGGAAGCGACTCAGCCTGGTGCCAATGAAGCATCACCTCCCCGACGCCATGCACTGTCTTTGCTTTCATTTGCCAAGGTACTGTTCTTTAGGAGTCTGTGTGACTCCACGCCTGATGCTGCACACTTCGCAGTTGGTGCCGTACTTTGGATTTTTATCGGTCACAACGTCTCAATAACTCTAGGTTGAATTATTTGTTGCTAAAAGCTTTAGTTTAGCTTAGCTATTTTTGAGGATCTCCTGGTATATGTATTGTGGATTTTTGTATTTTTTATCTAGTTTGGTTTTAGTATTTTCACTGTATTAGTGTGTGCACACAAATGTTTTACACATTGCCTGTGAAATAAGCCTTCCTGCTTGTGTGAAGCTACCAAAGGGAGGAGCAAAGGTTGTCCAAGGGAGTAACTCCCTTACCCTGACTAGAAGCAAGGGTTCCTACTTAGAAATAGGTGTCTCTAGAGGACAATGGCTTGCACCTTTGTCCAACAGTGCCTGTTTTTGTAAGCTTTTACTCTTTAAAGTGCTATTTCCTTCACTCGTCTCATGGGTCTGAAAAGTAGTTAGCCATAAACAGTAGTTTTAATAGATTTAACAGCCGGTTTGTACGTCGTAGATTTGTGACGGGCGGATAATGAACAAGCTGGTTTCCTTCATAGTTATAGTTGCTATGTTGTAAAAACACTTCCTACAGTAAGTCTTTTATTTATTTTTAAATTAAAACACATTTGTGTAAGCCTTTAATAGTCTTGGCTAAATCCCAAACCTTAATCAACTAGTAAATGTGTGTTATGACTACTTTCTGCGCATTCTGTCTGTTGCCTAGCAACTCGCATCTGGAAATTGCACAATTCTTGAGAGCCTTTGGAACAAGGGCCTGTCTTCTATTGTGCTGTGGGGAATACTTTCCTTTTTCATATTTTGTAAAATGAAGCCTAATGTGTGTCAAATAAGGACGTGCGCTGCTATTTCAATGTACATTTATTAAATCGTGAGATTGCACTGCCCATCACAACCGTAGTTGAAGTTCACTTTCATACCTACAGTTCGGTTTCAATCCTGAGAAAATGCGGACCTGCTTTTAATTATGACCATCAATCTGCCGGCTTTTCTTCTCGTTTCCATTTTCCAAACGCGAGGCCATAGTCTCCTCTTCTGCACATAATTTACCATAAGCTTCCTTATGCCGAGCTCTGCTCTTCCTAAATGGTCCGTATTCTTAAGATTGGCAGTCGAATTTGCACTTACAAAAATGCGGTACATTGACTCGAGATGCAGACGAGCAAATAATAATAATTGTAACTGAATGTAGAGAAGTTACGAGAAGTAATCCAGGCATATTTAAAGCCCAACCGGTCTCTTCTCACTATGGTTGGATGTGGAAATACTGCATAAAGTGGGGCGCCCCATCACCGCACTGAAGGCATCACGACGTGGAACCAGGATAATGCTTATGTAGGTTTGTTGTGCAGTGGCACAGGAAGAAGTGATCTGTGGCTGGTTGAATGAAGCCAGTTCCAATTGTCATTGAAAACGATAGGGGGGTGGGCACTCCTTTTTAATAGCGCAAAGTGGCCTTTAAGCTTGTACATGGTTGATTATATTCATACAGTGCTCTTTCTTGCACTGCAGGTGACCTGGGGGGCGGAAGGATCTTCCATGTACTGCCATCCTTCTTGTGAGCAGTTTTGTAGTGGTGGCTTGAGGCCGTGCGAAATCCTGCAGTCTGAGCCAGCCATCGCATGTGTTAAATATAAATTCGGACCGAATAGCCCTCCAGGGCCAGAACACAGAGAAGTACTATTGAAAAGGGCTGGTAAATAGATTCTGGTGGTCCATTTAAACAAAATTGGGCGCAGAGCCAAACTGGCTACTCGCCTGCTCATGGCCACGCACCCATGCTAGTGTCGAAACCCATCCTTGTAGATTAACGCTTAAGTGAGCCGATTTTAGAAGCATATGTCTGGCTTTATCATTCCATGCAGATATATTGGCATCTACTACAACTCCTATAATTTTTTTTTTATATTCATTCCTTTCTCTTCCTTCAAGTAGTGAGCAGCTTTTTTTACCATCTTCTCGACAATTGTCAGTCTTTTTCATTGAGAAAAATGGGCACTATTTTTTTTAAACCATATTGGTGTGTAGTTCACTTCCCCCTTTCTGCCCTTTACCCAGTTTCTCATGAGGACATTCCACTTGCGCAAAAAGAACAATCGATTGACAGAATACTGATCGCTGTCAAACATTCACCCCAGTACAGAGATCTGGGCCTAAGTCAATCTTTTTTGTTGCTCCCTATGTCATTACAGTTTCAACCCAGCCACGTGCAAATCAGTCTTTGCTGGATTGTTCCCTATGGGAACAGTCCAGCCCGTACGGCCAGGTCCTCCCTAGACTGAAAAGAAGCATACTGATACCAGTTTCGGGCAATCTCCCTGCATCAGCAAGGCAAGCTTGACTCCAGTGGCACTGCCAAGCCTGGACCTGGCATGGCAGTTTGGGCTGGACTGTTCCCATGAGGCACAGAGTACAGACTGATTTACATATGGCTGGGTCTTAACTGAGGTGGCATGGTGAACAAAAGAAAAATGGATTTAACCCAGATCTCTTGACTGGGGGTGAATGTTTGAATTGCTCTGGATTCAGTCAATCATCTGTGTCTTCTACATTCAGTTTACCACATTAACATGTTCCTCTGGCTCTCCTCCCAATCTGCCCCCCTCCAACATCCTAAAGCTAGGTATGTACTATATCAGGATATTGTATATTTGTCCTTCTTCCTATAGTCTCCCACATTTGGAAATTTGCTTGTGTTGGTCCCCAGCTGGGAAAAAAACCTCAGCAGATACTTCTGTAGTTTCCAACTATAGGCCAATAACTTTTCCCGCTCCCCACCAAGATTGTAGCTAGAGCAGTAAACTGTCCAGTTTAGATCCCTCTCAATCCAACACCATATGGCACGACAGCATAGAAAGGGCACTGTTGGCAGATTTGCTAGATTTTTGACCATGGTACACAGCTGCACAGATCCAGGTGAACTGATCTGCAGATTTTGACAGTTCTCCATACTACCTTTATTTTTGTTGGGAGTCTGCAACACTGCCTTAAAATTACTACACACTCACCTATCTGAGCCATCTCAAATGGTGATGTTGGGCCCTTACAAATCAATTAATTCCATGATTAAACAAGAGCACTTCAAGCATAATTTTGTGCCCTACACAGTAATGTTTTCCTTGCACCCCTTCGCACAATCAGTCAAGACCATAGGCATTTCTTTGTTTTCTCACGCTAACACTTCTGTGTCTGGTCATATCGTTTCCAAGAACATTTTAAAATATTTAATTATTCAGTAGCCAAGTAGACCGTTTGCAGTAAAACAGATTATGATTTCCATTTATTTATATTTTTTACCACCTCTAATGGCTTTTGGTCGAAGGACTGATTGCAATCAGAATTGGGCCCTAGTCCTGTCCCATTCGCAAATGCAAGAAATTTTGGGATTTAATAAAAAAAAATCCTTTACATTTCAGATCCCAGCAATATCCGCCTCTTGATTTTACTTATTGAATTCACTTTTTGGACTTTGTCTTCCAGTCAGAAAAAAAGCATGGTTCATGCTCTGATCACATCATGGCTTCTACAGTACATTTTTAGGTCTCGCCTAGCGAATGCAGCGCATGCGCTGCTTCGCCCTGGCCAGTCTGTTGTGGCTTTTAGTAGCGAAGGGAGGCAAACAATGTGCGCACGGACATCCGATGTGCATGCACATGGCGTCTCCTCTCCCACTGCGCGCTTGATTCAGCCCCATTCACGCGTCTGACAAGAGATGTGCACGCGTTTGCTGTGCGTGCACGGCGCCCGCATTAAATCATATCGCAATGGAAGAAGGCGGCTACAGGGCTCGACAAATCTGAAAAAATTTACTAGTCCTGCAGGTCTAGTAACTTGGAAAATCCCCTCGACCCAACTGCAACCTACTTGACCTCTCTGAAAACGGAGCAAAAGTGACAAGTTAACAAGATTTAAAGGCATCTTTATTGCTCGGTCCCTTTGTGAGCAATACAAATGCCTTTAAATCTTGTCATCAGTTCACTTTTGCTCTGTTTTCAAAGACCGAGGACAAGTTAGTTTGTCTTCCTACTCGCCAGAAAGGGCGAGTAGGACCTAAAAATAGCTTGTCCTCATCCATTCTCCCTCGCAAATGCGAGCGGGCGAGTGGATTTGTCGAGCCCTGGGCTAGCTACCCGGTTTGCCGAATTTGTAACTTGTTGCTCACAGCTTTCAAACTATTCCGTAGCTGACCTCCAATACAAAGGGTCTCCTGTGCTTTAGAATAATATAATACAGAGCATGCACAAATGCAATGACTCTCAATGTCCACATTCCTGCACAATTATTATTTTTTTCTTCTGTCCATTGGTTTGACCTGCCAATTAATCCCTTTTATCTTGTTTAACCCCCTGTCCGTCAACAGTGGATTGTCGAATTCCTAATTTTGTCAGTTGTGCATTAAAGGAAACAAACACAGACCCTGCAGGGGCGACTAGGTTGTTGGCCTGCTCCTGTAGAATGTGAGTAATTGGGCGCATGCCGCCTTTTGTTCAAGAGAATGGAAATTCCTGCTAAACAATAAGTGTGAAATTTGACAGTTTGTAACAAGGGGGGGCGCATCTACAGCAGCACCCTGCTAGGAGGCCACCGCTGGGGCACTGCTTTCTGTTGTGGAGGCCACTACTGGGGCTCTGTGCTTTTTTCCTCCGGCACACACGCACTTAAGTTAGGTTGTACGTAATCCTATAGACCAATGTGCGTTGCGCACAGATCTCTGGAGCGGGCGCATTGACCCACGCCAGCTGCTCCTGATTCCTCGGAGACAAACTGCGAAACCTGCCTTGAGGCATCTAAACTGGCTTCCTATCCGGGCTAGGATACAGTTTAAGGCTGTGTGCCTGGCCCATTGAGCCATGAGGAAATCAGGCCCAGCCATGCTTCAGTCCTTGGTCACACCTTACCATCCCCCCCCCTCCCCCAGGAGTGTTCGCTCTAGCACCGCCTTTCTTGCCACTTCACTGAAAGTAAGAAGATCCAGGAGGGGTGGATGCTCCTTCTCCCTAAATGCGTCCAATCTATGGAACTCCCTCTCTTATTCTCCGAGAGGAATCCAATATGCTGGCTTTCCGTAAACTTCTCAAAACTCACCTGTTCAGCATTTAATTTATTTAGGAGCTTATAAAGCGCGTGGCTACCCCCAACGGGGGTGTCCCGGCGCTACAGACTGGAGGCAGCAGTAAAGTCTAATGCTACTAGAGGTTGGGAAACAACCAGGTTTTCAGATTGAATAGAAATTCAGATGCGATCAGCCGTAGACACCGTGGTAGGCTGTTCCACAGTCTAGCAGTCACAACAGCAAAGGCTCTTCCCCCTCCCCATCCCCCCCACCCCCCGTTTTGGAGCGGCGAAAAATGGGAGAGTGGAGGAGGCGAAGATGATTAGATCTGAGAGCTTGGGCAGACTGAACAGGCTTTAGCCTGTAACTGAGATAGGCCGTTCAGAGCTCTGAAAGCCAGGACCAAGGATTTAAATTGGATGTGGTAGGTCACTGGCAGCCACCAGTGCAGTTTCATCAAATACGGGGTAATTGAATGGCGTTGGGGGATATTGCAGATCACCCTAGCTGCGGCATTCTGCACAATCTGTAGCTGCTTAATCAGATATGCTGGGGCTCCCACATACATGCTATTAGAATAATCCAGGTGAGAAGTGATCAGGGCATGAATGACGGTCCTTCGCTAGTCCAGGGGAAGGAAAGGTGGAATTTTCCTAATCATATGGAGTTTACCGAAGCATGCCGAGGTAACCTTATTAATTTGAGTCTTACATGATCATTGTCACATTGGAAGCCCAGATTTTGAGCGGATTTAACTGGTACCAGGGGAGGGTTAAGCTCCGATGGCCACCACAGTGGAGAGGGAAGTGGGGCACTTTGATTGAAGAATAGCACCTCTGTTTTATCCCTATTAGGCCTGAGGGTGTTGAGGGTCATCCAAGAGGAGGAGTTGGTAAGGCAGCGTCTAAAGTTGGCAAAGCCGCCGTCTGAGTGATCTCTAAATGAAAACACAAGCTGGGTCTCATCAGCATATGAGATCACACTGACCCCCCCCCTCCCCCAGATGCCACTGCCTCTGCCAGAGGTGAGAGATGGACATTAAAGAAGAGGGCTCAGTGCAGTGCCCTGTGGTACGCCGCAGATTATATTTTTTCCTCAAACAAAAGACCGGAGGAAGACCTGCTGAGTTCTACCCTTCAGAAAAGATCTAATCCAGGCCAAAGGGGTATCCCGTATCCCAAGACTGGCCAGTCTATCTGAAAGAATGGCATGAGAGATGGTATCGAAAGAGGCGGACAGGTAGAGGAGCACCAACCTGGCCTCCTCGCCTGCATCCACAAATGGTCTCGGATACCTCCAGTAGTGCGGTATCCGTACTGTAGCCGGATCTGAATCCGGACTGAGTCATGGAGTAGTTGTCTAAACTCCAGATAGCCGGCTAATTGCTCTTGCACGACTTTCTCAAGTATTTTGGCTGGTTTAGGGAGAAGCAAGATGACGATAATTGCCGAACAAAGAGTGGTCGGCATTGGCTTTCTTGAAAATGGGAATCCGCATAGCCTGCTTCCATAAGGAGGGGAACTGACTTGAGAGTAACGACGAATTCCAGATAAAAATCAAAGGGCCTGCCGGGGGGGGCGGGCGAGGCGAGAATGCTAAGCACCTGGGCAGGATCTGGGTCCAGTGGAGACCCCGATTTACACAGCTGCAACATAGTCTGAGCAGTTTCCATAGATATAACTTTAAATGATACCAATGCCTCCTCCTGAGGGACCTAAAGTTTCGGCGAGGGGGTTGCAATGGGCCTGATTAAAAGAAGCAGAAATATCAGCAATTTTATCATGAAAAATTTGAGACCGTCTGAGGATTTGACATGGGGAGATCGGACATGCCAGGGCTGAAGGCTTAGCAAATTCCTTCACTATCTTAAACAGAATTTTTGAGGAGGTTTCAGCTGCACTAATTTTGTAGACCAAATATTCCCTCATAGTGGCCCGCTTAAGTTTATGAATTTTTTTTAGGGCGGCTCTATAGGTAGCTTTAGCGACTGTATCATCCGTTAGTCGCCAGCTACGTTCCAGTTTTTTGCACTTACTCCTTTCAGTGCGTAAGGCCACGGAGAACCAGGACGCTGAGGGTTTTGTTCTGTAGGAGGATAAGGTTTACACCGGGATGATTACGTCAATAGAAGAGGGAAAGACTGGTGTTAAAATTGGAGACGTCGGTGTTCAGCTCATTGGAGGTCTGCCAGATCGAATTAGCAAGAATGGGTTCAAGGGCATCACAAGTGACCTTATGCCATTTTCTGCCGAGATCCCTGGCTTTGGTTGATGTATCAGGTGGTAGGGAAACGGCCTACCTAAATGGAATCCGGTAATGGTCAGACCAGGTAAGGGGGAAGGGTTGATTAGAAAATAAGAGATCAAGGGTGTGGCCTGCTTGTGTATGGCCCTGTACCTGCTGGAAAAGGTTCAGGCCATGCAGGGTATCCAGGAGAGATCTAGCCTTCGCGCATGCGGCAACATCCACATGAAGGTTAAAGTCTCCAAGGATAATAAAATGGGGATGCTTCAGAGAAAAGTCTGCGATCGTAGCGAGGAGTTCCGTAAGGGAAGACGGCGAGGCGCGGGGGGGGGGGGGGAGTTATATAACAAGTCACCTTCTAAGATTAGGGTAGAAGCATCCGAGATGGTGAAATACATAGCTTGCAAGATTAATGTCAGGGTTGGAAGAATCTTTGACCCATGTCTGTCAAGAACATGAGATCCCAAGAGTGAGTAGAAAAGGGGAGCCAGATATCTCCCGTGTGGCAAGGGAGAGATCTGCAATTAAGTAGGCAGGCCTTGATAGAGTCCGGGGGGATGGTAGGCTTGACTCCCCTTACCCTCACTGCATCCCACTCTAGCATGCCCCAACTGTCTCTCTGCCCCATCAGCGCTAGGAGGCCTCAGGGAGGCTAAGCGCTATACAAATCCAATTTATTTCATTCATTCTGAGTTTACTATCAGCTAGCTCCCTTCCTGGCCAGCGCTGAGGCACAGGAAGATATGGAATGTCTGCAGTGCGAGCTCACACACAGACTTGGAGTGATCAGTCAGATCCCATGGCCCCTCCCCACCTCTCCTGCGGCCCACAGCTGTGGAGGGGACAGTGTTCAACCTGGGGAGGGGCCAAGGGGCCTCTCTGAGCCCACCGCAGCTGGAGCCGCCCTGTAGAGGGCATGTGCGCGAGGATTGGGTGTGCTGCCCTGTGCCACAGGAACCTTCCCCTCTCACTCACTGCTCTGTGGTCCCTCCGATGGGCCATGCTGCTGGATGGGTGAATGCGTGGGGAGTGCTGTGCAAGTGATCCGCCCCACTCGCGCACACCCATGCAAGCTTGGGAAGAGCAGCCTGCGCTCTGGCTCGAGGAGGTCTTATGCGCTCAGAGGTCTTGGGCTGAGGATCTTCTGAGTGAGGCCAACCTGCTATACGTGCCGTGACCACTCGCGCCTCGTTGGCTTAACTCCAACCTTCCTGGACGGCTTAGGGACCATCCTCCCCTCCTGGGATCCGTGCCGAGACAGTCTACCCCTCTGAACCGGTGCTGAGACCACCACCTTCCCTGGAACCCATTGTAAAGATGGTCTTCATGATCTAAAGTAAATCCACTGGAAATTTGTGTGCGATATCACAAAGAAGTTTATTAAAGTATCAGGCAACAACACCACGAGAATGCATCCTTCCTCTCTGAAGTCCAAACGACAAACTGGCAAGTTTTACCGTTTGTACCACAGAGGCCAAGGCTGCATCCTCGAGTACACATTTAATAAATAACATACTATCAAACAGTAGACTGCATGCGCACCTAACAGCAAGTGTGCGCATGCAGCCAAAGTCATAAAATAACAATGTGAGCGCGATTAGCACGTGAGTAACAAAGCACCGTGAAAGCTATCATAAACATCAGTACAACATATTACATCACCCTCCCCCTTTCACAAAGAAAAGAAGGTTACGATAAATAAAAATCCCTATACTTCGAAGGAAAAGAACAATTACGTGTCGGCCTCACTTTCAGAATTAGGAAGTGTGAAATTTTCTACTATTGGATTTGTAAAAGAGTCTTCTGACACTTGATTTTGGCAATTCTGGCTTTGAATATCACCATTAACTGACGATTCATTTTGCATGCCTAAATCATCCAAAAAATGTGAAAAATGTAATTTATCATGCAACATTTCTTTATTTGAAAGAATCTTACTAGCCTGATCAGGAGTTAATTTAACTAACATCCTTTTACTCCACCAGCCTTTCTAACCAAGAAATAAAGAACCTTTTGAAATTTTCACAACCTATATAGGGAGAGAACCTTGACAAACCTTTCTTAACTCTCATCGGAGATTTAATCAACACCCAGTCTCCAATTTTAAAGTTGCAAATATTTTTGCAAAACTTACTGTCAATTTCTTTTTTTGCACAGCTTGTTTCAAAGAAACATGTTTAAGCATGTTTTCTTTATCTTTGCAAACTAAACCATTATCAGTTTTCTTTAAAGCTTTAATCCATGAAGGACAGAGTACCATTAGGATCTCTTTTTCTGAATAGTCTAAAAGGAGAAACACCAGATGTCGAGTGTGAAGTAATAAGATATGACCAAATTTTCTTCTTTAAAAATGAATCTACAGGTACTTTCTCAGACATAGCCGTTTGTATCCCTTCCTTAATAACTCTATTCATTCGCTCTATTCATTCGCTCAACTAAACCATTTGATGCTGGAGAGTATAAAGCAACCGTTAAATGCTTAATATCATGAGTGAACAAAATTTTTTCCATAACAGTTGACGTAAAATGTGAGCCATTATCTGTAACTAGTTCTTTGGGAAAACCCTCAGTAAGAAAAATCCTAGACAAAAAGGTGATCACGGAAGAAGTGGGAGAAGAGCAAAATTAAAATTCCACCCATTTTGAATAATCTACTAAAACCAAAATGTATTTACTGTCAGAAGGAAGTAGATCAAATGGACCTGCGAAGTCTAGAGCCAATTTCGTCCATGCCTCTTCAGGTGTTGGTACGGTATGTAGTTGCAATTTTGTAGTTTTCCAGTGCTTATCAGATACGTACTACATACATTTATCCAATTGGTGACATTCGACTCTAAGGCAGGCCACCAAAAACTTTCTTTTAACTTTCTTGAAGTCGCACCCATACCTAGATGCCCCTCATGTGCTATATAAAATTATTTTGCGTAATGATGTGGGAGGTACTGCTAAATCCCCCCCGCATGACTAAACCTTCAACTAAAGAGTTCTTCACTGACTTGTGCAAAAGATTTAAGAGGAACAGGTAGGGAACGTTCTTTAGGCCATCCAGACACAATCATATTTTTGACAGCCTGAAGAACAGAATCCTCTTTAAAGGCTTTAAGCCAATCCTCCTGAGTTACATGAGGTAAATTGGTGATGACCTCTTCAACTGTAGCCACCACACATTCCACATCATCAAATCTGGAAGATGAAGAATTATCCTCCACTGAACCTTAAGACAGTCTGCTCTTGTATTGAGACCACCTGGTATATACTTAATAATAACATTATACTCCTGCAAATGTGACAATAACCTTACTAACCTAGATGATGCCTTACCTGTGCCATTACCCGATAATAAATTAATCAAAGGTTTGTGGTCTGAATTTCAAATTGTATACCCCAAATAAAAGTTTTAAACTTTTCTACTGCCCACGTACATGCTAAGGCCTCTCTATTGTGCTGTAGTTTGTCTCTGCAACAGACCGAGATCTTGAGGAGAATGCCACTGTATTTTCTTTGCCATTAACCTATTGACATAATACCGCACCTAAGCCTTTTTGACTCATCAACAGATAGGACACATTTGTGTCCAGGAGAAAATGGAGACAAAGCAGGAGCCTGAAGAATTAACTTTTTCACTAACTCAAATGCTTTTTGCGCTTCATCATTCCATAAAAAAATGTGTTTTTTTTTTTTTTTATAAAACACGCATAGGCTGAACAACTTGAGAATAATTGGAGATAAATCTTGAATAGTATTCTGTCATACCCAGAAATGACCTAAGTATGTCCTTGCTTTGAGGAACTACAACTCCTTCAATAGCTTTTGTTAGCGAAAATTTAGGACTAATACCAGAAGCTGAAATGGTATGACCTAAATAATAAAGTGATTGGACCATAAACTTACACTTGTCTGCCCCCAATGTCACTCCAAAGTCCTTGAATTTTTCAAGAACTTTTCTTAAGGTTATTATATGATCACTTCTATTTTTGGAGTAAATTAATACATCGTCTTGATAAGCCTGTACTGACTCAATGCCTGCCAAGATGTGATCCATAAACCTCAAACACACTCGCCGCAGAGGCTAGACCAAAGGGTAACCTAAGGTACTTGTATGCCCCAAACGGCGTAATAAATGTGGTAAGGTCAGTAGAAGATGTGGTTAAAGGAATCTGATGATACGCTGATTTTAAATCAAGGATGGAGAAACAAGTGGCTCCAGAAATGTTACATAAAAGATCCTGGATTCTGGGCAAGGGATGACAATCCACTATTATATTCTTGTTGAGCGAGCGTAAATCAGCACACAAACTAATTGAATTATCCTTTTTTCTCACGATCACAATTAGACTTACCCATTCAGTAGATATAATAATCCCTTCTGTAACTAACTTATCAAGTAACCATTTTAAATCATTTCTTACACTCCGAGGAATGGGCCTGGCCTTGTGTGAAATGGAAATAGCATTTTCTTTTAATTGTATAAAATGCTCAACCTTTGTAATTTTACCAATACATGTCGTAAAAACTTCTGGAAAATTATCAAGAATTGTTTTTTTAAAAGTCAAAATTCAAATCAGCAACAGAAGAAATAGAGACATCAGAATTAATTTGAATGGGATTATCTGAGTCTGGAACTAACTTCAACCCCATTTTTGCTAGATCTTGCCACCCAATGCTTACCTTCATGAGCCACATGGACTTTAGTAAAAAAAAATCCGCTCTAAACATGAAACAAATTCGGTAAAATAACCAGACATTTGAAAATCATGACCCCCATAAGCCTTAGGAATAATGTCTAATTTTTCTTGAAAGACCAGTGCTTCTCAAACAGCAGATTTGAAATGATAGTAACTGGAGCTCCAGAATCAGCCCTCATTTCAAGTTTTATATCACCTATGATAACCTCACCTAGTGGTTCTTTGACTTTGTCATCAGAAACAGTTACATTTTCAGTATCAACAGAAAGCATCAACCTTCCATGGTATCAGAAAGAACATGGCCATGCTCACAATTCTCTTCGTTTGATATCTCATTAGTATCTGAACTGCTGACCCGGACAACTCTTTTGCTCTTAGACACGGTATAAAAATGTCCAATTTTTCCACATTATTGCACTTTTTGCCTAATGCTGGACAAAGGGGGCTATCACCGAAGTGTGATTTTGCCCCACATCTGTAGCAGTACATTGAGGTTTTGTTCTGTTTAAATTGATGAGGTTTAGTATACCTTGACCTGTAAAATGTTATTAATAGAAGAGTCAACTACATTAACCGGTGAAACTGCATTAATAGGAGACACATTTTCATTATTTAAACAACTTGAAGTGATGATGGATCTTTCTATTCCTTTCGCCACGACAATAACTTCGGACAATGTTGGGTCTCTGCAGCTGAGTATCCTTTCCTGAATCTTTTTATGAAAGCATGAGTATACGAACTGATCTCTTATGATAGTCTAAATTTGCCCCAAAGTTACACTCCGATGCCAAGTTCTCAGAACAGAAATGTAATCTTCAACTGATTCATCTGAGTTCTGTTTTCTTTTCCTGAAATTGAATCTCTCTAGCATTGTGCTCGGTTGTTCCAAAAACTTTTTGTTTAATCTTTCAATTGCATCTGAATAAACATTCCAACCCTCTCCTGGAGGTGGAATAGTGACTGGCAAATTGTAAAGTTTCACGACCAGCGCTACCCAAAAAGCTATACAAAATGGCTAATTTGCCTCAGCATCTATAGCTACCAAATAGTTCTCAAAAGATTTGAACCATAGCTTCCACGGTTCCTTTGGTTTACCATGACGAGGTAAAAATTGATCCAATTGAATAATTTGCTGATTTGACATTTTAAATAGTCTTGAGTACTTAAAATAAACTGTTGAACGCGATATTATCAATTTCCTGTCTTATAATTAATTTTGATGAGAAAGTAAATATTTAAGTCTTGAAATTGGAAATTCAAGCACGAAAAACCATCTTTTTCAAACTTGGTTCGTTTTCCTCCAAACTCGGAGATCGTGCTCCGGTAATCAACAAGGAAATGGCATGTAACCAATCGTATTTGAAGAGGGGAGTGGCTGCGCGTTTGTTAACCAATGAAGTGAGCTCATACATAAACGCGGACTCACCCTAAGAGAGGTGCTTCACGGATAGACTTCGCGGTGAAAGGAAACATGACGAATAATAATCCAGAGAGACTTCCGCTTTTTCCACCGAAGCAGAGAAGTCGAGTCGCAGTAAGTAGATTTGACTGCAGGCTTAATCTTGATAGGCAGACAATACAAACTTTGTGGTGTTTAAAATTGCCAAAAATCGTCGCCAATTGTAAAGATGGTCTTCATGATATAAAGTCAATCCACTGGAAATTTGTATGCGATATATCGAAGTTTATTAAAGTATCAGGCAACAACACCACGAGAATGCATCCTTCCTCTCCGAAGTCCAAACGACAAACTGGCAAGTTTTACCGTTTGTACCACAGAGGCCAAGGCTCCATCCTCGAATACACATTTAATAAATAACATACTATCAGAAACGGTAGACTGCATGCGCACCTAACAGCAAGTGTGCGCATGCAGCCAAAGTCATAAAATAACAATGTGAGCGCGATTAGCACGTGATTAACAACGCACCGTGAAAGCTATCATAAACACCAGTACAACATATTACACCCATGTGAGTAGAATGGCTTCTGTGTGCTGTGAGGCGCCTGGAAACGGAACTTTCTGCTTGGTTACAATTTACTTTAATTAAAGCACTAGGTTGTCGCCACGTTTCTGGAATTAGACATCATTCCCCTGCAGGATGCTGTGATGGAAGCGTGAGTCCGTGGGGGCAGGGGGCATTTTTATCCTCATTTCACCCGGGTACAGTGTGCATGCTGTAGAACATTGAAAATCATACTAACTACAAATATGAAGCACTTTTGTGCTTTGCAGTTCGTTTTAAGAACACCAGCCTCTGACAAATTAACAAGTTTAATGTTTTACAAATGCGCCTAGCGCATTTAGTTTAGTCGCTAAAGCAGTTCTAAAATTTAATGTACGAGCTCCACATATATGTCTTAAAAAAAAAAAAAGAAATCACTTTCACCCATTTAAAACCTCAGTTGCACCTTTGATTTGTGGAAAAAAAGTGATTTTTATAAAGACAAAAGTGAAACCAAAAATTTCCATTTTCTATTATTTATTTGTGATAAATTTGTTTTTGTAAAGTAGGCCAATAACTGAAGTACGGATTATTTTAAGGTCATGGCACTTCTCCGTGTGATCTTCCTGTCTAGTCATTAGTAGATTGCATATAATTAGCCCACCACTGTTTTCCTTGGTTTGTGTCCTGTTACTACTGTATCAATTCACTTTTGTACACACAACTGTTTGCAAACACCAGCTCAAATTAAGCACCGGCTACTCACCTTGCACGTCACGTGTGCGCTAGGCTTGTGCATTCTGGGACTTGTAGTCTGCTTTTCCAGTTTGAAGTACTTCAAATACATCATGTGGCTGCCTGGTAGTTGCACAAGATAAATAAGCAACAACTATGGCTTTGTTGTATATAATATTGAAAATGCTTTGCGGGGGTCAACAGTGAGTAAACGACATTGTCATTTAGAACGCCATTACTTGATTAATGCTTCACGAAAGGAAAAAAAAACATAACCTTTTCAATGCCAATAGCTCAAAACAATGTAATTGCGAGACCTATTGCATTGTAAATGCTTGTTGTATTTGGGCGTGCCAAAATACTCTCTTTAGAGATTGCAAGTGGTTCAGAATGCAGCTGCCTGCTTTGTTCTGAGTACCTAAACACCGTTGTATTTCTGACTGTGACATACATTGACTTCCCACTTCAAAAGGGTGCTGTGTAAGTTCTTAGTTCCAACTTATAGAGCCCTAAAGAAAGAATGTCCAGGCTACTTGCAAAAGCTATTACAATCCTACTATCTTGGTAGTTTTAAGATCTAGGAGTGCTCGTTGATTGGTCCTAGCATAAGGTTTGCAAGTGTTCACTTGGAAAGCAAAGGAACAGTGTAAGCTGTTTCTCACTGATGTACGTCTATCTTCATCAAGGGCTGTCTCTCGAAAAATGGTGAAACAAAAGTTGATTTTATTCCCGTTTTCCTTGCAGCTTTCCTAGTGCCAAGACTCCCTCGTTGGGTAGCTGTTGCACTTAAGTACATTTTAATTTGTTTCCTTCATTTAGCGCAACCTGTGCACCAGTGCAAGTTGTAGTAGAGATGGAGGGTCCAGCAAATGTGTCTGGTCCATTCTGTCATATTAAAGAGCCCAGAGGCATAGAAAGCGGGTGCACATGTTCGTTGCTTACCTAGTACTCTTTCGATAACCGAGCACAGGATGTCCAATCTGGAAGCACAGGGAAATGACTTGCTTAAAAGTACAGTTCCCTAGTGTTTATCTCCTAAATTATTCTGCAAAATCACTCTTGTGGTCAGACTGGGAATAGTTCCAACCAGTGTAAATTGCATTCATGAACACACAGGACTATGATTAGCAAATTATCCTTCTTTGAGGCCAAAATTGAAACCAATGGAAAGGTTCGCCCCGAACACCAACCAGACTAGTCTACCTTGGTCTTATGTAGCACATGTCTATAGTGTATGTTGCAAGAAAAAGAGAAAGGGAAGTTGTGGGACAAACTCACAAAAATGTACATTCTAGCAAACTGCAGGTATCTATTTCTCCAGTTTTGGATTGATTAAAGCATGTGGAAATATAATCCAAGTTAACGATTAACAGGTGAGCTAGAAAATAGATCACCTTACACAAAGCCGTATCGAGTTCTACTTATACCACTACGCACTGTCTTTATTTTCTCTGTCTAGACCAAAGTGCTGTACCAAGGTGAGTGATTTAATATGTTGCTTCCTTGCCGAGATTCATCAGATGTTCAGCTTTGTAAAGTGATTCCATCTGAGAAGCAGCCATGTACAAAAGTGATCTTCCTGTTGTTGGGTCACAAACCATGATGTAGGTAATTCTTTTTATTTTTTTTATTAATCATTGAATTTTCTAATTTGGCTTTTCAAAGGATAACAATCTGATCTTTAATCATCCTGGATTTAGTTGTTGATAATCTGTTTTTGGCTTATGTGGTTTGGCGGAAATGTCGTAAAATTCAAATTCCTTGAGATGGACTGTTTTTTTTTGTGCATATTTGGAATACACATGGTCTTCGGTTTTAATGTTTTTATTTTGATAAATGTATTCTCATAGCAAATGTATTCTCATAGCAAAACCAACTTGGTTATCTTATATGGAATGCTATTTCAACAAACCCACTCTCTTTGCTAGCTTGGATACTATGCCAGGGACGTTTTCCTGCCCGATTTAAACCAGAATCTGCCTATTAATGCTTTGACGGGTGGATTTAACCAGCTGAGGGTCTGCCGGTCATGCCTGGGAATAGCAGCAAGACTAACTTGAATAGTTTGTCTTGCCAGCTTCAAGGAAAAGTTGCATTTAAGGCACTTGCAGCAGCCTCTTTCTTTTGCACCAAAACATCTCCAATTAAAAGGAGGAAGTCTGATCGTGTACTGGGTTTTGAAAGCTGCCTCCACTTTACCATAGAATCGGACTCAAACAGTTTGGCACACTATACGCTCTGGACAACTGTAATGTGTGGTTTTGATTAAGGACTTGGCAGTGGCACTTTGTAGGTGAGCTGAGGCCACTCAACCTTGCATTTGATTATCAAAATTGACTAGCTCCTATTGGAGCTCTCAAAATTGTCTGGTTTTGTACTAGAGTTGCAGGCTGCCCGAAGATCAGGCAAGGGATTGGATAGACATCGACTTGGAGACAACCATGACTCAACCTCCAAGTCACAAGATCCCATCACATATGCAGGTACCTAGGGCTCACTACTGTCGCCTGCCATCTTTAACCTTTACATGATACCGCCTGGTCCTCTACTGTCATAACTTCATCAATATGCCAATGATACACCACTCAATTTTGAAGTCTCTATTTCAAGGTGCAATTCCCTCACACTGTTGCGCATCATACAGACCTGGGTGTCCAGCACCTACCTGAAGCTCAACCAACACAGAATTCCTGCGATTTGCCAAGAACAACATACAAGATTCAGTTTAAACCTGGCTCAAGGACTTGAACCCTGAGGGCTTTGAACCACCATCTTTCCCCTAATGACCAGGCACTTGGGTTCACCCTGAACATCAACCTCTCCCTCAAGGTACTCGTTGTCCAAAAATAAAGATCACTTGGTACCAGCTCTCTTCAAAAGAAAGTCTTTCTTTCAGAAAGCCACTTCTGAACAGCTGCTCAAGCCCTCGTGCTCTTGAAACTGGACCTTCCCAAATTCCACACCGGCACCCCTTAAAGGGTGTGGAAGCTGCAGGCGAGGAGAGGCTAGGGGTTTCATGCCTCTGGCCCCCGATGTCTGCGCTTGTCCCTCATTGCCAGCGAGGAACAGCCTGATGGCCTGAACACCGGAGCACCCAGGGAATGAGTAGTGACTCCCCCTTCCTAATTAGTGTACCGATGAGAGCCGTGAAAGCTTTATAAGCACTCTGGTCGGGCAAGGAGGTCGCCTGGCCCAAGATGGCCGACGACTAAGACATTGCCTGCTAGAACCACGAGAGATACGAAGCTCCCCTTGCCCCTGTTCACCAGAGCACACTGGAGCACGCAAGGAATGAGGAGCAGCACCTCCCCTCCCTAATGGTTTCCGATGTGAGCCGGGAAAGCACTTTAGGCACACCTCGGTTGGGCAAGGAGGTCGCCTGGCCCAAGATGGCCGACGCCTGAGACAGTGCCTGCTATAGGCAAAAATGATTCGAAGCTACCCTTGCCCCTGACCACCGGAGCACGCAGGAAATGAGGAGTGGCTACCCCCCCCTTGGTGTGCCGATTGGAGCCGGGAAAGCATCCTAAGCACACTCCGGTCGGGCAAGGAGGTAGCCTGGCCCAAGATGGCTGACGCCTGAGACATTGCCTGCTTTTAGCACAAAGGATTCGTAGCTCCTCTTACCCCCTGATAAACGGAGCTCGCAAGCGGAGGAAGGTTTGGCTCCCCGTCCCTGGCTCTGCACAAAGGGAAGCTGATTACAAAATACTGACAAGCATCAATATCAACAAGGATCCAGAAAGACCTGAAGATCTTGCCTGGACTCAAAATAGCCGACACATAGGACTTCTCCGGCCGAAGGTTCTGCCACTCACTGGAAGTGTTCAAGCTCCCGCCCTCCAGGCCACCCACAGGGATGAAGGCCTCCCCACCCCATTCCTGACCAATTGGAAGCCAAAAGTCCCAGAAAGTCTTAAAGCCTATGCCTGGCCCCAAGATGGCCGACGCCGAGGACATCTCCACCTAATAGTCTGCAGCATCCACTAAGCTCTCCGTGTCACCGCCCACTGATTCACTCACTTGGATGAAGGCTCCCACCTCCACCTCAGACCTGACTAAAGAAACCCCAAAAAGGAGCCTGACCACGCTTTGGACTAGCACGGAGTGCATGCCTGACCTTAAGACCACTGACACTATCCCTCACCAGCAAAAGAGAGTAAGCCACTTAACTCTCTTTAGGTCCCCTACACACTGGAAGGCGATACCTAGGACGCCAAAGCTGTCTTGCAGCCAGAAGGACGGGGCTCAGAACATCGGCTCTGTGGAAGATAACGCTCGCGAGCCCTGGGTTCCCCTTATCGACCCCCGCACTCGAGGTGAGCAGACCTCCAGAGGAAATATCGAAAGGTGCTACCTGTTTTGCGGCGAGGGGTTTGCCCGAAGGGGGTGCCTTTTGGTTGCCTGACTCTGCAATTGCGGCGCCCGTGACCCAGCAGTGCTGCTAATTCTCACTGCTCACCGTGTGGACTCCTGGGGCATGGTGGCGTGTGGAGAGCCCTGGGAGTGGCAACGCGACTTTAACCACGCGCCCCTGTTTGCTGCTGAGGAGCCCGTCATGGCGGCGGCTCGCAAACACGGAATCGAGCCTCCCTTCACCAGACTTTGGGTCTCCCCAAAGTCTGCACGGCCCGCAAACTGTTCCACAGCACCCGCCTCCCCCCGTGACGACAAATTGGCAAGAGTAAAACACTGAGGTGACCAGAGCGACCCCATCATGGCCGAAAATGTTGACTTCTCCCCCCCCCCACCCCCCCCCCTGAACTTTGACTTACTCTTCCCGTCCAGGACTGCGCCTACCCTTATGCGAATATCTGCAATTCTTTCTTTCCTCCCCGCTCTACTCCTCTCCACTTACCTGCTACTGACCTCTGCCCTCACCTTGTCCTGGCGCTAGTCCCCACCCTGCTTACCCGTGAATTTTCCCTTGGCATGTGAGATCTATCTATTTTGCCTGATGCCAGATGGAGCTACCTGGTTTAGCTATAGGGGAGAAAGGTCGGGGATTCCATCCTTGGACGTCACCTACCCAGTCGGTCTTCAGTCAGACTTCCTTTCATCTCTTCCCCCATCCTCCCTCTATGTCTCTCCTCCTTCTCCATGCTCGTTTTATTTTTCCCTTGAGACCTAGCTATTTGACCAAAGCCCAGTGGAGCTACCTGATAGCTATAGAGGAGATGGGTTTTGGGATTTCCCCTCGACCTTCACCTACCCAGCTGGACTTTGGGCAGACCTTCCTTCGTCTTTCTGCTGTATCTCCCCTTACCCTTTATACTCCACTTATCTCGTTCTCTATGATCTTGTAATTGTTTTTCTAGCAACTGTTGTATATTGAAACGGATGTAATCTTGTAATTCTGTTGAACCTCATGTAAAGCGCTCTGATAACTCCGGGTCTAGCCAGCGATATATAAAACTCTTTAAATAAATAATAAATCCTACATGCTGCAGCACATCTTATCCAACGTGTGAAGAAATATGATCTCATCTCCCCACTCTAACGGAACCACGTTGCTTCGTTTGCCAGCTCTCACCATCTTTAAAAACAGCTGTTATTAAAGCTGTCCCGACCGTGCCCCTGCTTATCTTGCAGAGACACTATCCATCTCTGGTGGTTCTCTGCTCTCCCGCAGTCAGGACCGTGTAAAGCAGTGTAAAGCGGGGAGAAAAGCCTTTTTCATCTATGCACTCGATAAGGAACCCCATCCCCTTGTTAATTAGGACCGCCCCAACACTGCTCCAAATTAGGAGCGTTGTAGACTTGTCTCTTTAAAGAACAGTACATCACAATGTACTAGCAGTCTACAACCCTTCTTCCTCTCCTATTAAGCATTGACCTAATGCTTGATTTAAACCATGTACAATGTTCGCTGCATTTTGGCTTGGTTCGAGCTATAGAAATACTGAATGTATGTCTAATTACCTACTGGCACCAGTAGGTAGTTCCAGTTAGGGCCATGTTTCCATAGGAAAAGTAGTTTTTGACTTGCCTATATCTGTGGCGCTGTTTGACAAATCTTCATGAAATTTCCCCCTAATCCTGTCATAGTAAGTCCTGTTGTGCATGGAAAGTGTCTGGGTGATCCTTCAAGCGCAGGCTGACAAAGGGGGGATGGGGGGGTAGGTAGGGTCAAAAACGTTGTTTCCCATGTTAATTTCCCTAGGACTTCTCCACATGCTTACAGCCTGAACAGTTCGACTGAATTGCACCAAATTTGTCAAAGGTAGCTTTGGCTACTCAGTTTCGCTTTTTCTTATTTGGTGTAGTTGTTTAGAAACTTAAGAAAATACAGCTGGTGATCTCTGTGGCCGTGACGACTTCGTGGAAAATAACTAGCTTGTGCAGGGAAATGCAGAGCTCTGGTTGCCTGCCAACATTTCAAACAAGTGTAGGAATCTGCTTCACCGATTCCCAAAATGTTCAGAGGGCATGCTCTTAAAGAGATTTTAAACCACTCTGAGTGGGAGGATGTTTGGGGGGGGGTGGGGGAGATCTCCCCTCTGGCCCTAATTAAAGAAAGGAGGGGGCAGCACAGCTCTCCCTTCTGGAACCATTGATGCCCCTCCCCCCCCCAAGGGTTCTCTCCTGCTTTGTCCCAGGGTGCCCCCCCCCGACATATCTGTTTGCTGTAACTTGGGAGGAGCTTTACCTCTCCCGTCAAGCCACGGCAAACACTCTGCTTCCAACAACCCTCGCTTGCTGGCAGTAGAGCAGAATTGCTTATTGCTTTCAGACGGAGCGCCCCATGTCTGAAAGCAATGCTGGCTCCATTGGGAGCAGGGGAGCTGGCAGGGACTGTGGGGGCCTTCTGGGTCCCCAGCAGTCCCAGTGGAGTGGGATTCCCTGCCCAGAGAAAGATGGGCAGGCACCGGGGAATGGGAACCTCAGACCAAATCCAGGGGGGGTGGAGCTCCCCTCCCTCATCACTAAATGGCCACGCCCAAAGGCTAAAATCTGCCCCTTCCCTAAAAAATATACTACAGCTGGTTCCTTCATTAAATGTACAGAAATTTAAAAAAGGAAACTCACGAGAATGAAGTAAATCAAAGTGGCTATAGGTTACTTTTCTTTTTTTCTTTTTTTTTTTTTTTTTTTTTTTTCTTCATTGTAAGGCTGTCACGAACATATTCATAGCTGGAAAGACTTAAATGTGACTTATAAGTGATTTAATAGTGACGGGTATTTAGCGTGAAGATACTATATATATATATATATATATATATATATATATATATATATATATATATATATATATATATATATATATATATATATAGCGCTATACAAAACAGTATATAAAATGTTAGAATCAATAGACATCCGTCCCTAAACCCAAATCTACAGTTGGCCCCTGTGAATTCTGTTATTTTGCGTGGGGTGGAGAACGTAGGGTATGGATTGTTTGGATACGTCGACGTTTCGATCCTGGATTGTGCCTGATTGCAACAGAGGCACAGCTGGCTTTCAGGACAAAGGATGGCCAGCCTAACTGGACAGAACGAATGAACAATGAGTGGGGTGTGTTTCACATGTGATAAAAACCAGTGGTCCGCAAGAACTACCAGTAGAAGTGGTATGGGGGTACCACTTGGAGTCCTTATTAGAATATAGAGGCCTTCCCTTATAAACACACATTCTGGCTGGAGAAGTCACCGGAAGCCCCACCCCCTTTACTGCCACTCTGCAAACTTGCCTCCTGGTGCGCTACTTGTTGGAGGATGAAGTTCTCTTGGGTGCTGAGGGTACTTGGGAGCCAAGAAGCCCTCCAGTTATCTCCAGTCAGTCCCACTCAGCAGAATTGCTGAGAGCTGGTCTGAGGCCCGCCCCCTTTCTCCACCACTCTGCAAACACAATTACTAGTTAAATACCATAGACTTTCACCAACAAACTAAAGATTACAGGGGCGTTATAGTTACAAAATAGAATTAAAATAACCTTAGAAATTCACTGGAAAAAAAGAAGCGTACAGAGACGTTTATAGTTGGGCTCAGACTTGTATAAAACAAAATGCAGGGGCATTAGTTATAGTTAGCTAAGTAACTAAAGCTGCTGAATTTCTGTGGTTTTGTACGAGTGAAATCTGAGCCCTACTATAACGTCTCTGTAAGCTTTGGTTTTTGTCCATTGAATTTCTAAGATTTTTTAATTCGATTTCTGAACTAGAAGATCCCTGTGACCTGTTTTATAGCGAATATATAGATATAGCACATTTAGAATGCCTTTTCTTCTTTGCTGCCAGAGCCTCCTTGGATATTCTTTGTATTTGTTAGATGGTGGGATGCTCTCATGTTGTATCAAGCTACCATTCATAGCAGGGTGGTGAATTAAGGTTGGGCTCCTTGAATATGAGAATCTGAAAGATTTGGACATCCCTGACAGTATAAAAGCCCTTTGAAAAAATATCAGCATTAGCCCAGTTATGTTCAGTCTCGCGTGCTATGGCTGTGAATGGTGGCACGTGTAGATTCTGCACTTCAATGTTTTAAGGGGCTGCCTGACCTTTTGTAATTCTTGGAGGCTATGGATTGGGGAACCAACGTTGCCAGAGTTGGTATTGTAGCTGGCCCTTAGTAAAGCTGTAGTAAGTGAATTTGGCATTGGAGACCAGATTGCTGTGTTAGTCATGACTGATCTGTTTTTCATTTCAGTGTGGCTCTGCTGAATATATGGCCCCTGAAGTGGTTGAAGTGTTTACTGACGAAGCAACTTTTTATGACAAGCGTTGCGACCTCTGGAGCCTAGGAGTGATTCTGTACATCATGCTTAGTGGATATCCTCCCTTTATTGGAAACTGTGGGACCGACTGTGGCTGGGACAGAGGAGAAGTCTGCAGAAATTGCCAGGTAATTTCTACAGAATATTAGCAGGAGTATTTTAAAAAGTCGCTGTAGTTTCAAAATAGTGACTCAAATGAGATGCCATGATTCAGTCCTGAGCTTCCACTTAACATCCCAATGCATTTTGAGAGTGGAGTCTGTTATCCCGATTTAATGAATCTGCCTATGGTTCAGCAGAAAAATCTGGATTGAAAAGTGAATACCCCTCCGGAGTGGTGACCTACCCAGTACCATGATGCACATCAAGTGCAATAATCTGACTCCTAGCACTACTGTGCAGTGTACAGAAGCCTTCATTGCCAAATAACTACTGTTTTAGATTTAGCCTTCTTCGGCACTCAACTATAACGGTAAAGTGCATTCAAAAGGTGAGGTCTGTCCTAAGACTGATCGTTGAACATATCTTGTACAAGTAATAGTTTTCAATTAACTCTGAATTGGAGGGCGTCTTCTTCTTTTAAGACCTCAGCCACTGAAACTGCAAACCTTTCATACTGACCTATGTTCATACACAAGAACAGGTTTGGTTGCTACTATATTACCTTGCAATACCTCGGCTAACAGACTTGGGATAGTCACACAGACCAGGTCTCTTAAGGTAAATGATGGGTAAAACAAACGTGGGTTGGTGTATCAGTCAGACTACTTTCAGTTTCCAGCTCTGCAGAACTGTACACCCAAGTGTCTGAAGGCTAAACTATTCCAATACTTAAAGATGGAGGGGCAACTGTGTGTGTGTAGGGGGGAGGGGCGAGAATCAAATTATGCAAAATAGTGCTTGATAGGTAAAAGCAGAAAAATCCTCTTCACCATTTTTGGACCTTGCTATGTCACACTGGCATTGTGTTTTGGAGCACGAGTACTTTCCTGAAGGAAGTAGAGGAGATCTCTTTCCTTATGCAATTGTCACTTTTGGGCTAAATTGGGGTTCCAGGTTGGAGAAGCAAACTCTCACTCGGACAGCTGTGTATTGAGCCTCAAAATTCTGAAATTCCATGACCTGGTAGATGTGTAAACCCAAAGAAGTTGCTGCTGTCCTTCCGTCCTGTTCCTGGCTGTGTATAGGAGACGTTTTTAGGTCTCGCTGAGCCAGCGGATGCGCTGCGAGACTGTTTAGTAGGTGAGTTTTCAAAGGGCTACCCCACACTTTGGCTGGCCTAGCGTTTGCATTCACGCGAGCAGACGCCATCTTTCACGGGTCATTAAGTGCACCACTCTGCCACATGTCTTGTGGCTCCTGCCATGTCTGCTTTTGACCCTTGCGTGCGCACACCACTCGGCTGCACGTCTTAATAAATTTCCCACGCTGTGTTTCTGTTTCTCTCAACCCTTCACGCTTTCATGTGTTTGGAAAGAGAAGTAGGCAACACGTTCAGTGGAATTTAATTCCCCAAAAATATTTTGTGCTTGCGTTTTTTTGCACTAGTTTTCCAAGGAGATCTCCAAGTCCATGAATTCACAGGGGCGGGAGCCTTTCTGCTAATTATGGCGAATTATTTCACACACCCAAACTGCTAACAACTTACCTCAGATGATTCGAACTTCACTTTCATTAAACCATCACTTAATCTCACCTCACTACGAAGCACATACCCAACACCCTCCCACCACTTCTACCATCCAGCACCGCCCCCTCCTGGCGCCATCATCAACTAAGTCTAATCCCAGGACGGCCCTGGCAGCGTCCAACCAACGCAGCGGCACCTGCGGACGCCATGGCCAATGAGCACTAGGACCTGAATCGGCAAACTAACGATTGGTTGAGGTGCTGACAGTTTACCAGTCCCCGAACATTTTAAATATTACTAGTCTTCCTCTGGCCCAGACGACTCAGCCAATCCAATGCTCAACATATTTTCTGTCACGTGACCCGGAAGTACAGATATTCTCAACAGAGGTCTTTGTCCTCAAAGGGGTCCATGAAGAACAAAAGGGTTTGAGCTGCATTTACAGACCACTGTGTAAGTAGCGGGCAGGTCGGGACGTAATTGCGTTGCTTTTAAAATGGACAGTTCCCCCTAGATGGGTGGACATGTCTTCCAGAAATTCGTTCTGTTTGGAGGTGTTTATGGGTTCCTTCTTGCAGTTTTTATTTTCTTGTTTGATTCTCTGTTCAGGGTAGCCACTATCAAAAAATTATTTTTCTCAATGTAGCCTATGGTTTTAGTCTTCATCCTCACTGTAAATTTGCTTGATTGTCGTAATTTCTCCCAAGTGGATAGAGATGTGTGTTGGATGGACACCACCTGCGTGTAGCAACGAGTTTCATAATGTTGGCTAACAAAGTGTACTGCTATGTGTTTGTTAACCGATGTAGAGTGCAACACCCAAATATTCAATACACCTGTCAGTTAAATGCATTGTGAATTTTACATTATATGGAACGTCATTCAGAAAAATGAAAATCTCGTAATATTTAGGTAGAACCAGTCCAGAGCATTATAACATGGTTGGTGTATCTTGCCCAAAATAGTTTGTTCTGTGTAGGTTTCTGCAAGTGATGCCTGAAGTCCTACTAGAACCACATTGAGGTTCAACTAGGAAGTAGCAAATCTGGAACCCACTACTATGGCCTTTTTCTGCTTCTACAAAACTGGTTGTGTAGATGAACATTGTTGTTCAGCATTTGTTATCAGGTTTGCTTTCTGGTGAAGAGTTATAATTTTAAGGCCTGTTTGTCGGACTGTATGTGTATAGTGTACAGACATCTATGGTAACCATTAGCATACGTTGCGTATCTTGTTCATAGAAGGGTACGTTTATGACATCCATGCAAACCGTCGGCATGCCTGGCATCCAGTGAACATCGGCAAATGTGTTCAATATGTCTTTCATATCTTGTCTAAAGGAGGTTAAGTTTGTGATGAAGGGAGTCAGAGTAAACCTGGAGAATGCTCCTTACCCAAATTTGTTAAACTTAATTTTCTTCCCCAGTTTCACTTGACACTCGGATATGTATAAATTGAAAAAGTAGTGTTGCAAAAGCACCTCCCCACTTGCCACCCCTTCTACAGCCAGGGCTGTGTTTTTGTTCGTAGAATATGCGGATCACCACCTAATTATCCTTCTGGAGAACAAGCACCATTTACAGTAATCATAGACTGCTTCCCTGAGTTGTTTAGTTCTTGTTCTAGTAGATTACAATATACCTTCTCAAAAGTAGTTAGCATTGTCATCTAGGCTTTAGGGCTTATAAGTGTTTACCCATGCAACAGTTAATGTTGTTGCCCCAAGGATATTTTTCTGCATAACTAAATACTTAAGTCCCAAAAGCGAGACCTATTGGCTATGTCAATGCTTGTTACATGAAGGTTGCTGTATGATTTACTGAAATTAAGTGTGCAAATACATTGGTTGCAGCTTTCCATTGGCATGAATAATATTACAAATTCGGAGTACTTCAACTGGAGAAGAAATTATTTATCAAACTTTATCAGATGTACCGCCCGGTCAAGTATTTCTCAACACATTTCTCCACTGGGAGCTCAAGTCCGATTTGAGTATGGTGTCCAGCTTGGCTTGTGCTGGCCTGCTAGAAGAGGAAGCTGTGTAAGCAGCCACACTGGGTGTTAACCATATCCAACTGCTTAACACTGAATCGCTGCCAGGGTCTTAGCCACATAGTGTCATTCAATAATTATCAAAACTGAAAAAGCTTCGTCTGCTGTTCTGACAAAATGTCTGGTATCTGGGTCAGATCTAGCTTTGAAACTAAAACCTCAAAATTGGCAAAGGGTTAAGGCTGCAGTCTACACACATCCTATCCCACTGTCCCCATTACATTGCATGCATTAAAGTCTGAGCCCCTTGCTCAGTCCTACTAGAAAGTAACGCAAGGCGTCAGAAAATTTAATTTCTCCAAAGACTTGCACTGCATGTCAAATATAAAGTGCTGGCACTGCATGTAAAAGGTCTGTTACTAAACTACAAGGCAAAGCTATCACTTCATCAGAATCATCACTATACATGTCTTTGTGAATGCTTGGTTTGTACCACTTAATGCCGTTGTAATATTTTTACTGCGTCATTTAATAATTTACATGAACGTTCTGCTTGTATCTTTGCAATCGGTGCATCTGTTAGTCATTCCCACCCAACACATATTCCTACTTTGTTTGTGACAGAACAAACTGTTTGAAAGCATCCAAGAAGGCAAGTATGAGTTCCCTGAGAGAGATTGGGCTGGCATTTCTAGCAGTGCTAAAGATTTGATCTCCAAGCTCTTGGTCCGGGAGGCAAATGAAAGACTAAGTGCTGCTCAAGTGCTTCTGCATCCATGGACAAGAGGGGTGAGTATCCTATGACTTCCTAAGCTCCAAGCATGATTTTATTTTTTATTTTGTCATTGTCACATTTATTTTAAACTGTGGTTTAAACATGTTTGAGAATCCCATGATTAATAATACTGCATGTGGTGTGTCCATTTCTGTTTAATGGTAGACGGCCAATCTCAAGGTATCAATGGGAAAAAATGTATTCTATAATCCTAGTTCTTTAAACATTGGACTAAATTAAACCCACACTCACCACAATGTGTCAAGCTAAATAGAAGCTTGTCATCTTTGGCACCACGTTCTTGAAATTCTGCTTTTAGTCTTGTGCTACTGGCTCTTCCAAGTGTTTGGCATCTTTGAAAGCGAGGTAAACATGACCTAACAAAATATGAATGTGTGTGTATGTTCGCTCGCACTCTTCCATGTATTAAAAGTATGGGATAAAGATATATATTTTTCAGTTCTCCTTTAGTTCCATGTATTTTCTAGGTGTAAAATAAAATTTCACAAATTGAATTTGTGCATTTCTTAAATGCAACACTACTTAGGTATGCACTTTGGACAGCCAGCATCATTTGCTTGCAGAAAATTAAAGAACCTTGACCGGGAAAAAAAAAACCCTACTGAGGAAGTTAAGATGATCCAGAAGTCGATGACTCCAGCAGTAGTCCCACTGGGTGCACTAACCGTATCCCAGAAATAAAGACTGAAGATCTGCATCTTCCGAAATCAGCCAAGAGGATAGAATTCTAGTAAAAACGCTTGGCTATAGAGAATGAAAGAGCTGAGATTGGGCCTAGACATGGTGGCAGTAACATTTTAACTAGGGAGAAGGGATTGTTCCCATATATACAGAGGGTGATATGACCAAGTGGTTTACAGCCTTTGAGAGAACTTGTAAAATGAGACCACTACATGAGGTATTGGGGATCTCTTCTCTTGGAGCTGTTCTCAGGCAAGTGTAGGGATAGGCTCCTGACACGGAGTCAGATGCTGAGTTCTGACCTCATTTATTTTATTTAAATGTATTTATTTAAAGATTTATAGAGCGCATGGCTGCCCGTGAGCATCGCAGCGCTAATTGATAGAAACGAGCGAAATTGGAAGGAGAAGGCTTAAGGGAACAGCCAGGTCTTTAAGTTTTTGCGGAATGAGGCAAGATTTGTTTGTGCCCGTATGTCCAGGGGGAGCGAATTCCACAATTTGGAGGCGTTGTACGAGAACGGCCTCCGGATCGCTCCCTCCTGATCTTCGGTATCAAGGTGAGGTGTGCGTTCGTGGACCTGAGTGTTCTTAGTTGTGTAAGGGACAATGAGGTCTTTAAGGATGGGAGGAGCTTTACCGTGCAGAATTTTGTGAGTTATGCAGAGAGCTTTGAAATGCACTCTTTTGCATATTTGCAGCCAGTGGAGTGCTCGAAGGGCCGGTTTGGCTGAGCAGCGGTTGTTGGTGCCAGTGAGGATCCGAGCAGCCGCGTTCTGTACCACCTGCAGTCTGTCTGTCACTTTCTTGAGTACCCCCAAGTAAAGGGCATTTCCATAATCCAATCTGGCCAGAATCAAACCCTGAATCAGGAGCTTCCTGGACTGCAGGGGCAGGATTTTACGGGAGGTGCGGAGGAGTCCATAGCAGGCTCCGGCTGTTTTCCTTGCTTGGGTGTTAAGTGTGAGCCCTTGATCCAACCAGATCCCCAGGCTTTTGATCTGAGGGGGGCCCATACAAGGGGGCCACAATGTCTCCGGACGGAAAAGGGACTGGATTACCCAGGACCAGTATCTCCGTTTTGTCACCGTTGAGTTTGAAGTGGGATTTATTCATCCAACTTGTATCTCTCCCAGACGAATGCCTGTTGGCTAAAAGACACGACGAGCTGGGTATCATCAGAGAATGTTAGCAGTAATTCCGTAGGGGGTTACAATTTTTTCAAGGGGGGACATGTATACTTAAAAGAGCCTAGGGCTCAATGACGAGCCCTGCGGGACTCCACAGTGTATTGGGGTCACCTCCGAGGTGTACTTGCCCTCCGCCACCTGGAACGAACGGCTGTGTAGAAAGGATCTCAGCCATGACAGTGCAAGTCCAGAGATGCCCACATCCCTGAGCCGTTGGACCAACGTACTATGATTCACGGTGTCAAAGGCCGTGCTCAGATCCAGGAGAATCACTGCCACTGATCCTCCCGCATCGATTTTCCTTGCCTCTTCGACAACCGCAACCATAGCCGTTTCCGTGCCCTGGCCCGGCCAGAAGCCTGTCTGAGATGGTTTCAGTAGTTCGCTCGATTCAAGGTAGTTGGACAGCTGACCATTGATGAATTTTTCTGCCACCTTGCTGGTACTTGGCAGGAGGGAGATTGGCCTAAAATTATTGAAGTCCAGGGGGTCAAGACTAGGTTTCTTCAGTAAGGCCCTAACCACAGCCTTCTTCCAGTTTGGAGGGACAGTACCCTGCGCCAGGGAAGAATTGATCACATTCATCATGGGTACAAGAATGGTGGGAGCGACCAATTTTAGGGCCTTCATTGGGGCTGGATCCAGCGGAGAGCCGCTCTTTATTGACTGAAAGATGGGTAACAGGGTGTCTTCCGTGAGAGGAGTAAACGCCTCCAGCCCTGTAACGCGAACCTGCGATGGCAGCAGGGGCGTGTCGCATGAGTCGGTGAGGTTGAGAGGGGGGAGTTGTTTCACAATGTTTTGGATCTTCTGATTGAAAAATTTTGCTAGCTCGTTACAGCGGTTGTCCGAAGGGTCCACAAGATGGGGGGGGCTCGGGAATTTTTAAAAGTGATTTCACTATTTGGTAAGTTTCTCTAGATGAGTTGGCCGCAGTACTTATCTTTTCCTCGAAGGCTGCTTTTGCCGCTTTAAGCGTCTTTCTTATAATTTAGAATTGTACGTTTAGACACCCTCTTTCTGTTAGTGTCATAGTCCTTCCTCCAGGTTCTTTCCGCCTTTTTACAGAGTATTTTTTGGGATCGGACCTCTTTGGTGAACCAGGGTAAGGTGTTTTTTTCCGGGATTTAAGAGGTTTTTTTTTTTTTTGGAAGGACTCTATTCAGAGAGGTTTCTATCCAAGAAGAGAACAGTGCCAGCGGCTGTGGGATCCGCTTCAAGGGTGGGCAGCGAGCCCTCCAGAGCCTGCTTCCATTTCTCCGGATCAAGTTTAGACCAAGGGCGTGTTGGCCTGCCATAGACAAATCTGGGAGGGGGAGTGGTCGGAATCCACCAGTTAAACGGGATAAGCCAGTGATCGGACCACGGTATAGGAATGGGTAGCGCCACCTTAAGATCCGTGATGTTTGAGAATATGGGATCGAGCAAATGCCCCAATGTGTGTGTAGAGAGATGGCTCCCCAAGTGCAGCTGATGAGCTGCTAGATCCAATAAAAGTTCTGAAGCTCCAGTGTGTCCGCTGTTATTGAAGTGTATATTTAGATCCCCCTAAGATCATGAAGTTGAAAGTGTGCCTGCCAGGGCCATTGAGGTTTCCACTAGGGAGCTGCATAATTGTCCCAATATGCCCGGAGGGCGGTATATAAGGACACCCGAAAGGGATATACAAGTGGAGATGTGAATCGAATTGAACATTTTCACAGTCGAGGAGAGGGCTGCCATGCAACCGGCAGACAAGATTGTCTCTGTGGATTATAGCTATTCCCCCTCCCTCTGACCTGGTCCAGATCCTGTATCAAATATCCAGGAGGCCGTGCCTGGACTACATCCGACTCGGAGTCCGCTGCAAGCCATGTTTCTGTTAAGAATAGGATCTCCTATTTGCGCTCCTAAGAGCATATGAACTTCCTGAGCATGTTTGGGCAGGGATCGACAGTTCAACATGGCCATGTTGAAAACGTCTGAGCAGGGGGGGGCCAGGCCTAGGGGAAGGAAACTCATATGGGCAATGAGAGCATTGATTCCCCGGGCCAATAACTGAGAGTGAGCACAGGACGGCCGTAGGGGCTGGTTCAGTTGGAGTAGGAGATCCCTGGAATACATAAGAGTACTATCGGGATTAGGGATCAGTGTCCGGCCCTTGGCCCGACCCGGCGCGGACGGGCTTACCTCTGGCGCACATCTGGCTCCATCGTCGCGCACGCTGTGCTCGTCCGCTGCGCGTACGATTTAAGGAGGGCATTTTGTAGTGCACGGGCCAAATCGCCCGCAACACTAGAGCGCCGACCGTTCCTCTAATGAAGTACACCCTGATCAAGGGCTTTGGACTAAACACTGAGGAATACAGGACCAGGTTCAGGGATACTTGAAAACCCCAGATTAGAGTTTGTAGACTTTTCAGTGAAAAAACTAGGTGGCTAGTTGAAAAGTAACAATGTGTACGCTATAGTGGGCTTAATCATTTAATTCTAGAAGAGCATCTGTTGAGTAATTGTGTTCCTGAGAAATTACATCAGTACTTGGTAGACCTTGGCCCACTTTCTCAGGAATTAGGGAAGAAGGAAGACCACTGGGTCAAGACCAGGGGGACCACATCTACCACTGGTGGGGGTGACTACCTTTGGGGGGGGGGGGGCTCAACAACCCCTTTCTTTTAAAGATGGTTATCAGTTAAAGGCTAAAAACAGTCTTCAAAAGGCCCCCCAAAACCTGTTCAGGATGGTGGGCCCATAAACCATACAGTCTAAAGGTGGGTACCAGGGTAAGCACTGGGATCCTAAAAGGTACTGATGCTTCAATTGTAAGGCCATTGGGAACCTAACTGGAGATCTTAGCTGTCCCAACAAAAATAATTCCTCTAGTGCACCTGCAGTAAATGCAGTGGTTGTTCTCTAGATGGGATCCCAGGTGAGCCCTGATCATGGCAGAGCCCGCTAAAGCAACTTCAGCCTCGGAGGGTGAGGTAGATGTAGCTGCCCTGGCTGTCTGGCCCAGTAATCTGGAGAAGTACAGACATCAGCCACATATAAATGGGGATCAGAATTGAGGCACTGAGGGATGCAGGTGCAAGTGTCACTACGGTGACTCTCGTCCCCAGGACAATACCAGACTATCAGTTTCTCGTTAGTCCTCAATGCTGATCAGGCTAAGGTGCATCCCATGGCGATGGTAGCCTTAGAGTTGGGAGGGTTACTGGTCAAAAAGGTGGTGGATATAGTGTGCACATAGCCAGCTTCCTATACTTTACTTTGTTACAGTATATAAAGTCCAGTGGATCCCCAAATGTATAGCAGGGGCTAACCTTTATAATCACGAACAACTCTTTGTGGTAGTGTGGTTGAGCAGTTAAGATAATCAGGAGGGTGTTAAGCATTTAATGCATTTACTCAATCAAGGACTGATGACACACACTCAGACGGAATCCAGACTATTTGGATGAGTATAAAAAAAGGTATACTTTATGTTTAATTTCTAGCACCAAACAGGCCTTGGCACAGGTAAGTAGAATATGCTTTCAAATGCAAACTTCATGAAAATGCAATTGTTTAAAATTGGAATCTTTGCATGTTTGTATTTGCTTTTAAAACAGTTCAATACATTGAAGTTACTTTCAATTACTTTAATACTAAAATTACGTTTTAAGTTCAAAGCAAGGTTCCATTTTTAGAAGAAAAAAAATCTATGGGAGGAAAGAATGTTATCGGTTTGCAGTTAAGTAAATTACCTGCAAGAGTAGCTTTGGGGAAAGAACCAAGGTTCAATTTAGCACTCCAATGCGGCACCAGAGCGACCAGGTGCAGGGTACCAATGTTACGCCAATGGGGCTAGAGGGCAGCTTGGTTGGGGGGCGGGGCTGCTCATGGGCAGGCCCCTTCTTGGGAGCCAAGCTCCTAGGGTTAAGGTCAGGGGAAAGGGTGTCCCAGGTCTGAACAAAGCCCACACCACCACCAGAGGTGGCTGGGCCAGGGTGCTTACGAGGTGTCAGGAGCCCAGTGCAATCCGAAGGATGTTGCCGGTTTGGGATTTTGGCTGCTGGGTCGGTCCAAGAAGTCTTGCGGGAGGAACAAACAGCTGGGCAGGCAAGTTGAAGGGCTTGGATGTCAGGTTCTCTTCTCTAGGGCGCTAGACAGCTGGGTGCAAGGGTGCCTTTGAGGTCTGATTTCACCTTACTGGGCGACTCATGGTGGAGGGAGGGGGTGATATCGCTGTGCAGAGGCTACAGGTGACGTCTGTCCCGAAGAGCTCGGCTTACGGTGGACACTGACTTTGGAGGGCTGGGGGACCTTGCTGGGATAGGTGGGCCGCTCGGGGTGCAGGCAACGGGTGCAGTGGTGGTTCCAGAAGTCTAGTGTCTTCATCCGCAGCAGGCTCAGTCGGAGTTTCTTTTGAACGGAGTTGCTGCTCGCATGAGATCTAGTCTTTGTTGAAGGAAGTCCGTCCTCCCAGGGGTTTTGGAGGTCATTGGCTGCAGAACAAGGCCATTTTTGGCGCAGGATTTCTGAAAACTGCAGTCCAGATGGTAGGGCTAGGGCCAAGTTGGTTCTTTTCTAAAGTCTCCTCTGCTGCGAGTCTTCCGTCCTCCTTTGTAGGTTTCAGGAATCTGAGGAGGTAAGGTTATCTCTCCCCTAAATTCTAAAATTATGCCACCCTCCAAGGAGTGGGGCATGAGCCGCTCTCTCTAATTGGCTGGGTCCCTTAATTTTCAAGATGGAGGGGACTGAGATGTGCTTCACCTTGCCTCCTCTACCTGAGATGGGGTTGGCAAAGGTGGGCAGACCTCTCCTCCTAGCGGTGTTATCCCGACGATTCTCTGTCCTAATAGCGGCAGAGAGAATAGGAGTCTATGCAAAATGTTGGCACAAAATCAGAGCTGCGGAAAAGGGTTCCCTAAATAACAATCTCAGGGTAGAACTAACACGCACAGGGAATTCACCAGCTAACAAGTACCTCTTGGATTCCATCCAAACTCTGGGTCTAACAGACCTTTGTAATACCTCAACGGCTCATTGTGTGTTAAAAAAACTAGTCACGAAGTCAATGAGACTTAAATCTACTACAGAGGACAAGGAAGCTTCAAAACGAGCTCATGGCTGGGTTTTGAAGCCGAAAACCTCAACCGTACGTAAATGCAGGAATAAAGATAACCACTAAAGAGAATTTTTTTGAAGCTTCGTCTGGGAGTTGGTGCAATTAATCCATTTTTACCCCCTTGGGGAAAATAGAGGAGGAGATCAGTAATGCAGGCTATGTGCTCGTAGAGTCGAGAACCTCATCCATATCATTTGTATCTGCGATTAAACTAAAAGATATAGGGAACTTTATTAAAGCCATTTTTCAACCAGCATGGAATCAGGTCCTGCAGACCGGCAGTAATCCTGTGCTTCAATTCAACTTTAACGCAGCTGAATTGCCGCCTTACAAAATTCCTTGATGTCACTGAACAGAGACTAAAAAACATATCTGTACTAGCCTCGGCCTAGTCCTACATTATGGTCCTCGGACCTAAACTAGTCCGCCGAGGATAGCTAACCTTAACTTAAGCATAGTATTAGGACCACTCCAGCAGTGACACCTTGAAGCTGCTTTTGTTGCCTCGAATAACCAGAGTGATAAGGGAACTCTATGGAGAAAGACATTAACATACTGCATAAACTCTCGACAATGGAATCTGAGCGTACTGCTCAATAACATAACCTTTATGATACAAACTTTTATCCTGATTAGAATATTAATTACATTTTGTGCAGATTTATGTACGATACAGACTGGATCATTTTAAAGTTGATTAATTTTTCAATTGCAACAATTTTATTAACTGGTCAAAATGTTTACAATAATAGATATTGATTTTAAAGATTATTTAATGTATGCAACGGTTTTAATTAATCATGCATAATAAAAAATGACTGACTTACTGTCCTAATAGGGGTGTCAGAACCAGTGGGAGCCAGTTGCTGGGGGGGGGCATCAAAAGACTGGAACAGCTGACCAAGGCAGCAGGCTTTTGAAGCTTACTGTTTTTGGATCCAGCCCATCCTGGCGGAGGGGCCATTACACCATTGGGCAGAGTGCTCTTTGTTTCTGGACCCAGAGAGCGGAGACGCTCTACCCAGGGGTCCAGAAACCTGTGTGGTGGTGGCAAATGGCAGGCAGCCATTCATGAATCCCACCAGGGATGATATTTCAGGGGGCATCTAAGATGCCAGTGTGGGATTTAATGTAAAATACTCTTGGAGGGCATCCATGTGGGTTTAATGTGCTGAGAACTTTGCTACCAAATGTCCCAGGTTTCAGAAAAGCGTTATGGAGCTGTAGAGTTCATAATGACCAACTTCCAGACCATATACTCTTTATGGCTGTACAGCACTTACAATGTCCAAGAATGGACTTGGACACTGTGGTGCTACAGTGCTCTCGCAAGTGTACACTGGACTGTCGTCTCGTGCACCCTGCTAGAGGGGTGACTTACCTAGGCCACAGGTGGTGGATTGCAGGAATGGCACATGGATGTGCCATGTCGACTTCACTCTTCTCTGTACCAAAACACGGTGCCTGTAATGGCAGTATGTGGGTCTCGAGGTGTAGGGTCTTTAAGTGTGGCACTGTAGATGCTGCAGCCCCCGGAGGCCTTCCCTGGTTACAGTGCCCTTGGTACCTTTTACAGGGGGCTTACCTGTGGCCAGAGGTGTGCCAATTGTGGGTACAATAGTACAGTTTTGGGGGAAGAATACCGGCCCTGGTAACCTGATTGGCTGGGTCCCAGGGCTTATCAAGTCAAAGTGAATCAGAAACCTGGTTAAAAGTGTGTGTGGGGCGGTTTACTGCAACAGAAACCCACTTTACTACTGTGGTATTGTCTGCTATACCTGTGGAATGTCTGCTAGGCAATGATCTGGAGTCCTCCCCATGGGCTGAGGGCGAAAGACCCATGCCGCTAGGCTTGGTGTACCTGAATGGGTGTTTGTAAGACCAAGACCAAGAGCACAGTGCAGAGAACAGGGTGATGAAGGAGTTGGAGCCTGGAAAAATGGCCTGTACTCCAAGAGAAGACAAAAAGTCTGGGATACCAGCTTCTGACCAGACATCAGCCCAGGTCCCCTCTCCTCGGGGAGAAGACCAATTAGCCCCAGAGGGAACAGAGCCCCAGGAACGTGGGCATTACACTGCAGAGCTACTGGGCCTAGGGGGACCCACGAGGGAAGATGTGAGGGACAGAAGACCTGACTCACTTCACTGATTCCGAAGTGGCTAGGGCCCTTATTGTTTTTACCAGGATGGATTTTCCTAAGGAGGTGGTGTCGGACAGATGTACCAACTTCATGTCTGGATTCCTAGAACGCTTGTGGGCCAAATGTGGAGTGACTTATAAGTTCACTATCCACTACAAATGGTCTTTTTTAAAGGTTCAATAAGACCATGAAAGGCCTGATGGGTGGACTCCCTGAAAAGCTCAGAAGGAGATAATATTTCTTACTACCATGCCTGCTTTGCAACTACAGATAGTACGGTGGAGGAAAACTCCTACTCTATTCTGTTTGGTCATCCTGTAAGGGGCCATTGTCTTGGAAAGGAAGGTGGGGAGAGACCTCAAAGAGCCTAAACCGGGATAGTGGACTATGTGATTAGCCTAAGGTCAAGGATGACTGAGTGCATGGGGGTTTAACCTTTCATTTGCATCAGCCATCTGAGATCTGTAGTCCGTATGAACAAGAAAGTGAGAGCTGAACAGTTCAGGTGGTCTATTTCCCTACAGGGTATGGTCTTTACATAGAAACTTTGACCTGGGATTGACTTTGCCAATGCAAATAATCTACTTGGAAAAACCCATAAAGGCTAAGGGCCAGATGCATTAAAGGGTTTTGCCCATTCTGTGTCTGGGAAAATGTGTTCATGCATATGGCCCTAAGATTCTTTTGGGAAATGTAAGCAATAGGGAGGTCGGAGTGTTGGGACGACTATGGTGGAAAAAGACAGTCCCTTACCTAGCACTCGACGCATCGCTGACTTAATATTTTTCTGCTGCATTGTGCACGCTCTGGCTCAACCCCCACACGCCACTGAAGATTAGTCTCATTTTCTTCTATTTTGGGCGGGTGGGGGGAGGGAGGAGGGAGGGATGTAGGAAAGTGCCCCATTTGACTGTTCCCCCCCCCCCCCCCCCCCCACATATTTTTCCTGGCCATTGATGTGATTTTGACCGAAAGTGCACTGGGCTCCTGCTAACCAGGTCCCCAGTGCCAGATCTTTTCCAAAAATTATACAATTGTTTCCCCAATTGGCAATACCCTCTGCTCTCGAGTCCCTGATAAATGGCACCCATGGTACTGAAGGGCATGAAGTCTTAGAGGGTGCCCAAGAGCTGCAGCACAAATTGTGCGACTCTAATGGACCCTCACCAAACTCATGAAAGACTGGCATTGCAGACTGCATGTTTTGGTGCAGACAAAGGTGAAAATATGAAACCTTGTGTTCCATACCCCCCTAGCACTGCATGTAATAGGTTTGTCACCGCCAGGCCTTATAGCCGTAAGGCATGGTGCCTTATATTACATGTGAGGACATAACTGCTTGAGCAGATATACTGCTGAGCTGGTCAGTTCCATTACTGCCAGCACAAGTGAACATGGAAGCCATTTTAAAACTTGCTGGACACTGGCAAAAAAACGAGTTCTCCAGCTACATGATGGCTCTGGTGCGTTGGCTGACTAGTCTCTACCAGCCTGCCATCCAAGACCGGTTTCTGACCTCGGGTGAGTGTCTTTCCTGTCAGGAGGACAAAAACCAAGCCTGCATGGGAAGAGTGTTCACACCCCTCCCACAGGATGACCTGCTGATTAGCATTTTAAGAGGCGAGCTTCAAAGAAGCTTCAGTCTTTGAAATGTGTCTGGCTCTCCTCATAGGAAGAAGCAGACCCCCTTTTGGCACCTGGACAGGTGGGAAAATTAGCTAGTCTGGTAGGCATGCCCACCCCAGCCTACTACCACCCCTAAGGTGGCCTAACCGAAAGTGGACACAACTTTCCAGATTTAGCAATCTTGGTGATTGCTAACTTAAGCATTCTGGGTCTGGATCATGCCCACTTCCCACCCACAGGAAGTGGCCATATAGGGGGTGTAGTGACCCCAGGGGTCAGTACCCAATTGGCGCATATAAAACTGTCACAAGCTTTAACCTTCTTGGTAACCTTTTTTTCAGCATCTTCTTTTTTCTTTTTTTTTTTTTTATCAGCCCATGAAACTAGTAATGGTAACTGTGGGGCAGAGGACATGGAATGAAACTCATTAGCTTGGAAGGAAGACTGTTGCAAAACAGAAGCTACTTTGAACCACATTTAGAGATTAGAAAGAATGGTTTTGGCTTCATGATTTTTGAATATATTCAAGTATTATGAACTTTATCGTGCAAATGCCTGCTCTCCATTGCCTCACAGGACAATTTTGTGCAATGCGGAGAGATGTATTCTACAGTTTTGGCCACTAAGGAGGGATGTCTGCTCAGGCCCTAGAGGTATTCGTGAGATTTCACCCTTTTCAGACCAAAGAATGGATCCTTCAGATCCTCGGAGAAGCAAAAGGTTTTAATAAGCATTATCAGGATGTTATTCAACCACTCTCCAGTGCAGTCTTAAACATAATCTTCTCAATTTGTGCAGGCAAAGCTAGTAAAATGCACATGGACTTTGCAATATGTTTTGACACTGCTAAATTAGATTTGCAGGTTATTACAGGCGGAAGAGGAAGCAATGCTTTTGCTAATTCAGTAAGATAAAGAATAAATGTTATTTTACACAATGATCTGATTCTGGTTGGTGCGGGAGTAATCTAAGACTTGAAGATTCAGTGAATGCACCAAAACCTTGTTGATACTGGAGTGTTGTAACCACCCAGCGTCATTCATACACCTGCCAGTTATGTGAAATATGAATGTTTTAACGATGCATCACTTAGTAATAGGTTTCAAGTTGGGAGACCTGGTGAGAAGGAACGGCAGGGAGTGTGTATGTGATGGTGGTACCCGGTGAGTGAGGCAATCACAAGGGATTATGATTTGTTCTAGCCACAGGGTTTTATATATACATTTCCTGGTATGTCCTGGTTTGAATTGACACTTCCTTGTGTTTTGTAGTTATTTTCCCTTCTAGGGACATGGTGTACGCTGTTGGGTATGTTTGGGAAAGATTGAAATGGGTGTGAATGCACTGCTGCCTTAATCATTAAAATAGCTTCCTTTAACACAAGGGGAGGGACTTCCTAATAAGCTTGCGTTGCTGAGGCTTCCAAGGGATTCTTCTCAAAGTAGATACTCTGAGGTTGACATGTAAATTGTTTCAACAGCAGTTTCTCACTTCTGTCAGGAATACGAAATTAAGCGTGGGATATTTTATTGGACAGTCTTCCCTGTACTGATCATGGCTGATAAATGTGGCAGATTTTTTTAGGAATGATCATTCAGGGATACCGATTTGTGTATTAGCTCGATCTTTAATGTCCAATGCAGGACAGAATGGCTTTTTACAGTACCCACCCTTCAATTAGAAAATGTATACATACACTGGGTGAGATTGTGGCACCAGAGCTTTATATCTTCTCTGGAAACCCACTCTGAACATCTCTCGGTCATATGGATCGAATTCTTTTCAGACTCCCACTCTGGTTGTTCATTCGTTGGTAGAGTTGGGGTGGATACACTCTTGGCGAGGGAGAGAGAGCTTTAACTAGGAGGAAATGTTTTTCCTATCATGCCCACTCTTATTCTTTATATTAAAGGATTGACTGTTTTCGTTGGCTCCTCTTACTGCCAATGATTGAAATATCTGGAATGGTAAATATATATTCAGATTATTCTGCAGTGACCCCAATCCAGAACCAAGACCCAGAATGTGGGGGGGTTTTTGTGGGTTTTTTTAGGCTTACACAAGTGAGTGATTTTTCGGTCAAATCCAAAGTCTGCAGTGTTGCATTCTTCACATTTAATACAAAGTCTAAATGACCGAATCATTCAAAGCTGCCTTTGGGTATTGCTTTATTGCCAACGCTTCCGCTCTTGGGGGTATGTAAGCAAGAGAAGCTATATAATTGAAAGGTACCATGGACATTGAAGGCCCAGTTCATCTCCGCTTATATAGGATTGCACCAAATCAATCTGGGAAGGTAATTGTGAGTTAAGGTATGGAAATTGATTTGGTATGGAGCTAATTCCTAATCAAGATGCATTCAAAATAAATAACGGACCACCTCTAGTTGGCGATTAGAAACCGGAGTTCAGGGGCTGGGGGAGGGAGAAGATGGGGTATACTAACGATGGAGAGGAACACTAATAAAGGGCTCCAAACAAAAAACTGATGTGTAGGAGTCTTTTCTACTTGCGTATGTCACATGGTCGAAATGAGAAATCCCAGAACACACAGTAGTAAGGCTTTGCTTCAGAAGGCTTGTGGATTTTCTTACATTTCAAAAATATTCCCAAGAAGGAAGCACCTGGCAGACCAGCCTTTTTTTTTTTTTTTCTTGAAAGTATGTGCTTACTTTGAAAAAATTAGTCTGGATATGGTGAAAAATTGACGGGATTAAGCCTCCCCGGACATAGATTTTGCTTTTGAATAAAACCGTTAGTGGATTTGGGGCTTTAGAGTGAGCACTTCCTGCTTTTGGGTTCGCAAGTATCACCACGGAGAATGCACCTTTAATGGCAATCCTGGCAAGCTGCTATCAGCACAAGCCATCAGCCCCTTTGGATTTCACAAATGTTGAGCATGTGATTGCAATGCGGATATATAAACCCTAGCAAAGAGGATTCAGTGAGTTTTAAACTGCGACTGGTGTAATGGTCATAACCTCTAAGCCCAGCAACATAACTCGGTTTTTTAACATTTCTGGGGTAGTTAAATTCATCATCTCTAATAGCATAACTGTCAAATTGCAGGGCTTGGAAGAGACCAATTCTAAAACGTGGAATAAGAAATACAGCGTTCTTTGTTATAAATAATAGTGCGTCTAAGCTCCATCTGGGCCAGAGTTTGTCTGGCTGAAGTGATCCCAAAAGCTGCTGCTTCATGGTGCAGGAGGTTAAACGAAGCGATTTGTGTGGTATACAATTGCTGAAATGTTTGCCCATTTTGTCTGCTTATTTGTTTATCTTGTCTGTGGTTTGATCCTTGTAGTTACCATCATTCTTAGCATTCTGTTCGACCCAAGAATTATTTATTTTTCCCAGGTTTGTAGATTGCCTTTACTTATGCTGATTAGTTCAAATTGGGCTTTCTGCAGGTTAGGTGCATAAGGTGTCAATCATGTTGAAATTAAATAAGTATTCAGGTGTTCTGATATCCTTTTGCAGTATTATCTGGATACTTGTACTATATTGAGCCGTTTAGAAAAATCTACTCTTGTAATATACGAGGCCCTAAGCAGTGCATGATTTGGGTATGTGGACACAAGTTGTTATAGTTGGTTCACTACAGTTTTGTTTTTTTCTTCCGGTGGCTAATTCCAGTGTGTATGTATGGAGATAAAAAAACACATTCAGTTTTTTTTTTCTTTTCTAGGTATCCCTTTAATGGCTAATAAAGAATGTATATTTGTTTGTCGCTTTTCATGCAATGTGATAATTGGGTCTGCTTGAATACATTCACAATATTTAATCTAATTAGCTTTCCGTTCTAGAATTATTGCTTAGTTGTGAATACATTTTCATAAAGGGGCAGTTGTCTATTTTCTGATTGTTTATTCCAAAAGATATAGCAGTAGTCCGATAACGTTATACAAGTTGGGAACAGTGGGGAAAGCTAGAGCGGACTTTGTGCCAGAAAACGATACAAGCCATACAGAATCACTACACCTACTTTTGCTGAAGGCTAGTGGGAGGTGTATACAGCCTTCTACTGCTGTGAGAATCACTACACCTACTTTTGCTGAAGGCTAGTGGGGGGTGTATACAGCCTTCTACTGCTGTGAGGTTATCAGCCTTCCTCCGAGCCTAGATGAGTTGCAGACTATGCTATTATACCGAACGAATCACGTAATAATTCGAGGCAGGTATGTCAGTGTGACTACCTTTGAATCCATGGGTACGCTGTCTTTTGGTGCGGAGTTTAGCTTTACCTACGTAAGCCAAATACGTAAGTGTGGGACTGATAAACAGTCAATACATTGTAGTAATTTCTTCCGTTCATGCTACAGCCACTGTTTGCTTTTGTCATTGCAATTCATATTGTATTGCAAATAAATCTTTAAAATGTGTCCTTTGTTTCCTAGAGCATTTGTGTGCTTTTCAATCGTGAATGAGTTTGGGTTCCAATAATCTTCCCTGTGATATTTCACAAGGTTGATCGTTACCTGAAATGCAGCTTAGTCCAGTATTGCTCAGTGGGTTGCTGGGTGACTAGTATCTAGCCAACTGGCTGTCTGTCTTGGGTTGGCACAAAGTGCCCGGGCTCTAGAAAGCCTCTTTTACAGGGCATTCTTTAGAGAATCTGAAAAAGTATTCGTAATATATAGGATATATATCCGGAAGGTGGGCAAGGAAAAAAGGCTGAATGAAATGGTGGTAGTTCAGGAATTATGTGCTGTAACAGAGAATTTGTCCTTTATCTGCCATCAAGTTCTAAGTTTATGCAAAGGGACCTTTCACAATTACTAATAATCCTGCCTTTCTTATCTAGTGAAAGTACTTCAGTTTCATTATTCAAAGGGCCTGCACATTGAACTATATTTAAGTCTGTCTATTCTAACTTTATGGAGGTGAGTGATTGTAATGAATCATGAATTTCTTAATTTATAGGATGCTCCTGAGAGAGGATTGCCGACACCGCAGATTCTGCTAAGGTATTTTTATTTCTGATTTTCTTCTACCCACCTGGAGCTCTATTTCGTACAATTACTCCATAATATCTTCCTAATGCCATCTGTGGCCATCCAGATGATTGACTTTAAATATGCTTTCTTGTTCTAAATAGATTGTTTTCCCCCTTAATAGGAACAGCAGCACAAAAGACCTGACCATCTTTGCTGCAGAGGCTATTGCATTCAAGCGCCAGCTTTCCCATCATGACTGTGAATTAAGCGAACAGCAAGACTGTGTTGTCAAGGCAGTCTGCTCCATGAAGCTGTCACCACCTTCAAAATCCCGCCTTGCCAAACGAAGAGCCCAGGCACAAGCCAGCAAATCCAGTGACTTTGTCCTGCAGCCCAGCCCCAGTATAACCGAAGCCCTGTTTTGTGCAACCTCTTTTCAGCCTTGAGACATTTGCACAAGCAGCGAGTTACTCTTTTATTGCACATAGAATGAAAGATTTATTTATTGTTTTAAAATGCTCAACTCAAGATGCTAAGTTGTGTTTTTAACATTAGGACATTTAGAGGTAAAGACATTTTTTTAAAACTGAGAACCATTGTGTGCTCGACAGAGGTCAGTCTTGTATTATTTATTCTTCTATCTGACCTCTTTTATATATTGTGTGCTTGAATTTGTTTGCTGCCTTAATATTTGAGTACTGGGTGCCTGAATTCAGTTTCTTAAAATTGGTGAACTAAGACTTTAAAGGAATCCTCTTGGGTATAGTGTACATTTGGATACGCCTCTTAATGAATATCCGAAGTTTAGTCCGTTCTGAATAGCTGGGCTGTTCTAACGGTTTGTTTAAAGAACTATGTATTTAAAATATTGCTTTCCACTGTTCACACTTTGAGTCCTTGTTCTGGCCCCTTTGTGCCATCTATGCAGTTCACAAATCAGTATAATGAGGATCCAAAATGCAGAAAGTAAAATCGTTTTTATTTTTATTGGCAATTTTTATTGTACTGAATTAAGAGTCTACAAGTAAGCAGAGTGCATGGGAAGGTAGTGGAATGAATATTTTTAATTGATCCTTTTTAACTGTTTTTGATTTTATGTTGAAAGCCACAATTTAGCTGGAGTTATTTTGATTCTCCTCCTCTTTGGTGCTGTGACAATGGATACTAAGCAATAGGAAAATCTAGTTGTGTGACTTAATCAGTTATTGAATATCACTTTTGTTCGTGGCCATGGTATTTTCAGAATCACTAGTTTAAAATTTGTTTGGTGGTTTAGAAATGTGGTCACTTCTACATATGCAGATTTTAGGTACTTCTACTCTGCCATCATTAACGTTTTTTTGGCTCAACCGTGCAGAAATGGTATGAAGATACTTTTACCTACATGTAAATATTAATCTCCATGCTATTTTTCCTGACCATTGTAAGTTTTTTTTCTTTTTTTCTTTTTTCATGGCTGACGGTGACCGACCGGACTGTTAACCAAAGATGGTATTTCAAACAGGACTGTATGTGAACACAGTTCAGCCAAATTTGGCGGGTGTTATGCTAATCCGCTTGTTTACAGCTGCTGTCTGATTCACAGTGACTAAATAACTTAAATTGTGTGCGAAGCACTTCCAAAGCTGCTAATACCAGCCTATGATTCAAAGTGGTTTAAGATGTAAGGATCAAGGTGGTGTGTACTGGAGCCAATTTTGAAAGTAATAAAATGGTAGTTGGAGTTCAGCCAGTTTTCTTGTCATGTAATGTGAATGATCAAGGGTTTTGTTGCATTTTTTAGCACTTAACATAGTTATTTTTGTACACAACACGACTAACCATCGCCAAGGAAATGGTTGTATATTTGTACAAATATTTTATATTCTATCCATGGGAATGCATATACTTTTTATTTTCAGTTTTATTATCTTCCGTTATGGAACAATTACGTAAAAAAATACTGCTTTTATTAAGTTTAAAGAAACTTGGATAAAACTCAGGTATATGGCCTTTATTTGCTTGGTCCTCAGTGTTTCAGCATAATGTATGAAATAAATTTACCTCATTCTTATTACTTTGTTTTGGTGTGGTTTCTGGACATGGCTATCTTCAGGAGAAAAAGCATGCCTATACCCAGAATGTTTCAGTGCCACTGTTCCTGGATGCAAAACGGCGGAAGCCGACAGCCACCCTCTTCATTTGGCATTCTAGTTGGATGTTCTTCTGTACTCTGTGGGTGAATAACAGGTCTTACAAGCCCTGAAATGTTAGCTCTCCCGGGTCAATGTTTTTAAGTACACCAAGTAAATAATACCAGTTCATCGTTGATATGTGAAACATCTCTTGTTAAGGCGAACTATGAAGAACAATAAGATATAAAGGTCAAAGAACTATTGAGCTTAGCTGTCTGGAGTTTTGTTTTTAAACCGGTATCTTGCACTTAAACAAAACCATTAAAGTGAAGTTAAGACTGATAGTTGGATGGATGAGTGATCTGCTACTTATGATGGCAGATATAGAGTGCTGCGGAATTGAAACCATCTGTGGAACATTCATACTATAGAGTAGTGAAGTTTGGGTGTAGTGAAATTAAGGAAATATTCTCTTTGGAAAAATATTTAAGATTGAAGTATTCCTGCCATGGTGATTGGAATTAAAAACGGAGGGGAAGCACTGAAAACAGTTCCATAATACGTTTACACCACAGGAGCACTTAAATATATTTTCCACCCTTGCTAATCCTATTGCTGCTTGGCAGTGTCCTATGTGGCAGAGCCATCATGTCCAATTATATGGTACCACTATTCTACATGCATCAAATTTCAGAAGAACTGAGACCAAGGCTTCAGGTTTCTTGTTGCCAATAGGAGCCCTGTTTCTTGGGAAAGGGGTGTAGTGTTTTTAAACATTTTTTTAATGCATTTATAGATATACATGTGGTGTTGAGCATAATTACATAGTTGAAGTATCATATTGGGTGGGTATCCCATTCCCTGTCAACATCTTTTGAGGAGATCACCTCAACCAAACCCGTTTATCTTTTTTATAAAGCATGCAATGCACTCAACCAATGATTATCATGCCAAAGTAACTTTTAACCTTCCCAACTACCCCTCCCTCCCTTTTCAGTCTCCGGCACTACTGAGAAAATCCAGGAGGAAGTAACACTAGCACTCAATCGTGTATTATCTTACGTCCTGCCTTTCTGCTGGCCACATCCTCCTATGGGATCTGAGGGTTAATTTCATTTGCCTGGTCAATTGGTTCCATGGGGGAGTGTGACCCCCCCCTCATTTCCACTAAACTTGTTGCCTAGGCTTGCAAGTCATCCTACTGTTTATCATTCCATCTGATCGGTTTTATGCGAACTGCTCTGCAGTTGCCCATTCAAACATCTCTCATCCATGCCGTAGTCTGCAGTGGGATGGGTTTCAACCATGATATGGCGATTCGACGTTTTGTTAATCCTAACAGTACAAACTTCCTGCATAGTTTTTTTTTTTTTTTCTTGGGAGCAGGTAGTAAGCCCAGTAATTCTGTACCGATTTCTTTTGGTACCTCCCACCTCGGGGCATCTTTTAATTTGGTTAGTATTTCAACCCAACAGGGGTCCAGATCAGGGCAAGTCTGCACCATATGCAAGAAAGCTGCGGCTGATGCTTTGCAACGGGGACACGAACGGTCCGGATATATTCTGCTTGGTGTTTTGGAAGTGAGGCAAGTTTGGTGTGTGAAATTATATTGGACTAATTTAAACCGCTCGTTTGAGCTCACTCCTTTAACTCCTTCATGAATTCTCGTCCATTCCGGTTAGGGGCTCTCCTATAGGTTCATCCCATTATGTTGGTAGAGCTTTAGCTGCCAGGTCATGCCAGATCGCTCAGTTTAAATGAGATGAAGCGACGTCCCTTGGCCATATAGAGCATTACTGGGAGAACGTTTGTTATAGGGGAATTCTCCAGACGGAAATGATGACCATATATCTTGGGCCACCTAAAAAATTTTCATGGTAGAAACTGCGCCCTCCCGAGTTCAAAAGCGGTCTCCACATTTTCACGTATAATAAATTGTTTATTTTTGTAGAGCTCTCCCATTGTCAGGCAACCACTTTCTTTCCCTTTGCGGAGTGACATGGAATCAGCTAAAAGGGATGCAGTGATGGTGAACATTCCCTGTTCAGGTTCACTTGTATGTCAACATGATTTATTTTGTCTTTGGAGTTGTCTTGGAAGACTGGAGCCTTCAAGTATGCCATTGGTTTCCCGTACCAAACTGCTATTCATGCACAGAGGTTCTCTTCGGGATAGTCATTAGCTAATGGTCAAATGGATCTTTGTGGCTTTTGCCACGTGGGGCTCTTTTGCTAGGTCCATAGCACAGCTTGCTACAGAAGGAAGCCCAACTTGACACCTTCAATCTTAAGCAGTTTTCCAAGTGATGCTGAGGCTGTTTAACATTGTAGAGCCAGTCCATTTTTGTCAGGCTGATTTTACCAATTTAGGGGAAGAACAAGATTTAGCCGGATTTAAAAAACAAACATGTGACCAGACAGTAAGAACTCAACCGAGAGCACCTACCACAATCCGTGAAGCCAGAGCCTCAAACTGATGTCGGTAGTAAGGGAGGGGAGAATTCTACAGCAAGATCAAGGTTTTTTTCTAATTCATCAAGACTAACCGACATACAAGAATAGAACCACACTGCAAACAGAAGGGGAAAGAGGGTGCATATTTGATGTCATTCGATATACCAAAAATATTGATAGTTTAGCTCCGTGTACCACAGATTGGTTTCCTAATGTGTGCATGTTGTATACAGAATGGATGAATGTTTTCTTTAATCATGATTGATTTTTTTTTTAGATTGCGACATTTATAAATTGCAATTCCTTCTATTCTGTAGGAGGCAAAATGTTTTTGCCAACAGGGCCCTGAAGACAAGATAGAAGGAACATATATGTGCCATAATTAACTAAGACCGTTCCTAAACATTTCATCTCTACATGAGACTAGGAGCTGGCAAATATTGAATATCTGGGAATACATCAGGAAGGACCTAATCGGATGCGATCAAGGAACAATCACTTAGGAAATCGGAAACCAAATGTATGCACATACTCCAATGTGTTAAATATGATCCTACCTACATCTTTAACAATTCTACTGATGTATAGTTACTCATTCAACATTTAGGTATAAACTGGAGTTACTAGGAATAAAGTTATGCTTGCAGAAATGCTATAGATACATAGCTGATACATAGTGCACAGATAAATATATATTAGTTTTAAGGTTTGCACCAATCCTCTCCAGTACTGGGAACAGACACCCGTTAATTTTAGAGATCTAATTTCACTGCACCACGTCCCTCACATGTGTTACGTTGCAAGTATTTTACTAGGTTTTCTGCATGACCATCTGTAATCCGTTACGATATTTTTATGAATATGACCATGAATTGTCAAATAGCAATTTTCACATGATACTGGATAAATATTAAGGAAGGTTTGGGTTTCCACGAAGACAAACGCATATAATAGGTGTGTGTTCTGTACCCTACAATTTTATTTGTTATTTACCAGTCCTGATTAAGTTGTGGGGAACACCCTAGACGACTAAACACTTGCTGGCTGGGCAAAGAAAGACCATTGAAGATCAAGAGAAATACAAGAAATAAGTTGTATAATTTGATATGTTTAAACAGGATTGCGTGTGTGCTCGGGCAATGTGTTAATGGTCCTCAGACTGTATACTGTAAGATCATCAAACTGTTAGAGAAACTGTCAGGATGTGAGCGCACACTTGCTATGGAGTTGCCCTAAACTGCATCACTATTGAGAGGTGCTTTCCAACATCAGCACTAGATTAGTTAGAGATTCTGCAATTCCCTGCATACATCTTGTTTGGTCTCCTAAAGACACAAACCTTCCCTTTTGAGACCTGCATTAATTTTATTTATTTATTCAAAGTTTTATATAGCGCGAACAAGATCTTTACAGATATCAGAGCGCTTTACAGAGACAGGGTTAGGGGCAACAGGACTGAACAGAAATAATGGGAGCAGTATAATAGTCACTAACATAATAGGATAACAGTAATGTACAGAAAACATATCTATACAATCAGGTAACAAATAATATAAGACGGCGCAAGTCATTGATCCCGCTGCAGTAGAGTTCAGGTAAACTTTGGATGTATGGATGGCTTATACCAATTTCTTAGGATAGAGGGAACACTGGGTGGGGGCATCGGGAGGGTGATTCAACACACTAAAGTGTATCATATATTGGTCGGTAGTAGGAGAGTAGCATAGTAGTGTCACAATCAAGTAAGAATATAGTGCCAAGAGACAATCAGGTGATCAATAATACAAAGCGATGCAGAGTCTCTGATCCAACACCTATAAAGTTCAGGAGATCTTGGCCAGAAGGATGGTTTTCACCTCTTTCTTGAAGAATGCAGTGGAGGAGATAAGCCTGGTTTCAGGAGGGAGTGCATTCCAGATCCTGGGTGCCATTCCTGAGAAGGAGCGCTTGTAAGTTTTTTTCCTTCCGGAATCTACAAGGTTTCAGGAGTAGATTTTTTGTACTTCTATTAGATCTCGAACCTCCTGATATAGACCACTTTTGAGCGAGGTAGTTGGGTGCCTTGTGGTGCACGGCCGAGTGTCATAACGGCAATTTTTAGCTGTATTCTGGCTTCAAAAGGCAGCCATTTTAGAGACTTTAAGTCTGGGGATATATGCGAATGTTTTCTTGAGCCAGTAATGAGTCTCGCGGCAGCGTTCAGGGAGGCTCTTGGGGGTGCTGTTGTGGATAGCGGGAGTCCGCTGAGGGCCACAATTCCGTAGTCTATGCGAGGGATGACTAAAGCTTGTACAGCAGTTTGGAAGTCTTTGGCAGGGAGGAAGGGTTTAAGTTTCCTCAGTGTGTTGATTTGGAAATTAGCTCCTTTTGTGGCTTTGCTAACGTGCTGTTGCATGTTGAGCTTGGCGTCGAGTGTGATGCCTAGGGATTTCGCAGAGTCCACAATGGTAGGTTGGACATTGAGTGCTGTTAGGTTACTGAGCCAGGTTTGAGTGGTGGAAATTTTCGCCGGAGGTGAGATGAGTAGGAACTCAGTTTTCAGAGCATTTAGTTTGAGGTGATTATCGGCCAACCAAGATTGAGTGTTACTAAGTGTGGAATTCAGAAGTTTGATATCTTCCGGGGACCGTAGCTTTAGGTAAAGTTGTGTGTCATCGGCGTACATATGGAATTGAACATTGGATGCTTGAAGCAAGGTGGCGAGCGGTTCCATGACGAGGTTGAACAGTGTGGGGGAGAGGGAAGATCCTTGTGGAACACCTAGATCTGCTGGCACAGGTGTAGATAGCACATTGTCGATCTTGAACTTCTGAGACCGGTTATGAAGGAAGGAAGTAAACCATTTGAGAACAGTTCCCGATAGACCCATTCTAGTGCTTTGCAGCTCCAGTAAGTTCTCATGTTTGACCGTGTCAAATGCTGAAGAGAGGTCAAGAAGGATGAGGAGGCAGGATTCATTGCGATCGAGGATTTGGAGGGCGTCATCAATTATGTGCGTCATAGCTGTTTCCGTGCTATGTTTCGCTCGGAAGCCTGATTGAGGGTTGAGGAGGTCAAATTGGTCAATATGTTTTGTTAGTTGGAGTTGGACACATTTTTCCAGCAGTTTGGCCAGGGTGGGGATATTGGTGATAGGGCGGTAATTGTTCAGGTCAGACGGGTCAGCTGTAGGTTTCTTGAGTATAGGTGTGACTTGCCCCACCTTGAGGGAGTCTGGGATGAGACCTTGTTGAAGGGAGCGGTTGATGATTTTGGTCCAAAGTGGGAGGAGCAGGGGGATGAAGTCTTTTACAGCATTAGCAGGTAGGGGGTCTATGAGGTGATTAGAGGGCTTCAAGGTGCAGAGAAGTTTGTGTATTGCTTCTTCCGAGTAGGTGTCGAAGTACAGCCATGATGCCTTATTTTTAGGTTGAGTGTTAGACATTCTGGTGTGGCTGGGGAATCGGCTTACATCCATGATGAGGTCATTTCTTATGTTGTCGGTCTTTAGCTTAAAGAAAGCAGAGAAGGCTTCACAGTGTGAGGTGTCGCTTGTTGTGCTTTTTGATTGTAAGGGTTGTGTCTTTGTTTGAGTTTTGATTAGTTCGAACAGCTTTTTTGGCCTGTTTTTTGCTTGGTCCAGCTGGCGGCTAAAGAAGTCAGGCTTTGCGCGCTTTATTTTCCTAAAGTAGGCATTTCTCTTGTTCTTAAGCGTTTTGAGATGCAGTGATGAGGGGTCAGATCTCCAGGTGCGCTCTGCCATTCGCATAGCACGCCTGTCATCATTGAGTCTGCCGTCATACAAAGGGTTAGATCTTGGTGGAGACTCTCTTCAGTTGCAATGGAGCGACTTCGTTGACTATTGAATTCATAGAGTCAAGGTAGTGATCGGTCAGTGATTGAACATCCGAGGCACCTGAAGGGGGAAGGAGGAGACTGCCGATGTGGGGAGGCAGGGTATTGGGGTTAAGATTCTTCATGTCCCTTTTCCAGGTCTTGGATTTGGTAGGTTGAGCCGGGTTAGGTTTAACTTTTTCGTTGATAAAGAAGGTGATAATGTGGTGGTCTGACCAGTCGCAGGGTTGGATCGCCTCCAGTTGGGGTAGAGTCCTCTTTGGCGATGATGAGAGAGTATCGCGCCTTTGTCGTGTGTTGGTCTATCGCATATTTGGGTGAGGTCAAGCGCATTAAGGAAAGTTTTGAGACTATTCACCACTGCGTTTTTCTGATCGTTCCAGTGGAGATTAAAGTCACCCAGGTAGACTTGGGTGGTCTGCCGACCGGCATTGGATGTGATCGTGTCCATGAGTTGAGTGAATATGAGGTTGTCACCAGGCGGGTGATAGATGAGATGTAAAGCACAAACTTGTTTGCCCTCGCTGGTGATATCGAGGCAGAGGAGTTCACAGGAAGTAAGGGAGGGGGAGGTGGCTTTAGTAACGGAGAGGTTGCTCCTAAAAATGCATGCAATTACCCCGCCCGTCTTGCCAGGCCTGTCCAGTCTAATGATGTGATAATTGGGGGGGACTAGTATGTCCAATATCGGTGTAGAGGCTTCAGTAAGCCACGTTTCAGTCAGAATGGCTAGGTCCAGATCCATTGCTGAGACGAGATCAGCGATGTCGGAGGAGTGTCTCTGGGCCGATCTGCATTTGAGTAGGATGCATTTGAGTTTGGGAGTGAGAAGGGTGGTCGAGCCTTCTAGGGAGGGGGACTTTTCTGAGGTTGTTAGGGACGGAACCTCTGTTGCTAAGGGTTGGAAGCCTCAGGGGATTTGTGAGAATTGTGGGTATGGGGATGTGTGTGATGGATGTGTTTTACCGGACCTGGGCCATAAGAGCGAAGGAGGGAGCATAAGTCGCGGTCCGACAGTGAGTTGAGGACACGACGGGGGCGGTGGGAGTTATTGCGAGCGGGGATAGTCGGCCAGCGCGAAGGTATGTGGGGAGGGTGCGTCGTTTGTAGGGTAGTGGAATGGTGGGAGGTTGACTGGGCTGTGAGAAGAGAAGTTCTTTGATTGCGTGGAGATCTTTTTTGACTTGTAGGAGATCCTCTTTGACTTGTTGGAGGGTGGATAAAGTCAGGTCCAGAGGTGGATTGGAGATGGGGTTGGTGGTGAGAGCCGTTGGCGAGTGGTTGAGTAGTGAGCTGGAAAGCGAGCAGGGTATCGAGGGGGGGGATATGCTAGCGTTATTGGAGGGTTCTACGGTGATAATGAGTGGGATGGCATTCGATGTGTGGGCGAATTTGTGGGCGAGGGGTGTGGGTGAGGTAGGGGGAGGGTGGGAGGCATAGGTAGAGACGTTGGTGGGAGACGGTGCCGGTGAGTTGAAGAGTGAGTGAAGGCTGAAGACAATGGGGGTGGCAGGAAGGTAGTGGGGGCTGAGAATGGGAGGGGAGAGAGGGGGGATGCTAAGGTAAGGGAGGCGGTATGTTCTGTGAGTAGTTGGGAGGGTGGGGGTGACGGAGTGGGGAGGAAGCTGGGGAGGGAGAGGGATCTGCCACGGGGGGGAAGGGGGGGAGATAAACTCCGGACGGTGGTGTGTTCAGAGGCGTTCGTGGGGGGTGTAAGGTGGGGGAAGGGGGCGTGGAGGTATCGAGGATGTGGGTGTATCGAGGATGTATGGGGGGGGTGAGTGTACTCACGTGGGGACTGAGTGGGGGGAACAAAGGGTGGGATTTGTCATTATGCGTGTCGTTCTGGTGCTGATCTAGGGAAGAGGTGTTGTGGGTGGGAGTTATGTCAGGGGAGAGAGGAATGGGAGTGGTATTAGTGGGGATCAAAGGGATAGTGTTAGAGGGGCGGCTAGTGTATGAGGGGGAGAGATTTGTGGCTGCGCTTGGGGAGTGTGGGGTGGTAACAGCAGGTGGGCGATTGACTAGGGTGCTGGCGGTTGAGGTGAGGTGCGTGTGGATCCGATGCTGAGCTATGTTGGAAGTGTTGTGGGTGGGGGCTGCGACGTCAGGAGTGACAGTGCTGGAGGAGTTATGGGTGGAGGTCCGCAGCTTGGAAAGGTGCTCTTTGAACTTGGGGAACAAGTTGTCTAGTAGTTCCAGGTTCTTGTCTGTGGATTGAATTAGGACAATCCCGTTATTGTAGATAGTAATGGTGGTTCTGCCAGGGAAGAGTTGGGAAGGTGTGATAGAGAGAGTTAGAACATAAATCATTAAAAGTAAAGGAGGCCCCCTTATCTGTCAAGTCTGGCACAGGGGAGTAATATTGAGAAACAGGGAAATCCCATTGGTTAACCACAAAGGTGGTTTAGGTTAATCAGGTGGTGCCCAGAATCTTGTTTTTTAGCAATACCAATCACACAAAAATATTCAAAACGTATTACACAACTTATTTCACTAGACATAGGCCAATCATTGTAGAAAAGATGTCAAATATCATTTGTACCTATATTGCACACACATTACTTATTTTTGATCAAAGCTAGAGAGAAAAACACAGGAGAATTGTTTTTAGAAAAATGTCGTTTGTCTATTTATTCAAGGTCACAAAATATTTTAATTGTAACAGATAATTAATAAAAATACAGTATATTGTACAATTAATAAAAACATATAGAATCAAAGCTATAAACAGACAATTTATACAATGTAAAGTTAAAAATGTTCGCAAGAACGGGGGTCGACGCGGCGTTTCGGTTTAGGAGAAACAATTTAAAACCTTCTTCAGGACCAAGTTCTAAAAAGAAACCGACAATTACTTTTTTGTATTTACAGATTTCGTTTTATAGACGAAACACATTAACAAAAACAATTCCTGTTGGCTAAAGGTATAGAGCATATTGGGACTATTAAGCAGTTGGAGCTAGTCAAAACCTAGTTGTTGGTAACTTTATTGGTATTGTCAAAATACATAAACTTCTGTCAAGGGCACCATTAACACCTCCCAGCATGTGCTTACCGGGAGATATTTACATTATGTTGTCACCTGATATGTAATGTCTAGCAAAGACATTCGTTACCTGAGTTTAGATGCTGGCTTCCGGATAAATTCGAGAGGGCCAGGCGCCCGCATATAAAATCCGGGTGTTAACTGAACTGCATGTTCTCATGACTTTCTATATAGCATGGGCAGTTCTAATGTCTGTGAATAAATGACAGTAGAGTATTCATAAATATACTAATTACTCTGATTTTATAAGCGTATGTGATGGTAAATGAATAGTATTTACGCAATGCGTCTACCTTGTGCTTTCAATAGGCAGGGTCACGCTCTGGTAGTAGGAGCCACCGATATTGATTTTCTGATTTACTGCAGATAAATAAATATCTATTACCATATTGTTTACCAAGGGGTGATTCCCAAATGTCCCAGGTAGTTCTATCATTAGCACTTACCCAGATTTTGATCACTGGCACATCGATATTACACAAGCTTTTTCAATTGGCTTGTGTTGAGGTCGGCGTTCATGTGTTAGCGGGGATTCTCCAGCCACTGTTGATGGAAGAAGGGAGAATGTTTTTCGGAAAGAATGCTCCTATTGGATTGGTTACTCTAGTTTACCGTCAGGTAACCAGTGTGTACCTACTTGTATTATATACACACAGTAATAATATATTACTTATGGGGGCGGCTGTACTATATTTACCATTTCATTTGGCCCTTCGGTTCATTATATATTCTACATTCTTTAGCATTGTTTCTATTCTGTTTGTTTACCAGCCTCGAGTGTAACAGTTACACTATTCGGGCGTGCAGCAATATAACAGACACGTATTCCTAGATGCTAACTCTCACGGCGTGTATTCTGTATGAAAAGTATTGCGAGTTCCTTTTTATGCCGTTTAACTAGGTGTGTTGAATAGTCAATGCCTATCACAATTATGTTACATGGAATAATACGGTACACGGCTTAATGAACATAGATCAGCCCTACGTACCAACAAGATAGGGGCCCCTCTAACAAGCAATAACTAGGATAAGATAAGATAGGGTATCTACATCGATAGTAGCGTTTCTGAAATAGAACCATTGCCATGTATTCCTTTATCTTAAGACAACAAAATGCCTGCCTTGTAATACAATGATGAAACCATCCATTTACCTCTCTCGTGAGATACAAGTATATATATAGGCACCTTCTTCTCCCCCTTTTTTATATTAAATTCCAGCTCGATATGCATGTGCTATTTCAAGATCGACTGACGTTTATTTTCATTTCCATACTACAATTTAGCACTATATACAGGTGTTATTTCACTACTAAGTACCTCTAATTAATGTAAATACGTTAAAAAAAGCATATCCAGTATTATTGGTATAAAATTAGTGATATAGCGACAATGACGCTTTCCAGCGCGCCACACAGGTCTGTTTGTATACAACTGAACAGCCATGTGACAGATAGTGAGCCAATCAGCGAGTGGATGACTCTCATCCAATCATCAGACTCGGGCCATAAAAAGGCTCCAAACCGCGTCTACCCAATACTTTTAATTTTTGCTGAATCCACGCAACGCTGTCGGAGTAGGAGCAGGGAGGCCGAATACGAAATTCAAGGTAAGCTGAACACGACCGGTCACCCGCGCGTATGACCCGTACCGCGCCGAATAGATCCCGGCTTCTTGGTAAAATGCAGGCTATTAGATTCGCCGTGTACCGTATTATTCCATGTAACATAATTGTGATAGGCATTGACTATTCAACACACCTAGTTAAACGGCATAAAAAGGAACTCGCAATACTTTTCATACAGAATACACGCCGTTAGAATTAGCATCTAGGAATACGTGTCTGTTATATTGCTGCACGCCCGAATAGTGTAACTGTTACACTCGAGGCTGGTAAACATAAACTTAAAACACGGAGTACATCTCCAAAAGACCTGATAAGACATGATCTATATCAGGTGGAGCAATGGCACCCACGCTGTGATATATATGGTTGAGCAGGAAGGTTCAATTACCTGCAGGCTCGACATTATTAACACGCTGCGAGCAATATATATATATCGAATTCTATGCATAGAACCAATGCTTTAAATCAGCTCATATAGCAATATCCAAAAACAGAATAGAAACAATGCTAAAGAATGTAGAATATATAATGAACCGAAGGGCCAAATGAAATGGTAAATATAGTACAGCCGCCCCCATAAGTAATATATTATTACTGTGTGTATATAATACAAGTAGGTACACACTGGTTACCTGACGGTAAACTAGAGTAACCAATCCAATAGGAGCATTCTTTCCGAAAAACATTCTCCCTTTTTCCATCAACAGTGGCTGGAGAATCCCCGCTAACACATGAACGCCGACTTCAACACAAGCCAATTGAAAAAGCTTGTGTAATATCAATGTGCCAGTGATCAAAATCTGGGTAAGTGCTAATGATATAACTACCTGGGACATTTGGGAATCACCCCTTGGTAAACAATATGGTAATAGATATTTATTTATCTGCAGTAAATCAGAAAATCAATATCGGTGGCTCCTACTACCAGAGCGTGACCCTGCCTATTGAAAGCACAAGGTAGACGCATTGCGTAAATACTATTCATTTACCATCACATACGCTTATAAAATCAGAGTAATTAGTATATTTATGAATACTCTACTGTCATTTATTCACAGACATTAGAACTGCCCATGCTATATAGAAAGTCATGAGAACATGCAGTTCAGTTAACACCCGGATTTTATAAGCGGGCGCCTGGCCCTCTAGAATTTATCCGGAAGCCAGCATCTAAACTCAGGTAACGAATGTCTTTGCTAGACATTACATATCAGGTGACAACATAATGTAAATATCTCCCGGTAAGCACATGCTGGGAGGTGTTAATGGTGCCCATGACAGAAGTTGATGTATTTTGACAATACCAATAAAGTTACCAACAACTAGGTTTTGACTAGCTCCAACTGCTTAATAGTCCCAATATGCTCTATACCCTTAGCCAACAGGAATTGTTTTTGTTAATGTGTTTTGTCTATAAAACGAAATATCTGTAAATACAAAAAAGTAATTGTCGGTTTCTTTTTAGAACTTGGTCCTGAAGGTTTTAAATTGTTTCTCCTAAACCGAAACGCCGCGTCGACCCCCGTTCTTGCGAACATTTTTAACTTTACATTGTATAAATTGTCTCTGTTTATAGCTTTGATTCTATGTTTTTATTGATTGTACAATATGCTGTATTTTTATTAATTATCTGTTACAATTACCATATTTTGTGACCTTGAATATATAGACAAACGACATATTTTTCTAAAAACAATTCTCCTGTGTTTTTCTCTCTAGCTTTGATCAAAAATAAGTAATATGTGTGCAATATAGGTACAAATGATATTTGACATCTTTTCTACAATGATTGGCCTATGTCTAGTGAAATAAGTTGTGTAATACGTTTTGAATATTTTTGTGTGATTGGTATTGCTAAAAAACAAGATTCTGGGCACCACCTGATTAACCTAAACCACCTTTGTGGTTAACCAATGGGACTTCCCTGTTTCTCAATAGAGAGTTAGGCCATGAGCGGTTTTCCTGGTGGTGGAGACGGTGAGTAGGGTTAGGAATGCTTTTCTCCATTGAGCTCTGCGTGAGGTGTGGAAGATGATATCAATGTTCAGGGCTCCATTGCCCGGTGAGAAGTAGGTGTAGGCAAAGGGGGTTTCAGGGTGCGACCTCAAGAAGTTGTGTTTAAAGCGTTTAGCGGCTTTTTTGGTGAGAGTGGAAGGGTAGTTGATTCTATATGTGTGCTTACCGATGAGATCCATGTTAGGATGGCTGTAACGGTGGGTGTGGGTGGAAGAACGATAATACACATATGCAAAAAAAAAAAAACTGTCAACCGTTGGTTACAGAGCACAAGAGTGACACTAGTGAGTGGCCAAAAGTAGCCAAAAATATAAGAGGTAGCAATCGGTGCAATCCAGGAACAAACAGTGCGTAGGTGCAGCTTACACAATGTATAATATATGAGAGGTAGCAATCAGTTAAGTGGAGCCAAATTGACACATCATAATGTAAGAGGTAGCAACGGTGTAATCCAGGTATAGAAAGTGGCTGGGTGCAGCTTACAAGACTAAACGAAATAAATGAGGTAGTAATCAGTGCATCATAGTGATAAAAGTGAGATGGGAGCAGCTTACAAGACTGAACCAACTAAATGAGGTAGCGATCATTGAATAATAGGGATAAAAGTGAGATGGGTGCAGCTTACAACATAGACGGTATACAAATAGGAATAAAATACTAGTGAATTACTGGAGCCAATATAGGTGCAAACAAATGACTGCAATAAATAAATATGACACTAGTAAGCAACCGGTAGAATATGAGGTAGCAATCAGTGCACTGTCGGTGAGGAAAAGTGAAAATGGGTGTAGGTTACATAAAGTGTAAAAATACCAATAGTAATATAATACTGCAATAAAAGGCAGACACTTAATCGCACAGAGATTTAAATACAGAGCTATGTAAAGTCTGTGGTACCGATAGTCAAGAGTAGTCAGGAAGACTAGTCCATGATGGCTGCCAAAGAGAGAGTAGTTAAATATGGCCGCCAAGTAAGGGGATCATTAGTCCTCTTTTAGTTGTTGCTGTTTTCAGAGCAGGGAAGAGCAGTTTCAGATTCTATTCCGGCTGGCTCAGGATCTTGCATGCCATGGGGAGTCTTATCTCAATTTTTTTGTTATCTTAAGTAAAGCTGCTGAGGGGCCTCGTGGGCTCAGGCGGTACAGGAGGGGATTAAGTGCTCAGTTTATGACCCCGGCCATTTTGAACAAGAGGTTTTTGCAAAACAAAAACGAGTGGGTCAAAATAAATACCTTTTTCAGCTTTCGCTTCAGTATGTGCTCTGTAGTCCCAGCCTCAGGGGCAAAGACTATCTTTGCCAGCGTTTTCAGATCTGTCGGTCGGTTCATGATATCGCTGGGGGTGGGAAACAAAGGGGGGAGGGGGGGACGACGAGCCCCCCCCGACAGCAAGGCGCCAGCTTCCTCTGGTGTCCTGACGGTGGCTGCAGGCGGAGGACGAGCAGCCAGGCACACAGCTCCCCCGGCAGGTCAGGGAGATCACTCCCGTCGTGAGTCGGACACCGGGACAGACACCACCAGGGCAGCACTTCAGTGCATTCCCGATCGGCGACTCTCTGTCAGTCCCTCGGGTGGCGGCCGCAAGGAATGAGGACCGGGTCTACCACCACCCAGTCAGTCCGGCGTATGCGGCGGTGCTTTCAGGCGGGGGACCCTCCAGTAGTCCGCTACAGCTCCCCTCGCCAGCAGTCTCAGAGTGCACCCGTCGTCGTCCACAGCGGGCGTCAAAGCGCGGGCCGTGATGCGCTGGACTCAGCCCGCCGCGATCAGCCAGGCGCAGAGCCCAACGGGCGGGGAAGCCTTCGTTCGCCCGCGCTCTGCCAGTCCGCCACATCTTACACCTCTTCTGCCTCCACGACCGCTGGGCGCCCACCTCCTCAGATGTCGTTGTGAGGCGCAGGAGTCAGACCGGAGCGAGCAGCTAGGCGCAGAGCCCAGCGGGCGAGACCGGGCGCACAGCTCCCAGCGCTAGCAGGACACCGGGGGTCCCGGCAGCAACCACAGGCGGGCAGCGCCACTCCCCGCAACGATGTGTCCGTTGCACTCCAGGCGCTAGCAGTGGTCCAGGTCCAGGTCCACTTCAGCGACGTCCCGCAGGCACACCAGTCGTCCACAGCTGGCTCTAGGCAGCAGGCATCCGCATCCAGTTCCGCCAGTTCGTCAACGGGGAGCCCAAACTCTGAGGAGGAAGGCGGGAGAGGCTCGGTCTTCTCCTGCGGGTCTCAGTCTCCAGTCAGGTCGGGGATCCTCAGCAGGTTTCATCCAAGCAGGTAAGGAAATCCAGTTACTTGTTTTAATCCTGTTACTTGTAACTCCAGTTACTTTTGCGTAGCGTTGCTCAAGACGGTGCAGCACGGAGCTGACGGGGATAAAGACCAAAGAACTGGATCCCCAGCACAGGAGCTCTTACCGAGAGCTCCTATCCGGCGGCCATCTTGCCTTGAGAATTCCCTACCCATGGGGTAGGGAATTCTCTGGCTCTGTGCTGCCAGGCAGGCAATGGAAAGAACCAGCTCCAGAATTTGGGGACTGGCTCACCAGGCTTTGGTAACTGTTAGGCATGGGAAAACTATTAGCAGATCTGGGTAATCGTTTGGCTCACTTCAGGAGAATTTGGGTGCATTGTTTGCTTTCTTTCGCCAGAATTTAAATCGGAGTATCAGCCAAAGGCCGACATCTCTCCAAGCACCTGAAGGCAGCAGACCACTCTGCCCACCAGGGTGCACAAAGGGAGGACCCTGTGCCTTCAGTTTGGTCTGGGAAGCAGCTAAAAGTAGGGGCTAGTGCAGTCAGTCGATTGGGCAGCTCTGCAAATTAACCAACAGAATCCTTGTTACATTATTAGTCACTTTGTATTGTGTACAGGCCGGGTGGGTTTCCTCTTCTTAAATCAAATTTACCCACAGGCTCAGATCCTGGTAGGGACCTTCCATCAATGCCTTGAAATTTCAGCATTACAATCATATTTAAACCCTCCGCCTTTCATACCCCTGCCCGCTCAACCAACCCTTCCTCCCTCCCCCACCCCTCCTTCTCTCCAGAACCCAAAGACTACTTTCTTGAAAGCTGCTCAGTGGATCATGGAAATCTCCCCTGTATCGCTAGACTACTTTGTTTATGGGGCTTTTGTTGTTGGTTTTTTTAAAAACATTCTTGGGAAATACTTTCACTTTTGTCAATCTTCCACTGGTCCAAGAATTTCACATCTAGCGGACAGTAAGAATGCCACCTACTCTATTATTCCTAACTGACTTATTCAGGCAACCGGTCTACATTGAACACTCAAATCAGCGTTTTAACTGCTGCTATGTTAAAATATACAGTTGCAGCTGAAATGACCATTCCTGCTGACAGCAGACTGTCACTCCAATGGAGCCTTATTAAAGGATTTAGTGTTCGGATTCCAATTACGGGACCTTGAAAGAGTCTATTTTTTTTCATTACCCCTTCCCAGTGTCAGGGGTGGGTAATTGGGGCACTTGCTTTGATAGGCTAGCTGTTCCTCAGGCTCCTGCTTTGGTCTGGAACCCTGATTTCCCCATTACCTGTGATCACCATGGTAGGGACCTAAAGTAATATTCAAAAGTGTGCCCTGTCAACTTTCAATGTGTTGTCACTGTCACAGTGATATGGAATTGGCCCAAGGTTATCCAGAGTCAAATTGGCTACGCAAGCCAGAATTTGCTTTGGTCTGATAAATGCATGGATTCTGGGAGGTTCCCTCTAGTCTGCATGTATTTGCTCTAGAATTACCAGTTACTCAAAGAACAGATGGAGCCATCAAAGGAACCATAACTGATTTATTGAGCCATTTGCAGTTTCACTTTGCTGGCTGCATGTACTTGCACAAGCATGGCTTAATCTTTGAGATAAGCATATGCTACTGGTAGAATTATTTTATTTATTATTTGCCGAGTTTTATATAGCGTTGGCTAGACCCAGAGGTATCCGAGCACTTTACTTGAGGATTAGCGAGATACAAAATCACATCAGTTACAGAAGCCTAGTTTCACATAGGAGAGAAAAACAGTGTTACACAAGGGTTACTATAGCATAGAATACCATATACACATGTCCTATGGGGATTAGAAGGTAGAGGGGGAAAAGTAAAAAGGGGTGGGAAGATCAGACCAGGTAGAACCAATAAAGGGGAAAGTACTTCAGGGGAGCCAAACGGCAATGTGAAAGTCCAAACAAACCTGCTAGATAAGCAAACCTAACATCCAGTGTTGCGGTGACTGAGCAAGATGTGAGGAGTGTAGGAGACCTAAGGGGGTGGGTGGGTGTCCACTCCGGATAAAGGTCAGTTAGGCGACATGGGGCATAGTACAGCAGCATGTTTAATCTGAAGCTGCCAAGATGGAGTACCTGGGTCACGGGCACCAATGGCCTTAACACAAAATGGTGGGACAGGAAAAAATCCAAACCACAAGGGAGCTGGCTCCACGGATTAGGGCTGGCTGGGTCTGCCACCGGAACAAGAGGGCAGAATGTTGCCGATCAAACAAGTAATTTAGATGCACATGTTCGGGGCTGCAGACTCGTTGATTCGGTATGCCGCAAAGTCAGTTCGGACGCCCAGGCGGCAGCTCCGGAAAGGGGGGGGGGCAGCAGCGGGGACCAAGAGTATGCTCCTAGCCCGACTCGGGAAGTGAAATACCAGCTCCGGGGCGATTGGATTGCCCCGGAGCTGCACCCATGCTGGGGGAAAAGAATTAAGGTGGCATCCCGGACTAGCACCACTTCACTCCTTACACTCTGGTTAGACCACTGGGCAGCATAACTGTTAGGCTGCTTATCCTTCACTCTGGTGGGTGGGAGGGCCTCCTTGAAAGGCAGGCCTTTGAGTTGGACAGTCTCAGGTAGGATGGAAGCTCTTTCCTTGAAACAGCTAAGCAGTCGCATCCTAAATGCGCCAAACATGCACAGTTGATCAGGTACGGTGCTAGCTGGACCATCCACAAGCAGGTCATCCTGCACCAGAATGTTGGCTCTACATCCCTGCCTGCTTTCTGTCAGGGATCTTCCACCCCAACCCCGGCCAGCTTGTACTCCATGTGGTCAAGCAGAAAATACCCCTGCCAACCCCAGGCCTGCTAAACCCCTTCCTGGTTTCCAAGTGACTGGGTGTGCCAGGTACAGGAGCCAAAGGCTGGGAGTTCCTGCTTGCCACCCTGCATAGCCCCCGCCCAGCTAGTCTGCTCCCTGACCCAGAGCACGGTCCAAGCATCTGAACCTGGCTTAACAGTTGAGCTCCCAGTGCCTGCAGGATACCATCCTGGGCTTGAAGTGACACAATGGACTGGAGAATGGAGTCCAGGATCCTGTGAAGGTTGGGAGTGGGGATTCCTAGGAACTACACAACACTCTGGCTTTGCCAAGGCTTCCCACCCTGCTGGAGGAGGCAAAGGTTCTACCGAACCTCGTCCCGGGTACTTTACCATACACTTCAACCCTGGCCTGCTGCAACTCTTGCTGCTCCTTGTTCAGGGAGAACAGTAACCCCCACACTGCCTGTTGAAGGTGCCTTCTGGGTACCATCAGACATAGACTGTTGGTACCTTCAAGACCAGGCCCAGACATCTGCCAAGGGATTCTCAGAGCTCCCCTAAGCACGTTCCAGATTGGCACCTGAGAACTCTCCCTTCAGGTAGGGCTCCGCTGCAGGTGCTTGGAGGAGCTTGAGTCCACCAGTCTGCAGGCACCGTGCCCTGGGTAGTCGCCACAGTCCATTCGCTCCGCGTCCTGCCCTTGATCAGTGTCTTACATCTTTCTTTAGACTGGGCCTGTGCAGCCAAGCAGAGTAAATACTCAGCCAACTTCACCCCTCTTCCCTTGGTCATCCTGGGGAGCACCGTTCCTCCTCACATATTAGGCCCCAACAAAGTGGGGACTTACAGAACCAGAGGCAGACACAAGCCAGCCAGCCCAACCGTCTTCTGGTCAGCCAGCCGGTGACTAGCTGGCCTCGGTCGTCCCAGTGTTCAGATGGCCCAGGCACGACCTGGTGACCAGGTGAGGCGACAACTACTAGTGGTCAAGCATGCTGAGACTGCCACTCATGAAGGAAGCTTGTTCCTAGAGCCACGCGCTGGCTTCTTGGCTCCAGGTGTCTCTGTTTGTGCAAGCTCTGGCCATCTAGTTGTCCTGCTGACCTGCAAGATATTTTACCCTCTGTCCCTGCACCTAGTGGCACAGGGTGGGAATGGGAAATCCCGTAATGGCCCAGAACGTTTTCTCCTTCTGTAGAGCTTGCTGCTATTTGTGCTTGTTTGCACTGCCATAGAATCTTTTAATCTTCTAATAACTGAAATTGATGAACTTGTATGCCATTTACCCTTCTGTTACTAAAACAGCTTTCACACACTTTTAAAAACTTTGTTTTATTTTTACGACTTGTTTTAACTGGGGAATTGTTTGGAGAGGGTGGGAGAATCTAACCCAGACTGGTGAGGCTGCTAGTACCGTTCAGCGACCTTTTTCCTTGACGGTGGAGTCTAGTTGTTTTTACCCTGGCCTCATTTAAAAGGTCCGCTGCGTGCAGCGGACCTGCTTCTGGCAAGCCCGTCTGCGCCCCGGAGGCGACCGGCGCCTGGAATGCTGCTGGGGTATCAGGGCAGGCAAATGTCATCACTTCCAGCAGAGAGAGTCTCCACACGATCAGCAAGAGCATGAGCTGCAGGCCCCACCTCCCTGTGCAGTGGAAGATGGACCACCTGATTTGCAAGCTCTGTAAGTGGTGGCCCACTCCCATTTCTGGGAAACTTAGCACGAACCTTAACATGGTCACTTGCAGCACTAAGCGGAACGGTGCTGGTTATTACTTGAAGGCCTTCCTGCTTAATGCACGCTCAGTAAATAAACATGAACTTCAACTTCATTATCTTTTAGTTGATTCTAGCCCGGACCTGCATGTCCTATCTGAGACGTGGCTGACTGAAGCATCCAATCCCACTATTGCTAATGCAATTTTCCCCCCTGGTTACCTTATTCTGATGAAAGACCGACTTACGGGTAGAGGAGATGGGGTAGCTGTGATTTTCCAGAGCTCCTTTAACTGTCGTATTACCCACTTTGGAGTTGGAAGGAGCTGAGAGCTTGGGTTTCCTTTTAACTGTCTCGGCTCAACAGTTCATTGCCGGTCTAGTCCTCTATCGTCGTCCTGGGCCAGCTGAAAAATTCTTAGAATTGCTCAGTCATGTTATCTCCCCCATAAAAGCAAAATATAGCCATTGCCTAGTCCTGGGGGACTTTAATATACACATGGATAATACATCAGATCCAGAGTCCGTAAGGTTGTGAGAATGCACGGATATACTAAACATCACCACGTATGTCGGTCTCCCCAGCCATGAAAAGGGGCATACGTTGGATCAGATTTTTCATCTAAAGGGATTGAAATAGATGCTCCCCTTCCTTTAGTCTTGTCGGACCACTGCCTGTTGGGTTTTAGAGTCTCTAGGGAGCTAGTCAGGCATTTCTTAGGCCAGGCCCGCGCTAATAGTTATAGGCCCTTCCACTTGATCTCCCCACAGGCAATGCAGAAAGCATGGAGTCATCACCCTATTCCCTTGAATGGGAACCTAGAGGGGGATGTTCTCGCCCTGGAGCACTGGCTCAAACTTTGCGCCTTAGAAATTGCTCCCCCAACTATGAGGCCAGTCAAAACTAATCGTGTCTCCGCCACCTGGTTTACGGCGGCCCTCAAGATAAGTAAAAGTGCGTGCAAATGCCTCGAAAGAAAATGGCGGGCAAACTATAATTCCACAGACAAAGGCATTTACAAGTGGGCTTTGAAAGAGCATTATAGAAATGTCCTATAAAAACAGAGCACTTTTTAACATCGTAAAAAAAATTGTATCTCCAAAGGCCACTGGTAGCCTGTTTGCTCCTACTAGCGAATGGACTAATCTGTTAGCATATTTCTTCCACGCCAAAATCAAAATTATCCAGGATTCTTTTGAAAGCAGTTGCCAGCACATGCCGCAGTCACTGCCTTACCCCCTGTTAGGCGTTGCACCGACCCATCTTGGACACAGTTTCCCGCCATCACTTTGGAAAAATCCCTCTCTCATGAAGGCTCTTAAGTCCGGTTCAAAAGAAATTACAACACAACCCTGCCAGTATTATATACTAAGGTCCTACAAGAGGATCCTTGTTTCAAAAGCGGGTGACAGATACACATAGGAAATTTTTTGATTTCTTTATTTATCAACCATTTTATCAGTGACCGCGTTATTTTATTCTATCCTGGTAAGCGAACCTGCACCTTTCCGATAACGCTTAGCCCTAGTTAGATTATCTGCCTTTATGGCTCTAAAACTCCCCCTGGAGCCGTAAGCGGTATGCTCCATTCTGTTAAAGCCTTTACCGTCTTGCCTTTAGATCACCCGGTCCTGACTTGGAGAAGATTGTCATCACGTGCTAAGCTGCCCGGAACTGCTACTGCATAACTTATTCCTGACAGCTGCTGCCTTTGAGGTAGTGTATGCCGTGTATATTCCCCCTGCTTAAAATAACTGTTTATTTAATATTTGGAGTCTTGTTTCTCGACCGCTACAGCTCTTGATCTAGGAGCCCGACCATCGATTAAGCCTCGATAGATACTGTATCCATTTCCCATGGTAGAAATGCCCGTTTCAATGCTAGACTTGAGTCTGACGCCCGTGGTAGAAATGCAAGTTACAGCGTTAGTCTTGAACCTGACGCCCACATAACTAGAATTAAACTAATTGAACTTTGGCCCCCCAGTCAGGGAATGAATTCCCCTATATCCCTAACACTAGCGGTCGGTGACGTTGAGAACGCAATGGTGAAATGTAATTGTTTATCTTTGTTCCATCCCACCCAGGCCCATCCTTATGACATTACTTTGCTGACTTTTGAAACTACCTGCGGGTGCTTCCTTGAAACTCTGGAGGCCTATTTAGGCCCTGTCCTCATCTAGATCGCCTACAGGTATATCCTGAATTCAGTGTGGTTGTGCTCATCTTGCTTACCCTCCTTAGTAGGGAGTACAAACGTCTTATGATGCCTCTCTTTTCCTGTTCCCTCTTTTTCCTATATGCAGATGATGCGAGCTTGTTTTCAAGATACAATGGAAACCTAGGAGTCACTGGCCCCCTATTGAATGTTTGAAACGGGACCCAGTGTTTAAGCTTATCCCATCTTCCCCTGGTCGGTGGTGACTATAAATTTGTGTATTGGGTGAGTGGCATTTTATTTTCCCTGCCTTCTATCACCTGTGAACTAAGCCGCATTGACCTCTTCCGAATGTTGAACCGACGCTTCTCCCTTTGGGAAGGCTTTGTTAAGAAAAGGATTTCCCGAGCTTGGGTGGTCTACCTGTAAAGATCTGAATGACCCCCCGGGGACTCACCTTATGAGACCGTCGGACCTGGTAAAAATGGATGGATGGATGAATGAATGGTTTATGTGCTATAGACTGATGCAGTATATGTATGGGTGTTAGAAGCGGCTGTCTCTAGTTGGCAGAGGTATACACTTCTGACAAATAGGGACACACCTTTTCTAGTCAGGGCAAGGGGATCACACACTTAGATAACCCCTGCTCACCCCCTTGGTAGCCTGGCAAAGCAGACAGGCTTATCTCAGAGGCAGTGCGTTAAGCATTTATGACCACATACAGTAATAAAGTGAATACACTACAAATGGACATGACACAGTAGTATTATAAAAATAAGAATGTTTATATAAGGTTTAGCACAAGACTAAATAACGACAAATATACCACAATCTTAATAAATACTTTTGGAAGGAAAAATAATAGTTCAAGCACGGTTTCTTCTTAGCACAAAGTCTTTAGTAACAAAAGCAACTCTTCTTCTTTAAAACACAGTTCTTGGCAACAATGTAACCCACACGGGAGTCACACGACGTCGAGGCAAAGTTAATCCAAAGGTTCGGCGTCGACCGCGAGGAGCGCTACGTCGAGCCCGGAGTCGCACAGACCCCCACAACACAGTACCTTGGAAAAGTGAAGCACTCGATGATCAGCGGCGTCGAGATGTCCAGCGTCTTCGGCGTCGATCGGGCCTCGGAGTCGGGGCGATCTGCAGCGGCGTCGACCGAAATCAGGCAGGAGCAGCGCTCACGAGATGAAGCAGGATACGGCGGCGTCGATGTCGATGTTGCAAGAGTGAGCAGCGCTCACGGCGTCGATAGGGCTCGGCGTCGATGCGATCTGCGGCGGCGTCGACACAGGGTCACTTGGAGCTGGAGCCGAACTCGCTACTCACTGGCGTTGCAACTGGCGTTGATCGGGCCCGGCGGCCGGCGTCGAAGGTGCGGGACACTGGAGCCGTTACTCACGATGTCGAGCTGGATTCGTCGGCGTCGAGATTGCTGGATTCTTCAGAGGTGCTGGATTTCAGGTTCCAGCAACAAGCACTTTTAGCAAATAGATGAAGTCCTTTGGCCCTGCGACTTCAATAGGAGGCTGGCACTCTTCCAACCCTTGGAGATTTTCTATAGCAAGTTTGAGAGTACACACTCAGTTCCTCTCTCCTGGTTCCTTGGCAAAAATAAAGAAGCAACTGCAGGATTGCCCCAACAAACAGCACTCTGGCAGAAGGGGTAGGCAGTCCTTGGATCAGCAGGCTTCTTGTCCTTGGTTCGGGTTTCCTTGTCAGAAGTGATCTAAATTCTTGGTTCAGGGGTCCTTCTCTTATACCCCTTTTTGGCTTTGATCCCTTTGTCCATGCAGGGGAATTTCCCCCCATCTTGGGTTTGTTGTGGGTGTTGCCAGGCCTAGGCACCTGGCCTATTCACTGTGCAGGGCAGAGTCTTCAGCCGCCCAGCAGGAGCGGAGCCAGCATTGTCACTGGCAGGGCCATCAGTTGCCCGGCAGGAGGTGGGGCCAGGAAAGTCCCTGGCAGGCCCAGAGTCATCAGTCGCCTGGCAGGGGGGCGGAGCCAGCATTGTATCAGGCAGGGCGGGCTATCAGGAGCTACTCTTCCCCTACTCTCAATGCAAATGCCCCACTCACCCCACACTGACTCATTCAGACCTCTGGAGCCACCCAGCTCTTGTCACACGCACACCAGAACCAGCAGAGACCGGTAGACAGTTAGACAAGAAAATAGCTACTTTCTAAAAGTGCTATTTTCAAACAGAGTCCAAAAACCATCCACACAAACGGATGCGTTATTAAACCCTGAGTTCAGGGATACCAAACTCGACATTGCACCATGCTCCCCGAGCCCGCTAGGATTATAGCATTAATAATCCTGGCTGCCCATTCTAACTGATGGAGAGCAGTTAACCTTACAATAGTGAAAAACGAATATGGCTGTAATTCACTATTAGGACATGCCAACCTTGTCAGGCTTGTCCTACCTTATGCTTACAATGCACCCTGCCCTTGGGCCTACCATAGGGGTGACTAACATGAAGTTAAGGGAAGGTTTAGGGACTGGCACGTAGGTGTACTTGCGCAGTCTGCGTGACCGTACCAGACTGCACGTAGGTCTAGCAATGGCAGACCTGTAGACATACTTTTACTAGGCCGCTTCTGTGGGTGGCACAACACGTGCTGCAAGCCCACTAGCAGCATTTGTATTTACAAGCCCTGGCACTCCTGGTGCACTCTACTAGGGACTGACCGTAAACCAAATAAGCCAAACATGGAATTCAATCAATACAGAAATTTCACATAGGGAGCACTTGCACTGTGGCACTGATCAGCAGTGGCACAGTGCCCAAAGCAATATACCAGCAAAAACATCGTAAACAGGAGGCAAACAGAAAAAATGGAGGAGAGACTCATGCCAATGATGCCAGGTCTAACACGTGTCCCCTCCAGCTGAAATGTGGGGAGAACTACCCTTACCCTAGGGAGTCCTCATCACTAAGGCGGAAAAATCTGGACAGACCATCAGCATCGGCGTGATCTGTGCCAGGGCGGTGTTCCACCGTGAAGTCCATCCCCTGTAGGGAAATGGACCACCTCAACAGCTTTGGATTCTCACCCCTCATCTGCATCAACCATCTGAGGGGCCTGTGGTCTGTCTGAACCCGGAAGGGAGTCCCAAACTGGTAGGGTCTTAGCTTCTTCAGCGCCCAGACCACAGCAAATGCTTCTCTCTCTATCGCACTCCACCTCTGTTCCCTGGGAAGTAACCTCCTGCTGATGAAGGCTACAGGTAAGTCTCGGCCCTCTTCATTCACCTGAGCTAGAACAGCCCCCACGCCATGCTCTGAAGCATCCGTCTGGACAACAAATTCTTTAGGAAAGTCGGGTGCCTGGAGTACGGGTGCTGTGCACATTGCAGTTTTCAGGGTGTTAAAGGCAGTCTGACAGGCGTCAGTCCAGATCACAAGTCTTGGCTGCTTCCTGGAAGTCAGCGAAGTCAAGGGGTGCACAATGTTACCATAATCTTTGACGAACATCCTGTAATAACCCGTGAGACCCAAGAAGGCTCTCACCGGAGTCTGGGTTTTGGGCGGTGCCCATGCCAGGATGGTATCAATCTTGGGTTGCAGGGGGGCCACCTTGCCGCTCCCTACTTGGTGCCCCAAGTACACCACTGAACCCTGCCCAATCTGGCACTTACTGGCTTTCATTGTGAGGCCTGCTCTGCGCAGGGCCAACAACACTTCCTGGAGGTGGCGCAAGTGTTCCTCCCAGCTGGCGCTGAACACTGCGATGTCGTCCAGGTAGGCGGCACTGAAATTCTCCAGTCCAGCCAAGACCTGGTTGACCAACCTCTGGAAGGTGGCAGGGGCATTCTTCATCCCAAAGGGCATAACCCAGAACTGGTAGTGCCATCTGGTGAGGAGAATGCTGACCTCTCTTTTGCCCCATCAGTCAAGGCGATCTGCCAGTACCCAGACGTTAGATCAAACGTACTAAAGTACCGGGCAGCCCCTAACCGATCTATGAGCTCATCAGCTCTGGGGATGGGGTGCGCGTCAGTCTTGGTGACTGAATTGAGTCCTCGGTAATCCACACAGAACCGAAGTTCCGGTGAAGCACCAGGCGCTGCAGCCTTTGGAACCAAGACCACTGGGCTGGCCCAAGGACTGCTAGAGGACTCAACCACCCCTAAGGCAAACATTTTGGAGACCTCCTCCTTGATGTATGCTCTGACCTAGTCAGTCACTCTGTAAGCTTTGTGCTTCACAGGAGTGCTGTCCCCGGTGTCCACATCATGGACACACCACTGAGTGACACCAGGAATCAAGGAAAACAGATCAGAGAATTGTCCCAACAATTGGCGACAATCCTGCTGCTGTTCAGGGGTCAGTGTGTCAGAGAGGACAACACCATCCACTGACCCATCTTGCTCTTTTGCATACAGGAGGTCAGGAAGAGGCTCACTCTCCTCCTCCATTCCAGCATCTGTAGCTAGGAGCATGCCCACTTCGGACCTTTCTAAGTGGGGCTTCAAACGGTTGACATGCAGGACCCGCAAGGGGTTCCTGGGAGACTTTAAGTCCACCATGTAGGTGACATCGCTCTTTTTCTCCACAACCTCAAATGGTCCAGTCCACCTGTCCTTGAGCGCACAAGGTTCCACAGGGGACATGACCCAATTTTCTGTCCAGGCTGAAGCTCTACCAGAGTTGTTTCTGGTCGTACCACCGCTTCATCTCTTCCTGGCTGGCCTCCAGATTTGCCTGAGCAAGATCTCTTAAGCGCCTAGTCTGGTTCCTAAAGGCCAGCATGCAACTGTATACATCCTGGGGAGGTTTCCTGGGAGATTGCTCCCAGCCTTCTTTGACCAGACTCAAAGGTCCTCTTACCGGGTGTCCATACAAAAGCTCAAAGGGGCTGAACCCTAGAGACTTCTGTGGCACCTCACGGTAAGGAAACAGGCATGGCAAGAGGACGTCCCATTTACGCCTCATTGGTTCTTCAAGACCCATAATCATGCCTTTAACGGTATGGTTGAATCTCTCAACCAACCCATTACCTTGAGGGTGGTAAGGAGTGGTGAACTTGTAGGTTACCCCACACTCCTTCCACAGAGACTTCATATAGTTGGAAATGAAGTTGGTGCCCCGGTCTGACACCACCTCTCTGGGGAACCCCATTCGGGGAAAAAACACCCATCAGTGCCCGACCCACCACGGGGGCCGTCACTGTTCTGAGAAGGATGGCTTCCGGGTACCGTGTGACATGGTCCACCAAGACCAGGATGAACCTGTTGCCCATGGCTGTCTTGGGGTCCAGGGGCCCAACAATGTCAATCCCCACCAGGTCAAAGGGGGTACTGACCACGGGAAAAGGTTGGAGGGGAGCCTTGTGCTTACGCCCGCTTTTCCCACTTGCCTGGCAAGATTGACAGGTCTTGCAATGGATATATGTATCCCTTCTCATCTGAGGCCAATAAAAATGGGTGACAAGCCTGTCATAGGTCTTGTCCTGCCCCAGATGTCCAGCTAACGGAACGTCATGAGCCAACCCCAGTAGGAAGGCTCTGAAGCGCTGGGGTACCACCAGCACACGGGCTGACCCAGGCTCAGCAGCCTTAGGCTCGCTATACAGGAGATCGTTCTCCCAGTAGACCAAATGTGACCCTGACTGATCACCTGTTTGGGCTGAGGCCTGCTGCCTCATACCCACAAGAGAAGGGCACACTTTCTGTTCTGCACAAAATTCTTCCCTGGAGGGACCACCATCCTGCTGCCAGTGGGTCAGCTCGGGCAGGTCTCCCAGTTCAGCAACTTGTTCACCTGTGGGTTCCAGGGCATACTCCTCAAGGTCTGCCTCCTCCTGGACCACGGGAACTACGGGGGACGGTTTCCCGCGCCCCCTGCCTCTTCTCTTCACAGCTGGGTCCTGGGCCATACTTTCAGGCTCCAGAACCCCATCAACACCCTTACTTGCTGTCATGGATCGAGTGGTTGCACACACCCACTCTGGCACACCCAACATTTTCAAATGTGTCTCCCTCTCCACCTTAGCCCAAGGGGAGTCTTCCAAATCATTGCCCAGGAGACAATCAACAGGCATGGCGGGCCCTACAGCAACTTGAAGAGTACCTGAAACTCACCCCCCATTCAAAGGGAACCTGAGCTACCTTGCACTCTCTCTGGGAGTTGTCAGCAGCTATCACAGGGTAGAATGTGTGGGGAACAACCTGCTCTCTGGACACCAAGTGACACTTGACAGCTGTCACACTCGCTCCGGTGTCTCTGAGAGCTTCCACTCTATGGCCATTAATGGTCACCCACTGCCTATATTTCTTAGTGTTACTAGGCAGAGGGGGTGGAGGGACCATTTCCATGTCTCCTAAAGAGACCAGGGACATCTCTGCGGGACCCTCCCCACCATGGGCAACCATCTCCTCCCCTCCCAGGGCTACGCTCGCCAACTGACGGGGTGGTGCACTGGGTGGTGCACTAGAGTTCTTCAAGGGACACTGAGGATCATAAAAACGGTGTCCCACCTGCTTAAAAGCGAAGCAGGTCATTGGGCCCCTATGACCAGGTTTACCTGGCGGGGCCTCTGATTTCTTCACAGGGGGAGGCTGGGAACCCTTCCCTTGGTTCCCTTGGGGATTACTTTGGGGCCCTTTCTGGAACTCCCTCTGTTTACCCTTGTCCCCCCCACTCTTCTGCTGGGGACCCTGCCCACCCTTGGCTGAGTCTCCCACTGGACCCTTGTGGACCCTGGTACTGACCCAGCGGTCCGCCTCCTCAGCAAGTTTTCTAGGGTTAGATATCTTGCTATCAATAAGGTGCTGGCGCAGCTCTGGAAAACAGTTATTAGACAAGTGCTCCCAAGCAAACAAATCATAAAGAGCATCAGAACTTTCCACTTTGCTGCCCTTTACCCAACCATCCATGGCTCTGCAAAAAAATGACACATATTCAACCCACGTCGTACCAGGCAATTTCTTACATTCTCTAAAGGCCTGTCTGTACTTTTCTGGGGTTAGGCCATGCCTTAACATTAAAGCATCTTTCATATGAGTATAAGACATCCTATCCTCAACAGGCATGTCTAACAGGGTATCTCTTCCCTCATTCACAAAGCGACCCCACAACCCCGTTCCCCAATCCTTCTCAGGGACCCGGTGGGCCAACAATGCTAACTCATATGCTTTAAACCATTGACCAATATCCTTATTCTTCTGAAAATCTTTGATCACATCTTTAGGAAAATAAAACCTACTTTCTGCAGGCACAGATGGGATGCTGCCACCAGAGGGATTCAATTCTAACTCCTTAGTTTTGAGCTCCATGTCCCTCACCATTTTCTCACGCTCAAAAGCTAACTTTTCTCTTTCAAACTCAAACCTTTTGATCTCCATATCAGCTTCTCTCCTGCCTCTTGCATTCTCTATCTCCAACTGCCCATCTATCTCAAGTTTTGCCATTTCCATGTTGTATGCTCGCTCCTTCGCCCTTTCTTCTCTTTCTTCAGGAGAAAGACCTTTGGAGGAAACACTGCTGCCAGGAGGGGATCTGGGCCCATTCACTGGCACCTCCTCCTCCCCTTCCCCTGTCGGTACCACCACCAGATCAGAGGGATCTCTGGCCTCTAACCAGGCCTCCAATGCTTTGAAATACTCTTCCTTAACTTTGAGGCCTGTTGTAGGAACTTTAAATTGCTTGCAAAAGGATTTCAGCTGCTGTAACTTGTAATCCTTTATCTTACTCCTATCAAACTCCTCCACAACAACAACAGGGGTAGTGACTCCAGCATCACTCATGGTCAAAACTGGCAGTTTCAAAAATCAAGCTCCAGGAAAGTGGAGAACAAATAGGATATCCAACCAAAACAGATTGTGGCTGCGCTATGGTCTGCTTTCACTATGTAGCGCACACTAATCACTGCACATGGGTCATAAATGCAAAGTTCAAATCCTCACCGCTGACCCACCAATGTTAGAAGCGGCTGTCTCTAGTTGGCAGAGGTATACACTTCTGACAAATAGGGACACACCTTTTCTAGTCAGGGCAAGGGGATCACACACTTAGATAACCCCTGCTCACCCCCTTTGTAGCTTGGCAAAGCAGACAGGCTTATCTCAGAGGCAGTGCGTTAAGCATTTATGACCACATACAGTAATAAAGTGAATACACTACAAATGGACACGACACAGTAGTATTATAAAAATAATGTTTATATAAGGTTTAGCACAAGACCAAATAACGACAAAAATATACCACAATCTTAATAAATACTTTTGGAAGGAAAAATAATAGTTCAAGCACGGTTTCTTCTTAGCACAAAGTCTTTAGTAACAAAAGCAACTCTTCTTCTTTAAAACACAGTTCTTGGCAACAATGTAACCCACACGGGAGTCACACGACGTCGAGGCAAAGTTAATCCAAAGGTTCGGCGTCGACCGCGAGGAGCGCTACGTCGAGCCCGGAGTCGCACAGACCCCCACAACACAGTACCTTGGAAAAGTGAAGCACTCTATGATAAGCGGCGTCGAGATGTCCGGCGTCGCGTCTTCGGCGTCGATCGGGCCTCGGAGTCGGGGCGATCTGCAGCGGCGTCGACCGAAATCAGGCAGAAGCAGCGCTCACGAGATGAAGCAGGATACGGCGTTGTCGATGTTGCAAGAGTGAGCAGCGCTCACGGCGTCGATAGGGCTCGGCGTCGATGCGATCAGCGGCGGCGTCGACACAGGGTCACTTGGAGCTGGAGCCGAACTCGCTACTCACTGGCGTCGCTACTGGCGTCGATCGGGCCCGGCGGCCGGCCTCAAAGGTGCGGGACACTGGAGCTGTTACTCACGATGTCGAGCTGGATTCGGCGGCGTCCGTCGGCGTCGAGATTGCTGGTTTCTTCAGAGGTGCTGGATTTCAGGTTCCAGCAACAAGCACTTTTAGCAAATAAAGTCCTTTGGCCCTGTGACTTCAACAGGAGGCTGGCACTCTTCCAACCCTTGGAGATTTTCTATAGCAAGTTTGAGAGTACACACTCAGTTCCTCTCTCCTGGTTCCTTGGCAAAAATAAAGAAGCAACTGCAGGATTCCCCCAACAAACATCACTCTGGCAGAAGGGGTAGGCAGTCCTTGGATCAGCAGGCTTCTTGTCCTTGGTTCAGGTTTCCTTGTCAGAAGTGATCTAAATTCTTGGTTCAGGGGTCCTTCTCTTATACCCCTTTTTGGCTTTGATCCCTTTGTTCATGCAGGGGAATTTCCCCCCATCTTGGGTTTGTTGTGGGTGTTGCCAGGCCTAGGCACCTGGCCTATTCACTGTGCAGGGCAGAGTCTTCAGCCGCCCAGCAGGAGCGGAGCCAGCATTGTCACTGGCAGGGGCAGGGCCATCAGTTGCCCGGCAGGAGGTGGGGCCAGGAAAGTCCCTGGCAGGCCCAGAGTCATCAGTCGCCTGGCAGGGGGGCGGAGCCAGCGTTGTATCAGGCAGGGCAGGCTATCAGGAGCTACTCTTCCCCTACTCTCAATGCAAATGCCCCACTCACCCCACACTGACTCATTCAGACCTCTGGAGCCACCCAGCTCTTGTCACACGCACACCAGAACCAGCAGAGACCGGTAGACAGTTAGACAAGAAAATAGCTACTTTCTAAAAGTGCTATTTTCAAACACAGAGGCCAAAAACCATCCACACAAACGGATGCGTTATTAAACCCTGAGTTCAGGGATACCAAACTCGACATTGCACCATGCTCCCCGAGCCCGCTAGGATTATAGCATTAATAATCCTGGCAGCCCATTCTAACTGATGGAGAGCAGGTAACCTTACAATAGTGAAAAACTAATATGGCTGTAATTCACTATTAGGACATGCCAACCTTGTCAGGCTTGTCCTACCTTATGCTTACAATGCACCCTGCCCTTGGGCCTACCATAGGGGTGACTAACATGAAGTTAAGGGAAGGTTTAGGGACTGGCAAGTAGGTGTACTTGCGCAGTCTGCGTGACAGTACCAGACTGCACGTAGGTCTAGCAATGGCAGACCTGTAGACATACTTTTACTAGGCCGCTTCTGTGGGTGGCACAACACGTGCTGCAAGCCCACTAGCAGCATTTGTATTTACAAGCCCTGGCACTCCTGGTGCACTCTACTAGGGACTGACCGTAAACCAAATAAGCCAAACATGGAATTCAATCAATACAGCAATTTCACATAGGGAGCACTTGCACTGTGGCACTGATCAGCAGTGGCACAGTGCCCAAAGCAATATACCAGCAAAAACATCGTAAATATGAACTAAATTAGCTGCTACAGCCGAACATTTGGGACATTTAGTGCGACTGCTAAACGTGGGGTTCGGAGACCATCTAGCGATCCTTTCAGGTGTGTAGTAGAGCATACAGGTCGTTCGATATTGTTGTAGCCTAAGGCTAGATGAGCGTACCAGTTTGTTAATGTTAGTAAAAGAATTCTCTATCTGCTTAGGCGTAACATTTAGATTTAATTGTATGCTCCATTTCAAGGCCAGTTTGTCATTGTCATTTGTTTTGAATGTGCTAAATATTCGATAAGCTTCACTAATAGTTGATTTATTCTTATTTGTATAAGGGCATGCCCATATATCGCATTCCGACAGAGTTTGTATCTTTTTTTTGTTAATCAAATAATCATGGATTTGCATATGTTTAAATCTTGCAGTTTCAGGTAGACCATATATTTGTTTGAGCGTGTTAAAATCTAAAAACCCCTGCACGCCATATAGGTCCACTAAGGTATTAATCCCAGAAGAAGCCCAGCTGTTAATGGTGGAATCTATGAATATAGCCGGGAGACCTGGATTGCCCCACAATGGTAATTTTGGGTGGAAAAAGGTTGTTTTACAGAATTTTAATATGTTTTCCCATATTTTAATGATATCTCTAGCAGTCTTGAATCTTACCCTTTTGTAGTAATTCGGGTCGTTAATTCTGAACAAAAAGAATAATGAGTCTTGTTTTAACATAAAATAATGGAAAAAAAGAGTTCTACCCTCATGCAGTAAAGAGCGTATGCGTGTAATAAACGAAGACCAAAAATATAGTTTGAAGTCTGGAGCATTCAGCCCTCCCTTATTTGTATTGTTTTTCAGCATTTTTAGTGACCTTCTGGCTTTTTTGTAACCCCAAATAAAGCTACTAAAGATCCCATCTAAGTGTTGGAAGAATTTATTGTTTAATGCCCGTGGAATCGATCGGAATAAATATACATATTTTGGGAGTATTTTCATTTTGATAAGGTTTATCCTGCTAATCATATTCAAAGGCAATTTGTTCCATTTTTTCAAAATAAGAATAGTCTTTTTAGTCAGGTCATTATAATTTATCTTATTGATGTCTTGTATTCTAGCTGTTAGTTTCACCCCTAGATAAGTGGCCTCTTTACAAATCTCAGGGATAGGTGCGATAGGAGAGTAATTGGCTATAACTTGCGTCTTCTGCTGGTTAAGCTTATAGCCTGACACCTTCCCAAATTTCTCAGCCTCCATATATATTCCCTTCAATGCCTTGGCTACATCTGTGGTGTATACTGCAATGTCGTCAGCATAAGCAGTCATTTTCAGTTCCTGTGAACTGGAACTAAAGGGAGCAATCAATATTTGGGAGTGAAGGGCAAGTAAAAAAGGTTCCAGTGAAAGGGCGAATAGGAGGGGAGAAAGAGGGCATCCCTGCCGGGTCCCCCGCTTAATTGGGAATTCTGGTGAAGTCAGGCCCCCATAACTAATACAGGCGGTAGGTTTGTCATAGAGCGCTTTTATACCCTTCAGAAAGCTGCCCCCAAAACCCATTTTAGACAGTACACACCAGAGATAGGTCCACCCCACCCGGTCGAAAGCCTTTTCAGCATCTAATAGTATCATACCGAGTGGGGTGGATTCAATCTCCGCAATATCAAATGCCGTTATTGCCATATTTACGTGTATTGTTGTGTCTCTCCCTGAGATAAAGCCGTGTTGTTGCGGGTTTACAATTCTAGGCATGTATGGGGCAAGTCTGAGTGCGATGATCTTGGCGAATATTTTGGCATCCGTATTTATTAGAGAGATGGGTCGATATGACCCTCTCTCCTCTTTAGGCTTCCCTTTTTTTTAAAAAAAGATTATTTTAGTCCGGTTCCAGGATTTAGGGGTTGTTCCATTTATTCCGATTGATTGGATTACTTCTAAAAGAAGCTGTTCTAGTTCTAGTCTACAGATTTTATACAGTTCTAGAGGTATCGAATCTTCCCCTGCCGCCTTTCCTGTTGGTAATGTGTTGATAGCCTGATGAAGTTCGATCAATTGTATGTCGTTGGAGAGTGCATCCAAGCCTAATATATTCCCTGTATTTACTGTGTAGTCGTTCACATATTCCTTAATTTGGTCTATGTTTACGGGGCTGTCCGGGGTATATAAGTTTTCGTAATATACCGCAAATTGATCTAATATATCTTGTGGTCTGCTATATACCTTGTTCCCCAGTCCTCGGATGTTAGGAATTAATGTGTCAGCTCTTTTTTCCGCCACCTTATAGGCTAAAATTCTACCGATCTTGTCTCCACCCTCATATTGAGCAAATTTAAATTTGTGGATCCTTGCACTATTTTTCCGAATAAGATTAGCTTTTATGTCATTTTTCAGTGCACTGAGTTCAGGGATACCAAACTCGACATTGCACCATGCTCCCCGAGCCCGCTAGGATTATAGCATTAATAATCCTGGCAGCCCGTTCTAACTGATGGAGAGCAGGTAACCTTACAATAGTGAAAAACGAATATGGCTGTAATTCACTATTAGGACATGCCAACCTTGTCAGGCTTGTCCTACCTTATGCTTACAATGCACCCTGCCCTTGGGCCTACCATAGGGGTGACTAACATGAAGTTAAGGGAAGGTTTAGGGACTGGCAAGTAGGTGTACTTGCGCAGTCTGCGTGACAGTACCAGACTGCACGTAGGTCTAGCAATGGCAGACCTGTAGACATACTTTTACTAGGCCGCTTCTGTGGGTGGCACAACACGTGCTGCAAGCCCACTAGCAGCATTTGTATTTACAAGCCCTGGCACTCCTGGTGCACTCTACTAGGGACTGACCGTAAACCAAATAAGCCAAACATGGAATTCAATCAATACAGCAATTTCACATAGGGAGCACTTGCACTGTGGCACTGATCAGCAGTGGCACAGTGCCCAAAGCAATATACCAGCAAAAACATCGTAAACAGAGGAGGCAAACAGAAAAAATGGAGAAGAGACTCATGCCAATGATGCCAGGTCTAACAATGGGTATCTAGGTTCCTCTTTCCCTGAGCTGTTTCTCTTAATGAATTTTCTAACCAATAATGGAATTTGTCTCTATTGGAGTGACCTTAGGAATCAGAGCCATAACACATTGACAAAAGAGATAAATAAAGTAATGTTAAGTGAAAGACCATGTATATTGTTGCTGTTTTTTATATACATATTTCTGTATTTTCAGTTGTGTTGTCCCCTACTCTGTGGTACCTCTTCGCCCTGACGAAGGTGCAGCCTGACCAGGGCTTTACACCGAAACGCGCGTTGGCGTAGTTCCTGCTGGTGGCAGAATTTCATCTGTATTAGATGACCTTTTCCATTCTTTTCTTGCCCCGCTTTTCTCTTTCGTCAATGTAGTATTGTTAATCTTGATTGCACTTAAAGGCATTGATGTATCATTGTGATTGTGGTGTATGGATGTGTGAAAGAAAGTTTGAATGATAGATAATGGAAAGGATATGGCTGTGAATTGAGTTCCAATGTGTGCGGTGTTTGTGGGACCTCAATTTTCATTGAAATTGTATATATTTTAATATATGTTTTTTCATTCCAAACAAATCTTGAATTTCAAAGAAATTTTTGATAAAATGGTTGATAAATAAAGAAATCAAAAAAGCTTCTATGTGTATCTGGCTCTGATACTATTTGTTGTCACCCGCTCTTGAATCCAAGGATCCTCTTGTAGGACCTTAGCATATAATACTGGCAGGGTTTTGTTGATTCTTTTGTGCTGCTTTGCCCCTCTGACCTGCCACTATCCCAAATCCCGAATTGGGAACCCCCTTCTATTTTGTTGTTAAGTCCAGTTCACCATCTGAGCCCTGTCCGGCTAAAGTACTGTCATCTACTGCAGATGTACTCAATCCTGCAGTAAATTGTATTCTGAATACCGCTCTTCGCCAGGGCCTCATGCCTCAGTCCTGGAAACATGCAAAAATCCTCCTACTCCTGAAAAAACTTTTGGCTGACCCTGGAGCAGCCTGTAATTACAGGCCAATTTCCTTACTGCCTTTTTTATAGAAGGCTTTGGAGAAAAATGTCAATACGATCACCACCGAGTACCTGGAGGCTAGCCATCTATTTCATTCTAGCCAGTCTGGTTTCAGGGCTAACATGGAAACTGCATTATTAGAAGTTGCTGAAACTATTAAAGCCATATTGAACAAAGGAGGGAATGCGGTATTGGTGGTGTTGGACCTCTCTGCGGCCTTCGACACCATACCTCATAACCGACTTCTGCACAGACTAGAGGAGAGCGGTGTCTGAGGAACTGTTTTGAGATGGTTCACCTCCTTCCTAAAAAACCGTAAACAAACTATTTGGTCCCCTCCCTTCACTGCTGATATACCTTCCATGAATGTTGGAGTTCCTCAGGGCTCAAATTTGAGCTCTACTCTGTTTAATCTATATATGGCCCCTCTTGAACTTTTTGTTAAAGCATAGTGTAAAAATATCATATGCAGACGACACCTAATCGTTCACATGTGAGAAGGGGGCAGAGTTCAATGGCGACGCTATTAAAAATTGTTTATCTGAGGTATTCTCCTGGCTCAGAGAAAAACAATTGAAATGTAACTGACCAGTCCGAGATTATTTTCTTCGGCTCCTGCCCTTGCGAAGCATGGCTTAATTGGTGTCTGCAAGACATGTAACAACCCCCCCCCTTCAGCACCTGTTACTACAGTGAAAAACTCTAGGGTTCAAACTGGATGCTACCCTCTCTATGAAGGCCCAGATCCAATCAGTGGCCGTAAACTGTTTTGGGGTTCTGAGAATGTTGCTAAACTTTTTCCCCCCTGCTCCCTGTCTCTCACAGAAAGATGGTTGTTCAGTCCTTGGTGGTCTCGAGGCTGGATAACGTCAACTCTCTTTACTTGGGCCTCCATGCGTATCTGGTTAGCAGTCTTCAGATGATTCAGAACTCAGCGGCCAGAGCCATTTTTCTGGCAGGCCCTAGGACACATACCACCCATCTGCTGTCTTCCTTACACTGGCTTTCGGTTCAGAAGCGAATTAATTTTAAGGCATTGGTTCTGGTCTTCAAAGCCTTTAATAAGATAGGGGCCCCCTACCTCAGTGAAGGAATTCAACACTATATACCCCAACGCACTCTGAGGTCATCTGCTCAGCTTCTGACCTCCACGCCTAAGGTATGGCTGTCTCGGATCAAGGGTAGATCCTTTCAAGTGGCAGCCTTTCGTTTATGGAACACTCTACCTCTTGGTCTCAGACAGGTGCAAGACCCTCCTCAGGTTTAGGCGGAAACTAAAGACCTGGCTCTTTCAAATTTAAGTTTTCGGCCAACTTTCCACATGGAGGTATTTGTTTCTGTTAGCTGTTATGTGGTCTTTTGTTTCAGCGCCGGGACACTCCTGGGAGTTGCTGAGCGCTTTAGAAATGACATACAACATGCCGCATGACACATGGTGGAGGTGGCCTCCTACTACCCCCACACCTATTTTTTCCTGCTGAGTGAATGGCAGTGACGGGAACACCAGGGGAGTGGGTTCCCACTGGCAGTCATAAGCTTGACTCAGAGGATAACTTAATAGATCATACCAATGTAGCTCCTCTTCAAATAACGAAAACATGACCCAAAATCAGGTCATCTACAAATGATTTAGCACTGGGACCCCCACGAAAGCGCTGTGCACTAAGTGTGATCAATCAATCAAGGCATTTGTATAGTGCGCTACTCACCCGGAGGGTCTCAAGGCGCTTGGGGGGGAGCGGAGGGGGGAGTGGGGGGTTCGCTACTGCTCGAACAGCCAGGTCCTAAGTTGCTTCCTGAAGGAGAGGTGGTCTTGGGTCAGGCGGAGGTGGATGGGGAGGAGTTCCACGTCTTGACCGCCAGGTAGGCGAAGGATCTTCCTCCCGTTTTGGCTCTTCTGATGCGGGGAACGGCAGCGAGGGCGTGGCTGGTTGATCGTAGCTGGTGGGTTGGAGTGTCGGTCAGGCGGTCGTTGAGCTATCTAGGGTCTTGGTTTTGTAGAGATTTGTGTGCGTGGGTGAGAAGTCGGAACGTGATTCTCTTGCTGACGGGGAGCCAGTGCAGGTATCAGGTGTCCGGAGATGTGGCTGTGTCGGGGGATGTCCAGGATGAGTTGTGCTGAGGCGTTCTGAATGCGCTGCAGTCTTTTCTGAAAGTTGGCTGTGGTTCCGGCGTAGAGGGAGTTCCTGTAGTCAGTCGGCTGGTGACAAGCGCCTGGGTGACCGTCTTACTGGTTTCGGTGGGGATCCACCGGAAGATCTTCCGTAGCATGCGTAGGATGTTGAACCAAGACGAGGAGACAGCGTTGACTTGTCTGGTCATCGAGAGGGAGGAGTCCAGGATGAAGCCCAGGTTGCGTGCGTGGTCCGTTGGTTTGGGTGCGGTGCCCAGGGCAGGGGGCCACCAGGAGTCGTCCCAGGCGGAGGGTGATGATCCCAGGAGAAGGACTTCCGTCTTATCTGAGTTCAGTTTCAGGCGGCTGTTCATCATCCATTCGGCTACGTCTTTCATCCCTTCGTGTAGGTTGGTTCTGGCGGTTGCTGGGTCGTTGGTGAGTGAGAGGATCAGCTGGGTGTCGTCGGCGCAGGAGATGATGTTGAGGTTGTGTTGGCATGCGATGGCAGCGAGGGGGCTCATGTAGCTGTTGAACAGCGTGGGGCTGAGCGATGATCCTTGTGGTACGCCGCAGATGACTTCGGTGGCCTCTGATCTGAACGGGGGGAGGTGGACTCTCTGGGTTCTTCCGGCGAGGAAGGAGATGATCCACTCCAGTGCCTTCTCCTGAATTCCGATGTTGTGAGGCGCTGCACTAGGGTGCGGTGGCAGACCGTGTCGAACGCCGCGGAGAGGTCCAGGAGGATGAGTGCCGCTGTTTCCCTGTTGTCCAGCAGGGCTCGGATGTAGTCTGTGGCTGCGATGAGGGCGGTCTCGGTGCTGTGGTTGGCTCTGAAACCGGACTGCGAGTGGTCGAGGGATCCATTCGTCTCGAGGAAGGCGGCCAACTGTCTGTTGAAGGTCTTCTCAATGACTTTGGCAGGAAAAGGAAGGAGCGAGATGGGGCGGTAGTTTTTGAGGTCAGTGGGGTCACTGATGGTTTCTTCAGTAGGGCACTGAGTTCGGCGTGCTTCCAGCTCTCAGGGAAGGTGGCGGTGTCGAAGGAGGTGTTGATGATGTCCCGGAGATGGGGTGCGATGATGGAGTCGGCCTTGTTGAAGACGTGGTGAGGGCTGGGGTCGGTTGGTGATACGGCGTGGATGGAGTTCATTGTGCGGATGGAGTCTTAGGTTTTGATCGGGGTCCAGGCGCGGAGGGTGGTGGTGGGGGCGTAGGTGTGGTCGTAGGCTGCGCCGGCTGTGTGCTGAAACTGTTGTGTATATCTGCGATCTTGCTGTGGAAGAACGAGGCGAGCGAGTTGCAGAGGTCTTGCGATGGGGTGATGTCGTTGTTCCGGCGCTAGGGTTGTGGGATGCATGGTTTGCAGCCGGATAAGTTGGATGCCTAAAATGGCAGGTCCACTCCCCTACCCACATAATCCTTGAAATCCATCCTGTCTATGCGATATTCACTAGCATATCCCTTAGCTGTGTGTTTAGGTGGTGACCAACTGCAGCCCAATAAACTCTGCAGAAACTGACCCAACATGGGTACTGTGCTGGAGGGGGCCCTCTTGTGGACTGTGGCCTGGACAACTGCTCTGCTGTTGTGCTCGCAGTGTGGCCCGATGAGGTATGAATCGGGGGTGGGGCGCGGTGGCTCATCTGAATCTTAGTCCCTGTAAGGTGTGATATTCTGGGCTCATTGCCCCAGAAGACTTAGAGGGCCCGGGTTGAGGCGGCTGCAGCGCCGGACAGCTTAAAGTACGAGACAGCTGGGGTATTGACCGGCCAAGGGGTGGCCCTGGGGGCTTTCTTCTCCCACTGCTGGTGCGCTGCGCCCTTCCATCCTGTAGCCCAGCCTGAGAGGTGGTACACGCTGGGACCTATGGCGGGGTGGCTGGCCTCAATTTGCGGCCCAGTGCGCAGGAGTTTCCCAAGAGCCTACTTGTGCTTCCGGGCCTGTTCTCTGTGAGGACTGGGATGGCCGTGGGGCCCCCATTGTGGATGGCACACTTTGATGGCCTGTCCCTCATTGCACCTTGACAATGGAGGCCTCTGGCGTGCAACTCGACCTGTGATCACTGAGGGCTTGATTTAGATCTTGTCGGGACTCCCGTCACCCCTCCGTGGCAGTTAACATGTGCTTCGTTGAGCTGGCAGATACTCACCCGCTATATTTAGATGTGGGCTGGCTGATCTGCCGTCCTTGTTGACGTTTTTTTTTTTTACCGTTGTAGTAGACTCCTCTGCAGGCTAACATGACTCAGTCGCCGTCCTGGTGGCGGAATGGAGCTGAGCTAATTTAGATTTCACAGTTGTGCTTGCGTTGTTCTAGCAGCGGATTGCCAACAGTGATTCCGTTGCGGGACTTGCTCAACATTGTACTACTGCTGTGGCTATTAGATGGATGCTAGCATCACACACCTGATGTGTTTTGGCGAATTGTTTACACCTGCATACCATACTATAAAACACCCTCCATTTCAGACCATGATCCTTTGCCATTCCAATGCAGCAGAACTTTGTTCCTGAGCACTTTTTCTATGAAGTTGGGTATTTTTTTGCTCACTGTTTCTTGTTCATTTTCACCTTGTTTTTTTTTCCCTCCATGTTGTGAGTTAAGTTCATTCAAGTTTATCATCTCGGAATGGCATGGAGGAGAAATCCCCGTTTTAGTGAGGGAAAAGTTTCCTTAATGGTGGATGAAATTAGAGTAGAGTCACAACTTGTTTGGAGTGCAAATACTAAATATAACCATATCTCAGAAAAGACTAATGTGGGCCAGAATATTTTACTGTGAATGCTGTAGCAAACAACCTGCGCATAGGAGGAAATTAGGTGAGGTTAAACGACCTGGGGGGTGAGGGGGAGGAATGCATTCACTGGCCTGCAAGCATCACCTGAAGGTGGTTCTCCCCCAACCCCCCTTTACAACTTTTGCCTGGGAAGAGCATGTCTTGCAGATCCTAGATCCCGAAGGCTTGACCGGAATCCCTGGTGAATTGGAGACTGGTAAGTTGTACTTTTGAAAGTGTCACAAAACCTAAATAAACGCATATCTAGTTTTTTTTCTCTTGTTACTTATGTAATTTGTAGAATTATTGTTTCACTTGTTTTAATATTTGTAAATTTGTGTAATCAATGTGTCTGTTTTCTAAGTTTTTGTTTTTGCTTTCTGTATTTAAGGTTACAGGTTTCAATCTCCATGTAAGTTCACATGATACATGTGTTTTTTCACCAAATAATATTTACAATATAAAACACATATATGAAATGTTTTTTGTCATATTCCCTGTATATATTTTACTAGGTGTGTTCAACTTACAATTGTGTGTTTTCTCCAGTGTGTGACTACCATTTAGTCTGGACTATTTTCTGGACAGGTTTATCTTTTTCATGCCAGTTGAATTTTGGAAATTGGATTTCAAACAATGTTGTCTCTTCAGTGTTAGTTTCATTCACCATGATTCTTACTATGTTTGCTTGTTGTTTTTTTTAACTTCCTGTTTTACATCTTTTGGTTCTGTTGAATAAAATAACAACCAAAGTACAAAGACTGGTGTATTTCTTTTCTCAACGGGTTTATTATGTTTGATCAATCCTATAGATTAAAATGTTAAATAAAAAAAGATTAATTGATTCCATGTAGGTAATGTTTTCAATTTTTTTTCTATTTTTTAAATGGACAAAAAAGAACAATCACAAACTAGTACATTTATTATTGGAATAAAGAAATCGCTCATATTTTCCAAATACATCATAACCCAAGCATATTCCACAAAAACCATGTAATATTTACAGTTTCAGAACTTGCCACCATGGAAGAACCGAAAATAATCAAGATAAAATGGCAAACTCTTTGTGATGTCGTCGGCCGGAGCCAGCTTTTCTGTCTCACAATAGGAAATCTACATCAATAACACCAATAGTTAAAATAATGGCAGTGCTCCCTTTTGCGGCCACAGGATCATTCCAACACACTGCTGCAGTATCTAGTAGAAAGTTTCAACCAACTTTAAGTGGTGTGCTACAAGGCATTATTTCTTCAATGATGAGACACATCAACAGCTACATATAGTTAAAACAAACTGGATTTTGGCTATGTGAAGGGAGAGATTTATGCTGTGGGTGTCCTACCACATGTGGTTAAAGCAATTTCAGCCACACATTGCCTTGGTTGCAACAATCAACAGAAAACTAGTCTAATGCAATCTTTGCAACTACAATTTAATCACTGCAAGTTGTCTTTGTACAAGATCGGTACATTCAAAGTGTGTCTTTCACAGGATCAACCCATGTTCCCATTGTACTTTGTAACAGCAGCATATACCTAATAATTTCTCAACATTGAAATGTCTAATTGAAGGCGGCATGGTGAAGGAACCTAAAACAGGGGAAAACTAAAAAATTATTTGCATGTCAAAATAGGCACATTACAAATGATAAACTTGAGAGGGAGCCAACCGCCTGAATACCCATTGCAATTTAGATCATCCCCCTATCAACCTGTCCCTAAGTTATCATTTTGGCAAACACCCCTGTATTGAAACCTACACACTCAGTCTACCCAGTAACTGATGCTTAAAGCTCTCCACTGGTTGTCAAAGCATGCCCAAGGGGAACGTGACCTTTATAATCCTCATCATGGCTAGGAGAGTCGCTTGGCTGGGTAACTCCACAAAATTATTGAAAGGGGCTGCATAATAGTACATTTTAATGACTGTCTCCTTGTGAGGCACTTGGATATACTTCCAAACTCCCCCTTGACTGCCACACAGATTCAGGCACTGTCATTAGGATTTTTCTATAGACCACTAGGATGAAATGTAAAGGAATGAGTGCCATCATTTCCCCTCCCTTTTTTTGCACTCAAGATAAGAATCAAAACATCCAGCCCTATACATGATAACAATATTAACCTGGATTATAGCATGGCTCATGTCGAAGCTTGGTGGCCCTGAATGGGTTAGGCACATACATTCTTTCGATGTAATATGTTTATAGGGAATTTGGGTCAACCGATATAGACTGATTTCTGTCTTTCCATATGTCTGCAATTCCTTCAAGAGCAGGTAAAGCAAGAGGGGGCCTTCTTACCCTGATTAGAAATACTCTAAGTTTAAAAGTTTCTAGTTTTCATAATGAGTCCCCGTATTACCCTCTTTGTGGGTGAAGGTTCCGGAGATACTGGCATGCTGCTCATTAAGTATTACAATAACTTAGGGTGTGATTTCATGGGGGATTGACTCTCTCAAGAAGGCGATTGAAACCACTCTCATAGGCCACCCTCGCCCCTTATCGTATGGATGAGGTTTTTTTTACCGCCCATAGCTGCAGTAGGACAACAAAAACATTGTTTGGCTTAATTGACAAAGAGGGTGAAGTTTACCACATTTTTTACGCAAATCCTATGATCACTCGTTAAATAGGCGTCTGACCATAAGGAATCTGGACATTATTAACCCCACTGATGAGATGACTGGTCTCCTAAAAAAAAGAAATTGGTACTAGCATGCACAGTTCTAACATTATCTAGTTGTCTCAGTCCCCCTAAAACCTCTTTAGCAATATTAAAACCCATATTTCAGCTTTTAGTGACCAAGCCGCAATAATCGGTCAACTCAAATGGAAAGAACGATGTAGTTATTCACAGGAGAGTTTGCGCACCTTACATAGCATGAAAGAATGGTATAGTCCTTAAATGGGCCAAGATAAACAAGGACAAATTGATCCCTAACGTTGTAGGCACCACCCAGAGGGACTTTATGATTTGCCTTACTCCATGTACTGGTCCCCCTATTATAAAACAGGCTTTTGAGACAATTTTGAGCAAAGTTGGAAGTAATTTGGCATGCCCTAAGACTCCCCCAATATTTTCCCCAATCCTGTGGAACCCCGATGGTTCGATGTGACCTACACTAATGCACTTAATAATTTGCACCTGGCCCTTAAACCTAGAGACAAGGCCTTGGTTAGGCACTTGCATCAATACAAGGAAACCGGGAAGGCCAGGCTGATACTCCTGACGGAGGAGGCTCAGGAAAACTTCCAACATCCTCCAAAAACACAAGCGAGTTTTGGGCTGTAATTAATGCTCCTTTTTCTAAACCGAGCACAGGCCCACCACTAGAAGTAAATGTGGCTGAAGTCTCTTGGGTGGAACATTACCGCAGTATATTTGAGGTTCCCGTGTAGGGTGCACATACCTTCCTATAGCAGCAATCCATGCCCCTCTGCCCTCCCTAACATTTATTATGGCAGTGGTGATATGTGGATTGCTACAATGCAGCAGAGCCAAGGCCCCAGGCCCTGCTGGAGCCCCTATAGATTTATTTTTTGCCAACTGTGACCTCTGGGTCCCCTTGTAAACTAACGAGTTGAATGCAATTGCGGTAGTGAGACCGCTGGAATCATGGAAAAAGACCATCATTCTTCCTATCTATAAAAAAAGGAGATAAATTATCGCCCAATAACTAAATGATCTTCTCCCTTTTGGACGGCACATTACAATTAATGGGCAGCCTATTAAATAGATTAGAGGAATGGTCTACAGTGAAAAAATCCTAATTCCGATACTGTACAGATTTGGGAAAGGGAAAGGGAAAGGGACATTGGACCAATGTCTAAATCTGAACCTGATTACAGCCAAGTACACCATAGCCAAACAGGGAAAAATGTAAATTGCATTTATGGACTTACCAGCAGCATTTGACTGAGTCTCCCACCATAAACGTTGGAGAATTATGAAGTAGATTGGTATTGATGAGGCCATTCTATCCTTCATCCATCAACTGTACTCTCAAGCCTTGGCATGTGTGCGGTATGGACACCAGGGGGAATGCACAAGATGGTTGCCCATCAATAGGGGAGTAAGACAGGCCTGTATCCTAGCCCCTTTTCTGTTCTTTATACCAATGGTGTGGGAACAGCTCTGGTAGACTTAACAATAGATATCCCTATAGTGAACCAAATGCGTATCCCTATCTTATTATGCACAGATGAGACAGTCCTAATAGTTGGGACTGGGGTGGCATTGCAAAAACCTATTGAGGAGTATGTTTTATTTGTCATCTCTAGATCTCCTAGTTTATCTAAAACTTTTATCCTAGTCACAGGGAAATGTTCCAAAAAATTACCAATGTTTTACATAGCAGGACGCAAAGTCGAAATCACCCAATCTTTTTCCTATTTGGGTGTTTTATTTAATAGACTGGCTTCCTGGACCAATATGGTAGCTAACAGTCTTCTGCTAGAAAAAAGTATTTTGGACATTTTCTTTTACTAAAAAAATTTGGCTCCAAGCCTGGAGACAATTCCAAAGATCTACTCCACAACATCGATTTTTGTAGCCACATATGGGGCAGGAGTTTGGAGTCTGGCAGATGTAGATGCTCTACAGAGTATTGAAGACTCCTTATTAAAAAAACTATTCGCCCTTCTTTTAGTTGATAAAACCTTAACATGCACTATGAGTTGAACGCCCCACATATATCAGATATGGTGTGCCTGCCCTGATCCTATTATGGCACTCACTGTGGAAAAGGGAAACTGTGGTCTTGAACCCAAGCATCATTAGGGACTGCTTAACTCTTGACCATGTACAGAAGGTTACCTGGATTCAATATGTCAAAGACACACTTTTGATTCTTTGTTTATGAACCCAGCTACCTGCTCGTTGTTCCCGAAAGACCAAATCAAAAAACTTTTTCTAATTAAAAGGAGGAACAAAAAGATATGAGATCAACTGTAACAAATTCATGCTGTTACCGCGTTCAAATATACCTTCTATCCCTCATGACTTAAACTCTTAAGTGTTTGTTACTAACCCACAACATCACTTTATACGAAAAAGATTTAGATTAAACCTTATTCTGTGCACGTTGGGCCATCCTACGGTAACATTTTACCCAAACGTGCTGTCTTGTGGCACGTGTGATGGAACATCTCCACACAACTAATCTGCTCTTTATCTTTTTTTTGAGGGCCTCGAAAAGATGGATCCTCCCTCATGCGGAAATACAAATTTACGCAATGCTCTTTATTTCCTTCAAATGCTGTCTGATCATTTTGAGTGCTATTGTGTAGCGTCCTACCTATACCTGTCAATGACTGGGAGATCTATTTGGTAGAAACTTATAACCAATTCTCCTACCCATTTATCGTGATAGCAATTTTTACATTTACATTTTATCATTATTAATTCTGGGCTGTATGTTTATCTTAACCCTTTTAATCGCTTATATATAATTTTTTAAGGCCATTTTATTGAAATTATGTAGAAAATGAACTGGGTGTGGCTGGCCGAGTGTCAAGATGGCGGCTTGACCGAGGAGCTCCTAGGGTCGCCACGTCATTCATGCAGCTTTACTGTATCTCACTGGTGCCATAATTGGAGCAGATCGTCTCCGCGGCTCCCTGCTGCTCCAAGGAACACCCGGAGCTCTTTTGGGCAGAGGAGCATGCACCCACTATGCAGAGCCGCTCGCTGGCGGTGACCTGACGTGGCCCTTGGCGGGCGAGACTGAGGGCGGGGCCGTGGCCGTGGTGGATCGGCTCTTCCTAAATCGAGCCCAGAGTGGAAGAGGTGTCCGAGCTGGCAGGGGCATCCAGAGTATCCAGACCCCTGCACGCTTCTGTTGATTAGGTGATATGGTGCGGCAAGTCCTCTCTGCAGTGTCCTGGCCCCCCCGCCCACCCAGATCTTGCATATTTCTGCTGTATGCCTCCTGGTGGAAGGCTGCTGGCGCTGGGCCCCGAGGCGAGGTATTTTCTTCTTTTTGGGACTGCTGCAGCTGTGCACGTGCCCCATGTGGTCCCCTTCTCGCCGTTGTCCCCAACAAACATGACCCCATATGTGCCCGTGGCAATTTGATGAGGAATTAACATGCAGGCCTGATTCTGAGCCTCTCTCTCCTCCATCATGCTGCTGCTCCTTGCTGGCTCAGGGTTTTGTGGTGTCTTCCTGCACGCAAGGACCCACTACACTGGGCCCCTTATTGGAACATCTGTGCCTCCACCTTATTGTACTCTCTGCTGTGGCACCCTGCTGCCTCCATTTCATATTATTGAAACAACTGGGCGGCTGCTAATGTTCTTCATGGGCCAGTAGAAAGAACCCTCTTCGAATATCTGGGAGAAATATCGATGGTTTGGATCGATGACGGCAGCGCTAATTTTTGGCTTTGCCCATAGGTGCTCCCAAAGTATCGCAGGCAATCGACGACCTAAATAGGGCACGTGCGTCTGGCACGGATGGACTCGCAGGTGTCTTTTACAAGGCAGATAGGACTTCATCCCACAATGCGTGAAGCCGTCATCTCCTTGCTGCGCAAACCTGGCAAACCACCTGATAGGTGTGCCTCTTATAGGCACTATCTCTTATCCAGGAGTATAACATTTTGGCTAAAATACTAGCGACCTGCATCACACTTCTCATGAACAAGATAATCTCTCCTCTTCAGTCTGGTTTTGTCCCAAATAGGTCTGCTTCTGTCAATTTGTGTACCGTATTCGCTGTCCTCACTCAAATCGAGCCCACTCTCTCCACTGCAGTGATATTACTGGATGCTGAAAAAACATTCAGTTCTTTAGAATGACCCTTGTTTTATGCAGCGCTTAATAAGCTAGGATTCCCTTGCGGTTTCTGTAACCTCATTTGTCTCCTGTATGCTAACCCTGTGTCCCGGCTCCCGATAAACGTGAACTTACAGACCAGTTCACTTTATCAACGGGCACTAGACCGGGCTGCCCACTTGCACCCCCTACTCTTTATAATTGCAATGGACCCTCTGGTGCAACATCTCCCGGGGAGGCATCTTCACTGACGAAGAAAACGAAATGCGGCTGTCTAAAACTACTGCTTGGCTGATTAAAAATCTTTTATGCCGCCCGACTGGAGTGCTCTTTTTGCCTTTTTTGTGGAAGAAAGCTTATCTTTGGAGCATTAATCTATATCGCGGGCACCGCCGCGATGAGCACCCGCCCACGAGTGCACCGGTTGTTTGGTGCAATTGGAGCTTTATATATATATATATATATATATATATATATATATATATACACACACACACACACTGGTAGCTCCTTGAGCTGCACACGAACCAGAGAGAAGGTTACCACCCTTTATTCGTGGTATGGACGGGTAGGTTAGCCAGTGCAACAGACAGCCTTTCCTTCGCCTTACGCATTTCGAGTCAATCTCTTCATCAGAGGCATTCAGGAAAAGTACGCGCTTGGCAGGCAACTACTTCCTTTTGTAATGTCACCCCCCTTATTCACGTTTCATGTGTTGAATTTAGAGGCGGACACCCATCTGCCGAGTCTGCACCACCCCACGATCTCCAGGGGGCCATGGGAGCGGATACACCACTCTCAACTTCGGAACAGAGAGCCTGGATTGAGGACCGGAATGGCAACTGGGGCTCATGCTTGGGCCATATCTGCGACAGGAATAGGCGCACCGCTAATTAGGTTGGAAATGACTGTGGCACTACGTTTCCCATAAGACACATGTAACGTGAATAAGGGGCGTGACATTACAAAAGGAAGTAGTTGCCTGCCAAGCGCGTACTTTTCCTGAATGCCTCTGATGAAGAGATTGACTCGAAATGCATAAGGCAAAGGAAAGGCTGTCTATTGTACTGGCTAACCTACCTGTCCATACCACGAATAAAGGCTGGTAACCTTCTCTCTGGTTCGTGTGCAGCTCATGGGGCTACCAGTGTGTTGCATTTAGAGGCGGACACCCATCTGCCGAGTCTGCACCACCCCACGATCTCCAGGGGGCCATGGGAGCGGATACACCGCTCTCAACTTCGGAACAGAGAGTCTGGATTGAGGACCGGAATGGCAGCCTGGGCTCATGCTTGGGCCATATCTGCGACAGGAGTAAGCGCACCGCTAATTAGGTTGGAAATGACTGTGGAACTACGTTTCCCATAAGACACATGGAATGTGAATAAGGGGCATGACATTACAAAAGGAAGTAGTTGCCTGCCAGGCGCGTACTTTTCTTGAATGCCTCTGATGAAGAGATTGACTCGAAACGCGTAAGGCGAAGGAAAGGCGGTCTATTGCACTGGCTAACCTACCTGTCCATACCACGAATAAAGGCTGGTAACCTCTCTGGTTCGTGTGCAGCTCATGGGGCTACCAGTGTGTTGAATATATATATATATATATATATATATATATATATATATATATATATATATTCTTCCAACTCCTCTCACGAAGAAAAGATTCGCACTCACGGGTACTTGTAAAGTGATTTCTCTATTTTATTCCATTTATCAAAGTTCACACAACCAACGCGTTTCAGTGTCTGCTGACACCTTGATCACGGTCGGATCTCTTACTTCAATTCAAAACATATATACATTTTTTTAAGTTTGTTTGTCATGTGACTTCCTGTTTTGTTATGCATGTAATTCTGGTACATGTAGTTTATACTCTAATTTGTACATTACAAATAGATTTTTCCAACTCCAGTCCAACCAAATTAATTCAAAATCAAATTAAGAATACAATTGGCAGTAGAATTCCCATCAGAAAGGCAATTCCCATCAGAAAGGTCACAGCTTGGACCAGATCTGGACGCATAATCTATCTTTATCCAACCCTGTCATCAGCCCATGTATCTGGTCAGATCATTTCATCATCTATTTTTCATTAGAAGTGCACGGAACTGTCAAGCCTAAGCCTTGTAAGAGCAAAGAATTCCGTAAATGGAAATCTATGGACCTTCCGGGATTTATTGATACACTAAGTAAAACTGTACCACCTCGGTACGATGATCTGGATACTGGTGAGAGAGCACTGTCTAACTGGTTACTCAACGCAGCCGATCTTTCAGCCCCCTTAGTACGGGTCCCTAATGTTAGAGGAAATGAAGCACATAAATGGTTCTCCCAAGAACTGAAAGACCTCAAACTGGGAGTTCGACAGAAGGAACGGAAATGGAGACAAAGTTACTCCCCCCAAGCCAGGACAGTGTACTGTACCGCAAGAAAGGAGTTCCAAAAAATCCTGCTCCAACACAAATCCAACTACGTTTCCCAAAAAATTTTAAATTCTTCAAATAAAACTAAAGATGTTTTTAACATAGTCAACGAGCTTTGTGACGATAATAGGACAGCTCCATCAATAGCCCCCACTCAGAAGTTGTGTGACTCTCTGAATGAATTTTTCAGAGAGAAAATTATAAACATAAAACGCAACATTGCTAGCTCTCCTAAATCGTCTCCTTTGCATGATATTTTTAATAACCCCACTGTCCTAGACACCTTTCCTGCCATTGATTCTAAAACCTTTTCTACTCTACTGGCACGGGTAAAGTCTGGTTCACCCGACGACATTTGCCCACCCCACATTTTTACAGAGATTGGGCACTCTATCCCTCACGGGATACTTTCTCTGCTTAACGATTCACTCAACCAGGGAAAGGTACCGGCAGGGTTCAAACGTGCTCTATTGATTCCCCTGATCAAAAAACCCAGTCTTGACCCTCACGATCTGTCTAATTATCGCCCGATATCCTTGTTGCCATTCCTATCAAAAATTCTGGAGGCACACGTTGCTAGCTGTCTCTCTAGCTTCGTTGAGACCACTGGATATCTGGAGCCCAATCAAGCTGGGTTTCGACCAGGGCACTCAACTGAGATGGTGACACTGGCGGTCCAGAATGTGCTAAGAAGCAATGCAGATAGGGACATTCACCAAGCCTTGGTACTTCTCGACCTGTCGGCCGCATTCGACACGGTCGACCACACCATCTTGGTCGACCGTGTCGAACAGGCTGGCCTGAGAGGCTCAGCACTTAGATGGCTGAAGTCATTTATCTCGGAGCGTACCCAGGCAGTGAGATTAGGAACTTTTACAGCTCCTAAAATCAAAAACGAATGTGGAGTCCCTCAAGGCTCGTCCCTGTCCCCACTTTTATTTAATTTGTACCTACGACCCCTGTTATTTTCACTAAAAAAATTTAGAGCCTTAATTTTTAACTATGCAGATGATCTGCAACTGATCTTCTGTCTGGACTCCCCTGGTGCGGCCATCGAGTTTCGGGAGGCTATGGTCCATATTCAGAGATGGATGGGCCTAAATCACTTGAAACTCAACCCAGGCAAAACCGAATTGATTTTGCCTGGGAAGAGTGAATTATACTGGGGACCACATTTTTGGCCTCCAGAAATGGGAGTTCCTCCAGCTAAATCCAAAACAGTTAAGAGCTTAGGAATTACTTTCAGCGAAGATCTCTCGCTTAAAAGCCAGGTAGGGACCGTGGTATCTGCAAGTTTCTTCCAACTTTGCAAGATTAAGAAGATTGCCCACCTGTTAACTCACCCTGCTCTGATCCAGGTCATTATTGCTCTTGTGCTGTCCCGCCTGGATTACTCCAATAGTTTATATTTGGGTCTACCAGCGGGGCAGCTCAAGAGACTTCAACTGGTCCAGAACCAAGCGGCCAGGTTGATTTGCAAAATTCCTAAGTGGCAGTCTATTAGATCTGGAATGGCCAATCTCCACTGGCTGCCTGTTGCGCAGAGAGCAGCATTTAAAGCGGGATGCATTATCTTCAGGGCTCTACAAGGTAAGGGCCCTGGATTTATCAGCAGCCTGCTTGTCAGTTATACTCCCTCCCGTGCTCTCTGCTCTGGCCAAAAGAACTTGTTAGTTGTGCCCCGGATCAGGAAACAACGCCAGGGAGGAGGATCTTTCCACTTCCTAGCTTCCTCCCTGTGGAACTCTTTGCCACTGCCACTGAGACTCCACGAAGATCTGTTAGCCTTTAGACAGGCTTTTAAAACTTGGCTCTTTAAGCAAGCTTACCCTTAGTAAATTTTTCTTTCTGTCACATGTTATGTTTTGCCAGTCTTCCACAGCGCCATGAAGCCTACGGGCGTACGTGCGCTTAACAAGTTTAATTTAACATAACATAAAGTTTTAAAGACAATTACCCTAAATTAGGTTATTAAATTAAATTGTAATTTCAATTTATCCTTATGCCCTCCAGTGGGCAAAACCCTATTGTTCATAGTTATCATTTTTATACATTGGGTATTTCTTTAAACTCCATTAATTATTGCATTATATAATCCTCTTCTGCTTTGGTTGGAAAATAGCAAAGAATTGGTTGGTTCACCTATTCTTTCTTGAAATTCCATCATTTCACACTAATATATTTCATAGAAAGTCACAGGATGTGCTTTGCAATCCCCCAGTGGGCAACCAATTAGGGAAAACAAAACATTTTTCTATAAAAACAAGGTAGGGGGAGAGGATTTTTTTAGTGTCCTAATTTCAGTACTTGGAGAAGCTATTTACAAATGCTGGTTACTGGAGGTGTACATACATCTCCTCATCCTGATTAAGTCCGAAGGGGGTGAATGTTCTCAATGAAAGGATCCAGCGTGATATATATAATATACCAAAGGTTGCAGGAGCATTATGCTTGAGCTCAGATTTCACTCATACAAAACAATTTCAATTCAGCAGTTCTAGTTTCCGGAGCTAACTTTAACCTACGCCACCGCAATGCACTGCTTATGACTTCATCCAATGAGTGCAAGTGTTTTTTTAAAAGTTTCTGAGTATTAAAGATATACCAAGACCTGTGAACTATCTCATAAAAATAACAACTTAATCCGGAAGGCTCCGCAGGATACTTGACGAAGACCAAGCATATAGGCAAACAAAACAATGTGCTTCCCACTCTTACCAATACGAGAGTGTGCACTTGATATGTGACTGAACAAGGTATTTGTTGTGTTGTTTCTTCCCTGCATAAGACCGCGGCAATAGCAGGACTCTCCAACAGGGAAGGAATGCAGAAACACAGGGAAGTAGATCTGTGCTCTCCTCCGCAAGAGACTTCCGCAAGCACAATCTTGCCAACGGAGGAGATGGCAGAGAACCGACAGAATCCGCACGAGCGAACAACCAAGGAATGCATAGAGAAAGGTAATGTTGGTGCACTTAGCACCCTTACAGCCACTTGCTCACGAAGGACCGGGTCTGCTCTTGAACAGGGAATCTCCAAAATAATCTGCAGCTTCCCGCTCGTAATCCTCTGCTGTATCCGGGGTCCTTGACGTATGTCCTGCTTAAGCAGAACGTCCCTGACCGGAAGAATGCTGGGAACTGTAGTTCTCGCTGTCCCTACTCCTCCCTCCATACGATTGCTGACAATCAGTGGACACCGGACTGGTGCACCCTGACAGTGAGTGGTTGTGTGTTGTATAGGTATGTGAGTGGTTATATGGGTATGTGAGAAGCTGTATGGGTGAGTGATTGGTTAGGTAAGTGGCTGTGAGTGTGTCAGTAGTTGTATGGGGCTGTGAATGGGTATGTGAGTGGTTGTATGAGAGGTTATATGGGTTACAAATGAGTTTGTGAGTGGGTCTGTGGATGATGTCCTTGACCATGTCATGAGTGATGTAATATATGTGGTCATAAGCAGTACATTCTCGGGGCGTACGTTCTAGTTATCTGAGGTAACTATAACTGCTGAATTCCAGTGGGTCTGTACGAGTGAAATCTGAGTCTAACTCTAATGTCCCTGTAACAATTGAGTTATTTCAGTGATTTTCTAAAGTTTTTTTAATTCTATTTCCTGACTATAAGTTCTCTGTAATCTTTGTTTCTTCTTAGTGAATTTCAATGTTTTCATTTTTATTTCCTAGCTGTAACTTGTAACGTTTGAGAGTGGGCTGTGTCTGTATAGGTGGGTGTGTGAGTATCTGCATAGATAGGTGAGTTGGTGTGTGAGCCTGAATGGGCCTGTGAGTAGGTTTGTAAGTGTCTGAGTGTTAGAGGGAGATTTATTACGAGGCTGAAGGGCAAGGGGCTGGGCGCAACGGCTCAGAAAGCCTGCGCTGGGATGATCGTGAGAGTGAGCTAGGGACAATAGGGGCACCTTAATTTGTACCGGGGTGTGCAGGAACGCTTGCTCTAAAAATAGAGAAAACGGACATGTGAGCCATGGAAACTGAGGCTTAAAGTTTAACAGTTTTATTAAGAAGATGCAACTTCAAGAAACTTCAATATGAAGGCATAAAAATCACATTAGTTCTTAATCCAGGGCTAGGCATTCTCAGATAGCCACTTGGATCAAATTGATTTTACTGAATATTGCATTTACTGAATGGAACCTTTTGAACAGTTAAAGAGCGAGTCTAAGCCTTAAAGACACATTTATAAGTTGAGGTAAAATACATTCAAAAAGCAAAGCACATTTCATCTGAGAATACTCACATCTGCCTATAAGTGAGAAATCCTGAAAATACAATAAAAACACTTTTAAATGTAATAAAGGGAAAAAGCAGGGTTACAGAGAACATGGCAAGTATAACATTTCATATGCAAAGTATAAAATAGAGCAGCACATTTAAAATACATGAACAAAGGCTGTCAAGATAGCCCTTGGGAAAAACTCACTGTCCAACATTTATGTACAGACGAGGAGTAGTTCGAAGATGTGTTTGTGGACCTCCTTTTTATATTCTTTAAGGCGGTGAGAAGTCTATGGTAACGTCATCTCACGCCACCCCATGCCACTGCTCCTACCTACGTCACTTACGGCCTGGTTCATACATTTCCCATCCATACAGTCAAATGCAGCCCTTCCTGTAACAGCGGCATGTATGCTAGACTAAAGGTCATGCCTCGTAGACTGGCAGTCTGTTGTATATTTGCATCGGACAGTAGAAAAATGTTTTATTGTGTAAAGGGATTTTATTTATATATATATATATATATATATATATGTACCAGTCTGTACGTCCTGTTGCCGCATCCATCACTCCAGCTTGGCATAGCTGCGGTGGGAAGTTCCCCTTTTCTCATGCACAGCCTTAGGATGTGGCCCAATATGTTTTGAAATAACAGGGGGGATGTTGAACTTTAACGTTCGAGAACTTAGCACACAAGTAGGGTAGGGGCTCAAACTGGAGCGAGAAGCCTCGCAGTCAGAGGAGCATCTTGATCAGACATGCCTTCTGCTTGCTTAAGAGAAAATGGCAGTACTCTGGCCAATCTAACCAAGGCCTATAATTTTGAACCGAAGGGCCTACACAGGGGTTTATGCTAGCTGAGTGATAACTGTCTCAGGATACTTATACGGTAAAATCAGACCCTCTCTCATTTCCCCCTTTTTGTTCATTTATTGAACACCATTCGAACAGCATATTTAGCTGGCGCCGGGGGCAGTGGCCAAGGTGAGTCATGAAGAAGCGGCTTATCAGGGCTTTAGTTCAGGGTAGTTCCTAAGTCTTCATGTGGTCCCCCTGATAGGTCACACATTGTCTCATTTGGATGTTCCAAGTCTCTCCCCAAGGGAAGCGGGGGCCACTATGCACCTGGGCTTGGACTTTCAAGAGGAACCTGTAAAGTGCGAGAGTCCGGCATGGTGAGTTCTACTATATTTAACATTGCTAATTCTTCCCCATCCCCTTGTCCCGTGCGTATTCCTTTGTATTCTCCCGAGTCTGCATAACTCATCCCAACCACCTTAGAGCTGATTCTCTTAACACAATGCAGCATAATCTGTGTTCCAAAACATAACGGCAACAACACACATAATATAGGCATTATAAATTTTAGTACTGCTGATAGCCATGAAGGCATCCAGTCCAAGTTGGACCAATTAGGTAAAACATCTGCTTTTGCACCTCCCTCCTCAGGCATCTGTCTTCCCAGATTGTCAAAGTCCTCAATGGCCTTTATAAGTGTTCCGTTATTTGCATCATTGGCCAATATGAAAGTGCAGCAGGACGACTTTCCCACTTTGGCGCATCCACCATCATTCATCGCTGTTAACTGGTCTAGAACGTATCTGTGCTCCAGAACCATAAGTCGCAGAGGTCGTAGTTCTTCTTTCACGGCGTTGAACCCCTCATGTGTTTTGTTGACAAGCTGCATTAATTCATATCTTGTGACTTGCAGCCGGCGGGCATTGGCTTTGGTCTGGAACATGGGGATAACGCCCCCAAAGAAAAGTTCAGCATCGTTGAAAAGGCGGAATTCTTGTGGAATCTCCTGAAATGGGCCATCTGAGAAACACTTCTTGACTTCCCTTTTCCGGTGGTGGAGCAGGGTGACAACACCTGTCATTGGGTGGGTATGAATGTGGGAAATGTTTGCTGCTGGAACAACCAGATGCAGTTCATGCATCATGACGATGGAACAGAGTCCTTGCCAGCGGGGAGGCAGCTGCAGATTGATGTGCTCTCCGCATTCCCAATAGATGTCCATGAGGCTGGAGGTGCCGTACTGAAGGTCCGAATTAAAAAGTGTGTTGCTGCAATTAGTATTTCGACCCAAAGGAACTATTCTGTTACCTAGGAAGCAAAGGAGAGGAGACTTTAGCTTGTATGCTCTTTTTGGTTTGTATGGTGTACCCTCATTGAAAGTGTATCTTCTAGTTTCCTAAGTCCATATCTAAGCACACTCCCTCCCAATATCCTCATTTAAATAATGTTTGTGCTCTCGTCCTACAATTGGGCTACCTAAGGAGGCTGCCTTACATATTAAGTCATGTGGGCCATTCCACTTGCTGTTGAAATAAATATTGGCCTTCAGGAGCAGATTTGGTCTCCACTGACAAGGGTACGTGTCATGGGTATGGTTAGCTCGTTGATGTTCGGGTGAGTGGCATTTCGATGGGGGCGTTGGAAAGGTGAAGTACCGTAGTATCTTAAAGTGATATTCCCAAACCTGCATTATATTGGCAGGCACTTCCATATCACGGTAAACCTCCATTCTCCTTTCAAACTCCAATGGGCTAGTGACAACTGTAAATGTAACATACTGGTCATCCCACTCTGTAGAGTTTACAAATGCATCATCTATTTCGGCTGACCGGAGCTGTATCTGTCCATGTATGCGGCAAAGAAACAGGTGCAGGAGACATTTGGCGGTGGGCGGTGGGACTTCTTTGGGAAAGAGCAATTTATCTGCGCCTACAGCGTGAGGAATGTGTGAACACACAAAGCAGGACTCATTTGTGACCTTCCTTCCAACCTCCCTCATGTCTCTGTACCACATGTTGTCTAATAGAGCGTTGTGAATCCCATTATCCTCTGCTGGCTTACTAGGGCACTGGGAGTGGAAATCAGGCATAGAGTGCTGGTCAAAGGTGTAAAGAACTGTGTTTTGGAGATTACTGACCCAGTCTGAAATTTGCAACGCCTGTTCTTCCTTACGTTGGGTACGCGATGTATATCTGACTGGCACTTTCTTGCGACCCATTTTATCTCTGACGCTTCTTTTATTTTGGTGGGAACGTTTAGGGGTACCTGGCACAGAGGGAGTCATGGCGAGATCAGGTACCATGTCCCATTCTGTGGGGTCGGCTTGGGGTATGGAAGGTATCAAGGTGGGCGGCACATGGGTGTCATAGCTACTACTGGTGCTTATCCCAGTTTGCTTGTTACCAGGAAGTGTCTTGGACATGGGGTGCCCTGTGGTGGTGGTAGCTCTAATAGTGCTAGCAACACCTCTCTCTTTCTCTGTACGCACTGCAAACCAGTGGAATACAGCTATTGAATCAACAAACATCACAAAGAAAATAATGGCGACTGTACATATCTTTTTCAGTGACATCTTGGTATGAGGAGTGGGTCTGTTATTGGGTCTCAGTCCATAGACCATCATACAATCTCCATGCTCATGTTCTTGGGTAGTCAGTGGAAATACGATGCCCTCTTTTTGGTCAATGTTCAGATCTCGGATGGTGCCGGGTGGGTCTTCACGTGGCTTCGATGTATCCATTCCTAGTTGGCTATTCAGACAGCTGTGGGTGAAGACTCCAAGATTTGAAAGTGTCCGTTGAATTTGGGGTCTCTCCACTTCCGGACTGCTTCCTTTACAAAGATGTCCCAAGGCAGATAGCTGGAAGTTCAGAGATAGGACCCTTGTTCTTACTCTTTGATATCTGAATGGAAAGGAACTTTGAAGCATGCATTAGGGCACATAAATAATTAAACAATTCAACTTTAAAAATCTCAGAAAACCTTTCAGTGTCTACTTTAGGTCTGGTGGAGAGAACAACCACACTCATTGATCTGTCAGTGACAAGCTGGTGAGGTGTGAGGTGATGATCAGAACTGGGAGTGTTTCTGAGTGTAAACAGAGCAATGGAAAAGCAATAGAGCTATTTCTTTCCAATTGTGGCACTTATCCTACTTATTTTGGCTTTGAGCAGGCAGTTGAGGTGCTCCCAAATACCATTGCTTTGGGGGTGATAGGCTGATCGGTAGTTCAGGCACCTGTCAATCATGTCTACATAGTCAGTCAGTCAATCACTTTTATTCGAGTTTTTTTAAAAATCACAAAAAGACACTGGATACAGATCATGAAAAAGACAGTACAACGATAATAAAATATATACAAAATATATCATACATCAGATCAGCATATTTCATAAGTTCAAAAAAGATGATATATGTACACAAGTAATACATCGGTATAAAAATATCATAGAAAGTAATTATTTCACCTAGTCTTAAAAATTTAAAACACCAAGGTTTGCTAAAATATTTCATTGAAGATTTGTCCTTGTCTTCCTTTGTGAGGAAGAGGTGTGGCGCCGCGGCCAGGGCGACTGACGCTGGAATCTGGGGACCACGGTTCGATCCCCGGCTCCCGCGGCAGGTTAGCCCAGCACCATGTGACTCTGGGCAATAGCTCGCTTAATCTTCCCGACGGCCCCCCAGCGCCTAGAGACCCTTACGGGTGATTGTGCGCTTTACAAATGTGGACTTTACTTTACTTTTTGTTACGCCTTTTGTTTATACGAACTCCTGCTACTAAAAAGTTTGCTACATGAAGTTATTCGTGCATTATGCAAAAGTTGCAAAAATAAGAGTGCTGGCCTGACCTGTAAAAAGCCAGCCTCTCGAAGAATCGGTAGAAGGTATTTTTTCCTAATTTGTGCATAATGATCGCAAAACATAATGAAGTGTAGGGTATCCTGAAATGAAAAATGATCGCAATCACATGGACTTGCGTTATCAGGAGTTTCCCATCTAGCATAGGTGCCTAACAAAAAGTGTATCAAATTTAAACGAAATCTAGTTAAAAGAAAACGATGTAATAGTTTGTTAACAAAGACCAGGTAGCGTTCTGGGCCTGGGACAGTAATGAGGGCATAATTTCTTCTAACAGTTGGTTTTTTAAACTCTCTTTCCTCCCGCTCTAGTATAAAAGAGTTTATCAATGATGTTTTTATCATCATGACATCCTCCTTTTGAATACTATCAGGGGAGTAGAAAAGATCTATGCGTCCCACGTGTGATAACATAGATTTTACATAGGCCAGCCATGGGATTTTTTGGGCTCCATCCATAGCCAGGCAATCTTTGAGGATCTGGTGATTTAGGGAGATTTCCTCATTTAGCCAAGTTTTAAGCCAAGAGATAACCGGGGCAGATTTTATTTGGTCTGTAATAAACCCAATGCCCAACTCTGAATGAGTAGTAAAGATGGGAGTGGACTGGGGGACAGAAAGTAGTGATCTAAGAAATCTATTTTCCGCCTTCTGGATATTGTCTGGATCTGTATATCCCCATATTGAGGCTCCATAGGTAGCGATTGCCAGGCATTTGGCTTTATACACCTTGAGAATGGCCTCCATTGGACATGACTCCATTCTTTTGGCGAAGCTCAAAAGGGCTGCGGCGGATCTAGTGACTGCATTTGTTTTAGACTTGTGTTGGGCGCCCCAGGTTCCTTTATCATCGAAATACGCCCAAGTAGGTAAAGGAGGAGACCCTTAGTACTTCCTTTCCTATGCAGCTAAAAGTTATGGGTTTCTTTTCCCTGCCCTTAAGTCCCACAATCATGACCTGGGATTTTTGTGTATTTATTTTCAGATCTAACGAGGTCATGAACTCCCCAAAAGAAGCCAATAATTTATTAAGGGCCACGCCCGTTCGGGCCAATAGGACTGCGTCATCCGCGTACAGGAGGACCGGGATGTTAATCTCTCCTGCACGCGGGACGTCAGCTCCCATGGTGGAGAGCGCTGGCTCAAGTGCATTTATGTATAAAGTAAATAGGAGAGGGGCAAGGATGCACCCTTGCCTCACCCCTCTCTGAGATTTAAAAAGTCCAGTGCATCTTCCTTCTTGAGTGACTCTAACCGAAGCCTCCAATCTTTGATGAAGGTCTGCCAAAAAACCCACCAAAGATCGCTCCATTCCCATGTCCAGAAGGACTCCCCACAGCCTTGACCTGTTAACCAGGTCAAAGGCTGAGGAGATATCCATAAATGCCATATAAAGAGCCCCTTCTTTCACTGTTGGATATTTACTAATGATCAGGTGCAAATTTAGGCACTTATCCAGGGTGCTCCTTTTATGCCTAAATCCGTATTGGGCATTTGATAGAATTCCCCTACCTTCTAACCAAGTTGTTATCCTGCCCAAAATGACTCTGCCCAAGATCTTAACGGCAGAGTCTATTAGGGAAATAGATCTGTAGCAGGCTGGGTCGCCCTTTAGACCCTTTTTAAAAATCGGTATAATTATTGACCTGGCCCACGATTGAGGAAACTTATTTTCTCTTGCACAATTAAACACATTTGTCAAAATCTTGGCCCAAAATTTGGGTGCCGATTTGTATAGGTCCGCAGGAACCCCATCAGGGCCTGATGCCTTGTTCTTAAGTGTGTCATTTATGGCTTTTTCTACGTCCTCGGGCTCAAAAGCTTGAATTGGCTCCGAGGGAGGCTAGATAGGGCACTCCTGCGTGTGGCCAGATGTAGGCTGACTATAAATGTTGCCGAAATGGGATAGCCACTGCTCGTCTGGTATAACGCATTCTGCAGCGTGATTCTCCTCCCCTGAAAAATAGGGGTGATTAATCACCTCCCAGAATTTGGAACTATCCCGCAAGACCTCATCTGATTGCAGGTCATTCCATGCTTGTTCTTTAATCTGCTTCTTCCGGGCATAAATTGCCTGTTTATAAGCCTTCCCGAGTTGGACTATACTTGTTTTATTTCTAGGTATCTCCCTTCGTCCCTTTAAAAGGGGGGAATGAGCCCTGGAGCAGTTGGTGTCAAACCACTGTTTTCCTCTCTGCCCCCCTGATTTTGCTTTAAGCATTAGGTCATTGTTTACTTGCTATGTATACATAGTCAATGTTGAGCTCTCTAAAAGTACCCTTGGGCCTTGATATTGTTGAGGCAACTGTTTCCATAGCTGGATTAGGTGAATACTGTTGACAAATGAGGCATTGATGAACGAAGAGTTGTATATGCTCATATGCATTGGGGATGAACCATTCTGTCTGCAAAGTTGTGGACATATCACGAGGGACATGTGTAGGAAGGTGTAACTGAGTGAGTGCTATTTGCAAAAGAGCCTGTGGCATGACAGGTTTTCCTGTCATTGTCTGTCTGTAAATAAAATCTGAAAACATCCTGCTGTACTCCCCTCTTCTTTCACAACTCTTTTTCTTCAGGTGGGGCACTCTCCTAAATCTCTCGGAGGTGCAGTTGTGCAATGAGGTCATATTGCTGTGTATCATCAACAGTGTATGGAAGTATTGGGTCAGCGGTATCTGAGAGTGGTGACTCACTTGGATCATCAACTGTATTATGTGTACCTTCCTGCACTACTGAGGGTGCATCTTGGGCAAGCAGAATGGGGGGTACAGTAATTTTGTGCTGAGAATAGAGATGGTACAGGTCGGGGCCCTGTTGCTGCTCCTTTTGCAGCCCAATCTGCCATTGCATTTCCTCTGGACACAGAATCTTGGCCATTTGTGTGTGCAGCACATTTTACTACAGCTACTTCTGTTGGCAATGTCACTGAATCTATTAGTTCTTCAAGTAACTGTTTGTGCATCACAGGTGTGCCATCTGTTATGAGAAATCCACGCCTTCTTCATCTCAATATGCTGGAATGTGTTGTTGTTGTTGTAACCTATGCAGAATAAGAGGATACAATCATTCTTCCATCAGCTCCATGTTTGAGGGCTGCAATCAGTGCCACTAACTCTGCTGCTTGTGCTGAGTAATGCTATCTGCTGTAAAATGTCTAGAGAGTCAGAGGAGTTATTCTGGTGTGCTCTGACTACTGCAGCTCCTGTGTATCTTATCCCTGTCTCTTGATCTATGGTAGAAGAACCATCAACAAGGTAGACTGTGCTGCCTGCTAATGGGGCCTCTTTTGCAGTTCCTGACTCATCTGGACAGTATGTAGCACAATCATGAGTGTCATAATGAGTGATAAAATTGCAGACATAAAAACTAGCATTCCCCAATCTATGACTCCAATCACGACCGGTATGGCAATTAAGACCAGTACTGCCATCCTCACCAACTTTCAGTCCATAACTCAGGTCTAGCTCCTGGAATTAATGACAAGAGTCAAATCCGGATCCCCATTGGACATCTGCCCCCCCGCATCTTAAGAGTGCTTCTCTACCTACCCAGCACCTGCCCTTGCACTTTTAAACGACTCCCTCACCTCGGGCATAGTCCAGTCTGCCTTTAAAGAAGCCACGGTCATACCCCTATTAAAAAAAACAGGGGCTGACCCTGCATGTAAGGCAAATTACCGGCCCATCTCCTTACTGCCTTACTTGGCAAAAGTCCTGGAGGCACACGTGGCGAAAAGCCTCTCTAATTTTCTGGAGGAGTCCTCCTGTTTTGACCCCCATCAGGCTGGATTCCGGCCAGCACACTCAACAGAGGCAGTGGTCACCACAGTTCTGGACACACTTCGAGACTGCACAGATAGACGCCCCCCCCCCAGGCCCTGGTGCTCCTAGATTTGTCGGCCGCGTTCGACACGGTCGACCACAACATCTTGGTCGACCGTGTCGGACAGGCCAGCATACGGGACACGGAGGCATGCTGGCTGAGGTCCTTCTTGGAGGACCGCTCTCAAGCGGTGCGCCTGGGAGACCTAACCGGTGTTAAACAGCCCATCTTATGTGGAGTGCCACAGGGCTCCTCCCTGTCACCTCACCTTTTTAATATATATATACTCCCTCTCATACAAACCCTCAGACAAACAGGTGAGAGTCTTCAATTATGCTGATGACTTGCAGCTACTCTTTACCATCAACAACTCTGTAAAATCCATTAGCCACTACGAGTCAACCATGAGGTTTATTAAATCCTGGATGGACCAAAACCAGCTGAAATTAAATCCAGGTAAAACCGAACTGGTTTTGACTGGGGACAGCGCCAAGCATTGGGGCCCCCACTACTGGCCATCAGATCTGGGTCAAGCTCCGCTACCATCACCATCGGCCAAAACGCTGGGAGTCATCGTGGACAGTGACCTCTCATTAAAAGCACAAGTGGGCCAGGTGGTTTCCAAATGCTTCTTTCAGCTAAAAAAAATTAGGAAGGTCCGGCGACTATTAACGTCCGAAGCAATCACCCAGGTTGTGATCGCCACTGTTTTGTCCCATCTGGACTACGCGAATGCCATCTACCTGGGTCTTCCAAATTATCTACTCAAGCATCTCCAGATGGTGCAGAACTATGCCGCTAGGCTGATCTTAAAGCAACCAAGGTGGCATGCAGCTACTCCCCTACTCATCAAACTGCACTGGCTTCCGGTCACGCAACGCCGTGCCTTCAAAGCAGGTTGCATGATCTTTAAGTCGCTGTATGGCAAAAGCCCTAAATTCATCAACCAACTAATCACCAGATACGTTCCCTCTCGCAACCTTCGGTCACTCCACCAAGGCCTCCTCCAGACTCTCCCTTTCAAACTTAAACGTGCTGGTGGACGTAGGTTTGCAACACTTGCCCCTTGCCTATGGAATACCTTTCCCCTGGAGATCCGGTATTGCCAAGATCTTTTATCTTTCCGGAAAGCGTTGAAGACCTAGCTATTTAGACAAGCATTTTAATTAACTCTCCACCTCTCACCCTGACCTTGTTACTGTTGATCTTAGCGCCAAGAAACTAATCAGTGATTGTGCGCTTAATAAATAATTTAATAACATAACAGAACATCATCAGTGGTGGCAATGGGATGGGCAAAGAATGTGGCTGCATTCACAGTGAGACATTTAACAACCTTCAATGATGGCAATGACAGTATGACTTCGTATCCTGACACTTCTTGTGTGGTAAGGGTCGTTTTAGCTTTTTGTATTATTGCAAAGACAACATGCTCAGTGTATAGTGTCAGAGGGGAGCCCATAACTATGGGGGTGCTTTTTTTCAACAGCGAATGCTGAGGTCGATTAAGCCTGTTCACAGGGATAAGGGCCCCTCATCACTGAGTCTAACATGCCACTGAAGTATGCAATTGGTTTGTGGCCCATGGGGTACTTTTGGGTGAGGACTGCTGTCATGACCTGTCCATTACAGTGAGTGAACAAATAGAATTATTTTGTATAGTCTGGAGAGCCTACCACTGGTGCATTTGTAATCTCATCTTTCAAGTTTACAAAGGCTGATGTCATTTCAGGTGTCCAGTCAATCTTGTTATGTCGGTCTTTAGCCAACTTGACCGCTTTCAGGAGTGGTGCAGTGACTGTAAAATAGTCAAAGACCCACTGTCTGACGTAGTTCACTAGTCCTTGAAACTTTTGCATGTCTTTGACTGGCGGAGGGTCTGGAGTAATCCTCATTACTTCTACTCTCCCTAGGTTAACTCTTCTCCCTGATGCTGAAATCATCTGATCTAGATACTGCACTTCTTCCTGACAGTATTGTAGTTTTTGTTCGTATACTTTGTAACTTTTTGTGCTAGTGTTGTAAGCAGAGCAATTGTATCCTGTCTGCACTCTTGCTCTGTGGTGCTACAGAGGAGTATATTGTAGCAGAGTGCTGTCCCATTGGACATTTTGACAAATCATCTTTGACAACTGTTGATCACACTGGGGGACTCACAGTAGTCTTGAGGTAACCTTTGATATGTGAACTACCTATTTCTGAATGAGAATGCGAATAAATACTGGCTGTCAGCGTGCAATGGGACACTGAAGAGGGCATTCTTCAGGCCTACGATCGAACAATACTGTATCTTGAGGAATTTTTGTTTGACAGCCATCATTCTGGTCGGTGGTTTATCAGGAATGGAGAAAGTCATTGTGCCGTTCTCATGAAAATATATTCTCATATTTAATTTTGCCATGAGATCACGTCCCAAGAGATTTACTGGGGACTGTGTTGTGTAAAGTAGACGCTGCTGAATACATTTACCTCCTATTTCTTTGGGTACTGGCTCGGTGAAAGGGACCCTTGTTATTGCCCCAGAGAAATCTAGTGTGTTTGTGCTCTGGTTGGAGATGGGCAGTGCCCCCTCCCTGATACAGGAGAATGTAGCACCTGTTTCAATCAAGAAACTATACGTGTTGTTGTTAATCGTGACATGCACAACTGGGTCGTCTCTAATATTTGTGAGACACGACAACGTAGAACACACTAGGGTTGTCTGTGGGCTGTCCTAACTTGAATATCCTCCAGCCTGGTACTGCTGGATGGCGCCCTGGGAAGAATTGATAGGGGGCAGTACTGTAGCTCCCTTTGGTACAAGGGCTTGCGTCTGGGGCACCATTTGGTACACAGGTATTTGTTGCTGCGGTACCTGTGGCTGTATGTGTTGTGCTGTTACCTGTGTGTTACCTCCTAGTACATTTAAGGCACTTTGTGAAAAATGAGTGACAGCAGTCACTTGACTCACTGGTGTAGCTATCAAAACTACTTACAAGAGCCTCTCTTTTCTTTAATTTTTGCTGTGCTAATTTAGCAGATGCGTTTTCAATTGCTAATTGCCTTGTTTGTGACATTAGAGATCCGATGTCTGGGACATCGGAAAACTTCTTGCGCAGTTTATTTCATAGCGCTGATCTTATTTTATTGAAAGGATCACCATCTAATTCTGTATTAGTGGTGGAAAGTCTTGTGTCGATGCGTGTAAACATATCCTCTGCATCCTCTCCAATCAGGGAGGTGAACAGACTTTTCACATCCCAAATAGCCAATGACACACCTGTAGTGTGCTTTTCAAAAGCTTGTATCCACTTTCCCGCACCCTCTGTGAGGGGTGGTAGTTCATTCTTCAGAGTTTTTGTCCATTAGGGACCAAGATTCTTAGATGGGGGGGGTCCTTTACATTTTTAAACAAGCAGCAGGGGCAGCTGGTGTGTTACCCCTGTAGGTCTTGTGTGAACATACCTGCGTGCGTATTTCTGCCAGACCCTTAAGCCTTGGCGCATGTACTCGTAGTTCTAATCGTCATCTCCTGCAAGATACATTCTTCAGCAGTGGCCATTTCTTCTGCCTCAAAAGATCCTTTTCAGGGCCAGACATTTATTTTAGGTGCATTAGCTTCTGTCCAGCCTGCCAAGTTATCTGAGAATGGATTGACATAGTAGTCAGACCCTTCTCTAAGTATTACTATCTCATTTGGCGTCAGACCATTGGTCAATGGCGGTCTTGGCCTGTTAGGGACTGACGTTACACCTTGAGACCAAGCTGTATCCTTATTGCTAACCCATGTTAATGTGAATATATTTATATATATATATACTCACCTCCTGAAAGCCATATAATTATCTACCTCATATCTGTTTCTTTTAAATTGTTTATTATATATGTTAATCTTTAACCTACCTCTTAATGTAAAGCGCTCTGATACCTACGGGTCTTGTTCGCGCTATACAAAACTCTATAATAAATAAATAAATGCGGTGCAGTCCTCTAGATCTGGATGTGCGCAGGCGTGCTGTACCTGATGCATCCTATTCCTGTGGGATGTCATCTGGCTGCCCATCGTTACCTAACCCTGTAAGATTTTCTATCTCTGTTCTTTCCCGCCTTCTCCACCTATTTTCTGCCCGTTCAAGCAAGTTTGGCAGGTCCACATTATCTAGGTCTGGCTGTGGTGTTTCTGGCCTGCGCGGTGTAACTACTGGAAGTGATGCCTAAGGCACAGGCGTAGGTGGTGGTGTCACCTGAGGGTTATAAATAATGACTGTAGGCAGAGCATGGGGTACACTTAAGTTGGCTGTAAGAGAAGCTGCTGTGTTGCTCTGTGGTGTGGCTACACTTTGGGCCTCCTGATGTAAGTCTATCCATGGCACTTGCTGTGGCATGATAGTAGGGACCCGACCGCTGTGTGACCCTGCTAGGCTTGCAGCACCCGCTAATCCATTGAGTGTTGGGTGTCGCGCCTTATTAAATTGGTCCAAGCCACCCATCAGTTCAGTCGTTCTATCCTCTACCCTGCCTACTTGTAATGGCAGTCACTGAATTGTTGCTGTATTGTCAGTGGGATTTCTTGAGTACTGTTCATGTGACATGTCCCCTGCTTTTCTACCCGTTCTTTGGTATGAGTCGTGCTCTGTCCTCCTCCTGCTACTATGTCCCTCAGTTACTACCTCAGAGGGATACTGTTCGCTGTCCCTATTTTCTTCATTAAACTGCAGCAGGTGTACTTCCTCTCACTTGGGATCAGTGTTAAGGGGTTGCCATTCTTTATAGTATGTCTGTGTATTGTAATGCTGCTGGCTAGGGGACCGGAATGGGCCATAATGTCTAGTTCTTGTCCCTGAGGGATTATGATCCTCAGTGAGGGATGTGGGGGCTGGGTGGTTGGGTCTGGGGGGTGGCATATGGGAGCTGTGCTGTGAATCGCCAGAGGCCCCATTGCTCTCTTGGTCCTGTTCCTGATGGGGGGCTGCATAGCTGGATGCAGGCGTCATCTCTATTGTAAATAGCGTGGCATTCCTGATGTTGCACCCTGCATCACTGGGCTTTGGGACCTTAGGGATAGCTGGCCCTGTGTACTCTCTGGTCTACTGTCTCGTGAATCATCTGAGATGTCTGGGGCAGAGATATCGTCATGGCCTATGGCTGCCTGGGCATTTGATAAGGGTTCTAGGTCAGTTTTAATGACCAGTACTGGGTACATACCACCTGCGTCATAAGCTGGTGGAGATGCGGTGGGTGTTGTCATTATTCCTCAGTGATGTGTGGGGTAAGGGTGTAACTCCACTGGGTGTTATTGTCAGCCTCACCTGCTGCAGGTCTGTTGTGTCAATTCCCAGGGCTGAGATTAGTGTCAAGATGACTGTACCTGTCAGTGGTGAAACCTGAACTGAGGATGGTGTTGTATCCTCAGAAAGGGCAACAACACAGCCGTTTTCTACGTGTTCCGTGATTTGTAGTCTTGGGTATTGTGTGGGCTGTCTACTCGTCCCCCAGCGTTATCTTTGAGGTGGCAATTGGTGGCAGCGAATTTGACAACACTATTCTACTTTTAACTGGCAGTCTTGTAAATATGCTCACAATAATGGGTAATGTGTTGTGGAAGGGTGTCTTTGTGATCGCTCTAGGATACTTGGTGATGGCTGCTGCTGCAGCTGCTCCTGCACTAGCTGGGCATAATGTTCACAGACCAGGGGCCAGTTGGGGTCGTGGAGTGCCTGCAGAAATAATGCGTGATGTTCATAGCCTAGTGGTGCGTGAGTATCTCGTGAATCTTCCTGCTTCTCCTGGCAGTTGATGCTTGAAGGAGATGATGTCAGTGAGTGCTGGTGGGTGAAATCAGGGCTCTCGCTATTTACTACACTTCCCACTGACTATATTGATTCCGTGGAGGACTCTTCAGTTGTATATGATGTTGGTGGGGACACCAGTGGCAGTTGCAAAGGTATGTCTCGAGTGTCCCCCACAGAGGGGGAGCTCTGTGAGTACTGTGGTCCCTCAAGTGTAAGGTGTGGGCTATGGGTAGTAGGTTTGTGCTGGGATGCACAGTTACACCAGATGCAGAGTTTGTGCACTAGTATTGTGTACTGCTATTATTCTGTTGTCTAATATGTGCAGAACTACCTCAACTGGTTGCTGTCCACTATAGCTCATCTGTATCTTCTAGTGAAGTACATATATACATAGATATTGCTGTCCTTATGTGTCAGTATAGTACAAGCTCGTCCCCTAATGCCTCTTTAATGACTAAATAAAATGCCTCTTTAATCTCTTGTTTATCTGGGACGATATAAACACCTTCTGGAGAGAGGTCAGGGAATTTTAGGGCACTAGGGTGTTCGCCCAAGCAAGCAACGAGGACCTTGCTTCGCAAGGGGTTGCGGGGTCAAGAGGTGATCACTACAGTGGGTATCTCTAATCCTGGTGTTACCATAGAAACCTGCACGTATATGGTGTGTGCAGTCTTGTACGTTCTGTATAAGCATGGGCGGATCTAGCGGATCTCGCGTACGCAAATTTGCGAATTTACGGATTTGCAATCCGCAAAAATACGCGAACTCTCGCGGATTTGCGGATTTTTACGGTTTTTGTGTTAGCGAGCGTTCGCGAGGATTTGTGGACCATTTCGCAATTGCGAACTTACTTTTCGGCTCGCAACGGCCGCGACTATGTTGTTTCTACGTTAAGTTAAGTTTGAACTTTTGCACCTGATGATTGCTTTCAGTTTAGCAAAAATCGTTTTTCTGCAATTTCGCGCGATTTGCGGTGCGCGAATCCGTGCGAGATCGATTTCGGAAGCCGCGAATACACTATTGTTTTTTTTTTTGCGGCGTGTATGTTCGCGTGATTTTTTGCGTGTTCGCAAGGCGCTTGTAGTGATACGTTTGCGAAGTTACCCTAGCGGTCGTACACGGGCACGGCCATCTTATTTGCGTGACGTAATTCCGTTTCCGGCCGCTATGTGTAATCTCGCAAAGTGTGCTGCTCGCTAGTACAATTTCGCGCGTGATCGCGAGGAAAATCTCGCGCGAACTTACCCACGCGGTCGTTAATGGGCGCGGCCATCTTGTTTCTCATTCATTGCTATGGTTCTGGGCATGCTTTCTGTATCCTCTCTGAATCTCTGCCATCCTTTGCTTGTTTGAAGTTTATTTGATCTATTTTACTTATTATCTATCCCTCTATTTTTCTAGCTCTATATTTTTGTGTTTTCTGCTACTTTTTGTTAATTTTAAACTACTTTTTTAAACTCTTTTCTTTTCTTCTTCCCTATTCCATTTCTTCTTTATTATTTAACTTCATTTCTGCCCAGACGATGGTAAAGGGAGCCGGGAAGCACCCTGAGAAGGGGAAGGGTCCCGCACCCCGTGCCCGGCGGGCGTTTGAGGGGGGAGATAGTGACAGCCCGGGAGATTTTTAGTGCGGAGGAGGTGGCCGCACTAATATTCCACGTCCAGCGCCGCCTCCCCAAGACCATCCTGGGAGGCGGCAAGATCGCAACCGGCTATGGCATCCGGGAGCGCCGGAAGCGGTGGGAGAAGGTGTGCCGGGCCATGTTTAAACTCTCTGGGGTCCGGCGCACCTATAACCATGCCACCCACCGCTGGACGGATGTCATGGACTGGGAACGGGACTTGCTGGACGCGCTCGGCGTAGAGGTCCCCGGGCTTGGTGAGTAGTAGTAGCTATTTCTAGCTATTTCATCACTACTCTGTTTTATCCGGCTCTGTTATTTGCAAATCTTTGTTCTTTACCAAGAGCAATAATGCTGCCGATTACATTGTAGGTAAATTATATTTCAAAATCTTCTATGCATTTCAGGTGCACTGCTCTCCTTCTCAGTAGCCTTGCTTGCTACTATGCTTATTTGTTTTGTATTTTGTGTTCATTTCATTGCCTGAGAAATTATGTATGAGTGTAAAGAACTGCGTAATGCTAGACACTAAGGGTCATATTTTCAATTACCGGCTCATCCCTGCAAAGTAGCAGGGATGCGGCAGTAATTGTGCGCCATGCCACCACCACCACCCATGGGCCCAAAACGTCACAGAAGCCTTACGCATCTGTGCCGTAAAGGCGGCGCATTGCTGGAGTTGCGTGCCAACGATGGCGCAGCTCCAGCAATGCTCTGGGGTGCCCTATCTCCCCAATGCTGCATCAAGCCGTACGTCGGCTTCAAGCAGGCGCAGGGTTTCAATCACGCATCATTGTCCTAAAAGTGACTGATTGACATCTTGTAGATTTCCCTCAGCCACTTTTAGGATTCGTTCCTGCGCAGGAACGCCCTCCCTTGCGCCGGAACGCCCCCTGATTGCGCAGGGCTTTACAACGTGATGCATCTCCCATATGCGGCATTTTTTTTTTTTATATACGCCGCACCATGGCGCCTCTTTTGTTCTGCCGCTGCGTCCCAAAAGTCACGCAACAATGGAGGAAAATGAGCCGCAAGGGACTTCTAAATCAGCCCCAACAGACTGAAGTCCAGTACTTCCTTTAGACACATGGCTATAAGAAGAAATAGTGGTGGTGGTCGGTGGATTGATAGTTTGAGTATTCACTGATCTGCAAGCACGATGGACTTTGTCTGTCACTTCGCGTGCTGCGGACTGCTGCCTGCCAGGCCTAGGCAAACCTTTTTAGTAGTCTGTTTAGTGAGTTACATAGGAACTTTCAAAGTCAGCGGTCCGCAAATCAGGCAATACGAATAACGTAGTATACCACATGAGATTGGTCAATATATCCCGTGGAATAGTTGTCTATCTATTTGCTATTTCTCCAAAATATTTTGTTATTGTTCTTTTGAAATGTTTGATTTGGTTGACAAATCTCATCCATGTTTTCTGGTCTTTCTTTCTTTCATGTTGTACATCAGCTCCCCCCAAGGGCAAGAGGACACAGGAGGAGGAGGAGGAGGGTGCTGTTCAGGAGGATGCAGGCCAGGATCGGGCAGGCGAGGGCTCCTTTGCTGGCCCCAGTAAGTTTTAATTTTAATATAGAGTATCTATTTTTTCCTAGCGTTCCTCATTCGATTTTTTCTAAATCGTCTTTGATCTTCTTGTAGACTGGATCTAAATTCTTATCCTGCCTCGACTATGACTCCCTGTGGTATTACTAGATTATTCTTATTAGTCTGTCTGTGTAGCTAACTAAGATTGCACATTTGGCAATTCCATTGGACTCCCATTCTAGTCAGCAATAGCTCTATGCACTGAGTGCAGTCCTCTGGGATTGTCCATAATGTCTTTTCAAGTCTTCTAAATGTTTATGCTTTGACAATTGCCAACAATAAAAAGGTGAATGACCACCAAGAAAGAATAAGATACTACTTTACTTTTGGTTTGGATAGTAGGACAATCCATTCTACTACTGTTGCAGGGACAAATCTGCACAAACAGAACTATGGACACTAAATAATGCATTGCTTAGCTTATCAATTATAATAGGTGCTGTTAGACTTTCCACATACCTCAGTGATAACAGACTTTGTAGTTGAACCCCCCAATCTCCTTACTGACTAGATAGTGTGGCAGAGTCATTTAGCTCCCAAAGTCACCGATGATTGATCCCCAATGATGATTAGATTATCCAACGCAGGACAAGAGTACGGAGTCAGAGTCAAGAAGTGTCAGAGGCACGGACTCATGCTTGCAAAAATTCCAAAACCTTTAGCTCATCCACTCTAGTCTGGAGGACCAAAAACCACAGAGTCTATTTAAGTTTAAAAGCTTTATTAAAAGTAAACACATTTATTAAAATCAACTTTGTCATAAAACTAAACGTTTAACTGAAAATGGAAAAGTGCTTAGTGCTGACGATTAATTGGACACATTTCTTGTGGTCGAGCCGAGCTCTCACCTGGTTTGAACTTGATCCTGCTCGTGTTCTTAGAAGTCAAGCTTCTGTCTGTTAGGAGAAAAAGTGGTGCGTGTTAAAAATAAAAAGCAAGCATTCATCAGTTGTGCCAAAAAGTGCTGCAAGACAACAGCCTTCCCTGGAAAAGGGGACATTTTTACTTTAGAGTATACAGGTACAAATTATTACATTGTATTTCGTTTTTTTAACATTTCTTTATTCCTCCTAGACCAAATATTATATAGTAGTGAGTGGTGTATTTCTAACATTCTTAAATGTACTTTGTAGGTGTAACATCTGGTGGCGGGGCCAGCGCGGAGGTGGTGGTGTTGGACGAGGACTCTGGGGAGGATGCGGTGCAAGTGCCGGACGTTCCTGTGAGGGTTCACACGGTGGTGGTGGGAAGAGGTAAGCTATATATTCCTTACTTATTGAGATTGAAGACTGCATAGTGTGCTTTCTGCACAGGTGTATTATAAATCAACCAGGTAGTATCCTCCTCTAAATGTACTTCGACTTAGCTGTGAAGTTTTTGGTGAGAAGAATCCCAATAAGATCTTAGATGAACTTGATGGATGGGATAATCGAAAAGCGAAAGAAGGGTGTAAGTAAGTGTGGAAGGACGAGAAATGTTATGATGGCTGGCAAAGAAGAATGATATGTGTTTGCTTGGTCCCCGAGGTGGCTGGGAAGGAAAGAATATGGTATGGTGCATGGCTGGGTCAATGATGAAGCTTGGATGGGTGGAAGGAAAACAGCCTGGGTGGGTGAAACAGAAACTGTATGTGTGCATATACTTTGAATGGATGGATGCCTGGAGCATGGTATTATCTGACTCTTAGATAGCATATGTGTATCTAGAGAGAGTAGATGGTCACTGGATGAACTAAGTGTTACCTTGAAGAGCATGTAACACCGCACCCGCACGTCCGTTCCAGTGTAGGGAAGGCAAGGAAAAGAAGTTGTAAATTTGTCCAATACTACCATGAATAGTAGCAGTAGTTTGTATTGCAACTGCAAGCACAGCATATATCCGGTTATTACGGTGGACACTCCGTACCTCTCTTAATAACTTTAGTTTAGTAGTAGTACGTCATTCGTGTGTGGGTGTATCACTGTTCACTCAATAATAAGCAAAGCACCTAAAGTCATCCCATATGTCATCAAATACATCCCATGTGAAGTGATAGATAATCAAATTATTTAGCTTCTTCATTTTCCTTTACTAGTACTTATTTGCACTGTAGGGTGAAAGGTAAATTAATTAAGCTGTAGCCCTTGTAACAGAGTATTCTCAGTGCCACCCGTAATAGAAAAGTAATAGCTTCACCACCTGCATGTACTGGACCGGTACAGTAACGCAAGTCTGTCTCACTCATCATGGTGTGCGTCTGTTTTTCTCGGGTGCAAGTTCACTGCGCTGGCATTCTGCCGGCTTGCATAAGATAACGTACCAATTTTCCTAAACAAGAGCGAAGAAGAAGAAGAAGACTGGTGTACTGTCATAGTCGACTGTAATGGAAGTCCATAGTGGTCGTAGAATTTGTTCATTAAACTCCCACTAATGTTAGAGCAAGGATGCAGAAGTGGGAGGTTAGATAGATACTGTCCTCAATAGTTATGTACTGTGCTTTCAATTTGCTACTTGTACTCTGTGACACAACTTTCGGCTCAATCACTTTGTGTTATTAATGTTAAGGAGCATTGGTTACAGACTATGTCTTTCTTTCTTCATATAGTTGCTCCTTCCAAATCGACATCACGGAGGGAGCAGGCTCGAATGGCCCGGCAACGGAGGCTGGATGCCACTGTCGCCGAATATCGGCGGCTGTTGGCCCTGGAGGAGGAGGACAACATCCTCCACTGGGACAGCTGCATCCTCCTCCGTGCCCCCACGGGCTGCCAGACAGCGCAGTGCTCCAGCGGTATGGAGCCGGGCTACCAAAGCCAACCGCCAAGCAGCAAAGACATCAGCTGCCCCCCACAGGAGTTGCAAGGCACGCCAGCGCCGCTTATCCCTAAGAATGTCCTACCTGGAGCAGGAGGTCCTTAGCTACAAGAACTTGGTGGAGGGCCTCCGCTTCGACCATGCCACCCTCCGCAAGGAGTATGATGCCCTGGCCGCTAAATTCAACAGCACCCTCCAGTAGTGTAGTGTCCCTTGCCCTTTTTTTAGAGACTTTGGGGGGGGTGGGATTTGGGAGTTGGGTTCTTTTTGGGACTTTTGAAAGACAATCGTTGGTGTTAGGGAGGGTCTTGAGGGAGATTATTTTGTTAGGGCTACATAAATATAATGTTTTAAACTTTATCTGACCCTACCTGTTTTTTACTGCTTTTGAGTCTGGTGGGTGGGGGTTTAACAGTAAGTTTGTTTTCCTGAAGAGTCCTAGGACTTTAGTAGTACTACCGTCAATCTCTCGTCTAGTCCTAATAGTCCATTATACTACCTCCCACCAAACGCTTATCTTACCTGGAATTTGTGTTTGAAAGTAGGGCTAGGCCCAGGGCTGGCTCCACGGGAAATGGGGATTAAGGTTGGCAATCCTGGGCGGATTAAATGTCCTCATTGCGGTGGTACTAGTGGTGTGACACAGTGGCAATTGCATGCCTATAGAAAAAAAGAAAACTAAACCTGGTTTGTCCTTACTGTAGCATTACAACAGTTACGGTACAATAGAGAATATAGCAGGTGACAGTACACTAGAACAGTGCCACAATGTAGCCTAACAAATGGTAAAGTATTGCAAGTATAACTAGTACTTGCGTTGAATTTATTTGACATTGGCTCCTACTACTACAAGAAATAGTACTGAAGCTGAGTAAGTCTAGAATATATCCTCGGATTCCTTCACCAGCCTGTTGCTATGACCTTATCCTCCCCAGCAAGTGTGTGGAATTATTGATGTCATTTAGTCACACATCAAGCAAAACCACACAGCCCGGGGGAAGAGGGTTAGGGTTTGGAAAATGGATGGGAATGGGGGTTTCTTTTTGGGTAGGTTTTGTTGAGAGAAGAAAAAAAAAGCACAGCATGGTCAAACAATAATTGAAGATAAAGAAATCTGGGATCAATTTAGAAGCAGAGAGAGATCCAAGAAATGCAGTCACACTCATAGAAGAAAACAATGGATACTGTATCTATGTTGTTGGAGTTGTCCTGTTGAATTTGGTAAGTAAGTTGCATGCAGCAAACAATTCCTCTTATTAGCGGCACTCCTCCATTCCAGCTGACACTTCGTCCATCAATGTTGGTGACCACTGACAGAAGACACCCTGTCCACTGCCTGCCTGGCGGATGTTGAATTGCGGCTCGTTAATGTGAAGCCTGACTCCATCTTTTTTCCCCATTGCACAGACTGAAACCCGGCCTGTAATTATTGAACGGAAAACAGGAAGTGCTATTACAATACCACTGATAAATAAATATAAGGTATGTACGCTGTGTGGTGCAAAAAGTCACACTTTGATTTTCCTAATAGACAGTACAATATTTTTGAAATTGCGTACTCTGTCTGAGTCACCTTTTGAAGGATAAATAAGTATGGCCAAATTAATTTAGCGGATCTTCCCCTCAAGCTCGGTGTACTGTGAACTGTGTTTTAGAACAAAATTAGACCTTCCCAGCAGTGCTCCCACCCAGACCCTTACTAAAGCCAGTCGCAAAAATGTAGAAGACCCCCAATCAGATCTCAAAAAACGAGGCCTAGCAGAAAAATGGTGACAAAACGTACTTTGAAAGTAAAAGTAGGCCCAAATGGCCCCTTACCCAACGTGGATTGTATTCAAACCACTTGCAAGTAAGCAAAAGTATCCATAGCCAGCATCGCTCCAAGAGTGCTCTAAGACCCCAGAACTCAGTTGCAAAAATCTAGAACACCCCGAAACACATGCAATCCTGCTGCTAGGGCTAACCCTAACGAACCCTAAGTTACAAAAAGTGCCAAAAGGCTTTTCCTTATGGATTTTGTCCAAACCACTTCTATCCGGTATTAGACCTTCACAGGAATGCCCCAAGAGACCCGCCAACCCACCCGCAAAAAAGCACGCGACAACACCCCCAAACAGCCAAAAAGCAAAATCTCATACTTACAATATCTCTCGGCCTTCGGTCCAAACGCGCTGTGCAGCTAGGTCATCATCATAACTCCTGTTTTCCACCACGGATTTCCTGAAGAGCAAATGCAATCAAGATTAGACTGTCGCAGCAGTGCTCCGACAGAGACACCAAAACCCACCCACAAACACCAGGAAGCCCCCCAAACAGGCCCCCGAAAACGCTACATTGAGCAAGATGTCAGAAGAAATAGCAAAAAAAATTCTGCATGGATTTTGTCCAAACCACTTCTATCCGGTATTAGACCTTCACAGGAATGCCCCAAGAGTCCCGCCAACCCACCCGCAAAAAAGCACGCGACAACACCCCCAAACAGCCAAAAAGCAAAATCTCATTCTTACAATATCTCTCGGCCTTCGGTCCAAACGCGCTGTGCAGCTAGGTCATCATCATAACTCCTGTTTTCCACCACGGATTTCCTGAAAAGCAAATGCAATCAAGATTTGACTGTCGCAGCAGTGCTCCGACAGAGACACCAAAACCCACCCACAAACACCAGGAAGCCCCCCAAACAGGACCCCGAAAACGCTACATTGAGCAAGATGTCAGAAGAAATAGCAAAAAAAAATTCTGCATGGATTTTGTCCAAACCACTTCTATCCGGTATTAGACCTTCACAGGAATGCCCCATGAGACCCGCCAACCCACCCGCAAAAAAGCACGCGACAACACCCCCAAACAGCCAAAAAGCAAAATCTCATACTTACAATATCTCTCGGCCTTCGGTCCAAACGCGCTGTGCAGCTAGGTCATCATCATAACTCCTGTTTTCCACCACGGATTTCCTGAAAAGCAAATGCAATCAAGATTAGACTGTCGCAGCAGTGCTCCGACAGAGACACCAAAACCCACCCACAAACACCAGGAAGCCCCCCAAACAGGCCCCCGAAAACGCTACATTGAGCAAGATGTCAGAAGAAATAGCAAAAAAAAATTCTGCATGGATTTTGTCCAAACCACTTCTATCCGGTATTAGACCTTCACAGGAATGCCCCAAGAGACCCGCCAACCCACCCGCAAAAAAGCACACGACAACACCCCCAAACAGCCAAAAAGCTAAATCTCATACTTACAATATCTCTCGGCCTTCGGTCCAAACGCGCTGTGCAGCTAGGTCATCATCATAACTCCTGTTTTCCACCACGGATTTCCTGAAAAGCAAATGCAATCAAGATTAGACTGTCGCAGCAGTGCTCCCAGACCCCAAAACTCACCCACAAACACCCGGAACCCCGCCAAAGAGCACCTCAAAGGCAAGCAAGTCAGCAAAAACGGCAAGAAATTTCCGCCTCATATTTGGTCCAAAACACTTTTATCCGTTATTAGAGCTTCACGGCAATGGGCCCAGAGCCGTCAACTCACCCGCAAAGAAGTAGAACACCTCCACAAGTGCGGAGTCTTTCTTCATTGGGCGTAATCCAGCCCTCTGCTTTGAGGAAAATAGGAGTCTGGAGGAGGAGGATAGAGGAGCATGTTCTTCTGAACTTGTAAACCTGAGGAATGTAGACTGCGGCACCTTCAAATCAATAAGCAGACAAGTGAAGACAGTTCTGCTGATGGGCTTGTTTTTGTGATTAGGTGATTAAAGTTTGAATTAAATTAACTGTGCAAAACAAAGAAAGACAGACACACAGGAATAAAAGTGAATAAGGACGAAAAAGAAAGTTATTGATTCATTGTCTCATTTTCAGGGCTCGGTGTCAGGGAATAAGAATAAGAGTTCGTCATCATACTCTGCGAATTCAGGCAGGATGAGGTCAGCGTCACCGAACAAAGAACAAATTCCCTCATCTACGTTGCTGTCCTCCTCGTCTTCATGCTGCGTGCTTTCTCGTACTTTGTAATCTGGTGGTATGAGGTGCTGATTCATCTTGATCATTGTTAGCCTCTCCACATTTTTGGGCGAGAGGCGGCTCCGTTTGGGAGTTACAATGCCACCAGCAGCACTGAAAACACGTTCAGAAGACACACTTGCGAGTGGGCAAGACAAGTAGTTTATAGCCAGGTTGGAGAGCTGTGGCCACAATTGTTTTTTCCCATGCCAATACTGCAATGGCTCATCATTAAGAAAGACCTCTGTTGAGTCATTCAGATAGTCCTGCACCATCGACTCAAGGTCCTCAACGGTTCCTCCACTTTGGTTACTTTTTGCTGTGCTTGTGACCTGTTTTCGAGAACCATACCCAAGCCAAGTTAGCCAATCCTCTTCAGCAGCCAATGTTACTCTTGTGAGTGGTGCAGATGATCCGGTTGCCGGTGTCTTTAACGGCTGAGAGGTCACTTGTGCCAGAGCCACAGGTGCAGAAGTGGATTCTTTTGACTGGGGATGGCCTGCTGATGCTGATGCTGATGTACTGCCTTCTCCTTCAATATCCTGCCATTCTTTTTCAAACCTCTTGGCTGACCAGGCTAGCCAACGTTTGTACTTTTTAACATCTTCATCAGCAAAAGGAAAGAATGCTTGGCCTGCCAGAGCCTTTTTGTAGCGTGGATCCAGAATAGTAGCACAAATGTAATGCTGTTCTGAGTTGATCATTTTAAGACGTTCATCACCACGTAGGCGCTCTAATAATTTCTCCGACAAAACAAAAGGGTCTTTGTTTTTTTCATCTTTTTGTAACTCAGAAGACACCGCCTTCAGTTGGTGCTCCAGCATGCACAACAATGGGATAGCTTTTCCCAAAATACAGTCCTCTTTGCTGACTGCACGCGTGAAGACCTCAAAAGGACGAAGCATGTCTGTCAGGCTTTTAACTATGTCCCATTGCGCCGCACCCATCCTCAGGTCCTTCTGAGCTGTACCCTGTTTTAAGAAATGGTGATCGAGTACCGTATACTGCTCATACAGACGCTCGAGCATGTAGAAGGTTGAGTTCCAACGTGTTGCCACCTCCTGGATGAGTGCTTTCACTGGCATTCGACGTTCATGTAGCAGGCTCCTCGGATGCTTCCGGGCCTTAAAAGAATGGCTGAAATGGTTGCACATTTTTCGGCAGGTGGCCATTACCTCGCACGCTGGACTGTCTTTATCACTCAAGAATTTTTGAACTACCAGGTTGATACAGTGCGCCAAACACGGCACTCTGAAATAGTCACCCAGCGACATGGCCTTAACTACATTGGCGCCATTATCTGTGGAAACATAACCAATCTTGCGTTTTTTTGGGGACTGCCAGTGAAAGACCTTTTTGTTAAACTCGTCCAAAATGTTTCGTGCTGTGACTTTTCTCCAAGCCAAACATGGCTAGTGTTGCATGTTTCCGAGCAGCTTTAAAAACTTGGTCCGGGTCAACACCTGCGTTTAGCTTTACTTTAACACCTGAAAAAGAGACCCAGTGTGCAGTGATGCACATGTAATCAGCGCCTGCGCCACTGGTCCACATGTCTGTTGTCAGATGTATTGTGTGAACAGCACTCTTCTGCAAAGCTGACCCAATCGCCTCCAGCACATCTTCATGTAGTGCTGGAACGCAACTCTGGCAAAATAGAACCGGCTAGGTACCTTCCATTTAGGGCAGAGCGCTGCCACTAATTCTAGAAAACCTACCACTTCTACAAAAGAAAAAGGGAGAAGGTCCACAGATAGCATTTTAGCCAGCTTAGTGTTATACAGACGCGTCAGTGGGTGGTTGCGTTCATATGGCGCGTCTGAACAAAACATGGTTCTAATGTTGCCCTGGACCAAGCATTTACGGGATGATAATGACTTCGTTGACCCAATTATGCTCGCTGGTGAACTTTTTTGCGTTGGTGTCTCACTCGCTCCAACACTCTTAGTGTGCCTCACATGGGGTGTGCTGCTGACAGGGGTACTGGGTGTAAGTGAAGTGTTTGACACGTCTTCTTCCTCCTCGTCATCATCAGATGAAACATCAACGTTTTCTTGACTTCCAATTCGGGCTTCCTTGATCGCCTTTAGGTGCGCAAACCATTGGACAGCGTGCTGTCTCTCAAGATGACCTCTCTGGCCTCCGGTACCATAGTTGGTACCTAACTTACCACGACTAACTCCAACCTTACAAAGGGTACAAATGGCGACCTTTCCCTTTTTGGGCAAACAGTAAAGAAGTCCCAAACTGGGGACTTGAAGTGTCTGTGGGGCCTGGAGGAGGCGGCGATACTGGTGGTGGTGGTCATGCTGCTAATGCCAGATGAAGTGGAGGATCTGGATTGCCCAACTTTTGTACGTTGTGCACTTTCACCGCCACTAATTAAGGTCGAGGTGGATGGAGGTCCCTTCTTGTGAGAAAGAAATATGGAAGCGGTACGAGTTGGTGTACTACTTAACTCCAATGATTGTGGTTTTTCCACTGCCTCCTCATCGACAACATCATCATCACGCTCAGCAGCTTTTCGGGCTAGGGTCAAAATGTCTGTTTGCTGCATGCCCGCTGGGGCTGCAGTGACCTTTGTGATGACTGGGTCGTCGTTGTCAGAGTCTTCATCAGCAGCAGTATCCGCCACTTCTTGTTGAGCCTCATCATCACACTCCATAACTCTGAGACTTTGGACGAGCTTCCTTTTACGCTTAACAACCTTTGTCAGGTCATGGTGTGCCTCACTCTCAGACGGCAGTGGTGCTGGTTCCCAATTTTGATCCGTATCATCAGAAGGAGGTGTGCTTGAAGAAGATGTAGACACCACCCTTGATCTCTTCCTTGCTAGGGGTGTGGAAGACAATGAATGATCATCAGGAGGAGTGTCTTCCTCAAATGATACCTCGCCTTGATTGTCGATTTCCTGATGTGCCCCTACTTTGGGAGGAACAACTATTGTGGGCACTTGTGACCCTCGATGCACCTCTGCTTGTGCATCTCCTTGCGCTGCCTCTCCTTCCACATGTACTTGGGCTTGTACTTGCACATGTGGTTTTTGTTGCGGCTGTGGTTGTTCAACACTCGTCAGATGAGTTACAACAACCTGTGTTGATTGAGGGACATTGCTGCTACTTTCTTGCGATGAGCCAACATCACTGGTCGATGGTGATTGAAAAACTAGACTAACTGCCTCTGCAGCAGTCAAGGGCTTGGACTTAAGTTTGCGTGGTGGTGGTGGTGGCACTGAGCCCAATGTAGCGGGGGTGCTCCTCCCAGCTTGGTCCCCAGCAGATCCCGCTGCTGCTGCAGGCGTACTTTTTTTTTTCCTCCCAAAAAAAGGGGCGGCCGGCACACCAGTCTCCTTGGTAACTTGGCTTCTTCTGCTCCTTACTGGCAACTTTCTTGCTAGAGGAGCTACGGGGAACTTTTTTTGGGGCCATCTTCTTCAGAGCAGGTCAGAACAGCAGGCAGCAGTTGCACGAGTTGCAGAGTTGTCTGTGTCCAGACGTGACGTCGCGTGACGTTATGCTGCATACACACACCGCTGCAGGACTTCTTCCTGGCACTGGTGGTTCTCTTGAGTCTTGTGCACCTAAAAGCAATGGAAGACAGAGGAACATCAGTTCAGTTATACACCACAAAAAATGGAAAAACACAATCCCATGCCATCCATGATGTTTACATTCAAGACACCACACGGAAAGACTAGGCCCATGCAACACTCACTACCCCTGGGCATAATGGATGAAAAGTAGGCAAAATAAGTGCAGGCCTCAGACACTGCCTCTCTTCAAAATGGCCCCTTGCACCCCAAGCACATGTTGCCTGTACCAGCCAGCACTCAAGATGGCCACCACCACCACCCACATGGCCAGTCCACATCAACAGTACACCCCAAAAAACCAGAAAAACACCCAAAAATCACCACAATCCAATGCCATCCAGGATGTTTACATTAAAGAGAGTGAGACCCCACAGGCACACTCAGTCCATGCACCACTACCCCTGGGCAAAAGGCCACACCAGCAGCCCCAAAAAACGACAAAAAACACAAAAAACAGCACAATCCCAGCCCATCCGTGGCCTCAATGGTGTTTAAATTCAAGAGGACACCCCACAGAAAGACTAGGCCCATGCAACACTCACCACCCCTGGGCAAAGGGCCCCACCAGCAGCCCCAAAAAACGACAAAAACCACAAAATTCAGCACAATCCCAGCCCATCCATGGACTCAATGGTGTTTAAATTCAAGAAGACACCCCACAGAAAGACTAGGCCCATGCAACACTCACTACCCCTGGGCATAATGGATGAAAAGTAGGCAAAATAAGTGCAGGCCTCAGACACTGCCTCTCTTCAAAATGGCCCCTTGCCCCCAAGCACATGTTGCCTGTACCAGCCAGCACTCAAGATGGCCACCACCACCACCCACATGGCCAGTCCACATCAACAGTGCACCCCAAAAAAACAGAAAAACACCCAAAAATCACCACAATCCAATGCCATCCAGGATGTTTACATTAAAGAGAGTGAGACCAGACCACAGGCACACTCAGCCCATGCAACACTCACCACCCCTGGGCAAAGGGCCCCACCAGCAGCCCCAAAAAAACGACAAAAACAACAAAAATCAGCACAATCCCAGCCCATCCATGGCCTCAATGGTGTTTAAATTCAACATAACAGTTGTATCATGCACCCATAACCAACCCTGGTCCTACTGGATACTGTGGCTACCCACAATATATTTTATTTAATGTTCTGAAAAAGTTCCCAAATTGTAGTTGCAACAACTGTAATGCCCCAAACAAACTTACTTGTGAAAGTTGATTTCTAATCCAAAAGTGATCCAAAGAAAGTCAAAAAGGCCTCAAATCCAAATATCCGGCAGCACCCACAAAAAGTAATCCTTCCAGGTCAAGGTCCAAATGAAAGTGACCAGCACATGAAGAAAGCACTGGGAGGAGCCTGCTGGACAGGAACAGGAAGTTGGAGACTGTGGTCCACTTCCTTCCTCCCCCCCCCCAAAAATGGACTCCTTGCAAAAAAAAAAGGCCATGCAAATGTCAACCTGAGGAGTGATTCTGATAAAAATCATCATTTTCTGAAGGTTTATCCTGTTTGCTGGTGAATTTCTTGTGCAGAATTGCAAAATCTCTATTTTGCGAGTGCGAGATTGTTCCTGTCCGCCGCACCTACGTGTTCGCAATTGCGAACTCTCGCGAGGCGTGCTGTGCAAGGTGGCAAGCCGCGATTAAGTATTCGCGGGCTCCAAACTCCCGCGGGATCCCGCAGCAAGATCCAAAATGGCGCAGCACTCGCAAAATATGATCTAGAAAAACAACTCGGCAAACGCTAAATGACGGAAAGTGAACACCGTGCACCACGCCGCGCGCCGCAATATTGTATCACCAAGCAAAAAATCCGCCGCGAGCGAATTCACGGATTTTCGACAAATTTGCGAGAGTTCGCGGATTGCGAATTTGTCGAAAATCCGAAAAATCCGCGATCGGAGCGGATTTTACGCCCATGCTTAGTTCTGTAGCTATGTATTCTATTCATTTGGGTGAAAAAAATGCTATTTAAAAGAAAAATATTTTCTGCAGACCTGAGTGACACCCAGTTATTTTGAATAGCCCAGTGAATGTTCTCTGGCTTTTTCCTAGCAAGGTCTGCAGTACTGATGGTGGGGGGTTCGGGGGGGGGGGCAATCCTGAATGACAAATATGCACACATAAAGGTAGCAGCATTAAAATAATATATCTGTGACAATTGTGGCGCTCTAGATGCTTTAGCTTACAGAATCTCTTCAGTTAATCAGTGGCAGATCAATACACATGGAGATACATAAATGCATTTACAATCTCCCTAGTTATTGAATCTCACTAACAAACCAGTCTTCTGCATTTGGCAGTGACCTTCACCAATATTATTTTATAATCAATATGCATGTGCGTATAATCAAGCAAAGAAGCAAAGAATCAACAAAAACCATCAATGTGCACCTACATATTATGGTCTCACTAAAGTCAGCCTCTGTACCAGCCAGTGACTTCCAATACAATGACTATGAAGAAAAAAAACAATAATCACAAAAGGTACGCTTTTAAACCTAATAAAAACCTCTATATATACCACTAGACACTAAGCAATAACATACAGTCCTGAAAGTACCTAATAATTAGCGAGCATTTTGTACATATGTTTCAAAAAAGAAAGCAAATGCAAACGGTGCACACAAAAAGAAGAGAAAATGCAAATGGTACTTTAACTGGTGAAAACCCAATGCTTACGACAAAAAACACTTAATCATCCCAGGGAACCACTTAAATTGTCTACACAGGCGACCTCCAAAATACCGTTAGCTATTCGTTCTCAGATTTAGCCTCTTCTCCATTGACTATTGAAATGGAGGTTTTCCTTCCCTGTTACTGTATTTTGAACAGAGGATCTCTCTTTGATAAATACTGAGAAGATGCTAGTTCCAATATCTTCCTTCCCTGTCTCTTTACATCAGTCAGGGGTTTCCTCTTAAAAAAGCAAAATAAGCGCTGAAAGATGCCAGACGCAGTCTTTCCTTCCTTGTATTCACAAGAGGCACAGTAATAACATGGGTCTATTCCTAGAAAGATAAACATGTAAATCACGTCAAGTTCCTAACTTCACTCTCAGGCTCAGAATTCCACTTCGCACACAATTTTCCCTCAGTTTGAAAATATGTATAGCGAGACCAACAGACAGTAACAAAAACGATAACCTGGAAGGGATACAGCAGCGTCACAAAACATACACACCTCTCCACCGTAACCAAGAGAAGGCAATCGCATCGGACAGTCCAGTTATAAACGTACCCGTGCGCTGTGTTCATCTTATGGCTCAGTCAGAAAGGAGGGCACGGTCGTTTAGCAGCCTGCATTTCCTCCCGGTCCAGCTGTATCCCGTCTGTTGGTACTGCCATCCGAGTCACGGCACCAAATGTTAGAGGGAGATTTATTACGGGGCAGAAGGGCAAGGGGCTGGGCGCAACTGTCACGGCTGCTATTCCTCAGGATCGGAAAGATGCTCAATAGGGGTCCACCTCCTGACGTCTCCACACTCTGACTGAGTATTTCCAGAGTATAAAAGCAGTCAGGCGAGGGAAAAACAGGGAAGGGGAAGGGAACAGCAGGGATAAGGACCTGTAACGACAAGGAAGGACACGTTAGTTCCTTGTACTCTAACTCCTTAACTATGTCACAAGTGCTGTTATGAATCCTCACCTGATAACTCTCAGGAAAATAGACCCTTCCCTCTGATGGAATCTTCCTCAGACTAAATGAAAGAACAGTTTGTTATAGCCTGTCTATTTCCTGATATAGACACACACATCAACCTCCCACATGTATCACCCTCATTCACTCACCAGTAGCCTGTGGAAATCGTGACTGAACATGGGGTTCTCAAGAGGCGTCTGGATAGATAACAGTCTCTCCCAGCCGCTTCTTGTAAGGTGCACCAGCATCCGCTGATGGCAAAAGAACAACAAACTGTAACGAACTAGAAAGCCAGCCGGCTTCTCCTGCTCACAGTTCAAGGATGAAAAACACAACGAAAATAAAGTCCCTGAAACAGGAGGGGGCAATCCTGCGTCTCCCGTTCAGTGTTCTCAGCCGAGAAACACTATTCAAACATAGATAAGCGTGGAGGGTGAAATCCCGCGTCTCCCTCGCCACCTATGTATTACAACACCAGCCGGTGTTTGCCGCACAGATAAATCCGCGTCCCGTGAGTGACAGTGAGGGGGAAATCTAGGCGTCTCCTGCTCACTCACATAAACAAATATAATCAGGATCGCAAGAACGCGGAGGGGGCAATCCTGGCGTCTCACGCGTCTTGCGGTGGTAACCTCTTGACAGTACCAGCCGGTACCTGTCGTCACGTGGATCACTACAGCTTGCTCTGCAGCCACAGAACAAAACGAACCACACCTTCCCTGGAACTCCGTGGGGACAGGGCGTCCGCAACCATCGGCTCAACAAGACAAATCACAAGCACCAGTAGATGGCGTCCAAGAGAATATATGCCTTCTGAGGCCCTCCCCCTTCATGCTAGGCATTCTGGGAGGTGTAGTCCAATTCTAGGTAGGCACGTTAGTCAGACCCTGACAGCAACGGCTCAGAAAGCCTGCGCTGGGATGATTGTGAGAGTGAGCTAGGGACAATAGGGGCACCTTAATTTGTATCGGGGTGTGCAGGAACGCTTGCTCTAATGCTCTAAAAATAGAGAAAACAGACATGTGAGCCATGGAAACTGAGGCTGAAAGTTTAACAGTTTTATTAAGAAGATGCAACTTCAAGAAACTTCAATATAAAGGCTTAAAAATCACATTAGTTCTGAATCCAGGGCTCTGCATTCTCAGATAGCCACTTGGATCAAATTGCTATTACTGAACAGTGCATTTACTGAATGGAACCTTTTGAACAGTTAGAGAGAGAGTCTAAGCCTTAAAGTTACATTTATAAGTTGAGGTAAAATACATTAAAAAAGCAAAGCACATTTCATCTGAGAATACTCGCATCTGCCTATAAGTGAGAAATCCTGAAAATACAATATAAACACTTTTAAATGTAATAAAGGGAAAAAGCAGGGTTACACAGAACATGGCAAGTATAACATTTCATATGCAAAGTATAAAATAGAGCAGCACATTTAAAATACATGAACAAAGGCTGTCCAGATAGCCCTTGGGAAAAACTCACTGTCCGACATTTATGTACAGATGAGGAGCAGTTTAAAGATGTGTTTGTGGACCTCCTTTTTATATTCTTTATGGCGGTGAGAAGTCTATGGTAGCGTCATCTCACGCCACCCCATGCCACTTCTCCTACCTACGTCACTTATGGCCTGGTTCGTACGTTTCCCATCCATACATTCAAATGCAGCCCTTCCTGTAACTGCGGCACTTATGCTAGACTAGAGGTCATGCCTCGTAGACTGTAAGTCTGTCGTAAATTTGCATCGGACAGCAGAAAAATGTTTTAATGTATAAAGGGATTATATTTATATATATATGTACCAGTCTGTACGTCCTGTTGCCACATCCATCACTCCAGCTTGGCATAGCTGCGGTGGAAAGGTCCCCTTTTCTCATGCACAGCCTTAGGATGTGGCCCATTATGTGTTGAAATAACAGGGGGATGTCTAACTTTAACGTTCGTGAACTTAGCACACAAGTAGGGCTGGGGCTCAAACTGGAGCGAGAAGCCTCGCAGTCAGTGGAGCTTAATAAAATCTTGATCAGACATGCTTTCTGCTTGCTTAATAGAAAATGGCAGTACTCTGGCCAATCTAACCAAGGCCTATAATTTTGAACAGAAGGGCCTACACGGGTTTATGCGAGCTGTGTCTCAGGATATTTATATGGTACAATCAGTCCCTCTCTCATGAGTGGGTCTGGGAATTGGTGCATGAGATTGGGTGGGTCTGGGAATGAGAACATCAGTGTCTCAGTGGGTCCATGTGTGGGCCTGTGTCTCTGAGTGGTTCTGTGTGCATGGCTCTCTCTCTCTCTGTTGGTCTGTGAGTGGGTGAATGAGTGTGTCGGCCAGTGGGTCTGTGTGTAGGTCTCGGAGTGGGTGTGATTGGATCTGTCAGTGTGTGGGTGAGTGGGAGCATGAGTGGGTGTGTGAATAGGACTGTCAGTGGCTGTGCAGTTAAAAAAAAAAAGGGGGGGGCAAACAGTGGTAGGCCCTCATGCCAGTCCTACTGTCTAGCTTCCCTGCAGTCTGCTACTCTTTGCTGTCTTCAGTTTTGTGCATCCTCTGCTTGTTCTCTCCTCTTTTTTCTATTTCTCCTCGGTTTGCCCCTGCCCTTTATGTTGCATCTTTCTGCTTATCTTGACCTTTATACTGCCTCTTGCTGATCGTTTCTCACCTCTATTTTGCATCCTTCTGCTTGCTTCTGACCTTTATTCTGCCTCGTTCTGCTCCCTTCTGACTTTATTTTGCCTCTTTCTTCTCGTTGCTCACCTTTATAATGCCTCTTTCTGCTCTTGGCTTACGTGTAGTTTGCCTCCTCCTTGATTCTCCCCTTTACTTTGCCTCTTCTGTTGGTCTGACCTCTATTTTGCCTCTTTCCGCTCATTTCTCGTCTTTATTCTTTCTCCTTCTGACCTCTATTTTGCCTCTTCCTGCTCATTCTCACCTTTATTCTGTCTCTTTCTGCTCCCTTCTGACCTCTATTTTACCACTTCCTGCTTGTTTCCCACCTTTACCTTACCTCTGTCTGCTTGTTTCTGACCTTAATTCTGCCTCTTTCTGTTCCCTTTTGTCCATTAACTCAGGACCACTGGAGAGCCTCAAGGCCCCTGTGGTTTAAGCCAGTTCCCCGCCTCCTGCGGGAGCCGGCGTTGCTGCTGCACGCAGGGCACTGCTGAAAATGCAGATCCCTACTTGAAGGAGCAATAGTTTAATCTCTTTACCTGGCAGCATGTCTGTGGGCAGGGAAAGTGAAGTAACCTCTGCTTTCAGCAGGCGAGTGCTCTGACAGCTCTTGCCCCCTGGAACCAGAGTATATGCTTTAGCATTGAAGCCGCCAGCCCAGGGTGGTGGGGGGGGGGGGGGGGGGTCATTAGGGACGTTTTTAGCTCCAAGAGGGATTTTAAAGGGCCTGCCCCAGGTATGTGGTGGTCCCTAGGGGTGAGAATGGCCCGGAAGGGGAGCTGTGCTGCCCCTCTCCCATTGTTTTTAAATATTTGGCCCGAGGGGGGGGAGTGGTCCCTGAGACCCTGGGGTTCTGTGTGCCCCTCATTAGGAGTTAGGCCTGGGGAGGTGGTGGTCCTTGAGGATCTATGTGGCCCTCCTATCAATGTTTCAATAGCCCCAGGTAGGTTGTGATCCCTGGGGGTTATAGAGCCCATGTAGGGGACCTTGTGTACCCTCTCCTTTTTTAAAAATTTATAAATAAAGTCCCAGTGTGGTGGTGGTCCCCGGGGATCTATGAGCCACAGGAGGGGGACACTTTGCGCCGCTTCTTCTTTTAAACTATGCCCCTGGGACCCAGACCCACCCAGTGGCTTTTTCCTAAACAAGCATGGGAGCCTGCGCATTATTTGTATTTTTTTTACATTTTTGCTGGAGTCGCAGATCCAAAGTAATTTTCAGCAAAAACTCAAAACAAAAAGTGCTTTTTTAGCATGGCAGTGTCCCTCTGGGACCCCGGCACCTGAGCTAAGGGGGTAGGGTATTCCTACCCTGCCTCTTTTTCTTTTTCTTTTTCTTTTTTTTTTCTTTTTTGTTAGGGATTCACCTGAAGTAGTCCCAAGATGGCCGACAACATTTCCTGGTTGAAGTGATGCCAGCCAACCAGATATCTTTTTTACAAACAAAGGAGTTAGGTCCTGGAGCAAGGAGTGGGGGGGCTGGACCCTATTTAAATCAGAAAAAGCACAAAAATGCCACCACCCACTTATAACTTTTTGAAAAACTGACAAATTAATTAAGAGCAATAGGACAAACACAACTTCTTTTTGTTCGACCCGGTACTTTTATTTGTACCTGTTAACTTAAGTATTTTTTGTTTTTATACTTTTTGCAAAGAAGAAAAAGAGCATTCAGCTACTTCACCATAAATATATACATCAACTACTTCACAATAAATATATAGATCACTGTTTACAAAACACAAAATTATGTACAATCCTATTCTACAATCACAAGCATTCTACATATAATACAAAACATGTACAACATTCAATAGAAAACAATCCTGTGTATAAACGATCAAATCAATATTTATACAAAAGAAAAGAGACAAAGTCAAACTGGGGGAAGGAGTAATGGTTTGATCCTAGAAACAATTAATGTTTATGAATAGCTCCTTCCAATATGCCGACGCGTTTCTGGTCCAAAGAGATCAATCTTTAGACTGTCATCAGGGCTCTGTCACTTATCTGTATTAGCATGCAGAAAAACAATAGAATGTTTTATTATTTCTGCACTCTATTATGGTGAGGAATAAATAATAAATCGCACCACCAATTATGAACACTGGGAATACCTGTTTGTTTTTATTCGAAAAACCGTAATCCGAGGTTGCAACTTCTATGTTGTTGCATTCCTTTTGTTTGCTAGAGGGGTCTCCACCTAAGTAAGGGAAACGGATTTGTGGCGTTTTAGTGGTCCTATCTCCAATATATCATGAATTGTTGTAAAGGACGGAGTACCAACTTGTACCCTACCTGTCTCATATGTGAAGTGGATTCAATGGCGAATGTCTCTTGACTCGTTCAGTTCGCCTTGGATCTGTTAATGTTTAAAAAACTGCTATTACTCCATTTATTCATAGTATGTAATGCACCTCATCTGGCAGTGAAGCGTAGGGAGCAAATAAGCAACATACCTTCGCGGGAGGCGTGGACTCTTATCGCTGGGTCCCTTCTTTCGTTTTGGAACTCCCTGCGCGGGTGCGCCGCGCTCCTGTTCGGTACGTTTGTCTTCGTGTCTACGACTTTCAGATGCGATATCTACAATTATAACAAGCGCAGTTGTTTTAAAACAAGTTCGCGCCAGGGTGCGGACCCCCAAAGAGACTCGAAGCGTTTCTGGGCATACCTGTTGAAATCCCGACTGTGCTTCACTGGTACACTCGATGCTGATGTGGAGGGGCCATTTTGGATTTTGCCATCATTTATGTCTATGGTGTCTCTGGGAATTGTGGGACATGTAGTGTTGTGATTATTTCGTGAGACACATAATGGAGGCAATTCAGCTCACATGTAGGGCAGGATTCCGCCTTTGGACTCACCAATTAGGTCATGTTATATTTATACTCGAGACACTTCGGACAAGTTGTTAAGTCCGGTGACTGTGCTATTAAATTTTAAGATAAGGTACGCTTCTTTCTGAAGCAGGACCCTCTCTGTGTCAAGTACACGTTTCATCTGGTTCGTTGAGAAGAGGACGGACCATTTGAAGTCATTCTCACTATGACCTTTCTCGATGAAGTGTTCAACCATAGGTGCTGTTGTGACTTTTTTCTTTATCCTGGACCTGTGCTGGCAGATTCTCAAGTTCACCTGTTGGCTCGTTTTGCCGATGTAGATCTTACTACATGGGCATATCACCACATATACAACATTTTTTGTTTTGCATGTTGTAAAGCCTTGATGTTTCCACAAGAGCAATAGGACGAACACTGTGGAGTGGTGTTGCTCACTGGTTAGAGGTGGCAGACCCAGAAGCAGAGAACGGCCCGGGACCAGGGTTCAATTCCCGACGCGGCAGGGTTGTGGACCAGGGTCAGCGGACTCGATAATTCTCGCCTCGGTGTCTACTCTAACCAGGGATCACACTCGGCAACTCTGGGCATTAAGCTTGCCTCATCTCTACAACGGCCCCCCACAGATGCCCGGGATGCCTGGTTTCACCTTGGAGATACCCAGAAGGGACGATCTCACAGGGAAAGCCAGGGCGGGTTCCCCAGCGGTCTTCAGCGCCGGGACGCTTACGGGCAGCTGTGCGCTTTACAAGTCCCACACATTTACATTTACATTACCCAAATGCTGAAACTCAATACCTTCTAGTGTGCTAGCGCAGGCTACACAGTTGCCACATCTGTGATGTCCTTCTAGTGGCTTCATTTTTAGTTGACTCCGTAAGTCATTCTTGATTTTGGTGGCACCAATATCTGCTCTAACCAATTGTTGGCCTATACTTCGGTTCTTCTTATAAGCAAACATTGGGAGTGGAAATGGACATTCAAGTCCCTCCAGGAGATGCCAATTCTTTAGTATCGTTTGCCTAAATTTGTGTGTGTCTGGGCCGAAGGTCGTGACACACACTAGTCTGCAAGTTCTTTCTTTTGTTTCTTTTCTAGCAATTGTTCCCGGGGAAAGAACCTTGCTCTTTTGCGGGATTGTTTCAGGAGTTTTTTAGGATATCCCCTCTGTACCATTTCGTCACAGCGAGTATAATGCCCACTCAAATACATTCTAAGTTCAGAGCAATTACGTCTAATTCGGAGTAGTTGCCCAAATGGCAGGTTAGCTTTTAAATTCCTGGGGTGGGCACTCTTGTGGTGTAAAATTGTATTTTTGTCCGTGGCCTTTTTATACAGGGATGCTTTTAATCCTTCATCAGTGGCCGTCATTGTGACATCTAAAAATGTCATCTGTGTTGTGCTTGACTCCATGGAAAATGAAATGTCAGCATGTCTGGCATTCAGCCAGTTGTGAAACGCCATCAGATCAATCTGGCTCCCCTGCCACAGGAGCCAGACGTCATCTATATAGCGCCACCACTGGCTGATGTGATGTTTAAAAGGGTTATTGGTATCAATGAACCTCTCCTCGTATTGCGCCATGAAGAGGACTGCCATCTCCAGTGCATAAGGGCATCCCATGGCATTCCCCTTCACTTGCAAAAAGAATTGGTCGTTAAATTTGAAATAATTCTTTCTTAGTGCCACCTCGGCTAGCTCAAGGATAAAGGAGGTAGGTACCTGATGTGGTCTTTCACGGCTCTCTAGGTATAACTCTATCACCTCCAAGGCCTCGTCCTGAGGGATCTGGCTGTACAAGGACGTAACGTCCATAGTCACCATTATCTGTTTTGTGGGGTCAAAGGGAGTTCCCTCAACCTTCAACAAAAAATCTGTGGTATCTCTTAAATGGGACTTCACTTTTTGCAAAAAGGGCTTAAAAAAGAAATCAACATACTTTGAGATTGGTTCCAGGCATGAGTCACACCCTGATACTATGGGGCGACCAGGGGGCTCTTGTAAGTTTTTATGAATTTTTGGCAGTAAGTAGAGAACTGGGGTTCGTGGGAATTTTTCCATTAAGAAATCGTATTCTTTAGTTCCAAGGAATCCTGCATCTCTACCTGATTGGACAATACCCGCAATACGTCCCTGGATCTGTTTTACTGGATCTTCCGGAAGGGGGCGGTACCATGTATCGTTCTGTACTTGCTTTAATCCTTCCGACAGATACAATTCTCTGGGCCAAATAACAACTGCTCCGCCTTTATCGGCCTGTTTAATCACCACGGACTGGTCTTCCTTGAGGATACCAGATATCAGCACAATATTCGGAGGGTACACAATCTCTTCGCATCCCTTAATATCAAAATTTGATTTTTCTTTAATGTTTCCCAAAACTACTGAATGTATTTACACCAATTTACAAAAAGGTCATTTTCTGCATCAACAGCGACCTTTCAGCCAAATTTGGTGTAATTACATTCAGTGGTTCAGGCTGTAGTCTTATTTATAATTCCTACGGGAATTAACATGGGAAACAACATTTTTAACCCCCCCCCCCTTTTTCTCACTTACAAAACAAAAGGTTACAGGGACGTTATTGTTAATAGAATTTTAAAAGACCATAGAAATGTACTGAAAAAAACAAAGGTTACAGGGATGTTATAGTTCGGAAATCGAATTTAAAAAAAGAGAAATTCACTGAAAAGATCAAAGGTTACAGGGACATAATAGCTAGTTAATAGAATTTTTTTTTAAACTTAGAATTTCACATTGTTAATTTAGAAATTATATTTTCAATATAAATTAATATATATAATTTGTTTTTTTACATACCAAACAAAAATCACTTTTGCTATATGTATTCTCCCACAAATCACTTAGCCCCTGGATGATGTCGCTGGCTTGGAATAGTAAAATAAGGACATGGAGGATACTTAACAGGTAACTACATATTGTTGTTTTTATTTTAATTTTATATTTTAAAAAAATGCTGTTGTATTTTTTTAAAGTGCTTGTGACTGATTTCTCCAAATTGTTACATCAATACAAACAAAGTCACATAAATGTTTCTTTCATTTGTTTTATCCATACAAAAATTCAGCTGAAGTCCAGCTCGGCCTGTCCTCCCAGCATGTTGAGCATGTGCGTTACACCCTGATCCCCTTCTGTAGCCCTCATACTTGCAGTGGCCTATTCCCAGCTTGATGGGCAGTTGAGAGCTCATCAGCAGCATCAAGGGGGTAAGCTCTTTTTGAGTTTTTCATGTTAAATAACTATTTTTTCTTACAAAAAGTTATGGCATCAACATAATCGTTGACACATGTCCAACGTGCAAGAGTTCCTGAAGGTGTAACTTTTGCACGGGGTGTGCAATGAATCATTTTGTATATTAATTTGTGAAAAATTATACCACTGTATTTGATAAATTTCTGATCACTACCAAAGGTGCCTGCCTAAAAAACAAATATAATTTCAAAAAGAGGGTGGTGATGGACAGAGTATCTGAGTTAATCAGAACACTCCTACCCAGTCAACAGATCAGGGCTTGATCCATCACCGTTTTTTAGCTCACTGCACCATCCCAGTTCAGAACCTAGCTATATGCAAATTAGTCTGTCCCTGGCCCAGTGCATCATGGGAACAGGGCAGACCAAACTACCAAGCCAATTCATCACTGGAAAAGAAACAAGCTTCCGGGGACCGGTTTCTGGCATTACAGCCGTCTTCGGCCCGGCTTGCTTGAATCCTGATGGTGCAGTGAGCAAGGGACTCATGTCTGAGCATACCCTTCCACACTTATGGTGGCCAAAATAATTTCAAAAAGGGGGTGGTGATGGACAGAGTATCTGAGTTAATCAGAACACTCCTACCCAGTCAACAGATCAGGGCTTGATCCATCACCGTTTTTTATCTCACTGCACCATCCCAGTTCAGAACCTGGCTATATGCAAATTAGTCTGTCCCTGGCCCAGTGCATCATGGGAACAGGGCAGGCCAAACTACCAAGCCAATTCTTCACTGGAAAGGAAACAAGCTTCCGGGGACCGGTTTCTGGCATTACAGCCATCTTCGGCCCGGCTTGCTTGAATCCTGATGGTGCAGTGAGCAAGGGACTCATGTCTGAGCATACCCTTCCACACTTATGGTGGCCAAAATAATTTCAAAAAGGGGGTGGTGATGGACAGAGTATCTGAGTTAATCAGAACACTCCTACCCAGTCAACAGATCAGGGCTTGATCCATCACCGTTTTTTAGCTCACTGCACCATCCCAGTTCAGAACCTGGCTATATGCAAATTAGTCTGTCCCTGGCCCAGTGCATCATGGGAACAGGGCAGACCAAACTACCAAGCCAATTCTTCACTGGAAAGGAAACAAGCTTCCGGGGACCGGTTTCTGGCATTACAGCCGTCTTCGGCCCGGCTTGCTTGAATCCTGATGGTGCAGTGAGCAAGGGACAAACAAATATACGCATGTTTTTTGATGTAATGAGGGATAATTGTACTAAACAGACCACGATTTATAATTGTGTCGGGTGTGATGCTCCATCACAACTGTGAAGGATGTTAAGTTAGTCATATTACATGTAATAAAGCATAAAATACACTTATGATACAGTGGCTGTTCCCAGTGTTACATTGGTGAGTTAGTATAATAAATCCAAAAAAGTGAGCATGTGAGCCAAAATGCCTAGAAGCATAAAAAGTTTCTATGAAAAACATTATAAAAATGTTTTTAATAAAAAAATACAATTCAATTTGTCAGGTGATAGATTTGCATGATGTCTTACTCATTCAGAAATGTGCACCTAAGTCAGCCTGTTTTAAAAATATTTATTTGATAGGCATGAATACCATGGTGGCAGTCACACACACACGAAAGCATTATCTTTATGGTCAGATGATAAATCAATAATAAACGAAAAATAGATTAATTAAAGGGACTTTTGCAGATGGAATTTCCTTCACATATATGTTGGAGTATCCCATCTGGAAATCTCCAAATCGTGCACAAAAAATGGCTCATTTCATTTTTTTTTAAATGCATCAAGGTTTATATTTGATTTGCTTTTTTAGTTTTAAAAATGTATCTGAATCAGTGTATTTAAAATGTACTCTAATGTACCAATTTTTTCCTACAATAAAAGGCCGAATATTTTTATAAGATGTTCACAGTGGTAAACAAACTAAAAATGACTTAGGATATTTTGGAGTCCTAGTGGTTTGTGTTGGTTACCTTGTCAAGCGCCAGGACGCTCCTTTGCTGGAGCAGCTGTGCGCGATCCAAATTCCCATAACATAACATAACATAACAACACTTTTTTGCTCTATGCTAAAGTGGATGAGAAATGTATCAAACTTATGCTGTAAAAGTAATTAGAAAAAAAGAAAAAAAAAATTAAATTTCTGAAACAGTAAAGGAAATCCATATACTGAGATGCATTAGTAAGCAACTTAAGTACTGAATCCATAACATTAATTTTCACATTTGAAAAATACGTAAGTTACTTGAAGCAAGTGTTACCATTGTGAAATGCCCAAACAAATGAAACCGGCTTTCAGGTTATACAAATATTGGTACAACGTTGCAGTAAAAAAACATATATTGATTCATATTTGTATTTTTAAAAATAAAACAAAATCATCTTTTTTTTGCCTTGGACACACAATGCACCAAGGGATTTTTGCTTTAAATTATTTTTTTTGACGTAAGTTCTTTATTCAAAACAACAAATCAGTACCATTCAGAGGTGTTAACCATTTTCTATTCTCTCCAGGAACTGTTTAAGAGAAATGATAAAAAATAATATATGATCAACAATGAGAAATAACTAAACTGTGACCAAATGGTATCTGAAGAAGTTACCTACATGCTGGAGGTAATGATAAAAATGAAACCAGAGGTTAAAAGCCTTAAGGCAGGTGAATGTTAAAATATTGAAAGTGTTTGGAGAAACCAAATCGTGATCAGGTATTTATAAACAGATCCAATAAAACTATTATAAATGTCTTTACAGCAGCCTCCGGAGCAGGCAAAGGGGATGTGGCCTAAGAAGACGGGGAAGCATTGGCCACAGTGTTTTGGATTGTGAAACATCTGGCACAGATGGACCCAGTAGCAAGGAGGGTGACGGGACTAGAACTTAGGATTCCAGCTTGTGACAAGTGACTAGTCCCTAGTGGTGCTGGACCTTACAGGAACTGTCCCAACGTCATCCTTGTCTACCACCCAGAGTCCTCTCTCCACCCTCTCTTTTGCCCCCCCTCTATTGCTTTTCCCAGTTGGCAAAAGCCAGCCCCCTAAAAGGGCTGGGGCAACCAATGCTACAGTCAGCTCACCCACTCACTGCACTGAGTGAGGAGGCTATTGACCTCTTAAGCAGTACCGGCGTAGGCCAAACTGCGAAAGTGAATTGCATCCAGGGCCTTAGTTGTCAATTGTAACGAATGGTTTGATTTCTTGATGCCATTTACAGTTGAATGTCCAACGTGCAGAGATCACATGCAAGACTAGCCTCCTCACTGACCACAGCCTCCTAACCTTGTGGATCAACTCGGGTCCCTTCCTCAACCCAAATCCCAACTCCCACCCCAATCCCAAGCACACTCACTTCTATGCTGCTACCCACTCCAACAGACACAAGCAGCACAATCTCTCACAAACACACACACACACAATTGACACTACAACCACCACCACGACCACACCCACAAGCATGACACCCACTGGCACACCCACAAGCACCACCACACCGACGAGCACTACAACCAACCCTACACCCACAAGCACTACAACCACCCCAACAACCTCAATAGCACACTTATCCAAACTAAAACACTAACACAAGCACACCTATGCGCAAAACACCCACCAAACTCAAACGCACACACTCACAAGAACACCAAAGACCTGCCAAAAAACACACATCCAGACATATACAACATACACCAGACCCACATGCAACTGCAAAACACAGACACACGCACATCACCCACTCCAGCCCCCTCTACCTCCCAAACCCAATCCTCTCCCACCCCTCCTGCCCATACTCCTACATCAACCACTCCCAAGAAAGATCTTTGAGGTGTCTGCTCTCTGCCTAATAGATGCCCCTTCCTGTAAAGGTTACCCTTTGGCAGTAATATAGGAGTCAGATTTTGGGCAATAGTTCCACAGCCTGTTGTGCACGAAAAAGGCTTTTTCTTACCCTTTTATGTTTTCAAATAAAGGAAAATATATTAAAGAAGTAGCTCATTTATAAAAAAAAAATCATTTGACAAAGTTGGTCCTAACATCCTTGTCCTTTCACAATTTGTTATTTCCTAGAAATGTTAATGATAAAAATGTGAATTGCATATTTTACCAGCATTACTTTCGTTTAAAACTAACATTGATTTTACAGTTATTTAAAAAATAGTTCACCTGGTCTAATGCAATTATTACATTATATTAAATGTCAATTATCCCAATGTGTAATGTATATGTGTATAATTTGAAAGTTTACGGAAAATGAACACAGTTGTATGGTCACTTTTTGATCTATGTCAATTTTTGTGTAAGTGTCCATGATCATGAATGCCGCTTGCACCAAATAAAAAAATACAATGAGATTATGCAGGTGTGTTTCTTTACATTTCTTAAATGACAACATTACACACACACACATGCATTACACATTAGTATAGTATTGCTTGTTAGAGATCTCGAAATGCACAAGTCCAGAGCTAATGAAACAGACAATTCAAAAGGTAACGGGTGAAAAAGAAGCTTCCCTTCGATTGTGACAGCGTTCCAGAATCGACCAGTACTGGAAAGACTATTTGATGCTGGCGTCTTCTCTAAATGATTCATTGTGGAGCTTGCTCATCACTCTCTGGGCCCACGCCCAGTACCTCGTACCTCTCACATCCAGTAGCTGGCGCCCCCCACATCCCTTCCCTGGCGCCCCCAACATCCATTCCCTGGCGACTCCCCCCCCCCTCCCCCCCCCCACACACACATCCATTCCCTGGCGCCCCCCCCCCCACACACACATCCATTCCCTGGCGCCCCCACATCCATTCCCTGGCGCCCCCCACATCCATTCCCTGGCGCCCCCCACATCCATTCCCTGGCGCCCCCCACATCCATTCCCTGGCGCCCCCCCTCCTCCTCCCCCCCCCACACACACATCCATTCCCTGGCGCCCCCCCTCCACACACACATCCATTCCCTGGCGCCCCCACATCCATTCCCTGGCGCCCCCCACATCCATTCCCTGGCGCCCCCCACATCCATTCCCTGGCGCCCCCCACATCCATTCCCTGGCGCCCCCCACATCCAGTCCCTGGCGCCCCCCACATCCAGTCCCTGGCGGCCTCCAGTCCCTGGCGCCCCCCACATCCAGTCCCTGGCGCACCCAACATCCAGTCCCTGGCGCACCCAACATCCATTCCCTGGCGCCCCCCCACACACATCCATTCCCTGGCACCCACCCACCCCCCCCGCACATCCATTCCCTGGCGCCCCCCACATCCATTCCCTGGCGCCCCCCACATCCAGTCCCTGGCGCCCCCCACATCCATTCCCTGGCGCCCCCCACATCCATTCCCTGGCGCCCCCCACATCCATTCCCTGGCGCCCCCCACATCCATTCCCTGGCGCCCCCCACATCCATTCCCTGGCGCCCCCCACATCCAGTCCCTGGCGCCCCCCACATCCAGTCCCTGGCGCCCCCCACATCCAGTCCCTGGCGGCCTCCAGTCCCTGGCGCCCCCCACATCCAGTCCCTGGCGCACCCAACATCCAGTCCCTGGCGCACCCAACATCCATTCCCTGGCGCCCCCCCACACACATCCATTCCCTGGCAGCGCACATCCATTCCCTGGCGCCCCCCACATCCATTCCTTGGCGCCCCCCACATCCATTCCCTGGCGCCCCCCACATCCATTCCCTGGCGCCCCCCACATCCAGTCCCTGGCGCCCCCCACATCCAGTCCCTGGCGCCCCCCACATCCAGTCCCTGGCGCCCCCCACATCCTGTCCCTGGCAGCCCCCACCTCCAGTCCCTGGCGGCCTCCAGTCCCTGGCGCCCCCCACCTCCAGTGCTCCGTCAGGTGTATGACCCAGGATGCGGGACAAAGGAGCAGAACGGACACACAGATATTTAACTTTTAAATAAAAGTGCTTGTCAACTCATTATAGAAGCATGAGAACAAAATTGTTTGCATATGCTTTTAAATGGGAGAAAATTAAAATGAAGTTACCTTTAGTTAAGTCTTCATTTTAATTTTCTCCGATATCGAAGTGTCACATTTACAAACAGCAGATCTCATGCTCCCAGTGGACAGTGTACACTGTGCCATGTTTATACCGGAAAGTATATATATTTTTTTAAATGGGAGAAATTTAAAGAAGAAAAATATTTCAATGAAACATTAAATCTTAATTTTTTCCCTACTTTCAATTAAGCCAACTACGTCTTAATGTTTAATAAAGCATTTTACTTCATTTAAATTCCTCCCATTTAATGAAATGGCTGTATTTTTTTGTTACAAAATTGGCACCTTGCCTACAGGCCACTGGGAGCAAGATGCCTGGTGTTTGTAAATATGACACGTGGAAGTGGGAGAAAACGTAAATGTGTTTTAAGGAATCCATATAAATATATAGTTAACACTTCAGTTTCATTTTCTCCTATTTCTCACTGTATGCACCTTGCTCTCAGAGGCTGGTAAACACTGTCATATTTATAAAAAAAAAAATACAGGTATTTTTTTAAAGTGGGAGAAATTTAAAGTGCAATTTTTTTTTCATATTATGGAAATTTTTGCAGAAAATTTTTCTGCACGTTAAATTTCTCACATTTAAAAGAAATGGTTGTATCTTTGTGTTATACATGTAACAGGACTATATATGGCGTAAGGTATGTTCTGTGCCACATGTACATAGGACACAGGTTCCCAGTCACCCATACACATTTATATGCACGCATGTTCATACATCCCCAAAGTCACGATCTCACTAACACAGGTGGCAGCACTGTCATGGTGCCACTAGGCAAAATACTTTGTTCAAACCATAGTATCGGCCTCTGTGGACAATAGGTTTAGTCAATTAAGCTGACCTTGGAGGGGAGGTCTGATTGAAATGAGCTAATTGTTTAGCCGTCAGTAACTCATGGTGAGTTTCACTGATCAGAAGTAACTCTCACTACTGAAAAGGTTGGAGACCCCTGCTCTAAAATCTCTATTTTTCCAGGCTTGACCTTGAAAGTGCAGCTGACTTGACGCGCATTCCATTTGGTGAAAGCTCTTCATCATGATCGTAATGAACCTTACACCATACTATGCACTGCTTGCCTCTGGTGCAGACTAAATGGTAAGGTGATGGTTTTTATGTTTTCCTCTGAGGTCGTACAAGGTATCAAGAGCCCCCTTAGTGTCCGTCCTCGGTGCCGTGTAACACCCAGTCCTTTCAGCCTGGAGGTGACACTGGACTATCAAAAACTATGGGTCAAGATAACTGATTAAACTAGGCTCCGACATAAATTACTACAACTTCCTTTGTGTTTGATATCAGTCAGCCCCCTCAGGAATGTGTTTTATACCATCCACCTATACACTGCAATGCTTTTTGATCTGCAGTGTTTACTGCCCATGAAAGTGATATCGGATGGCCACCTGCACCGATGGGTGGAGGCAAACAGTTCGACATTGCCTTCGGTGAGCCACTGTCACAAATATATTTCTTAATGGTGATCATTCCCCTACTCGTGATCAGTGGCAGCTGGCAGGGAACAGGAGGTGCATGGGGGACAAAATATAAAAAATAAAGTCACTCACCTCCTCACAGCTGCCAGCCACCATCTCTCCTCCGTCATTGCTTCGACCCGGAAAGAGGAAGCACACCGGCTCCCCTAAGCCAATCATAACACTGCAATGCAACGTTGTGATTGGTCTGAGCGCCATAGTTCAGCACTCAGATGGTGCTTGGGAGCTAGTTCATGTTCGCCACCCAGGCTCTGTATTACACATGACGGTTTGGTGGCCCAAGACGGTTGGCCAAACCATCATGCACACTTGGAGTGTGCAAACCTCTCCTGCCAAACTCTGACACCAGCTCTGCCCCACCCTAACCCAGCCCCGTAGCTACAAAAAATTTAATGATAATGATGTTATCATTTTATTTTTCCTTTTTCCTCACCTGAGAGCAGTGGGGCTACCCTGCTTGTGATACATGGGTTGGGTGGTTGACTGCATTGTGTTTGACCTTGGTGTACTGCACGTTTGATTTACAGGACTTTTGAGTTTTTTCTACTATACCAATGGCGGGAAACATCCTTTACATAGCGGTGATTACACCGCAATGCATTTAGAACGCTCGCATTACAACGCAAGCGTTACATCGACTTTCACTGGAGGGCGCTATAACCTAAGGAATAGTAAGATTTACTATTCCAACACCTTCCCTACTGTAAGTAGACTGGTGTTGGAATAGGAAATCTTACTACTCCTAAGTCCGGCGTCCTCCAGCGCAAGTCGTTGTAAAAAAGTCGTTGTAATGACTTGCATTTTAAAAACTGTGATGTTACATACCCCGATTATTGTGATCGCGTTGTAACGTCACATATTCCCAATGGCACTATTTATGTTCCTGGCGTTTTCAGTGATAAGAGGGGTGATCAGTGTGGGTGAGGGGGGTTAGATTTAAATGTTACATTTTCTCATAGGGTATCTGAGTGCTAGCCTACTTATGACTGCATGGCAATATATGGATTTCTTGTGACCCTTTTTCTTGTCTTTTCTTCAGCTTATATTCTCATACTCTTCCCCAAATGGCACTTGACACAAATATGATGGCTGATATTAACCTTATTAGGATTCCAGTTTTCAGCAGACAGACAAGACTCCACAATAGTCAGAGTGGCTTCCTGGGGGATGTTGGTATATAACGTCTCTATGTACATGGTCATCAAATAGGTAATCTCGTCACTCCTCTCGGTCTCGGCGATCATATTGAGAATATCTCTTGTATCTTGAAGGTATGAAGGGATTTTCTTCACGAGAGGTTGAAGGAAGTGATCACAAAATTTACTCGGAGCCTAATAGTTTTTGCTTAAATAGTTATTACTTGGACTAAATCCTATATTCTGCCCATCACCCTGGCCACTGTTATTCATCCGCTCTTGAAACTTCTGAGATGGGTGACTAACTTTGTGAAATATTTCCGGATCCTGATAATCACTAGCAAACAAGATGTCTTGACAGAGAACTATTTTTGTTGTTTGTTTTTCAAAACCTTTAGTAAACATTTGGCATGTTACAGACAGGATTCGGCAGACATTGCAGCACATATTGCAATCTTGAAACAGCTAACAATTTGTGAAATATACTCCAAAATGCATATCACATTACAGTTTGCCAAGTAACATAGAGTATAAGACCCTGAACGTGGATCGGATCGGTATATCTTGGGTGAGCTATGTGACCCCTGGCGCTACCAAGTCAGGCCCCACCTCAACGTCGTGTATGTTGGTGAGAGCAAGATCCTCGATGGGCTCGTCAGGGTAGGCTAATCTGTGAAGATAAAATATAAGGGGGCCCCATATAGCTGGATGTCTGCTTGCAGCTGTCATTAGGTCCCAGAATTTGTTGAGGAGTGTCTGGCTGCATTGGATAGCCAGTTTTTAATCTGCAGCGCTGGCCTCTTGCTCCATTGAATTGCCTCCGGTCACTTAGCAAGTACCAGCAGCATCGCGACACGCTTGCGATTAGCATCTGAAACGTCTCTGACATGCCTTAGGAGGCACAATAGGGTGTCAGGATCAATGCATTCTTGAGTGATGTCACTGACTACAGAGCATACTTCTGTCCAAAACTCCGAAACCTTGGGACACACCCAAGCCAAGTGCGCGAAATCCGTGCCAGGAGCGGAACAACGCATACAATTGTCATTAGTCACCAGGACCATGCTGCGCAGATTTACGAGGGTGCGGTATAACCAATGCATGCATTTAAAGTGGATGAGCCTGAGGCAGTAGTTGGGAGAGAGACGTTTTGTTTGGTTGCAGCAATACTGCCATTGCGCAAGAGAGGTCTCTAGCCAGATCTCCACTTCACTCCCCGCGGGTGCGTTCAGTGTCAGTGTGCGATGCAGCCAGTGAGAGCATGTAGAGTCTAGTTACCATATTATGCAGGGATGCAGAGGAGAGTAGGTATTCTAGTTCAGCGTTGGGGTGAGGGGCAAGTGGAAAGGCTGGGTTGTCATTTTTACAAGTGGCCCTAATCTGGTAATAGAGCAGTTTGTCTAACGGAGCCGCATCTCCCGGCAGTGTAAGAAAGGTGTTGTTAGAGTAGATGTCAGCATATGTGCATATACCAAGGCGAGCTGCACGGCGAGCAATGCCCGCAGTCTGTAGCGGGGGGAATGTAGGGTTATGTGCAAGCTTCATGGAGGGCGCGTAGATTGTTTGCAGGGCAGAGTTTTTATGTAGGTCAGCCCAGGCCCAACTCATGCACTCCACTGTATCGATCTCGTCCCGGGGGTTCATGTACGGCAGGAATAGTGCTGTTTGCAGTGGCCAAGGGGATTCCAGGTCTGTCTCAACCACAACATGTGGCTGGAACGGAGTTGGGTGTATCCAGAAGTGGAGGAAGCTGGCATGGGCACATAGCGCGTAGAGTTGGAAACCCAGATCACCCATTTCCCCCCCCCTCACCAGGGGCAGAGTTAGGACGTCATAGGCCACGCGAGGCTGTCATCCCGCCCAAACCAGGGCAATAATATTGGATTTCAGGTTTTTTTTAATTGTGAGGAGAGTGGAATCGGGATGTTCATAAACAGGTATAAGAACTTGGGAAGCACAAACATTTTTACAATGGCAATGCCTCCTGCCAATGAAATGGAAAGTTTTTGCCATGTTTGTATCCTGGTCTCCAGCCACTCCTTAGCCCTCTCGATGTTGGATCTCCATAACTCATACCTCATCAATTTCCCTGGCCATCTAGATGACCCGATATTTAGTGGATCCTGTGGCCCATATAAATCGATATTCAGTGGGGAATGGATGCATGGTGTCTGTAAGTGGGAATAAAACGTACTTGCCCTCTCATGATTCTGCAACATCAGATTCCTAGTGCACCTTGTCTGGCACCTGGTTACTGTTTTCTATTGTCTTTGCCAATGCTTGTTGTGACTTTGCCACTTGTCTGTGCCAATGCTTGTTGCAGACTATGATGTTATCCAGGCCTTTTGTCCCTTTTCAGCCCCAGTAGTTTACCTGTGAGATGGAATCAGGAAGCTAATAGGAACACACCCTGTTCTAGAAGCTTCTTCCTGAGCCCTTTAAATAGGGGCTACACCCTGTTCTCATTGCTGGGTATTGAGAACCCTAAGCTTGACCAGCAGCTGTTCTCTCTTCTCCGGTTGTTGAAAGAATATTCCGGTTTCAGCAAGAAGACTTCTGTTTTCTTTTCCCAAGTTGTAGATCCTCTCTCAGCTACAATAAGGTAGGATCGTTCCTTTCTTAACCAACAGCATACATGAAAGGAACTTCGTGCTGTTTTTGTTATTTTGCATTTTGAAAGAAAGTTGCATATCGCGCTGAAGTGCTTTTGAGCATTTACATGTGTGGTCATTTTGGCACTGTTGTACATCGCGCTGAAGCGCTCTTTAGTCATTTACATGTTTGGTAATTTTTACACTGTTGTACATCTCACTGAAGTGCTCTTTAGTCATTTACATGTTTGGTAATTTTGGCACTGTTTTACAGGTTTGGTGATTTTGGCATTTTTGTACATCGTGCTGAAGCGCTCTTTTGTCATTTACATGTTTGGTGATTTTGGCAACTTGGCACATCATGCTGAAGCGCTCTTTGGACATTTACATTTTGATGACTGGCATTTTGGGCACATCGCGCTGAAGCGCTCTTGGGGGCTTTTGCATACCTGATGACTTTGGCATTGTGTCACATTGCGCTGAATCGCTTCCTGGACATTTGCATATTTTGAACTCTGATACATAAAGCTAGAGCACTCTCTTGGGCGTTTGAATATTAATATTCCTCATTAGCATATGTAACATGTTGTGTATTGCAGAAAGGTTGTTGGAAGTACCACTGTGATATTTAACAGTGGTTGAAGCACATCAGTACGGAAAAATTGTGTCTAAAAGCCAAGTGGCTCTTTATATGAATGTGTGCTCCGTTTTTGAAACATGGTTGTTTAGCCATAACATTCTATCCTTGAGAATTATAGGAACAGAAATTGTCAGTGAAGCCTGAGATGATGTACACAACGACTGTTCTATGCATAACCTGATTTTCTTGTACTGGTATGTTGTCATTGCTTAACCCATGTTAAATATAGTCAAAGAGTTTACGAAACAGGAAAGGAAAGTTAATGAAGGACAACGTCATGTTCCAGCTCTCCCTCCCCACAGTACCCACCCTAATGCCCTACCCCCCGTATTGCCACTTTGCTGCTCAGTGCAGTTAAGCTTGAGTCAAGGCTTGAGGGTACTGCTCCTGAGGAACCCAACAGAATTTTACCAGTTCCGACGTGCCCCAATTGATCTGTACTCCGGATAGTTAACCGAAGCGGATGAACTGCCTGGTGATGGGGGCCAGGTAGTCTTGCTGGTCAGACGTAAATCGTGACGTCAGCATACATGGACGTGACCAGAGCACGGGACGTGAAGCCAATGCCTCGCTGAGTATGGTGCTGCCGGAGGCGGGCTGCCAAGGGCTCCATTGTGACAGCAAATAACATGGGGGATAGCGGACAACCCTGCCTGGTGCCACTCGTAATTGCTATGGGTCCAGTCACCTGCCCATTGACCATAATACGTACCATTGAGTATGTATAGAGAAGCTGTATTTTCCGACGAAGCCAGAACTAAACCCCAGGCGCGGTAAGATGTAGAACAGAAAAGGCCATACCAGCATGTCGCAGGCCTTGGTCGCATCAAGGAGGGCGGCCACAGCAGGTAAAGAAGGGTTGATCTGGTGGAGATCCAAGAGTATAGTGCGTAGGTTATGGGAGGTGGCACGGCCCGGGATGAAACCCGATTGGTTGGGACGGGCAATTATGGGCATCAAACGGAGGAGGTGATCGGCCAGGAGTTTAGTGTATATTTTATTATTAGGAGACCTGATATGACCTTTGTGATGTCTTCATGTGTAAATGGTTCATCCAGATATTCTCGGTGCCTATTGCTGAACCAGAAAAGCTCTATAGAATCAAAGTATTGATCAAGGGCTTCCCTAGGAGCGACACCCCCGCAGTGTACAAGTGTTAGTAGAAGGAAGAGATCCTCTCCATGATATCTGAGGGGGACGTAGTTCTCCCAGTGATCTCATGGCTTGGGGGCCGTGATATAGTAAGATGCATGCGGTTGCCTAAGAAGATTCGCCAGAGTCTTGCGGGCTGGGCACCATCCCCGTAACGCCACCTCCCTATCAGCTTCCTCTTGAAATTCCATCAGTTTGGCCCTGATGGAGGCCAGTGTGGCTGGGTTTGGGGCCTGGGAATGCTGGAGATCCAGGGTCTTGATGTCCTGTTCCAGGGGCTCTGGAGTGCCTCTAATAGATTTCAACACCCCGGATTACTTTGTGATGCATTCCTCTCTGACTACAACCTTTAAGGCCTCCCACAGTGTAGAGGGTGATTCAACGGAGCCAGTGTTACCCTAGAAGTATTCAGTAATGATGTCCCGGATATCTTTCCGAAACACAGCATCACAGAGCGAGTTGGGGGGGAAGGCGCCATGAAAACATGCATGGCAGGGTGTGCAGGAGGCGCAGGCGCTCTGGAACGTTATCAGATAATGTGCGAGCCTGGTGATCTACTGAAGTGACCAATGAAACGACATCCCTGGACGTGAGCCACAGGTTGATATGAGACCATGTGCCACCCGAGCCAGAGATGCAGGTGCCCTCGCGTGTGTGTGTTTCCAGGCCTCTAGCAGTGAGTTGTCCTCTAGTATAGTGTTAAGGGTGGTAGTGGCTTTTGGGTGTAGAATGCGGTCACCAGAGCGGTCCAGTGTCGGCAAGGGAGCATTGTTAAAATCTCCCCCCAGATTAGGGAATGGGGCCCCAGAGAGGATATGGTTTGCCAGACCTCATTAAGGAAGCCAGGATTGTCCAAATTAGGACTGTAGCGTGCAGCAAGTATCAGTGACCTGTTGCATAGAGAGCCGTCAAGGATAACATATTGACCTGCAGTGTCTATGAAGGAGTGAGTACCATGCCAAGGGAGGCCCCTTCAAAAGAGGATGGTGACACCTCTTGCGTAGTTAGAGTAAAAGGTGCTATATGAGTCCCCCCCCCAATAACGGGAACGCAGTCTGGAGGAGTCAGCAGAAAGGAGATGCATCTCCTGGAGACAACAGACATCTACCTTGTGCCTCTTGACTTGTGCATGCATGAGGCGGGCCTTATGATAATCCTTAAGGCCCCTAATATTCAAAGTAACAAAGGTGGTGTTAGTCAAGCAGTGGTAGCATGTGGGACAATTACACGGTGCCAGCTGCATGTCGCCGCATCATGAAGTTGCGGTGTCTCGCCGTCTGAACAGTCATGTGATGTGTGTGCAGGAAAATATCCCATGAACAATGCAAAAACTCCAAAGCAGTGGGTTCCACAATCAGGTGGTCTGCTGTCAACCCAAACATAACAGAACCATACCCACGCCCCTTCAGTCTCCCAATTAGATGGAGTATCAAGTCCCCCCAAAAGACCAAGAACAACCTTCATGATCCCCATATCCTCAGAAGCAAGTGGGTCCAAAGTGTCCTGTGCCTGGAATAGGGTGCTCCTCCCCCACCCGTCCCACCCACACCAACCCCCCAATCAGGTTGAGAAAGACCTTCCACCCATGAACCAACAAGTGACATCAACCAAGCAAGGGAGTTATCCTGTGGGGGCCTTGCTGTACCTAGCATACAACCCTATCTAGGGACAGGGTGGCCAAGCTGTGTTTAGGAGTAGGACAGTATGTGAACAAGCGTTATGAACTTGTAGGCTAGCCCCAACCCCGGGGCCATAGTACCACCAGCATTACATATAGCAGAGTCAATGAGCAGTTCAGGCCTCTTTGTGCATGTTGGTGAGTAGTAAAAGCAATGCGGGGTACACCAACTAGTCATTGTCACTCGCTCCTCCACTATCGGCGCGCTCAGTTATTCAGTGCGTGGCGCTGCTTTTTCTCAAGATTCTTGCTGAATGCTAAGGCTGCTTTAGGGTCATTGAAGATCTGTGTCTGTGCTCCCATCTTTATTTTCAACTTGACGGGGTAGACCGGGGCATATCAGACATCCTGCTTTTGGAGTAGTCTCTTGGCCAGGAGAAATTCCTGGTGTCACACCTCGCCTCTCACCTCTCTCACGCGCAGTACAGCGTCGTAATTGTCCAGGAGCTTGGCTATTATTGGGCCGGCCGGCACTCCCGGAGGAGGCCATAAGGATCTGTGTGCCCTTTCCACAATGAAAACCGGTGAGAGCACATCTCCAAAGAGTTCACGCAAAAGCGCCTCTACAAGTTCTTCCATCTTCGTGATGTTGGAGGACTCCGGCACACCCGTGATGAGGAGGTTGCTCCTTCATTCTTAGCTTTAATCAGCTCCAGTACCTTGTCCATAGGGAGCATCTTTTGTTTATCACCAGTCATTGTGGCTTCTACATCCGGTACCCTCACCTCCAGCTGTACGATTTGCGTGTCATGAGTGTCAGCCCTGGTCTTCACATTATCTAGGCGGGCGTAGTTTTTGTCGAGCTTAGTAACGATACCGCGAATGCTGGCCTTGACTTCCAGCAGCAGTTCTTTTAGGTCATCGTCTCGCGTTGCACTGAGTTCAGTCTAGGTAGCCAACTAACCAGTCTCTGGGGCAGGTTCCTCCTGACGAGTCTGTCTGCAATTTTCAAAGGCTAATTTAGTTTGTTTGGCGTCCACCTTGCCCATGCTGCCCACAGGAGCGAGAGAATTGGAGAGATGTGGTGCAGCGACCAGGGCAGCTGACTTCGGAGCACAGGGCTCACGGTTCGATCCCCGGCGGCAGCTCAGCTCAGCACCATGTGACTCGTGGAAATTAAGTGAGCTATTGCCCAAACGGCCCCCAGCGCCTTGAGACCCGTAAGGGTGAGTTATTTGCGCTTTACAAATACAGATTTACATTTACAAGATGAGGACCCAACTCTGACGTCACTAATTCCCTGGAGGTTAGCAGGATTGCGCCTTAGGTACAGAGGCGCAGAAGAACAGAGGGCAACGTTCAGCTGGCCTTTCAGTATTGTGCATTGTGGGCCCAACGGCAAATTTAGCTCCAGCACGATGGCCGGCCGTGGATCAGGAAGAGCAACAGGCAAGCACACCCAGTAGGCACCGGTGGGTTCCAGCGCGTCGTCCCCCCAAAGCAGTGCTACGCCGAGCACCCCGTGCAGGTATCTTATCAGCCCGCCATCACTAGCTTCAGTCGCTATTGTTCTCTCCACACAGGCGCAAACACTTCACCGGTGCAGCCCAGGCAGCCCCGTGACAGAGGATCCAGTTTAGGGTGTAGCTCAGCAGGTCTGCCCGTCAATTGAGGAGGGAGGGTGGGGGGAGGGAAGGCGTAGAGCTCTCAGTTCGCCACGGGCTGCTTCTCCGAGGTTTATGTCCAACCTGGGCCACACAGTTTGCATCCAACCTGAGCCACACAGTTTGCATCCAGCATCGAGGCGTTCCACCGCTGCAGCCAAGCGTCCGTGCTCCGGTCCCCCTCCTCTGTTGGCACTTGGAGGCTTGAAAGCAGGCATTCAGCGAGGGTGAGCTGGAGTGGAGAAGCGAGGAGGGCGCAGCACCACCGTCGCAAGGCCAAGTGCACTCAGGGAGAGACCGCAGTTAGCCACAAGGAAGCGGGAGGCCCCGCTGTAGTAGCGCACTACCCTGGGCCCTGCGGGATGGTGCTTATGTCCCCACTCCACCTCCGGCTGCCTCTCGCTGCGTCCACCCCACTCAGTTGATAATCTTGTCGGGGAAAACACCCCAGCATGGCAGTAGTCGGTGTCTCCGGTCCAGTCAAGATGGGGTCCACCCCGCAGGTGTGGTCTGCGGCAGCGCCACCTGACCACAGGGCCCACCGCTTGGCCAAACGCAGGCCCCCGCCAACACCGGAAGCCCATTCTCGCCACCAGGATGCTGTGTATCGGAGATGAGGCAATCCGCACATTCCCCAGGGTGCTGGCGTCCCAAATTGTTGTGCGTGAACCGTCGAAGCCCCACAGGTCCGCAGGATTTTGCCAGATGATTAGCTTGGCCGGCAGAGCCCACTCAGAGTGCGTCCATCTTGCAGCAAGCTAAGCCATCCCTCCCTTGACAGAGAACTATGGGGTAGTAATCAATGCCTTTGAGGAGCAGGTTCATGGTTGGAATAAGTTGCCTCTTTCCCTGATGGGTTCCATTGCAACATAAAAATGGCTTTACATCTGTGACTACTCTACCTCTTCAGGAAAACACATATCCCTCCACGTGCAATTGTTTTCACACATACAAACACTTAAGCAGCACCTAGCCTGGGCAGGGGCTACAACCTAGACTTCGGTGGAAGACTCTTACTTTACCCTACGATCAGGGAGGCCTCAGGCCCCTGATTTTGAGCTTTATTACATCTGTGCACAAGCCTTGTTCTCCCATTATTGGATCTAGCCTACTCATTATCTGTCACACTATACACCTGAACATGACCAAGTATATCCCACTTTCCTCCCAGCCCTGATTGGCCAGGCCCCAGGGCAATCCAGCTGCAAAATTGACACAGTGGCTTTCACACAGCAGGCCTGGGTCAGATTGCAGGCTAAGCCTGGCCTTATATTCTCTTATGTGGCAGGTCACAGTTCCCACTCCATTACATAGTAGGGGTGAGTGCAGCTGCCCTGAGAGTGTCTCGCTGGGGTATAACCGAGATTGGTGGACTTTTTCCTAATGGGCAATCACTTGAGCTACTGGCAACGGATACTAGCGAACCATTAGATTTGCTTAACCTTTTCACCTTTTTCCTTATTAGGGTGCTGCTCTGGGAACACAACCTGACTTCCTAGCAGAACCATCTGAATGCAAGAAACGTACTCTCATTCTTATGGTAGCCTCCTCAAAACTTCTTCTCTTGCCTTTATGCCTCCTCACAGTCAGATATGCCACTAGGCTCACAGTATTCTAAAGCCTTGGGAGGCTAATCTGAATAAGCCCATTACTGATAGGGAGTGAACGGGCATATGCAGTCTGACCTAGTCCCTCTCCCCTAATATCATACATTTCCATTTTCTGCAGCAGGCCTATTATACCCCATCCAAACTATATAAATATAAGCTACATGCCCACAATGAATGTGACAGATGCCATGGGGAGGGGAGGACTTCATGTACTGCCTGGCGATGCCCTCCTATTGCAGTTTACTGGGCTGCTGTTTTCCACACACTATGACATGTTGAATATGCACCTCAGCCCATCACCAGGGTTGGCTCTTTTGTGTCTCTCTGGTGGAAATGCTCGAGGATGACCAGAAACCTCTTGCGCTATTTCTTGCTCCGCTTCGGGTGTAATGCGTATGGGGCCGTGGGTGATTGCCCTCTATCAAAGACAGGCCATTAGATCTGAACAACTGCCAGGAGCAATTAGATATATCTTATTCTACGCTACCCCCATCTAACCCAGGGATATTTGGGGTCCCTTACAAGACTACCTATTGCCACGAACGATTGAACTAACATCACAAATTTACGGGCCCTTGTGCTGCGCTTATAGAAATCTGACTCCTTATCATGTACAGTTGTACCATTGTTGAAATGAATTGTTTATGGTCATCCTATTACTAGAAATAATTCCATTTACTGTCCACTGCCATTGTTTGATGTACTATGTATAAGATACTGTACAATTGTCCTCTATATTTACGTAGCACTTGATTGATTCCATGCCAATGATTATATTTTTATATGGAGACACAGCTGTTCTGTTGTAACAGTTTAACATTGGAAATATATATATATTTTTTTAAAGGGCAATGGAGGTGGCCCTCTTATGTCGTCTCTCTAGTTCCAAAGCGAGCAGCTCTTCGAAGCGGCTCAAAGGCAAGTTATCCCAGGCCAACCAAGGCTCAATGGCACTGCAGAATCATTCTGATTTTAGGGGATTGACTTGGAGGTGATCAGCCATAAATCCACAGATGGTATCTTTTTCCCATTGGCTCCTCAGCCAAGTACGTACACCTAATATTTGAACCTATGGTTCTTCTCTTACTGAGCAGGATTACTATTGCAACAACACATCAGTAGGGTAAAATTAACCTGTCTCACAACGGTCTAAACCCATCTCACAATATATATATTTATATTAGTGGGTAAACCGTCCAAATGCTTGAGAATTGTTCTTTACAATGGTATGAAGAGCCGACATCGAAGTATCAAAATCGCTATAAATGCTTGACTGCCACGAGTCCGTTATCTGTCTGGTAACTTATCTGACACCTCCTGCTTGAAACCCAAAACGTCAGAAGGATTGTGAGGTCCCCCTTTCACAGTCTGCATCATACTGAAAATAGATATCGAGCGAACTCTTGCTCTCCTATGCTGGTGATTTCTGTCCTCCATGAGCTTACATTAGGACCGCTGCATTATTGTTTTACAGGTGTACTGCCCCAGTAAAACTCCCCATCTGCCATTGTCCCAGATCAGGTTATACCCGGCAGTTCCCGGGTGCTTAGATCCAGAGCAAGAGTCTTACCTTGCCAGGAAAGTAAAAAGAAAAAAAACAATAAGAGGAGAGGTATTTCACTGGCGGTCTAAGGCCTCCCACTTATTCTACACCTCTCATGTCTCTTCACAGGGCCTGGCTAGAGTACAGCTCAAGAGGGGACACTCTTGCCTCTGATTCCACTAAGCCTTTGCCCGTATCTCTGTTTTTGATAGATAATAGGTGGGGACCTTGGATCTTGTTCATGTGTTCATGTGATTCACTAATTAGCTGATGAAGCATTTGGCTACACTTATACCAACGTTCTGTGGCTAATTTGTAGTTATTATTGCTCCCCGTCAGCATCAAATCTGTCATGTTTCCAATGCAGATTGTTCCAGAGTGCAATTACACTTCAAGTTGCCCTCACAAATACCTAAATCACATACCGGTTAGAGACTGTACACCCACCAGTACTATTACATAATGCACTGTTCAGAAGAAGGATTGGGTAGCATATGATTAGCATACAGTAATGTAACCTAGATTGATTGTGTGTATCAACCGATCAGGTTTATATTGTGCGACGAATCACCCAAGACGGTATCCAAGTGCTTGAGGGTCATGATGGTTCAGGTGATTCAATCAAACAGCCAGGTCTTAAGTGCTCGCTGGAATTCCAGCTGAGAGGTGGAGGTCTGTAGCTGCAGAGGGGGGTTGTTCCAGGTTTTCACTGCGAGTTAGGAGAAGAAGCGTCCTCTGCTGTTGCTTCAGTGGATTTGAGGGGTGTGGGCGAGTGGGAGGAAGGCGTAGAATCGTTGTCTGGTAGGATGGTGGAGGTTTAGGTGGTGGTTGTTGATGTGGGCTGGTTCTTGATTGTGCAGAGCATTGTAGGTGTGGATCATCAGCTTTAACTGGCATCGCTTCTGTATAGGGAGCCAGTGGAGTTTTTTCCGAGGTGGCGGGTAATATGGGGATGTGGGTCCATCTGGGGAGGTTAAGGATGAGTCTGGCCGGTGGAATTCTCTATGGTTTTGAGGAGGTGTGTGGTGATCCCAGCCTTTAGTGCGTTGCGGTAGTTTAATTGGCTGGTGATCAGGGCCTGAGTGACCGTACGTCTGGTTTATTCATAACATGAAAAGTGGAGAAAGCAGGCAGAGGAGCCTGTGTTGATCTGGGACTTCATGGTCAGTTTGCTGTCCAGCATTATGCCTAGGTTTCTGTTGTGGTCAGTCGGTTTGGGTGATAGTCCTAGTTCAGATGGCCACCAGGAGTTTTTTCATGGGGTGGTGTTGCCGCAGAGCAGCACGTCCCTTTTTTCTGTGTTGAGCTTCAGGCAGCTGTCTTTTATCCCCTTGGTGATGTTCTAAATGCACCTGTGGAAGTTGGTTCTTGTGTTGGTGGGATCTTCTGAGAGTGAGAGAATGAGCTGAGTGTTGTCTGCATAGCACATGATGTTTAGTCCATGGGATCTGACGATGTTGGCCTAAAGAGTCTTGTAGGTACTGAAGAGGGTGGGGCTGAGGGAGGATCCTTGAAGGACACTGCAGATGATGTCCTTGGATTCAGAGGTGAATGGAGGAAGGCAGACCTTCTGCATTCTTCCGGTTTGGAAGGAGGTGATCCATTTGAAGGCGTTACCTTGGATACCAATGTGATGCAGTCCTCTGATCAGGGTGTGGTGAGATACGGTGGCACAGGCTGCTGATAGGTTGAGGAGGCTCAGAGTCGTTGTTTCTAACTGGTCAAGGAGGGCTCGGATGTCATAAGTGGCCTCAATCAAGGCAGTCTCGGTGCTGCGGTTAGTGTGGAATCCAGATTGGAAGGTGTCTAGGAGAAGGTTCTCTTCCAGATTTTTTGTGAGTTGTCGGTTTATGGCTTTTTCCAGGACTTTAGCGAGGAAGGGGATAGGGGAGATTGGGAAGTAGTTCTTGAGTTCCCTCGGATCGGCAGATGGTTTCTTTAGGAATGCTTTGACTTCTGCATGTTTCCAGTCTTCTGGAAAGGTGGCTGTGGTGAGTGAGGTGGTGAGCTCGCTGCGGAGGTTAAAAATGTGGTGCGAGCAGGGATTTGTGGGGGTCTTAGTAAACAAAGGTCATGATGATGTTTGTGGTGTCTTGCGGCTGAGCTGGTCCCATGCAATCAGTCGGTGGTCTGTGTTGGTTCTGGTGAGTGGGTGAAGGGGAAAGAAGTTTGAGGGCTCAGGCTGGGGTTCAAAGTTCGTATAGATGGTGGTGATCTTGTTGTGGAAAAAGTTTGCAAGTGTGTTACAACTCTTGGGAGGAGGTGAGGCTGTTTTCTGTGGCTGTGGGGCTGTCGAACTCTTTGACAATGTTGAAAAGCTCTTTGCTGTTGTTGGAGCTGGACTCAATTCAGTCACCTAAGGATTTCCTCTTTGTGTCTCTCAGTAGCCTGTGGTATAGGTTGAGGGAGGTCTTGAAGGTGGTTCTGTCTGAGGTGTCCTTGCTTGTGTGCCATCTTCTTTCCAGTTGTTTGCAGTGGCGTTTTGCTGTCCTCAATTCCTTGGTGCACCATCTTGCCTGCTTGGTAGATCTACTGTGTCTGCTGGTCTTGTTGGGAGCGAGGATGTCTGCACAGGTGGTGATCCAGGAGTTGAAGTTTTTGACGTTTTGGTCCCGGCTTAATGCAATGTTGGGGCATGATGTATGAAGGGTGTTGGCCCTTTGGCTCTCTGATACTTTGTTCCAACTGTGGTGGGAGGTTCTGAGTGACTCAGCAGTAGAGGTGCTGGGGCTGGAGATGTTGAAGTTTATGATGTAATGGTCGGTACAGGTGAGTTTGATTGGCCGATCGATACTGACTGTGTCTGCAGCTGATCAATGTACGGAGCAGTGCCCATTCTCGAACACTTAATGCAGTGACAGGTCATGTTTTAAAATAACATTTTGGTGGACCGCTGGAGGAGCGTTTGCCCCTTGTGGTTTCGAACCCTTGAAATGAACTCAACAAACCAGAATACATCCAATGATTAACTCTTGTAGACCCCTACATAGCTTCCTTAGGGTCATTTAACATATTAAACAACTGTCCTGAAGATGGTCTAGCAGATGCCTCCACCATATAGACCGAAACGTCGACACTTGCACCCCATTTTCTTTGTGATTTTTTACCTTTGGAGTTGTTTTCTGTCTGATTAGTTACAATTTCTTTATGTATATATTGTATGGAATGGGTGAACACACAAGTGAAAATGAGATAAGAGCGACAACAGAAAATTTATAAATCTCGGTCACTGTGTGCCTCTATGTGCAGTATTTTGTGTACCCTTTAAAATATATTGTTTCAACATAAATTTGTGCTTTGAGAAGTATACATCCTTCTGTGTTTCGTTCCATTAGAGTTCTTTCTGTTTGTTAAAATAAGTACTTAATTTCCTGCCTGAACGGTGCAGTGGATGTTTTCTTTGTAGATGATGGTGATCCCGCCTCTGTGTTTGTTGGTGCGGTCTCGGTGTGTGATCTTATATCCATTGTGTGTTGCTGTGGTGATGTCGGTAGCAGATGTGGGTGCGAGCCAAGTTTTGGTAAGGAAGACAACATTGGGGTGAGGGTGGTGATGAGGTCCCATATCTCGGTGGCGTGTTTGCAAAGTGAGCTTGCATTGAAGATGAGGCAGGCAAATTGATGTGAAGTAGGTGATTGGTTTGCATGATGGTGGATTGCCTATTGGTGGGCGCTTTGATGGTCAAGGAGAAGGAGCACTGGATGCAGGAGAATGGAACTATCAAAGGGATGTGCAGCAGCAATGGTTGTTGTTGTGTCTGCGGGTCCAGGTCTAAGAGTTGTGCAGTGTAGTTGTGGGGTGCAGGATAACTGGGGTTCCTGCTGCTGGGCAAGGATGGACGCTGATGGTCTTGACTTTGAGGCACTTTCAGCTCCAGTGGCATGCCTGTTTGATGCATCTGCTGCACGCCCGCACTGCGGCCTCAATTAAGTAGGTACTAGGAGGGGTGCTGGGTGGAGGTGGTGGGGATAACGGAAGGCGTGAAACGGGTGGTGGCAAAACAAGTGGGAGATAAATGAGGGAAAAATGAGTCACAGGCAATATGGAAAACAAAGGCGCAAAAAGTCGCAGCAGAAAAAGAGGCAAATTAGGCGCAGATGATAAAGATGAGAAAGGCACACAATGCAAAGTCAAAGAGGGAAGAACGTGCCAAGGTAGTGAGGAAGGCACAAAAGGAAAAGGAAAACAGCACAAAAGGCAGAGTCTGGCAATGGAACTACGAGACACAGGGCGGGTGATAAATTGACTGTTGGGGGAGTCAACAGTGAGAGTGAGAACTGGTCCTGGGATCATGTGTATGTAGATTCTGAATCATTCTAACGTAAATTCTTTCATGCAGTGAGGAATTCAATATGGTCTATTCTAACCTATATTAATACATAACTATGTCAACAAATCCGAACATCAACAATAACGTAAACCTTCAACTAATTCTAATACTATGGAATTTATTATGAGTTTGGCGGTCCAGTGGACTGCCATTCCAGCGGTGGCGGTCTGAGCGTGGAGAGCTTGGCGGTCCAAAGGCCGTATTACGAGTTGGGCGAACTGCCTTTGTGAAGACCATGGTTAAACTGCTGAGACTGCCAGCAGACTGCCAACTGACGGGTTCACGGTCTGGAATAGGCAGCCACCATAAGACGGTACCGGGGAGCAGCATCGCAGTGCATATTACGAGTTGCCTTTTTCATGAACTGGCCACGGCGGTCTGACCTCCTGCTTTAAAATGGCGGTAAAGAAGTATTTGGGGTGCATGCTTACCCCTTCCTTGTTCTTATTGGCAGATTCCAACGTGGATCCCGTTCTTCAGGTCCCCCGTTCACAACAAGATCTTCAACCGGAGGAATATGACCCTGTTTGCGATAATCTACAGGTGAGTCCCTTTTGTATCATATACCCATTGCCAGGATTGCACACATATTGGCCGAACACCGGCGATGGGTTGATGGTATTTTTCCACATGTATCATGCATTTGTGTGCATCCAACATATATGGAGTTGAAATGCACACACAGGCATTGATATATTTGGAAAAAGTACTCGCTACCACCGCAAGATCTTCACAGCCACACTGCCGGCACTGTGGTCCACTTGTAATACAGCAGGCTTTGAACTGCCAGTGCCATGGGCTGTTGGACCGCCAAACTTACATTAAGGCCCCATGTTTCAACCTCACACATATACTGTCAAACGGTAATACATAATAACATTATCTATATTCACAATACCTTTCAATACTAAACTATTATGTTTCAACTTTATGACATTATTGTTTCAGTTGAACACCATTCATTATGTTTATTGAGCTTTGCTAATTGTCCGTGAAGACTTGTCGCATTTTTAGTGTCCATCATGATAATAAGGTATGCATTTTCTTGAAGGGAACTGCAGTCATAGATCTTTTACAGCCATATTGTTACACTGAGGTCACGTTCCCTGACAACCAACCATGACATTTCACAGTGAAACCATCAGTGAGAGTTTTGTGCGTTTTGAGATCATTCACTGTAAGAATTGACTTTACTTTCATTCGTTTGTTCAAGGGAAGTCTGTAGGTTTTTGTAACTGATTGAAACATCAATCACTATTGCAGTGCCATATTTGGTGAATACTAAGTCATGTTTTCTATTCACTTTGACTTCTTTAAATGAAGTTTGCTGTATCATAGCCACACACATTTCTGCTTTATCGATAAGTAGCTCCAGAATTTTGTGTCCGACATGCACCTGACATGTGCAATTCTTTCACATACATCTTAGCAATATCTACAGGTAGAATAATTAATCTATTCCTCTGGATATTGTTTCTCTAGCATTGATGACGTTCAATCTCAGTTTAAGGTTATAAAGAACAGTGGTCCCTAAGTGCTATACAAAAGAAAATACTCTGTGTATACATAAATTTCCAGGAAGAGTAATACTCAATCAGCAATTTATTCAAACAGAACATAAAAACAAGTTTGGGTGTAACAGCCCCTCCTTTTTTAGGGGTACGGCAAAAAAAAAAAAAATCTTTTTAGTGGTTCTCCTTTTTTTTTTATATACATAGATGCTGGCTTATTTATATATATATATATATATAAAATCCTGCCGCGCTGTACCACTTCAAATAAAAGGCACTCAAACCTTCTGCAGTGGCATCTTCATGTGGGAGCAACCTCATGGATTTTGTGTTTAGCGGCTGTGCTCGGCCGCGAAGATGCTCGCTGTTTTTGTGCAGATCCTGCGCCAGGGATTCACTTAGCGCACTGGAGCAGAAGGGCCGGTTTGAAGGTGCTGGGATTGCAGCTCGGCTGTGTTTTAATTCCAAACCAACCCACTTGGGAAATACAAGACTACGAGTGCAGGCAGTGGCGGCACCCACTCAGGGTTTCAAGGTGAGAAACTACAGGTACCATCATGCCAGTGGCATACGCCTACAAGAGGCGGGACTTGGAGCACTTATCAAGGTGTTTCTCATCGTATGCAAGCCACTCCCTGTTTTCCTGCCCGTGATCAAGGACACAAGCTGTTTGAAACGCGTTGGGCACTTTATTAATTGCAGTTGGTGTTTTTACCTGCCGCGCTGTACCACTTCAAATAAAAGGCACTCAAACCTTCTGCAGTGGCATCTTCATGTGGGAGCAACCTCATGGATTTTGTGTTTAGCGGCTGTGCTCGGCCGCGAAGATGCTCGCTGTTTTTGTGCAGATCCTGCGCCAGGGATTCACTTAGCGCACTGGAGCAGAAGGGCCGGTTTGAAGGTGCTGGGATTGCAGCTCGGCTGTGTTTTAATTCCAAACCAACCCACTTGGGAAATACAAGACTACGAGTGCAGGCAGTGGCGGCACCCACTCAGGGTTTCAAGGTGAGAAACTACAGGTACCATCATGCCAGTGGCATACGCCTACAAGAGGCGGGACTTGGAGCACTTATCAAGGTGTTTCTCATCGTATGCAAGCCACTCCCTGTTTTCCTGCCCGTGATCAAGGACACAAGCTGTTTGAAACGCGTTGGGCACTTTATTAATTGCAGTTGGTGTTTTTACCTGCCGCGCTGTACCACTTCAAATAAAAGGCACTCAAACCTTCTGCAGTGGCATCTTCATGTGGGAGCAACCTCATGGATTTTGTGTTTAGCGGCTGTGCTCGGCCGCGAAGATGCTCGCTGTTTTTGTGCAGATCCTGCGCCAGGGATTCACTTAGCGCACTGGAGCAGAAGGGCCGGTTTGAAGGTGCTGGGATTGCAGCTCGGCTGTGTTTTAATTCCAAACCAACCCACTTGGGAAATACAAGACTACGAGTGCAGGCAGTGGCGGCACCCACTCAGGGTTTCAAGGTGAGAAACTACAGGTACCATCATGCCAGTGGCATACGCCTACAAGAGGCGGGACTTGGAGCACTTATCAAGGTGTTTCTCATCGTATGCAAGCCACTCCCTGTTTTCCTGCCCGTGATCAAGGACACAAGCTGTTTGAAACGCGTTGGGCACTTTATTAATTGCAGTTGGTGTTTTTACCTGCCGCGCTGTACCACTTCAAATAAAAGGCACTCAAACCTTCTGCAGTGGCATCTTAATGTGGGAGCAACCTCATGGATTTTATATATATATATATATCTATATATATATAGATAGATATATATATATATATATTAACTACTGGCGGTCGCCAGTAGGTAGTTATAGTTAGGACTTAGTTACCATAGGAAAATCGCAACATTCTATTCCAAATAACTTTGACGTCATTTGATGAATCTTCATGAAATTTTCAAAACACATTTTTTGTTGATATGAGCTCCTATGTTGAAAGGTTGGGGATGATTCGTAAAGGGGGGGGGGCGAGAAAAAAGGAGGGTCCCAAAACGTGTTTTTTCTATGTTGATTTCCGTAGGAAACTTTAGACAAGGCTACAGGTCGAACGGGTGAACGGAATTACTCCAAATTTGGCAGGGAGAAGGGTCTTGGTCTAGAAAGCACGCTTTTGTTTATTTGGTGTAAATGCGTTCAGTAGTGTTTGATAAATATCAAAATTTACAGATATCGATATTTGGGAATTCTGCCATCTGATTGGCTGAGGTGTTACGAACACGAGCTTGCTGCTGATTGGGTGCGAGCGGTGCAACTAGGAAGTGTTTGCCGCCATTTTGTGATTCCGTTGCAGCGTGTAAGGGGAACAAAGGGAGTAAAATGTGGGAAAGAGGAGGGGAGGAGCTCTGTGAGTTTTTATAAGGTGGTTAGGGTGTGCTATAGAGGGAGTGTGAAGTGCTGTTTTGCCCACTGTGAGATGGTGCTGAGGTGAGGTGCCGGTTCACTCGGGGATGAAACCGTGCGCCTAAACTGTGAGCTGAGTGGTCTGTAGCATACTGGCAGAAGCAAAGTATTTACCCTTACCAGTGTGAAAGTGCTGTTTTGTCTAGAGTGAGATGGGCAGAGTGTTTTCAAACTAGGAATTGAAGGCCAAGTTGAAGTTTGGGAGTTAGTTTGTGTGGGTGGCAATAGACATTGCCACAGGAAGTTACTGTGTTTAAAACAGTAAGCCATGCGGTATGCCAGCTCACATTCCGTAGGAGTGCATGTTATTGAGAATCATATAACTGTCATTAGAAAGCTGTGTGAATGTTGGTCTGATTGTGGGAGTTGGCGTCCTCTTAAGAAAGGACGCAACATTGGGGGCTGTAAGCTTAGAAGCGCCATGTAATTGGACATTCTTGGATAGTAATGAATGACTGCCATAGTGGTCGCACTATTGACCTGTGAGAAAAACTTCTGTATGCTCTTTAAGACAGCGATATGTAAATGGAATAAACCACTGCTCGTCAATAAACGTGCTACTTTAAATAATCACATTCAACATGACAAACAACATATGCACGTAGCAGGCACAACGACACTACAAACTGTGGGAACCGTGGCTAGCCATGTACACAAACTAAACCTGGCATGGCACCTCTGCCTCACAATGCAGAATGCGGGGAGAGATGGGAGCAAAGTATGTGCGAAGGTGGCAAATAATTATCGATTATAAAAGTATATAATGCAAAGTTTTGAGGGGATGTGCCAGACCGAGTTGAGTATGCAGAGCACAGACATGTACATGTCAACATACACTGATGGTCTATTGAGTGAAGTGGACAGCGGACGCAACCATGATAGTACAGTCAGTATGGAATTTCACAGAAAGGTAGCGCGTACGTGCCTCCCCGCCGCCCAATTGTTTAGGGAAATGGGCTAGCTCGGCATATGCAAGGGTAGGGTAGGGGTATGAAGAAGAAGCATGTTTCTCTGGGTGTGGCTCTCTCCCGGATTGGCGAACGTGTCTGCCAGGTCAGCGCAGCTTACACCTACACGAGGCTGATGCTGTGAGTGAAGGTGGGTGCATGAATGATGCTGTCAGCGTACTGGTACTCAGAAACCATCATGGCCGCTGCGACGCATATATGCTCCACAGTTCAACTTTCCACACCGCCGTATGTGAAAGAGGGCCCACCACATGCCGGCGGAAGCTCCTGGACCGAGGTTTGTGAGCTCGGAAGGCTCCTGAGATTAACACTGGCTACCGCGAAACATGCACACAGCGCCCAGCCTGAGGCCCAGGAGCGTGGAGTGCTCTGTATACTACTAACACAGTAGTCCGACAGGTACCAAAAGTGGAACGGTGTTTTTGATACCATAGTTGGTGATGCTAGAACTGTATCTGAGAGTGGAGATGAAGGTACTCCTTTTGACTAGGTGCAACAAACTCTAGGTCCCAACAGCGGAACTGTGTCTTGATCCCACAATGGACGATGTCCGATATTATCTGCAGCTTGGTTTTGATAGGAATTCCTCCGTTGAGGTGCATCAGTCTGTGCTTTCATAGCTAACTGCTGGACAGGATTATTGGGCTCTGTTGACTGTAGTCGCTGGACTACAGGGCGGTACAGCAGGTCTGAACAATGAAACGGGGTCTTGATTCTATGATTGAGGATATCAGAAGTTAAAGTCTGTGATGATTTCGGTGTACCCCCTCCGATCAGGTGCAACCAACTCTAGATCCCAACAGTGGAACGGTGTATTGATCCCACAGTGGGCTATGTTAGAACTGCATCTGAGAGTGGAGTTGGAGGTATCCCCTTTGACCAGCTGCAACCAACTCTGGGTCCCAACAGTGGAACGGTGTCTTGATCTCACAATGGATGATGTTAGAACTGCATCTAAAAGTGGAGATGAAGGTACTCCCTTTGACCAGGTGGAACCAACTCTAGGTTCCAACAGGGGAACGGTGTCTTGATTCCACAATGGAAGATGTCCGATATTACATTCTTCTTGATTTTTACAGAACTCCTTCCGTTGAGGTGGATTAGACTCTGTGCTTCTGTAGTTAACTGCTGCACATGATTATTAGGCATGGTTTACTGCAGTTGCTGGAGTACACAGCGGTATAGCAGGTCCGAACAATGACACAAGGTCTTAATTCTATGATTGAGGATGTCAGAAGTTAAATGTGTGAAGATTTTTGTGTATACCTTCTGATGAGGCGCAACCAACTCTAGGTACCAACAGTGGAACGGTGTCTTGATCCCTCAATGGACGATGTTAGAACTGGATCTGAGAATGGAGATGAAGGTACTCCCTTCGAGTAGGTGTAAGAAACACTAGGTCCGAACAGTGGAACAGTGTCTTGATCACACAATGGACGATGTCCGATATTACTTGTTGCTGTTTTTTCACAGAACTCCCTCTGTTGAGGTGCATCAGATTCTGTGCTTTGGTAGTTAAGTGCTGCACATGGTTATTGGGCTTAGTTGACTGATATTGCTGGAATACACCGCGGTACAGCAGGTCCAAACAGTGAAACAGGGTCTTACTTATATGATTGAGGATGTTAGAAGTAAATTTTGTGATGATTTCTGTGTACCCCCTCCGATGAGGTGCAAGCAACTCTAGGTCCCAACAGTGGCATGGTGCCTTGATCCCGCAATGGACGATGTTAGAACTGTATCTGAGAGTGGAGATGGAGGTATTCCCTTCGATCAGGTGCAACCAACTCCAGGTCCCATCAGCAGAATGGTGTCTTGATCCCACAATGGATGATGTCCAATATTACCTGCTGCTTGCTTTTCTCAGAAGTTTGTGTGTTGAGGTGCATCACACGTTGTGCTTCCATAGCTAACTGCTGCACATGATTATTGGGCTTGGTTGACATTAGTCGGTGGAGTATACTGTGGTACAGCAGGTGCGAACAGTGAAATGGGGTCTTGATTCTATGATTGAGGATGTCAGAAGTTAAATGTGTGAAGATTTTTGTGTATACCTTCTGATGAGGCGCAACCAACTCTAGGTACCAACAGTGGAACGGTGTCTTGATCCCTCAATGGACGATGTTAGAACTGGATCTGAGAATGGAGATGAAGGTACTCCCTTCGAGTAGGTGTAAGAAACACTAGGTCCGAACAGTGGAACAGTGTCTTGATCACACAATGGACGATGTCCGATATTACTTGTTGCTGTTTTTTCACAGAACTCCCTCTGTTGAGGTGCATCAGATTCTGTGCTTTGGTAGTTAAGTGCTGCACATGGTTATTGGGCTTAGTTGACTGATATTGCTGGAATACACCGCGGTACAGCAGGTCCAAACAGTGAAACGGGGTCTTACTTATATGATTGAGGATGTTAGAAGTAAATTTTGTGATGATTTCTGTGTACCCCCTCCGATGAGGTGCAAGCAACTCTAGGTCCCAACAGTGGCATGGTGCCTTGATCCCGCAATGGACGATGTTAGAACTGTATCTGAGAGTGGAGATGGAGGTATTCCCTTCGATCAGGTGCAACCAACTCCAGGTCCCATCAGCAGAATGGTGTCTTGATCCCACAATGGATGATGTCCAATATTACCTGCTGCTTGCTTTTCTCAGAAGTTTGTGTGTTGAGGTGCATCACACGTTGTGCTTCCATAGCTAACTGCTGCACATGATTATTGGGCTTGGTTGACACTAGTCGGTGGAGTATACTGTGGTACAGCAGGTGCGAACAGTGAAATGGGGTCTTGATTCTATGATTGAGGATGTCATAATTTAGAGTCTGTGATGATTTCTGTGTACCCCCTCTGATCAGGTGCAACCAACTCTGTGCTTTCAAATCCAATGGTATGTGGCTGTGAGGTGTTAATGACCACTGCATCTGGTCTAGACTGCGGTTTGCATGGTTCACAATTTAGATTGAGTTTTGATTGTTTAATTACAGAATCCAGTAGTTAAGTAATTAGAACGTCTATTGAAACATACACAATATTGTTTTAGTATACTTGCTTGAAGAAGTTTTTTTATGTGAGTTAAAGGTTTAGTAAAATGACCAAATTCATCTTGCAAGTCCAAAGGAACAGTGAATTGTGTAGACAGTGGACAGATGAAATCCCAATTCGAATGGTTTGATTTATCCATTGTAGAGTTTTCTGTAATTTGTTATTGTATTTTGTTAAGAGAGAGTGAGATAAAGTATTGATGGTTGTGTGTGAGTACTGCCTTCAATTAACAATGCAGACAGTAGTGTTCACAATTTAGATCGAGTTGCTATTGTAGATGATGCAGTACTGTAGGAGAAGAGATTGCTGTAGTGTTCTCTGTCTGCACCACTCATACGCATCATTGCAGGCTCCGCACACATATTCTTTGCTTTGCGTATTGCAAACTGTAGAGCTCAAGCCAATGCCGCGTGACTGTGGGCCCTTGCTGAACGCTCTCTCTGGCCTATACTGCAGACTTCAACATTCACATTTGACATTGAATCGGTTCTGTAGATGGTGCAGTCCTGTAGGAAAAGACATTGCTCCAGTGTGCTCTATCTGCACCACTCATACGCATCATTGCGGGCTCTGCACACTTTTGTTTTGCTACGTGTATTGCAAACTGTACAGCTGAAGTCAATGCCACGTGGCTGTGGGCTCTTGTTGACCGCTCTCTGGCCTACACTGTAAACAGCAGTGTTCACAATTGAGATTGAGTCGCTATTGTAGATGAGGTAGTCCTGTAGGAAAGGTATTGCTCCAGTGTGTACTTTCTGCACCACTCACATGCATTATTGCAGGCTCTGCACATTTTTTTTTGGTTTGCGTATTGCAAACTGTAGAGCTCATGATGTAACACAGGGCGTGCTAGTGTGCATTCCTCGCATTTGGAAGCGTAGTGGGTGCCACCCCATACGTACATGACGTAATGCGCCACTTGGTAGTGCGCACCGGTCGAATACCACAGTAGCAGCTGGCACAACCTCATACGTACATGTTGTTAAGCGGGACGCGGTGTCACAAACCCGTCTGATACAAAATGCGCATCATTTAAATGTGGTGAATAGGATTTGCATGTTGATGGAGCTTGGTAGACTATCGGTACGGGACTGTAGTTTTCTCAACAAAATAAAATATATATATACATATTTTGTGGGGAAGATATTAAAGGTTACATAATTTCTGAAGTTTAAAAATGATAGAGTTGCAAAATATTAAAAAGCAATTAGAAAAAGTATAGGCTTTATAAATATTAAAATCTGAAATTAACATTTGAAAAACCTTTGAAATTCACTTAAAGAATCCATAGGTTTTACAGACGTTCTAGTTGGTAATGTCATGAGTGATGTAATATGTGACATCATCAGCAGTGCATTGCGGTGGCGCAAGTTCGAGTTAGCTCAACTAACTAACAGGCAAATTTCTCTGGTATTGTATGAGTCAAATGTCCAACTAACTAGAACGTCCCTGAAACCTATGTTTTTTTCAGTGAATTTCCAAGTTTTTTTTAAATGCTAATTCCTAACTATAACATCTGTAAAACCTATGTTTTTTCAGTAAATATATATGTATATATATATATATATATATATATATATATATATATTGTTGTGATCAAGGCCGCCTGAACAGCCGAAACGCTTCGTGACTACATGCTAAAATAAAATAATGCTGGCACACTAAGAAGTTCTGCGCTTGTCATTCTGCGCGCAAGCAGGGGAATATTGTTGCAAGTTTGGGTAATATATATATATATATATATATATATATATATATATATATATATATATATATATATATATATATTGTAGCTCCTCAGTTTCTACCTCCTTCGTGCACTCGCAAACGGGTGCTTTCTCACGGGCGGTGTACCCACAATTATGCCAGCTTCCAATCTTACAATATTATTATTAATAATAAATTAAATTTATATTGCGCACAGCTACCCTAAACAGGGTTTCCCGGCTCAGATAGTTGGAGTACTGCAACTGAGCAACCAGAAAACTCATCACTGAGAAAAGAGCCAAGTCTTAAGGTCTCCCCGGAACCTGAAATAGCACTGTTCCTGCTTCATTGACCAAGGAAGAGAATTCCATAATCTGGGTCCAAGGAACGCAAAAGAACGACCGCCCATTCTTGATAGTCTGCAGCTAGGTGTTACCAAATTGCCCTGAGTGGCTGAGCGTAGGGGACGGGGACGGAACATAGAGATGGTCAATCTCCTTAAGATAAAGGGGGGCAGACCTTTGATTAATTTTAAAAATAAGACACAAGGTCTTAAATTTGATCCGACTCTCAATGCGGAGCCAGTGCAGATCCCGCAGCACAGGGGAGATAGTTGAGCAAATCAAACACTCACCCCCCAGTCAACTGATCTGGGTTTAATCCACACAGGGTCAGACTGATTTGCATATGGCTTTGTCTGAACTGGGGTGGCTGAGTGGGCTAAAGAATGGTGATGGATTAAACCCAGATCAGTTGACTGGGGTGAGTGTTTGATTTGCTCAAACGCTCCATCCATCATCCCCTTTCGTATCGCTTTGTTCGCCCTAAGTGTGGCAGGGTATGCTCAGACGTGAGTCCCTTGCTCACTTGGCCACTGGATTCAAGATAGCCTGGCTGATGAGGATTATGAATCCGAAACCGACCCAGGATGCTTGTTTCCGGTCCAGGGAAGACATGGCTTGGCAGTTCGGGCTGGACTGTTCCCATGAGGCACAGGGTCAGACTCATTTGCATATGGCCATGTCTGAACTAGGGTGGCTGAGTGGGCTAAAGAATGGTGATGGATTAAACCCAGATCAGTTGACTGGGGGTGAGTGTTTGATTTGCTCAAACGCTCTGTCCATCATCCCCTTTGTATCACTTTGTTCGCCCTAAGTGTGGCAGGGTATGCTCAGACGTGAGTCCCTTGCTCATGTGGCCACTGTATTCAAGATAGCCTGGCTGATGAGGATTATGAATCAGAAACCGGTCCCAGGATGCTTATTTCCGGTCCAGGGAAGACATGGCTTGGCAGTTCGGGCTGGACTGTTCCCATGAGGCACAGGGTCAGACTGATTTGCATATGGCCATGTCTGAACTGGGGTGGCTGAGTGGGCTAAAGAATGGGGATGGATTAAACCCAGATCAGTTGACTGGGGGTGAGTGTTTGATTTGCTCAAACGCTCCATCCATCATCCCCTTTTGTATCGCTTTGTTCGCCCTAAGTGTGACAGGGTATGCTCAGACGTGAGTCCCTTGCTCACTTGGCCACTGGATTCAAGATAGCCTGGCTGATGAGGATTATGAATCCGAAACCGGTCCCAGGATGCTTGTTTCCGGTCCAGGGAAGACATGGCTTGGCAGTTCGGACTGGACTGTTCCCATGAGGCACAGGGTCAGACTGATTTGCATATGGCCATGTCTGAACTGGGGTGGCTGAGTGGGCTAAAGAATGGTGATGGATTAAACCCAGATCAGTTGACTGGGGGTGAGTGTTTGATTTGCTCAAACGCTCCATCCATCATCCCCTTTTGTATCGTGATGAAGTCTCAGGGCATATGCATGGAACCACCCTTTACCTCTTGACAATTGCATGTACTTTAGAACTTGCTCTCAATTTTTTTTTAAACTTTCCCTTATGATCCCTTATGATCCTTGTTGGGGAATCAGTCTAGCCTTTGATGGAGTGTACCATCTGCTTTCTGCAGCACTCCTAAGCAACCAGACTCCAAGGCTTAACACCGTCCATGGTGTGATCCTCAGTCAGAAGGAATAGGGTCTAGTGAGCGAGCCAGGGAACCATTCTTCAATACACCACATTTTGCACACCCGCCAGCAGGCGGGGGATTTGCAGTTGGCTCTTCCCTTTGTACTCACTAGCTTATGAAATCCTGGTTAGTTTCTTGTTCCCACTTAGTAATAAGCTTCAATTCAGTGAGTCATCACGTCTGATGTGAGGTTGTAGCGGGTTGCACAGCATGGGGAGCTGGACCGATCCCAGGGCTGCCAGCAGTGCAGCCTTTCCTGAATCGGAGGCAGAAGCCAGTTGGAGCTAGTGTTGAAACCGGCCGCGACGGAGGCAGGTAGCCTTCCATATCTCACACAGCCAGGTGCCCCTGGCTTTTTCATGCCTGGTGGGGATAGACTGGTGTAGTGGTCCAGAGGAGGTGGGGAGGCAAAAGGAATGGAGCCACCTTCCGACAGCCCCAGCCACACCCTGGGTAAGTGAGCATTGAAAGAGGAAGTTCACATTGTTACACCGACTTGAATGTGACGGTTTAGGGAAGTATTGAAAAGATTGTTATAAAAGGTATCTTTGAATGAGGATATCTCGGTCTTCCTAATCCTAGTAGAAAAAATGTTTGATGCTTATATGATTGATTTTGAGTGGCTGTATGGTTATAACATAACATGTATTTGTAAGGCACATGTTTACCAATGGGCATTTTGGCGCTGAAAAACAGATGTTTGTTATCCAACTCATGGTACTCATTTTATCAACCTTAGGAGGATGATAGGCTGAGTGGACCTGCAGGGATTTGAACCTGTGACCATGAAGTCAACCACAGGCCCCTACACTGGACACATTAGTCCACTAAGCCACAAGACCAGGCTATACCTAACTGTCTGTTACATTAATGAATCACATTCCCCCTTGGATTTATTGCATCAATTGCCAATTCAGTATTCTGGTGAATTATTTACATACATGTTCTTCTTGGCTCTTTTAAAAAGTTTTCCAGTAATCAAACTGTTTTCATCCATGGACAGTGTAAGCAATTAAACCATTTACACCACTGGAGCATTTTTTCATTATTACATGGCAATTCCGCGCTCTTTTGCATAAAATGATTATTCTTTTCTCTTTATTATTAATTCAGATTGTGATTATGTACAGCTCCTTTGATACTTTTGAATGTGATTTCTATGATTCAGTATTTGGTTATTGTTGACATTGAAATAAAAGGGTAGAGTGTAAGCCACCTTTGGGCAGCTCTCATTTATATTACTGAATAAGTGAGTTAAATTTTTTTGTTCATGTTTGGATAGATACCGATGATTGCTCCCTGTTTTTTATTTCTTTTACTAAAATATATTGTCATGTCTGTACATGGCCCATTGCAGTTCTCCCTGTGTTAGCGTAACTGTGCATGACACAGGCCGCTTTTGCTTTGCACACGTTACTATATAAATACGTTTGCTTTTGATTTATTCTGAACACAGCAGACCATGTCAAACAACAATGTCCCTTACTGTTTTGTTCTGGTCAGGCACTAGCACCTAAACACAATACAGCTGCAGCTGTACAGTAATGTAGCCAGAGAGAGAGCGAGATTTTCTGAGAGAAGATCACCACTGTATCTAAAATGTAGAATGTCCATCTGTGTATGCTAAGATACGGGTGCTCTACTAATCCCAGGGATCTCAGCTGTATAATCAGTTTGTTTCTGTAAAAGGGATAGCGGGGTAGGCTAAATCTGTCTTCTAATATGACAGGGCTTTTCATTATATAAGGTTTACAGACTATGCTGATGGTATTTTTGCTTGGCAGTTGTTTTCTGATTGTGGCAAATATGCTGCATTTTAGAGCGAAATAGTTTAAATAAACAGTTCAAACTTCCTTTGTAACTCTGTCATATCTTATTGTGGACGAGTCCGAGTGTGTGAACGAAATGGGGTGTCCAGTTACCGCAATCCCTAAGAGGGTCGGGAGTGCTGTGTTCTGTAGTGTCAATTCTTTTTTCTCTCTGGATATGAGGAGGGCAAGTGAGGCACTATAGCACCTGCTTCGGTCTCCTCCGGGGTCTGCGACCTATGCTTGGCTTCTTTGACCCTCCCACCCGCCAGCTGATAGTTCAAGCAAATATTCTGTCATGGTTGGGCTACGCGAATTCACTTCTACTAGGAGCCAATAAGGCTGAAGTCACGCGCCTTTTAAGGGTCCAGAATGCAGCTGCCTGAGTCCATCTGCGGCTCCCTAGAACGTGCTCTGCGACGGTCGCATTGCGGCGCCTGCACTGGCTGCCCATGCCTCAAAGGATCCAATTTAAGGCACTCTGTCTTACCTTCAAAATTCTAAAAAGGTCCTCTCCTGAGATCTTGACTAACCTGCTGATCCCCTATGTGCCTACACGCCAGCTGCACTCGGCCGAGCATTGCCTGGCCACGGTCCCCCGGGTGAAGCGTCTTAGAGCAGAGGGGCGGTACTTTCGTTACCTTGCTGCTAAACTATGGAACTCCCTCCCTTTGCAGATCCTCTGTTTAGACTGCCTGTGGTCCTTTCGTAAAGCAATTAAAACTCTTATTTCCGAGGGCCTAGCTTCCACTCCTAGGGTCTAGCTTCTGCACTCTGTTGGCTTGCTACAAGCGCCAGGACGCATCTTTGCTGAAGCACCTGTCGCGCTATACAAACCTCCAAATAGCGTGTCGGATTTGGGCTCATGGTACTAATGTGGTATGGCGACTTTGGGCCTGATTACCATGAAGGTGGTAACACCACCGACAACCCGACGGTGGCAGTCCCTCCGCCATCGGAATGAGGATTCCCGCCTGTCATATTAGGATGGCGGGCAGATGTGTGGCAGTTGCAGAGACCGACCGTCACGGATCCAAGGAGCCTGTCGGACTGTCTAAGGGAAACGTCAATCCCTACAATGGTAGCGGTGCCTGCCAGGCACCGACGTAGGGATTATGATGTTCCTTCCCACCAGCTGTTTCATGGCGGTTTACCCACCATGATAAGGCTGGTGGAAAGGGACATTGGGGGCCCGTAGTGAGCACCTTTCACCCCTGGCCCTCAGCTTTGTGTTTTTGGGGGCCTCCCTATTCATCCCTGCACCACATGGTGTTTGCCACATGTTGCAGGGATATGTCTGATGTGTATTCTTTTGTACTACGGTGTGTGCTACAGCCTGCAGCACTCACTGCAGTTCAAAACATACACATTGCGACCGCCTTAAAATGGGTCGCATTGTAATACCTATGGTGGGACCACCGACAGCAAGTCGGGTGGTACCATCCCCAATATGATGTCAGTTGGACAAAAGCCTGACCACCATCATTATCAGGACCTTAGTTCTTATCTACTAATCTTCTACGGCCCCACGCATAGTTCTGTGCCTGAGCAGAATCCCTGCAACACCATAATTTGCAATGTTTCCTTCAAATATACCTTACGTTATGTTATGTTAAAATTATTTGTAAAGTGCACTTACACTAAGCGGTTTCATGGCGCTAGGAGCGAAAGGACGGCGGCAGAAGGGAACAGGAGTGTTACTCGTATGCTTGTAAGAACAGAAGGGTTTAGAGGCGTGTTCTTATTGGGTATAACAGGTTACAGATCTCAGTTCAGTCGGGAGAGAGTTCAAAAAATGGGGGGCCAAAAAGGAAAATCTGAGACCACCATGTTTTTTGCGTTTGATGGTGGGAATCATGAGCAGATTGAGGTGGGAGGAGCGTAGTTCGCGTGTAGATACGTAGCGGTGGATCATAGAAGAGATGAAACCAGGACCCTGGCCCGCGAGTGCTTTCAAGTTGGTACAGCCCAGTTTGAAAACACAGCGTTTGGCTACCGGGAGCCAGTGAAGGCTCTTCATCAGAGGACTGACATTTTGATGCTTAGGCTGATGATAGATGAGCCTGGCTGATTGGTTTTGGACTAGCTGTAAACGGCGAAGTTGGTATGCTGGGATACCGACATAAAGTGAGTTTGCGTAGTCAATGCGAGAAATGTCTATGGCCAGGGTGACAAGAGTAAGGGCCTCGGTGGTCAGGAATCTGCAGATCTTGCGAATTCTGCAAAGATGGAAAAAACAGGAATAAACCACTGTGTTAATTTGGGGTTTCAGAGACAGATCTTTTCAGATTATGACCGCTAGGCTTTTTACAGTGTCCACAGGATGGGGGGAGCTGCCCAAGGGTGGGGGCCACAAGTTGGAGTACCAGGAGTTGGCAGCACCACCAGTCAGGATCAGCTCCGTCTTGTCAGGATTGAGTTTTAATTGATTAGTGTACATCCATTTGGTGATGGAGGTCATGGTGGATTGAAAATTGGTGACTGATGTGTTGGAGGGGTCAATGTCGAATACCAACTGGAGGTCGTCGGCATAATTAAAGGTTATGACTGGGCTATTACGTAAGGAGACAATCAAAGGTTGCATGTATAAGTTAAACAAAAGGGGCGACAGAGAGGAACCCTGTGGGACTCCACAGGTCAGCCTGGTTTGTTTGGCCGAAAAATTAGCCAGGTGAACTGCCTGCAATCAGTTATGCAAGAAAGAGGAAATCCATCTGAGAGCCAGACCCTGGATACCAGCATTGCTGACACGGTCGATCAAGAGAACATGATCGACCGTGTCAAAGGCGGCAGACAGATCTAAAAGCACCAGGGCCTGGGTGGTGTTTTTATCGGCTCCTCTTCTAAGCTCGTCCATGACTGCGAGGATGACGGACTTTGTGGAATGAGCTGGTCGAAAACCCGCCTGCCGGGGGTCAAGGAACTGCGAATGCTCAATAAATGAGCTAAGGCAGTTTGTGACATGGGCCTCCAGTATCTTACTAAGGTACGGGAGCAGGGATATTGGGCGGAAGTTGCTCAAAACCGACGGATCGGCGTTAGGTTTCTTAAAAATCGCAGCATGTTTAAAGGTGTCCGAAACGATACCTTGTGTAAGGGAGTTGTTAAGGAGTGAGAGAGGCGGGTCGGGGCAGGCAGAAAAAGCCTCTTGCAGAATGTGAGGTGGGCAGCAATCATTGGGGGAGCGGGAACCCACTTTTTTTAGGAGAACGAGAAATTCCTCTCTAGAAGTCGGGGCAATTTGGTCGCGCGTGAGGGGGTTTTTACATATAATTGGAGGGGTAGCTGAAAGCGTGGGGGTGGGAATAATGTTTTTGATAGAAGTGATTTTGTCAATAAAAAAGTTCAGGGAGTCGCATAGTATTTGTGAGGGGACAGGTTTAGCTATCACTCTGTCAGGTTGCGCGAGCTCATCAACTATTGCGAAAATGTCTTTAGTTTTCATAGCTGCATAAGTAATTTTTGAAGAAAAATAAGTTGTCTTAGTCTGGAGGATAGAGTTTTTGTAGTTTTTTAGCAAAGCTACATAGATGGTTTTCTCGCCCGGAGGATGCGTTCGCCTCCAGCCGCGCTCTACTTGTCTAATTGCCAGTTTTTCCCTTTTCAGGTCATCGGAAAACCAACGTTGGGCATCATGGGGACGTTTGAGGGAGGTTCTCTTAAAGGGGGCAACCTTATTGCTGGCTGATTCAAGCCAATGATCCAGCTATAATGCTTGATGACAAAGGGAGTCTTGTTCAGTAGGAGAGGTGGCTGTTAGAAGCATGCAGAAGTCACTGATATTGGCTCGCTTCCAGTTTCTGGCCAGGAGATTACCCGCCAGAGGAAGTTTTGTGGGAGGGGTGCAGGCCATGCTAAAGGTAATAAAGTGCTGGTCAGACTATGTGCACGGGGAAACTAAAGGAGGTGCGATTTCTAAATTGGAGGTCCAGACTTGGTCCAGAATGTGCCCTTTAGCATGGGTGGCCTTATGCACATGTTGGGTACAGTTCATGCCTAGTAAGAGGTCCGTGAACTCGGCGGAGCTGGTACTCTCATGCGTGTCGGAGGGCCAGTAGTTAGGGTCTCCGAGAATAATTATCCTGGCATGGTTAATAACTAGCTGGGAAATTAGGTTGGTAAAAGAAGGCACAAATGAAGGGGGACTTGAGGGATTCAAATTTCAAGATGAGGCTGTCAACCCGAGGTATACCACTGACCTCAAGGGCAGTGAATGAGTGCTTCTTTGGGATGATAGCTGCCACTCGGCCCCCTGCCTTGCATGACACCCTATTGGCCTGGAGAATGTAATAGTCCGTAGGTATTGCTGCAAGGATATCGGGGGTGGATTCGGCCGTAAGCCAAGTTTCCGACAGAAGGAGGATGTCAGGTTTGTCGGAATCGAGCAGTTGGAAGATTTCTAATTATTTATTTTTTTTAAATATGTTTTTATTGCGAAAGTAAAAAGTAGGCACAAAGTACATGGTCATCAAAACCGCTTATGCGCAGGGGATAACATGCTGTTGCAAGGACAATACACAGCCAAGTACGGCCCACATCCCGGAGGCTGGGCAGCGTAGGAGCAAAGCATGTAATGAGGAAAGGAAAAATGCATTTGTGCCCTAAGGATACGAAACTATCAGTACATTCGCTAATTTTCTCCTTCTGAATTCTCATTGTATGTAACATTTTAACAATAACCAAAACCCCCAAAACAAAGGATTCAATAGTACAGAGTCGAAGGAAGTAGGTCATAAATGTGGGGCCCAGCTAAGGCATAGACATTATAATGTAGTATGGACCTATGGGGATCACAGCTATGTACAAGCATACATATCAAGGAATACCGGCGTGGCTAAGGTGGGTCTTTACACCGAATCCCAGCCCCCCACACCTGCCTCCTCCCCAGCACAGTCAGACTCCGGACCAGTGGGAGTAAATAATTCAGCGCTGGTGGTATCCGAATCATCTTCTGCTAGCCCCTCCATGCACAACACCCTCCAGGCAAGCAGATCTTCTGCAGCTTCCCATCCCTGCGAGTGCGTTGCATGTGCGTCTCCTCCGCCAAGGCCCACTCTCTCGCATCCCTCAGCCAAAGGGAGAAGTCGGGTGCCCTCTGACCTATCCAAGTGATAGCTACGCGCCTCCTCGCCAGAACCAACAAGAGTTGCAAGAATTTATAAGACAGCTTCTTCTTCCTGGGCTTGGGTACCAGCGCCAGGAGGCAATGGATCTGGTCCAATAGAAGCCCGATATGCGTGGCCCGGGCAATGTGAGCCACCACTTTCCGCCAAAAGTCCTGAACCAGAGGGCATTCCCATGTCAAATGCAGGAAACCCGCTCTCTGCGCTCCACACCGCGGGCAAGTGTGTCGTCTATCTGCCGATATGCGATGCAGGGAGATAGGGGTCATATAGGTGCGATGGACAAAGTTAAAATGTATAAGTTTAAAACGCGCATTGCAGGAGACCTTGTGGGTCAAGGGCCCAATCCGCTTCCGCTGGTCAGGCTCCAGTGCCACCCCTAAGTCTGTCTCCCAAGCCGGTGCCATCGGGGGGGTTGAGTCACGGCGCATGGCCGAGTAGAGAAGGGAGATAAGTCGTTTGACTCTTCCACAGGATAAGATGATGTCGAGAGTATGTGTGAGTGGAGGTGCCTCTGGATATTGGGGCCATGTTGCCCTGGCCACGTCTTGGAGGCTTCTATAGTGGAGGTATTGCCCCCTTCCCAGCTCAAAGGACTTCAGGGCACGTTCAAAGGACAGGAAGGAGTCATCTGGATAGAGATCCGCTAGCGTCTCACATCCACCAGAGCGCCAATCCCGGTAGGACATATTCTCTTCCAACCGGAGTACCGGGGCCAAGATCCATATCGGAAGTTCCCTATGAAACGGTGCCCGTCTCAACACCCTCTCGACACTGCCAGATTTCGGCTGTGTGGCGCACCACATACGGTAGAGTGTCATCGGCGCCGCGGCCCTGCATCAAGGCCTCTCGTAGGACCCTTTCATTCACCGTACCAGCCAGCAGTGCCAGTTCCCAATTCTTCTCCTCTGCAAACCACCTTGCGGCTGGGAGGAGCTGCGCTGCATAATAATACAGGTCGAATCTTGGGGCCTCGAGGCCTCCTTCCTCCCAACACCGCGTCACTGTGCGTAAAGCTACCCAGCTACTCCCACCCGCCCAGAGTAGGGAGGTGAGGAGCGAGTCCAACGAGCGAAACACTCGGGGAGGCAACAGACATAGGGTGTTCTGCAAGACATATAGGATCCTAGGGAGCATCACCATTTTGGCGACCGCTAACCGTCCCATGAGAGAAAGAGAAAGTGTATTCCAAAAGGTGACAGATTTGTGGAGGGCTTTGAGTATCCTTTCTACATTGTGAGTCAGTAGGGCGTCATCAGACGTGGCCACTTGAACACCAAGATATCGGAACGCCTCCCGCTCACAACGGAGGCCCAGGTAGGGCCTATCCACGCTCGGGTCCGGGACACAGCCCGTCAGGGGGAAGACCAGGGATTTGTTAAGATTAATACGCAATCCAGAGGCCGCACCAAAGCGGTCCAGGATCCGCATCAAGACGGGGAGGGCCTCAGAGGGGGAGGTGAGATAGAAGAGCGCATCATCTGCGTAGAGGGAGACCACATTAGTAGTGTCACCCACAGCTATCCCCCAGCGCTGTAGTTCAGCGCGGGCAGAAACGGCAAGGGGCTCAATCACGAGAGCGAATAGGAGGGGGGAGAGAGGACAACCCTGCCGGGTGCCTCTCCCCAATGACCACTCCTCCGAACGTGCCGATCCCAACCGCACCCTGGCCCGGGGCGCTCCATAGAGCACCCGGATCCAGTCGCGAAATACAGGCCCGAAACCCGCCCTCTGGAGCACCTGCATCAAATATCCCCAGTGCACCGCGTCAAAGGCTTTAGCTAAATCAATCAACACCAATACATGAGGACCCTCTCGTCCCCGTACCTCATGCAGGACATGGTTCAGGCGGCGCAAATTCATCGCCGTGTTACGACCCGGGATAAATCCGCACTGGTCGGAGTGTATCAGCCGCGACATGAGTGGGGCAAGGCGAGTGGCCAACAACTTAGTGAGGATTTTTGCATCCGTATTAATCAAGGTGATAGGGCGGTACGCCGCGGGATCAGTACTATCACCGCCTGGCTTCAAAATCATACACACCTCTCCCTGATTCATGGTGGGCGGAAGGGCGCCCTTATGCAGAGCCTCATTGTAAACTTGCAACAGGAGGGGAGCCAGGACGTGCCCGAAGGAATGATAGAACTCTGCCGGATATCCGTCCGCACCAGGGGCCTTAGCACGAGGGAGGGCGGCTATCGCTGCAGTAATCTCACCCAGTGTCAGCTTCGTGTCTAGTTCTTTTGCCGCCGCTTCCGGCAGGGTTTGAAAGTCCAGGTCCCCAAGATACGAGTGATAGGTATCCACCGTAACTGATGGGTCAGCTTCATATACAGCCCGCAGATGGCACCGGAGGACCTCAAGGATATCGGACTCAGAGTGGACCATAACACCATTCGAGTCACGTAAGGCAACTATCCTTTCAGGTGCGAATTCACGGCGAAGTATCCAGGCAAGTAGGCGGCCAGATTTATCGCCCTCGCGGTGGAGACGTTGCCGTTGGCCCAGTGTAAATTTGTCAAGGCGGGTGAGGATGTCATGGATCGATACCAGGGCGTCCTCCTCCGCCCGCCGATCCAATGCTTCCGGAGCGGATTGCGACTGGGTGCGTTGAAGCGCAGCTTCCGCATCTTGCAACTCAGACAATAATTGTTTCCGGACCCCATAGGTGAGGCCCATACACACTCCACGCACCACTGCCTTCAAGGCGTCCCACTTAACAGAATAGGGCAGTCCATCGCCCCCCCAGTTTAGGCTCAAATAGTCCGATAGTGATGTCGCTACATGGTCCTTGCCCACCTGATCTTGGAGGAGGTCAGCGGGCATTCTCCATGTGCGGGGACGTGCAACTCGATCAGGCCACTGCACAACACATGTCACAAGAGCATGGTCCGATAAATACCGGGCCTGATGGGTAACCATCAAGGTGAGAGACGGGGTGAGGTTAGCCGCAAGAATGCGGTCCAATCTGCTATGGGTACCATGTGTTGGAGTGTAACATGTGTAGAGCTTCTGAACAGGATGACAAGCTCTCCACACGTCTAACGCCCCAAGATTATGCATCACTTCCCGTAAACGCGCGTCATACGGGGCTTAGTGCCCGACCGGGGCGGGTGACGGTCAACTCAGGGTGCAATACGCAATTAAAATCCCCAAACCAAAGGAGGGGTGTATCCAAGTTCGGGGCCACAAGATCCGGGATCCGAGAGAAAAAGGCTGGATCATCGGTGTTCAGGGCATAGGTGTTAAAGAGCAGGAGTTCCTTGTCATCTAACCTAAGTCTCACCAACATATACCTACCATCCACATCCGCGTCAATATACTGAACAGCGCAAGGAATCCCCGGTGCCACCCAGATGAGGCCCCCCCTAGCATATGTAGAGAAGGAGGAATGGAAAATCTGGCCCCTCCATTTCTTGGACAGCCGCTGCGCGCCATCGTCGTCTAGATGGGTCTCCTGTAGACAAGCCACTGAGACCCCATGTCGTTTAAGGAAGGTGAGGACTCTGTGTCTCTTAGTGCAAGTACCCAAACCACGCACATTCCACGTTAAAAATTTAAAGCCCATGGCCAATGATTACGCCCATTTGGGCCACAGTATAAGTACAACATAACCTGCCACCACCCGGTCCCCACTGTAGTTAGACCTAAAGGAGTAGCCCCGTCAGGGAGCCATCCACAAATCGTATTCAACATACACATGATGCCAGCAACATCCTCTGCGCAAACCCCAACCCACCCTCCAGAAACCCCAAAACACGAAACATTTGCAAAAACAGATTCCCCACCCCCACCCACGAGCGAAAAGATAGCAACAAAGAGAAACGCCACCCCGCCCTTCCCCTGCCAGTGCCAGGACGTACACAGCCACCCCATACAATCCACTCAACACACACTAACACATAACAAATCAACCCCACCCACCCTCCCTCCCAGCTCCCTGAAGAACCCAACGATCCTAAGAAAGTGCCTCGGCATGTCTTTTCACCCCTATCAGCAGTTCGGGCAAGATGTTGCTCAAGGGGAGAGTTGGCCCCTTCCACCCCCCCCGCCCCACAGGCCAGAAGGGTGCAAGTCCGCTATCACGGTCCATTATCAGGACATACAGGAACCTGTAACTAAAGTCAACAAATCATTCCAACCTCGGCTCAGGGAGGGCCGTCTCCGTGACCACTGGGACCGTAGAGTCTGTGGCCAGCGGCGTTTCCTGCAGAGTGTCTGGAACCAAAACCTCACCAGGGGGAGAACCCCCCGGCGATCTCGGTTCCGCTTGCAACGGCGATACCTCCATACGAATAGCACCATCCTCCCCCACTGTAGGGCGAGTCCCAGAAGAACCACGGGATCCAGACCGGCGTCTTCCCCTACCTCGGCGCCGCTTCTGCGGTCTGGTCCCCCAAGTTTCACGAGGGCCATCTCGCTCGCCCGGGGGCAGGTCATCTCCTATGATCTCAAGCCACTCCCATACCTCCGCTGGTGTCTCAAAGAAGTGCGCTCTGCCCTGGGAGAGCACCTTGAGTTTAGCTGGATACAAGAGCATATACTGAAGTTTCATATCACAGAGTTTTTGCTTAACTCCCAGATAGGATTTTCTTTGTTCCTGCACTTGTTGGGTGTAGTCAGGGTATATTGACACGTGGCTGTTTTCAATCATGATGGATTCCGCCTCCCTCGCAGCTCTCAAGATAGTCACGGTCCTTATAGTTTAGGAACTTTACGATGGGGGCTCTAGGCGCCGCGCACGGGTGCGGAGGGGGCACAAGGGCTCTATGCGCTCGCTCCACGACGAAGACGCTGGACAGACCAGACGGGCACAGATGGGTATGGATCCAAGTTTCTAGGAAGCGTTCAGGGTTTCCTGCCTCCAATCGTTCCGGCACTCCCAGGACCCTTATGTTGCTGCGACGGGCCCTCCCCTCCGCATCCTCAGCACGTCTCTCCAACGCACGGGTGGTAGATGTAAGTTGCGCAACCATCTTCTGCAAAGAGGCCACCTCACCCTGTAGTTGTGTAATGTTGCTCTCCGCATCCGAAACTTTGTCCGCCACTTTGTGGAGATCAGTCCGGAGTAGGTTCACATCTATAGAAACAGTCTCTATCTGTCGCTCCAGGGCAGAGTGAGAACCCTGAATAGCTTTCAAGAGTTCGGCCCTAGACGGTTCCGCAGGGCCCTCACCCCCGTCCTCAGGGCCCGTCTGACGCGTAATCCTCTGTGATGGCAGGCGTGGGGTAGTATATTGCACAATAGTGTTAGGTTGGCAGCCCTTTGAGGACCGATCCTTGCGTGCCGCCATCCTACAAGGTAGGCACTGCACCTATCTAGCGAGCGCCAGAGGACCCTCCCTAGGCTTGCCGACCCGAGAAGGTAAGCGTGAGGAGGCCCAGGCCAGGGGCAGGTACCGGTAAGGTTGCGGCAAGACTCGCGTCAAGCAGATTACGAGCTGTGTCCAACGCAAACTAAGCGACCCCACAACAGTGGCAAAACGGTGGCAGCAGGCTCCCGACCCCTGGGAAACGTGACGAGCTCAGCAGTGATCAGAGCCCCGCGCCTGCTGAAGGAGCGAAAAGGGGCCGGCCGGATTGCTCATCAATGCGCCCCACTGAGATCCCCCCCATCTCCAGTCGTCGGCAGGTTGGTCTCAAGGGCTCCAGGGGTACCCCTCCGGCCGGGCACCCAAACTCAGGTCAAGCTGTATCAAAGAACTCCCCCCTCGCATGCGTCCACAGCACCATGCAGGAGTCGCCAGGGCAAGCAGTCCAAGATGGCGGACGAGCACTACCTCCACTCCCAATTCGCCACGGCCCACATCTCCCACCGGGAATCAGAACACCATCAATGGCCAGCGGGGGTGTATAGTGCAGGTGTCCGTGCAGAAGGGGGAGGTGCGAGGCCTCAGTGCTCGTGTGTCCCGGCCAGGGGCATAGAAGAGGTCGACCACCCAAGCCGTAGGGAGGTGCTGCGCCCAGTGTGGGGGCCCGTTGGGGCTCAGGGTCCGAGCACTTACAGAGTACTTTGTGCCGTGCAGGGCCCCCAAGGTCGCGGGCTTCACTCAGCCGATCCTCGGCGGGATCAGCGCTCGGCCGGAGGGGTCACTGCAGGGGCCTCGCCCGGGATGGGCGGGGCTGCGGTCCTCTCCGTTTGGTTGGCGAATATCTCCGGGGACCCGCGGCTGCCAATCATCACCGCCAGATGCACCCCAGTGGTGTAGTGCAGAGCGCTGATGTCGCCAGGGAGCCACCCGTGCAAGAAGCTTCCGCGGGGCTGTACCAGGCGGGCCGCTCGGTAGACGGCCCCACGTACCAGGCCCAGACCGCGGCGTCGCGTAGTTCAAAGCGGCGCCGCGTACACCGACGTCGCCGCCACCTCCGCTCACAGTCGAACCCCAATTCGCTCCGCCAGTTCAGGGGCTCCAATCGATTTGGGGAGGTGTCCGACGCCGATTTCAGGGACTTTGACAGCCCAGGCAGGATTTTGCGGGTCTTCGGGACGAGCTGGTGGAGCTCACGTCCTGTCGGCGATGTTGCTTGGCCACGCCCCGGAAGATTTCTAATTGATGTCTTACCATCGATCGGGCATTTAGATAAATAATGATAAAGGGGGCCGCTGCCGGGGAGTCGGGCTGATGGGTTCCGGAGGAACCTTGTTGGGGGAAAGGTGACCCTGCCCAGAAGGCCAGGTGGGGAGTTCAGGGAAGGAGTCTCTTGGGGACAAGATCCCTGTTTTCATAGCAGCGAACCTAACCCTAGGATTAATGGGCCAGTTGCCCTGTAACTTTAGCAACTCAAGTGCTGAATATGTGGTAAAACTGGCATAATGACCGGCCCCTGGCCCCGGTCGGGTGCGGACGGGCGCAGACGCACTTGCCTTTGGTGCGCCCGCTGCGCGAGTCCGCTGTGCGTGCGCACTCTAGGTGCCTTATGAGTGGTTGGTGGCGCCGAAGGCTGGATCGCTAACCCCCGCATGGGCGGAAATGGATGGCTGGCAAACTCCCAGATGCCCTCCGATCAATCGGCACAAGCCGTGTCAGACCGGGGCAGGGAGGAAGGAGTGCAGTAATAGAAAGGCAGTTTGAGCGAGAAGTAAGTTTTCCTTTAAAATGTAAACAGCAGCAAAGTATTAAAAACCTTTACAAGCACACAAGCAGCTAGCAGCGTCTATGAGGTGTAGAGACTGCAGCACACCATAATTTGCAATGTTTCCTTAAAATATACCCAAATGGTATCTACTCCTCCTGCCCACCTGATTTTCTTTCAGTTTTGCAGGGGGGTTTATCTGATGGTTGATTCATTGACTGCCATTCCCCTACTTTTCTAGAGCACTCTTTACTGCTTCTGGCTAGTTGTAAGTCCGTTTTTATTATTGGAAAAGATTTGCATTCATTCTGTTGACCAACTTTAGATTGATTAATCTAGTTTAATGAATCTGTCTTTTCATCCTATATGGCCCACAACCTTTGTCAAAATATTTGCAATTTAGCTCTTTAACACCTATGTGCACCCACACATGTCCCTTTCTTCACCCAGCTAAATCTCATATATTCCTCCTTCTTGCATTACAGATATCAAGTATTGTGATCATTAGCTTTTTTACATTTTTTCACATAGTGCCTATACGTAAATACACATTTTTATGGTCTTGTAATCAGATTTCCACTGAAATCTAAATTCCTAATTAGGTGAATTTTTAAAAATATAATATACATTTTTAGTTTCAACTGTTCTGTTGATGACATTGAAATCCTAGTAGAGTCAAAATACCATTAATTGATGCATAAGTAAAGACTAAATCATAAACCATTACGGGAAATTATCTACAGAGATATATTCATGGTAACTGCACCACCCTTACTCTCTGACTAGTTATGAATCTGTGTTTGCAAAGAAGGGATCCAATTGCAGTTTACAAGACTTTTTGTTCCTTTTCATTAATTGAATCTGTGTTCTCTTTGTTACACCACTTTAACTCATAACTTTTTCCTGTTTATTCTTTATTCCCGTACCTCATGTGAACATTGTTGTTGTTCATAATGTTATGCACAGGTTCCATTAGAGGTTTACAATCTAGCCCCTATGACTTATATTGTTAGCTTAGTGCATCCACTAGGCTTTGAAGGCATTGTTTTCTTTAATGGATCTATAACCAAGTATCGCATATGTGGGTATTTTATGTGTACACTGAATGTAGAAAAACGATCAACATAGAAGAACCTTCATCTGCTGGCAGATACATTGAAAAAATATTTAGTGGGTAATTTTGCTACAGGCCTCCTCCAACACAGAACCTAAACATACCTCCCAGGTCCCCTGGACAAACTAGAAAATGTAAAAGAAAAAACAGATAAGCACTAGCCTACATGCATGTTAACAGACTATCTTAAGGCTGGCATTATATCACTTGGTCTACAAGTTTGGAACACATCAGTTATTTACTAGTGACCCTAAATTTCACCTTGGCTTTAGTTTTTTTAGCCAGTAAATGTTTAAGACAATGGATGATTGTAGGCTTAGATACTGACCTAGAACATAAAAGAACTAGAAGACAACATTGAACTAGAAAAGCAGATTTTACAATGTGATGCTATGTTTAAAAAACATAGAAAATGGAAAAAGTTTCTGGCTTTAATATGATCAAACTTGACAAGAAAATTAATAAAATCTATAAAGCTATCAATATGAATTCTAAAACACACAAACCGCTCAGTTTGGTGACCAACAACGGCTGCTGGGAGGATTCAAAAGACATTAACCTTTTGGAGTTATCTTTTAATTCCTCTGAAGTACTAGACCTCTTACAGCCAGGGTATTAGCACAGTTCCTGCTCCTAGCAGTCATTACAACCAACCTTTTTTTCAGAGCGAGATTAAAGAAGACAAAAGAGGAATGGCAGTGGGAGCGGCCAAAGCCAATACTACGAAAACCCGGGTAAATTCCAAACCTTTTGTAAATTTGACCAAAGGAGTCATCCTCAATATTACAATCGTTCCACGGGCATTATGAAACATTAAATGCAGACACCTATTTTTAATTTATCAAAGCACAATCTGTAGGCTGATGACATTTCATTAGTTGGCAAAGGACTTTGTGTGCCCATGAAAAGGACTGACTTTTTTTCAATTGTACCAAGTTAACGCTTGCACTTTTTTTGTTGTTATTGTAGAATTAGGTTGAAAGTATTTTTACAAACACCTCTTTCCCTCCAAATCTGTTTATTTAGAATGTAGTCCTTCTTCCGTGCTCAATACTTTTTCATCGTCTGCGCCAGTAGATGTTTTAAAGCTTTTGAGAATCTGGTGTTAAAAGAAATCACTGATTTAAAAAATGAATTTAAATATGTCCCAGAAGATTAATTTATTTCTCTTCGCAATCTTAGGAGTAATTGTGCCATTGCGATTATACTAGCTGACCGGGATGGGAAGAGGTGTGATCTTGGACCCAGATATTGTCAGTCCATCCTGAAGGCCTACTGTGTCCTGTGCAGACCTTTTGACTGATCTGGTTGTGCCCCACATGAACTACTAAGTAAGTGAAAGTATACAATTGATAAACAACATTGGAAATTTTTAATCAATATTTCTAGAGACCTTCGTGTTGAGTTGATCTTGATACTAATGATCCCAAAAGGAGGGTATTCATATAATTGAGAGTATATTAAACACTTGATCAGCCCCATATGCAGAAAAATACTGGTTTTACAATATCCTGGTTATGAATCACTTTGCCCTTTAAATATTGTGTACCTTTGATAATATAGAAGTGATTTCACTCTCAATGCTTTAAAAATACAAACAGAAACTCTGGATATCTCATGGAAGTCTAACATACGTTTAAGGAATATTAGTCAACAAGCATCAAAAATAAAGCTATGGGCAAAATGCTAAATCAAAAGACCAGAGTTTATCCCTTGGTCAGTTTGGGCATGTAATGCTAAAATCAATACATTTTGGATTTTACTTCTGGTTCGTAGTTGAAGGGCAGAGACAGAGTTTTGACTTCTGTTGCTGCGGTGTGTAGTGTATGGGTGTGATGTTCGGTGCCAGGGGCTGGAGTCCGGAGCCCCTCTGCTTCTCCGACACTTTTTATTTTTGCACCGACCCACTGAAGGAACCACAAGGAGCTATACTGGATTACATAGACTTCGTCCATCCCTATATTGTGCGTGTGCCCCCGCAACATACAAGGAGGAAACTGACACCTAGGAAGGATCAGGTGGTGACATCGTCATGCTCGTGCCCTCGTCCTCCAGATAATGAAAAGTGAAGCAGACACCCCTGGAGGGTGGTCTGAAATGTTGCCCGGGGTTAAGGAGACCATGGTTGATTCCAGTTGCTTAAGACACCCCATCAGTCCTCAACGGGAAACAGCCTTTCCAACGGAAGCGTTCAAATGCATGCCATTTCAACACATGTCGTTACAACATGAAAGGCTTGTTACAGGGGGTAGAAGGTGTTGGAGTTAACTCCAACACCATCCCTACTGTTGCACATACACAAGTTGGAATAGTAAATTATACTATTTCAACCTCCAGCGCACCCCCGACAGCAAGTTATGCGTTGTAACGGCATGCGTTGTAATGGCATGCATTATAACATCATACAACCGTCCTCAACCAAAAACTAAAAGGTCCAGTAGCCTCTGGTGTGCTTGTTCCCCTCCCCTCCCGATATGTAGGTGGAGGAGAGGCAACACCTGAGGCCCGAAGCAGGGCACAGCCCACAGGACAACGTTGGTCCCCAGTCTGTGAATATTAAGAGCCTTCTACCTAGATAACCTTTGCTCTGTTTGGCAAGTAGGTGCCCTTACCAACTTTATTTCCCTGCTGACTTTGTAACTATATGTAATGCCCCAGAATGAGATCTGATAGGCAAAGGGGTAAAGCTCCAAGTTCCACTAAAAGGAAGCAGGAGATAGTAACAGGAGAAACTGCACCAAAAAGAAGGGAAAAAGGTGCGACATCCAAGAACCCCTCATCAGAAAACGACCTAGCCATGGAAAGGGGCACATACACAGTAGAGAGCTCACAGGACACCGATAATGTGGAAGCCCATCTAAGCCTGGAGCAGTTTAGAGGTTAGGTTTACAAAATTCCAAAGACATCTGACTTTTTCAGTCACTAAGGGCGAGATGTAGGTAATCCTAATTTACCGATTCTAAAATACCTAATTTTACCGACTCGGTATTTTAGAATCGGTAAATGCTATGTAGGAAATATTCTATAAGTATTACCGAATCAGTATTTACCGATTCGGTAATTCCCATTCATTCCTATGGGCAAGGAGGCCCCTATAGGAATGAATGGGATTTACCGTATCGGTAAATACCGATTCGGTAATGGGGGAACACATTCAAGGGTGGCAGGGTGTCACATTGACACCCTGTTGCACCCCTGAATCGTGCATGTGTGCACATGTGGCAGACATACATGCCCTAAGGGCATGTATGTCTGCCACATGGCACTTTTGGAAATGCAGAAAAATGCTTTTCCAAAGGTTTTCGATATTTACCACCAACTTTTAGTTGGTGGTAAATACCGAATCCTTAACTATGCAATTCACTCATTTGAGTGCTCCCTACATTGCAGATTCGGTAATTTACTGATTCGGTATTTTAAGGAATCGGTAATTTACAGATTCCTTAAAATAGCGATTCGGTAAATTACCGAATCTGTAAATTGGCCACCTACATCTCAAAAGCCTTATTCTGGTCGGTAACGGCCGGAATTCGGTAATTTCGGCCGTTACCGACCGGTATTAGGCTAACTACATCTTCCCCAAAGTGGTCAAGACAGTAAGACCCCAGCTAGATGAAGCGATAGCCTGAGGGGGCAGTTGGAAATCCTGCGCCTAGCCCCAGCCTTTTTAGGTCTCGGCTCCAGACGGCACACATGCACTGTTCTTGCAGGGATTTTGAGGAGTCACAGTACTATGCTTGGGACCATAGAACCTTAGAAGGCAGGGACTGAGTTATCCTACCACCTTAGTGCCCATGAGCTCGGGACCGACTAGCTATATTTTCTCACTTGCCCTCCTACTCTCTCACAGAGGAACAAGTAATTAGATACCCCAGAACACAACACTACTGACCCTCTCAGGAATCGTGGTGACAGGACACACCTTTTCATTCACACACTCATACTTGTCCACAATACGATCTGACAGAGACATGAATTAAGTTTAAAATGTTTATTTTTAACTATTGTGCTCTATTATCCAGTATACGTGCCACAATGAGTAAGAAGATGCCTAACACAAATATGGTCAGCATAGTAAGTAATACATAAGTCATAAAAGGAGCTAACATGGTATTAGACATGGTAAACTAACCACCCCTCCCCTCTACAGAAGCAAGGTAATAATATATCAAATGATCTCTGGGTGTTTGCAGCAGACCCGATACCTTAGCATGCACAGATAAAAGTTCTACATTTCAGGTGCAGTTGCGATTTCTTCTCAGAAAAATGTATCTCCAAGTGTGTTATTGCATGTTGGTGCTTAGCTGTATGACTAAGAGTAGGTGTACCCCAAAAACAGTGCATTTGTGTGTTTTGTGTAGGTGCTAGAACATGACCAGCCCTCTGGTCCTCTCAGCAGAGATTGGTTGATGGCTACCTTAAGAACCAACCACTAGAAGGGGGCGGAGTTGTGACCGCTGGCAAGCAGGCGCCCCCAATTCACAAGCTTTTGTTTTCTGTAATCTGACCCTGCAAAGGTTCAGCACCCAAAAAGACTCCCGCACAACTGGACTGAGAAGGGTGAGTGTATACATCTTTAAATCCTATGGGCCCACACACGTTGCCTGGCCAAGACTGATGTGTACCCCCCCCCCTCAATATTTTCTGAGTTGTTGACTATGAAGCTACTTACCCTGAGCATCTAGGACCATCAGGTTGTGAGATTTTCCCATTTTGAGGAGCTGTCTCCCACTGTCCCTGAGGTTCACTTACCTGCACTCATTCTGTCATTTGCTTGCCCAAATCCGAGGCACTCTTGTTTTTTTTTTTGCAAGGTTACTATATTATTACTGATTGACTTTCCACTGTGTTTGTGTTCTGTTTGTTTTTAAAGTTAGTGATCGCCAGGGTCATAAATTATAAAGTCTGCAGACCTGTTAGAAAGTCATCAGTTTTGGCTGTAGAAGTAAGTTCACCCATTTTACAGTCTATTGTTCATGATCTGGCAGAGATTGCGAGCGTTAACTGTTTGCAAACATTGTATGACCACCCTGTTTTACAGTATCTGCTTAGTGCGAACATCTTTTGGCCCAGGGTATATCACAGGGTTGTATTACCATCCTTATTTGTGGTTTGGGTGCTTCTTGCTATTTGTCTTTCATTTTTCTGATACATATATTTATACACTAAGATATCCGCACCTTTATTGCAGGTGTGATTATCAGCCTGTTGTACCTAGTATCAATACTTTGCTGACATCTTACAGCTAGGCCTTGACTGCTCTCCCTTGTCAGTGGCGCTCTGCACCCCGTGTCTTGTCACTGCCACAAGGGTAGCAGAAACGGGAAGGATGAAGGTGAGAGTCGGTGGGGCAGGGAGGGATAAGGGAGCTTGAATCTGAATGTCAGAGTGGAGAAAATAAACTCAAATTAGATGCCTGATACCGAAACAAAACATAAAGGCTGCAGCTACGATGTGCGTGTTTTACGAAAACAAAATGCTACCATAACTTTAAAGTACATTATTTTATGTTGTACTTAATCTGAAAATTCTCCATCTTGAAGCTGATATGGGACACAGGTGTGAATGGTTTCTGGAGATGGCGTTAGTTCATCCCAGGGCACCCGCCAGGCAGGCTGTCCCCGCGGCTATTTGCCCTGCTGAGTGGGAGCTGCTGATTTCACAAGGCGCGGTACATGTTGTTTGGTTGGAGTTACAAAGTTCCAGGAAACCAATCTTTTCTCGGAGCTGGGAGCGAATTTGCAGCGAAGTCCGAGAACTGCAGCGGCACATTAAAGAATGTGAAAGATTCACTCCTGCAAATCGCTCTAGGAAAAGAGGCCCTGCGAATTGAATTACTCACCCGTAAACCTGTGGGAAAGATTGAAGATAGAACAATATCTGTGTTTATTAGATACCTGTAGGAGTATAAAGCCAGAGGTAATAATCCCATAACCATATTGTAAGTATCTGTTCATTTATTGGGGCTTTCACCCGCTCTCATATTTCACCCGCTTTGTAACAGAGGTTTATTGCCTACCCTATGTATGAAACCTGGGCTTCAAATCAGCTTTGAGTTTTGATTTATTTATTTTTAGAATTTCTTGTTCATAGCGATGCTCTATTTACTAGGCTCTTGGGGCCATATGTATGAACAGATTTTCCCATAGACACAAAATGGGTAAAACCCTTTGATACATCTGGCCCTTGGTGCCCACCTCAAGAGCGAATAAAGTGCATTATGGACGTTTTCAGACAGTTGAGTAAACGTAAGTGATAGGAGGAGAGGTGATGATAAAAATCAGGACCATCCTTGGGAGCTCAGGGAGAAATAGGGGTCAAGTTTATAGACGAGATTGAGTGTAGCCTCAAAGGGTCATGTAGACCTTTCATATTATAATGTTTGTAGTGTGAATTGGAATTAATGGTGTATAATACATGACAATACTCCAGGTGACAGACTAAAGGGGGGTCATTACGATGGCGGAAGGCCCGTCACAGCCAGCAGTGCGGTGGCAGGCCTTCCGCCATCCGAATGCTATTTTCCTTCCACCACATTACGATGGCGGGGGTAATCTGACTGCGACCGTGGCAGGCGTAAAGACCGCCCGCAAGGGATCCGCCATAGGCAATCGTTACGATTGCCTGGTGGAGCTATCTGCATACATAAAATGGTGACGGTGCCTTGCACGCACCGTCTGCCAAATTACGATGCTGGCTACAGCCAGCCTTTTCATGGCGGCAAAACCGCCATGGAAAGGCTGGTGGGGATAGGTTTCGGGGACCCGTTGTGGGCCCCCACATGATTTGGGGGGAGGTGTGGGTGTACTGGAGGGCACCCATGGTACCCCCTATATTTCACTGCTATGTAGTGCAATGAAATGCACAACCTGCTTTTTTAACAATGCGGCGGGTGCTGCAGTCAGCTGTCCCCGCCACAATGTTAAATTGCAAGATGCAATCGCCATTGTGATGGTTGCATCCTAATTTAGTGTGCGGGACCGCCGCAGGTACGGTGGGTGGTCCCGATCCCTGCCACCATGCCGGGCGGACTCAAGTCTGCACGCCATCGTAATGACCCCCTATGTTAGGCGGGTCTTTTTGTCCTGCCTACTTCAGTTCTGTGCACCTATTTGTGAATACAAGTGTAGAGCTGTGTGTACCAGAGACGTCTAATTTCAAAGCAGGAAAGCAATTTTATTATTTGTTTATCCAAAATGTTAGACATTGGTTCATGTTTAAACTATTTTAGTGCTACAATAAAATGAGCACTGGTAACATCAACAGGTCTAACTTTCTGTCAATATCTGCATTTACCCACTAGCAAGGTTGAGGGTCAGTTCAATAGAAAATGAAGGAGTTGTGCAGGAGAAGATATAATAGACGAGAAAGACAAACAAAGGGAACAGAGGTAGAGAGACAAGGAGAAGAAAGAAGAGTAATGGAGAGATAGAGGAGGGAGCGAGAGAAGAAAAAGACAGGAGTGGGTGAGAGATAGAGAGGAGAGAGCATATGAAAGACAGAGAAGAGACAGATGGAGCGGGGATATGACAAAAGCTAAGAGTTGGGACAGAAGAGAGGGAAAAAGAAGATGGTGAGAGAAAGAATAGTGTGAGAGAGAAGGATGGGAGCTTGAGAGAGGGGTTTATCCAACACCACTGCAGTCTCTGTCAAGTTCAAACAGTGCATGCAGCTTCCTTAGCTCTGCTACCAAGTTTTGTTGCCGCGCAAGCTTGGTAAAGTTTTATTATTATACGCGTACCCTATTTTCTACTCTAAACGTACTGAGACATTTACGATTAGACAATCTGCAGCACTTCCATTTATCACAGAGGCAATGATCCTCTGACAAATCTTTTTCTGTCGATAAGTCTGACTAGAATTATGCAGACGGCAGCTCTGCAACAGCAACACAGAACAAAAGTAATGCTTGATGCTCTGTCAAAGCTCGCTGATTCTCCCTACAGCGCGTTTAAGACCTCTGTAATATAGCACAGTTTAAATGGAAGAAGCAACCGGACTCAACTATAGGCTAAGACAGATATTAGATTAATTTGGTATTGTACTAAATATTTTAAATTCATAGCAATAAGCAGTCTCTTGAGAATTTCACTTAAGAATATCAAAGCTTTTTTAAAAGCACCAAATATGTAGGCAAGCTTTATCCGATGGTTATTGTAAAATCAGTTTACAGAGTTACAGAGTCTCACCACCATTAAGGCAGAAGGATAGTTTTTTTATCTAACATCCTATGAAGAAAGCAAAAGGGTTCAAATTTTAAAGTCCGTAAAGTGCATATTCATTAGCGGAGAACAAGGGGAAATTAAAGAAAATGAAATGTAAATGGTCCAGCAAGAGGTTTTCAGTCTACCTGCTGCTGATCGTAGCGTCACTAAAGTAGTACAAAAGTAAAAGGATAGTTCTTAATAATCATCAAAAATTGTTCAACATAGCATCCTCTTGGAAGGGGAAAGAAAAAGTATAGATATGCCCCTCCTTTGGGGTTTCTTTTTTTATAAAGCCTTTAACAATGGGCCGGTTATGTAATATCACACCACCATTGAAGGACTATAATATGTTCAGATTCACATAATGTCACCTGGGAAACTTGCAACAGTGAGATGCTTTACCATGCTGGTCATGACATAATGAAAGCTCTGGAAGTCCACATAAGCCTAACATCGTGAAAAGGAGATACAAAGTAACCATCTATAGCAATAGCTGAAATCCTGTTCCAAAAGCAATATTTCACTGTGAAATCTAAAGAAACATTCAGGAATGTCAATAATGATACATATACAGGACAAATTAAGCAACATTTCACTTGTAAAGGTAAGGGGAAAGGTCGGCATTTGAGAAAAAGCTTTTTTTAAAAAGCCTTTACGTTAACATTACATATTTTAAATGAACTAAACTCGAAATCAATATAAAAAATAATGCAATAAATCATTTCAAATAGAGATTATATATAACTTTCACCAACATTATTACATGGAGATAGCTAATGTTAGAAATACCCTACTACACATATGTTCTCGACATTCTTATAAGTGTATAATTTTTTAGAATCAAACTCAAAATTCCCTTTTTAATAAACTATAGAATTTACTAGTATTATGATGCGAAATTTCAAGAACTTATCTAGTTTCTACATGTTTTTTGCACCGACCTTTCTAAATAGTGCCACCTAACAGAAAGCATTAGAAACACTGGGCCACTTTATTAACATCACAATTTCATCAGTAAAACTATATCCTATCGTGTTTAATGTGTCACTGTGTCTAACATGTGCAAAGTGTACTTACAGCTTTTCTTGTCTTTCATTAGTAAATATCTTGTGTATTGTGATTTTTAAAACCAAGCGTTATCGCAAGAGTGGGTGAGAGATGGACAGAGATGAAAGAGCATATGAAGTACAGAGGAGAGACAGTTGACAAGAGCAAACTGGAGTGGGGATATGATAAAAGCTAGACTGCAGTGAGAGAGGGAAAAAGAAGTTCTATAGAGAAATAGTGTGAGAGAGAAGACTGGGAGCATGAGAGAGGGGGTGTATCCCACACCACTGCAGTCTGTCATGTTCAAGCTATGCACGCAGCTTATTTACGCCTTCTTTTCCTCACTACATCTACACACAAAAATGGTTACCTATGGTCTCATTTCCAAATAGTATATTATATTTATAAGCAAAAGACATTCGATTTCCATTCAATTATTCTGGCTCCAATAATTTACAAAGCCAACCTATAAACACAAATATTTAATAACCAAAGAACCAATTATAATGCAAAAAGTGCTCAGTGATCACACAGTACAGTGTCAAACGAGAGTTTTGAAATTCAAGCTGCATACTTTCACTAAGCTCTAATGCGTACATCACAGTTCTATGGAGTCCATCAGGAGCTACAATGGTTCCATCATTACAAGCTCACACAACACTACATCCCCCCACTGCTAAATCATTTTTTAATTTTTTTTACAAATATACATAATTAAAACATTGGAATGTTGAGCACTCCATTGAAAACAATGGAATGCTCCGGGCTTCTAATGGGTGGTAGAAGCCAGGAGCATCAACATTCCAATGTTTGCTCACAGCAGTTGCTGTGAACCAAAGGCATCACGGATCCTGAGGGGATTTCAACCCCCTTGGGCCCTGTGAGGCCTTTGTTGTATTTGTTAGAACATTCTGCCCTCTAGGAGTGGAATGTTCTAATAGCCTTAGAGCCCTCTGTAGCGGGCTCTACAAGCCGTTAAAGGCCAGCTGCCTTGTTAACTCTTTAGCGGGTCGTTAATAGCTGGTAGAGCCTGCAACGTTGGGCTCAAAGGCTATATTGGAGCTCTTAAATGAGTCTTCGTGGCCCTTGGATCACACGTCCGACAGTGTCTTCAGAAACTGGGGACAGGTGGTAGACATGTCCATGACTGACATTGGTGATTGAGAAACATCAACAATCAGGGGCTCTTCACTTATTCTTTCAGACCCAGTTTCTACAATTATATCAGTGCTTGATGAGCCATTAGCCATATGTCGGAAATGTTGAGGAGTCTCTCATAATGGACTTCCCAGGACGTTGGCCAATCGCCATGTGTCCTTTGCTGGACGCAATATGAAATGGTTCAGCATTGAAAGGAGCATCAGACTTTGGTTTTCTATGTTGATGAAAACTCGATCTCCGCTACTGAACGTGACATCTTTTGCAAGTCGACGCTTGTCTTCACACGGCTCAATTTTCCTCTTATAATCCAAGTCTTTCATGCGTATCTCTTCCTCAGTATTTGCTCTTCTGTTGGTCCATTGAGGTAACTTGGCTGTCATGGCTCTCCCAAACATCAAGGTTGCATGGATTTCCCCTGTAGTCAAGTGATGGGTCAAGCACTAAGCTTGAAGAGTAAAAGTTAAGACGGCTTTTATGTGGAGCTTTTCGAGTAAAGCATGCTGGACGGCTTTCTTTAGAGTACTCATGAACTGTTCAACAATGCCATTGACCTTTCCTGATGCTTAACATTAAGATTGAGGAAGTCTCTTCATTTTCGACTGTTGAAAGGTGGGCCATTATCATACTTAAAGATCTCAGGAACAGCCCATGTTGTGAAGATGCTGCCTAGTCTCTCAATCACATGTTCTTGAGTGATAAATGAGAGATCTTTAATCAATGGAAAATGGCAATATTCAGCAACGATCACCATCAGGTGATATCCGTTGTCAAGAGGACCAAATAAGTCTTTCCCATGCATTGACAACTCTGACATGTTTAACAGGTTTTGAGGAGTTTTCAATAACAGGCGGTTGCATAGATGACAGGCCTTTAATTCTCTTTCAACTCTTGGTGAGATGGGCAAACTAGACTCGGTCTCCGAGAGCTTGTTTGGTAGCAACAATTCAACAATATCGTTCATGGGCCACTTCAATTATCTGTTGTTGCAGGCTCTCTGGAATGACAATTCTCGAACCTCTTAGAATAATGCCTTCCTGAGTAAAGAACAGTTCATCTCTTACATTCTTAAAATTTTTTATATTCACTGTCAGTGGCAAGACGTTGAGGGTGCGGGTACCAAAACTGATGCATAATAAAGACTTTCAGTTTCAACATGCCACTGTCTTGACTTGTGGCAGTGATAATCTGTTCCAATGAAATGGCAACTGGGGTGCTTGGTTTCACTTTGAAATGTATGTAAGCTTCAGCTGTCTTAGAAGGCGTGCCAGTGCATTGTAGAGGCACTCATGAGAAGTAGTTGTCAGGGTTCTGATCTTTCCCTGGACGATGCACAATGGTATAGTTATACTCCTGTATTCGCATACGCCAACAATCAATGCGAAGAGGCATTTTTGACTTAGTTTATTCCCTTTCCTTCCTTATTTTTTTCTTCTTTGCTTCCCTTCCTTCCCCTTCATAGTTTATTATTGCCCACCTAGCGCCATGGCAGAGGGGTGGATTCCATGCGGTGTGCAGGTGTGCATCCCCGGGTGATCTTTGGAGAGGAGGATGTGGCAGCACTAGTTTTTTTGTGCAGCGCTACCTCCCTTCTATTCTGGCATCAGGCGTCAGGCCTGGTAGTGGCTACTCAGTCCGGGAGAATCTGCGGTGCTGGGAGATGGTGTGCCGGTGCGAGCGGCGTACCAGCTGAAGCACCGCTGTGTTGACATTTAGTACTGAGAACAGGACCTTCTTGATTCCGGGGCTTGGGGAGCATTAGTTATTTGTTGTTTTTGTGTTCTACAATGCTAAAAAATATAAAAAATCTGAATAGGGCGGGGGCGCTAGAGGGCCCACGGCAAGATGGCTGCACATCGGTGAGGCTCTGCCAGACTAAGCTGAAAATTCGTTATTAATCCGCATAATCCTGCTACTGTCTCTTTCTGCCCCGGTGGATTCTTGTGCCTGATTGCCTGCGGTGCGGATTGAACCCGGTGACGGGGATCTGAGACCCTGATTTGAGTATTTTTGCAGCCCTTACTGTGCCGGCGCGGTCTTGGCCGCGTGGATCGCGTAAGGCCTACAATATCCGGGACCAGTCTGCCGCCGGCTGCGGGGGGATCACCTCGCGGATCGGGGCTGCGGAACTTGGGAGCGAAGTGTGGATAGCTGTCCCAGCAGGCTAAGAACGACGCCGGCTGTACGCGGCGAGACCTGCTTCGGAAAAGTGTTTGGCAGGCAATGAGGGCCCTGAGAGCTGCTCTGGAGGACCCAACGCGCTGCTGCGGGAAGTCCTGGGCACAGCGGACGGAGACCCCCCGGTGCCGAGACGGAGCTGGCAGATGGCGGCGGGATCGGGCGTCTGCCCTCGCTGGTGGCGGTGAGTGGGGCTGAGGCATTGTGGTAGCGGTTGCTGCGGAGGCGGGGTTCGGCTACCCAAGGGCCTGGCCGCGCGAGCTGAGGCCGGCAGGGGTGGGCTGCTGGCCGGTACATGGGGCTGAAGATTGCGGTGTGCCTGTGATCCCCTGAGGGCTTGAGGGGAATTATAGCCTACAGAACAGGAGCGCTACTGATCGATCTGCTTGTTGGATTGCAGCGACTGCTGGAGGGCGGCATTGTGGAGGCCAGCGCTATATGTGAGAAGTGTACCTTGCTCGTGCTGATTACGGACAGGAGCGCCTACTCGCTGGGTGGTTTCTACCCTGTTGGGAACTGCATTGGGCTACCCTTGCTAGATTGCAGTTCGGCCATTACCTTTGTTCGCAGCGCCCTTCAACTGCACGTGTGACAGTGCTCCTGCTAAGCTGGCGCCACCATTTTATGATAAACTGCGTTTTCCTAGTAGAGGCCTGTGATTCGCTGGTGGGATTGTACTGTATTAATAGGTGCTATGGGTCGGCCTGAGAGGAATCAACCTAAGCTGAACTTTGAAACGCGGAAATCTGCGGTGCCCCCGTCGCAAGGCATGTCAGACACTGAATCGACAGGAGCTGCGGGGGGTATGCCAAATCTGGAGGCCATGCTAATAGCCATGCAGAAAACACTGCAATCCATAGAAGGCACTATGGAGGCGGTAAACCACAGGCTTGACCATATGTCCACACAATTTAAACGGCAAAACGAGCGAATGGATGAGGTAGAGCAGAGGGTGTCCGCAACGGAGGATGGCCTCACCACAGTGACTGATAAAGTGTTCAGTATGGAAAGGGTGCTGGCGGTAATACAAGCTAAGAATGAGGAGTTGGAGGGGCGGTGCCGGCGCAACAACATCCGCGTCACGGGGATGCCGGAATCCACAAATGTGGGCAGAATGGAAGATCTTATGGAGAGACTCTTTGTGGATATATTTGGATCTGACCAGCTCTCTAAAATGTTTATTGTAGAGCGAGCACATCGCTCTTTGGCAAAGCGTCCGGTGCCCGGAGCACCTCCGCGTCCCATAATTGCACGAATTTTGAATTATAGGGACAGGGATGTTCTGCTGCGCATGGCGAGGGAAAAAGGCACTATAAACTATCAAGGTAGTAAATTGGAGTTTTTCCCTGACTTTACTATGGCTGTGCAAGCGGCGCGGAAGGAATTTGCGGGAGTGAAACAGATTCTTAGGGCAGAAGAAATTCCGTATGCTATGTTGTACCCAGCTCGGCTGCGGATAGGTGCACCCGCGGACAACAAAATCTTTACCTCGCCAAAGGCGGCCATGGATTATGCGAAAAAACAGAAGAAGCGTAAGAGACACTCAGCTAGGGCACAGGAAGGAGATAATGAACTGCTTGAAGATAACTAACTGTCCTCCTGCACTTAGGGTGCAAGCAGCTGTTTGCTATCGGGCTATTGGTGCATTGTCAGATGGAGATGGTTCTCCTTTTCTGTATTATTAACCTTTCTCCTTCCAGGTTGTTGCTTTGTTTCAGTATTACTGGTCTTCACGAGTTGGGAGCTTCACGGTCTGAGAATTTAATATTCTTTTTTGGCTTATACCCGTGGCAGTATGAGACATTTATGCAGCTACTGTGATCATGGGGTTCAGGATCCGATTACCATACTGTCGGAGACGCTGTTCTACGGTTTATATACCTTGCCTTATGTTCCGTATGATATAGTTCTGGCTCCTATAAACAGTGAAGCAACTGTGGGACCTCTAAAGTCTGACCTGTGTTACGTAGTCTGAGGTGTGGAATGACGATTGTCGGTCCCTGTGGGGTCGGCATCTGCCATTTCCTGTTCTACAGATTGGCAATTGTTGGAATGTCCGGGGTAGGTATGGGGCGACAAAGGTGGATTGCATATCCTGTTGGCTTAGTCACCTCCTGTTTCTTCTGAAAACTGGAGTTTTGTGCCTCTTCGCCCCCACTTATGGGAATACCCCATGCTCTGTTTGCGGTTTGGCAGGGGGGAGGGAGCTGGGGGGGCTTGGTTTGCTTTGGCTGGTTGGGGGGGGCGAAGTGGGTGGGGGGTGGGCAGGTTTGGACCTGGGTAGTTGGGATGGTTTTGGTTTTGCACTTTGGTCTGTCTTTGCATATGAAACTTCTGTGGGCAGAAGGACTTTAAGGGTGGGGGGTTGGCTTTGGCAAGTTGGGGGAGCTGTCGTGGGTTGGGGGGTAGGATGGATGTGCTGTGGAATCCGTTTTTGTTGGACGGTATACATTGAGGATCACAATAGGGTCTATGTACAATATAAAGGATTATTTAACTTGTGGGGCTGGGAGACGGGTAACAAGATCACTGCTTGTTGGATGAAAGGTGAATCACCAGATTTTTGTCTGGACATACACCCTGAAGACACCTATGGTTAAGGGAGGGAAAATCACTTGGCTAACATGGAACGTGCGGGGTCTCAACAGGCCACAAAAGACCAGACAGGTGATTGCGTATCTGAATAGGCATGATGTGCAGGTAGTCTTCCTACAGGAGACGAATCTTAGCGGGCAGGCAGCTGACACGGTGGCTAGTCGTTGGGCGGGAAAGAGAGTGGCCACCTTGTATTCTTCATATGCCAGGGGTGTTATGATCCTGATTAAAAAGAATGTCCCCTTTGTGTGTTTGCATGAGGAAGTGGATAAAGAGGGCTGCTATATTATATTACTTGGTAAACTATGTGGTGCACTGATAACAATGGTTAACGTGTATGGGCCGAACATTGATGACCCCGACTTTTATGTCACTTTATGGAATAAGGTATATACTTTGCCCCCTTCTGCGATCATTTGTGGGGGAGATCTGAATGTGACGTTGGACCGTGGTTTAGATAAAAAGGAGGCACGACAGGCTACAGCAAAACGAGCGAGTGGGGCGGTTCAGGATGGTATGGATCTACTGGGATTAGTGGATATGTGGCGTCTTGGGCATCCGGGTGTGAGAGAAGGTACCTGTTATACATCTGCACACGATACCTGGTCGCGCTTGGATTACTGGCTGGTGACAAAAGATGTTAGTGGATGGGTAATGAGGACGGCGCATTTGCCCCGCACGTTGTCTGATCATGCGCCTGTGCTGATGGAAGTATGGATGCCAGCACATGCGCATGCTCCGTTTACATGGCGGCGGCCACCTGGGGCTTTAACCGATCAGGTGATGCGTGAACATCTGCGCGAGACGATTGAAGTCTTTTTTTAAAAGAATGTTGGTTCGGTGACGGATGCGTGTATTGTCTGGGAGCCTTAGTGACGGTGCGGGGAGCATGTATTGGAATGCAAGCTGGAGTGCTCAAATCGCTCAGGGACTCTATGGATAGATTGGAGCGTGAACTGCTGAGGCTGGAACAACAATGCGAGCAGCGGCCGGCTGACGCTCTGTTGGCTGAAATACGCTCGAAAGTTACTGAGTACAATGAGCTGGCGGAACAGGAAGTAAACTATTTATCCAAGCGCACTAGGGCACGGTACTATGGTGAGGGTGGTAGACCTGGACGGGGACTGGCGGACAGACTCAAAGATCCTTGGGCTAAACACTGTGGGGTACAAGAAATTAGGGAAAGTGAAAGGACTGTGACGGATGGGGATGGTATATTAGAATGTTTTACACAGTACTATACAAACATGTATGAATATAGGGAAACTGCTGACGAGGAAGACATAGCGAAATACTTGGAAGATATAGCGTTGGTCTGGCTCTCGAAAGGGCAGCAAGACTTCTTAATGCATCACATCACAGAGGGGGAACTCAGGGATGTGATCGCGGCGTTGCCTAATGGTAAAGCTGCTGGTACCGAAGGTTTACCGTCCGAATTCTATAAGGAATATGTGGACTTGCTGCTGCCACATTTGGCGATGGTACTGGAGGAGGCGTTTGACCGGGGACAACTTCCAGCGACAATGAGAGAGGCTCTACTAGTGGTTCTCCCGAAACCAGGTAAACCACATGACCGATGTGAGTCGTATTGTCCCTTGTCCCTGATGAATACGGACGTGAAGATCCTTGCCAAGGTGTTGGCCACACGCCTGCGACTGTTATTGCCCGTTATGGTACTGCCAGATCAGTCGGGCTTTGTACCACTGCGCTCGACGATGCATAACTTGAGAGCATTGTTCGTGGTTCTTCATTTACTCAAGCCTGAACTAGCTGCGGTAGCGGTCCTCTTGGACGCTGCCAAAGCGTTTGACTCTGTGGCCTGGAAATATATGATGGGGGTGTTGCATCGCATGGGTGTGCCGTACATTTTTACGTCCTGGATCACCTTACTATACACCAATCCGGTAGCACGAGTGCGGGTTAATGGTCGAGTATCAGTGCCTTTTGCTATACAGAGAGGTACAAGGCAGGGATGCCCGCTCTCACCATTATTGTTTGCTATTATTCTGGAACCTCTATCTTGTATCCTGCGGCAAAGACATGCGGCCTCGGCTTTGCGTTTTCATCTTCGTTCATTGGCAGTATCTATGTATGCTGATGATATGGTGCTTTATATCCGGGTGCCAGATAGATATCTCGAAGGGGTGATCAGAGAATATATCAGATTTGAACGCTTCTCTGGACTGGCAATAAATTGGGAAAAGTCTATCATACTGCCTTTAACTGATATTACCCTCCCATTTCTGATAGAGGTCCCTTTGGAATGGGCCTCGGAGCCGGTTCGGTATCTAGGGATATGGATACACAGAGACGCCCAAGAAATAATCCATGCTAACTACGGAGTGGCGATCTCGAAGTTGGAAGATCAGGTTGCACGCTGGATACGGTTCCCACTGTCGTTTGCGGATCGGGTAGCCCTGATTAAAATGGTGGTGCTCCCCAAGTTTTTATATTATTTTGTAAACATTCCACTTGCTTTGACGGCTAACTTTTTTACAACGCTTCGATCCTTGTTAATCACTTTAGCCTGGGGGGGGAAGAAACCTTGAGTAAAGTGGGACACCCTGACAAAGCCCTATGAGCAGGGCAGGTTCTCAGTGCCGGATATGAGATTGTATTATCTGTGTGCTCAAGCCCACTTTGCTTCCTACTGGATCTCGGCACCGCCGTACACACCACATGTAGCGATTGAGGCTGGGGCGCACTATCCACTGCCCTTAAAGGCGATGGTTGTGAATCCACATTCGGTGTACGAGAAGGGCGAGGTGGACACGGTACAGTGCACAGCGGAGGCGTGGCGGGGCTTAGTGAAACGTGCAGACCGTTTGCCATTGTATGCACCGGCCATGCCTCTGTTGCATCATGCGCACATCTCGGTCTCGAACGATGTGGGTGCACTTCGGCTATTGCAGGGTGCTGGGATACATACCATGGGAGATATTTTCCCGGCTGGCCAATTCATTGGCTTACAGACATTATTGGACCAAACGACTAATGGAACTATGGCTACTTTAACCTATGTTAGGCTGCGTGTTGCGGTGCGCGATCTCTACCCGTCCTTTCCGATAGAGCCACCTACGTTGAACGCCTTGCAGTTGCTGTATACGGCGGATTCCCGAGTGAACATGATTTCGCGATTGTACAGGATGTCGCAAGAAGATGAAAGTGGTGTGAATGTGCTTGCAAGGGCTAGATGGGACGCACGTTTGCTGGAGCCGCTGTCGGATGATGACTGGGCTGAATGTTGTGCTATGACTGGCAATTTTGCTGCTAACGGGAATTTTAGGCTCATACACTATAAATTCTTACAACAATGGTATTACACTCCGGAGCAACTTTTTAAATATGGGCTCTGTGACACACCTGCGTGTTTGCATTGTGGGATGGATGTAGCCAATTTTCTACACTTGGCTTGGGTGTGTCCCCGTGTGTATGCGTTCTGGACAGATGTGACAGTGGCGCTGACTGAAATGACGTCAGTGACAGTTGATATGGACCCGCGCATATGCCTGCTGGGCATGGTGTCTAGTATGCCGTTGGGTGTAAGGCGCTTGGACGCATTAGCGCTACAATTAGCCAAGCGCAGAGTGGCGGCCTGCTGGGGAGGGAGGAGGGCGCCTGATGTAAAAACTTGGTACAGGAAAAGGCGTATTGTCGTGATCAGCTGACATGTTATTATGAAGAGCTGCCATCTGGCTCACGCCCAAGATATATTTGGGGACCTTACACCACATACATGTTGGCAAAGCTCTCTGATGATGACTGAGCTTGATCCGTGCTTTTATCATGACACGCTGCCCTAATCATAAAGGCACTGTCTCGTGTGTTGTAGACTGCCAGGCAGTTGGCGTTCATCTTTTTGAAACCCCTGATGCTAATCAAGGCGTGAGCCTGTTGTTTCTCTAGCTGCACAACACTTCCTTTGCTGTTATTGCTTCTTGATGTCCTCCTACATTGGTGCAGGTTGTTCTTAAGTAATGCATCAGGTGTATACATACTGTGAGTATCTCCATGATGCTGTGATTCCTGCTTGTCTCCCTTGCTCTGTCTTTCAACACTCGAGTAGCTGTCCAACTAGGATCCCAAGATTGTTAGGGGGGGTTTGTTTAGTTAATAAAGTTGACTATGATCTATGAAAAATTTAAGGCTACAAGGAGATTTGTCATCGATACTGCAAGTTTGATTATGTTTTTTCAACATGTTACGCCGCCGGGCCTTTGGCTGTCGGCATCGCGGCTGTGTTCTGATAACTGGATGAACATATGTTTCAATATTTGCGGCCGGACCACTGGGTTGTAGGCCAGAAGCTGTGTTCTTGCAGAACGGTGCATTAAAGGTCTTCAAAAAAAATAAATTTGAATAGCAAGCTGCTCACAGTTGTGTTTAGTAAAGTTTATGCTGGTATATTGTGTGATCCAGTTTCTAATTTCTAAAGGCAAGTGGTGCCACCTAATCGCATTCATCAGGCGCTTCCTTTGGCTGATTAATTAAGAAGCCATTGCAGTCTGTTTTTTCTGTCACTATAGTGAATGACTGATTAATGCGTTGTCTCTGTGACTTTGTTTATGTAGCCTGTACAGTTTCAGGTTATTCAATTCAATTCAGTGATGATGTGAGTATGCATCTATGCATTGAAGGGAGACTGAGTTGGCTCATCAAGGGTATTGAGAAATGGGAAATGGGAATAGAATACATTAAAGATCATTTCCTGCAATATATATGTTCCAAATGTAGTTTTTGTTAAGGAGATGTGGAATATGGATTTAACTACAGTCGATATACTTGAGTCGAAACTAGTTATACTATATGTGATCTGCTTTAGCGACTGCATTTCATTTTCATAAAACATTTTGTGGAGATTGTTAACAGTATCACTAATCTATTTTTATTTATTTTCTTAATTTCATTCATCCACACCCAAGGGCAAGAAGAGGGACTATTCAGAGAGTCCAGGGCATGCTGGTCAGACGGTGCTGACCACCAGAGCCGCTGCCGAGGCCTCTGCTGATCCCAGTAAGTCATTTTATGGTTGTTGTGAACTTCTTAAGGTGAAACCATAGAATCTTTGAGTATTTACTGGGCTATTGGAATGTTGGTGCTATCTATCATGATTCATGAAGATTCAGATAGCAGGCCCAAGTAAGCTAGAATTTTAAATAAAAAATCACCATGAAGGCTTTCCTTTACCTGCTTATGCCTAGCTCTAACACAGTTCAGTTCACGAGACAGTGGCCATGTTCATCATGGACCACCCTCCCACCCCAATGTAGTGTGCTACAGACCCATTAATTTATAGTTGCAGTACATCACCAGTTTTCAATGACCATCCAGCCAGGCTGGAAAAAAAGTATGAGGTCCCCCTCACATTGCATTTGACACCCAACACCATATGTTTTTCATTGACTGTTATTCCATACCTGGCTTGTCTAACTTTATTAACCAACCAATAAAATGCCCAGAGTGATATTTGGAACATACATGCTAACCGAGCTGTAGTGTTGCAATGCTGTTGTATTTGTGGTTGCTTATTTGGGATCCAAATTATGTGTACTGTTTTATTCTAGCCACACAGAACATCGGTGATGCCGGCTCCAGTGCTGCTGCAGAAGGAACCAAGATGGGTCAGTTGCAGGGGGAGAAGAGGCAGCAGGGATGGACACTGGTAAATCAGATATTTCTTGCAACTACTATGTTCACTAGCTATTGCCATGGCGTCGCTTGCCATCATAAAAACTGGCTGATAGGCCCCCCACCTTTACCAGCAGTGGTTGAATTATTATTATGGACTCTTCTATCTGCAATGCAGCAAAATCTAACATAATGAGCTTTGATGGCTTGAGAGTGACAAGAAATAATGGAAGGTAACTTAAAAGAAAGGAAATGGTATATGAGTGAAATAGTGTATTGGCATGTGCCACATTTAATAATGCAATACCCATGTGAAGTGATTCCAGAACATTTATCATGGTTTCCCCTAACTGATTAATTTACACTTGTTCAGATGTTTCCCTTTTGAATTGAACCGTGACTAAATAAGCCAAAGATGGTGAATCGATGATCAGTGAAGTGGCCTCTCCATTATATATAACCAAATCTCTACCCTACCTGTCTAATCCTTCTACCCTACCACCTGCAGTAGAGAAAATCAAGTTTTCTTTCCTTGGTTACTGCCCAGCAAATACATTTGTTGGAAATAAGTGGTGGTGGGTGAGGCCACAGAGTAAAGTGGGAGTGAGTGCATGGTTTGATATCAGGTTGGGCTTATGGGATACACAGTGACGAATGTGCCCAATCAAATCTACATCATTTGTTGCTTTACCTGTAGTGCTGTCCATTAGATTAATTTTCCTCAATGTGTACTTAGGGCAGACAGGATAATATATTAATATCTGCATGTCATACATGAGGTGTGTGGCTGACGTAGTATCTTATTTATTATTCATCAGCCTCTTTGGAGACAGGGTAGTAAGAGAAATGCATTTAGCGAAGAGCAGGACCATTTGAATTAAAAATAGATTGTCAACTACAGCCAGTAGCAAACTAGAAGAAGCGCTGGCTAGCAATGAGCATGGCTTCATTATTTTCACCACACACAACTTGTACTCCATAATAATGTATAATGCTGTACCTATCAATGAGTAGTCATTTATTTTTCAACTCAAAGTGTCTGACTCTGTTTATGGTCACTTGAAAAGCCTTTTGAAAAAAACCTAATCCAATCACTGTTTTTTTAATACTGTGATTCTCTGCCTGTTAATTTTCTGCCACACAGTCACTGCTTTTTTGCGTTTGGTAGTATGTGTGGGTAAAAGAAAACATAAAAATTGCCTTGTTATTCTCCTAATCATAATCATCACATCAAATAAATTCCAATGTCACTAAGGGACCAGCAATGTACTGATACTGTGCCACCCAGTTATTTAAAACAATTGTTTGCACAGAGCACCATTTATAATGTGTCTTTTTTGTTTTTCTCAATATAGCTGCTCCTGCTGGTCCAGCGGGATCACCGACAACCAGAAGAGAGCAGCCCGTTTGCGGTGGCAGAGGCTGGAGCGTATCCAGCAGGAATACCAGCAGAGGTGGTTCAAGAAGAGGTGGAGTAAGAAATCAACGCACAACTGCCGGGCCCCTGTGCAGCCGGTACCCCTCAGCATCCAGCCTCCCTGCCATCCCATCACCAGCACTGTTGCCAGCCAACTGATACCACCCCCAACAGAATGGCAACAGGCCAGTGCTGCGCCGGATCCTGCAATTGCTGGACACTATCGAGGGCCGGCTCACCTCGATGGAGCAGAGCATGGACCAGCGATGGACCGACATCCATAATGCCCTCTTTTACATTTTTTGTTTTGGTGGGAGGGATTTGTTGGTTGTTGGGGCTGGGTGGGGAGAGTGGGAGGGAGTTGGAAGTGGGACTGGAGAGACTTTTTGGAACATTTTGAGATTTGGGGCTTTGGTCAGTTGTATTAAATGTTGTTTGGGTGGAGAGGGTGTGTTGCTCTGTGAATAAGTACAGGGGGAAACTATTTTTTACAATCTAAATGTATGCCTGAAGTAATTTAATTTATTTGTACTTTGCACTGCTGCCTTCACATAGTTTTACACAGCCTGTTTATGTTGTTGTAACTCAAGACTAGAGATAGTGTAGCACTTAGTTATAGAGTATAGGCTTATATTTCTCTAACTATCTTAACCTTTATGGGGAATGCTGCCATGATGAGATGCCCTAGGCTATATTGTGTCAAAGCTCTGAACTATCTAGATAAAAAACAGTAGCAGTTAATTTATTTCTTACTAAATTAAGTTACATCCATAATCATTGTCTTACCTGAATATATGTGCAGCAATAACAGGGGAGGCATCACAACTTCACAATCGAGGCCCCACTTCCAGTTCCGCCGATCCATTGTGCGCAACTAAATGGAAGTAGAAAGACTGAGTAAGTGGGTTATATATTTATCAAAGATTTACAAAGAATTGACACCACCTGAGTACTACGTGATGACCACCACCACCACCACCACGGCCTTGATCTATAGCCATCTATTGCCTCCCTTCAGATTAGCTAGCTCACCCCATCAGAAACCTGGGGCCTTGTCGCGAACATTGGTTATCGGAATCTGTAAATATGTTATCTCAGCTAGATTATTTGGATATTTATTCTGTAAATACGTGCCCTATCTCCCTCATATACTCTGCACCCTGCCCTCCTTCATTCGATTCCGTAACTGGATGATGCTATGTCTACTCTGTACATGACTATGTTTTCCTGTAAAGCGCTCTGATACCCTAACGGGTCAAGTTCGCGCTCTATAAAACACAAAATAAATAAATAAATACAAGTTATCTAAAGTGGACTCAAAGTCTGGAGTCAACAAGCTTAGGTTAGGCGTTTACGGTTAGGCAACACAAGGCCTGAATGATGATGATGCTGACGACTGATGTTCTTTATTCTATATAAAAACATATATAGATCATTTTTAATGCACTGGTTGGTAATGGGCTGGTGTGGGCTACTGCTTTGAAGATTCTACAGTAAGTTAATTAGTGTTCCTTTCACCACATCCGCCCCACCAAGTGTGTGATCCATTGATGGTGTAATTTAAGCCACACCTCAATAAATCACACAGCTCGGGGGAAGAGGGTTAGGGTTTTGATGAATGGAGGGGTATTGGGACTTGGGGAAAGGTTTCAGAAAGACAAACACTACAACACAAAACCAACATTCATCTGGGGAATAAGCAGCAGCACATCATTCACCATCAATCTGTTGTTTGAAGGAACCAAGGGAATGAATATGACAGAGTACAGATACATGCATTGAAAACAGTCTTTCTGCCCCGAGACCCAATTTACTATATATTTAAATGTTCTGTCTTCTAGGTTAAGGAGTGAACCGACCCAGCCACCCACTTCTCTTAGTTAATGTGCTTGTTAAAAGAAATATGATACCATATTTCAAATTTGGGTGGTGAGTCTGCATTTTCCTCTGGAATGTCCACTCTTTGGGGCCTGTCTGCACTGGTCCTGTCGGTAAGCAGGAATGCTGTTGAGCTCAACTAGCTCTTGCATTTCGTTCATGAAGGAGACTAGAAAAAAGGCCTGTAGATTGTAAAACAGATGATGTTTTTAGAGTCAAGGAGAAGGACAGAAGGAAGGTAAGCTTCATGAGGAAGTATCAAGAAGACTCAGGGGGAGAGCCAAAAAAACAAAAGGGGCACTCAGAGTATCACTTCTCCCACAAGTCCTCAACGCACACACCCTTACACACACACAGGGCAGCATTTCACAAAGGACCTCTCTCTATTCCACACAGCTGAGTACTAGGCCTCAGACTCTTGATTTACCTTTGAATTCAAGTCCATAGTATGCTCGATAACGTATTGCTTTTACCTATTGATGAGGTAGTCCTGCAGTGCCCGGTCCCACCTGGAGTTCTTCTATGATACTCTTCGAGTCCTGACTCTGAGTTACCCCGTGTCATCATCATCATCATGATTCAGAAGGATCCAAGCAAGATAGACAAGGAGTGCAGTGCACTGCTTTTGAAGAAAAAGTAGAGAATGAAGCAGAATTGCAGTATTTTGCATTGGTTTTTGTTTGATAACTAAAGTGACTGTTCTAGTGTCTGAAGAACCACAAAAAAGGAGAACACCCCTACAATTTATTAAATCTGGCTAAGTGTGAATGGGCTGGTAATCGCCTACAGTGAAAAAATAAGCATCCATCACTCAAGCTCAGTTGCGGCTGGCATGAATCGTGCAATGTTGTGTTATGATATGCTGGGATGCTGACCTCAGAGGCATCTATGGGGAGGACATTTTCTCCATGCAGGCTGCATGCAGCCTACATGGAGAAAACGGGAGAGTGTGCATGACTGGTTTGGTTGGCCCTGTGGCCGACCAAACAGTCAGCGCCCACAACATGGTCTAGCCACTCCTCCCCGACCTGCCCACCCGCCCTCAACCAAACCCTTCTTATGCTTTCTCGTGGTGCGAGAAGCAGAAACATAAAATGGTACTTCTACCATTTTATGTTTCTGCTTCTCGCACTGTGACACAGCAGTGGGGCGACGCTCCTCCACCCAAGTGGAGGAGCCGCCCCTGCTCAAGCTCCAAACAGGGCAAATCAATGATCATCTCAAGAAATTACCCATATTACAGTTCAACACACACCCTCCCTCAGTGACTGCCACTACATGAATCATCAATCAACTTAAATCATCACTCACACAATCAGTCACTCACCGTTAGATTAAATCCAAGCCCGGTAGTTCAGGTATTAGGGATTCAATCATCTTTAATACAGGCAATACATTGGAATTTGGTATTGGCAGGCAGTCTTGTAGATAATAAATGGTTATCTGGGGCAGCCCTGGGATAAGCATTAGGCAATAGGCATGCGAGGGGGCAGACATTGTCCCCAATCTCATGAAGGAATTGTGGAGGCTTCTTCAATGCACATTGCTCCAACTGCAATCTGGCAATATACATGTGACTAAAAAAAGGTGGAGCAGCATAAATCACACACAAAATTAATAACGTTCCTCTAGATAATTCCTTTTTTTGTTTTTTTGCAAAGACAGAACAAAGTTCAATAATAAAAGTTCTATGGGGGCACTGGCATACTTAGTCTGAGAAGAAAAGTTCATCCTCAAACTCAGGTTCACCCAGAAGTTGGTCAGCTAAATTGAATTTAAAATTGAATTTAAAATATTTATATAGCGCTACATTCACCATACGGTTTCTTGGCGCTGTGGAGGCTAATTTAGCAGTAGGAACGAGAAAAAACTAGTGAGAGGGATAGAAAATAACATCAGTTTACATTAGGAAAAGCCTGGGTGAACAAGAAGGTCTTGAGGTCTTTTCGAAAGAGGGAGTAGTGTCTGGCCAGACGTAAGTGATCGGGGAGGGAATTGCAAAAGGAAGGTGCCAAGAATGAAAAATTGGCTCCGCCCCATTTCTTGCGTCTGTAACGGGGTACCTGGAGAAGAGATTGGGTGGATGAACGGAGCTAACGAGCAGGAGTGTACTCTTTTAACAGAAAAGAAATGAAGGCAGGAGCCGTACCCTCGTGCGCCTGAAAAACCATGCAACCAGTTTTAAAAAGGGATCGCTCCCTAACAGGTAGCCAGTGTAATGCCTTCAGTAAGGGGGTGGAATGATGGAAACGGGGGAGACCGTACACCAATCTGGCCGCCTGGTTTTGAACCAGCTGGAGCTTCCGCATGCTATACGCTGGGATGCCATTGTATAGGGCGTTAGCGTAATCCAGCCGGGAAATCACCAAGGCGGACATGATTAGTTTAAGTGCTAGGGGAGAAAAGAAACGAGAGACAGAGCGAATAGTTTGAATGACAAGAAAGCAAGAAGAAACAACAGAATTTATTTGTGAGTGAAGATTAAGATGGTTATTAATTTTGATGCCCAGGGTCTTAACTGAGGAAGAAGGCGTGGGGGGAGGTCCTAGAGAAGAAGGCCAGAAAGAAGAGTTCCAGGGACTGGAGGAACCACCCGTAAGGACCAGTTCTGTTTTATCGGGGTTCAACTTCAGATGGTTGTGGTCCATCCAGTCCCTGATGAAAATCATAATAGTCTGAAAATTAGAAATAGAGTGAGAAGAAGGAGAAAGATTAAAGATAAGCTGGAGGTCATCCGCATAATTATAAACGGTGACCTCCATTTGTTGAAGTGCGAAAATCAGAGGATAGATGTAAAGATTAAACAGAAGAGGGGAGAGAGAAGAACCCTGGGGGACACCACATGTGACCTTGAGTTGGGTGGCCGAAAAATCCCCCAACCGGACCGCCTGGGTCCGGTCCCTCAGGAAGGACGATAGCCAAACCAGGGCTGAGCCCTCGACCCCCGCCGCTCCGACATGGGAAAGTAAGATGGAATGATCCACCGTGTCGAAAGCGGCGGAGAGATCGAGGAGCACCAGGGCCTGGTGGTTGTTTTGGTCCATGCCCTCCCTAAGGTTGTTCAAGACCGACACCACGACGGACTCGGTGGAGTGCCTAGGCCGGAAGCCTGCCTGGCGGGACGCTAGGCCCCCGTTGGCTTCTACGTGGGCACTGAGGACCGATGTTACGTGTCGCTCCAGCACCTTGCTCAAATAGGGCAGAAGGGAGATGGGGCGATATTTAGCTGGAGCAGAAGGGTCCGCGCCAGGCTTCTTCAGGATGGGCACTATGATAGCAGATTTGAGTGCTGGGATTACCACCCCCTGAGCCAACGAGCTATTGAGAAGGGAGATTGGTGGTTTGGGGCAGACAGAATAGATTTGTTGCAGAATATGGGCTGGGCAGATGTCTGCCGGGGAACCAGACTTAATTTTGGGACGTATTGCAAGGAACCCTTCTTCAGTAAGCGGGGGGATAGAAAAGAGACAACCGTGAACAGCCGGGGGAAGGGGCTCAACGAAAGTAGGGGAAGGAGATGGGATGTTGGCTTTGATGTTACTAATTTTTTCCAGAAAGTAGGAGTTCAAAGAATTGCAGAGGTACTGGGTAGGGAGAGGCTTAAGTGTGGCCCTGTCAGAATAGGCCAAGTCATAACCGATGGAGAAGATCTCCCTAGATTTGTTCTCCGCCACCAGAATTTTAGCTGAAAAGTATACAGTTTTGGCGCCTAATATAGCCCTTTTATAGTCACTCAGCAGAGTAATATAGTGGGTTTTTAATAAAGGGCAGTAATCCTTTCTCCATTGCCTCTCGGCCCGCCTGAGGGTCAGCTTTTTTATCTTCAGGTCATCGTTGAACCACCGGTTAGACTCCTTAGATCTTCGGGTTGAAATCCGACGTAATGGGGCTACCGTATCGCAGCCTCCCGCAAGCCAGGTATCGATGGCAACGGCCTGAGAGATAGAAGATAAACCCTCTAGGTTAGGTACAGAATTCGAAAGGGAGGATGACAATGCAGGAAGGTCTACCCTGTTCCAGTTTCGCGCCCAGGTGTTTTTGGCAAGCGGAATCTTTGCTGCCGATTTAAGGCAGAGGGAAAAGGAGATCAAAGCATGATCTGACCAGGGACATGGGGACACGGACATGGAAGAGACCGAGATGTTAAGAGACCAGACCTGGTCTAGTACATGGCCGTGAATATGTGTGGGAGTCTGTAAGTGAGGGACAAAATTCAGGGATACAAGTGAATCAGAAAAATGCTTAGAGGCAGTGCATTCATGAGGGTCTGAGGGCCAATAGTTAAAATCCCCTAGTACTAGGACTGAAGCGTGATTAATCGCTAAAGTGGCCAATAGGTCCTGAAATGCTGGCAGAAACAAGTGGGAGGGCTGGGGAGGGCGGTACATTAATAAGCATGTAAGCGGGGGGGAAAAAGCAAGGGAGCGAGCCACAAGGTGCTCGGTGGGGTTGATAGGAGAGGAGGGAAGGAGTTGAAAGTTGTGCTCAGATCGGGCTATAAGAGCCACACCACCCCCTGCCTTGCCCGCTGATCGATCAGCACGGAGGGCTACATAAGACGAGGGAAGGGCAGCCAAAAGGGAGGGCAGGGAGGACTCACAAAACCAGGTTTCTGTTAAAAGTAACATGTCAGGCTGGTGAGTATCGAGCAACATAAATAACTCCTGGTGATGCTTTACTGCTGACCTAGTGTTAAGTAAAATAATAGACAGAGGAGGGGAGAGGGATGAGGAACCAGGATCAGAAACAAAGGACAGCGGAGGGATCGTGTGGGTAGGGATGATGTGATGAGAGGTAGGATCAAGGCCAAGAGCAGAGATGTGCCTAATGGTAGGCACAGACAGGGGCCAATGACCCTGAATAGTGCGTAGGTCCTCAGATGAATAAAAAAGAACATTAGGACGCGCCCCTAGCCCCGTCCGGCCGCGGACGGGCGCAGACGGGCTTGACTTGACAAAATTGCCACCCGGAAACACCACCAGCTGATCCGCGCCGCCAAGAAAACAGCATTCAAGGACCAGTTGGACAACAACGCACACAACTGCAAGGAACTCTTCAACATCGTGAAAGAGCTTTCCAACCCCAGCGCAGGAAACCACGACATCACCCCATCGCAAGACCTCTGCAACTCCCTCGCGTCATACTTCCACAACAAGATCGCGGACATACACAACAGCTTCAACAACCAACCAACGCACACCATGACCGATCAACCACCCCCCACCACCACCCTCCACGCCTGGACCCCGATCAGCACCGAAGACACCATCCGCACGATGAACTCCATCCACTCCGGTTCACCGACCGACCCCTGCCCTCACCACGTCTTCAACAAGGCCGACGCCGTCATCGCACCCCACCTGCGAGACATCATCAACACATCCTTCGACACCACCATCTTCCCGGAGAGCTGGAAACACGCCGAACTCAGCGCTCTACTCAAGAAACCAACAGCGGACCCCACCGACCTCAAGAATTATGGATCATCTCCTTCCTCGACGGAAGAACACAGAGAGTCCGCCTACCACCGTACAAGTCAGAGGCCTCCGACGTCATCTGCGGCGTCCCCCAAGGATCATCTCTGAGCCCCACCCTCTTCAACGTCTACATGAGCCTCCTCGCGGCCATCGTACGCAAACACAACCTCAGCATAATCTCCTACGCCGACGACACCCAGCTGATCCTCTCCCTGACCCACGACCCCGCCGCCGCCAGAGCCAACCTGCACGAAGGGATGAAAGAGGTAGCCGAGTGGATGACGACCAGCCGCCTGAAGCTGAACTCGGACAAGACGGAGGTCCTCATCCTGGGCTCCTCACCCTCCGCCTGGGACGACTCCTGGTGGCCTCCCGCCCTGGGCACCGCACCCAAACCGACAGACCATGCACGAAACCTGGGCTTCATCCTGGACTCCTCCCTCTCCATGACCAGGCAAGTCAACAACGTCTCCTCGGCGTGCTTCAACATCCTACGCATGCTACGGAAGATCTTCTGGTGGATCCCCACCGAGACCAGGAAGACCGTCACCCAGGCCCTCGTCACCAGCCGACTGGACTACGGCAACGCCCTCTACGCCGGCACCACCGCCAAGCTCCAGAAGAGACTCCAGCGGATCCAGAACGCCTCAGCCAGACTCATCCTCGACATCCCACGAACCAGCCACATCTCCGGACATCTGAGAGACCTTCACTGGCTCCCCGTCAACAAAAGAATCACCTTCCGCCTCCTCACCCACGCACACAAAGCCCTACACGACCAAGGCCCGAGCTACCTCAACAGTCGAGTCAACTTCTACGCTCCGAAACGCCACCTCCGATCAGCCAACCACGCCCTCGCCGCTGTCCCCCGCATCCGAAGAGCGACGACAGGAGGAAGGTCCTTCTCCTACCTGGCCGCCAAGACCTGGAACTCCCTCCCTCCCGACCTGCGCCTGACCCAAGACCACCTCTCCTTCAGGAAGAAGCTGAAGACCTGGCTGTTCGAGCAGTAGCGGCACCCCCCCCCCCCAGCGCCTTGAGACCCTACGGTTATGTAGCGCGCTCTATAAGTGCCACTGATTGATTGATTGACTTAGGCGCCACTTCGGCGCGCCTTCGTCGCGCCCGCTGCGCTCGTCCGCTGCGCTTCCTCATTGGGAGCGTTTAAATAGGGGCAGAGCGCGGTGGGTGTGGCGCCGAGCTGGGTCGCCTGACCAGCCCAAAGGAAGATGGCGCCCACACTCCACTGAGCCCTGAAGAGGTAAAGTTAAAAATTGGTCTCCTGTTGATTCGGAGATAATAAAAACAAATTAAGCAGTCCAACACCCCAGCTCTGAATCAGCAGGGCGTAGCTGTCGCAATCAGCAGAACACAGTCTTGTTCCTGACTGCAGACGCGAACCCTCTGCCACCGGGGTCGCCTGCCTCCAATAGCGAGTGATGAGAAGAAGCCACTCCTAAATAGGGGCGGAGCGCGGTGGGTGTGGCGCCAAGCTGGGTCGCCTGACCAGCCCAAAGGAAGATGGCGCCCACACTCCACCGAGCCCTGAAGAGGTAAAGTTAAAAATTGGTCTCCTGTTGACTCGGAGATAATAAAAACAAATTAAGCAGTCCAACGCCCCAGCTCTGAATCAGCAGGGCGTAGCTGTCGCAATCAGCAGAACACAGTCTCGTTCCTGACTGCAGGCGCGAACCCTCTGCCACCGGGGTCGCCTGCCTCCAATAGCGAGTGATGAGAAGAAGCCACTCCTAAATAGGGGCGGAGCGCGGTGGGTGTGGCGCCGAGCTGGGTCGCCTGACCAGCCCAAAGGAAGATGGCGCCCACACTCCACCGAGCCCTGAAGAGGTAAAGTTAAAAATTGATCTTCTGTTGACTCGGAGATAATAAAAACAAATTAAGCAGTCCAATGCCCCAGCTCTGAATCAGCAGGGCGTAGCTGTCGCAATCAGCAGAACACAGTCTCGTTCCTGACTGCAGGCGCGAACCCTCTGCCACCGGGGTCGCCTGCCTCTAACACTTTGATTCTATTTCGGACCAATCACCCTCTTCCTCCTCCTGTGCTGTGGTTTCTGAAACAGTGTAATTCGGTGGTATAAAATGTTTGTTCATTTTAATCATAGTCAACCTCTCCACATTTTGAGGTGAGAGATTGATCCTTCTCACTGTGATGACCGCACCAGCTGCACTGAACACAGGTTCAGCAGACACACTGGTGACATGACAAACCAGATACTTTATTGCCAGCCTACTGAGCTCTGGCCATTGCGTACCTTCCCATAACAATACATCGATGGATTTTGATCCATATAGACCTCTGTAGGATCCTCCAGATACTCCTGGAATATCCTGTGGATGGTCATTGTTGCTGCCACTTACTTTACCTGTTGTGCCATCGCCTCTGCACTGGAATTCGGCACTGTCAATGGACACCAATACAATGCAGAGGCTAGGTCCAGTCCTTCCTTTGCTGTTGTTGCCAGCATTCTGGTTGATGGTGTAGTTGACTGCTGTGAGACTCGACTGCTGTCTCTGTAAGTTGAAGGCAACACCTCAGAACTGTGGGATGGGACTCGAAGTTCCAGCCATCCGTCTTCCAAATCTCCGGCTTGCTCTACAAACCACCTCTTGTATTTGAAAACATCCCCTTCAGAAAAAGGTATGTAAGTGGGCAGAATTATTTTGTACCATGGATCAAGTAGTGTGGCACATATGTGCTCTTTGGGCTCGATGATCTCATGTTGCAGCCTTACATTAGAAGCCAAGCACAGGACTAAACTCTCAACCAAGGCGCGTGATTTTTTTTTTTCATTCACACCTGCAGGGGCAAACCTTTCAGATGCCTTCATTACCTGGGCTTTTAGGAGATGCAGCAATGTGATAGGTTAGCCCGTCAAACTGTCGTCCGTGCTAACTTCCTGCAGGAAAATCTCAAAAGGGAGTAGCATCTGTGTTAGGCATTTAACTAGGCCCCATTTGTCCACATCCATGATCATAGCTTTCCCAACTGCATCCCCTCCTCTTTGAATGACGTAGTACTAGATCTGTTTGTACTGCTCAAACGGATGTTGCAGCATGTAAAAGGTGGAGTTCCAACGTGTTGGCACCACCTGTATCAGGGCTTTAACCGGTGCTTTATTATAATGCTGATAAATCTGCAGCTGCTTCTGGGCTTTAAAAGAATGGCTGAACTGGGTGCAGATTCTTCTGCAGGTGGTCAGTATTTTGCTGGTTATGACTTCCTTTTTGAGGAAATCTTGCACCACCAGGATGATGCAAAGGGCCAAATACAGGACCCTGAAATAGCCCCCGTTTGTCATGACAATGATTATGAAATGCACGTGTCAGATTTAGTACCTGAAATTTCCTGATATCCGCGGGAATGCCAGGCTGAAGATGATGCTTGCTCCCAACTCCCACACACCACTGCGCCAGATTTCTCTTGCCACAGTGACGCGGGGGAAAAGGGGAAGTGGAAGAGACAAACAGAGAGACTGCCCACACTAGAATCTTCACCTCGAGTATTCAGAAGAGAAGAATATTCTTCCTGCAAGATTTAACAAACATTACTAAGTTCATGCAATTCTTTGTAACAGTTAATTCCAAACTCTCTCTCTCACTCTTTCGTTACCTGACTTAGTGTGAGCGTTAGCCTCTCTCAAGAGAATCTCTGTATGGAACTCTACTGCCAAGAACCATCGCCAAAAGAATACATGTTGAATTGGAGACTGATGATATAGGTGGTACACAAGAATATATATATATATTGTTATCTACTTGAAGACAAAGTCTCTAGAAGAAGAGTTCCCTTATGTCCATACTCTAGAAATATTCAAAAGGCAATGGCTATTGAACTGTTCCAAAAGTGGCGCCTCTTTATGTCAGCAGAGGGCGCTCTTGTATAACGAGTAACTGCTCGAGCTTCTTAAAGTCTTACAGCTGAGTTCTTAGTGTCAATGATTTCTCTGGTACTCATTGAGTCATGAACGAAAATCCATTTGAAGTAGCATTAAATTTGAGGGTAAGTCTTTACAGAGGAGATATAAATGCTACAAAACAATGCAAATATGAGACCTAACACCCTTCATATGTTAGAGTTCAAAAGCAAGGAAAATTCTCACCAATACTCGGTGAACGCTGCTTCTGTACACGAAGCCTGAAGTGAATTAACTGTCTTATTGCTGGGCTACGCAGGAAGGCTGAGGAGGAAGAACTGCGAGTGAATAACCCAACTCCTCAGCAGCCGTCTGTAGTACTGAGACGAGCCGAGAGCTGGCAAATCTTCTGAGACCAGAAGCTTGACGACGGAAGCCGTCTCAGGAACTGGTAACTGGGAAGGACGAGATACGCCAATGCTCAAGAAGGGTTCAAATTCTAGAGTCTCACAGGAAAAACAAAGGAGAGCGTGAAAACACATCCGCCTCCCGAAAATGAACGGTTGAAGTGCGACGTTTCATTAACGCTCGCGCTCAACGTTCAGCTGCGTCAAAAGGTCAATGGACACTAGAGCGCTAACATCTAGAGCTAACGGTGGCAACTGGGAAGTGCCTGACCTGGTTCAATCTATATGTAGCGACCAAAGCGCTCCAACTTGTTACGGGGCATGGAACCTTTACGGACAGTGAAAACTTGTTGATGGGGGCAATTAACCTTAAATGACCTGCCGAGAGGCCGTTCCTGACAGTACCCCCCACCAAAACCCCCTCCCTAGGTTTTTGTGGATAAGTCTTGTGAAACTCCCTAACCAATCTTGGAGCGTGGATATTAGAACTAGGCTCCCAAGATCGTTCTTCAGGACCATAACCCTTCCAGTCAACCAAGTAGAAAACTTGACCTCTCCTGATCTTGGAGTCCAGAATTCTTTTTACTTCAAATTCCTCAATGGAATCCACCAACACTGGAGCGGGTGGTAGAACCTTACGGAGATTAGGAGGATGTTTCCTGATTAATGAGACATGGAAGGTCGGGTGAATCTTTAAAGTTTTAGGTAAGAGTAATCTCACACTCACAGGATTTATCATTCTGTCCACAGGATAAGGACCCACATACCTTGGTTGAAACTTTCGATTACCTCGCAAGTGCATATGGCGCGTGGAGACCCAAACTTGATCCCCAGGTTCAAAAACTGGACTCTCCTTACGACCCTTATCAGCCTGTCTCTTGAAAGCTGCCTTTGCTTTTACTAAATTAGAAGAGGCAACTTGGTAAGCTACTTGTGACTTCTTCAGCCGCTGGAACGTCCACAACTACTCTGCCCACCAACATGTTGGGATGCCTGCCAGAATTCAAGAAGAAAGGGGAAAATCCAGTGGCTGAATGTACAGAGTTATTGTATGCAAATTCTGCTGGACTAAGCAATGAAGGCCAATCTCCCTCCTGTTCCATAAGATACAAACAAAGGTATTGCTCTAGATCCTGATTTACTCTCTCCGTCTGTCCGTCGGTTTCAGGGTGATAACCGGTGGACAGACGAGAGTCAACCCCCAAACCTTTTAGAAAGGATCTCCAGAATCGAAACACAAATTGGGGGCCTCTATCAGAAATGACTACCTTAGGAATTCCATGCAGTTTCATTACATGTTGCACAAACAAGGTGGCTAGTTCGGTTGCATTAGGAAGATTTTTGAGAGGGACGAAGTGACTCATCTTGGAAAATTGATCAACCACCACCCAAATGACCGAATTCCCCTGACAGGATGGTAACTCTACAATGAAATCCATAGACACGGTGTGCCAAGGATAAGGAGGTACAGGTAATGGCATAAGGAGGCCCTGTGGAGATTGTCTAAGGCTTTTACCTTTCAAACACTGTTCGCAAGTGGCAACATACTGTCGAACCTGAGCTTCCATACCGGGCCAAAGAAAATTTCGCTTCACCAACTCCAAGGTCTTTACTACTCCCTTGTGTCCTGCCAACGGCAGATCATGGAACATTCGAATGGTTTCTTCTTGAAGCTTTTCACCAGGAACAAACATTTTTTCTTGAAAAAACAGTTTCCCATCTTTCACAGAGCGATTAGGACCTTCAGATTCCCAATTCAAATAGTTCTCTTTCTGAAATTCCAGTACAATCCTTTCTTCCAACTCTTCAACCACAGAGACCGCAACTATCTTCTCCTGAGGAATGAGGTATTCTTCTGGTCTTGCTTTTGGATTTTCTCCCACATTTAACCGAGATAGAGCGCCAGCTTTCCCATTTATCACTCCTGGTTTATAAGTGAGTACAAAATCGAAATCAGCAAAAAACAGTGACCATCGAAGTTGCCGTGGAGTCAAGGTTCGAGCAGATTTAAGGAATTGCAAATTTCTATGGTCAGTAAACACTGTGACCACATGTCTGGCCCCCAGTAAATAATGTCGCCACTCAAGGAAAGCATCTTTGACTGCCAACAACTCATTGTCAGCAATGGCATAGTTGAGCTCTGCGGAGGACAGTTTTCGTGAATAATAAGCAACTGGATGAAGTTGTCCAGTCTTCTTGTTGCGCTGAGACAAAACTCCCCCAATGGCCAGATTGGAAGCATCAGCCTCCACAAAGAATGGTTCCAACGGGTCAGGGTGTTGCAAAATTGGAGCCGTGGTGAAAGATTCTTTTAGGAATTGAAAAGCCTGCTCAGCCTCAGATCCCCAAATAAATTTTTCATTTTTTCGGAGCAAACGGGTGATTGGACTCACTTTCTCAGAAAAATTCTGGATGAATCGCCGATAAAAGTTGTCGAATCCCAAAAAACTTTGGATTTCTTTCACGGTGCTGGGGGCAGGCCAATCTCGGATTGCCTTAAGCTTAGATTCATCCATTGAGACACCGTCTGGAGAAAGAATGAAACCCAAAAACTCCACCTTGGTAGCATGAAAGACACATTTCTCCAATTTTACGTAGAGCTGATTCTTCAGGAGGCATTCCAAGATGGTTCGAACATGCAAAACGTGCTCCTCAATATTCTTGGAAAAAATAAGTATGTCATCAATGTAGACGACTGCAAATCGATCCAAAAACTCCCGAAGGATATCATTTACAAAGTGCTGAAAAGCCGCGGGAGCATTGCACAACCCAAAGGGCATCACCTGGTACTCAAAAAGCCCGAATCGGGTTCGAAACGCCGTTTTACACTCATCCCCTTCAGCCATCCGAACCAGGTGGTAGGCTCCCCTTAGATCTAATTTGGTGTAGACATGGGCCTCCTTCACCTGGTCCAAAAGTTCAGAGATGAGTGGCAACGGTTAACGATTCTTTCTAGTCACCAAGTTCAAGGCTCTATAGTCAATGCAAGTCCTCAAGCTCTTGTCCTTCTTAGGAATAAAAAATAGAGGGGAGGAAACTGGAGACTGAGAAGGTCTTATGAATCCGTTTGCCAGGTTCTTATCAAGATATTCCTTTAGGTGCACATTTTCAGATTCCGAAAGAGCATAAATACGACTGCAAGGAAGTGATGCTCCTGGCTCCAATTCAATGGTGCAATCATACTCCCGATGGGGAGGGAGCTTCTGCGCTTCATGTTCATCAAAAACGGATTTCAAATCTAGGTACTGCTCCGGTATCTCTGGCAAATCCACCAAGCAAATCATCTGAGGTTGATTAGCCAGACAATAAGATTCACTTGACTCCTTCTCCAGAGGAAGAGGATGAAAACAATGTTCCAAACAATATTCAGAATTCAAATCTACAGTCCTTTTGGCCCAATCAATCTTCGGGTTGTGTTCGGTTAACCAGGGCAAGCCCAAAATTAGCTGAAATTGAGGGGCGTCAATTAGACTGAAGCAAATGAGACTACAATGTTTTCCGGGACCACAAACCGAAATTACTTCGGTATCAAATTCAATCGGACCTGAGGATAAGGGAGTACCATCTACTGCCCGCACAGGCTCTGGTTTGACTTTTCTTACAAAATTAATTCCCAACCTTTTGGCAAAGAGAATATCGCAAAAATTTCCGGTGGCTCCAGAGTCAATCATTATTGCTACTGTTGCACATTGATCTTTTCCAAAATGAATTTGACAGGAAAGAATGAGATGCGGAGCGGAGAACTGCATAGTATTGGACAAAGACTGCTCGAGAGGAGTTGACTTAGATTCTGCGTCCACCAGAGCAACTCTGTCTACTGGTGGAGCTTGTCTTTTACCCATGACGACGTCTTAGGTCTTCGAGGACACTCCTTGACAAAATGTCCAGAACCTCCACAGTACATACATAATTTTCCGACTTTCCTCTTTTCACGTTCTTCCTTACTAAGAGGACCACGGACCGTTCCTATTTGCATTGGTTCTTCAACGGCAGCTTCTTCCTTAGATTTTACACCTTCTGAACGAATCCGATCAAACCTGGGAGGAATAAATCGATTTTCCTTTCGCCGCTCAGAACGCCTCTCAGATTGTCTCTGATCAATCTGAAGAACTAGGTCAATTAATTCTGACACATCTGTAGGTCTCTTCGGAATCTGAGCTAGGCCGTCCTTTTATTCGTCTCTCAGACCTCTGTAGAAAATCGCCGCTCTTTTTTCTGATGGCCATTTTGTTTCCACAATGAGTTTGTTAAACTGTGCTAAGTACGCCACTAATTCGCGATTCCCCTGTTTCAAATCAAGAAGCTCATTGTCTGTAGTTTGAGAGATTGCTCTCCGATCAAAAATCCGTAAAAATTCCGTCTTGAACTCTCCAAAGTTGTATAACACGGGATCATTGGTGGACACTAGAGGCAAAGACCAGGCTGCGGCATCCCCACTCAGGTACGACAGCATGAACGCCACCTTAGATTGGTCCTCCTTGAAAATTATAGGTTTGCAAAGAAAATGCAGCGAATACTGCGTGACAAATACCTGTGCCTTATTTGGATCACCCATAAACCTTTCTGGTGGGGCTAGCGGGATAGTAGGGGACATGGCATGCACCACCTGAGTGGTAAGCTCTGAGGAGGATGGGGAAGGATTATAGGTTTGAGACTTCTGACCCCCAAAATCAGGTCTAGGACTGACTGTGAGTTCATTTAAACGTTGACGAAGGAAACTAGTCTCCTGATTTGATTTCCTAACTTCTTCTCTGGTCTCTATCAACTGCTTCTGTAAGCCTTCCAATATTGACCCCAAGGCCTTAACATCAAATCCTTCTGCCATGGCAACCAGGCGGAAAGCAACTGCGGGCACTTCAATCTGTCAGATTTAGTACCTGAAATTTCCTGATATCCGCGGGAATGCCAGGCTGAAGATGATGCTTGCTCCCAACTCCCACACACCACTGCGCCAGATTTCTCTTGCCACAGTGACGCGGGGGAAAAGGGGAAGTGGAAGAGACAAACAGAGAGACTGCCCACACTAGAATCTTCACCTCGAGTGTTCAGAAGAGAAGAATATTCTTCCTGCAAGATTTAACAAACATTACTAAGTTCATGCAATTCTTTGTAACAGTTAATTCCAAACTCTCTCTCTCACTCTTTCGTTACCTGACTTAGTGTGAGCGTTAGCCTCTCTCAAGAGAATCTCTGTATGGAACTCTACTGCCAAGAACCATCGCCAAAAGAATACATGTTGAATTGGAGACTGATGATATAGGTGGTACACAAGAATATATATATATATATTGTTATCTACTTGAAGACAAAGTCTCTAGAAGAAGAGTTCCCTTATGTCCATACTCTAGAAATATTCAAAAGGCAATGGCTATAGAACTGTTCCAAAAGTGGCGCCTCTTTATGTCAGCAGAGGGCGCTCTTGTATAACGAGTAACTGCTCGAGCTTCTTAAAGTCTTACAGCTGAGTTCTTAGTGTCAATGATTTCTCTGGTACTCATTGAGTCATGAACGAAAATCCATTTGAAGTAGCATTAAATTTGAGGGTAAGTCTTTACAGAGGAGATATAAATGCTACAAAACAATGCAAATATGAGACCTAACACCCTTCATATGTTAGAGTTCAAAAGCAAGGAAAATTCTCACCAATACTCGGTGAATGCTGCTTCTGTACACGAAGCCTGAAGTGAATTAACTGTCTTATTGCTGGGCTACGCAGGAAGGCTGAGGAGGAAGAACTGCGAGTGAATAACCCAACTCCTCAGCAGCCGTCTGTAGTACTGAGACGAGCCGAGAGCTGGCAAATCTTCTGAGACCAGAAGCTTGACGACGGAAGCCGTCTCAGGAACTGGTAACTGGGAAGGACGAGATACGCCAATGCTCAAGAAGGGTTCAAATTCTAGAGTCTCACAGGAAAAACAAAGGAGAGCGCGAAAACACATCCGCCTCCCGAAAATGAACGGTTGAAGTGCGACGTTTCATTAACGCTCGCGCTCAACGTTCAGCTGCGTCAAAAGGTCAATGGACACTAGAGCGCTAACATCTAGAGCTAACGGTGGCAACTGGGAAGTGCCTGACCTGGTTCAATCTATATGTAGCGACCAAAGCGCTCCAACTTGTTACGGGGCATGGAACCTTTACGGACAGTGAAAACTTGTTGATGGGGGCAATTAACCTTAAATGACCTGCCGAGAGGCCGTTCCTGACAGTACCCCCCACCAAAACCCCCTCCCTAGGTTTTTGTGGATAAGTCTTGTGAAACTCCCTAACCAATCTTGGAGCGTGGATATTAGAACTAGGCTCCCAAGATCGTTCTTCAGGACCATAACCCTTCCAGTCAACCAAGTAGAAAACTTGACCTCTCCTGATCTTGGAGTCCAGAATTCTTTTTACTTCAAATTCCTCAATGGAATCCACCAACACTGGAGCGGGTGGTAGAACCATACGGAGATTAGGAGGATGTTTCCTGATTAATGAGACATGGAAGGTCGGGTGAATCTTTAAAGTTTTAGGTAAGAGTAATCTCACACTCACAGGATTTATCATTCTGTCCACAGGATAAGGACCCACATACCTTGGTTGAAACTTTCGATTACCTCGCAAGCGCATATGGCGCGTGGAGACCCAAACTTGATCCCCAGGTTCAAAAACTGGACTCTCCTTACGACCCTTATCAGCCTGTCTCTTGAAAGCTGCCTTTGCTTTTACTAAATTAGAAGAGGCAACTTGGTAAGCTACTTGTAACTTCTGAATGACTTCTTCAGCCGCTGGAACGTCCACAACTACTCTGCCCACCAACATGTTGGGATGCCTGCCAGAATTCAAGAAGAAAGGGGAAAATCCAGTGGCTGAATGTACAGAGTTATTGTATGCAAATTCTGCTGGACTAAGCAATGAAGGCCAATCTCCCTCCTGTTCCATAAGATACAAGCAAAGGTATTGCTCTAGATCCTGATTTACTCTCTCCGTCTGTCCGTCGGTTTCAGGGTGATAACCGGTGGACAGACGAGAGTCAACCCCCAAACCTTTTAGAAAGGATCTCCAGAATCGAGACACAAATTGGGGGCCTCTATCAGAAATGACTACCTTAGGAATTCCATGCAGTTTCATTACATGTTGCACAAACAAGGTGGCTAGTTCGGTTGCATTAGGAAGATTTTTGAGAGGGACGAAGTGACTCATCTTGGAAAATTGATCAACCACCACCCAAATGACCGAATTCCCCTGACAGGATGGTAACTCTACAATGAAATCCATAGACACGGTGTGCCAAGGATAAGGAGGTACAGGTAATGGCATAAGGAGGCCCTGTGGAGATTGTCTAAGGCTTTTACCTTTCAAACACTGCTCGCAAGTGGCAACATACTGTCGAACCTGAGCTTCCATACCGGGCCAAAGAAAATTTCGCTTCACCAACTCCAAGGTCTTTACTACTCCCTTGTGTCCTGCCAACGGCAGATCATGGAACATTCGAATGGTTTCTTCTTGAAGCTTTTCACCAGGAACGAACATTTTTTCTTGAAAAAACAGTTTCCCATCTTTCACAGTGCGATTAGGACCTTCAGATTCCCAATTCAAATAGTTCTCTTTCTGAAATTCCAGTACAATCCTTTCTTCCAACTCTTCAACCACAGAGACCGCAACTATCTTCTCCTGAGGAATGAGGTATTCTTCTGGTCTTGCTTTTGGATTTTCTCCCACATTTAACCGAGATAGAGCGCCAGCTTTCCCATTTATCACTCCTGGTTTATAAGTGAGTACAAAATCGAAATCAGCAAAAAACAGTGACCATCGAAGTTGCCGTGGAGTCAAGGTTCGAGCAGATTTAAGGAATTGCAAATTTCTATGGTCAGTAAACACTGTGACCACATGTCTGGCCCCCAGTAAATAATGTCGCCACTCAAGGAAAGCATCTTTGACTGCCAACAACTCCTTGTCAGCAATGGCATAGTTGAGCTCTGCGGAGGACAGTTTTCGTGAATAATAAGCAACTGGATGAAGTTGTCCAGTCTTCTTGTTGCGCTGAGACAAAACTCCCCCAATGGCCAGATTGGAAGCATCAGCCTCCACAAAGAATGGTTCCAACGGGTCAGGGTGTTGCAAAATTGGAGCCGTGATGAAAGATTCTTTTAGGAATTGAAAAGCCTGCTCAGCCTCAGATCCCCAAATAATTTTTCATTTTTTCGGAGCAAACGGGTGATTGGACTCACTTTCTCAGAAAAATTCTGGATGAATCGCCGATATTAATTGGCGAATCCCAAAAAACTTTGGATTTCTTTCACGGTGCTGGGGGCAGGCCAATCTCGGATTGCCTTAAGCTTAGATTCATCCATTGAGACACCGTCTGGAGAAAGAATGAAACCCAAAAACTCCACCTTGGTAGCATGAAATACACATTTCTCCAATTTTACGTAGAGCTGATTCTTCAGGAGGCATTCCAAGATGGTTCGAACATGCAAAACGTGCTCCTCAATATTCTTGGAAAAAATAAGTATGTCATCAATGTAGACGACTGCAAATCGATCCAAAAACTCCCGAAGGATATCATTTACAAAGTGCTGAAAAGCCGCGGGAGCATTGCACAACCCAAAGGGCATCACCTGGTACTCAAAAAGCCCGAATCTGGTTCGAAACGCCGTTTTCCACTCATCCCCTTCAACCATCCGAACCAGGTGGTAGGCTCCCCTTAGATCTAATTTGGTGTAGACATGGGCCTCCTTCACCTGGTCCAAAAGTTCAGAGATGAGTGGCAACGGGTAACGATTCTTTCTAGTCACCAAGTTCAAGGCTCTATAGTCAATGCAAGTCCTCAAGCTCTTGTCCTTCTTAGGAATAAAAAATAGAGGGGAGGAAACTGGAGACTGAGAAGGTCTTATGAATCCGTTTGCCAGGTTCTTATCAAGATATTCCTTTAGGTGCACATTTTCAGATTCCGAAAGAGCATAAATACGACTGCAAGGAAGTGATGCTCCTGGCTCCAATTCAATGGTGCAATCATACTCCCGATGGGGAGGGAGCTTCTGCGCTTCATGTTCATCAAAAACGGATTTCAAATCTAGGTACTGCTCCGGTATCTCTGGCAAATCCACCAAGCAAATCATCTGAGGTTGATTAGCCAGACAATAAGATTCACTTGACTCCTTCTCCAGAGGAAGAGGATGAAAACAATGTTCCAAACAATATTTAGAATTCAAATCTACAGTCCTTTTGGCCCAATCAATCTTCGGGTTGTGTTCGGTTAACCAGGGCAAGCCCAAAATTAGCTGAAATTGAGGGGCGTCAATTAGACTGAAGCAAATGAGACTACAATGTTTTCCGGGACCACAAACCGAAATTACTTCGGTATCAAATTCAATCGGACCTGAGGATAAGGGAGTACCATCTACTGCCCGCACAGGCTCTGGTTTGACTTTTCTTACAAAATTAATTCCCAACCTTTTGGCAAAGAGAATATCGCAAAAATTTCCGGTGGCTCCAGAGTCAATCATTATTGCTACTGTTGCACATTGATCTTTTCCAAAATGAATTTGACAGGAAAGAATAAGATGCGGAGCGGAGAACTGCATAGTATTGGACAAAGACTGCTCGAGAGGAGTTGACTTAGATTCTGCGTCCACCAGAGCAACTCCGTCTACTGGTGGAGCTTGTCTTTTACCCATGACGACGTCTTAGGTCTTCGAGGACACTCCTTGACAAAATGTCCAGAACCTCCACAGTACATACATAATTTTCCGACTTTCCTCTTTCACGTTCTTCCTTACTAAGAGGACCACGGACCGTTCCTATTTGCATTGGTTCTTCAACGGCAGCTTCTTCCTTAGATTTTACACCTTCTGAACGAATCCGATCAAATCTGGGAGGAATAAATCTATTTTCCTTTCGCCGCTCAGAACGCCTCTCAGATTGTCTCTGATCAATCTGAAGAACTAGGTCAATTAATTCTGACACATCTGTAGGTCTCTTCGGAATCTGAGCTAGGCCGTCCTTTAATTCGTCTCTCAGACCTCTGTAGAAAATCGCCGCTCTTTTTTCTGATGGCCATTTTGTTTCCACAATGAGTTTGTTAAACTGTGCTAAGTACGCCACTAATTCGCGATTCCCCTGTTTCAAATCAAGAAGCTCATTGTCTGTAGTTTGAGAGATTGCTCTCCGATCAAAAATCCGTAAAAATTCCGTCTTGAACTCTCCAAAGTTGTATAACACGGGATCATTGGTGGACACTAGAGGCAAAGACCAGGCTGCGGCATCCCCACTCAGGTACGACAGCATGAACGCCACCTTGGATTGGTCCTCCTTGAAAATTATAGGTTTGCAAAGAAAATGCAGCGAACACTGCGTGACAAATACCTGTGCCTTATTTGGATCACCCATAAACCTTTCTGGTGGGGCTAGCGGGATAGTAGGGGACATGGCATGCACCACCTGAGTGGTAAGCTCTGAGGAGGATGGGGAAGGATTATAGGTTTGAGACTTCTGACCCCCAAAATCAGGTCTAGGACTGACTGTGAGTTCATTTAAACGTTGACGAAGGAAACTAGTCTCCTGATTTGATTTCCTAACTTCTTCTCTGGTCTCTATCAACTGCTTCTGTAAGCCTTCCAATATTGACCCCAAGGCCTTAACATCAAATCCTTCTGCCATGGCAACCAGGCGGAAAGCAACTGCGGGCACTTCAATCTGTCAGATTTAGTACCTGAAATTTCCTGATGTCCGCGGGAATGCCAGGCTGAAGATGATGCTTGCTCCCAACTCCCACACACCACTGTGCCAGATTTCTCTTGCCACAGTGACGCGGGGGAAAAGGGGAAGTGGAAGAGACAAACAGAGAGACTGCCCACACTAGAATCTTCACCTCGAGTGTTCAGAAGAGAAGAATATTCTTCCTGCAAGATTTAACAAACATTACTAAGTTCATGCAATTCTTTGTAACAGTTAATTCCAAACTCTCTCTCTCACTCTTTCGTTACCTGACTTAGTGTGAGCGTTAGCCTCTCTCAAGAGAATCTCTGTATGGAACTCTACTGCCAAGAACCATCGCCAAAAGAATACATGTTGAATTGGAGACTGATGATATAGGTGGTACACAAGAATATATATATATATTGTTATCTACTTGAAGACAAAGTCTCTAGAAGAAGAGTTCCTTTATGTCCATACTCTAGAAATATTCAAAAGGCAATGGCTATAGAACTGTTCCAAAAGTGGCGCCTCTTTATGTCAGCAGAGGGCGCTCTTGTATAACGAGTAACTGCTCGAGCTTCTTAAAGTCTTACAGCTGAGTTCTTAGTGTCTATGATTTCTCTGGTACTCATTGAGTCATGAACGAAAATCCATTTGAAGTAGCATTAAATTTGAGGGTAAGTCTTTACAGAGGAGATATAAATGCTACAAAACAATGCAAATATGAGACCTAACACCCTTCATATGTTAGAGTTCAAAAGCAAGGAAAATTCTCACCAATACTCGGTGAACGCTGCTTCTGTACACGAAGCCTGAAGTGAATTAACTGTCTTATTGCTGGGCTACGCAGGAAGGCTGAGGAGGAAGAACTGCGAGTGAATAACCCAACTCCTCAGCAGCCGTCTGTAGTACTGAGACGAGCCGAGAGCTGGCAAATCTTCTGAGACCAGAAGCTTGACGACGGAAGCCGTCTCAGGAACTGGTAACTGGGAAGGACGAGATACGCCAATGCTCAAGAAGGGTTCAAATTCTAGAGTCTCACAGGAAAAACAAAGGAGAGCGCGATTACACATCCGCCTCCCGAAAATGAACGGTTGAAGTGCGACGTTTCATTAACGCTCGCGCTCAACGTTCAGCTGCGTCAAAAGGTCAATGGACACTAGAGCGCTAACATCTAGAGCTAACGGTGGCAACTGGGAAGTGCCTGACCTGGTTCAATCTATATGTAGCGACCAAAGCGCTCCAACTTGTTACGGGGCATGGAACCTTTACGGACAGTGAAAACTTGTTGATGGGGGCAATTAACCTTAAATGACCTGCCGAGAGGCCGTTCCTGACAGTACGAGATGCTGAGCTGTTTCCCACATTCATTTAGTGCTCTACTGCGAGTCTGCTTCAACTTTAACTTGCAAACCCACCCTGGCGTGTTCAACTGCACTTTTCTTCACCATCTGATCCTGACTGTGGGGCACGTATTCCATACCTGGGTCCACGTTCATGAACATCACAATGTAATTACACAAAAGTAAGTCTGTTCCCTTATACATATAATCTTTGATGTGTGTCTCAATACTGCCCTTTAGAGCATTCTCAACTGCGACTGCTGCAGCAGACACAGACTACAAACAGGATCTTCTAAAGTGAAGATCTTTTCAGATTAACAAATTCTTTGTATTAACCACACATGGTTACATGCATGCCTGTGATCATTTGATGCTATCTCTAACCTGTCGAACACCGGGCATCTTCCTAGCTGACTAGACATCCTCCAGTGGGTCACCCAGATAAACCACCCACTCTGGGCACATTTTCTATTCCATTTTCTTTTTGGACCGGCACAGATACACTTGATGGAACAGACTAACCCATTAGCTTAAGAGTAGATCTAGTACACAAACCAGTTTTTAAACTCTCTTTTCTCAGTTTCCGTTATATAATAATTCCCCCCAAAATTTCTTTGATTTAAAAAAGAAAATGTTAATAAAGTATTTGAGGTTTTTTGAGGGTACACACTACAATTAAGGTATTTTATTCTATTTCGTTACTTACAGACATTTCTCTGATCCATCCTCCCTGTGGCTTCCTGACGGAGTCAAATTGCCAAAACACGCATCAAATTCTGCTCTTTGGCCACAAACCACTTCCCTTGGTGATTTAACAAATCCAACATCTTGTCTCTCTAAATGCTGAATATACCCAGTGCATAAATGTATTAATGTTTTGAGATACATCAAAATTAGATCAGATGAAAAGTGGATGACTGTAGGAGTATTTATGAAAATCAGAATGTCTGTTTGGGGACTACATATTTTGTTTGCACATTGTATACACACTCTTTAGTCAAGAAATTATCTTTATTGCTATAATGACATTGTTATTTATAATATTAAAATGATTTTGCTATGTTTGTTCAAATCGTTTGGGAGTGTTTTCCTCATTATGTCCGTTACCCGATCTCTATAGTCGTTTGCCTAAGATTGCTTTTTGAAATTTACTTGACTACGTTACTGCCATTGTCTGTGGAAACAAATCCAATTCTAAGATCTCTGGGTCGCAGCCATTCATACACTTTGCTGTTAAATTCCTACAAGATGTTTACAGCTGTATGTGATTTCTCCATGGCGAACATATTATGTTATGTTATGTTAACTTAGTCTTCTATAGCGCCAACTCACCAACAGGTCTCTAGGTGCTTAAAAACAACAGCAAACAACAATACATGAGGAAGAAGGCGGGCTAGGGACCCATGAAAAGATTTATTTAGCTGGATCAAGTGCCTCCCTAAACAAAAAGGTTTTTAACACCTTCCTAAAACGCAAGAGGTTCGCTTCTTTCCGAAGTGATTCTGGTAGCTTGTTCCAGATCTGCGGCACCAAAACCGAAAAAGACCTACCGCCTTTGGTTTTTAACTTGTAACGGGGGCAGACAAAAAGCTGGGATTCAGCAGACCGCAAAACTCGCTTGGGGGTATATAACTCCAAGCGCTCTTTAATATACGCAGGAGCTTGCCCATAGATAGCCTTGTGGGCTGTACAGAGGCTCTTGAACTCCACCCTCTGTTCAATGGGGAGCCAGTTTAACTTAAGTAGTAGAGCTGAGGCATGAGATCTTCTGGGTAACTTGAAGATCAGCCGCGCTGCATCATTCAGGACCACCTGCCATCTATTAATCAAGATTTTAGGTAGGCCTAGATAAAGGGCATTCCCATAATCTATCCTCGAGACAATGGTGGCAGAGACTACCATACGGAGTGCAGAAAAGGAAAGGAGAGGAGCCAGCTTTCGTAGCTGTCTGATCAAACCAGTACATATCCCTACTACTGAGGAGATCTGACTGGTCATAGACAACTCGTTGTCAATCTTGATTCCAAGACTTTTACATTGTCACTCGGTGTCGGTGAAGGCCCTAGTTCCTGGGGCCAGTAAAGATCACTCCCAGGCGAGGCTAAGGTGGAGACCACCAATACCTCAGTTTTTTCCGGATTTATTTTTAGCAGATTGGCCGTCATCCAGCTAACCGGGTGTCTGAGGATGTTCTGGGCACTCGTTTGTGCCAAGATCGTATTATCGATACTCAGCAACAACTGGGTGTCGTCCGTGTAGTTAAATACCCGGCAACCCATGTTAGCTAGTGAGTCAATCAACGGCTGGAGGTACAGATTAAAAAGCAGTGGGGATAGTGCGGAACCCTGAGGGACTCCGCACTCCAGAATACCCACTCTAGAAATGTCATCTCCCAGTTGGATCCTCTGGGTCCTGCCGGTCAAAAAAGATTGGAGCCACTGATGGACTTGACCCCTTATCCCAAACGCAGCCAATCTGTCCAATAGCAGGGAGTGGCTGACAGTATCGAACGCCGCCGATAGATCTAAAAGTATCAGTGAGCTCGGTTTCTTACTGTCAGCCATACCTCTCAGCTCATCCAGCACCGAGAGCATCACCAGCTCGGTGCTGTGATGTGCACGAAATCCCGCCGGACGCTCCTGGAGAAGATGGTGTGATTCCAGGAATGAGGAAAGGGATCTCAGCACATGTTGCTCTAAAATCTTGGACAGAAAAGGCAGCTGGGATATTGGCCTATAGTTTTTTAAGATGGCCAGGTCGGCTCCAGACTTTTTTAACGAAGGCCTCACACGTGCCTCCTTGAGACTTGGTGGTAATTGCATGGTCGTCATTGAGCTATTGAGAATGGAGATAATGTGGTTTTCCAGGATAGGGCGTGCCCGACGAAAGACCCTAGGGGGACACGGGTCCGCTGGAGATCCTGACTTAGTGTTGTTCATAATCTGCTCAAGACTTAAAGAATCTAGTTCAGGAAACTTAGAGATGTATGCTTCGGGGGAAAGCTGAGCTTCCAGTGACGGGCAGGGGTCCTTGAGGGCACTACTCTTGATCTCCGAAAGGATGGTTTCCACCTTCTCGAGAAAGAAGCTTTGAAAACTATCGGCAGTTATTGTAGTTTCCGATGTTTCTGTTTTTTTGCTCAGCTCAGTTAAAATTTTAAACGTTTCCTTCTGAGTATTGTCTGCTTGATTTATACGAGTTTCATAAAAATCAGCTTTTATTGCCATAATCAATTTTTTATAAGTCTTAAGTGAGGATCTGTATTGTTCCCTATCTGTCCCATCTTTGGTTCTCCTCCAGATCCCTTCTAAACACCGGAGTTTCTTTTTGTGGTCCCTTAAAAGCGGGGTGAACCATGGGGCACCTTTTACTATTCCTTTTACATTTTGTAATTTCTCAGAAGCTATCTGGTCAATTGCCTGACTCAGATTCTGCATTAAATCCTTATAGTCCTGGTCTAAATCTCCTTTTAGAACTAATGTTTGAACACGGTCAGGGAGGCTACAGGTCAAGGCTTTTGAATCCACTTTTGTCCACTGCCGGACTTTTTTTGATTTAGGGTTTTTTTGGGACAAATAACTATCGATCGGGATCTCACAATTCACCATGCAGTGGTCCGTCCAGATACAAGGTACGATGTCCATAAGTTTTACCCTTGGGTCTAATGTCCAAAAGAGATCTAGGATGTGCCCCTTGACATTAGTAGGGGCATCCACAAGCTGTCTGATCCCCAAAGAGGACATAGTATTCTCCAAATGTCTTGATGGCAAATCTTTATGAACTTTATCCCAGTGCATGTTGAAGTCTCCTGTCACCACAATTTTTTGGTATATAGTACATAAGTCAGACATAATCGGACAAACAGTCATTAAAGACTGACGTGGAGTTTGGGGGACGGTACACGGTGAGGATTACTAAGCTACATGGTCACTGTTATATGCTGCTGAACGTTCTTAAAACTGTCTTCAGGGCCAAGACCTGAAGATTTATTTTGCTTTAACCCTGCAAAAGAGATCCAACGTGCAGTGATGAACATGTAATCAGTCGCCTGACAACTGTTCCACATGTCTGTTGTCAGGTGGATGGTGTGAACAACACTTTTCTGCAAAGCTTGTCCAACCAACTGCAGCACATAGTGATGCAGCATTGAAGCAGCCACTCTGGCAAAATGTGCAAATGTTCGTTACACCAAAGACCTGAAAGTAACCAGTGACTTCAAAATTAATCGGGGGGTTAGGCAGGGCTGTATTTTAGCACCTTTTCTTTTTAATTTATATATATACGGTCTTGAGGAGCATCTTTTAACAACTGACACGGACTATCCTTATATAGGGAAAAAGGACGACCCTGTTCTGCTTTATGCAGATGACGCCGTCCTTATTTCCAGAACCGCACTCGGCCTTCAGAAATTGTTAGACTCCTTTCTCCAATTTATGAATCTGCGAGGTCTGAGTATCAACAACTCAAAATCATTTGTTACGAAGGTAGACTCTGGACCAAAAAAGTCCTACCCCTTCTCTATCAACGGGGAAAAAATACCAACAACAAAAACCTTCTCATACCTTGGAGTACTGTTTGACTCTAAACTCACATGGGGACCCGCAATAAATAAAAAGAAAGATGATCTAATAAGGACCAACGCTGGAATAATGGACTTTGCGCGGAAAATGGGCAACACACCAGTGGTCGCCCTGATGAAATTATATCAAGCCAAAAGTACTGCAGTCGCCTGTTATGGAAGCGAACTCTGGGGCTTTGCCCCTGTGGGCGTCCTTACAATTACCGAAAATAATTTTTTAAAACAGGTCCTGTGTCTACCAAAGTGTACTGCTAATTTTTCTACTCACGAGGAACTGGGTATGCCACATATAGAGGATAAGATTGCTGTGAACCCTTTGCTCTGTTGGCTCAAATGTTGGCTGAACGAAGAAATACCATTAACCCATAACATCCTCCTCGAAGCACTAACCTGGGAAGGGAAATTCAAGATACCCTGGCTAAAATACATCAGAAACTGCCTTCAAGACCTGGGCAGGCTGGATCTCTTTTTAACACCTCAGCAAGTATCCAAGTATGATGTAATATATGTAAAGGACTCTTTCTTGCTGAATAGACAGATTGCCAGGGAAGAAACTGAACTGAAAAAGGATGGTGTTATGAGACACGTTTTAATCAAAACAAATATACAAATTGAACCATACCTATCCTGGCCTACCTCCAGATACGAACGCTTCTTGTTGAGCAGATTTCGCTTTGGTTTATTTCACCTGATGCTAGCCGTACCGAGTGGAGCCCATAGAGGGACAGTGTTGCCATCTTGCGGCTGCGACCATAAGTCTCCGCAAGACATGGCACACTTTTTATTTATATGCTCATTTTACGAGATACCCCGGAAAATGTTTTTAAAACTTTTGCTTAAGAAATTGAACTTTGTGCAAATAATGCCAGCACTACTATACCTTCAAATGCTGCGCTGTGATTGCACTTTTTTTATATACAACTTTTTAAAAACAGCACTGAAATTCAGAAAAAGTATGGAATGCTGACTCCTAACCGAACTATATTACCCCCTTAAATAAGTCACTGATGAATTATATATATACAATTGTCCGTGATATCACATATTTTTCTATGATTATCTGACGTATTGATTCTTTTTAACATGTTTTGTATATATATGTATTTTAATGCACTTTTATGACTGTATTCCATGCAGTCGAATAAAGAATTTTGAATTGAATTGAATTAGAGATGTATGCTTCGGGGGAAAGCTGAGCTTCCAGTGACGGGCAGGGGTCCTTCAGGGCACTACTCTTGATCTCCGAAAGGATGGTTTCCACCTTCTCGAGAAAGAAGCTTTGAAAACTATCGGCAGTTATTGTAGTTTCCGATGTTTTTGTTTTTTTGCTCAGCTCAGTTAAAATTTTAAACGTTTCCTTCTGAGTATTGTCCGCTTGATTTATACGAGTTTCATAAAAATCAGCTTTTGTTGCCATAATCAATTTTTTATAAGTCTTAAGTGAGGATCTGTATTGTTCCCTATCTGTCCCATCTTTGGTTCTCCTCCAGATCCCTTCTAAACACCGGAGTTTCTTTTTGTGGTCCCTTAAAAGCGGGGTGAACCATGGGGCACCTTTTACTATTCCTTTTACATTTTGTAATTTCTCAGAAGCTATCTGGTCAATTGCCTGACTCAGATTCTGCATTAAATCCTTATAGTCCTGGTCTAAATCTCCTTTTAGAACTAATGTTTGAACACGGTCAGGGAGGCTACAGGTCAAGGCTTTTGAATCCACTTTTGTCCACTGCCGGACTTTTTTTGATTTAGGGTTTTTTTGGGACAAATAACTATCGATCGGGATCTCACAATTCACCATGCAGTGGTCCGTCCAGATACAAGGTACGATGTCCATAAGTTTTACCCTTGGGTCTAATGTCCAAAAGAGATCTAGGATGTGCCCCTTGACATTAGTAGGGGCATCCACAAGCTGTCTGATCCCCAAAGAGGACATAGTATTCTCCAAATGTCTTGATGGCAAATCTTTATGAACTTTATCCCAGTGCATGTTGAAGTCTCCTGTCACCACAATTTTTTGGTATATAGTACATAAGTCAGACATAATCGGACAGTCATTAAAGACTGACGTGGAGTTTGGGGGACGGTACACGGTGAGGATTACTAAGCTACATGGTCACTGTTATATGCTGCTGAACGTTCTTAAAACTGTCTTCAGGGCCAAGACCTGAAGATTTATTTTGCTTTAACCCTGCAAAAGAGATCCAACGTGCAGTGATGAACATGTAATCAGTCGCCTGACAACTGTTCCACATGTCTGTTGTCAGGTGGATGGTGTGAACAACACTTTGCTGCAAAGCTTGTCCAACCAACTGCAGCACATAGTGATGCAGCATTGAAGCAGCCACTCTGGCAAAATAGGTCCTACTTGGTACCTTTCATTTTGGGCAGGTAGCTTCCACAAATTCTAAGAATCCCCTCCTCCCACAAATGAAAAAGGGAGGAGGTCTAGCGCTAACATTTTTGAGGCCTTCCCATTGCACAAATGTGTGGATGGGTGGTTTCGCTCAAAAGTCCCCTCCTGCCTAAACATGCCCGTAATAGTAGCCTGGATTTTCTTCTTTTCTTGGGGCACTGACACAGGTGTCTTATGAGAAGTAGATGCTAGTGGTAGACTCAATGTGTGAGGTGGTGGTGGGGCAGTCACTGTATGCCAAGGGTTTTCCATCATATCACTGGGAGTCTTCTTACGCCATTGTGAAGTCGCTGAAGTGGGTGAATCTGCTGGCACACTGCTGGGGACAGGGCTGCTTTGCTTGAAGAAGATGTTGCCCTTTTCTTCCTCATCATCATCACCTTCCCCCCTGACTGGACTTGTAGCTGATGATCCTCCGCTCTGCCCACCACAATGTACAGAAATTTGTTAAGGTGCTCCTCCCACTTGATTGTGTGGTGTTTTTCCAGATGGGTCATCTGGCCTCCAGTACCATAATGTTTACTAGGCTAACCTCGATGAACATTGTGTGGCAACAGGTGCATAGGGAAATTGCTTCCCCTCTTTGCTAACTGCAGAAAAATTTCCCAAACTGGGGAGGAGTACTTTTTTACCAGGCGGTAGGTGGGCATGTTGTCGATTGCCTCTCAACTTCTCCTGAAGCAGGGGTTGGTGCAGGTCGCAGCTGGGGCTTTGCAAATATGGGAGCTGGTGGCAGTGTTACCTGTGCCTCATCCCTCGGAGCTGGTTGAATAGCAATGTCAGATTCATCTGTGTCACCTTCCACCATGACTACCTCATCATCGCCATTCTTCTCTTCATCCCCTTCCATAAGTCTAAGTCTTACTGGAACTTTTCTCTTCTCTTGCCTCTCCTGTTGTGTCCTGGTCTCTGTCGGGATCCACTGAGTGTCACTATCATAATCATCAGAAGTGGTGCTTGGAGAAGATGGTGCTGTACTACTCTTCTTTTTCCTTGCTGGAGATGTGGGAGCCAATGATTCTAAAAGATGAGGATCACCTTCTTGCTCTGAAGAAAGCTCAACCTCCTGTTCTGCTCCAACATCAGACAAACCCATTGCTGGCTGCGGCTGCTGTCCACTTTGCTGTGTTTCCTGAAACAATTGTGTACTACATTGCTATAGGGACAAATTCAAATAAACAACACTACTCATTGATGTGATTGCACTGGCTGCCTCACTAACAGACATGGTCCTGGGCTTAGGTTGGGGGAGATGGTGCGGTTGATGTAGGAGTGCAGCTGTCAGCTTGCTCACCGGAGGCCTGTGCGGCATGCACAGCTTTCCTGAAAAAGATTGAAATCGGCATGCCAGTGGTGGAAATCTGCTTACTCTGCTCACCACTAGCTATTTTCTTGGCAGCACCTTTTATTGAGGCCATCTTGAAGCTGTCAGTTGGCAGTGGCACTTAGCTTTACAATAAGCTGAAGAGATGACCATGTAGGGTAGTCAGTCATGCTTCACGTCATGCACAGGCATTCTGTCTGGCAGTAAACCTAAAAGCAAGCAAGCAGAAAACCATCAGTGAAACATGGCATTGTTGCAGTTCAATTAGTAGTAAAATCAAAGAAAATAATTCAGTGTGGTTACTTAAGTTATTATAAATAATTAACAATAGTATAGTCTTCATTCGTGAAACTTAAAACTACACTAATATAAACTTTCATGGTCTAAACTCAGGCAGGATTAGAAAGAGCAACAACAATAACAACAAAACAATACAGCTGTAAATGTTTGTTTTATGTGCAATGCATCACATGGGATGGGGGCACTCAGGGAGGTGCAGATGCCAAATGACAATAGAATAATCCTTATACAATGATTGCTGTTGTGCACCTATAGCAGACATGGGGTTGATTCATTGATGACAGATGTTTCAAAATAGTAAAAATAAAATAATCTAAAAATAAAAGAAATCTTTTTTTAAACATTAATTTTTTTAAATAATAGCAAATTTAAAAAATGAAAACTAAAATTGAAAATATTTAAAATAATTTTTTTAATAAAAAAGAGGCATTATTTTATGGAATATCATTAATTTTAATTTATGAAACTGCTATTTTACAACCTTCCATGCAAGCATATGGCCACCCTGGCTGTATACACAAAATGGCTGCCTGCCATTGCCAAATGGTCATAACATATGTATTTGTAAAGTGCACATTCACCCCCAAAGGGCCATCTTGGCACTAAATAACAGATGTTTATTGCTACCCAACTCAATGGTACTCGTTTTATCGACCTCAGAAAGGCTGAGTGGACCCACCAGGAATTGAACCTGTGACCATGAGGTTGAACACAGGCCCTTGTAGTGGATGCCTTAGTCCACTAAGCCACCAGGTCATCAACAACAACACCACAGAGCAGATAGGCATTGGGAGTGGGAACATAGAGAAGAGGGCATGCAGACCTATGGCAAAAGCACACTGGCTACCTACACAAAATGACCACATGGTAAACATGGAAGCATGGATTAACATAATGATAGAAGAACAACACATGCAAGTCTATGGTAAAAGCACATTGGCTGGCTACAGAATATGGCTGTCAGCCACATGGTCAGAACAACAACAACCAGCAAGGAGGCATGGCCACAAACAGAGAACACATGCAGGTCTATGGCAAATACACACTGGGTGGCTACACAAAAAAATGCCCCCCAGCCACATGGACAGACAACAACAACCAGCATGGAGGCTGGCCATAAACACAGCTGCGATCGGAAGTGGGATAACTTGCAGGGCGGTGACGTGGGGAGAGGGAGGGGCGGGGTGGGGGTAGTAATGTATGGATTACGTGCACTGCATCACATTTGGTGATGCAGCGCACACAACAAAATCCGTTTTATTTATTTATATGTTTACTTACCTGTAAAAATCCGTAATCCATACATTACTACTCCCTATCCTGCCCCCCTCCCCCTCCCCATGTCACCGCCCTGCAGGTCATCCCACTACCGACCGCGGCTGCATAAACAGAGAAGACATGCAGGCCTATGGCAAAAGTACACTGGCTCGCTACACAAAATGGCTGCCAGCCACATGGTCACAACAACCAGCAATGAGGCATGGTCACAAAGAAAGAAGAAATGCAGCCCTGTGAGGAAAGCACTCTGGCTGTCTACACAAAATGGCCACCAGACACATGGACAGAACAACAACAAGCAGGAGGCCTGGAAAACAAAGAACACATGCAGGCCTAAGGTGAACACTGACTAAACAAAAAGGCCCCTGCCCACATGGCATAATAAACAGCAAAGGCAAATGGTGGCCTATGCCAAACACACATACACACACACGCGCACAGTGGCCAGACAAATGAGGCATAGTAACACAGAGAACACAGCAATAATTCAGCAATGCCAAAAACAAAAATTAACAGGGCTACAAATCTTTACAACAGCACACATCCTTCAGAGGCATTACCCCACCTAAACACTACTTACAGTGAAAAAAGTGAAATACCACAAAAAACACTTTTTGTATTTTAATCCAATGCCATCCATGGCTTAAATGATGTTTCAATTCTACAGACACCACATAAACAGTTGTTTCATGCACTCATGGCCTACAGGCTGGAAGGCTCCACTGGCAGACTAGGCCACATAGTGAATTAGATCAATCAATATTGCAAACTTACTAAAAACATGGAGACGAAAATGTACCAAATTGTGCAACATTTTTCCTTCACAAAAGAAGATCCATTTCTTGCACAAAAAAACTAGGCCCCTACTAAATCTGCAGGCCACCTGCCACAATAAATGATAAAAATAAAACAAAGTACAAATAAATCCAGGCGCATGCCCCCAGTCAAACAAACAACACCCTTATAAACCAGTTTTTCAACTTACTTGTGATATCTCAAACGTTCTTAAAGCCAAAGGTATGTATGCAGCTGACAAGGAGAGTGATCCTTCCAGCTCCAAATCCCAATGAAAAGTGACTCGGAGAAAAACAAAGAACTGGGAGGAGTCTGCTGGACAGGAACAGGAAGTTGAAGTCTCTGGGGCACTTCTGGTTTAAATACAAGTTTGAGAAGAAAATCCACTCCAAATGCCTCTCAGCTGCATTCTCAAGCAGAAAATCTGCTCGACCGCTCCATTTGCGATCTCAATAGGCTCTTAGAATGCTAGATTGGTGCCGTCGTGGGTGGAAGCTGTGCGAGTGAGTGCGAAGTCTTGCAGGAGCTCGCTACCGGTGTGGGAAGTCTCACAGGCTCTCACAAGCGGTCCGAGAGTCTTGGCGCTTGCGGTTGTGCGCCAAAAGAAAACTCGAGCGTGTGAACAGAAAAAAAAAACACCACTTTGTTTCCGAATGTCAGAATTCAGGAATTCTGCGGAGCGCAGAGTGCCTGAATTCTGCAAACTCCGTGAGCGGAGCGGAGTTTTTTGCCCGGGCTTACTTCAAATGCTTTACATGGAACTGGGGCCGTGTTTTGACTCCACATAATCCAGACGTCAATTCTAAACTAAGATTGAGGCACACGTGGCACGCAAGAGCGATTTGCTGGACAACAGTAAATTCTCTGGGAGAGCAATGTCGATCTTCAGGCTACTCATCCCCTTTCTCTTCACCAGATGTAGCGTCTTTCCCAACCCGGGTATTCACCAATGACTACGCCACACTTGGAGCTTTGTATAAAACGTACTTATTCTTCTGCGTGTAACTGCGAACTCAACATTCTAAACCTGCATTCACTTCATTAAGCTCCAATGCTTATTTAACAGTTCTACACAGTCCATCAGAAGCCACAATGGTTCTGTAATTACAAACTCACACAGCACTATACCTGGTAAAGAATGGAGTTTAGCATTTATAAATGCTAACTCAGACGGATAGACTTAATGGCCTGTGCTTCAATAAAATTTTAATTGTGTATGCAAATCAATCCCTAACGTGTATGAAATAGTGAAGGTAATCTATGTCTAGCAAAAACATTACTGGTAGCCGGCTTGCCCAAAACATATGATAGTGATCTGCTTCAATGCATGCATATCAAGGACAGGCAAGAAATGGCTACCTGGATGGTAAATATTATTAGCCGAGAATTCTATGTTGAACGTGTTATAGAGGGCTCTTTTGAGATGTACCATTTGTAGGATGCTGTCTGCTAAGATCCCCGATTTTTTTCCTAGATAGTGAGATTAGTACATTCCTGTGCATTGCTAAAGGTTTTTCTAGTGTCTTGTCACACTAAAGGCTGAGAAGGAGTGCTGCGGAGAAGACACAAATATTGAGTTGATGCTAACCTGCAGCAGCAGTACCTAGTTGGTAATACTATGATGATTGAAAAGAAATTGGAGTTAGAATCCAGTCAAGACAGTGAGCTTAATACTGCTGTGCATGCTAAAATTAACTACTGAAATGACCATAGCTGTGTGAAACAGTATGAGTCTCTGGATTTTTTGTTGTTGGATACTGGATAACCGTACAAGAACAATCAAGTCACCATGATGGTCATCAAGATGGTTGCAGGTAGGGAGCTTCTAACTAATGAGGATGTCATTGGGTGGGTATTTTGGGAACTTTACATTCAATCAGGATTTCACCATTTGATCTAGAAATACCTCTATTAATGAGAGATCAAGAGGAACTGTTATCGGCTAACATTACACTTAATGATTGAGTAGACCAACAGGAGTATGAAAGCTGAAGTGGCAGCTAGAACAGATATGCTGATATCAGAATTTGATAGAACATTATTTTTGTTCATTGCGCTTCTCTAATGGTGATGTTTTACTGTGGGAGTCAGACGTGGCCTCTTTTTCATGGGGAGAGACAATAATTACTATTTTTGTTAAGAAAGACAAGGATGCTACACTACATGTGCTGTATCACACAACCTCTCTGCTAAACTGTGACGCCAAGAAGTTTGTGAATAGAGTGTACACATTAAACAAGGTGCTGGGTGTCTCTGTCCATCTGAATCAGCAGGAATTTGTCTTGGAATGAACAATTTGGATGCATTTTTCAGTGTTCTGTGCATCTATTGATGTTGCACAAATTAATGTAGCTTTGATTACTACGGTCCCGGTTGACATTAAGCCAGTCAGTTCTCTAAATTTATTGTAAGAGCATTGAGATCTCTCCATAATTATCTGACGACAAGGCTATGTTTTGACTCAACTATCTTTTCCTTGCTTCTAAGTTGAAGCTTTTTGTGGTTAACCTGCTAGTTCTTACTTCAGGGGAGGGAATGCTTCCTGTACTGGTGACTGACCTGGAGAAGTTTTGTTACATCTCTGGCTACAAGGGAACAGTGTATGACCTTAATAAAGTTTACAAAATATTGGTGGACACAAATGTCCACTAAAACGTATTGTGTTAAGACTTTCATGAGACAGAATGTCGCAGAAAAAAATATTGTTTTTTGAAGTGTTTTAATTTTTTATTTAATAGCGTATATAATCTAAATTTTGTATTATTTTGTAATTTTGAATTTGTGATAAAAGTCATTATTATTGTTTTTATTTTTAGTAGTTTATTTGCTCTAGCAATATATTTAGAGTATTAGTTTTGACTTGTGCTTATTACGAGTCTGGCGGAGACTCATGGGGGCACGGCGATGGTGGTCATCCGCCCACCCTATAGGACAAGGGCATTTGGCCTGTCCTGGGACCACCGCAGCTGACTGGGATAAGAGATCCCTGGCAGTGGCACAGCGGGCTTGAGGCCACAATATGCTTGGTGGAGCCGTCAAGCATATTACGAGTTTCCTCACCACCACACTTTTCATGGCAGTGTGACAGAAATGAAAAGTGTGTCGGTGAGGAAACATGACTGTGCCAGGTTGATACACAGGGGGGCACAACAACATGTGCCCCACTGTGTGCATTCACCACAGTCCCTGCACGGCATGGACTGCAGCAGTCCATGCCGTGCAGGTACTGCCTTTGACGTCCCCATTGCGGTGCCTATTTCTAGGCACCACCCTGGGAACACAAAGAACTGCCTGCCAGGCAGGTGAAAACTGGTGAGCGGTTCCTACATGAGTTTGGCAGTACAGGGGTGGAGTGACCCAACTGTCAAACTCATAATAAGGCCCTAAAATATATACTTTCTAATATATTTACTGGAGTTGTTGGAGTTGAAGGGCTGGGAAGTACTTTTAGTATAAATTTCATAATTATTTTATAAATTGTTCCAATTTTAAACTGTAAATGGTTAATTAGATTATTAGTTATGTAAATTGTTTAATACTTTATTATTGTTTGTAAATTGTTGATTATGTTTTAGTTGTATGATTAGATTTGTATTTATGTGCTTAAAGTGTTTGACTTGATTTCATTCATTTTATTTTATTATGTTTTGTAAAAAAATATTTAGCATTGTAACAAATTTGTATTTGATGTATTTACTTTTTGGGGGGTTGTTGGTTTTGAGGGGAGAGTAGAATGGACGTGTTTTTTACATATACATATGTATTTGTGTTTTTAATTGGTAAAAAAAGATAATTGGTTATTTCATTTTTTTAATTAGTACATTATTTAAATTGTAGCTTTCATGAATATTTGGTTGTTTACAAAAAATGTAAATATTTGTTTTTTTTAAATGTAACATAATATACGGTTATGGTTTTTACATTTTAATATTTGCAATTATTTTTTGTGGGCTGTTGGATTGTACTAAAGTGTGGATATATTTTTAAATATTTCATTAATTTGTTATTTCCTAATTGATTAATTTTGTATATTTTGTTTCAACATCAAAATATTCTAGATTTTATATTTAGAACGTGCAGGTACTCCATTTAATTAAATGGGTAATTTTTGTTTTACTGAAATTCTATTTTGAAATAAAAATGTCATGTTTATTTCTGTTATGTATTGTTATTTATATTTTATAAGTATTTTTAATTTATATATTTTTTTATTTAAATGTTATACTTGTGACTTGGATTTTGTTGATGAATTTTATATTATATATATGTATATACACATATATATATAAATATATATATATATATATATATATATATATATATATATATATATATATATATATATTCTTTTTAATGTTTTAGTTGAAACTATTTTTATACATTCTTTCTTTTTGTATAAATCTATTTTGTTAGATTATGCTTTTTCTGAATTAGGATTAGGAAGGGTAAATCTAAACCTTGCTAAATCCAAGACATTTCCCAATTATTGCTTAGGTTGGAATGTGAGTAGTAAATAAGATCGTTTTAAGAACAACACTTTCCGGTGCAAGTGTTTCTTGAGGTATGGCACATCGTCCTTGAACTCTTGCAAAAGGCTTCACTTTTGCTGATAAAATGTCAAAGGAGTACAATGTGGGGTTTTGTAGCTTATGAGTCTCTTCACCATCTGGTTAGTTTTCAGCTGCGGCCCATGCAGGTAAGAGCTTTTGGGCCGGGTGGGGGGATTTCGACGGGTGATGACGATGAAAAGTTAATTATTTATTTAATTTTCCCTCATCATCGTCCGTCGTAATCCCCTCCCTTCCCGGCCCCACCACTCTTACCTGCACGGGCCGCGGCTGGTAGTTTTGTTGTCTTGCCCAAGTCTAGGTTTTCATTTCTGAATTAGTCATATCTTTGGTTTTTGAAGTCCTCTGGTGTGGTAAGTTGTAGCTAGGTTGGCCACTGCAAGGTCCTGCTGAGCCTTTTTTCCCACAACAAAAGTACCTAGTAGGACAAACCTGGGTACCTTGTCTGAAAAGGATGTACCCTTCTTGGAGAACCGTCTGCATCTCGTTCCAGTGCAACGTAGACAATATGATTACGTTTCAAATTTCTTTAACTGCGGGGGAAGTTACACCTGGTCACCTACTGATGTTGTCTCGTGTTCAAGGAAACATTTTAGGCATCTGGCCTCTCTCCAGACAATGCTACTATGGTGTCCAGTCCACAATAGTCAGCCGGGCCTTTTCAGAGTGAGGCACCTTTCTGCATTTTATGTCCCTGTTGCAACAATAGGAGGGCAGCCACTTGACCCTAGAGAGCAGCTAGAGTCAAAAGTCCTTGAGTATTCTTTCTTCAGGTTCTTGTTTCCAGGGGCAGGAATGTTCTAGGGATGCGGGATAGCAGATTTTTCCTTATCGTGTACAGTGACCAGTGAATGCAGAATTCATTACAACCAATCCTGGCAACTTTCTTACAAACTGCCAACTTCCTTTTGCTGCACTTCCTCTTTCTTTACTATAATTCTTTCTACATCCCCTCATCCAAAACAGCCCCATCTTTCCTCTTACTGTAGAAATCTTAACCCTCCTTCTAACATCTGCCATATAAAGATGAAGTTCCCTCCCTTTTACCATTGCTAGAACTGGTTTTCCTCTTTTGGTGTTACAACCAAAACGTTTCTGGAGACTCAATGAATCAATGGTTTCAATTCCTGAAAGTTTAATTTAGAATTTACTTTATATCAGAAATACTGTAAAAGCTGTTCTTTGTGTTGACAACTGTTATTTTCTTCCCCAGATGGCTAACCCTGACAAGTACACATTGTTAATACCATTCCTGCCTTCTGACTGCAAGAGGCCAAGCCATTGTTTTCTGGGAGGAGAATCGTTAACAGCCAGCCAGAGATATGTTTGCAGTCTCTAGGGTGAGGGCTTTGATGCAAACCAGTTATAAATCAGTTTTCTCTCAGGCAGTACAAAGTACACTTTTGAAGTTACTTTTCCGTTAGGCTAGAAATGTATGTTCACAATTGAATATAATGTCTAACACTAAGTAGATAACTTACAATAACTGCTCCACCATTTTCTCAAGAGGCATTAAATTGATTTTTATTCATATTTAGACCTATTCATGGAACATGTAGCATTACCTACATGGCAATATAGCTTTTTGTAAATGATCACTGTGGGGTCATACTTTCCTTAATATCAAGCATGCCCCATTTTTATATATTAATCATCCAGCTCTGTGTGCTGGCAGGAAAACTTTATCGGTGACTTACTTAATGTAACAAAGTAGTTTTTTCTGCATGGCAAAGACACCTTTCATTGCCATGTGATGTTGCTGTGCTTTTAAACAGCAATCCATCCAGAGCACACTGCTGCTCTCTGGACCTATACATTTTTTGTTATATATGTAGAGGGTACAAATACAAACTGCAGCCCACAAATGATATTTAACTTCCACAGTTTTTTTGTTGGTGCTCCATCTGCATTGGTCTTACTGGTAAGTTTAAAAAGTCAATTATGTGAAACCTATGCACAATACATGTTTAAAGGGGAAAGCGCACTGGCTGTGACACTGTTTACTAAGCCACAGCTCCCAGAATGGTAATGCAAGAAAAATCAAACAGGAAACATTTTGACACAAAATGGTAAAAATAATGCCCTTTCTTACAGGAGATATTAGGAACCTTAAAGGAATTGTATTACTTAGATGTATATTATAATTTTTTCAGGAGATCCACTCAACTCAAGATTACTGCCTCAAATTTTGAGGTACACCAACTTATTTTTGTTGTTGCAGTTGAAATTAATAAATATATTACAAAACTGCTATGTTTGATAGATGCCACTATCTGGTCCAGATTAGTATTCAGATATGCCATTTACAGTGGATGCAGGTTTTCATTGTAGCTTAGAAAAGAAAACTGCCTAGGCTCACTTGACAGCACCCAAAATCACTAAGCGCTCAAAGTAAGGTCTACCTGTGAAAGAAGAGGATTTGTGGAGATCATGTATTTTAACTGGGAAAGGGCTTAGAACTGCTGAATATCAGTGGCAACTTATAGTCCCCACACATATAGGGTATGATACCTGTAAAAAGTCTAGCCCAAATCATCTTCAAGAGAAGCTGCATCACTTAAAAGACCATCAGAACTGGCATCCCTCCGTACCTGGCAGTGAAATTAGGAACATCACGGAGACTGTACCACATCCGAAGCCAGGACATTGTAAGCGGGCAAACAAAAAACACAAGCAAAATATAGAACCTATGAAGACAAACTTTCTCAGTCCATGCTCCCAGAATCTAGAGCAACATCAGCATATGAGCCCCCTAGAACCTTCTTACATTTAGAAAGGAGCTGGAAACCCCACCCTTCAAATAATACTTCAGCACACAATGGAGTAAACTATCTTGAATGGTAACTCCTGTCTCTAGCCATCAGCAGGCGTTGGGTGCGGCAGTGCGTAGTGCAGTGGTGCGACTTGGGGTGCCCTCAGATCGCGGTGCAGGCAGCAGCTCTGTGACGGTCATCCAGCGGCTTCTGTGAGACCAGGGCTATGGTGAGAAGTAATGTGGTGCTCGTCGCGGTGCTGGCAGGTCACAGTTCAAGCAGCAGCGTCTTCGTTGCTGATGTGCTATTGTCTGCTAATTAACTGGAGCCGATGGCACCGGCGTTGGTAGGCCAAGGCTGCAGTGCGGGATGAGGACAGTGCATCGTTTAATGAGCGGTACCCTCGAACCGCGGTGCAAGCAGCAGCGTTGATGTTAGTGTGGAGCAGCGTCGTTGAGGATATCAAGGTGGCGTCGTGAAGCAGGCGGTGCGAAGTGCGGTGCCCACAGGCCGCGGTGCGAGCAGCGGCTCGGTGGTGGCATCGGGAGGCGTCGTCCATGAGACCAGGGTTGCAGTGCAGCGTGTTGGTAGCTATGTTTATAAGATGTTATAAGCAAACTCCCTATTCTATTCTATGGGAACAGGTAGCCTTGCAATAGTGAAAAACGAAATTGACAGTATTTCACTATCAGGACATGTCACACACACCATGGCATGACCTACCTTTCACATACACTGCACCCTGCCCACAGGGGCACCTTGGGGCTACCTTAGGGGTGACTAAGATGCAAGAAAAGGGAAGGGAAGGGCCTGGCAAGTGGTTGCACTTGCAAAGCTGACATGGCAGTACTAGACTACACACAGATACTGCAGTGGCCGATCTGAGTTACATTTACAGGCTTCTTATGTGGGTGGCACAATCAGTGCTGCGGGGCTACTAGCATCCTTTGATTTACAGGCCCTGGGCACACACAGTGCACGATACTAGGGGTTGACTAGTAAATCAAATATACCAATCATGGAAACACCAATCCATAATAACAATTCACAACATGAGCCCTTGTATTTTAACACTGAACAGAAGTGAGAAAGTGCGGAGAGAAACCAAACCAGCAAAAACAGAGTCAAAACCAGGTAAGAAAGCAAAAAGACAGGGGAAACATGCCAAAAGATGTCAAGTCTAACATGCATTCATACAAGATGGCTTAAACGTTAGTGCCCCGAATGGTGGGAAAAGGTTGAAAATAAAAACATAGCTGTTAATGTGAGCCATACACCGACAGCATCCTTATAGTGGAAGACCCTCCTGAGTGGAAGCCCCTTCCCACCACCCCTAACCCAACAAGAGATGACAGGTGAAGGGTATTTTGATTCATTTCTAGACTGTACGTCATCTTTCAAACCAGGTACCAGTTATAAGCCACTAAAACAAATCCATATAACGTTATTACATTTCCTTTAAAACATCCTTAAAAATTTAAATAATGAAAACTTGCAATATAAAGATTTAAAAGAAAATGATCGCAGAGGGTTCAAAGAGTCCCCTTTTGCTTTATATTTCTGTTACTCACTAATTGCAAGACAGCAACTCAAGACAGCAACTCAAGACAGTGACTCAAGACAGCAAGCCCAGGTGAGAAATCCGTGCCCAATGGACTGAACCCCAAAAGTGTCAACTTTTTTCACACATTACATCCACCCAGGGAACATCAACCCCCGAAAGTGTCTAAAGCACATAGAGATCCCCGTTTCTGCAGAACATTGGCCATAGCTTATACCCTTTACACGAATACAAATCCTAAACCCAATTCTACACTGAACCCATCCAACCCACCTACCGCCATCAATCTTCCAAGCTGCAATAATCCCATCCCTTGTTTCTGCAGAGTATAGGACATAACCATAACCCTACATCATGGTCTTCAAAGACATTGTGATGGAGAGTCACAGACAAGGGTTGTTTTTCTGCAGCCAGCATGCTTTAACAGCGTTAGGGTGCAGTGTAGAGCTTGCCACAATTCAATGTGATTTGATAAATGAGAATCAATGGCCGTCTCATTGCTTCACAACTGCAGCTGCCACCTATCACTCTGCCATGCTTTCCTGTCCCTCTGCCCCATGATGGCACCACAGGCAGCAGCAGATCAATGGACACAGAGCAAAGCTGAAAAGAACAACTGAAGCAAGAAGTGGGGTGAAGAGGAATCAGGGCTGCATGGCACCCCCACACCAGGGGAGTTCACTCACAACATGACGTATCTTTGATATTGATCTGCACAAAAGTTGGGTTTTATTCCTGGCTTTGATAGGTTATCCCCATATGTTGTTTAACAAAGCAAGGAATTACACAGCCTTCCGGTAGAGGTCAAATGTTAATCTTATTTTCAATGAGAAGTGTGGCCAAGCACATGGTGCTGGGGGACATTGCAGCAACAGACATGGTGGAGCCCACTTGGGTCTAAAGCGCACCTTAACATAATGGTGGACGTTCCCGTTCTGCTGTGGGCATCCACTGCATGATGGTGGCTATCATTGGTATAACGCAACCCTGGCATATTTTTTCATCTGAAAATGATAGAAATTTTATTTGGGGAAGTTGTTTGAGTTTATTTTTCAACTATGAAAAGCATGGCCATCAGCAGAATGTGCATATTTTCATAAACTTAGAAGAAATAAATATGTATGAAACCCTAGTGCAGCCTGTCTGCTTTCCACCTGAGGGACGTGCTGCATGAGCCTGTAAGATCTGCTTGCTCTGATGACTGTGAGATTTGTATATTTTTATATTTCCAACCAGTCCCTATCAAGGCAATTTGATGTCATAATGTATGATTGAGAACAGCACGTAACACCAAATGGTAGGACAACTCTGCAGAATGTGACAAAATCCCCCGCCCCCAGTGTACCATATTGCACAGTTCTTCCTTGGCCTGGGACAGAAGGCTTGATTACGATGCTGGGCTGACGCAACACTGACACAGAAGCAGGACCGCCCGACTGGGAGTTGGAGGTCTCGCTGGATGCATTACGATGCAACCAGCTTCATGGATGTGGCAATGTGTATAAAGGCGGTTGCATCGAATATATACATTTTGTATTGCAGTGTATGCTCTGCGGGCTGCAGCACACGCCGCAATACAAAAAAAACACACATTTAAAATATCCCTGCACTAAGTGACAGGCACCATGCTTTAGGGGGGTCAAAGCGGAGGGCCAGAGGTTAACGGGGGCCCGCTAGGGGCCCCCAAAGTCACTTTCTGCCTGCCTTTTCGTGTTGGGTTAACTGCCGTGAAACGTCCAGTGCAAAGGGACATTGTAATCCCCACGGCGCTGCCTAAGCAGGCACTGCTACTATTGTAGGGATTGCAGTCCCTCCGTCGGGATCCCGTTGGATGTGTGGTGGATGTTCTCTCCGGTAGCCCACCATCCGCCCGCTATCGTAATGCGGCGAGCAGACCTGCAGGGACAGATGTCGGTGGGACCGCCACCGATGGCCTGACGGTGGTGGTCCCACCACCATCATAATCAGGCCCTTAGTGCGGGCCCCTTAAAGGATTGGTTGGCTGCCTGGGCTGCAGGGGCCTGTTAGTCCCTCATTGAGAATGAGCTATTTCATGAGTGCCCCTTCAGAAAAAAAATCGTTTTGGCTAATTTAAGTAGAAATTATGTCATTTCAAATGAACTATTTGACCTTACTTGTTAAAAATCTCTCCTTCAGGAAGGCAGACTTGTTTATTTATTTATTTATTTATATATATTTTATAAAGCGCATGGTTACACTAGCAAGTGTGTCCCCGCGCTGGTCGCTACAGTTGTTTAAAAGGGTCTAAGGCATGAAGAGCATGCAATGTCTTCAGTCCGGTACTAGTCTTTGGGGAAGAGGACTGTTTTCAGGTCTCTTCGAAAGATAGACTCAGAGGGTTCCAGACGCAGCTTTTCTGGCAGCTTGTTCCATATCCTACCAGTCATGACTATAAAAGATTTTCCACCCATTCTAGCTCTTTTGACCTTCGGAACCTGTACTTGCCCAGTGCCGCATGATCTTCTTAGCTGGCGGGTAGGCTCGTACCGTTTCAGAAGGCCATGCAGATACCTTGGGCCTCTTCCATGAAGGATGCGATGTCCTACACATAGGGCCTTGAAAGTCACCCGTTCCCTAATCAGGAGCCAGTGAAGGGTACTCAGTGCTTTTTTTGTTGATGCCCTTCTGGGTAACTGTAGGATCAAGCGGGCAGCTGCACTCTGTATTCGTTGTAATCTCGAGAAGCTTTTTACGCTGGCCCCTAGATACAGTACATTTCCATAGTCCAACCTAGATGTTATTAGGGTATGGACCAGGGTCTGGTGTACCGATATGGGCATTAGATCCAGCGTTTTCCTAAGGACCCGCAGTATCCCAAAACAGGTGCCTGCCACTTGTTTGGTTTGGTGGTCGAACGATAAGTTTTTATCTAGCCAAACCCCTAGGTTCTTCACTAGATTACTAGGTGTGGGTAGTTCACCCAGTTCGTCCGGCCACCAGGCTGAGGTCCACACTGATGGAGATTTGCCTATAATCAATACCTCCGTCTTATTCCCATTAAGTCGGAGGCAGTTGTCCGCCATCCACCGTGCCACCTCCTGCATGCACGTCGCGAAGTTGTTAGCACATTGCTCCTCTGGTTGCGTCAGGGTCACAATCAGTTGCGTGTCGTCAGCGTACGATACTATCTCAACCCCAAATGTGTCTGTGATCACTCCTACTGGGGCCACATACAGATTAAATAGGGTGGGGCTGAGACTGGAGCCTTGTGGCACTCCCTGATTGAGTTTTATTTATTTGGACCTGAACTGGCCCTGTGCGACCTGGATGGTGCGATCTGTTAGGAATGATTGAAGCCATTGCCAAGCTTTCCCTCTCACACCTCCCTGCTTAAGACACTGTAGTAGTGTGCGGTGGGCTACCATTTCAAAAGCGGCACTGAGGTCGAGAAGAATCAGTGCCGCCGTCTGGCCTTCGTCTGCATATCTTCGTAAAGATTCCGTTGAAGACAGCAGGGCCGACTCGGTGGAGTGTAAAGCTCGAAATCCCGACAGTGAGGGGTGGAGCAGTCCGTTGGTTTCAGCAAATGCCGATAGTTGTTTGTTGACTGCTTTCTCCGCAATTTTAGCAAAATAGGGGAGGAGGGAGATAGGTCGTAGATTGTCCAGTTTTTCTAGACTCATATTAGGTTTCTTCCTCAAAGGAAGGACTATTGCTTTCTTCCATGAGGTAGGGACTTGTCCTGATTCAAATGAGAGAGCAAGGAGATGACTAATATATGGCTCCAGAGTGGTTATGCTGCCATGGAGTCTTTTTGGAGTTGCTGGATCTCTCGGTGAGCCTGATTTAAGGCTACTTGCTATGTAGCATATTGTTTCCTGTGAAGGTACCAGAAATGCCGAAAGGCAGTTATTCTCCTGTGTGTTCAGGATACTTTCTGCCCTCCCATCACCTACTCTGGCTGTTTCCGGAAAGCCAGCGTAGATTTTGTCTACTTTGCTAGCAAAGAACTCTGCAACTTGATTGCAGGTTTTCAGTCCATGTATTACACCCCATGACTCTCATAGATAAAAACACAAAAACAGGGAGAGGAGCCTGTACTGACTGATATAGCACAGTGGACTCGAAGATGTAAATTCATGTATCTACATGTGCTTCAAGGGCGTAGCTATCGATGGTGCAGTAGCACCCGGTCCTACGTCACCCCTATAAGTGCCTGTTTTTTACTACACAACTAGGGATGGGGGCCCGTTTCCTTGCTGCATTTGGCCCAGGGAGCGCGTGCTCCGCCATTGACGTGATGACGCAGTGGCTCTCCAGGCCTCTTGTAGACAGGTGTCTCGCTGACAAGCGCTGAGCACGTAGCACTCTCCTGCTGTCTCAGCCAGGACCGCAGCTATGCATGCCGAACTACAAAATTCTGCAGACCACTTAGTTAATTTACCGACATGGGGATCTTTAGCTGGCTCCTGCCAATGGAGCCTGAATGAGTGGATTTTAGATTTCGTTTCCATGGTAACAACCTACCATAGCAAACAGGATGCCTGACAATGCTAAATAAAAAATAATAAAAAACGTATTAGTGCGTTCGTCAGTAGGTTTGCCGTTTAATTATTTGGTTCGTGCTAACCAAAGAGACTTTTTGTGGGCACCAGGTGCTGACAAAAATATAGGCTAACCAAAGATCGCGTGTTTTGCGAGTGCATTGTTATTCCAGGGGCAATGAAGGCTGAAATAAAAAGGCGTTTGAAGAGGAAAATAACGATTGGAAAATATTTCTAGACAGCCAGGTCCTCTTCCTAGCAAAGGAGGCCTTTCTGCCTGCAGGGCAGCGGGGTTTGACGTGGCATCTCTTCTGGATACCAGCCTTTTGGAAGCCAGCACGGGCGTTTCAAGTTTGGACACCTTAATTAGATTCTAGTAGCTTGTTAGCTGTGTTGGTAGCACAGAGGCCCGTCAACCGACCCCCTAGAGACCCTCTCCCCACCTCAAACACCAGATCTAGCTATCGAGTATTCACTACACCCCAGTACACTGTCAGTCTAAGCAACGCAGTACTCTGGGCGTTCAATGCCTATTTTTATGCAGCGCCAATTTGACATCTTTCTGCTGCTTCAGAGCACCGTGGGGCAGTTGTTAATGGTGTAGATAACAGCCCCTATGTGGTAGAGAGAACTATATATTAGGACTGCAAACAAGGTCTTGCACTGTGCACATGTTGTCTTTGATGTTTTAGGTGGGAGGTTGGCTGCTGAACATGGGCGTCCGCAGAAATTTTTCGAGGGGGGGGGCAAAATGTTAACATCATCACCATCCTCCGACATGATGTGTGTCAGGTGGGGCACAAGAAACACTGGGGCACAGGAGGAGCCATGGGGGGCAGGAAGCATGCCGCATATGATCTCATACACCATTGGGTTGTTGTGCCACAGCCACCTCTTTCTTTTGTGGCACCCCAAAATCTATACCTGCCCTGGTCCCTAAAATTACCCCCTAGCACCCCAAAACCCATACCCACCCTGAACCCTAAAATTACCCCACCCCCCAAAACTCATACCCTCCCTGAATCCTAAAATTACGCCGCTGGCACCCCAAAACCCATACCCACCCTGAACCCTAAAATTACCCCCTAACACCCCAAAACCCATACCCACCCTGAACCTTAAAATTACCCCTGCCCCCCCAAAACTCATACCTGCCCCAACCCTAAAATTACCCCCCTGGCACCCATAACCCATACCCACACTGACCCCTAAAATTGTCCCCCTGGCACCCCAAAACTCATACCCACCCTGAACCCTAAAATTATCCCCCTGGCACCCCAAAACCCATACCCGCCCTGAACCCTAAAATTTCCCCCTTGCACCCCAAAACCCGTACCCACCCTGAACCCTAAAATTACCCCCCCGGTACCCCAAAACCCATACCTACCGTGAACCCTAAAATTATCCCCCTGGCACCCCAATCCCTAACCAACCGTGAACCTTAAAATTACTCCCTGGCACCTTAAAATCCAAACAAAACCTGAACCCTCAAGTTACCCCCTGGCACCACAAAAGCTGAACACTACATTCTGATTGTGTATCGCGCCGTCTCTCTGCTCAGGGAGGATCTGCTTGTCCGGATCCGCTCGCCCTGGTCCGGTTCCGCTCGCCCTTCTCTGGAGCTGTTCTACCTGCCCTGTTCCTCTTCCGGACCCACCGAGCCTGCCTCCGTGCACACTGCCTGGACCTAATCTGTCTGGCCTGATTCTTTCTCCTTTGGACCTGCTGTCTTCACTGGCGGAGTTAGAACACAGGTCTCACTTCTCTGAAGCTGCTCTCCCTCACCCAGACCCCCCACTCCCCCTCCACTTGCTCTCTCATCTTCCTTCCTCCCTACTTCTCGGTCTCTCTTTCTCCCCTGCTTCTCTCTCTCTTTCTCTCCTGCTTCTCTCTCTCTTTCTCTCCCCCCTCTTCGTTCACTCTCACCCCCACCGTATCCGTCTCCCCGACCCCACCAATTCTTCCCCTGTCCTCCCTCTCTCTTCCTCCTCCTCATGTCGGTAATAGGGAGCCCGGGGCCCTTTCTGAAAAAGCGAGCTGGAGGTGATGTTAAGTGTGAAAGCACCAAGGTGTGGACCAGGAGAAGAGGCGGGGCAGGGGGTGGGCGGCAGGTAGAGGGTCAATGGGGGCACTGGCTCTCAGAGAGGTGAGACGGGGCAGGGAGCAGCCTGAGGACAAAAACAACACCAGAGCAAGAGGCAGACGCTACTCTTTTATTCAAATGTGACTATTCTTTCTGCTTAGTAATTTACTTAACAGTAACTGTTCTAGGCAGTCAATCACTATAATCCAATAATTATTTGAAAAGACTTTGCCTCAATCTTGTTATTGTGTCAGAGTGCGCTATAAAGTCAGAGGTCTCCTGGCGCTTCTGACTAAATTATAAGATGGAGGGGGGGGGGGGGGGGGGGGGCAGAGGGTACTCACAAGGATCTAGAAAAGAGAAAAATCTCAAGGTGTTGTCTAGATGTGACATGCGATGAGATGCACAGGAGTTCACCTAGAAGAGAGTGCCAAAGGGACGGTGCAGGAAAATGAAGCCCGTGTCTTGTCCTACTGAGCCCTGAAATGCAGAGGAGCTTCAGAATAGAACCGAGTACGTGCTGGAGAGGAACCGTGGCTGGAGCACCATGTGTAATGCATAGTGGCATGGGCGTCCGCAGGGGGCAGGGCCGGCTTTAGCGCTGGTGGCACCCAGTGCAACAATGTTAGTTGGCGCCCCCAATGACCACCTCCTCCACGGATTCTCTCACTAGCACCCTTTAACAGTGACCAAGTCTCCATAACCACTCTCTCACAGATGCATTGAATTTGTTATATAGCGCTACTCATACCATTAAAGTATGTCAGAGCACTTTGCATCACACACACATTACACAGACAATCAATCATACTTGTGTAAATCAGTGTATAGGAAATGTTACATAAGCCAAAGGACAAAGGGGCATATTATCAAGTCCTAGCGATATTCTTATCGCCGCGTTTGCGGACGAAATGCGATGATAGAAATATCGCTTTATTTACAAGAGCACGCTAAAGCGTGTTCAATGGGATTAGCGCTGGTTTCAACATTAGGGGAGAGGAGTTGGCCTAACGGCTAGGGCGCTCGACCTCAGAGCTTGGGATCTGGGTTCGAGTCTCGGTAACAACGCCAAAAACCTCCTGTGATTCTGGGCAAATCACTTAATCTCCCCGTGCCTAAAATGAATGTGTGTCCGTCCTCATCATGTAACGTTACTGGTGCTATGTAAAGCGCTCTGATACCTGATTCGGTTCGGGTCTAGTTCGCGCTATAAAAAACTCTGCAAAAAAAAACAGCAAAAAAAACCCATCGCATCGCCTTGCATCGCTAATGAGATGAAAGGGAGGTGTGTCCCGTGAAACAACATGGGATATTATCACTAACCCTGATTCTCTCTATTTTCAAGTGTATCGCTAACACACATAGCGATTTTATAATCAGCGCTAACCGGGTTTTTCGACGGTTTGTAACGCCTGCTATTTTCCTTACTAAGCCATATCTATAATGAGATATGGATTGTTATGCTGAGTCCACGTCTCCCATTATAGATTAGGTTTTCCCTAACGCGGTTTTCTATCACTGGAATTCCGGCGATTTCGACTCTTTCCGCCGCTTTTGCCTGGATTTCTATCGCCTGGGCGATTTGCCTTGCTGATAGTGCGCTCACCAGGCGATAGAATAAGGCGACATGCGGCGTTAATTTTTTGCACGCTACACACGGCCAGCGATAATTATCGCTGGCCGTTGAAGATATGCCCCTAAAAGTGTAGGAGTCACATGTCATCCATACTGGTATGCAGTATAGTTTAGGAGTGCTTGGTGTGGAGAAGCCCAAACTCAGAGTCGAAAAAGAAACAGCATAGTTGGGTGTTTTCTTTAATAAAAAGAATCCATTTATACCCAAATTAACCCTTTTTGCAACATTAATCAATGTTCTATACTTAGCAGAGTGTATGCACTTCTACGATGAAAGTTAATACCTCACTATTCTATATTAGGACTTTAAGTTATAAATTGCAAGTAAGAAAAGGATAGCTCTTTTAAAAGCCATAACATGCTGATCTATTTACATTAAATGCACTCTTTAATCTACTTGGTACACGTTCTTTGCAGCAGGCATATTAACCCTCTGTACTACCTTCACATAAGTCAACTACACAAAACTCTGATCTCTGGCCAGGAAGAACATCAATCTTGACATTTTTGTGAGGCCCTGTAATTGCAGAAGGAAAGGAACGCGCAGCAGGTGCTTTTAAAATCATAATTAAGATGTAAACACGGCGCCCCCAGGAAGCCAGCGCCCGGTGCGATGGCACCGGTCATACCACCCTAGAGCCGGCCCTGGCAGGGGGCAAGGAGGGGAACTCCAGGGGGGGCAAGCGCCCCTCCTTGCCCTCCCCTGCGGACGCCCATGCTGCTGAAGGCTTGCTTTGTAAAGATAGATGCATTTTCAGCGGTTCCCTGAACTGGTTGGATCATTTTGCGATCTTGAGGTTACTTTCAGAACATTCCGTGGATGGGGCTCTCACGACTTTGAGTCATTGCTTAATTTGTAGCAATAATAGTAGAAATTATAATAACTTGGTTTCAGGCCTACTCCCAGCGTACACTTTTATTGTCGGCCGGTGCAAATTAAATGTTTTCACTTTCAAATTGGAACAAATATTGGCGAGTCAGCATTCGTGATATAAGTCAATGTTTTTTTTTAAAGTAATAAGAAATCAACTTCCTCGAATTTAGAATTATGTGTCATCAAGATTCTCAGTATTTCTAAAGGAACAGTTCTGCTATCAAAGAGTTGGTATTGTTTTAGACGCACACCTTTAAAAGTGGGCTAGCTCCCCAATTCCACTGAAAAAATGTCAAATAATTGACATGGCAACCCCGAAATTCCAGGCTGAGAACGACATCACGTTTTTCACCTCCAATCTCTGTGCTTACATACGGCCAGACAAGATGCCCTACGCCGCAACAAGCAGAATACTGCTCAGTTGTGTTTTGTGGATCGAGTAACAATTTGAATATCTATTGAAATATAGCAACACAAAAAGATGATGTACGGAATGCTGAACATTATCAAACATTCACCCCAGTCACAGGTCTGGGTTGAATACATAATTTTTTGCTCACCACACCACGCCAGTGTGGACCCAGCCATCTGCAAATCAGTCTTGACCCTGCTCCCTATGGTCCAGCCCTATGGTCCAGCCCAGAATGCCAGGCCAGGTCCTTCCTTGACAGGAAAACAAGCATCCTGGGACCAGTTTCTGGGTATCACCCCTAATAGGCCAAACTAGCTTGAATTCAGTGCGTAGTGAATCAATCAATCAATCAGGTGTTTGTTAAGCGTAACTACTCACACGTAAGGGTTTCAAGGCGCGGGGGGGTTTGCATGTTCCAGTCTTTCAAGGAGGGGGTCTGTTGAAGAGCCAGGTTTTGAGTTTTCTTGCGAAGATGGGGAGCGATGTTGTCTGTCTGAGGTGGAGCGGAAGGTCGTTTCAGGCTTTGGCCGCGAGGAAGGAGAAGGAGGGCCTCCCGATCTGGTCTTTCTGGTGCGGGGGACCACAGCGTAGGAGAGCTGGGCTGATCTTTGGGTCCTTTGAGGTATGTGGAATTTGAGTCGGCTGTTCAGGTATGCTGGTCTGGTGTCGTGGAGGGCCTTGTGAGCGTGGGTGAGCACCTTGAAGGTGACTTTAGCTTCGATGGGGAGCCAGTGGAGTGTGCGCAGGTGCTGGGAGATGTGGCAGTGTCTTGGCAGGTTGAGGACTAGTCTTGCGGCGGTGTTTTGGATGTTCTGTAGCTTGCGGATGAGGTTTTTGTTTATTCTGGCATAGAGTGCGTGGCTGTAATCGAATCTGCTGGTGACCAGGGCATGAGTGACGGTCTTTATGTGTTCGAGGGGGATCCATTTGAAGGTCTTAAGTAGGAGGCGAAGGGTGTGGAAGGAGGAGGACGAGACGTAGTTAATCTGGGGGTCCATTTTGAGCTCTGAGTTCAGGATGATTCCCAGGTTGCGTGCGTGGTCCATGGGGGTGGGCAGGCTTCCGAGGGCGGGGATCATCAGATGTTGTTCCAGGCTTCGAGGTTTGGGCCAATGATGGGTACTTCCGTTTTGTTGGTGTTTAGTTATAGGCAGCTGTTTCTCATCCATTTGGCGACGCTTCCGTACCTTCTCAAAAGTTGTGTCTGAGGGTGTTGTGCTTGTTGGATATGAAGAGGATGAGTTAGGTGACATCTGCCTATGACACAATGTTGAGTCCATAGGTTCTGACGATGGGAGCGAGCAGAGCCATGTAGATGTTGAAGAGCATAGGGCTGAGGGAGGACCCTGCTGCGTTCTGCCAGAGAGGAAGGAACGGATCCAGTTGAGAGCTTTGTTTTGGATCCCTGCGTCGTGGAGTCTGCATATTAGGGTGCAGTGAAAGACTGTGTCGAATGCCGCTGAGAGGTCCAGGAGGATGAGGGCTGCTGTTTCTCCTTTGTCCAGTAGGGTACAGATGTTGTCTGTTACGGCAAGGAGGGCGGTTTCCGTACTGTGGTTTTTCTGAAGCCAGATTGGGAGGAGTCCAGGATGTTGTGTTCTTCGATGAATGTGGCGAGTTGGCTTTCTGGATGCCTTTCGATTGGAACGGGAGCAGCGAGATGGGTCTGTTGTTTTTGAGGTCAGTGGGGTCTGCCGAGGGTTTCTTTGGGAGGGGGTTGATCTTGGCGAGTTTCCAGTCGTCGGGGAAAGTACGGTTGCCAGGTAGCAGTTGATGGTGTGACAAGGCATGGGTGCGATGGTGTCAGCAGCTCTGTTGAAAATGTGGGTGGAGTAGGGGTCCTTGGGGGCCTGGTGTGGATTGACTTCATCGTCTTTAGTGTGTCTTTGGTGGTGAGGGCTGTCCAGTTGTCGATCGCTGCTTCGGGGTGTTGGGGTTGTTGGTGAGGGTTCAGTGTGTTGGTTGTCTTCGTCGAAGTTGTCGTAGATGCTCTTGATTTTGTGGTGGAAAAAGATGCTGAGTTTGTCGCAGAAGTTTTGTGAGGGAGGGATGTCGGTGGACTCGCTTGTGGGTTGTGCGAACTCCTTGATGATGTTGAAGAGTTCTTTGCTGTTGTGTGCATGAGTGGAGATTCTGTTTTCAATCATCGCTTTTTTCCTGGTTTTTCTGATGAGTTGGTGGTGGTCGTTGGTGGCGACTCTGAAGTTGTTGTAGGCTTCTGTGAAATTGGTGTTCCTCCAGGCCTTCTCAAGGCGGCGGCAAGTGCATCTGGACTCTCTAAAGTCGATGGTAAACCCTCTAGCTTTCTTGGCATGGGTGTTATTGTTTTTCTTGACGAGGGCAATGGTGTTGGCACTGTCGGTGATCCATCTGTGCAGGGCTCGGGCTGCGGTGTTGGGGTCGTCGATTTCCTCGATGGTTGGGGTGGAGTTGCTGAGTGAGCTAGTCGTCAGTGATTCTGGCCCAGTTTCTTTGTGGGAGCAGTGGCACAGAGCCCACATCTAAGCATACCCTTCCCACTTAGGGACAATTACTGGGGTGACGTGGGGAGAAAAATAATGACGGATTAAGCCCATATCTGTGACTAGGAGTGAGTGTTTGAAAAGTTTCAAAACTCCGTTCATCATTTTATTTTGTGATGCATCCTGGATGCCAAGGGAACGCCAATCGAAATGCGTCATGCATGCTTCAATCAAGCTGATACTAATAAAAACAGCCAGAAATTATTCACAATGCCACCTCATGAGTTACAACAGAAAACCATGACCACACACCAACATGGACAGCAAAATATACGTAAGGAAGGTATTGCCATAATTAAATAAGCATTGACACTGCCTTTTATTTGTTAAATCACACAGATAGCTCACTGCCTGTGTCTCCATGGGTTAGCACATTAAAGGTTTGCCAAAGTACTTTCCACATCACAAATATTTTCTTTTATTCAGACATTGAAAAGAGCATATAAGAAGAGGATGGTTTTGATTGTTTACTAGCATACACCCTAGCACAAGATATGTGTAGGTACAACCAATCTAGAATGTTTAGCGATAGCAACAATACTGATAAATGATTCCATGTGAGATTTATATAAATCTTACCAACATGCGCTAAGCAAGTAAGCATCATTGCCACAGCCTGGAATCTGCACATGGTGTAGTAGTGAGAAAATCGAAGACCGATTTATTAACAGAAAAAGCAGAGTGTCAGATAACATTCCCTGTGAGAGCATCAAATAAAGAGGGTTTGGGGCAGCTAACTGCAGGGAAGTCTGCACCCCCAGGCAGATTGGGAGGGTGGTGCAGTCCAGCGACTGCTATTTTGTATTGGGCTATATAAATATATATAGCCCACAGTATATTTAGGGGGGGTCAGGTTGGGCTACCAGGCACCATTTTAGGTTCAGGTGACATGGTGGCTGGTAGCGTGTGCTTAGATTAGTGAATTTTCTCCTCTCTCCTGTCCCTTTATCCAGGGTTTCAAGGGTGCAACTGTTTCAGGGTTCTGTAGTTGGGCTCTGTGTTGAGACAGGTGTGCAGGGTTGAGGTTTGTGTACATTGTCGCTTGGAACAGGTGCGCCTGGGCATGTAAAGTTTAACAGGAATTGGCAGAAGTTACCTGGTGTTGCCAGTTGGGGAACCATGTGCAAAGGGAGGGTAGGCAGGTAATTAAAGGTTCAGTTTAGGGACATTTTGTTACTTACAGGTTCATAAAGATACTCATAAGATGTAAGGGAATAGAAAGTTGGAAATGCTGACATTAAATACAGTTAAATGAGGTTGATATGTTGCAGGGTTTCTGTACTCACACAGAACTGTGCACAGAGGAGTGGAACCTCGGCAAATTAGGATGTCCCAAAACTTACCTTAGCAACCAACTCACCCCTTACCGAGCTAGCTACAGTGTCTCATTGGACATATCAAACACCCAATGTTTAGACAAACCAGAACATGAACTTACAGTACCTCAGGGTACGTGGGACTCATGAACACTCTTTCGTTATATTATCATTACAAACCAGATCATGGAGTAAAGAAGACACATGTGCATTTGAAATGTTTATTTACTAATGCCGTCTTCTCAGGCGCAGTATCTTTGATAATACAAGTATACTTATTATCAGTAGCAAAATTATCAGCATAGTTACTAAGACATAAAAAGCGAATGGTGACAGCATGTTAACATGCTGTAATGAATAAGAGTTAACAACACTTATATCTCACCCTCCCTAACACATATATTATATTATTATCTAAGAAGGTCTCTTTGGGTTGTTTTAGGGCGGGCCCATACCTTAGTGTCCTAGCATGAAGGAATCACATCAGCATACACCAGCTCTCTCTGCATGTGCACCGCATCAAGTGTGTTAACAATTCTCGTGCAAAGCAATATCAATCCCGCCTCAAGCCCAAGTTGGCAAAGGCTGCACTTGTGTTATGACTATGAAGGCGTGGAGATCAGACCTCATAACAATTCCATATCGTGTTGCTCCTGAAACTTCAGCACTCTCCGTGCAGACATGGTTTATTAAACAAGACTGATATCAGAGCAATAACATATTATTCTCACATACACCACGGCAAACCACTAGGTTGAAAGCTAAGTCAACAATTAAGGGTCGTGTGCAGAAGTTGCAAGAAAGGAAAAATGGCGTTTAAATCTGAAATGTACCTATGCTAACTTAACACGATATAAGGATATATAGGAGTTATACAACACCCCCCCATGATCCGAGAACGGACTAAATAAGGTAACAGAAGTGCCATCACATGAGAGCAGAATCCATTTATAAACGAACATGAATAAAAATTCAATAATAAAAACTAATGCTAAAAAATAGCCCACAAATATAATGTGGCTCAAGCCAATAGGCAAGCAAAAATAAAATGTCTTGACCAAAAGTCAATAAAATCAAGGAAATGCTATCAATCAGCATGTCAATTTGAGGCAGTGTCTATGATAAGACTGTATATGCAAAGTAAGCTGCAACAGCCTCCAGGAGGAAGTCACTGTCCTCATCCGAAAACAGTTCAGCCATCCAATTTAAAAGATGAAAGGAACATACGTGATCTTCCAGCACCGGATCCTCTATAACCATCAGAGGACAGCTTGGTGGGTTCTCAAGAAAACTTAGTTCCAAGAAATTTTGCGCTGCCGACAACACATCCCAGGGACCCATTAGTCCATGTGCCACCGCCAAGGCCATAATCCTTTCGTCAGAACAAACCAACTCGTGAGCAATGATAGGACTCATCAGTTGATCAAAATCGACGTCAGAAGATGCTGGTCCGCAGAGACACAAATCAATGGCCCAAAGGAAATCGCAGGTCAGACAGCGAAATACAGGCTGGACACAGGTGAAATAGGAGAACCGAAAAGATAATCCAAACGCCGTGCTTAGAGTCGCTAACGGCAGTGTGCCATAGTAATCAAGCATGCGGTTGCGAAACCGCGTCAGTAGTAGCTGTTCGTGGTCTTGCACAGGAAGGGCATCCATATTTAAAAAGGCAGAAAACCACCAATGCGCCAGCCGCTAATGCAAGCAAAAACGGGAACCCTCCAAATAAGGATGAAAAAATAGAATGGAAGAAGGCAGGGATGACTCCAAATATCTTCTCAAAGGAAGTCACGAGACCACCGCTAACAACTTTAAAAAAATGTGCTAGGCCCGTTGTGGAGGATGCGTTAAAGATAGAACGGACCATGGCTCCGAAATGCAAAGGCAAATCAGTGTTTAATAGAGCCTGAACCTCCGTACGGGTGTTAGCAATGTGAAGCACGAAAGTTTCACGGGCCGAGCTCAAGGCCACCTCTTTCTGGGACAATAGAGCTCTTATTCTAGCCATGCCGCTGAATTCTGCTCCCAAGGTCGGTATCTGTGGCCAAATGGAAGACTCCCTATGTTCACGTGTGGGAGGATAAAGAACATTTCTGCAGCAAATAACTCGCTCACTAACCGTTACTATGAAAGCTATACCTTTAATCAAACCACAACAGTTTTCATTATTGAGCATTAAATAACTACCATTCTCTAACAATTTAAACGTGGGGATGATAGCAGGAACTGGCGTGCCCTGTAAAACGCAAGCCATATTCGGTCGGTCCTTGTTACATGAACCGTGTAACTGTATGTGTCTGCACATTAAAGAATGATCTGGCGTCTCAGTACACTCATCCCCTGTTAGATAAACCTCTTGTTCATCCTTGAAACATCTGTATGTGTATGGGAGTGACCAGACTTCATGAAGAAAACCGCTACCTAAGGGTTCAAAACGACCTATTGGCACATACTTCATACAATTTGAAAACTTATATAAAGCAAAAGGCAGCGTTATTAAACCGTGGATAAGCCACGTAGCAGCCGTGGCTTCTGCCACAGAAAAAGGTAAAGATTCCAACCTTTCAATATGGAGCATAGAAAAGGAAGCATCACGCATTGAAAGCAAGCGTTGTTTGTCTGTCAAATTAAACGGTGCAAATAAAGAAGAAACATTCATGTATCCCCAGGGAACTTTACCCATTTTCAGAGTCTGAAGTGTCCATGCAAACTGCATGATTGAACGTAATTGATTTTGACCATGGTATAATACAGATACTTCATCATGTACAATATCAACAACAGACGACACAATATTATCTAATGTGTAAATTCTAGAGGAAAGCACGTTAATGCTATTGTCAACAACTGCAAGAACTTTCTCAAGATTTGCCTGATCAATAGCCCTAAGGCGTGAAGCAGCCTCAATCTGTGAGAGTTTCCAAATTTCATTGTAAACACCATATAACCAACGTTTCGACCTGCCACTAGCTGGGCCCTTAATGAAATCATTCAAATCCACGTCTGCATTCAGTTTGGAAAGGTGATACTTAACCGCAGGTAAAGTTGAATGTTTCAGCCAAGCTTGACACAACTTGCCCACTGAGTAAGAGGTGACAGTATGACTCAAATCAAAACGGGGATCAGATCTAACAGTCTTAAAACCGTCAGTTATATTTAAAAATCTCTTTTGGCAAGAATCAGCACTACGGTGCCAAAGCAGCCAACCCTTGGGATTCATACTGGAAATGTTAAAGGAGGAATTCAGAAGCAGAGCCTGTATATCTCTAATGGATAATTTAGTAAAATTACTCCAATTCTCATATTCCTCCAACTCCGGGAAAGACGGGGTGTTTAACCTTTTAGATGTAGCCAATCCGAAGCATGTGGTCTGGGAAATGGTTTCATTTAAAAACCACATATGATTTGGGATGAGACATGCACGGTGCAAAGCCTCAGTGCCTTGTACCTGCCAGGCCCTTGAGCCCCAAACTGATTTAAGGTCTATGGTATCCTTCCATATCTCATACCCTCCAGTAACTAATTGATCCAGGAAGGCTTTTGAATATAACAATTTTGTATTTGTAAGTCGAACCTTGGACAGTGGCTGTTTGTGAAATTTAAAATAAAAGGACTCGGGATTGGACTGATTAAAGTCAGTGAAATAAGTATACTTTTTAAGAAACGTTTCTGAACTCCCTTGTGTTGGTGCTGGGCAATGTTCCCACTGAGTAAAATTAACCGCATCCCTTCGGGAAGATGTCTTGTGTAAGAAGTGATTGCCATAATGTTGGTAACAGAACAATTCACCATAATTAGCAGATTCTAAATATAAATCCTCAGCATCAAAAGCAGCATAATATTTCAAATCAGAAAACAAACTTTCCACAGCATTAACATCCCAATCATCAGAACGAATGTTTTGTTTCACCACATCCCCCATATTAACTCTTAGTACATTAGGGACATTAACGACTTCCGTTGGGCCATGAATCTGAAAACGAACTGCATCCCACGCGATTCCATCCAGAACAGGCCACGCTGTGATGTTAACCAAAGTCAAGTCTCTTTTTAATCTGTGTGTAGAATGTGAAGAGGAAAGTGGGGCCAAAGTTCCATTCAAATGAGTAATGCAAGTTCTCTCCTCGACATAGTGTCCATTCATAATCCGAAAAAAATAAAACACAAAACCAATTGACATAAAAAGGTAAACTGAAAAAAGGACCAGCCAAATGTATATCCAAGGAGGTATCAAAAAATGTTTTTTAAACAGGCTAGCATATACTGCAATTTTAGAGGGTTTTTTCGAGGCAAGGGAAGCAGAGTCAAATGAAAATCTGGATTCCGTGGCTAAACGAGCTTGCAGGTCAGGCATGGACAAATCAGTGGGGTATGTATAGTCTGTCTCATCAAGGTTAGTTCCTGGTAAATTATTCAATAATGGACTGGAAACAGCAGGTAATTCGATGGCCACCTCAGGTTCATTATTAGAAGCAGTGGGCATAATTGAATTTCTCACAATGGAAGGACAGGAAACAGCCGGTGTCATGCTAAGAAGAATCGGCCACTCTGTGTATCTTGACATTGTCAATAGAAATAAACCTGTTTTCCTTACGACCTGGAAGTGGTGGTAAAATGACTGTTCTTGTGCCCTTCACTCCAAGCACTGGGACCGGAGCTCGATAGGAGGGACCAAACTCTTTCTTGTTGTCGATCTTCTCTCGAACCAGTTCTCCAACTTGGGGTAGCCAGCCAACTACCGGGATCTGCAACGCATCATCCGATGTGGAGGGCAAATGTTCCTTTGCAAGAGTGTCTCTCGTCTTTTGTAGATTCTGTAAAACATTGCAATGTTCATCTGCGTCAAAGGAAGTGGCGCGAACCACCGAGTCTAGACCGTCAAGGTCAGGGACGAACATCTTGATGCCAAAGAGCATTTCGTATGGGGTCCGCCCACCCAGAGACCTTCTAGGGAGATTATTAAGAGCACGCTGCACGCCATAGAGGTGAGCCAGCCAGTTTCTGCCAGTGCCTATAACTCGGGCTGTCAAAGATTGCTTTAAATCACGGTTCATTCGTTCAACTACACTATTACCCTCAGGTCTGTAGGGTGACGAAAACTTGACTTGGACCCCCATCGAAGTCATGGCATCCTTATACGCCTTAGAGGCGAAAGCCGGACCCTGATCCGAATGGAAGGTACCACAGGCAAAAATCCCTATAAAGATACGCAAATCTCTGATGACAGTCCGGGAATCAGCGCTGCGATGTGGCCATACCCACACAAAGCGTGTGCATGAGTCAACTGCTACTAAGATGTATTTATACGCAGTATCAGATGAAAATGGACCGCAGTGATCTAAATAAACACAGCCTAGTGGTTTATTAGAAATGTACAACTGAGTCTGAGGCGGACGCGTAGCAGTTGAAGGTTTAATCTGCTGGCATATGTCACAAAGAAGGACATAATCACGCGTCTGTTTGTACAGTCCCCGCCACCAGAAACGTTGTTGTAGTTGCGTTACAGTGGCTGAGACGCCCGCATGCGCAGACGCCACACCTTCATGAGCCGCTGTAATCAAGTCTGTTCTGCGATCCGTGTTGGGAATCAGCCGTTCCCCAACATCAGGAATTGTCACAAAAGGAACCTTTTCGGGACTTAAGTGGTATTTATACTTCGAAGGGAATCCCGAAGGATGTTTACTTCCCTTCTCAGAGGCAGCAACCGCTGCCAAGATGTCGCTATCAATCTTGGTTTTAGACCTAGTAACTGCTGCAACTAAGTATGTAGATACTGCTGATTTCGCCGCTTCATCAGCAAGCGAGTTGCCAACAGCGTGTACTCCCACGCGCTGATGACCGAGAGTATGAATCACATAAACGAGTGGCAACATAGCCTTAAGCTCTGCCACTCGAACCCAGATCATTTTATGTTTTATTGTGCTACCCTTGGAATCATGAAAATCATTTTGAATCCAAAAGAACAAGTTTTCATTGTAAGACTGGACACAGTAGTAAGAATCACTTACAATTAGAGTAGTAACACTTGGATCTGCGTACTCCAAAGCTAGTAAGAGAGCACGAAGCTCTGCCAATTGTGCGGTGCAATCGCCCAGGGGCAACGTGTGTACCTCCCTGGAAATGAACTCATCATTCAACATAGCACCGACCACAATGGCGCATGCGGAAACGTAGGCATGTTTAGAGCCATGCGCAACCTGCGCCGACCCATCAGTGTAAATGATGCAATGGAAGTCTTCCAAAGGTCGCATCGCCAGAGGAGCAGGATGAACGAATTCATACTGCAAGTACTCCTGCGACCGTAAGGAAGCGTCAAAAATAAACATGACATCTGCGGATGACAATGACGCAGCCCACTGAATCCACCGAGGGTGCAAAGCCTTTGAATTTGGTACACTGGCTTTCGTGACTGCCTCTAAATGAGGACAGGGTGTTACCACTAGCATGCGCTTCCCCTGTGACAGAGCACGTTCTTTTAGAATTGCCATCTGTACAGCAGTTAAAACCTTTTCCACTGTGGGAAACCGCATCTCAGCCGAAGTGTACAAGTGTGACTTGTAAGCAATAGGTACCGTGTCACCTTCATTAAAAGTGAGGTACGTGAAACCCACCGTCCCAGGAATTATTCTTATGACCAGGTTGGTGTGGTTATCACGAGTCAGTAAATATTTAGAAGCGAGCAGATCAGCCTGCAAGGATTGCAAAATGGCTGAATGCTCAGGCAGCCAGCATGATTTTGAGAAAGTTGGTTGTATCAAAGCATACAAAGGCTTGATACGCTGGGCATATTCCGGAATGTAAGTTCTGCCGAAATTCAAAAAGCCCAGTAAAGACTGTAATTTTTCAGTGTCGTTGGTGCGCGCAATTGTGCGCACTTCTCTAAGAAGTGAGGAGCCAAACCTCTACCTTCATTGTTGAGCTCATAGCCCAAAAACAACACTGTGTGTTCAGCAATGTGCGATTTTGCAAAGTTGAATTTGTAACCCATGTCTGCGAAGTTGCAAACAAGAGAATTTACACGACACAGATGCTCCCAAATATCGTCGTCTGTGAGATATATGTCATCCACATACGAAAAAGCATCAGGGTCTAGTGCCTCCAGAATAGAGACAATTCGAGCGGTAAATATACCAGGACTATTCTTGTAGCCCATTGGAAGACGCCGGAATTGCTTTTGGACTCCAGCGCTTGTAAAACTGGTCCATTGGGAGCTAAAGCTGTCCAATCTGTGGGCATAAAAACCATTGGATATGTCAAGCGTTGTCTTGAAACGCTTACGCACGAGACTATCCACTAGGGCAGAGCCGTGGGTATTCTGTACTGCACAGTTACGGCAATGCGAGTTTAAATGCCGGTAATCCAAAACCAAACGATATGATCCGTCAGGTTTATTCACAGTAAAAAGGGGATTATTCATCGGTGACACACACGTTTCAATAACTCCCTGATATTCCAATTGTTCAAGGATTTCCGCGACGGAAGATTTTGCTTCACGCCGAATGGGATATTGCGGTTGAGGCTGCGGCTGAGACCGCAACGGAATTTCGTGGCAAGGCGACAATCTACCCCAACCACATTGGTTACGGTACAGAGCCGGCGCGAGAGCCCGAGCCCACTCTTCTGCAAAATGCTGCGCATGCTCTTTCGAGACAGTGTTCGCGAAACTGGGTAGGATCACCTCCTCCCCTCGCGGCGCCGCGAGCACAAAAGGTGGGGGCCAGTCAGCCTCCGAAAGTAAAATATCATATGTAGAAGACAGATTCTCCCAAAATACACCTTTAACGGTACGCTGTATGTCACCTTCAATTAACAGGACAATTTCATATAGTCTTTCAGGGGGAGCAAGTCTCGTATCCGCTGTTTCTATCACAACGTAGACATCAGTCGCTGTCACCCTCAGTAGTGGACGCAGCGCCTCTCTGACTATGGTTATCTCCGCCGCGCTGTCCAGCAAGGTCAGAGCCCACGTCAGATTCCGAAGCCGCGTTCTCACTATCTGTGGCATATCGATGCGCTGTTAAGGCTGCGACTTTCTTTTTCGCAAACTGCGGACGCCTAGGCGTAGAATCCTCCTGCTTCACTGCGCCGTCCGTCTGGCGGGACTGACCACGTCCTTGTTGGCCACCACGTCCACGTCCACCCCCTCCTCCTCCACCGGTCTTCGGGGCCGATGTGTCCTGAAAGGAACGAGGAGAGCGTTGATCAGAACCCTGAAAACGATCAGGTGATAATCATCGCGCGGTCGCGCAAATCATAAACTTTTTCGGATGGCGCAGGAGCTTGTATTGCAGGAAAAGTACCCTGAGTCTGCACTGTCTGCTTCCCCTGTGTCTGTTTTTTAGGCCAATTCGATTTCTTGGACTTGGGCTGGGCATCTGTCACTGCAGATTGTCCCTGTGGTTGTTTTTTATCCTTCACTGGAAAATATTTCAGACCTCTACTTGTGCGGCCAATCGTTTTATAAGCGGCCACTACAATCTTTGCTAACTGGCGGGGTTTGTCGGCATCGGGCAGAGCAGCCAAAGCATTCGACACCTGAAAGTTAACTGCATCTCCTTTAACATTGGAGAGAATGAGATCACTTACAATCTCAAAAGAACCACACAGGCGCATACCCAATTCCACCGCTGCCTCTGGACCGTGATCATTCTGAACACGTCTAATGATTTCAGGCAGGGCATTCATAGACGGGGTGCCGAAGCACCTCGTATATACTGCCGCAAAAGTTTTTCCCCAGCTTTCACAGTCAGCAAGTTCAGGAGTAATATCCTTCGGTAGAGTAATCGTCAACATTCTATGTTTATCAGCAGGAGTAGAATTCGGAAAAACCGCCTCCAGTTGATCAAACTTCTCCGCTAGCCAGAATGGGAAGTCATCGTTGTCAACAGGACGCGCACCAAAAACCGAATTTACCATCACTGGATTGAGACGCATTCCGCCTCGTTCCAAGGGAGCGGCCGCACCCCCCTGGGGACCACCAGGAAGATGTCGACCAATGTATTGCACTAAAGCACGAATCACGGAAATGGAAACTACATGTAGCCTGCGAATTTCTGCCAGGGTACAAGCCCCGTGATTCGGGTGCGGGGTAAAGCCACCCAATGCAGGCCAATTCGTACCTGGAATCGAGAGTGGACCTAACCTCGCACGGGACAAAGAGTGGGGGAGGGCGCCATCAAACCAAACTCGATGCTGCCAATGATCAATAGGTATTTCCAATGCCCTGTATGGCGTATATTCAGCCGGGACATCTGAGGCGGTGTAGGAGTGGAACAAACCAGAATTAGCGTCCACAGCCGGAAACGTAACCCAAGAGTAAAACAACTCGTAAGGAAACGCCGGATCTGCACTTACCACGAAAATCACAGCCATCCCATCTACTGGGACTTGGTACGTCTGAAGATGGTTGCGTACCGCTACGCGACTATGCTGTGCAATAGCCACCGCTGCCGCCATCACAGAATTGGAAACAAGAAAACACAAAGAATACTTTGTAGCACAACTGGGTAGTAATTCAAAGAAACCGTTTAAGTAAGAATCAAGCTTGAATAAAGACCTATTTCAAAAAATAGGTAGGTTTCACCAACACCCCGTTTTCCGGAAACGGACGTGAAGGGGTTAAGGCATGAACGATAAACTACTCGAGTGTCATGATATAAGGCCACCGAAACCGTTGGGCGCCATGTTGCAGGGTTTCTGTACTCACACAGAACTGTGCACAGAGGAGTGGAACCTCGGCAAATTAGGATGTCCCAAAACTTACCTTAGCAACCAACTCACCCCTTACCGAGCTAGCTACAGTGTCTCATTGGACATATCAAACACCCAATGTTTAGACAAACCAGAACATGAACTTACAGTACCTCAGGGTACGTGGGACTCATGAACACTCTTTCGTTATATTATCATTACAAACCAGATCATGGAGTAAAGAAGACACATGTGCATTTGAAATGTTTATTTACTAATGCCGTCTTCTCAGGCGCAGTATCTTTGATAATACAAGTATACTTATTATCAGTAGCAAAATTATCAGCATAGTTACTAAGACATAAAAAGCGAATGGTGACAGCATGTTAACATGCTGTAATGAATAAGAGTTAACAACACTTATATCTCACCCTCCCTAACACATATATTATATTATTATCTAAGAAGGTCTCTTTGGGTTGTTTTAGGGCGGGCCCATACCTTAGTGTCCTAGCATGAAGGAATCACATCAGCATACACCAGCTCTCTCTGCATGTGCACCGCATCAAGTGTGTTAACAATTCTCGTGCAAAGCAATATCAATCCCGCCTCAAGCCCAAGTTGGCAAAGGCTGCACTTGTGTTATGACTATGAAGGCGTGGAGATCAGACCTCATAACAATTCCATATCGTGTTGCTCCTGAAACTTCAGCACTCTCCGTGCAGACATGGTTTATTAAACAAGACTGATATCAGAGCAATAACATATTATTCTCACATACACCACGGCAAACCACTAGGTTGAAAGCTAAGTCAACAATTAAGGGTCGTGTGCAGAAGTTGCAAGAAAGGAAAAATGGCGTTTAAATCTGAAATGTACCTATGCTAACTTAACACGATATAAGGATATATAGGAGTTATACAACAGGACCATAGGGGTAGGGATAGCCTATTGGCTAGTTCACTGGATATATAGTGAGGTTTTAGTTTTGTAAGGTGGTTTTGCCAGGAAATTTTGTGATGTGCACCTGTTTCAATAAAGCAGCCTTTTTTCACACACAAAAGTTGGTCAGGATCTGTACTGCACCCCTCCCTCCCCAAAGGTAGATCTGGAGACCTGGGCCGTAAAACTCTGGAGCACGTTAAAGTTAGTAAACTGCTAAGCCCAATACTGTGTGGTACTGGTAAGCACCTTTGCAGTCTTCATATCAACATAGTGTGATACAGGCTCACCTAGAGTGGATAGGCAGGAGGAGTTCCTCTTCAAGAATTCCTTCAGGGACTTACACAGGCTCTCTGGGTCCTGATCAATAAAAAAATATCCAGTCCAGCTAGGAGGTCAAAGGGAAATATACTCACCATGGGCACAGTACATATAAGCCACTGGAAGCATAAAAGAAAAAAAATCCATGATCTTGTGAAACTTTGGTAAGGTCACCTGGGGTTCAGGTAATCATCATGTGTAAATATGAAAATCTGGTGGGGTCATGCTAGTGCTCAAGTCCGACAACTACATTAAAATGCTTTTGTTTCATGGGCTGCAGTAGGAATCAAGCCAATGAGGGTGGGTTAAACTTTAAACCATATGCAAATGTGTGAAATGATGTTTCATTGTGATAGCACACTAAAGCAGACCTAGTGGTCTGGCCATGCTTGGTAGTGGTCGTAGTGATGGTGGGAGCGATAGAGGTGGAATTGGTGTAGGTGGTATTGCTGGAAGTGGCTATTTTGGTTGTGGCACTGGTAATGTGTTGTTGGGAATGGTGTATGTATGTACCATTGGTGGTGGTGTAGTATTTGTGGTGATGAGTAGTAGCATTTTCAAAAATATGAAAATATTGTGTGAATTTTTCGGGGGAAAATTATAGGTTTTAATGATGCATGGAATCTTAACCGATGAATTAATGATATTGCACTTGAAACACATTTGCTATGTCACTTGGAATCATGATTAATACTGTGAAGAGGTATTGCCACATTTTTGTGTTAGACACCATCTGTTTAAAAATGGATACAATTTTGGGTGTTCTGCCCTTCTTGCTCCTGCTCATTTACCTCTCCCAATCAGTGTCCTGCTGCAAGACGTTTCTCTTCTCTTTTCCACAGAGCACCAAGGGAATGACATCAAAGATGTTGAATGGTGTTAGGAAACATGTATTGTGAATAAAGATTCCATCCTGTACCTAAAGTATCATTTTCAAGGACTTCTGCTCGAAGTTCCGTTGCAGGCGTATTAGGGCTATGAACCATTGTTTAACCTCTTCCCTGGGCATGACGGAATCACGCCGTCTTGAGCCACGGGCGGCGTGTGCTCATGATGGCGTGGTTCCGTCATGATGCGCCCGCTCCACCCACACTGCACTGATTACCTGCCTGTGCGGGCAAATTAGTGAGTGGGCGGGGTCATGATGGAACCACGCCGTCATGAGCACAGCTCGCCCGTGACTCATGATGGCGTGGTTCCATCACGAGCATGGCGGTGCCGCGCTAACCCACCCCCCCAGCACCGTGGCGGAATTAGCACCGTGGCCAAGGGGTTAAGAAATGTTTCATGTTGTATTGCACATCAGTAGAGTGTAGTTGCTGAGGAAGCAGATGGAAGATTTCTTTTACCTTAAGAAATGGGTTAGTTCTAAAAATATAGAAAAATTACCTTGCTGTTTCAAATTTGCCAAGGTGAGCCAAACCATGATTATACATGCTGAATTTGCAGAATCTATTAACAGTTACTTGAGTTTTGTATAAAATGATCTGGGTATTGGGCTGTAGAGCTCTTTTTCTTATTTTCTATGGGCACATGTGTTGGGCATATACTGAGACTTTGTCCATTTTGTCTTTGGTTTTTCCTATGGGATGCTGTGAGTACTCTTTATGTGTTTGACTCTCTGGGTTTTGCTTAAATGTGACAAATTGGGACTAGGTTTTATGACTCCTTAGGTGAGCCTTAATGGCGATTCATGCATTTATTCTCCGTACCGCATTTATTCATATTTCTGTAATAGATCTACTTTTGCCCTACTTTTTTATGAAAACGAATTTATTAATACTTCCATATTTTATACTGTTTGACTCAGGTATTCTGTTTTACTCATGTGGAGTGATGTCTCTAACTGCTAGATTATTTAAAGTCTTTGGAGAAGAAATAATTTGATAAACATGGGGTGTTCAAAATGATTGGGGTTCAGGTCATTATTGGGGTTCAGCTCCCATATAAATATGGTATTAGAATATGATTAGCATTAGAACACGTCATTTTTAAGGCATCCTCTAATGATTTTTTTGCAGTATTGAACTATATATACCCAAATCAAAGGAGAAAGGGGTCTTAGGAAATTTTCCACTTTCTCAATGCCAGATTCTCCTGAAGGGCGACAAGCTGTATTGCCTTTTGGTCCTGAATGAATTAAGAGTGTAAGTATGAATAGGACGAGACTGTGTTTGTGAATGAGTTTTGGGATGTGAATTATGATATTAGAATGTAGTTTTAGTTTTGAGTGGTTTGGATATGATTGTAGGTTCTATTGGTGTGTTGATTGCCATTGTGATGATATATTATTCATGTTTGTAAACCCATTTGAAGTTGCTTTGTTATTAATTATTAATGGGTTGCCTATTGGATTTGTTGAAAATCCAAGATCTCAAGATGTCTTTTACCTTTTCTGTATTGTGGTGTGTAGAGCGAGACAAGAAGATTAATTGATTTTAGTGTTTAATGTGGATTTGCAATGGTTTTCTGGCTTACAAAGATATCACACTGTGATTAGTTATTAAGCCAGGGTGCAGTGCTGGAAATTTGTGTGACAGTACCACTGGCTGTACTTTGATGGTTGTTTGTTGGCAATGTTGCACTGTGATAGGTTGATCTTTGACAGAGTCGAGCTGTTATTAGTTGTTGTTTGTTAAGCTTGTGTACAGTGTGTATTTGAATTTTCGAATTGTTTTGAGCTTATTTTAGTGTAAACAATGAGTGTAATATTTACTAAACCAAAGCCTAAGAAAGAGGTTAGGCCTAGAAAGGGTCAGATATAAAATGATAGAAGAAGTTGGCTGTTTCACATGTGTCTGGATTCACATATGGAATGTGTGTACAGTGCATGAAGAGGTTTTACAGTTTCAAATGGAGGGTACTTTCAACATTAAGACATTAGAATTTTTGAGACAGACCACATGACATGGTAGCAGATACCAAGTACTACACAGTTTGAGGCGCTTAATAAATGGTATCACATGGCACAAGCAAAAGAAAGAGACAAAAAAGACAGAACTATGAAGAGATCATATAGACGTTGGTGGGAAGGCAAATTAGATCGCCAAGAGAAAGGTTGGAGGAAAAAGATGATGGAATGTGTTAAAACATTTCCTGCTACAGGTACAGAAACAAAGCAAAACAAAACAAAGGAAGAAATAGTAAATTATAAGTCAGATGATGGTGATGATGTTGATGATGACAAATTAATTAATGAGTTGTTGATTTCAGGATCGACCTCCTATGTTCACAGATAGACAGATTGAACCACCCCCGACTACTTAGAGATGGAGGGGGAGATACTGCAGTGGTGTGAGCTCTGGAGTTGTACCAAGTGCTCTATCAGAAGTTTCAGCCACAATGATAATGCCTAGTACTATTGGAAAGAGGGCCCTGGAGGACCAGGTACAAGTAATCCATGAGAAGACAGTGGTGGTACAGTCATCTCATAAAGAAGTTTGTATTGGAATGTTAAAAATCTAATTTGGACAGATGCTGCTGGGAAATGTGGATTATTGACACCCAACGCTGATGAAATGAGAAATGTGATCAAAGAAGAAGCCAAATATGCTAATGAAGCACATAATATATTGTTAGAATTGGTGGATGAATTAGAAGTGGACGTTAGTAAAATGAAAAATGTAAAGCAAAATTACAAAATACATTTAATGCATGGTGAAATAAAGAGATAGGTATCTTTATTTTGAGAGCACATATTAAAGTGTTAACTGAGAAAGCTTGAGAATGGAAAGATTTGAAGAAATATTGCGAAAAATTAAAAATGAACAGTGAATTAAAAAAAGCAATGAAAGAACAGTGGCAAAAAATACAGCAAGTGATTTTGAAGCGGGGATATATTTAGTATCTGAATTTCCTTTAAGGGTAGTACACGGAGGTTGTTTGTTACATGTCTCTTTTCAAAATTGAGAGAAGATCCAGCAAAATGCTATGATTAGATTAATAAACTAGCACACCTTTCCCCGATGTTTTGGACTGATTTAAACACATTATTTGAGCTCGTTGGTCCAGAGATTTGTGGTTGGAGTTTAAGGTGACTTTTGGAATTGCCAATACAAGAACCAGCTAGACTTGGTCCTAATAATACACCATCGGCAGATTTAGCAGAAAAAACAAGGCAGTAATGGAGCATTTGAAGGAACCAATTATGGAGAGGGATATAAATTGGGAAAAGATAATGAGTGCAACACAAGAACCTAAAGAGTCAATGCATTCTTATTAGTGACTTGTCAAGTGTTTAAAAAACATATCAGAGTCGAAAATCCAGAGAAAGATGCTGTTGGGGGTTTCATATCTGCCTTTGTGAATGGGTTGAGGTCAGAGACAAGCAAGCATATTCAACAGAGTGAGTTGTGTTCATCAACAAAGGGCATTGATGACATTTTTAAATTGGCAAGGAATAGAGGTGATTATTTTCAAAGGCTTCAAAAGAAAAGATGATTACCCAAAAGAAATAATTTGAAAAATGTTGACACAATCAAATGGGTTCTAATATGAATTGTGTGTGGAATTGTATGAATGGGAGGAATCAAGTGGTGCATGGGGAAGAGCAAATGATATAATTGGAAATGTTGAGATGTTGCAAAAGAGTATGGCCTGTCATTATTGTGGATGGATCGGCCATTAGAAGAGAGAAGAAAGACAGAATCTAGACAGGGTTCAAGAAAAGGTAGTACAAAATCAATTGGTGCAAATAAATATTGTGATGCTGAATATGCAGCATATGCAGAATAAGAAAACATTACAAATGTCAATACCAACTGCCCCAGTAATGCAACTAAACTTGAGAAATAAAAAGCCATATTATATAGGCTATCTTCAGAATGCTATGATTCTCACTGATGAAATGGCAGAAAGTAATGCACAATGCCGGTGCCTGAGAGGTGAGGAGAATTGTTTACTTGGAGCAGTCTTGGAGGTAAATCAAAGTGGCCCATATGGTGACAATGGCCATCCTATTTCATTTCTGATTGATACGATGCCTATCCGTTCTACAGTTTGTTCTGTGGAAATCCAAAACTACCCCTCTCGGAAAGAAAAGTCCAAATTGTGGGATTAGTAATAATGAAAATGTTAATCAAGTTTCAGCAAATGTGCCAGTCGAAATATTACAAATGGAAGATACCTGTTGCGAATTAGACCACACTTCCTCCTGCATATCTGCCATTCTTTTCCTTAAGTTAAGGAAAACAGGGTTAGACCCACTAAAGTCAAAAGGACCTGGGTAGTTATCAGTAAGAAAGGAAGGGGTCCTAGACACAAAATATATGGTTCAAAATTATTACATCTATATTCAATGAATTCAAAAGAGCAAAGCTATTGAATGCAAAAGAGTTTAATTCAAATTTTGCATTTACATCCTATTCAATAGTCAAAACTCATAATACATTTGGTTATATAAATAACAAATTTCTATACATGTACGTGCCCACATTCACAACGGGGAGGGGGAAGTGAGGAGGGTGAGTGTCAAGGGTAAGGTAAGGATAATCTGATTCATTCAGTGACAAGTCTTATTTTCAATTTAAAGACTGTGTATCCGTGGTCCTTTTAACCAAAGGCCACACCATGAGGCTCCTAAAGAGTCCAAATTATAATTGATGAGCAAAGGCTTAACTGCGCTGGAGCCGTTAATGTCTTGCTTGGGGTCGGAGTTGGTCGTTGAATATGTAGTGTACGTTTCGACCCGGATTAACAGTAGGAGTATGTTCCTTACAGAGTGGGCCTTCGTCAGGACAAAGAAGTTGTGGGTGGGCAACCTCCTTTCGCGTGGGGCGAGAGGGGCTGAGTCAACAGAAGGTAAATTTTCACTGATCACGAGTGACGAGAGGGCTGGATCAACGGAATATGAATTCCCCAGATCAATATGATATTTTCTAACTCTGATCTCTGAAGGTTTTCAGGACGTCTTTTCAGTGCGGATAGAAGTTCTTTAAGGGTTGTTGGATTGATCACCCCTAGGATCCGGGATCTGTAATATGCCTCTGATCTCAGAAAGTATTCCGGACGTCTTTACAGTGTGAAAAAACGTTCTAAAGGATTGATCACCCCTAGGATCCGTTTGGTTAATGGACAGAGTGGTTCAGACCTCGTGTTATCTTGGACCGATTGGATTAGAAAACGCCTTTGATGTGCGGAAGGTTCTGGGAGACTGTATCTATCGAAAAGTCTGAGTTTTTTGTACAAAATTGAGCCCCCACAAGTGACGATTCATCTGGGGGTCGACTGGATCCTACTTGATTATCACAGCCTCCTTAAACGTTTAGAAAACTGCCGGAATCTATCCGATGTACTTGAGATACTAAACGCTCCGCCGATGACCTTTTCCTTAAAGCTTGCTTATAAGAGAGTCTTAGGATTGAATTCTCCTCACTAATTCTGGGAAGGGTCTGGAGGACCTTCTTTAGGTTCCAGTTTGCGCTTGAGCAATTCTGGTTAACCCACTTAATATTCGGTGGGGTAATCCTTAATAACTTTTTCTAGCAGCACAGTTCCATTGACATTTGTCCACCTAAGGCTAATACCATTTATGCACTGGATTTCTAAGTGTTCAGCAAGTTGTGGTCCCTAAGTCTACTGTGTTTTAATATTAAGTCACATCAAAAAGGGGTCTTGATCGCTAAAATTACTTGGGTCAACTTTAAAGAAATCCACCCATCCCAATGCAGCTTCAGAGATCAAATATGATGAGTGGTAAAACCAAAACGGCTCCCCTACAAGAAGGGAGTTAATTTACCCTAGCTACCAAGGGTATGGTCCATGAACTCCAGATTGTATTTAAAAATCAGTTCATTGAGAGCCTCATCATATGGATTGTGTGGAAAGTGTGTTTGGTTACCCCATACATATTTGTAGGTCCACACATATTACTGCAGGGATTATCATAGTTTTTAATGTTAAAATCCTCAATCCATGTATAGATACAGTTGTGTGTAACATGTGTCTCAAAAGATTCCAATTCTCCCCCTAGGTCATCGATAATCCTATTCCTCTCTTATCAAAAAATATTATTATAAAAATATATTAGAATACAATTTGATTTCTTGATGGTCTGGTGGTGAAATATCTGGAAATTGGGTGAGCCGGATAAACAATTTTTTTCCATTAATGGAGAGGTGGTAGATATTAGTGAGGCTACCTCCCCCCCCCACTTAGCTTGTCCATGGCTGTCGGGGATGGCTGGGGTATTAAAGGTCCTTTACCCATCTAGATGGATTTCTCCCGTCTGCCAGGTGTCCTGCTGGAAGATCAGTTGGGATAACTTAATTAAATTGACTCAGTCCTTGTTCTCCAATTTGTTTTTAATACCTGCAATACTCAATGACTACATTTCTGCTTTGGTACCCATACTATACAGGTTAGGGGATCCCAGCCCAAACGCATCGGTGGGGTCAAGCACACTTCTACAGACTATAGCTGGTCCGGCTTTGTTCCAGTAAATATAGCGAAACTACTTTCCAAAAAGGTCAGATGAACCCTCCTGGCATGTAGGGAGATTTGGCTATTTCCTAGTGAAGTGAAAAGAACCCTCCTGACACTGGGCTTTTGAGGTCCTCATGTCCCTTTCTGTATCATCTCGACCATCCAGTCAGTCACAATCATCGAGGAAAGTCCAATGGGCATATCTTTTAAAAAGGTCCAACTCCCTAAGGATTGGGTGCAGGCCACCTCCAGCAGGGGCTAGGGGCTTGGGTAGCTGCCACTCATTTAGTTACAGGGCCTTTACCGTGGGCAGAGCTCTATGGAAGAAGCCTAACGGGAGAGAGGCCTAATGAGATGGTGGGAACTGTGAAGATTGGGGCGCCTAAGTGAAGCAAGAATTCTCCCCGCCACAGATGGCCTATTGACTTATATATTACCACAGTCTCCACCCAGAGATTTCTCTTCTTTGTCTATCTAGTTTACTCTTTGGACCATATTAATCCAACCTCCACCATGGGCCCCCAGCATGAATTAGAATTTAACCAGGCATAGCCTTGTTCTTTAGTTGGATAAAGCTTTCAGTAGAGCCAACTAGAATAGAACCGAGTAGAGGAGAAACGTTTCCCAGCACTATAACATAAAGAGTGGCGCTCGGTAGAAGTTAGGTATGACAGTATTTGATGGGCGAAAATGCGTCACCAGTCTAGCGGTTATAATAGTTTCAGTCACTTCAGGCAAACCTTTTGGGGTGATGTTTGGCTGATTATAACCCCTACTGGTTGCACCTGCCTCCGTTAAGACTCCATGGGCTGGTTTTGACTTCCACCTTTACCTGCTTCTACAGCAGAAACTACTCACAACTTAAAAACAAGTTGTGCCATTGGCTAACTAAACATACACATTTTGATATTGCAGATTTTAATAATATCTTATTTGTTAGGAGAGTGGGTTTGATTGGTCTGCAGATCAGCAATTTGAAGGGGACTGTGTAGTCATCAATTGGAAGGATCTGGATTTTGCCAGCTGTATGATCTCACAAAGCACTCAGGATGCCCATTCAAACTCTCTGAACAATTGTATTAACGGCTTACTGTTGGACTATTTTTATAGACTTCTACTACACACACCTGAATCTTTGCTCTCCCAGTCCATACCAAAACCATATACACTTGTCTCTTCCTATGTCCCAACTACAAACAGGTCTTCACCACTGTTAAATTTGACACTGCTGCGTGTGGAGAGGACTGTCCAGTGAGAGATAGTTTTAACTTGGCTACGGCGAACCAGTGAACTAACAATTTAAATGGTTTATGGATAAACATACTCTGGAATAGTTCTGGTGTCAACACAAGGCATAGTATAAACAAAAGAGGAGTATCCCCAAAGGGAACACAAAGGTTCTTGATGGGATGTCAAAAGTGGTAGCAAAAGGACATTATCCTTTTGTTAAGAAACCCCTCACTCACCAACCTGGTTGGTGACATACTTCATCATCGGGGTCCACCCAGATGGCCGAGTGCCATTCGGGTGTGCTGCGACACCTGACTACAGTGGAGCTGGTTTTTAGTGTGGAGTGCAAAAAGAAAAAATGTGTGTTAAAAATTGTCCTGGTATGACTTGTAAAAAAACTTTATTCAAAAGCTACTGGACAATAGTAAAAACAAGGTGTAGATACTGGTAGGTTATAATGAACAATAGTATCTATGTGTGTTATATAAAAAGCGGGTATACATGTTTCAACCTGTAAATGGTAATCCCAGGTTTTCGTCAGGACCAAAATAGGAAAATGGGTGGTGTACACACACTAACGTATACCCAGTCCTAAGTTCCTTTTACCTTACTGCAAAATTGTGCAGCAGGCTGCCTCAGAAACCTAAATAGGTGAGGAAAAACAGAGAAACCTGTGGGAGGAAATAGAAACAATCACAAACAGATAATATACATGCCTGTAACGTAGTGTAGGTTCTGAAAATGCTGCATGCTTCATGCGAATCCCATTTGTAAATGAATTGTAGTTAATAATGTGCCAGGGACGTGGATACTAGCGTGAGTAGATGCTGGTATCTGGTGCGGTAGTGCTTGCTGGCCGTCTATCATTAATTGGTGGTGCTATAATATAGCCATCAATATATGCTCACTCATTTGCACTGATCAATAAACGTGTGCATGGTGGCTAGAAAATAACATTAATTGTAGTCACTTGCACACAGAAAAATTATTCGTAGCGTGACTATAAAAACTCACTCAGACATCGGTGAGTTTATTTAAGAATGCATGCATATATGTAGTTGTATATGAGTCTAGAGACAGCTGTCACAAGGGGGAATCTTACTCTAGTTGGGAATCTCACATGATCCAGGGGGCAGAGGAAGGCTTGTTCAAGTGGAAACCTAATCTGAGGTATGAAAAGGGTAAAAAGCCATGAGTATTTCAGAAAGGCTGAAGGATAGCTCGGAATGAGCCCGTGGATGCCGTGGCCGCGTCGCGGTATGTCAGCAGCGTCTCACTGTTAAGAAAACTTACAGTTTCGTAGAAATCCGTGTTACAGGTTGAAACATGTAGACCCGCTTTTTAAAAAACACACATAGATACTATTGTTCATTATAACCTACCAGTATCTACACCTTGTTTTTACTATTGTCCAGTAGCTTTTGAATAAAGTTTTTTCCAATCATACCAGGACAATTTTTAACACACATTTTTCTTTTTGCACTCAACACTAAAAATCAGCTCCACTGTAGTCAGGTGTCGCAGCACCCCGGATGGCCCTCGGCCATCTGGGTGGTCCCAGATGAGGAAGCGTGTCACCAACCAGGTTGGTGAGTGAGGGGTTTGTTAACAAAAGGATTAGGGGCCCAATGTAGGTAGCCCTTTACCGATCGGAATCGGCCGAAAATACCGATTTTCGGCCGTTTCCGATCGGTAAAGGGCTATCGAGATGTAGGGGCACATTTTTGGTAATTTTACCGAATCGTTATCATTTCCGAATCGGTAAAGTTACCCAATCGGTAATATTTACCGATTCGGTAATGATGACGATTCGGTAGAACTACCGAAAATGCAATGTAGGTAGCCAATGTTCCATCAGCACATGGCCTACAGAATCGGTATTTTACCATGGAATACAAATCCATGGTAAAAAAACGATTCCTGTGTACATGCACATCTGTGCATGTACACATGTGCCATGTGACAGACAGACGTGCCCCTAGGGCATGTCTGTGTGCCACATTGCACACATGCCCGTTTTGGGGGTGCTAGAGGGTGGGCTTCAAAGCCCATAGGAATGAATGGGCATTACCGATTCAGTATTTACCGAATCGGTAATTAAAGAATTGTTAAGGATTCGGTAACGAATCCAGATGTTGGGACCTACATCCCATTTACCGATTTTTGAATACCGATTCGGTAGGATTCGGTATTTCAAAATCGGTAAATGGGATTTACCTACATCGGGCCCAATGTCCTTTTGACATCCCATCAAGAACCTTTGTGTTCCCTTTGGGGATACTCCTCTTTTGTTTATACTATATTTCAGTCCCGGGGACCACGAGTACCCTCCGTTGACTACGGTGAAGTATTCCTTACTCTCTCCTTTGTTGATACGTCAACACAAGCCAATCAGACATAAATTGGCTTGAATACATTTTTTATTTTAATATCGACATGATGCAAGAGAACTGGACATTGGTAGACATTGTCTAGGATGGGTTAAAAAGTTTCTGTGTCTCAGCTACTACCTCAAATGGGGGCAGAGCATGGCGGGAAGTGGCTTGGCTACTTTGTTTGTATTTCCATGTTCCCAAAGATCATACCCAGGGACCAAGAAGGATTTTATATATCTTTGATTCATGGACCTCAATAGTGCCTTTGATCGGGTGAACTGATCCAAATTGTGGAAACATCGTTCTTCAGATAGGCTTACCATAGCCCCTGGTAGGTTTTGTACAAGCATTGCATTGTGAGATAACCATTTCAGTTTCATCTGGTACAGAGGGAGGGTGTACTGAACCCTTTAGTTTTGCCAAAAGAGTATGACAGGGATGTAACCTGCCCCCTATCTTGTTTTTTTCTATATATGAATGGCCTGATCTCATTTTTGATATCAAAGGAAAAGAATCTGCTAAAGGTAAAATGCACATCTATTACGGGACTGCTCTACAAGATGATGTTTTTACTCACATGGCCTTTGAGGACTCATAGTTAATTTTGTATTGCTTGTGGACAGCCTAGACCTGAAAACTAACATTGCCAAAACATTCTAAATGGTATGCGAGCCCCAAAGTCATAACATTATACCTATCTCAATTAAGGGGAAAAGAATTAACAGGGTTAGTGAGTTTTCTTATCTTGGAGTAACATTTGATTCACACAATAGCGGGGTACCTTGCAACTTCAACAGATGTCTCTGTTTTAATCGCTCATGGGGCCCTACAGGCAACACATGTTGGATTAAGGCACTTCTGCCAAACTTTATGTCTATAGACCTACATGTGTTCCAGTGTTGATCTATGTGTCAGCTATTTGAATTTACTGTGACTGTACTAAATTACAGCAGGAATAACAAAGTTTCTGGATGTGTATGCTTGAGTTTAGGCCACCGCAGTCCCTGTTCTTTTTTTGTATGAGGAATTAAGCCTAATTTACGTTGAAGACCGTATCAAAAATGCCTCACTTCTTCTTTGGATTTCATTGTAGGAAAACCAACATGACTCATTTAACCATGACGTCATAACTGACTACCTTGCCTGTGATTTTAGACATGAGATCCCTTGGTTGAGCTACATCAAGAACACGGTAGAAGGGTAAGCAAACTGGATCTGTACATGTTACCTCACATGTTTGTCAAGGGTAAAGAATCTTTTTATGGAATTTGCCACTGCCAACAGAGAGTAGGGGTTTGGAGAAACCAACCATGAGAGATTATATCTTGGATAAAAACTGTGCCACCACTGTGCCCTATTTATGTTTAGAAAATAATGTATGACACAGGTCACTTTCAACCAAACCATTAGACATAATCAGTATTTTCCTTTGAGGCAGTTAGACTGTAAAAACCAAATTACAAGTAGGTCAGTTAATTCCAACATATGCCTAACTAAACCTCTGATTCTGCACGGGTCAGAATTACGATTTTGGTTGTATTTAAGGCATCTGATAATTATTAGTTGAGTTAAAGACCTCAAACTTTGTTACATATTGGCAGGTTTGACAGGGGACAATGAATGTTAAATTTGTATCTGTTTTATTTGTTTTATCAACCATCAACTGAACTTCCATCTGCCCACAAGACACCAGCGCTCTGCCTCATTCGCCCTGGCACTCACACCTGCAGCAGGAGCTATCTCTCCTACATCCTCGCCAAGTCCTGGAACGACTTGCCCCTCTATCTCCGAATGGTACCCTCCCCCGCAGACTTCAAGAAGAAGCTCAAGACCTGACTTTTCAAAAGAGACATGGCACCCTTTGCGTCCTGATACCACAAAGGGTGAAAATGTTGCACTTTACAAATGCTGTTTGATTGATTGATCTGTAACTATTTTATTGCTCATTTTTAGGTCAGGGCTAGACAGCCCAGAACCACAAATTGTTCAGCCGACCCCGAGATTCGAACCTGGTTCCCCAAATCCCTGCTGGCAGCTCTGGCTGTTACACCACATTCTTGCTTCCCTACACAGCTCCTCAACTGTTTCTCACTATCACTTCCACATTTGTTCAGAAAGACCCCGTTAACACCAAACAAGCTGTGGCAAAAGCAAATAGATCTTGGCAATGACAGAGCGATTGGCCTTGTCAATGTGAATGTCTTTTAGCCATGTTGTCTAGCAGCACATCGCTGCAGCTCATATTTACTGTGACAAGGTTGGTAGGAGATTAGTAATAATAGATAAATCCCGACCAATGTTTATCTCTAATGCAGAAACTAATAAGTTTGTTGCTACAATTTCCCCAGAACCGAGACATCGGAACCATGCCTAATATAGTGGTGAGATATTAGATGACATCGGGTGAGAGATACACAAGACCACGCCGGTGACACCAAAAAATTTAGGCTGGTAGTCTTTCAGAGATTATATGATGGGTAACCTGGGTTGGTGCGAGTGTCCATGAGGCCAATAACTAAAATATAACGGAGGGCCCTGTGATTTAAGAGGGGATTGGAACCCTACTGAAGCGGATTATAAGGAACCACAATGTACATTTAATTAAAATTCATGGATTATGTATACTGCTCTAATGGCAACATGTTCCAGGCCTTACAGTAGATATACGGATGACTATGTAACTGTAAAATATAGATCTAAGTAATGAATCAGGTATAGAAGTTGTTACAGCTAGAACATTAGAAGCTAATATGAATGATACCTATGAACTGTTAGGCACTGTTTGATAAATCGAGATAGTGTCTTTTATTGATGGATATCTTTCTTATACACAGAAGGATTCCAATCATATGAATTTGAGGACCCTGCTTTAATCTGTCCTGAGGAAGGTGTGACCTTATCTACGGTACTTACACCGAAACGCGTCGACGCATTGAATAATAGAGAATCCAAGTAAAGCCTAGAGGACACCGGCAATATGTCAATCTATGAACTCTGGTAGAAATATATGAATTGTGTAAGGCTATTGGACCTCACAAATTGGTAGAAACATCTTTCCAACCATTAGAGTATAAGGTTTTTTTTTTGGGTGTTTTGTAAAAAATTATTTTTTAATTGGAAATGATTATAATATGAAATGTATTTACTGTATTAGGTGTTTTTTTTAGGTATTGCTTTGATAAAAAACCTTTTAATGTAATTTTTTTTTATTTTTAAATGTATAAGATGTCTGTACACTGTATGCTTTTAGAATATTTGTTTCTTCTGAAATTTTAATATGAAATAATTTGATTATATTTTAATAAAAGAGTGTAAACGTTATATTTCAGTTTTGGCCTGTTTCCTAAGAGCACAGGGATGGATAATATGTGTTCATAGTGATATTACCACACAAACTGTTGTTTTATAGTTAGTCCAGGGATACTCCTCAGACTTGCTTGGTCTAGCAGCACATCTACTGTTCAGCATGGCTGAAGGTCACTGAAAAAAGTGCAGTGATGTGGCCAGCTCCGGCAACGTCTTAGTGCTTTTTTGTGTTATGAGGAACAGTACATTAAACTCAACGTCGGGGACCAAGACTCGGCTCAACATCCTGTGATTCTGGGCTTTCGGTAACTTTTAGCCATTTAGCCATGCTGATCAGCAGATGTGCTGCTACACAATAGGGCTAAAAGATGTTCACATTGATAAGGCCAGTAGCTCGGGCATTGTCAAAACCTATTGGCTATGCCAATGCATGTTTTATAATGTATTATTTATCTTCTTAATGATTATTTGGAAATATTGAATGAAGAATTTTAGATTGATTGGTTGATTGATTGAATCAGTCACATCCTCAGCAAATCAGAGCACAGCTCTATTGAACACCATATTGCCAGAGCATCTAAGCATTATCCCACTACATAAATATTGATTCTGCTCACTCTATGCTAATTTCATCCAGGGATGGCAAGACAACTAGTAACAAGAACAACAACAACTATTGTTAGGCACACTGAGCTATTGAAAAGTCCTTGAAAAAAGCAATATTACTGTGTCCGTGAGGAAACATTTTCTTTGAGAACATCCATAACAAAGTCAATGGAAATAAAGAAACATGATTCTGCTTGACTGTGTGTTGCAAAAATGACGAACAGTGGACATGCAGGAGGAGACATCCATTTTGATGATGAAGATGGTGTCTAGGTCTAAATTGATCGTATAAACAACACAGGGTCTTGACTCATCACCCAGCAAGGCTAAGTCAGAAAGCAGGAAAAAAACAACACGAATGCCAATACTGGAATTACCTGACAACCTTTTCTTGGTGACCCCTCTATGAATGAAACATAACGAGTCCGTTTTGTCTAACGTCACTAGTTTATTTATTTATTTAGTTCACTAGTCACTTTTAGCTTTTTGTTTTTTTGAAAGAACTTTTTTTTAAAGGTGCATGAATAACAATGTACAAAAGAACATCAAATTTTAAGAAGACAAATATAAACTTTACATATTTACAACACATCCACTCCACACTATTGACTAGTCACAATCACTCCACAATCACACATGCATAAGTATGAAAAACAGAAAACATATACTTATGGCCCTTTGCCAAAAACAAATTGTTTCAGCGACAAATTTATGTACCCTACTTGGTATTCTACTGTGACTCTGTTATAAGAAATACAGTTGGAAATCAATTCTTATTATCCTAACACAGTCCGACTATCTATATTATTAACAAAGGGGCCACTCAAGGTCGACGCGTTTCGAGCCCCCTGATTGTAGGACTCTCCTCAGGACCGTCAAATTCTATAAAGTAAAAATACAAATATGCCAGGTTTGTCACCTAATGAATGAAACTGCATTATAACATATCAACAAGTAGCCGCCAGGCCGGCTTAGCAACGCCAACCTTGGGTCTACGGAAATTGGAGTTCCTTGAAAGGTGGTGTGGTGTTGTAACAAAGCGCTAGACTGAAAACAATTACATAAAAACATATATTAGACACACACACGACCTCTACACTCTAGCCTTCGCTAATAATAAGGCTGTGTTTTTTTGGACTCACCTAGTTCACTTCATTCGCTGGGCAGAAATGCTAAATAAAACAAGACCACCAGTTAGTTCGGTGGAGTACCTAACAAGGTACATAAACCCACATTGATGTAAAAACTGACCTTGTTAATGTGTTGCCAAGGCTCGTGGTGCCTAGAGGAGAGAGAAGGCATTTGTTGGTAAAAACTAAACATATGTCCTTCATGCATCGTGTCAGCACTTTTTGAAGGAAAAAAGGCAGTCTGAGAGCACAGACTTACGCGGGCTTATTTCGCACTGCAACCCTCCCAGTTCTGCTATTTCCTTTCGGTGCTCGAATGTCTGCGTAGTTCTGGAAAAATGAAGCGGAAAAAACTAAGTGAAGGTTTTACCTCCCGTGTGCGGTGGGTAAACCATCCGAGGTCTTTGGTTGAGACTTACGTGTAAAGCCCGCTTATTCTCCAAAAGATTTCGGGGGTTTGTTTGTTCGATGCCGGCTTGTGCACATAACACGCCCTCGTTATGACACGTGATCGCGTTTTTTTTCTTTTTTTCTTAAAGGTGTATGCCATAATTCTTTCAGAACAACTTTATTACTGACAAAAGTTGGAAACAAAACCAAAAACAAGCCTCTTCACAGCGCCGTGCCATACGTATGTATAACCAGTGTCCTAGTTAAACAGTCACAGTGTATCACCTTTCTTTATCTCGAATTTCACCATAGACCACATCGATCTAAATCTTATCAAAGATCAGAATCCGATAGAGCAAGGGGCTAGATCTCAAACTCGAATCCAAACTATTGCAAGCCTCCCATATTATATGTGCATGTAACGAAATGGCCCCTAGTTGGATGCTGTCGCTTGGTTCAAAAAAAGAAAAAGAAAGAAAAAAGAAAAAAAGGGTGGATGTCATACATTGGTTACTTATTAGTGAGGCTGCATAATGCATTGTAGCCTTTAGTCGCATCCAGGATGGGCTGTAATATGAATCCCATCTTAGCACACATGAGTAATCAATATTACAGATATGGTGTCTTATGGAATAGCTCTAAAAATTTCCGAAATCTCATTCAGTCCAGTCAGCGCAGTATTAAACTTCATTATTAATAGTGCCTCCCGTTGTCCCAACTTCAGATCCATATCACCACCTCGGGGGTCAGAGTCAATTTTGGAATGATGGTCCAACGCAGATCTTCCTCTTTATGTTTTTCTGATAACCAATGTTGGACTAGTGGTGCGTTGGGTACTTCTCTTCTTATACGCGATTTGTGCTGGGTAATTCGCTGGCGTGCCTCCTGTGTCGTTTTCCCAATGTATAGTTTTGGGCACGGGCATAAAACACCATATACCACATTCCTTGTCTGACAATTGGTGAATTTATCATGTTTCCAATGGATTCCATTGAAGCTGAAGACTGAGCCCTCCTCAGTTTGCGCACAACATGTGCAATTGCCGCACTTGTGATGTCCTGTTATTGGGGGTAATCCCAACATCCCTCTTAATGTAGGTTTTGTTTCGCGCAGTAAGGCCGCCCGCACAACATGATTGGCAACACTTTTCTCTTTTTTGAATGCGAACAACGGTGGTTCCTGGAGATCACTATGTAGATTTTTGACCAAGTGCCAATTCTGCATAACCATTTTACGCAGTTGGTGTGAATTGGGACCGAATGTGGTTACACAGACCAGTCTTTCCAAATCTGGTTGTTCCTTCTTTTGTAGCAAGGATTCACGAGGAACCCACCACGCTCTCCTTAATGAATGTTTCAGAGGTTTTTTTGGGTAACCTCTTTTGAGTAACCGCTCCATAAGTCCATTCGCATGCTTGAAATATTCGTCTCTGTTGGAACAATTGCACCGAATTCGTAAAAATTGACCAAATGGCAGATTTTGCTTAAGGCTTCTGGGGTGATGGCTTGTGTAATGAAGGGCTTTATTCCTATCGGTGGATTTCCGGAATAATGTTGTTCCTAACGTGCCCTCCGCCGCATAGACTTCCACATCAAGAAAAGTGATACTTTTATTAGATGCCGTATGACGGAATCTGATGTCCTCCGTTCTTTGATTGAGCCATATCACAAATTTGTTTAATGTCTCCTCAGTCCCTGACAAAATGAAAAAGACATCATCAATATATCTGATGTATTTAGTGATGTATTGAATGAACGGGTTGTTGTTATACACAAATTTGGTCTCATAAAGCCCCATAAACAAAACTGCTAATTCTGGCGCAAAGGGGCAGCCCATCGCCACCCCCTTTATTTGGAAGAAGAAATCAGTATCAAACTGGAAATAGTTCTTTTGCAATGCAAATTTTGCCAATCTTACTAGAAAACTTGTGGGTACCCTTGTTGGTTGTTCTCTTTGCTCAAGGTAAAAGGATAACGTCTCCAAAGCTTGGTCCTGCGGGATCTGGGTGTACAATGAAACAATGTCCATTGTAACCATTAATTGGCTGGTTTCGTCGAATTGTATTGATGTTATTTCATTTAAAAACTCTGTTGTATCTTTTAAATGAGCTTTGACATTCTCAATCAGTGGTTTCAAAAAATGGTCTATATATTTTGCCACTGGTTCTGTCAAGGAGTCACACCCCGATATTATTGGGCGACCTGGTGGATCATTTGCATCTTTATGCATCTTGGGAAGAGCATAAAAAACAGGTATCCTGGGATTTTTATTTTGAAGGAAGGCCCTTTCTTTTGGTCCTATAATCCCTATATCATAACCCTCCTGGAGAATAGAAAGGAATTCATTTTGAAGATCTTTTGTGGGGTTATTATTGATCTTTCTGTAGCAGGTGGGATCCCCGAGTTGACGTCTTACTTCTTTCTTATATTTGTTGATGTCCCAGAGCACCACCGCTCCCCCTTTATCAGCTTGCTTGATAACTAGCGATGCATCATTCTTAAGTGTGTTAATTGCGTCCTTCTCATTCCTTGATAGATTGTAATTTATGTACTGTTTCTTTTTCTCAAGGGCCGTGATCCCTGACAAAATAGTCCTCTCAAAAGTTAACACCTCTTTTGGTGTTTTAGAAACCGGTGGACAAAAAAATTATTTTTTCCGAAGGCCTGTGACTTCTTTACCTTGTGCCGGTTGTGTGTCATTAAAGAATGTTTTCAACCTTATTTTGCGGCAAAACTCGATGGCCTCCAATTTCATCTTGACAAAGTCAGTTGGTCTTACTGGGACGAATGAAAGTCCTTTTTCAAGGACGGCTATTTCCGAGGTGGTGAGGACCCGATCAGACAGATTGAAGATTGGTGACGGATTTAACTCCTGTAATATTGGCGTCTGGTTCTCATATCCCATGGCTGGTAATTGGGGCGTGCAGCCTCACTAATAAGTAACCAATGTATGACATCCACCCTTTTTTTCTTTTTTTGAACCAAGCGACAGCATCCAACTAGGGGCCATTTCGTTACATGCACATATAATATGGGAGGCTTGCAATAGATTAGGATTCGAGTTCGAGATCTACCCCCTTGCTCTATCGGATTCTGATCTTTGATAAGCTTTAGATCGATGTGGTCTACGGTGAAATTCGAGATAAAGAAAGGTGATACACTGTGACTGTTTAACTGGGACACTGGTTATACATACGTACGGCACGGCGCTGTGAAGAGGCTTGTTTTTGGTTTTGTTTCCAACTTTTGTCAGTAATAAAGTTGTTCTGAAAGAATTATGGCATACACCTTTAAGAAAAAAAGAAAAAAAACACGATCACGTGTCATAACGAGGGCGTGTTATGTGCACAAGCCGGCATCGAACAAACAAACCCCCGAAATCTTTTGGAGAATAAGCTGGCTTTACACGTAAGTCTCAACCAAAGACCTCGGACGGTTTACCCACCGCACACGGGAGGTAAAACCTTCACATAGTTGTTTCCGCTTCATTTTTCCATAACTACGCAGACATTCGAGCACCGAAAAGAAATAGCAGACCTGGGAGGGTTGCAGTGCGAAATAAGCCCGGGTAAGTCTGTGCTCTCAGACTGCCTTTTTTCCTTCAAAAAGTGCTGACACGATGCATGAAGGACATATGTTTAGTTTTTACCAACAAATGCCTTCTCTCTCCTCTAGGCACCACGAGCCTTGGCAACACATTAACAAGGTCAGTTTTTACATCAATGTGGGTTTATGTACCTTGTTAGGTACTCCACCGAACTAACTGGTGGTCTTGTTTTATTTAGCATTTCTGCCCAGCGAATGAAGTGAACTAGGTGAGTCCAAAAAAAACACAGCCTCATTATTAGCGAAGGCTAGAGTGTAGAGGTCGTGTGTGTGTCTAATATATGTTTTTATGTAATTGTTTTCTGTCTAGCGCTTTGTTACAACACCACACCACCTTTCAAGGAACTCCAATTTCCGTAGACCCAAGGTAGGCGTTGCTAAGCCGGCCTGGCGGCTACTTGTTGATATGTTATAATGCAGTTTCATTCATTAGGTGACTGAACCTGGCATATTTGTATTTTTACTTTATAGAATTTGACGGTCCTGAGGAGAGTCCTACAATCAGGGGGCTCGAAACGCGTCGACCTTGAGTGGCCCCTTTGTTAATAATATAGATAGTCGGACTGTGTTAGGATAATAAGAATTGATTTCCAACTGTATTTCTTATAACAGAGTCACAGTAGAATACCAAGTAGGGTACATAAATTTGTCGCTGAAACAATTTGTTTTTGGCAAAGGGCCATAAGTATATGCTTTCTGTTTTTCATACTTATGCACGTGTGATTGTGGAGTGATTGTGACTAGTCAATAGTGTGGAGTGGATGTGTTGTAAATATGTACAGTTTATATTTGTCTTCTTAAAATTTGATGTTCTTTTGTACATTGTTATTCATGCACCTTTAAAAAAAAGTTCTTTCAAAAAAACAAAAAGCTAAAAGTGACTAGTGAACTAAATCAATAAATAAACTAGTGACGTTAGACAAAACGGACTCGTTATGTTTCATTCATAGAGGGGTCACCAAGAAAAGGTTGTAAGGTAATTCCAGTATTGGCATTCGTGTTGTTTTTTTCCTTGGTCTAAATTGAGGCCTAGTTAACATAAGCCAAAAAAACCCACAATTCTAACAATCATAGAATTTTTTTTCAAATGCAACAATCATCCACCCCCTTGTGTGAGCAGCGTGGATCCTCTGTGGGGCTCTGGCACACTTCACAGTAGTGTTAGTCACAAGCACAACCTGGTAAGAACCCTTTCAACATTCTTCACAGCACCTTTTTAGGCATATTCTTCACCAGAATTCAATAAACTGGTTGCAATGTATGACAATGAGTTTCTTTTGTCGGTGCTGTTGCCAAATTTACCTGATGAAAAACAGATTTCACCATATTAGCCAGACCTTTTGCAGTAATCTAGTACGATGTCATCAGTTATTGATACAAGTGTTGCTGAAGATATGCAGGAAAATCACATAGCTGTGTCCATTAGCACTTCATGAGACGAGACACCAGTCTTTTTGTCAGGGGTACGTTCGGCCACTTCAGACTGGTAGATGCACGCACTTTAGGCAACTTGTTTTTGATGGTCCTATTTATCTTCTCCTCTACACCAGATGATTGAGGAAGATACTTACAGTGAAACCTTTGATTAGCCTGGAGAGCTGTGCAAATCAATTTAAGGATCACACATTTAAAATGAGTCCCACGATCTGTTTCATTAGAGGTTGGCAGGCCGAAACATTGTATCAATTCCCTTAACAAGAGTTTGTCAACTGTCATACTGTCAGATCTACAGGTAGGGTGGCCTTATTCTATTTAGAGAATAAGCAGACAATATGGCTATTGTAAACAGGCATCTCAATGAAGTCTGCCTGGGACTTGTATATGGGCCTGATATTTGCCTCTGTGTCTCATAAGTACCACAGTCTTTTTGTGTTTATTATTTCTCTAGCAAATGATACACCTCTGACACAGATCTTCTTCAATATTTGTGAATTTTGAATGAATCCAGTATTTTCAGAAAATCTTGATCATCAAAGATCTTTCTAGACGAGTCTGGCCATGCAAATAGTGGGCAACTAATTATAACATACTGTCAGGAAGCACATATTTATATTCAGGAGACACTCAAACATCATGATAACTTATTTTGCAACCCGCCTGATCCCACGTCAGTATCTCATCCTCTGGTATCTCCTCCTGGAGTTTACTCAATTCACTTAATAAAGTCTATACTGGGTTCAATAGAAACTATTTACATTTTCAATACACTCATTTGATTCATTTTGGTTTGCTTCTTGCATTGCAGTCTGCTCATTTGATCTCATAGTTTCATTCTCAAGAGTGCAGTATCTTGCCACCTTGTCTGCATATTTGTTATCCAGAGTAACCAAATAATATCCAGCTTTGTGGGCAGAACACTCAATTACTGCAATTTATTTTGGTTGTTTATTGCTTCTAGAGCTTTACAGAGCCTGGGGACACTTACAGGTGAGTTGTAGTTCCTAAAACATGTTGATTGATTGATTGTTTCTAGCAAACAAGAATATTGGAACAATTCCTGATGATTGTACCAGAAGATGCCATAAAACCATTTTGTGCCCACAACTTCCCAAAATCATGCACCACTCCAAAACCCTACTGACTGTGTATATAAACTGTCACTTTCAAATTATTTGCAAGGCAACACTCTCATGCCAGTGCAATAAACTCTGTCACTTGCACGAAGTTACATGAGCCAGGTATGATACTTCAACAATTTCAGAAATGTGACTGTATAGGCGGATTTCAGTTCTCCATGATGGTTCTCACAAGAATTATCAACAAGCAAAATCAGATAAGCCATTTCAAGAGGCGTTTCTTTGATGTCTGTTCTTGGTTTGGTACATATTTCCGTTACATTCACACAATCATATTCTGGTTCATCGTTATCATTGTTTTTATTATTTCTGTCTCTATCTTCATTGCTTTCTGAGATGAAAAGCAGCATTGCAGGGTTCTGAAAATGACATCTTTTGAGAGAGAAGGTTTCAGCTGGCAGTATATTATGCTCAAACCTGGTAAGGCAGCTGTTTCTCATGTGCAGAGTCCTAGTTAGGGTCCGCAAAATCTGAACTGAATGCGAAACAAACACAATTAGCGTATGTGCCATTACAATCCCTACAATTTGTTCACTCGCAATACAAATAGCTGCAACCCATCTCAGACAACCAGAAATGGCTAGGGCTACTAAATCCAACAAGCAAGTACATATGCAACTGGCCTTTTAATTCCCCCCTTTGTTTTTGGGTCCATACAGACAGAGCACACCCGCCTTTTTCATGACAAAAGAGGTAGAACTCCCTATTGTAATTTGGCATTCCAGGGGTGGTGCATTATGTGATTTCTTTTCTTAAATCCCAGAAGACCTTCATACATTCATCACCAAATGGTACATGACTCTTGATATCACTATGAGTTAGCCTTAATAAAGGTTTTGTAGTTGGGGAAAAGTGTTTTCTGGGTAGTTGGAGGACTCATCTTCAGAATGCAAAAATATGTTCTATTGAGACTTTCCTTGCTAACTTTTCAATTTGATGACCAAGCTAAATCACTTCTTTTGTACTGTCCAGCATCTTTGTGGGGAAAGCCTTGTGAACATTATAAGCACGTTGTTCAGAAGAGCAATAATATATGGCTTACAGTCTTCTTTTGTGTTTGACGCTACAAGCAGGTAATCAATCTATTGCACCAGGACTGTGTTACAGAAACAACTGTTGATTCTCCAAATCTTTCTTTACAATATGACTAAAAATTGAAAGACTTTCAGTGTACCCCTGTGGAATGTAGCACCAAATGGAGACTTAATTTTGGAACTGAAATACTTCTGGTGCATGCCTCTTTGGCACCTTTCAGGTGATGATCCCACCTGCTGCTGCTGTCACACAAGCGGTACAAAAGGGGGTGGTGATGGACGGAGCATCTGAACCAATCAAACACTCACACCCAGTCAAAAGATCTGGGTTTAATCCATCACCGTTCTTTAGCCCACTCTGCCACCCCAGTTCAGACATGGCCATATGCAAATCAGTCTGACCCTGTGCCTCATGGGAACAGACCAGCCCGAACTGCCAAGCCATTCCTTCCCTGGACAGGAAACAAGCTTCCGAGGACCGGTCTGAACTGGGGTGGCAGAGTGGGCTAAAGAAAGGTGATGGATTAAACCCAGATCTTTTGACTGGGTGTGTGTTTGATTGGTTCAGATGCACCGTCCATCACCACCCCCTTTAGTACCGCTTTGGCCGCCAAAAGTGTGGCAGGGTATGCTCAGAGGTGAGTCCCTTGCTCACTTTGCCACTGGATTCAAGCAAGTCGGGCTGAAGACGGCTGCAATGCCAGAAACCGGTCCTCGGAAGCTTGTTTCCGGTCCAGGGAAGGCATGGCTTGGCAGTTCAGGCTGGACTGTTCCCATGGGGCACAGGGTCAGACTGATTTGCATATGGCCATGTCTGAACTGGGGTGGCAGAGTGGGCTAAAGAACAGTGATGGATTAAACCCAGATCTTTTGACTGGGTGTGAGTGTTTGATTGGTTCAGATGCTCCGTCCATCACCACCCCCTTTTGTACCGCTGTCACACTAGCAGCACCGGTTATATTCCTTTTCCTGATGTTGTACGTCATAAAGCCTTACAGCTACCTAGCTGCCCTCTCCATCTTTCTAGACCCAGTATGGTCTGCCTGTGTCATTACCTTGAGCTTACTCAGCTTAGTGCTTGAAGGTTGTCTTATTCATTCAATTTGTTGATTCTGCACCATTTACCGAGGGACTGTGAAAATTAAGGCAGTCTGTAGCGGCACCCCCTGACCAGGTGACTGGAGACCCGTAGCCTAACAGGACTTAGAGTCAGGCCCCCCTGGTAACTTGACCAGCAGTGCCTCCAGAATGGGTAGCCTGCTGGGCTGTCTCTCCTCTCACCTGATAGCCCCCAACTTATTGAGGTGGAGCATGATACCACAGTAGGCAGCTAGCACTAGCACTAGCAGAACATGCTAGGAAGTATGACTAATTCTTGCTCCCATGCCCACCCAAGCCTCACATTAAACATTGGGGGCTCTTGCCTGGCTTGGGGTGTGTTTGGTCACACCCGTGTGGGTCACACTAGCAATTGCTTGCCACTGCCTGATTGGCTGGAGTCATGCTAATATGTTTTAATACAGTGCCAGTGTTAGACCTGTCAGCCTTTAAGGCGTTCTTCCCCAAAGCATTCTGCCTTCTCCTCCCTCCCCTGTTTTGCTGAATATGAATATGATTTTGATGGCCTTAGGACTCTCAGCACTTTACCACTTCTAACCAGCACTAAAGTGCTTGAGATCATTCCTTAAACATGGTCAAATTGGCTCACACCTGATTAGCATACTGAATCTGCCTCTAAATCCCTAGTAATGTGGTATACCATATACCCAGGGCCTGTAAATTAAATGCTACTAGTTGGCCAGCAGCACTTATTGTACCACCCGCTTAAGTAGCCCCTTAAAACATGCTGCATGCCTGTCATTGCATCCTGTGCACAGTTTTAAACGGCTAATTCAACTTGACAAAATAAACCTGTCTCCAAGCCTAAAACTCCCTTTTTTAAATCATATAAGTCACCCCTAGGGTAGGCCATAGACAGCCCACAGGGCATTGTGCATTTTATTTAAAAAGTTGGACACGTTCTCTGGTAGTGAAAAACCCACAAATAGTTTTTTCACTACTCTGAGGCCTCCCTCCCCCATAGGGTAACATTGGATTACCTTATTATATTTAATAAGTAATATCTTTTGTTCGGAACCTTGTGCAAATGTTATGGTTGGTATCTAAAGAATTGTAATTTAAAATCCTTTTTAATGGTAAAGTTGGAATTAAAGTCGTAATTTTTGAAAACACTACTTTTAGAAGTCTGGCATTTTCTTTTCCTAACCATTTGCTGCCTGCAGCCTCTGCCGGGTCACAGGCCTATGTGTAGTTCGCAGTTGGCTCTTGTGTATTCCTTCCATACAGTCAAACAATAGAGGAATTGGGTGTTGGCATGATGAGCCATCCTGAAAGGATGGGAGGGGCAGAGCTGTGCTCAGCCCCACTCACACTTCAAAGACATTGCCTCAGCTCACACACAAAGGACTTCACACTATCCTTTTGTGACACCAGACATCCCGGGTCCATGGTTTGGAAGCAGGAAATTCCAGACACTTTTGTTTAGAGGTGCTCTAAAAGTTTCTTCCACTTTAAAGCTGACCCAGGTATAAAATTAGGACCCTCAGACACACTTTTCAGTACTGTCCTGGAGCTGTGGCTACAACAGAAAAAGGACTTCCCTCCTGCCCGAGGCTAGGTCTGGGTGTGAAATTTTGCTCCACTCACGGAGTTTGCTGAGTTTTTTTCCATTCCGTGCTACGGGTAGCTTGCAGAGTTCCATAAAACTCTGCTCCATGTAGCGGAGCAGAGTTTTTCCTTGCTCGCGCTCACCAACGTTAAGTTGGTGAGCGTGAGTAAGGAAAATCTTACTCCAGTGCAGCTCCCGGCAAGACTTCTCAACGCGGGCGGTCGCGGATGGCCACGACCACTCGCATTGAAAAACCTTACATTTGCGTTGATGAAGCTGCTGACCAAGCAGAACATCCACTCAAGCAGCAGAAAGAAGCAGTGCCCTCTTGCACTGCATATGGTGCAGTTTGCAATGATTTTCCAACATGGGACTAACACCTGGCCCTAAAAATCAGTTCGAATGGCGCAGAGGTTTTTACGCCGAACTCAACCCAGGCCTACCTGAGGCCTGCCCTACTGTCTGAGAAGAATGGATCTGTTCCCTTTGACCCAGGCTACCTGAGGTGACTCCAAGGGGCCAACTGACTGACTTCCTGGTCAGAGCTACTGGAACATAACAAACTCAAGAGGCCTTCCTATAACTGCCTGGATGACCTGCTGCACAGGACCAGCAAAGGGATCTGCCTGAGCACTGCTGGCCTCTGCTGGTTTCTCCAAGAGATGCATCCCAGATACTGGATCCTTGGAGTGGTACTAGTTGTTCCCCTCCTGGAAGAAAAGGAGAAATCCTGAAGTTTTGGGCTCTTTGCAATCCCAAAAGGGCCAGTTTGCATCAAGATGTTGCCGACCGCACCAAACGCCAACATGAAGCACTGGTGGACCCAACTGGTCAAGCTACAGTGACCGCCAGTCATGACCAGCAATACGAGATCTTCACATTACAGCATACACAGCCCGAGGTGACCACTCGTGGCAAGCTCCAGCAATGACCATCTGCAACGCCTGGAAGGATCCTCGCCCAAGTGATGACTGTCTGTGACACCCAACTTGCTCTTCCCGTACAGCAATGGCCACCACGTCCCTCTCTCTGCTCCTCGCAGTCTCCTCAACTGCGATTTGGACCCTTTGCAGTGGATTTTGAGAAGGTAACTCTTTCAGTTGAACTAACCGGATCCTTTTATGTGGCCTGCACTCCATCGCGGTCACCATGAACTTGTGCTTTTAGGGTCTATACTTTCCTAAATCTTTGAAATTGTATATTTACGGTTATACTAATTGGACTTTTGTCCTTTTGGTGTTAAATCATTTATTACATTTTACACCATTTTTTCAAATTAGTGTGGGATTTTTGTGTTGTATTTTCACTGTATTAGTGTTTGTGTTCTGGATAAATACTTTACACATTGATTCTAAGTTAAGCCTGCCTGCCTTGTGCTAAGCTGCCAGAGGTTTAAGCACATGTCATTTTAGTGACTTTTTTGTGGTTCACCCTGACTGGTACTGGTTGTCCCTTGAGAAGGGTAGTCACCCCTATCAATTCAAAAGCCAATTTCTCATATTGGCTCTCAGCGGTGGGATTAGTACTTGTGTTTGTACAGTGTCAGTCAGTGATTTTGTGTAACACTAAAGTCCCATTTAAATATTTTGATACAGGATTCAACCTCTTTTTAAATTCTCCTTGATTGGCTTCCTTTGTTTTTTCCAAATTCACTTCTATTCCACCTAACTTTGTACCTGCAACTGTGCCTGCTGTAAGCATGGAGTTTGAGCTAATCAACCTGGAGAGCTATACTGTGGCTGAGCTCAAAGAATTCAGCAGGGAGAGGGGCCTTCCAGCAAGCAGGTGTTCCATGTTGCAGGAGCTTTAGAAGGCACTCAGGGCCTGGTGGAGTCCAGCAAGTTATAGGCGACAGCATAGAAGGAAGATCAGGTGGTGGACGTTGAGGAGGAGTAGGAAGAAGAGATGGAAGGGGAGGATGACAACCCCCTGATCATAGTTCCAGAGGAGAAAGGGGAACCTGCAGGTATGAGTTCACCAGCTGTATCCCAAGCCACCAGCACCATCTCTATTTGCAATCTGCCGCCTGAGGAACTTGAGGATAGGAAGGTAGAGAGGGATTTCAGGGTGCAGCTAGCCAAGCTAAAAATTAAGGCAGAGGAAAGACAGGCGGAAGCAGAGAAAGCCTTGGCAAAGGAGAAGGCATAGTCCGACAGGGCCCTGGAGGAAAGGAAACTGGCCCTGGAAGACTAGAAAATTCTGCTGGCTAATGAAATGAGTAAATAAGAGCTGGAACTCAAAGCCAAGCAGGCTTCTGAGTCCTGCAGAAATGGTGGCAGCGATACCTCAGTTCCAAATAGAGACAGGAGAGTCCACATTCCCAAGGATATGGCGCCTAACGTTGTTGTGGGGGATGATATAGACAAGTGGTTTGAGGCCTATGCGGTTGCCCTGGATATGCACAGGGTCTCTGAGGAGGATTAGGGGGCCAATCAATGGAGGCACCATCCTAATGAAGGAAGGAATGAATTGTCAGCCCAGAGAAAGGGGACAATCTTATGAGAAAATATGGTCTCACACCTGAAAGATATAGGCAGAAGTTAAGGGACAGCCAGACGTTGCCCCAACAGTCCTGGGTGGATTTCATGAATACATTTTGTAAAGCATTGGATGGCTGTGTGGATGGCAGTGATGTACGTGATTACAAGGGATTGTACAATTTGTTTGCCAGAGAGCACAGGTCCAGAGCTGTGCCTACACCTTGTGGATAGTAATTCACTGACCACAGGGAGCTTGCTGTAGAGGCGGAACGCTGGCTCCGCACCAGGGCCCACAACAAGGGATCTAGGGGGGTCACCCAAAGGGTGGAAAGGGTTCCCAACAGAAATAAGGGGAAAATATTTTTTTAATGAGGAGTTCTCTGCAGGCCCCCCAAAAGGTTCACAGGGGAAAGGTAACCAGTCCCAACATGATCAGAAGAAAAGTACGTTTTTTGACAAGAAGACAAAAGGTTTATTCCCCAGTCTACTGAGTGCTACAAGTATGGACAAGTGAAAGGAGACGGAAAATGCCTCCACAGGGCATAGCCCCTACTGGTGGGCAGACAATGGGGTTGGTGAATGTAGCCCTTGGGGAGAAGGTTGTCCCAGTTAGCAAACGAGAGAGAGAAGAGGCCTCTCAGTGTCCCTGGATGACAAGGAGTGGCCACACGCCTTCACATACTTCTAAGCACCAGCAGTGGGTCACCAGCAATGGCCAGAGGGTCCAGCTTCTGAGGGACACAAGATCTAGTATGGCTCTTGTAAGGTGTTGTTATCTGGTGTACTTGGAGCAGTTGATACCCAATATATTCCACCAGGTCGCAGTTGCAGACAACTGTGAAAGTCACTACCCTGTTGCTCTTGTTCCCTTTGAGTGGGGGGGGGTCTCAGGTTCTCTGCAAGTAGTTGTGAGCCCTACCATGCCTTTTAATTGTCTGTTAAGAAATGATCTGGAGCACACTGTCTAGAAAGAAGTGGAGCTCAGGTCACACCTTCAGATGCTACAGTTGCCTGAATGAGTGTTCATGACCACACACACCATGACTGCCGAAGAGTGGAGTCAAGGAGGCCTGGAGCCCATAAAAAGGCTAAGCCTGGTGCCAGAAAGAAGAAGGGCAATAGGCGCAGAGACGCCAGCCCCTGAAACTCCCCCAGCCCAGGTCAATGGGATGCCTGAAGAGGCTGGCCCGCAGCCTAGAGGATAGGACATTGCTGCCTTGGGTGACATGCCTGAGATTACTGGATGTCAAATTGAGGGTCGGTCCAAGAGGGAAGAGTTCTGTAAAGCACAGAAAGAGTGCTGAACTCTGAAGGGCTTGATGCAGCGAGCTAAGGTCCAAGCAGCTGGTAACCTGCAACTTCTCAGCAACCTATCACCCTCAATTGGGCTTGTTGAAAGATCAAGAGCATGATTATGGGCCTACATGACCCCATGAGGCAAAAGTGGGACATCCTCCTACCATGCCTGTACTTTGCCTGAATGGAGGTATCACAGAAGGGAGTTGCTTTTAGCCTGTTCGAGTTCCTCTTTGGTCACTGTTAGACTCGGCGTCTTTTGGCATGTTTCCCCTGAGTTTTTTGCTTTCTGACCTCCCGGTTCTGACTCTGTTTGTGTGGGCTTAGTGTTTCTGCTCACTTTTCTCACTGCTAATCAGTGGTAAAGTGCAAGTACTCCTGGGTAAAATGTGTTATGTATTGGTGTTTCCATGATTGGCCTGTTTGATTTATGTGTCAGTCTCTAGTAAAGTGCACTGCGTGTGCCAGGGCCTGTGAATCACATGCCATTGATGGGCTGCAGCGTGGGATTGTGCCACCCACACGAACGGCCCATAAAAAGTAACTCAGACTTGCCATTGTGGAGTCTGCGCGCAGTTTGTAACTGCCGTGTCGACTTGGCCAGTGCACACACTTGCCAGTCCCTCACCTTCCCTTTTCTTACATGTCAGCCAACCCTAAGGTAGGCCGAAGGTGCCCCTGTGGGCCGGGTGCAGGGTATGTGGAAGATAGGACATGCCCTGGTGTGTGTGGCATGTCCTGATGGCAAACTACGGCCAATTTCATTTTTCCCTATTGCAAGGCTACCTGTTCCCCATAGGACAGAATGGGGAGCCTGTTTATAACATAAACATAATTGGCCTGGGGAATTAGGTAGGAAAATAAAGTTTACTATGCCTGAACTCAGAATCTGAAGATGCATCTTTTTGTGAAGGTGATTTTTACATTCTGTGTTTGAAAATACCACTTTTAGAAAGTAGGTATTTTCTTGCTCAGTCATCCCATTTGCCTCTGCTGTAATATGGATTGCCTGTCTGGGTTTTGGATGAAAGAAGGCTGGGGAGTGGGAGCGGCTCCAAATAGTCTAGGTGGGTCAGGAAAGGGCTCAATAGACCTGGGCTGCAATTGGGGAGGATATTTCATTGCACCTCAAAGGACCTGGTCTGCCTCTGACCATGTTGTCTCCACCTCCTGCCATGAAGTCACACCAGAGAAGGCAGAACTGGTTCTGGCTGGGCACAGACACTCTCTGCCTGAGAGATCAAAGGATTTTGGGATATAAATATTGGAGTCCAGACCCCTGACATTTAGAACTCTTTTGGATCAAGAAGACTGCCAAGAAGAAGAGCTAGAGAAGCTGTGAGGAGGAACTACCACTTTGATGTGTGCTTTGTTGTGTTGGCCTGCAGTGGCTGCTTCTGTCTTGGGCAGTGAAATGACTGGACTGAACTTTCTGCAATCTACTTCTGTGAGTTTCTCCAAGAGCTAGAGGTAGAGCTTGCCCCCTGTTCAAGAAGTCTCAAGAGCAGCAAAGACTTCAAGCTCTTGTGCCCTCAGCACTGGTGACTGTGTGTTTTGTGCTGCAACAGAGGAAAAAGCAACCCGACGCCGTCTACGATGCCGCTGCCGACTCCGTGTCCTGGAGGCACTGCAGAGAGCAACGCTGCACCGCGACCCTGGTCTCACCGACAACGCCTGTTGACACCGCCACCGATCCGCTGCTTACACCGTGACCTATGGGCACCGCACTCCACATCGCCTAGCTTCATGATGACGCTTTGGCTTCCCCGATGCCGCCGCTCCACGCCAAAATCAACGCCGCTGCTTGCACCGTGGTTCGAGGGCAACGCTCGTAAAGTTACATGATGCACTGTCCTCATCCCGTACCGCAGCCTTGGCCTACCGATGCCGCCGCCATCGACTCCAGACGACAGCGCTCCAGCAGCTACAACGCCGCTGCTTGCAGTGCGACCTGCCAGCACTACGACGAGCACTACATTCACTTTGCACTGAGGCCCTGGTCTCACCGACGACACCATCTGACGCCACCACCGAGCCGCTGCTCGCACCGTGACCTGAGGCCACAGCATGCTGCACCGCTTCACTCCGCCCTGCAGCACCCAACAGCTGCCAATGCCAGCGCTCCCGACTTCGAAGGCAGGAGTTTGATCTGAAACGCGTGTGACTTCGAGTGCCCCGAAGACTCCTGCACTGACCTCCGGAACCGACGCCTGCGGATGCCGTGCTTTCGGAAGCTCAACGAGAGCTCACTGACACCCTGCATTTCTAAAAGGTACTGTTTGTGGGTCTTCCCGACACTGTAGCTAGCCTGCGACGCCGGGGTCTGCCAGAACTGTTTGGATTTGTCTGCTTACAATGCCGTGATAGCCCTGGGTGGAGCTATCGACATCAAGGAACTATTTTTTAAGCATATTTTGATAATTGAAGATTTTTAAGTACTGTATTGTGGATTTTTATAATTTTTGGTTTTGTCTTGAATATATAAAAATATTGGATATTTTTCTAAACTGGTGTGGTGTCCTTTTTTAGTGCTTATACTGTATTACTGTTGGTATTGTGCAAATGCTTTACACACTGCCTTTAAGATAAGCCTGACTGCTCGTGCCAAGCTACCAAGGGGGTGAACAGGGGTTATTTTAAGAGTGTAACTCCCTTATCCTGACTAGAGTGGTGGTTTCTGCCCGACTTTGGCACATGCCCTAGCCAACCAAATATTCCCATTTCTAACAGTCACCCTATTAGGGCTCCTTGCATTCTGGTGAAGGGGGGAATGGCCAAGCTCCCAGCATGTAGCCGGAACTAGATGTAAAAATTCTGGAAGAAGGCTACTGAGAACCTAGAAGCGGCCAGGAAGTCATGAAACTATGGTATGATCACAAGGCCACTCTGGTAGAGTTTCAAACTGGCCAGAAAGTGTGGGAAATGGAGCTATGGACCCCAGGGACATCCCAGACCATTGGTCAGGGCCTTATGAGGTAAAAGTAAGAAAGGGGGAGGTCATCTACTTGGTGGACCTAATGACTCCCAGAGACTCCTTAAGGATACTTCATGTTAACTGCCTCAAACCACACTATGAGAGGTCTGAGGTCAACATGCTGGAAACAGATGATGGGATGGAAGAGGATAATGAACGTCTCTCTGACCTCCTATCCTCCAATGAACAAGACGGGTCAGTGGATGGTGTCAGCATCACCCCTATTCTGTTCCCACATGGGCGGATGACTGCTGCCAGATGTTGGGGCAGTTTGTTTCCCTGTTCTACCTCACCCATGGGCTTACACACTTGTGTGCCAATGACATTGATGATGGAGACAGTAAGCTTATATAAAATAAATATTACAGGTCCTCAGCCAAGGTGATGGCTAGCCTTAAGGAGAAAGGGCCAGAAGTATCAAGCCATTCTGTGATTGCAAATGGTGCAATTCGCAGAATTCGGCTGTTTGCAATCGCAGAATGGCTGTTTGCAATGTATAAAAGCTAACACACTCGCAAAATTAGAAATCGCAAAAATACCAAATCCAAACTTTGCAATTTCTAAGTTAGCAAATCTAAAGTTAGCAAAATCTAAGTTAGCGTTCCCAACTTTGCGAAGTCACAATTTGCGTTTTTTTTATTAGCGAATATGAAAAATGCAAAACATTAATTGCAAATTCACAATTCAGAAATCACAGAGAAATGTATGAAAATTTGTAAATTGCAAATGAGCTAAAGTTCGCTATTAAGAAATCGCAAATTACCACTAACTCCAGGCAGGTGGTAACCAGGTGCACATTATTTAAACAAGCCCAGAATGCCTTAGAATCTTCCACACTGGCAGCCCTGTATGTCATTGCGAGGAGGATGGGGATTCAAGCAGTAGCACAGAGAATGAGGGGGAGACAGGAGTGCATTTACAGTGTGCGCATTACCCTGTTTCAGCAGACAGAAGAACTACACGAGAAGTATAGGCTAGACTCAGCTACTATACCAGACTTGATAGATGACCTACATCCCATACTGGAGCATCAGACCCGCAGGGCCCAAGCCATTCCAGCACCTGTGCAGGTCCTTGTGTTTACTGCACCTACTGGCATCAGGGAGTTACCAGGGGGTGATAGCTGTAGCTTGAGGGGTGTCACAAAGTTGCCTGTCATGCTTTTTTAATGCTTTCCTGGATGCAATGGTTCAGAGAATGCGCCATTACATAAGATTTCCCACTACGCAACAGGAATTGCAGAAGACAAAAATGGATTTCTACCAGATGGCACAATTCCCACATGTAACGGAGTGCATTGATGGGACACATGTTGCAAGCTGTCCCCCCTTAGCTAATGAGTATGCATATAGGAACAGGAAATCCTTTCATTCAATCAATGTACAGGTCATATGTAATGCCTCACACATTATTACTAACGAAAGGGGGTCAAAGGGAATGTTTAACGACCAAAATGCTACATCCCTAAAGACTCTTGAAAACCAACTTAATAGTAGCACTCGGTCGAGACCTCTAAAGGAGACTAAATTGACGTGTGTGAGCTAATAGCGAAATCGTTCACTAGGCACTTTGAATGTGTTTGTAGTGTTCCCATCAGAATTACAACCTGTACCACCCTACATCATTTGGGAGTACAACAAAATAGCACACGGGGAGTGACCCAATGCACGATTTGGCACAATAGTGCCCTGATTGTATTATGTTTCCCAATGTACTTGCTTACTTAATGGGTATCAGGAGGTATGGAACAAGCAGTGCTAAATAGTGTAATAAACAAAATAAGTGGTGTCAATAAAATGGGGTAACAGAAGGAAAAAAGTTTAATGGAGACCTTCCATTCCCGCTATTAAAAACAGTGAAAGAGGTAGTGTCAACAAATAACTACCTTGACAGTTGTAATGGTCATGGTCGACATGTTTCTGCAGTTTTACCTTGGGCCCATAGGTCACCTACTGCTTCATCAGGACCGTATTTTTACTACTGCTAGTTAAGTGAATAAACAAAAAAGGGGGAAGTGAAAAAATGAATATCACCTTAAATTCTCCTGGTTGGCAAACCCCCGGATTCCACAATGTGACACACACATCAATATGTAAAGAAGAAGAGAAAAAGAACTTATTAGCTAATTTCTCAAGTACAGCAAAGGTAATTAATAATAACACTCATGAATCATGTTCCCTCATCGCGAGTAACATGAGAGCAGAGTTACCTGTAGTAAATGACACTCACCCAAAGTTCTGGAGAATGTCGCCCCACCTCACCCGGCATTAGCGCAGGTATGACGGAGCCCCGCTCTGTGTAAACAAACATAAGCAAAAAAGGGTTCAGGGGAAGCACTGTTAGGCTGAGATAAGCCACTAGATCCTTTGCGGTTATTCCTAAGCAAAAATATATTCACGTGTGCCACGCCAGTTGACTCACGATATTGTGGCTTGGTATATTTTATAAAGCATGGTGCCAAGATCATATGCACCTCAAGTCATCCTCCCATTTACGATCTGAGCCGATTAAACCTGTAAAAACAGGCTTACCTGTCCAGTCGGTACCTCCCACAGACAGCCCAGAAGGACGTCTGGAGTACCGACGGAGAGGTGAGTAAATTTGACAGACAGTGATTCTAATTCACAGTCCCACAGAGGGCTGTTACCGACTGCGCGTGCTAGTACATAATTTAGACGTGTTCCTCGCGCGCATTTTAGACTGCCCTATTTAACAACAATGTGCTAAATTTAATCGGCTCAGATCGTAAATGGGAGGACGACTTGAGGGGCATATGATCTTGGCACCATGCTTTATAAAATATACCAAGCCACAATATCGTGAGTCAACTGGTGTGGCACACGTGAATATATTTTTGCTTAGGAATAACCGCAAAGGATCTAGTGGCTTATCTCAGCCTAACAGTGCTTCCCCTGAACCCTTTTTTGCTTATGTTTGTTTACACAGAGCGGGGCTCCGTCATACCTGCGCTAATGCCGGGTGAGGTGGGGCGACATTCTCCAGAACTTTGGGTGAGTGTCATTTACTACAGGTAACTCTGCTCTCATGTTACTCGCGATGAGGGAACATGATTCATGAGTGTTATTATTAATTACCTTTGCTGTACGTGAGAAATTAGCTAATAAGTTCTTTTTCTCTTCTTCTTTACATATTGATGTGTGTGTCACATTGTGGAATCCGGCGGTTTGCCAACCAGGAGAATTTAAGGTGATATTCATTTTTTCACTTCCCCCTTTTTTGTTTATTCACTTAACTAAGCAGTAGTAAAAATACGGTCCTGATGAAGCAGTAGGTGACCTATGGGCCCAAGGTAAAACTGCAGAAACATGTCGACCATGACCATTACAACTGTCAAGGTAGTTATTTGTTGACACTACCTCTTTCACTGTTTTTAATAGCGGGAATGGAAGGTCTCCATTAAACTTTTTTCCTTCCGTTACCCCATTTTATTGACACCACTTATTTTGTTTATTACACTATTTAGCACTGCTTGTTCCATACCTCCTGATACCCATTAATTAAGCAAGTACATTGGGAAACAATACAAACAGGGCACTATTGTGCCAAATCGTGCATTGGGTCACTCCCCGTGTGCTATTTTGTTGTACTCCCAAATGATGTAGGGTGGTACAGGTTGGAATTCTGATGGGAACACTACAAACAAATTGAAAGTGCCCAGTGAACGATTTCGCTATTAGCTCACACACATCAATTTAGTCTCCTTTAGAGGTCTCGACCGAGTGCTACTATTAAGTTGGTTTTCAAAAATGCCTCACACATTATCATGGACATTGTGGCAAAATTTCCTGGTAGTACGTACAACTCTTACATCTTTAGGCACAGTGGGATATACACATGTCTCACTGGGGGTGCATTTGGAGTATTATACCTGCTATGTAGATGCATGTAACTCACTTTGATACACTCCTTGGATCTGTTACAATGTGACAGTTATTAATGTTTTGCCTTTCATCCTGTAGGTGACAGTGCATATGCAGTGCGCTTCTTTCTTCTCACACCATATCTTGATCCAGCAAATCCGAGTGAAGGGAGATACAATGCTGCACCTAAGTCGACTCGCAATGTCGTGGAGTGGACATTCGGACTTCTGAAGAGTAGGTTCCGCTGCCTACACAAAAGTGGAGGTGCACAGCAGTACAGGCCAGAGATATGTTGTAAAATCATTGTCACATGCGCCACGCTACACAACCTGGCAACAAACAATGGCATCCCATTGGACACCACATACTCGGACTCTGATGAGGAGGATGAACTAGGGCCACCTCACAGAGCAACAGGTGGTATAGGTGCTGCAGATGGCAGACAGAGACGTGATGAGATCACATGCAACTATTTCTAGGTGAGTAATGAGACCAAGCAAATCATGACTGTTGAACAACTGTGTTTTTATTGACCTTAGCATCAGGTAATATGTGTGCACACAGTCTCCAACTCCTCACTGGTGTGTGCCTTGTGTTGCTCATCATGGCATATATACAGTCCATGCACAAATTACAAACCTTTCAATCGTATGCTATGGGTTACCTCACCTACTTGCATGCCTCGGCCACAGCACTAACTATTTCTTGCGCCCACGGACAGCACTAGAATGGTCATGGTTCACAATGCCCTCCCTTGATGAGGCTTTGGATGCTGTTCCTTGCCTTACACTCTGCTGTCTGGGCTCAGTCACCGGTGGAGTGATGCTGCTGCGGCTGCTCAGTATCCTCTGCACCCAGTATACCAGTGCCAGCTGTGTTGGCTGTCTTCTAGCTGCTCAACAGCAGTGGTGACCTGCACCAATTCTTTGGCAACATCCTGGCTGCAGTGGGCCTTTCCCACAGTGCGTCTGGACAGGACAGCTGTGGCATTGCCTTTGTGTACCCTTTCATATGGCTAAATAGGCGTTGCTTTTCACAACGCCTAGAGCCATGGTCCATCTGCATGGTAATGCATAGCTCTTTGATTGCTACAGTCATGTCCTTAATACTATCTGCATTAGCCCTATGACCCTCTGCTACCATGCCGTTGAGCTCCATGACGCCATCATTGATGTCTGTCATGTTATAATTTAGTGACACCAGCTGCTTTTGCATTGATCACATACCTTTTAATTGCAGCGGCTGCACCTTCACCATGGTGCTCTCCAGCCTAGAGAAGACAGTGGATTTCTCTCCTTCGTCAGCGATACGTTGTGACCTTGCTCTGCATCTGAAGCTACTGCTGTTGCTACACTGCACAGGAAACTCATAGGTTTGACACAGCGCTTGATTTTTGGGCCTTGACTGTGGATCATCCTGGATGTCTTCCACTCCTCCCTCCAACTCCTGTAGTGGAGCCATAATGTACCCTTGGTCCAGATGTTGTTTTTGTTGTTGTATCTGACTCTTCTTCCCCTGCCTGTTGCTGTTGCTCAGGTGCCTCATCAATTTGTGTGTCTTCACCCGGTGGTGCAGGTTCTCCTGTGGTTCTCCTCTAAATACAAGAGAACTATTTACTGTGTGTCCTGCTTTATGTTATCTTCATATTAAATTTTCTTGTGTTGGTATACCAAGATGCTGTGCTTAGCTTGATCATTGACTGGTGTGAGTAAACTGCGGATATGTTTTTCTGTGTCACTGCTTCACTATCTTATGTTTGGGACTGCATCTCCTAAGATGCATTGCTGGGTGGTAACACAATTGTGGACTGGAGTGGCACTGTTACTTGATCATTGGGTCATTTCTAAGTGGGGTGTCTAGTGAGTGATGGCTCAGGGGTTAATTTAGCATGCATCTTACCTTATCTGATGTTATCTGTGGCCGAGCTGTCAATGTCTGCTATGCCACTGATGGATTCTGGCTGTAGGGTGGACTCCACCAAGTCCTCCAGGGGTATGGATGCTGGCTGTGTAGATGGTCCTCCACCAGTTTTCTTTGCGTCCGCAAGCCTGCTTGCCACCTTCTCTTTTTACCTTGAATGCAAGTCGTACTAGCTCTTGCGTAGGTCTTTAAATGGCTCCCAACCGAAGCTAGAAAGCCGCTGGTCCAGGGACTGATTGTCAGTAGGCTCGATTATGGAAATGCTATGTTTGCATCCATTAATGAGAATCTGCCGACAAAACTACAAACTATTCAGAACGCGGCGGCAAGACTAGTGCTGGGCCTGCCTCTAAACCTACTCTTAAGAAACTGCACTGGCTTCCTGTGCGCCAAAGATGTCATTTCAAAATCTTGAGTTTAACCCATAAACTCCTCCATGGTATTGGCCCTTCCTATCTAACAGAAAAATTAGCATGGTATACCCTGGCTAGAGCTCTTCGCTCCAGTTCTAAGTTCCTGCTGTCCCAGCCCAGAGTACGGACGTCTAGGCATGGATGCCGGTCCTTCTCATATGTGGCTCCCCGGCTATGGAATAGGTTACCTACTCATCTCCTGTCCCTATCTAATCACCTGGAGTTTCAAAGGGGACTGAAAGCGTGGCTTTTCCCTAAATAAAGGTCTCCTCGTATGTATCTCCACTCTGGTAGGTCAATGCCTTTTTTCTGCAGAGCGCCTTGAGACCTCTTTTGGTGATAAGTGCGCTATATAAAAGCATTTGACATTTGACATTTGACAGTGGAGTGCTGTGTGACCACAATGGCATTTACTTTTGCCTGTATTGCCAGCCAGATCTTCCTCTTCCCTGGCTCTGGTATGTGCAGTGATTTTTTTGCCGAAGAGTTGTTCATGGCTCTTTACCATTTCCTCAATGAGGGCCTCCAATTCTTTCTCACTGAATTTCTGTTTTCTTTCGCGTCCTGCAGGCTCCTTTGCCTTCTCCAGTGTGGCCATGACGTGTCTTTGTGCCTGTCTTGGCACTCCCGATGGGCTACTGAGTGGTGTGCTCCTGCGCTCTGCCTCTCACACAGCCTCAGGCACTCTGAAACAGTATGGTCAGTCACACTTCCGGCTTGTGAAGTCATCAAACTGCAACAGAATAGCAGAATCGCCACTTAGCGATTTCTTAATTTGCGAATTCGCAAATACAGAATCACTATTTGCTAATCTGTAACTGAGATTATTACAGAATCGCTATTTTTGCGATTTTCTTCCAGCATCGCGTTTTGCGATTCTCAAATAGCAATTCAGTAAATATCGCTATTTGAGAATCGCCAATTGTTTTTTGATACATCCGGCCTAATGTCTTTAATATGCTTGCATTAGGGGTCATTGAGCACTTGGTCGTGCTTGTACCTAAAATCGCCACACCGGTGCCAACCCAAAATTCAGGTTCAGCGTGGATTACAGAGAGCTCAACTCAGTCACCAAGACTGATGCTCACCCCATTCCCTGTGCTGATGAGCTCATTGACAGGCTGGGTGCTGCCAGGTTCCTGAGTATCTTTGATCTTTCATTAAGGCAGATTGCCCTGATTGAGGAAACTCAAGAGAGGTCTGCATTCTATACCCCAGAGGGCCACTTTCAATTTCAGGGGATGCTCTTTGGATTAAAGAGTGTTCCTGTGTGCTTCTAGAGGTTAATAAACAGGATCTCTCAGTGCTTCCTAACTGGCTGACACAGCTGTCTACAATAGAAGCTGGGAATATCACCTGTACTGCCTCCAGAAGGTGCTTTAGGCCTGCAACATGACAGGCCTGACTAGCAAGTGCCCGATAGGGCAGGGAACTGTGGTGTATTTGGCACACCTGGTGGGCAGGGGCAAGGCGCAACCCCTCCAGGCCAAGATTGCAACTATTCTGGCCTGGAACCCACAACTCATGCAGAAGTTAGGGCCATCCTGGGCAACACTGGGTACTATAGGGGTTTTAGCAAGGGGTATAGCACCATTAGTGACCCCTTGACTGAGCTGACATCCAAGAAGAAGCCCAAGAATGTGATCTGGACAGAGGCCTTTGACATCCTCAAGGAAGCCATGTGTACAGCACCTGTTCACAAGCCCCCTACTTTTCCCAGGAATTTATAGTGCAGACTGATACTTCATAGCATCCGCCATAGCACCTAAAGTATGGGCACCATTAATACCTCCTTTGAATCCGGCATCTTCCCAACGACTGGAAGTGGGCAGAGGTCAAGCCCCTCCTCAAGAAATCCTCGGCTGACCCGACGGATCTGAAAAACTACCGCCCCCATCTCTCTCCTTCCCTTCGCAGCCAGTCACAGAGAAATTTATCAACACCCAGCTGACCACCTTCATTGAAGAGAACGCCATACTCCCAGTCCGCGTTCTGCAGTAACCACAGCACCAAGACCACCCTCTTTGCCGCCATCAACGACATCCGTGTGCTACTCGACCAGGGCCACTCTGTGGCCCTCATTCTGCTAGAACTCTCTGCAGCCTTCAACACCATCTCCCACCGAACTCTTGTAGCCAGACACCGGCATACGGGGAACCGCCCTTGACTGGATATGCTCCTTCCTCGCTGGCAGAACCCAAATGATCAGACTCCCACCTTTCCTCTTCAAACCCACAGAGATCAATTGCGGAGTACCACAAGGATCATCACTCAGCCCCATGCTCTTCAACAGCTACATGGCCTAACTTACCGCCATCGTCAGACAGCATGGGCTCAGTATAGTATCCTACGCCGATGATACCCAGCTCATCCTCTCCCTCATGAAGAACCCCGACGACACCAGACTCAGCTTCCAGGAAGGAATGAAATACGTCACAGCCTGGATGAGCAACAGCTGCCTAAAGCTCAACTCTGAGAAGACAGAGGTCCTCATCCTTGGACCCTACCTCCCCTGCATGAGACAACACCTGGTGCCCTCCTGCCCTCAGAAGCACACCGACCCAATGGTCCAAGCCTGGAACCTCAGCATCATACTCGACTCCTCCCTCATCATGACTTGCCAGATCAATGCCGTTGTCTCCACCTGCTTCAACTCCCTCTGCATCCTCTGCAAGACCTTCAAGTGGATTCCTCCGAAGCCAGAAAGACAGTCACCCATGCACTCATAACCAGCAGACTGGACTACGGTAACACCCTCTACGCTGTAATCAACAAGTCCCTGCTACACTGCAGCCAGACTCATCCTCAGAACCACACGGCATGAGCACATGACCCAGCACCTGCGAGACCTCCACTGGCTCCCTGTAGAAAAGAGAGTGACCTTCAAACTACTCACCCACACCTACAAATCCCACAACAAAAGACCCAAATACCTCAACAAAAGAGTCTCTTTCCAAGTACCCAAAAGAAGCCTCCGCTCCACCGACCTCGCCCTAGCAGAGACCACAGAACCAAAACAGGTGGAAGAAGCTTCTCCTACATCACAGCCAAGGCCGGGAACAAGCTCCCTGTCAACATTAGGTGCTACCCTACCCAGCACACCTTGGGGAAGAGCCTCAAGACCTTGATTTTCAGCTGATCCTGAGCTGCACCCCTCTCTCCCCCCAGCGCCATGAGACCCTCACAGGTGAGAAGCATGCTTTAAAAGCCCCTGATTGATTGATTAATTGATAGCATGGCAAATGGGCTGTACTGTCATAGTTAGATGAGAAGGGCCTAGACCAACCTGTAGAGTGCTTTGAGAGAGAAGCCTATGCTGTACCCTGGGCACTGAAGAAGCTGAGATAATACCAGTTTGGGACACACTTTAGAGTTCAGACAGAACCCAGACCCCTCAGATGACTCATGCAGATGTGGGGTGAGAATCCCAAACTGTTGAGGTGGTCATCTCTCTACAGGGAACGTACTTTATGGTGGAACACTGCCCTGGGTCAGACCCCTTCAATGCTGTTGGTCTTCTACCTTAGTGATGCGAACTCCTATGAGGGTGGGTAGTTCTCCCCACTTTCCGCTGGGGTGTGAGAGGGGCACATATTAGACCTGTCAGTCTGTGGTGTGGTCCTCCCCTCCAATCTTTTTTCCTCTTTCTCTCCTGCATTGAGATTTTTTGTTTTGTTTTGTTGAAACTAGGACTCCACTGCAAAGAATGGGTCGATAGAGGGAGTAGTGCTCTCCTCTACCCTCACAGAGCAGCAGCAGAAAGACTATGAGTTTGAGTTTGAGTTTGAGTTTAAAAATTCTTATATAGCGCTCTTACACCAGCGGTTTCATGGCGCTGTAACTGGCAGATCTCCACGAAAGACAGGGAAGGGAGGTCGGGTAACAGGGAATTAAATAAAAATTTTACTGAAGAAGTAGGCTTTAAGTTTCTTTCGAAACTGGGAATATGGGGTTAAAGATCTAAGATCAAGGGGTAATGAGTTCCAAAGGGTTGGGGCAAGGGTCGCAAATTTTGAGCCCCCCCACTTTTTCCGGCGAAACCGGGGAACCATCAAGAGGGATTGAGAAGAAGATCGGAGCTCCCTAGCTGGCAAGTATCACCAATTGTTGGGGCAGTTTCGTGGACTGTTCACACTGACAACTGGACTGGTGATGGAGTGGTGTGTTCATGACAGCGACACTGGTGACAGCTTACCTGCCAAAAACAAAATATACATGTTGTCAGACAAAATAAGGGCTAGCATCAAGGAAGATTTTTTCTAAATGTTGTCCCAGTGGGGGATTGAGCCCTCCAGTAGTTACAGTGGTTCGGGTGCCAAGGCCAACCTGAAAGGAGCAACTCTAGAACTATTCTATTCTGTATGTCTTCTATGGTGCATAACTATCCAAGGGACTCTCAGCACATAAAACAGTCAAAAAAGAACTCTCAAATCAGGTTAAGAAGTTCTCAATGGAACTAATTGTTAGAAAGTGAAGTTTTCAGGGCCGTACGAAATGTGAAATCATTAGAGAGCAGGCATAGTACCAAAGGACAAGTGCTCCAGTGTTTGGGGGCCCGATGGGAGAAGGAATGGCTGCCCAGCTGGATCTGCAGAACTTGGAGATCTGCAATAAATGTGCCGAAGAAGATTTAAGTACTGGTCCAGGGATATAAAGAATGGCTAACGATCTTAATAAAACAGGACTTTTCTTGTGGAGAGACCTATGCAGGATGCAGAGAGTCTTAAACTGGACCCTCTGCTTGAATGGAAGCCAATGAAGGTTATTTAAGGCCATTTTTATGGAATGGTGCCTAAGGACATTCAGAAGAAGCTGAGCTGTAGTCTCTTTATCATATAAGTAGGTGAACTAAGATAAAGAGCATTGCCATAGCCAAGGCGAGAGATAGTAAGGGCCTGGACAATTAACCTTCTGGCTAGGAAAGGGAGCAGACATAACACCTTTTTAAGGAACCTCAAAATACAAAAGCAGGAGGGTGCAAGTTTTTTTACTTGACAATCCATAGTGAAATCCAGACCTATTCCAAGGTTCTTTATCACCCCCTTGGGAAGAGGACGTCTTGACAAACAATCTGGAACAGGGGATGGTACCATCTAGTTAAAATTGTTGCACAGTATCATTACCTCTTTATTAATTTTCAGTTTACAGTTTGCCATTTATCTGGCCACTTCCTGAAGACAAGGAACCAGACTGAGGGGACTAAAGCTGGGGTCAGGGGAGATAGAAATCACCAGCTGGGTGTCGTTGGCCTAGAAAGAAACACCCACTTTAGACATCCTATGGATGAGAGGGGAATGATATACAGTGTTGAAGGCCACACTTATGTCTGGAAGGATGACCGCTGCTGAGCTTCCTTTATCCAACAAAAATCTAAGTTCCTCAACCACAGCCAGCAGGGCTGTTTCTTTCCTTTGCTGTGGTTTGAACCCCAATGGTGTGGGGGAAGTATGTTGTTGGACTCATGGAAGGCAGAGAGATGGTTATTGTAATATTTCTCCGGGAGCTGTGAGAGGCCAGGTAACAAGGAAATGGGCCTATATATGCTCAGGCAGAGAGAAAATAATCCATGCTTTTTTAGGAGGGGCTTGACCACTGCATGCTTCCATTGCTGGGGAACTTGCCCGCTGGTGAGGGAAAGATTCAGTAAGTCCAACAAAGTGGCGACGATGATCTCCGACCATGGTTCAGAACATAAAGGGGAGCAGTGTCAAGGGGTGATCCCAATTTTTACCAGGTTTAAGAGGACTGTAAGCAAAACTTGCAGTAAGGTTGGTGAAGGCAGACAGTGTTATTGCAGACTGTATATAAGAAAATCCACTTCCTGAGGTCTTCTCAACAATTGGGCCAGCGGGAAAAGAGGAGTAGATAACTAAGATCTTCTTACGAAAGAAGAGGGCCAGGTTGTTAAGTGAGCTCAGCTGATGCTTTTAGGGCGTGGCTCGTTAATTTGAGAACCATTAGGTTCTTAAGAATCTGAAAGATCTCATTGGGGGAATTGGCATACTCCTCAATTTTAGAAAAGAAATATGCAGATTGAGCAACTTTTATTTCTGCATATGTTCTAACTACGCTCTTGTAATTGGCTTTATTGACTTTGTCCTACATTTTCCTCCAGTGTCTTAGTCTGAGGAATTGTTAATCCACACATTAAAACTGTATGTGGATGAAATAACGCATCTAGCAGAACCAGTCTAAATGTCTGCAAAGCAGCTGACCAGTCCTCCATATCCAACTTAGACCAATGTTTTCCAAATCGTCTATCCAAGGTGTAAAGATGGGTGAAGAAGGCACAGTTAACACCATTGGAAGCAAACAATGATCTGACCAGGTCAAAGGAATGGGATTCTGCACCTGAAAATTATTGATATTGCTGTTGACCAGGCCGATGGTAGGACTTTTCTCATGGGTGGGCCCAGTGACCAGCTGCAACAATTCAAGAGACACTAAGTCTTGTAACCGATTCTTGGATCTTGCACTGTCAGGGTCCTCAAAGTGTAGGTTAAAATCATCTAACACTGTCAATCTTAGGTTTTGAGTGGACTATAGAGGACTGAAGGCCACCTCCAAGACTGACGTGCACCCCGTTCCCAGCGCTGATGACCTTATTAGCCGTTTGTGATGCCAAGTATTTCAGACTTTTTTTTCTGACTTTCACATACTTGCATATCGGCCTGACTGAGGGAGCAAAGGAGGAATAAGCATTCCCAACTCCTGATGGCCCCTTCCAAATTAGAGTAATGCCTTTGTATTGAAGGATTCCTGTGCCACCTTCTAGGGGCTGGTGAACAGGGTACTGTTTAGGCTTGAGACGTTTAGTATGGAATATCTAGGTAAAATTGCCCGCCATTACTCTCCTTGGCAAAAATAGCTGACCCATCTCAGGGAAGCGATTCACATTTTACTGCAGTTGGGACAGACTATCAAGGCCACAAATGGCAACTAGGCCAAGGGGGTTGTCATGTACCTAGGCCACCAAATTGTCAGGGCACATGTGTAGCCTTTCCAGCCCAAGATCCAGACACTCATGGTTCAGGAATCTCCCAAAACCGAGACTCAATTCATAGCTTTCCTGGGTCTGACAAGTTACTATGGTTTGTCAAGAGGTATGGCACCATTTTAATATCACTAACAGGGTTGACTTCAAAGAAGCAGCCAAAGAAGGTCATATGAACTGAGAGGTGTATAAGGCCTTCGATACCCAAAAGGAGGTGCTGTTTACTGCACCTGTACTGAAGGTTCCTGATTTCAGCAATAACATTGTGATCCAAACAAAGGCTTCAGAACATGAGATTGGAGCAGTGTTATCATAGATAAATGATGAGGGTCAGGATCAACCAGTTGCCTTTATCAGCAGGAAACTGCTCTCCAGAGAGCAACGTTGGTATGCCTTAGAGAGGGAAACCTTTGCTGTAATTTGGTCACTGCAGAAGCTTTGACCCTATTTGTTTGGGTCTCCCTTTTGTGTTCAATCTGAACACAGGCCTCTCAGTTGGCTCATGCAGATCAGAAGAGAGAAACCCAAACTGTTGAGGTGGTCCATCTTCCTACAGGGTTTGAACGTTCAGTAGAGCACAGACCTGGGACTGACCAGTCAATGCAGATGGCCTTTCCAGTTTTTTCCCCCTTAGATAATGAGAACTGCCAAGGGAATAGCTGAATTGCTCCTCACCTTTTATCTGGTGGTGTACCATGGAGGAAAATGCCTCCTTTGTTACGATCATATCCATTTTTTACTGAGATTGTAGAAAACGTGTTTATTTGTTGAAGGGAGTGAGAACCCACTTCTAAAAATTATCCCAATCTTCATCAGGGTCTATCACAAATGTCGATAAATAACCCTCTGGTAGTTTGGCACAAAGTAGTCAGGCTTGACTTAGAGCCAATGTGTAAAGCATTTCCGCAACATTCAAACAGCAATAAAGTGAAAACATCAAAATTCCTAAACCAATTTAGAAAATAGAGAAGATTCTAATAAATAGGATGACACTAAAATGACAAAAATCCAATAAGAAGAACCGGAGATATGAATTTTTAAAGATTGAATTAAATAGAATGTAAACACAGGATAGAATAAATGATGAGACATGCTGAGGATTCTTTGTGCATGCTATGGGTTGACATCTTGACCCACTAATAAGAGAAAAGACAAGCGTAATAAAAATCTGGCACCACTTTATACAACTAGGTTGTATTGTTATCTTTAAAATAATACCTCAATGTCGGAGATTCACCAGAGGGTTCCAGAGATGTAAACTATTACCCAAATATTTAATCACTGCTTTTTGAAATACAAACATGCCTTGGCAACTACTGTGGTTAGCATGTTCACTTTGGAAACTTTGGAAACTTTTATAGAAGTTGTCAACTACTATTCCAACCCACTGGTGGTGACCAACTCCGGCACAGAGCAGGTCACTGAGGCCAATAAGGCTTGTTTGGACAGTTACCTCTCAGTCAGAGCAGTCTCCAGTCCAGTCGAGTTCCATGCTCTATGGGTGATCAGTTAAAGAATGATGCAAGGGATGCAGGATGCTGAGGTTGCTGATCCGGTGACAGAAATTCCTGGGGCTGCTCCTCAGTCCCTGATTATAGTGGGGCAACTTTGGCCATAGGGATCGATGTCTCTCGAACTCCAGCTGAAGTCCAGTCAAAAAAATGTTGCCACTGGTCTATTGGCCTCTAGTTACAGTGAAACCAATGGCTCATCTGGTCAGCAGACATGGGAACAACTTCTGGGAGTCAGTTTGCGGTCTCCCAGTCTTCACTTTGGTGGTCAGGCGTTCTTGGCTACCAACTGACCAAATCAGCCTCTTCAGTGGCCCTGTAGCTGCAACAGGAAGTCATTCAACTGTCCTTTCTTCTGTCTGAGGCTCGGGGAAGACTTTTCCTTAAGTAGGCCACCCCAGGCACAGTTCTCTCTTTGCTAGCCCAAGGAGCAGCAGGTGCAGTCCAGTCTTGGTGCGGACACTTTTTGCTGGGTCCACGGAACGGCAAGGCAGCCCTTTTTCGAGGCACTCTTTAGAACAGACATGCATTGAGATCTGGGTGCCAGTGGTGCCAATTCAATGCCCAAATAGTGTCCTCAAGGATGTGGTGAGCACTCGCCAATGGGCTACCAGGTCCCATCCCGCCTAGTGAAGACTTTCTGTCAAGTGTGGCATCTAACTATCCCATTATGCACTATGATGGCATAAACCTTCTCTTGGTGTGTGGATATCACAAATCTACCCTAGAAGTGTGGCTAACTGGGGGCTAAACGCCATGAAAAAACTGTTTGATAACAGCATACCCCTCTGTACTTGACACCAGTCTGCCTGTCCCAAAAGAGCAGCTCCTCTTGTGTGTGTACATCATTTGCCCCTGGAAGGCGACTTGCTCTTTGAAGCTCAACTTTTGGGCTTACAATGTGGTTGGCCATCCTGACAGGGAGAAGTCGCAGTTCTATCAACGGCAAGCCCTTTATAGTCCTTCATGAGAGTAATTCACACCTTTCCCCAGGAGAGCAGAAGACTGTCTCGTGTTCAGCATCTGTGGACGGTAACTTGGAAAACTTTGGGCAACAAAGTGGCTACTAACTAAAGTTGCCAATTGTGCAAAAGTTACATTAAATTTGACTTGAGTATCTAGTCTGGTTTAATGCAACGATTCTTGTGATACCTTGAAGTATAATTTTTAGTAGTCTTATTTAGAAGTTAGCACTGCTGAGTTATTAACTTGTAACCCTGAACTCGCCAATGAGGCTAGTAGCCTTTCCACAGCACGAACTACAATACAGGGTTTTTACTGTCAGGACATATAAAGTTAAGTGCTTCATGTTCAATTGTTTAGTATAATTTGGGCTCATGGGTTAGGGTATTTATTTTTTCACATTTCCGTCTGTATTTAGCCATATTTTTTGGGCCATCTTTTTGGTACTTAACTATATTTATTCTATGTTTTGAGAATAAATAGATTTGTAAAATGGTATATTTCCACATTTATTTAACTAATAAACAAATTGTCCAAAAAGTTTTCCCCTTTGGGTGAACTAACTCAATAATCAACACTTATATCCACAACATTCCATACAACACTAATTGGAGCATCAAATCAGGAGCAAAATGATAATGTCAATAATGGTAGACTATTAAAAAGTGTACAATTTATTACAATACATATAAAAACATAGTATACAATGTTATATTCCTAAGAATCAAATACAGTTGTCACAATATTACATCCAGTGGGAAAAATAATAATATATTAGTTAGTTCACCCAAAGGGGAAAACTTTTTAGACAATTTGTCTTCTGGTACCCTACCCCTTTGGATTTTGGGTCCTTCTCTTTTGTTAGAGGAATTTAACTAATAAATATACAATCATACTTTGATGTGTGTCATGTTTTTACAAAATAAGCAGCACAATATAACAAAGCACTACACCCACAGGTGAATACGCCGAAACGCGTCTGTGCTTTTTTGTTCCCTAAAAATTAAAAAACTGGACACCTCTTGGGCTATGAGTGCTGCCTCTTTCTTACGAAATTGAAAAGAGTTTCTGAGCGACATATATATATATATATATATATACTAACATATGCCTGTATTTAAGGAAATATCTTCCTGTTTTTAACTGCTCATGATGTCTAACTGCTCACCATGTAGGACGGCTTGAAGAGTCACTCACATGAAGCACAATGTACCTGTTTTTTTCCTATTTTTAAAAATAAATACAAACAGGAAACATATTGTCTGTAGAAACAGAAAACTGAGAGCCTCAAATATAATGCACCCTACCTTTAGGGCTCACTAGACCTGCCTTAAGTTTGACTTATATATGTTAAAAAGGAAGGGTTGTGGTTTGTCATTAATTTACATGGCAGAGTTGAGTTAGAAGTTGGAAAGTACTCTGCCAGCCGTCAATGGCGGGCTTGGAGTCACATTTTGCTTTGTGACACTCGTGGTGGCAAATACATGCTGCAGTCCACACAAGACTCTTTTTTTTGTGTCGCAATTCTTTATTGAAAACCAAAACAGAGGTCCACTGGGTCATATAAAAAGAGCAAAGGGCAGGGGAGAGGAGTCTTGATCGGCAGGGTCTCACACAATGTGGTCCCCACCATGTTCCAAAATGGCTGAATCGAGGGACAATCACAGAGGATGTGCAAGAGATATAAGTGGGTAGTAGGGCACTGCCGTCAGGTCACATGGGACAACAGGCCTGCCGCCCTTAATTTCCCAGGGTTCAGTGCAGGTCATGTAGTGTCTTGAAGAGGCAAAACTTCTAAAGGGCACCACACATCCCACGAGTCACCCCCTGTAGGAGTTCAGCCCAGTCATCTGCCTCGTATTCCATTTGCAACCTAGCTTGTCATTAGACGTGGAGGTTATTGAGGAGACTAAGGGAAAAAAGTTGATGGTTCAGAAGGCTGTAGAAAGCAAACATAACATTGCCAAAGCAACCCCATGTTCTGAGATAAGAGACTACCCGGGAGGATTGGAGGGCTCAGGCAATGTTGGAGTTGGAGATACCTCCACGAGTGTTGAGGGGGGAGGCCAAACTCCTCTCGGAGTACCTCTAAGGATTTCAGGGTCCTGCCATCAATGGCCTGGTTTAGGCTGTTGATGCCTGCCCCTCACCACTGTTCCCTGTCTAAGACCACCAATCTAATGCGCCGACAGGTATTTCCCTTTAACCACTTGGATGCTAAGGCCCGTGGACCCTCTTCATGTAATTTCCATTGAAATGAATGGGCACTCCATGACGAGCTGAGCTCGTCATGAGCGTCCAAGGAGTTAATGGTGCATGCTCATGGAGAAGGAGGTCCACCCCAAAAAGGTGATGGGATCTACGCCAGGATTTCAAGATGGCCAGCAGGATCAGGTTGACAGGGCGAATCAGAGGCGCGCCTCCCTGGTAGGGGGGATGTTCAGTGCTTTATTGTACAGTTACTAAAAACCATTACAAGTAGCCATCAACAATAGTAAAAGAGCAGATTATAAAAAAAGACAATTAAAACAGTACGATCTATCAGTTCCTTTCCCCTATGTTTTCCTGTGAGGGGCGGGCAGGTCCTCTCCCTGAATAATCGTACATCATTGAGGTAATGCTTCAGTGTTCCGAGACAATTTAAGTCTTTAGGCCATCCTGGTGTTTGGAGGCTAACTGCGGTGAGGGGGTGGAGTCGGTGAGCGTTTGGTCTTCCAGTGTTTTGAACCTGGATTCTGCCCCTCCAAGATATTTTACCAATCGACAGGCCATTTGCACGTCGTCACCTCTGAAGCAGGCCAATGTTGCTTCTCTGCAAGTCCTGATTCCTTTTTTTATAAATAGGGGTCTCAGTAAGTTCAACCGGGCTTGCAGCAGATCTTTACAGGTGGTGATGAGGTGTGTGATGGATTCCTCGTGCAATCCACACAGGCGGCATGCTGCTGGTTTTGAGGGGCGCAGCCACGGGGCCATATGATCCGCTGACGGTAGTACTCCCAGTCGTAATTTTAGAAATGTTTCTTTGGTTGTTTTAGAAAAACTTGTCGACAAATACGCCTGTGGAGTAAGTTTGTTGTAAGTTTGTAGAGTCAGCCAGCCATGTGCTCGTTTAGCTAATGAGGCTTTGTCTTGAAGAAGGGATTCTTTCTTGACGATTTTGTTTATAGTTTTTTTAAAGCCTACCAGGTTCCCTTGCAGTTCCCATAGCTGCCTTGCCCCCAGTTGGTTGATGGCGTCCTCCAGAAAGAGTCTTGCTGGGCTGTCATTTTTACTTTGTAGTACTTTCCAGAGGAGTTCATTAAGGGTGTTTGCATCACCTCTGCTTATTTTATACCAGGTCTTGAGGTATGTTCCCTTGCGTGCTAGCTCTTCTCTAACCAACCCAAGTTCTAGTCGGATCTGCGCCGGAGAGGTGTATTTCGGCAGACCAAACATTATCCGCATTGCTCTTGTGACTACTCCATTCAAAGTTTCAGAGTCCCTGCCTCTCATGGCTTCACTTCCGTATGTGATGGATGGGATCAGTTTTGCTTGAATCACTTGGAGGAGTGGGATGAGGTTTGGACCAATGATCTTATTTTTGAGATTCCTTAGAGATACTGCTATCATTAGACCTCTCCTCTTTATTTCCTCCGCTTGGGGTTTGAAGCTTCCCCTGTCGTCAATAAGTACTCCCAGGTAACAGTATTTATTTGTGGTTTCCAGTTTGTTGGTGTCCAAGTACCAGCTGAATGTTGGTTTCTTCTTGCGATGATTCAGACACATAACTTTTGTTTTACTGTAGTTGATATTCAGTTTGTTTGCTTTGGAGTAATCCGCGGTGATGTCGAAAAGCCGCTGTAGGCCAATCTGGGTCCGACTGATTAACACTAGGTCATCGGCGTAAAATAAGTTGGACAGCTGTATGCCCCCTAGTTTTGGGGCGTGTGAGTTATTGTCGTTTAATGTAGTAGATAATTTGGCCATAAAAAGATTGAATAAAGTTGGTGCTAACACACACCCTTGTTTTACTCCGGTGTGGGTTGGTATTTTCTTGGTTAGGAAGTCTCCGGAACCTAGTTTGACCTGGACCCACGTGTCAGTGTGCAGGAGGATAAGTTGATTCAATAGAGCTACTGGTATTTTCATTCTCTTCAGTTTTTGCCACAGTAGGTTTCTATTCACACGGTCGAATGCAGCGCTATAGTCTATAAAACCCAAATACAAGGGGTAATTTCCCTCCAGCGCTGAGTCGTATAGTAGTGACAGGGCTAGGATGTTGGTGAAAAACCCATGTTTTTCCTGAAGCCAGTTTGATTAAACGGGATTACCAAAGTTTCTTCTGCCCACAGTGTCAGTTCCTGAAGTAGGAGGCCCGCGAAGTACTTGGCCTCATTGTCTAGTAGGGCTATTAGCCGATAGCTTCTTGGGTCTTTTTTTGTCCTCCTTTTTTTGTTCTCCTACAGACGTCGCCCCTGCCAAGATCCTTAGAAAACACCTACAGCTACTGGGCGACCATATAGGCAATCTAGCCACTTTATCATTTCAAGAAAGTCGGGTGCCTGAGGAATGGAAGTTGGCCCAGGTCGTTCCGATTAAAAAGAAAGCTAGTATGAGTATGACCCAGTTAGATAACCTCCGTCCCATATCTCTACTGCCTTTCTGTGCTAAGGTAGTTGAGAAAGTGGTGAACAACCAATTGGTCGGCTTTGTGGAGGATAACCTCCTTCTCCACTCCTCCCAATCAGGTTTTCGGGCAAAGTATTCCACGGAGACTGCTCTCCTTTTTTCCACGGACTTACTTGGCCGTAGAGCTGATGATAGTCACACTGCAGCGCTAATTCTACTGGACCTGAGTGCGGCTTTTGACACCGTGTCGCACTCGGGTCTTCTTGCACGCCTTAGTGAGATGGGAGTAGTGGGCCGGGCCCACGATTGGATTAGCTCTTTTCTGGCGGACAGGAAATTTCAAGTTCACTGCCCCCCATATAAATCCACACCAAGATCTCTTAGACAAGGGGTTCCGCAGGGCTCTATATTGAGCCCTACACTATTCAATGCATACATGGAGCCCCTTGCAAGATTAATGGAGTCCTATGGGGTGGATATTGTCCCGTATGCAGATGATACCCAACTGGTGATCACTCTATCTCATGACCCAGTTGGGACAGCAGAGAATTTCTCTTCCTGTCTTGTAGCGCTCGATGGCTGGATGAAGGGCAATTGTTTGCGCCTTAATGGCAACAAGACAGAACTTCTTATCATCGGTCCGTCTCCGTCGGTATGGACCTCAGCTTGGTGGCCAGCCGACTTGGGTACTATGCCCACTCCATCTGCCACGGTGAAAAATCTGGGGGTTGTTTTAGATTCTAACCTCTCTTATACCCAACATGTGAGGAGTGTAGTTGGGAAATGTTATGGCACTCTTAAGGTGCTTCGCAAGATCTTAGATCTCCTCCCGTTTAAAGCTAGGAAATCTCTAGTGCATGCCCTAGTCACCCCCCGCCTTGACTATGGGAACTCACTGCTATGTGGGCTTAGTAAAAAGGACCTGAGCCAACTGCAATGTGTCCAGAATGCGGCGGCCAGGCTGGTACTGAAAATGCCTAGGAGATCTTCTGGAAAGCGGGCCCTTCATACCTTACATTGGCTTCCCATGCAAGAACGCATTCGGTTTAAAACTTTGTGTATTACCCACCGAATTGCTCACGGCCATGGCCCCTCCTATCTCCAGAAGATGATGACCTTATACCCTCCCAGCCGGTCACTGAGATCTCTGGGGAGCATGCACATGGTGGTCCCCCGCATTCGTCGCGCTCGGATGGGAGGGAGATCCTTTAGGTTCCTCGCCAGTAAATACTGGAACGAACTTCCGCTGGATTTCCGGATGGAACCTTCAGAATCTCGTTTCAGGCTGAAACTGAAAACGTACTTATTTCCCAAGGTCTAGTTGCCTGCTGCCTTGTGTCCTCTCCCTTTGGGGCTGTTGGACTTTCTTTTCGCAGGTCTGTTGGTATGCATTCCATAGCGCGGGGACGCACTGTTTTTATGTGTAACCAGGCGCTTAATAAATGTTTTTATTATTATTATTATTATTGTCGCCTTTTTTATATATTGGTGATATTATTGCCCCCCTCCATGACTGTGGGATTGTCAAAGTTTAGCAACTTTTTACGAAGATTGGTTTAAGAGTGGTCGCCCAGTATTTTGGGTCCTGTTTGAATAGTATTGGGGGTATTCCATTTGGACCCGGGGCTCCCTCTCTTTTCCCTTTCGTGATCCTGTTAATTATTTGATCGATCGTAATTAGTGCTGCTTCGTTAGCGGTCTGAAAGTCTTGAGGTGGGGACGGGTATTCTTTGATCCTTACGTTAGCTTTGCCTGTATCTTCACGTGTTTCGTTGGTGAGACTGAAGTGAGTGCTAAAATGAGTTAACCAGTCCCCTTCTGTCACATATGATTCAGTCCCTTGTTTTTGGTCCTTGATCAAGCCATTGATCTTTTGCCAGAACTGAGCACTGCGGTTTGTTTTGGCGTCATATAGGAGTTTTACCCATAATGCCTCGTCGGCCTACTTTTTTAGCTGCCATATTAGTTTCCTACGTTCGCCTTTAAGCTGTCTGAGAGCATGATGGAAAGAGGGGTCTTTTTTAGCTCTTCGTAGAGTCTGATTGATCAGCTTCTTCATTGTTTTCAGACTACTGTTATTACGGAAATTGTGGTGCCTCTTCTGTATCGTATTCCAGGTTTTCCTAGGCGGGTAACATGCTCTCTTCTTTCGGCTAAGTCTCTCATTTTTTTTGTAAACACTTCCCAGCTTGTTATAGGATTTTGTATGGTAGATTGCGCTTCGATAAGAGAACGTTTCGCTAGCTCTAGTAAGTTTTGTGGGTTGGAGACTTTGCATTTTACTCTTAATTCGTTTGATTGTAAAGTCCGCACCTAAGTTGTTAGGTCTAGGAGGATTTGGTGTTGCCGAGATGATCATAGTTGTTTCCTGGGGCAAGTGGTCGCTATGATCCGTTGAGCCAATATGGAAGTCTTTGACTCTGTTGAAAAGACTACGAGAGACAAAGGTAAAGTCAATAGTGGAGCTTACTTGGGTGCTGTGGTATGTTGCAGCTTGTGGTCGGTCTCCTGTGAATCTTCCATTGAGTGCCCTGAGGCCAAGCTCCTCTAATTTGGCCAGCAGGGTCCGTGTGGTTTTTGTGCTTCTGCCTCTCGAGGTGCGATCTTGATGATTAAGTTCCCAGGCAAATGGATCCTCGTCATATTTAGTATCCGTGTCCGTATAATTGAGCATGTTTAGATTAAAGTCCGCTGTGAGGATTAGATTATTCGTGGACTCAGTTTTCACTAATTTCATTAGTTGTTCCTTCAGTTGATGTGCTCCTTTCTTTTTCTCCCTAGGGTGCAAGTATAGATTTATTAGAATGATGTCTTCTTTTGGGTCTTTTGCGCGAAGTGTCAGTCGTAATGCTTGTATTGCATTTGGGGCAGCTATGTTGTAGTCTAATTGGACTGCCTTTGATATCACTGAAAGCGCGCAATATGTAGCGAGGCCGCCTTTCTTATGGCCAAACAGAGAGCTCTGAGTAGGCGGTAGGAAGTTCAAGGTATATCCAGACAAAGCTGGAGGCGAGTCGGACCAGGTTTCTTGCAAAGAAATGATAGTGAATTTTTTCAAGTAGCTGTCTAGGTCAGTGTCTATAAACCTATCGCCTGTACCATTGATATTCCATGCGCATATGCTTAGAATGCTGGTCGTGTTAACTGTTTTTATTTTTGTTTGTCATTGACTTATCTCTTTTATGTTTAAAGACTTTGCGAGCCAGCTCCAGTTGGGTGGGGGCCTTGTATAGTTGGCCGGTGATCTAGTTTCGGCCTGATTTAAGTTCTCTTGTCGCTCTGGGGTTTTGCTTCGTGCCCCTCTTAAGACAGTTCTTTTGAGAGACAGTTCCTTGTCCTTCTTTTGATGAGTGTCATTTAGTAAGGGCTCAGGGTATCTAGTATGCGATAGAATTTGCAGTTTTATTCCCCAAGAGTCAAACTTTGCCTTTTCTTTTATTATTCTCTCTGGGAATTCGTCTGTGGACCAAGTTGTTTTTGTTGATTCAACGTCTGGCTGCCTCAGAGATTCAATGAATTTTACAGATTTCAAGTCTGCTGATGTAATTGTTTTGAGGCTTTCTATTGTTTTCAGCAGCGGCAGGATGTTTCCCCTGTTTAAAATGTCCATCGGGCCTCTTGAGCGATACTCAGGGTGGAATATTATTGTCATTGATGTACCATCTGATCTTCTCTCGTTTGTATGAGTGTTGGCACAGGCGGAAGAGTGGGTTTCCCCTTGGATGGGGAGTACCATAGGAGCTGCTGTTTTAAGTTGGTCGTTCATAATGTTGACTTCCCGTGTTTCTAGTCCGGGGGAGTTGTCCTTGTCATTGCCGTCAGCTCAGGGCTTACTGCAGTTTGTTTTTCGTCTCTATTCTCCGTCGGATTTTTGATGTGGTTTGCCTTAATCTTTCGTGTTCGTTCTTGTTTATCTCTATCAGTTGGATCTGGGGTTGTTTGTAAATTGTGCCTCTTATTAGTATCGGTATTTTTTTCCGCTTGGGACGGGATCGGCATGGCATTCGGACTTTTGGACGGGTACTGTTGGAAAAACGGCTTTGGGGCGCCGGGTCTGTCCCGGATTTATTCACTTGACCGGTCTTTTCACTGGTGATACTCTCCACGATGTGTACTTCATTCTTCTTTTCCGTCCTTGTTTGTGGAAGGTTGGCTGCCGGATGGTCACTGTTGCAGCCCTGGCACCATGCTATGATCCCTGTTGCTTTCCTTTTCTGTTTTCTTCCCGCTTTTCCTAGAGGAGGGGGGCAGAATGCTCCGTCTTTTTGGTTGGTTTTGCCTAGCTGCACTGTGGCAGCAGTGGCGTTTTGCCCTTGTTCGGGGTGCTGTGTACTAATGAGTAGTGTATCCTTCTTAATTGATTTTTCCCTTGGCGGGAGAGGGTTAGTAGGTGTCTTTGGGGGCTCATGCTTTGTGGGCTGTGGAACCTCTTGCTCAGGTGATATGGTTTCATGCGATCTCTCTGGATGATTGTAAGGATCGTTGTTTTTAACTGCCATCCTTATGTCGGATAGGAGGTTGTCCAGAGCTGATGGTAAAGTTACTAGTTTGTCCACTATAGTGATGCAAGAACAGTTTTGTGTTATCAGCTGCGTCTCTGCTTGCGCCCTTTTTATCAGTCCGTTCAGGTCTGCTAGCTTGCTGTCTATATTGGAGACAAATATTGCCAGAGAGTTGAGGACTGAGAGTTGCAAGTCCATCTTATCAGATTGGTACTGGATAGCGTTAACCGATAGTCGCATTGTCTGCAGGAGGGATGTCCAGATGTCTGCATTATTCCTAGTTCTTTCTTTTCCCGAGCTATCACATATGCTGTCCCTTTGCTTTTCTTGCTCTAGTTTTACTGGGTAAGATGCAGCCAGAACTTCCCATTCTTCCCGAGTTAAGTACAAGCTGTCGGGGACGTTTGGTCTGGGTGTTATAGGTCTTGTGCTGAATGATGTATTGGGCGTGGCAGATTGGGCTGATTGAGCCCCGTTGTTTGTGCCTGGTGGTTGTGGTGCTTGCTCACCGCCGTCCTTTTTCCGCTCAATTTTATTTTGTTTCAAGTGATCACGATCAGTGATATGGGGTGGGCTTTGTCCATTTTCCCATTGCTCCTGTTTTGCTTTATCGGATACTTGCCCGACCTTGGTTGGGTCCACGCCGTCTCTCGATTCATGCTTATTAACAAGAACAGAATTTGCTTGTTTCTCCATTGGCATTTCCCTTACGTGTTTAGACGGTGTTGATTCCTTTTGTGCCTCTTGGGGTTTGATCATTGAAAGTTTATTCATTGCATCTCCCAGAGGACCGTCACTGGACCCCCATTTTATTGTACGGTCTGAAGTCATTTCTGGCATCGTTTCTGGGCCACCAAGAGCCTCAGTGGTTCCTGGTGATCCCTGGGTTCTCACCTGGAGTGCTTGGGGCTCGCCGTTAGCATCGTCGCTCCCTTTGTTTGTTTCTCCTAGTTTTACAAGGCTGAGGAGGGTTTTACGGGTTCTACGGGTACTCCCCGTCAGTCCTGTTATTATATGATTTGCGGTCTGGCTCTCCGTTGAGTCCCCCGTTAGGTCCTCCTTGTTTGTGTTATTTAATTTTGTTTTTTTTGCAGAGTTTTATATAGCGCAAACTAGAACCGAACCGAATCAGTTATCAGAGCGCTTTACATAGCACCAGTTACGTTACATGAGGACACACTTTTATCAAAGTTATCACAAGTTATCACGCACTTCGCCCCTTGCAATTACAGTTGCTTCTGGGACGCTCCCCACAAGTCTAGTTCCATCCTCCAGGTTGGATTGGCTCGCCTGGTTTCCTGGGCTTTCTTCGACGATCTGCAAAGAGGCCCGCTCTTGAGGATTGGCCTGGTCCCTTTCCTCTGACCCCACTCGGTCTGATCTCTTCTCCGTGGGGGTTACTCTGTGTGTTTTGGTGGGGTTGAGCGGCGACGGAAGGTTGGTTTTGTTGGCGTTATTTAGGTAAAGAAGCGTACTGGGGTCTTTGATGAATGCAAATTTTGTGAAAATGTTTGGTTGAACACAGAATTTATTGATGGTTTGGTTTCGAGGGTGCTCTTGTACTTCCAAGCCTCCTGGACCCTCTGGACTAGAGAGCAGGGCGAGCAAGGGGGAGAACTGTGGGGGGTCTTCCTCTACTTCTTTCTTTCCCCTGCCCCCTTCGCCCCCTCATCTTCCTCACTCGTATCCATCAGGCCCCTTTTGAGCTTCTTCTTTGAATGCCTTCCCTTGATCGTGGGCTTTGGAGGCGCCGCGTTGTCCGAGTTGTCCCTTTGCCTCCCCTACCTCATTATGTTTGAGTCTTTATCTCCTTTATCTCCTTATCTTTGGGACCGCAGTTCGAGTCCGAGTCTCTTGTGACTCTTGTATCTATTGAGCCTCTTTTGTTTTGCTACTTAATGACTCAGTCGACAGCCCGCTCCCTGCTGCTTTTTTCCGCCCTCCCTTTTTTTCTCTCCCTCTAACTTTAATTTTAGTGGAGGTTAGTTATAAATTTATAATGGCAGCGAACGGGCAGTGAGAGGCTATGAAAAAGGCAGTTTCTCACCTCCTCAGTCGGGTGTATGCAGTTCGCTTAGTTGCTGTGCCTTCGGGCAGGGTCTCAAGCTCTCTGGTCTTCCACAATGCTGATCCTCCCGTCCCCCGGAACTCCAGAGCAGGCTCAAGTTCAGCCCCCCATCTGCTCCTGCTACCACCTGGCAAGAACAGCAGCTCAGCCTGTCTCGGCTTGACTCAATGCCGCCTCTCACTACCACTTTTTTTTTCTTTCACTTTTTTCACTTTTTTCTTTTCACGGCTCCTCCCGCAGCCGCGGCTCCTCTTGCAGCTCTCACAGCCTGTCACCTCTTCTCGTCTCTTCTTCCCCAGAGGCCCCCCCCGCACCACCACCGCCGAGGCGTGCTCGGGCGGGCGTGATCGTACAGGGAACCAGAGATCACCTGATCGACGCCGATTGAAGCCGGGCGGGTTTAACGGGGCGGGCTCAGGTAAGCTGGAGTAGCGCGGGTGTCCTGGACCTCGGCCTGGACCCTCTTGGACCCGCGGCTTGCTGCACACCCCTGAACCCCCCTGCGAGGCTGGTTCCAGGGAGGGGGAACGAGTGGGCGAGCAAACAGACAGCAGGCGGGTGAACCGGACTTCGGGTAGCGGTGTGTACGGTCCGTAGTTCGCAGTCAGGGTCCAGGTTGATTAGCTGCAGCACAGTGAGCTCTCCTCGCTGTGTAGGGGGGATGTTGTCCGTGCAGGCAGGCCAGAAATGTATGCTCCGGCAAAACCCACTGTGGCGGTCCTGGCATCCCAGGGAGCATGTAAGCCAGCTGGGAGAGGTGAAGGGCCAGAGCTGAGTGCTTGACTGAAGGGAGGCCCATGACACCATATGAGCGATGTGCCAGGAGGTTGGCATAGGCTAAGCAGGGGGCGGGAAGACCCCTAGACAAAAAAGTATTTTTGCATCTACAGAGCATAGTGTGGACAATGGGGCCAATAGGGGAAGTAGGCTAAGGACATAGGTGAACCGCAGAAGCGTCACCATTCTCACCACATGTACTCTCCCCTACATGGATAGATCAAGGTGAGACTCTTTTGCAAAGTCTAGCTTCATGCGTGCAATCAGGAAATTGAGGTTATATTCCAACACATGGTCCAGACCCCTGTTGACATAGTCCCTCAGCTACTTCATGCGTGACAGTTTCCAGTAGAAAGGATAGCCTGGTATCACCACACTTGTGGTTACGCACGAAAGAGGCAGCACCTTGCTCTTGTCCCAGTTCACTCAATACCTTGAAAGCGCTGCAAAGCACAGATGATATCCAATAGGGCCGGGAGAGAGTTAGGAAGGTCCATGAGGGTGAGAAATATATAATCCGCATTGAGATATACTGTGGACGTTCCCCCTGGAATAGGGACACCAGAGAGGAGCAGAGACTGGCAAAGAGAGGCTGTGAGGGGCTCCATGACCAGGATAAAGTGCACGGGCGACAGGGGGCAGCCCTGCCGGGTATCTCTCTGGTTCGGGAACGGGTCCGACAAGAAGCCATCCAAGTTAACCTGAACAGTAGGAGAATCGCAGAGCCAGCGAACCTTGGCTATAAAACCCTCTCCTACGCCAAATCATGTCAGAGTTGCAAAGAGGTACCCCCGCCCAGTCCTACCAAAGACCTTCCCGGTGTCCAGGGAGAGGGCAAGAGCCTTGTCTGGTAGGTCTTTGGCTGCTCATAAGTTATGAACAAGGGTAGGGAAGTGGTTCCTAGAGGAGCGGCCGGGGACAAACCCGACCTGTGTGTGGTGGATCAAGAAAGGGATCACCTTACGGAGGCGGGCTGCCAGGACACCGGTGAGGATTTGAATGTCCCTTTTGAGTAAGGAGTTGGTTCGATAGCTCCCACATAGGAGGGGGTCCTTCCCCTGTTTGGGGAGGACCGCTATCACTGTTTTTTTAAAGATAGAGCCAAGTGTGCCTGACAGGTCATTTTAGCGGAAGGTGTCATAGAGGGAGTCGATTACATCCGCTCCTGCCCACTGATTAACTCTGCAGGGATGCTCCTGGATATGGCTTGCGCTATATCGGTTTTACTAATTTCCCCATCGAGTAAGGCCCTACCACCCTCTTTGAGGCTAGGAAGGTGCAGACCATCGAAGAAGGCCTTCAGACTGATGATGTCAGCTGTCGTCTCCAGAGTGTAGCGGGTCCAGTAGAAGTCTGCAAATTCATTGACTATGTCTTGAGGGAGGGAATGAGCAATGGTACAGAGGTGGTTCCTAGAGGACCAGCCAGGGACGAACCCCACCTGCGTGTGGTGGATCAAGGACGGGATCACCCACCTTACGGAGGCAGGCCGCGAAGACACCAGCAGGTATTTTAATACCCCCGTTGAGTAAGGAGATTGGTTGGTAGCTCCCACATAGGAGGAGGTTCTTCCCCTGTTTGGAGAGGACCACTATCATTACTCTGTTAGTGATGGAGCCAAGTAAGCCCAACAGGTCAGCTTCGCGTAAAGTGTCACAGAGGGAGTTGATTACATCCAGCTGTCATCTCTGGAGTGTAGAGGGTCCAGTAGAAATTTGTTGCCTATGTCTTGAGGGAGGGTGAGAACAGCCCCTCCCGCAAATTGGATGACAGGGATGGCAAGCGCAGCCTCCTGTTGGCAAAGTTGTACCCCCAGATGACGAACCGCCTTCTTGCCCTGCGTTTAGTGGCGACTGATCTGGGATTCTCCGGTGATGGCCACCACCTGGTGAGAAACCAGGAAGTAATCTAGCCTGGATTGGGTACCCTGTACTGATGATAAGAAGGCGTACTCTCGAACAACCGGGTGCGAGAGTCACCAATGGTCAACCAAGCCATGATCAGAGGGCACTTCCCCCAGGAGAGCCTATCTGCATTGTTAGCAGCCGCTAAATGTCCGGTGCGATCCGTCAGCAGGTCCTGTGCCAGATTCCAGTCGCCTCCAATTAAGTATTGGGAGGCCCCTATTTCCATAAGGAGGCGGTTAAGCTGGAGGAAGAAGGATATGCTTAGGGCCGGTAGGAGTGTGTACCAAGCCAACACAGTGTCCGATTGCCAAGCTTCAGATTCAAAAAAACAAAGCGAACGTTAGGGTCGGGCCAGCACTTGAGAATGGTGATGGGCAGGGATAGTCGTGAGAGGATTGCGACTCCACATTTCCTCGAGGGGCCGGGCATTAGACAATTAAAATTCCACAATATGGCATGCAGAGAGGAGGATGATACATGAGCAGAAGCAGCCATCAGGGCGGCATATGGGCCTGTAAGTGACTATGGGAAATTGAGACTCTAAGGGATAAGGTGGGAAGAGGCAAAGGGGAGTGTGGATGTAAGAAAGCGGAGGGGTGGAGAGGCATGGGGAAAGGAGCAACGGAGAGTGGAAGAAAGAGAAAAGGATTGAGAGAGGGGGAGTGGGGCAGTGGGGGAACCCCCCTCGGATGTGGTATGGGATGGGGCGTCAAATACAGGAGGAAAAGGGGGAAGAAAAAGGGGAAGAATTATTCATGCTGAGGCAAGGGTGAGCCTCAGGGAGTGCCGGAGAGTATAAACCGTGGGTTTAGGCTTGCGACGTCTGGGCCAGAGGATCCAGAGAGGTGGAGTGCAAAAAGCACTTAATTGAGAACCAGGATGAGGAGGACCAAGCCACGGGGAGAACTGACTGTCATCAGGTCGGGTCATACCACTATGAGCTATCCCATCAACAATTGATGGGGGACTCTGCTGTGATCAAGTGTTCAGAATCAGAAAGCATGTTCATCGTTGAAACACTGGGGTAGGGTGCAATGAAAAATGAAGAGGGGGAGGTTGGCCTGGGGGAGAGGCAATGCTACTCGACATGAGGCTGGGAGTCTAGGGGAGGGGGAGAAAGAGGGTTTGAGAGTGGGGGGAGGAAAATAGGTCGTCGCCAGTGTGAAATGCACATAAGGAAGTATGCTGTTATGTAGTTGTTTTCAAATGGTACATTTATTCTTTAGTTCAATCAGGACAGGATCTCTAGAGGGTAAGATGGTTTTAGTAGTGTTAAAAGTAGTATCAGGAGTATCAGCCCCACCTGGAGCAGCATCCCTGCTGCTCAGCACACATACAGCAACTGATAAATACACTCAAACATACACACAAGGAACATTCTGTGACATCACTTACACTGGCAGAGCAGCAGAGTACAGAACACAGGGAAAGGACTAGATTGAAATGAGAGCAGGATACCACACATCCCAATTTAGACAAACGTGCAAAACATTGCAAACTAGAGACCCCTACGCCTACACATACGCTTTATAAGACTTTTATTATTATAATTATCTCCCTATGCACATTTGCTCAGTGCCTGCCCTGTTGTGACATACGTAATCTGGTGGTAGCCTCAGAGGAAGGAGTAGATGACCCTCTTTAATGGCTGAGAACTGGATTGGCATGAGCAATGCAGAACACCTTGTTTACAGTTCTCATGAATTGTTCCACTTTGCTGTTGGCCTTCGGCCACCAAGATGTCTCTTTCTTGTGCACAACATACCAGAACTTGAGATATTCTGTGATTTCCTAGCCCTGCAATGGGGGTCCACTATTAGTCTGGACTTCATCCTTTCCAAATTTGGTAGCACCTCACACGCTGCTGTGGTCAAGAATGATCATCGTATATCTGCCATCTGGCAGGCTACCAAAAACCCATGCTAATGCACACCCACCACTGTCTCAAGCCCTGTATTGTGATCACCAGAGATGAGGGAACTGGATTACCGGTGGGCTGGCACAGAAGAAAAGGCTCTCACAGTTCTCTCCACCAGCTCATTCAGCTGGCGTAATCATATTTTGCTACACAGGCAACTTGTTTTTACTACCCCTTGATGACCTATGTGTACTAGTTGTATTACTAGGGCCACCAGGCTACTGATAAAGATAAGGCAATGGCCTCTGATGACACAGCCACCTGAATCCACCACTAGCTTGTCTTGTACGTTAGACAGAGAGCTCAGTGTCTTCTGCGCTTCTGGTGTTTGTGAAGACCTGCGCTTCTTCAACTTCTCCCACTGGCCTGACTTTACCACAACGAGCATCAATCAGCTGTAAACAGTTGTCACTGCTAGTTGCTTCTTGAATGGTGTCTAACGATATGGGCAGTGGCCTGTACTTTTCAACCACATATCGGACATATGCACCTTATTGAACCGCAACTGATATTGAGGGCGATCCTATGGTTAGCACCTGTTGGGGACACCTCCTTCATGCTAAGGACCTGTGTACCTTCAGAAATAGTGGCCTCTCGTGCAGTGTCAGTGCCTTGTTCTCCCCTGTGTGACTCACTGCCCACAAATGAACTGGGGAAAATCCTCCAGGATGCCACCCATCTCAGCAACATGCACTGTGAGTGCAACTACACTCGCTGGAGACTTTCCCCTATGCAACAACTGGTCAGCATGCAGGTGCCTTCTTGCATGATGTAGAACTTGGCAGCGATGATGGTATCGCCAAGAGAGATATTCGTTGTGTACATGCCTGCTAACACAAGGGTTTGTGTCTGTCTATAGGCATATACCTGGATTTTTGCTGGTTTGAGTGATGATCTAGAGGATCTTTGGTAAGTTTCTTTGGCCATAATATCGATTGGGTTTCTAGTGATGGCGGCTATTTGTTTGTCTCATACCCTAACCTAGCTTTTTGGGAGCAATCTCTTCTCTGGTCTGGCATGTCCTAATGCGAACACCATGTAGATTGTGACATCTGGAGCATCATCGTTCATATGTCCCTTATGTCCTTCCCTCAGGGAGTTCATGATCACATTCAGATTTGATGATGTAGTTGGTTTGAGATTTATGGTAGAGCATCATACTTTTGCAAAATGGTTGCTTTTTCCGCCGGAGCGCACTTCTTTTGCCCTGCAGGACAGTCTTGCTGGTGGTGCCCTGGCCCTCCGTTGTACCAGCAGGGACATCTTGCGGGCTGTCAAGGCTAGTCTCTTTGTCACTGTCTTTAGCCTGTGTGATATGCTTTATGGTGGGCTCACCTTTGATTGGCTTGTGTAGTGCTGCTTCCATTGGGGAAGCTCTGGCTCCTGACAGTTCCTTGAAGCATCCCAATGGTAGAATGTCATGCAGCGACTTACCTGGCTGTTGAGGTTGTGCTCTAGCAGTTTCAGGTTTTTTCCCCTTCATTGGTCAAAGTGCATGTGCTTGCCAACTCCTTCAACCTAGTGTAGAAGGCGTGTAGGGACTCTTCAGCCTCTTGCAACACTTGGCAGGATATGAATCGCTCATTATCTGGGTTTGCTATAGGTTCAAAATGGGTATTGAATCCTGCGACAAAAGTCATGTATGTATTTGTACTTGTATGCACTCTCTATGGTACCCCTACTTGTTTTTTTTGTTTTTTGCACTGGCTGAGACAGGGTGCCCTCTGCTGGCTATAGCGGTCCTCCAAGAGTAGGAATGTTACTGTGTGCCACTTTTTGCTTGGACCTCACCTGCAGGCTTTTTTGAGGGGGCGGAGAGGTGCAGCGCCCCACTCAATGCTCCGATAGCGGCGTCCTGACTGCGGACTCTCCCCACCACACTCTATTGTTTTTCGAATATTAAACATGCAACAGCTGAGTCGGAAGGTGGCGTGGTGCCGTCGTGCGTTTCGGATTTCTCAGCATGTTGGTTTCGCCCTCATCCGCTCTGCCATTTTAAAGTGCCGAAGCAGCTGATGCAAAAGACACACAAATGCAGCATTGGGACTTCGTCACGCTGGGGGTAAAAACACATTCGGACAATAGTGTTTAATATTACAGATCCCAACTTCTCTCCCAGAATTTAGGCGCGTCATTTTAATAAAAATGTGACGTCACTCCCAAGTCTAAGCACCTGAGCTCGGTCTAGAGGTGAAAACCCCGAGGAACCCTCCCCGGTGCGATAGCACTGTTGACAGCACAAGGACATAACAGTCAGCTGCAGTTTTCCCATTAACTAAGCACCGCCGTCACCGATATTATAGGAGTGAAGGGAGGGCGTTTGCCAAAAAACAATATATAAAAAAGGCAAATTCTGGTGCAAGTGAAATATTTATCTATAGCCAATAACTCGGCCTGCCTTCAAGCAACACACTGTGTTAAAGACCAAGCAGGCACTCACGTAATACAATGCTATTTAGTAAGTACAGCGCCTGCAAGCCTTTAAGATGGTCACTACATATATATTGTGTCGTGCTATTGACCGAGCTAAACTTCAGTAAAAAAGGGTCTACATATGTCCAGGTTTCACATTTGAGCTGCTGTGAGATGAACCAGTCTGGGAGAGTCAGCTGGGCTTAAAGCTGCCTAGATGAATGTCACCCCCGCACATTTACTGTAGGTGAGACAGTGGAGATAACCTTTATCATAGAAAGCATCGCCTGCCCATGCATAAAAGATGAAGCTACCGCCGGCGCTCTGATCTATGGAATTTTAAGTAGGGCACAGAGAACAGCGAACGGCACTCGGAAGCCGCTAGCAAAGTGAACTCTTGCTTAATTGACCGTTGTGTCCTATTACCTTAATTATATTTTTGCTCTGAAAGAGCACATTAATATTCCTTCAGTGATTAGCCCCTTGGTCTATGTGACATGGAAAAGTGCAAATCCTGATCCTGTCTTTTAAACCAGAAAAAAAGTTAATGCAGGCTCCCAAGAGGTTGTTAAACTTTGAATTTCATGATGGCCTTGTGAGAAACGTTGTCCAATTATTTCTTCACAGAGTTACGCAGCACTGTCATAGGCGGGAACGTGGGGGGTCATAAAAGCCGTACGTCAAACCCTCGGCAGACAGTAGACAATAATTGTACACTAGCTTGGCTTGTCTTGCAAATTTCTGTCCTCGCCCTCCGTGATAAACCGTTTATTTATTTATTATTTATTTATTTATGCGATTTTATATAGCGCGAACTTTACCCGAAGGTGTCAGAGCGCTTTACATAGGACCCAGTTTCAAACATAAGGACTGACGGTACAAAAAGAATTTGCAAATTGTTGACTTACATAAGAACCAGTTGAAAACATACGGATTGAGGATTACATGCGTTATAGAAAGATTTAGGATTACATACGTTCCGTTCAACAAGCCCATACATACAACCGTTCAACAAGCCCGGCCGGCGCTGTAGTTTCTGTTCTTTACAGGGGAACTCTCAAGGCTGAATACTAAGCTTAAAGCATGCAGCAAACCAGACACTTCTCCGAACAGAGTGAAGTCACACTTGCCTGTATAGAACTGTGGATAATGCGTCACACAGACCAGCCTCTCCATGATGTCATCCGATGGCCTACTCCAGGCTGGGAGACACCGCTTTGTGTGGAGAAGGGCATGGACGTCAATTCACCAAAATGCCAGGGGTAGCGGAAGTGACATCGCACGCCATTTAACTTTACTTTCACTCAGACCCACATGCTTACACATACACACAGATTCACACATACACACGCCTCTCTCACATAAACACACTCTCACCCGCATGCATGTACAAACATACATTTAAAAGCATTCTTTACTTACCTTGTCTGCCAGAGAGTGTCATATTCTAGCTAATTGTAATCCACTCTTTATTATAGGAATAGTGAATAATGTAATATTATTGACTATTAGTGTAGTAAAAGATTAACAGAAAACAAGGAAATGCGAGCCCTAACTGACATCCTTAAGGATGAGCTGCCCGTGTATTGATGTCACTGATTTTGCCACCTCTGAGGCTAGGGGTTGCAAAGGCAGTACCAGGGTTTTTAAGGGGGTATGCCAGGGGTCGCAGGTGCGACCCCTGTCGTCCAATAAATGCAGTCCATGGAGAAGGGCCTGCCTTAAGTGGATGCACCGCACTGGCTGGGGAAGATTTTGCCTGCAGGGTGGGAGACACCAGTGTGGCTGGGAAAGGGGCGCCTCAATCCTAGAGATCCCACTGTTTGGAAAAGGGGTGTCTCCAGCCCTGTAGGCATCAATTTTGCTGGGGAAGGGTGTGACTCCAGCCCAGAAAACAGCACGCTGGTGGGGAAGGCTCCACCTCCAACTCAGGCTGGGAAGAGTCTGCAGTGGAAAAAAACATGGTCGCAAGACAGCCATGATCACTTCAACCTCAGAGGGTTTACTTCTCCTCCTGAGGATGCCACTAAATGTAAACTAGTTCCCAGGGATGACACTCACATGGAAGAAGAGGAGAGCTGAGAAAGAGAGCTGTGTTTGTTATCATGTGATGTCACAATACGTACAGTTTTCCAACAATATTTAACCCTGCCGGAAAATAACTGTGTTCATTACACTCTTCAAGAGCTAACATGTTGGGAACTAGGACAGGGCTGAGCTTCCTAATTAGAAGTGGACAGCTATGTTTTGCTTGGATTGGTTTTCAGGAGAAGGCTCTCATCCATATTCCGAAGGGGTAAAGGATGTGGTTAAGTCTGCGCCAATCGAAGACAGCCTCATTAACTTTGGGTGTCATCTGTGTAACAATGTACGGGTGCCATCACATGCTCATACACATCGAATGACCACATAAGAGTTGGAGCCAGAACTGATATTTACTAATGGGAAATGGAGAATTGACCTTCACAAATGAGAAAGGGAGAAAGAACTAACAGAGTACAGCTCCCCTTATGCTAATTTTAGAGATAAGTGTAGTAGCTAACGCTGCATATCTGACAGCATCAAAAACCAATAGCTTAGATATTAGAAGCAACCTGACTGTGCAAACTATATTATGCATTAAAATGACTGTAACACATAGCCTGGAACAATGGACGGGTGGAAGTCTGAATGTGTTTCATTGGGATACCAGAAAAAATAACTATCAGCATACAGACTTGAGCTGTAATCCGTTGAAGGTCTCTGTAGTCAATAAATGAACAAAGTGAGGATTGTCGTGCAAGGGTTAAATGAATTATTTGTTTATTTTTTTTATATGTATAAAGTGCAGACAGAAATTCCAAAGGGAATCCAGCCAAAGAAAACTGACCAACAACGCAAAATCCCAGCAGTATGACTCTATAGCCAAGTTTCCACTAATTTCCTAAATTTATGGTGATTTCTGTCACTGCGAATCAGAAAAGTGTGTCGTTTCCAGTGTTTCGCAGGCAAAATGATTAAGCCCTTCCACCAGTTCTCACTTTAAAACTCCTGAGAACTTCCGCCAGACAAGTAGAAGCAGATCTCAAAGAACCTCTGAAGGCATGTGCTTAATAAATCTATTATGAAGGAAATTAGGACCTTCCACCATCAGGACCCTAAGTGCAGAGTGCAATCTCTTGAACCAGGTTTCCTTAGATACTGGTAGCTAATGCAAGAAAAATCATAATCTGTATTGGAACTGCAAAACTGTCAATAAGTAAATACATATTACTTCCACTTCCTAGTGCTTATCCTATGGTTAAGAAAGAACTGAGAAGAGAAGTTGGAGCTAGTTAACATTGAGACACAGTGGAGTGAGCTAATGGATGTAATGAAAAGTATGTCTATGAAGTTATCCAGAATGCAGATTTCTATTAAACACACAGATGTGAGTTCTTCTCTTCAACGTTTACTCCTAAGCAGCAAGTGGAACACTTTAATCCATCAGCATAACAAAAAAAACTATATCTCCTATATACTTTTTTCAATAAATGTAAAGAACCTGCTCCAACAATAAGAATAATCCTTTAATCCACCATGGCCCAGAAAATCTATCACCATTATCATCTACGGGAGGGATCAGAAAAAGATTAATATTTCCACAATACTGACAAAAGTTATTCATACTGCACAAAGTTGCCACTTTCTAGCACAAACATCATCCACTAACCCCCACCTCTTTCTGAAGGACGAATAACTCTCGCCTCTGTGTATTATAAAAACCAGGCTCCTAAAATGTTATTTTAACGCTTCCTCAAAACATTCAAATGCACAACTTCAAAAAACTTACACAATGAAATAAAATCTAAAATGAAATTCTTTAAAAATCTGTCTTCCAAATGTGCACCTACCTGGTGCCTATTCGAATGTATCAGAATGTGCACTAAATATTTCCACATCCCCTCCAACATGTTACATCACCCACTTGACCAGTCATGCCAGTGCAGGTGAAGCTACCACCTGGTGATGTGGCTTTAAGGCAATCAACAATTGCCTAACTCCCTTAGGACGGAATGATCTGGTCCTTCTCTCATATCCATTCAAACATTTCACTACAAAGGTTCGCATTTGCTGGGACAGCCGAGTAAAAAACAGATCTGAATTTTGTCCTTATTCTCCAAAAAATTATGAATGTTACCGAATCTAAAGAAAACAAATGCTCTAGTACATTTAGAGCCCTGACATCATTTTTCTTTTGGACACTATCAAACATAGCAGCACTACCAATTTATCTGAAAATTCTGTAAAAGAAATTAAGAACAATTCGAAAACCTTTTTTAATCCCACAGCTGCTCATGCCGTGATTGGGGAGGAACCTGCATTGTTACTCCCTTTGGCAATCTACACAGTAAATGGTGTTCACCCACCAGTGTACCACACGCAGAGGCTTGTCCCACATGCAAAGGCTTGTCCCACAGAAACAGCAGAAGTATACAAGTTCACTGTCCAATATGCTTTACCCTGGTCTGCTAATTCTGACAAAAATTCAATGTATTTGTGTAGAAGCAGAATCTAAAATCTGTTCCGTACACCAGCTATACCACTCTGTCCAGGCTATCCTATAACCTTTGAGTGTCCCTGGGGCCCAAGATTCCTTAATTAATTTTTTCAGCCTGCTCCAAAAGCCTGCTGATTTCCCATTTTTCCCTGAAATCTTCCATGCCATCATTGTCAATCGGTTCTCCACTATCAAGGGATTTACTTCTCCAGGCTTCATAGGGAAGTATCACTTGATCTTGAATTGACAATTCTAGAAAGTCTGAATACCAGATGTGTATTGGCCACCTAGCTGTGATCAGTATCACATTTGATTCCTGTCTCCTGCTTTGTAACATCACTCTCAAAATAATCTGGAATGGAGGAAATACATAGTTCAGGTCTGGACGCCATTTTTAAAGGAAAGTGTCCTTCGCCATTTCTTCTGGATTAGGTTTCCCATCGAAGATCCGTTCCATCTGACATTTCAGCCTGGATGAAAACCGATTTATTCTACATTCACCCCATCTGCCCTGTAAATCCTTCATCAACATTGGATTCAAATTCCAGCCGTTGGATACGAGAAAATGTGGTAACCTCCAACAGTCCGCCATCTTGTGCAGGCCCAGCAAATACCCTGCTGTCACTGACCTCTGACGGTCTAGCAGAAGTGTCAAAAGCCCAGTGCAATTTTATCAATGTTTTCGATCTTGTTCCTCCTAAGTGGTTGATACATTCTACCTCTGACCTATTGTCCACTATTAATAGGATGCAAACAAAGCCATCAGTCACATTCGTTTGACTCTCCCTCCATAAGGAGGGTCTCTATCCTCTTGGTCACCTTCTGCTGCTCTCTGACACGTTGTGCCGGCTTCTCGTCAAAATACCAATTAACTGTCTCAGAATATATATATAAGAATGCAATTTTCTGAAGTTGTAAAGCTGGTGCAGTAATCATAATTTATTTGTCTGTCTTGAACAAAAAAGCACTCTAAACAATTGATATTCCTGTAAATCCTTAATCCTCCTTTGATCTGATCCCAGGATTAGCCAAGGCTATTTGACAAATGCATAATTCACAATATTGTTTAAATTTGGGAGGGGCCTGGTTTTGGCTGGAGCACTGCTTGCTTCCTGAGCTGTTTACCTAGGCCACAAGTGGCCTGATGTGGGGTTTGCGGGGGAGAGGCGGCAGTCCATAGTATGACAAACGCTTGATTGACTGCACTGACAATCTCTCCCACTTTTCCCTCTGAATATGGCTCAAAAGCACCGATGGGGCATCTTTGGATTTTATTATCAAAAGTCACTTTTACTCAATGAGCTGCCTCAAGTAAATTAATGATCCCCTCAAGCCCGAGGATTCAACAAAGCACTAAACACAATAAGAGTACCAATCTATGAAAGGCATGCAAAGCACCTTTTAATGTGATAAGCAGCAAAGAAAAGGGAGGAAGAGAATATTTGTAAAAGCCACCACAGTTGGCATCAGAGGAGAAATGGGATCCACTAAGAAAGCCCTTGCAAAGTGAAACAGAAAATCAAAACTTATAAGACTGGGCACCCAAGAAGCAATTCAGCATTCAGAACAACTAACATCAAGGACATACAAGACATAAAAATAACAACATTGATACTAAAGGGAGAGTGGGAAAAGCACTTAGGAGTGCCACATGCTAAAACTAAAGCTCATTAACTCCCCATCTACTGTTGCTTTTACAGATACTGTATACAAAATAGGACAGAAATGCAAAGGCAGATTCTTTGGACTTGATAACTTAGGTACTGTTATAAAGGCAATATTCACCGTGGATAAGAAATTAGCAGGCTGTGGTAGCTGGATTCGTTGTTGCCCCTAAATACCTATGCTCACAAAAGGGATGCACACCTCACCACACTAGGAATCACAACTGGGGAAAGATAAGTTTAGGATGGAAACACAAAACTGGAGTCAGTTATGTACTAGATTAGTCTTTCTCTTCTTGTATTCAGCACTGCACAGATTATGTGTCTAAATATACAAGGTAAAACAACCAACAACAAGTTAATATGACATCAATAAAGGTATAGCAGTCTTTAAACATTCATTTATGTATGGGTTTAGTCAGGTCTTGGCTTACCAGTTTCTTGGTAGAGAAATTCCCTCATAAAACCCAGACAGACCAAGAATCCAGTTTAACATGCCAGATACCAGGACAAGCAGGAAGTTCAGCAGCAGACGACAACGAGAACCTTCAGGAAGGAACAAAATAACCTCACTGGCAAGGTAAAAGTACAGCCCTAGTAGTGCAGGAACCAAAACGGGAAAAACAAATCAATGGTGACGGGCCAACTAAAGTGTGGCAGGAAGCTTAAACCACTCACAACATGATACCATGTGTCTGCAGCATGTCATGTATCTCCTCATATACTGTTCTCCCTAAATTACCAAAAAAGTGATCCAGAAGTGATCCAGAAGTGATCCGGGGCACAGACTGGCACTGACTAAGATGGCTGCTTGATTAAGCATCTTGTATCCAACACTGTACAATCTACATAAAAAACTATACACAACCATAATCAGAAGGAAAGCCATATCAGTAGTAAGATTTGGAAAGCAAAGGAACTCCCGATATTTGAGAAAAGGCCAAGCATGTGAGGGCTACCGCTGAGCTACTTATGATGCAATGGAGTATAGCGAAGATCACTTGATTGGGACCGATAGTGGCATATACTCATAGTGGCAGCATAGAGGAATGGGTCCTCATAAGGATTATGCTCACTGAGGCAGTTGGACTACAATCCATAAAGTGGGATGCCATCTTGGACTGGGACACCCATACATGTGAGTCAGAGCAGCACAACAGTCCTTAAGGCTCTGGCGCTTTACTGGCATTCATACTGCTGGTGGGCATGAGACAGGAGACATAGACCAGAGAAGCAGTGCATGCTAGTCTCTTCACCCCACCAGGGTGGACTGCATGCTGGGTGAAGACCTGGGAGAGTGAGTCTGCTGGCTCGTTTCTTTTGTATATAACTTCTAGTTCTAGTACATCAACTGGCCGACAGAAAGTACCCCCTCTGACACAATGGCTAACCGACTAGATCAAATGATGGTTTGATTAGACATGCATTTCACAAGAGTAGACAAGATGGAATACAAAATTTATGACCGGGAGCATGGGCCACCACTTTCAGTGGAAAACTTTGTTGTACTGAAAACCAAGAAGCTTGTGTAAAGTCAAAAAAATGTAGACATGGAAGCAAGATCCTCGTCCAATAATGTTTGAATAATTGGAAGTACAGAGATGGTAGCGATGGGAAAAGATATATGTGGAGAGTATGTTATGTCATATTTTTTGCATAAGTAAGTTCGCAGATATATTTATAATTAAAAGAACGCTCAGATCCCTAATGGCAAGACTGCAACCAGAAGTCGCAGAGCGCCAAATAATAGGCAGAATTTTAAATTATAGATATAGATATAGATATAGATCAGGTACTAAAACTGGACATAAAAACAGATCATATCTTATGCGGAGGGGTTAATAAATGAGCTTTTTCCAGATTTTATCAGGGCACAGGGAAGGTGAAGAACATTTGCAAGGACCATAAACATATTTTGCAGAATCTCTGGAATGATGTTTTTCCAAGATGACATCCTGATCATGAGCAAAAACAGACTGGAACATGATAGCTGGTTGGAAATACTTAAAGGGAAAGGCCTTACTGTTGAATTTAGCAAGGGCAAAGTGGCACAGGAAGAGATCATATACTTGGTACACAGTATCAGTAAGAATGGCAGTAAGCCTAAATAAGAGTTGGTGAAAACGATCAGAAAGGTTCCAAATCTATTGGGGAAGGTTGATGTAAGAGCTTTCTTTAGGCTTAATTGAATTCTACTCTTAAATTCGTCACACATGTGTATCAAAAAACGTATTATATATCCCAGTTGCTTAAAAACGAATCCAAATGTATTTGGTCATAGGAGTGTCAGGAAGCTTTTGTCAATTTGAAAAATGAAATTTGCAATGCGCCATTTCTGGGTTTGATCCCAAGTGTAAAATCAAGTAACAAAGCGATGGGTGCAGTATTGTCACAGTGTGATGATGACAACAATGAATGGGTGGTTATGTTTGCATCACACTCTTTATATTCAGGATAAGAAAGATATTCGGTTATCGAACGAGAAACATTGGCTTGTGTGTGGGCCTTAAATCATTTTCATCAATTTGTGTGGGGTTTTCCTGTACTATTAAGGTTGGATCATAAACCGTTAACTAAAGTCTTAACTGCTGGTTTGCAAAATGTATCCACTAGATTGGGTAAGATGTCTGTAAAATTGTTTGATTTTACATATGCTGTGCAATATTTGCCTGGCGCTAAGAACAGGATAGCCGATTTACTCAGCAGGACGCCATTGTTTGTGAAAAACTATACTGAAATAGTCTTTGATGAAAGATATATGAGGGGACTATTTGATTGAGATATGGAAGACATTGACACATCCAAGTGGAGAGATGGTTGTGACAAGGATGGAAACTTAAAATAAATCACATTTTGTGAATAAAGGCTGGCCAAGTAAGAAGGACTTAAGTTCTGATGAAAGAGCATTTTCGGGCGTGAGGAATGAATTATGTATTGAAAATGACGATGTTCAGATGTGGCAGAGTGGTACCACCAGTGTTACTTAGGGAAAAAATACTGGATTTGTGTCACAAAGGACATCTTGGGGTGTCCAAAACAAAGAGTAGAGTATTTATTGGTGGCCTGGGTTAGATAAGCAAATAGATAAGAAAATAAATGCATGATTGTATTGAATGTAATAATTCTGATAAATGTCAAAAGATATTTAAGTCACCTGTGTTACCCATTGATTGTCCCAAAATGCCTTGGGAAAGAATAGGTCTGGATTTGGTTGGGCCTGTGGAGAGTGAAGAAGGTGAATACAAGGATATCAAAGTTTTGGTTGCCCATTTCTCCCAATGGCCTGAAATTGGGATTGTGCGGAAGGTAGATTGTGAAAGAATTATTCTGTTTTTAGACAAACTTTTTATGAGAGAAGGGTTGCCCAAGTATGTCATTGCAGATAATGGACCACAATTCATTGCAGAGAAATTACGACAGTTCTTGAAAACAATTAGTATAGCACACAAAACCACTTTGTTGAACCATCCCACTGGGAATGGTCTAGTTGAACGCTTTAACAGAGTGGCATTATTCAACTAACCTGGCGCAACAGTTTAAATTGAGAAAATTAAATTCTTAAATTAATTTGTGCATATAGTATTACTCACAGTAATGTGACAGAGAAAATTCTCCTTGATGATGGGACGAGAACCCATTAGTAAGGATCTTGGTTGGGTGTCTTCAGCCAAAAAGGTGGAGTGGTCCCCAGATCAAGTAAGGAAGAAAATTACTTTGGCCCAACAAGAATATTAGTTACGGTATGGTAACAAAGTTGGTACGAAGGAGTGAGAAAGAAGAGAAAGTTGCGGAAAGGCGAAAGCAGTTTTTCTGAACCCCTGCAGGCGTGTATAGTGTTTTGCAACTCAGTGAAGTTGAGTGATGGAAAAGTGCAGCATATGTGCAGAGTACCTAAGTGTACAGACTTTACCTAGGCGAAAATAGAAAAAATTTAAACAACTATGATTGGATGGACATATTTGAGAATGTGAATTCTGATTTCAGGCGTGAGGTTCATGAGTGTGACTTGCGCCCGGAAGAGAGAAGTGAGTGTGAGGTATCAGGTACAAAAAGTGATATTCCATCTAGTCCCCCAAACATACAATATAATTCAGATAATGACAATACAATCATTACAGAAAGGTATGGTAGAGTAATTACTAAAACAAAGAGGTTTCAAGATTTTGTTTGTGTTTAGTATTGCTTCATCCTTATACATTAAATTACCATGGATCTTTTCACCACAGGCGTGAGAAATATTTTGATACATGTTCCATTATCTTTATTTATTATCTTTGTATTGCATTACAGTTAGGTTGATATGTTTTTTCTGTGTAGGGGGAGATGTGTTGTAATGCTAATGCATTGCCTATTATGATGTATTATAATAATCTATGTTGATTGGCCATTAGGGACGCAAGTAGAGTTCTGCTTTTGAACATATATGGGTGAGGATTCACTAGGTAACGGCTGAGTGGAGTTGCGAGGTTGGCCGCGATGTTGCAACTTGTAAGATATGTCTGTGGCTGCTTTAGTGAAGAACCTACAATAAATCTAGTAGGAGTCGTTACTACAGAAAGGAATTAAGAAAAGTTGTTTTCTTCTCCTTTTCCTTTTCCACTCGCCTGGCTATATTTGTTATTTTCTTCGAGGATCTCCAGTGTGCAAGGCTCACCTGTAAGAAGAGGAAGAGTACACTAGTGGAAGAAGAACCAATAACTAAGTCGCAAGACTCTTTAGAAAACGGAGAACCTCTCACATGTGATACGAGTGCTCGGAAAATGAAATAAAAGAAATCAAAAGACCCGCACCTTTAGTATCTACAGATTTTATTTTCTCGGGGAATCTACACCTAAACTCACTTAGAAAGACATTTTATTAACATTATCTTCCTGCAAGAAAGCCACCTGTTCTTCAATTTTGCTCAGATAGGATATAGGGCCAGATGTACGATGGCCAAAATAGCGCCTCGCAAATTGCTAGTCTTTTGCGACTCGCAATTTGCGATGCGCAATTTAGGATGTACAACAGTATGTAACACACTTTTAGCGATTCCCAATAGGGTCGCAAATAGAGAGGCTCATAAATATTAATGAGCCTGTCGCAACTTGCGACCCCAATGGGAACGGCAGGCCTTCCCAGGTATGGTGGCATGCTGTGCTCAGCAGACTACCATGTCTGGACTGCTTTTAAATAAAGCATTTTTTTTTCAAATGCAGCCCGTTTACCTTAAAGGAAAACGGGCATTTAAAAAAAAAAGAAATGAAACTTTTTGTTTAATTTCTTAAGGGCTGACAAGGGTCCCTGGGACCACTGCCTGCCCTTAAAAAATATTTTCCCATTCGTTTGCAAAGGTGAAGGGGTCCCCTGGGGACCCCTTCCCTTTTGTGACCCCATTACCACCCTCTTGAAGAGGGTGGAAATTAGCAAGTATTTTGCACCGGTAATTGCGGACACAAAACATTTGTACATAGGGTTGCGCACGCTATTAGGAAGGGAACGCCCTTTCCTAATAGCGAGTCGCAAAACCGTATTTTGCGATTTGAAAAAAATTGCGACGCACAAAATAGGGTTTGTACATACCCCATGCCATTTTTGCATGTGCAATGGGGTTCACAAACCCGTTTGCGCATGCAAAAATGGCCGTACATCCGGCCCATAGTCCTCACACATTTTAAGACCACTCGCTAGTGCTTCTCAAGAGAATACTGCACTACAGAAACTGGAGATTTCCCAACAATAGCGTTACAAGATAGGACCTTTTGAGATGAGATGAGGCAATTGGTTATTGAAAAATTTCAGATAAATACCGCATCCGATGCAACCAATACAATGTAGACCTAAAAGCATTTGGGGGCCTCTAAGGGGCTGGACATGGGCACATGAAATTTGGAAACCTCTATTTCTGGCAGATATGATATTGTAAATGGCTTAGCGCCTATTAATACCTAACTAAGCATTTTGGACGAAGTTCAAGATTCTACTTCGAACAAATAACAACAATATTGTTGACTAGCACAAACGTTGGAAAAAATGCTCAGAGGTGCATATTTGTAAATACAGAGACACCTGCTCAGCTGATGATTATATCTAACCATTTTGATGCTCACTGGTATATGCTATTGTGATTAAGGTAGATACAGGATGGTGGTCCTCATTTACAGAGAATCGGCATAGGGCACCTCTGCAGATCATTTTGCTGTGCTGCCCTACGCCAATTCGAAAGGGCAGGAATGCACCATATTTACAAGATACCTGTCCTCTCAGCCACCACCGGTGCACAATTTGCAGCCCAGCATCAACACATGCACCCCTGCACCATGGTGCAAGAGTCTCTCTGTTGTTGGCATGATTGTTTTTGTGCAGTAAGGAGCACTTTCCTGCACTACAACAATCACAAGAGGCATTCTCCTCATTCTATGTGTGCTGTAGAATGCAGCACACAGGGATAGAGGAAAAAAGTTTTTGGAGCTGTGTCAGGTTCACGCAATGTTGTAAATCTGGGACAGTGTCAAATTCCATGAGTGTAGAGTGGGACCACCCACAGCAACACCCATGGAACGCCTTCTTGATGTAGAGTAAGGCAACCTTACTCTAGATCTATGAGGCCATGCAAAGCCACGCAGGGTGGATTTGCGTCGCCCCATAGATATGAATGAAAGGCCTGTGGCACCGGATTGTCATAAAAAGTGATGCTCCGGCTGCGCAGGCGGCTTGTGAATAGTTGTTAAACTATTGTGGTATTATGTATTGCTTTAAAACTTCTGCTTCCTCTTTATGGCGTGCACCGCGCCTCAGAAGAGCTGGAGAGTAGGTGACATTGTGGAGAGGTAAGAGGGATTGGGCTTGGGGCGGGGGGTTATGGATTTACGGTTTTCAACTGGGGTTTCAACTGGGGTTAGTCAATTCTTTTTATTTAGTGGGGTGGAGTCATGCAGAGGTTTGCTTTTAGGGCTCAGGCAGGGGAGGGGTACTTTTTAGAAGGGCTGTGGGTCAGGGGGCGGAGTTACGCCGGAGTCTACTTTGAAGGCTCAGGGGAGGGGTATTTTTAAAAAAGGCTGGGGGCAGTGGGGGGAAGGGTGCAAGGGAACGGTTTTAGGACTCAGGGTAGGGGTCAGAGAAAATACCACAAACATGTCTATAACATTCATGATTTTACAATGAAATTAATTGTAAAGGTATGCGTGGTAAAGGCATATTCATGGTAAAGGTTATGCGTGGTAAAAGCATGCGTTGCAACTGAATGCTTTGTAACGTCATTCAACCATTGCTAACATACTGTCTTCCAAAGTTATTTTTCATTCCCTATTTGCTACAGATTGGATAAGATCTGCCACGAATGGTGTTTAGATCTGGCTTGTGGATATTGACAGAAACAACACCTAGATTGACAGCTATGCCAATGAATTCTGGCGATCACACAGGAAAATGCAAGGTGGTAACAGCAATGGAGAGGACTTACACACTGCCACAATAGACAGAGAGCTAGAAAGGAACAGTGCCTTACAGGAAAGAAGGAAAAACATTAATTCTCTATTTTACATTTTTATGTAGCATGGCTACACAGGGTGGCACTAGAGCATTTTGCAGAGCATGCACAGTAACATAGTCTTGAAGATTGAGGAGGGGACCGGGTGAGGATTCAAGGTTAGTTGACGGTGGGAGCAGAAGGGGGCCTAAGGTGCATGATCATCGTAAACTGTTTTTTAAGTTGAATGCGGGGAATAAGCATTTTTCATCGTCAATGATTAATCTCATTGTGTGGAGTATGTCTGTGTTGTGATACCATAGGACACCCTTGTCAGAAGCTAACAAACCTATCACAGTAGGAAACTGGGTACTAAATACAGCATGGATAGGATGACAGCACATTGGGAACTAGGAACTAATGAAGTAGGGAAAGGAAGTCAAGTACTACTAAAGCGTTAACCGCTGAAAGTAGTGAATGTTTAAGAAATATGGTTGTCCTGAACTAATGGTAGCTCAGTAAGCGCAAGTACACTGCGGAGCAGTGCTAACCGCAGAAACAAAGATACACTTCACAATAATTCAAATTTAGAAAACAGGCGCTTGCTGTCGCACAGAAATCAGGAATCTCTGGAAATAGCTGAACACTAAACTCAAATGGCGTTAAAAATGGTTTCTGTACATTAGTGTTAACGCGGGATTTCTGGTCTATTGTTATCTTACCAGATCCCAGCTCAGGTCGACTGAATCGTTGGTACCTGTCATTGAGTAAAAGGCAATCCACTACTAGGTTAATCAGGAAAGAACTTACACCACTCTAAAGAACCACTTACCACTGGAAAAGGTTAAAAAGTTTAATTTAAAGCCAAAAGTATCTGGAGATACAAACATCTCAAAATAAGGTTCAAAAGATATACAGGTATCAATATAAAAAGGAACTCTCTGAATGCTCTCAATCGACAAAAGGAAATTATCAAAAATATCTCAAATACCATTAGAGTTGCAAGAATCGCTGTGAGTTGCAACTTGAGAGTCATTTACAGAAAAGAAAAATACAGGTTAGTCTGTCCCTACACTAGACTAAGTGACATCCCTACTTAACAAGATCTTTACCTAAAAAGGTGTCAGCAGTGGTGACTTCCAAAGAAGATCACACACTTCCCTTAGTCTTTGTCTCAAAGTCGAAGTCTTTCAGTTCTCTATCTGCCTACCCATCCGCTCTCTTAGGCTCCTCAGATCATCTGCTCTAACTCCACCCCGGGGTGCTTTCCCTAATACCAAATCACATTTCCAATAGGAACGCCCCTTGAGACGCCTCTCACGTGGTGCAGTTTTGAGCGGCAAATTCCGTCCTGGTGCTCCTCTGGACTCTTCATTAAAGTTGACCTTGCTTCCCAGGCTTCTCTCCGTCCAAGCGGTACCCCCTAAAATTCCTGAAGACTCCTACAGGCCTGTGCCTGGCGCTTCTGAACAAGGGCCTATTCATTATTTCTGATTTAAGTTCCCCTTGCACCTGCAAACAGACACTCTCTCGGTAGGCCCCAAATTCCAGTCTCTACCATATCTAAGAGTCATAAAACATCTTGAACAGACCTATCGTTCGTGCTCTGTGCGACTTCTCCTTAACGAGCTCTTACAGATCAAAGAAGCAACTTTATCTATTCAGGCCTACCAGAATTACATGAAACGGGCCTCTACAATATGCACATTTAATTTCTTTGTTTAAACGATATTTAACTAACACACATATACTAAAATATAACACATCTATGTAAAACATATACTTCAATACTATGCCTAATAATACATTTGCACTCAAATGACATTAGAATCCACGTCACTAAAAGTGTAGCAGCATCTTTCATTTCCTGTGAAATGCCATGTGGCCTACACATTTTCATGGTTTGCAGAATTACATTTCGTTTTCACTTAGCCATCTAACGTGTGACTCCAACATCATTTTAACATTTCTACAACCTCTACAATAGTTTTTCACACTTATATATGCATCTATTCTTATTAAAAACAAACACTCATATATTTTCTCTATATAAGTTGACACTCTTGTATTTTCCACACTAAGCTAATACTACATGCTTGTAAATATGGTGCACTTCTACATTTTCAGATTTGTGCTCTCTCAATCCCCCCTTTGATGACTTACAGTAGTCATCATCATCTCAACATCCTCTCTAAGGTACAAAGTATCAAACTGAAGTCGTTGCAACCTTCCCTCGTTTCATCTCCTCTAGAGCCCTCAGACTCCTGTACTGATTCTCCTGCATCGCAGCTAATCTCCTCCCCTGCTCTCGCATAGATCTTTGCAACCTGTTTGCTCTATACCATTTGTACAGTTTCACCAATCCCCACAAAGTGATTATACAAATCACTATTATGATGATAGGTTTCAATATGTACCAAATGATATTCTTTCCCAGATTGGCAAACCAACCTCCAACTTTACCCATTCCTTGACCTACCTTTTCCCACACTGTTACCTTAGTCAAATCTTCTATCTCATGGTGTATTTCAGTAATATTTCGAATGTACTTTTCTAGAGGTTTTGAATTGTCTGGAATGTAAGTGCAACATTCCTGAACCTTCAAAGCCTTACAGAGAGGTGTGGCGCCGCGGCCAGGGCGACTGACGCTGGAATCTGGGGACCACGGTTCGATCCCCGGCTCCGGCGGCAGGTTAGCCCAGCACCATGTGACTCTGGGCAATAGCTCGCTTAATCTTCCCGACGGCCCCCAGCGCCTAGAGACCCTTACGGGTGATTGTGCGCTTTACAAATGTGGACTTTACTTTACAAATGTGGACTTTACTTACAGACTCCGCCCTCTTTTGCTAATAGAACGTCTAGAGCAAGTCGGTTCTGAAGAACCATTGCCCTTATCGATTGCATCTCTCCCTCCACCAGCATTAAAGATCTAGCAGTACTGGCGGACAACCTATCTACAACCGTTGCCAATCTTCTTATCTTAACATCATTTAGTGCTATCCCTAAAATAGGAAACATAGCACCAAACACATCTCCAACTACCTCCTCAGCGCTTACACCCCTTCTTCCTCTAGCTGATGTTTCTCTCTTTTTAGTTTCTATGTTCTCAGCATGGTATATTTTGGGGAAGACAATTGCTAAATAACATGATCCATACCAATTATCTGGTAGTTTCACGTATGCATTTCTTCCACAGACAAAATATACACTTGGGATCACCTGCCTCTCCTTCAGGAAATCCTTAGAATAATACTCTAATTGGAAAGCATGTTCACAATGAACTTCTCCTACAAACACATTCTCATAATATGTTCGACTTCTGTGTATACATAGCTCTCCCCTTTTCTCCCGATCTAAAGCTATTGGACCACTGCTACCCTTTCTTTGGTGCTCCCTTTCTTCCCGGGTCCAATCTGTTTTCCATTGTCCCGACATTTTTAAGATCTTTCGTCTCCTGTATCGATCATCCACCTGCCCTATAAACTTTTTCTCAATTTCTGACACTTAACAAGTCAAGTTATTTCTTCGAGCATGTGAAGTATCTAATGTTTTCCATGGAATGAAAAATTTCTGTAACCTATCCTCACACTTATAATAATCCCACTTGTTCAGATGTTTATAATTCGGCACTTCTGGCAGTACCGAATCAAAATTCGAAAAATAATACTCAAACCCCTCTCGTTCATAAAATATGCTCAGCAACAAACTACATGATATTCCATAAGTCAATGGAAGATGATGGTATCTGATGCCTTCATCTACAGAAGCTGGCAACTGCATACAGACGTAGCAGTTCTTCGCCTCCATAACATCAATATATTCATAAAGCAATTTGGCATAAGCATTCGTTTTAAAATTCCCCTGTGACTCATCTGCATGTAATCTTTTTATTTCAGCATCTAATAAAGTTTTCTCTTTCGCTGTATTTTCCCCCTGTTTACCAATCATAGGAGGCTTCTGTGTTGGTACACTTTTTGCTTCTTTTTCTATTTTCACATCATTTTCATGTCCCATTATATATGATACAATAACTACTAAAACTATAAGAGAAATCACTACCCCTAAAAGTGTGCCTATTATGCATTTTGCCCTGCGGTTCGGGTTGCCAGCCTTCATGGTCTCAAAACAGTGTAGTTCTTGTTTTCTTTCACGGCACAAGTCTCTTTGCTTTGCTTCTCCAATCTTTCGAACCACACCTCCTGGAAACTGAAAAATCCCCTCCGCAAAACAGTCTCTGAGTTCTGTAGCAATAGGCAACCCTAGCCCTTCTCCATCCACTAAAAGGGAAGTCCCTAATTCTTTCTTCTTCCACTCGGCGCTAGGTTATCTTTCAATCAATATTTACAAAGTTCTTTACAAAGTCTTTAATAGTCCAAAACTATGCGTGTTCCCAGAGCTTCCACCACTAGCTCAAATATTTCCATACGAAGAAGGACTCCCTCCAGTATTGGACTCCTTGAACAGCAACACGGAAACTCAACAGTCTCAAAGATCAATTTTCTTATTCCGCTCAGGAGAGGAGGATAGACGATGTTGAGTGTCAGCAATCTTTCGACCTCCAATCCTGGTAACAGGAACTTTACTTCCACTGTGATGATTGGGTCAGTTCTGGTCAGGGTCACTTCCCTCACCCTCCCAGTTCTGCGTTCCGCTGAGGACATCTGTAGCGAGATAGGTCCACTCAGGAGTAGCGTATCTTCTGCAAGGCACTCGCACCCTCCTTGATCTTCTCGGACCTTCCTGCTCTTGTCCTTGTGCACTTTCTTCTGGATCTGAGTCTTCGGATATAGGAGCAAGAGTTTCCTCTCGAGCTGGCTTCAAGCTTGGCCTCCTTTTTCTTTCAGGCCAGGTAGCCGCTCCACGCCTTGTTCTCCTATTTCTTGTCCGTTCACTCAGTTCTGGATCACTCTGAACTTGCTCTGTCTCTGAGTTGGTTTCACAACAGCTTTCTCCTTCAGTGGCAATTTCAGTTTCACTGCCGTCCTGTTTTCCTTCCTCTTCTGGATCTGTGACACTCCCAACTTCTTCAGACACCCCCACAGCTTGACTGATCCCCTCTTGTGCTTCTTTCTCCACCACTGGATTTTCGTCTGTGAGAGGAGCTGTTTCTTCCAGGGGTGCTGGAACTCTTTGTGTATGGGAAGCGTGGATCCAATTTGGCAGTCCTCCGCACTTCACGGCGGTGTTAGTGATTAGGACTATCTGGAAAGGCCCCTTCCAGCGCACGTCCAAGCAGTTCTTCCGGACGTGCTTCTTCACCAACACCCAGTCTCCTGGACACAGGTCGTGGCACTGATTTCTTGAAGCTGGAACTTCTGCTGCCTGTACCTGAAGAGACACAGAATGAATGGCGTCAGATAACCCCTTGCAGTAATCCAGGATCAGGTCATCTGTAATATTCAGTAATGCAGCTGTGGGGATAGTTGGAAGTCTCATTGCCCTCCCCATCAACACCTCATGTGGAGAGAGACCTGTCCTCCTGTCGGGTGTGCTACGCATGCTCATAAGGACCAAAGGAAGAGCATCAGGCCAACTTAGGGAAGTTGATGAACACACTTTAGCAATTCGACATTTCAACGTCCCATTTATCTGTTCCACGATACCTGAGGCCTCTGGTCGATAGCTACAATGCAATTTCTGATCAATACTCAATGCAGAGCAAAGCATCTTCACAACTTCGCTGTTAAAATGTGTCCCTCTGTCCGATTCCAGAGAGGCAGGCACCCCGAAGCGCGGTATCAACTCTCTAAGCAACAACTTTGCTACTGTGAGTGTATCGCACCTGCGTGTAGGGTATGCTTCAACCCATCTGGAAAATATGCATACTACCACCAGAACATACCTAAGGCGGTTGACTCTTGGCATCTCTATAAAATCTAATTGCATTCTGTTGAAAGGCCCCCCAGACCTCCCAATGTGACTCAGTGTAACTGGTGTTCTTTTCCCTATGTTCAACTGTTGACAAGTGACACATCGCTTACACACTGCTTCTGCTGCAATCCTAAACTTTGGGCAATACCAAGTCTGCCTAAACACCCTCAGCATGGCATCCCTTCCCAAATGCACTGAACCATGTATCTGTCGTGCCATTGGACTCGCTAGTTCCTCAGGTAACACAGCCCTTCCATCTGCTGAAATCCAAAAATCCATTTCGCTTCTCACACACCCTGCTGTTTCCCACGCCTGCTTCTCAGATTCAGGTGCATTGTCTTGCATTTGTTTCAAATCTTCCCAAGTATCAACTGTCTCTAACATCATGCTCAATTCTGTCCTTTCCTGAGCCCCACTTACTTCCACCTCCGTGAAAGAATAATCATGCTCCGCACAATAGCGGGCAACTTCATCTGCATATCTGTTTCCCTGTGACACAAAATCCAAATTTTTCGTATGAGCTACACACTTTACAACTGCTATTGCAGCTGGACCCTGTAATGCTTCTAACAACAGCCGCACAAATTCTCCATTTCTGATTGGCGAACCAGAGGAGGTCATGTAACCCCTCTGAGACCACAATTGCCCGAAATCATGAACTACACCGAAACCATATTGGCTATCAGTATAGATGGTGACTTTAATTTTTCTACCTGCTATACAGGCACGGGTCAATGCAACAATTTCTGCTACCTGAGCGGAGTGTACTCCTTCCAGGCAAGCGGCTTCCACAACTCCAGTATGGTGCAAACAGCATAAGCTGCTCTCAACCGACCAGTATCGTCTCTTAAACATGAACCATCGACAAAGTAAATTTGATCTGGGTCGATCAATGGTTCATCCACAATATCTGGTCTGAGCTTCGTGCATAGTTCAGTCACATCAAGGCAATCGTGATCTTCACAGTCTTTGCTTTCTATGTCATTAGGAAGTGGCATCAGTGTAGCAGGATTTAAGACAGAGCACCTCTTAAGGGTCACGTTCTCTGCAGCAAGAATAACTTGCTCATAGCGCGTGAGCCTACTGTTGGTCAAGTGCTGAGTCTTGGTCCTGGTCATTAACAGTTCCACGGAATGAGGTACATACACCACTAACTGGTGTCCCATCACAATGCTTTCACAACGCTCAATGCTGACACCTGTTGCAGCAACGGATTTGAGACATCCGGGCAACGCTGCGGCTACTGGATCTAAGGTAGCCGAAAAGTATGCAACTGGTCTACGGGCATTCCCATGTACTTGCACTAAGACTGACAAGGCACAGCCCTCCCTTTCGCAGCAATAGAGGGAAAATGGCCTCTCATAGTCCGGCATCCCCAGAGCCGGAGCACGACACAAGTCTTCTCTCAGCTGTAGAAACGCCATCAAGCACTCGTTGTCCCATGGTTCGCTCACCTCCTTGTGCGTCAGTTTCTGTAAGGGTCTTGCTTTCAGTGAAAAGTTAGCTATCCACTGTCGGCAATAACCAACCATTCCTAGGAACATCCTAACTTCTCTCTGTATTGTAGGCGAGTTCATCTTCATGATTGCCTCTATTCTATCTGGTGACACCTTACGCTTTCCCTTTTCTATCCGATGACCCAAGTACTGTACTTCTGTCAGACAGTACTGCAATTTACTCGGAGATACCTTGTGTCCATTTTCAGCTAAATGGTTCAGCAAGGCAATGGTGTCTTCCTTGCAAGCTTCTTCTGTTCCTGACGCAACAAGTAGGTCGTCTATGTACTGGACCAGAACCGAATTCTGAGGCAGTACCAGACCTTCAAGATTCTTTTTCAATAATTGATTAAAGATTGATGGGCTGTCTGTGAACCCTTGTGGGATTCTACACCATGTTAAGACGCGATTCTCTATTTTAAACGCGAAAAGATACTGGCTCTCCTCGTCTAATGGGATTGAAAAGAAAGCCTGACAAAGATCTATCACTGTGAACCACTCAGCTTGGAATGGTATCTGAAACAATATTACTGATGGATTCGGTACCACTGGACAACATGAAACAACAATGTTATTAATCTTTCGTAGGTCCTGTACTATTCTAAACTTCCCACTAGGTTTCTGCAAACCCATAATCGGGGAGTTGCATGGACTTCCCACGATTTCTTTCAGTATTCCCTGTTTAATCATAGAGTCGATCACGGGCTTTATTCCTGCAATCGTTTCTTGAGACAGTATTGTGGCGTTCTTGGATAATCAACATTTGGTTTCACTATAATCTTCACTGGCTCTACCCCTTTGACTAATCCTATCTCTTCTCCTGTAAAATCCCATACTTCTGATGATACTGCCTCGCGTAAGTCCCAAGGGAGATCCTCCACAGTTAGAGTAGGATACAGTTCTATGCATGTTCTGGAGTTCACAATTTTGAAGGTAGCATCATCATCTGTCGTTTCTACCTCTACTCCCTGAGGCGTACAGTATATGGTACAATTTAGTTTGCACAATAAATCCCTTCCTAACAAACACACAGGACTTGAATCACATACTACAAATTGATGTTCATTCATATAATTTCCGATCTTTACTGACACTGGTTCCGTCAAAGGGCTAGTCATTCTCTTGTTTGCGACTCCTACCACCTGAATTGTTTCCCCCGACATTGGTAGATCCGGAACCACTGCTGATCTCAAAGTTGATCGAGTAGCTCCAGTATCCACCAAGAATGTCATAGGACACCCTGCCACTTCAGCCTCAACAAACGGTCCTCTTTGGTCCACTTCCAGAACTGCTCCGAGGGTACAGTCCTCTTCTTTGCTTACACGTTGGCCAGTCAATGGATCAATGTAATAACCTTTTTCCTCGTCTATGAAAAGCGGCATTTGTCTAAAAACCTTTCCCCCGGTCGAAATCTTTGGTGGCTGCGGAAACTGAGCTCGTGGAGCCGAAGTCCCCCCTTTGGCCACCTTGATTCTCGGCACTGGTACCCCTTGAATCGGAACCTCTGGAACCTCTTCCTCTTGCTCTAATTCTCCGTTCTTAGGGTTATAGGGACACTCGCGTCTCCAATGCCCCACCTGCTGACACTGGTGGCACTTTGTCGTTTTCTTTAACGTAGCAATGTGAACTCTAGGTCCCACGCTTTCCTCACTGTTCTTATTCTGATTGCTTGATTTCCGTCTCATTGTCCCTGTACCCTGCTGCTGCTGTCCGCCCTTTCCAGCTGACTGCATCTGTACTACCATCAGCTTCTCCTTTAGCTTCTTTGCTTTGGAATCTATTTCATCGCTGCAGTACCTGGCATACCTCAAAATCTCATCTAATAGTCTGTTTTGCCAACAAATCAAATGTTGCTGAATCATCAAACAAATATCAGGTCTCAACCCCAAAACAAACTTTGACACAAACTGTCCTATATCCTTGGGGTCCATTACATCGAGTCCACTGTATTGTTTAAATGTTTTCAGCAATCTCTCATAAAACTCATGAACTGTCTCCTTGGGTTCCTGTCTTGTTCGGTCTATTTTTACCCAATCTATGTCTTGTGGTGGGACCTTTTCCTTCAACCAAGTTATTACTCTTTCATATTTCAACATTACAATTTCAGACGGTCCATTTGTGGCAGCATTCCTTTCTGGTTCTACCGTTGGCCAGTCGATGCTAGTCTTGCATGCTGTCCACAAATCTCCTGGCACCACAATGTCAAACAAGGTGTTTAAATCAATCCACAATACCTTCGAGATTTTTACAAACCTTTCTACCTGCTTATACCACTCAACGGGATTATCCCTCAACTTCGGAAATGAGTTGGTAAATGCAGCTAAATCTACTCTACTCCAGGGCACATGCACATAGTTCCCATTCGATATTTCTCTCAAAGGAAATGCCTCCATCTGCATTACCCTTCCTTCCGGAGACATCACACTCGTGCTCCTCCTGACAGTACCCCGTTTGGACCATCTCTCTTCCCACTTGTCCAGATCTCTCCACACTCTTATTCCCGCTATCAGTTCTCTTATGTGTGTCTTTAACCCTGTAGTTCTTTTCTCATCTAAGTCTTGATCTGAATACTGCAACCTATGGTTACTCTGTAATGTCCTCGTTCTGGACAAGTCTACCATATACTTGTCTGCCAATCCAGACAGTTTCTCATGAATTGCTCTTGCCTTTCGGGTAACATCTTTTGCTATGAACAGTAACTCATCTTGTTCATACAGGTCAATCCTTTCTAAGGCAAACGTCCCATCTATTATCTCATCCAGGTCAGATTTTAAGCTAGTGACATTGAGTCTTTTGGCCTTTACTGCAGCTCTCAGTATGCTACTTCTAGGGGGTCCATTCACATCTCTCCCATCCCAGCTCCAAGTCCTACGTCTAGGCTCAGGCGAGTTATGGGGAGTCCTCCCTTGTTCCCACCTCTCCAGGTCCCATGCAGTTCCATCCTCTCTGGGTGTATGGTGAAACACTTTCCCATTTCTCGTAATCCCCCCAGTCCCATCCTGCATGATTTCCCTAGATTCATGGTATGACATTCCATTACTCCCCCTTTCTTCACCATTGGTCTGTGACCTCTGATCACCCGATGTGTGGCAAGATCTTTCATTGTTCCCCCTATTCCAGTGTTGCACATTCTCCCCTGGCGCGTGATGAGTGCACCTAAACCTATCTCTGTATGCTAGTACCATTTGGTCTCCACCCTTTTCAAAGAGCCGAGACATCTCTTCACACTCCATGCTTCTACCATCTCGCTCCTGCTGGTCCCTCCCATCATTAGGACGTATTACTCCTCTGTTCTCCGGCCTGTTACCATCCCACTCCTGACTACTTGCACTAGCCCCGCAGTGAGACAATGTTCCGTTGCCTCGGCTTCCCCATTCTGCTTCTGTTCTTGGCCTGCTGGTTGGTGCTTCTGTGGACCCCTCCCATTCTCTCAAATCGGCCCTCAACTCCTTAAAGGATTTCGGCCGTGGTCCCCTCGGGTCCATCGGTCCTCTCTGACCCCCCTGTTCTGCTGCGGGACCCACTGCTGGCTCAAATGGGGTGCTCCACGTCACTGGTCCTGGCAATTGTCTCCAGGCATTTGTCGTGTTATTTCTCCTTTGCATTTCTGCTCTCTCTCTATCTAACCTCATCTGTTCTTCCTCTCTGTCTCTCTCAGGGTTGTACATCAATACTATAGGACCTATCGTAACGGGTACTTGTAGAGCGTCTGGCAACCCATAGGACTCAACTCTCTCTGTTTCCGGTACCTTCTGCACCACAAACCTTCCGACTACTGTCGGTACTGTACTAGGCTGAGGTGTCTCCTCACCTTTGGGTGATGTCCACTCTGATATAGGGAGTGGTACATATCCCTCTATGGTAGGCCCATCATCCCTTGTGAGTCCCCTATCCTCCATTCTCCCAACGTTCGGAGGCGGTCAATCTATTAGCAACCTGTTTATCAAGTTGTCCTCCGACTCGCTCTCCTCATCCTCTTCCATGAGCCTCTGTTCTCCTGTCACCTCTCTCACTGGGTATAACTTATCCACCTCAATAGCCTGTACTCTCCATCTCTTGGCGTCCGCATCCCATTTGGCATCTCGCACTGCCCTTACTGATCGCTTCAACCTGTCTTGACGCCTGTTCATATTTCTGTCGTGTGCCGCCCTAAGCCACGCATTAAGGGCCTCGAACTGGGTTGGTCTAGGCTGAGGATTCAATGAGGACATAATTGATTTCAGCCTATGTAACGCCTCTAACTTGAACGTTCCATACTTAGGAAACATCAGTTCTTCATTCCCTTCCGAAATCTTATTCCATTCACTAATCCATAGTATCGTATGCAAGCCAATATTCGCTGCCATATAATAAGCTGGTGTACCCTCCGGCGGTGCCTCTTCCCCGTAATAAGAGTTCCTTCTTTTTCTCTTAAAAATTTCTCTCAAACATTTAAAACACTTCATGTTCAAAACCTACAATATTTCTATTTTCTCCGCATTTGTTTACTTCCCGATGACAATCCACCAATCTCAGCTCAGTTCTCGCTAACTGGCCTATCAGAATGCGACTTCTCACTGACGTCGCACCAGCCGCCCAATCCCGTCGCGGCTCTTGCCGACGTCACACCAACCGTCCTATCGCGTCGAGGCTCTTCACTAGCCACCCTATCTCAGCGCGGCTCTTGCCGACGTCACTCGTCCCCCTTCGCAGCAGTTCCCCTCCTTTTCCAGCTCGTCTCCGCGTTTATGCATGCGTCCCATTCATAATTCGAAAAATGATTACTTCCAAGCGATCACTTTTCTTTGACTGTACGCCCACAGTCAATCTGTAATTGTCACCGCAACTGACGAAATGTCTTTCCGTTTACGTCCAGACAATCGCCTTCTCTGATAGGTTACTTACACACAGTAACTTTCGACCCGCGTCCGTTAATCACACACTCACTCTTGCACTCCCCCTATCTCGGTTCTGCGGTGGTCAATGGTACCTCATGACCTCCTTACTCTGGTCGACAATTACTCTGGATGTTCGATACACCCGAACCACTTAAGCTCTACCCCGAACTTAAGATTTTACCAGGTTGCGCGCACTCACAACCTTCTCACAATCACGCTACAGGCATTCAACTCCGCAAGACATTACAATACAAATACAACACAAAACACCGCAATCTGTCCACGCATGACCCTGGTTATACTCACTCTCGTCCGATACTGCTGCTTTTCTCTCTCCGTCAGCGCCTTCTTCGGCAGGCCACCTCTCGAACTCTAGGGACCTTGGGGTAAATGTAGTAAGTTGACACGATGTCTGGAAACAGAGTACTTGTTGAATTAAGCTTTATTGCAGCACAGAGTCAGTAGGACCATCCCCTATCTGACCAGAGCTCCAACTGCCAACAGGGCAGATGGAAACTCCAGAACCAGGAACCCCATGATATTCTAGAGTGCTAGTCAGATAAGCAAGAGAAGCACTGTACAACATATCTACCCCCCTTAACAGATGAAAGAAAACAAAACAAACAATCATTGTGAGAACATAGTATTAGATCAGTGTATATAATCACCAAGATAAGTGGGTGGGCGCCGAGAGCGAGAACTCCTTATCGTGCTCTCCCTAGGGAGTGACTGGGAAGATGAAGAAGAAACTGAGTCACCTAGGGCACCACCATGTACTGACGTGGATGACGGAGCATCACTACTACCCATCTCCCCCCCTCCGATGGAGACAGAAGGAGGCACCGACCCACCATCAGGAGCTAACAAGTAACCATTACAGCTCCTAGTACTTCCACCCTCTGAACCAACAGAAGAACTTCTCTCCTTTCTCTGGAACAAAGCCACCCTCCTATAATTCCAAGTTTCCCCATTATCTAAAACAACAAAATGTGGAGAAGCTCTTTTGACTCTAAAAGGGCCCCTATACTTGCTAAGACCCTTAGAAAACCTTCCTGGTTTAACTTTGACCAGGTCACCCACTGCAATGGGAAGAGAATTGTCAATAGGGGGTAAGACCTCACTCCCCTCACATCTCAACCATGCAGGAGTCAATTTTGAGACTGGTGTGCGGCCGCGCATCAATTCAAACTGAGATTTCTCACCAGTTCTATGAGGTGTCGAACGGTAGGCCCACACCAGCTCTTGCACCCGCTCATGCGAAAAACATCCACTTTGCACAAACATTTGAATCACCCCCTTCACCAGGCGATTCACTCTCTCGCAGAGGCCATTTCCCTGCGGGTTGTACAAGCTTGTCCTCTGATGTCTAATGCCACATTCATGCATAAATGAAGCCATCTTCAAGGACGTCAACTGAGTGCCATTATCAGAGATAAGAACCGATGGATAACCCTCATTCAAAAACACACTCTTCAGAAAGGCAATGGTTGTGTCAGTGTCAATCTCTTTCACAAATTGCACACAGAGCCATTTCGAGAAACAATCAATCACCACAATAGCAAACCGTTGATTCACGGGTAACGCACTCATAGGACCTATGAAATCTAGGCAGATGCTGTGCCAAGGTAAACTCTCAAACCCAATTTTTTGAGGTGAGCGTGATCCCACAACCTTTAACCGTTTCTCTCCCTCCTTGCAATAGTCACACCTCTCTACACAATCCACAGTGTCATTATCAACCGCCGGCCACCAAAAATTCTCCTTAACACGACGCTGAGTGAGGGTTTGACCCAAATGGCCCTCATGAGCCAAACTGAGAATCCTACTCCGCAATGAACTGGGAGGTATGAAACGATCACCTCGCATCAACACATTCTCTCCTTCTAGAGAAAGTTCGTCCACAATTCTCAAAAATGGTCTAACCTCAGCATAACAGTGCTTTCTCTTCTAGTCCCTTTAGAAACAAGGTCAATGACAGATTGTAAAACACGATCCTCCTCCATACCCCTCACCCAGTCATCACGAGTGAAAGAGCCACCTCCTAAAAATAGCACATCCTCCACCACTGCCGCTACAGCAGAATCATCTGAGACATTTCCACTACACTCCCCAGAGTGTGCAGGAAGTCGGGACAAACAGTCCGCCTGGATGTTCCTCCAGCCGTGGACAAATTCAATCTCGTACTGGTAATCCTGCAAGCGAGAAGCCAGCCTCGCTAACCTGGGAGACCCCTTCCCAGCACCACCCGGGGCTAACACGTTGACCAGTGGTTTATGGTCTGTGCGCAGAACAAATTTGTAGCCCCATAAATATGTTCTAAAATAACTCGTGCCCCAAACAGCTGCAAGAGCCTCCCGCTCTATGACAGAATAATTGGCTTCAGAGGTGGACAAGGGCCTGGAAGCAAATGCTATGGTCTTCTCTTCTCCCCCATGCTTCTGCAAAAGCACCGCTCTAAGCCCCCCTCCACTCGCATCAACCATCAAAACTGAGGAACGACCTGTATCAAAAGGGGCTAGTACTCCAGCAGCTTTAAGCTCCCTTTTTATCAGATTAACGCAGGATTCATGCTCAGCGGACCAATTAAATTTGGCACCCTTTTTCAATAAACATCTCAAAGGTGCAGTCTTAGACGAAAAATCCCTCACAAATTTTGAATAAAATTCAATTAAGCCCATGAAGGACCGAAGTTGATCTTGATCAACAGGTGAGGGGGCTAACTCGATAGTTTCTAATAGGTTCCTTTTAGGTCTTATCCCCTCCTCAGACAAAGAAAACCCTAAGTATTCAATCTCCTTCAAAAGAAAAGTACACTTCTCCTTCCTCAAAGTGAGCCCAGCATCATCTATTCTACGTAATACACTCTGCAAAATCCTATTATGTTCTTCAAGCGAATCACCATAGATCAATATATCATCTTGGAAATATAAAACTTTGTCTAGACCCTTAAAAACATCCGAGACTAGTCTCTGGAACACGCTGGCCGCTGAGACAAGGCCAAACGGTAAACGCGTGAATTGGAAGTTTCCTTCACTAGTAATGAAAGCAGTTAGGCGCTTGGAAACATCATCTAGACATATCTGATGGTAAGCATGTTTTAGGTCTAGTTTACTAAAAAACCTGGCTCCCTTAAGCGTTGACACTAGCTCACCAATATTAGGTAGTGGGAACACATCTGCCACCACACATTTGTTCAACGAGCGCAGGTCTACACAAAACCTAATCTTATTGTCAGGTTTTTGGGAAATCACAACAGGCGAAACCCATGGAGACGCTTCAACGGGCTCGATGATGCCTCCTTGGAGCATTTCCTCTAATGTGGCCTTAACTTCTTCCCGCAATGCGAAAGGGACTCGTCTAACTTTGTGCTGAACAGGAGTACTGCCTTCCTTGAGAATTATGTGGTGAGAGTAGCCTACAAGTTCTCCTAACTGGTCCCTAAAGACATTTTTGAATCTCTCCAGAATATCATTTAATGAAGAATTGTCAACGATTGAGACGGGGTCATCAGCCCTGGGATTAACCACAATATGTAAGTCGTATTGTTGGTAACGTCCCAGAATGGCCGGTCCATCCATGGATATGTATACCTTACCCAATGCTGACCTATTCCTGAATTCAATTTTCCCATCAAAGTAACCCAAGAGATCTATTTTTTCGCCTTGGTAGCCAGAGGGAAAGATGTCACACTCTCTCAACATTCTGTCACCCCACACTCTCCTCATCAGAGACATAGGTATTATTGTCCATTTTGAACCTGTGTCAACCATTAGGTTAACGGACTTCCCATCAATGGTAAAATCTGTTTTCAAAATTCTCCCTCTCCGTTCTTCACAAGAACAAATGGAGTCACACAACACTAAAATCTTATTAACATCGCGCCTCAGTTCGCCATACTCACTGACTACTGTCACTTTGGAATTATTTTTGTTTCTACACATTTTAGCGAAGTGTCCTATTTTTCCACATCGTAAACACTCCTTATTACTAGCAAAACAAAATTTAGCATCGGAAGTATGTGAATAACTTCCACACTTCATGCACATTTTAGGGCTGTTTTTGTTGTTAGACAGTACATTCTTCTTCTGAAGAACATATCCTTTTTTCCTGACGATAGCAATGGCTGCCGCTTCTTCTTCACTATTATCACTATTTGTCACTTTGCTGGAAATTTCTGCGATTCTTGGTTCCAAACCACTCTTCTGCAACTCCTTCATGCATTTTTCGCTTTCTTCCACAATTTTGGCCAATTCTATGGCTACTTTTAACGTTGGATTTTTTGCTGCCCACAAACGTTCCTGAACTTTCCTATTGTTCGCTTGAACAATAAGTTGGTCTCTGATAAGTTCGTCGGCCATCTGACCAAAACTGCACTTTACTGACAGTTCACGTAACCGCGCAACAAAATCATCTATGCTTTCACCCTCCAACTGTTTGTTTTTGTAAAATTTATATCTCTGTAAGACTAAATTCTCTTCTTTGCCAAATCTAGTCTCCAGTCTCGCTATAGCTTCCTTGAATTCGTCAACTTGTGACGTGGATCCTGACGATAGAACTTGCGGTATAAATTTGAATACACGTTGCCCCTCTTTTCCTAATGTAGTCATTAGTAGGGCTTTCTTTCTCTTAGGTGAGAAATCTTCTCCATCCAGGGCCTCTATGTAATTATGGAACATCACAATCCAATCTTCCCATGCCATAGATGGATTCCCTGGTTCAGGTAGGAATTGGGGAGGGAGTGCCACATTGATTGGTTGTGACATGCTAGTAATTTAATGAACTATAAGGAGTCAGGTAATATCTTGTCTGAAATGCGCTAATACAATTGTATTGCAATGTGATAGTTCTCAGTCATAGGGTGACAAACAACAGTGTAAAGATGAAGTAACGAACAATTTCTTCAGTGCTTACCGCATATTTTATTCACCTTCTGTGTGTGACTTCAATCGTCACTGTACCGGCATTAATGGAACAGCTGATGCGCGAGATAAACAGTCGATGTTGCAGCGTTGAGTCGCGTCTCCTACGCAACTACTTTTGTTTACATTTTTTTTTTTAATGGCCGTTCACGCCCTGCGTCAGCGCGTCCAGACGTGCGCTGACGTACTTAGACGTAAGCTCGCCTTGTAATCAGAACTGCTGCGTAGTACAGCGTCTCGTAGCTGCGTCGTGTTTCAGTGGTTGCTAGGATGCTGACGCTAGATCTTGGTTGCTACGATACCTTTGGAACGCTGTTTTCGTCGCGGTTACCGTCTCGTCGTCTCAGGGCCTTTGATTTCCAAACCAACGCCATACGACAACACCCGACAAAATCCTGGAAGTCGACCACTCCCTTTGTAGGATAACGATGAGTCGGAGTTTCGCTTCGCTCTGTCTCGTCAAATGCACAGGGTTCGAGGGCCGATGGAACTCCTACTTCTCTGTATTTCTTCCGCTGCAAAATTATGGAAAAGAAGCTGTGGCCAGACGTGAATCTCAGTCCAAGTCGCCAAATGTAGTAAGTTGACACGATGTCTGGAAACAGAGTACTTGTTGAATTAAGCTTTATTGCAGCACAGAGTCAGTAGGACCATCCCCTATCTGACCAGAGCTCCAACTGCCAACAGGGCAGATGGAAACTCCGGAACCAGGAACCCCATGATATTCTAGAGTGCTAGTCAGATAAGCAAGAGAAGCACTGTACAACAGTAAACTAACCTAGTCTAGATTACCTTCCTCAAGAAGATAACCATCCTCACTCTGCTACCAACTGTTAACGCGGGATTTCTGGTCTATTGTTATCTTACCAGATCCCAGCTCAGGTCGACTGAATCGTTGGTACCTGTCATTGAGTAAAAGGCAATCCACTACTAGGTTAATCAGGAAAGAACTTACACCACTCTAAAGAACCACTTACCACTGGAAAAGGTTAAAAAGTTTAATTTAAAGCCAAAAGTATCTGGAGATACAAACATCTCAAAATAAGGTTCAAAAGATATACAGGTATCAATATAAAAAGGAACTCTCTAAATGCTCTCAATCGACAAAAGGAAATTATCAAAAATATCTCAAATACCATTAGAGTTGCAAGAATCGCTGTGAGTTGCAACTTGAGAGTCATTTACAGAAAAGAAAAATACAGGTTAGTCTGTCCCTACACTAGACTAAGTGACATCCCTACTTAACAAGATCTTTACCTAAAAAGGTGTCAGCAGTGGTGACTTCCAAAGAAGATCACACACTTCCCTTAGTCTTTGTCTCAAAGTCGAAGTCTTTCAGTTCTCTATCTGCCTACCCATCCGCTCTCTTAGGCTCCTCAGATCATCTGCTCTAACTCCACCCCGGGGTGCTTTCCCTAATACCAAATCACATTTCCAATAGGAACGCCCCTTGAGACGCCTCTCACGTGGTGCAGTTTTGAGCGGCAAATTCCGTCCTGGTGCTCCTCTGGACTCTTCATTAATGTTGACCTTGCTTCCCAGGCTTCTCTCCGTCCAAGCGGTACCCCCTAAAATTCCTGAAGACTCCTACAGGCCTGTGCCTGGCGCTTCTGAACAAGGGCCTATTCATTATTTCTGATTTAAGTTCCCCTTGCACCTGCAAACAGACACTCTCTCGGTAGGCCCCAAATTCCAGTCTCTACCATATCTAAGAGTCATAAAACATCTTGAACAGACCTATCGTTCGTGCTCTGTGCGACTTCTCCTTAACGAGCTATTACAGATCAAAGAAGCAACTTTATCTATTCAGGCCTACCAGAATTACATGAAACGGGCCTCTGCAATATGCACATTTAATTTCTTTGTTTAAACGATATTTAACTAACACACATATACTAAAATATAACACATCTATGTAAAACATATACTTCAATACTATGCCTAATAATACATTTGCACTCAAATGACATTAGAATCCACGTCACTAAAAGTGTAGCAGCATCTTTCATTTCCTGTGAAATGCCATGTGGCCTACACATTTTCATGGTTTTCAGAATTACATTTCGTTTTCACTTAGCCATCTAACGTGTGACTCCAACATCATTTTAACATTTCTACAACCTCTACATTAGTTTTTCACACTTATATATGCATCTATTCTTATTAAAAACAAACACTCATATATTTTCTCTACATAAGTTGACACTCTTGTATATTCCACACTAAGCTAATACTACATGCTTGTAAATATGGTGCACTTCTACATTTTCAGATTTGTGCTTTCTCATTAGTGACAAGAAGATATTTTTTTCGGTTCAAGATTGTCAATCCCTGTCACTTCTGTTTATGTGAATATTGTTTTGTACCCTTGAACTTGATTCATTTAATTGTACATTTTTATACAGAAAAAGAATACTCCCTTTTGCTCCATTTGGTTCACTCACTCTCGATTATACAATGTTATGTTATACACTCAATTAAGGCACATAAGCAAATAATTGATTTGTTATACATTTCAATGGTTTTGATAACAGAATGTAGCTATTTGTATTATGGGTGTCTGTGTAATTCATTTTCCACATTTTTTGTCGGATATTGCATCCAGTATGATTATAAAAGAAACCTGCCTCTAATGTATTTAGGTGTAGGCCTTTTACATGTTATGTAAATGGGGGTATCTTATCACCTTGAGAAAGCCCTTGGAGGAGGGTTGAAAAGTTATGATTTTCTATCGTGGTGTGGGCTTGTATTTATACCCAGTTTTTAGCAATGGAATTATTGAATCGATAACTTTTTTCTACTTTTTCAGCACAGAGTGCATTATGGTTTAATTTGCAATGAATTAAGAAAAGGGTGAAAGTTTGAATGCAAGTCATTTGGATTTGACAGAGACCAAAGATGCAACACACCTCTTGGAACAACATCTTGCACACATATTGTGCATTAAATGGCAAATATTAAGGGCATCATTTACAGCAGCATTAGTATCCAGGGGATATTGACCGATGATGACGCCAGAAAAATAACTACCTAGGGCTCCCTCCTTGTACATGAATACTAAACTAAAATGTTGCAAATCATAAAACTGAACGAAACCGATAAAGTTAAGTACATCAATTTTCGTTGTCAGTCAGTGGGGCAAACCATCAACATAGATGACAATTCAGCCAATGGAATTTATAGGAAACAGTGGATAAGCCAGAAATATCTATGTTTTCCTACGGCTCCTTGTAGCAGTAGATGGTTAAAATGTTAGTCCGACTAACCAGTGGATGAGGTCACCCCAACATTCGGTCTAGTGGAACTATTTATTTACCTTCTCGCCACAAATTTTTGGGAAACATATGCCTCGTTAGTAGTGATGTACACATGATTGAATTGTAGGAGAGTTCACTAAACCTGGAAGGCTGAGTCATATGTTGCAATAAATAATCTTGAATGAGAGTTATTATTGGGAACAAAGCATCTCTGGTAGTTGAGGTAGGCTGCAATTGTAGGTCCTTTAGCAGTAGCTGTCTGTTGGCGACCTATTGTTTCCAATACATTGCATACACTTAGAATGGCCTTTGCCTCAGTTCCTTCCTCATAATTAGATGACCTCTAGCTATTTCACTTTCCTGCTTTTGATATGATTGCTTTAACTTTTTATTAATCTTGTGTTTATCTTGCCCAGGAGCATTTCAGGCTCAGTGTTTGGACTTGATTATGTATCCTTCCACTACTGATGTCAGACATTACATTGCAGTGTGCTATTTTCTTCCCCCTCTCCATTCCTCCTCCTCTTTCACCCAACCCTTTCTCTTTTTAACTGTCCTAGCCATTCTCCCATCAGTGGCCGCTTTCCTCTTAGGCCCCTTGGACTTTAATGGTAGCTCACTGCACTATTGGACATCTTACATTTTTATTTTAAATGATTTCATGATTGCTGCCAGTGAATGCACGTTTACGCTCGGGCATGGCGTTTCAATGTACTTTGTTAATGCTTTTACAAAATATATTCAAAATGGATTAAACAATGGCTGCAATGTGTGCGAGCATGCATGGCAGCTGTCTTTGAATATATTTTGCTATAGCATTCAAAAAATGCATTTAAAGATTGAAGAACCGGGTTTTAGAACACAGCGGCACCAGGGGCGCGCCCAAAGTCTTCGGGTTCACCTGTCTTAGAATACAGAGACACGGGATACTTCTGAGTGGCGTCAAAGATCAAATTTATTGGCTGCAGCCAGCAACAGAAGTCCTAGAAATCATCATGGTATGAGTTCTCAGGAGACTGCTCAATTTTACAAAGCAAGTCATCCCTTTTTATGCCAAACATTATGCTTCAGACAAACATTCCTTGTTTACAGTTTAATCAATCACATGTTTCTACAACAAAAGTATTGAATGACGACAAACCCATTTTTCAGTTGCCCAGCCCATGATCAATCATCGGTCAAACCCAACATTCTTCTTCAGACAGGTCGAACTAACCCATAATAAAAAAGGCCACAACCCAATCATAAATAGACCACAAAGAAAGGAGCAGAAACAGGTGAGAGTAGGATAAGGCATATTTGTGTGCAGTAAAACTTTATGATGTCCTGTGCTCTTATCCTTAATCTTGATCAGCTAAAGGGCAGGAACTGGTTTAACAAGGTCAGCTTCAGGCAACAGGGTCAGTTCACTCAGGTCAAACAGAAGTCAGCACGAACTGGAGCTAAGGTGTACATGTCCTTAAAAAGACTAGTTCAGCCAGAGTCATCGGCCTATGTGAGGGCAACCACAAAATGGCTGCCATACACAAAATGGAACCCAAGGGTTCAGAACGAAATCCCTAAATACGTAGTGAATCCATTGGTCTAACATGATGAAAGTACTCATACTTGCAGCACTAACTAGTTACGGTTCGCTAATATCAAATTCGTAACGAAACCATGACCTTTATGAAACGGGTTCAGAATTCACGGAACCTCAGCCCCTCCTTTTGCCCTTACATAGGCAATAACCTAAACTCACGTCAATCTGAGTCCAGGTCTATATTCATCAGATCATCAAGATGTTGCTGGAGCATAATCCTATTACTTAGTACCTCTCTTGGGACAGGTCTCCTTGCACACGTAGTAGCACAGAGGCCACATATAGCAGGAGCGCACTGCACACAAAGACAGAACAGGAAAAGAATCGCTAAAGCCATCCCAATGATCATCAGAATCTTCCATCCCCAAGTGGATAACAATCCTCAAAACCATCCCATCAACGACCAATCTCCTTCGTCCATGTGTACAGACTCGGAGATCTTATGTAGCTTGGAAATGGCCTGGTACACTGTAGGAGCATTGTGTGGAATAAAAATGCAGCAGCTCCATTGAATCAATTTACATACCCTACCTCTGTCTGCAAGTATGACGTCTAACGCAACTCGATTCTGCAACGTCATAAGACGATCCGATTGGAGCTCAGCAGTCAAATTACTAAGGGCACCGGCAGTCTCAACTATGGTGGACTCAACCACTCTCGTCAATTGCCGTATGTTCCTACTATTAACCATAGGTCCCAAAACGGCAGGAAACCCTTAAGAAAATCTCCCAATTCTTGTCCTGAAGTATCTTCCTTACTGAAGACACCTCTAACTACTGTAGTTCTGTGGTAATCTGCCGCTGCAGTATACGTAGGGGGCAACAGATACGAAACATAACATGTTCCCGAAAAATCAGGGGGCAACCATGTATATGCTCTATCATAGCACACAAAATACGAACCCTTAGCTGCTAAAACAGCGGGGAAGTTTGGGACGCTAAAACAAACCTCTCAGTACAAACACTCTTCCCTAACTGAGCTCTCGGATTCTTGCCATTACCTTGCAGACAAAAATGACCACGATGGGGCACGATCCAATTTGGGGGTGATTTTTCCCTTCGCTGCTTTTCACTCAGACTAACACCATATCCAGTCACGTTCCACCCAATATAAGCTAGTGTCTCATCTTTAGGGATAGTCTCATAGGAATCGATTCCTCTAATCATATCTACTATTCCTTTCACTAGAGCACTATTACTTGGATTATCTTTCATGGAACGCAGGGGGTAAACTTCATGGGCATAAATAAACATCGTCCTATATGCCCATACAGATCCATTATAGCTGAATGGCAGAACCAGGTAAGGAATACCCTTATCCGTGGTATGAGGCATAAGACCACACACCCAGCAATTAGTGGTGTTCACTACTAACTGATGCTGATGCAGAAGCTGCACAAAGGAATTATTAACAAATTCCAATCTTCTGATAGATTCATGTTCAGGCAAAGGATGAAAAGAATGCGAAGAAGTAGTAGTAGGAAAAGACATAGGTTGTATGGTGGGAGCAAAAGTCACTTGGAAAGAAAAAACAAGATATCCCACTAAGAACATCGTTATGCTAAGTAACATTAAAAGACATGTTATCAAAAAACATTTGCTACTCATTAGTCTACACAGTCTCGTCTTAAAGTTCATTTCTACAACAGCTCTCTCGATCTCAAAAAACTCCATCCTCTAACCGTGCTGTTCGCGGCAGGTGTTTCTCTTCGGCTCAGAGGTACGTCTGTAAGTCCAGGGAACGCCCTAGAACAAACCAGAACCGTCGACCTTATGTCTACACGGCTGTACACTCCAAGGTTTCATACCGCGACCCTACAGCTGAACCCGGATGGCGGTTCGAAAAAAAGAAAAATAGATCAAAACAGCTTTTCGGATGAGAGAGCGTTTTTTCAAAGGCAAAAAGGAATTAATTGTTTATTAGTCCATCGGCTCTCGGTTGTGGATTATAGCGGCCTTTACCAGGCACTGTCTGATCTCGGAACAACAACTCAGGCTCAGTAGTGTCCAATCGTGCAGGTGGAGACACAGTTTCTTGCAAAATATCGTTATCCTCGCGCTCAGAACTTGTTCCAACCAAACGTGCGTCACTGAATGGAAAGTAACGTGGAACTGTATCAGTCTCTGAATCACCAACACCCTCCTGGACCCATTGGTCGTACGGCAGAGGCAATGATACCCTCTTACAATGTACGCCGTGGATCCAGTTCTTCTTGCCCTGAACTCTCACTGTGGTACGCGTCGATAAAAGGACTTGAAATGGTCCAATCCAGCGGGGCTGATCATTCTTTGTCTGCTGAAAGTTGCGCACCAACACCCAGGAACCAGGGTCAATGGCGTGTCCTGAATCTTCAGATGCTGGAGGAAGTGTATCGTAAACCTGTTGGTGTAAGACACGCAATTTAGCCATCAAATCATACAAGTAGTCAACCAGCACGGGATGTTCAATCTTGCTAAACTTTGTTGGCCTCTGCACTCCCCATACATTTGCCGGGCGGCCAAACACGATCTCATAGGGACTAAGACCAATTCGGGAATGCACTGTAGTCCTTGTTGACAAAAGTGCCAACGGCAAAGCATCGGGCCATTGGAGACCAGAACTCGCCTGAATTTTGGCCAATTTTAGCTTCAAAGTGCCATTGTAACATTAAACTAACCCAGCTGATTGGAGATGATTCAAAGATTCAAAGATGATGCCCAAACCCTCACACACTTTCTTCATGATCTGGCCCACAAACTCACTTCCATTATCACTCCACACCATCCTTGGCAATCCGAATCTGGGGAAAAATTCCTTGAGTAGGGCTTTAGCTGTGGACAAGGCAGTATTATCTTTCAGGGGGTATGCCTCTACCCATCTCGAAAAGGCACAAACAACTACAAGGACGTATTTTAGATTATTACACCTTTCCATGTGTATGAAATCCAATTGTAGCACCTCGAACGGATAAGTCGGAGGCGCAAAGTGACCAGCTGGAGTTGGAGTTCCCTTGCCAGGATTATACATCTTGACCAGATTCTCTGCACACTTAGGAATTCCAGCAGTCTGCCATACTGGAGCCAACAACTTACAAATCCCTTTTGCACTAATGTGAGCCATTCCATGCGCCATCGTAACCACTGCAAGCACATACGCATCAGGTAACAACCATCGCTGATGTTCTGAGAACTCAGTCCAACAACCAGTCGAATCCAATTTTCCCTTACTCTCTCTCCACACACTTAATTCTTTCTCCGTACCTTCAGCCTGAATTGACTTCACACTCTCTATCGTATCTTCACACATTCCTCTATCCAGAACCCATCTTGCTGGACCCACAACATACATTCGACTCGTCACATCTTTCGCCGCTTCTTTCGCAACTTCATCCGCAAACGCATTACCACGAGAAACATCATCGGTAACATTCTTATGTGCACTGCATTTCACGATCGCAACTTGCATCGGCAACGTAAGTGACTCGAGAAGCTCATTCACCAACTGACCATGCTGAATCTTCGTACCATGCGAAGTAAGAAACCCACGTTCTTTCCACAAACGCCCAAAACTATGAGCAACACCAAACGCATACTGGCTATCGGTATACACAGTCACTCTCTTTCCTTTCGACAACACACACGCTCTCGTCAGTGCAATCAACTCTGCTGCTTGGGCTGAATTTTGTGGAAACGTGCAGCTTCAACAATCGTACACAATGTCGTCACAGCATATGCTGCAGTCGTATCACCATTCGGGAGCTTGTAGCATGACCCATCAACCCATAGCGTACCATCAGGATCCGAAAGAGGAGTGTCTTTCAGGTCGACTCTCCCCTTCGTTTCCTCCTCCAACCTAAGAAAACAATCATGTTGTTCCTGACCATCTATCTCTACAGAAATCGGCAACAATGTCGCTGGATTCAACACATTACACCGCTTGATGTGCACATGACTAGCCAAAAGCGTCAATTCATAACCCGACAACCTCGCACTAGTAAGGTGCTGAGTCTTGGTTCGATTTCATAAAGTATCCACTGCATGTGGAACCATCACAACCAACGTATTATCCATCACCAATCCAGCAGACTGTCGGATAGAAACAGCTGCTACAGCTGTAGCTCTCAAGCAACTCGGCAACGCTCTAGCTACCGGATCCAAAGTCGACGAGAAATACGCACATGGACGCTGCTTGTTACCAAACTGTTGCGTCAAAACTGACAATGCGCAACCCTCTCTCTCGTGAAAGTAGAGTGTAAAAGGCTTACTATAGTTGGGAGTACCCAACACCGGAGTAGAACACAACGCATCACGCAATTCAGAAAAACTTTTCTGACAATCGTCAGACCACGGAAGAGGATTCGGTGTATCTTTACAAGTCAAAGTCAACAGAGGTTTCGCCAATAGAGAGAAATTTGGAATCCACTGTCTACAATACGACGTGATACCCAAGAAAGCACGCACTTCTCTCTGTGTGCTTGGCACAGTCATTCGAGCAATCGCTTGAATTCGTTCTGGGGTCAACCTTCTTCCCTCCTTCGACAAGAGATGACCTAAGTAGGTCACTTCTTGGCGACAATACTGCAACTTAGAAGGTGACACTTTATGATGCAAGTCCGACAAATGTCGCAACAAAGAAATAGTAGCTTCTTTACAAGTTTCCTCATCATCAGCAGCCACTAATAAATCGTCAACATACTGTATAAGAGCAGCACCAGCAGGTAACATAAGAGTATCGAGCTGAGTTTTCAAAGCCTGACTATACATGGAGGGACTTTCACAATAGCCTTGGGGAGCTCTCTTAAACCGGAAGCTTCGGCCTCCTAAAGAGAAGCCAAAAATATCTCTACTCTCCTCAGCAATTGGAATACTGAAGAAAGCATTTTTCAAGTCTATGGCTGAAAACCAGGCAGCTGAAGCAGGAATCAAAGTCAACAAAGCAGTAATATCCGGAACAACTGGAAACTGTGGCACAACAATCTTGTTAACCTCTCTAAGATCGATCACAAACCTATAAACAGGTGGCTGAGTAGAGTCACTGCGCTTCAGGACAGGCAAAACAGGACTGTTACACACATTACCTCTCGTTTCTTCAATCACACCTTTCTCAATCAAATCATAGATAATCGCTAAAAGTGCTCTTTCACCATCACTCGAAATCCGATATTGGGGAATACGTGGCAATTTAACATTCGATTTGAGCGTAACAACATAGGGTGGAATCTCCAAAAGACCCACATCATTAGGACCGGTAGCCCAAAGAGTATCAGGGAGAGAACGCAATTCCAGTAGAAGTCGATCTTTAGATAAATACATTGGAAAGATCACTTTCTTACCCAATGTAAGATGTACTCCCAAAGGGGAACAATACAATGTCGCATGCAATCTTTTTAACAAATCCAAACCCAGCAAATTCTCACCACAACCTGTCGTTAACATAAGGGGTGCTTCCAATTCACAAGACCCAATGGTAAGAGACAAAGGACAAGAAACTGGATTACGTACCGGGGTGCCAGAAAATCCTACTGAGACATTAGTTAAGCCAGACAAAGGTGCGCCAGGGAGTTTAGAGTGCATGATAGAACTCTTCGCTGCACCAGTATCCAAAAGAAAAGGCTCTACCACAACCGATGTGGCTACTGCAACATAAGGCCCACTCTGATCTACTGGAACCAACACTACTCCCTCTCTTTGTCCATGGCTGTCCTAGCAATAATTATAATCAGCATTCTCACTCTCAACATAATAGTCATCAGCATAGTACTGAGTCGACTGACCAGATGCAATTTTCTGTTGATCAAAACAATTCATAGAATTCTGTGGGGGAAAGGAACGTTCGTTCTGAGGAAACGCACCACGTCCTCTACCCCTAGACACTTGCTGAAAACCACCACGGCCTCTCGGGCCGTCATACCACTCGTGCGCTGTCGCAGCACAGGGCACTCATTTTTATAATGGCCTTCCTCCCTACAATACGCACGCTGATTTAAACCCCAGGGTGGTCTTGGAGGAAAATACCCAGCGTTCTGTGGCAGTCTCTGAAATGGGGGAGGTTGCTGAAACTGTGGGCGTTGCTGTGACTCTTGCTGATTCGAGCGAGGCAGATACGCCTGCTGCAAAAGAACCTTTGTCTTTAAGTCTTTGGTTGTTTTCTCTACTCTTTCTTTCTCGTCCTTGTCCCTATTCTCATAGTACTGTGCAGTCGCCAATATATGGGCCGACGAGGAAACAGCCCAAGAACTCTCAGAATCTTTCAATTTATTACACAGTTCAGGAAGTAAGTTAAAGACAAACTTATCTACGAACAATCTTTGTCCACCTTCCGTACTCATATCTTGGCCACTATGATCTATAAATGTCTCTTCAACCTTAGTGAAGAAATCAGATACACTTTCGTCCTTCTGCTTACATGCTGCTAACTTGTCCCAATTTACTCGTAACGCTGGCATCATTGTTTTCATAAGATTTATAATTCTGCCAGGTAGATCTGCCACTAGAGCCTCAGGCTTAGCACCACCAACTTGTCTAGCGTCTGCAGCACCAATATTGACCAATGAGTCACCTAATTCAATTGCATGATCCTCATGACGAATCTTTGCCCATAGAGGTTGAGGTACTACATTACCCAACAGCATATCTATCTCTGCCAAATTCATGATGCATGCGTCAACTGTCTGGGACAATTCTTTGTAATAGCCAGCTGGATTCTTACGGGGATCAGGTAAAGACTGTTTAAAGGCCAAAACTTCTACTCTCTTCCATGGCACATGTACCCATACTCTCTGAAAATGAGGCAGAACAGGCGGATTAGCGTTTGTGTCCCTTTCTCTCCAAGCTGGGGGAACCTCTCTCATTGGATATTGGCGTACCTTTCTCCTGACTGCGGAATCAGGCTCAAACAATCGCTGAAAAGGGAAATCGCTCCTAAACGCAAGTACCATAGCAACTGCTTCCTCAATTCTGGGACCCACTATCGTCCCTTTCGCAAACTCAGACTGGACATTTAGCAACTCTACAGGGACTGAACCCAAATCATTATCTTCCCATTCCTCACGAAGGAACGTACACATAACTTCAAAAACATACCTTTGCTTGGGTGCTTCCCACTGCAGGAAAACATCCATAACTGACTCTAAATTATACCTCGAAACATTCGAAACCCATCTGCGAGCCAAGAGATCTAACACTGCCCGTTCTTTGGGACCAGGTAGCTGACTACGCATTTGTTTACATGCAGAAACAGGGGTCATACTCAATGACCCAAAGAAAGGAGACAAAAGACCAGTAACAGTATCAGTCATTTGTTGTCGAGCAGAAGGAGAAGCTGTCATAAGGACAGGAGACAAAGTATTTTGAGGTGATAGAAGCGTAGGGTTAGTAGCAAGAGAAATTGAAGGTACAGAAGAATAAGGCAAAGTAGTTCCAGACAAAACTGATAGCAAAGTCGGCGGCCCCAGAGGAGGCTGCGCCGTAGGAGGAAGAACCATCTCAGGAGGAGCCGGTGGCTGAACAGCAACAAGAGGTTGTGCAAATGGAGGTTGCGGAGGTGCCGTAGCACTCTGTGCATAAGGGGGTGGTAATCTCAACAAATGTGGCATCAAAGGATCCTTCTCAAGGTCCTTCGTTGCATTCTCAAGAAGAGATGGCAAAGCTGGATAACATTTATCAATAGCCATATTATGTTGTCTATCTGACACCTCAATTGCTTTATCTTCTTCGGTTTCTTTAAACTGCCTAGCAGCTTGCATTATTGATACACCCTTTTCTCTTTTATCTCTTTTAGCTTGTTTAATTTCTCGTTGTCTGGCTTCTTTACGCCAAAGGCGAAAGGAGTCAAACATTGCCGGCCGGGCTTTCTTCCTGAATAATGCAGCTTCCAAATTATTCAAAATCTCAGTATTGAAACTACCGTGTTGGGGCCATCATAAGACACCATCTTTCCTAGTGTAGCGGATCCATACCTCATTATACGTAATGGGACCCACGCCGTGTTTAGAATAGAGCTCATAAGTCGGAGTTCCAACCGGAGGTATCGGACACGAATCCTCCAATCGGGAATCCCTGTTGCAACCACAACCAAACCAAGTACCAAATTTGCTACGATTAGGCATCTTCGCTCACTAATCGAGCTTCAAACTTCAAGGGATTATCTCTACCGATACACTCGTAAATATACAAGACCCTCGGCTTTGGAAATTGCAATTTTCAAATCAAAACTAAGGACCAAACAAACTAAGAACCAAAGAACCAAAAACTAAGGACTGGGAGTGACCCACTTATACTTAACTGAGGTATCAGTCACGCCACCAGAAGACCCGTCTATCGTCTCGCCGTACAAAGCATCACAAATGGGTCCAAGACAGGGCGAAAGTCAGGGCAGCAGTCCTTAGTAGCCGTCAGGAAAGCGGGAAGCCTCGCAGAAAAGACCTTCAGTCCACGTTCGACATGCCGGGGTCGATGAAGTGGTGGCCGTCCTCCAGAATTTCCTCACAAAGCTCCTCACGATCTTCAGGCTTGGACCTGTACCGCTGAAGTCGCCCCACGTTGGAAGTGCCAACTGAAGAACCGGGTTTTAGAACCCAGCGGCGCCAGGGGCACGCCCAAAGTCTTCGGGTTCACCTGTCTTAGAATACAGAGACACGGGATACTTCTGAGTGGCGTCAAAGATCAAATTTATTGGCTGCAGCCAGTAACAGAAGTCCTAGAAATCATCCCGGTATGAGTTCTCAGGAGACTGCTCAATTTTACAAAGCAAGTCATCCCTTTTTATGCCAAACATTATGCTTCAGGCAAACATTCCTTGTTTACAGTTTAACCAATCACATGTTTCTACAACAAAAGTATTGCATGACGACAAACCCATTTTTCAGTTGCCCAGCCCATGATCAATCATCGGTCAAACCCAACATTCTTCTTTAGACAGGTCGAATGAACCCATAATAAAAAAGGCCACAACCCAATCATAAATAGACCATAAAGAAAGGAGCAGAAACAGGTGAGAGTAGGATAAGGCATATTTGTGTGCAGTAAAACTTTATGATGTCCTGTGCTCTGATCCTTAATCTTGATCAGCTAAAGGGCAGTAACTGGTTTAACAAGGTCAGCTTCAGGCAACAGGGTCAGTTCACTCAGGTCAAACAGAAGTCAGCACGAACTGGAGCTAAGGTGTACATGTCCTTAAAAAGGCTAGTTCAGCCAGAGTCATCGGCCTATGTGAGGCCAACCACAAAATGGCTGCCATACACAAAATGGAACCCAAGGGTTCAGAACGAAATCCCTAAATACGTGGTGAATCCATTGGTCTAACATGATGAAAGCACTCATACTTGCAGCACTAACTAGTTACGGTTCGCTAATATCAAATTCGTAACGAAACCATGACCTTTATGAAACGGGTTTAGAATTCACGGAACCTCAAGATGGCTGCTCCAGATGCACACACGTCTACGGTGGCCATATTTGAATGAATTCTTTTGCTAACCCTGCAACAAAATGCTTGAACATGTTGTGCTTCTCCTAGGACTGAAGAATCTCCTCCTCATGTAGCCTGGATTTGTGAGGCTGTTTAAATCCAGCTTTGTATTGGCTTGTCAAACGCTCTTGAGCTAAGTTATCCAAAAACATCAGCCTTGCATTACTAGCTAAAAGTAGAAGAACATAAGGCAAAAATAGAATGCCAAGATGACTACAACAAACCTTTGAGAAAACTGTGATGTTGATGCCATCTGTGACTCTTTGCACAGTGCCAGCTGTCGCACTACAAAAGCAGGGTACCTTTGGCCTTGCCACTTGTGCCACTCCCAGGGGATCCCTAGCAGCAGCAATCATGTGGCATGAGTCCTACAATGCATCCATGAAGAGTGTCTCACTGTCCCTGTGAGAAGTGAGGGACAGCAGAGGTAGTGAACAACATGTGTACCCCCAGAGCAGCTGATGAGACACAGGAATGGACTATAAATAAAGGTCCCAGTTTTCCATTTCTACTGATTATTACAGGTATCTAGAGACAGAAAACTATTTGTTTGCTGTCTGTATTTATTTTTAAAAGTAAAGTGGAAAAATACAGAAAATTGTGCTTCTTGTGGGTGACTCTCCATGCTGTGTCTCGTGATTTCCAGCACAACAGCTGAGCAGATAATCGGTATGGGAAGTTAAAAAAAAGCAGGCTGAGATTTCCCTGATTACCGTCATATGTTAACATATATTTGTATTATAATGCTGAGATTTAAGCGTGAGTGTGGCGTTTCACTGTATGTGGCTGCTTAATTTTCTACAAAGCGACAGGCAGCAAAGTATGAGAGCATGTTTATCAGTTAAATAAATGTGGAAATATACCATTTATTTTCAAAATAAAAAGTAAACGGGGATAAATACCAATAAGAAAAAATATATATATATTGATAAATACAGACGGAAATGTTAAAAAACATAAATACCATAACATCGTGAGCCCTAAGTATAAAGCACACCATGGCTGCACCAGAACTTCTTCAATACTTCATGGTCTTTGCAGTTAATAAAGAACATGTACTGCTTGGCAGACTGACTGCAGAGTTTAAGTGGCAAAAACCTTACTGAATACTGGCCAGTACTTTGACTGTGGCTTCTTTTCTAGGAGTGGCTCAGTTTCATATGTTTGGTTAGTTTGGATAGAATTGATATCATGCCTACTTCCCTGGGTGCAACTAAAGGAAAGATGCCATTGGAGGGGCCTGAGATGAGGTTTTCAGGTCATAACAGCACTGATTTATTAGCCTAGGCTAGACTTCAATCTACCTCTCAGTAGGCACGGCCCGTGCCGGGCGTTATACTGGGGCGGTGACGTCAGGCAGGGGAGGGTCAGAGTGGTGGGTTGTAAAATGCGGGATATGGACCATTAGAGGTAAGTACCGATAAAAATAAATAAAACGAATTTCGTTGCCCACGCTGCATCGCCAAACGTGATGCAGCGTGGGCAACGAAATTCGTTTGGGTATGTTAGCGGTTGTGTGGGTGTGTGAGTGGGTGTATGACAGGGTCTATGGGGGTGTGAGTGTGTGTTAGTGGTTTCTGTGGATGATGTCAGCTGTGATGTCATTTGAGATGTCATCAGTGATGTCATCAGCGATATCACTGACGATGTCATGATTGATGTAATATGTGAGGTCATATGCAGTGCATTGTGGGGTGTAAGTTATAGTTAGCTCAGGTAACTATAACTGCTGAATTTCACTGGTTTTGTACACGTGAAATCTGAGGCCAACTATAAATTCACTATAATATGCTAGTCTTGTATGACATACTGCACCCATCTAAGTGTGTAGTGAGTTCAGAGTGTGGTTGGAATTTTTTGATGTGGCGTGATTGACTGGGTTGAAGGTGAGGCTGAAAACTATGTGTTTTTCAAAATGCTGAAGAGCATTATTATGTAAGCGCCAATTATAATTTACCCAGATGTTTCTCTTGTTTTGTTTTTCATGCAACATGCCAATCTTGTAGGCTGTATGCTCCAAAACTAAATGTTGTGTCATAAACGTGTTCAAACTAGGTGCTGCTTCCATTTCTTAACTCTTTGCAGAGCTAGTAGGGAGATGGTGAAATGGGAAAGCGTGTGAAGGAAAAGAAAAAGCAGCTTTTTTGTGTGTGATTTAGCAGCTCAAAATACTTCATACGCCAAAAGATATGTCCAATTGAAAGTTATTAGGCAGTGTATGGTCCCATATGAAAGCCATCTGCCCTCCTTGCAGCATGGGAGGAACAGAGAGGTGCAGGAGTAAAAGCCAGGAGAGAGACACAGTGAACAAAAGGGTCAAGCCTCACTTGACATACTGCTTCCATTCTACAGACGCAGAAGCTAGACAGTCCAGTCCATAACTTAAATACTTAATAACTGATCACTGTCTTTCTCCTCTCTAACACCACAGCACTCCTAATACCCTCCCCAGTGATCCTGGTCATTGTCCCAACTTGGAAACACACTGTTGATAACCTCATTCTCTGCACTAAACCCTTTTGCATACATCCACCAGCCCACGTGGCAGTACCGGTATGGTGCAAGTAGACCTGACCCTGAAGTTTTCCGGCACTCACTAACCTCGTGGTAGCCCGACTTAGGTGGTGTACGAGTAGTTGCACACTTCAGCCCCATTCGTCTTAAAAAACATGACCTTTACCATTATGATGAGGCAGGATTAGGGAGCGAGGGCCATGGTCGCCACTCCATAACTTGGAGAAGCCTCTCCATTTCCCTCTGTGTGGAATTAGGATGTAGCTTGGAGGAAGTTCTCTTGCCTTTTCTCATACATCAGAATAATGGAAACTGCACTGCACATCGGGCATGGTGCACAGTCAGTTCTGCATGCCCATCTGGACGGGATGAGATCATTGCTGTAGGGAGTTCAAGGGCAAAAGGATGATCAGCAATTTTGGGTGGCCAGGCAGCAGTTGTAATCAATTAAAAAAAACTATAGAAGCTATAATCTAGAATACAATGAGGGCAGGATGAGTAAATGTGGGTGAGGTCAGACATGTGGCCTCAAAGAATAAAAAAATCTCAATGTTATTGCCCCCCTCACCTAGTTTAAACTGCATTTAAAATACAATCCACACACAAAAATGAAAAATATGTGCAAGTTAAATTAATCTGAGGGAAATACGTTGTTCGGGTAGGAAAGCTTACTTTGTTAACATGATCCGATTGGGTCGCTGATTTGAATCTTGGTTCATTTACATGTATTTGTATAAAAAACAACAAAGAGGGGGACGGGTGGCCTGCTTCACAAAGAACGTACTACAAAAGTGGGATTATGCTGTTCCTCTATTAAAGGTGCTTGTTGGAGTCACAAGTGACGTGATCCCACTATGCCCTAGAGAGGGCAAAGGTGAGGATCCATATGTTGGATCATAATGCCCTCACACACCCTTTCAGGTGTCATGCTTCATCCTTTGGGCTGCTCCTCGTTTCGTTGACGGTGCAATACCCAAAGGGCTCCCTAAAAAGGGGCTCTTTGCCGGATATCTTCTATCCAACTGCCGTGTGATGAAGTGCGGGTATGGGGCCATGACTGTGTAGACGCAGTGTAGTGATATAAAATAGAACTGGGAGTACCTAGAAGGGCACATTTTATTCTGGGGGTCTCCTGTCCTAATTAAAAGCAGTGTACAAGGCGCTCGCCCAAGTGATTTCCTCACGTGGAGGTGTCCTTGTTAGAACAGCATTATCCCACTTTTGCAGTACGTGTATTTGTAATGCTATGAAGTCCCAGCCTGCTACGGAAAGCGCTATGAATATGTAAATCATGAGAATAAAAAAGTTATTGAACCAAGTGTGAGATAGGCTGTCAACATTTTAAAATGTATGTTATGCACAGTTGAAGATAGGCTGCCACAAAATTTGCATAAAGATTCAGGATTTTGGATGTAAGGTTTTTTGAGCCACACTGCTAAAAGGGCTTTAATATTCAGGCCGTTAGACTTCATTGAGGTGGATTATAATTTTCTTTCGGAGAGTTCATTAATCAGTGCAAGATTTGGATTTGGATTTGTGTGACAGCTGTACCAGTTAAAAGGTTACAGTGGGGGCTGAAGTTCAAAACGAGTAGAAATACATTGAATATGGGCAGTATCGTAGAGGTGCAGAGGTGCCCACTGAGCCTCCTCTCACTATATGCCCACGGAATAGTAATTAGAATATACTTAAATTGTTTCCTGAAGCCTATTTTTTATGTTATTTCAGAGTTGTAACTTTGGGCTGAATTTGTGCATTTACATGGACAAATTTGAGCTTCGCATGGGTATCAAAATCTGGCAACAGTGCTGCTGCACGGATGGTGTGTGGCTTTTGTATATATATTGCATGCACACGTTTGATTTATAAACCATTTGTGCTTGTTTTCCATAGGATAAATTATTTGCCAAAGCTGGTTCATAATAATAAATGCAAATTACAGCTTTCAATACATTTCTTAGTTAATGTTTCTTTTTAAGCTGGTGATCACACCTACTATTTATAGGAACCTTAATTCACTAGTAAGTGGAACACAGCTAAATAATTTATTTTAGTTGTTTATGTTTTGGTGACAGGAAGGTTTTATGCGCTCCAAATGGGAGTTTGTGATTAATTTTGTACTCTCCTTCTAAGGGCAAGCAGAGTTACTGCAGTCTTGTGATGCTTTCTCTAGGTATGAGTGATGTTACTGCCTCCTTATTGACACTCCCTCTTGGGGCTAGCGGTATTATTGTAAATCTTTCTTGCTGCAGGCTGTAGAAGCTCAGTCCAGGGGAGAATGGGGTTGCTGCAGTCTTGTGAAGAATAACCTGCACCAAGCTGAAGGGTGTGGCTTTGGTATATACATTTGCACACACATGCCCCCTCTTTTAAGCTGGTGTGCTTGTTTTTCTTGAGGATTAATTATTTGCCAAAGCTGGTTCATAACAATACGTCCAAATTACAGATTTCAATACATTTCTTGATTTTTGTTTAAATGTTATGAGCACACCCTACTACTGATAAGAACTTTTATTCACTGGTAAGTGTACAACACAATTAAATAGCTTATTTTGATTGCTTATGTGTTGGTGATAGGAAGGTCTCACCCCTCCATGTGAGAGTTTGCCATTATTTTTTTATTCTTCCTCTAGGGGCAAGCTGTGCTAGTGTAGCCTTGTGAAACTTCCTCTAGGGATGACTGGTGTTAATACAGCCTTATTGACACTCCCTCTAGGGATCTGTGGCGTTACTGAAATCTTGTAGAGCTTCCTTACTGCAGCCCCTTGAATCTCCCTCCAGGGGAGGATAGCGCTTCTGCAGCCTTGTGAAGCCCCATCTAGGAGCAGGACGTGTTATTGTGGCTGTGTGAGGCAATGCTGTACGTGGGGTGTGGCTTCCACCTAAAAATCAGCATATACACTGCAGCTGCTTTAATGACATGGTCAATTTTTAGTACGATAAATATACATATAGTGAGGAATTAACATTATAATTAACAATAAATGCTTTGAGGATTATGAAAATAGTGAATGTAAACTTACTTGGCCCTTTTGGCAGGTTCACCCCTAAACTTTTTGCTTTTTCATTGTGACCTGGTGATAGTGATTTTTGGTTTCTGCGCACTTTACCACTGCGTCCCAGGGTAAAGTGCGTGCGTGTAGTGAGGTTGGCCTGCCCTCCCATAAGAATGCATGGGGAATGTATGTGTCCATGTTAGTTCCTGATGTGTGGGGAGTGCAGGCTCGAGTTTGGTATGTGCGGACTTGTGTGATTAAATGCTGCGCGATGATGTGTGCAGCGTGATTGTGTCTAGTGTGGAAGTGCCACTTCTAGAAGTTGGCATGTTTGTGTAATTTATGTGAATTGGCTGTCTGGCTTATGATTGGCTGGAGCTGGCTGGTGAGCCTGGCTCCATGAGTCAGGATGGGTCTGCCCCGGTGGTGAATGGGAGATCTGCATGAGTGATGTGAGGGAGGAGTGCACCTGGGCCCTGAATAGGGCTGGGCTTTCCCCACACAATGCTGGCTCTGCCCCCTGTGGTGCGTCTAATGTCCCTAGCCTGGCCAGTGAATGGAAAGGGTGGCTGAGCACAACAAAGTGCTCCAGAACCAGCTGCGACTGGTTTTCCCCCCACCCTGCACCTAAAGACAAAGGGTTTCTTAATATAAAAAGGGGCTGTGTCCCCTCACAAAATGTTCTCTGTTCCTGATCCTGACTGGAGGGGAGGCCTGCTGCTGCTGGGCGCCAGGAGGACCGCCACTAGGACTGCCTTCCTGTCTGAAGGGCCCAGTGAGCTGGCCCCTGGGCCCAGCCTTTGCCCTCCCCTCCCTTTCCACAGGACTTGTCCTGGACTTTTGTGCAACAAGCGCCTGGGAAGCGCTTTATTTTCACTTTCCAGGGAAGCGCTGTTGATTCCAGCGGCGGCCCGGAGCTGCCATCTCCCCTGGTCTTTGTTTTATTGGTGCAGGTGCCCACCCTGCATTTTGCCCGCATTTGTGGCTGTCCTCGTGGGTGCTTACCCTGCTCATTTTGCCATGATTCACGGCGCGGGTGCATTTCCCGGGGTATTTCGTTCATTTAGAGCCTCGAGGCTCCTTGGGGGCATTTTGGGATTCAGAGTCCCCCGAGCGGGACTCCAACGTCTGGGCAGCATTATTGATTAGAACCCACGAGGCTCAGGGGGCATCCCTTCTTCAGAGCCCACGAGAGGCTCAGGGGCACAGTTGCTAATCCCGAGTCCCCCGAGAGGGACTCAACCCTGGAGGTAGAGCGGCCCCGGCTGACAACGGGCCGCTCCCTCAGTGGTGGCATAGTTGTTGAGAGCCCCAGAAGAGAGCCAAGAGGCACGCTGGTGCCAGGCTCAGTTACAGCTGCCCAGCACTTAGTGGCAGCTGCTCCGTTTAGGACGTGCGCATCCTTCTTCTTTGGCTGCCTGCACAGCCGGCCCTGACTTTCTGGACACAGGGCGTTTCAGCCCCTGAGAAGCCAGTTGGCCTTGGGGACAGTTCTACCTGTTTTTCGCCCTATGTGATCCTTGTGCAATTTGTAATGACCTTCCTAATGTGATTGCTGCATCATGTGTAATGTTTTATACCTCTGAATGTATGTGATGCTTAGGTGGTTGTTTTTACTAGTATAGGTATACTAGTGAGTTCCTGGTTCCCTGCGTAATATTTTCCTAAGGTGGTTAGGGTTGCGTAGGTGGTACTTACCTCTCACCAGTGGTTACTGGGCTGGTTGTGTGCTCTATTTTCTACTTTGTGCTACAGTTATTATTGTCCTAGGTTCTAAGCGCTATTTCTAACAAGTATTCTAGTTCTAAAAGTGCTTATTCTTGGCAGTGGTCCATGTGGCCCTGTCCTGTACCTACATCCCCTGTAAATTCTGTCCGTGCCTATGGCACCTTGTAAAGTGTGGGTTTATTATCTAATGTGTTTGGTATAATACAAAGGCTATTTTCATATAACCTTGTGTGGAGTTTCCTTTGTGGTGGGCCTTGGGAGTTGTTGCTGGGTGCGCGCGCAAACGCTTTACACATCGCCTCTGGGATTAGCCTTACTGCTCGTGTCACGTTACCTAGAGGGTGTGCAGGGGTTATCTTTGGCGTGTAACTCCCTTGCCCTGACTAGAGTGGTGGTTTCTGCCTGGCTTTGGCGCAAGCCTTAGCAAACTTAAAACCCCATTTCTATCAGGGGCTATCAGTCTTTGGGAAGTGCAAGTGTCTAACAATATCTAATTTTATTTAAGTTTGTGTGCACATGCGCAAGGGCAGTCCCAAAGTGAAAGTATCCAATGGCTGGAGTGGGCTGATCTGTTGAGCTGCACCTTTTGCTGGGGTGGGAGTGAGTATAATTTAAATAACTTGGCAACAGATCAATTGTGAAAGAGTGTTGATTGAAAGCCCCTATATATGTATATATTTTCTGTATGATTATTTGTTTTTGAAAGCATTAGGCTGTGTTTAGGCCAGACTTAAAAATGAAGCTACTCCTCGAACTGTGTTTTGCTGAACCACTGCTGGAGCATGGTATGTGGGTTTGGTCACCATCATTCTCGGGCGATGAACATTTTACTTATTCCATGCCTTTTCCTGTTTCTCTAAATTTAGTTTTGAGTATCTCTATTTTCTTTAGAATATCTCAATTTTTTCATTCACATGTCATCCAATTGCATTTTATATCCAATTGTCCATTTGTATTGACACTGTTCCAATGCATAATACATTTGAAAGTTGAGTTCACATGAATCTTCTAGCCATTACACTTCTAAGGGTGCGTCATAAGACAGGATAAGAGCATTGTTCCAGTCACTTCAATTTAACACCCTCCAACCCAGCTATTTATCATTATTAAATGACACAATTGCATGTAGGGCCTACAGCTGTGCTGAGTGCAACCATACAAAGCAGAGCAAGGAAATAGAGCAGAATGTAAACACATTTCATCCAGGCCCACTTTAAAAGTTTTAGTGTGAAAGGAACATGCAAATCTCCATAATTTCAGGTGATCACTTTATGGTGCACTGTTATAAAAAAAATCCCATTAGTTACATATTAACAGGTTTGAGTTAAACCAGGTCATAATCATTTGACCATTGTACTTGTATGTGAAACAAATGTGGGACTGAATAGAACTGACGCATATGGGCCACAAAGAGGATGGCAAAATGAAGGCTGATTTGTAAAGGTGTCATGTATTCCTATAGGTTCTGAATCGATCCCCCTATTCCTGACCCTATTCTGGTTAAACTAACTATCAAGTTAACTAACAGTCAGCCCATGAGGCAAGAAAAGCCCCCATGATGCAGATACCGTTATCTGACGCAGTCACACTACGGCACAGGAACGTGTTATCTGATTAGGTCATAACGCTTGAGATCTAATTAGACAAGCGACATTCCTCCAGCCCCTGATAAGGCATACGACGTTCTCATAACAAATCAAACCTATGACAACCTGGAAAATCCGTGCGGCCATTGTTTTGATTTCACAGAGAACTTCAGTAAAAGAATGTGCTAACGAGCAAGTCGTATGACATCTTTATTGACGTATCTATGTCCATCCTTACGTCAATCTCGGCACCTTTAAGGTATAAATATTGCCGATCTTGCCCTATGCAAACACACGCGTGGTGACGAGACGGAGCAGCCATACTTACCGAAGCCGAGAGCAGAAGCAGACCCCGCTGGCAGCAGCCCCGCCTTCCTGACGCGCTGAGAGACGCGCTGCTATCTCAAGCCGAGAGACCCAGCACCGGCGCTTCTGGGCAGCCCTTGCAGGCAGCCTGGAATATCGAGAGCAGAGAAAGAGATACCATTCCTCATTCATCCTAACTTCCAGGTACAGAACTGAATAACCCCTCACAGAGAATTCTTTAGTTATTCACTTGGCAAAAACAAACTTAACTTAAACTGTAACTTTCTATTCCCGCCCACGCATTAGACTTAGGTCAGGTACACGGGGTAGGCGTATTTAGAAACACCAGTTGAGTACGTTTAGTCAAATGTATATGTGTATGTAAATATATTTTAATCATTTTAAACATCATATGGCTCAGAAACCATATCAATGTTTTTACAGTATTATTTTATACTATTGCTTTTAATGTATGCACTTTACTTAACTATAAGTATTGCAATAATATCGATCCATTTCTCTTGTACGAGAAAAGAGACTGATCAATAAATAACACCTTTTTATTGAACACGCCCGTCTCTTCCTTTTCTCTACAATCTGATGAGACTAAGAATGCACGTACTGACTGAGTAAAATAATTGCCTTGTGCTCACACGACTCTCGAGATTGACTCTTGATTAGGGGAGAGCAAAGTTGTCATGTTCTATGGTTGTCAGAAACTAAATCCCTTCTTGTCTAATCAGGGGAGTTAATTCTTTCCTGAACATTCGAGAAAGTTTCTAGCGAACTCTGAGCTACGCTGGCAAACCCAAAACTTAAGTCTAGTATCGACAGTAGTAGACCTAGTTAACGTCTGGCCTAGGCCTTTACTGCTGTAGGTATTATTCCAATGCGCAGAGCCTATTGGGAAGATAGGAACTACACTACATGGCGCCCAACGCGTTTGGAAAGGGCGATAAAACTAACGTAAGACATTTAGAGTAACTCAGTCGTGCTTTCTCACTCAGACCCCTTTTCCCAAATACTCCAAAGACGTCTGGAGTGGGTGAAAGGTAATATCCTCCAAAACCTCGCAGGAGGGAACTCCTATGTAAGGTTCTTGGTATAGTCAACGTTGAAGGATACACTGTTCCAAAATATTGTGCATCTAATCTCTGTTTCCATAAGAAACCTGATCTGCAAACAAAAAGAATAACCTTTCTAACAGTAAAATGTCAGAAAGTGATGAAGAAAGAGAGGCAGTTAGATTAGCAACTGAACTCGCAGATGCTGATGCTACCATGCAAGCAGCAGACGCGGATATAATACTCATTCCGGTCATCAAAAGGAGATCTATAACTCTAAAACTTATAGAAAATGGACTGACACCTAGAGGTGGCACAGTCATATTCGTAATTGAGGCACACGAATATCGGCAGACAGAGGTATATTATTCATGGATAAATTTTCCAGCAGCTAATGCTGTAACAAAGTACTTCCACTATTACAAAATAGAGGAACCTCCTAATGAGTACACTCCTTTTGAGGAGGTGGAAGTACCACTCAAATTCCAAGAGCATTTGCTCTTATTTGATGGCGCCCTAAAACATAACAATCACATTACAAGGCTTTAGCATTACTTTAGGTAGACCAGGAGCAACGTGGCCGGTCTTAGCCGGATACACACCACACCCAGACATCGAAGGAATGTCTACAGGAGAGCTGTTAATACAGCTAAAACAATTACTAAAAATTCATAGACAATTAGTTCAGTATGTAATGCGGACTTCAACAATTCAGCCAGCGATTAAACTTCCACAGCTGACCCCTCACCAGGGGAACACAAATAAAATCACACCACAGAACATCCAATCCTGCCTAGGTAAAGTTCCGGCTAAACGGGAACAGATACCATTCTGGTTGGCACAGAAAATCACCCAAATAGAGGTGGTGTTTCCTGACACCACCCCGCTAGAAAAACACAGGATTCTGACTATATGTCTCCCAATGGGAATCGCACCACACATAGAGGACTGTGACACTTGGGGTACAGTCTTTGCTTCAATCTACACAAAAACGCACGGTGTTCCATCCATTTCGGTGATACCAGATGTGCTAAAACAAATTCAAGATGAATACGGTCCAGAACCAGCTTTAACTCTTGGTATGAAATTACTGAAAGACTTCAAGCAGGTCTCGGCTATATTACTAGCCAACATAAAAGGTGAAGCAGCAAACGTGGCGATCCGCCAGAGGTTAAAAGAGACAGACCAACCAGCAGACCAACCAGCTGAAATTGCCAGAATCATAGAAAAATCCTATGAGGAACTAGGTAGAGATAGTTTAGGTGGAATACCAGTAAAACCGCAACTGACTGAAAGTCCAGAAAAAATATTTTTTAATAATAATTCACCAAAAAAGAACTGGGATGGAAACAAACAATCCAATCCTAAAGAAAAGAAATTCCAGTCCCGAGGAAGGTCTCCTAGGCGAAGAGAAAAATCTCCAAACCGAAGACAGAGGTCACCGCAGAGTGACCCCTCTGGGAATAGATATAATCTTAGAAATAGGGATAATATTAAAAAACCTGATAGATATCAAGACATTGATACACGTCCCTCTCAATCTTTTCAGACTTCCTCGCAGAAATCGGAAAGAAGAGGACGATCAGAACAAAGAGAAGAGCACGCCAAGTCCAAAGACAAGGAACCTGCTCAGCTAAAAAAGAAATTACAATTTCCCAAAAAGAAGGTAGCCAGTATCAAGGTAGTTAACAATGCCGAGAATACTGAGGACACAACTGAAAAACGGAGAGTGGGCTCAGACAATGCTAGACAGCGCAGCAGAGGTGAGCATAGCTCGCAAAGTCCTTATGAGTCATCTGGAGACAGTGGACACGAATGAATATCTTCAAGTGGAAACTGCAGACACCAGAGTTAGCAAACCCCACAAGATATACGAGATAACATTACGTATAGAGGGAGATAAGACTAGGAAAATAAGGGGACTATTTTGGGATAACTTCTCCAAGGGCTATGACATCCTTCTAGCTGAAAAAGACTGGCCACCAGAGTTTGTCAGGGAGTGCCCTCATGGCGAAGAAGTAATTATGCCTGCCTTCTCGAATCAAATCCCGATTCATAAAAAATACACACTTGCTAGAAAGTGGGCAGTGGCCTTAGCACCTGCTTTATATAAAAATCATGTAGGATGGGATGAGGATTCTCCTCCTCACAAAATCCAGTTAAAATCACAACCTACTGCACAAAGGCAGTACCCAATTAAGCAAGAAGCTAAAAAACAGGTAAATGAAATACTAGATCAGCTAGAATACCAGGGGTGATTGAAACTTGCACCTCACAAATGAACAATCCTTTGTTTCCGGTCTCCAAACCAGACAATTCATATCGTCTAGTTTTGGATTACCGACACCTTAACACATGTTGCAAAACATTTGCAGTGCAAAACTCACACAGTGCTGCACTAATGAATAACATAGTGCGCAAAAAATACAAAACAACCTTGGACATCTCCAATGGATTCTTTTGTCAAAACATAGCACCAGAAAGCAGATATTTAACTGCATTCTCAGTAAATGGCACTCAAAAGCAATTCTGTCGGTTAGCCCAGGGGTACAAGAACAGCCCGGGGGTATTCTCAGCGAGAGTAACAGAATTACTACATCTATATGATGATGAAGCATTATCTTATGTCGATGACATTTACTTAACAGATGATGACTTGGATACTCACTTGAAAAGAGTGAACACCATAATACTTGGGTTCGCTGCAGAGGGCTACAAATTCAACTTTAAAAAGTCCAGAATTGCCCATCAGAACAGTGCTGTTCTTAGGATATGAGTTATCAAGTGAAGGTAAAAGCCTGGCAGACAATTTCCTAGAGAAATGTGCCGTAATCCAAGCTCCTAAAACACTAAAAAACCTACAGTCAATTCTAGGCTTCCTAAATTTCGGAAGAACATACATTGCAAATTACGCAGAAAGGGTCAAACCCCTTTATGATCTAATTAAACCAGACTTTAAAAGATCCAATTGGACTCAAACACACACGGAAATTTTGAGATCCTTACAAACAGACATGCTAATTAAAACAAAATTAGAAACACGTGATAACACACGCAATCTTGTGATTCGAGTCATCCCAGGGAGATGCGGATTCACATACCTGACCTCTAATGAGGGAGAAAAGGTACCAATTGCATTCAAATCACACTTGTACACTAAGGCTGAAATGAAATTTAGCCCAACGGAAAAAATTCTTACAGCAACACAGACAGCTATAGCAAAAGAACGAGCCCTGGCACAAGGTAAACGAATAGTAATCGTGACACCAATACCAGCCTTAGAGGCGGTAACAAAGGCAAGCATTCCAAATGCTAAAGCACTCCATCCAAGATGGATACAATGGGCTAACTCTCTTGCTGCAACAGACGTGGTGTACGAATTTGATCCTTACTTAAAAACACAAGAATTTCTCCAATATGAATTTGAATGTCCTCCGCCAACCGAAATTCTGCCTCTAGATCACTACGGCTGTATAATATATACAGACGGATCAGCACAACCCGCAGTAGGGGGTAAACAAGCTTACAGTGCTGCGTGCGCGATTGTTAAAGGTCGTTGGCACGAAGGGAAATTTAAACCAACCCTCACTAAAACACAATCCCTAGGAGATTGTACAGCTCAGCGAGCTGAACTACTAGCATTCAAGATGGCGCTTGAAAATACCGATCGAGAATTCCCCACACTCATAGTGTGCGATTCGTATTATTGCGTTCAGTCTTATAATGAATACTTGCAGATCTGGCTTCAGAACGGTTTCAAGGATGCGAAAGGTGGCACAATCAAGCATAAAATGCTCTGGGAACAAGTAGTTCATTTGCAAAAAGAACTACCAAAGACTCACGTGATACATACACTGAGTCATCAACGTGATGGCGTTCACGTTGCAGGGAATTCATTGGCTGATGAGGCCGCGAAGGCAGCTGTGCAAACGGCTTCCGTAGCTGCCGTCACCCGGTCAAAAACAAAAATAGACAGCGAAATATTACAAGCTGTCAGCGCTTCAGAAAAGGATTCGATAGAACCACTCCCTAAAGGCTTTCCAGTAAAATACTCATACATAACTGATGCAAACAATGTTCCTTTTGCTCGAATCCCTGGAGTGGGGGATAGAGCAATTCCAAACATGGAACATAGGTTAGGACTAATAATAGCGGCACACGAAGGGCTTGCTTCGATTCATGCTGGCGTCTCAGCCACAGTATCATTATTAAAACAGAGATACTGGTGGCCACAAATGAGAAGACAAACGAGGAACTATGTTCTAGCATGTGAAATATGTCAAAAAATGAAAGTATCAACGGTGAGACGTCCAGCGCAGACGCCCCTTCTAATCTCGGATAAACCATTAGCCTGTGTTTATCTAGACCACTGCGGTCCCTTACAAAGGGATGGTAACTATAAATATATCTTGGTTGCAGTGGACTCATGCACGAGATTCATATGGATGTGGCCCCAGCGAACGGCTGACGCCAGAACTGTTATAAAAGATTTGCGAGTCTTTATCGGCACATACGCAATTGGCATGCTGCATTCGGACAATGGTCCTGCTTTTAGCTCTCGGGCTTATAAGGAGGCCATGGTCAGCATGGGCGTGCAATTGCGGTACTCTTGTCCATTTCACCCTGAGGGGAACGGAATTGTTGAAAGAAAAAACCGTGACATAAAGCAATCTATAACGGCAAAGGTATTAGGTTCGGGAGCTGGGTGGGTCAAACATCTAATAAGTGTCCAACGTAGTCTAAATAACTTGCCAAGAAATTCTCTGAAGGGATTCAGTCCGTACGAATTATTATTTGGAACTAGAATGATTATCTCTGACCTCGACAGTCAGACTTCAGTGGTTAAAGAAAAAAGCTTTGATGTCAAAGACCGTTTGGCTATTTTGCAGGACTTAAACAAAACAAGAAAAGACCTGAGCAACATACAGTTGAAACAACAGCCAACAACCACTGAAGAATCACCACCTGTCCCAGCAAGACCTGTCTGGATTCCAAAAGTCGGGGATCTAGTCAGGGAGAAGATCGCGGTAAAGAAGGAATTTGGGCCTTCTTACAGAAAAGCAGTTCCTGTCTTGTCTGTCAACGGGAAAAGATCAGTTGTACTACCGCCACTTGCTGGTAAAAAGGAGAACCGAGTTGTATCCATCGACCTGGTAAAACCACAACATGTGGCCGATAACAAACAGTAGGCCAAGTGGACTCCCAATAAGTAGCAGAACACCAAGGTTTGCTACCAGTACAGAGGTCCTAACAAAGAGGCTCATCACATTCGAAACGCCTACAGAAGAACAACAAGGACTATGCAACAATGCAATAGAACTCAGACCTCTGACAACCCAAATAAAAACATTTAGCAGAGACACACCAATCTACAATGAAGTACCAAGTGACAATGCAAGAAACAAAAATCCTGAAGCAATTGGAACAATTGACAGAACTGCATCCGGGTACTTCATCAACTTCGATGATTCCTCTGAAGGCTTCAGTGAATCAAAGACACAGCCATCATCAAAATCCTTTAAAGACAAAGCTAAGGAACTTTTGAACCAACTGAAAGAAACATATCTGATTTCTCCATGGATTGAATTTTGGGTGGGTTTTGGTGCATTTATCCTCATACTTTGGCTCATCATGGTATTTACTTTGGGACGCTTCATTGAGGGAAAATATGCTAAAATGGACACAGCAAGTCAGAACATCAACTTGGTCCTCAAACCACACACATCTTCACACGTCGAGAAAAGAGAACTTTCTTCAGCCAACTTCACAGCCAATCCGATACCTGGTGGGGTAGCCTGGGACAACACTGACTATGAAATTTATGGTCCGGTCGAGATCCTGAAATACCCACACCAAATCAAGATCTCCTTGAGTGACTTTGCAAAACCAAACTCATTTGTTGATGATTGGGACTTCGAAAACATTAATAACATGATGTCTGACTTAGTAATGTCTGCTAAATTTACAAAACATGATTATTTGCAAGGTTCTACAAATTATGACAGTATGTATTGCTATAACCACTATGGTAACCATTTTTTACATAAATCTGCACAACCTAGAAATGTTTTGAATTACAATCAATGGGAACATTGTGCTACACCTCCAAAAGGGAGCTCAAGAACCGTTTACGACAAATATTCATATTTTTCAGGTTTTAACACAAGTAATGCTGAAACATTTTATTTTAAATTGTCAAACAAGACAGGGATGAAAACCATGATAACCAATACAAAGTTGATATATTCAGATTCATTCTTCGAAGAAATGAATACTTTTGGATTTGATTATTGGGACAAAAATGTTGATTTGAAAAGTGTTTGGGGTACAAAAGATTGGCAAGTACAGGGTTTAGAAGCTTTGTTAAGAGCCTGCATGATCCCAGAACAAATGATATTTTTAAATGACACTGTTCAACAAACCACCTGTCTTGGCTTAGCCAAAATCAAAGATTTAAATAAACCGTCTATTCCAAAGCCAACAATGTTTAGCAATAGCTCTGATACGGATGAAGAGATAGACGTAAACCATATATTAAACCAAAACAGAACACATCCTGATTGGAAACAATGGTTGATCTGGCCCACAGATACAAATAACTGTCAAGATAGATTCCTGAACAAAACACAGGGTTTCAAAATGACCAGGCCAGACCCTAGATATCCCCAAAGACATCACCCAGGGATAATAACAACCTACAGTGTGGGCAAATTATGCCTTCAGTGGCTACAAACTTCCACACTGCCTGAAATTAAGCAACACCTAACTTTACTTACTGATGGTGCTGACTTGCGTGATTTCATAATGGGACCACGCAAACAGCGTCAAAAGCGTTTCATAGCAGCCTCTGTATATGCAGCATACAATGAGGCCTGGAAGGTTACTCAAATTGAAACAGCAGAGAGAATACGGGAAATTGACCGTATTAATTTGGAAAAATCACTTTCTGTAGTGGACAATGGGTTAATGACTCTGTCCTCCAGAATTTTTTCTTTGGACAGCATTGTGTCTTCAGCAATCGACATATTATCGCAAGACTTACTGTTATTACAACATGGTCAGTCACAATTGCGTTCTATTGTACAGCTTGGCTGGACGTTACAAAATCTGCGTTCAGGCTATGTGCCTTGGCGTTTAATCAACACAACGTCACTATTCCAAATCTTTAACCTTACTGATAGACAAATCGGTATGGCGCAAAAGGGTGCTGATTATACAATCTTGAGCATTGAAAAACTAGAAAGATTACCAATGACAATGTCAGAACGACCTGTCAGTGAATGGATAATCCACGGAATCATAAATATTCCAATCTCAACCTTCAGGTTTCAATACTGCCAAAAATATATACAGGCTGGCATGTACGAGAAATTGGGAAAGGGGTACCTTAAAACAACTTGGAACCTGCCCTATTCACATGCATGTGTCAGTAATAAAGGACAGAAAGTGTTTCTTAGTGGCGAAAATTGTGCTATGTCACTAAGCGGCACGCTTCTGTGTAACGGAATTAGTTTGCATGGAGCCTGTGAAGGGAATTCATACAACCTTTCATGTCACCAGCAAGGCGCACCTGCAACTGAAATAGAACCATTCTTCCAAAGACTCTATAATGGGAGTTACATTCTTATTGTAGACCGCAAATGTTGTAGTCTTATGCCCGGGACTCCTTATCTAGTCACTACGACAGCGAAGGTCAAGTGCTGTGGACGTTCTTTGTTCCCCAGCTCCTTTCCAGACAGGGAGGCAAGGGCATGGCCCAGTTTGAAAATTACTTCTATTCGAATAGATACTTTAAGCAGAATGAAAACAGTGCTTCTTCAGACGCCTACAAGGCTCACGTCATCAAAAGAAACGTATGATCTACAAGTCGCAAGGACGACTGCAGAGATACATACATTATTATCGACTAATTCCCCCGTACATTTCGCGGAAATCCTGAGCGAAATCTTAAATATTTCTGATACCACTGGGGTCTCAAAGGTATTTAAGACCGTATTTTCGATGGCATTAACACCATTCAAAGCCATACTGGGTATTTTTCCAGATTTCGTCCATTCGATTTTTGGCGGACTTCCCCTGATCCTGGGACTAATTGCAGGAATCCTATTTTTAGTCCTTATTTTTCGTTATGGCAACCCATGTCACAGATCAAACTCTCGCGACAATGGAAGATACAATCCTAGCCATTGGATACCGGGACCGGATATCAAAAATCCTGGGACTCTCCCGGCTTAGAGACCTAAACATGACTTGGTTTCTATCATTTCGACCAATGTGGCAAAGATGTGTTTTACCTGTATTGAGATGTCTGCTATGCGGAGAAGAATGCGTGTTAGACACCTGTCTGACGCTACAATCGGATGCGCCAGTGGATGCAGATACATTGTTGGTTCCTACCAAGGTTCACGCTTTGTGCTGCCCTCAAAGGCTGCCAATCCTGATGACGGCATTCGTGGAGTCTTCACCACTACGATTGAAGAGTAGTGAAGTTCAAGATGAAAGCAGCATTAATCAGGTACGACCTTCTGTCAGCAATGCGAATCAGAATGTCAATGGAGACAATCATGCGCACGAATGCATGGTTACACCTATTTCCGACTTAGTGGAACTTTCCCATGAAGCTGTTGACAGTTTTTTCGAAAGCCTTAATGATATGATGTTCTCTCCAGAACAGAAATAGAGACTTTTGAGCAAGCTCGCACACGGCGTTCCCTGAATTCGGCCTTCAACTTTAAAAATAAAGTCACATGAACAATTTTTCCCACCAGTTCACGGACAACAATTTTTTGGCAGCCCCAAATTATTTTTTACAAAATTTTCGGGACACTTATCTTCTGCTTAAAGTAAGAAACTATTCCTAGAGAACTAAGATTTCTATTTTTAGATACTTTATAAACTTTAGTTGCCCGCTGGGATGTTCACGAATATTTTATTATGTGATGAAATGGTCTCGAACTTTCTTTCTGTATAGCCATATTAGGAGCCATTTCATGTGTATTTCTCAAATACCAAATAAGCGATAATGCATACCAATGCGTGTTTACTTTAGCGTTTAATTCATAGCTTAAGTGCATACAATATATATGACTGCAATTTTTCAGTATATTTGAAAATTTCAGAATGCATTAATGTATTTTGGGGTGGTAAGGTATACACTATACTCTATAGTATGTTGTACTATGTTATACTATGCATAGATTAGTAAATATGACCATAGTTAGCGTGGAGTGGGTGTCATGTATTCCATTAGGTTCTGAATCGATCCCCCTATTCCTGACCCTATTCTGGTTAAACTAACTATCAAGTTAACTAACAGTCAGCCCATGAGGCAAGAAAAGCCCCCATGATGCAGATACCGTTATCTGACGCAGTCACACTACGGCACAGGAACGTGTTATCTGATTAGGTCATAACGCTTGAGATCTAATTAGACAAGCGACATTCCTCCAGCCCCTGATAAGGCATACGACGTTCTCATAACAAATCAAACCTATGACAACCTGGAAAATCCGTGCGGCCATTGTTTTGATTTCACAGAGAACTTCAGTAAAAGAATGTGCTAACGAGCAAGTCGTATGACATCTTTATTGACGTATCTATGTCCATCCTTACGTCAATCTCGGCACCTTTAAGGTATAAATATTGCCGATCTTGCCCTATGCAAACACACGCGTGGTGACGAGACGGAGCAGCCATACTTGCCGAAGCCGAGAGCAGAAGCAGACCCCGCTGGCAGCAGCCCCGCCTTCCTGACGCGCTGAGAGACGCGCTGCTATCTCAAGCCGAGAGACCCAGCACCGGCGCTTCTGGGCAGCCCTTGCAGGCAGCCTGGAATATCGAGAGCAGAGAAAGAGATACCATTCCTCATTCATCCTAACTTCCAGGTACAGAACTGAATAACCCCTCACAGAGAATTCTTTAGTTATTCACTTGGCAAAAACAAACTTAACTTAAACTGTAACTTTCTATTCCCGCCCACGCATTAGACTTAGGTCAGGTACACGGGGTAGGCGTATTTAGAAACACCAGTTGAGTACGTTTAGTCAAATGTATATGTGTATGTAAATATATTTTAATCATTTTAAACATCATATGGCTCAGAAACCATATCAATGTTTTTACAGTATTATTTTATACTATTGCTTTTAATGTATGCACTTTACTTAACTATAAGTATTGCAATAATATCGATCCATTTCTCTTGTACGAGAAAAGAGACTGATCAATAAATAACACCTTTTTATTGAACACGCCCGTCTCTTCCTTTTCTCTACAATCTGATGAGACTAAGAATGCACGTACTGACTGAGTAAAATAATTGCCTTGTGCTCACACGACTCTCGAGATTGACTCTTGATTAGGGGAGAGCAAAGTTGTCATGTTCTATGGTTGTCAGAAACTAAATCCCTTCTTGTCTAATCAGGGGAGTTAATTCTTTCCTGAACATTCGAGAAAGTTTCTAGCGAACTCTGAGCTACGCTGGCAAACCCAAAACTTAAGTCTAGTATCGACAGTAGTAGACCTAGTTAACGTCTGGCCTAGGCCTTTACTGCTGTAGGTATTATTCCAATGCGCAGAGCCTATTGGGAAGATAGGAACTACACTACAAAGGTTTGCATTGCCCTTGCGCAATGCAAGGCGACACGAGGGCGATGCAAATCCTAAACGAGGTTTATGAAGCCAAGCAAGGCCACCGTGCGCGACCTTGAGTGGCTTGATAAATCTAGAGTAATGCAAGGCTGGGCAAATTGAAGCCTTGAGTTGCTCTGCGGCAGGGTGGCATGCCTTGGGTGGAGTGTGGATGTTCCCAAGTATCCACCCATGGATTCTGACAACATTGGTAGACCTGGAAATTCGTCAGAACAGTTCACCTCCCCAATCCGAGGTGAACCAAAGAGAAATATCTTTATTTTCTCCTCGTTGTTTCCTCTTTCTAAGTGTGCAGTGCACTTTGAAAGAGGGAAATGCCTTTGAGGATTGTTTTTGTGTAGGAAAGAATTTCTTCCTGTACAAAAACAATCCTGCCTGCAATGCAGTTACCCTTGCAACTTGACAAAATGGTGCCTGTGTTGGCTCTAGGCAGCAGAAAGTGTGTCAGCAGTAGGAAAGGACTGGAATGCACCATATAATGGTAAATACTGTGCACTCCTGCTTGCTGTGTTGTGTTGTGTGGAGTTTTGATAAATATGGCTGATATTTGTTAAATTACTCTTGTGGCACGTTTTCACAATGTTCTTCATCCATTGTTTGCCAGTACATGGAAATTGTACTGACAACTAATATAAACCCACACACACCAGTCAGAATAAATCTCAGAAACTCCTGTGGATTCTTGACATTGTGCTTCAGCTCCTAAATATTTGTGCCAAGAAAATTAAAGAGGACATATGTCCAAATATGCACTGACAACTAATATACTTCCACACACCAGCAGCCTAAAGCATAGAACCTTTCTGTAATTCGGTGCTTTAATCTCAATGGTGTGTGGACTGATTTTGCAAGTACAAAATTAAGGTTGCAATGTACAAAAGACACTCTGGATGTCCAAAATATGTTTCCCTGGCACAAAGTGCTCCTTTGACCCACTGGAAATCACACAGGAAAGAGAGAATATAGTGGCATATTACCAACAAGTAGCGATATTTATCGCTAAATAGGCTTAGCGACGATTTTTTTATCGCTGAGCATCGCCGGAATATACGCTGAGATAACGTGCCATTAGCAACGTTTATCTCCAAAGGGATACATTTTCCGGCGATAGCGGTGAAATGCATGAATATCGCAATATTCATGCATTAGCGACGAAATGCTCTTAGCCATGTTATCCACCTCCCATTGGATAACATGGCTAAGAACTGGTCTGGGCAGGTGTTAGTTTTTGGAGATATTCGCGCTTAGCGGGAATATTTCCATCGCTACGCCTGCCTTGCTAATAGGCGATAGCGACGTTAGCGCCTGCTTTCAGTCACTAACAGGTTGGGTACGCCCACTTTGCATGTCATTAGCGATAAATATTGCTGACATGCAAAGCGGGCCCCAAACCGCTCGCTATCGCCTACAAGGTGTCGCTAACTGATGTTAGCGACAGCTTGCTAATAGGGCGATAGAATTATTGCCGCTTAGCGGCCGAAAACGGCTGCTAAAGCGGCGATAAGTCACTATCGCCACCCTTGATAATATGCCCCACAGTGAGCATCTTTCTCTTCTTTGTGATTCACCAAGCAAAGTGTCAATAGTTTGTGACTGTAAATATGGTTGCAAACCATTGATCGGTTCGCAATTGCAGTAAAGGTGTGATGGGACTTTCGCAGAAAATGAAGTAGTTCCTGCATGCTCCCCCTAAAACAATTCACTGAAAGCAACCCAGTCCTTTTAAAAGACGGGGGTTGCTTGCAATAAGCAATGTAGGCATAAAGGCAATCTCTCCCAGTCTCTTTCCCTGCATTTGCAGCCATTTGCAGGGTGTCACACAGGATTCCTATCCATAAATATTCATTTAAATGCTAATTTTGCACTGCTGTTGTTTAGTACACTGATTGCACTACATCAAGGGCAGGGTTGCTTAGCAATTGGTATGAAAAAACACTGGTTACTTTGTGAATGTGTCTTAGGACATGGAGTGCTCAAGTGCTTGATAGTTGAATTATTTCATAACTGAATGAAATGACTCTTCAGTTAAGGTTGATCACAGGAACTGTAGGAAATACGTCCGGTGAACCCAGTGAACTTTACAACTATTTCACTCACTTTCCTGCCCTGGTAAAGGATCCTGTGTTGATCACTGGGGTAAAAATAGACTCACAATCCAAAGTACTGTCTACAAGGTTCCTCAAATATTTTTTGGGTCCTACACCTTTCTTATGCCTCTTTTTCGCTAAAAGATGGTCAATTTGCATAAGATCCTGTGTATGACAGGAGGGTTCCAGCATGGAGGATTTGCTATCATCTGTTTTTTTGACTCATTAGACTGCTGCCTCAAGCTTGTGAGAAACCAATCCCTTGGAAAGGGAGGCAGTAGTGATAGAAGCATGTGTGTGTAGTTATCCTGTTCAAAATGTAAGCTCCGGGTTAGGGCATTTGTTTTCTTCAATCAAGATGTTCTATTGATTTTCATTATACTTCAATCAATAAGGCACATAAAAACCCTCCAACCTTCCCAGGTCTTTCCTTCAAAATCAATTTGGTCCTTGTATTGCTCAATAGTATTATTTCTGAACTCCCTCACTCCCTCCAACATAAGATGTGACTCCTTGTTTCTAGGTAAATCAGCAATGCGTCCCACATCGATTCAAAGTCATAAGTTGTCTCAAGCAGCTTTTCGATTCCAGAGACATGTATGCCGATGCATGACGAGAGGAGTTTAATTTTGTGTTCCAATTTGCCACTATCCATGTTTTCGCAGCCCCCAAACAATTCTGGATCAAAGTTCAGTCCACTTTACTCTGACCGCACATATCCTACACTCTGGCTCCTATGAGCATGTGCATCGGCTCTTCTGGGCACTTCGTCTCTGAACACTTTGGGGCAGATTTACAATAAAGTGACACATCTGTAGAGATTCGTCACTTTCTAGTGCCACACTAGGAAACCATTGCGCCACCATGGATGCGCCGTATTTACAATACGGTGCACCATGGCGCAAGCATTAACAGAGGTGTCACACATTGTTGGCGTTGTGTCGCAAGCACACCGCGACTCCAGCAAAGCATGATGAGGCCTATCCTCATTGTGCTGGGTTACTCCTTAAACGTGCTACAAGGAGGCGTAAGGTTTTGATGCAGTGGCGTCCTAGACGTGGTGGAGTAAAATCTTGTAGATTTCACTGCTCCACTTCTACAAGACTTTTTTGAGTGGGAACACCCACCCTGCATACATAATACCTGAAGCACGTATAATGTGATGCAGGACTTTATAACATGACGCCTCTCCCTAGATGCAACACTTTGTAAATGGGCCGCATATTTATGCAACCGCTGCATCACAAAGGCACAAAGGCGTCGCAAAAATGACACAAGGGGCTTGTAAATCTGCCCCTTCATCCAGAAGAATTTAATGTTGGCGCATTCCCACCTGATACAGAATATGTCCCCAATCTCCTCACACCTGCTCCAGCACAGACGTTTAATCAATGGAGGGAACCTATGCAGTTTAACCTAATGTAGATACCAATTAAATAATAGCTTCAGCTGTGCTTCCCCCCTCAAGATGCAATGGGTGATCTTGTTCAGATCAATCCATACGTGTCCATTGCCCCTCTGTGGTCTCTCTGTTTACAAACATCTTCTATTTAGTCTTACGTAGGTTGTGTACAGTTATGAATATCTCTAGGAACAGTTTATATAATGTAGAACCACCCTTAGACCCAGCCATGCGCAGCACATAAATCTCCATTGCGTTAAGTTCCATTAGGGTTGCTTCGTTAACGGTTGGGAAGAAGACCCAATGTCTTAGTTGTGCATAATGTAGTTGCTCTTTTTACTTAAATCAAAGTTCTTGTTTACATTCAGTAAATATTTCGATCTTTCCCTCTCTCTACATATCTGCCCCCGTGAATCAGTTTCCATCATGCCAGGCATCAGATGGATCTAGGCGCATGGCTGGGGTGAAGGATAGGTTGTTAGATGGGATCCTCTGCTTACCAAGTCCCATCATTCCAAAGAGGTACCCACTGGTGTTCTTAGGTATCAGTTTACACACCTATGGTTTCCATATTAAAACCCAGGTCGTACAATCCTCTATGGCCATATCCATGTGGTCCTGTTGCTTATCTGAACCTTTCACACTCCATTCAGGTAGTACTCTCAGCTGTGCAGTTCTGTAGAATTGGCACATATCTGGGAGAGCCACCCAAACTCTATTTCGAGTTGGCATAGTATTTTAATAAAAACTCTTGGTCTGTCTCCTTTCAGTATATTTTAGTATATTTCAAGATCTTACTCTTTCGGTTTGAAAATACATTTTACAGTTCTCATTTAGGTATAGCCTGGAGTAGATATAATATTTGTGAGAGACTATTCATTTTAATTAAATAAATTATGCTTACTACGACAGTAGCAATGCTGTCTATCTCTGAAAGTCCTCGCGTGCCTTTGATCAAATTGGATTTATATACGCCGGCTACATTTAGAAATTTAAGTAATGCCTCCTGAGGCTCACTTAAAGCGTGTGGAACTTCTGACTTTGTACAGCTCAGTTTGCAAGAGAGTCAGATTCAGAATATCTGTTTTAGAAACATTTACTATGATGCCAGAGACTTTTTCGAATTTGGTTACTCCATTGTCTGTGAATAGCATTGTTTTGTGAATGTCTAGTCTGAAATGTAAGCGTTTTATATTTTCCTCTATGTGTATTCTGCTAGTCAGGAGTTCAATGCCTAAGGCAAACATAAGGGGCAAGAGCTAAACTTCTTCTTTGCCCCTCTGTCCAAATAGCCAGGACATTTCCCATTTAGTACTATCCTCAAGGTGAGTGCCTTGTATCCTGAAGTCCATTGCTATGTTTCAGAAAATCCCTCTTCCTGAAACACCTGCCTTAGGTAGCACTTGGTCTAACAATGTAGATGTTCCTGGTAATTTATAAAGAAAAGCCTTAATTTTAATAAAGACACCAAGGCGAGTATTATGCTGTCTCTTGCCTTGCTTTATTGAATAGCAGCAGTCAAGAAACTGAAACAACTACCTGTCCCACGAGGCAAGGAACAACAGTAGTACAATGCATCAATAAGGACTAAGGAATAGTCTATATACATAACTTGACTGCAAGCAGTCCTCTTTTCTTGTGTGAGAAGCTATAAGTATTGAACATAGGATATATGTAAAACACAATAGAAATAGCCACATTAAAAATAAAATCGTCTTGAGCAGAGTCTATTCAAATAGATCCAGATTACAGAGAAGAAACCCTTGAAGGGCCCGACCAGGCAGGAGTTGTTTCCTCTGTAGGATCCATGGATGGAGAGTCATTCGAGACCAGGAGCTTCTTATTAGGAAGGGGATGTTGGGGTAAGTGAAACTGTTAGGGCAGGAAAACACAGAATTAATGCAGTGTCGTGGAGGCATTATACTCGCCTCTGTGTCTTTAATAAAATAAATACTTTCCTTTATAAATGACTAGGAAAATGTATATTTTATGGCAAGTCCGATGGCTCATTTTATTTTTGTTTAAAGCACATTATAAGAAGTATGAACAGGTTTACAATAAAATGGGAAAAAATAGCATCATTATACCAGTTGGCTGATCTCAGAATGTTCTCTAACCGGGAATTCGTCCAAAAGGCTTTTGAAGCCATGGCTCCACTGGAGAAATGGGTTTCAAAAATGGTGGTGTCAAAACCAGCAATGGGCATAATCCATTTGACCCAATGGGCAAGGGTGTGGGAAGAGACAGGTTTGTGGGGTTTCCAGAGGAAATGATGAGTTGGGTGTGAGAGGACATTTTGAGATTTATTGTTTTTTGTTCCTAAACTTTAATTCACCTTCCCACACATAGGGGCCCATCAGGATGGCAGACGGACTTACGTCTGCCCGCCACCCTAGCGGTGCTGGGACCGGACGCCAGTGGTGCGGCGGTCCCGCACTTGCGATTAGGATACCACCGCCACTGTGGCGGTGGCATCCTCTATTCCCAGCATTGTGGCGGGCGGTGCTGTGAGCACCACTACCACAATGCTGGGAATGCACTGTGTGCATTGTCATGCACAAGGTGACAGCCTGCCACCATGTCCATGAAAATGCAGGGGGGTACCATAGGTACCCCCAATGTGCACCCCCCAATACCCTGAGGGCCATCAACGGGCCCCCGTACGTGAATTCTGCATGCCTTTCGGTGGCGGCAATGCCACCACGGAAAGACTTGTTCCTGCTCCCTTGCTAATATGGATGGTGGTGTCTAGCAGACACCGCCACCATAATAAACCCTTTTCCGCCTGGTCAACTTGTTGTCCGGACGGAAAAGCGGCGGACGGTCTTCCCGTCCACCGCGGTACCCCCCGCCATACTAATATGGGAAAAGGGTGGCGGGCGGGGAAGGTTGTAGTGTGGATCGCCACCGCCATGCGGGTGGTGGCGATCCGCCCTACGTCCTCATGGACCCCATAAAGTGGTATGGTTGGAAAAATAGGGGTAAAACACAGAAGTCAAAATGATTTTAGTATGTCTTCCAATGTTGAAGAGAATATCTGTGGGAATAAGTGGTGGGAAGAAATGTCTAAAACTTTTACATCGGATAAACGTTTGATGGAAATTAGGCACAGTAACATAGTCAACTTGGCTGAAATCATTATGAGAGAAAGAAAAACATTCTCTCGCCAAGAAATGAACAATTGCAAAACAAGGTTAACGTCCCATAGTTCAATGTATTTTGGAATAGGTGGATCAGAAAAGTTTACTCCTTTTAGTAGACGACATATGAGGGGTGTTGTCCGACTGGTTTTCAGTTGACATGTGGATCGTTCATGGAAATTGGGCAACGGTAATGGTAGGTTTTACCCTTGCTAGCCTGAGATGCTAAGAAGTTAGCTATGAACGTACTGTCTTTTGAACAGGGTTTAACGATTTTTTGCCACGCACCAGCTCAGACTAAAGAGGACAAGTTGAATTGTAGGCTTTGTTAGTGCCTGGGGCCCATAATTTGCTGATATAATCTGAAGCTTCTGACGAAATGCTTGGCTAAGGTTGGGGGAAAGCCCAAGACCTTACAGGCTATTGGGAAAGAGTGTTCTTCAGAAGTAGATTGTGAGCATGACCCTCGGGATCCAGATGGAGGTCTTAAAATGAGGGTAGAAGAATTGGGAAGTCTATCACAAGTTCCAAATGGGGAGGATACTATACCTGTGATTGCCAAAAGGAGACAACTATTATCAGAGTGGCCTTCTGATGACGGACCAGGGCTAGTACCCTATCGATCATGAGGAAGGTGGGTAAGGCGTAATTGATTGCTTGACACCAGGCCTAGACGAAGCCAGACAAAAGCATCTGTGGCCACTTTTTAAAGGATCTGGGCATCAGTTGAAGAACTTGGGATGCTGAGAGTTCATTCAGGACGCAAAGAGATCTATTTAAAAAGGTCCCCATTTGTGAAACAGCATATCGAAGACTGAAGGATGAAGTCTTCAATCGCTGTAATCGTGAAGACAGCTAAAATATCAGTTTGCTACAGAATTTGAGAGTGCCTGGTAAATGTTCTGTGGGAACAGAACGTTTGTGAAGCAGGCAAAATTCCAATAAGCTTTTCGCCAGTTCCGCTGATTTGATGACTCCTAGGTGGTTTATGTATAACACTGCCATCCGGAGAATTATGGAGCACTGGATGTTGTGGTTTGGAACCATTTGAACGCAAAGGTGCCAACAAGCAACTCCAAACAGATGATGTGCAATGAGGACTCCAGTGGAGACCATGGACCTTCAATCAAAATTTGACCACACTGGGCTCCCCAACCTGTTAGGCTTGTATTGGATTCTAATACAAGATCTGAGGTGAAAGCAAAAATAGTTCTGCAGTTCCCGGCACCTAAATGGTCTAAACACCATTGGAGTTCTAATCTGGATCTGTGGTTTAAAAAGATGGAGTTGGAATAAGCAATACATTTGCGGAGATGGCAAATTGTTTGTCTCTGGAAAGTTCAATAATGATGCGGACCCAGGAACATGGCTTGAATCGATGAGGAAAGCAGACCTATAATCCTTGCTAGAGGTCTGAGGGAGATAGTTGGGAGGTTTCGGGTGTGGATTATTTCTGATTTTATTGCTTATACTTTGGTAGGGGCAAGTGGAGAGTTGCATCTGTTGATTATATGGGAAAGCAGAGAAACTCCATATGTTGAGCAGGAATTAAGACTGACTTCTCTTTGTTTATGAGAAACTCCAGATCCGTGACGAGAGAAAAGGTGATGTGAATTTGGGACTGCAGAATTTGCAGGTTTTGACACATTAGACAAATGTTGTCTAGGTAGATAATTAATCTGACTCCCTGGGACCTGAGCAAAGAAACAACAGAGGAAAGTGCAAAAGGGAGAGATGAAAACGGATAGGTTTTGCCCTGACATTTGAATTGAAGAATCCTGTGATAGCGGTGGATGGGGTAAACAGTCTAGATATCGATTTTATTATTTCGAAGTACAAGAATATCGAGTTGGAAATATTACAGACAGAATATCGAACTCAAGAATATCGATGACCAGAATATCGACCTGAAAGTAAGAAATATTGTTTTTGTTAATATCGAAGTTAGTAATATCGATAGCAAAAATATTAATGTTACTAATGTCGATATTAATATAGTGTCATGTATTTTATTATGTATTTTATATGTTTGTGTTTAAATTTTTCGGTAATTATTGTACTATTTTTAGAATACATGTATTACAATTTATAGAAGTTAGTAATATTTTTTTAAGTAAATTATGCGTTTTAGTACCGTAGTGGGTTGTGGGTTAATAGGGGAATTGGGTGGGAAGTCATTTACTTATAGTAAATTAATTATTACATTTTAGGAATTAGTAATTATTTTAAATACATTTTGGGGTCGATTCCGAGTCGGGAAAAACTGCTCCGAATAGCCGTAAGGTGCGTTTTTCCCGTACAGATCGTACCCTGCAACGTCCCCGTACGTACGACAAAGTACGATTCGTACCAGGAGCTGGGTTGTATGAATCTAATACCCGTACGAATCTCCCCCGGAACCCGTTGTACGCGACATCCGTACGGTTCGCGGCTGGTTTTTCTGACCCAGCAAGTACAATTCGTGTCGGGTACGCACCGTACAACGCTTTTTCTACAGGAGCCGAAAACATCTGGAGAAGCAGAGTTCGCCTCGAAACAGGTACGGAACGCCCCCCCGGATACGGTCCATACACCCCATGATCGCAGGGGTACGGTGGGGATCATGGGGTGTACGCACCGTACTCCGCGATCATGGGGTGTACGCACCGTACCCCATGTTCGCTACGATCATGGGGAACGGTGCGTACACCCCATGATCGCGGAGGTACGCACCATACCCCTGCGATCATGCGGTGTGCGGACCGTACGGTGTGTATGTGATTGTGTGCTTTTCCGTACGAATCGCCCTTACCTGACATGGACCGTACGATTCGCGTCCTCATACCCCTGTCCGGATTGTACTCGCCGGGTCGTACGGCATGTTTACGATTCGTACGGAGAGGGCTCCGGATACGAATCGTACGGTCGTTTTTTTTCCAAGATTGGAATCGACCCCTTTGTGTTTTAGTCCTGTAGCGGGTTGTGGCGTTTATAGGGGAATAGGGAGGGAAGTAATTTCATTGTAATTAAGTAAATATTTATTTTTATTTATTGGTATTGATAATTAATTTTATGTTAAATAATTATTATTTGTCATTAATTTGTATTAATTGCTAATTAATTTTGTATTCATTTATTAAATGGTAAATATATTAAGTGAATTAATTTATTATTGAAGTGTGTTGTGACGTTATAGGGCAATAGGGTGGGAAGCAATTTAATTGTAACTAAGTTATTATTTATTTTATTGTTCAGTATTGATAACAAAATGTATTGTTAATTAATTATTAATTGGTAAAAACTTTTTAATAATTCATATTATTTTTGTGGGAAATTAATTTATTGTTCATTAATTAATAATTGGTAATTAAATTTGATTAATTATAATTCATTGGTATTTATCAATAATTTATTGTTCATTATTTATTAATTGCTAAATATTTTTTATAATGATTGTTTTTGAGTTTGAATGTTAAATCGTTTTATTTAATTATTATATGGTAATTAATTTGTAATGATTATTATTTAATTGTTTTTATCATTAATGTAATTGTTAATTATTTCCTAATTGGTAATTATTTGTAAGTAATTATATATTGGTATTTTTAATTAATGTATTGTTATTTAATAATTAAATTATCATTTATTTAAAAATATATATTTTAATTATTAGTAAGTTATTTGAACCCCTACGCTATCCAACACTTTCTCTACTGTTGCGCCCTCTGGAGTTAGAATAGTAATTTTGACCCCAAACGCTATCCAACACTTTCCCTACTGTTGCACCCTCTGGAGTTAGAATAGTAATTTTAACCCCTACGCTATCCAACACTTTCCCTACTGTTGCACCCTCTGGAGTTGGTATAGTAATTTTTACCCCTACGCTATCCAACACTTTCCCTACTGTTGCACTCTCTGGAGGTGGAATAGTACTTTTAACTCCTATGCTATCCAACACTTTCCCTACTGTTGCACCCTCTGGAGTTGGAATAGTAATTTTAACCCCTATGCTATCCAACACTTTCCCTACTTTTGCACTCTCTGGAGTGGTAATAGTCATTTTTACCCCTACGCTATCCAATATTTACTGTTTTAGATATTTTTGTTATTTGTTATATATAGTTTTGATATTTTAATTTATATTATTGTTGTATGTGTATGTATGTATTTATAATTTATAAAATGTTGTTTAACAATTTATAAGTTATTATAATATTTAATTGTAAATATTATTGAGTAAGTATATATATTATAATTTATATGTATATGTTTAACTGATTTTACATTATATGTATTACTTATAATTTTAAACATATTTTTAACTATGTTTATTTTAAATATATGTTTTATGTATGTTATTTTACATTATTTTTACACATAAAAAAATGATATTTTTAACAACGATATTTTTGACAACAATATTTTTTCTCAATATTTTTGTACTTACCATGATGTAGATAGGATTTAGATAATCTTGATATCGGTATTCTGCCTCCGATATTTTTGACGTCGATACTTTTGACGTCGATATTTTGTCAGTAATTCAGTAGATGGGTATGGTGAGGTATGTTTTCTGAAGATCCAAATGTACCATCCAATTGAATTGAAGTAAGGCATTTCAAGATGGTTTCCATTTTGAAACGGTGATAAACAACAAACCAAATGAAGTGTTTGAGGTTTATGACTGGTCTCATCTTTTTGTTTTTCTTTTAAACTAAGAAAAGTGAGTTTAAGAAACCTGAAGGATGAGTGCAAGAGTATTGGATTGCTTGTTTGTGTAATAGAGCTGACATTTTGACTGCGAATTGTAGAGGAGCAGGGGGGGCAAGTTTGACAAGGGGTTTCGTAAAGTTATATGGAATAACACTGGACAGTGTTTAATACTCAAGGGTCAGAAGTGATAGACTGCCATTTGCTTAAGAAAAAAATTAGGTGATCCCCTACAGAAGCTCGGCCAGAAGAAGACTTACTTGCTTGGTGTGAAGACCTGGCATTTATTTGGCTGCGGCTGTGATAACCTCTTGACTGCTGGGGATAGATTTGCGGTTGGGAGTCTTGGTAACTTGAATTGTAGGAGCTTCTGTATCCTTGACTTATGGGAGTTCGGCCACTAAAGCGGCTCCTGCCTCTGATGGAGCGAGATTTAGAAATGTTTTCATTTCAGCTCGTGAAGTTACACTTCCATAATTTAATTAATTATGCTAACAATTTGTGTTGTGTGAGTGTTAATTCAACCTAGTTTTAAAAAAGCCGCATTCACAAAAGACACGAGGGTTATTAACATGTGTGCTCATAAACGTGCATTATGTTGCATTTTCATTTATGTGGAAAATAATAAATTAATCTTGTCTATTGTTATGTCATAACTAATAGCAGCTGTTTTAAATAATGGCATGAGCTTATTTTGCTTTCTTGTCTATGTGGTGTCTCTTTACTCTTTACAGCTGCATAAAGAATCCTGTGGGATTAAATGAAGAATGGTAGATATAAATGCTGCTTTATTTGTGTGCTTCAGCTAGGTAATTTAGACTATTGGGTTAATCATTAGCTATGGTGGGTGGCAACAGAACAAATTGTATTTCTCGCATTAATTATTTTCTTGTGTTTGTTTATATAATAGTTATTGGAAAGTGGTTTTGGGCCTAGTGCATTCGTGTTTGCTAAATTCTGCTCGGAGCAAAAGAGAGTCCATGATGGAAAAATTCCTGCTGCCTGAAACAAAATATTGTGATGAGCTAACTGTTCTTCAGTCAAGCAAGGCCAAGGCTAGGAACCGGCAGAGGAGTATGCGACAATTTCATATCCGAGGAAGCAATGATTTGTTTTCGGTTAATGTTGCAAACTGGAGGAAGCCTCGTTGTTCGAAAACTAGAGACAATGGACTCTAAGAAAGTAACGGAACTGATGTTCTAAAAAATGGAATGACACGATGGTGTAATTTGACAGCCAATGGGACTCTGAGTTCAGCAGAAAATTATACTTTTACTTGGATTAGCTTAGCGTAGAAAGGTATAAAAACTCTTCCCCGTGGAAGAGGAAGGTTGCTTCTTGCTGACCTTTGATGGAGGGTGTCGTGCAGATGAACATTCCTTGAAGCACGTAAGAACCCTCAAAAGACTTTACTCTTATTTTTTTTAATATAGCAAACGTAGTTAGGGACTTAGGATTTGATATTGCCAAAATTATATTCTCTATTTGAAATTATACTTTTTATTCCCATAAAACTGTTATAATTAATTGCAATGATTCTAATAAAAATGCTTTAATAAAGATTTCTAATGCATTTATTAAACAAATAGCTAATAAAAATCTTACTTTGAAATTCAAGCTGGTCTTGTTATTTCATAAGTTTAGGTTACCATTAGCAAGATCTTATCGCCACAGTGGCTTAATTAATTAGTAGGGTTTTGTAAATATAATGAATTCATTTACCGCGGTTGTATATAAATGTATATCATTTGTGAATAGGTTAATTAGGTCACATGATTCAGTTGGTCAAAATATGTCATTGTTGTTTATGGGCCTTGTGATTGATTTATGATTAATAGTGATTTTTGTGAAAGTAGGTAGTGTAGTTTATGACATATTTCCTATAGGCCGCTGGATCAATTTCCTGGTAGCAGACTTGATGGTTGCTATGGTAACCAACATGTTACATGGTAGTTAAATATGATCGATGTTTACCATACGTTGAGTTCGTTCTCTTGTTACATGTAGTTGAAAGGTTTTTTCCTGCAGTGTGAAAAATCCTAGTTGTACCGGTACAGAGTAGTGTGACAAGAGTGTAGTCACACAGTACATTTGATCTGTTTCAGTATTGTGATATCGTCGTATATCACAAGTGTTGTGGTCGTACAGCACGTGTTAGGGATATAGGTGTGTTAGATAGAGTGTATATATAGTGAGAATTGTCTATGAAGTTAACTTTGAGTATAGGGACAATGAGCCCGTTCTAAAACTCACTGTGAGAAAGTAATAGAATATATTCAAGCTTGAGTGAAGGGTAAAATAACGTCGTTTATTTATTAACGATTCATGTTATCTGTGGTTGGTTAGAGTCCTGCCAAGATTTCATGTGTGTATGGTTAGGGATAATTTCTGATTGAAAGTGCGTAATTGATTCTGTAATTTCGTTCGAGTCAAACTTTGAATTGCTACTTTAAGTGCATTCAGAGGGAAACGCGTTCGTTATTTACCTGTTCGAAGGGTAAAGTAAAGGTTTACTTTATCGGCGACTGTATATTCTGTGAGAATAGCGTCGTCTATTCCACGTAAAAGAATTCTTGTATGTCTGTAAAATTCTGTCACTTTTTAGAGAAACAGTCGTCCTTTTTGTCGTTGTTAATTAAATTTCATTGAAAAACTGTTCTTAAAATGGCGCTGTGAAAAGTTTTTGTAAAGGAGGGGTGAGCGCAGAGAGTGAAACGCGAAAAACCGCAGCGGCTGTGTACGTCACAAGGTCCGCACAGTGATTGGATATTATACGTCACAGGCTGTTCTCTGATTGGCTCACGTGACTTAGTGGAGCTAGACACTGATTGGCTTTTATGGAAAGCTCCATTCTTATTGGTCAAGCAAAGTAGTGACGTAGCTCGAACCTGATTGGCTTGTTAGTGTGTTTCGCGCACGGATTGGTTGGTGTTACGGAGCAACCAGGAAGCTTTTACGATCATTTCTAATTAAGTAGATTTGATTTAAAAATGAGTTATTATTACAAATTGAAAAATTTATTTTCACCTGACAAGAAAATTGAAACGCGAGGTGGTAAATTACTTCATAAATACAAGACACCTGCAGCGTATATGGAAGGTGAATATGGTTATCATACTGTTCTGTGGTTTGATGTATGGAAGCATTATACTAAAGATGACGGCGTATTGGTTTGGCCGGACGATGGTTCTTTTAACATAAAAATTTTAAGAAATTTAAGAGAAAAGATGTCAGCTCTTATACCTAAACCTAGACCAACACAATTTGAAGCTTTAGTTGAATGGGAGGATGAGATGTTTCAACTTCAAAAGGAAGCAAGTGGGATAAAAAGACCTCCAAAATTACCGAGTTACAGAAGAGAAACGCATGAAGATAGAATGCGTATGTGGAGACAGGGAGATATGTGCGATGGTCTCTATTTAATTAGAGAAATGGTTTTGGGGTCTCCTGGTGAAAAGAGAACTGAAAAGAAAAATAATGTTGTAGTAGAAAGTGAATCAGAAGATGCAGTTTTAGAAGAAATTTTAATTCGAATAAAAAGCAAACTCCACTTAGACAGCCTTATTCATGGTCTACTCCGATGGTTTCTACAGGAACCACACCAAGTGCACCTCCATTAAATGAATCACCCAAATTGTACCCAAATAATTCTGAATCTTTTGAAACTCCAGAAAGATTAGAAATCAGAACTAATTCTAGTGTTTATAATGAAAGCAGAAATTTTTTAGAAACTCCAATGGAAAGAGAAGCTCCTAGAAATTTAACGAGCGTTGCCAGAGATGAGGAAATTACAAATACTTCAGAATATTTACGATCAAAAGAAAAATTAATTCAGTAGATTACTAAAGGCATGGAAGCAGTGACAGTTCCAGTAACGATTGGTCATGTTCAGCCTGTTTTTGATCAAAGAGAAATTAAACAACCAAGATTGACAATTCCATTAAATGCAGAAATTCAAAGAGTAGCTGAGAAATTTTATTCAGATTTATCTGAAATTCATCGTGAGAAAACAAAAATGCCTGATTTAACTTTTAATGAAGGTTCTTTTAATCAGTCACCAATGGGTGCAGAATCAGATGCTGAGACTCCTGAGAAAAGAGATTCAAATCCAAAATTTGATGTCGCGAAATTGAAAGCAGATTTAGAAGAATTAATAATTGGCACAATTGGTCCTGATAGTTTAAAATGTTATCGTGATGATGAACTCCTGTTCATCAGTAAGAGCATTCAATGGAAAACAAAGAATAAATATGATCAGTTAGATGAATTGGCAGCTGAACTGGAAATCGATTTGAGCAAACAAAAAAATTTTGGAAAACATTACAGATTAGATTTTACAGAAAGGGATATTGGAAACTTTAACACAATGGGAAGAATAACGCATATAAAAGAATTAATTGTTTACATCAAAAAGTTAGGTGACTTGAGTAAATGGAGAGTGAAGTGGACTAAAAAGAAGGAAGATGAAAGATTGGATAAATTGGATAAACTGTCTAAACAATTTCCTATGAGAGAAATTGCAGGTGGAGGATATGTTCATGTCCCTTGGTCAAGACAGGATATTTTGCTTTTTACAAATGACTTTCCTCGGTTGAGAGAAAAACCTGTGGAATGGTATCGACAAGTAGACAGATTTATCAAAGTTTCAAAAGTTCTGTGGATTGATTTGGATGGATTTTTTGACATTGTTGTCCCATCAGATCTTTGGACAGAATGTAAAATTGCTGTAAGTTGGCCAAAATAAGAACCGGGGCGAATTAAAGAAACAGGTGCTCCAGCCCCAGTGGTCATGGATTTGTATGAAAAAGTGATTCACTGGTTGAAAAATAAAATTGCCCCAAAGGAAGTTGATTGGGTAAAAATAGACAGGACAAATCAGGAACCAAAAGAATCAGTTCATTCATTTTATGAAAGATTATTACTGGTTTTCAAACAGCACAGTGGTTATGAAAAACTAGACGAAAAAGATATGAGTCATTTTATCTACAGATTTGTTTATGGTCTTAGACCAGAAATTGGAGAAATGATTAGAAATAATATTGTCGGATGTAGTGTATTTTGTAAAGCGCACAGCTGCCCCAACGGGGCGTCCCGGCGCTGTATAATGCTGTGGAACCCTTCCTGGGTCTCCTTGTGAGATGCCCCTCCTGGGCACCCCCAAGGTGAAGCCAGGCATCCCAGTGTTGTAGGGGCCGTTGTGGAGATTAAGCAAGCTATTGCCCAGAGTTGCAGCGTGGGACCCATGGTTAGAGTAGGCGCCGAGGCGAGAATTATCGAGTCCATGGACATTGAGCTCAAGACCCTGCCGCATCGGGACTTGAACCCTGGTCCTGGGCCTGATCTCTGCTTCAGAGTCTGCTGCTCTAACCAGTGAGCCACACTTCTCCACTCGGATGGCAATCAAATTCAGTTGACGATATTTTGAGAAAAGCAAAATACTGCAGTGATGAGTTAGAAGTGAAACAGAAAAAGTTAAAAGAAAAGGCAATGTGGGCACAAGTGAAAGTGGCTGAGCAACAGATTGCAAATCTTGAGAACAAAAATGTAAATTTTGCTCAGAATCAGAATCAGAATCAGGGTCAAGGAAAATTTAAAATTAATTTCAACAAGTCAAAGTATAATGCTAAAATTGAAGAATTAAAACAGAAATTGCCTTGTTTTAATTGCGGCGAAATCGGGCATTGGAAAAGTGAGTGTAAAAACCCATCTAGAAATTTTAAAAATACATCGTTAAACCCACAGATGCAGAACGATGTTGATCTGCAGCAACAGCTACAGCTACAGCGACAGTTGAATGACCTGAGTCTTCAGCGACAGCTACAGCATCAGTTAGCGCAACAACAGAATCAGATTCCACAACCTGCATATCCTAATTGTGGGGGAGGTCAAATTTATAATCCAGGTGTGGGATTCGGAAGAGGTGAGCAGGTAATAAGAACTCAAAGATCGGATGTGCAAAATGCAACAGGACAATTTTTGTTAACAGAGAATCAAGGAAGTGATTCTGATGATTGTTTCTGACGGTGCCCGAGAGAGGGGGAAGAGTGTGTAATTGGAGCCACTCTTGAGGTTGCCCAGTCTGGTCCATTTGTAAATGGAAAAGTAAATGATGTAGAAATTACTTTTCTTGTGGACACTGGTGCTACCCGTTCTACTGTTAGATCAGTGGAAATTGAAAACCTGCCTCTCTCTGGGGATACCATCCAAGTAGTCGGAGTAAGTAATCAGCAGATTAAAACAGATCTGACTGATCCTGTCAAGGTTGAAATTGGCAATTTTAAAGACGAACACAGATTTGTAGTTTGCAACAGTAGTCCAGTGAATTTGTTGGGGAGAGATATATTGTGCAAAATGAATTGCAGAATATATTGTTCACCTGATGGAATTGAATTACAAACCATGGAAGAAAATGGGTTGTACCAATTAACAATGATGTTGGTCGAAACAGAAGAAACAAAATTATATTCTACATTTGAAATAGAAAATTTACCAGAAGAATTAAAAGAGACAGTCAAAACTGAAATTTGGGATTTGACTGGAAATGAAATGGGTCTAATGAAACATGTCGATCCAGTCAAAATTATAGTGAAGCAGGGAATAGAATTTCCAAACATTCCTCAATATAAAATGAAAGCTGAAACAATTGAAGGTGTCATTCCTGTGATTCATTAAACAAGGTGTTTTAAAAGAAATTGAAAGCAGTCCTTGTAATTCACCGATTATGGGGATCAAAAAGTCAAATGGAACGTACAGAATAGTTCAGGATTAGAGAAAAATTAATCAAATTGTTGTTCCTTGTTGTCCAGTTGTTCCAAATCCAGCAGTCATTCTTTATCAAATTCCACATGATGCAGAATGGTATACTGTGATTGATCTTTGCAATGCGTTCTTTACTGTTCCATTACATCCAGAGAGTCAGGAAATCTTTGCTTTCAGATTCCAGAATAGGACCCTCGCATGGTGTAGAATTCCTCAAGGGTATACAGAGAGTCCTTTTATTTTTAATGAGTTGTTGAAGAAATCTTTGGAAAATTTAAATCTACCTGGCAGATCGACATTAGTGCAATATATTGACGATCTGTTGATAGCAGCTGAAACAAGAGACAACTGTGTGACAGATACGATTATTCTATTAATTCATCTGGCAGATGAAGGACATAAGGTGTCCCCTGCAAAATTGCAGTTTTGTAAACAAGAAGTAAAATATCTTGGTCATCGAATTGCAAAGGGAATGAGACAGGTGACGATTGAGAGAATAAAAATGATTCAGGGAATGCAACCTCCAAAAACACAAAGACAGGTCAGAATGTTTCTGGGAATGGTTGGTTATTGTCGTCAATGGATTAGTGGATTTTCAGTAATTGCAAAACCACTACAGAGACTAACAAAATCAGACATAAAAGATCCAATTGTTCTTAATGAAATTGAGTTGGAAGCTTTTGAAAAATTAAAAAGAAGTCTATGTGAAGCTCCAGCTCTAGGCATGCCAGATTATGAGAAAGACTTCAAGCTGTACTACAGTGAAAGGGAAGGATGTGCTTTGTCTGTGTTAATTCAGAGACATGGTAACATGAGAAAGCCTATTGCTTATTTCTCAGCAGTTCTTGACCCAGTTGCAAAAGCCTTACCAGGTTGTTTAAAAGCAGTTGCAGCAACTAGTGTTAGCCTTGAGCAGAGTGAAGGGATCATAATGGGATTTCCTGTAAAAGTCTATGTTCCCCATTCAGTTGAAATTCTTCTTACAAGAAGCAAAACGCAACATCTGACAAGCAATAGACTGACCAAATATGAAAAGATAATTTTGGGATCAGACAATGTGTCAATTGCAAGGTGTGTGAATTTAAATCCTTCCACACTATTACCTGATACTGAAATTAGTGAAGAGAATAATGTAGAACATGAATGCTTGGATGTTATGGAATATTGTACCAAGCCAAGACAGGACATTAAAGATGTACCATTGCCTGAATCAGATTATGTCTACTTTGTAGATGGCTCCTGTCTAAGATCAGAGGGAGGTATTTTGAAAGCAGCATATTCAGTCTGCACAGTGGCAGATGTTGAAGAAGCATCATGTCTTGAAGGAATTCGTTCAGCACAGGTGGCTGAATGAATTGCTTAAATTCGTGCTTGTGAATTGGCAAAAGATCTGAGAGTCACCATAATTACTGATAGTCAGTATGGATACGGAGTTGTGCACGATTATGGACAGCTCTGGTCTCAGAGAGGCTATATGACATCAGCAGGTTCACCAATTAAAAATGCAAAATTAATCAAAAGATTGATTGATGGCATACAGTTGCCAAAAGAAATTGCTGTGGTAAAGTGTGCAGCTCATAGAAAGGGTGAGGATTTTATCACCAAAGGGAATGCTTACGCAGATGAAATAGCAAAGTACTGTGCAAGGAATAATTATGCACCTAATCGGGAGAAAAACAAAGATTTTGTTTCGAGTTCACTGATGCTAACATCAATTGTTGAGACAAGGCAGGATATCAGAGATTTACAAAATGAAGCTGATGATGATGAGAAAAACACATGGTTGAAGGCAGAATGTAGACAGCGAGATGAGGATGGAGTTTGGACTTATAAAGATGGCAGAATAGTTTTACCAAATTGCATGATTGCTGACATGGCCAGGATGTACCATGGCCCTGGTCATATTGGGAGAGATTCAATGATTAGACTTTTTAAGGAAACTTGGTTTAATACTAAGTTTAGAACAATTGCAGAGTCTCTCTGTCAAAGATGTTTGATCTGTCAACAAATGAACCCAAACAGGAAATCAGTTGTGGGAACGGGAATAATAGGTCGAGAGGGTGGTCCTTTCACCAGGTTACAGATGGATTTTATTGAAATGCCCAAACACAACAGGTTACAATATGTTTTGGTGATTGTTTGTCTGTTTTCACAATGGGTAGAAGCATTCCCCACACGACATAGTGATTCAATTACTGTAGCGAAGTTGCTTCTACGTGAGATTATTCCAAGATATGGATTCCCTGTGACTATAGAGAGTGATAGAGGAGGACATTTTGATAACAGACTGTTAAAATTGATCTGAGAAGCCTTACACATTGAGCAGAAGTTGCACTGTGCATACAGACCAGAGGCATCTGGAGTTGTAGAGCAAATTAATGGAACAATTAAAAATAGAATTGGAAAAATGTGTCTAGAAACAGGCATAAAGTGGACAGATGCCCTTCCACTTGTTTTGATGACTCTGAGAAGTACACTAGATAAAAAGACAGGTCTAAGTCCTCATGATATTGTCATGGGTAGAGTCATGAGACAAGCATTCATACCAGTGGGAAAACTGTTGAGCATTAATGACAGTGCAATTTTGGAGTATTGTAAAAAGCTGTCTGACGTCGTGACTTCTGTGTCTAATCAGGTTGGAACTGAAGTACAGTCAAAAGACAAAGTGCTAACACATGATCTGAGACCTGGAGATTGGGTCAGAACAAAAGTTCACCGAAGAAGAAACTGTCTGGTCCCGAGGTGGCAGAAACCGAGGCAGGTGATACTTGTGACGACAAATGCAGTAAAGTGTAGGGGAATAAGAAGGTGGATTCATCCAAGCCATACTATTCTGATACCTACACTTGAAAACTCTGATGAAGAGAGTGATACAACAACTGATTCAGATTCTGAAGAAGAAACTGAAGAAAATCCAGATACTGAAGATCGACAGAGACGTCGACATCTGGAGAAATCTTCAGTGAATGGAAATTTGTTTGGAAAAGATTTAGAAATTATTGAAATAGATTCTGAAAATGATGAAGATCTGATAGAAAAAGAATCAGCAAAAGAATCTAATCAAGATAAAGAAAGAGAAGCTGAGAAGAGAGAAAAATCTGATCAAGTTCAAAAGCAAGACCAGGAAAGTATCGAAAAGCAGAGAATAAGCTCTGAATGCAGGAACAAGAAATCCGGAACTGGGAAGTTGAAGGTAATAGATGAAGTGGAGGAAGACGAATTGCCGAGTACCAGTGATGGAATAAAAAGTACAGTTCCTAACGGAGTGAAGCTGCCGATTAGAAAAGATCCTGAGTCAAGAATTGAAATTTCTGACAGTGATTCTGGAGAAAGTGATGAAGATTGTCAAAGGGAAAGTTTGAGAAAAAGATCTTGGAAAACAGAATCTAATGTAACTGAACCAAAAAGAAAAATTCTAAGAAAAGGTGAAACCTGGCCAAGTGAAAACGGAGGATTGAGAGTCAGGTTAATAAAAATATCAATGGAGCAGGTAAATGAGACAACTAGTCAAGAGGATCCTGAAAAGAAAGCAGAGGAAGGAAAAAAGATAGAGGTTATCTCTAAAGAGAGTTTTGAAACCAAATGAGAAGTATAAGTCTCCTGAATGGGCTTATATTATAATTCCACCTGTAATTGAGATAAATAGCAGTAGTCAGGAAGAAGTTGAAGACAATAGTGACAATGATTGAAGTACTAATATGTTAGAATTTAGGTTACTGTTTTTGGCATAAGGCTGAAGAAATTGTGTTAGGTGACACAAGGTCGAAGAAATTGTGTTTAGTTGGAAAATAACTTGTGACGCAAGGTCAAAAAAAAGTTGTTAGAGGGTTGAAATTTTTTTTTTTTAAAAAGGGGGGTGTTTTAAAAATTTTGGTTTTTATTAGACATAATTTTACATTTTTATTTTTGTTTTCTTTTTCTAAGTTAAGGCTAGCTAAAATGCCTGTGGTTTTGAAGCGTAGTACTTCAAAATGTTCCATTCTTAAAAATTGCTGTAAGATGACTCTGATATGTATGCTCATATTAATTCTGCTCTGGTTAGTGTTAGCTGTCATCTTTCCTTTCGGGATCGAGAAGGAGATGTACAAAGTCAATATGATAATAATCCACATTTGTAAAGCGCACAATCACCCGTAAGGGTTTCTAGGCGCTGGGGGCCGTCGGGAAGATTAAGCAAGCTATTGCCCAGAGTCACATGGTGCTGGGCTAACCTGCCACCGGAGCCGGGGATCGAACCCTGATCCCCAGATTCCAGCGTCAGTCGCCCTGCCGCGGCGCCACACCTCTCCAAAGCTTCAGTTAGTCAAGACAAACATAGTGCAACAAACAAAGCTAACAAAGTTATTGATCACAGACCAAAGGCTCATCAAGATAGGTCTGTTAGTGATTTTTCTAGCAATACATTTTCGAGGCTTTTGAGAGAATATGTTAAGGTTATGAGTGTCAAAGATTGTTAATCTGTGTAAAGTTACCTGCTTCTGTTTCTGAGGGAGTAACATACAATATGCTTCCTCTTACTTATGCCATAACTTGCAGTGTGATAGCTATCTTATTTTATCAGACTGGTCGCTTGGAATATTATTATTCAAATTATGATGAGATTTTTGCTAACCTGAAAATTGAGAATGCTTTAAATAAACACAAGCAAGCTAAACAGATGAGGGATTTCTTTTTAGTTATTAATGAACTCACCTATGAGTATGCTTACAGAAATAATTTAACTTGTAAATTGAGAACAGAGGAAAAGACTTTCCTGAATTTAGTTGAAGAAAGAAGGGCAATTTATAAAAGGAATGAAAAGGTCAAACAGACCAAATCCAAGTTTTGGCAGAAAGAGGATGAGAAGCTTAATGGCAAATCTTTTGACAATGTTGCAATTCATATAGATAAACCAATTAGTGGCAAGCTTTGCATTAGGAGAGATAATACTCTTTTTGATAATTACTTTGTAGGTGCTAGCAAGTGTGAGGACACTTACCAAATCATGGGAGGTTGGGGATTCAAAGGTGGCAGAGATCCAATTTTTCCTGGGATTTATTTTATCTGTGGAGACAAGGCTTATTATAATCTTCCGGACCATTGGTACGGAACATGTTATGTTGGTCTTGTTTTTCCAAAAATATTTCATGTTGATAGAAATGCAGAAGGTTCGTTTGAAATTAGTAATCATGTAAATAGGTTCAAAAGAGAACGTTTCTCAGAAATTTTGGGAGACATTTTTGAGGCAGTGATACCTTTAGTAGGTATAACCCTGAATGCAGGAAGAATCATAAAATTGTCCACAATTGTTGACAGATTGTCTACTGACACAGCAGGTGGTTTCCAATTAGTGGATACTGAGGTCATTGCGGTTAGGTCAATGGTGATGCAAAATCGCCTTGCCTTGGATATACTCCTAGCAAAAGAGGGAGGAGTCTGTGGCATTTTACATGTTCAGCATTGCTGTACATATATCCCTGATGAGAGCAAGAATATTGAAATGTACATTAAAAACATCACAGAGATGCATTCAGAAATAATTCCCTTAGAAGAAGATGACTTTACAGAACGTCTTTCAAAAAGATTTCAAGCTATCAAAACCTGGTTTCAAGAAATTGGTGGTTAAGTTCTTGGCAAGATTCTAACACCTTTGTTTGTTATAATTTTTGTGATAGTTTTGACAAAGATCAGTTGCATGTTACACAAGAGAAAGAAGGACATTAAGAAAAAGAAAAGAATTTACAAAATCAGAAAGGAACAGGAAAGGGAGATAGAGCTAGAGGAGTTACACAGAGCTCAATATGATAGTTGCAAAGATTTTGCTGAAACAAATCTTTAGAAATACTAACACAGTGAAATCGAACCATATTCATTTAGATAAATTTGCCAAATTTTGGGTGTGGTGTGGTGATTTGGAAATCACCAGATGAGGGAGTTGATGGAGCGAGATTTAGAAATGTTTTCATTTCAGCTCGTGAAGTTACACTTCCATAATTTAATTAATTATGCTAACAATTTGTGTTGTGTGAGTATTAATTCAACCTAGTTTTAAAAAAGTCGCATTCACAAAAGACACGAGGGTTATTAACATGTGTGATCATAAACGTGCTTTATGTTGCATTTTCATTCATGTGGAAAATAATTAATTAATCTTGTCTATTGTTATGTCATAACTAATAGCAGCTGTTTTAAATAATGGCATGAGCTTATTTTGCTTTCTTGTCTATGTGGTGTCTCTTTACTCTTCACAGGTGCATAAAGAATCCTGTGGGATTAAATGAAGAATGGTAGATATAAATGGTGCTTTATTTGTGTGCTTCAGCTAGGTAATTTAGACTATTGGGTTAATCATTAGCTATGGTGGGTGGCAACAGAACAAATTATATTTCTCGCATTAATTATTTTCTTGTGTTTGTTTATATAATAGTTATTGGAAAGTGGTTTTGGGCCTAGTGCATTCGTGTTTGCTAAATTCTGCTCGGAGCAAAAGAGAGTCCATGATGGAAAAATTCCTGCTGCCTGAAACAAAATATTGTGATGAGCTAACTGTTCTTCAGTCAAGCAAGGCCAAGGCCAGGAACCGACAGAGGAGTATGCGACAATTTCATATCCGAGGAAGCAATGATTTGTTTTCGGTTAATGTTGCAAACTGGAGGAAGCCTCGTTGTTCGAAAACTAGAGACAATGGACTCTAAGAAAGTGACGGAACTAATGTTCTAAAAAATGGAATGACACAATGGTGTCACTTGACAGCCAATGGGACTCTGAGTTCAGCAGAAAATTATACTTTTACTTAGATTAGCTTAGCGTAGAAAGGTATAAAAACTCTTCCCCGTGGAAGAGGAAGGTTACTTCTTGCTGACCTTTGATGGAGGGTGTCGTGCAGATGAACATTCCTTGAAGCACGTAAGAACCCTCAAAAGACTTTACTCTTTATTTTTTTTAATATAGCAAACGTAGTTAGGGACTTAGGATTTTATATTGCCAAAATGATATTCTCTATTTGAAATTATACTTTTTATTCTCATAAAACTGTTATAATTAATTGCAATGATTCTAATAAAAATGCTTTAATAAAGATTTCTAATGCATTTATTAAACAAATAGCTAATAAAAATCTTACTTTGAAATTCAAGCTGGTCTTGTTATTTCATAAGTTTAGGTTACCATTAGCAAGATCTTATCGCCACAGTGGCTTAATTAATTAGTAGGGTTTTGTAAATATAATGAATTCATTTACCACGGTTGTATATAAATGTATATAATTTGTGAATAGGTTCATTAGGTCACATGATTCAGTTGGTCAAAATATGTCATTGTTGTTTATGGGCCTTGTGATTGATTTATGATTAATAGTGATTTTTGTGAAAGTAGGTAGTGTAGTTTATGACATATTTCACCTCTACCAGCCATGGCAAAATCATGGTAGTAAAAACGTTTTTAGGGGATTGTTGCCCCTTATCCAGAGTGGGAAAGGTTGTGACATATTTACTAAGTTCCTTGATAAAGTAATCGCTGAACAGATAACCGTCTGCCTTGATTCCAGGGTCCATTGTTGCAAGATTTTCCAACTTGGGTCTAGCTTGAGTAATAAACCTTTGCGTCATTTATAGGTAATTGCAGAATTGGCATTCCCCAGAAGACAGAAGGCTCTTTGTATCCACATAGATAACTCTTCAGGCTCAATGGATGCCTTATCCAACCTGACCATTTCTGCTGTATCACAAATACATGCTAAAGAACCAACAATGTCTAGCATTTTGTCCTGATATGTAGACTATGACTTATTGACTTCCTTGCGAGGACATTTTCAGAATTTGGAGCAGTAGCTTAATATTATTATTATTATTATTATTAAGCGTTCTTATATAGCGCTCGATTACCCGTAGGCATCTCGGCGCTTGCCTTGGGAACCCGTCCTGGTTTTTCCCTGTGAGATACCCGTACTGGGCATCCCCAAGGTGAAAGCCAGGCATCCCGCCGCGGGGGGGCCGTAGTGGAGATTAAGCAAGCTAATGCCCAGAGCTGCAGAGTGTGAACCTGTGACTCGAGTAGGCACCGAAACGAGAATTATCGAGTCCGTGGATATTTGGGCTCAAGACCCTGCCGCGTCGGGAATTGAACCCTGGTCCCGGGTCTGACCTCTGCTTCAGGGTCTGCCGCCTCTAACCAGTGAGCCACACTTCTCCATATTGATGTCGAATTAAGGTGTAGAGGTAATAATAAATGGAAGGGAGGACTGGGTCACTCAGATTTGATTTTTTCTCTTGTTTGTTTGTCTAAGGTAAAACAAAGTTTGGCAGCAATATATTCCCCCAGGAATTCTGAAGGACCCACTTCGTGGAATTGGGTTGGTGAATTAACTTGAGATCGAACATGGGATGGTATCCAGCAGTTAATATTGTCTTGGTATGGAAGGCGTCATTAAAGGAATGGACCAATTTCTTTTTCTTTGCCTGAGGACCAGACCAAAGGTCTGAATCATCCCCCACATATGGGTCAACGCTAGTATCAAGGTCACCCATGACATAATCGGTATCCTGGATTTTTGATAGAATAATCTTGGGGTAACAGTTCTCCAAATGTTTTGATTTATTTTTGCATTTAACGCCAGAAGAATTCACCCCTTAGAAGGAGGCCCTAGAGGCACAATGTCCTCAAACCTGTGTGAGGAATCTTCGCCAGCCAATAGAGCAGTAATATTTTTTTAAGAGCTCTTTAGTAACTGAGCTGATGGTTGATCCATCGTGGCCTTGGGCTTTCTATTTCCCCCCCGCAGATAGGGCAAAGGGGGGATGAGAAATCCAACTGAGAACAGTTTTTTCAAACATTTGAGTTACTTTGATCATCGGAGCTGAAATAGCTTCCATAGTCACAGAGGATTGAATAAAATCATTTAAATTATCCTTAATATCCTATTCATTACTACTATTCTCCTCCAAAGAGAAAGAATTGCCTGATTCCACATTGAAAAAGAATCCTGATTGGTGCATTGTACCACTGTTGTTCTTCGTTCCCATTGGCCTGTTGTTCCTTGGCCTCATGGGGCAGGTAGTTTTTTCAGTTTCATGACTGCTGCTCAATGGGTGCTACGGTGGAGGAGCATCACCCCATTACTCAAAAGGTAAAATAAAATGATATTGTTTTTATCATTTTATTTTCTCTATGGCAGTCAGTAGTGGGGCAGGGCTAGCCAGAATAGGAGAGGAGTGGTGTACACTACCTAAATGAGAATGAACTGTTTGTCCGGCCCTCTTCGGCCAACCAAACAGTTCATGCACACTTCATGTTCCTACCAGGCTGCATTACACATCCTGGTCAGGAACATGCACAGGCTCCCTGTTCCAATCTGAGCACTGATCCACGGCGCATTGCAGCGTTGTGATTGGCTCAGGGGAGTCTGTCTGCCTGGGTGCTTCCTGCTCCCACCGACCGGGACAAGAAGATTAAGAGGACGAGGACAGAGGAAGGAGGACAGAGGAGAGGTGGTGGCCGGCCGTTGAAGGTAAGTCCTTTTTTTATTGCATTCCTCCCCCCTCGACCCCTTGGCCTACCACCCCTGTCCGGTAGCAGCTGATATGCGGCTGCTACTCAAGAATGCAAGACAAGCAACAGCATAATATGAGCCTCCGGTCTTGCCATAAAATGTGTCTGCATCTAGAGCAATCAATATTGCTGGAACTGATTTGTTTTTGTTACTTTTTTAACCAGGTCAGCTACTCATCTGATGTTATCATGGATCCAGCGGTATCTAATATACCCAGCTGATCTTGGTGAATGAGGAATGGCAAGATGTTCTCCGGCCTTAACGCCAAGATATTTGTATAAATCTTAGCAGTCACATTCAGTAGGACGATTGGTCTAAACAATGAGAACAATTTGGGAACTTTTCTTTGCTTAAGTATTAAGCCAATTGTGACCTCTGTGGTCAATGGCATCACCCGAGAGGTGGTGATGAAGGAGTTATACACTTTTACCAAAGTGAGAATAGCAATCCTGGGAATGTCCTATAAAAACCCCTGTAAAGTCATCTGGGCCAGAAAAATGTTGGCCTTGTGTGCCTTGATAGCTACTCATATTCATTTCTCCATAATAGGGTTTCCAAGTCAGTGACTTGCTCAAGGGTTAGTTCGAGGACCAGACAAGCCTCTAAATATTAGTCTTGTAGCTCCTCAGTAGTATTGTAGGCAGTGTAGAGCTGGACGAAAGTAATTAAAGCCTTCAATACCGTTTCTTCACTTATTTGTTCTGCTGTGTCTAAGGTGAGCTCCTTAAAAAAACCTTGCTCTTGTTTGATCTTGAACTGGAGAACCAGGTGGCTGCCTAACTGGTCTCACTCAGAATCCAATAAACAATACCTTAATTCTCCCACGTAGGCAGCGAGGGGTGCCGCTCCTGACCTTAGGACTTCTCTACATACTTATCAGAATCAAAGGAAAAAGAGCAGAATGTCCTCGCAAATATTCTTGACAGGAATTATGAGGACAGGAAAACGCTGCTTCTCTGGAAAATTTGACGGTTGAAGTGCAAGGCGCTTCAGCTGCAAGAGCACAATAACCGGCAAAGCAATCAGAATGGAAACACTAGAACGCTAACCCAACAAGTATGGCCGCCATGTTGGAATATCCGCTGCTGATACTAAACAGACTCTGAGTCGCGGAATGACTTGGCAACCAACTTCCTCCAGCTCCTTGGAACCTGTCTGATGCCTGGTCCCCCATTATATCCAGAAACTGGTGAGGATCACTTCTTTCTTAAGAGGAATCGATCAACCTTGACAATATCCCCCACCATGAACTCTCCTCCTCCTTCTCTAGGTTTCTGTGGATATGTCTTATGGAATTCCCTAACCAATCTAGGGGCATGCACTCCTGAACTGGGTTCCCAAGATCTCTCCTCTGGGCTATAACCTTTCCAATCAATAAAGTAAAACAACCCCCCTTTCTAATCTTGGAATCATCTATTCTTTGTACCTGAAACTCTTCTTCTAAGTTCACCAAACTAGAGCTGGTGGTAAAACTTTCCTTAAATTTGGCGGATTTCTTTTGACCAGAGAGACGTGAAAGACGGGGTGTATTTTCAATCTTTTGGGAAGTTTGACCTTAACACAAACTGGATTTACCATTCTTTTTACAACATAAGGTCCTACAAATCTGGGCTGAAACTTTCTGTTTCCCTTTAATCGCATATTTCTAGTGGAGATCCACACCTGATCTCCAGGCTCAAAAACTAGGCTTTCCCTTCTACTCTTGTCTGATTACTCTTTGTCTGAATTCTTTGCTCTAACTAAATTTTCAGTAGCAACTTGATAGGCCCTTAGCAAATCCTGAATTACTTCCTCAACAGCTGGTACCTCACTCTCAAACTTATCAATTAACATATTTGGGTGCCTGCCAGTATTCAAAAAGAAAGGAGTAAAACCTGTGGAAGAATGCACAGAGTTATTATAGGCAAATTCTGCAGACCAGAGTAAAGTGGGCCAATCTCCTTCCTGATCCATGAGATACAGTTGAAAATATTGCTCCAAATCCTGATTCACTCTTTCCGCCTGTCCATCAGTCTCCGGATGGAAACTGGTAGACAAACGGGAATCCACTCCCAAACATTAAAAAAATTATCCCCAAAGTGAGACACAAATTTGACCCCTGATCAGAAATCACCACCTTCGGAAACCCATGGGTCCCAGTTGGAAGAGCTGCTACAGGAATATAATGGCTCATCCTGGTAAAATGATCGACCTCCACCCAAATGATTGAATAGCCTTGACTAGAAGGTAAGTATACTATGAAGTTCATAGAGACTGTATGCCAAGGATATGGAACAACTTAACAGTCCATGAGGAGCCTGGTTACTGGCCTTCCCCCTTCCCCTTCACATACAGTTCCGAAGATGCCACATACTTCCTGAGCATCCATGCTGAGCCAGCAGAACAATTGTTTCAAAAGTTCCAAAGTCTTCCTAACACCCTTATGGCCTGCTAATGGATTGTCATTAAACAATCAAATGACTTCATTCTGCAATTTATTGTCAGATACAAAAAGCTTCCCCTGAAAGTAAGGCTTCCCCTCCTTGACTTCTCTTTCAGGACCTTCCACAGTCCAACTCTGGATTTCTGCTCGTGATATACTTGCTCCTATCTTGTCTTCCAACTCTGAATACAAAATTGTTACTACAATTTGCTCCTCTGGAATGATAGGACCTTCTTGTGGACTTTTCTTTTCTTCTCCTGTATGCAAGCGAGATAGCACGTCTGTCTTTCCATTCACTGAACCTGGTTTATAAGTCAGAACAAAGTCATAATCTTGAAAAAAGAGAGACCATCTGAGTTGTCGTCGGGTGAGTTTTTGAGCTGATTTGAGGAATTGCAAATTCCTATGATCAGTAAATATAGTGATCACATGTCTTCATCTCAACAAATAGTGTCTCCATTCTTAAAAAGCATCGTTGACAGCTAACAATTCTTTGTCCGCAATAGAGCAATTTATTTCAGCGGCAGATAACTTGCAGGAATGATAACCCACTGGATGCAGTTGACCTGTTTCCACCAATGGCCAAATTGGAAGCATCCGCTTCAACGTAGAATGGCTCCTCTGGGTCCGGATAAGGCCGTGATGAACGTTTTCTTCAGAAGTTGGAAGGCATTCTCCGTTTCATCATTTCAGATAAACTTTTCTTTTTTCTTGAGCAGACGAGTGATTGGACTAACCTTCTCAGAGTAGTTAGAAATTAATCGCCTGTAAAAATTGTCAAAACTAAGAAAACTTTGTATTTCCTTGACTGATCGGGGAACTGGCCAATCCATTATAGCTCCTACTTTGGAATCATCCCTTGATACACCTTCGGAGGAGAGGATAAAACCCAAGAACTCCACTCTACTGGTGTGAAAAACACACTTCTCCAATTTTACTAATAATTGATTCTCCAATAATTGTTCCAAGATTGCTCGCACATGCTGGACAGGTTTCTTCAAATTTGAAGAGAACATAAGGATGTCATCGATGTAAACGACGGCTAAATGGTCCAAAAACTTGTGTAGAATGTCGTTTACAAAGTTCTGAAAAGCTGCAGGAGCATTACACAGGCCAAATGGCATGACCTGGTATTCGAACAGACCAAATCGGGTTCGAAACGCGGTCTTCCACTTATCACCTTCAGCCATGCGGACTAGATGGTAAGCCACTCTTTAGTCCAATTTGGTATAAATTTGAGCGTCTTTGACTTGATCTAAAAGTTCCGAAATCAAGGGTAAGGGGTATCGATTCTTTTTTGTGACTTGATTCAAGGCTCAATAGTATGTGCAGGTTCTCAAGCTTCCATCCTTCTTAGCAATGAAGAACAATGGGTAAGAGACTGGAGACTGTGAAGGTCGAATGAAACCATTGCCTAAATACCTGTCCAGATAATCTTTTAAATGTTGATTTTCCACTTCTGATAATGCATAAATGTGACTGCAAGGCAAGGACACCCCAGGCTCTAATTCAATCCTGCAATCATATTCCCGATGTGGAGGTAGTTTCTCTGCCTCCTTCTCATCAAATACTGCAGTCAGATCTTGGTATTCTTCAGGAATGCTCGTTATCTCTACAACACAAATCATCCGTGCCTGGACTGCCAAAAGAACTGAGGGAGACTGCTGTGAAACTGCGACTCAAGAGTCAAACCAATGTTTCTGACAATAATCAGAATCCAATTCTACGGTTCTTTTCGCCCAGTCAATCTTCGGATTATGTCTGTCAACCATGACAGTCCCAATTGAAATTGAGGGGCATCAATGAGGTTGAACCTTAAAATGCTTTGATGTTTTCCGGGTCCAATCAGTGTGATTTCTTCTGTGTCATTGATGATGGGGCCAGATCATAAATTGGTTCCATCCACTGCCAGAACAGGCTCCGGCTTCTCCTTCTTGACGAAAAGAATTCCTAAGATCTTTGCAAACTTGATGTCACAAAAGTTTCCGGTGGCCCCAGAATCCACCATGAAAGATACTTCATCAACATTGATGTCTCGAAATTTTATCAGACTGGACATTATTAAATGAGGAGCGGCAGACTAAAGCGTATTCACAAGAAGCTGGGCATTTGTAGTTGTCTCTTCGGCAGCTCCCACCAGAGCAGCTCCATCTACTGGTGGGGCCTGTCTTTTACCCATGTATTGTTCTTGGGCCTCTTAGGACAATCTTTGCCAAAATGACCCACGCTTCCACAATGCATTCACAATTTGATACTTCTTCTCTTCTCTCTCTCTTCTTTCGTTAAAGGACCCCGCACTGAACCGATCTGCATGGGCTCTTCGCCAGACCCCGCCTCCACAGGTTTTGATGCTTCAGTCTTGAACTGATCAAAGCGGGGTGGAATATGTCGTATTTCTTTTCGACGTTCATTTCTTCTCTCAAATTGTCTCTGATCTATTTGAAGAACTAGCTAAACCATCGTTCAACTCATCCTTTAGCCCTCTGTGGAATATGGCAGCTCGCTTCGCTTCTGGCCAATTAGTTTCCACTATCAACTTATTAAAATATGCCAAGTAAGCCACCAATGCACGATTGACCTGTTTCAGATCTAACAGTTCATTATCTGTAGTTTGTGAGATGGCTCTTTGATCAAAAATGTGCGTAAACTCCAACTTAAACTCTTCTAAATTATAGACAATGGGAGCGTTGGTGTTCACTAAGGGCATGGACCAAGCAGCTGCATCTCCACTCAGGTAGGACAGTATAAAAGCTACCTTGGACTGGTCTTCTTTGAAAATTATGGGCCTGCATAGGAAATGTAATGAACACTGCGTGAAGAAAATCTGTGCCTCTTGTGGATACCCATGTAATCTCTCTGGCAGGGCCAATGGAATAGTTGGGGAGATGGCATGGATCACTTCAGTTGTTAATTCTGCTGCGTAAGGAGAAGGAGTGAAAGACTGAGGGGCATATTATCAAGAACGGGCGTTAAATTATCGCCGCTTTTATCGGCAGGAAACTGCCGATAAAGCGGTGATAATGTGCTTGATAATATGCTCTATGAATTCCAATCGAAGCCCACGTTAGAAAATTTAGTTAGGAAGCTAGATTCCTTCATCAGAGGTTTGAGGAGTTTTCAGCTGGTACCAGTACTAGCACCGAAGACATCTAACATGGGCTTCGATTGGAATTCATAGAGCATATTATCAAGCACATTATCGCCGCTTTATCGGCAGTTTCCTGCCGATAAAAGCGGCGATAATGTAACGCCCGTTCTTGATAATATGCCCCTGAGATTTTTGTTCTTCGGTGTTAGTACTGGTACCAGCTGAAAACTCCTCAAACCTCTGATAAAGAAAACTAGCTTCCTAACTAAATTTTCTAACCTCCTTCCTAGTTTCACATAACTGCTTCTGCAACCCTTCTAAAACAGACGCCAAAGCCTTAATGTCAATACCTTCAGCCATTCGGCTCAGGTGAAGGAGTATTAGTGGGCACTTCAATCTGTCGAAACTAGTACCTGAAATTGTGCCTCCACAGGAGCAGAAGGGCTGAAATGCTGCAAGGTCGATAATTTCCCAACTCCCCAACCTCACTGCACACCAGAGAACACACTGACTGCAGCAAGGAGGAAAGGGGAATGGAAAGATAGAGAGACTGCCACAGTGGTGCCACTTGGAGAGCTTCCTCAATCTGATCTCCTAGCACCTGTAATTACAAGCACAACATTACTCTATGCATTACTACAAATACAAATACAATTATACTTTGTTTTATATGTGACAAAATGTTTCCCTGTACCTGTATTTCACTGCGGACCAGCAAAGCATTATGGGGCGGGATTCTAGAGTTTAATGAATGTTATAGTATTACCTCTCAGCTTTGCCTGAGAGCCTGCCCCTTGAGAAGTGTTTTGATATTGGATACTATAATATTCACTGCACTCTAGAATATCGTCCCATAATGCTTTGCAAAGCCTTTGGTTTGGATTGCATTTTTACCTATACCTGTGCTTGGGTTGGTCCTAGGAGGATGGGACCACCATCGAATCATTTCAGCATGATGTGCTCTTTGTGTTAAAGTCATCTGCTTGGTCCTCTCCCTAGGTTAAGAAGGACCCCAAAATCATCACGTCTCTCACTGCTTGCTATTTTTCATTTTCACTTTTGTGAGAAGACTATATGCATTTGAGCATGTAAAAATAGAATTATTTATTGTTTAACTGAAGGCACTGCTTGCTATATTTTCATTTTTGCTAGATGGCTATATGTATTTTAGCATGCAAAGTTAATTATTATTTTTGTACTAAAGGTATGTGAGATTTCTATTTAAAACTTTTATTAATACACGGTAACGGAGTTCATACAAAATAGGAATAGTTACTGCACCCACATTACATTGATAAAAGAATTTTACCTTTACATGCTACAACGCGTGTAACCAATTCACAGAAGTGATCTTTGAAAAATATCAGTCAATGAGAGAGGTGATGATTTTGGGGTCCCCCCTAACCTAGGGGGAGGCCCAAGCAGGTGCCTTGAACAGAAAGAGCATTTCAGGCTCAATGATTGTGGTGGTACCATCTTCCTAGGACCACCCCAAACAAAGTTATGGGCAAAAATACATTAAAAATTAATTATGGGGCGAGGTTCTAGAGTTTAGTGAATATTATAGTATTAGCTCTCAGCTGAGCCGGAGAGGCTGCCCCTTGAGGAATATTTCGATATTAGGTACTATAATATTAACTGCACCCTAGAATATTGTCCCATAATGCTTTGCAGGGCCTTTGTTTGGGATTGTATTTTTTGCCCATAACTGTGCTTGTGGTGGACCTAGGGGATGGGACCAGGACCAATCGTTCAGCATGATGTGCTCTTTGTGTTCAAATTGAAGAGAGAGGCGTAGGCGCACAGCAGTGTGAGATAAACACAAATTGTGTAGGGAAGTTGATGCAGTGAAACAGATAAAGGTGCTCCAACAGGTGACGTAACTAGCCAGAATACGTCCAGTAGATAATAGCGGGAAGTGTGTTACGTGGGACGTAAACACAACCCTGTAGTGGGCACACTTGTGTAGCTCAGCGTAGCTGATTCAAAAGACAGTACAAATCCATGGGTTTTTCAACGTTTGCATATGTTTAATAAAGTTCAAAGGTTCAATATTGATGAATTCACCTGGAACATCTCATCTACCGAAATTACATTCTTGGATGTACTCATAAGACTCACTACAGATGGTATGGAAACAGATTTATACCGCAAGTCAACAGATCGCAATAACACCCTGCTGTATAGCAGCTTTCATCAAGACTCCCTTAAGAGACACCTTCCATTCAGCCAAATGCTGAGAATTACTCGGATTGTATCAGATGCACACAGAAGAGACATCCAAATGCAGACGATGGCCTCTAGGTTCTCCACTAGAGGTTATCCTGAAGCTATTGTCAAAGAAGCGCAGGACAGAGCACTCACCGTCCCAAGAACTGAAGCTTTGAAAAGCAACAAAAAGGATGTGAATCCGAGATTGACACTAGTTTCCAAATTTTCCACTGTGAGCAAGACGTACAAAAAAATCATTTTACGACACTGGCGAATTTTGTCCTCTGAGCCGGATTTCGGGGATCTTTTTAAGGATCCTCCGATCTTCGCTTATAATCGACCTATGAACGTTGGAGAAATCTTATCGAAACCCACTGGGAAACCGAAGAAACACACTGGCACACGACCGTGCCATCATTGTAACAACTGTAACAATGTAATCGGAGGCAGTACAATCCACCACCCGATGAAAGGTTTTGCGATCCCCTTGAAAGTAGATGCCACTTGTGACTCTGCCAACCTGATTTACTTACTAAAATGTCCGTGCGGAAAGGTCTACGTTGGTAAAACCAGCAGAAAAATCAAGACCAGACTCAACGAGCACAAATCTAATATCCGCACTAAGAACACCAAGTCAATTTTGGCCACACATTTCAATGAGGCGCATCACAGTATAGCTCAACTGAAGTATTTGGTATTGGAAATGGTCACCCCGCACGAGGGCAGAGACAACAATAAGATCCTCTTACAACGCGAGACATCGTGGATTTACAAACTCCAATCTTTGAAGCCATTTGGGCTTAATGACCGGACTGAACTAAGTTGCTACTTATGATCAGGTTGCCTGATACATAGAACCCGCATTCTGCATGTTTATAGTTACAGCTATTGTTTATTTTATTGGTAATGTCAATTTACCTGTTATTTTACTGGTCATGCCTACACTATTGTAACACACCTCACGGCGTTTTCACTTTCACCGCTACAAGATGGCCGCTCCTTTAATGGGATGTCTGTTTTCTATTTCTACTACCGCACTCTTCCTCTCGAACTCCGCAGTACCTACGCGAAGCCCGAGACACGTAGTCCACCTCTTTTGAATCTCCACAGTAAGTCACCACCACCGCCCAGGTGATTCTGGTTATCGTTTTGTTAAACCGTTTTTGCTCGTTCACAACTGCTAATGGCTCGCTTTATCACTTTTTGTAGCACTGATGTGAGCTGTATACCGAAGTGGAAGCGTAAGACACTTCCCATTATTTATTTGCGCTTGAACCTTTCACCTTTTATTTAAACCCGCCACATTTTTCACATTTTTAAACCTCATATTTTTGTAAACTTCCGCACGCACTAAAAAGCGTCTCACCTGTTTATCACGCCCATACGCGTTTTTGATCATAAAATCACGGACCCACACCGCTCACAACAACTGCATGACCAGGAAACCATCCCCGTTTTTTAACAACCCGCACGTATTTATTTATTTTTCTAAACCGCATGTATTTACTTTGTTTCATTACACTCTTCACCGCATGTGCACAATCTTATCACGGTCCACTTCTCGTTGATCTAAAATGATGTTATTGTATCCTTCCCAGAGTGCTCCTTGACAAAGGACTACACGAGTCCGAAATGCATCGGAGCATATTTTGAACTACATGCTATGGGATTACTTTAGATGGATTATATGGCGTGATGTAACGCCTCGCATAATGAACCTTTGAACTTTATTAAACATATGCAAACGTTGAAAAACTCATGGATTTGAACTGTCTTTTGAATCAGCTACGCTGAGCTACACAAGTGTGCCCACTACAGGGTTGTGTTTACGTCCCACGTAACACACTTTCCGCTATTATCTACTGGACGTATTCTGGCTAGTTACGTCACCTGTTGGAGCACCTTTATCTGTTTCACTGCATCAACTTCCCTACACAATTTGTGTTTATCTCACACTGCTGTGCGCCTACGCCTCTCTCTTCAATTTGATATCTACTTCTACTGCCCGGCAGGCTGGCAGCACGCCCCTTGGATCACCGTTCATAATGCAATACGACGACATCTCTAAATCCACCGAAGCACATGCCGAAACATTGGCATTTGATTCCGAAGCAACGGAAAGGATCTACGCATTGATCAACGATGATTTAACTCAGACACCTACTAGCAGGACAAAGGAACAATGTATCAAGCAACTACTTTACTTATCGAAACGACGCGTGAACCAAAAACTTCACGCGAACACACTACTCAAGTACCACAAATCACTTCGTATTCCCCGCGGCCTCCGCATTGCTCTTAAGCCTTCCCTCTGCAAGAATTCCAAAGCCTTTCTTGATAAATGGTACGCCATTTTAAACAAGTGCAGCCTGGACCTGATCTTGCTGATCATTGAGGAATTGTCTGGTATCCTCCAAGAGCTGTCTGTGGAAATTAGCACCGCTGAAAACGAACTTAAAGATCTCATGACCCCTGAGGAACTTGGCACAACATTGGAAGACATCAACCGACAAATTGATCGTCACACCAGGGAAATTAATGAACGAAAGTTACGCAAATTTCGGCGCGACATTTTAGACTACAAGCTTGGGGAAGTTTACACTTGGGCGGAAGTCTACGCCCAACGAAGAAGAAACAAACCGTACTCTCAGAACACCGACACCTCATCCTCAGACAGCGACACCATCAATCGTCCTCCAAGACAACCACCAACGGAACGTACCAGCCCTAAAGAACAACCAACTCAAGCATCCACTTCATCTACAACCACTGCGGAGTCTTTTTTAGATTTAGGCCCAGACAGAACCGACGACCCCGACGGGGCAAAAGATCCAAGAAAGAACAACGGAAAGAGTCAACCTCAAAACAAACCCAAAACGAGGAAGAATCGTTAGTTATAAACATCTCTGACACCAACCTTTCACCTTATCAAATCAGAACCTTACAAAAAGGCATGTCATTCATCCCAACCAGCAATACAAACCTACTTGAATTAGAAGTCAGTACGTTTAAATTGACCAGGAAACTACGTCTCAAACACTTTTTTGAGAAAGTTTTGGAACCAATGGTGGAAACCAAACCGGACCAACTACTGGGCCTACGACCCACAAGCAACTACATGCCCCCAAGCAGCCATAAGAGTATTGACAATTTTGAAATCCTAGTTCGTCAGGACATCGCCAAGATCAACTACAACAAAACCAAACACAGGAACATCACCAACAAGGAACATGACACCCTAAAGAACATTGCGAATAACCAATCCATTAAATGTCTAAAAGCGGACAAGGGTGGCGCCCTCGTCATTCTTAACACGGATCTCTACACTCGTAGAGCCAGAGAACACGTCTTCGACGCTGAAACTTATTTACCCCTGGAGGGCAACCCCACTAAGGAGTTTAAAACTTTGTTACTTAACATCATTGAAAATGCCAGAGTAAATGACACTATCGACGATAGGACCAAGCGATACTTGACCGTGGAATACCCAAAAAGTCCCACTCTTACCATGCTGCCTAAGATACATAAGAACTTAATGGATCCACCCTTCAGGCCCATCGTGTCCACACGGGGGTCAATCCATGAACCTACCGGGAAATTTATTGATCGTCACTTACAACCTATGGTTACAAATCTCAAAAGCTACATCCGTGACACTACTGACTTCATCAACAGACTAAACACTGTTGAAATCAAACAAGGTGAACAAATCTTACTATGTACAGCTGATGTTAAGAGCCTATACACCTCCATTCCCCATGCAGGGGGAATTGAAGCTATCGAATCAGCCTTATTGAAATCAGACATTGCAGATCCACTGAAAACCTTCATTTTAGAACTTATGATTTTTACCTTGTACCACAGTTACTTTTGCTTTGAGAACCATTGGTATTTACAAATGTCGGGGATGGCCATGGGCAATTGTGCCGCGCCGACATACGCGAACATATACATGGGCAACTTTGAAGCCAATCACATCGAAAAGAACGTGGATTGGACTAACAACCTTAAATTATACGCACGATACATTGATGACCTCTTCTTCATGTGGACTGGTTCCAGGGAGCACCTGGAATCCGCTTTACACAAACTGAATACCATGGATGACCGCATTGAATTCACCTGGAACATCTCATCTACCGAAATTACATTCTTGGATGTACTCATAAGACTCACTACAGATGGTATGGAAACAGATTTATACCGCAAGTCAACAGATCGCAATAACACCCTGCTGTATAGCAGCTTTCATCAAGACTCCCTTAAGAGACACCTTCCATTCAGCCAAATGCTGAGAATTACTCGGATTGTATCAGATGCACACAGAAGAGACATCCAAATGCAGACGATGGCCTCTAGGTTCTCCACTAGAGGTTATCCTGAAGCTATTGTCAAAGAAGCGCAGGACAGAGCACTCACCGTCCCAAGAACTGAAGCTTTGAAAAGCAACAAAAAGGATGTGAATCCGAGATTGACACTAGTTTCCAAATTTTCCACTGTGAGCAAGACGTACAAAAAAATCATTTTACGACACTGGCGAATTTTGTCCTCTGAGCCGGATTTCGGGGATCTTTTTAAGGATCCTCCGATCTTCGCTTATAATCGACCTATGAACGTTGGAGAAATCTTATCGAAACCCACTGGGAAACCGAAGAAACACACTGGCACACGACCGTGCCATCATTGTAACAACTGTAACAATGTAATCGGAGGCAGTACAATCCACCACCCGATGAAAGGTTTTGCGATCCCCTTGAAAGTAGATGCCACTTGTGACTCTGCCAACCTGATTTACTTACTAAAATGTCCGTGCGGAAAGGTCTACGTTGGTAAAACCAGCAGAAAAATCAAGACCAGACTCAACGAGCACAAATCTAATATCCGCACTAAGAACACCAAGTCAATTTTGGCCACACATTTCAATGAGGCGCATCACAGTATAGCTCAACTGAAGTATTTGGTATTGGAAATGGTCACCCCGCACGAGGGCAGAGACAACAATAAGATCCTCTTACAACGCGAGACATCGTGGATTTACAAACTCCAATCTTTGAAGCCATTTGGGCTTAATGACCGGACTGAACTAAGTTGCTACTTATGATCAGGTTGCCTGATACATAGAACCCGCATTCTGCATGTTTATAGTTACAGCTATTGTTTATTTTATTGGTAATGTCAATTTACCTGTTATTTTACTGGTCATGCCTACACTATTGTAACACACCTCACGGCGTTTTCACTTTCACCGCTACAAGATGGCCGCTCCTTTAATGGGATGTCTGTTTTCTATTTCTACTACCGCACTCTTCCTCTCGAACTCCGCAGTACCTACGCGAAGCCCGAGACACGTAGTCCACCTCTTTTGAATCTCCACAGTAAGTCACCACCACCGCCCAGGTGATTCTGGTTATCGTTTTGTTAAACCGTTTTTGCTCGTTCACAACTGCTAATGGCTCGCTTTATCACTTTTTGTAGCACTGATGTGAGCTGTATACCGAAGTGGAAGCGTAAGACACTTCCCATTATTTATTTGCGCTTGAACCTTTCACCTTTTATTTAAACCCGCCACATTTTTCACATTTTTAAACCTCATATTTTTGTAAACTTCCGCACGCACTAAAAAGCGTCTCACCTGTTTATCACGCCCATACGCGTTTTTGATCATAAAATCACGGACCCACACCGCTCACAACAACTGCATGACCAGGAAACCATCCCCGTTTTTTAACAACCCGCACGTATTTATTTATTTTTCTAAACCGCATGTATTTACTTTGTTTCATTACACTCTTCACCGCATGTGCACAATCTTATCACGGTCCACTTCTCGTTGATCTAAAATGATGTTATTGTATCCTTCCCAGAGTGCTCCTTGACAAAGGACTACACGAGTCCGAAATGCATCGGAGCATATTTTGAACTACATGCTATGGGATTACTTTAGATGGATTATATGGCGTGATGTAACGCCTCGCATAATGAACCTTTGAACTTTATTAAACATATGCAAACGTTGAAAAACTCATGGATTTGAACTGTCTTTTGAATCAGCTACGCTGAGCTACACAAGTGTGCCCACTACAGGGTTGTGTTTACGTCCCACGTAACACACTTTCCGCTCTTTGTGTTCAAGGCATCTGCTTGGTTCTCTCCCTAGGTTAGTGAGGACATAAAAATCATCACCTCTCTCACTGCTTGCTGTATTTTCATTTTCTCTTTTGTGAGATGATTATATGCATTTTAACACATAAGAATAGAGTTACTTCACATTTTGCCAAGGGTATGTAAGGTTTCTGTTTTATTAATTGTGGTGAGACGGAATGGAGTTGTGTAGCGGAGTTTTTGATCAATTCTGCAGAATTACGAGTAGTTGTACTCCGCAAACTACGCCCACCCTTACTTGTAAAGCAATTGTTTTAATTGTAGGAAGGTCATTTTGGCCTTATTCCTGTCAAGAACACATATCTGTCCTTTAATGGATTTGATGAGTCTGTTGAGCTGATGTGAGAATGGTGCTCTGTATTTTGGCCTGACATAACTTCCCTTACAAATGTTCTCCCTGTTGGCACCTAAACCTCTTAATGTTAGCTATTTTGCTTATACATTCTCCATGAAGAACTGCCTCAAAGGTGGCCCGGAGATTGTAAGTGATACCTCTTGAGTGCTATTATTTGCGGAGTAACCTTTGATGAATCGCACAGCTCATTTCTAAATATGAGGGCTCTTAACAGAGATGGGTAAAACATCTACCTCGACCCTCTTCTCTCCACAAATTATCTCTATAACAATACATTTATTGTCCCTCAGAATGAGCACTCAATTGGATAATAGTGTCATTTGTAGGAATGTAATCAATTTTTGAATACATTCTTTGAACATGTGAGAAATATGTATAGTCTAATTGTGTATCATGCTGTTCCTGTCATATGCCGCAAAACCAAGTTTCCTGAGTTTGTTCATAAATCACTTTGGGAAGTCCCCTGAATGCAGAGTCTTAAGTCTGTCTTAAGTTTGTCTTAAGACAAACTTAAGACAAAATCCTAACTTCTGTGAATAACAAAAGTAGTAAGTTCATTCTGTGAATGGCAAAAGTAGTAAGTGCATTCTGTGAATACCAAAATAGTAGTAAGTTTAGGATTGAGTCTTAAGTTCATTCTGTGAATCGGGCCCTCTCTCACTGGATCTCATTCTCATACTAAATGAAGTCCCAGTGCCTGTGCAACAACTAATCTGTCAGATGTTAGGTAGACCTTGCATTGAACTTCAAATGCTATGCCTGAAGGAAACAGCCAGGGATACCTTATTTTGTTTGGCCCAGTTTGTCAGTCATTGTTTGGAATTGTTGTCATTTGGTTAGTGTGGCCGGTACAACATCTCAAAACAGGGTACATGAAAAACCATTGTGGGTTATTCAACCCTGCTCTCTTGCAACTCGCTTCTCCATTGCGCTGCAGGCTGACTCTCTGTACTCTGTCGATCGTGATCTGGCTTTTGGGCTCTTCCAATAGCTCTGTGAAAAAGGACCTCCATATACAATTCCAGGTAGAGCCCTCAACGCCTTCTTTCAGACCTCTAAACCTGATGTTTTATCTCTATGTATGCTTTTCAATGTCCTTGATTGAGTGAATGTATGATTGAATTATTTTGTGCATGCACTGATGAGAGTCTATCTCCAGCGCTGTGCTCTTTAACTCCAATATTTGAATTTGTCACTCTGCCTCAACAACTTGCTGTTTGGTGGAGTCCACATCTGTTCTGAGGGCGCTTTTGTCCTACCTAGGTTATTTCATAGAGTTTTTTGTTCTTTAGTTATGACTGATCTGAGTTCTTCACATAATTCCATTTTTAAAAGATTATAAGTTGGATGTTAGGTTGGCCTTGGTTAGTGCCATGAAGGCTATATCAATTTTGACTGGGTCACTGGAGAGCTTTTATCTTCATGTGTTGATTTGGAGGCATAGGACCAGCATGTCATCTGCAGACCTATCCTGTGAACCATAGATCATATGCACTCATTCCACAAGGCCCCCAGTTCTGTGTAATCACGCCTTTAGGCTTATTAATGAATTACTCACTCCAGCTCATGGAGCGGATCGTTCCGCATATTATCTCTACTAATAATTTTCTCCTACTGGGAGACTTTAATGTCCATAGCGAAGTCCCTTCCAATGCAGATGCTTCTATGCAACAGGTCAACACTGCACCTACTTATTTAGCGGGGTATACTCTTGATCTTGTCCTGCCAAATGCCTCTAATATACATTGCAAGGCTCCTTGCCCCCTTACTTGGACCGATCATTCTCTACTTCGCTTTCACATAAAAGATGGCACAGCCTTTTCCACTCCTGTGGCACCTTCTCGCAGCTGGAGAAGACAATGGCATAAAATCATGCAGGTTCATTCCTCGAATACCCTCCCCAGTCATACTTATTCAACGTCTGAAAATATTGAAGAGAACCTGGCTAACTATAATGCCCTTGTCATTGCCACACTAGATCAATTAGCCCCCTTAAAACTTTGCTCCACCAAATCCAACAGAATACAAGCAACATGGTACTCTCCTAACCTAAGGGGAAAAAAAGCCAATGTAGAAAGCTAGAAAGAAGCTGGAGGCTCTCACATAACGCAACTGATAAAGAAGCCTATAAGAATTGTCTGACCCTTTATGATAAAAACATAAAGGCTCACAAGATTCATATTGAGTCCTAGCTGAGTAAGGCAGGAAACACTTCTAAGGAGCTTTACCACATTCTCAACTCTTTTATAAACCCCAAGGCTTGCCATACGGAAGTAATGCTATCACAAGACTTCTGTGATAAACTGGCTACGCACACTTGAATATTGAGAACATATATGCTAGTATTTCTAAAGACAATGACCCCCCAACTAAATAATAGAGCATCTCACTTATCACTTTCTCATTCTATAAATTCTTTGGAATATTTTCCTTTTCTTACAATAGACACAGTGGAGTCCCTTATGAAAACTGTCAAATCTGGTTCACCTCAGGACGTTCTACCCACTAAGGTATCTTTACTGCTTCATAAGCAGTTTGCTCCCTTGATCTTCCCTCTTTTTAATTCTATTTTGACCTCATTTGGACTACCTTCGGAATGGAAAGCTGATCAAATAATTCCAATTAGGAAAAAATCCAATGCTGCCCCGGAAGACATATCAAATTACCATCCTATTTCCTTGCTGCCCTACTTGAGTAAACTCTTGGAGAAACACGTGAACAAACGTCTTTCAGATTTCATGGAAGCAATAGGAGATTTTGATCCCTCCCAGTCTGGTTTTTGCCCCTGGTTTAGCACGGAGACAGCATTAATTGTGTTTACGGATAATCTCTGACATTTCCTAGATCATGGTTAGGCAGTACTGTTAGTGCTGCTGGATTTGTCAGCAGCGTTGGACACGATATCCCATCCTATTCTTTTATCTAGATTAAGAAATGTTGGTATCTAAAAGCTTACCAGTGGATGTCTGACTTCCTAAATAACCGCACTGAAACTGTTAATCTGGGCACCTTTTTAGCTCCCGCATCTAAATTGACTAAAGGCATACCCCAGGGATCTTGCCTAAGTGCCACATTGTTTAACATCTATGTGTCCCCTCTTGCAAATCTTCTTAGGAACCCGGGTTTCATCCCCATTTCTTATGAGGATGATACCCAGCTGCTAATGGTATTTGACAGAAATTTCGTTAACAATCAGCTGGCCTTTGCTGAAGGTATGAATGCAATCTCAGTATGGATGAGAAACAACTTTGTCCAGTTGAATTCCAGCAAAACAGAAATCATGCTCTTCGGAGAAACGCTGCTACTCTGGTCCCCAGATTGGTGGCCTAACAATCTTGGCCCCGCCCCTGCTCCAAAAGCAGTGGTGAAAATCTAGGCGTGCAATTAGACCAGAAACTGTCTATGAAAGAGCAAGTTACAGCCACCGTGAGCGCTTGTTTGTTTACATTGAGTCTCTTGAGTGAGGGTTCTCCTATCCTCCCTTTGACCATTAGGAAAACTCTACTACCGCCTCTGGTAGTATGCTGTCTGGACTACTGTAATTCTCTTTTAATCTCAGCCACAGAAACCTCACTCAATAGGCTCCAGGTGGTTCAAAATACAGCCGTTCGATTGGTCTCTAATTCTCCAGCTAGAACCGCATCCTTCCCCCTACTCCAGAGATTACACTGACTGCCTGTGCGGAAGTGGATTCGGTTCAAGATTTGTTGTTTAGTGCACAAGGCGCTGTACGGCAATGCTCCCAGCTACCTTAGAGATAAACTCATATGGCATCAGCCCTCTAGAACACTTCGTTCTGGATCCAAAGCGCTCCTTGTGGTTCCTCGGATAAAGAAATCACGCACTGGGGGAAGGTCTTCTACCACCTGGCCCCCTCCTACTGGAATCAATTTCCTCTTTATCTTTGTGAGTGCACTAACTATCCGCAATTCCATCGATTTCTCAAAATCATACTTTTTCAGACCCCCTTCTCGACTTTGTAATCTTTACTCAGTTCCCCTAAGCTGACTAAATAGCACTTCCATAGTGCAGAGATATCCATTTGAGGGTGATTCGGGCACTTTAAAAGACACACAAATAAATAAGTAAATTAATGTGTGCAGACTACTTCATCAATCTCCAATACTTTACTGGTAAGCTGTTTGATGGACCTTCTTAGAGAAACCTGGTCATTCATGTGGACCTAACATTGAGCTGTCTTTATATACAGGTTTTGTGGGGTCCTCCTTGGATGTCCTTGTCCCCTCACCCTTCTGACATTGGTGTGGTTAGTGTCACCATATGGTCCACTATTTTGTTCCTCTGGGACTACCTGTGCCAAGAGGGAAGGAGGGGCAACACAACAGAAGAGAGAGCTGGAGATGACCCCCTTTGTCACTGCTGATCTGCCATCCTTTGGCCACCTCACTCCAACTCTTGCTTTTCAGGCAGCTCAGCGCTCAATCAGCCCCTACCTGAGGCTACTCTCTGTGGGACATTAATTGATTACTTGCCATCTGGTGAGCGCCACTCCTCTTCTGCATTGTTCAGCTGTCCTAGGATGGGGAACTGGGAATGACGATTTCTTTGCTGCTACTTCCCCACCCCAAAGTATTCAACTCAGGTCCTGCGGGCTGCAGGCACTATCTTCTCTTTTTATTATTTTATCTTTCTTTCACGTCTCAATTGGCATCGGGCTTCCATCTCCCCCTCGTCGGGCATCTTCCATTGTGGAGGTTCAGCCCCTTCTTCAATTCTCTGTTATACTCCCGTCCCCCAGCCCAGGGTCTGCAAGCGGAAGGTGCCATTTTGGTTGTTGGAGCTGTGGAACTATGGGTGCCCTGCTTCCTCTCGGTGGCACCCAGCTTGGCTGGCTCACTTCTGTTGGTGTTTTTGCTTGTCCCCAAGTTCCTGCTGTTATTTCTTCAGGGGTTTTATTTGAGCTCTCCTGGACCTGTGGTTAATTTCTTGGAGTGCCCACTCAATATTCCTCCTGAGTGTTGCCAACTTGATCTGCGTTGTGGCTCCGCCCCGGCTTTGTTTTACAGTTGCATATCGTTTTCTGTCTGTCAACGCCCACACAACTTTCTCTTTCTGATTGGTGCCTTTGTATTTGAACCGCTGTTTGTGAACATCACATTATCATCCTGTGCTTGAACTATACAAAGACATATTAATAACATACACAAACCCCAAAGGGCAAACTACAAATCACAATCCTATAAATACAAATGCTCCACACTTCGCCGTGACAGATGTCAAAGTCATAATATTTAAGCAAATACAATTCTTTTTTGTCTTTTGCCTACATTATAAAGTGTGTTTAAGGGCAGCCACCGTGACAAGAAGCATAAAAATAGCTGATGAAGTTGGCATACATTCATATTCCAGGTAGGGAAAACATATAAAGTTTAGGTCACTGAGACCTTGAGGAAACATCTATTTATATTTGCTGTGCAGGAGGGCGCGTCATGCAAGAAAACACAGAACATTGTCAATAAAACAGCAGACGCCGAGTGAGAGGACAGGCTAAGGACAGAGGCGAAAATCAGACAAACTCACAGTTGAAAAGAAAATTGTATTTCACATGACTTTAAAAAAATACAGCTGATATAGAAAGCTGGCCCTGTTAAAATCAAAGCACATAGATCAAACCCTTTGCTACAAATTAGCATTTGATAGGGATCACTGCCTATCCCACAAAGGTGACCTTAAAAAAGGGAGGAAATAAAAAGCTCGCCCTGTTAAAATCAGAGGACATAAATCAAAGCCCTTTGCTAAAATTAGCATTTGATAAGGATCATTGCCTATCCCATCAAAGTACCTCTCCTCAAACGCATGCAGCAGCGCACTGGCCCTGACTGCCTTTTATCTGTCTTATTTCTTTAGTTTCTGGAGACCGGTGTTTGCTTACCACAGAGCGTTTTAAGCATTACATCTAAAATAATGGTTGCTGGGCAGGAAGGGGACTGGTATTAAATGTATTAGGGGCACTCTCGAGTTCATCCGAGAGGGTTCCAGGTTGGGCTCTGCTATGACAGACATGTGAAAGGCCCTTAAGAGTTCATCTCAAGGGCTAAAGTAGTGGTAGGGCTAATCGAGAGCTATTAAGCTGAAATGTGAGCTATTATCTCTAAAAAGCACGCTGAACCAAGGTCATCCACTTAAATACCGAAGCAATTTTAGCTCTGAAGAAGTGGAGCAAATAAGGTGAAAGAACATTTGTAATAGCTCCAGATTCTAATTGCAAAAAATGATTGAAAGCTACAGATTGGTTTCAAAACCAGCACATCCTGTAACAGGAGAAATGCAATGAATGAGATGTGCAGACACTCAGCAGACCTGTAGGTACCATCCAGGAGCAGTGCTGTGGGTGGATCTGTCGCCTTTGATGCAGGTACTTGAGCTTCTGTGTAGCACACAAGGGCGTTCAATGGTCCTGATTCACAGGTTCCTGAAGGTATATTACCTTTATTTACAGCTCATACACCGTGTGTGTGGATCTGCTAAATCAATAAAACGGTGCTGAGGACTGGTGCCTGTCCACAACCCTTTCATGAATAGTAAGACATAAGTGCAGTCGCTTTCTTGCCGATAATATCAGTATTAAAAGGCACAGCTGCTTATAGGCGTAGGAGAACAGACGTGCTTTGTGCAAAGGCAGAGTGAGGAAGTAGAGGAGAATGTAAACACATCGTATCCAGCCTCACCTTAAAGCTGCACTGTGACTACACCAGGCAGATGCCCATAAGTACAGGTGAGGTCCTAAAGGCGCACCTTTATTAAAAACACAACCTCAGTTACACATCAGCATGTGTGGGTTGAGGCCAGCCAGAAGCATTTTACCAATGTAGCAGTGGAAGGAAGATGTGACTGAATACAAATTATGAATATGGGGCACTGCCGAACAATACAGAGCTCTGTGCTCAGAGGATGTCAGAATCTCATATTACACCGCAAAAACACAATGTATGCAATATCTCTGACAACTAGCATACATCAGTACACCAGTCACCCGAAAGCACAGAAACCTTTTCACGGTGTGCTTCAGTAGTCATTATTTTGTGTCCAAGAACACACAGGGTATATATCCAAATTGCAGTGACAACTTACTTCCATTCAAACACCAGTCAACTAATCAGACAAAAGCACAGAATATTTCTGTAACTCAATCTCTTACTTTTGGGCAGAAGTTGGCCTCATACATTTTCACTAAGTGCCTGATGCTCAAAGTGCAAAGTCTGTGATTCGTAAAATGAAATTCGCAAATCCAAGTCTGAAATGTCTGCACAACCTGAAACCCAATAGGGATGTCGGTGCTGAACTCTTACAAAATGGTTCTTCAGGGTATTGAGTGAAGGAGTCAATTTTTTTAGATCTAAAATTATATGGTGTCAAAATAATTCAGATTTATTTTAGAAACTGTCTAAAGGAACATTTTAGCCAGTTCACACTGATTACTAGTTCTTATTTTTCATTTTCACATTTCATAAGTGTGCCACGAACCAAAATGTCCTACACCCATGGCGCTAACAGGAGTTCGTTTAAGAGGATCTTTATAAGGCCTTCTGAGACTACTAAAATAGGTCATTTGGCACACATAATACTGCTGCTGTCTTCCTAACATTCGCCCTACCACAGAGGGGCCTGCAGGAGTAGTTTGATCAGGCATATAAATATTCCGTGTCCCACAGGGGGGCTCCTCCGACAGAGGAGAGCCACCCCACTGCTGCTACCCAGCAGAGGCAACAGTGAAAAATAAAAGGAGAATAAAATAATTTTTCATCATTGCCTCAGCTGGGTAGCCGACTCACAGGGCGGGCGGGCCGGTGCATCCTGAGCTTCAGGAGGAGGGGTTGTGGGTGCTGCTAAGTGCGCATGTCTGTTTGGCCAGCCGTCTTAGGACGGCCGAACCGAAATGCTAACTTAGCATTTTTCCTGGATGTGCTGCACAGCTGGGTGGAGAACAGTCCCAGGCTCCCAGCAACTGTCTGAACAGAAAACCAAGCAGTTCAGATCAATACCAGTGCTTCTCTCACGGTGGGAATAGCATTCCCAGCATGAGAGACGTACTGGGATTGGCATCTGGGAGCCTGTGCAGTGTGCACCAGTGGAGTATTGGAAGAGGAACAAGGAGTTGACGCAGCATCTGGTAAGTTGTCATTTATTCATTTTGAATTGTTTGTCCTTGTTTTGTATTTATGTACTCCCTCCCTTCCCCGGCTTGCACCCTCCCACATCGGTTCAGGAGCAGCCACCACTGGTGTCTGATTTGCAACATCATTGGCATGCCCAAGTTATACTTAGGCATGCCAGTTTTAGACCTCACAGGCTGTCAGTCTGTAGTAGCATGCGAAAGCCTGAAACTGGTCCTAGGATGCTTGTTTCCGGTCCAGGGAGGACCTGGCTTGGCAGTTCGGGCTGGACTGTTCCCATGAGGCACAGGGTCAAGACTGATTTGCACATGGCCAGGTCTAAACTGGGGTGGCATGGTGAGCAAAAGAATGATGGATTTAACCCAGATCTCTTGGGGTGAATGTTTTGACTTGTTTTGCATTCCGTCCATCAATTTTGTGTCTTTTGCTTTCTAGCACTAAGTGCGTCAGATATGCCCAGATGTGGGTCCTGGGCTCACTGTGCCACTGGAATCAAGCTACCCTGGCTGAAAAGGGGTGAACCCCCTAAACCGGTCCTAGGATGCTTGTTTCCAGTCCTGGCTTGGCAGTTCGGGCTGGACTGTTCCCATGAGGCACAGGGTCAAGACTGATTTGCATATGGCCAGGTTTATACTGGGGTGGCATGGTGAGCAAAGTAATGATGGATTTAACCCAGATCTCTTGACTGGGGGTGAATGTTTTGATTTGTTCTTCCGTCCATCAATTGTGTGTCTTTTGCCATTATTGTTATATCACTGAAGTCATAGGTATTGTGAAAGACCGAAGCATCACACAAAAAAATAGTTTATCAAATGTGCCATGCCCTTTCAGCTGGCGAGTAGTAAGGATGTGGTATGTAGCTGGTGGTGCATTGTGGAACACTGGTGTGGAGCATCATTTATAGAGATTGAAATGACCACTAAATTTGCATATAGAACTTCAATTCCATCATCGATGGGAGGCTAGACCATCAACCCCCTAGGAAGCCCAATGCAGCACCCTCCTGCTTTGCGTAATTTCTTGAGACTATTGGCCTCGTGGATGTGTGGCGGTTCAGCTACCCCTAAGGGCACCAATATGCCTTCCACTCTGGAGTACACAATACTCTATCCCGGATAGACTACATATTCACACTAGCGGATACTTTGGAGAAAATACAAAGTTTTGCCTTGTGGCATTTCCGATCATTCCCCTGTGTTGCCTAAATACACATGTCACGCTGCAGCCCGGTGGTGGACTTACCCAATAGATCCCGGGTTCCTCAAAAATCCTCAGATCAGGAAGGGCATGGCAGCCACGACGCAACAGTATTTTCAGGAAAATGAACACTCGGTTACGTCCCAGGTAATACTCTGGGAAGCATACAAGACAGTTCTCCGGGGCCAGGCAATCTCACTAATCTAGGGCCATAAGAAGGACAAACGAAAACAGATCGAAGCATTAGAACAGGAAGTGGCCCAGGCAGAACTCCACTTGAAAAAACAAGCCTATAGGGAGCATGCATGGGAGGAAGCAAAGGCCAGGCTCTTAGCCACACAGCACAAAATCCATGAGGTTGGGGATAATGCGGGAAAGTTGCCTGGCTAGACAAGCGGGAGCTGGCTAGTCAGTGGGTGGCGCATATCCAAACGGAGGAAGGAGCGATCATAACTGACACGCAGAACATAGCAAATACACTAGCGCAACACTATAGAACAGCTTACACATTGACTTCATCTAACACGGTCGAACTCGCACAGGCATTCATAAAAGATATCCAAATGCCCACATCAGAGGAGGCCCAGACTCTTGAAATAGACCTCACAACAGACAAACTATTGCTAGCTATTGGAGCAAAACAATCAGGGAAGGCATTAGGGCCCAATGGTATACCAATAGAACTCTATAAGCAAATGGCCACCATTATTATGCCGCATCTATTGAGTATGTATGAAGCCAGCCTAGAAGCAGGAGAGCTCCCCTGGGACCAACACATGGCGACTATAGTGGCTATACATAAACCCGGCAAGCAAGCCAACGAATGTACATCATACTGGCCCATATCCCTATTAAATGCAGAGGCTAAGATCCTCGATAAGGCACTCACAGGTAAACTGACGCCCCATCTCCCTACATTAATAAACCCGGATCAATCAGGGTTCATGCCGGGAAGGAACACTGCCCTAAATCTACGCCGACTACATAGTGTCATGGCTCGTATGCCCACAATCCAAGAACAAGCAGCCCTACTGTCACTAGAAGCATGCATGGCGTTCGACATGATTGAATGGCCCTTTCTGTTTTCCGTCCTTAAGCATATGGGTTTCGGCCCCAAATTTTGTGCCTGGATCCAATTGCTCTACACAAAAGCCCTAGCACACATGGCGGGAAATGGCAATGTCTCGGCGTACTTCCCTATAGGAAGCGGCACGCGTCAGGGCTGCCCCCTATCACCACTCCTATTCGCCCTTACATTAGAACCCCTGGCAGCCTGGATACGAAGAGGCACAGTCATCCGAGGACTCAGGTGGTCGGAGGGCTGGGAAGACCGCATATCCCTATATGCGGATGATGTGGTTCTTTACATGGCATCCGCGGACATTCCATTGACTGCCTCCTCAATATCTTTAAAAGCTACGGCAAATACTCGGGGTACACCATTAATTGGTCAAAATCAATCCTATACATTTTACAGGTCCCCTGCCGCGACTTCCCAAAGGGTGCAATCTCCAACTCACGGAAAAGGGCTTCAAATACCTGGGAATTTATATCACACCATTATCAGGGGAATTTATGGACAAAAACCTTCAGTCACCTTTGAAGAGACTCCGCCAAGATGCAAAACATTGACAATCCCTACCGCTAACATTACTCTGCAGAGCTGCACTTTTCAAAATGATGGCGCTCCCCAGGTTCCTTTATGCCCTGCAAAATTCCCCGTTCCTGGTCCCCCCTAACTATTTTAAGGCGTTAGAGGTGACCAATCTACTGTCAGAGGGGAAACCGGCCCGCATAGCCAAGCATATATTGATGAAGGGATGGTACGATGGAGGCATCGCCCTTCCAAATATACAAACCTACTATTGGGCGCCGCAACTGATCGTCATCAATCAATGGCTTCATGTTCCACAAACTGACCCAGAATTTACTGCAGACAGACACAGCTTGGGAGAGGGAGGAATAATGAGGGCACTCTACACCACGGAGTGTAACCCATATACTAGGCCCTACAGTGCACACAATCAAAATTTGGCAGATAGTCCGTAGGAATTCGGGATGGGACGGGGATATAACTCTGTTTACCCCACTATTGGACTCACCAAAACTGGGTCACCTCGGGACTAGTAAAGGCTTCAAATACAGGGACTCCTTCGGAATCTCTATGGTGGGGAATTTATGGGGCAAATGTGACGTTTTCACGTTAACCTTCCTTGGAGACCCATATGAGCCAGCTTCAACTGAGGCATTTAGATACACTCAAATTAGGCATGCACTGAAGGCAGTTATTAATCAATCAATCATAGCATTTATAAAGTGCACTACTTACCCATGAGGGTCTCATGGTGCTAGGGGGTGGGGGAGCTGCTACTGTTCGAAGAGCCAGGTCTTGAGGAGTTTTCTGAAGGTCAGTAGGGTTGGGTCTGCTGTAGGTTGATGGGGAGGGTGTTCTATGTCTTGGCGGCGAGGTGGGAGAAGGATCTGCCGCCGGCGGTCTCTCTTCAGTGGCGAGGGCGAGGTCGGCAGAGCGGAGCTGGCGGGTGGGGGTGTAGAAGCTGAGTCGACCGTTGAGGTACGCTGGTCCGGTGTTGTGGAGTGCCTTGTGTGCATAGGTGAGGAGCTTGAAGGTTGTCCTCTTGTTGTCGGGGGCCAGTGCAGGTCTCTTAGGTGGGGTGTGATGTTGCTGCGGTGAGGGATGTCGAGGATCAGGCGTGCAGAGGTGTTCTGGATGCATTGGAGCCGTTTCAGGAGTTTGGCAGAGGGCCCTGCGTGGAGGGTGTTTCCATAGTCCAGCCTCCTCCAACAATTATGCGAACCATCACGCAAGTTAGCGGAGTAACCGTCCAACCGGTACCCAGGAGATGTCTTTTAAATATCTTGGAGCCAACTGACCTTAATCATACGGTACAGGACTGGGTGACACTAGGCATGATGTTCGCCATCAAAATATAGCTCAACACTGGGGTGCCCAAACCTACACGACATACCAAGAGTGGTGTAGAGACATGGATGGGGGTATGGTAGAGGACAGGGCAGTATATATGCACCACAGATGCCCCAAAAAGTGGGAACGGGTGTGGGGATTATGGAACATCTACAGGGGAAACTCTGCTCCCATCCCCACTTGAGTCAGACACCGACTCAAGCTGAGTTGAATGAATACAGAAACACTACCAGCTGAGGTTGTTTATTGAAAAAGTAACACCTGTATAATCTTTGATTAGTGGTTTATTGTGCAGAGAGGCGTGTAACATGCAAAAAAGTAGGAACATTTGATTGCATGCTTTTTGAATTTCACCTGTAATCAATAAAAAGAATAACAAAAAAGAAATTGCACATAGAAGCAGTTTTACTGGTAAAAATAAATAGCGCAAAAAAGAATATGCATGGAAATCGGGTTAGTGTGAATATTTATCACTTGCATCTTGATTTCTTTTGATCGTATTAAAATCTTTGTTCACATCACACTTCAGAATGACAAAAAAAAGTGCTTCATGTGTCCTTTCCTAATTGCTGATGTAATTTGAATGATGTTTATAGACCAATTTAAAATGTTGCTGTGTGTGGTAGAAAAAATCTGACATGCCACAGTAGGATTATTGCCACCTAGATCACTTTTACAAAATCCTCCAGTTTACATTTAGTGGAAAAAAAGCAATTTGTCAGAAGATATAGCCCGATATTTGACCTTTGTCAGCAAATGTGATAGGATACACACAATATATATAGGCATCTTTATTGCTCATTCACCTTCTGAACTCCAGCCTGATTATTTTTGGGGGTGCTCCAGCACCCCGGCACTCCACTTCCAATACCTATTCCAAAGACCATATAGTGTGCAGTCACATTGCTACTTACGGTGAGGACCGCTAGCACCTTCTCTGAAACCTAAAATAACACAGAAGACAAAACATTTACACTGTTTGGACACATTAATTGCAGTAACCATTATGGAGACATAAGATACTGTATTCACTCAAAATAGAGCACGCAAGATGGAATATCTCACACAAAAATACACACAGCATAAATACAAAGAGAGAATACCACACTCATGTCCTACATTGAACATAGACTACTTAGGTCAGCAAGACAATGCACAGATTATCTCCATCCACTGAGCAACAGGCGTGTCCTCAACACAAGTGATATGCGAGCAAACTATAACCAAAACAATACAACCACTTTTAAACCCATCAGTGACCTAGAAAATAGAGCAGAATTCTCTCCTCATTTGCTGGGGATCTAATATCTCAACCTTAAAATAATGGTTTTTATAATGGGTGCTTCATCTGTCAGCTTCTAACTGGTCAATGGACTTAGCAGCTCTGGGCATGGTTTGTGATTTGGTGTTTAGTACTAGAGGGCCATGCGGTTCTATTGTAGAAGAAAAAACCCAACGGATCACTCATTGGTGGCTTTAGATGCTATCATTTGACGCATCTTGGTCATCTCCTTCTGGAGGCTGTCCTACACTGGTCTGGTAACTGAGAATGCTGTACCTTGAGAGTAACACAGTTTCAAGGTCTCATGCCTGAAGTAAAGAATAATCGAGGATCATAAGTGTGCAGTTTCTGCAAGTGAATGCATATGAAGCAGTAAGAGTGATGAGGACCATGTTAATGTATTTATTGCTGTCAGCCCAAAAAAGAGACTTTAAAAAGCTGTTTTTTCAGGGAGCTGGAAAGTCTGCTGTCATAGGTCGTTGTTGCTGATGGAGTTTGGCCAGTGGATTTAGAAGATTTCCCCCAGACAGGTGTTGATGATGGTTTGGGCTTTGTTGGTGGTGGTCACTGTTGTCCTCCAAGTTTCTGCTCCATACAGAAGGACCAATTTTATGTTGGTGTTAAAAAGCCGGATCTTCGTTTGGAACGTTAGGTCCTTGGAGTTCCAGAACTTATTTCGCAGAATGAAGGCAGTCCTTGCTTTGCTGATTCCTGCCTTGATGTCGATGTCTATGCTGCCCTGCTTGTCTATGGCACTGCCTAGGGAGGTGAAGGCCTCAACCTCTTTCAGTGCATCGCCTGCACGAGTGACTGCAGCTGTGCTGATTGTGTTAGCATGCAGGATCTTGGTTTTTCCCCTGTGGATGTTGACGGCCAAGTTGTGCTGATGTGGCTGCCACATTGTCGTTCTTCTCTTGTATCTGCAGATGGGTACGGGTATTCTACAAAGTTCAGGTTGTCGAGCTACGTCCAAGGCATCCACTAGATCCCATTTCTTCTGCTGTGGATGTCTTCATGATCCAGTCTATAGCCAGTAGAAAGAGAAATTGTGAGAGTAAAAAACACTTGCGGACTCCGCTCCTCACTTGGAAGGTATCCGTGAGTTGTCCTCCATGGACTAACTTTCAGGATATACCCTAACAAGAGTACCCGATGATTCTTATGAGTTTATCTAGCACAGTTCCATTGACTGATCATTGATGATGTGCAGTGTTGCAATCTGGTCTCTGCAAGATCTATCTTTGCAGAAGCCAGCTTGTCGGTCTCGCAATTGAGCATTGATTTGGTCCTTCATTTTGTTCAGGCTGACTCTGTTGAACACGTTTCCAGGGTTTGATAGAAGAGTTATCCCTCTGTAGTTTGCCCAGTTACTCATCTCACCTTTCTTGTGGATCTTGATGAGATATTCCTCCTTCCAGTCTGATGGCATGTGTACTGATGTTTCAGTGTCTGCCTTCAGTGCCTCCATAGGAATGATGTCAGGTCCTGCTGCCGTCCCATTTCTCAGACGTATTTCTACCTTGGTTGGTCTTGGTTGGTCTGCTGCAGTCGATGGACAAGTCCTTGCCAACTGGCTGTATGTCTGGTGGCGACTGTGGCACTGGCTGGTTCAGCAGTTATTCAAAGGGCTCCACCAATCTTCATTTCCGGCATTCGTTAACCATGATTGTATTTCCTGCTTTGTCTTTAACAGGTCTTTCTGGCTTGCTGTATCTGCCAGAGAGTTTCGGTGTTATGTGATAGATAAAGTTCCTATACGTTTCCATGGCTTGCTGCTTCCTGGACCTCTGTGGTGCAACAATTGATGAAACTTTGCTTGCCTGCTCTTAAGCATCTCTTTCTGGTTGGTTTTGGTGTACTCGCCAGAGCTTTTGTTTTTTCTGCTCCTGTTCCGCTGGTGTTGACTACACCTTTCCTTTCCTTTCTCTTTTGGATTTTCTGGAGAGTCACAGTGGATATACATTCTTTATGCTCTTGTTTCTTGGAACCAAGTACCTCTTGGAAGGTTGATGTCCTTTTCCCACTGACTTTCTACTGGGTCTCTGTTGTCCTGTAGTTCTTTCAGGAATTGAGGCTTGTTCTGAGAGTGACTGAATATTCACTCAGTTTCTGTGCATCTTTGAGAAGGTTGGTGTTATATCACTGGCGTCTGTTTGTCGGTTCCGTCCATGCTTCTTCTGCCTTAACTTTAACCTGGCCATGACAAGGTAATGGTCTGATGCCATGTCCGCTCCTCTAATGACTCTCACGTCCGGCAGGGACCTCTGGAACCTCTTGGCAATGAAGACTTGGTCGACCTCATTCTCTGTCGAATGGTATTGTGACACTCACATTGCCTTCTGTGTTCTTTTGTGTGGGAATACACTGCCACCTATCACCTGAGTGTTTGGGACACAGAGATCTGCGAGTCTTTCAGCATTCTTTTTCATGTCGCCAAGGCTTTGGTTGCCCATGATTTTTTCATACCCAGTTTTGTCGCTTCCAGTCTTGCCATTGAGTCCCCCCATCAGTCTCTCTTAAGACGTTTGTCTAGGAAGCATTGGCGTCTGTTGTAAAACGCGGTCGTTACAATGACCGCGTTGTTAGTACGCAATACCATTACATCGCAAGTCATTACAACAACTTGCAGTAGGGGGCGCACTGGACTTAGGAATAGTAGTATGTACTATTCATACTCCAGTTTGCGCAACAGCGGGGAAGGTGATGGATTTTAAATCCAATAACAGTGCGCCCCCTACAGCAAGTCATTGTAATGACTTGCGATATAATGGTATTGCGTACTAACAACACGGTCGTTGTAACGACCGCATTGTAATGGCATTGCGTTGTGGAGGCATCATTGTAAACGCTTTTTCCCATTGGGGGCTCTCTCCTCATGTCCAGAATACAGCAGCATTCCTACTGGAGGCAGTCTTTTCTGTCTGGACTGTGTCCATCTAGTCTTGCTGGTGCCAAGCAGGGCAGGATTGTAATTTTTCATTTCTACTGTCACTTAGGCTTTCTTGACTGCTTTGTACATGGTCCTCACATTCCAAGTCCTGATGGTAACGATCTTGGTTGAAAGCAAGTAGGATCAGCTTCGTGGCTTACAGAAATCTTTGGCTTACACCACAAGGCATCATAGCTCTCCGCGAAGGAGATTCTTCTCATCCCAAGGCTGTGATGTACTTTGGTCTTTTGGTTGACATTTTTGTATCTAGGCTTTTTTACATGGTGTGGTAGCTAGCCCCACGCATAACCTTCCCCCTTTCCCAGCTGGGGCCAGCCGCGGCAGAGTATGAGGAGTATATGGAACACATTATATTGTCTCACTAATGCTCATTGCTCAATTACCAACTGTATTTTTGTATATTTCTTCTTTCTGCCATTGGTTGACGTCAGGGTGTGCACTGGTTGGACCCCACAAGTCTTGCCTATTATTTGTGATGTGATTCTGAAGCAGCCCTTGTTCTGATACCTCGAAACTTCTTGCCCCATATTTGATATGACTCAATATCTAGTGACAACAATCATGACCACCAGGGGGAATCTTACTAAGCAGATGTGAGTGGTTTAAGGGGATCCACAAACCCTATGAGTAAACCCAAGAAGTGGTACAATTCTTAGTGTATGTGCTTTGAGAGATTATCAAATCTCCCAGTGTGCCTTAGCACTATACTGATGTTCCCAAACAGCAATATGCCTATTTCAGTTTTATGAATGAATGGTAATTTAAGTGTATGTTCAATCAAAGGCATCTTGGTACTAGGGTGAAAAAACATGGTATGTGAAGACCAGTCAGTATGTGAGGCTAGAAGAATATGCAAGTCTTTAATGACTTACGAGAGACAACAGGGTTAGAAAGCTACCACAAAGGAAAGGATAGACAGTACCACAGTTTTGGAGCTAGTACAGAGAAACCCTTACCTCAGAGATGAGCCCTTCTCACTTGATGAACATTTTCCAGTTGTGAAGAGTCTGATCATAGAGTGCAACCTGGTTGATCATTGGTGAGCTAGCAGTGCAAGCCATACGAACCCTTCCTATGGACGAGTTGATACACCAAAGTGCCTTACATTAAATCTACAAGCAAGCAGCAGCCAGTAAAACCAGTGCTTAATTTGTAAACAAAATAAGTGCCTGGGCCCTTGTTAGGAGGCCAATGCAGCTTGCATCACATATGGCCCCCCCAGTGCTGCTGCCAATGGCAGTACCAACACAATTACTAATCATCACACTCCAGCTTCTCAAAGCTATACTAATGGCGTGGGCATCACCCAATAGTCATCTTTAATAGATATTAAAATAATAAACAACTCTTGTTATGCTCATCTTTAAATTAAAAGGACAGCACAACCATGTGGTAGGCTGTTACACACCCTGGTGTTGACAAATAAGTGCTGGTGTCGAGCACCAGCTCAAATTAAACCCTGATATAACGTTCGGTAAGCCTTAGATGCTTGGTCATGTTTCCAAAGGCCAGTCTTGAGTCTGACAGACATTTTCGGAATCAGCTGTATCCTCCCTATGATCTTATCTTGGAGTCATGGGTATAATTCAGCGATGAAAGGGTAGCAGCAGCAGCTGACAGTGCTTTAATCTTCTGCAGCAAGAATAGAAGCACTTTATTCAGCAATCTCAGTTGAAGGAAACATATCAAGATCGAAGAATTAACCTGGCCCTCTAGGAGCAATTCCTTGTTAAAGTAAAACCCAGATTCTTTATAGTGCCAACCGGACAAAGGGGAATATCCAGTTGGCTACTGGCTGTGGCAAACACCAATATTCCAAAGATCACCTTGACCACAAAATAAGACATCAGGCTGTGAACATTCAAATCCAAAAATCCGCTGTATGCCATCTGTGTAAGAAACGCATTCTAGGTCGAATAAAATAACTAGGCGTGAGAAAGGCCATATATAAATATTGAATAGTATTGGAGATAGAGAGGTCCTTGGTGGACTCCACAGCTAACCAGTTTTGCTCCAGAATAAAAAAAGTACCGGCCGCAATAACATTAGTACAGTGAATTGGATAACAGTAAGATCTGTTTTTTTTAGTACATTGAGGCCCCTTTTGTATCATATTATGGCAACAAGCATTCAGACAAGCATGGGCAAAGCCAGTTGTTCTGGCCTTGGCAAGCATGTGATGGTTTAATAATTGATTTAGATTTTGCAAGCTTAGGCAATATGCAAAAATTGCAAAAACATAAAAAAATTAAAAGAGATGGAGAGTCCCAGTTAATCAAACACACAAGCCATAGCAAGTACACCCCTTATTAAGCAGTTGTGAATACTATTCATACAACTTTTAATGCTGACTTAACATGGTTAATAGTGTTAGAATGATTAATGAAAGAGATTGGATTACTTAGCTTTACATATGGGTTCTTCACAATCACATGATTAGCATTTTTTTTGCAAAGACACACACTGGATGTTCTGGCAATTTTTTTCTACATAACAACACCATCAATGTCTGAATCAGAATCCCAGCTAAACTGCAAACCAAACAGAACCCACTGAGCATTGTTTCCGTAAGATGTGTTTCAGGTAACGTGCAGTCCCATGAGACATAATAGGAACACCGAATCAAGGATCACTGGAAAACAAAATGTACATTTTAGAATATGTATTTTAAAACCTAACCCCTTATCTAGTTCACATGATGAGAGTTGTTAAGACAATAAAGATTAACTTTAAACCAGCAAGGAAGTTTATGAATAATAATAACGTAAACAGTAAGAAATACTACATCATTATTGTTATGGAAGCTTGGACATTAACACCTGTATTCACTACTTCTACGTGTTTTACTAGTTCTTATTCTAGCACATTAGTACTACCTTAATAATACAAAAGCGTATTTAGAGTTTCAAAGATGATTCACACTCATACCATTTGTGATTGGGATAAGCACAGTCTGTAGCACTACCGGCTAGGCCGCTACTGACGGTCGAATACTTAAGAGTTTCAGTTAAAGCGGGTGTGCAACTATCTATGTCTCTGTACTGTTGCCAGACAGAAAGTCTCCCTCTGACTTCAACTCTCTCTGGTTTTTATAGATTATTCCAACCTTTGAAAGGGTATAATGCCCTTTGAGTAGTTTTGCCTCTGTTATGCAGTATTCTCTTGGAAATACAAGTGTAATACATAATTATCACCTTCTAGAAACTCTATTATTTCAAAAAAATGATGAAACATAAAGATAATCAAAAGCACTAACTTCCTACAACTAGTATATTCATTAAATTAGGCTTGATTATCTTATTTTTTTCCAATTATTGTCGCTGGGTACAAAATATATATTAAAAAGATAAAAAGCAAAAAGGTACTACTGTTCCTTTTAAAAAACCTTTCTTCATGTAATTTCCCAAAAAACATGAACCGTACTTATCACTGTTAGTTAGTTCTTTTCAGTTGGAAGAGTTCACTTAAGTATTTCATATTTCCAAGTTATAACCATAGAGGATACAGGAGATATTGATGATAAGGCTGGAGGTCTGCTGATTATGACAATACCAGTCTTCTTGTTGACATAGAAGATGGGGTGTGCACATGATGAAGTGCAGTGTGAAGGGAATCCAAGGGGGAAGGAAGGCTTTGTGGTCTGAATCTCGCCAGAGCAGGGGACGGAGCAGGTATTGAAACAAGTCTTGGATTAGATGTGGTCGGTATTGATGGCTCACCATATGCTGCACACTTCAGGTTGGGGAGCTGCATTGCAGTGTAGTATACCTGGTGCATTTATTCTTACCAGTCAAATTATTTCCTACATATTAAAAAATGTGATGGGTGTGAACTCCAAGGGAACATTGCAGCAGATTGTTTCAACAAAAGATTATGCACCAGAAGGAGGGTTTCTCCAGAGGAGCTCCTAGCTTGCCAAATGACAAAGACAGTGTTCACTGAATGGCAGCAAGAAATCTCCTCTGAAGTAGAATGCCATATTGTCCCGGCACTTTTGCTCTGTGGGCGAGTCATGATTTCCATTGGCATTGACGTTCGGTGCTTTATTTCTTTATTAGAAGAAAAATGATAATTGCACAACCAACTGTCAGAAGTGTAGTTGAACATCTGCCATTGAAACTGGAGACTAAAGAACTGAGGAATAAAGGAATAGAGCCAAACATAGGGGTCCATTAGGATGACGGGCGGACTTTGTCCGCCCGTCATCCTCCTGGTGTATGGGACCACCCGCCATAAGGGCGGGGGTCCCATGCCACATATTACGATGCGCCCGCCACAGTGGCGGGCACTTCCCGCATTTGTAGCATTGCGGCGGGCGGTGCTGAAAGCACCGCCCGCCGTAATGCTAAAAATACACGCAGTGCATTTCAATGCACAACATGACAGGCACCGCGAGGTGCCTGTCATGTTGTGCATTGAAATGCAGGGGGGTACCATAGGTACCCCCCATGTGCACCCCCCACCCCCACCACCGCAACGGGCCCCAGCAGGGGAACTCCGCATGCCTTTCCGTGAAAAAGCGGCGGACGGTCTTTCCGTCCGCCGCGGCCAACAATGCCATCGTAATATGGCAGGGGGTGTTTTGTGTCAGGATGGCGGGCGGATTGCCCCCGCCAGGCCGGCGGTGGCTACCGCCTGCCTGGCGGGGGCAATCCGCCCGCCATCCTAATGGACCCCATAGTATTATATCCAAACAATATGCCAAATCCAAGGCTTTTAAAAACTTGAGTTATTTCTGATGAGTCTGGAGATATAACGATAGTCTACATGAATTCCACATACAGAGTGAGCTGTTTATAAGCAATAGTTTCTGCAGCTGAGGCAGAGAGTGTCTGTGCTCAGAAAAAACAGTTATGTCCACTTTTGCCCAGCTTTCTGGCAGGAGGTGGAGACAGCATTGTCCAAGACAGGCCAGGCCCATTCAGGTGTGAAAGATATCTCGTCCCCCTATTCTGAATGCAGCCAGGTGTATTCAGTCCAGCACTGACTCACCCAGGAAAGCCTGGACACACCTCACCCCCGCAAGTCATTGTCTGAACAGAATGCACATCCCCTGTCACTCCACAGCCAGACAGTAAATACACAACCCAAGCAGAGGCACACTGGATGGCTAAGCAAGAAAATACCTACTTTCTAAACGTGTTATTTTCAAACCCAGAATGTAAAAATCAACCTTAATAAAAGATGCCTCTTTAGATTCTGAGTTCAGGCATAGTAAACTCCATTTACCTATCTTGTTTTCATGGGCAGTTATACTTATAGGATGTTACAAGTAAACTTCCCATTCTATCCTATGGGATGGTTAGCCATTCAATAGTAAAAAAACAAAATTGGCAGTATTTCACTATCAGGACAGGCTACACACATCAGGGCATGTCCTACCTTTCCCACACACTGCCCCCTGCCCTCACGGGTACCTTGGGCCTACCTTAGGGGTGACTCACATGTAAGAAAAGGGAAGGTTAGGGCCTGGCAAGTGGGTGCACTTGCCAGGTCGACATGGCAGTAAGAACGGTAAACACACATTACAACGCATTTTTTACAACGCACTACCATTACAACGGAACTTTTACAACGCAAATACCATTACAACGCATTTATTTACAACGCATGTTTTTACAACGCAGGTACTTTTACAACGCATACAATTACAACGTAAGTATTGGTAAGTATATAATTATATTTAAAATGTTATATGTTAGGTTTTTTTTAAAGGGGTATTTTTAGGGTTTAGGGTCAGTTTTGGGTTTTTGGGTAAAGGGGTATTTTTAGGGTTCAGGGTCAGTTTTAGGTTTTTGGGTAAAGGGATATTTTTAGGGTTCAGGGTCAGTTTTGGGTTTTTGGGTAATGGGGTATTTTTAGGGTTCAGGGTCAGTTTTGGGTTTTTGGGTAAAGGGGTATTTTTAGGGTTCAGGGTCAGTTTTCAGTTTTTGGGTAAAGGGGTATTTTTAGGGTTCAGGGTCAGTTTTCAGTTTTTGGGTAAAGGGGTATTTTTAGGGTTCAGGGTCAGTTTTGGGTTTTTGGGTAAAAGGGGTATTTTTAGGGTTTAGGGTCAGTTTGGGGTTTTTGGGTAAAGGGGTATTTTTAGGGTTCAGGGTCAGTTTTGGGTTTTTGGGTAAAGGGGTATTTTTAGGGTTCAGGGTCAGTTTTGGGTTTTTGGGTAAAGGGGTACAGGGTAAAAATAAAATAAAATTAAATTTAAATTAAATTAATTAAATGAAATTAAATTAAATTAAATTAAATTAAATTAAATACAATTACATTACATTATATTAATTTTAAATAATATACAATTAAAAAAAATATATATACTTACCAATACTTACGTTGTAATGGTATGCGTTGTAAAGGTACCTGCGTTGTAAAAAAATGCGTTGTAAATACATGCGTGGTAATAGTATTGGCGTTGTAAAAGTCCCGTTGTAACGGTATGCGTTGTAAAAACATGCGTTTTAACGTCATATATCCCAGTAAGAACTACACACAGGACCTGCAATGGCAGGCCTGAGACCCTTTTGCAAGGATGGCACAATCTGTGTTGCAAGCCCGCCAGCAGCATTCAGTTTACAGGCCCTGGGCACACATGGTGCACTGTACTAGGGACGTAGCAGTAAATCAAATAAGCCAATTGTGGACACAGTAATACATAGCAACAATTTACAGAGGGAGCACTCACACTTTGGTACTGAAAAGCAGTGGCAAAGTGCCCAAAGCTTTTAGACTAGCAAAACAACGAATTCCAACACACAGTAAAAACACAGGAGTCAAAGGCAAAAATACAGGAGAAACCCACGCCAAAGATGCCAGGTCTAACAGGCGGCAACTTCAAGGCAACATCCAAGCAAATTGTTTCAAAAAAGTTTATGCACCAGAAGGAGGGTTTCTCTAGAGGAGCCCCCAGCTTGCCAAATGACAAAGCCAGTGTTCACATAATGGCAACAGCACATTTCCTTTGAAGAAGAATGCTATATTGTCCCGGCACTGTTGCTCTGTGGGCGAGTCATGATTTCCATTGGCATTGATGCTTTTGGCTTTATTTCTTTATTAGAAGAAAAATGATAATTGCACAACCAACTGTCAGACGTGTAGTTGAACATCTGCCATAGAAACTGGAGACTAAAGAAGTGACGAATAAAGGAATAGAGCCAAAAATTGTCTTAAATCCAACCGCCATGCCAAATCCAAGGCTTTTGAAAACTTGAGTTATTTCTGATGCGTTTGGAGATATAAAGATAGTCAGCTACAGGTTGGAAAAATGAGTTGGAAACTGCAGAAGCCTTTGAATTCCAGATACAGAGTGGGCTGTTTATAAGGCAATTGCTTCTGCAGCTGAGGTAAAATGCACGTCTTTTTGCCTTATTATCACAACAATCTAATTCACGTATTCACTTTATCAAAGCAAATATTTACCATGCCTATTTTTGGCAATCGACCATTTTCAATGAAAATACATGAAGCTGGATACAAATAGATATCACAACATTTTACAGTTTTTTTGCAGAGTTAACAAGTAGATATATATTCACTTGACATTCCACAACAGCTATTATTTGTCTTTATGTGATAGAACCTATTGCCTAGAAGGGAATGATGAGAAGGACTGAATGGTGCAGTTGCCGCAAGCAACCTAGCTCCATGAAGTGTTATGGAATCACAGAGAAGTCATTACCCAAAGTATTACTAAACCAAGATGTGCTTATGAATGCTGGATTGCTTTTGGTGGAGCAATGGATTTTAAATGGGAATTCCAATGCATGATATAAGAAGGCATGATATAAGAAGGCACTGAGTATTTTTTCATACCATCCCAAGGATCTGTGATTTTGACAATTATAGAAATGAAAATCAGTAATTGATAAGAAAATTACTCAATGTAGGAGCAACATGATATGCAGATCTTCTGGCAATGATGATGGCACTGCAGCGGGGGCAAGCTATTTGCTTTGTGGTCTACTAATTCGGTCCTCTAGTCTATAAAGTCTTCGCTCCTTAAGCTTTTTGTAATTTGTTAGCATTGCTGATCAAAAACCAGTGATTCCCTGCTTCAGATTTTCACTATTGCACTCAGGGAACCTCTTAGCCCCGTCATTCACCTCCCTTGTTCATTTATAGCTTGTTGCTTGTTCATGCTACGTATGTGATAACTCGAAACACGTTGAATGCTAGTTGTTAGTTATACAGTAAAAAGCATGCTGCGGATACTAAGTTGGTTCTTAGTACTCATAATTGAATATATCCCCCACCTCCGGCTCCCTATTCAGAAAAGATGCCAGTTCAAGATCCTCAAGCAAACCTACAAAGCCATCCATGACCTAGGACTTGCCTACCTCAACCATCGACTGAACTTCCACCAACCCACTAGACACCCATGTTCCTCTTCACTTGCACTTGCACCCCCCCGCATCTGCCGCACCCACATTGGCAGCTGCTCTTTCTCCTACATCGCAGCCATGACCTGGAACAACCTCTCCCTCCAGCTCTGTACGGCCCCCTCGCTGGCAGACTACAGAAAGAGACTCAAGACCTGGCTCTTCGATGGAGACCCAGTGCCCAGATACCCCTATCAGTGACAGATTTGCGCTTTATAAATGCTGATTGATTGATTGATTGAATACTACAGCTGGAACCATTGATTTCCCACGCACACTGAGGTATTTGGCAAACGCAAAACACAGGTAATTTGCATGGTTTTGCTGTGCTTCCCCCGTGGTCACTAAAGAAGGTATCTTGCATGATGATTAGCACAGCACATGTTTCTAGATTGCTCTTTGTGTACATCTGTAGAGAGGCGCACAGGGGCACCCTCCTAGTACTAACTTTACAAAAGGCGGAAGAGTTTACCCATCTTGGTAGTGGGGCTGGAGTAGGGGGGGTGAGGGAAAGGCTGAAGCACTCACAATGAATCCGCACTCCCTGTTTCCATGCCTGTAGTTTCTTCTATAAACTACGACGAAAAGTTTCAATTTTCAAATATTTAAAAGTATTGCAGTATGAGTGTGTTACAGCCTCTGAATTTGGGTTAGCATTTTCCTGTGCTCCAGCTTGAATGATACTGCACCTCGGCTTCTTAATAGGACTTCAGGGGTCTCGCGCCCATTTGGCTGCAGGCCTGTTCAACATGATGATAGATAAGGGTGACATAAATTCTGAAATTAAGATAAGCAATTTGGCTGCTGTCCCAATACCAAGCCCAAATATATCTGGATCGTTTGATTTCTAAAAGGACATTACAAGATGGCTGTACATGGCCCAGTGTTTCCCACATCCTCACCTCAGGGTTACTTATACTACTGGCATCAGTAACTGTGAGAGGGCACTGAATCACAAGCTGATCCTTGAGGGTCACCAGAAAAATGAGGAATTACCAAGGAATTGGGACTACTGCAGCCGAAATGTCCAGGTGAAGCCCAACCGCTCCACAGTAAATCAATTGTCCTTGTGATTCTGATACTGACCGTCTCCTGCCATTATTGATGGGTCAGAGAGGCACCATAAAGAGACCCCAAGACTGGAAATGAAAACTTAATGGCTCTAATATGTCAGCTATAATGTGTCCTTTTCATCCATTCTCTATCTTCCTGCATGAATCTCGTTTGGGTGGAAGGTGGGGTTTGTGTTTGCTTCTTATTATTTGTTTATTGATTAGCCTAATAAACACATTTTATAGCAATTGCTTAAAAGGTATGAATACACTTTAAACTTTCACAAAAGCTGGCTTTGTTAACTGTTAAAAAACATGTTAATCACAAAATGTTTACAAAAAAATCTAAGATTTAAAAAATATTCTTTGTTTATTGTCTTTAAATATTTTAGGATTGTTTTCTTCAAATTTGTAGACCGCTTGGCTACAGATGGTAAGTGATGCCCGTGCTAAGGAATTCTCAAAGTATTTAAAAAAAGTATTTTAACAATCACCGTCCGACTCTATTCATTTGTTGTGTGGAAGCAACACCTTTCTAACTCTTGAAAATGATGTTACTCTTTAATTGAAAACCGTTATGCCTTTTTTAGCACTGAAAACCGGATTTTGCTGAAATCAATGTTGTGTTAAAGGTCCATTCTACAAGGACAGCTTCCTAAAACCCTCTAGGGATCCTTCTTTTATTTATTGCACTGTAGAGGTGAACTAATTGACCATTCTGGCAAAGTTTGCTCATATTTGTCCCTTGAGGAATCTCACCATTGGAGTAGATTGCTTATAAGTACACCTGAGCGACAGTGTTTGGGTATTTCATCAACACCAAGACTGGCCAACAGTAATGAAAAATGCACTGCCAGAGGGGGCGTAATCCGGCAGTCTAGGCTGCACTGTTCTTATTGGAGCAGGTCCAAAGCTGATTTGCATAGGGTTGGTCCCTGTGTGCAGTGGCAGAGTGAGAAGAAAATACAAGATGACTCTAATGCAGACTTAGGTAATTACCACTGGCTGAAATCAGTTGAAGCAATCCATTGTCACTTTTCTTTTTCTCAAAAGCACGAAAGGCAACAAGTGTATATTTCACATTATGTGTTGAATGGCACCATACCACCAGGAGTGAATCCCACTCACCGTTTGAGTAGCATTCTATGGCACACTATGCACTATACGTTGCACTTACCGATAATCCTGTTTGAGAACTCCCCGGTCCACTGCAGCCATTAGCGGGCTGATTGAGTGGAAGGAGATCCCAGTTGACTCACTTCCGTGAGGCCACACTGCACCCACCATCTTGGAAAAGGGTCGGTCTAGTTCTCCATACCCATCAAGATTCACTCGGTTACAAAATAGGCTATGGCGCTAGCGCGCAGTTGAGCAGGTCTAGCTGAAAGACACCTGCACGCGGCGAGATTTACCTAAGCTCTTTTTTGAACTTAGTATAAGTTTGGGGGAACTCTGGAAAGCTTAACTTTTTACTTTTAATAATTTGGGGGAATTTTCGTGGTCTGTTCATGTCAATTGTTTTTAGAATTGCATGACTGCGTACATTAGCACTTTTAACAAATTTTAAGCGTACTTTGCACTTACCGATAATCCTGTTCGAGATCTCCCTGGTCCACTGCAGCCCTTAGCGGGTTGATTGAGTGGAGGGAGATCCTGGTTTACTCACTTCCGTGAGACCACGCTGCACCCGCCATCTTAGAAAAGGGACAGTCTAGTTCTCCGAAACCATCAAGATTGGCTCGGTTACAAAAGAGGCTATGGAGCTAGCGCACAGTTGAGCAGGTGTAGCTGAAAGACACCTGCATGCGGCGCGATTTACCTAAACTCTTTTAAACTTAGTATAAGATTAGCGAAACTCTCAAAAGCTTTAACTTTTTACTTTTATTAATTTGGGGGAATGTTCGTGGTCCGTTCGTGTCAATTGTTTTTAGAATTCCATGACTGCGCACATTAGCACTTTTAACAAATTTTAAGCGTACTTTGCACTTACCGATAATCCTGCCTAAGATCTCCCCGGTTCACCGCAGCCATTAGCAGGTTGATTGAGTGGCGGAAGATCCCTGTTGACTCACTTCCATGTGGCCACCCTACACCAGCCATCTTGGAAAAGGGACGGTCTAGTTCTCCCTACCCATCAAGATTGGCTTGGTTACAAAAGAGGCTATGGCACTAGTGCGCAGCGTGCGCCAAAGACAAGCCCGTCTGCGCCCCCCCTGCGGCTGACCGGTGCCAGGGGCCACAAACTATGCCCGTTTTCCGATTTACACATTCGTAGACCTGAGAGTCCTGCAGGGGAATTGGCCCTTAGATTTTGAGACTGGTGCCATTCTCAGTAAGGCAGGGATCCTAACACTCGGGGACATCCACTTAGAAACCTCACATATAGCTAGCAGTGGAGAAACTACAATCATTAACAAGGTCCCTACATCTATAGCTCTCCCTGAGGAACAGAATGCAAAGGGAATAAAAATAAGCTACGTGAACACCTGCTCAATGGTAAAACATCAGCTGGAAATTTTCCAGCTTATTGATTCGGATAAACCGGATATCCTCCTTCTATCTGAAACATGGCTTACCGCCGAGACTGTTCCCAGCAGCAGTACCTGGGAATTACTGTATTCTTCAGGCTGACAGACCACCGGGAAAAGCCGAAGGTAGGGTGGCAGCCATTATCCATCAGAATCTCCAGTTCACGACGTTAGGGATCACAGGAATCCCTTCTGTGGACAGCCTCATACTTAAATTTTATTCTCTACAATCCTCATTTATTTGTGCCTTATTTTATAGACCCCACAATCACATGCCTACATTTCCGCAACTAGTAGGCAAAATGATTGACCACTTAGCTATAAATCATGCCAGAATCCTAATAATCAGAGATTTCAATTACTGGCCTAACGATGCACGAGAGAGTGTGGACTCCACAGAATTCACCTATCTCCTCACTGGAATGAATTGTACTCAGCATGTGAAGGCAGCCTCCACTTAAAGGAGCATTCCTTAGACCAAGTATGGACATCTAATCTGGAAATATCTAAGTTCGCTACCTCACCATGCACTTGGTCGGATCACCATCTTAGCAGATTTGTAATATCCAGCATCTCCCCTACTAAAAATGTTCAGATAAAAAACAACCTGGCTAGAAACTGGAACCGCGCTAAAATGAGCAAATTTTCCTCAATACTAATAGCCACAGCCCCACCTGTGGAAGAAACTTTGCATACCCAGGCAATAGATATTATAGCTTGGCTTGAATCCGCTAGCAATCGCATTGCCCAACAATTGTTCACCAACAATTTAAAATTAAATAAACTTGCACTACGCCAAGCCGAACGCAGGTGGAGACACGACTACTCCTTGGATAAAAGAGCCTTCTACGTAACTCTGCTCAAACATTATAAAAACGCAATCCTTCAGACTAAGGCAGATTACTTCTCCGCAAAGATTGTAAATTCAGCAAATAAATCCAATGAAAGTTTCTCCATATTCAAAAAACTCACTAACCCAGACAGGGTCATAGCGAAACCTGTTCCCACGCAATCCTTATGTGACTCGCTCGATTTTTATTTAATTAACAAAATTACTACGATTAAGATTAGTATTCCTTCTGCCACCTCCTCCATAGCCCCCCCTAGCTCCTGGCAAAAATTCACTTGTATTTTTTTTTTTTTTTTTAAACGTAAGACTTTTATTAACATCTGCTCAATATACACAGCATTGTGCCTACAACCCTGAGGCCGGCTGCCACATATTTAGATAATGCGCCAAATTAAATACACAGCTATTAAGCCGACAACCTTCGGTCCGGCAGCAATTTATCAACAATATAGCAGAAAGCTAGACAATTCTTCCTGGAAAGATCATAGTTCGTCTCACTTTTATGTTTTATAACCATAACCAAACATATGACTCAATAGGTTCGATAAGCAGCATACATGTAAACAAATGTTCCCATTCTCCCACTTCGGCAAATCAACCCAGGCGCTCATCCTATCCCTCCCATTCCCAGGGCTCCCTACAAGAACTGGCTGATCAGCCTGTCGATCCCCGGTATAGCACAGTGCCAGTACGGGCAGTCAGTTACTGAGGTATTTAGTCTACGTCTTCCTCATCCTCTGAACTATCTATGTCTTCCTCTGGTAGAGGTTCGTACAAGTCTCCCCGGTAGCTGTTCCAGGGCATCCATATCTTATTCCACTTGCGAGGATTAGCTCTCATTTTATACTCTGCCCGCTCAATCACCAGAAGCATATCCATGCTTCTGCACCACTGCGCCAAAGTCGGTGTATCCGCCGCCCCCCATTTCTGCGCTATATCTCGCTTGGCGACCATAATTCCCACAATGGCCCACTGTTGTCCCTGGCGTGTCAGGTCATTCGGTCGCCATACATTCAACAAGCACACGCGGGGATCAGGTGTAAGGGATACCTCTAAAGTTTGGGAGATGGTACGTAGTACCTGTCGCCAATATTCAGCTATAGTCGGACACTCCCAAAGTGTATGCCGCAATGTACCTTCCCCTCCACTGTCTCTGAGACAATACGGGTGGTCAGCCCTGTGTAGTTTGTGTAAAGAGGTCCTCGTGAAATAAACCCGGTGCAGTATCTTAAACTGCACCAGCCGGAATCAAGCCGAAATGCCCGCTTCCTTTGGGGATGCCATTGCAGCGTTCCAGTCCGTCTCATCCATTTTGCCCAGTTCACCCTCCCATTTCTCCCTCAGTCTGGCAGGTTATTCAGTAGCTTCCGATATGTGAGGGAAGTGGCGCTAGTCTGCATATAGTCAGTAAGGAGGCGATCCTCCAGCGGAGAAGATTCAGGGATCTCCACTTCCACATCGATTACCGTCATCAGCGCATGTCGTATTTGGATATAGCGGTAGATTTCGTTAGGGCCTAGGTTATACTGTTGTTGAAGGTGCGCAAAGGGGATCACCCCATCTTTTGTCCACATGTCTCCTACTGTGGAGATTCCTATGTCGTCCCATTGAGTGAACCCCTTGCTACGTCGTAGGTGGCCCAGCGCCTTGGTGTCCCATAGAAGTTTTGTTATGACACCTCCCCATTTGAGCCTCGCCTGTGCCTTGTGCCATAGCGCCACTGTGTGCCTCGTCGGGCCTGTTAGTTTCCCTGCCAGTCCTTTGTGGTACAGTGGGGCCAGTAGACTGTGTGTGCCCAGTTCCGCTCTATCTGCGAGGTATGCCGGGTCGTCCTGCGGGGCATGTAGCCATTGGTTAAGAACCTTGAGGTGTGCCGCCCAGTAGTATAACTGTACATTCGGCAGGGCTATCCCACCGTCGTACCAGCCGCGGACGAGTTTCATATGAGCTAAACGGGCCGGGCAGTCGCCCCACACCAAACCAGTTACTTCAGCCGTCACTTTTCGCAAATAAGAGGGCAGCACCAGAGTCGGTGTATTTTCCAATACATAAAGAAAACGTGGCAGCGCCATCATTTTAAACAGCGCTGCCCGCCCCAGCAATGTCAGAGGAAGGGCCTTCCAGTGTCTCACGTCAGTCCTCAGTCGAGTGAGCAGTGGCAGTAAGTTCAGCTCATAAAAGACCTTGTCATCGTGGGTGATGTGGATCCCCAGGTATCGGAAGGAGGTGCCTGCCACCGCCAATGGGCAGCCGGCTGGAAGATTCGGCAAGGGACCCCTAAGTTCGTAAATGACCGACTTCGTCCAATTAACCGTGTAGCCGGAAGTCTGCCCGTGCGTATCAGACAGTGCCAGGAGTACCGGAATACCCCTCTCTGGGTCCGACAAATAAATTAGCATGTCGTCAGCATAAAGGGAGACTCTGTCCTCCCAGCTGTCTCCCCAGCGTATTCCTCTCAATAACGGGGAAGCTCTAATGATTGTGGCCAACGGTTCCAGAACTAAGGCGAATAGCAAAGGTGAGAGCGGGCATCCCTGCCTCGTCCCCCTTGCTAATGGTATCTCGCGAGAGATATGTCCGTTCGCTGTCACGTGTGCCACCGGACTCGCATATAGGAGCCGTATCCAGGAGATAAATTTGGGGCCAAAGCCCATGTGGGCCAACACTGCGAATAGGTATTGCCATTCCACTATGCCGAACGCCATCCTGGCATCCAATGACAGGATGGCTGCCGGTTCCATCAATAATGGGGCTCGCGCCATCGCTCCGTGCACTCTTCGGAGGTTCAACGCCGTGCTCCTGTGCGGCATAAAGCCGGATTGATCCGGGTGGATCAAGTGCGCGAGGTGAGGCATCAGTCTAGTTGCCAATAATTTAGCTAGAATTTTGGCCTCGGCATTAATGAGTCATCAGCGCATGTCGTATTTGGATATAGCGGTAGATTTTGTTAGGGCCTAGGTTATACTGTTGTTGAAGGTGCGCAAAGGGGATCACCCCATCTTTTGTCCACATGTCTCCTACTGTGGAGATTCCTATGTCGTCCCATTGAGTGAACCCCTTGCTACGTCGTAGGTGGCCCAGCGCCTTGGTGTCCCATAGAAGTTTTGTTATGACACCTCCCCATTTGAGCCTCGCCTGTGCCTTGTGCCATAGCGCCACTGTGTGCCTCGTCGGGCCCGTTAGTTTCACTGCCAGTCCCTTGTGGTACAGTGGGGCCAGTAGACTGTGTGTGCCCAGTTGCGCTCTATCTGCGAGGTATGCCGGGTCGTCCTGCGGGGCATGTAGCCATTGGTTAAGAACCTTGAGGTGTGCAGCCCAGTAGTATAACTGTACATTCGGCATGGCTATCCCACCGTTGTACCAGCCGCGGACGAGTTTCATATGAGCTAAACGGGCCGGGCAGTCGCCCCACACCAAACCAGTTACTTCAGCCGTCACTTTTCGCAAATAAGAGGGCAGCACCAGAGTCGGTGTATTTTCCAATACATAAAGAAAACGTGGCAGCGCCATCATTTTAAACAGTGCTGCCCGCCCCAGCAATGTCAGAGGAAGGGCCTTCCAGTGTCTCACGTCAGTCCTCAGTCGAGTGAGCAGTGGCAGTAAGTTCAGCTCATAAAAGACCTTGTCATCGTGGGTGATGTGGATCCCCAGGTATCGGAAGGAGGTGCCTGCCACCGCCAATGGGCAGCCGGCTGGAAGATTCGGCAAGGGACCCCTAAGTTCGTAAATGACTGACTTCGGCCAATTAACCGTGTAGCCGGAAGTCTGCCCGTTCGTATCACACAGTGCCAGGAGTACCGGAATACCCCTCTCTGGGTCCGACAAATAAATTAGCATGTCGTCAGCATAAAGGGAGACTCTGTCCTCCCAGCTGTCTCCCCAGCGTATTCCTCTCAATAACAGGGAATCTCTAATGATAGTGGCCAACGGTTCCAGAACTAAGGCGAATAGCAAAGGCGAGAGCGGGCATCCCTGCCTCGTCCCCCTTGCTAATGGTATCTCGCGAGAGATATGTCCGTTCGCTGTCACGTGTGCCACCGGACTCGCATATAGGAGCCGTATCCAGGAGATAAATTTGGGGCCAAAGCCCATGTGGGCCAACACTGCGAATAGGTATTGCCATTCCACTATGCCGAACGCCATCCTGGCATCCAATGACAGGATGGCTGCCGGTTCCGTCAATAATGGGGCTCGCGCCATCGCTCCGTGCACTCTTCGGAGGTTCAACGCCGTGCTCCTGTGCGGCATAAAGCCGGATTGATCCGGGTGGATCAAGTGCGCGAGGTGAGGCATCAGTGTAGTTGCCAATAATTTAGCTAGAATTTTGGCCTCGGCATTAATGAGTGATATGGGGCCATTTTGACGTGCACTCAGTGGGCGGCTTGCCCGGTTTCGGGATCGCCACAATGGTAGCTATACGCTGGTCGAGGGGCAGGATCCCCCGCTCCAAGCTTTCTGTGTACATGGTCAGTAGGGGTTTACTTAGCGTTTCAGACATTGCCTTGTACCTCTCAATAGGGATCCCGTTGGGGCCCAGGGCTTTACCGGAGTGGAGCGCATTGATGGCTAATTGTATCTCCTCCGGTGATAATGTTAAAATCTGGATTGTGGCGTAAACATTATCGGCGCCATCTTGTCCTTTTCAGATCCATACGTGCACGTAAGTGGCAGCCATTTTGTGTGCCGTGGCCTCTCTGCCCACCGCCAATAGCCTGCGCGTCTCTCCCCCTCACTCCCTGGCCTCGCAAGCATCCCCCCCGCGCCCCGACAGCCCCCGGTCTCTCCTGCTTGGGCCATAAACGCACCTCCAGCGCGACCCTGTCCCCGGGCCACATCCCGTGCTGAACCCCCTCACTCTTTCATCTCATTCATAGAACAGGCCCTTTTGATAACCTCTTCCTCTCCGCCCGATTGCCCGGCCTGATCCCAGGCCATCACTTAGCCCAACAGATACGGTTTATTGCCCCCTACAGTAGGACCTCGCCTCACATCAAAGGAGCGGGGATTAATCAATGCCTTCACACCCCTAGATCCAACCGATCGCCCGCATTCCTGTTCCCAGCGGAATGTCCAGCTGCGCGATAGCCATCATGCTGAGATTTGGGTGGGGACCCCTACTGTAGATATGTGTGAGAACGGGCCTGAACCGGGGATTCCAAAGATGCCTTTTTCGTACTTCAAAGCAATACCACTGATGTCATAAATGTAATAAAGCCATAAACTTGTGTATAAGAGGCCAGGCCTCAGAGATGCGGGTAGAGCACCTCGAGAAGATACCCTGTTGTCTGATTTGACGTGTTCTGCTCCGTCGGAATAAACTCCTGTTTCCTGCCTTCTGTCTCCAGCGCCTGCCTCTTTGTTTGGTAATCTCGAATGGTATGAGAGGCGGCTAACGCCGGGCAAATACTGAAGGATTCTTGGTCGAATTCGGCCCTACCTTTTAACAATTGGCGTCCCAAACGTGGGGCCCATCAGCGACACGTGGATCCAGTGGGAGAGGTCCCAACGACAGAGTGAACGACTGCAACGATCGGGAAGAGCTCCTGCCCGATAGACCCTCGTCTGGCAGCCGATCATCTGAACTTCACCGGTTCTGAGCAGACCTCTCTCGAGTGATCTACGGTCCTGACTGGGAACCATCAGGAGTGCCACAGCAATTACGGAGAATAGAGGACGATCAGGCGCTGGAAGCGGAAGACGAGAAACCGTCCATGCGGTCCGGGTAAGGTCGTGTAACACGACGAATTGCGAATTGATTGTTTGAAAATACTAGTATTACTCATTTGATTGTTTCTGAGAGATTCTCTATTTGCAAACAAGCAGAGTCGCAATACTCTGTTTAGTCTTTGCAGATAGTGAAGGGTAGGTAACGCAGGCTTTTGCCCCCATTGTAATCCGTCGTGCCTGCTTCCCTCTCCATTTGATTGATTGTTATCCAAGCATTTACTGTTTTGGAATTGGTTCTCTTTGGATCATTCTCTATTTGCAAACAAGCACAGAGTCGCAATACTCTGTTTAGTCTTTGCAGATAGTGAAGGATAGGTAACGCAGGCTTTTGCCCCCGTTGTAATCCGTCGTGCCTATTTTTATCCCTCATTTGATTGATTGTTTATCCGAACATTGATCGTTCGGAATTGGTTCTCTTTGGGTTATTCTCTATTCACAAATAGGCACAGAGTCGCAATACTCTGTTTAGTCTTTGCGGATAGTGAAGGATAGGTAGTGCAGACTTTTGTCCCCTTTGTAACCCGTCATGCCTGTCTTCGCCCCGTTTGTTGGTAGTTGGTTCAGCCGGACCGCTTATTGGAGGTGAACCATCCGGCTCCACTGGAGGGCACCCCTAATAAGGACATGTTTACTAAATATGGACTAGTCGCCATGGCTTATAGTAAGCTGTGGCATAAATACACAAGAAAGGATCGGGAAAATCAGTGGCCACTGATAGGATCCTTTGATAACGATAAAATAAACGAGCTGGGAACAGCCCTTTATAACAATAAGGCAACACCCACTATGCTCGATAGCTTCGGCATGCGGCGCAAAGAAACAGAACAGCGGAAAAAGAGAAATGAGGTCAGGTTAGAAAAGGAATTACGCAAAGCAGCTCACCTAGCCGCTAACAAATTGAAGGAAGAAATAAAAGAAAGAGAGGAAACCAAGCTAAAACAAGATTCTGAATCATCGGGCCAGTGTCCCGTCAGGACACCCTCTCCACTTTACCCCGAGCTACCTTCGAAACAGCGAACGAACGATGATTTACTACTAGGTCCCCCGATCATCTACATGCCCCCTCCATATGCCCCTTCCCAGCCCTTAGCGCAACACCCGCAACCCCCAACGACAGGCGAGAGTAGTGCCGGAGCCTCGGTCCTCACGGCCTCTGCGCCGACCGAACCCCTCGCGCTCAGCGCAGCGCGAGCAGCGACTTCAGATGATCCCGAAGCGGGGAGGAAAGACCCTGCGAGATCGAATAGATTAAGTAAGGACGAACAAGCTGGGATCGATAAGATTGTAAAGACACTGGTGGTGCGAAAGGAAAGTGAGGATTATGTAACGGATATGTACAATACATATGCCAATAGCCACAGACGACACTTTGTCGTACGCCTTTGTTACCACACCCTTAATGCCTACGAGGACCGATACCAAGGAAAAGGCCCTGAAAACCTAACGACTCTGTATAGGAAAATTGATGTTGGAGATGGGGGCGAGTGTGATGTGACGAACCTCTTCACGCGTACGCTTGAAGTTTTCCGCCACCTCACGGAACTGAAACCAGAGACTAACACCACGACTCCTTCAGCGACTGAAGCCAGAGTAGAAAAAATTGACACTATGATGCCCATAAAGGAGGCCGCTCCCTATTGGGTCCCCCCACGAGGACAGGGAACACACGACGATATTAACCACCAAGATGCGAGAGGGAGGGTAGTTTACAACTGAGTTTACCAACCATGGGATCGGCAAGACATCCTGACTTTCCGAAAGTCCTTGCCTGATCTGCGAAAGAACCCCACAGCCTTCTTTACAGAATTAGCCACCGCTTTGGGTTCGACGAATATGACCCTAGCGGATATCGATTTGTTTTTCGGGTTATGTCTGCCAGCTGATGTGTGGAAGCAAATCCGGAAAGTCGACCACCTTGAGCTGTTCGGACATACCTGGATACAACTCGGTGATGTAGACAAACAGCGAGAGCCGGGACAGAAACCTTTGAAAGCCATTCTAGACCTACCAGATAAGATCGTGCAGAAATTAAAAACCTTAGTCCCAGAAAGGAAGGTGGACTGGTCGATAGTAATGGCCTGTCACCAGAAACCCCAGGAAGACGTATCAGAATACTTCTCCCGGTTTGAAACGGTGTTCTCCGATTACAGCGGCCAGGACATGACCACTGCAACCGGACATCACTTGTTTGTCCAGAACTATGTGAAAGGCCTGACACCAGAAGTCTCTCAGAAACTACAGACTAGCGAGAGTAGTTGGGCGGCCTCCAAGCCCGCAGCTATCCTTCAGATGGCTCAATACTATGAGCAACAAAAGAACGAGAACGACCGAGCGAATGAGAAAAAGAAAAAGGACTTGAAAGAGAGGGTGATGATTGCTCAGTTGCAAGGGGTGACTATAGGAAGGGAACAGTATAGAGGGAACTACCAGTCGAATGCTCCTAGAAATCCACCCCCTAGAGACCGCACACCCGCACCCGGCGCTCCACGAACAGACCTCGATGAGAACCAGTGTGCGTTTTGCAAAGGATTTGGCCATTGGAAATCTCAATGTCCAGCTCTGCAAGAAGCACTCAGAAATAAAGACACGAGAGACGTAGCGGGCGGACCGAGAAATAGAGGACAGGGACGAGGGCACACAAACGACACCAACAATGACAGACCTGGCAGACCGAACATGTTTGACCGTCCCCGACAGAATCAGTGCCAACAGTCTGACTGCGACAATGCCCACGACTTTGCATAGAACTGCCAAGGGCAAGGAAGGGATCCAGTCGAGCTCTATGTTGACCATCAAGGTCCTTATGTCACCGCTAAGGTCCTAGGTACGAAGTCTCCATTTCTGGTAGATACTGGTGCAACACGTAGTGCGTTGTCTAAACGATTGATTCCCAGGGCACCCTTGTCTGGCTCACATGTGACATTAATAGGTTTTGATGGAACGCCCTCCACTAATCCCTTGTCCACGCCGATCTCTTTTAACTTGGACAATAACACCACTGACACAATGTTTTTGCTCTCCTCCCACACCCCCGACGCTATTATGGGACTTGACTTGTTGAAACATTTTCGAGCTACTATTAGGTGTTCACAAGACGGAGTTCGAGTCATTCTGTACGACAACCCAACGCTGCTCAGATCTTGTCACACACAACGCATGTTTTCCATCACTGACACCGACTTGTCCTTACTCGACACCCTACCTCTGTACCTATGGGCAAAGACTGACTCGGACGTAGGACGCATGATGATAGACCCTGTACACATAACTGTTCGACGGGACTCAGGGCTCCCAAAACTCCCACAGTATCGGATATCGCCCGAAGGCGAGAAGGCATTGGTAAAAATCATCCAGTCCCTGGTAGACGCAGGAGTGGTAGAAGAAGTAGTTAGCAATGTTTGCAACAGCCGTATCCTACCCATTGTGAAGAAGCAGGGTGAGGGAGATGGAAAAGCGTACCGCTTCTTCATCGACCTACGAGAAGTCAACAAAGTAGTCGTACCTCAGTACCCTGTAGTCTCAGACATCACCACCATTCTGACCCTGATTCCTTCCACTGCCACCACCTTCACGGTAATCGATCTCAAGAACGCATTTTTCTCCATCCCCATCCACTCAGACAGCCGCTACCTTTTCGGCTTCACTTTAAAATCCAGATCATATAGATTTTGTAGAGCACCCCAGGGCTACTCTGAAAGTCCAAGCATCTACAGCCAGGCCCTCAAGAGACAGCTGGATGCAGTCCAGTTACCGGATGGAGTGGTGTTGATACAGTACGTCGATGATATCCTTTTGGCGGCCGACACCACTCCACTTGCAGTCACAGCCACCATCCAACTCCTGCACTTCCTCGCGGAAAACGGCCACAAGGTCTCCAAGAAGAAGTTGCAATTCTGCCAACCTCAAGTCACTTACCTAGGCCACCTCTTGTCCAAAGATGGGAGAAAACTCACACCCGATCGAATTCAGGCTATTCTAGAGACCCCTATCCCTAGAACCCCGAAGCAAGTCCGCTCTTTGGTAGGCCTCACCTCCTTCTGTCGACAATGGTTGCCAAATTTCAGCCTCATTGTGAAACCACTACTTTCCCTACTGGCTAAAGATGTCCCCTTCCCGCTCCCTTGGACCCCTGAATGCCAATCCTCCTTCAAGGAACTATGAGACGCCCTTTGTTCAGCACCAGTCCTAGGAACCCCTGATTATACAAAACCCTTCTCTCTCTACACCCACGAAAGGGAGGGATGCGCTTTGTCTGTCCTGACCCAAACCATCGGCCCCAAACAACGACCATGTGCCTATTTCTCTGCCACTCTTGACCCTGTAGCGAGATCTTTGCCTGCCTGCCTTCGAGCAGTAGCTGCTGCTGCTGTCTCTATCCGACAAAGTGAGGGGATCGTACTCTCGAATTCCCTCACTGTACTAGTGCCCCATGCTGTTGACACCCTCCTAAACCAGACCAAGACACAACACCTGACCAGCGCACGACTGACTGGGTACGAACTGACACTGCTCGCACCTCACATCACGTTGAAACGATGCACCACACTGAACCCAGCCACCTTGTTGCCTCTGCCTGAGAATGATCCCGATGTGCTCCCTATACATGAATGTGTGACCCTCACGGACGAACAGACTAGGAGTAGAGTGGACCTTCGAGACACAGCTTTCCCAGATCCTGACGGAGAGCTATGGGTGGATGGCTCTTGCATCAAACTCACCGATGGCACCACCTCAGCTGCGTATGCAGTCACCACAGCCCGAACTGTAGTTGAGACCGCCCGCATCACACAGAAATCCGCACAGGCAGCAGAACTGATTGCCCTCACACGAGCTTGTATCCTAGCAGCAGGGACGTCAGCAAACATTTACACGGACAGCCAGTATGCCTTCGGGGTGGTTCATCATTTTGGGCTCTTATGGAAGGAGAGGGGATTTCTGACATCACACGGCACCCCCATCCTGCACGGAGATCTAGTCTCCGCTCTGACTGAAGCGGTTCTCCTCCCCAAGCGACTTGCCCTAATCAAATGCCAAGCACACAAAAAGGTGACAGACATCGTTGGACAGGGAAATGCACTGGCCGACATCACTGCCCGAACCACAGCTGAGAATAGGACGACGACTCACATGTACGTGACTAGGTCACAAGCAGAAAAATGGACGGACGCTAGGGAAACTATTAGGGACATCCAAATGGCCAGCTCACCACACAAATTGACTGAATGGGCACGGGTGGGATTAAAAGACGATGAAGGCTGCTGGCGGACAAAAGACGCGTACAAATGGTTGCTACCCAACTCGTATCCCCATACTGACTATAGCTCATTCCCCTGCACACATAGGATCTGTCCCTATGACCGAACTTGTCTCCCGAGTTTGGCATAACGATAGAATAGCAGACTCGGCCAAGCGATTTGTCCAGCAATGTCTAGTCTGCCTGCAACATAACCCTGGGAAAGGAACTGTCGTACCCCGGGGAGGGTTCGGGGTCCCCGACCATCCATTTGAAGTCCTACAGATGGACTATATTCAGTTAGAGAGATGTCAAGGACTGAAGTATGTACTTGTTGTTGTATGCGCTTTTAGCAAATGGGTGGAAGCCTACCCGACACATGACAACACTGCCATTGCCACTGCAAAAGTACTACTGAAAGAGTTCTTCCCTCGCTACGGCCTTTGTCGTATTTTATGGAGTGACAATGGCCCCCATTTCGTAGCCGAGGTTATCCAGCTTATACTGAAGGGGCTGGGGGTACGACAGAAATTCCACGCAGTTTTTCACCCCCAATCAGCTGGACTGGTCGAGCGACACAACGCCACATTGAAACTAAAACTGGCAAAATTAGTGGCTACCACAGGACTAAAATGGCCAGACGCTCTTCCCCTGGCATTGCTGTCAATGCGTTCCACCCCCACCAAACACCACTTGACCCCTTACGAGGTCGTTTTAGGCCGGCCCATGAGTATCTGGTCTGCACCCAAACCGACATCTATTCACGACGTCCCGGACGTCCTAATGTCTGACTATCTGTATAACCTAACTAAAACACTGTCTGTTATTCATCATCAGGTGCTGCAGGCCATCCCCGATGCTTCTAGGGGCCCCGGACATACCATCCAGCCTGGAGATTTCGTCCTAATTCGGAATTTCCAGCGGGAGAAGAGTCTGGAACCCCGCTGGACGGGCCCCTGGCAAGTCTTGATCACCACCCGAACAGCTCTTCGAGTGGAGGGGAAGCGAAATTGGCTGCATGCACATCATTGCAAGAAAATCTCTCCGACCCTGACATCGACCGAAGACGTGACCACCCAAGAAGAGCTCCTGAACAAAGACCGACCATCCCTGAGCTGCTACCCTGAGACAGAGACACTTGAATTGGTGAAATTCCCTGATCCCACTGTGCCATCCAGAGAAGGGTATAACCTGCGACGAAAGAAGGGAGCTTCGGCTAAGCAGACCACTGACTAAGTTACAATTCTCAGACTGGTGGCCTAACACTACTAAGGCTGCCAGGAGAGAAGCCCAACGAAGTTTGTGGTTCTGCCCACTACTGAGCACCTTGAAGATGATGGAAGCGCACGATACGAAGATGATGGAAGCAACCGGACATCCGAAGACCCACTACAGAAACCCGAAAACTGACAGATTGCACAGCTCAAAGACTATTGCTCTTCTTATCGCTCTTCTCTTTTGCCTCCTTCTCATGACTACCTTCTGGATCGTGGAAGAGAACGCACCGACTCATAAGATATTGCTGTCTTATGAGTTCTGCACAGCCTACCACCATGAAAGAACACCACCTGGTCTCTCTTTCACCTCAAATCCAAGAAAGGCGTAAGGAGTTCTGGAACAACTCCTTCGTACAGTTGCTGCACCAACACAACCTTGCTGCCAATGCCACGAATTGCTGGATCTGTGGGTTGATACCACATGCCACCGGACATTCCATCCCCTTCATCCCTTCACCTTTCTCTGTTCATGGTTCCTGCCTTGCTTGGCTGATCCTCTTGCAAGAGAGCTACAGAGACAATGCCACTTCCAGCAGAACTATGTCACACTTTTATCATGGGGTCTGGCTGAACAAAACCGGAAGAACTGCTGCTCCCTTCTGCCCTCTATCCTCCAATGCTTCTTTTCACATGGACATCCCCGCCAAAGAAAGGGTGGAGATGCAAGTATTCAACAATCCAGCCAGACCCACCTTCTCCTACCTCCGGAAACGAACGGCTGCCACCCTGATTGTGGCCCTATCTGTCGTCAATGTCTCGGGCCTTGTATGCATCACAGGCCATGGAACACAACTGGTGGGCCACAGCGCTTGCCGCGTCACCAGAACTTTGGACTCAACCGACCCGCCCTCTTTTGTCACCTCTCCAAACATGTACTTCGTCTGCGGTACAAAAGCCTACACCTGGCTCCCAAAGGGCTGGGGAGGTACCTGCTACATTGCCTTCATCCTTCCTCCGATCTATGTGGCTCCGGCAAACCATCACCGACAAAAACGAGCAAAGGACATTGAGCAGGCCGACTCCACTGGAGCACAATTCTTGGATGCAATAAAGGGACTTGTTCCACTTTGGGGTCCGATGGCGAACAGTCGTGCCATTCGGCATTTGTCCCAGGCAGTCGAAACAACGATGAACATTACAGCTGGTATCCTCACAAACAATACAGCCGAGCTTCAGGCGGTCCGTCTGGTGGCTCTTCAAAACCGCCTTGTTCTAGATGTGGTTCTGGCGGACCGTGGAGGAGCATGCCGTATCATCGGGTCCAGCTGTTGTACCTACATACCAGACAATTCGCCCTCAGTCTACAAAGCCATTGAACACCTCCACAGACTCTCCTCAGAAGTTCATCAGGAACAAGACGGATGGTCACTTGGGAATTGGTTCTGGAGTGCTGTAAAGGACTGGGGATGGAGGTTGTTCATGATCGTACTGATACCAATCGTCGTAATATGTGGACTCTGCCTGGGTATTCAATGCTTGCCGCCTCTGTGCTCACTGTTTGCTAACTGTATTTGCCCTAAGACTCCGAACTTCGAAGCTGAACGAATGAAAGCTCTGTATGATATCGAAATACGTAATATAATGGGGATAGACATAAATTGACAAGCTGGCTAGATATGTTGAAAAGGGAGGACTGTTAAAATCTGGATTGTGGCGTAAACATTATCGGAGCCATCTTGTCCTTTTCAGATCCATACGTGCACGTAAGTGGCAGCCATTTTGTGTGCCGTGGCCTCTCTGCCCACCGCCAATAGCCTGCGCGTCTCTCCCCCTCACTCCCCGGCCTCGCAAGCATCCCCCCCGCGCCCCGACAGCCCCCGGTCTCTCCTGCTTGGGCCATAAACGCACCTCCAGCGCGACCCTGTCCCCGGGCCACATCCCGTGCTGAACCCCCTCACTCTTTCATCTCATTCATAGAACAGGCCCTTTTGATAACCTCTTCCTCCCCGCCCGATTGCCCGGCCTGATCCCAGGCCATCACTTAGCCCAACAGATACGGTTTATTGCCCCCTACAGTAGGACCTCGCCTCACATCAAAGGAGCGGGGATTAATCAATGCCTTCACACCCCTAGATCCGACCGATCGCCCGCATTCCTGTTCCCAGCGGAATGTCCAGCTGCGCGATAGCCATCTTGCTGAGATTTGGGTGGGGACCCCTACTGTAGATATGTGTGAGAACGGGCCTGAACCGGGGATTCCAAAGATGCCTTTTTCATACTTCAAAGCAATACCACTGATGTCATAAATGTAATAAAGCAATAAACTTGTGTATAAGAGGCCAGGCCTCAGAGATGCGGGTAGAGAACCTTGAGAAGATACCCTGTTGTCTGATTTGACGTGTTCTGCTCCGTCGGAATAAACTCCTGTTTCCTGCCTTCTGTCTCCAGCGCCTGCCTCTTTGTTTGGTAATCTCGAATGGTATGAGAGGCGGCTAACGCCGGGCAAATACTGAAGGGTTCTTGGTCGAATTCGGCCCTACCTTTTAACAATAGGTCAGCTTCCAGCTCATTTACTGCTTCTTGCGATAGGGTCTGAGTCGGTACACCGTGGAGTGCTGCTGTCGCCGCTCTCGCTGTTATTTCGACACCCGGGGTGTATACCTCCTGGTAGTGATCTGCTAAGGCCTCTATTATCATCGATGGGCGCATGTGCAGCGTCCCGTCGGAACCCCGCAGCTGCAGAATATTCCTATTGCCTCCCTTCTTTTTGTCCAGCCAGGCCAGGAGTTTACTCGCCTTATCTCCAATGTCATAGACACTATGCGCTGTTGCCGCAATATTCTCGACTGTCCGTCGCCTCAGGTGGTCATCATGGAGCTGCTGGCAGAGTTGAAGCGAGTGCAGCGTGTCCACCATCGGGTCTGCTATGTGGGCTGCATTCGCCCTATTTAGTTCTAACTCTAACTCCAGTAGTTCCCGTTTTTGTGTACGCTTATGCCCCGCTATGGTTGTGATGGCCTGCCCTCTAAGTACTGTTTTGTAGGCTTCCCACAAGATCGTAGGTGACGCTACCGAGTCCGCATTTTCCGCAAAATATAACTGGGTCACCTTTTTCAATTCCTTACGTACGGGCGGTATCTTGAGATAGCCTGGAAAAATCGGGTATATTCTTTTGCGAGCCCTCTCTGGGCTCGACAAAGTCAATGTGAGAGGAGAGTGGTCCGGTATGCCCCTAGGTCTAATCTGTACATCACCTATGGTGAGGAGGCTGTCGCCCAGGGCAAGAAAATAGTCGATACGCGACAGGCTATTATGAACAGTGGAGTAATAGGTGTAATGTTGGTCCTCAGGGTGTAACTGTCTCCAGACGTCTATCAGCCCCTGTGCCTCCAAGAACTCACTGAATCGAGAGGGACCCGAGGTCTGCGTTCGGACCGGGAATCTATCCTGCACGTTATAAGTTCAAGAAGAAATTTTCCTAGGTCAGGAAAGGCAACTGTATGGAGTGCTGGTGGAATGTAGACAGACACTATGTTTAGCGGCCTGCCCTCCCACTGTCTGTGTGCCGCCGCAAAGCGGCCTTGGTCGTCCATTTTAGTGGTCTGTATCATGAACGGGGATGACTTCCGCATCAGTATACCCGTCCCGCGTGATCCTGAGGTGAAATCTGAATGTACTATCATATGGTAACCCCGTCTGTCTAATGCCTGACTAGCTGTGCCCACCAAATGTGTCTCTTGAAGAAAAACTAAAGCGGGACTCAACCTTCAAATACTTTGCAGGACCAGCCCCCGCTTAATCTTGTCCCCCAACCCCCGCACATTCCAAGACATCAATTGCAGTGGTGCTACCAGCCCCGTGCGAAGTCCCTCATCCAGGGTACCAACTTGCAAGCCGTGTGTCATTTCTATCCTGTAGTGTAAGACTTGTGTGCGTTATGCATTGCGACCTTCGTGCCAGTCGTGGGCCGACCAATGTGTCGGTGTCTTTGTGCCATACCCAACCACCATGAGTCAAACATGTAACAGAAACTGAGAACAACCCCTCCCTGAACTCCCCCCTCCCTGCCCCCCTGCTATACGGACCTGGAATTGCCCGCCCCCCAACTTAGCAGAGTGCTTAACCCATCCCCCACACACAATATACTTGCTCGCTGGGGCGAAGGACTCTCCGGAGTCGGCGGCCTCTCTTACCCTCCTCGGATGCCCTCGGCCCAGTGTCCAGTGGCAGTTCGTTATGCAGTCAACGTATTCGTCATTCACCGGGTGGTTACTGTTCCGCGTCGGCATTCTCGTCCACACTTTCTCTTATTGGCGAGTGTTCCTCCACTTCACGCCTTGAAGCCTGAGAGTTCGGATGATTTCCTGTCCCTTGATTCCTTGGTGTTCTATTCGAACGGCAAGGTTGAGTGGCCGGCCTCCATCCTTCCAGCCAGTCCTGGGCTATCTCAGGAGTGTCAAAGAACCAGGTCCTGTTGTCCGCCACTATTCGCAACCTGGCTGGGAACAGCATCGAGTACGGAATCTCTCGTGCCCTCAGTTCCTTCTTTACGTCTAAGAACGTCCTCCTGCGGCGAGCGATCTCCGCCGTGTAGTCCGGAAAAAAGGCCAGCGTAGAGTTTTGGATTTTGACAGGTGGGGATACTCGTGCCCCCTGCAGAATGGCGTCTCTGTTCCGAAAATTGAACAGCCTGGCCAGGATTGGTCGTGGAGCTGCGCCCGGTCTTGTCCGCTCTCCCGGGACTCGATGTGCTCTCTCAATGGAAAAGAAGGTGGATAGGCCCTTGGGTTGGAGTTCCGTTTTTATTAGCTCTTCTACGTAGAGGTCCATTGCCCTGGTGCCCTCAGACTCCGGAACCCCAAGGATCCTGATGTTGTTTCTCCTGGTGCGCCTTTCCTGATCATCCAGTCTCTCTCGCAACGTCTTGTTCTCCGCCGACATCCGTTCCATCGCCGTCTGCAGCTCCGAGACGTCCTCCACCAACGATTTCGTAACCACCTCCATGGAGCTCACCTTCTCTGACATTTTGTGGAAGTCTGCCCTGATAAGAGTGATTTCAGTAGAGATCGAGCCCACCGTTGCTTGTACTTGTGTCAAGGCCTTCATTACGTTATCCAGCGTTGCCTTTTTCTCACCTGCTCCGTCTGCGAACTTACCGGCGGGTGGTCTCCCTTCTGTTGGGGAAGAGATGCCCTTATCGCACGCGTATTTATCAATACAGGTCTGTGTGGTGCCTCCTTTTGAGCCCTTGCCCGCCATGCTGGTCGCCGCAGTGCCCCACTCTGCTCGCCGTCGTGCTTGGCCCCTGTGTGGCGATGTGGAAGAGGATATGAGAGGGATCCGAACCAATCTGTTGTGTGTCCGGGATGCAGCCCACTACTCCCCTGCGGCACCTACAATCAAATCGTACACCCTGTTCATTCAGTTGTTGTCTGGCAAGCGTTGCAGTGACTCAGTCCGGTCCCTGTGGTGGTGTTATGCCTTATTTCCAGCCTGGCGGGGAGTACTACCGCTGCGGTTCCCGGCTTACGGGCAATCTGAAACTGCCAGTCTATGCACCCAGTGCCGGGCGTACTGCCACCTCCTGTGCTGACGATTGCCCCTGTACCATCCTTGGAAAAGGCCTCTCTGTGCCCCTTATGTCTCTGCTGGCAACAGGTGTGCCGGGCCGGTGTTAGCTACTGTGCACTGGATCCGTTGCCGTCCAGGCGCCCGCACAGCACTTTGGTGATCGCAAGGCAGGTATCACACAGTCAAGCCGTCTGCTGCGGGCGTTCTCACGCCGAGTTATGTGGGGGTCAGAGCGGAATCCAGCTTATGAGCCGTCTTCCAGCCGCAGCTATTCTTAGGAGTTGAATCAGGTAGGCAGAACCGCCTGCTACTCACTGTGGGGACTTGTATGCCCTTGAGGCGGTCGTCACTACTCTGTGTTTCCCTGGGACCTGTCGTCGGGTCGATGCACTGCAGCGCCAGCGGGTCCAGGCGGGCATCAGGCCTCTTTAGTTCCTCTGCGTCATTCCCCGCGGTCTTATGTAGTTCGGGGCCGCTCAGCAGCGCCACCGGAGTTATTCACCATCAGGGTGTGCAATATCAGGTCCTACCATTCGGTCCCCAGTCGGGTAGCAGCCTGCCGGTGCCCGTCTCCGCATCTGACGGATACGGTGTCAGTGACCCTGCGGGACTCGATCACCCCTCTCAAGCCATTCCTGGGGGCATTTGTTAAATCGGTGGTAACCTTTCAGGCACTTCATCCACGGTACACACGTGTGTCTCCGCCTGCCACTACTGGCGCTGGATGCCACCCGGTCCCCGAGTTGGTTACGGTGTCGCAAAATGGCGGCCCGCTCCTACCCACAGCCGAATCTTCCATGCACCGCAGCCCGCAGTCCGGCTGCCTGTAATTGCGGCGGCACCTTCGCTTCCCCTCCGCTGCCGATTCCGCTTCTCCAGAGTGCTTCGGTTAGTGTTTCTGATATTTTTTAGGGTCACCGCAGCCTAGTCCCGCACCAGCAGAGCGCTTCTGGTGATTCACGCCCAAGTCCGTGCCACTTCCGGTCGGCCGCTTCAGAGAGGACAGCCCCTTGGTCTCCGTCGCTGCTCAGGCCACAGATGCGTCCCGCAAGAACTTCTCCACCCGGCGTCGGATTTCCTCCGGGGATGCTGCCGTCGACTCTGCCCGGTCCTGGGCGTCGGGTCCCTCCGTTAGAGATCGTGATTTGGCCGGATAAGTGCACGGATGTGTGGAGAGGCCGCTCTAACTACGGAGCTCGCCCTTTATGCTGCCTCCATGATCGGCTGCTAGCCACGCCCCCCAATTCACTTGTATTTAATCAAATTCCCCCAATCTCAGAGGAAATCTTCTTATGGCTCCCCCACTGACTGTTGCTCACCTAATTTTCTACGTGAGACGTTACTCACCTGCCCCGACCCCCCTTTAATTTCTCAATAATTCACTTAAACTTGGTATTGTCCCCGACACCTTCAAAGGTGCTGAGATCATCCCGATTCTGAAGAAACCCAACTCGGATCCCTTGATGCTCAGTAACTACCGGCCCATCTCTCTGCTGCCTTACCTGGGGAAAATCCTAGAAGCTCATGTGGCAAACTGCCTGAGTTCCTTCATTGAACAATCTCATTTCCTGGACTCTCACCAGGCAGGTTTTAGGCCAGCACATTCAACAGAGTCCGTCATCCTTGCAGTTATGGATGAAATCAGAGGGGGGATGGACAGAGGCCTCACCCAGGCCCTGATCCTCCTGGATCTGTCAGCTGATTTTGACACGGTCGATCATGATATTCTGATCGACCGTGTCAGCAATGCCCGGATCCAGGGCCTGGCATTGAGGTGGATCTCTTCTTTCCTCAGCAACCGTTTCCAAGCTTTTCGCCTTGCGAATTTCTCCTCCCAGAAAATGAAACTAATGTGTGGGGTCCCTCAGGGGTCTTTCCTCTCGCCCCTTTTGTTTAACTTATATCTACTTCCCCTGATCTGGTCTCTGCGCGAGAGAAAGGTCGTTACTTTCAACTGTGCCGACGACCTTCAGTTGGTGTTTGACAGCGTTTAATTTCCAGTCTACGCTGAGTTTTATCAGTGTCTGGATGAATGACAACCAACTGAAATTAAATCCCGACAAAACTGAGCTCATTATCACAGGTGGACCAGAAAATCCATGGAATGCCAATTTCAGGCCTCCTATGCTGGGTAGTCCCACAAAACCAGCAACCTCTGTCAAGAGTCTAGGGATTGTGATTAATAACAATCTTTCCATGAAGGCCCAGATAGGCTCAGTGGTCTCGGCGTGCTTCTTCCATCTTCGCAGAATCCGGAAGATTAGCAGATTTTTAACCACTGAGGCCTTAACCTTGGCTGTCCTTGCCCTGGTAATGTCCCCACATATCAATTACAACCTTTGCAGCTGGTGCATAACCATGAGGGCAGATTAATCGCTCTCCAGCCCAGACGACACCACGTTAAACCACTGATGAAGAGCCTTCACTGGCTTCCAGTGGCCAGGCCCGGACTGGCTGTTGCGGGCACCGGGCAATCCCCCGGTGCGCCGCAAGGGTGGGGGACGGTTTTGGGCCCCTGAGGGCTTTTTTTTTGTTACAGGACAAAACGGTCCTGTAACAAAATCGGCCGAAAACTGGCCCTGGCAACGAGCGCGGTCGCACCCCCAATGCCCCGCCTCCCCTCCCCAGGGTGGGTGCCCGGCCGAGCACTTTGCCAGGGCCAGTTTTGGTTCTCAGTCCGGCCCTGCCAGTGGCATAATGCTGTGCCTTTAAGCTGGGATGTACAACATTCAAAGCCCTAGCGGGGAACGGCCCTACCTTCATCTCCTCCAGGATTCATCGCTATGCTCCCTCTAGAGAACTGCGCTCCTCCAACTTAAACTTGCTGATCATTCCTTATTTAAACGCAAAAAACAGAGGGCTCAGATTCGCGGTCTTGGCTCCGCAACTATCAAACTCGCTCCCTGTGGAAGTGAGGCTGACAGCCTCTTATGCACAGTTCAGGAAACTGCTTAAAACCTTTCTTTTTACCCAGGCATATCTGTAAGCCAAATGCTACGCTGTTGCAGCTCCTCTCCTGCTTATGAGCGCCATGAAACTGTTTGGTGTACGTGCGCTGTATAAATATTTTTAACATAACAAGCTGACAGTACCTAACAGGGTGCTCTGCTGGCAGGCTATATATAAGCCGACAGGACATAACAGGGTGCTCTGGTAGCAGACTATGCATTAGCTGACAGCACCTGACAGGATGCTCTCCTGGCAGACTATGCATTAGCTGTCAGTACCTAACAGGGTGCTCTGCTGGCAGGCTATGCATAAGCTGGCAGTACCTAACAGCGGGCTCTGCTGGTAGACTGTGCATTAGCTGACAGGAACTAACAGGGTGCTCTGCTGGCAGGCTATGTAAGCTGACAGTACCTAACAGGGTGCTCTACTGGCAGACTATGCATAAGCTGACAGGACCTAACAGGGTACTCTGGTAGCAGACCATGCATTAGCTGACAGCACCTAACAGTGTGCTCTGCTGGCAGACTATGCATAAACTGACAGCACCTAACAGGGTGCTCTGCTGGTAGACTGTGCATTAGCTGGCAAGTACTAACAGGGTTCTCTGCTCGCAGACTATGCATAAGCTGACAGGGCCTAACAGGGTGCTCCGCTGGCTGGCTATGCATATGCTGACAACACCTAACAGGGTGCTCTGCTGGCAGACGATGCATAAACTGACAGCACCTAACAGGGTGCTCTGCTGGCAGGCTATGCATAAGCTGACAGTACCTAACAGCGGGTTCTGCTGGTAGAATGTGCATTAGCTGACAGGAACTAACAGGGTGCTCTGCTGGCAGGATATGTAAGCTGACAGTACCTAACAGGGTGCTCTACTGGCAGTCTATGCATAAGCTGACAGGACCGAACAGGGTACTCTGGTAGCAGACTATGCATTAGCTGACAGCACCTAACAGTGTGCTCTGCTGGCAGATTATGCATAAACTGACAGCACCTAACAGGGTGCTCTGCTGGTAGACTGTGCGTTAGCTGGCAAGTACTAACAGGGTGCTCTGCTGGCAGACTATGCATAAGCTGACAGGGCCTAACAGGGTGCTCCGCTGGCAGGCTATGCATATGCTGAAAACACCTAACAGGGTGCTCTGCTGGCAGACTATACATAAACTGACAGCACCTAACTGGGTACTCTGGTAGCAGACTATGCATTAGCTGACAGCACCTAACAGTGTGCTCTGCTGGCAGACTATGCATAAACTGACAGCACCTAATAGGGTGCTCTGCTGGTAGACTGTGCATTAGCTGGCAAGTACTAACAGGGTGCTCTGCTGGCAGACTATGCATAAGCTGACAGGGCCTAACAGGGTGCTCCGCTGGCAGGCTATGCATATGCTGACAACACCTAACAGGGTGCTCTGCTGGTAGACTGTGCATTAGCTGACAGGAACTAACAGGGTGCTCTGCTGATAGGCTTTGCATAAGCTGACAGGACCTACAAGGGTGCTGCTTGCAGACTATGCATTAGCTGACAACACCTAACAGGATGCTCTCCGGGCAGACTATGCTTTAGCTTTCAGTACCTAACAGGGTGCTCTGCTGGCAGGCTATGCATAAAAAGAAAGTGCCTTGCAATGTGTTTTGCTGGAAAACTGTGCATACGCTGACAGTACCTTGCAGGGTGCCCTGCTGGCAGAATAGTCGCTAAGCATCACACCCCGCTTGCTTTCCATGCACATAGCTAAGCCTCATTTGCATGGCGGCAATTGTCATTTTAAACTAGGTCCTCCACCTTCCACCACAAGCAGTCTCAAACATTTTGGTATTTCGATCCCAGAGGTGGAAGGTCTAACACTGCGCAGAATAAGACCGGACCTTTGTTAGTCTGATGTTAGATAGTTTTTGTGGGGAGCTCCAGACCTTTGCTACATAATTAGGAGTGAGGGAATACCCTTGGAGGCGTTGCCAGCCTCAATGTCAGAGCTTGGAACTTGAAATGACAAGTCCCCACTGCAAAGCGTAGACGTTTCTGACTGGTTGGATGAATGGCCATATGGAAGCAGGCATCCTGCGAGTCCATTGTCGCCAAGATCTTTTTGCTCTCTGAGGCTCACACAGGATCCCTTTCCATGAAAAATGATGATACTTACCGTTTCAGGTGCACCCTTTGCAGTAATTGGTAATATGATACAGCGCGCGCAGTGCCACTGGGAGCAGATGAGTGGGGGCCAGCTGCACCCCAGTCATGACTGTGTTTATACTACCCAGCCAGAGGACTGTGCACCATTTTCCTTGCTTCCATTAGGGTCTATGACGTACTGGCAACGTCACTGGAGTGAGATAAAGGTACCCTGCGTGCCTGTAAGATGTGCACACTTTCCAAACTAACACACTTTCCACAATGTGGGTAAGCATTATATTCACCTTCTAAACTTTATAGTTTCTTTTTGTTTTCTTCGAGCTAAATTATTCATCCAGTTAATTAGAAATGTAATACTGCAAGAACATTGTTCCCTAATGAAGAAAGTGGTTTGCCAACTTCCATCCTTCTAGACGCACTTTATGCCAAGGCAGAAATGATTATATATGTTCTGGGCATCAATGCAAATTGAAGGTGCCAAGTGAAACAATTTCATCCCATTACCATGTGGCCTTGTAGAAAAGGAAATGTGAAGCATTAAGGCGACTGAAGTAGAATCCACAATTGGCAGATTGATGCATTGTCCAAACCTACAGTCAGGTTCGTGTCCTGCAGTTAATGCTGATGTTCAAAGCACTTTAGAGACAGTGTTGTATTTTTTCATTTAGTTCCTTGTGCACAGATGTCCTGAAGGACCTTTTAAGCTAGCAGAGTGGTTCTGTATTTGAACACTCCGTAGATCTTTTTGTAACTCCAAGCGTGTATTCTGCTAAATCACAGACTTTGTGACTGAAAAAAAGCAAACTGTGGTCAGAAATGTCTTCCCTGCTTCCAAAATGCCCTTACCTCTACCTAGTCATACTGAACCACAGTGGAATAAATCAATGGATTGTAACCATTCTCAAAGTGCAAGGTGCAAGGTGCCCCTGTAAGAAAGCTTCAAATTGTCAATGTGTAAATGTGGCTTCTGGGGTCAGTGGGGGGATTGAAGCAGACAGTGGTCTGTGTGTGTGGGGGGGGGGGCACTGCATGCTCCCCCAAAGTCGTTCACCGAATGCTAACTTTTATTTTTGAAAGCAGTTCCTCTGCCCAAAGGGGCAGAGACAGATCCGTAAAAAAATGAATTAATAAGTAAATCGGCATTCACTGAATGTGTGTGCTGTGCCAGCCCTCCAAGCCTACAAGTGCAGCCAATCACAGGAAGTCACAAAAGGACTCCGTCTTCAGGAAAATTAATGAGACAGGAGTTTGTGTAACTTCCTGTGAATAGGCATTTCACAATGCAACTTATTTATACATCTGTTGTAGGACATACAGGTGGTGGGGGCACAAACTAGCCAGTGTGCAAAGAACACTGACTGCTTTGCAATCCCACTTTAGTACAATGAGATACCAAAGTTAATTTATCTTGGCAGAGCTGAATTTTCCCTCTATCCTTTGAAGACTATATACATTTTACTTCTAGTAGGTCAGCAAAGGCGGTTTACCAAGAGGCCTGGAACTCAGGGTGCTTGCCGGCGTCTACACGCGAAGGCCTTAGTGATACCCTTACTGAAGCGAGGGGGTGATGCGAGCTGCCGTTCGGCGTACCGCCCGCTCTCCATGCTCACCACGGATTATAAGATCCTGAGCCGGGTTCTCGCGACGCGACTCCTGACCCACATGCGCTCCTTGGTGCATTGCGACCAGGCGGGCTTTATTCCTCAGCGCACCACTGCCACCTGTGTGCGCCGGTAGCTCAGGATCATGGGGGGGGAGGCCGCTGGCTTTCCGACTGCCGCAGTCCTCTCGATTGACATCGAGAAAGCGTTTGATAGCGTCGAGTGGCCATACCTGCTCCGTGTCCTGGAGGCTTTTGGGCTGGGTGAACGCTTTGTGAAATGGACAGCCCTGCTCTATGCCTCGGCCACGGCCCGGGTCAAGACGGGGACCACCATTTCAGCCTCTTACGCGGTGGGTAGAGGAACCCGACAGGGGTGTTCTCTGTCACCCCTGTTATTCGCACTGGCCATAGAACCACTGGCTGCGCATGCCCGGCTGGGCCGGGCGTATGCAGGGCTTCCGCTGAGAAACGACACCCACTACATCTCCCTCTATGCGGACGATTGTCTGTTGTTTCTGGCGGACGCGGACGACTCCCTGCGTGGGGCCGAACAGCTCCTATCGGACTTTGGTCAGTTTTCGGGGCTGAGAGTCAACTGGGGGAAGTCTTGCCTCTTCCCGCTGACACCGAGGGCCGATGACACCCAGCTGGAGGGTGCCTTGCAGTGGGAGCACCATTGCCTCCCCTATCTGGGCACCCTCATCTATCACTCGCCTGCGGCCCTCCTAGACGGTAACATCAACAGGGCGATTCGGAGTCTACAGGGTTGCATGGGTTTCTGGCAGACGCTGCCGCTCTCGGTCGCGGGACGAGTCGCACTGTTAAAGATGGTGGCACTTCCCCGATTGTTGTACCTGTTCCGCACTCTGCCGGTCTGGATACCCGTGTCAGTTTTCAACAGACTCCGCTCTCTGACGACGGGGTTCATCTGGGGATCGGGCAGGAGACGGGTTGCGCTGACCACGCTGATGCGCCCCAGGGCGGACGGGGGCCTTGCGGCCCCGGACTTTGAGTGGTATTACCTGGCAGCGCAGCTGCAGTGGCTAACCCAGGCAGTGGCTTTGGAGTTCCGTGGCCCGGAGGATGCGCCAGGCAAATTGTTCCCGAGACACATCATCTCCTTTATAATTTTGGGACAGAGACTGGACCTAGCTCAGCTCACCTTGGAGGAACGGACGATTCGCAGCTGTTGGCTTCGGGCGCACAAGCGCTCCGGTGTCGTTCGCCCTTACGCCCCAGAAATTCCGCTCGGGATGTGCACGGCCTTCCCACATGGCGGCGACTGGTCCGCACTAGCAATCTGGGAGGAACTTGGCCTGCAGATGATCGGCGATCTCTACAAGGACGGCTCGCTGCTCCCGTTTCAGGAGCTGCGGGACTCCTACGATCTACCGAGGGGTGGTTATCTGCTGCATGCTGCATTGGTGGCTGGTATTCGCCGATACTGGAAGTGTGGGCTCACTGAACCGCCGGCCTCGGAGTGCTGTCAATATGTGGTGACGGCCGCTGGCACTTATAAGGCTATCACATGCCTTTACCGACAGCTGTCGTCTACTGCCTTGCAACCCTTGGACGGGCTGCGAGCCAAGTGGGAAGGGGACATCGGGCGATCTATCCCTGACACAGTGTGGCCACAGCTACTGCGCAGAGCGTGGAAGGGCACGAGGAACGCCAGGTTCCAACTGGTCCAGTTTTTTACCCTACACCGAGCGTACCTAACACCGACGAAAATCTCGCAATATTTCGAGGGGGCTTCCTCGCTTTGTCCCCGATGCGGAACCGCGGATGCGGATTTCGCCCACATGTTTTGGACATGCGTCAAGCTAGCGGGTTACTGGGAGGCGGTGATGTCCTGCCTGAATGCTGTCACGGACCGGCAGATCGCTCTTGACATGGGTACATGCCTATTATTGTGGTTCCCTCACACCCCTCGTACTCGAGTTACCAGCAAATTTTGTGACCTGGGTTTGATATTAGCCAAGCGTGAAATCTCCATGCACTGGAAATCTACTCAAGGCCCCAGCTACCTGTGCTGGAAGACCACTCTAGAGCGCTGGGCGAAAGCGGAGAGTACATTGCGGCTGCGACAGGCTAGGAGCCTAGATAATGACAAAGCGCTGGAGGTGGCCAGGGCGTGGGAGGCCCTGGTAGTAGCGCTCCAACAGCCGGATGGTGACCAGAGCGAGGATGAGGGAGGGACTCCAGGGTGAGAGCACTGAGCCTGGGATTCCCCACACTCACCAGGATGCACGCACTACTTACACCTACTGATGGCAGACCCGGGGGTCTGGACACTCTGTTGAGGGGCGCCTCTTACCCCTTACTGAGGTCCCTGTCTTGCACAAGTAATGTTAACATGTCAACGACTGGAAAGGAGGAGTGCAGCACACTGGCTACGGGGGGGGAATGCGGGTGGGGTGGGTCAGTTGGGGATTGTTCTATATAAAAGGTGTCTTGTTGGAGCTGTGCTGCTTTACCGCATCGGTGGCTGATGCCTGAATTGCTTTTATCCTGTAATGTACCCTCTACACTTGATTGCCAATAAAAACCGTTTTTACAACAAAAAAAATAGTAGGTCAGCAAAGGGTGCATTATCTTTTTACTCTTACTCTCCATGATATACCACTAGTAACATCATCAAGTCATCCTAGTGATTTTTAATATGGTTGACATTTAAGATCTTGTGGGCCTACCTTGAGGTCTCAAAAGCAGTGACGTAGCTCACTGCACTCATATTGTTAATCATTGTGAAGCATGATCAACATGTCCTGGAGGGCTCTGCGTAATATAAGCCTCATTACCAAGAACATTGTCCTGGCCAGTACTCCTTTTGGTTGTACTACTCTATCATCAACTCTTGGCCAATCACTTTTCAAATCACTGTTTCCCTTTGTCATATAGAAGGCCATCTTGGGCCTGAGATGTAGTGCATAGTCTGTAACGTCATGTGTGATTTTCCTGCGGTTTTTCTTCCACCCTTCTCTCACAATATGTCTGATAGGGTGTCCAAAGAGAAGCTTAAAGGACTAATACTCTCCTGTGAGATCTTCTTCAGGGCAAACACCTGGCATGGTTACCAAATATCCCGGTTCCTTCCAAGTCTCTGTGCCAGACAGACCATTATGCATTTTAATAAACTCATTAGTGTGAGAATGGAAATTAGTGGTTAACAAATAGCTGTTACTTATATGTCTCACACAGCCTTTGTCTGTGACCACCTACTCTTGGATCTATAGTCTAGTAAAAATATTGAGGAAAGCCACAGGTGCAGTATCAATACTGAGGGGTAAGGCACAGGGCTCCTCCACAACTTCAATGAATTGGTTACTGAGAATGTCGCATGGTTGAGGAGTTTCACGGGAGCCTTAGGTGCACATTAGGATGGCGGGCGGACTTTGTCCGCCCGCCATCCCCGTGGAAAACGGGACCGCCTGCGACCTGAGCGGCGGTCCCGCCATGCAAATTACGGTGCGCCCGCCACACTGGCGGACGCATCATGTATTTGTAACATTGCGGCGGGCTGTGTTTACACCAGCACCCGCCACAATGTGACAAATGAATGTTGTGCATTTGCAGACACAAAGCGGCAGGCACCGCGCGGTGCCTGGCGCATTGTGTATGCATATGCAGGGGGGTACCACAGGTACCCCCCATGGGCACCCCCCACCTCGCCTTCACCATGGGGCCCTGCAACGGGCCCCCAAAGTAAAGACCGTATGCTTCTCCACGGCAGCAACGCCGCCGTGTGGAAGCATCTGACGGCACACATCCTAATATGGTTGGCGGTGTCTCGCAAACACCGCCACCATAGACAAGCACTTTTTCCGCCGGTCGACTTCGCGACCGCGGAAATGCGGCGGACGGACTTTCCGTCCGCCACGGACCCCCCAGCCATCCTAATGTGGCGGGGGGTCATTCTGTTGAGGATGGCGGGCGGATTGCCCCCGCCGTGTCGGCAATCCGCCCGCCATCCTAATGGGCCCCTTAATGTTCCTTGCTAACTTCCATATCACTCGAAAAGCCAAGCGCGTGGAGCATAACACTTTGATTTTCCCTCTCATCCATGGGCCGTACAATGTCTAGCCATCGTGGCCTGGGCCTTAGTGTAATGAAAGTGACCAACCATGGATTCTCTTCATCCAAGTCACACAAGAAATCTCTAACCCTGAGACACTGCGTACCTTATCAAGGCCCCAGGCATACCTTCCTTAGGTCACTTGTAGGTAATGATTTTTCTCCCTGTGCACGCTGAACGATGCAGACTGCTTACCCTTTACATGCTGCAGACTCCCTCCAAAGGTCTGTAAGACTGGAGCATTCTTCTCCCCGCAAACTGAGCAAACTCAATAAGTACCTTCCAGAAATAAATGTCACCTGCCTCTCTCTTGGAGCCCTTTCCTTAAAGAGCAAGCACAGACTAGATGTTCCTGCCTCGTTCCCTCTTGTCATCTTGTAGAATCACTTAGTCACCAATGCCAAACCCTCAGACTTCTCCTGCATGGTGCCATAAGATCTCACTGCCCCGTATGAAGAATTCAGCAGCTAATTGGCAAGCAGACATTTTATTAGCAGTGTAGGACATGCAATAACCTCACTCTGACTAGGAACATCTCTCTCTCCCTCCAGGGCTACTCAAGCCATTGAATCTCAGGATTCATTACCACAAAAATGTGCTTAGCTGCGAAAGCCAGATGATTCCGCCAACAATAATCAGGTTCATATTGGTATTGTGATGTATTCCTATAGGTTCTGTATCGATCCCCCTATTCCTGACCCTGTTCTGGTTAACAAGTTAACTAGCAGCCATCCCATGATGCAGAAACCGTTATCTGATTAAGCCACACCACGGCACAGGAACGTGTTATCTGATTATGTCATTACGCTTGCCATCTAATTAGACAAGCGATATTCCTCCAGCCCCTGATAAGGCATACGGAGTTCTCAAAACAAATCAAACCTATGACAACCTGGGAAAAACCCTGCGGCCATTGTTTTGATTTCATCGAGAACTTCAGCAAAAGAATGTGCTAACGACCAAGTCGTATGACATCCTTATTGACGTATCTATGTCCATCCTTACGTCAATCTCGGCACCTTACAGGTATAAATATTACCGGTATTGCCTGAATACCGGTGTGGTCCCCAGAGGGTGGAAAAGGGCTATGGTCAGACCAATTAGGAAAAATACAACTATCCCTTGGACAGATCTGTCCAACCTTAGGCCTATATCCCTGCTTCCATTTTTAGGAAAACTCCTTGAAAAACATGTGAATCACCATCTATCCATGTACATCGAACAAACAGGAGGACTGGATTATTCACAATCCGGCTTTAGGCCTAAACATAGTACGGAGTCAGCCCTGATATCAGTCATGGACGACCTGCACATGTATCAAGATAGGGGCCTTTCTGTTATCATGGTGCTGTTGGACCTGTCAGCAGCGTTTGATACGGTGTCACACAGCATCCTGACTAGCCGAATGGAAAACATCGGTCTAACAGACAAAGCCCTGACATGGCTCAGAAGCTTCCTATCCAACCGCACCCAAACTGTCACCATGGGTGCCTACCGCTCGGCGGAGGTGGAGATCTCCAAAGGGGTGCCACAGGGCTCCTGCCTGAGCCCAACCCTTTTTAACGTCTATGTGGCACCCCTGGCTGGAATTATGCGAGCATATGGTTTCGTCCCTGTATCCTATGCGGACGACACACAGCTCCTTTTCCCCTTTAAATCTTTGACCGACGAGGTAAAGGATTCCTTCTCACAAGGCATGAGAGCAGTGGCACAGTGGATGTCATCTAACTGTTTGCAGTGTAACGTGAGCAAGACCGAAGTTACGCTGTTCGGGGAGGCCAAGATTCTCTGGACCCCAGATTGGTGGCCACATGATCTGGGTCCAGTCCCCGAACCCAAACAAATTGTAAAAAACTTAGGAATCCGTTTAGATCAGGAACTCTCGTTAAAACAACATAGCAACTACGTCGTGGGATCATGTTTCCACGTAATTAGTTTACTACGGAAAATATTCCCCATTGATTACTGTAACGGCCTGTTACTATCCGTAAATGAGGGAGTATTGGCAAAACTCCAAGTGGTGCAAAATACTGCTGCCCGCCTGGTCTTAAACGCCCCCCCCCGGTCTGCTTCTAAACCTCTTTTAGACAGACTACATTGGCTATCAGTCCGGCAGAGGACTAAGTTTAAGATCTGTTGCCTAATTCACAAAAGCTTAAACGGACTAGGTCCTGCATACCTCAAAAATAAATTTATAGCCTACACGCCTTCACGTTCCCTCAGGTCAAGCAACCAATCCCTACTGGTTGTGCCCCGCGCAAGGAATGCCAGACACGGAGGTAGAGCCCTTTCCGTGGCCGGTCCATCGCTATGGAATAAACTCCCTCTAGACCTCAGACAGTGTTCGGAACATCTTATGTTCAGGAAGAAACTTAAAACCTTCCTGTTTCAAAATTAGCTCCACCCGGTCCCATCTCTAACTGTGTCTGTTATGTTTCTTGGGCGCAGAGATACTCCCTAGGGAGTCGATTCAAGCGTGATATAAACCCGCAAATAAGCAAACACACGCGGTGGTGACGAGATCGGAGCAGCCAGACTTGCCGAAGCCCAGAGCAGAGCAGACCCCGCTGGCGCAGCCCCGCCTTCCTGACGCGCTGAGAACGAGACGCTGCTTTCTCCTGCCGAGAAATCCAGCTCCGGCGCTTCCGGGTAGCCCTCGCAGGCAGCCTGGAATATCGAGACCAGAGACGAGAGATACCATCCCTCATTCATCCTAAATTCCAGGTACAGAACTGAATAACCCCTCGCAGAGAATTCTTGAGTCAGTCACTTGGCAAAACAAACTTAACTTAAACTGCTACTTTCTATTCCCGCCCACGTATTAGGCTTAGGTCAGGCACACCGGGGTAGGCGTAGTTAGAAACACCAGTTGAGTACGATTAGTCAAATGTATATGTATATATATATTTTGTCCATTTTAAACCTGCATATGGCTTAGAAACCATATAAATGTTTTTACAGTATTATTTTATACTTCTGCTTTTATTGTATGCACTTTACTTAACCATAAGTATTGCGATAATATCGATCCATTTCTCTTGTATGAGAAAAGAGACTGATCAATAAATACCATCTTTTATTGAACACGCCCGTCTCTTCCTTTTCTCTACAATCTGGTGAGACTAAGAATGCACGTACTGACTGAGTAAAATAAGTTGTCTTTTGTTTTCACACGACTCTGGAGATACACTCTTGATTAGGGGAGAGCAAAGTTGTCATGTTCTATGGTTGTCAGAAACTAAATCCCTTCTTGTCTATCCAGGGAGGTTCAACTCCTCCTTGCCTATTCGAGAAAGTTTCTAGTGAACTCTGAGCTAGCTGGCAAACCCAAAACTTTAAGTCTAATATCGACAATAGAAGACCTAGTTAACGTCTGGTCTAGGCCTATACTATTGAAGGTATTATTCCAATGCGCAGAGCCTATTGGGATAATAGGAACTACACTACATGGCGCCCAACGTTTGGAAAGGCGATAAAACTAACGCAAGACATTAGAGTAACTCAGTCGTGCTTTTTCACTCAGACCCCTTTTTTTCCCATAATACTCCAAAGACGTCTGGAGTGGGTGAAAGGTCATATCCGCCAAACCTCGCAGGAGGAAACTCCTATGTATGGTTCTTGGTTTAGTCAACGTTGAAGGATACACTGTTCCAGAATATTGTGCATCTAATCTCTGTTTCCATAAGAAACCTGATCTGCAAACAAACAAAATAACCTTCCTGACAGTAGAATGTCAGATACTGAAGAAGAAAGAGAGATAGCTAGAGTAGCAGCTGAACTCGTAGCAGCTGATAATACTATGCAAGAAGCAGACCCGGATTTAATACTCATCGCGGTCAACATAAGGAAATCTATAACTTTAAAACTTATAGAAAATGGACTGACACCTAGAGGTGGCACAGTCATATTCGTAATAGAGGCACACGAATATCGGCAGACAGAGGTATTCTATTCATGGATAAACTTTCCAGCAGCAAACGCTGTAACAAAGGTCTTCCACCATTACAAAACAGAGGAACCTCCTGAAGAATACACTCCCTTCGAGGAGGTGGAAGTACCACTTAAATTTCAAGAGCACCTGCTCTTGTTTAATGGCGCCCTAAAACACAACAATCACATCACCAGGCTCGGTCCATTAGGTAGACCAGGAGCAACGTGGCCGGTCCTAGCCGGATACACACCACATCCAGACATCGATGGGATGTCTGCAGCAAATCTTTTATTACAACTAAAACAATTAATAAAAATACATAGACAATTAGTCCAATATGTAATGCGGACTTCAACAATCCAACCAGCAATCAAAATTCCACAGCTGACCCCTCATCAGGGGAACACAAATAAAATTACACCACAGAACATACAGTCCTGCCTAGGTAAGGTACCAGCTAAAAGGGAACAAATACCATTCTGGTTAGCACAAAAAATCACCCAAATAGAGGCGGTGTTTCCAGACACCACTCCTGTGGATAAACACAGGATTCTGACTATCTGTCTTCCAATGGGAATCGCACCACACGTGGAGGACTGTGACACTTGGGGTACAGTCTTTGCTTCCATCTACACAAAAACGCATGGTGTTCCATCCATCTCGGTAATACCAGATGTGCTAAAACAAATTCAAGGACGAATACAGTCCAGAACCCGCTTTAACTCTTGGTATGAAATTACTGAAAGACTTCAAGCAGGTCTCGGCTATATTACTGGCCAATATAAAGGGAGAAGCAGCAAACGTGGCGATCCGCCAGAGGTTAAAAGAAACAGATATAGCAGACCAACCAGCTGAAATTGCCAGAATCATAGAAAAATCCTATGAGGAACTAGGTGGAGATAGTTTAGGTGAAATACCAGTAAAACCCCAACTGATTGAAAGTCCTGAAAAAATATTTATTAAAAATAATTTAACATCACAAAAGAAGAACTGGGATGGAAACAAACAATCCAATCCGAAAGAAAAGAGATTCCAGTCCAGAGGAAGGTCTCCTCGGCGGAGAGAAAAATCTCCAAACCGAGGACACAGGTCTCCCCAAAGTGAGCCCTCTGGGAAAAAATACAACCTTAGAAATAGGGATAATATAAAGAAACCGGATAGATATCAAGATTTTGATACACGTCCCTCTCAATCTTTTCAGACTTCCTCGCAGAAATCGGAAAGAAGAGGACGATCGGAACCCAGGGAAGGGCACGTCAAGTCCAAAGACAAGGAACCTGCTCATCCAAATAAGAAATTACAATTTCCAAAAAAGAAGGTAGCCAGTATTAAAGTATTCAACAATGCAGAGAATACTGAGGACACAGCTGAAAAACGGAGAGTGGGCTCAGACAATGCTAGACAGCGCAGCAGAAGTGAGCATAGCTCGCAAAGTCCTTATGAATCATCTGGAGACAGTGGACACGAATGAATACCTTCAAGTGGAAACTGCAGACACCAGAGTTAGCAAACCTCACAAAATATATGAAATAACATTACGTATAGAGGGGGATAAGACTAGAAAAATAAGGGGACTATTTTGGGATAATCTCTCCAAGGGCTATGACATCCTTCTAGCTGAAAAAGACTGGCCACCAGAGTTTGTCAGGGACTGCCCTCATGGCGAAGAAATAATTATGCCTGCCTTCTCAAATCATATCCCAATTCATAAAAAATATACACTTGCAAGAAAGTGGGCAGTAGCTCAAGCTCCTGCTTTATATAAAAATCATGTAGGATGGGATGAGGATTCTCCTCCTCACAAAATCCAGTTAAAATCACAACCTACTGCACAAAGACAGTACCCAATTAAGCAAGAAGCTAAAAAACAGGTAAAAGAAATCCTAGACCAATTAGAATACCAGGGGGTGATTGAAACTTGCACCTCACAAATGAACAACCCTTTGTTTCCTGTCTCCAAACCAGACAATTCATATCGTCTAGTTTTGGATTACAGACACCTTAACTCATGTTGCAAAACTTTTGCAGTACAAAACTCGCATAGTGCAGCACTAATGAATAACATAGTGCGCAAAAAATACAAAACAACATTAGACATCTCTAATGGATTCTTCTGTCAAAATGTAGCACCAGAGAGCAGATACTTGTCTGCGTTCTCAATAAATGGCGCTCAAAAACAATTCTGTCGGTTACCCCAAGGGTTCAAGAACAGCCCAGGATTATTCTCAGCGAGAGTAACAGAATTATTACAAACATATGACGAAGAGGCATTATCTTATGTCGACGACATATACCTAACAGATGATGACTTGGATACTCACTTGAAGAGAGTGAACACCATAATACTTGGGTTCGCAGCAGAGGGTTACAAATTCAACTTCAAAAAATCCAGAATTGCCCATCTAACAGTCCTGTTATTAGGATATGAATTATCAAGTGAAGGCAAAAGCCTGGCTGACAATTTCCTAGAGAAATGTGCCGTACTCCAAGCACCTAGAACACTAAAAAACCTACAGTCAATTCTAGGCTTCCTAAATTTCGGAAGAACATACATTGCAAATTACGCAGAAAGGGTCAAACCCCTTTATGATCTAATAAAACCAGATTTTAAAAGAACCAATTGGACTCAAATACACACAGAAATTCTGAGATCCTTACAAACAGATATGTTAATTAAAACAAAATTAGAAACACGTGATAACACACGCAATCTTGTGATTCGAGTCATCCCAGGAAGATGCGGATTCACATACCTGACCTCTAACGAGGGAGAAAAGGTACCAATTGCATTCAAATCACACTTGTACACAGAAGCTGAAAAGAAATTCAGCATTAAAGAAAACATTGTTCATGCAGTTCAAACCGCAATAGCTAAAGAAAAAGATAAAGCTGACGGTAGACACATCACAGTCATAACAGCAGAATCAGCCTTTGAGGCATTAACAACCCCGTGTAATTTACCAACCACAGCATTGAATCCAAAGTGGATACAATGGGTGAATTCAATTACAACGGACAAAGTATACTACTACTTTGATCCAGAACTAAAGGAATTAAAAAATCTAGAATATGAAAGAATATTCCCTCTGCCGGCCGACATTCTGCCATTACGACAGTACGCTTGTGTAATCTATACAGACGGACATGCTCAACCCTCCGTTTGGGGAGAACAAGCATACAACCCCACATGTGAGATTACAAAAGAAGTGTGGCGCGGAGGTAAACTAAGACCTCTATTAACAAAAACACACTCAGTAGAAACTAATTCAGAACAACAGACTGAAATAATAGCATTGAAAATGGCGCTAGATAATGCAGATCGCGAATTCCCGACACTTATAGTGTCCGATTCATATTACTGCGTCAAATCATATAACAACGATTTGCAGAAATGGATTCAAAACGGTTACAAAGATGACACAGGTGCAACAATAAAGCAAAAACTGCTTTGGGAACACATAGTTCTGTTACAAAAAGAACTACCAAAGACTCACGTGATACATACACTGAGTCATCAGCGTGATGGCGTTCACGTTGCAGGGAATTCATTGGCTGAGACAGCCACAGCGGTAGCAACTAAATCGGCTTCCGTAGCTAGGAAAAAGCGTACAATGAAAAACATTGACGGTGAAACAGTGCTGGCGGTGAAAACGTCATCAAAAGGCGACTGCTCAGCGCTACCGATCAACTATCCACTCAATTATACATACATAATCGATGCAAACTCCGTCTCTTTTGCTCGAATCCCTGGAGTGGGGGATAGAGTAATTCCAAACATGGACAGGAGAACTTTGTTAATTGCAGACGCACATATGGGCGAGGGTCTCAGACACCTCAAACTAAAAGATTCTCTGGAAGAACTACAATCAGTGTACTGGTGGCCAGGCATGAGCCTGCAGCATGACATTTTTGTAAAAAAATGCCCGGACTGCAACAGAGATCGCAGTGGCGAGAGAAACGGTATACTACCTTGGCGTTTCACTCCAGAAAGAATCGACAGTAAAAAGCAAAGCGTCCGATTAACATATACAGGCTAGTTTCCACTTATAATGTAGATCCCCAGCACTCGGCTGACGTCTGGACTGTTATACAAAGATTTGCGAGTCTAAATGGCATATACGCTAGGAGCATGCTACGTTTGACCAATGTTTTCACTTGAGCCCTCAAGCTTGGGGGAAAGCTCGGCCAAATGAGCATAGCACAGCGGGATTCTTCTCACTTCCTTCCTGAGGGATACGGGATGGTGTAAAGAAAAAACCAAGGCATAAAGCTATCTATAACGGAAAGGGTATTAGGTTCGGGAGCTGGGTGGGTCAAACATCTAATAAGTGTCCAACGTAGTCTAAATAACTTGCCAAGAAATTCTCTGAAGGGATTCAGTCCGTACGAATTATTGTTTGGAACTAGGATGTTAGTCTTAGATCTTGACAGTCAGACTTCAGTGGTGAAGGAAAAAAGCTTTGATATCAAAGATCGTTTGGCTATTTTACAGGACTTAAACAAAACAAGAAAAGACCTGAGCAACATAAAGTTGAAACAGCAGCCAACAACCACTGAAGAACCACCACCTGTCCCAGCAAGACCTGTCTGGATTCCAAAAGTCGGGGATCTAGTCAGAGAAAAGATCGCGGTAAAGAAGGAATTTGGGCCTTCTTACAGAAAAGCAGTTCCTGTCTTGTCTATCAACGGGACAAGATCAGTTGTACTACCGCCGCTTGCTGGTAAAAAGGAGAACCGAGTTGTATCCATCGACTTGGTAAAACCACAATCATGTGGCCGATAACAAACAGTAGGCCAAGAGGACTCCCGATAAGTAGCAGAACACCAAGGTTTGCTACAAATACAGAGGTCCAAACTAAGAGGCTAATCACATTCGAAACGCCTACAGAAAAACAACAAGGACTATGCAACAATGCATTGGAACTCAGACCTCTAACAACCCAAATAAAAACATTTAGTAGAGACACACCGACCTACAATGAAGTAACAAACGAATATGCAAGAAACAGTAATCCTGAAGCAATTGGAACAATTGACAGAACTGCATCCGGCTACTTCATAAACTTCGATGATTCCTCTGAAGAACTAAGTGAATCAAAAACACAGCCATCATCAAAAACCTTTAAAGATAAAGCTAAAGAACTTTTGAAACAACTGAAAGAAACATATCTGATTTCTCCATGGATTGAATTTTGGGTGGGCTTCGGTGCATTTATCCTCATACTTTGGCTCATCATGATACTAACTTTGGGACGCTTCATTGAGGGAAAATATGCTAAAATGGACACCGCAAGTCAGAAAATCAACTTGATCCTCAAGCCACACACATCTTCACACGTCGAGAAAAGAGAACTTTCTTCAGTCAACTTCACAGCCAATCCTATACCAGGTGGGGTAGCATGGGACAATACTGACTACGAAATTTATGGTCCGGTTGAAATCCTGAAATATCCACACCAAATCAAGATCTCGTTAAGTGACTTTGTAAAACCAAGCTCATTTGCTGATGATTGGGACTTTGAAAACATAAATGATATGATGTCTGACTTAGTGATGTCTGTTAAATTTACCAAACATCATTATTTGCAGGGTTCGACTAATTATGATAGTATGTACTGTTACAACCACTATGGTAACCATTTTTTACATAAATCGGCACAACCAAGAAATGTTTTAAATTATAATCAATGGGAACATTGTGCGACCCCTCCAAAAGGAAGCTCAAGAACCTTTTACGACAAATATTCATACTTTTCAGGGTTCAACACAAGTAATGCTGAAACATTTTATTTCAAATTGTCAAATAAGACAGGGACAAAGATCATGCTAACAAACACGAAATTGATATATTCAGACTCATTTTTTGAACAAATGAATACTTTTGGTTTTGATTATTGGGACAAAAATGTTGAAGTAAAAAGTGTTTGGGGTACAAAAGAATGGCAAGTACAAGGTATAGAATCATTGTTTAGAGCCTGCATGATCCCAGAACAAATTATATTTTTGAATGACACTGTTCAACAAACCACCTGTCTTGGCTTAGCCAAAATCAAAGACTTAAATAAACCGTCTATTCCAAAGCCAACAATGGACAGCAATAGCTCTACAGATGAAGAGATAGACGTAAACTATGTATTAAACCAAAACAGAACACATCCTGATTGGAAACAATGGTTGATCTGGCCCACAGATACTAATAACTGTCAAGATAGATTCCTGAACAAAACACAGGGGTTCACATTGACCAGGCCAGACCCTAGATATTCCCAAAGACAACACCCAGGGATAATAACCACCTACAGTGTGGGCAAATTATGCCTTCAATGGCTACAAACTTCCACACTGACAGAAATTAAGCAACACCTAACTTTACTTACTGATGGTGCTGACTTGCGTGATTTCATTATGGGACCGCGCAAACAGCGTCAGAAACGTTTCATTGCAGCCTCTGTATATGCAGCTTACAACGAGGCCTGGAAGGTGACTCAAATTGAGACAGCAGAAAGAATACGGGAAATTGACCGTATTAATTTGGAAATATCACTTTCTGTAGTGGACAATGGGTTAATGACTCTGTCCTCCAGAATTTTTTCTTTGGACAGCATTGTGTCTTCAGCAATCGACATTTTATCGCAAGACTTACTGTTGTTACAACACGGTCAGTCTCAATTGCGTTCTATTGTACAGCTTGGCTGGACGTTACAAAATCTGCGTTCAGGCTATGTGCCTTGGCGTTTAATCAACACAACGTCACTATTCAATATCTTTAACCTTACTGATAAACAAATCAGTATGGCACAAAAGGGTGCTGATTATACAATCCTGAGCATTGAGAAACTCGAGAGATTACCAGTGACAATGTCAGAACGACCTGTCAGTGAATGGATAATACATGGGATAATTAATATTCCAATATCAACCTTCAGGTTTCAATACTGCCAAAAATATATACAGGCTGGCATGTACGAAAAATTGGGAAAAGGGTACATTAAGACAACATGGAACTTGCCCTATTCACATGCATGTGTCAGTAATAAAGGACAGAAAGTGTTTCTTAGTGGCAATAATTGTGCGATGTCACTAAGCGGTACACTTCTGTGTAATGGAATTAGTTTGCATGGAGCCTGTGAAGGGAACTCGAATAACCTTTCATGTCACCAGCTAGGCACACCTGCAACAGAGATAGAACCATTTTTTCAAAGACTCTATAATGGGAGTTACATTCTAATTGTGGACCGCAGATGCTGTAGTCTTATGCCCGGGACTCCTTATCTCATAACTACGACTGCGAAGGTCAAGTGCTGTGGACGCTTATTGTTCCCCAGCTCCTTTCCAGACAGGGAGGCAAGGGCATGGCCCAACTTGAAAATTACTTCTATTCGAATAGACACTTTAAGCAGAATGAAAACAGTGCTTCTTCAGACGCCAACCAGGCTCACGTTATCAAAAGAAACGTATGATCTCCTAGTCGCAAGGACAACTGCAGAGATTCACTCATTGTTATCAACTAATTCCCCCATACAATTCGCAGGAATCCTGAATGAAATCTTAAATATTTCTGATACCAGTGGAGTCTCAAAAGTATTTAAGACAGTATTTTCGATGGCATTAACACCATTCAAAGCCATACTGGGTATTTTTCCAGACTTCGTCCATTCGATTTTTGGCGGACTTCCCCTCATTTTGGGACTAATTGCAGAAATTCTATTCTTAGTCCTTATATTTCGTTATGGCAAACCGTGTCACAGACAAAACACCTGCGACAAGGGAAGAAACAATCCGAGCCATTGGATACCGGGACCGGATATCAAAAATCCTGGGACTAACCCGGCTTAGAGACCTGAACATGACTTGTTTCTTTCATTTCGACCAATGTGGCATCGATGCGTTTTACCTGTATTAAGGTGCTTGCTGTGTGGAGAAGAATGCGTGTTGGACACCTGTCTGACGCTACAATCGGATGCGCCTATGGATGCAGAAACATTGTTGGGTCCGATAAAGGCTCATGCTTTGTGCTGCCCTCAACGGCTGCCAATCCTGATGACGGCATTCGTGGAGACTTCACCGCTACGATTAAGGGGTAGTGAAGTTCAAGATGAAAGCAGCATCGATCAGGTACGACCTTCTGTCAGCAATACTAATCAAAACGTCAATGGAGACAATCATGCACATGAATGCATGGTTACATCCTTTTCCGAGTTAGTGGAACTCTCCCAGGAAGCTGTTGACAGCTTTTTCGACAGTCTAAATGATATGATGTTCTCACCAGAGCAGAAATAGAGACTTTTGAGCAAGCTAGCACACGGCGTTCCCAACACCCTGAATTTGGCCTTCAACTTTAATAACAAAATACCATGAACAATTTTCCCTCCAGTTCACGGACAGCAATTTTTTCAGCAGCCCCAAAATATTTTTACGATTTTTCGGGACACTTATCTTCTGCTTAAAGTAAGAACTATTCTTAGAGAACTAAAATTTCTACTTTTAGATACTTTATAGACATTAGCTGCCCGCTGGTATGTTCATAATTATTTTATTCTGTGATGGAATGGTCTCGAACTTTTTCTTCTGTCTTAAGAGCCATTTCATGTGTAATTCTCATATTCGCTTAGTAATAATGTATACATATGCTTGATTACTTTGGCATTATTCTACAGCTTGAGTGCATATAATACATGTGACTATTTTTTCGGATATTAGATAAATTCAAAATGCATAATATGTATTTTGGGGTGGTAAGGTATACACAATACTCTACAGTATGTTTTACTATGCCTAGATTCGTAAATATGGCCATAGTTAGCGTGGAGTGGGTGTGATGTATTCCTATAGGTTCTGTATCGATCCCCCTATTCCTGACCCTGTTCTGGTTAACAAGTTAACTAGCAGCCATCCCATGATGCAGAAACCATTATCTGATTAAGCCACACCACGGCACAGGAACGTGTTATCTGATTATGTCATAACGCTTGCCATCTAATTAGACAAGCGATATTCCTCCAGCCCCTGATAAGGCATACGGAGTTCTCAAAACAAATCAAACCTATGACAACCTGGGAAAAACCCTGCGGCCATTGTTTTGATTTCATCGAGAACTTCAGCAAAAGAATGTGCTAACGACCAAGTCGTATGACATCCTTATTGACGTATCTATGTCCATCCCTACGTCAATCTCGGCACCTTACAGGTATAAATATTACCGGTATTGCCTTAAGCAAACACACGCGGTGGTGACGAGATCGGAGCAGCCAGACTTGCCGAAGCCCAGAGCAGAGCAGACCCCGCTGGCGCAGCCCCGCCTTCCTGACGCGCTGAGAACGAGACGCTGCTTTCTCCTGCCGAGAAATCCAGCTCCGGCGCTTCCGGGTAGCCCTCGCAGGCAGCCTGGAATATCGAGACCAGAGACGAGAGATACCATCCCTCATTCATCCTAAATTCCAGGTACAGAACTGAATAACCCCTCGCAGAGAATTCTTGAGTCAGTCACTTGGCAAAACAAACTTAACTTAAACTGCTACTTTCTATTCCCGCCCACGTATTAGGCTTAGGTCAGGTACACCGGGGTAGGCGTAGTTAGAAACACCAGTTGAGTACGATTAGTCAAATGTATATGTATATATATATTTTATCCATTTTAAACCTGCATATGGCTTAGAAACCATATAAATGTTTTTACAGTATTATTTTATACTTCTGCTTTTATTGTATGCACTTTACTTAACCATAAGTATTGCGATAATATCCATCCATTTCTCTTGTATGAGAAAAGAGACTGATCAATAAATACCATCTTTTATTGAACACGCCCGTCTCTTCCTTTTCTCTACAATCTGGTGAGACTAAGAATGCACGTACTGACTGAGTAAAATAAGTTGTCTTTTGTTTTCACACGACTCTGGAGATACACTCTTGATTAGGGGAGAGCAAAGTTGTCATGTTCTATGGTTGTCAGAAACTAAATCCCTTCTTGTCTATCCAGGGAGGTTCAACTCCTCCTTGCCTATTCGAGAAAGTTTCTAGTGAACTCTGAGCTAGCTGGCAAACCCAAAACTTTAAGTCTAATATCGACAATAGAAGACCTAGTTAACGTCTGGTCTAGGCCTATACTATTGAAGGTATTATTCCAATGCGCAGAGCCTATTGGGATAATAGGAACTACACTACAGTATGCCCAATTGCAGTTGCGAGTGTGGAAATCTCATAAGAATTTTACAAATTGCTCCACTTTAAATTTACTAAGTGAACCTCCAATTTCCATGCCTCTTCGGGTTGATGAATCTTTGCCACCATATTAGAATGGAGCATTACCCAAAAATATACATTGTTTTCAGCATTTAATGTTCCGTCAATATTGAGAGGATTGATGGCGTTCAAAAGTTAATATTCTCTTTAAGATATTAGTCTGCATTTTTCTTTTTATTTAATAAATCAATTTACAGAAATATTGAAAAAATGTGGGTACAACAACCATAGACAATAACAGCGTGTTCCATGAAGGATGTAGTCCATATCCTAATCTAAAGGACATAACTTGTACTAGCAAGATTCCATAAAGAGAGTTTTTGCAAAAGAGCAAATAAGAATTTTGGAGCAAAAGACTGAAAACTATGAAAAGATACAACTCCCCATACAGGGTAGTTCTGGTAACTCAGCCGAATTGCCTAACAACTGCAGTAGCAACTGTCAAAACGGGTAGAAGGAATGAATCACAGCAGTAGCTATTCTCTGCATAAAAGATAGAGTCTCCTCACCAAGCATAAGGAAAAAAAAGACATCAGCATTAAAATTAGCTTATGGCAGTTCGGGCTCGCACAAGCATGTGCTAAGTGATGTAGCAGGGTAGGGATGCATAAAACTCTTTAGCTAGGACCACATGCTATATAGACAGCTCAAAACATGTTACAAATAATAATAATAATAATAATAATAATAATAATAATAATAAAAACCGGTGCATATGTCATCGATAGCCATTGAGGAAGGATCTTCTGATGGTCCATCGTCCTCTCGCTCGCTTTTTGACAGTAAACGTCTTTTGCCGACATGTATTTATTTGAATTTGACTACAGCGTATTACAAAAATATACATCTAGGAAGGTTCTCTTGAGAACCTTTAGCACGCTTACTCTTTTAGCTGCTCAGTGTCAAATTGTCTAACAATAAGGTGCTCTATGAAATGAAACATTAATACCTGGTATGTCTTGTTTCGATAATGACATTTAAAGTATAGCAAGCGTTTTCTTTAATTAATATACGTGTTCGTAATAAGCATGTGGCAGAGGAAGCAATCTAAATTATAATGAATTCATATGGTGTGAGGAAGAAGAAATACATTTTTCAGCAAACAGCACATTTCACGAAGACTTCAAAATCAATAGTCAATTATATTGTCAAATCATAATTTACAAAATGGCAGTTATTTTCTTAAAGGGATAGGAAATAATCAAGGAAATATTGAGGCCTAACAGTGAAAGAACAATAGAAAAGGGAGCTTTCTGCAGAAATAAGCAGCATTTTCACTTGTGGCATGTTTAATAAAAGCAACAAAAACACAAAGTGGAAGGAGGGTCTACAGGGGAAGGAATATTTAAAGACCTATTTGCACCCTATCCCCTAATTTAACTGACAAAACACACACAAAGGGGTGCTAATGTTCTAAAAAGGCTATGGATAGTATGCTTTCTAATGTGGTGTGTGTATAAACTAGTGAGTGTAAGGAAGAAAACCCATCAGCCCACTCGTTTGTGGAGCTTCATCATCTGGGATTTTTCTGTAGACTGGTATCTACTAGGTACCTCACTAGATTGTATCGTGAGGAAACCCTAGTATCAGATCCACCAGTGATGGAGAGCCAAAGAACTATCGTGCTTGGGGCTGTGGGAAGAAAGTTGCAGTGCTCAGGAAATGTGTAATATACTAATAGAAAGTGATTTTTAAAATTGACTATTATGGTGCCAAAACGTCAACTTTATTAGGAGGGTCACCATAATGACAAGGTTAAAAGCAGAGTGTAGATAGTGTTTCAACAAATACTACTATCAATTGATGGAATAACTGGTCGACATGTTTCAGCCAATCATGGCTTTCTCCAGGACCTAATACTGTAACACTACTGCAACTGTGAGAACAAAATCAACTTTAGATTGCAAAGAACAATGACCTACCAGTTGGTAAGTTCTGAATGATAGGAAAAAGAAGTCATGGTAGGAAGAAATTCTCTCCTGTAACAAAAAACAAGTATATACAGACATCGAGTGTCAAACATATGAAAGCAATATAATTAGATATAGACATACAATAGCCTGTGAGCTGTTGCTCATTGTGTGTTGATTTCTTGGTAACTGACCCAAAATTTGCTTGGGAGTGGCCTCACCTCGCCTGGCGCTCGCTCAGGTTAAGAGGCCCCGCTCTAGAGAAATGGAAAATAAAAATAAAACATACCAATATGTGAACATTCTAATGGTTCAAATCCATCTCTTTATCACTACTCTGGTGTGGGGTGGACAGGAACAAGACAGCGATCTCAGCTAGCCAACTTAGCTGATGATCGACAGTACCGGAAGTTACAAATGGACATTCATGAAAAAAACCTTTTAAACAGTATAGACGTCAGAAATGTCCATGTATAGGAAACTCCTATGCATAGGAAACTTAGTGCTTGAACATGCACACAGCGGGCTGATCAAATATGCCCTATGTACCCGAACGGAAGTCAAGAGTTCAATGCTTAAAGTCTTGAAAGCCTCTAATATATAGCATGCAGCGCTCAACATAGCATGCAAGGGCTACCTTAGAGGCATGTGGAGCCCTGGAATGGAGGGCTTGAAGCTCAAGCATCCACTTAGGAGACGAATTTCGCAGATGGAACCCAATTCCTAAAATAGAGGTCAAATGCTCCTATTGTTCAGAAAGCACAGCATTCCCTGGCTTCTGAGCTTGAAGCGACACAGAAGAAGTTTGAAAAAAGCCGCGTGTCGACAGGCAGCGTGTCGACAGGTAGTGGAACGCCGAGCCTACCTGTCCGTCGGTACCTCCAGCTCCCTTCTGAGCTGAGGGGAAGGTACCGGCACAGAGGGCCCGGCTGCTTAAAATGAGTGAATGCGGACCAGAGAGAGAGCATTCTTACTTTTAGCTGATTGGCTATAGAGGCCGAAGCTACGAACCCTATCCAGTGTAGCTTTCTTTCCGAAAACAGTCATACGGACCAGAGAGAGAACTCTATCGGCCGGAAATACATACTTTAGAATCACCGGATAAACAACCAAACCCGGAGTCCTATACAGACACCCGGTTGGTTTATCACATCCGAGGTAGTGTCTGCTCGCTCCCTATTGGTTAAGCATGAGGAGCACTCTATCGACTGGTGCCGAGTAACTCTAAGAAACATCCCCGCGTAGAGACAGGAGAGAGGAGAAAAACAAATCCTGTGATGTAAAGGAATCAGACGGATCGTGGTCCGACTGGGTGATCATATTACCACATGCTGTTATACAATAAATCACGTTTTCTAGAGAAATGAATCACATTTTGCAGGGGAAAATGCTTTGGAAACAACCACTATACTACAGATGGATAGCTCAGATAGCAAAGTGCGTACGAAAAATGCATGTACGCACAAAAGTATAATTAACCCATTCTGGATGATCCCCTCTTTGTCAGAGACATTACATGATAGAAGCCTTGATATCGGACTGAATATTACCATAAATACTATCGGCATGAACACTGCCGGTCCCTAAATATCAGGCTGGGCGTGGCATCTAATGTAAATGCAAATGACACCTAAGAAAGCATGCACATGCGTAGGCACACATGAAAGAATGTATGTAAAAGCTTTTGCACACGTAAGCAAATATTAAACGCATTCAAGGTGGTCCCTTATAGGCCATCGATATCGCGTGTGTAAGAGCAAAAATACCCGGATAGGGCATGAGTGTTAACGGCCCTTCAAAAACCAGGCTAGGCGTGAAGGATAGAAAAACAGACTTAACGCCATTTGCAAAACCTGTATATATTTAGTATGTATTCTAGAGTATCCGCTAAGATAAATCAGCCTCACTCACATCTCCTCACGCAGCCGCTGGGGAGATGCACCATGGAGAGAAGTATAACAATATCTCTCCACCATACTGGGAGTAAAGCTGTGTTGTGATAGCAGATTGTTAATACTGTGTGGGCCCTCAAATTTGAACCCACGGGATCTCGTCATTCAACCCTGCAGTGTCACATTTCAATCTGAAAATCCACTTCTGTTCTTTGACAAACAGATAGCGGGAGATGTCACTAGCATGTTGAGGGATGAAGGGTTGCTCGAGGACTATCCACTTCATATCTTCAGCAGTGTGCTTCATGGTTAAAAAGTGATTAGTCAGACGAGTAGCCTGTCGGTTGCACCTGATCGTGCTCTTATGTTCATGAATCCTGAGCTTCATCTTTCTAGCCGTCATACCAACATAGCGAAGGGAGCATGGGCATGTTATTAGATAGATCACCCTTTCGCTGTTGCAATTAGTATGTCGTTTAAGGACCCATGGGCGCTCTGTGCCTATATCTACTGTGAGGGTCCTCTCAGTTTGTGGACATACAGAACAAACGCCACATGGATGATGGCCCTGGACTGGTGGAAGGTTCCATAGTGTGGTTGTGGATTCTTGTGGTGACGAGCGTGGCATAGTATGCACTAACTTATTCCTTACATGAATTGAATTTTAAACACGGTTTTATTCACCAAATTGTTCACCAAATTATTATTCTGTGATTATCACAAATTTTTCAAGTCATGATTATTTTCAACATTCAATATTTACAGTTAATCTTTGGTGTGAATTCCGTCACACTTTAACACAGCCCATAACAATGTACATTTTAAACTGAGATCAAAAGCTTTTATCAAAAGTTCAAATCGGCCCGATGCATTTCGGGACCCTGTCCCTTCTTCGGGGGCCTTCCTATGGACAAAAGATTGAATAATATGTATTACTCTCTTCACTTTTCAAAAATAGTTTCAACTCATAGGCACGTTCCGGCCTCAAATCTACCACCAAGTTTCCATAATCACATGACAATATATGTAAAAGACAAATAGATACTCTCAATTTTCATGTTTACTGCCTGTAAAACATTAATGTAAATTGTGTGACTGACACTGCATGCAATATGTCATGGCAAATTCCTGGTTGTTAGTGTCTTTACACTCATTTCAGTATATTGGTGCTTCTTTAATTCATGGGGTGCCTGCCTGGCTCTTAACGTTGTTGAAAGGTTAAGCCTTACCTCTCTATGAATTCTGACGTTGTACCCAATAGACCCGTGGTTTGTTAGGTTTAAAGCGTTCTGCAATTACCAGCTTTACTATTCTAGTTCTGTGTTCTTCCTTCGTTATGTACAACAGTATCATTCTAATTACCTTGTGTAACGCAGTGGTTTGCTGCTTGCTTCTCAAGTTAAATATGAGCTGCTCGTAGCGTGCTGAAAAATGGAATGTGAGTGTTGTTTAATATTTACACTCACTTAAGGTTGACAATAACATGTACCAACTTTTCATTGCTTTTTATTTTTATCTTTAGGCGGACTAGAGAATCACCGACTTCTAATCGTAATGTCGAGGTTTCAATGCGTTTCTTCCTTCGTGTTGCCAGTGTGTCTGCCATAAAGCAAAATATGTGTCAAACAAACTATTCGGTTCCGCGCGTGCATTTGCTCAGTGTTGAATTATGAGTGTTTCAGGCAAATGCCTTCCGGGAAACTCACCGGCTGCTCTGGGATCTTGCTGCTCTTCGTAGTAAACGTTCGGTGCAAGTAATCCCGCGTTCATACAAACGCGACCTTATCTGACCCTGACTGGCCTCGTTTCCTGTGGAAATAGGAAGGCGCCATATTGGAATGGTGTAAACTACACGGATAGCGGGACGAAATCTGTGTTCTGTGCTCATATGAAGTCCTTGCTTACTGTTAGTTGCTGCGTGTGTATAATTTACAACATCTTAAATGAAACGGCACAATCCTACGTCTACCTCGCTAAGAGTTACTAATGTTCATGCTGGTGAATATGTACGACAGCTAAACAATGTGCCTGCAGTTACTGGGTTCTACATAGGTGACATTCTTACCAATTAATTTAAATGTTTTACACACAAATATCCATCTGCATTGTATGTTGTACATAATAAGTGTATAGAACAAATATCATTCAACATTTATATGATTGTTGATAGTCATATCCACATTATTAAACTGGTAAATTCCGAATTTTTTTTACAAAATACAAACCATATCTAATTTGTCATTTAATCCACGGGGCTCCATGGTTTCAAATTTTTTAATCAGCATTATTTCCCTTTGGGATAAGAATTTTTGATTATCCCTCCCTGGTATCACTTCAATTTTTTCTATCACTAAAAATCTTAGTTGAGAGATATTGTGCTTTTTTTCTAACCAATGTGCTGCTAAGTTAGAGTTGGTATTTTTGGTTCTTATCATGCTTTTGTGTTCTCCTATTCTTGTCTTAACTTTCCTTTCTGTTTTACCTATATACATCAGCCCACATGGGCATTTGATACCATAGATCACGAAGTTAGAATTGCAATCTGCTGATAATTTGAGTGGTATTTGTTTACCAGTTCTTGGATGTGATACGAATGTTTGTTGCATTACATTATTGCAATTAATGCAATTATTGCATTTCTTCATTCCCTTGTATTCTGTTGGTTGTGGTTTCCTTTTCGATTTTAATTCCTCCTTTAAGTTTTTGCTCCTTTTGTAAGCAAAGATAGGTCTTTCTGCGAAAATCTTGTTGAAATCTTCATCTTGTTGTAACAGTTCCCAGCGGTTTACGATTATCTTTTTTATATTTCGGGATTTGGTGGAATATTTTGAGACGAAGACACTCCTTTGCTTGGTTTTAGGTGTTTTCACATTTTTGAGTAGGCTTTCACGACTCAAGTTTTTAACCTTTTCTTCAGCTTTGTTAATGCACGTTGCTGGATATCCCCTTTCTTGAAACTTATTTTTGATCCTCTGCATATCTGCTTCTTGTGCTTCAGGGGACGAACATATTCTTTTGCTTCTTAGCATTTGTGAAAATGGTAAGTTTTCAATTAGTTGTGGAGTGTGAAAGCTGCTGAATAGCAAAGTGTTGTTGCGGTCAGTGGGTTTGACATAAGTTTGAGTGTTCAACTTCATCTGACTCCTGGTAATTTGCACGTCCAAGAATGATATTTCTTTGTCATTGATCAAATGCGAAAATGTGATCCTAGGGTTTTTTTGGTTCAAATCATGAATATTTTTCACTAGGATTTCAGATGAACCTTTCCAAATCAAAAATATATCGTCTATAAAACGGCGATACATTAATAATGAGGTTGTCCATGCGTCATTTGTCAAAATGTACTGTTCCTCAAATTGCGCCATAAAAATATTAGCGTAGGTCGGTGCTCCTCCAAAACCCATGCTGGTCCCGCTGATCTGTAAAAAGAACTTGTTATCAAACTGAAAGTAGCTGTGTTGTAAGCAAAACAATAAAAGTTCAAGCAAGAATATTTTGTTAGCTCCAATGTCTTCTAATTGCAGTAATGCCCACTCTGTCGCTTCGATTCCTTCCTTCAGTGGTATTGACGTATAGAGTGAGTTCACATCTATCGTGCAGAATGTCCATTGGTCATTTTCTTCCACTTTTACTGTTTCCAGTAAGTTTAAGAATTCAGTGGTGTCTTTAATGTTTGTTTTCCAGTTGGTTACAAATTTTTGAAGGAATGTGTCTATGTACTTTCCTAATGGTTCAAATATTGATCCCACTCCCGACACAATGGGTCTGAATGGTGGATTTTTCAAATTCTTGTGCAACTTGAGTCGTGAAAGCCTACTAAAAAATGTGAAAACACCTAAAACCAAGCAAAGGAGTGTCTTCGTCTCAAAATATTCCACCAAATCCCGAAATATAAAAAAGATAATCGTAAACCGCTGGGAACTGTTACAACAAGATGAAGATTTCAACAAGATTTTCGCAGAAAGACCTATCTTTGCTTACAAAAGGAGCAAAAACTTAAAGGAGGAATTAAAATCGAAAAGGAAACCACAACCAACAGAATACAAGGGAATGAAGAAATGCAATAATTGCATTAATTGCAATAATGTAATGCAACAAACATTCGTATCACATCCAAGAACTGGTAAACAAATACCACTCAAATTATCAGCAGATTGCAATTCTAACTTCGTGATCTATGGTATCAAATGCCCATGTGGGCTGATGTATATAGGTAAAACAGAAAGGAAAGTTAAGACAAGAATAGGAGAACACAAAAGCATGATAAGAACCAAAAATACCAACTCTAACTTAGCAGCACATTGGTTAGAAAAAAAGCACAATATCTCTCAACTAAGATTTTTAGTGATAGAAAAAATTGAAGTGATACCAGGGAGGGATAATCAAAAATTCTTATCCCAAAGGGAAATAATGCTGATTAAAAAATGTGAAACCATGGAGCCCCGTGGATTAAATGACAAATTAGATATGGTTTGTTTTTTGTAAAAAAAATTTGGAATTTACCAGTTTAATAATGTGGATATGACTATCAACAATCATATAAATGTTGAATGATATTTGTTCTATACACTTATTATGTACAACATACAATGCAGATGGATACTTGTGTGTAAAACATTTAAATTAATTGGTAAGAATGTCACCTATGTAGAACCCAGTAACTGCAGGCACATTGTTTAGCTGTCGTACATATTCACCAGCATGAACATTAGTAACTCTTAGCGAGGTAGACGTAGGATTGTGCCGTTTCATTTTAGATGTTGTAAATTATACACACGCAGCAACTAACAGTAAGCAAGGACTTCATATGAGCACAGAACACAGATTTCGTCCCGCTATCCGTGTAGTTTACACCATTCCAATATGGCGCCTTCCTATTTCCACAGGAAACGAGGCCAGTCAGGGTCAGATAAGGTCGCGTTTGTATGAACGCGGGATTACTTGCACCGAACGTTTACTACGAAGAGCAGCAAGATCCCAGAGCAGCCGGTGAGTTTCCCGGAAGGCATTTGCCTGAAACACTCATAATTCAACACTGAGCAAATGCACGCGCGGAACCGAATAGTTTGTTTGACACATATTTTGCTTTATGGCAGACACACTGGCAACACGAAGGAAGAAACGCATTGAAACCTCGACATTACGATTAGAAGTCGGTGATTCTCTAGTCCGCCTAAAGGTAAAAATAAAAAGCAATGAAAAGTTGGTACATGTTATTGTCAACCTTAAGTGAGTGTAAATATTAAACAACACTCACATTCCATTTTTCAGCACGCTACGAGCAGCTCATATTTAACTTGAGAAGCAAGCAGCAAACCACTGCGTTACACAAGGTAATTAGAATGATACTGTTGTACATAACGAAGGAAGAACACAGAACTAGAATAGTAAAGCTGGTAATTGCAGAACGCTTTAAACCTAACAAACCACGGGTCTATTGGGTACAACGTCAGAATTCATAGAGAGGTAAGGCTTAACCTTTCAACAACGTTAAGAGCCAGGCAGGCACCCCATGAATTAAAGAAGCACCAATATACTGAAATGAGTGTAAAGACACTAACAACCAGGAATTTGCCATGACATATTGCATGCAGTGTCAGTCACACAATTTACATTAATGTTTTACAGGCAGTAAACATGAAAATTGAGAGTATCTATTTGTCTTTTACATATATTGTCATGTGATTATGGAAACTTGGTGGTAGATTTGAGGCCGGAACGTGCCTATGAGTTGAAACTATTTTTGAAAAGTGAAGAGAGTAATACATATTATTCAATCTTTTGTCCATAGGAAGGCCCCCGAAGAAGGGACAGGGTCCCGAAATGCATTGGGCCGATTTGAACTTTTGATAAAAGCTTTTGTTCTCAGTTTAAAATGTACATTGTTATGGGCTGTGTTAAAGTGTGACGGAATTCACACCAAAGATTAACTGTAAATATTGAATGTTGAAAATAATCATGACTTGAAAAATTTGTGATAATCACAGAATAATAATTTGGTGAACAATTTGGTGAATAAAACCGTGTTTAAAATTCAATTCATGTAAGGAATAAGTTTGAGAATATTTTTGAATAGGAGTCTAACAGAGCAAAGCTGTGCATCAGGCGAGGGAGTGACTGTGAGTTACAACCCAAAGATTTTTGAAGTATAAGAGAGACAGGGGGAAAGGCAGCCCCATGGTTCCTGATAGCACGCAATAGTTGGAAAAAGCACCTAGAGTAACGACTACTAGAAATTACAAAATATTAACTAAGGAGTGCCAAGGGCCGTCCACATATTTTTTCTGAATTATAGTATGCACTAAGCCATCTCGTAGATTTTGGCTTGTCTTGAAAGAGAACAGCGGGGGCGGAATATTCACCCCAGCAGTATTGAGAATCCGCCTGTTCCTTCGAACTATTTTTTGTATCTGCGTAGAGGCTATGCTAAAGGTGGTGACGAAGGTCAATTTCTCCAAAGGAGGTTTAACAGCTAGTGGGGCTAGTAGGGCCTCACGATGGTTATTGGAGGCCCTCTTACGTGCCTTTCGTACCAAAGCACTGGGATAATTTCGTTGCCTCAATTTGGTACTTAAGTCACGAGACATGTCATCAAAATCATTTCTTTCTGAGCAATTTCTACGAACCCTTAAGAATTGCCCAAAGGGCAAATTTTCCCGAAGGGAACGTGGATGATGGCTATCAAAGTGTAGCAGGGAGTTCCTAGACATGGGTTTTCGATAAAGTTTCCTTGCTAAATGACCATTCTTAGGAGTGATGAGTAAGTCCAGAAACGGAAGCTCTGTCTCACTATATTCCACAGTGAATTTAAGAAATTGGTTCTGGGTGTTAAGCCAATTTTGAAAGGCAAGTATGGAGGTGGTGTCCCCCCGCCAAACTACCAAGACGTCGTCAATGTATCTCTTCCACAATATCGTCTGATGGTAAAAAGGATTATTGTGGTCGAGTACAGACTGGATCTCAAAAAGATGGACATATAGGTTCGCCAGACTGGGGGCAAAAATACTCCCCATTGAGGTACCCGATGTCTGGACATATAAAGAGTCCTCAAATTGAAAGTAGTTCTCAGTCATGGCTATCCTGGCTAACTCCATGATGACGTTTATAGGAGTTATACTGTCATGATCTTGTGCTTCTAGTAAACCCCTGACAGCCTGCAAGGTCTCTTCCTGTGGAATGCAGGTATATAGTGATTCAACATCGAAACTTACAAGGATGTCAGTTCCGATGTTGAATTCTACCTCAGGTAGCAGACGAAGAACGTCTTTGGTATCCTGAAGGTAGGTGGGCATACTCCGGACCAATGGCCTCAAGAAAAAATCAACAAAGGCTGAAAGGGGCTCCAGGAGGGACCCAATGCCCGAAATAATGGGCCGACCAGTTGATGGCCTTGCTGCTTTATGAATTTTGGGCAGTACATAAAAGTACGGGGTCACTGGATGGATAGTGACCAGGAACAAAGCCTCTTGTGGTGTTATCCAACCCTCTGCACTAGCTTCTACCACTAGGTTCTTAATTTCAGCCACCAGTCTTTTTGTAGGGTCTGTGGAAAGTAGTGTATAGGAATTTGTATCTCCTAATTGTCTCAAACATTCAGCGCGATAGGTGGTGGTGTCAAGAATGACTATCGCACCACCCTTGTTGGCAGGTTTGATTGTGATGTTCTTATCTTTAGACAGTGTATCTACCGCCATTTTCTCTGCTTTGGACAAATTTTGAAAAGTGTCATATTTTGACAGATCCAGAGAACTGATATCGTGGACTACTGCCTTTTTGAATGCAACAACCATTGGGGGTACCTGCTGAAGAAGAAGAGTAAATGTAGACTTTTTCTTAAGACCCGTATTAGTGTCTTTGTCGGTCTGGTCAGGGTCTCTGGTATTATTTGAAAAGAAAAAGTGGAGACGGACTTTACGAAAGAACTTCTCAACTTCACCACGCAGCTGGAAAGCATCTCCACTAAATGTCGGAACAAAGCCAAGTCCTTTATTAAGGACTTGATGCTCGGTGGAGGTCAGTGTGCGTGAACTAAGGTTGACTACAAGGTCCTCCTTGCTTCCTGGGGTGGCTGTTGTTGACCCCGTCGGCTGCGGGTTTTTGGGAAGTCTTGTTCATCTTCCCTATGTACTTGGGGTTGTCCCCTCCATCTGCCCCGGCTCCGGCCACGGCCCTGTCCTAAAAAAACGTGTCCGTCATAGAGTTGGGGCTGCGGATGGTACTGTGGCATGGGTTGTGGAAACTGCGGGTATCCCCATTGGGGCTGGTGGCCACCATGGACCTTGTTGGTAAAAATGACCCTGCACAGTTCTTCCGCGGTTAGGTCGATTGTATTGACCCCTCCCTCTCCATTGTGGGGCTGCACTAGTATCCGTATCTGAATCACTAGATCCAGGATCCGAGGAAGATGTGGAATATTTAGATCCATACCTTTTACCCTTCCTGGTGAAGTCAGTTGGTATATAGCTCTCGCTAGTATACGGGTACATTTTCTCAAAGGAAAACTTGGCCAAGTCCTTTTTAAATTTTTCTATCTTGGTGAAAAAGATAGAGTCTTTTTACTCTTTGTTGGTCTTGTTGGCTTCATCCAATTGTTTCTTAAACTGTGCACTTGTAAGTGTGGTTTTGAATTGACCCTCCAGTACCTGTATCACGACAAGGATGGCATCAGCCACCCTTTTTGCAGTCGTGATAATAAGGATGAGCCAATCGCGGGTGCACCGCCACGCAATTAGCGACCAATCTTTTAGGAAAATCTTGTCCGTTAGGAAAAGTCTAGGAGCATTTGTCACTAAGAGGCCCGTGGGGGCACACTTCCCATGCAGGTACTCCGCCATGACTTGTCCATTTATGATGGTACGGGTATGGCTCTTTTTCAGATTCAGAATGGTATCCCAGTCTCCCGGGGGACTCTGTCCAGTAGTCGGTAATGAATCAAGAATGCTCGGGTTCTCATCAAGAATGGATTGTAAGGTGTCGTCATCAAAGGCCAGGCCAGCGAAATCCGCCATCTTAGAAAGCCCACCAAATGGTACCAGAGAGAAGAGCTAGCAACAACCTTACTTAAGGTCGCCTATATAAAAAGACCTGCAGCCGTGGCTGCACTAAAATAACAAAAACACAAAGTGGAAGGAGGGTCTACAGGGGAAGGAATATTTAAAGACCTATTTGCACCCTATCCCCTAATTTAACTGACAAAACACACAAAAAGGGGGTGCTAATGGTCTAAAAAGGCTATGGATAGTATGCTTTCTAATGTGGTGTGTGTATAAACTAGTGAGTGTAAGGAAGAAAACCCATCAGCCCACTTGTTTGTGGAGCTTCATCATCTGGGATTTTTTTGTAGACTGGTATCTACTAGGTACCTCACTAGATAGTATCGTGAGGAAACCATAGTATCAGATCCACCAGTGATGGAGAGCCAAAGAACTATCGTGCTTGGGGCTGTGGGAAGAAAGTTGCAGTGCTCAGGAAATGTGTAATATACTAATAGAAAGTGATATTTAAAATGTACTATTATGGTGCCAAAACGTCAACTTTATTAGGAGGGTCACCATAATGTCAAGGTTAAAAGCAGAGTGTAGATAGTGTTTCAACAAATACTACTATCTCTTTTGGACACCCTTTTGGTAATGCCACCCCAACACCCAGTAAACCCTGGGTATCAGCTTCATATCCACTAGGTGAGAGTGCAGGTTTTGAAAACATTTATTCACCATCAGATTGTATCACCCACCATTTATCCAGCTACTCTGTGATTTCAGTGCAATGCTTGTTTATGTTTATTTGTTTTATAAAGCACATCTACCACTCTACTGGACTATCATAGCACTAAAACAGATCATACACCAGTTCCTAGTACTGCTATCAATTGTCCAGATTAAATATCAGGAAAGATCCAGGTCTTCTCATTAACATCAGAAGATCAATTTAATTTTTGAGTATGTCTGGAAGTATATTCCAGTTTTAGATTGTTGTTGCCGACAAAGCTCTACCACCAATTGTCTTGCATCTAACTTTGAGGATTACAAGGTTCAGCTGGGGGAAACTGGGGAAATGTGAAAGCTGCGCTGGACACCAGTGGCAAGACTTGCCACACAACTAAACGAACTGTAGCTTCTTGATATACTGAGCCAGTAATCCTAAATAGATGGAATTACAATAACCCAGCTGTGAAGATAAGTTGTGATATTTTGAGATGGTAAGAATAGATAAAGGACCTGTTTAAGAGAGTGTAGCTGAAATAGACAACCATTCACCATGGCCACCACTTGACCTGTTAAACTTAGTGCAGCATCAGTTTTCATAACCAAGCCTTGTACTACTGCATCTAACGAAGGCAGATGGCATGGGCTGGATGGTCAAAAAGTGAACGCAGGTGGTGCCGTGGGTTTTGAAAGGCCCAGGATGTCTGTTTTAAATCCTTTAAGTTTGAGGTGTAGTTGCAATTCATCTAAAGCTGGAACTTTCCTAAAAAATCCCACAAGTTAGATGTTGCTCTGGTGTCTACTACTTTCAAGCTGGCAATTATTTAGGTATCACCTGCATACAAAAAGAATTGTAGTCTTCGTGACCCCAGTGAAGTGACCATTAACAAGTCACAAAATCACGCCAAATTGTAAAAATGTATATTGTGTAGATACACAATTGAAATATTTTATGTCTCTGTTATACTTGAAACACTGTTTATGCAAGATAAATTATACTCACTTCGGCTGAAGTGGGAATAGCTAAAATAATTGGTCTGTGGGTTCCTATAAACTTTGCTACAAAAAGTAATAGGTCTAATTGATTCTGGTTTAATTTCTCATTTTTCTGGTTGCGCTTAAATCACGCAAGATTAAATTGGTAAACAGACATAATATCGATGCAAAAATATCGACTGGACATAATATCGAGGCAAAAATATAGACTAGACAAAATATCGACCAGACATAATATAGACTACAAAAATATCGATTACTATCGATATTAATAGCCAAAATATCGAATCAAAAATATAGACTAGACATAATATCGACTAGATAGAATATAGACAACAAAAATATCGAAAATAAGGTACGTTTTTAATAATTTGTAATAATTGTGTAATATAAATCTGTAGCGGGTTGTGGGTTTATAGGGGAATAGGGTGGGAAGTAATTTAAATATAATTAATGAAATCTGTAATATAATAGTAATTGTTAATTAATTATTAATTGTTAATTAATTAAAATATTATTGGTAATTAATAATAATTGATTAATTGATAAATAAATAATGTTTCATACAATATTTTCTGTAGCGGGTTGTGGGTTTATAGGGGAATAGGGTGGGAAGTAATTTAAATATAATTAATTAAATATGTAAAATAATTATAATTGGTAAATAATTATTAATTGGTAAATAATTAAAATTTAATTGGTAAATAATTATAATTGAATAATTGATAAATCATTATTTTCTACTAAATTATTTTTTGTAGCGGGTTGTGGGTTTTTAGGGGAATAGGGTGGGAAGTAATTTAATTTTAATGAATTAATTATGTAAATTAATAATAATTGTTAATTCATTATTAATTGGTAATTAATTAAAATATAATTGGTAATTAATTATACATATTTAATTAATTAATAATTAATATTTAGTAAATTAATTTCTGTAGTGGGTTGTGAGTTTATAGGGGGATAGGGTGGTAAGTAATTTAATAATAATTAATTAATTATGTTAATTAATTAAAATTGTTAATTAATTAATAATTGTCCATTATATAAAATGTATTTGGTAGATAAAAGTAATTGGAATTGGAAATTAAATTTAATTGGTAATAATATTTCTATTAATTATATTTATTTATGATTTTTTTCCTTTTGCTACTGTTGCACTTACTGGAGTGGGAATAGTAATTTTAACCCCTACGCTATCCAGCGCTTTCCCTACTGTTGCACCCACTGGAGTGGGAATAGTAATCTTTACCCCTACGCTATCCAGCGCTTTCCCTACTGTTTCACCCACTGGAGTGGGAATAGTAATTTTAACCCCTACGCTATCCAGCGCTTTCCCTACTGTTGCACCCACTGGAGTGGGAATAGTAATTTTAACCCCTACGCTATCCAGCGCTTTCCCTACTGTTGCACCCACTGGAGTGGGAATAGTAATTTTAACCCCTACGCTATCCAACGCTTTCCCTACTGTTGCACCCACTGAAGTGGGAATAGTAATTTTAACCCCTACGCTATCCAGCGCTTTCCCTACTGTTGCACCCACTGGAGTGGGATTAGTAATTTTAACCCCTATGCTATCCAGCACTTTCCCTACTGTTGCACCCACTGGAGTGGGAATAGTAATCTTTACCCCTAGGCTATCCAGCGTTTTCCCTACTGTTGCACCCACTGGAGTGGGAATAGTAATTTGTACCCCTACGCTATCCAACGCTTTCTCTACTGTTGCTCCCACTGGAGTGGGGATAGTAATTTTAACCCCTACGCTATCCAGCGCTTTCCCTACTGTTGCACCCACTGGAGTGGGAATAGTAATTTTTACCCCTACACTATCCAGCGCTTTCTCTACTGTTGCACCCACTGGAGTGGGGATAGTAATTTTAATCCGTACACTATCCAGCGTTTTCCCTACTGTTGCACCCACTGGAGTGGGAATAGTAATCTTTACCCCTACGCTATCCAGCGCTTTCCCTACTGTTGCACCCACTGTAGTGGGATTAGTAATTTTAACCCCTACGCTATCCAGCACTTTCCCTACTGTTGCACCCACTGGAGTGGGAATAGTAATCTTTACCCCTACGCTATCCAGCGTTTTCCCTACTGTTGCACCCACTGGAGTGGGAATAGTAATCTTTACCCCTACGCTATCCAGCGCTTTCCCTACTGTTGCACCCACTGGAGTGGGAATAGTAATTTTAACCCCTACGCTATCCAGCGCTTTCCCTACTGTTGCACCCACTGGAGTGGGAATAGTAATCTTTACCCCTACGCTATCCAGCGCTTTCCCTACTGTTGCACCCACTGGAGTGGGAATAGTAATTTTAACCCCTACGCTATCCACCGTTTTCCCTACTGTTGCACCCACTGGAGTGGGAATAGTAATTTTAACCCCTACGCTATCCAATGCTTTCCCTACTGTTGCACCCACTGGAGTGGGAATAGTAATTTTTACCCCTACGCTATCCAACGCTTTCCCTACTGTTGCTCACACTGGAGTGGGAATAGTAATTCTTACCCCTACGCTATCCAATGCTTTCCCTACTGTTGCACTCATTGGAGTTGGAATAGTAATTTTTACCCCTACGCTATCCAACGCTTTCCCTACTGTTGCACCCACTGGAGTGGGAATAGTAATTTTAACCCCTACGCTATCCAGCGCTTTCCCTACTGTTGCACCCACTGGAGTGGGAATAGTAAATTTTACCCCTACACTATCCAACGCTTTTGCTACAGTTGAACTAGAGTTGTAATAATACATTTTAACCATTTTGCTATGCTACGGTACAAATATTATATATGTTTATTTAATATTATGTTTTTATATATATATATATATATATGTATTATTTTTGTGATAAAATTTATTTTTATTTATATTAATTATTTATTAATATTACATTTATTTAATAATTTTTACTACGTTTTATATTAAATATATTTATTATTATATTAGTTTTAACTTAATTTAAAGACATTTAAAAAAATCTATATTTTGACAGTCTATATTTTTGTAACTCGATATTTTAGTACTTACCTGTTTGAAGATAGGCAGTCGATATTTTGTCCCTCGATATTTTCTCCTCGATATTTTTGTATCTCGATATTTTTGTGGTCGATATAATGTCAGTGATCCGATTAAATTATTCCTTGCAAGAAAGTATATCAAATGATGCAAATGAGTTCCTCGTAAATCAAATTGATGTCTGCATAATAGATCGCTGGTACCTTTACTTCAACTTGCTATATCCTCAATGTGTATGAACTAGGACTGGGATTAAAACATGAGGGGGTGATTCCAGTTGCGGTCATGTAGGGCAATTATCAAGGCCATCACAGACTTGCACACTTGCCACCAAGTCATTCTAAAAAAGTAGATCACATGACACTATCACAAACACAGAAGGACTCCATCTGACAGACAAGTACATCAATCTTCTCTTTACCCCAAGTTGTTCTAAACAGAGGCAATTTATTACGACTCTTTCAAAATATTCCAAATTTAACTCACATCAGGCCTGAAGACATTTTAAGGGTTCAGTTTATATCTACACAAACACACTATATTTCCAAGGACACTCTACTTACTTGGAATACCAGCTTCTTTGACAGATGTGGTATATAATAATAAAGCTACATTTGCACAATCGGGCCTTCAAATACAAAAGAGGAAGACTAACCCTGAAATACTTTTAGGAATAGCTCCTGGGACCATGCCTTTTCAGATAGAGCCATAACTCTATCTGAAAAGGCGTCAGTGGGGTGCTCTGCTACAGCTGAGAGCCAGGACAATATTTAAAAACAGGTCAGTTTAAGGCAATGGTATAAATCACAAATGGGGAGGGCGAAAAACAAGGGGAGACCACAACGTAGGTAAAGAAGGTAAGGATAAACTATAATTTCATAGTAGTTAGAAAGCACTACAGTACATGAATACAAAAAATGACCAAAATACACAAGATGAGCACTGGGCGTGTGAGTGAAAGGGTGGGACGGCGCAGTTACAAGGAGTGCGAAATGCAGCGTGAACGGCGACAGAACTACAGAAAAATTAATACAAGTGGTCAAGAATGCAAGTTATATACAGTGTTTTTTCAAGGCGTATTCAGGTAAATAGATTGACCACAACAGCGCACGTGTTCTAGGCTGGGTAGTCGACGGCGTTTCAACCTGAGTAATTACAGATCAACATCAGGACAATGACCATATGGCTTATGGTAGTGTTCTAATTAAGAGAGGAGAGGGTGAGGAGATGATATGATATGATCCAGGCAATCCGGTCACTCAGGGCATCCGGTCAATCTGTGGATGCCAAAACGATCCAGGAGGCAAAACCATGGATGGGAAACCAGTGTGAATTGAGCTAATCCAGGCAGGGTGGGTGAATGTGGGCCGGAGGTCCCGGGAGCAGCAGTGCGAAGTCTGTGTATAGAGCGGTGGCTCTGGATGCCTCAATCGCATAAGCTTGGCGAAAAAGCAAACTTTTTTTTCAAGAAACAGGTTTTTCAAGTATATACTCAGTATGTGTCTTTGCACTCTTTGTGAAGTACGTCTCTTTTGTCTAGATTTTAATTGATTTTAATTGATTTAATTCATCAGCTCTTCTGCTATCCCACTTACTAAGGTATTTCATACAAGCGAGGCAGCTGTCACGCAGTATCTACGTGCATGGCATTAATGCATGATAGCTTTCGTTGAATATTACTGACTTCAATTGCTTGATAATCATATTTTATGTTTCACTGTGGAGATTATAATTCTTTTTCAATTTGATTACATTTGTTTTTGCTTAGCGAACAAAGTATATTTGAATCTCATATTAATTATGATGAGCAGAGTAAGTGTATCTGGTGGTCTCTGATGTCAAGCAGCATGTTTAACACCTTTTCAAAGTATATTTGGCAGTCAGGTCCGTACAAAAAACATCAAAATCAGCTTGAAGGCTCGGATTAATGGCCAGCTTTTCAGTAACTATTATTTAAGTACATGTTTTTATTTTGTTATTAAAATGTATTTGCTGTACCTTCAAATTGTAAGCATCTATGCATTTTAATTTAATATGCATTTAATAATGGGGCCCAATGTTTAACTGGATAATGATAGAGTGTCCTTTTTTGTTTCTATGATTTGTTCCTTAACTTGCTAGTATTATGTCAATATTTGGATGCATTCTGATTAAGCATGCATGTATTCACATTTGTACAGCAGACACTGAGAGGGCTGCAGTACATTATGTTATGGGCTAACGATGCCTTTATTTTTTTGTGTACTAAAATAGTGGTATCCAAGCCCAATACAATTTTAATGTGTGATTAATTGCATCTGCATACTATTGCCTTTGATAGCTTTAGAGGTTTATTATATACATGTTCAATTTCTCCCCAGCACAATTACTACACATAGAAACTTTTTCCTGTCTGTTTTTCCCGTTAAACTCTTTCATCTGGTTTTTAGAACTATCCTTAACACTGCTAATGGGCTGCTGGCGTGTGCACATTTGCATGGCATCCCACACTATCCAAACAAAACTCACACACACATATACTCAGCCGCAGCCCGTGCAGGTAAGAGCAGTGGGGTGGTGGTGGTGGGGGGCGGGGGTATTGAAAGATGATGACAAGAAAACATTTATTTATTTAATTTTTTTCTCGTGGTTGTCTGTCAAATCCTTCCCCAACCCAGCCCCACAGCTCTAACCTACACAGGGCGCTCCTACAAAATCTGCTTTTTGCAAGGACCTGGCAACTGCACCGTGCTGATGGGCAACTCACATATGAACAATTGTGTGGTATATCACCCATGTAACAGAAACCATTGAAAGATGGCCACTGATGTGTAGTACAGCTGTATGTGATATCATGCACTGGCTGCCATCTTGGTATGCCTTAGCCTATACTTCACACAAAAGCAACCAAGCCCTCGCTACACCAATAGGTCTATGCCCTCATTTTAAAGATTAGCCCCACTGACCTTGTCAATGCTTGGGGGAGAGGAGTTGGCCTAACGACTAGGGCGGTCGACCTCGAACCTGGTGAACGGGGTTCGAGTCTCGGCAATGACGCTGAACATTCTATGATTCTGGGCAAATCACTTAATATCCTTGTGCCTAACAAAAGTGAATATGTCCTCCTTTAATGCAACTGGTGCTATATAAAGTGCTCTGATACCTGATTCGGATCAAGTTCGCGCTATTTAACACTCTGTAAAAAAAAAAAAATGCTTGTAAAAAAAGCAGACAAAGGTGACCCTGCCAACTACTTTTTTAAATGCCTTCTTGGACATCGAAGTCAAGACTATAAAGATGGATCTGTCATTGTAAAAATAATTTTTATGGAAGGTGTTAGTCGTATTACTGCCAGCTCTCCTTACAGGCAACAGCTATAGCCCTAAAATGCTCATGGTTCAAAACAAGTTCTGAACCAGTGGACCCCTTAACGCTAGGGCAGGGGAATACTGGTTCCTAACAATATACTTATACCTTAACCCCTCAAGTACTTAACTATGACCTAGACCAGGATCTTACTGAGGTAATAAGAAAGCTGATCAAAGGAAAAAGGCCTAATTTTGTGTTATCAATCAGAGTTTATACCGCATTGCAGTACCACTAATCAGATCCTGGTTCTATCTTATTTATCCACACCATCGCTCTCTGTACACTGGCTTTCTGGATTTAGGGGCTTATTAGGCTGGCAGGCGGACCTGAGTCCGCCTGCCATGCGGCGGTCCTGCACCCCTGATCATGATGCGGCCCCCACTGCGGCAGTCGCATCTGGGCTTTTAATACTGTGGTGGGTGCTGCTGGCTGCGGCACCCACCGCAATGGTAAAATGACATGTTGTGCATGTCCAAGCACAACGTGGCAGGCACCATTCGGTGCCTGCCACCTTGTGCATGGACATGTAGGGGGGTATGTTACATTCTGTAATTCATATTCATTTTAATACAACAATTGTATATATAGATGTATGCCTTTAAGGCATGAGACATGTTATGTTTCTGTGTTAGTTCTTTATTCCAAACAGAACTGTGCTAATGTAGCATTCTGTGCTTGGAAGGCAGTTGTATCCTGCTTCATCTGTGATAGGAACTTTGCTGTGCTGTACCTTCAATAAACTACAAGAAAACCTTATTTTGGATCTGTTTCTTACAAAATTTGGCGACGAGGACCATTTACTCCTGCCAACTTTCAGCACAGGAGCGGAGTACCCAGTGAACCCAATGAATTTATCTACTATTTTCTGCTTCTTCAAAAGTTTTTCGATTTCTATATGAAACCTTTACTTCTCAAGGTACCGTACCATTATTCCGATTTCATTAATTAGTTTGTTTCATATTTTGGATTGTTGGTGCAATTTTGGGAAGTTTTCTAGTACTCATCGTGTTTGATCGTGCTTAGTGCACAAAGTGCATAATTCAATGCTGCTTAGACTCCCCGTGTTTCAAGTTGACTTTCCTGCACACCGGCGAAGCATTTGAAAAATCTCCAATGTTACTAATTTCTTCTAAATCTAAACGGAGTGGCTAGCAGTGCAGCTTTGTGCAGCGTCCGTGTAACTGGTACAAGTATAATCACCCTGCAGTACCATTACTTCGCAGCTGTTCACGGCGACTTCGTGAATCAGAAAAGGATTGCGGCCATCAGTGCTATTAATTTTACCGTTTTCTAAATCAGCGTTAAGTTTGAGCAACGGTCACAGCTATCCATTCTAGCCTACCTGCATCTTTCAATTCTCTCATTCCCGAGCGCTCGAGAGTGCTCCATTCATCTATTCTTCTTCCCTGATGCGGTGAATTCCTTCGAACATTGAATTCTGGGTAGCGCTGTGCATTTTGGGTAGCGCTGTGCATTCTGGGTGTGTTTCCCAGCAACCTTGAAAAACTCTTCACAAACACGATCGTTTCAACAAAACTCAACTTTAATCACATCAAGGGAACTGAACTCGTCATTAAAACAAACATTGGTAATTTTAACTGTGCATTATTTATGTACAAGTGTTTCTTCGTGTTTAAACGATATTACTGTTAAAAAAAAAAAAAAATTCATCACAAAAAAAAAAGAAATTTTTATTATTAATATTGGTAATTTCAACGCTACATCATTTTAGTGCAAATGTACTTTTAAATTACACTTCTTCCCTATTTACTGCTCATATTATATTTGATTTGTTCTGTTTTATCGCTGATAGTTATTATTGTGTGAAATATCCTACCACACATTTTAGAAATTATTATCTCATAATTAAAAAAAAAAAAAAAAATGCAGTTTGATCCTCCAGCTAAGTTTTTGCAAAACAAAGGTGACCCTCCAATGCCATGGTCTAGATGGAAAGAAGAGTTCTTCAATTACATGAAGGCCATTGATGGGGAGAGAATGGGTGATGAGAGAAAGAAAAGCATATTGCTTCATTGCCTTGGTTCAGAAGGACAGGACATTTTTAGAACTTTACCACAAAGCATTGCACGACCTGGTGAAGGTGATGCCTTAAATGTGTATATTGAAGCATTATCCAGACTGGAAAAACGTTTTAAGCCTACAGCCAACATCGCTTTAAACCGTTTTAAGTTTTACACCAGAGCACAAAAAAATGATGAATTATTTGATGACTTTCTCACTGCGTTAAGATCCTTAAGTCTACATTGTAATTTTGGCATGATGTGTGACGAAATGCTTAGAGACCAGATTATCGTCCATGTCAAAAACAAAAAAATCCAAGAGAAACTATGGTGCATGGGAGATCCAAATTTGGAAGAAACTATTGCAGTAGCGAAATCTACAGAAATGTCAGAAAAATGGATGAATGTGGTAGAGAAAAGTTCAAATACTAATAAGTCCACGCCTGAGGAAGAAGTCTGTGTTTTAAAACCTAAAATGGACCACCTAGGTTCAAGCTTTACTCAAGGGAAAAACAAAGGGAATTTCACAAATACTTCTTACAAAAGACAAGAGAGTTTCAACAAAATATGTTCTTGTTATAGATGTGGTAGTAGATCACACATTGCATCATTTCAGGGTTGCCCTGCTATTAACAGGGAATGTAAAATTTGTGGGAGAATGGGACATTTTAGCAATGTGTGTAGGGATAGACGTAACTTTCCAACACGTCCTTCTTCCAATGTTTCAGATTCCATTAAGGTGTCAACTATCAAAGAGGGCGCTGAGGATGGTCAAATTTTAGAATCCAGTAAAGGTTTGGTTGTATCCATTGTTCAAAAGGGATTTATAGGAAGTTTATTCTCGCCCAAATGTTTATTTTACGTGTATAGCAAAGAAATTGAGCTCATGGTAGATTCAGGCTCACCATGGACTATTATCACAAGAGAATACTTTAATGAGAAATTAATAGAAATATGTGATATTGCTAAAATGTGTCCTTCAGATATTATGGCTGAAAGCTTTAATGGTTCCACCATTGATGTGGAAGGGTTTCTAAATGTGCCTTTGACTTTTAGGACAAGGCAAGCCATGATTAAATTGTATATTGCTATTAAAGGCGTCAATGTTTTAGGTTGGAGAGATCAATTTGAGTTGGGAATAATTCTAAATCCACGTTCCAAGGACCCAGTCTCATTATGTAGTGATGCAGACATGGTAAATACTATAGTTGAGGAAAATAGAAAGAGTAACACAGAGTTTTGGAGTTAGAAATATAACAAGGTGTTTTCTGAAGATCTGGGAAAGTTAAAAAATTTTACACATAAAATTGTTTTGAAAAATGGTGCGTTACCTGTCAAACAAAAATTGAGAGGTGTACCTCTCAATGTGAGAGATGAATTGAAAGAAATGTTGAACGATCTTCTTAAAGAGAACATTATTGAACCTATAGAATCTTCAGAATGGGTGTCCCCTATTGTTCTTGTGCGAAAATCAGATCAAAAGTTACGCGTATGCATTGATTTGAGGGCCTTGAATGCCAATATCATAGTCTATTGTCACCCACTTCCGAATATTAATGAGCTGATTTCCCTTTTTGATGGTGCGCAGATTTTTTCCACCCAGGACCTGAGATCAGCGTATCATCAAATCGGACTATCTGAAGAGTCTAAAAAGTATACTGCATTCATTACACCCATGGGTCTTTTCCAATATAAAAGAATGCCTTTTGGACTAGCATCAGCTGCCTCTGTTTTTCAGAGGGTGATGTTTCATATTTTTAGGGATTTGGATACTTTTGTCAAATGTTTCCAAGATGATATTTTGGTTTTTTCGAAGAATGAACATGAACATATATCACATTTAAATCAAGTGTGCAAAAGATTGGAAAATAGTGGTCTTACTTTAAAGGCACATAAATGCAATCTGTTTCGCAAATCTGTAGAATACTTGGGGCACACGTTATCAGGTGAGGGTTTAATTCCGAAAAAATCCAATGTAGATGCCATTCTTAAAGCCCCAGCTCCAGTCAATAAGGAACAGCTTTTGTCCTTTTCAGGAATGTGCGAGTACTATAGTAAATTTGTAGAAAATTTTGCAACAAAAATGGAACCTTTAAGGAAACTGTTGAGGCACAATGCTAATTTTGATTGGAAATGTGAACAAGACAGTGCTTTTAGAGACATTAAACCTGATATTGTAAATGCTCCTACCTTGAAGCCATTCAGAATGGGTTATAAATGTATTATCACAACTGATGCCAGTTTATATGGTCTTGGTGCAGTCCTTTCCCAAAAAGATGGAAATTTTGAGTGGAATGTGTCTTTTTCATCTAGGACTCTCAATGAGACTGAACGCAGGTATGCGGTCATTGAAAGGGAGTTGCTTGCGTGTGTGTGGGCTGTGGAACACTTTAGGATTTATGTGTGGGGATGTAGTTTTATTCTTAGGACAGACCATAAACCTCTAGTACACATTTTATCAGTTGGTGGTGGTTGGAATTCCACAGCGAGGATTGCACGGCTTGCATCCAAATTGCAGGAGTACAATTTTTCGGTTGAGTTTATCCCTGGAAAAAAAAATGTAACTGCAGATTTCTTGTCACGTCTTCCATGTGAAGATAGTAAGAAAGAGGTAAATTTTGTGAAGGAAGTTGATTTTGTCTTGGAAATTTCTGATGTGCTGCCAGTACAATACCAAGATATCACAGAATTAAACTGGAAAGAGTCTCAGGAGGCAGATGATGTGTATCTTTGTTTAAAGAAGTATGTACTGGAAGGCTGGCCTAGCAAAAGCAGTATTAAATCAGAATTTTTACCGTTTTTCAATGTGGCTGATGAATTAGTGTGTGAAGGAGATTTTCTGTTCAAGTCTGGGAAGTGTATTCCACCGTATGGCGTGCGAGAGTTAATTTTGAAATTAGCACACAAGACGCATCCTGGCATCTCATCAATGAAACGTTTGATTCGAGTGTATTTTTGGTGGCCAGGGATGGACAGATTCATTGATCGTACTGTCAGGGAGTGTGATATTTGTTGTGAAAGTGATAAAATGCTAAAGGTTCATGTTCCACCACTTAAAACTTTCACGTGGCCCCAGCTCCCGTGGAAGAAAATTGCTTTTGATATCTCTGGTCCTTTTGCTATTTTACCTGAAACCGCACGTTTTGCTCTGGTCATCATCGACTATCATTCAAAGTGGCCAGAAGTTAAGTTTGTGGCTAAGGCTACTACAAATGCAGTCATTAATTTCTTCAGAGAAGTTTTTGCCCGAGAAGGATGTCCTGCTACGTTAATATCTGACAATGGGGTACAATTAGTGTCTGATGAAATGGAGCATTTCTTGAAGAGTTGTCAGATTAAACATATTTGCACGTCACTTTATGAACCTCATGAAAATGGACAGGTTGAGCGCTTTAACCAAGTGTTGAAAGGTTTTGTGTCTGATGCTGTCAAAAGCAAAGGGGATTGGTTGAATGTGATTAGAGAAAAGTTATGGGCTTATAGAATTACCCCACAAGCCACAACGGAAGTCAGTCCTTTTAAACTATTTAATGGAAGAGACCCAGTTTCTGATATTTGCCCGTGGTGGTTCAGGGAACAGTGTAAGAATGTTGTGAAAGACGAAGTTGATATTCAGGAAATTGCCAATAGAATAAGTGGAAAGCAGAACAAAACCATGTTATGGTACAACAGCAAGTGGAACACTAGAGAACATGACTTAGAAGTTGGTGATTGGGTCAGGATTCTTAAACCTGGATTTGTTGGTAAGGGCATGAGTAAATATGGTAGACCCATTCAAATTAAAAGAGTATTCAAAACTACTGTTGTTACACAAGATGGTAAGGTTTGGAATTCAAGGAGAGTGGCTAAATGTCCCAAACAAAGCACTAAATCATATCAAAAAAATTCAATTGGTGATGACAAACCTATACGAGAGTGTAAACATGATTCTGTGGCATCTAGAGTTAAAAATTATGTACGAATCAGGAATAGACCTGGTTCTTTACAAGATTATGTGTAACATTCTTCCTGTGTTTTTTCTGTTTCGTTTCTGTTTTAAAAAAGGGAGATGTGTTACATTCTGTAATTCATATTCATTTTAATACAACAATTGTATATATAGATGTATGCCTTTAAGGCATGAGACATGTTATGTTTCTGTGTTAGTTCTTTATTCCAAACAGAACTGTGCTAATGTAGCATTCTGTGCTTGGAAGGCAGTTGTATCCTGCTTCATCTGTGACAGGAACTTTGCTGTGCTGTACCTTCAAAAAACTACAAGAAAACCTTATTTTGGATCTGTTTCTTACAGGGTACCATAGGTACCCCCCAAGTGCACCCCCACATCTCTGGGGCCACCATCGGGCTTCCAAAGCATGTCCCCGCCAGCCCGATGCCGCCATGGAAAGGCCTTAAAATCAAAGCATCATAATATGGATGGTGGTGCCTGCTAGGCACCGCCACCATATGGGAGCCCCAGCTCCGCCCATCCAGCGGATAAGCGGCAGACGGGCTTTCCTTCTGCCGCGATACCCACCGCCATCGTGATATGGTGGTGGGTAATTCATGTTACGATGGTGTGACCATCACCACTGCCAGCACGGTGGTGGCGATCGTTACGTCATCGTAATCATCCCCTTAGTTCTGCGTTCGATGAGGTCCACCAACACATCCTATGGGTAAAGCTTTCAAAATGGGTAATCCACTTAATAATGAGCTTTTATCCCTATTTGTCTGTAAATATAGCCCTAGACATTATTGCATTTGTAAGTGTTTTATTTGGGTGCTTTTATAGCTTTTAGTGGTTGAATAAAGAATCTTTGACTGACTGACTGGATAATCCACCCAGCCTTGCTGAATTTAATAATATTTTTTGACACCGACTTGTGAGCCAGAATCAAGGTTAAGAATGGATTCAACGTATCAGAACGTATCTACCCAAATAGAAGAATTAAAAGCAAGGATGCATACTGGCTCTCTTGCTGTTTAACTTTTATACTGCAGATAATGGGCAAGGCTATATAGAGCTAGGTTCTTCCCTCCTAGGACTCAACCGCACAAACATCAACTTTTACAACATGCTGATAATTTCGCCATTTTCAAACCAAACAATGGTGGAGCTCCAATGAACTCTAAACGAGTTACATACATAATAAATTGCAGTTACTCGTACTGCGAAGTGGTGAGGCGGAGGCAGGAGGGAACACAAAAAAAAAGTACAAATAAAACGTAGTTGCTCCGACAGCCGCCACCTTGCTTTCGATCCTCACGTCCTTGTCAGGAGCCTCTTGCACACTGCGCAGGCTCCCAGCTCCCAGTCCCCGCGCTGCTCACAGTGCTGGGATTGGTATGAGTACCTCTGTACGGCGCTCGGACATAGACTGGGAGCCTGTATTTGTTTCTCCACCTAAAAGGAACAACACAGCTTGGTGGAGAAAGGCTAAGTGTGCATGATGGTTTTGCCTGCCCCAGAGGGCCGACACCCTGTCATGAGCACTTGACAGTGCCTAGCACTCCCCCCTCTACCCTGGTGCTGCAGTGTCAGGATGGGAGACCACGCCCCTACCTCGGCTCTCAGCCTGAAGGGCTTAAAATAAAATGATAATAAAAATGTTTTATTATCATTTTATTTTTGTACGTTGCCTCTGCTGCCTTTCAGCTGAAGAGAAGGGGACGACGCTCCTCCACAATAACAAAGGAGCAGCCCTTGATAAATTGCTTGCAAACGAAAATAAAATCAAAGTGATTATTTTCGGTGAAAGCAAACATTTAATTAAAAAGAGCGAGAATTTGGGCCCATGGGTTTGTCTAAACCACTTCCTACAACCATTTGTTTGTTTGGTTAACCAGCAGATGCTCCCCAAGAACCCACCTGCTGAAAAAAAAAGGCCAAGGCAGGAGCACTCACTTTTGCACTATGCAGAATGAACATTAAATTTGGTCTCCTGAATTGGGCCCTATCTGCAAAGTCAGTTTCTTCAACTTTTGTTATATAAATCATGGAAAAATATACAGGCTAAAAAATAAAACTCTGATCGATATTTGTGGGATTCAAAGGCAGACCTAACCCGTGGTCTGTATATCTTTTATCTGTACTAAAAGACCTTGTCATGGACAACTCCTGGTTAAAAATGTAATCAAAATCGCATTGAAACACATTATAGGATCTCAGTTTTTTTCATTACAAGTTGAAGCTTTATTTTCACAATCCAAGCATGCTGATTAAATAAGTGACTTAACTCTCTCCATGCAGTCTTATTTAACAGAACCACTAAACAGGACTTGTTTACATCATATAATCAGGATGCATTTTCTGATCTTGCCAGGAAGAGTTTCCAGCGCTAAATGGCCTAAATAGCTGAATACACCTCATCACTGCAGACTCTGACAACATAGCAAGAATCCATCCAGCACTTTGTATGCTTCTGCTGCCCTAGAGTGAATATGAAAAGACACCTCTTTAAGACCACTGATTTAAAAAAATGTCATATCCAAGTATAAAGAAGCCTTAGAATTCTGTTTGAACATGGAGAATGCGTCCTAGCTCTTGTAGGAGCAAAAGTGTACACCAAAATGTAAGTATCCCAAAAAATTTTAAGTATCCCGTAATTTACCTAAGACGGCTCTTCCACAGTTTTAAATTGCATGCCAAGGTGCCCTCCTAACATTGATTTAGCAAAGTAGGCTGTTAAGCAAGTAATGGGGACTACTCAATAATTGAGTTCTAGAACAATGACATGTTAAAGGGGTTTATTACAAAAATTCGAAATTAAGCATTGATTGAGAGAAACAATGACATGAAGGCTCTCAACTTGAAAGGTTATACAGAAAATTAACAATCAGAAATAATTCTAAGTCCCAAACGAGCAGCAGAGCAAAGTAAATATACGAACAACATACCTAGAAGAATAGGACAGTCTTCCTGCTCTCCCACAAAATCAAGTTCTTAGACACACTTCTTACATATCCAATTAGAAAAATCATCATGGTGGAAGCAAAAGTATCAACTGTTTAGCAGATCTGAACACATTAAATATAATAAACGCCATTAGCTTAACAGATACGCACCATATACATTTTAAGAAATTATTTAACAAAATCAATGCTAATGTCGTCTGGAGAAGTTCAAACAAAATATGTAACTTAAAACAATAAGACTTTCAGCAAATGAATAGGACTGGTGATCACGGTGGAAGAACCTTCAGTTTGATACTTGTTCTAAGGAACAGGGAAAAGTTTCTTGAAAGTAGTGTAATCATAAGTGGGAATAAACCATTACATGTCAGCTTTGGCCTAAGCAAAATACATTAATGAGCACATTTCTACATGTCATATGACACTAGTTTCAATTAGAAATCTGTTAATTCCTCATATATATATATAAAATCAAGTTTGAAAAAGCATTATTACATGGTATTATTGATACATAACATACAAATTCGGAGAACATTTTATCATTTTCATGCTCCAGAACATTTTTAAAGTTGGCTTTTGAAAAACTGGATAACTGTCCACTTTAGAGATTGCAGATGAAGAACTCTAAAAAGTGGCTTTTCCTCTCTCCTCCTAACTAGCACTTTACATTTTGCATAGGCACTTTTGTTAAATTTGGTATTTTAAGAAGCGACTTTGACCACAGCTATTCTAAAAAAGGACACATACATATTCAACCGCTTTTTAAAAACAACCGTTACCATTTCCAGTTTCCAATGTTTTCACTGTGATGTTGTTAGTCACATTTAAACGAGTGCTCTAGTATTCATATTTTGCATGCATCGTAATTGTGAAATCTATTGTTTTCAATATAAAACTTAAAAGGGATGTACATCCGACCCACTTGCTTGCCTGGCTTTTTATTGGTTCCTTTGCATGCTACTTACTTTTCATCCATTTCTATTGCCTCTAGCACATTTTCCTGCATTTACCAATGCTTGTTCCTCGTCTGCTTTTCTTATTAGTTTCCCGTAGCTGAAATACTGCGTGGTGAAACTATTTTTCTGCTTTTTTTGTCGTACACCAGATTCATACCAGGAGTGATTAAGTGATTCTCCCAGAAGGTACCCCCCCAAGTGCACCCCCACATCTCTGGGGCCACCATCGGGCTTCCAAAGCAAGTCCCCGCCAGCCCGATGCCGCCATGGAAAGGCCTTAAAATCAAAGCATCATAATATGGATGGTGGTGCCTGATAGGGCGCCGAGACTCCAAACGGGATCCCCAGCTCTTGAGTCATCAGCTCTGCCCGCTGCATTACATCCTTTCCATTACCATGATGCTTATTCTCTTTAGTATGTTTCTGCCAAATCGCACACCAGATGAACAGTCAACATGGACTTCTATTCTCTAAAGTGCCACGGGATGCGGAAGTGACATCACACACTGCTTGACACCTGATGACATCACCAGCTTTACCCTATGACACCTTTTTAGTGTCTCAACAGCCTTCTATTTGCTGCTGATTGTCTAGAGGAAAGAAAACCAGGGAAAACTATAGAAAGTACAAGGGGCTCTCAGTCACATGTGCTTTCCCTCCCTGCCTCTGCCTTCATGACTCCTATTTTTGTGTTCAGAATAGTTTATAAAATGTTAAGTTAACAAACAGACATTACAAAAAATAGTACAATGAAAGTACCCAATGAGAATATATGAAGATAATCAACATCAGTAAAATTTTAACAGGTACATTATGATATAATATATTGTTACAGAAAATTAAAAAGGGAGGGAGAAAAACAAAACAAAAACAATTATACAAGATTATCGATAAATACTTAACTTATAGAAAAATACATTTTAAGAAGATAAATAATTATCAATAGGTTTCCAAAATAAATTATAAGGATTCCAATTATGAATAACACCATTCAAGGATAAATGGGCTCCTCTTCCAGTAAAAATAACCCATGACCACCAAACATGAACAGATAATAATGAAACATCTTTCCAACATGAGGTAATGGATTTTAAAGCTGCTGATAGTAGGAAATTAAAAAGTTTACCTTCTAAGTCAATTAATTTTTGAGAAAGATTTAAAGATTTACAAATTAGCAAGTTAAATGATAAATCATCATGAATATTAAGTATTTTTTTTAACATCCCAAACTTCAGTCTGAATTTAAATATAGGACATTCAAAAAGCACATTTTAATGAACCAGTATGCAAATTACAGTGCCAACATTTTGAAGTCGGAAGGAGTTTAGCTTGAAACAATCTCAGTGAAGACCATAGATAATTATATAAAATCTATGAGCTTGTTTGATAAAGCGTAACAGGTAACCATCCTGAAATACTATTAAGCCAAATAGTTTTCCAAGTTTCGTCAGATAAAGATAGAGGGCCCAATTCACAGAACTAACTTAAGACAAAATCCTAAACTTACTGCCATTTTGGTATTCACAGAAGGCACTTACTCATTTTGGTATTCACAGAAGGCACTTACTCATTTCGGTATTCACAGAAGTTAGAAGTCCTAACTTTAGGACTCCTAAATGCCTTCTGTGAATACCGAAAGTATTAAAATTAGGATTTTTCTCAATTTAGTAGTAGTAAAGTTAGGACTCCTAACTTTAGAACTCCTAAATGCCTTCTGTGAATACCGAAAGTCTTAAAATTAGGATTTTTCTCAATTTAGTAGTAGTAAAGTTAGGACTCCTAACTTTAGGACTCCTAAATGCCTTCTGTGAATACTGAAAGTCATAAAATTAGGATTTTTCTCAACTTTACTACTACTAAACTGAGAAAAATCCTAATTTTAAGACTTTCCGTATTCACAGAAGGCATTTAGGAGTCCTAAAGTTAGGAGACCTAACTTTACTACTACTAAATTGAGACAAATCCTAATTTGAAGACTTTCGGGATTCACAGAATGCATTTAGGAGTCCTAAAGTTAGGAGTCCTAACTTCTGTGAATACCGAAATGAGTAAGTGTCTTCTGTGAATACCAAAATGAGTAAGTGCCTTCTGTGAATACGAAAATGGTAGTAAGTTTAGGATTTTGTCTTAAGTTAGTTCTGTGAATCAGGCCCGTAGAAAGGTCATTATTCCGAAATGTCAAAAGTACATTACTATTGTATCCTTTAAATGTATTCATCTTTTTATACAATATTGAAACCCCATAATGCAAAATCGAGAGAGTTTTAATATAAATTGATAAATCTGATTTAACATTATACGGTATATAAAGAGGAAATTAATCTAAAATAGAATTGCATAAAAATTCATATTTGAATAAATCAGAGGAAGGTAAATAAATGTTCTCCTGAAGAACATCAAAAGAGATAAAAACATTGTTATAATAGATATCTTTGAGACAAAAAATACCAGCTTTAATCCATGAGTGCAAAAATCTAATATTTATAGTGAGTTTTATGCTTGAATTATACCATAATGACATATCTTCAGTAATGGACATGGGTGATTGAAAAATTAAATCGAAATCATGTAACATTAACTTAGTGGATTTTAAAATAACAGATTTATTCAAAAATATTGATTTATTGGACATAGTTAACAAAGAAGGTAAAGGAAATGGATCTATAAAACTCTTTTCTATAGAAAGCATATGGATTAATCAAATGAAAATGATTAAACCAAAGAGAACCTTGCTTTAATATAAAAGCTTTGTGATAACAAAAAAATCTGGTATACAAAAATCTCCATTACATTTAGGCAATTTTTGTTTTTTTATAACTAATATGAGGTTCTTTATTGCTCCAAAGGAATTTAGAAAGGAATCAAACTATATCCTTATAAAACTTCATAGGAAATTGGGTAGGAATCATGGCTAGGGAATAAAAAAGATTGGTGCTATAGTCATTTTTATGGAGTCTATTTTTCCCCACCATGAAAGATGAAGTGAAGACCATATAGATATTGTATCCTTTATGTAACTTAAAATAGAATCACAATTTAATGATATTCTAGTTTTCATAGAAGATGAAAATAAAATGCCTAGGTATTTAAATGTTTCTCTTTTCCAAATGATATCCTTCATGGGTAACATATCTGGGTTGCAATGAATATTTATAGGGAAAAATTATGTTTTATTAGTATTTGGCTTATAACCAGAAAGTTTGGAATAAGATTAAATGATCTCAAATAAAGGAGGGAGTGAGGCAATAGTATTGCTAATAAATAAGAGTACATCATCTGCATATGCTAACGTTTTAACATTAACCTCCTTAATAATAATACCATTATTATCATTACATGTCCTAATTGAAACAAGCAAAGGTTCAATAACATGAAGAAATAGTAGCGGGGAGAGTGGGCATGTATGGTTCCTCTGAAAAGAGAAAATTGTTTTGAAGTTTGGCCATTAATAAATAAATGAGCTGTAGGAGTAGAATGAAGAGCAGATATCATACGAATAAATATGTCACAAAAAATAAATGCAAATAAAGTATGAAATAAAAACTGCCAATAAACTTTATCGAAGGCTTTTTCAGCATCCAATGCTAACCCTCCTGATGGTAAAGATAAATTGGACCCTTGTTCTATAACATGTAACACTGTTCTTGTATTATTTGCAGAATATCTATTTCTCATAAACCCAGATTGATCTGGATGAATGATAGAATCTAAAACAGAGGTTAACCTAGTTGCAAGTATTTTGGCATCGAGCTTACAATCTTGATTTAATAAGGAAATAGGACGGTAATTTGAAACAGGTGTAGGGTCTTTATTTGGTTTGGGTTATACAACAATTAAAGCTTCAGTAAAAGAACCTGTAGCAGTCCCTGTGGAGCTAAAAAAGATAAATAATTTAAATAAATCGGGAATAAGTTGTATTTGAAATTCTTTGTAAAATTTTACTGGAATGCCATCTGGTCCTGGGGATTTATTTTGTTTAAGAGATGTAATGGTTAATCGAATTCCATCTTCAGTAATGGGCAGATCTAACTCATTTTTAGTTAAATGGGAAATCCTGGGTAATCCACATGTAAATAAAAAGGAATCAATTAAAGAAGAATCATCAAAGGTAGGTTTGTTATATAAAGTAGTGTCATAATTTAGAAATTCATTAACAATATCATTTTGCGATAATGCTTATTTACCATTGGGACCATGAATCGAATTTATTTGAGTTTTATCTTTTTTAATGTGTAGATTATTGACTAAAAGCCATCCAGATCTGTTAGCATTAAAACAAAAGTTGGCTTTAGATTTGGACAGTTGAATACTGGCTCTTCTGCTAAGAATGGAATTAAATTCATATCTAAGTTTTTGTAATTTCACCCTATATTGAGAGTCATTAGAAGTAATAAAAAACCTTTCAAATTTTGCAATTGGCTTATCCAATTCTTCAATTCTTACATTAAAAGTTGTATTTTCGTGTGCCATGAGCGAAATAGATTCAGAAAAGGGGGTGGTGATGAAGAGAGTGCCTGAATTAAGCAGACCACTCTTACCCAGTCCAAAGATCAGGGCTTGATCCATCACCGTTTTTTAGCTCACTGCACCATCCCAGCTCAGAACTTGGCTATATGCAAATTAGTCTGTTCCTGTCCCAGTGCATGATGGGAACAGGGCAAACCAAACTACCAAGCCAATTCTTGTACTGGGAAGGAAACAAGCTTCCGGGGACCGGTTTCTGCCATTTCAGGCGTCGTCGGCCCGGCTTGCTTGAATCCTGATGGTGCAATGAGCAAGGGACTCAAATCTGAGTATACCCTTCCACGCTTATGGTGGACAAAATGATTCAGAAAAGGGGGTGGTGATGAACAGAGTGCCTGAATTAAGCAGACCACTCTTACCCAGTCCAAAGATCTGGGCTTGATCCATCACCGTTTTTTAGCTCACTGCACCATCCCAGCTCAGAACTTGGCTATATGCAAATTAGTCTGTTCCTGTCCCAGTGCATGATGGGGACAGGGCAAACCAAACTACCAAGCCAATTCTTGTACTGGGAAGGAAACAAGCTTCCGGGGACCGGTTTCTGCCATTTCAGGCGTCGTCGGCCCGGCTTGCTTGAATCCTGATGGTGCAATGAGCAAGGGACTCACATCTGAGTATACCCTTCCACGCTTATGGTGGACAAAATGATTCAGAAAAGGGGGTGGTGATGAACAGAGTGCCTGAATTAAGCAGACCACTCTTACCCAGTCCAAAGATCAGGGCTTGATCCATCACCGTTTTTTAGCTCACTGCACCATCCCAGCTCAGAACTTGGCTATATGCAAATTAGTCTGTTCCTGTCCCAGTGCATGATGGGAACAGGGCAAACCAAACTACCAAGCCAATTCTTGTACTGGGAAGGAAACAAGCTTCCGGGGACCGGTTTCTGCCATTTCAGGCGTCGTCGGCCCGGCTTGCTTGAATCCTGATGGTGCAATGAGCAAGGGACTCACATCTGAGTATACCCTTCCACGCTTATGGTGGACAAAATGATTCAGAAAAGGGGGTGGTGATGAACAGAGTGCCTGAATTAAGCAGACCACTCTTACCCAGTCCAAAGATCAGGGCTTGATCCATCACCATTTTTTAGCTCACTGCACCATCCCAGCTCAGAACTTGGCTATATGCAAATTAGGCTGTTCCTGTCCCAGTGCATGATGGGAACAGGGCAAACCAAACTACCAAGCCAATTCTTGTACTGGGAAGGAAACAAGCTTCCGGGGACCGGTTTCTGCCATTTCAGGCGTCGTCGGCCCGGCTTGCTTGAATCCTGATGGTGCAATGAGCAAGGGACTCACATCTGAGTATACCCTTCCACGCTTATGGTGGACAAAATGATTCAGAAAAGGGGGTGGTGATGAACAGAGTGCCTGAATTAAGCAGACCACTCTTACCCAGTCCAAAGATCAGGGCTTGATCCATCACCGTTTTTTAGCTCACTGCACCATCCCAGCTCAGAACTTGGCTATATGCAAATTAGTCTGTTCCTGTCCCAGTGCATGATGGGAACAGGGCAAACCAAACTACCAAGCCAATTCTTGTACTGGGAAGGAAACAAGCTTCCGGGGACCGGTTTCTGCCATTTCAGGCGTCGTCGGCCCGGCTTGCTTGAATCCTGATGGTGCAATGAGCAAGGGACTCACATCTGAGTATACCCTTCCACGCTTATGGTGGACAAAATGATTCAGAAAAGGGGGTGGTGATGAACAGAGTGCCTGAATTAAGCAGACCACTCTTACCCAGTCCAAAGATCAGGGCTTGATCCATCACCGTTTTTTAGCTCACTGCACCATCCCAGCTCAGAACTTGGCTATATGCAAATTAGTCTGTTCCTGTCCCAGTGCATGATGGGAACAGGGCAAACCAAACTACCAAGCCAATTCTTGTACTGGGAAGGAAACAAGCTTCCGGGGACCCAAAAGCCCAGTCCAAAGATCAGGGCTTGATCCATCACCATAACGGTGATGGATCAAGCCCTGATCTTTGGACTGGGTAAGAGTGGTCTGCTTAATTCAGACACTCTGTTCATCACCACCCCCTTTTCTGAATCATGAGCGAAATAGAAGCACCTCTAATATAAGCTTTAAGAACGTCCCATCCATTCACCAGGGATGTAGTAAATTCTGGGTTAAAACGAAAATAATCCTGAAGAGCATCTAAGATTTTCACTTTGTTTTGATTATTGAGAAGAATACCAGCATTCATTCTCCATCTGGATTATGTTTTAAAATTTTAATTCAATTAAAAAACACAAGATATTAAAGCATGATCCGATTTATCAATATTATCAATAGTAGGGGTAACTGCAGAATTAAATAATTGTCTGGAAATTAGTAAATATTCAAGTCTTGATTGTGAGTTATGTGGGTTAGAGAAAAAGGTAAACATTTGTTCTGTAGGATAATATAATCGCCAAATATCAATCAATTTTGTAGTTTTAAGGAAATATTTAAAAGTTAGAAAAGCTTTTGGAGGTCGAAATTTAGTGAGAGAAGATCTATCCAATGAAGGATCAGAAATAAAGTTGAAGTATCCTCCAACTATAAAAGGAACGTTACCTAACTTGAGTACTTCAGTAGTTAAATTAGGCCAAAACATAGGATCATCAGCAGTTGGACCATAAACATTAAGTAAAAAATAACAGAATCATACATTTTAATTTTAGCTATGACATATCTACCTTCTAAATCTGATGATTTACATAAAATTTGACAATGTAGTATTTTAGCAAAAATAATAGCAACACCATAGTGTCAACACACTTTTTTTCAATATAATCTAATATTTTATCTTCAATATGTGTTTCCTGAATAAAACAAATATCTGCTTTACAACTTCCTAAATAATCTAAAATCTTTTACAGGATGTCTCAAACCCTTGACATTTAAAGAGGTTTTTTTAACATTATGAACATTAGCCATAATAAAATAGATAGTAAAAAGAAATCAGATTTAAGAAGAGGAGAAAAAGTTGAAGAAAGATATGGAAAATAGTAGTTCTAGAACATTGTATAAGGAAAAGGAGGGAAAAGAGCAAAGACAAACAAACATAAAAAAGACGACCACAAATAAACATTAATAACAGATTTGAAACGCACACACACTTTAAAAGCATGACGACCCATTGGAGCCCAGCATGGAGAGAACAAATAAATTAGTTAGAAATACATGTTAAAACAATAATCAAGTAGTAGAATCATGCGTATCCACAGAATGCTGTGAATGCTGTTCCAGGAATAATTTTAAATCCTCCAGATGCTGGAAGGACTTTGAAAAATTATTTTTCCAGATTTGCATTGTTGAAGGATCAAATAGGCCATATTTAAATCCAAGACTTCTCAATTGAGGACGAATGTCAGGGAAATCTTTATGAATCTTAACAGTCTCTTTGGCAAAGTCTTGGTGAATAAAAATGTAATAACCATTAACCATTAAGGATGGAATTTCCCCTGCTGCCTTCCTTATCAAGACCAAATGGTGGTGATGTAAAACCTTAAAAATGATTTGTCTTTGCTTAGTGTGATGAGGATTGTGATGAGAAGGAATCCTGTGCGCTTTATCAATTTCAAATTTCTCCGGAAATTTAATGTTTAAAAGACCAGGTATCAAATTCTCCAAATATAGTCTGCAATTAAAACCTTCAACATCCTCTGGTAAATAAAAAATATGCTAATTGTATTGCCTATTACGATTTTCCATGTCCAGAAGAAGAGCTGATATAGGAGAAAATGTTGCCACAAGTGGTGTAAAAGCATCAATTTTAACTTTGTTATCTTGTATTTTAATTGAATGATCTGAAACTTTAATTGACGTACTAGCCATATCTTTGCGCAGGCTTTTAATCTCTGATGCAATGGGTTCCGTGTTGGCACGAAGAGCATGAAGCTCGTCCAGAATTAATGACAAGGAAGGCTCACTAGATTCCACCATTTTAGATTTTACTGGAGGAGGAGAAATCTGTTGTTTCCTCTCATTATTAGGATTTTGTGCATTTTTATTCTCGATTTTCGTATTATAAAACTGAAAGGAGCTAATAAATACAAAGTACAGGAAAATGAGATGAATGCAACAAAAATTCCTTTAAGGAAAAATATGGTGCAGCAGCTAAAACAGATAATGGCTGTGGTTAGGGCAAAGCAAGGCCCTTTCCTGAGTACTTGCTCCGCCCCCTGACAGGAAATCTGGGCAGTACCTTAAAGCAGAGCGCAAAGCTGAACTACGAGGGAGAAAAATACCACTTCTGACTTCTTGAACACCATGAAAAAGCACCACAGAAGCAGGTAGGGCTTTAGAAGACTGCTATAGAATTTAACAGTAAATTCTGACTGGAAATAATTGCTTTGTCGTCAAAAATGGGCCCCTTTGACACGGAGCTCACCGGGAGACGGCCATGTTGTTTTCGCGCGCAAGCGCATCGTTGGATGACTCCTGTTTTACGGGTACCAACGGCAGCTCCAAGAGGCTAAGCCAGTGGTAGGAGCAGCTTCTCCCTGGCAACCCCTAATTATCACCCGCTGTGTCCCCGGGTTGTACACATTTACTATTTACCTCAGTTTAGGGATGTGCTCTGAGCACCCAAACAATATACAGGTTGCCCTTTTTAGGTCGAGCCTATAGCGGCAGTAGGCACGCTTTGCGTGCCATGCAGTATTCAGTATGGAGTAGAAGCTCCGCCCACTCTCTGCCCATCTTTTTTATTGGCTTGTGTCTTAAGTCTTAATTGCTGCCTTCCGATTGGTTTGAGGCTTGTTAGTCCCTCCTTATGGCGTCCATGTCGTCATTTGTGTCCTTCCATGGCTACTGGCCCCTTTACTTCGAGTGTTGCACAGCACTACTTTCTTCCCGTGCCCCCCGCAGTCCGTACCGTCTCGCATGCCCCCCATTGTTCTTGCCTTCTCACCCGCACTCCTGTTTGCATTGCAATAGGTCTAGCGTAAATGCGAGTCCTAATGCATTGCAAATGCTTGTTTTCATTGGTTAAGCTTGCAGTGTATTTTCTTTCTTTGTTTTTGGTGTTGTACTTATGTTTGTGTTACTATTTTTTTCTGAATTCTTTCTCGCTAGCCCAATGTGGCAGATCAGATGAGCTAGCGTGCCGCTGCACTCCTTGACGGTCTGGGCAGCTGGTGCCGCGTTCGCGTGGCTGTGGAGGCGAAGGAGGACGGGCTATCAGAAGGACAGGGCTCTGCCCATTGAGCTTGGTGGATTGGGCGCAGCTGGCTAGCAGATTCGTGAACAGAAGAAATGCCGCCTGCTATGGCCTGAGAGTGTCATATGCAGTGGACATTTGGGCAGGAAGCTGGGACCTTGCAGATGGCCGCTGGTGGTAGGGGATAGAGAGAGGGCACACGTAGGCACAGTGGCCCCCCTCGTCGCCAATGTAGTGTTGCGCGCAGGCCTTTGCAGCGTGCACCAGTAAGACAACCTGACCCGAAGGTACAGTGGTGGTCTTGCAACTTACCACACCCGGACGAACCCTGGGCTCTTTAGTCTCTTGCGCAGGCGTATGCCCACCACTTCCATTCTGTTATGCATATGGGGTATTGTAATCGCCACCCCTAGTGCGGGTCACAACAATGCAATGATACAATGACCTGCCAACACTACACCATATGCACGCCACTCAGATTGTGGCAGTGATTATTTGCAGCTTCTTTTCCTCCCAACAAAGTTTTTTTAAATTTAATTTTTTTATCTGTTGCAGTTATGTTTTGATCCGAACAAAATGCAGTGGCAGGTATTGTGTTTGTTGTCTGGGCAGCCTGCAGGCACTGTTATGTCTCAGTCGAGGCGAATGCTCTTGCGATTTATGAACCACATAAAATAAAATGTGTCCCTGGAGTGCGCAGCACCACTTCAGCACCACTCAGCACCACTTCTGCATCACTCGGCAGCACCTAAGACCACCAAAACATCTCAGCACCACCACAGCACCACCTCAGCATCACTTAGCCCGAGCACAGCACCACCTCAGCACCAGCACTGCACCATCTGAGCACCAGCACAGCACCACCTTTGCATCAGCTCTGCACCAGTGCAGCACTACCCCACTACCAGCACTGTTTATATCACACCCCACAACAAAAAAAACCTTTTTACAAACAAGCATTAGAATAATCAGGCTAGCATTGCAAGGAGAACAAAACAAGAAGGTATTTTTATGATAATTCTTTTTTTAATAGGGTTGTTTAGTTGTAAATAATATCTTTTTGGTTATATATAAGGTAACAGAATTGCTTGGAACACCATTTTATTAGAACATTTCAACATGCTGCACAGCAGCCATGCTGCTCTGCAACATAGCTCAGACATTGGCAAAGCCAATAACTCTGGCTAAACACTTATAAGATCCCAAAGATGAGACCTATTGGAAATGCCAATGCTTGTTAAACTCCAGCTCACTATTGCTTTTGCGTGATCTAGAATGTGAGTGTGTTTCTCCCCACCCCCCATACGCCCCTCATCCCTCCCCTCCGGGCTGTCCAGATTCTCTGAGTGACTTACATCAACTTTGTTTTAAGCTAGTGGTGCTGCAGTCCACTCCCAGGCCTCACAAAGGACAGGGAGGTGACACCTTCAGTCCTAGACTGGTTTCTTCAGGAGACCGCTGAAGTCTGTAGACTAGGGCCTTGTTTCTGACCCGCACGCGGCCCCGGTGCCTTCACACTTTTGTTTGCCCATTGCATTTCCTATCTCACATGTGTGCGGCAGTCACCACACTACAGCGAGGCCAGTGCTGATATTTCCTTTTTTTAAAAAAAAACTTTTTATTAAACAAGCTTGAAATAGGCATCAACATATAAACAAGCAAAGTAAATCATGAATACACAGTGTAGCTTTACCGGATTTACAACACATAAAGTTTAGACCAAAGATAAGATAAGAGAGGGGGAGAAAGAAAAGCAAACAAGCAAGACCAAAGCATAGCAGGAACAGAAAGTAAATAAGCGTAAGATTCAGTAGAGCACAGCACTCAATTCGCTAGTCTCTAAGCCACTCCACCAATAGAGCCCAGATCTTCTGACCCAGCTCACGCCGCCTTCTTCCCCACCTCTGAAAGACAGCAGATTCTAAATTATAGTGAGCCAAAATCCTCGCTCTCCAGTTTACAAAGGTGGGGGCATGTTGGCTAATCCAATCTGATGTTATACATAGCCGCACTAGTGACATAGCAATAAACAATAGAGCAGATGCATGTCTTGTTCTATCACACCAACCGTCACTGTCGCAGCCGAATATGACTAGCTCTGGTGACAGAGCAGCTGAGATGTTGAGCCTAGATTTAATAAACAATTCTACATCCTGAAGAAATAAAGCAAGTTTGGGGCAGGAAAAAAACATATGTACATCATGGGCGGCTATCAGGCCACATCTCGGACAGCAGTGAACCCCTCTGCCTCCCCATTTAGAGATTTTGGCCGGGGTGTAATAAAGATCAAATAATGCCATGTAGCATTGGGATCGATATTAGTACACTACTTGACAGTTCTAAGGCCTGAGAGATATCCAACCCGGTCTTACCCAGCTTTATCTCCCACATAACATTTTGGGAGGTGAGATGGTCAGGAAGACCGGGAAGCAAATGCTGATAGACTGCCCCTGTATACTACAGGCTTCGTTCTGCTTTCTCCTGTCCAATTATTACAGGCTTCGCTCTGCCATCTCCTGCCTGCTTAAAATGGTACACAAGTAATTCCGACAGCTGCAAAAGCTTACGCCGCAAATGTTTACAAATCTGTCATTTTCTGGCATAATGCTCTAGGGTACAGGGTTGTCGATGTTGGTTCAGTGTTAAAAATAGGAAGTCAAATTCTGCCAATGATTCTGAAAATGAATGCCCATTTAGTTACCCTTTGTCACAGTGGCAGATTAAATGAGATGCCGGGGAGTGACACAATTCAGCCCGGCCAGCCAAAGAAAAAGTGGACCGCATTTGCAGATCTCAACCTTTCACAATATACTGCTTGGTTAGGATAATGGAGCTAAATAATGGCAAACATATCCAGTGATAAAAGTATTTTAAAGCTTATAGGTTCAGTGAATCAGTGCAACACCACCTCAGCAAATATTCAGCAATACCTCAGTATAAGCGCAGCGCCACTCCAGCACCACTTCTGCATCACTCGGCAGCACCTAAGACCACCAAAACATCTCAGCACCACCACAGCACCACCTCAGCATCACTCAGCAGGAGCACAGCACCACCTCAGCACCAACACTGCACCATCTGAGCACCAGCACAGCAACACCTTTGCATCAGCTCTGCACCAGTGCAGCACTACCCCACTACCAGCACTGTTTATATCACACCCCGTAACAAAAAAAAAACCTTTTCACAATCAAGCATTAGAACAGTCAGGAAGAATTTGCTAGCATTGCAAGGAGATAAAAACAAGAAGGCGTTTTTATAATAATTCTTTTTTTAATAGGGTCGTTTAGTTGTAAATAATATGTTTTTGGTTATATATAAGGTAACAGAATTGCTTAGAACACCATTTTAATAGAACATTTCAACATGCCGCACAGCAGCCATGCTGCTCTGCAACATAGCTCAGACATTGGCAAAGCCAATAACTCTGGCTAAACACTTATAAGGTCCCAAAGGCAAGACCTATTGGATATGCCAATGCTTGTTAAACTCCTACTCACTATTGCTTTTGCGTGATCGAGAATGTGAGTGTGTTTCTCCCCACCCCACATACGCCCCTCATCCCTCCCCTCCGGGCTGTCCAGATTCTCTGAGTGACTTACATCAACTTTGTTTTAAGCTAGTGGTGCTGCAGCCCACTCCCAGGCCTCACAAAGGACAGGGAGGTGACACCTTCAGTCCTAGACTGGTTTCTTCAGGAGACCGCTGAAGTCTGTAGACTAGAGCTTTGTTTCCGACCTGCACGCGGCCCCGGTGCCTTCACACTTTTGTTTGCCCATTGCGTTTCCTATCTCACATGTGTGCGGCAGTCACCCCACTACAGCGAGGCCAGTGCTGATATTTCCTTTTTTAAAAAAAAATCTTTTTATTAAACAAGCTTGAAATAGACATCAACATATAAACAAGCAAAGTAAATCATGATTACACAGTGTAGCTTTACCGGATTTACAAAACATAAAGTTTAGACCAAAGATAAGATAAGAGAGGGGGAGAAAGAAAAGCAAACAAGCAAGACCAAAGCATAACAGGAACAGAAAGTAAATAAGCGTAAGATTCAGTAGAGCACAGCACTCAATTCGCTAGTCTCTAAGCCACTCCACCAATAGAGCCCAGATCTTCTGACCCAGCTCACTACGCCTTCTTCCACACCTTTGAAAGACAGCAGATTCTAAATTATATGGAAACCAAAATCCTCGCTCTCCAGTTTACAAAGATGGGGGCCTCATGGCTAATCCAATCTGATGTTATACACAGCCGCACTAGTGACATAGCAATAAAAAATAGAGCAGATGCATGTCTTGTTCTATCACACAAACCGTCACTATCACAGCCGAATATGACTAGCTCTGGTGACAGAGCAGCTGAGATGTTGAGCCTAGAATTAATAAACAATTCTATATCCTGAAGAAATAAAGCAAGTTTGGGGCAGGAAAAAAACATATGTATATCGTTGGCAGCTATCAGGCCACATCTCGGACAGCAATGACCCCTCTGCTTCCCCATTTAGAGATTTTGGCCGGGGTGTAATAAAGATCAAATAATGCCATGTAGCATTGGGATCGATGTTAATACACTACTTGACAGTCTTAAGTCCTGAGAGATATCCATTCCGGTCTTACCCAGCTTTATCTCCTACTTAACATTTTGGGAGGCGAGATCGTCAGGAAGACCGGAAAGCAAATGCTGATAGACGGCCCCTATTTTTGACCGCTTCAAGATCAATTCCATTAACATATTCCTGCTAAACAAATTTGTGGCTTGGCCCTTTAATTTTTCTACATAGCTTCGGATCTGCAGGTATTTAAAAAACTCATGTGTATTAAGAGAAAACTTATCCTTTAGGAATAAGAAAGAAGCCATTGAGCCTTCAGACCCTAAATCCCCCAGAGACTTAATCCCTCGAGCCATCCACCTAAATGTAGTCTGATCTTGGAAGATGTAGGGTAAAAGTCTAGCAGCCGTAAATGGTGTATAATAGTGAATATTAGGGATCGACCATTTCCGACTAATCTTGCTCCAAACTGAAAGCATTGCAACGGTGACCTTGAACTTGGTCTTCTTATAATAACTGGTTTCTAGTACCCGCAATAATATCCCCTTAGCATCCTCACCTAATCCTATCTCAAAAATAGATGCTCTGCAAAATGGTGGCAACACCACCCTATCCCCAAACAAAGGTAGAGCGAAGTGTTGGAGAAGAGCTGACCAACAGTACAGCACCAGGTTCGGCACGGACCAGCCCCCCCGATCATGCGGAAGGTGCATCCACTTGACCGCTCTTCGTGGTTGATGATATCCCCAGAGGAACCTATTGCAGCACCTTTCAGCCCGAGCCAGACTATGGGGCCGATTATGATGGCGGACGGACCTGAGTCCGTCCGCCACCATAGAGTAGGAGGGAACCTCCGCATGGCCTGCGGAGTTCCCTCCTGTGCAATTAGGATGTGACCGCCACCATGGCGGTCACATCCTCTATTTTTACCATTGCGGCGGGTGCGGCTTCAAGCTGCATCCGCCGCAATGGTAAAAATGCATACATTGCATTTGTATGCAGAAAGCGGCAGGCACCATGCGGTGCCTGCCGATTTCTGCATACAAATGCAGGGGGTACCATAGGTACCCCCCATGTGCACCCTCCACCCGCCCCTTCACCCAGGGGGCCCGCAACGGGGCCCCGCAGTGAAGTTACACATGCATTTTTTACAGCCCATCCTAATATGGCTGACGGTGTCTGAGAGACACCGCCACCATATTAGAGCCTTTCCGCCGCGGTTGTAAGCCAATCGCAGCGGAAAAGCTGCGTACAGAAACCAGGACCCACCAGCCATCCTAATGTGGCGGTGGGTCTTTGGTGGGTCCGCTGCGGTTTTTCTGCATCCTCTGGGCCGGCGGTGGCTTCCGCCGGCCCGGAGGATGCGGAAAAACCGCAATCGTAATAGGCCCCTTAATTGGGAAACTTCTAGTGGGATGGATCTAAATAGGTATAGGAACTTTGGCGAGACCAACATTTTGAGGACGTTCCCCCTGCCATACAAGGAAAGATGCAGATTATCTAGCCTTGTCAAAGTAGAGTTTACAGAGTCAATAATAGGCAAGATATTCAAATCTGCAATATTATCGACTACAGCGGTAATTTTAACCCCAAGGTATGACGCATTTTGCACAACTGGTGCTTCAGAGGGAGCCATGGCTGCTGATTGAACAACCTGCGTCTTGGTAACATTGAGTTTATAGCCAGAAAGCTGTCCATATTGTTGTGCTAAGTACTCAATAGCAGGGAAAGCTGATGCTACATTACTAATCAGGACTATAATATCATCGGCATATGCCAACACCTTATACTCTGACATATTGACCCTAACTGGCAATATATCCATAAAGCTCTCAATTTTACATAAAAAGGGGTCAATGTATAAAGCAAACAGCAGGGGTGAGCAGGGACAACCCTGCCTTGTACCCCTACTGATGCTGAAAGGTCTTGACAATAAACCCGAAACCGAGAGGGTAGCCTCTGGAGCAATATAGAGTGATTGGACTGCTTGAGAGAACTCCGAGCTAACCCCCTTCCACTAAAGAACTCCCCATAAAACCCCCCCAGGGGACCCTGTCGAACGCCTTTTTGGCGTACAACAGGATCGCTCTGAGGGGAGATTTTGTAACTTGGGCCCTGTCCAAGAGTGCAATTACACGGCGAACATTATGAGCTGTGTCACGCCCTGGGATAAAACCATGCTGTCGCAATGAAACTAATGGGGAAATCACCAAGGCCATTCTAGTAGCTAAGATTTTAGAATAAATGTTGCTGTCTGTGTTGATTAAGACTATCGGACGAAACGACGAAGGGTCCAACTCCGGTTTGCCTTTCTTTTAAAAAAGAATAATATTGGTTTGGCGCCATGATTCCGGTATATGGCCGAGTTGAGCCCCACGTAGGATTGTTAACAATTCCTGCCTAATCTCTAAACAAAACCGACTATAGAATTCCAAGGGGATAAGGATGGTACCAGCGGCTTTGCCGTTAGCCAGTGAGTTAATCGCCTGCTCAACTTCATCCCATTCAATGGGGGTAGAGAGAGCTTCATTCTGCTCCGCGGTGACCTGAAGGGAGTTAAGGCCTTGTAAAAAAGCTCTAACTTCATATTCAAATTCAAAATTTGGATCCCTGGCTTCCTCTGTATACAGAGAACTACAAAACTGACGAAAAACCTCTATGTCCCCCTCTGGTGTATCCTGAATATGGCCATGGGAGTCCTGAATCTTAGTTATACTATTAGCCAGCCCTCTCTGCTGGAGTCGCTTGGCCAAGACCCTGCCTGAACTCCAGCATAGAGGCCCTAAATTTAGCGACCTATAACTGACTTTGCGATGTATCACGACCCTCCTTAATTGCACAAATCAGTTGAACCTCTGCAGCCCCCAATTCCTCAATCCGCCTATTGATTTGATCTCAGACAGACCGCTGCCGAAAAGACGAGAAACTCTTCATTTCACCCCAGACTGCTGCCTTTAGCGTATCCCAAATGATGGTACAGGAGGCGGTCTCTCTATTAATGCTCAAAAATTCTAAAATCCAGTTGCTCATATGGTCTATATATGATTGTTCTAATAATAATTTCCTCTCAAATGTCCAGGCCCTAGGTGCTCTTGTCGTGTGAGCAAAAGCACAGTCAATAATCAGCGGATTATGATCTGACAGAATCCTGGGGGGGGGCTGATATAGAGGTACCATTAACCAATTGATCGGACATGAAACAGTAATCTAACCTAACCATTTTGTTATGGGGAGCGGAGAAATATGTATAGCCATCTAAATGTTTATTGTGGTGGAACCAAAGATCCGTCAAGCAATGCTCTTGAACCAAAGCTTGGAGTGCCCTAAAGACTCTAGGTTTCTTACCAACATAATTTTGACCACCCACTAGAGTAAAATCAGCAGGCAAATTTATATTAAATTCCCCACAGAAGCAGATGGGGCGAGGCCAAAGGGCCAACTCTATGTTCAGATGATGCAGAGCTGCAGGATCGTCCAAATTTGAAGAATAGACAGTGCAAATAGTTAAAGATCTACCATTGACTAGCAACTCAGTGATTACCGATCTCCCACTACTGTCTTGGGTGGTTTTCCTACATGAGCCTGAATCACGTCTTAATAAAATTGCGACCCCTCTAATCATGGAAGTCTGGCGAGAGCACCCAAACAAATCAAACCCGGGAATTTTCAAGCAATCACGGTTACTCCAGGGAACATGAGTTTCCTCCAAGCACAATACCTCTAAGCGAAAGGCCTGAGCAACTCTAGAAAACAGAGCCCTTTTCTTGCCGTTGTTCAGCCCACAGATATTCCAGGAACCTATACGGATTTTATCCTGCGCCATTTACACAGAAAACATGAGAAATATAACCCCCTGCATACAGAACAACATCAAACCCCCTTTCAAATACAGAAAATATCCTAATAGTAACCATATTAAACAATGAGTCATGATTATACTGTACATTCAAGCTTTTTTTAATTGTTCTTCCCTAACCCTCAGCCCGCCCACCCTCCCCTCCAGCATCACACCCAAACCACCCTCCCAAACTGTACCCACCCTGAACCCGCCCCCCGGAGAACCACCCACCCCACCATCCCCTACATAGGGCACCAGGACCTGGGTCCTTGTGATGGAGGAGCTATCCCTAAAACACAGGGGCATATTACCAAGGGCAAGTATCGCCGCTTTTTCGGCGAATTGTGCCGAGAAAGCGGCGATACTGCTAGAGCCCTAGTAACAAGGGCATTTTAAAGCCTGGCGCAAGCCCACTTTGCATGTCGGCGATAAACATTGCTAATGACATGCAAAGTGGGCGTTCCCACGTCCAACCACATGTAAAATGTGGTTGGAGGTGGGAACACCGTATTACCTAGGCAGGCGTTGGGAGAGGGAGACCTGCGATAAACTCGTTTATCGCAGGTCTCCCAACGCCTGCTCTGACCAGGTGTTAGGGCATTGATAACATGGGGGAGTGGATCATAAAGCTGAATCCACCCCCCCATATTATCAAGGAACACATTAGCGAGTGAAAACAACGTTTGTTTTCATGCGCTAATGTGCCATATCGCCGACTATCGCCGGATTTCAATTCGCCTACGTGATGTGCATTGATAATTGCACGATAAAAAGGCGATGAAATCCGGCGATAGCCGGCGATATGGGGATGTGCGTTGTGCGTTTACTAACGCACTTCTCGGTAATATGCCCCCTGGTTCCCCCGATATCCTCACCAAAATAGTACAAGGGGGTACGATCTTTAAGGAGAGAAGAGGGAAAAAAAGGAAGAAAAAAGATTTTTTTTAAAAATACAAATTCACCGTCCTCTAGACTCCAAAACCGCATCCCCTACCCCTTATAACCCTTAGAAACCTGAGAAGAAAAAAAAATTGCCTGAGCTTAACAAGCATTGCAGTAACTAAAGTGAGTACAAAAATTCTTTGGCCTGAATTTCGGAAGTGAAAAATCTAGTCTGGCCCTTATGAATGATTTTTAGTTTAGATGGAAAAAGTAAGAAAACCTGAGCCCCTTTCAACTGGAAGGGTGCTATTAACTGGCGGAGCTGCCACCTCCGCTCAACTGTAGCTGGGCACAGGTCAGGCCTAACAAAGAACTGACAGCCCTTACCGGACCGCTTCCTGTCCGGGCGGGACAGGTCATAGATCAATTCTCTGGCCAAGAAATTATTTAAACATATAAGAATAGCACGGGGCTTGTCGTCAGTATGGCCTGGTCGTTTCTTCAGTTTAATCGGAAAACGGTGGGCCCGCTGAATTTCACTCTCCCAATCACATTGTCTGACCTCAGGAAATGCCTCGGTGAACAGTTCGACAACAAATTGCCTGATATCTGACCCCTCCATCTCTTCCAGAACTCCTTGGACTCTTAGGTTGTTATGCCGAGCTCTATTTTCAAGGTCCGTGAGCTTCCCTACGATGTCTTCCCTTTGAGCCTTCATTGAGTCTGCAATGCCCTTTTGGGTGGCCATGTCGTCTTCAAGAGTAGAAATCCTCTCTTCCGCCTCCCCAATTCTAGAGGTAATATCTGAACAGGTCTTAGCCACTCTGCGCATAGCATTCTGCACCCTAAGGCAGGCGCCCTGAGTGTGAACACTTTCTTGCCGGGTCTCCTCGCGATGGGCCATGATAGTCTGGTAAATCACCGCCAGGGTCATCTCGCCTGAAGGTGGATGCTGGAGATTAGCCCCAAACTCATTTTCCACATCAGAAGCAGTGACCTCTGGCCCAGACTGTAAGGAAAATGACTATCATCATCAGTCCAGTCTTTTTCCTCGTCAATATCTTCCTCAAAGAAGCCTGTATGGTCTGATAGAGAATAATATTTGCCATATCTTTATTAGAATTTGAGCTTGATTTCTGAGAGGTTATATTACAAATTACGCCCGGAATTGTCTCATTTGGCTGTAAAGTGGGCCCAAAATCAATGGGAATTCCTGTAGTCCCCGCGGTGATCCCTGAGGTAATCCCTGTGGACTGAGCTGGGACTACAGGTCCCAGAATTCCATTGGTTTGTGGAAGATGGACCGTATTTTCAGTGGGAGCTGTTGATGCAGAGGTAATGTTCAATCCTCCTGAAAACAGGGCCTCAGCACTGTTTAGTGGGTCCCCCCTGTCGACCACTGAGATTGGTACAATCAAGGAAGGAGAGGGAAGAAGGGGACCGGAATCCGTTTTGTCCGTAACCAAGGCTGCAGTGGATAAGGACTTTGGAGATGTAGTTGTTGCAGCAGCAGGTTGCTTTTTCTTATTTTTAGTGATCTGCTGTGGCAGCTTGGACTTATCTAATGGCTTATTGAATAAGATCTCACCACAACCGGGGAGACTGACTCCACAGGGGGCTCCACAGGGGACTGCCGATCGCTCGCCCTCACGCTCATCTTCCCGTCGCGGCCGCCGGCTGCTGATACTGGCGCCGGCACTGGAGCTGCTTGATCCACCTGGGTGGTTGCTTTCGCGGGGCCGCCCGCTTGAGCAAGTGAGGTGCGACCCGTGGCGTTGTCAGCAAGCACAGCAGTCTTCCCCTTCGGCGGCATTCCTTCTGACGGGGCGGTGGACACTCGAGGCAGGATAACACCGAAGCCAGAGCAGGACGTGAAAAGGCCGACTCGCCACGAAAAGATCCAGCGGGTATGTTGGCAGCGAAAAACAAGAAAACGCCAAAGCATTGCGATGGTGCTTGACAAGCAAATACTGCAATGCGGCTATATGTGAACTCCAGGATTCTCAGGGTCCATAGTCAAACATTAGTACACAATGGTGAGTTAGTCGGGAGAGAGTGCCTTAGGCAGCTTGTCCAGCCAAAGGTCCGGCCGCCATCTTGCCCCTCATTCCAGTGCTGATATTTCCAGGACAGAAATGAATACTATGAGGAGCAACGGTGGTGTCACGGTGGCGATGTGGGGGAGTAGACTAGGTACATGATAGGGAACTTGCCCGCTTGGCCGGGGGAGTCAGAACAGGAAATCCACCCGCCAGGGAAAGTGTCTGAAGGTGTTTATATCCATTGTCCTGGCAAGCTTCATGGATGGTACATCGACCTTCAACGGAGGTTGCAAAAAACTTCCCACGTGCTGTTTCATTGAATAGGCGTCAATGCTTGGAATGTGTTTACTCCAGACACTGACAAAGAATGGTATTGTATGCAGTATTTAGAGAGAGAGAGAGTGTGTGGGTTTGTGTGTTTGTATGTGTTCAGGTGTGTGTGTATATGCGTGTGTGTATGTGGGTGTGCATGTGTGTGAGAGAGAGATTTGCTGCATGCTTAGGTTCCAGTATACATCGGCTTTCTTTATATTACATTGTACCTGTTCCAACATTTCAGATTCTACTTTCTGCCAAAATACATAGTACTAAATAGTTATAGGTTATGAATACCATAGCACAAAATCAGATCATTTCCTCACTACATGTTGGTAGACATAGTGCTTCTGCCTTCCTGAGAGGTGGAGGAAACTGCTTTATGGGTATTCATGGTTGTCTTCCTTGTTAGATGTAGAGTGAGGTTCGTGTTTGTTTCCCTCAAAGATGGATTGTGGTTATTTCTTGCTCTAAAGTATATACTGTTTGCTCGGTCCAACGGCCATTAAAGGTGGAGTGTGTATATATAATATGTATGTACCATATATATATAGAATAGCTTACTGTGCATTTGGTCGAGTCTCCATCAAAAGTGGAGAGGTGTATGTTTTATCCTACCTGAGTTCTCTATTGTCTCTAGTCTGTGTTGGTGTGAATAGTGTGTTGCTGTTAGTACAGACTCTGTTTGGGTGGCCATATTCGTAGTTCTCTCTTTCACGACGTTACCTTCTCTTTGTCTGACTAAGCTAGTGATTGATGATGCTTCTAAATATGTGTACAGGCCATCTGGACTTACCAGAATGTTCTTTTTGTGGAGCCCAAGCATACTTTCAGGACAAAGTTTGACATCTTCACCCACAGCATTTGTCAGTAATTGTCCTCACCTGCTCATTGGAGTCTCCTAGTAAAAAAACCTGTGTTTGCTAGAATTTCTATTCTAATCATGTTCAAGAGATGGAGAAGTGAAAGAAGTTAAGCAGGGGGCCGATGTTTTCTAAGACTACTAATCTGCAGACTATTGCTGTACCAAATCTTATAAAAATGTAGAAGTTATGTGCTTCTTTTAAATCTAGCAGTTTTTTTGTTAATATCACTAAGTGGGCATCTCAGGCCTTTGGCCAATATCAAAGCAAATCTGGAATCCTGAAAATTGGGCTGTGTAATACCTGTGTACTGGTTTCATTTCTTTCGTAATGTGGACCATTTTTCTTCACCCTCCAGACCTTATGCATACAGCATTTGTAGGGCTTCTCCCTCTCCTCCATCATCCCAGCCTGTTCAATGTAATTATGTCAATTTGAAGCAATTTCATGAGCTCATCCAATCCTGCAGGCACTGCTTTTACATGTACTGTGATGCCACTTGCCTGACTTTGTCACATAGGCAGAAATAACAGTTGATGGACAGAATGCAGAACAATGTCATACATTCACCCCAGTACAGAGTTCTGGGCCTAAATCCATCATTTATTTGCTCACCATGCCATTCTAGTTTGAACCCAGCCATATGCAAATCCGTCTTGACCCAGTGCCCCATGGGAACAGTCCAGCCTGAACTGCCAAGGCAAGTCCTCCCTGGACTGGAAACAAGCATCATAGGCCCTCTTTCCGGCTTTCAGCCCTCATCAGCCAGGATAGCTTGATTCCAGTGGCATAGAGAGAACGGGACTCACGTCTGAGCATACCTGTGCCACTTGGGTGACAAATGCAAAAACAACAGTTGATGGACAGAATGCAGAACAATGTCATACATTCACCCCAGTACAGAGATCGGGGACTAAATCCATCGTTTTTTTACTCACCATGCCTTTCCAGTTTGAACCCAGCCATATGCAAATCAGTCTTGACCCTGTGCCCCATAGCAAAATTCCAGCCCGAACTGCCAAGCCAGGTCCTCCCTGGACTGGAAACAAGCATCCTAGGACCGGTTTGGGGCTTTCAGCCCTTATCAGCCAGGATAGGTTGATTCCAGTGGCATGGAGAGCACAGGATTCACATCTGAGCATACCCGTCCCACTCGGGGTGACAAATGCAAAAACAACAGTTGATGGACAGAATGCAGAACAATGTCATACATTCACCCCAGTATAGAGATCTGCTTAAATCCATCGTTTTTTTTGCTCACCGTGCCATTCCACTTTGAACCCAGCTATATGCAAATCAGTCTTAACCCTGTGCCCCATGGGAACAGTCCAGCCCGAACTGCCAAGCCAGGTGTCCCTGGACTGGAAAAAGGCATCCTAGGACCGGTTTCTGGCTTTCAGTCCCCATCAGCCAGGATAGCTTGAATCCAGTGGTATGGAGAGCACGGGACTCACGCCTGAGCATACCCGTCCCACTCTGGGTGACAAATGCAAAAACAACAGTTGATGGACAGAATGCAGAACAATGCCATACATTCACCCCAGTACAGATATCTGGGCCTAAATCCATCGTTTTTTTGCTCACCATGCCATTCCAGTTTGAACCCAGCCATATGCAAGTCAGTCTTAACCCTGCGCCCCATGGGAACAGTCCAGCCCGAACTGATAAGCCAGAACCTCCCTGGACTGGAATCAAGCATCCTAGGACCGGTTTCAGGCTTATGGCCCTCATCAGCCAGGATAGCTTGATTCCAGTGGCATGGAGAGCACGGGACTCACGTCTGAGCATACCCGTCCCGCTCGGGGTGACAAATGCAAAAACAACACTTGATGGACAGAATTCAGAACAATGTAATACATTCACCGTAGTACAGAGATCGGGGACTAAATCCATCGTTTTTTTACTCACCATGCCATTCCAGTTTGAACCCAGCCATATGCAAATCAGTCTTGACCCTGTGCCCCATAGCAAAATTCCAGCCCGAACTGCCAAGCCAGGTCCTCCCTGGACTGGTAACAAGCATCCTAGGACCGGTTTGGGGCTTTCAGCCCTCATCAGACAGGATAGCTTGATTCCAGTGGCATGGAGACCACGGGACTCACGTCTGAGCATACCCGTCCCACTCGGGGTGACAAAGAGAGGGATTGGGTCTGACCCTTGAAGTTGCTTGGTCTGAATTTCTATCCTGAGCAATATTTCCTGTTTAAATTGAATGTCATTACAAAATAACCAGAAGTGAAAACAGTTCTGTTAACTTTTGTAACTTAGTGTAAGATTTTTTTAATAAAGTACGCTGTATTGTACTAAAGGCTCATTTACATGTATATTATAACATGCAAATAAACTTTAATTTAAGATAGCGACTTAGTAGTTCATGCAAATGCAAATAAAGGGCAAAACCAACGCATGCTCCTTAAAAAAAGATGCTGCAACCATCTTTGAAGGGAAGCTGGTGCGCGAAAGCAGCTACACATGCAATCACACAACTTATTGTGTATTAAAACCTCAGACAGATGACCGTTGTTAGCAGATTTACTTAGTTTTCAGCATGCACTCAGAGTGCATGCCTCTGCAGTCCATCTTTTTCAGGCCACCCTCCTCCCACTGTCCTTGCCAAACTCTCCCCCTCCAGTCTCCGTGGTATCATCCTCCCTCCACCACCCACCACATTTCCTATCCTCCTCTCCTGTGTTTCTAATCCTCAACACAGTGTCTGCATTAGCCCACTGAGCCTCCTGAAAGTGGAGCTAACTACAGCTCTTCGTAGTGTGTCTACAGACCCCCCTCTTCCCACTGTCCATAGTTTGCTTCCCTCAACCCCAACCTCCTCCCTCGTGTTGCTTGACTTCCCTGATTCTGTGCTGTTTTTTCACAAAATGCACAGCAGCATGGGCTGCTGTGCATCATGGAATAAAGGGAAAAAGCTCTGACATGGTCGACTTAGCACTATTTATTTTACTTTGTGATTGCACAGCAACCCTTGCTGCTGTGCAACATGTTAAAAAAAACCATTGACAAAGCCAGTAGATTAGGCAAAAATCCATTGGCTTTGCCTACGCTTGTTTTAAGAAGCATTGTTTGGACTGTATTTAAATTAATAGCAACAATAAAATTATCAGACAATTAATGGATGGGGAAAAAAGCATACCCTTTACTTCATTTAGCACACCCAACTTGTTAGAAATCCTTTATGCCAACAATAGATGATCGCCTGTGTTGAAGCACATTAGAGAATGTCGGTGCTCAGCAGCTCTGCTTCATTTGCATTGCCAAGGCCAAAAGATTTGGCTTTAATGTGCTAAGGCATTCGATCAAGACATATTTGCTATTTAATGTTTATTTGTGATTTTGGGTGACATTGGTTTATTAACATATACAGTCCTCTGACTCACTTTGCCCCTTGCATGTAGCTTATATTCTGTTTGCTGAACATTTAAGCCTAAGAGCAAAGGCTTTAGATATTTGCCTTCTTAGTGAAATAACACGAGGCTCAGAGGCCCTGTTTTGCCCCAGCAGCCAAACCATAAGTAGTCAATAACCTCCAGCAGATACTCACTGGGGTTACAAACACACAAAGTCTTGATCTGCCGGCCGCAGGGATGTGTTGGGCAGCACCAAGCCAACCACTATTGGAAAGGGTGAAAGTAATGCATTTTAATCTCATATTAACATGAGGACTATCTCAAACAGCCCCTGCCAATGGTGTGTTTGTTCTGCTCACAGGGAGCCCGAGTTTGCACTTTGTTTGCTAATGGGAACTTCTCTCCTCCCCCAGGATGCCACCAAGTGGTTGTGGATTCTGATCAGACTACAGTCCTTTTTCTCTTTCAATGTAGAAATTATTAGAAATGGCTGTACATTGCAACATTATTTGTTCTAATGCTGGATTCGTTCTTCCTTCCAGAGGCTTTGTTTCTGGCTGGTGCCTGCCTTTCAAATGCACTAAGTGCACTTTGTAGCACATTCTGTAGTGCTGTGTGGGCGGTAAGGCAGAGGCTACCGTGGGTGGAGAGAGGCTCCGTAAGTGATGTGGCTTCAATGCAAACACTGCCTGCCTCTCTTCTGCACTGTCTGCTAAGCCCTCCTTCCTCCACCGCAGTGCAGGCAGTAGAGGTTTTACGTTTAGGAGTCTGCGAAGCCAGGGTCTGTTCCGGTGCAGGTGCAGGATACGTGAGCCACTGTAGACTGTTCCTCTCAGCCTATGTCTGTAGGGCTTGCACTCCACCTACTCAGTTCTCAATCAAGCCCGGTATGCTGTCATCATTATGCTTCTGATGGACCGGCTGCTTCTGCCTCTCGTCATGCTACCCACCCATCCGCCCATCACCAACCCCTTTTGTACCGCTTTGTTTGCCATAAGTTGGCAGGGTATGTTCAGACGTGAGTTCCTTGCTCACTTTGCCACTGGATTCAAACAAGCCTGGCTGAAGACGGCTGAAATTCCAGAAACCGGTCCTAGGAAGCTTGTTTCCGGTCCAGGGAAGGCATGGCTTGGCAGTTCGGGCTGGACTGTTCACATGAGGCACAGGGTCAGACTGATTTGCATATGGCCATGTCTGAACTGGGGTGGCAGAGTGGGCTAAAGCAGGGCCGGACTGGGAACCAAAACCGGCCCTGGCAAAGTGCTCGGCCGGCCCCCCACTCCCCACTCGGGGGGTTGGTGGTGCCGCCAAGCGCTTTGCTAGGGCCGGTTTTCGGCCGATTTTGTTGCAGGGCCGATTTTGCAGCTATGCTGCAAAAACGGCCCTGTAACAAAATCGCCCCCCAGGGGCTCAAAACCGGCCCCCATCCTTGCGGCGCACCGGGGGATTGCCCGGTGCCCGCTATGGCCAGTCCGGGCCTTGGCTAAAGAACGGTGATGGATTAAACCCAGATCTGTTGACTGGGTGTGAGTGTTTGATTTTTTCAGATGCTCCGTCCATCACAACCCCCTTTTGTACCACACACCCACTAGCAGCAGCAGGGTGGAAGAGCTGTACGGTCGGCTTATCACTGTATTATGGTCAGGCCTGCCAGGGACATGGTGAGGCATGTTGACAAACCAGCAATGACCCTCTCAGCCCACCCCCCCCACATTAGGAGAAAACTCCCTGTGCATGAAGGCCATTGCTATTTTGTTGCTCTGAAGCAAACCCCCTCTTTGGAGGTTTGTCCCTATGAAAAAAATCTTTGAAACAAAATCAATGCCCACCGGTCAGCCATGACATAGCAGCTCAACCAGCATTGTAACATAAATACACTCCATGTCCATGATTTAACGTAAAAGGCTATTTATTAGGACAAGGTTGCAAACACTTACTTGAGCTTTTGTTAACATTTTAACAATAACATTAAACTTCATCAATACGACACTCCTATTCATCCCGAAACCATTCACACCTCACGCCAACTTTCATCCCCAAGCCCTCAAGCTTGCTTCATTCTTCTCTCTTCCACCCACTGAGCTCCATCCATATATCCAGACTCTCCTTCATTTTCCCTACTGAACACTTTCAAATGAAACTCTTTGGCTGCTTAACGAAATCCCTCACAACGTCTTCAGTCACCTGTGCTCCTTTCTTCACCCTTAGGGGGTGGATACGCCTGCATGTGTCTCTCCACCCCCCTCCCCCCATGATACCGCATATGCACTGTATGAAACAAGCACCACACTACGGCCCCTCGCGGCGGGATGCCTGGCTTTCACCTTGTGAATACCCTGCCGGGGTATCTCACAGGGGAATACCAGGACGGGTTCCCTAAGCAAGCGCCTTGAGACCCCTGGGTGATTCGTGCGCTATATAAATCGAAATACATTTACATTTACATTTACACTTTCCCACACAATATATAGGGTGGGTGGGTGGTCTTCAAATTTCCCTCTGGAACCCATCCGGTGGTTCTTGGAGTTGAGAAGAAACTGGACACATCCGTCCTGACTCCTTTATAGAGAAACAAACTAACTTGCCCTTTTCTCTAAACTTCGCCTATACTGACTATGTCCTGTTTACCTAGCACAAAGTCTCCTGAGGGAAGACTAGTGTGTGACCGTCACATTCCTCAGGGGCCATCATCGTGCAATAAACACACTCTGTGTCCATGATTTAGCATAAAAGAACATTTATTAGGACAAGGTTGCAGTTACTTGAACTTTTGTTAACATTTTAGCAACTTCATCATTATGACACTCCCATTCCTCCCATCACCATTCACACCCCATGCCAACTTTCATCCCCAAGCCCTCGTGCCTTGCTTCCTCCTTCTCTCTTTCACTCACTGAGCTCCTTCCATATATCCGGCACACCGTCTTCTGTCACCTGTGCTCCCTCCCCGAGGGGGTGAATATGCCCGCATGTGACTCTCACCCCCCCCCAGATACGTCAATCATAAAAACCCTGGAAGGCATTATACTGACCCCCACCACAATATCCCCATCTATAGTTTTATCTCCTGCACCGGATGCTTTCGTTCCACAACCTGCTCACCACATTCCTCACCTCCATCATGCAATACGCATTCCCTATTTGTGGAAGGTGCATCCTGGAAAAGACCCTGCTCCTCTTCTTTTATGCCTTCATGCAATATCAATTTAATGTCTCTCGCCATGCAATAAACCCTCATGGTCCTTTTGAGTTTCCTCCTATTATCTATCCATCGCTGAATGCTTCAAAGTCCCCCTCCATACTCTGCATGGCACAAATTCTGTCCAGATTAGACTTGTCCGAGAAAGGTTTGACTTGATTGCCTCTAAGTCCCTCTGCATATGTTGAAGCAGCATCAAATCTGATAACTGAACCAGATCATTCTCACCCTGTTGAATCAGGAGCAGGTCCAGGCAACCCCTCTGGGGAGCCAGCTTTGTCAACCATGGCAACAAGATACCCCAATGCATCCCACCTTAACCCTACCATAGAACCTCTCGTCCCAGATTCCATCTGTATAGCTGCTGACCCAGTGCACAAATTAATGACCTACAATCCAGGTCATTGCCTTGGTTCCTGGAAAGCTCACCCACCGTACAGTAGAAGAAAAAGGCAATTAGCACTGGTGACACACCCCAGACTGCACGTTTCACAGAGGAAACCCCATCAATTCCTTACATACTGCTTGCAGCACCTTGATCTCCACTTGCAAGTCTGACCGGATTCGAACCCAATCGACCCTCCACAGTTGACGTCCCAATCCAAGAGCCCAAAATCAGCTGGGTCCTTCCCCAGCCTGCGCAAATCCGCCAAATATGACAACAAATTGGCCTCTGCTGCTAACCAGGCTAGTTTTGTAAACGGTGCCATTCCTGCACAGGGCAAACCACCAAACTAAACCATTCACACAATCATACCCACTTCCCTGCTGATCTGCCTTGGATTGCCACAGCCCAATGCCCAATCACCCCGGGTCCAAACACACCTCCTCATGCAGCACCCCTGACTCCTGTGTGGATGCCAAGAGCTCAGGCAAACGAAAAGCACCAAAAACACCCAAATCATGAATAGTTAGAAAACAGACGGCTCAAAACTATCATAACAACAGACCGGCAACACTATCCGCAACTCTTGCAATAATGCAAACTTAATCACATCATGCAGTGCTGACCTCCCCACACCCTGTTCCTTACCCCACCCTTTCAAAACCTGATGCAGGATCTCATCCCTGGCTGGGTCAAAACCCCAGTACAGCATGCCGTAGAATGAAACCCCCTCCAGTTTGCCCTCAATGATCATGGGCAATAAACCTTTGTCAATACAGAACGAAACAAAATACAACACTGTCTCTTCTGTTTCCTGTTTATCTTGTGTCAAAGCCTTCAGGGAATGGTCCTCCAATGACCCAAACTCACTTCAAGCCAGACGGTAGCCGTTTCTGGTGGACTCAGCCAACAATCCCTCGACTAGTCCCGCTAATCTCACTCCCCTAAAGCCCAAATGACTGTGGGCAAATGGGTATTGTCCTTCTCTGCTCCTGGTACAGGTCTGCAAAAGCAATGCCACTGCAAATGAGATAACAAGTGTGATATATCACTGTTAACACTAGGGGCATGCTTAGCTCTGAAAACAATGTTCAAACGTAATCAACTGAGCATGAATCTCCTCAGCAAATGCAGCACCCTCAAGTCTCATACCTTCTGTTTGTTTACCAAGTCAATCACTGTCATGTTGTCCACATTAAACATCCCCGTCCTAGTCTGCAACTCACCTCTTCACACTGACAACACCACCAACAATGGGAAGAACTCGAAAAAGGCTATGCTTAATCTCTGTCTCAACCATTTTGCCAGCCACTGTTCCACACACAACCTCCTATCTAAAAACAGACCAAAACCCTGAGCCCCTGCTGCATCTAAAAAAAATTTGAACCTATCAGACTGTGCTGTCATCCAAGAAATGATCATCGAAAAACATCTTCCAAACACAAAGGTCAGCCATGAATGTCAATGAGATCCGCATCCTATGGCGAGGCAAAACCGTCCCGGACATGTCATGGGGCATACTTTCTACTGCTTGTGATTTAAGAAGCTCTTACTGGAGAACAGCCTGACCTCTATATGGCCTCAAAAAAGGCACCCAATGACTTAAACATAATTACCGATCTGCCTGACCTTAATGAGGAAGACCTGAAACTGAGTAAAGGTAACAAAACCACCAATCCCAAGGCAGTGAACCCTAACAAGATCTCCAGTTAAGACATTTACCCTCCAACAACATATTAACCGATACTTTAGATGGAACTTTTGTCAATGCCTCCTGGGCGGAAACCTGAACTTGTCTTTATTTTCTGCGGTGCCCGAGCAACATTGGCTGATACCCGGTGGAGCTGTCCCTTGCAGCTATAGAGGAGTTTGGCTATGGTTCACCCGTTGGCCGGCACCTACCCAGCCGGACAGCGGACATTGTTCTCCTTGCCTCCCCGTTGTGTTTACTACCTGCATTCCTTACCCCTGTCCGCCTTCTCCCCTCTACCTTTCCACTCCCCATAAGAGGTGTGTACACGCTAATAAGTAACTGATGTAACTATGTAACAATGTTCTGATGCAATGTCCTATCTCATGTAAAGCACTCTGATACCTTCAGGTCTAGCCAGCGTTATATAAAACTTTTCGAATAAAATAAATACATTTATGCTTAAAGTTACAGGGGTGTTGATAGCAGAACCCCTTTTTGAAATTCTACACACACCCCAACATTGGGTCCTGTTGGCTTTGGTGAATAACCCGCTCCTTGTTGAATGGGCAGGGCTGAAAGGGCTGATAAGTGATGTGTAGGCGGTTGTGGTGTGCGTAGAGGTTGTGGATGGAGTAGAAAACATCCACTGCTTCCACAGTTCTAAATCCACCATGCCCAAGGTTTATAGGGATTCAGGCTCACCCTCGTCCAGAGCTCCTCATCGCAGTTAAGCCATGCAAGCGGAGTTTGTGGAGTTTTCCGCTCTCCGCATTACGCAGAGCTCTGAAAAACTCTGCTTTGCGGAGCAGAGTGTTTTTTACTCGCTCGCGTTTGCCAACGTCAGGTTGGCAAGCGCGGAAAATCCACCTTCCGGCGAGATTTTTCCTCGTTTGCGATCATTAACATCAAGTTGGCGAGCGTGGAAAATAAACCTCTCGGCGAGATTTCTCAGCACGGGTGGTCAGGTTTCTCATTGCGAGTGGTCGCGTATGCTCGCGATGACTCGCATTGAGAAACTGCCCGCTCGCATTGAGAAAGCTGCTACTCGAGTAAAAATCTACTCGAGCGGCAGAAAAGGAATGAAGGGACTGCTTGTGCTGTGCAAGGTGCCGTTAGCAATGATTGCACAGTGTGGTCAAGCGTCCGGCACTGTGCAATCACTGTGAACCGCATTTTTCTGTGGAACTCTGCCGCTTGCGGAGCTCCCCGTAGTGCCACAAAGTTTTTTTGCCACTTCGCGGAGTTCCGTGTAGGGTTAATCATCACCCCATCCTCACCCAAGCAACACCCAACTCCTCTGAGTCATCCTTCTGACCCCCTTTTCTGTCCCAAGCCTTGATGCTGCCGGACCGCTTAGGTGTCCCTTTGCCCTTCAAGGCGCTCTTAACCATCACCACTTTATCGTCAATAACCCCATAACCAATACCCTCTGACTTGAAAGTCTTACCCCCAACATTTGATTTCTCAGTGCCCCACGCTGACTACCAATCCCCATTACCTGAAGGTAAGAGTTCAATGTCCCTCTTCTCTATGCAACGTCAGCCGCCTATCTTCGCTGCCCTGTCCATGGTACTGCCCTTGTCCTCACTTGACTTCTGAAAAACACCAATTGCACTTCCTATTGCTCGCTCTTTCCCTTTCATCACACACATTCCTACACACAGCACCACCACACTTCTTAGCCGGTACATCTTTGTCAGGCAGAGACTGATGTTCTTTCAGTGAATGAGCCCTCGGCGTAGAGGCGGCCGCCGCGTACCTCCACACCTCTTCAGGCCAATGTCTAGGGCCGTCATGCACCCGTCTGCATCACTACCTGTCTGCAAACCTCACCCGCTGACCTTGCCGCACCATCTCCTGTGAGACTGCACCAACCTGGGAGGTCCCTTGCACCACCGGGCCCCTGAGCCGCACCAACTACCTGCCTGTTTGTGCCTGGGTCTTCCCCTTCAAGCACCCAGAGCCATTGCCCCCCTTGCCTGTGCCTACAGCCCATAGACCTTGTTCCTCCTTCCCTGGGAATGAGTTTGCCTCCCCCGGAGGATTTGTACACAGGGCAGCCTCCCTGCCCCTGCATATCTCTCCTCAATCTCCTGGATAAGAAGGCACTGTTCCCTGATCCAGGCCTCAATGTCTACCCCCTGCAACTTATTAATAGGTACTAGTCGCACAAGGCCACATATGTTTCTGACTCCCCATGGGGACATCATCACTACCCTGCACTCTCGGTCCGCCCTTCCTCACAGGACTATGGCCTCCCCAGTAGCAGGCATGCATTGTTTAGTGTCCATGCCCTTCGCCCCAGCCACTGCCATAGAGCTATGCTCAGGGACAGGCCTGGCCGGTAGGTCCCTAGGTGGTTCATGCCCTGGGGAATTGTGAGCTAGCTGGGGAACCGCCGGCTCATTGCGCCGCATCAGCAAGAGTTATCCCTACCCCCTCAGTACCTACGAGAACCTCCTGATTGGGGGCCTGAGGTTGGCTGGGAGGCTGGGCCACCTTCCCACTTCTTAAAAGCCCCAGCGGAGTGCTGCGTGCTCCTGCCACAGCCCGCTCCAGATTGTTACCAGCAGGGAAGCTCTACAGCCTCTGCAAACCCATCTGATGTGGAGTGCATTGGGCACTTCAGACCACCCCAGGTTTGAGCAGATGAGCCCTGCCCACTGCCCTCAGAGTCTCTGAGGCCACTCTCACCTCATCAGAGTTGGGCACTGACATCCACAGATACCTAAGCTGTTCAAGGTTCCCAAAAAATCATATTTCCCTGTGGAACCCTCCCGGTGGTGCTTGGAGTCCTGAAGAGGCTGGACTTGCCCATCCGGAGTCTTTTATAGAAAAACGAACTAACCCTGCCCCGTCCACTAAACGTGGCCTATCTGGTTTATGTCCTGTTTCCCTAGCACAAAGTACACCAGGGGAAGACTAATCTGCGAATGTCACTTCCCCCGGGGACCATCATTGCATCTTTGTCAAAATTGCTCCCTTCAAATCAGCAGCACATATTTCCACCAGCCGGTTAACCTGTATCCACCTATAGTTTAATAGTGCACTGTCACGCAAGAGACGCCATATCCTGTGTTACAGTCCTCTTAAAATCTGGAAGTGCACCCCACACTGCAGGGCATTGTTGACTCTTCTACTGTTCATAGTTAGAAGCACAAGATGCAGTTGTCTCTCGCTGCCTTGTGGTGAGTTGTACCTGTTGCGAGCCTGACGATAAGTGTTTCCTGTATGATGTACAGGATATCTGTGACCCAAAATGCAAAGAGCTCTAAAATCCACCAGAGAATGTCTGGGAAATGCAAGTTCACCCTTTATCATCTTTTTCCCCAACCTTATCCTCTTTTCATTGACTTCTTATAAATGGTCTCAACCAAATCTTTAAGCCTTTGTCTGGCTTCCCTCTGATGTGGCTTATAAGGATTTGTTATTAGAATAAGTACTGTTGTGCCAAACAAATCTGACAGGTGTTGCTGGAACAGCCTAAGGAAGAAAGCACTACGTCACTTCCTTAGACTCTGCCTGTGATAGTATAACAGGAAGTGTGGCACTTGTTTCTAGTAGACAATTATGCAGGTTGCTGTTGTATGTCTGTTTTCGACAAAGATAGCTCTCTCTCGTGCAGAGAGCGCGCTTTGTGAACACTGCCTGGAACTGGAAGAAAAGGAGTGCCCTTCAGGTGAAGTGTGTGAAAAGGAATGTGCCCGTTGCTGACGCTCCAGCTCATTGCTCGCTGTTTCTCTCTTTTTTTATATGCTGCAGTGGTTAGCGTTTCCTTGGTAACATCAGCACGATTAAAATTTGGGCAATACATTCTGTGTTCAACCTTTCCTGTTTAACGATATGCAGCTCTCGCCTATTGTTTTTGTGTTTGAACAAGACTGATGTTTGTCGACGTATATTGAATATATCACTGAAATGATCATGGACATGGTTCTCTTGATGAAGAAGGGGTGCAGCCACCATTAAAAGCTTGACTGATACTCCTCAGGCTTACACGGTAAGCACAGACAGTCCTCGGGTTGATTGGACTTCTCCAGACGTCCTTTAAAATCCTCTTTGCATAATGGCCTTCGGTTGAGGCTGCCTATAGACATTGACCTAGTGCAATGTATCACAGCTACCCCTCCCCTACCGCAGCTGGAATATTTATCACCCAGAGGGAAGAGGACAGTTTGATAAACTGTGCTCTCTACCTCGAGACGAGAATGGGTTTGCTTAAAGAATATTAACTGGGCAGTAGATAAAGGGTTAATGTATCTGGTCCATTCACTTTGCAAATAGTATTTTTTTCCATTCGAAGCCCCTGGATTCCCAACTCACTTGTGTGTTTTAACTTGGTAAGGATCACCAAAAATGACACAATATTTTCTCGCAATTATGTTAAATGTTACATTTTGCAAGTAGGATAACATGTTCTAGTGCAGCTCGGGGGCTTTTCCTGCGAGAAATGCAGACAAAAATTAATGTTCATTAGTACTGTGCCATTTATCAGGATGCATATATAAATATTGAATGTGATAAAGCAGAAGAACTTAAGAACTTTACGATGAAACCAAATAAATAATATAAAGAGCTCAAGTGAGATTAAAGGAGATATTTTAAAAGAAAAGCCCTTAAACCTTTTTCATTGCTAGCTTTTTTTTAAAGTCCAATATGTGAAATTAAAAATAAATTGTAATCGAGGTAGCCATTGGGGCTTGAGGTACATGTTATGTAAAAAAGGTTAACAAAAATGAAAGCTCACTGTTACCTTTTATTTTCTCACAGTAACCTATTTGGCGTTTCATACCTTGCAATAATATCCAGCTGTCCGTTTTAAATTGGCAAAGGGCTACTTGTTGCCAGAGATGTGTGAAGGGGGACGTGGAAGCCTCAATTCTCCTCCCTTTGCCACCCACAGGTCTGTAGGTACGGAATATCGAGAGTGAAATGTCGACTTCCCCCTTCCAGTTCGCTCCACCTACCGCACGGCCCCCGTGTGCTGGCCTCCACCGCTGCTCCTGCTTGCTGCCGCCGCTGATTGCCTCCAGGGACCCCGCCCTCAGGCCTTCCCCCTCGCCGCCTCCTCCGCGCTCTTTCCTGCCTTCCTGACCCCCGCCGCTGCTCCCCTGCAGCCCCGCCCCCTTCCTCTGCCCCGTTCCCCATTCGCCTCCCCGCTCCCGCCTCCCAGCTGCTCCTCCCTCCCAGGTGTCCACATATAGCTGGGACCGCACGGTGGTGAGCTGTGACCCTTCCAGGTCGCTCCACCTACCGCATGGCCCCCGTGTGCTGGCCTCCACCGCTGCTCCTGCTTGCTGCCGCCGCTGATTGCCTCCAGGGACCCCGCCCTCAGGCCTTCCCCCTCGCCGCCTCCTCCGCACTCTTTCCCGCCTTCCAGACCCCCACCGCTGCTCCCCTGTGGCCCGCCCCCTTCCTCTGCCCCGTTCCCCATTCGCCACCCCGCCTCCCAGCTGCTCCTCCCTCGCTCCGCCCCCCCACTCTCCATTTATTGCAGAGTCCGCGCGTGCGCGCAGCGGGCGTACCGATTGTGCGCCGAAGCCGCGCCAAAGGCAAGCCCGTCTGCGGCCGTCCGTGCCTGGACCGCGCCCAGCGCCAGGACCCCTGGCCCCCGCCGCCGATGCGAGACTACCCAACAGACCTACGACGCCGCCACTCTCAACGCACTCAATGCCGGCCGGAACCCTGCCTGCTACCGAGGAACCCCGAGATGCACCCACGGACCCTTCGCCTGCCATGCCTGCCGATTCACCTGCTACCGGACCTGCACCACCCCTGCCAAGTCGAGCACCAGCAGCAACCACCTGAAGTGCATCCTGCTCAACATCTGCTCCATCCACAGGCACGCCCTGGAACTCTGGGACCTGCTCGACGCAACAGCACGGCGGTCGCCTTCCTCACCGAAACCTGGATGAACGCCTCCTCAGCGCCCGACATCGCCATAGCCATCCCGGATGGATACAAGATCACCCGGAAGGACCGCGTCAACCAGACGGGAGGAGGCATCGCCATCGTACACAAGAACACCATCTGCATCTCGACGAACTCCGACAAAACCTTCACCGCCGCCGAACACCTGCACTTCCAGATACACACTGATCCCAAGACCACCCTCCGAGGCACCCTCATCTACCGACCACCGGGACCACGCACACAATCCAGCGAAGACACCGCAGACTTCATCAGCCCGCACGCCCTTCCCTCCGCCGACTACATCCTCCTAGGGGACCTCAACTTCTACCTGGAGAACAACAACGACAGAAACACCACCGCCCTGCTGGACAACCTCGCCAACCTCGGACTCAAGCAACTGGTGAACACCCCCACCCACTACGCCGGCCTCACGCTTGACCCCGTCTTCTCATCCAGCAAGCACATCTCCTTCAGCCACGCCACCGGACTCCACTGGACCGACCACAGCTGCGTCCACTTCAGCTTCAGAAGAACTTCGACCCACCACCACCCGCAACAGGTTCCCTGCCGAAGCTGGAGCAAGATCACCGCCGAGCAGCTCACCGCCTCCCTCAACCAGAACACTCCCACCAGCACAACAGACCCCAACGAAGCAGCCAGCAACCTCACCAAGTGGCTGACCGCCTGCGCCAATGACCTCGCACCACTAAAGAACCCACCCAGCAGACCCGGCAGCAAGAAAACCCCCTGGTTCACCGACGAACTCAAGGAATCCAAGAAGAACTGCCGCACCCTCGAGAAAGCCTGGCGGCTCGACCAAACCACAGACAACAGGACCGCCCTCAAGCATGCCACCCGCAAACACCATCAGCTTATCCGCGCCACCAAGAAGACGGCACTCAAAGATTGACTGGACAACAGCGCCCATGACATCAAGGAACTCTTCAGCATCGACAAAGTGTTCTCCAACCCCAGCGCCGGAAACAACGACATCACTCCCTCGCAAGACCTCTGCAACTCACTCGCCTCGTTCTTCCACCGCAAGATCGCCGACATACACAACAGCTTCGACGCACAGACCACACACCCTACCACCAAACCAACGCCCGCCACCACCACCCTCTGCAACTGGACCCCGATCAGCACCGAAGACACCACCCGCACGATGAACTCCATCCACTCCGGATCACCAACCGACCCATGCCCACACCACGTCTTCAACAAAGCCGACGCCATCATCGCACCCCATCTCCGAGACATCATCAACTCCTCCTTCCACACCGCCACCTTCCCGGAGAGCTGGAAGCACGCCGAGCTGACCGCCCTCCTGAAGAAACCAACGGCGGACCCCACTGACCTCAAGAACTACCGTCCCATCTCACTCCTTCCTTTTCCGGCCAAAGTCATCGAGAAGACCGTCAACAGACAGCTTGCCGCCTTCCTCGAGACGATCGGACCCCTTGCAGTCCGAGTTCCGGGCCAACCACAGCACCGAGACCGCCCTAATCGCTGCCACCGACGACATCAGAACCCTGATCGACAAAGGGGAAACAGCGGCCCTCATCCTCCTGGAGCTCTCAGCGGCGTTCGACACTGTCTGCCACCGCACCCTAGTGAAGCGCCTCAGCAACATCGGAATCCGAGAGAAAGCACTGGAGTGGATCATCTCGTTCCTCGCCGGAAGAACCCAGAGAGTCTGCCTCCCTCCATTCAGATCCGAGGCCACCGAAGTCATCTGCGGCGTACCACAAGGATCTTCACTCAGTCCAACCCTCTTCAACGTCTACATGAGCCCCCTCGCAGCCATCGCAGGCCAACACAACCTCAACATCATCTCCTACGCCGACGACACCCAGCTGATCCTCTCCCTCACCAACGACCCCACCACCACCAGAGCCAACCTACATGAAGGGATGAAAGACGTCGCCTACTGGATGAGGAACAGCCGCCTTAAACTGAACTCAGACAAGACGGAAGTCCTCATCCTGGGATCATCACCCTCCGCCTGGGATGACTCCTGGTGGCCCCCGGCCCTGGGCACCGCTCCCAAACCAACGGACCACGCACGCAACCTGGGCTTCATCCTGGACTCCTCCCTGTCGATGACCAGACAAGTCAACGCCGTCTCATCCTCATGCTTCAACACCCTGCGCATGCTCCGCAAGATCTTCAGATGCATCCCCACTGAAACCAGGAAGACCGTTACCCAGGCACTCGTCACCAGCCGACTGGACTACGGGAACACCCTCTACGCCGGAACCACAGCCAAACTTCAAAAAAGACTCCAACGCATCCAGAACGCCTCCGCACGACTCATCCTGGACATCCCTCGACACAGCCACATCACCGGACACCTGAGAGACCTGCACTGGCTCCCCGTCAGCAAGAGAATCACGTTCAGACTCCTCACCCACGCACACAAGGCTCTCCACGACCTGGGCCCCAAGTACCTCAACGACCGCATGACCTTCTACACGCCCACCCGCCAGCTATGATCGACCAGCCACGCCCTCGCCACCGTACCACGCATCCGCAGAGCCACCGCCGGAGGAAGATCCTTCTCCTACCTGGCAGCCAAGACTTGGAACTCCCTCCCCACCCACCTTCGGCGAACCCAAGACCATCTCTCCTTCAGGAAGCAGCTCAAGACCTGGCTGTTCGAGCAGTAACATACCCCTCTCCCCCAGCACCTTGAGACCCTCCCAGGGGTGAGTAGCACGCTTTACAAATGCCGTGATTGATTGATTGATTGATTGTCTGGAGTATCGAGTGAGAAAACCCGTGATTCCAGAATTTTAAAGCCAAAATATTGAGACCAAAATATCGTCAAGCAAGTATGTACAGGTTTACAATACTTAACTCCATATATATGCTGATGTGGAGTTAAGAATAGTAGATCTGTACTTACCTACATTGACTTACATCCTCAATATTTTTGTCCTCAATATTTTTTCTTCGATATTCTGGTAACTAGGGGTTTCTCGCTCAATACTCCAGACTACAACCCCCACAGGGGTGCCTCTCTCAGTTTGCAGACCACCACTAGCCTATGATTTCGTACAACTGTTTAAGTACACATAAACTGTTGGAGAGGTGACGAATAACTCTCAAAGCTTCTGCCATTTCCCAATGTCCTGCACGCCAAGGGGCAGTTTTTCGAAAAACTCAAGCAGCGTAGCATCCAAAATGCTGCGCTGCATTGCACAACTTAAAGGCAGCAGAAGAGCGCCATACGTACAGAGATATGGCTCGTTCCTCCCCTGTCCATAGCACCTTCGCTAATTTCAACTGCCGAGCGCAACACACACACCTTAGCGCCATACTGCTAGGGTGAGTGCATGAGTCTAGCATAGGTTTTGTACAGGAGAGGTATCTTTCCTGTACAAAATACCATGCCAAGACAAGCTTGAAAGCTTTTTCAGCTTTGTATGTGTGCTGCACAGTGCAGAGCGTATGCAAAGGCAGAAAAGGAAGGAGAAATGAAAACATTTCTCCTGTTAATGCCTCCTTTAAAGTGACGTTAACTTTTGGTGCTAAACACTGTCTACAATTCTTTGTAGATAGGGGTTTGCATAAAAAGGCATGGGTGGTTGCATGGGAAAACCCATGTAATGACCCACTTGGCGCTAAGTAACACAACGCAGTGCTTTGCTCTGCTTTGTGCTACTTTTAGGGTAATTTCCAGCGCAAAACTATTTTTGTGCTGGAAAGTAAATTTCCCCCAAAAACATTTTGTGCTGGTTAGTGTCACAAAATGTTTGGAAATCTACCCCCCACCCCCAGTTCCTCATATACTTGCCATTCGCTCAGCATGGTGCACACATACCTAGAACCCCAGCTTGAAAAATCTTGCTGTGGATTAGCTAACATTCTTCAGTTTGCACACAATAGTGACTTGGGGCTCTTAGCGGAATCTGCTCACCTACAATGTTAAGGACGATAGCTATCAATAAAGGAATTTGCAATCTTCTGACGACACAGTTGCGGTGCACTTACCTTACATCATCGCACCTCCTTAAGAGAACAGCCAAGAAAAAAGTCTATCACTGATTGGCAGGGTAAAGTGAAGTATAATTTTTCATTGTGTTGGTTGGGCTGGATTTTCTGTAGGCCTGCCATATGTAAAGATACAGTTAGTCTTCCTTAGTATATTCATGTACCATGATGATAGTACAAGTGGTAAATAAGCGTGTGTGAGGTGGAATGCTTTTTTACCCCACTTGCATAATTGGATCTACTCTAAAATATGGTCATGGTAAGTGTGTATTGGGGGGTTGTCCTCCAAACACCCCTGGACACACATATTTTCTGTGGCTCTACAGTAGCATAGCCAGTGTATCATGAGGCTTAGTGTAAGGAAAGAAATACTCCCCACCCACCACTTTTTATACTGTAAAATACAGCAATAATCAGGGTATTGTGGGCTCTCCAGGCCTCTGGGTCCTGGTACCACTGCACCTGCTTTACCGATGATTGCTACGCCCCTGTGGCTGTAATGGAAAATATTCTCTACTGAACACAGTTTTTTACTGATCGATAAAATAAATAGAAAAAAAGTTTAATGTGCTTATGCACATCTTAGCTAATCAAACTTCTCTTGACCCTTAAGCCCACCCTTGGTAGTAGTCCTTGTCAATATGGTTAATGAAAGTGTGCATATGGGGGAGGCCCTTCCTCCAAACACCTCTGACCCCACATAGTTACTGTGGCTCAACAGTTGCCTAGCTAGTGCTTCATGGGCTCTTGTGTAAGGAAGAACACCCCCACAGAGGCTGTTTGTACTATGAAATACAATAATAATCAGAATTCAGAAGGCCCCTCCGGCCTCTGGGCCCTGGTACCACTGCACCTGCTTCACCAATTGTTGCTATGCCCCCGTGGCTGCAGTTGAAAATATACCCTACTGAACAGAATATTTTACTGATTGATGAAATAAACAGAATAAAAGTTAAATGTGCTTATGCACATCTTAGCTAATCAAACGTTTCTTGACCCTTAAGTCCACAATTGGTAGGTTTCCTTGACCACTTCGGGATACGTCTTTGGCTCCACATAAAGTCAGAAATCTACTCAAATCATAGGTCCAAGCAAAGTCTGCACACCAGTTCCTAGTGTCAGGTTGGTATCTATAGTCCCTTAGACTCATTAAACTATTCGACTGTCACGTAAAAAACAACTACAATGTGAATATCTCACTTTTCCAAATATCTTTGTGAATCAGTCTTATTGAAGTTTGATGTTAGACTCTCCCAAACACAAATATGATATGTTATACATTACACAAACCAAAAAGTTAAAACAGACTTTATATACTTACACCGTCTTGAAAGGTCTGCACACAACCTTTTCCCCACTTCCTCATCACAGTCCCTATACTATTGCTACACTAACCTACATTCACATATTCAAAAATATGCCTCACCAGAAATCTGCATAATAATTCATGGACAACTATATAAGGTTGATTAATTTATTACAAGGGCGGAACGGGAGCCCGGTAGAGCAGTAGCCCATTGAAGGTGCCGGTCGACGTACAGCGACCGCTAGCAATATATGTGGACAACCATTGAAGTACAGCACACTGGTGGGCACAGGTATGCCAGAGAGTGGCTACTCACAGGTTTGAGTGCTGAAAATCACAGCAGTGTGTGTGGTAAAACCCCCAGCCCTGAAGAAGTTGCCGAACAAGTAAGACAGGCAACGAAACATGTTGGCTTCCCATAAGTTAAAATGAAGCTCAATAGGAGTGTGTTGGTTTTAACCGGAGTAGATACCCAGCAACGAATAAAAAATATCATTTAGCTAGTGGTATCTAACCCATTTTTAGCTGGTTAGAGCATTGAATAGCGGTTCTCTAAACCTATGGGGGTGGGTGAACACAGTTGTAAGCAATTAGGATCACATTTGAGTTCTTATGAGTCACTTACACTTTTTCACAACATTTCAGTTACAGGTTGGAAGGAACCAATGATGATAAGTGGAACAAACTGACGAGTACCAGTCAGCAGTTCCCCGGTGGTTGCTCCCGTGAGGTTCCTTCCTTCCTCACACAGATTTTTCTACAACACCAAGTACAATGTTTGGTAGATAATTACACACGCAGACACAGGCACACAGGATTTTTTAAGCAGAAACGAGGCACACTCTGTCTATCAATGTTATTTGTGTTGTAGAATAAATATATCTCCACATAGTAATAGACAGGTGATGTTAAAAGCAAGTTCCTCTGATAATCAGGAACAGGTTTTGTTGTTGAGAATACTGTGAGTGGAGGGTAACCTGGGTCCTTTGTTTTCCCTCTATGCTCCTAATTAAGAAGATAATTTATTACAAAGCCAAGAATAACTGGACATAGAGACACCTCAACATGAGGGTATGGAAATACAAGGGAATAAGCATGAAGCCACATCTACGCATCTATTTTAAAGGGTGCAGCATAAACAAAACTATTAGTTCAAGAAGTAGTATACAGACAATCAAAAAGCATGAGTCCAAATTTCGCTACATCGAGGGTTGATGAATGAAGAGCATTCAATCTATCCCTACTCTATTGTTAAGCTGACATCCCTATATAAGTATTTGAAATGAGGAGGAAAGGTGTCAGTGTATGGAGTCTTCCTAAGATGTCTCTCCACCATCAAATGGTTCAAGTAGCATAAAGCCACTATCGCAAAAGAAAGAGCTCGTACTGAGATGCCATGTTTCCGAAGGCAAGAAAGAAAGTGGGCACTGTCCCTAATTGCAACAATCAGTTATCCACAGGTAGCTTTCCCATAATGCACAGCGTTCACATGAGACCACTAAGCGTTCACATGAGACCACAATAGGTACAGTCATGAGCACACTTTTCCACTGTGTTCTCCATGTACATCCTTTGCAACAATTCGTCCTTAGTTCCCATGCTTTCTCCCATGTGAATCTGACTCTGTCTTTATCACCTCCAAACCACGTAACAGTAGCTTTTTCTCTCCTTGCCTAGCTGCTAAAATTAAGACATTACTTTTGCCAAAGAAGGCTTCTCGACCTGCAATGCAAAACGTGAGAAAGAACAGATTCCACAGTGGACATGAAACATATACCATTAATTCTAAAGCGAGAGTTTGTCAGGGGAGTGCATTTCAGGCCTACGGCTTTAGCTAACATAAGAAAGTATCACGTAGAGCATTTAAAATTTGCAAAACCCTACTGCATTTCAATGATCTTATTGACTAAATGATAAAATATCAGAGTACTGTCACTTCACAACACAAGTTTTTCATGTTAACGGTTTCCTGCTTGTCACATTAATTTCCTACGTTAATTGTCCATGCTACTTGCCAGTAACCTAAAATATATCACATGTTATGTTAATACATTTAATAATTCTAACACTTTACGTTTATCTAATACAAGATTATATGCTGGTGTGCTTTACTCAGGATTATGATGCACCCCTACAATTAAATGAGATTTCCGCTTCATTAGTGTCCTCCTTTTTTAGCCTAAAGTCCTAGTATGCAACCAGTCCAATCCCACACAAGCAGAGCCGGTGCTAGGAGGACAACAGCTCGTCATTCAGAAAGACACATTTTCCTGGAATTGTTTACCAACCATGGACTACTGGAGAAGTCAAGCATTCTGAGGTCCTTAAATAAAAACAAATAGGGGCAGGAAAAAAGTGTGGCAAGGAATGCTTTGAGAAAATCATAATGCAGCAGATGCTTCTTGAGAGCATCGATTAGGAAAAAGACTTACAGGTGGGAACTTCTATGTGTATTACCCTTTTTTAGCTAGTTACACATTTGAAATCACATGTGGTAAAGGGATCATAACTCACTTACTTGTTAAGCTTTTACTTGGGATAGGAAAACTATAACTTTTGAAGATCATGTATAGAGAATGTCCATAGTTACAGCACATTTGGTTAGAAAAAGGTAGGGTTTTGAATGTGCCAAGAAGTATGGCGCCTTACTGGGTGTGCATATGGTATTTGTGGTATGGGTGTGAGACGGGGCTATCAGGTCGGAGGAATTACCCTATAACACTCATGCGAACACTCATGGATTACAAAAAAGCAAAATCCCAAGCACACGTTTTTGGAATAAAGACAATCATTGTCGAAGTTTCGAGCATTTGAAGAGTTGTCATTAAAAGTCCACTCAAATAGTCAATGTTTTTAGTTTAATCTTATTCTCGGAGCTTCCCTGCCAATACCCTTAGGGATTTCACGTATCCATTGTATTTAAACCAGACCAGCCGGGTCGGAATTATCGACGGCGGAGCGACTCCCCAGAGACATTGACGCTTCCTATTACAGCCCTGAAGAAGTCACAGGATACTTCTCTCATGTGACAAAACATGTGTTGGCTGGTTGTGTCCTTTTTCGAATAAGATTAAACTAAAAACATTGACTATTTGAGCGGACTTTTAATGACAACTCTTCAAATGCTCAAAACTTCAACAATCATTGTCTTTATTACAAAAACGTGTGCTCAGAACTTTGCTGTTAGGTTTTGGTTAGACTCACTTTATAATTATTTTCCAGAAAAAGCTCAAGTAACCAATTAGATACATAGATTGCAACTTGTATTAGATTGGAGGAATTATATCATTAATAATAATAACAATAATTATAATAATAATAATTATAATACCGCTAATTGATTTCAGGAAGAGACTCAAGACCTGACTCTTCGACTAGCCCAGCAACCCAGCGCCAGGATACCCTCACGGTGATAAGCCACGCTCTACAAGTACTGAATAATTGATTGAATAATAATTATAATTACAATAATAATAATAATAATAATAATAATAATACATGTGTTGATAACCAGAGAAAAGAAGAATTGCCATTGGTATGTGCATTTGAATTTGCTCCTGTTCCACCATCTGATCAAATCCATCCTCCTTACAGTTTGAGAAAGTGAATAATAAGGCACCTACTTCAGGGGGAGCCTTTAGATTATGTGATCACTGAAGAAACTGAAGCTGATCTATTTGGGACTCACTTCACTATTTGGACAGATCGCAACCCTCTCAGGTGGCCATTTCAGGGGAGGGGAGAGTACAAACCTACTGAGATAGTGAATGTTTCTTGAACACATGGGACTTTCAGTGGAGCACAAACTTTGCATTCATCATCACAACACAGATGGTCTGTACGGATTAGTTTGCCAAGATTAGGAGATTCCCAGTGGAGCTGGGTTGCATTTTTAGACATTCATCAAGCTGTGTGTGTGTGCAAGAAATCCTGTCTGCCATAATATATCTCCAGAATTATTGCTTTGTGAACTGCTGCTTGTTTACATCTGCTGGAGTCTGAGACGTGCTCAACAGCTTCCATAACTTAATTTTAATTAAGCATTGACAAAGCCAACAGATCTGGTTTTAATTTTGAGTGTACGTTTAATATGTTTTTTTTAAAACCTGCTGCAGTGCAAAGCAAAAAACAATTACTTGCTGTAATGAGACTTAGAATGTAATATGTCATGAATCAGTGTGCTTTTCAGAGGTCAAATAGTTCTTCATCCATAGCAATGCAAGCACTCCATAGGAGGCGGAATGATACAACAAACAGCCAATGGTATGAAATGTGAGAGTGAATACTCATATAAACAAACCAAACCTCGCTCTAGCTATACTTTAAAGAATGCCGAATGCATAACAATAGGTGGCAGACAACTGCACTGTGAAGCCAGCCATAAAAATCGATTATTCTTCCCTCCAGCACAGTCCTCTGATTATATTAGCAGTCAAGAAACAGTAGCTATGAGGTTTAAATGAATAATAACTCGTCTACTGTAAATGTGTTTCCCCTGTACAAGGAATGATTTGTGTACCTCTGTTATGAGACCAGCAGAAAAGGAATTGCATTTTCTCTATAGCCTACCCTGCAGTTTTTCGCAATATTAAGGTTACAGCCATAGCCTCTTCCAAAATACACATTATTATCTATTAATCCATGATAGAGGGAACATTTATTTTTGAAAGCTACAGGGATCTGAGACTACACTCCAAATGCAGAATCAGAAAGAATTTAGCTTCATTGTAAGTAGAGTTTTGCAAGGCTAAAAGCATCATACGTTCCCTAACCTCTACCTGGGAACCTGAGGTTGACCCTCCGAGGAGGGGCTTCTGGAAGCAGATTGTTTCAGTTTCAGTTTCAAGTTTATTTGTTTGATTAATTAAAATCTGACAAAAAAGTGCTATTTTAAAATGTCAACAGACAATAAAAAGTTTAAAATACCCTGTAGAGAATTATTCTAATATCGTACAATTTATAAAATTAAATGGTTTCCTCGAGTTTCTTACCAATCACAGATAAAAGTTTTACAAATGCAGAATTCATTAATACATCATTCGGGTTTAGGCATGCCATTAACACTTGTCTGCATGTCCTCACTCCACGAGCATTAAATAATCTCTTAAGGAAAACTTTCCTTTCCATTTCCAATGCAGGACAAAGACATAGCAGATGCAAAATTTCCTCTTGGCCACGTTTACATAGTGTGGTAATCTGCTTTAGTTACTATTTGTTATGATTCTATCACTGAACTCTATGATGTCACCTGTAGTGTTCCTATGCTCTGAGTGTTCCTATGCTCTGGCATTCTACTCCTTGATTCCCTGCGCGGCAGTTGCAGCTGCTCGTCTCCCCTTCAGGCTGGACGGCTCTCTTTTCTACAAATAAACCTCTAACCTCCTACACCTGTCTGCGCCTCGTCTTTACATTGGCGACAGAGGATGGTCAGCTGTTTTTCCGATGTCATCTAAATGTCTACGACGAACATCGAGTGAAACACTGTGAAAGTAAGGACACTTAGCGCTCAGCGCTGTGAAACTGATGACGACATTTCCTTCACAAGGAGTACGTGAGTACTTTTTCAAATTATTATCTTGCCTGCCGTACTCACCGAGAGCCGTCACAGCTGCACGATTTTTTTTCCTACTATTTTTATGCTGTTTCTCGTTAAACCTGATCTACGCCCAGCCTAACAGTGCACAATCTTTCACATACCAACGCGCATCATTCCTACCAACTTGTTCAGCAGGCTGTGACTTTTTTTTGTAATTTACTTGGCTTTTACCGATTACGATTACCGATTACAGATTGTTTGTCCAGGTTACCTATACAAGATTCTGAGGAAAATGATTGGGAAAATGAGATTGAAGAATGCTTTGTGGCTAACATTTCCGAAGATTCCATTTCCTTTGCTGAAGGTGATTGGATCAAAGCAGTTGAAAATGATGTTGTACTTAAAGATGTATCTTCTTTCATTCAAAAAGGTTGGCCCAAAGAAAAATCTCTTTCTCCCGAACTTCAGATTTATTGGAAAATTATTTCAGAACTTTCATTAGAAAATGGTAAAGTTGTTAGAGGCAATACATTTATTCCTCCTTCTGTTTATCGGGAGAAAATAATTAGTGATGCACATTCTGGACACCTAGGAGCCACCATTACCAAGAGAAATGTCAGATCGAATTTTTGGTGGCCTAAAATGGACAATCAAATTGTTGAAGCCATCAACGTTTGTACACGATGCAACACCAGTGATAAGGTTCTTGTTTTAGAAGGTGTTAGTGATTCTGCTGTTCCTCCTCCTATTAGAGCCTGGCAGAAAATTGGTCTGGATTTTTTAGGTCCATTTCATGTTCTTCCCAATACTTCCAAATATTTCTTGGTCCTTGTTGATCATCTTTCCAGATGGGTTGAAGTTGAACCTATTAATGTTCCCAACTCTAAAAGTGTCATTGATTGTTTGAGTAAAATATTTTTGAGGGAGGGTTGTCCGGAAGAAATTCTAACCGACAACGGTGTACAATTTATTTCCAAAGAAATGGGTATTTTCTTTAAAAATTGCTGTATTAAACACACTAGAACTCCCTTATATCATCCCCAGAGCAACGGCAAGACCGAGAGATTCAATAGAGTCATTGTTGAATGTGTGCAAGCTGCTTTCAGGTCAGGCAATTGTATTTTTCAAGCTGTAAAAGATCTCATTTGGTCTTATCGTATTTCCCCTCATGTTGCCACTGGTTTTTCTCCCTTCGAGCTCATGAGAGGAAGAAAAGCTTGCTCCCAAGCTTTCCCTTTTTGGATGGCTAAAAGTTCCCACCGGGGCTGTGATTTGGAAGAGGTGTGGCAATGTGCTAACAAAAAATCTTTGAATTCTCTGCCCAATAATGAACATTTATGCAAAAAGTTCCTTCCCAGTATTCGAGCGGGTGATTGGGTTAGAATTAAGAATCCTGTCACTGTAAAAAAAGGTTTCTCAAAATTTCTTGACTCTCAACAGGTTGTGGAAGTTCGCAAAAATGCTGTCAAATTGTCTAATGGTAATTGGTGGAGCACTTCTCGTGTTGCTAAAGATCCTTCCCGTGCAACTGTTCTTTCTCCTAAAATTGTCAATGTTAGGAATAATTTAAGGAAAAGTTCAAGAACGACCAAACAAGTTTCGTGATTACATTTAATCTGTTTTTTTTTACTGTTATTTTATCCATAGGATTGTTTTTTTTTTCTTCAAAAAAGGGGGGAGGTGTGTGGTAATCTGCTTTAGTTACTATTTGTTATGATTCTATCACTGAACTCTATGATGTCACCTGTAGTGTTCCTATGCTCTGAGTGTTCCTATGCTCTGGCATTCTACTCCTTGATTCCCTGCGTGGCAGTTGCAGCTGCTCGTCTCCCCTTCAGGCTGGACGGCTCTCTTTTCTACAAATAAACCTCTAACCTCCTACACCTGTCTGCGCCTCGTCTTTACACATAGCCTACATATAGTATTGTCCTTACTAGTCTTCCATGTCGGCAGATGACATAAACCTGGCCAAAATCCAAAACGTACCCTTATAATAATTCGCTTACTTTGCTGTGACCATGATGTTACAAGATATTCTTGGACTTGTTTTTTTTAAAAATCCATTTATAATTGGCCATGCATGCCTTCTTTTTACCAGTAACTCTTTATCATTTATCAGCGAAAGACGATTAGTCAGCTTATTAATTGTTCTTTTGAAGCTTTCCTGGGTAATTGCATTTTCCCAAATTGATATTACTCCAAATTCTTCCTTTGCTTCATTTAAGTATGCCCAAGCTTGCAGTTTCCGGTTGTCTTTTACTTCTTGCCATACTGTTCGGGACATTTGATTATCAAGGTCATTTTTATTCGACTCCAGACTTTCAGGATTTGACCTTTTCGGGTGTATTGCTGATTATTTATCCCAAACTCCAACCTCACCTGTGCTTGCGAGGCATTACAAGGTAGCTGGAATAAAATCTTATAGGTTTTCGCAACTGCATTATTAAGCACCTCTGCATCCTTACCGTTTAAAACTTCAGAACCATATGTCAAAGTTGGTAATAGCTTTGCGGATATGATCTTTAATAAAGGACCATAGGACAGTGCTGTTAGTTTTTTTTGTATGATCCTAAATCCACCCGCCAAGCGGTTAGCTTTTCTAATAATGTCTTTTCTGTGTGGGAGAAAATTTCCACTATCATTGAATATGACACCGAAATACCGGTAATAATCAACCTGCTCTAGCTGTTTATGTTCCAGCATCCACTTGCTTTTATTTTTTTGTCGTCTGTTCTTTGTAACTACCACTATTTTTGTCTTTGCTTCATTTATAACCATTTGGTTGTCTTTTGCATATATTGATATTTGATCAATCAATCTTTGCAAGCCCACTTTTGTTTGATTTATAAGTACAACGTCATCCGCATACATCAGGTTTGATATTTGTATTCCTGCTAGCTTCGGTGGATGTGCGTTAACTTCGTTCAGGGCAGTGGTGAGGTCGACTATAAATAGAATAAAAAGTAGTGGAGCAAAGACGCATCCTTGCTTTAGTCCTCGCATCGTAGGAATTTTATTAGATAATGTTTTGCCATCACCGATTCGCACCCTGACCCAGTTTTCAGAATACAATAATAGCAAAAGTTTCAATAATGAGATGGGAATTCCTTGGTCTTCAAGTTTTTTCCATAGAAGGTTCCTATTCACGAGATCAGACGCAGATTTAAAATCAACAAAACAAAAGTAAAGCGACTGTTTAGCTAAAAGCGTTTTATCCATTAGAACTGATAGTATTAGTATATTTGTGGAAGTTCCTAAACCCGTTTGGTTCGGGTGTAATATTTGCTTTTCTTTGACCCAATCTGATAAACTTGATAGTAAAAGACCCGCAAACAATTTTGCGTCAGTGTCTTGGAGGGTAATCAACCGATAGTTCTCGGGTAGTTGCCAATTACCTTTTTTATAGATAGGTGATATTAATGATCCTCTCCAAGATTTCGGTATTTGCCCTGTTCGGACAACTTCATTTAAGACCTTTGTCAAGTAGGCTGCCCATAAATCTGGATCCTCTTTGTAGAGAGCAAACGGGATTCCGTTAGGTCCTGGTGCTCCATCTTTTTGTTTCTTTATTAAATTTATTACCTCAGCTTCTGTAAAAACATTTTGCAGATCAGTTTACCATTCTTTTCCTATCATCATTGTCTTCTTGTCCTCCCGAGTGTTAAGTTCCAGTTCGGGGTCTAAGGTCTTTTTGAGGAATTCACACCAGTCATCTTCAGTTAATGAGGAAACCACCGCGGTTTTATTGGGACTACTCAAACCGTTAATAATTTTCCAAAATTCCCTCGAGTTTACGTGATTACTAGCATGATAGATTTTTGTCCATAGGTCTTGCTGGATATTATTTTTTTCGTTCCACAGTAATTTCCTCAAGCTATTGTTGGTGCTTTTAAGTTCTCTTTGAATTTCTTTATTATTCGAGAGCCTGGTTAGCTGCTTCCTCAATCTATTACGAATCCGCCTGACTTTTTTAATTGCGTATGGGAGATTAATATTGGCATTTTTTTTTCCTTTTTATTCCGAAGCGTTTTCCTACTACAAGAGGTAATTTCATTTGGTTGAACTACCTTCTGCGTGAATTGTTCCCACTGTTTAATTGTAGACTGCCAATTGTGTTCTCTAAAGCAATAATTTTTAATTAATTCTTGTGCCTTATTGTTCATATCATCTGGTATTTTGCCGACTTTGCAAATATATCATAGTAATTTCCATTATTTTTCGGTGGTTTTAACGACTGGGACCCCAGTGCCGCCCTAATTTGTATTTCTGATTCTTCATGCGTTGGTCCTTCATGGATCATTTCTATTGATTTTTCCAAATTAGGATATACTTTTACTGTATTTTCATTTTGTACCTTATTTCTCACCTTGCGTATTTTTTTCCTTTGTCTCTTTGATATTTTGTGTACTCGATGATTCTCCTTATCTGCATTTGTCTTTTCATGGCCCTCTTGCGTAGCTTCTGTTATCAATTAAATTTCCTTATTCGGGACTATTTCTTTATTCGTTTGATTCAATTTGTTACATTCAACTGGTGGCAATTGATTTTTTACCGAAGATCCAGTTTCGTTATTATGTTCTTCGTATTTATTGCACAGAGAGTAACCTATCTCCTTTTTTTATTGTCATATTTTTTGTGTACTAGGTCTTTGACATCTTCCAATATGGTGTTTACTACATCTGGAATAGTCGTAAGTTTATTTATGATAGGTTCACAAGTACATTCAAAGTAGTTGGAAGCTGCATCTTTTTGGGCTTTGTTGATTAGGTTATTTAATTCTGCCAATTTTCGGTCTATTCCGGTGACTGCGTTGGCCATTACTCCAAGTATTTCAATTTGGGTGTCCATTTTGTTTGACTGATATGTCAGTGCCTCTAATGTTAAGGCTGATGTTTGATAAAATATATCCCATATGGATCCAAGATCTTGATTTATTATGTTTTTTGTTTTTGGGTCGTAGTGTATCTTATTATTATCAGGATGGTTTTTTGTATCCATTTCATCAATATGATGATCTCCTTCCAATTTTTTCGTTTTAGCTGTGTTATCGTGTTTAGCTGTATAATGTACTTTGAGTTCACCTTGGCCTCTACTTTCAACATTTGTCCCATTTGGTATGGGACAATCTGATTTTCCATAATTCACTTCCTCGTCTTTTTCATTAATATTGAAAAGTTTTGGCGTAACACAGTCCTGATATTCATATATCAATTCATTGCCTTTTTTTCCAGATTTTCTTGATGGTGTGGATTCCACTGTAACCGTATTCATTGTGACCATATTGATTGTATTTACTAGTTCCTGCTTTTTCTTTATTTCAACTTTCACTTCTAGTGGTATTGGGATTTCTCGAATTAGTGTTCCTGTAAAATTTTCTAATGATTGCAAATTCTGTGTCATCTCTTTCATCTCTTTTTTATCCACAATAAATCCTTCTGATTGTGCTAACTGAACTGGGCTATGATCTTTTACAGAAGCAGAGTGGAGTTCTGGCAGTCACCAAGGTCAGCTTAGGATGGAGGTCCCAATAGATATTATTGCCCAGCACTAGTATTAGTACAGTTGTTGTAAAAGTCAGAGGTTCAATGATTGGCAGGTCGTGTTGGCATGCAAGGGGAAATTTGAAAAGTGCAAAGTTAATAAAGTTTTTAACAAATGAGTGAAAATGGAGCTCTATATGATGGAGGGGATGTTTCTGCTGTTGTGTGGAGGGGGCGGGGGGTGGCATGCTGTTTGGTAATCAATCACCATCTCCCAGTGACCTCCATGAAAGTCAGCGGCCAGGAGTTATTCAGCTGAGAATGGAGGATAAGGCTGCCACTCGGAGTCTGTTGTCTATACTTGCAATCACTCAGTGCTAAAAGCAGCCCTGCGTGACAGGTGTAAAACAATCCCTTGCAGCTGCAAGTCTGTCCACCTTGGGAGGTGATCTGGCTGAAGAGGTGGTTAGAGGGCTTCTGTGAAGTTAGGAAATTCACCCAGCCTCATGATGTTTTCCTTCTTTGCCCGACTTTGCAAGCAATATGTAAGGTTTACCCAACCTCCACCCAACATATAACTGCAAAGGTTTGCAGGTTTAGTATTCCAAAAATCTCATGCTTCAGAAGAGGCAAGCAATAGCTTATAAATTTAAGGAAATCAAAACTATTAGACACGTTCTTCACATGCATATTATATGTTGATGTTTAGGAGAGATATTTAAGACATATTTAGAGTCCAACTACTTACTAGAATAGAGACTGAAGCCTTTGTCTGGAGACCCGGATGCACTGAAGATAGTTACTTAGAGTTCTAATCACAAAGGCATGTGGGAATGCATAAAGTAGTACCTATGTAGTACTCGTTTACTTACTTTTACAAGCCTTTGTTCATCTGCCCCGAAGCAACTAATATGAGAATACAAAGGAAATCTTCAGGGAATAGCCATACACAATTAGTACTTATAGAAAGGTCTGTGTCTCTCTTTGCTCTCATACTGCTAGGGAGTTGGATGTTTCGGGCTGATTCCTAAATGCATGTAAGACTAACTGATATAGTACTCCTGTAGTACCACTTCCTGTACTCAGAACTGTTTTTGTGAATCACACTCACTGTAAATAGATTCCGGACTGAAACCTGGCGCTACAGGATCATAAAGTACAAAATAGGAACCAGGAGTGGACAATATTTAACGGGGTCCAAAGTATGCGTCCAACCAACTTATAAACAAATAAATACTTAGTTCCCCAAACTAGAAAAAAGGAAAGGAAAGGAACGAGGTGTATGGAGCTGGGAGAGAGTCAGTCAGTCAGGGAACAAGGTGTTCCCTTGTTGGAACTAGGGGACCTCACACACCCAGACGGGAGCCTAGGTGTCATGCTTCATCATTGGTCTCCTGCTCCACGTCAGACTGGCGCTGCAATGTCTGACGGGCGCCGTAGGCGCTCTTTGTTGGAGATCTTTTGTTCCAGCCAGTTTTTGCGTGCGTGTGAGGGGTCTGGTGTAAGTGTAGTCGTGAGTGAGAAGGTGAGGTTAAAAAGAGGTGAGTCAGTCCACAATAAACTTTATTTGGCTGGCTCCCTAGTTTAAAAGGATGAGAGGGGAGAAAGGGACTGTATAAGCTACAGTGAACTTGCTCAACCCTCTAAGAAGGTCGACATGTTTCATGCCAATGTGGCAATTCTTCAGGACCTCAAGTGTTGGGTACTACACAGTGAAAAGAAAAAATGAAAATTAATAAAGTTTCTAAATACAACCTCATTGGGTCAATCAGGGAGCAAGCCAGCAGGTCTTGCTCTGGAGGGGAACCTAGAAGAGACAAGCGGAAGGGTTGTAATCTAAGAGAGTAGTATGTATTACCCTTCAATAACTAGGTTCCAAACAGATACTCCATACACCATCTAGCATCGGTTTACAGTGTGGCACATCAATCACACAAAAATGGGCACATCGGTTAATGGTGAGACCACTCAAAAGTTAATCAGGAAGTGTGACTGCAGGCTAACACTGCGAAGACAATGCATTCAATCTAAAGTAGGAATTAACAACTAAACGGAAAGCTAAAAAGAAGAAGGCTAAAATTGTATAACATCACATATATATTGATGACTAGATAGGTGCTTACCCTAGGAACAACCCTAAAGGGCCCCGCAGTCTGTTCCCGTGGGGCAGTTCAAGTGGTGAAGTACCTGTAAGAGAGAAACACATACAGGCCCCCCACCGGGGTTTGTTCATAACACTAATGGTAGCAAGCAAAGGTCAAGATGGTATAGGGACCCCCTGACCAAAATGAGGACGGAGAAATGCGGATGGAAAACCAACAAAGAACTGATTCAGTCCCCCTCTGGGGCCCTGAAGTCAGCCCTTGACGCATGCGTACCCTGTACCGGAAGTGCCAACAAGGCTGAATGGAGCACCGGCCCCACACGGGTGTTAGGGAGGATTAGTAACCGTACATGTGATGGTCACACAGTGCCAGGCGCTGGGCAATCCTCCAGACCATTGCAAGGCAAACTAAAAACAGAGGCATACAGCGTGCCAGAGACCGCGTGTCAGAGCTGCGCCGAGGGAGCTGGCCAGTATCTCCCTTCAGTGAACCAACCCGCAAATCACCAAACCCACTAATGGGATGGGCATAGCTACGTTCCCAAGCTTACCTGAAACGAAGAACTGCCAGGGCGGAAACCTACCCACACCACGAGGCGCTCCTGCCGGTAGCGCGGAACAGCTGGTGTCATCTCGGCGGAGACACCGTGTTTTTAAGGCTGTGGTCCGCGACTCTGCCGAGTTACGCCCCGATGGTGGGCGTGTCCCACGTGAACCCCGTCACCTCAATGCGTCAGAGCACAGGAGCATAACGTCTCTGGGTGGTGGAAAAGTGCCTCTAATGTGGCGGCCATCTTAGAATGGGGTGAAAACTTAAGGACGGATACTGGAAGGCTTGAACTGTCTGGCATAAGTGGCATAGATGGCCACGGGGGACTACTAATGAAAGTGTCAAAGCTATCCTGAATTTGTTAAGAGGAAAGGTTATATTCTTTAAAAGTGATAGCGGTAACTAGTGGTTCTGGATTACAAATGGATACCTAGTCACTGACGTGGATGAGAGAACCGGGAGGCCGGGTCGGTTAGTTGTCTCATAGGCATTGTTGAGGTGGTATGGTCCAGTACTCTACATATTGGGGTATATATATCCACTGGTGATATTGCGGGGGTAGGGGTATCTCCATAGGAACCAATATCACCGTTGCCAAAAAGGGGTATGATTCAGTGACGGTAGTGTGGCTCACATGGTCATCATTTCACAAGGCAGAGGTGAGAGTGGAGAAACTGGACACAGTCTGGTGGCGGTCAGTGGTGGCGGTATAAGTAGTGACCTAGACTTAGGTAGTGTCTCTGTATGAATCAGTTATGAAGGACTCAACAGGGAACTGTATGTAAGTGAATACAGAGCGTGGTATCAGCCATGATATAAAGCCAATAGGAGTCTATCCGGGACTCTAAGTAAATATGTACATGAAACACCCAGAGGGCCTCGTGAAGGTGAGCTGATCAAGGTAAGGGAGGTTGGGGAAGAGAGACTCCCGGAATGCGAAGTTATCTCGCTAGTAATGTCCAGGCCACGGAATCGTTGAGGCCCCGGGTGTCCAACTGAAGGCGATGTATCCACCGTTGTTCAATCCTGAACAGTGCTTGGTGGGTAATCGACGTATGAGATTCTAGGACCACCCATTTAATGTTGTCAGCTTTGTGGCCATGTAGTGCATAGTGTTCGTAAAGTCTGGTGTGGGTTTTGGAGCAACGAATGTTGCTTTTGTGTTCCATGATCCTAAGTTTGACTGATCTCATCGTCATGCCTATATAGTGTTTGTTGCAAGGGCAGGTCAAAAGATAAATGCATCTTGAGCTGTTGCAGTTGGTGTGTCTGTTAAGGTGCCAGGTGAAATTGTCTGAGAGTTTTATCTCTTTACATTGTGTTGTTTGTTGACATACAACGCACCCACCGCAAGGGGAATGACCCACCACTGGTGGCAACTTCCACAGAGTGCTCTGGTTGGCAGTCATTTGTTTTTTAGGGCGTGTGTGGATCAAGGAGTCTTTTAAGTTGGCGGTACGCTTGAAGGCAAAGCGGGGGCGTGGAATTTCTAAATCCCCTGTATTTAGTAGACCCCAGTGTTTGTTGATTGTACTTTTCATACCAGTAGAATTCTGTGTGTAACAGGTAACACAGGTGATGACATCATCAGGCTCTTTCGGGTGTGACTCCAAGAGAGCCTCTCTAGGATTGTTGAGCGCTCTTTTGCGTGAATTATAAATAAGCCTGGCGGGGTAGCCTCTGTCTTGTAATTTGTGTTGCAGCGTCATGGACTCTTTCTTGTAGTCAGAGGTAGCTGAGCAGTTTCTCCGGATGCTCAGGAACTGCCCGAATGGGAGATTCTCTCGTAGGGATCTGGGGTGGTGGCTCCCGAAGAGCAATAAACTGTTCCTATCAGTCTCTTTCCTGTACAAAGAGGTACTGAGTCCCTCTTGATTGAGGCTGATAGTAAGATCTAAGAAGGGTATCTTGATGTCTGAGATAGTGGCTGTAAATTTGAGAAACTGGTTTTGCTGGTTAATCCAGGAGCAGAAGGCTTCACAGCTCACCCGGTTACCATGCCATAGAATCAGAATATCATCGATATATCTGCGCCACATTGTGATGTTCTGGCTATAGGGATTATTGTTTGAATAGATGTGGAGGTTTTCAAAGGTGGCCATGTAGATGCATGCCAGACTAGGAGCAAAAGTCGAACCCATAGAGGTCCCCTGTATTTGATGGTAAAGTTGCGACCCATATTGGAAAAAAATTTCAGTTAGTGCTAGACTTGCACATGCCATTATGAAAGAGATGGGCGTGGGCGAACACCAGTTCTCTGACTGGAGGGTAAGCTCAACAGCGTCCAGGGTGGCTTGTTGTGGAATATTTGTATATAGAGCCTCCACATCTAGAGTTAGGAGGAGGTCTACAATCTCTCTGCCGTCGATTGATTCAATGAGGCGGAGTACATCCCTAGTATCTTGTATAAAGGATGGTATTTTTCTCACGAGGGGTTGTAAAAACACGTCACAAAATTTGGATAGGGGCTCAAGTAGTGAGCCAATACCCGACACTATTGGTCTCCCAGGGACCGGTGTGGTACCCTTGTGTATTTTGGGGAGGGTGTAGAAATAAGGGACAACTGGGTCCTTTGTGACCAGGAAATCAGCCTCGTTTTTTGAGATCCACTCATTGGTCTCACCTTCCATGACTAGACTTGTGATGGCAGTGGTAAGTCTTGGAGTGGGATCAGATGTCAATGGCCTGTAGTGCCTTGCGTTGGCAAGTTGGCGTTTACATTCAGAATCGTAGTCTGTGATGTTTTGGATCACGGTAGCTCCCCCTTTGTCAGCTTGTTTGATGACAATTGAGCTATCGTTTCCCAGATTCTGGATAGCTAGTCTCTCCATTTTTGACAGGTTGTCAAAGACTGGTTTATTAGGTTTTTCTCAAGGGATTTCAGTACTGCCTTTTCAAAAACTAGTACTTCCGGGGGAACCATACCATCAGTCGGTGTGAAAGTGGATGGCTTACGCAGCTACAGGATCATAGCCAAGGCCTCTGGAAAGACATGACTGTGCGAATTTGCTGCACTTGCCACAAACTTCATCATCTACCACGTAGCTCAAAAGGATGGAAAGGAATTAAAATAACTGCACACAGGGTGCTTACCAAGGCAAGACACTGTAAACAGCCACATTTGTTTGCCTGAAACAGGAAATCAAAACCTTAATTTTTTTTATGTAAATGAAGCATGGCGGTTAAAATGACTCTTTTTATGTCATGATTGTTTTGTTTTGACTCAATGTAAATTCATGTTCACTTCACAGACACTATAAGGAGACATGTACATGAAAATAGAAAATACAGTATGCTGTTTTCAAAAGCTTAGCAGGAGATAAAAAGGTTTACATGCTTACATGTAATTCGAGAAATTCAGATAGAATTATTCCTTGTCATATTTTTTTTTACTTATTTCACTATTATCTATCATTCTTGTTCATATCAAAGACACTTTCCTCAAGGCTAAAGTTGTTGGAAGAGGGGACTGAGACTTCAGGAGAATCACAAATAAGTAATATCTATTTTTAAGATCTTCGCATTTTGCTCCTAGTGAGAGAAATACAATACAATGGGAAATATCCTAGTTGCTCTTGTCTTGAGCTGTATTTCAGGGAAAGAGGTGCTACAGCGTAGCATAATAAAGTCCTCCAATCTGCCGTAATACCCAGTGACCTTCATCTTAAATAATGTCATTTAATAATAGGTGGTCATGCCACAGACAGTTGCTGTGGCAGAGGTACAATGGCGCTGTGATTACATATTTATAAAAGTCTAATGTTGTTGCTGCATCTTCCCTATTACATCTCACATGTATAATGAGGGGTCTCCCAAATCTTTGAAAGAAAAGTTATCAGTTATTGGATTCCTGCAGTTAGATGATGTAGGAAACTGCCTCATTTTGGTATGATAATACCCAATTTTATGGACTGCTGCTGCTGTATTTTTTTGACTCTGTACACTGGGACACTGCTAACCAGGCTCCACTGTATGTGCTTTGACCCCTGGCTATTCTCCTGATTGGTAGTTCGCTTATCTTGAAGTCCCTAGTAAATGGTACAAATGTGTACCTGCCACCAGTAAGTTAAATGTCACTAGTGGAATGCAGTTTACATTGTGCCACCACTAAAGTGACCATGCAGAGCATGCCTCCAGGCCTGCACCTGCAGACTGGGTAGGCAGCTTCAAAGCTGCCACTTTGACTTGGCAAAATAAACCTTTTGCCTGGCCTATACCTTTTTTTAATCATCATAGCCATCCCTAAAGTGGCCCCTATATGCCCATAAGGCATGTAGGGGCCTGGTATTTAAAAAATAGGGCATGCAAACTTATGTTTTACATGTTCTGGCAGTGAAAAATCTACCAGGTCATTCTTCATTATGGTATGGCTGGCTCTCCCATAAGAAAGCACTGGGTTACATAAAAAAACCTCATAATGCCTACCTTTAGTTTGGGAATAGCTAAAAAAAGAGATCCAAAGGCTAATTTTAATGGTCATTTAAAATCCAACGTATTAGTCCAGTTGAATATTAGATTAGAACTTTGAAAAAGACTCATGTAGAAAGTTGTAATTTTCCTGCCTGAGCCAAATGTGCCTTAATGCCAGTGGTTAGTGTCACCTGACTGTTGATTGTCCCCATGTGGTAAAATGTGCATTGCTCCCTTACAGTGGACAAAGGGCTTAGATTTGGGGAATTGTTTTTCTCCCTCACAGGATAGTGATCTGGGCTGTGCGGAGGAACTTAGTTAACTTCAAAGGGTGCCTACCTTGTCACAGGTAGATGTGGCTCACACCTGGGCCTGTCCTTCTATTGTCCTGCTAGACTGCCAGGCATCAATCCCAGTGGGAGAGGGGCTAACCCCCACAACCAGATTTGAGTGACCAAAAGGGGGAGTTTTTCCATTATCATAGCTACATCGCTAGGTGTACACAGGGGAAGAAAGGGTCCGCAATGTTGGCTTTAGGTAGACGGTTGTGTAACATTCTTTATTGTTGTTAATTAGTTATTTCTCTGGAACTGGAACTAAGTACCTGCGTGTACTTCTAGTGTTCCAGGTTCTGGATGGGAAAGTTTTTTCTATCCTGTGATCCGAGTAGCTGTTGCGCTGTGCCCTTCCATAAATAAATCTTATTTTCTTATATTATTCGTGGATTTTTCTACTTTACAAATTTGGCGACGAGTGATGATCAATTAAGGCTCCTTCTTCAGCATTTTGTGGGGCACAGGTACGGAGGAGTTCCTGTTTTTTTCCGGACCCGATTTCAGCGTCCTACCTTATTGGATTAATCCTACTCATCATTAGACGCACGTTCGCGTTACTGGGATCTCTGTGGCTCAATCTGCGGCAGTTTTACAGATTTAAGAAGATTTTACCTGTTTTGTGGTTCAACGATCCTCCCGGATCTCCCTGGCAACGGTATCCAGTTCTTCTGGTGATGTTTCTGAGTGACGCAGCACCTTAGTGAGTCAGACGTGATTACTTCACTAGACTCCTAAGCTTGTTGTTTCACTATGGAGTAGGTCTTGTTTCTACGTTTTGGAAACGTGCGTCATATGTCATTACTAAGTATGGGCAAAATTTGCGAATTCGCGCGAAATGGCAAAAAAAACCGCGAGTTCGCAAATTTCCCCACGAACTCGCGGATTTTTTTTGCCATTTTCACAAATATGTGACCACGTGTGCCTGTAACTTTGCCAGAGCGCCAAAAGGCGCAGAGGTCCCTTGAGTGAGCTGGCCATTATAGTGGGGACGGGCGGGAAGACGTTTCACACCGCTAGTGTGTGGTGGACAGGGCCAAATGGGTGGGTCTTCTATGCGAGTTCACATGCATCTTGTTTATAAAGGGTCAGAGACCGAGCAGAGTAGCAGATGAGGAGAAAGCAGCCTCCTGGTCACAGGAGCTACACGGGGATGGTGCTCGGGAAACTAATGGATGCAAAAATACGTTTCGCACAGGACCCCAGAATCCTTCAGATGTCCAAGATAGCTCTGCTGCGCCTTTTGGTACAAAGCCATTCTGATCCTGCTCAGTGGATTCAGGTGCATGAAGCTGCTGCTGCTGGACAATGTCCCATCTCATGCTAAACTGCCCCGTACAGGCATATGCTGGCGCTGGGCAGTAGGGTACAGTGGCATGCGGGTGCTGCATGCCTGGTACATGTGCATACCGGTGCCAGGGGGGACACGTGTTTATTAGTGCTGTGTAGCAAGATATGACTTTACATTTTGACTGCACAAGACGGTGGTACCACCTACACGAATCAGGAGCATCCAGGCACAGACTTTATGGTGCAAGAGCATAATGGTGCTGTGCAGTACGGGTATATATGTACTGGGGGTAGGGGGGCACTTAGCACAATGCACACCCAGAGGGCTCCCAGGCAATTGAGCACAAATGATTTTCACACTGAGAGGGCTTCGGGGCAGTTCAGCAGGGCAGGGGCTCACACCCACTGGGCCCCGGCGTAGTTCAGTAGCTCGGGGGCTCACAACCCCTGGGAATCTCAGCAGTGTGGGGGCTCACACCCACAGGGCTCCCGGGTGGTTTAGCACTGCCACCCTCTGGTTCACCACTGCCACCCTCTGGTTCATCACTGCCACCCTCTGGTTCATCACAGCACCCTCTGGTTCACCACTGCCACCCTCTGGTTCACTACTGTCCCCCTCTGGTTCATCACAGCACCCTCTGGTTCACCACTGCCACCTTCTGGTTCACCACTGCCACTCTCTGGTTCACCACTGCCACCCTCTGGTTCACCACTGCCACCCTCTGGTTCATCACAGCCCCCTCTGGTTCACCACTGCCACCCTCTGGTTCACCACTGCCACCCTCTGGTTCACCACTGCCACCCTCTGGTTCATAACTGTAACCCTCTGGTTCATCACAGCACCCTCTGGTTCATCACAGCACCCTCTGGTTCACCACTCCCACCCTCTGGTTCACCACTTTCACCCACTGGTTCACCACTGCCACCCTCTGGTTCGCCACTGTCACCATCTGGTTCACCACTGCCACCCTCTGGATCATCACTGCCACCCTCTGGTTCATCACAGCACCCTCTGGTTCATCACAGCACCCTCTGGTTCACCACTGCCACCCTCTGGTTCATCATTGTCACCCTCTGGTTCACCACTGCCACTCTCTGGTTCACCACTGCCACCCTCTGGTTCACCACTGCCACCCTCTGGTTCATCACAGCACCCTCTGGTTCACCACTGCCACCCTCTGGTTCACCACTGCCACCCTCTGGTTCACCACTGCCACTCTCTGGTTCACCACTGTCACCCTCTGGTTCATCACAGCACCCTCTGGTTCACCACTGTAGATTATGGGGAGAAAGCACACCTGCCCAGCCTCAACCGAGACAAATTAATTTGGGGCTGTTTAATGTGTTACTGAATTTGAGCTTCAAGTCCAGCACCTGCTTCCTTATCTCTAAGTGCTTCCTGTTGCGGTTTAATTTTTTGACAGGAGCATTGTCCTATACTTGTAACTATTCTCTGACCCTGCTTCGAGGGTCAGAGCAGGGTCAGAGAATAGTTGCAAGTAGGCAACGAACTCTGGAGGCGCTGCTCAGGTAGCACTTACAGGGTTACAGCAGGTGCCCAAGTTGAAGTTAATTTCTTTGTAACCATTTTGTAAATGGTTACAAAGAAATTAGCTTCAACTTGGGCACCTGCTGTAACCCTGTAAGTGCTTCATGTACTTCAGTTTTGCAAAATCCGTTCCGCTCGTGATTTCGTGGAGTGTTCTGCAATTTCGCGAGATTCGCGGATCACGAAATTGCAGAAAATCCACAAATTCCGTGAGCGGAACGAATTTTCTGCCCATACTTAGTCATTACGATGGGCGCCATCTTGGAATCACCAAGTTCATCTCCGATGTTTCTGTGAAAGCGCTCACCGATTTCATTTCCGACAATTCTGCAAAAGGGCTCCTGTTTCTACTGCTCATCAATATCCATACTAATATTATAAAGAGAGAGCCCAAACCTTTGAGGCGGGTAATCTCAGTAACCACAGCACCAATCACAACACCCAATACAGCGTTGGAAAAGGCAGTCGCAGCAGAAGAACATAGGCTATGCAGATGGCGACCATATACATTTATAAGGTAAAAGAACCGTGCCAGCAAAGTAGTCCCTTGTGGGCGTTTCTGCATTGTGCTGTGGGCGTGGGCTGGGGGCGTGACTAATGCTGGGGGCGTGTGGTACGGCCATCATATTGTGGGCTGTGGGCGTGTGCTGGGGGTGTGACAAACGCTCGGGCGTGTGTCCGCCCTTCATGCCATGTGAGTCGTACATACAAGCGCCAATTATGTTGCTGCGCAGCATCAAGGGGCACGCTGGGGGCGTGACATGCTGGGGGCGTGTGTCCGGCCTTCATGCCATGTGAACGCAATTGCGCCGAATCAAGGGGGACGTTGGGGGCGTGAGGAACGCTGGGGGCGTGTGCTACGTTCTGCCCTTCATGCCATGTGGGTCGTACATTAATCAGAAGATCGACTGCTGTGGCCGTGTGCTGGGGGCGTGACAAACGCGTTCAGCTGGAGGTGTGGTAAATAACGTTACTGCAGCCTCTCCTGCGCGCTGTTACTGAACTCTCTCATTCAACGAAATTACGAGCGCCTGCTACGCTACCATCAACCAGGGCTCTAGCCGGGCTCAAGCGGCGGATCAGTACGCTAATTACACGCGCCTGATAACATCAACCAGGGCTGCAGCTGGGCCTCAAGCGGGGGAACACACGCCTGCTAACATCAAACAGGCCTGCATCTGGGCCTCAAGCGGGGGAACACGCAAATGAGCGTGTCTGCGGGGACAATTACTGCAGCCTCTCCTACTCGCTGTCACTCAACTCTCTCATTAAACGAGTTTACCCGCGGCTGATAACTCTCTCATTCAACGACATTACACGCGCCTGCTAACATCAACCAGGGCTGTAGCCGGGCTCAGGCGGCGGATCACTACACCAATTACACGCGCCTGCTAACATCAACCAGGGCTGCAGCTGGGCCTTCTCTGTTCTGATTCTAATGAAACAAAAAATGTTCTCTACCGCAAGATTTTGAAATAAATTGCCTTTGCCAAATACACACATTACACACATTCTATTTCATACACGGACAACGTCGGGACGGGCTGCTAGTGGTTAAATAAAGGTATTTATTTGCCACTATTATTACTACTATTTTGCTGCATACCGGTTAGTGCTTGACTTTTGCCACTATTATTTATTTACCACTACTATTACTACTATTTTGTCTCATACCGGATTGTGCTTGACTTTTGCCACTACATTGCACATCGGATCGGATATAGATACTTTGTCTGCCATCACTACTTCGGATATTGGAGCAGTTATATGCCAGCATCATTTACATATTGTTGGATCGAGTACATTGTATTGAAGCACACTGTCTGGACTGGGATGGATTTACAGTCCGGAATACATGGTTTTAGAATTTATTTATAGCAGTATTTCATTATATTTCTTGTACTTCTATAACTTGTTGTACATATTACGCACTCATTTTTAATGTTACAAAACAATCCAATACACACTTTCATTGGTATATATATATATTGCATATTATTCTTGCTTTATATAACATTTTTGGTTGATGTGCACAATATTTCATATTCATTTTTGATATTATTTCATTAACTCCAGAATACAGTGTCAATTTATAACTTCTGTTATAATTTGTGCATAACTTTTACAGTAAATTGTTGTATTGTTACTTGCCATACAATATTGTTCTGTTAGCTACTATAGTACAACATGCAGTTCGATCCAACAAATTCCTTCAAAGTAAAGGTGAACCTCCTACTCCATGGGCAAGATGGAAGGAGGAATTCATCACTTATTTAAAAGCCATTGATGATGAACGAATGTCTGCGGAAAGGAAGAAGAATATATTTCTCCATTGTTTGGGCTCTGAAGGGCAAAATGTATACAGAACTCTTCCTCCCATGAGATCTGGTGGAGATCATAATGTTTATGATGAAGCTTTATTACATATTGAAAATAGATTCAAACCCAATACCAGTGTTGCCTTATATAGATATATGTTCTATACTAGGGCCTAAGAAGAGGGAGAGTGTTTTGATGATTTCCTTACAGCCCTTCGTGCTCTATCTTTACATTGTAATTTTGGGTTAATTACTGATGAAATGATCAGAGACCAGATCATTGTTCATGTTAGGAACAAGAAAGTCCAGGAACAACTTTGAATTTTAGGTGACCCTAATCTAGAGACAGCAATTAGCACTGCCAAAGCCCTGGAACAATCGGAGAAATGGATGAAGTCCCTTGATAACAAGAGTTCCAACTCTAATACAGTAAATATTGTGACATGCAATACTTCAGATTCCGGCACAATTGGCAATATTACTTCCAATAATTCACCTTCTATTAGCAATTCAAAGGGTAATTCTAATATAAAACACCAATAGTCAGTTCCATTTTTTTTTATTGTTTTAGGTGTGGTTACCCAGGCCACATTGCATCTTTTCCACGATGTCCTGCCATTGGGAAAGAGTGTACTAGATGTGGACGTGTAGGACATTTTGCTAAAATGTGTAAGGATACTAATTCAAAGAGGAATTTTTCCTCTGTTTCTTCATCTAATTTTTCTAAAGGTAAAATCGCTACTATATTTCATGATCTGTTCTCTCATGAGGATATTCAATCCAAACTTGAGTCTGGTATTGTTGTGTCTATTCGCAATGTTTTTGACATGGCAAAAGCTGATAAATTAGGTCCACCAAACTCTATAGTTTGCATTTTAGGAAAGAATCTTTAGCTGATGGCTGACTCAGGATCACCGTGGACCATAATTACAAGACAATATTGTTCGGAAATATTTGGAAGTTTAATTGATACTATGAATTTATGCAAACCTGATATTGTTGCCCAAAATTTTGATGGTTAATATATCAACTTTATTGGTTTTAAAGAAGTCCTAATTGAGTTTACAGGTAACAATGCCTTGATCAAACTTTATGTAGCTTTCAAAGGAGTAAATGTCCTAGGATGGCGAGATTAAGCTAAACTGGGCATTCAGTTAAATCCCAGAGACAAAGATCCTGTTTCTGTTGTTGCTGTTACATGTTGTAAAGAAGTAAATATCAAAGAAAATGTTTCTTGCAACGATATTATGAAATCTGTACACACAGGAGAAGAAGAAGTTGAAAATGTCATTATCACTGATGCTGTAGTGAAAAAGTTCACTTCACTATTCCCTCATGTAATTACTGAGAAACTAGGTAAACTCAATGGTTTTACACACAGAATAAAAGTCAGAGAAAACTCTATTCCAGTCAAGCAAAAGCTTAGAGGAGTACCAATTAGCATTAGAGCAGAGTTGAAATTAATGTTAGATGAGATGGTCCAAGAAGATATTATTGAAGAGATTGAGTCTTCAGAATGGGTTTCGCCCATTGTTTTGGCACAAAAACCGGATAAACGTATCAGGTTATGTGTGGATTTGAGAGCATTGAATGCAAACTTAAATACTGATTGTCATCTCCTACCGAATATTAATGACATGGTATGTATGTTAGATGGAGCGTGTGTATTTTCAACTCTTGATCTCCGTTCTGCGTACCACCAAATTGAATTGACAGAAGATTAGAAGCATTTCACTGCATTTATTACTCCCCATGGTCTTTTTCAGTTCAAGAGGATGCCTTTTGGATTGGAATCAGCGGCATCTGTTTTTCAGAGGGCCATGTACCACATATTTAAAGACGTTAGTATGTTGTGAAATGCTTCCAGGTTGACATTCTTATTTTTTCAAAAAATGAAAATGACCATTTTCTCCATCTTAAGGAGGTTTGTGGTAGGTTGAATGAGAGTGGATTAACACTTAAATCCAAGAAATGGAAGTTTTTCTGCAAAACAGTAGAGTATTTAGGCCACACTCTATCTGGGGAAGGTGTAGTGCCCAAGAAGTCATTGGTTGAAGCTATTGTGAAGGCACCTTCACCAGACAACAGAGAGAAACTTCTCTCGTTTGCTGGATTATGCGAATATTAAAGTAAGTTCATTCCAAATTTTGCCACCAAAATGGAGCCTCTCGGGGAATTAACTAGGAAGTCTTCTGATTTTTTGTGGTCTGATAGGCAAGAAACAGCTTTTCAACAGATTAAAGATGAAATTGTAAATGCCCCCACTTTAAAATCTTTTTCTCTTAATAAGAAGTGCATCATTACTGTTGATGCCAGCTGTTATGGCTTAGGGGGTGTTTTGAGTCAATGATCAGGAACGATGAATGGTGTGTTACCTTTGCCTCTAGGACGTTATCTGCTACAGAAAGGAAATATGCTGTCATTGAGAACGAGTTATTGGCATGTATTTGGGCTATCGAGCATTTTCGCAACTATGTGTAGGGCAACAGATTCATTCTTAACACAGACCATAAACCGCTGGTTGGGATTTTATCTCCTGGTGGTGGATGGAATTCTACTGCTCACATTGCCCGTCTTGCTTCCAAATTACAAGAATACGATTTTGAAATAATGTATGTTCCTGGGAAGAGTAATGTCGCTGCGGATTTCCTTTCTAGATTGCCTTGTTCTGGTGAGGGTTTGAGTTCAGAAGAACAAGAGATAGACATTGTGTCTACTGTTAAAGATTTTGTTTCTGAGGAGTTTACTGGTTTATCAGGATCTGATTGGATGTCTGAGATGGAGAAGGATATTGTGTCTCAATTTATTTTTGGTTGTTTGGCAAAAGGTTGGCCCAAGGATAAAACCACTGCTAAAGATTTTGCTCCTTTCTGTCAAGTCTCTACAGAAATTGAGGCTATTGGTGGTTTACTGTTCAAGGGTGAAAAATGTTTCCTCCTGTTTTGTTGCAAGGAAAGATTTTAATTCTTGCTCACCAAGGACATCTAGGTATGTCCTCCACGAAGAGTCTCATTAGGGCGAATTTTTGGTGGCCTGGTCTGGACAAAGTGGTTGATAGAACTGTAAGGGAATGTTCTGAATGCGTAAGTAGTGAGAAGATGCTTAAAGTTTTTTCTGTCCCTCTTAAACCAGTTCCTTGGCCTGAACATCCATGGAAGAAACTGGCATTTGATATTTCTGGTCCATTTTATCATCTTCCTTACAATGCCCATTTTGCTTTAGTGATGATAGACTATCACTCAAAATGGCCGGAAGTAAAGTTACCACCCAAGTCATCATTTCTTTTTTTATGAAGGTGTTTGCATGAGAAGGCATGAGAAGGCTCTCCTGAAATATTAGTTACTGACAACGGGGTTTAGCTCATTTCACAAGAACTTAAGAATTTTCTTTGTGTGTGTGGTATTAAACATCTAACTACTTCTCTTTACGAACCAATAGAAAATGGTCAAGTTGAACGATTTAATCGTGTTCTCAAAGATTGTGTTGAATTTGCGTGCAAATCTGGTGATTCTTGGAGAGATGTTGTGAGGAAAAGACTATGGATGTATCGTGTTACACCCCATTCAGTTACAGAGGTTAGTCCTTTACGGCTTTTCAAAGGGAGGGAACCTATTACAGATATATGTCCTTGGTTGATAAAAAAAAATCAACAAGGAAGTCGATCATGTTGACATCAGTCAGGTTGCTATACATGTGAAAACTAAATAAAACAAAATGAAAGCATTATTTGATCACAATATGAATGTGAATCTTCCAAATTTTGAAGTGGGAGATTGGGTGAGAATCAAAAAACCTGGTTTTTCATCCAAGGCTACCTCTAAATTTTATAATCCTATTAAAGTTGTCAAAGTATGTAAACATTCTATCATTACTCAAGATGGTAGAGTTTGGAACGTGAGAAGAGTTGCCAAGTGTAAATTTGTACAACCATGCAATAATCTTGGTAAGAGTTTCAAACAGCGTTCACTTCCTTCTCAGTCTATTGCTTCCAGAGTCAAAAGTAATTATAGACCAATTGTATTACCTGCCAGATTTATGTCATAATTCCTTTTTTATTTTCTTTGTTTTCTCTCCTTATTTCTTTTATTTTTTTAGGGATAAGGTGTGTAACATTCTTTGCTGTTGTTAATTAATTATTTCTCTGGAACTGGAACTAAGTACCTGCGTGTACTTCTAGTGTTCCAGGTTCTGGATGTGACAGTTTTTTCTATCTTGTGATCCGAGTAGCTGTTGCGCTGTGCCCTTCCAGAAATAAATCTTATTTTCTTATATTATTTGTGGGTTTTTCTACTTTACGGGTGACACTGTGGGTTACTTTACAGAAAAAACACACGGGAGTTACTATCAAAGTGGGCAGTGTCCCCCCTGGAAACGTTTACTCTATTGGCTTGGGAGTGGCCAGGAGTTTCCCCTACCAACGGGTGGGTACTGGACAAAAATGTGGCATTCCCAGTACCTCTTCAGAACACCTATGTGCCCTTGGAAGACGGAAGAAGAACTGCACCTGCTGTTGTGACCAGTGAGGAGACCCCAATACCAGAACCTGCTCCCACTTGTACCCAGTACTAAAAAGTGGAATCCAAGGATCAGTTGGCCAAAATACATTTAAGATACAATGACACACAAACTGCAAGCAGCACACTTTCCTGATTAGTCCCATTGAACAGTTCCAACTTGACCTGCCCTGGTCCCTGCTGTTGACCTCTATTGGAGTGAGTCCTGATGCCTAAGATCTGTCCCTAAGGTCCTAAGCCCTTAGATAAGTGTCCGAGTGTACTCCTGACTAACCCTAAAAGCTGGGACTTAGAAACCTTTTCAACACTTTTTGTATGGACATTTGACAGTAGACTGAGAGTGACTGGCCAAGCCGATCTGCTAAGGGTACATTGTTGGTGGGCCTGACTTCACCGTAGCTCTCACCACATTCTCTGCTCAATGCTAGAATCCGTTGACGCCGCGGCCTCTTTGGCTCCATTCCACTGCTGTTGACGAGAACTCGATTGAAGCCAAAGACTTCCAGAGTAAAGAAATCTCAAACTTTTCCCACCTTCGTCAATGACTGCATCTGGACCCCTTCCTCCTGCAACCTGTCACCGTTGAGCCCTGCTCTGGTCTCCGCCTCTTGTCTTCGACACAGACAAACCCGTCAACGACCCATCCAAGTTCAGAACTGTGTCTAAGAAGGTAACTCCTGATCGGGACAAACATGTCAATGTATTCGGTCAGTGATTGACCACAGTTGCCTTCACTTTGCCTTTGCCCCTGTCTCGCGTGACCTGTTGCCCACGATTACCACTTCGCAATTTTTGGTGTTCAAATAACTCAAACTTAAAAAATGTGTATCTCTGGTTCCCCCTGTGGTTTTTTGGTATTATTTTGTTTATTTAAATGTTCTCTTTTTTTGTAAATTGGTGCGGGATTTATTCTGCAGTGTTTTTCACATTTTAACTGTTTTGATACTTCTAAATGGTTTGCCCATTTTCTTAAGTTAAGCCTGCATGCTCTGTGCCACAGCTACAAGGGGATGAGCTTAAGTTTAAATTTCGGAAACCTTACTGCCCTAACACAGATAGTACCATTATTACTCATGGTGGACTATTTACCCTGCAAACTAATAATCCACTTTCTTACAGATCTTGCCTTCATAAACCCCTCACACCTCCCCCCCCAGGGTAGGTGGTGGTTTATTGCCAGGAATCACATATCTAATGTCCCCCAGGCAGAGGGATTCTTCACCTACTGTGTGAAGGATATTTAAAGACTTTTTTGCCTGGAGTAGTCATAGTTTAAATAAACTAGTCCTAGTCAGAAGGCACACTGATAGCAATGGTGTTGAAGGGGCCATCCTTAATTGGCCGGATCCACAACACCGTTTCTGTCAGTGCAAGCAGCTGCCCATGATGGTGGAGCAGCTGACGTCTCCATCTTAGGAATAGCGCATTGGTCTGCTTGTAAGTTGGGTGGCGGCAGTCTGTCGGGACATCAGCCAGGGTCGGATTGGTAAAGTGGGGAATCGGGCAATGGCCGAGGGGCTGGTATCCGAGTTCCAGCTGTGGGCTGCTTTGTTGGGCAGCTTGGGGGGTCGATTTGGGCGTTGTCTGTGTGAGGATGCTGCCAGCTGCCCAGTGAGTGCCTGAGTGGTCTTTCTGGAGGGAGATGGGCATCCATTACCTCCCTTTTACCAACGGACAGAGGTGTCCTTCCCTTTCTCTCACTGGACCGGCCCATTAATGTATGCAGATTGCGTGGGGGCAGGGGCCCTGGGCAGAAGTGGCCTCACTTGTACTCAGGTGTGTTTCACCAGTGTGCATAAATCCGTGCATTTTTTTTAAATCTAAGTGAAGTTAAGAAAAAATGCCTCTGTTCACCGAAGCAGTGTTTTGTGGAAAGGCAATATGCAAATGTGGGGCACTTTTTTTTTAGTGTGCCCAGGCCTATTTTTGGACATCACCCAGTTTATTTTGCAGATGTCTTTTACCTCTCACCTATGAACGAGGTTCTAAGTCTGTTAAAGTGCAGGTCTGAATCATGCTTGCTGATTGGGAGCAGTCTTTAAATATAGAAATGTATTTAAGCCTTCTCCACAAGCGTCATTCCGTTAGTTGTGCTGCTTGATACGACTTGGCCTGCACGGAAGTGATGCTGACGGAAATAAAATAGGCTCGAGAGAGATGCGAGGAATGAAGCACGTGGTATCCTGGACCGGCTCAGGTGATGACTGGGTGCTTGAACTGCCTTGGTATTTCAATGAAGTGTAACCCAGTCCAAGGCTATTAAACTTTAATATCCGTTCTTAAAAGTGAATGGGAAAACTCTTCACAAAGTCGAGAGAGCCGGTCAGGCGTCCCTTGATTCAGTTGCAGTTTTATTTATTTATTTATTTATTTATTTTTTGCATTTGTAATGCGCACAGATACCCACAAAGGGTTTCCCGGCGCCAGGGCTCAAAGATCAAACCACAAAAAGCAACAGCTGTCAATAACCACAATTACTTGTTAAACAACCACGTTTTGACATTTTTTTTAAAACTGGCAAAATTGTCATCTTTGCGAAGGGCTAGAGGGAGGGAGTTCCAAAGAACTGGTCCCATATGGGAGAAAGATTTCCCCCCCATTCGGGCCAGTTTGAATCTAGGGACCACGAAAGTTGCTCCACTGAGAGAACGGAGTTGCTCCACTGAGAGAACGGTTTTAACTCTCATCGGATGAACACGGAGAGGATTAAAGGCCCCACTGCACCCCTGAGAAGATTATCATGCGCCTTGTTCCATCTTTAAAAGGCACCTTACTCTCAACATCTGTGCATATGTGAACTTGCTGTGTGATGGAATGAGACACACTGCTGACTCAGCGAGAGGAAACCGGAGCCCGAGCGTCTTTTGGAATTTGCTATCAGACAGTTTCTAATGGGCAGAGACAAACTGCGCATCACCGATAGCATCTTCTCAGCAGAACTTTCAAAATGGAGGACTTTTGTTATCGGGCTGCTTTTCAGAACATGTCTGAAACATTTCCTTGGTTTGATGCCAAGAGGTAATCTCCGCGGATCTTGTTATCACTGCTGGCTCTGCTTCACCTGCGGCCCCTGTGTTTTCTTTGCCCTCACCCTACAATATCTCGCGTGCATGAGTTCCGCGGGCACGGACCCTCGCTGCCTGCGGATCACCTGCGCAGTCCTGGGCATTGCCGCCGGCAGCATCATTGTTGGAATCTCTGCATCCTACGGGGCAGCTGCCATTGGAGGAGTCTTCCTTGGGGCCGCTGGACTGGGTAAATTACAAAAGTATTATGTCTTTCAGTTTTTATTAAACATAATGCAAGTCACTAAAAAAAATCCTTGTAAATGCTCACCAGAAACAAGTACAACTAAATATTTACTGACAAATAAGTGTTTGGTTGTTGACTGTGTCTGATTTGTTCAAATGATCAGTTCACAGATTGTTTTGTAATCCAGTAGTGTGTAACCTACAAAGGGCATTTCCAAGGTGGCTGATCTTTACTCGTGGTTGTGGCGGCGCAGGCATTGCAGATGTTTTTCCAGGGCATAGGTCTAAAATGTCATGCGGGGCCCACATAAAACGAGCACTGGTTTTAAGTAAAAAATAACAAACCCTTCAGAGAAACAAATCTCCAACTTTTGGCACCCTCTAGTGGTGTAGCCATTTTATGCTGCTTCTTCATTGATAACTAGGACGGACGTGATACAAATTATATAAATTAAGGGGCTCATTTATGAGCTTCTGCGTCACTTTTGTGCCACAGGTGCGTCACATTTTATGACGCACCAGTGGCGTAAAAAATGCTCCATGTTGCGCCATATTCACAAAGTGACGAATCTAGGTAGATGCGTCACTTCGTAAACCCCTGCACTACATTATACCTACGCCAGGTATAATGTAAGCAGGGTGGGCGTTCCCTAGCAAGAAAGGGTCGTAGGAGTGGCGCAGAGAAATCTATGAGATTTTGCGGCGCCACTTCTAGGACGCCAATGCTTCAAAACCTAACACCTGCAGGCATAAGGGTGACCCATTGCTGGAGTTGCGTCAGGCTTCTGACACAATTCCAGCAATGTGCAACTTTTTGCGCTGACAGATACATCAGTTATACTGGCACTGAGAAGTGGCGCATCGCTGCTATCAAGCAGCAATGCGCCCCTTCCCGTAAATTAGGCCCAAAGTTTGCAGCAAGAGCAAGGGACCCTGAAAAAGTGTGGGGCCTGGAAAATAAAGTTCTCACTGCCCTTACCTCCTGACATTCCTGAGGGGGAGGGGGTCCACATGTATGCATACTTCCTTTCATATGATACAGCTCAGACTGCTATGCAACATGGCTTAAAGTTATGAAAAAAAGAGCTATGACGTGGCAAGCACTGGCCGTATTATATCGTGCAAGTAAAAGGAGGTGGTGGGGGAACGTTTGTGTTGGTGGCAAGCAACGAAAACAAGCATTTGCAATGTGATCGGTCTCGCCTTTGGGACCTTATCTGTATTTAGCTATGCAGCACATTAGCCTGGGTGCTGAAACATCTACTGTTCTTTAACATGAAGGGAAAGTAAGCACCAAACTGCGAAACACACCAGATATGGGAACACATGGAGAGAAATATTGTCTTTCAGCTAGAAATGGTATAGTCCAAAGCTCTGTTTTAATACAAAACTTAATGACTGTCACTTCAACTGAGTAGACTTACTATTCGAACTGTTGTCCTAATCAATCTGGTAGCAAACGCCAAGTTACAGTAATCGTCAATTACAGTAATGCCCTGCCCAAAGTAATAATCAATCCAAAGTAATGATCAAGTTAAAGTAACTATCAAGTCAAAGTAACGATCAAGTCAAATTAATGTTCACTTATGTGTATTGACTAGGTTGAGCTAATGGTCAAGTCAGATTAATGGTCAGTTACACATATTGGGCAGGCTAGTTAATGGTCGAGTCAAATTATTGGTCAGTTACACGTATTGGCAGGCAAGTTAATGGTCACGTCAAATTAATGGTCAGGCAGGAGTACTGGGCAGATTTAGTTAATGGTCCAGTTTAGATAATGTGTCAGTCTAAGCAATGCGAAGGCCGAAGTGATTGCAATCAAAGCTATGGGGATCAAAGTAATTGGGGTCCACCCAGCAAACTCCACTGCAAACCTTCTGTTTATTTAAAAGCTCTTTCGCTCTTTGGAGTTAAGGCTACATTGATCAATGTTCACTACATTAGGGTGGCAGGAGTAAGGAAGGCCCAAAACTTAAATTTGTGTAGTAATAGCTTGTCGAAGGATTTGACCGACTTGACAGCATCTTCGGGCAGAGGCCTGCAGGGGTAAGGAGAGAACAGTAAGACTAAGAACAAAGCATCTGTAAGCATTTCATCAACCTTCTGGGGCACTGTGCCACATTGGCCCACCTAGCGCAAACTGCGCCTTCTGGGGCAAACACAACAGAGTCCTTACCAGAAACCGTAAAGATCATTTATATGATTTACAAGGTCAGGAGCAGGCTACACAGGCAGTCTAACAAATGATTCAAGGCAACAGTACTCATCTTTAGAACCCTTCCGAAGATGAAAGGCTGAGCCTACCCTGCTTTAACTTGAACCTGAAGGCTTACAGGACACAGGGATGTGCGCAGGCCGGTGAGTTAACCCACTCATTTGTCTTATACAGTGCCCAACAAACATAAAGTAATCGAAATAAGTCTTAAAAGAACCGATAACGCTTTCATCAGAAGCAATGACACTTGAAAGAACAGCTCTTGGAGATACGGTGAAGAGTCCTCACAAGAATCGATATATCGGATATGCTTAGAAGAAGTGGTATAACTGCTGCAGCAAGAGGGGGCATACTTACAAGCAGAACAAGTACAATGGAGGGTGTTTATGTGAGGGTCGGAAGAACCCACCACCCGGAGGGAGTACCTACACCCAGCACAAAACAGTGTGCAGACCGAGTCACAGGGCGCCAAGATGCACCGCCCTTCAGCTACATGCACACATCAGCAGAAGTGACGATACAAGGATAATCGATAAAACGACATCAGCAGATAGAAAAATGCTTCTTTCACCCTGAACAGTGCCAACATCTTGACCAGAAGCATAGAAGGAAGGGGGCGAAAGGGCACTAACCTGATGGTCTATATGACTTCGTCCAGCTTGCTCTGGGGGTTGGCTCCCGGTGACTCGTTCCTCAACCGGAACAGGCCCAGGCGGTTTTTCATGTCCTTGGCCCAGGGGGGACAGAGAGCATGGTTAGCACCGCAAAGCTTCATTTGGCACTTGTTTACAAAAGTTCAGTGTGAGGGTCACAGCCCAGCTTCAGTCAACGTCACATCTCACCAAGCTACCCTCCACCCGTATAAAAACTCACCACAGAGCAGAAGAACTCCCACCCTTCGCACGCAACGCTGCAATTAAATGAGTAGAACTACTTCGTAGAGTTACATGGTGGTGTGGCACCGCTGCACGCTGGCCGGTGCGTTCTTGGTGTGGTGCACGGCCAGCAGCATCTCCACATGGAAGTCCAGGCTCGTTGGCTTGGCGCTGTCATGGAATAAGAGCATTGCCACCCTTGAGATCTCCTGGCGCCGGAGCTCCGATGCCTCTTTTTCTCAGTAACAAATGAGTCCGCCGCAGTTGCCCTTCTGCCCCTAAGTGCGTGTTGTGCACGTACTCGGCGCTGCCCAGCGAGGTTCATGGATGGAGATCCAGGTGTGCCAGTCCAGCCCCTCGAACACCTATGGTGCAGGAGTGGGGATACTTCAGGCGTTGGGGCTTGAGGGTGTCCGCTACAATGTGAGGACTCTCTACAAGAACGCTATAATTTTTATAAAGTGGTTAACACCGGCGCTCAGCTTGTTTCCAAACACTTCCAATTCCTGCAAACAAGGCCACTGGGTGACAGTGAGATGAAGTGATTTGCCCAGGGTCACACAATGAGGTGAGAGCGGCGCCTAGAATTCCTGTCCACGGCCGATGACTCCCCGACTGGAGCAGAGCCCTCCATGCGCCGGACCGAGCCCGCTATGAAGTAAGGCTGCTGGCACAGCTACTTATGACATCTACAGCGGTTGCCATGGCAGCCAAGCACAGACTGGAAAATCAGCAAATCATAGGACTAGAGAAGAAGCCTTTCAGGAGAGCGAGAGGGAGAAAAAAGTAGCAATTGTTATTATTTTTGTGAAGATCTGTAATGCAGACTTTATTTCATTGAAATGACGCATCAAATCCACTATGCATGTTTAGGGTAGCCGTCAGCAGCCCGCAAGACAAAAAAAGAGGGCGAATTCCCCCAGCAAATCCCACGTCAAACAAGCATTTGCAATACAATAGGACTCGTATTTACTCGAGACCTATTGCATTGGAAACAGGAGTGCGGGCGTCCAAGAAGGCACAAAAGGGAGTGGGGGTAGGGGTGAAGGGTGGCGACAAGTCACGGACTGCGGGAGGGGGTGGGGGGGACACAGGGAAAAAATAGTGTTGGAGTATAGGGGCCAATAACCAGGGAAGGATACAAATAACAACATGGCCGTCAGGAGGAAGGACTAATAAGCCTAAAACCAATCAGAAGGCAGCATTTAGGATCTAAGCCAATCAAAAAGATGGGCGGAGAGTGGGCAGAGCTTCCACAAAGCTTCCACACTATAGTGTATACTGAATACTCGCAAAGCGAGCAGCACATGCTCTGCAACGCTAGGCGAGACCTAAAATAAGCTGTGATATGGTCAGCACTATGTGAATTTCTCAGAGCCCGTGGAGTGACATCAGCATAGTGGTGTGGTGCATTGCCCTGCTGATGTCTGCCAGTGCCCCACCATCAATCAGGACCCAATTAACACCGGCAGGCAGGGTTGATGGTAGCCATTATTTAGGCCTGAGTGGTGGTGGTGCCTCCGCCGTGGTCTAACATAGACCCAAAGCGTGCATTGTAGCATTTTTCCGCCCACAAACTCAATCCCATCCTTTCCCTATAAATGTTGCTACATGTGCTGGGTAGCTTCAGGCTAGTACTAAACAATGTCTACTACTTTTACTGTATAAGACGACACAAAGGAGACACTGGAGCTTTACACACGGTAAAACTATTACAACACACAGTGTTCACAATACCTCAAACCTCATGCAACAAAACAGCCCTTCCACACGTTCATAAAGCTTGTAGAAAATCACTTCAGCCAAAGATTTGATGACTGTGCCTATTATAGAGAAGCACTATTCAACCTGACCATATCAGCCATAACATTTTCAGTGGAGGACTGACCATCAGTAGTGAACTGACTATACCTCTCCCTTCAGATAGTAGCATATGCATTTTCTGTACAGGATGCAATTCATTGTATTTTTATTACACCGATAGTGCATTGCATTCTAATGGGTTATTGTCAAACATACAGTGAAGGGTGTTGGATTAGAGTCCACATCATGAAAGTCAAGGTGATTGTATCAACAGGGATCTAAGCAATGTAGTGGACTAGTGTCCCTAGGATACAATGTAATAGGTTCATGTCCTTATGATGCACTGCAGTGGGCTATTGTTCATATCATGCAATTCATCGTGTCCTTGGACTACAATATCATCAGGCGGATCTATATGTGTAGGATGCATCACAGTGTGGTGAGTGAATGTACCTATGAAATAGTGCACTGTAGTGGATTGAAGTCCATAAGACACAACAAATGTGTCTTATGGGTAGCTCGGTAGTGTCAATGATATGCTTTGCAGTTTAATGTTTCAGTATCTCTAAGGTGTCATGCTTTCTGATTAATTCAACTTTTTAGGGTGAAGTATAGTAGGTTGGGTTAGTGCTCCAGGCAGGCAATACAATGTGTGAAGTTAGTGAAATCAGTGCACCGACTTGCAATTATGCTGTCACGGCGGGGGCATATGCTCCAGGCTCTCTATGAACCAATGCATGCCGCCGCTGTGGCTCTGTTAACACGACTACTCCAGCCCGATGGTGTAATCATAATATGACGGTCAGGATGCCGCCAGCTTGGTGGCGGCTTCCCAACCGCCACAACGGTGGTCCAGCAGTTGGGCAGCCAAACTCATAATCGGACCCATAATATCTAAAGTGTATATTGAGATGTAGATAATATATGCACTCTAATGCCACAAACTGTACTTTTAATACTATTAAGAATAATAACAGATTCTTTTTTTCTAGATAAAAAAGACAAATTGACAGGTGTGAGACTAAGTGATATTTTAAAGTAAAGGAAAGGCTGGCCATTAGTTCTTATGATCAAAATCTGAAAGCACGGTTTTAATTTAAAATACAGCCTTCTGAAGACAGAATACCATAGAAGGGTCTTTTATTAGTTCTAATAACATCCATCACTCATGTACATAAATATTTCGTCTTTAGCTCTGTTCCATTTCTAGCACTCAGTCTGCAGTGTCAATGATTTTATTAAAACTGGTCATGACCTAGGATACTCACACCGCAGGCAAGAAATGATGCACGGCTCAAGTGCAAATACCGTACTGGATGAAAATAATGTATCAGTAGTCTACATTCCAAAATGGATCACAGGTAAGAACATAGTAGGCGGGCCAGGGTTTCAGGATGTTCAGTGCATAAAAGACAATGCTGCATAACAAGTCTCAAGGTTCATCTAGGAAGGAGGTTCAGAGAAGGGAGGCAACCAGAATAAAGCTGGATTTGTATAATTTGGTAGTAGACTTTAAAAGATTTAACCAGGTAGCCTTGGCAACTTCTTTATGAGTTTATTACAAGCCATGCATGACTTTCTTCATAAATATGTGGTGGTCCATAAAAACAAATGATCTTTTGTCAATTTGCTTAGCAGCTTCATGAAGAGAGCATATGGCAGATTCAGTTGCTATAGGCTTTTAGGGGCCGACTACGATGTCAGCCCGCCACTGTAGTGGAATGGGGGACCGTCTGCAAGGGGTGCGGCGGTCCCGCACCTGCAATTAGGATGCCACTGCCACCGTGGCGGTGGCATCCCCTATTCCCAGCATTGTGGCGGGCGGTGCTCACAGCACCACCCGCCACAATGCTGGGAATGCACGATGTGCATTGGCATGCACAAGGTGAAAGGCACCACGCGGTGCCTGACACTTTGTCCATGCCTACACCCCCATGTGCACCCCCCACCTCCAACACCTTAGGGGCCCGCTACGGGCCCCCAACAGCAAGGACCGCTCGCCTTTCCATGGCGGCAATGCCGCCATGAAAAGGCGAGTGACCGCCTGCATCGTAATATGGATGGCGGTGTCTTGCAGACACCGCCACCATATTAACCTTGTCTTTCCATCCGCCGCGGAGCCCCCCGGCCATCATAATATGGCTGGGTGTCTTTGCTGTCTGGATGGCGGGCGGAACGCCTCACCAAGCCGGCGGGGGCGATTCGCCCGCCATCGTAATCAGCCCCTTAGCTTGTTCCAGGCACAGACTGGCATTTAGGGCATTAGACCAAGTGTCGGGGAGGATTCATTGCCTCCCAAATAAAGTACTTCAGTGTTGATCATTGCACAATTTTTAATGTAAGCACATATTTTTTAAAAGCTATTTTTTGATCCAGTTTTTGTTCTGCTAAGTTAAATATAAGCCGAAACTGCTAGGGAAAAATGTTGAGAGCGCCTGAATAAAAATGTGGAAATTTTCCATTGAGTATTATTGAGAAAAGTAATAAATGTGTCCAGAAATATCTCATTACTGAATGGTATGGTGGGAATAAGCATGGCTTTAATAAATTTTAAAATTGATATAAGAGCCAGATTCGAATATATGATGTTACAACACAAGCAATTACAGTGCATGCCTTAACAACGCGGTTTTTACATCGCAACTATCATTACAACGTATGATGTTACAACGCATACCATTAAAACATATTTTAAGAAACTACCAGTACAACGCTTACCATTACAACGCATAATACCTTTGGGGCAACAGTGGGGTAAGTGTTGGATAGTGTAGGGGTAAAAATTACTATTCCAACTCCAGTCAGTGCAACAGTCGGGTACGTTTTGGATAGTGTAGAGGTAACAATATTATACCCACTCCAGTGAGTGCAACAGCAGGGTAAGTGTTGGATAGTGTTGGGGTAAAAATACTATCCCCATGTACCCCAAAACCCATACTCACCCTAAAACTAAATAATCCCCATTGCTTACCTTATAATGCGCTGTACTGGCAGGCGTTGTAATGGTATGCGTTGTAATGGCATGCATTGTAGTGACATGCATTGTAATGGAATGCATTGTAATGGAATGCGATGTAAAGGCAGTTGCGTTGTAACAGATGCATTGTAAAGGTAGTGCGTTGTAATAACTGCGTTGTAATGGTTGTTTCCCGACAGATTCTTGGTTAAGTTTAGGAATGATGGGAGGGCAAAATGCATAGCTTCAATTTTTGATTTTAGTGTGTTGAGATGTTGGAGATGCCCCTTTTGTTCATGTAACAAAATCCCAAATACTAGTCTTTGGTACTTTTCACAATTTGCTATTTCACCACCGTTTGTTATTGCTTTCCTTCCAAAAATTACTGTATTTGTTTCTTGAAACTTACTTCCATTATAAAATTCAGATCAAAACCAGGCCTATACATGTTATGAAGTTCTTTTAGCAAAATATTTTCTGTTTATTATTTTGTACATTATCAGGGGAAGGGGTACAAATATTAACGAGAAAATGTCCATGCTCAAGAATCTATGACTTCTTTATAATTTAAATAAAGGTTTTGAAAATTACCCAATAACATTTCAATCTTATTGCCCTAATAACCCACCTTGAGACATCTATGCCCTACCCAGGAAAAATATTTGTATATTCCCACACTGAGTCTGCCTTGGCTTTATCTTTCTATGCCCCTTTAGTAATATCCTTGCTATAATGCTTGGTCTGGCTTAGGACATTTTCTTGAAGCAAAAATTCAACTGAGATTATGTCCTCAATTTTAATTCCAGCAAGTTTAGGAACAGCAGCTATAAGCCAGAGAATAGTAAAATGTACAATACAATAGCATGCTTTCTTCCAGACACAAAATTGAGAGTAAAACCCAGGATATTATCTGAAGAGGTGAAAGTACAAAAATAGATCTTACATCTGCAGTTCCTTAACAGATCCAAATGGGGTTTCTTTAAAGTGGATATCCTGAGCTTGTGAAATCCTTTTTGTAAGTTTAGGGAGCATCTGAATTTAATAATTATGGAATACAGGTCAAATGCTTTCAGACACCCTTCTTTCACCCATTATAGACTAACTATGCAGAGCTTTGCCTCATGTTCTACTGTAGGGTATTTAGTGTCCGGTCTCCAGTTATCATAAGAATGAAGACCACCTAAGTCAGGTCCTTCTGTTATAGAGTTGACAGAGATATTTTCTAATCTCAAATTACTGGCATCTTTCATTACACCCACTCCCTATACTAACATCCTCCCCATTTAATTTGTTGCTTGTCGTGCCCATCTACCTTCCACTGTGTCTTTAGAGGTTCATCCCTGAAAGCATTATCAAGACCGGTATGAGATGCATCTTTTCAAATCTCCATTTTCTAAGCGTGCAATTACCTTTTTTGTGCATTTCAAATTATATTGGAAATTTACATTACCCTGAAATTCTGGAGCATTCAGAGTATCTGATCATAGATTTGATTTCACCCTCTCAGTTAACATCTTTGTAACAGATTTTTAAATCATTGTATGTTTTCATTGGGCTGATTGGAAACAGGTTAATACTTTTTATTCTTCATTGAGAAATGTTGCCCTTTATCTCTTTTACATTGCCAAACTGTAACTGTTGTTTAGCTTTTAACATTTGTTTTCATTTTTTCTATGTTTCTGACAACAGTCTTTCAAAGGCAATACTCGTAGGATTTCTAGTAAGGTTCTCAATTTATCAATAATAGACCCACGCATGCAATATTTAATAGTGCTTACCATGGTTATGGGTTCATATTTAGGACTGTGTAAATGTTTAATCTATGTTTGAAAGAAATGTAATCAGCTCTTGTGACAATCCTTTTGGACGTTCATTTTCAAGGAATTATAGGCTGCAAGAGGGTTAATGAGGTCATAGTGTATTCAGGATTGCACCATGCTCCTCAGAGAATTTTTTATTCTTGTTTGGACTTATGGCTTAATTCAAAACAGCTGACTACCTACGAATATGGGAATGGGCTGAATTTAGCCAATTGTAAAGTTACTTTGTAGGGTTACTAACTAAATCGACAAAAAAATGCGCTTCCCTGCCCAAGTATAAATTCAAACTATCGGATTAAATTTGGCAATCTTTTTCTCACACACAGATCCAAGATCGATTCATGTGTATACTAACTTCTTAAAGTCATTGACTCAGGGCAGTTCGATATATTCATTTTTGGCTGGAACTCAGATGAAAAAATAAAAATACTCTATTAAGTGTAAGGCAGAGATGATATTAAGTCTGAATTCTCAGCAGGTATTAAAACAGTACTTGTAATTACATTCTTCCTCCTGGCCACATTGATATGAGATTTTAAGTCTGTGAGGGATTGTGTTTTATGTAGGCAGTTTTTTTATTGGTCGATCAGCAAAAACCTTACTTATCTAAGAGAATCCTACCTACATCCTTGCATGGTCTAGGGCATACTGAAGCTTTAAATAGACTCTCCATATTATTACTATGACTAACAGTTCTTTGACCTTTTAGACCCTGAGCCTTAGTCTCAAGTTCAGCCCGTCCCTTTGTTTGCAACAATGGTGGATACTAAGGGCCTTATTATGAGTCTGGTGGTCCACAGACTGCCAGACTTATGGTGATGGTCTCCCAACTGCCCAATTACAACTAGGGCGGTCATGGCCACCCTGGGTCTACTGCATACGCCAACCACCAGGGAACTGCCATTCCATGGTGGTTGTGCGGCGGTCCTGTGGCGGCAATAAGCTTGAAGGAGGCTAATGCAACCCTACCAAGCATATTAAGAGTTTCCTCACCGCCACACTTTTCATGCCAGTGCGACCACCATTAAAAGTGTGGTGGTGAAGAAACAAAGGCCTCATTCAAAGTAGATGCACACATGGGGGCAGAATATGTGCTCCTCTGTGTCCATGCACACCAGCACCTACATAGCATGAACTGCAGCAGTCCATGCCATGCAGGTACAGCCTTTGACGTTCCCATTGCAGTGCCTATTTCATAGGCACCAACCTGGGAACGGCAAAGAACAGCCCGCCAGACAGAAGAAAACTCCTAATCTGACAGGAGGTTCAAACATGGGTTTGGCAGTGCGGTAGCAGGGAGGTCCCGCTTCTGCACAGCCAAACTCAGAATAAGTCCCCTAAAATAGCAGAAAACCAGAAAGTTGCTCAGCTGGTACAGCTGGTACTTTTAAATGGAAAGACTATTTTCATATTATCAAGGGCTGAGAGCTAATACAGTTGGACCTGGGGTTCTGGCCCTTGCCCTCCGTTGTTCACTGGTTATTACATCAGCGAAGTGACGCACGAATCGTGCTTTGCAGGCTGACACATCTCTGATGCTCCACGCTGGCCTCTCTGCATATAAAGGGCAGGGGAATTGGCCAGTAGAACCTTTAGCTAATCAAGCAGCTGATATGGCTAATTTTCACGCTGTTCACCACTGCTGCAATGATTGACTTCAATAATATGTGATTGGGGCTCTCTGAAACCAGCAATCAGGCACTAATCACTTTAGTTTCTCCCACAAGGAATGCAGTTCTACGTGTTGACATCTATGCAAATGAAGGACAAGGGGGTGTGACCAGAAGACTGTAAGCCAGTCATGCAGATATGGCTCTCGTCCAATCTCCTCGCCTCTCGCCCTAGGAAAGCGCTACCATGCTGTGTGTAAAGACGGATTGCAAGAGTCCATAGAAACCATTGATAATGCCAACGGTGAGCGCTAAAGCTGCTGTCAGCAAGATCTAAACATTGTTGTACATCGAACGGTAAAGTGGCATATTTATTATGCAAGAAAAAATACACTGAAGTAAAGTACAGCCAAACGCTTCTCAAGACCATTTAAACAATACTGGCAACTTGATGCTCAACATCTAGCATGTTATTGTAGTTGTATTCTAGTTAAAACCACAAAATGTACTGAGTACATTTACAATGACTATACAAACGTGATTTAAATAGCATAATTTTCCTAAAAGCAATCTAACTAACATTTTTTTTTTTTTTTTAAATGTATTTATTTTTTACATTAGACCGTGCTTTAATCATTGCCATTTTTTTAAACACAATCCTCAAATAAATAACTTCACTGGCTAGGTGTACCCAGGGAATGCCTCTTTCTTTTAGCAAAAGTATAGTTTATTCAGGTGTTCTCATCACAAAGGAACAATCTTTTTCAAGAACCGGTCTACACCATCGTTATTATCTTGAAAAGTTATTTGCAAAGATGCAACATATATTATTGTTTCCAAACGCTCATTATAAAGCTTGTGGAATGCGTTTTCTTTGACACAATTTTTCAAACGTCCTCAATTAGCAATAGAGGCGACTGAACAAACCAAAACAAGTGTACACTGAAACTGTGACTTACGATCTACTTCTATCAATTGTTTTGAATGTAGGACTAAAGTTATCATATTGCCTTTCAAACACGGTTGTGCTCGCAGGGGTGTAACACAGTCCCTTTTAGCCCCTGTACTGCTGGGGGTCTTAACCCTTCTGGGGCCTGAACCCTGCTGGGGTCATCCAACACTACAGAGGGCCACTTTCAGCCCAAAGCAAATGAATATCTGTGGCACATGCGACACTCAGGGCCCCCCTCCCATCCTGCTGGTAGGGGCCCCTTCATTTTGCTTTACAACGCTGAGTGCTTGCCTTGTTCTCTGTCCCACCGTCTGTAATTTAGAAAGAATTGGAATGGGTATGTACATGCATTTTTGGACTGAACGACTTAGGTCGGTGGACTGCTGGAATGATTCACCCAAGAAGCTAATTTTTGTCATGACATTATTAAAAAAAAATCATATAAATTAAATTACACTTGGGGCTGAGTCACAAAACCATTTATGTGTACATAAAAGAGTAGTACACAAGTACTCTTTTACTTACCCTTTCAAGCCTTTGTAAATAGGCACCTCATGCCGATTATAAATAAATATAAAGCATCTCTCAACATATGTATGTATATGGTATTTCTTAAAGTGTAAACCTATCCAAAAGGCAGCTGAGTCAGAATACAATTCGGGGCCCATTCCCAAAGGCCTTTTGGAGTAGGTAAAGCATTACTCCTATAGTCCTTTTTTGCCTCCTCCTACAAACCTTTGTGAATTAGCTCCAAAACATCTAAAATTGAATAAAATGGGAATATTCAGGGAGTAATCTTATAGAATGAATAGAAGGAGAATGAGCTGTGCCCTCTTTGCACTTTTACTAATAGGGAGTTGAAAGTGTCAGGGCTCATGGACCAAGACATGTTTCTATGGAAAACTGCACTCCTGTAATTCTACTTTCCATACTCCTACATACTTTTGTGAATCGGCCCCTTCCTGTTGTTTTGCAGGGGCGCAGCCCAGCATCTGCAGACGCTGGTGCATGGCAAGCCATTCCGAAAGAGGATAGAATCTGTAGTTATTGCAGCTTGCATATTTAAAACCGTGCCTCGTTCATGTTACAAGGTTTTATTAACAAAAGAAGTTTTGCTATGCCCCTCGTTCGATGTTGCATTTGACAGGGATTTGGGTAAATTAACCCCTTCACTGCGGCAGCTATTCCGCCGTAGTGCTAAGGGGGCGGGGCGGCCGCGCGGCGGGGGCGGGGCGGCCGCGCGGCGGGCGCGTGCTGGTGACGGAACTGCTCCGTCACCAGCCGCGGTTGCGCTGTGCTCATGACGGAGCGGTTCCGTCATGGCCCCGCCCGCTCAATGGAACCCTCCGCGCCGAGCGGGCCGTGACGGAACCGCTCCGTCATCAGCACAGCGCGACCGCAGCTGATGATGGAGTGGTTCCGTCACCAGCAGGGGAGGGATTAAATGTTTTATTGAATACAGAAAATGTGGAGATAAATTAGAAAGTGACTTCATTTGGGTCTTTTTTTTATTTAATAAATGGCTAACGAAAAATAGCTGCCTTTTATGGATATGAAAAGATGAAAGTTATATTTAGGATGTGTTTACAGCTTTAATAAATTGGGTGAAAATTATTTAATACAATTATTCAAAATGAAATATTTCCTGGCCTTGCGAGTTTCTGCTCAAAGTATCTAGCCAGCATCAGAGTCTGCTCCGGTAAAGCTTGTGTTCTGAGCTCATCCTCTTCAGGGCCATCAGTTTCAGGGCGTTGGAAGGCATGTCCTATTTAATTCAGATTTTCTGAAGCTCCTTTTGTGGTCTCGCTGTAAACCGCTCCAACTGTGCAGCGCAAAACAGACATTTTCTACTAGTCAGTCCGGGCTGCTGTGTGTTCATTACTGGTGCAAAAGTGGGGACATTGGTGTAATATAGCTCAGCAACTAGAAAATATACGTGAATTGGCTTTCAATGTCTGGAATATGGTTTCAAATACAGAACCCCTGTGAGAAATGCTTTGAATGACTGATTTAAAACACAAATGGGCAGATTTACAAGAACAGGTGCATCTCTGCATAATAGCATAGATGCGCCAGTTAAGTTGCGACACATAAAAACACCCTTGCGTGACCATGGATGTGTCGCATTTACAATGCAGCGCACCGTGGTGCAAGGATAGACAGATGCATGACGCATCTTTTGGCAGTGCATTGCTGGAGTCGTGTCGCAAGCACGACGTAACTCCAGCAGTGGTTAGGAATGCCCATTCCTATCAAGCTGCGTCACTTCTTACGCCTGCTTCTAGCAGGCACAAGGTGTTGACGCAGTGGCGTCGTAAAAGTGACCCTGTGAAATCTTGTAGATTTCACTGCGTCATTATTACGAGGCTTTCTGACGTCGGAACGCCCACCCTGCATACATTATACCTGATGCAGGTATAATGTAGCGCAGGGCTTTACAACGTGATGCATCTCCCTAGATGCGTAACGTTTCCCTAGATGCATAACGTTGTAAATATGTCACAAAGTGGTGCATTGTTTACGATGCTGCTGCGTCCCAGAAGAGACGCAACAGCGGCATAAAGTTGTCACAAGGGGCTTGTAAATCTGCTCCAAAAAGTACAAATGAACTATTTAATGGATATTATTTGACAATATTTGTTGACAAGTAGCAAACATTTCCTTAGCCCTTTTCCTCTTTCAATTCACTGTCTTCCAGCTGTGATTGAGCTATTATAGCAACAGCTCGATGCTGAATTTACCCTGGGAAATTATTTGAAACAAAGATCCTATATAGTTTCTGAGCTATGCCTTGTTAATACTGTCTCCCTTCCATGCTCCGGTGGACAGGTTGTGGACAGAAGACTTCAATCACAAATATGTTTAACATGTTTTTATATATGCAAAGAGTTTTTAAGTTTAGTCATGGCGGAACTCAAATGCTACTGTTCTGTCTCCCACAACAGCTTTATTTATCACCATATATCCCACACTGAAGGCTTGGTTCGACTTCTATCAAGATCACCCATTTCTTGGTAAGAACAGTCTATTTCCATGTTTGTTTCTGGCTGTTGGAATTTCCTGGATGTGATTCGCGCTGTTATATAGTAGACTGTGCAATGGGTAGGATGTGGGTTAGTATTAATATGGAACCATAAAAAAACTTAACTCTGTACATCGACACTGATATAGGTACCAGATGAATAAATCGCATTCCTATCGAGTTTTCACTCCAAAGATGGTTTGATGGATAACAATGGAAATAAGATCATTCAGAACCTTGTACACTATGGTGCTGTGAACAGTCATGCACCAGACCAGTAATGCACCAGTAAGGTTGCCGACTTCATGTAAGGTATTTTTAAAGCACTTGGTCACGGAGAGCTAATCCATGATTAAGTCTGGATGTTTGACCGTCTACAGAATTCATTGGAGAGGGGATTGGAGTCTGCAGCTAAATAGCCAGATTGGTCAACTGTTGTCTGAAGTCCAGGCAAATGGAGCATGGACAAAGCCAATAGGTCTGGGGTGTTTTAATATCTGAAAATGCTTCTTCGGTGATTGGGAGCATTTTGTTATTGCGTTCTGGACAAGCAGGTGGGAGACTACAAGAATGAGTCAAAGATTGGGTGACTGGATGGAGCCCCATATTATAGCTTGTATTAGCTAGCCATATTGTGTGGTATTGTGAGGATGAATATGCAGATTGCAAGGCTATTGGAACAAATGCTAGATGAGATGAACTTTTTGTCTAAGACAAAACACAATGTGTTCAAATGATGATGACAAGACAATTACTGGATGTAAGGAGTAGAAATATTGTGACATCACAGTATACTCTGTCATAATAGTGTAGGTGTGGGTGTGTCAGTGGGGTTGGATTGTACGTAATAGAGAGTTTGTGATCTACTTGGGCAGGGATTGAGTAGGTTTCTTTCATGACTGTTGTATCAGATGATGGTTGGTGACTCTGGTAACTGTATGAATGGTGTAGGTGTATTTTTCAATGCTGCATGCTTGCTACAATACAGAGCCCCGAATTCTCTGCACCAGCTTGGGGTCCCTGTACCCAATTTTCTTATCTGGTTAAGCAGCTTTAAATACTCCATATACACCTTCTGGACTGACAGCTGTGACTATCAGCACAGACAAAGTGGAATGGGAATTGTTTAGGGGACAAAAGAGAGCCAGAGAAAAACATTGTCCAATAGCCATGCTCATATTCTGTACAGACATCCTCCTGGTATCTCCTTAAACTAATTCTTGTTTTCGGGAGGTGTGTGGGCTCATTACCTGCTCCGGTTATTAGCAATGGTGCCACTGTAGTTTAAAAAGATTAGGAAGGCAGGTACTTTGTGAAAGAATGTAGAATTAGGCATACAACACAAAACCTTTATACCTGGAAAATTATCCTTATGTTTTCTGCACCAAGATGGGATTCTGCCCAGTGGATAATTCACTTGTAAAAGAAATATAGGTTTGTGGTGTTCAGTTCTTCCATGTCTATGCTTACAAAATGGAAAGGAATGCCAATGTAAAAGAGCATAGGAACGTTCATATGTGCCTCTCCGATCAGAGACGTTTTAAGGCATGGACAAAGTGGGCAATAGCCCAGGGTGCCCAACTTTCATCGGCCCTCTGAGATGGTGAACCTTTCCTCTATTTGACCTCTGTATATTTTATTTTCTGTGTAAACTTCCCTCCCTCTCTCTGCCTATCTTTACCTCTGGCTTTGTATCTCTCCACATAGAGTAAAATCTTCAGGATGTTTGGAAACCTGTGCAATACATATTTCGACTTCTTTTATGTGATCCTGTTTCTGAAAGTTCAACATATAATGCAGTACTGTTTAGCATCATGAAGGCTTGAATTAGCGGGTGATGGGTAATCAAGTTCAAAGTTGTTCTAAACATTGGACTTATGTCTTGCCCAGGCCCCCCAAAATCCTAAAATGGCACAGCCCCACATGAGAAGTTTTTTTCGTGTCATGTGGAACACTGATTTGACATTTTGGGTCGGGATCTCATATTTATTCCTCTTTTCTGTGGATGTTGCGCCTTCCCACATCCTGCGGTCTGCTGAGATTCTTGCTCAATCATTCACCCTGCCAGCGAGTGAGACAAAAATTTGGAAGGGAGAAGCTATTGTTTGGTAAGGACCGCTGCTCTTCTGTACCCCAGGGAAAATATTGCAATTTACAGGGATACAGTTGTGATGGAAATAAAACACCCTATATATTTCTACTGGACTTGGTAATGAAAAACATGTTCAAAGAATTGGTGAAAATGATTATCAACCTCTAGATAGAAGCAGTAGCATCTTCTAAAGAAGACGCAACCGCCCCCTGCAAGTGAACTTTCTCTAGATGCAATTAAGGACATTGCCTTGTTGATAATTTACTGAAGTTCAGCCATTAGCCTTCTCATTTTCAGTTTTAAACTATAAACACTGGTAACCTGAAAAAATCTATTCTAGTGTAACCATATAAACACTGCTAAACAGATTTACCAGAGCTCCACATTACTATGCATTCTTTCTCTTAAGCAGGGCTATAGGTACATCGGAAAAGGGGTTCTTGGGAAATAAAGTAATAAAGAAAATATGTCAATGATTATTTTTATTTCACTGGCATAGCAGAATGTGCCTTTGTAGTGGAACGCAACAACAAGGAATAGTTTCCTCAAATCAGTCTACTCACATTATGATTTTATAAATAGTTCTAAAAAGTGTGGGCCTCATTTATGAGGCTCCATGCACCGCCAGAACACCACTTTTTGTGATGTTCCGTGGCACAGGAGTCTGCTCCATATTTACGAGGCAGCACTAAGCCCCTTTTTCTGGCTTATTGCTGCCTCGTAAATATTGTTCCCATTAAAGGGCCGGCAATGGGTGTTGCTGGGGGCGTTCCCAGCAACATCCATGGATTTTTTACACTGCCCCAGCTTTACTAGAAATTGTAAATCTAAGACAGTGCCAAACAACTTATGGAGGTGTAAGGGAGGCACACTGTGGTTTACCTTCCTGCACAAAAAAAAGCATATCCGCAACCCAGGCACCTTTGCACCTTTGATCGAAAGGTGCCTGCATTGGCAGACAGCAGTCCATTGTGCGCCGGTGCAGGGGAAAAGGACAGGAATGCACCATATCTGATAGATACAGCACATTCCTGCCCTTTACGTTTGTCGTATGGCAGTGCAGCAGGAAGGCCTACAGTGCTGCCCTACAGCAAAACCTCATAAATGAGATCCTGTGTGTTTTTTCCAGGCACCTTGCTCGAGACAAAACAGAGCTAATAAATAAATTATTGCCGATGCTGACATCATATTGCTGTGATGTCTTCACAAAGTGGATTTCGCACAGTCTGTTTTCAGCAATGACATGGCCTGGTAAAACTGTTTCCATCTGCAGACGTCATCGCACTGTGGTGTCACTGTGCAATGTGATGATCAGTGGTACAGTGAGAACATGGCCATGTCCCTAATCAATGCTGTTCAAATCAATTGCATCAGACTAGGCTGTGCCCAGCTGTTAGTGTTCCTTATTCACTATATTCAACAGTTTAAAACTGGAATTGTCTTCAAAGGTATAAAAGGTGTTAATTCCTTAAATACGCAATACTTATGTACTGCTGTGCACTTTGATAATCTCTATAATAACAATTGGTCTGAAGTGGAATGTTTTCCTCACGTTTCAACAGATGTAACTTTATGTGCAGTGGTGGACTACTTGATTTTCTCCTTACTTTCTACTCCAGTACACTTTGATTTCAGTAAACTGATATTCTTTCGGATATTGCGAATCCACACGTTTTTAATCAGTCTGCTTTATTTCACTAAAACCCCAAGAAACATTTGTCATGGGAAAACAATGGCACACATCTTTGAGAATCCTCATCACAATAGATGTCAAAAGATTTTACTCTGACTAAAGGTAATCATTACTATTCAGTCATTTGGGAGAAGCAGAGCAGCACCTTTTTGATAATCTGCCTGACTTTAAGTCACCATAAGTACTGTTTGGAAACTGGGATGAGTATAGAGAAGCAGTGGCACCCTTTGCCAAACATTGTACAGAGGAACCAAGCATAATACTGGAGAGGCATGATTTATTTTAAAGAAAATAGTACAGCTGTGAGACACTTGAGGAATATGTACCTGTGCAATGTAATTTAGCCCAAACTTTTGAAAATGGAATCCATGTGGACATATACTGAAGAGATCAGGTTTGAGTTCAATTATTTCTCAAAGAAAATACAAGAAAGATTGCTTGGTTGATTAATTAAATCATAAGATGAAATTTAGATGTTGCTTAAGCGTTGGAATGGTCCACTCTATCAGCAAAAGCATTTGCAGGAGAAGCTAGTTCCATTAGAGCGTCAGTGTGTGATATCCCATATTAGGACAAAAATAGTAAAAACAGTCCTAACAGAGGTGAATATTGTAGTTGTATATTTGGCTCAAAAAACCACATTTAAGCAATAGTCTTCACTGTCCTGCCGTAGGTAAAAAGTGCAATAAATGTAAGAAACTGGAGCATTTTTAAAGTTAGGTAGGAGTAGCATTTCTAAAAACAAAGCACAGACAAATGGTATTGAAGTTATTGAATCCCAGGATTAGTAATTTGATCTTAACAGTAGATGTCCAAGATAATAGTCAAACTGCTGGGAAAACATAAGGGCCATTTTGCTTAGTGTATATTAGTAAAGTTGCTCTAAATATTATGACGCATTCTGGATAACATAACATAACGTGAATTTGTAAAGCTCATGTTCACCCAAGGGTACCGTGGCGCTGAATAACAGATGTTTATCACCAATGGATCACCTATTACAATCTTATAGGGCATCGCTTTCACTAAATTTAGAAAGTTAGTGCTACTGTGTGCCACAGATGTGAAGCACAAAGTATTTGGTGAACTGTACCTGTGAATATTAGGCTATCTTGTTGACACTCTGGACTTTCTTGGTTGGTTGATTATTAGGGAAATGTATGTCAGGGAATACTGCTTAAATGTGGTTTATCTTCACTGGTGATAGCCCTCTATTCACACTTGATTCTGAAGCTTTTGGAGTTGCACAAATATTTCACATGTATGTAGTTGTTTTTTAACCAAGGGAGGGATGTGGCAAAGGGACTGAGCATTTCATCAAATTTAAGAAAATAAGGTAGTCACAGTAACTACAACTTTTATGACATCTTTTGGAGCCATTCAATCCTGAAGACTTGCGTTTATGTTAACTTAGGGGCCAATTAGGATGGCGGTGAATCTGCATCCTCCGGGCCAGCGGAAGCCACCGCCGGCCCGGAGGATGCGGATTCACTGCCGCGGCCACAGGAAACACCCACCGCCAGATTAGGATGGCAGTGGGATTGCGGTGGGACCAGCGGCGGACGGCAGGTCCGTCCGCCTCTGATCTGCGGGGTGTGGAGGGCTATTTGGTGGCGGTGTCTGCAAGACACCGTCAGCCAAATTACGATGTGCAAAGAAACATGCTTTTCCACGGCGGCTTTTCCGCTGTGGAAAAGCATGTGGTCTTTGGTGTTTGGGGGCCCGTTGCGGTCCCCCAGGGTGTCGGGGGTGTGGGGGTGCACATGGGGGGTCCCCCCCAGCATTTACACGCACAAAGCGGCAGGCACCGCGCGGTGCCTGCCGCATGGTGCATGTAAATGTAAAACATGCATTTTTAACCTGGCGGCGGGTGCTGCTTCAAGCAGCACCCACCCCAAGGTTAAAGATAATTGCACCGGAGGGACCGCCGCTGCCCCTGCGGACGGTCCCTCCACCTCGGGGGTGGCGGACGGATGCAGGTCTGTCCGTCATCCTAATAGGCCCCTTAGTTTGCCAGTGCTTTTCAGAACCTGATGGCCATTTTGTTCATGGTTTTAAAAAGTATTCAGGCATTCTAGGATGGCACCATACAAAAAACATAAGTTGTCGTTGATCAAGTCTTGAATGTGTTTAACAACAGAGAGATTACTCTGAGCAGGAAGAAATGTATGTTTCTTACTGGTATAAACTTCAGTGGCACCAAATCCAACTCTAATTTAGTTAATGCCATTAGAAAGGTTCCCAATAGAACAAAAAGAAGCATTACAACTGATAAAAGAGATGATAGTTTGTGTCCCATCTTTGAAATCTTTTAATATTGAAGCCAAGTGTATGGTTGCTTTTGATGTGAGCTCTATGGGGTAATGGGCAAAATGGAGTCAATGAGCAGGGAAGAAAGAGCACATTGATCATTTATTTCATGCACTCTTTAAGGATCTGAAAAGCACTACAGTATAATAATGCAAGGGACACTTGCTTGTGTGTATCTTGTTGAAATAATTTGTAAGCACATGTGCGGTTAACGTTTTACATGTTTTACAGATCACAAGGCACCTACATACAAGCTAAAGACAGGGGTGCCAGTAACGCCTCTTATCTACTAAGTACATTTATCTCCAGGTTGCAGGAGTTCATCTTTAACGTTAAGTACATTTCTAGAGGTAAGAGTCTTCACCCTGACTATTTACTGGGATTTTCTGAAAGTACTTCGGACAGTTTAGAGCAAAACTGCATACTGGAAATGGATTAGGAATTTATAGTAGCTGCCACAGATGCAGTTTAGGGGATTGCTGATTGTGTTTACACGCTTATGGGAATGATTCTATACTTGTTGAGGTTAAGAGGTATTTGATCACAGGGCTGGCCAAATGACAAGACTTTCAGTACAGAGCTGAGTAGAAACTTGAGAGATTTTGCCCAAATTGCTTGCGCGCTGTTGATTGAGAATGAAATAGTAGTTAGTCAATGTTTGTTTGTTCCGACAGAAAAATGAAACAAAAACCGATTCAGACTGCTTATAACAGACATTCAGGTGATCCGCCCCCTAAAATTGCTCAAAGCACATTAATGGTGGATGTCAGTGGATTATAGTGATTGGTTAATTTTCAAAGTAGGTGCATTATTCATATGTCCATTCAACCAGCACTAAGGCGGTACTTCAGTTTCAGAACACTTTGTTGGAACTAGAAGGTGTGTCTAAGATGCTATTCTTAAATAACTGCACATTTTTAATGGACAAGATGTTACAATTTTTAAACTTTTAAGTATTGAGCAACGGAAAATGCCGCTGTGTTGTCCTTTGATCATAGGGTTGGCTGAAAGGTCCAATTGCTTTCTGAAAGAAGGCATTCAAGCTGGATTAGCCGTAGGCTTAGATGTCAGTTCATACATCAGAAACAAAGTTTGGAGTTACATAGACGTTCCACTTTTACTGCTAGTGTTGTTCCCTATTTGCTATTAAGAGTCAGAGAAGCCAATGCCAGATAGACACTGGTTTGTGGTTGTAGTAGGAATTCTTCTGACGCAGGTTTCTAGTGCTATCTCTTTTTAATGGGAGGTGGCAGCAACAGAGGAATTTGGCTGTGTGACAGTCCCAGTAAGAAAGGTCTTGTGGAGTCTAAAATGCCAAGCAAAGTAAGTATCCTCTTTAATCCATAAATGATACAAGTCTATCTATCTATCTATCTATCTATCTATCTATCTATCTATCTATCTATCTATCTATCTATCTATCTATCTATCTATCTATCTATCTATCTATCTATCTATCTATCTATCTATCTATCTATCTATCTATCTATCTATCTATTATCTATCTATCTCTCTCTCTATACATATATATATAAAACTGTCCAAAGAGAAATGCTGGTCTCAACATGGTGCACCAGACCGAGAGGGTGTGCCGTTAGTCAGCGACCCGCTTGCTGACAACAGACAGAACCAGCAGTTTGGATGGCCACCATGGTTTGATACGCTGCATTGGGGAGAGAGGAGGTGACGCTGTTCGCCTGATTAAGGAGTTTGGGTGAGAGGTTTTTGGTCACCCTGCTGGGCACTCGAGCTGGAGTACGGCCCATATCCAGTAATTGGAGACATCACCTGATGTGAGGCGAGGCTCTGTCACTGCACAGGCACCCCTATGGACTGCATCTACCAGCATGCATTGCATGGCAGGTTGAAAGCGCGAGTGTTCAAGATACCGCCCATTGGAGGAGGAGCGTGATGACTGCAATAAAGGAGCAAGTTTCCACTCTCCTGCACCTTGTTTGACCAGCATAGAGAGCGCAGAGACCCAGGAACAGGCACTGATGAGAGCCATTGGAAGGCTTGAAACTCGTCTGCCTTAGCGTTTCAAGGGACTGCCAGCACCATGCGCATTTAATTTTAATAAAATCCTTTCCCTGAAACTCTGGAGTGTGCCGTGCTTTTTCCAACGAGGAGGAGGTACTGGTTCTATATATATATATATATATATATATTACCTACTGGCGGTCGCCAGTAGGTAGTTATAGTTAGGACCTAGTTTCCATAGGAAATCCGCAACATTCTATTGGGAATAACTTTGGCGCCGGTTGATGAATCTCCGCGAATTTCTCAAAGAAGATGGCCCGCTCCGCTCCTTCCCTGAAAGTCTCGGGAAGATTCGTCAAGCGGGGGCACAGAAAAAAAGGGGGTCCCAAAATGTGTTTTCCCCATGTTAATTTCCATAGGACGATTAGACACGGCTATGGCCTGAACCGCTGAACGGAATTACACCAAATTTGGGAAAATGGTAGGGTCTGGTACGCAGATCACGCTTTTGTTTAAATGGTGTAAATCCCTCCAGTAGTTGCTGAGAAAATTAAAGTTGAAATCAATTATATATCTTTAAGCGCGCACCGTGCGCGCACCTTGCCGTGCACGAGCTTCATGCTGATTGGCTGCCACTGTCTGTCAACACTCCAAAACAGAAATTGATGGCAGCCATCTTGTGCCTCAGTAGACTGAGGCACAAGAAAGCAGAAAAAAAAGTGTAGTACTCAAAAAGTGGGCAGGGTAGAAGCACCCTGACCCCCTAGGCCTGCTCAGGGGGTCCCACAGGGACCCCCAAGTTGAAAAACAAATTCAAAAAATTTCGAAAAATCCCGGGGTGCTCGCACCTCATGATTTTCCCTTCCCCCCAATTCTTTTTTTTTTTGCCTTGGGGGTCCTTGTGGGAACCCCTGAGCAGGCCTAGGGGGTCAGGGTGCTTCTACCCTGCCCCCTTTTTGAGTTCTAAAACTTCTAGAGCATGAGCTGCATGCTCAATGGCTTTCAACACTTCAAACCAGGAAGTGTTGGTAGCCATCTTGTGCTCCTTAGACCGAGGCACAAGAAAGCAGAAAAACAAACGTGTAGAACACAAAAAGGGGGCAGGGTAGAAGCACCCTGACCCCCTAGGCCTGCTCATGGGGTCCCACAAGGACCCCCAAGGCCAAAAATGTTTTTTTTTTAAAAACCTGGTATGTTTATTTAAAAATTACCCCCCAGGGGGACCAAATTGTGGGGGCATAGTGATAAAGAAGTGTGGGGGGTGCCCAATCCCCCCCCACACTGCCCCGGGGACCGCCGCCCTCCGGGGCAAAGCAACAGAGCTCCCTGGCGCATACTGGAGGCTCCTGGTGGGCTAGTTGACTCCCAGGGACCCCCAGTATGCAAGGGCAATTAGTTCCCTCTCTGCAAACGCGCCCGTGGGCTGCGCTGCAGAGAGGTGTAAAAAAGGGTGTGGCCTCATTACACCTCTCTGCAATGCAGCCCCCTGGGGAATACTGGAGGTTCCTGGTGGGCTAGTTGGCCCCCAGGGACCCCCAGTATGCAAGGGGAATTAGTTCCCCCTCTGCAAACGCGTCAGGGGTCTGCGTTGCAGAGAGGTGTACAAACATTTTTTATCAATTTATATTAAAAATATGTAATGTAAGTTAAAAAATAATATATCTAAAAATAAAAAAATTATAATAATATAGTAAATCAGTATAAAAAATATAACAATTATTACATTAAAAAATTTTAATTTACAAAATCATTGAAATTCACTGAAAAAAACATAGGTTACAGCCACGTTATAGTTAGGAATTAGCATTTAAAAAACCCTTGAAATTCACTGAAAAAAACGTAGGTTTTACACACGTTATAGTTAGGAAGTAGCATTTAGAAAACCTTTGAAATTCACTGAAAAAAACGTAGGTTTGACACATGTTATAGTTAGCTGGACATTTCACTCATATAAAACCATTGAAATTCCCCCGTTATAGGTAGTTCAGCTAACTATAACTCACGCGCCCGCAATGCACTGCTGATGACGTCACATATTACATCACTCATGACATGGTCAGTGACATCACTGATGACATCTCAAATGACATCACTGATGACATCACTGATGACATCATCCTTGTGGAAGAGTGGCAGAACTTCTCTCACCTTAATATAACCTTTATTACACACATTCAAAAATAGAAAATAACATTTTCAATACAATAGACATACCAATGCCACTTACAACACAACTATTTAGTAATTCCAAGATCTATACACACATCCACTCATTCATCAACAGACATATACAGTCACTCATACATGTACTCACTCATCATATGTACTCATACACTGATACATCCTGATCATCCTGTTACACACCGACACTCATCCATAGAGTTACTCACACATAACTCATATGTACTACTTTAAAACATATGTACTTACTCACAATTACACTATTAAAACAGTCATTCATTCACTAACACACCCATATATACACTCATCCACCCATACAGAAAAAAAAAATTACCTATATAGCTACTCACCACACACACTCATCCACCCATAGAGTCCTGCACATATGCTGCCTTCAACACATACAAGCAGTAAGTCACTCATTCATGCATCTATGCACTATGTAAGACCTCCCAACGAAGCATACAGACACTCAAACACTCAGACACTCCTACTGATAATCAAACAAACAATAACCTATATAGACACTCATGTATCACTCATATAGCTACTCACCAACACATGCAGCCACTTATACAGAAAGTGAGAGACTGATACAGAAATGTATATATTTAAACATTACTCACTAATGTATTCATTAAGATACACTTAATCAGTCAGTTATATAATCTATTTTCCCCCAAAAAAGCAGCCATTTATACACTTATATACCCATTTCTTCTTCCATCAACCTTCAGATATACATATATGAAACATATTTAATTTTCTGAAAAACACCCATTCACTGGATGATTTCATCAGTGATGTCATCAGTGATGTCATTTGAGATGTCATCAGTGATGTCATGAGTGATGTCACTGACCATGTCATGAGTGATGTAATATGTGACGTCATCAGCAGTGCATTGCGGGCGCGCGAGTTATAGTTAGCTGAACTAACTATTACGGGGGAATTTCAATGGTTTTATATGAGTGAAATGTCCAGCTAATTATAACATGTGTCAAACCTACGGTTTTTTCAGTGAATTTCAAAGGTTTTGTAAATGCTGCTTCCTAACTATAACGTGTGTAAAACCTACATTTTTTCAGTGAATGTATATATATATATATATATATATATATATATATATATATATATATATATATATATATATATTTCCTGATGGGTAGCAAACTATGACTTACCTCATTAATAATAATGAGAGAGATAGATTTGTGACTCACTAGGAATTGCAAGTATGAAACAAACTGTTTCATACATAAAGAACAGAGATTTCCAAATAGTAATTCGGATGGAATTGCTATTTTGAAATCGCAATTCCTAGTCTATGTACATCCGGCCCTTAGATACATCATTTATGATGGGAGTAAAGAGCGCATTCCACGAGTTAGAAAGAAAGATAAATTATCAAAATAAATCCACACATATTTTTCTGGCCAAGTGATGCAGACCTTATTTCAGTAATTATACTTTCGCTAAAGTCGCAAATTGTTGATTCCAGCAGAAAGAGCGCGAGAGGCAATTGGTTCCACTAAATACCTATTTTATAGCCTCGCCAAAATAAGTATGTTCATATAAGCTTTGAGAAACATAACAGCAATCATTGCATTCATAAATGTATTTGATTAATTTTCTCTCTAAAGAAAGATTACGTTAATGATTCACTGTAATGAATGGTTGCGGAACTTATAACCACTTCCAGTACATTTGACGCCCACCATATGCTTTTTACATATAATGGTATGTTTCTTTAATATCACACAAGCTCTTTTATTTAAGAGCTGAGCTCAGTATGACAGTCTAATTTTTTAATGTGGTTTGCCTTTATTTACATTATTGGATAAACGCTTTTCTGCATTTCAGTAGTTGCTTAAAACTATAGGCACTTATTTGGAATTGCTTTTTATAATGCAAACCTGGGTTTTGACTGTATCCTATTTCTATTTTCTATTTGTGTCCCGTTTTATTTGCAGATATTTAAAAAATAATGCCACGTTTCAGTCATCTAATTAGGATGGCACGTGATGACACCATAATAAGCAGTGCCATTGTTTGCTCCCTGTGATGCAACGCGGTACAAAAGGGGGTGGTGATGGACGGAGCATCTGAACCAATCAAACTCTCACACCCAGTCAAAAGATCTGGGTTTGACCCATCACCGTTCTTTAGCCCACTCTGCCACCCCAGTTCAGACATGGCTATATGCAAATCAGTCTGACCCTGTGCCTCATGGGAACAGTCTAGAGGCACGTTTTGGCATTTCAGACATTTCTGACTGGCCCTTCCCCAACAACCAATATGTGAATTTTGTGGGGTAATATGCATTCGAAATGGGGAATAACCTCCTGTGGAGTTCTACAGTTTGCACCCGTTGAGTGAGATTTTGGGGAAGAGGCTGTTATGCATCTTGGGATGCTCTGGGGTACACCAAATGGAGGCTGCAGTGGCAAAATGGCACTCCTCAGTGTGGAAATAATCCCATATCCAAGTGAGTCCATGAGTTCCCTGGGGCAGAGCCATCATGGAGAATGGAGAATCACAGCCTGGCTTTGCCACACTCATCCCGAAGTCAGAATTCTGGATCTGAGGGCGCCATGAGTAAATATGGGTGGGCCATGAAGATAAATGGGGGAGCAGGTACAAGGCAACAAGGGGGTTTTGGAATGTGTCCTGTCTTAGACACTGACATCATCTGTCCAGTTTTGACATGCCTAAGAATGTACATCTCTTAGTGCTGTTGGACCTAGTGGAGATGGCCATTAGGCACGCCCAGTGTCCAATTTCTACTGCAAGCAGGACTACTGTCAACAGGATATGGGTTCAGACCATGTTCACTGGCCATTGGGTACAGCTGCAGGACATGACCAATAGGTTCTGAGAGCAGGGTACTGACCGGATGACGACTAATGCATTGAAATTCAACTCTGAGAACAGTCAGGTTCTTATCTTCAGGCCTCAGTCCTAAAAGCATCTCATCAAGGTGGCCCCCCTAATTTGGGTCAGGTAAGCACAGTCCAAAACCATGTAATTTTGTTTGATTCATGTTTAACTTTTACTCACCAGTTAAATAAAATTGTCTCTACCTGTTTTGTCATCTTGAGACTATTAAGGATACATATCCGATTCCTCCAAAGGGATGGCAAAGACTTGTTATTTAAGGGGCTGTACTGCTAGGATATGTTGTGAAAATTCCATTTACCTGGGCTTTCCCAATTCTTAGATCAATAGACTTCGGATTGTCAAAAATATCGCCGGTCGACAGCTGTTGTGCTGGCGAAAAACTGAATTAATTTCTTCTCAGCTGCATTGGCTCCATGAAGCCAAAATAATCTCTTTTATACTCATATTTATGATTCACTTAGTCACCCATGCAGCTGAACTAAAGTTTCAGTAAAATAAATTCTCTACTTATCTACCCGCTATGATTCTTAAGACTGCTAATAGATATATCTGAGATGCTGTGTTTCAGATGGTTTTGTTTAGCTAAACGCTCCTTCTATTATGCAACAGCAATTTAATTTTGTGAATCTTGCTCCCCCACCATAAGTCATCTTACATCCCTATTATCTTGTGCATTCAGTATCCAGCTATCTGGTGTAGTTCTACAGCCAGATTCTGCAACTTTAGATTGGTTCTGATTCATGTAATATGCAAAATTATTTATTAAATTAGCAAACCATCTTCTTCTTCATGGAATGTGTATTCTACTTCCCTCTCAAAAAGAGCTATATATTGTGTATTCCCTCTCCATCAATCTGGTGGGTGTTGGCGTTCTATGGTTTGATGTTTTATCAAACCATAGAAATACAAGATTGATTTGGATTCAATGAGCATATATTGGTTAATTAATCATTTGGTTAGAGATGTCCATCCTCCTTCCTAATGTGTGTATTGCCTCCCATCTCAAAAAGGACGATAGATGATGACGTTCTGTAATACAGCAATGTGTGTTTGTCTTGGTACAATACATGGAATTCAGTAATCACTGTATATTCTCCTGTCTCTAGTGATGCACCCAGTCGCCGATTATAAAAAAAGATGTCAGCACTCGACTATTATACGTTATTACTTCTGACATCGCAATGCCTGCTGCCGGAGCCATCAACTGAGGTGATAGGCAAGGAGCATAATTGTAGTAGTTATTTAAAGGAAGGAAAACTTTTCTTTCTTCTGCTCTATTTAATAGCTTACAATGACAAGGAGAGAGAATGTTTATTTTTTTCACTCCTTAGATAGAAAAAAGCTAGAATCTTTCTGTATGTTCCTATATATTGCGCGCTAATGCAGCATTTTTTTCTTAAAACTAACTCGCATTTAACTGTTTCTAATATCTCTATGCAACAAATATCTAACAGGTTTTTGATGTGTTTAGTTTTGCACAAGAGGTTTTACTTCTTGTTTGCAAACATGTTGGATCATATGAAAGAGCTTCTCACGAAGGGTTTAAGTGGTTTGTGGGAAAGCTGATGGTGTAACTATTTATTATGTGGTATACAGTCTCCCCTGTTTTATAACCTTATAAAGGAACTCATCCTTCAGCCTTATTCCTCTAAATCGTCATGAACTCTTCGATGACTTGTAATCTCCTTATAATGGACAGCAGCGTATATTTTACATCTAGTCTATTGTTTAATTTATTTTGCTGATAATGATCCTAAATATGTTCATTCCAGCTCTTGTTCAGACCTTATGCATGCAGTCAAAACTGCACCCATTCATTTTACAGGGAAGTATTAGCATTGTCGGCTGCTCCCGATGCGAATTGGTAGGGGCAAATACATACATAGAAAAACCGAGCATTTAAAAATAAATTAATTGAGACTTACCTGATGCTACGTCTGCTCCAACTTGCTCCTTTCCAAATCCTTGACTGATGCACACTGCACAGGCTCCCAGATGCAAATCCAAGCACTTCTCCCATGCTGGGAATGAGAGAAGCACTGAAATAGTTTTGAGTGGCCTGGTTTGCCGCTCAGCTCAGACAGTGCCTGGGAGCCTGTGGCTTTTCTCTACCCAGCTGTACAACACAGCCGACTGGAGAAATGCTAAGTGCGCATGTCACTTTCGCAACTGCACGAGTGCTGGCTCGAAACCCCTCCTCCTGAAGCTCATAATGACCTGGCCATGCCCCGCGACTCTGCTACTCAGCAGAGGCATCGGTGAAAAAGAAAACAATGCTAAAATTATTTTATTTTTCACTGTTGCCTCTGCTGGGTAGCAGCAGTGGTGCAATGCTCCTCCGCCACATCATAGGAGCCGCCCCTGAGTATTAGTTGGCATTGACTCACCTAGTGTTAATACTATGACCCTCATTATGAGCAGCTCATAATATCTGATAGCCCCAGTAACAGGACTTACTGTAGCCATTAGAATGACAAGTTTTTATTTTTCACATGGAGATTTTAGCTGCCAAAAGAAGCCAAAATCTCCATTTGTTAGACTGGGGAAAACAAACGGAAATCGACAGGAAACACTGAATTCCACATGTTATTTCCCCCAAGTAGGACAATGACAGGGATTCATCTGCAGCACTCGTAATCGAGGTCTTGGTCCACAATATTAAGTGTAAATTAAGGAGATGTATGTTAAGTTTTCAGCAATCTAACAATAGTTAGACCTGTCGTCATAGAATGTTATTATCCCAGCCTTTCTACAGTGTGTGTAGCTGAAACACCCGCGATTGTTCCCTTTTTATTAGTAGGTAAGAAGCATTCAGTTGATTCTCTCAAATACTTTGAATGCATCAACTATCTCCTCTAGAAAGTGTTTTTATAAGATTTGTTGGACTAGTTTAGTTGTCACTCTTCCATTGTTTTTGATAATTCTTGACTTAATCTTTGTAGTCATCATTCCTACCTATTTAAGCCCACACAGAACTGTCAATATACTGACTGCATTTTCCTTGTTACAGTTCGTCGAAGTGAAACATTCCTAGGGTGTGCAGACTCCAATGTCAATTGTCTTCGATGTAGCGTTCCTACAAATACTACCAGACCCACAGAGATCATTTCCTATTATTTGTTGGATGTTTTGTTATGGAATCTAGGGCACATGTTGATCAAGTGGCCTCTAGTGCTTTTCCTCATTTTGAAGGCAACTGGAGTTCTACCTCTGAATTAAAATCTCCAACAATTCACAATATTCAGTTGCCATTGTATAAACTTTTTCGATTGCCTGCTTTCTGTAAGTCTTAAGTAGGGTTCACTTCTTGCTCATTTTGTTGCCCTTCATAGTATGGGGTTACCAAAGGGGGTGATGGACGGAGCGTTTGAGCAAATCAAACACTCACCCCCAGTCAACTGATCTGGGTTTAATCCATCACCATTCTTTAGCTCACTCCACCACCCCAGTTCAGACATGGCCATATGCAAATCAGTCTGACCCTGTGCCTCATGGGAACAGTCCAGCCCGAACTGCCAAGCCATGTCTTCCCTGGACTGCAAACAAGCATCCTGCGACCGGTTTCAGATTCATAATCCTCATTAGCCAGGCTATCTTGAATCTAGTGGTAGAGTGAGCAAGGGACTCACGTCTGGGCATACCCTGCCAACTTAGGGTGAACAAAGCGATACCAAAGGGGATGATGGATGGAGCGTTTGAGCAAATCAAACACTCACCCCCAGTCAAGTGATCTGCGTTTAATCCATCACTATTCTTTAGCTCACTCCACCACCCCAGTTTATACATGGCCATATGCAAATCAGTCTGACCCTGTGCCTCATAGGAACAGTCCAGCCCGAACTGCCAAGCCATGTCTTCCCTGGACTGGAAACAAGCTTCCTGGGACCGGTTTCGGATTATTAATCCTTATCAGCCAGGCTATCTTGAATCTAGTGGTAGAGTGAGCAAGGGACCCACGTCTGGGCATACCCTGCCAACTTAAGGCGAACAAAGCGATACCAAAGGGGATGATGGACGGAGCGTTTGAGCAAATCAAACACTCACACCCAGTCAACTGATATGGGTTTAATCCATCACCATTCTTTAGCTCACTGTACTACCCCAGTTCAGACAAGGCAATATGCAAATCAGTCTGACCCTGTGCCTCATGGGAACAGTCGAGCCCGAACTGCCAAGCCCTGTCTTCCCTGGACCGGAAACCAACATCCTTGGACCGGTTTCAGATTCATAATCCTCATCAGCTAGGCGATCTTGAATCCAGTGGTAGAGTGAGCAAGGGACCCACGTCTGGGCATACCCTGCCAACTTAGGGCGAACAAAGCGATACCAAAGGGGATGATGGACGGAGCGTTTGAGCAAATCAAACACTCACCCCCAGTCAAGTGTTCTGCATTTAATCCATCACCATTCTTTAGCTCACTCCACCACCCCAGTTTAGACATGGCCATATGCAAATCAGTCTGACCCTGTGCCTCATCGAAACAGTCCAGCCCGAACTGCCAAGCCATGTCTTCCCTGGACCGGAAACAAGCATCCTGGGGCCGGTTTCGGATTCATAATCCTCATCAGCCAGGCTATCTTGAATCCAGTGGTAGAGTGTGCATGGGACCCACGTCTGGGCATATCCTGCCAATTTAGGGCGAACAAAGCGATACCAAAGGGGATGATGGACGGATCGTTTGAGCAAATCAAACACTCACACCCAGTCAACTGATCTGGGTTTAATCCATCACCATTCTTTAGCTCACTCCACCACCCCAGTTCAGACAAGGCCATATACAAATCGGTCTGACCCTGTGCCTCATGTGAACAGTCCAGCCTGAACTGCCAAGCCATGTCTTCCCTGGACCAGAAACAAGCATCCTGGGACCGGTTTCAGATTCATAATCCTCATCAGCCATTCTATCTTGAATCCAGTGGTAGAGTGAGCAAGGGACCCACGTCTGGGCATACCCTGCCAACTTAGGGTGAACAAAGCGATACCAAAGGGGATGATGGACGGAGCGTTTGAGCAAATCAAACACTCACCCCCAGTCAACTGATCTGGGTTTAATCCACCACCATTTTTTAGCTCACTCCACCATCCCAATTCAGACATGGCCATATGCAAATCAGTCTGACCCTGTGCCTCATGGGAACAGTCCAGCCCGACTGCCAAGCCACGTCTGGGCGTACCCTGCCAACTTAGGGCGAACAAAGCGATACCAAAGGGGATGATGGAGCAGACGTGAAGCATCAGTACACATGCACACTTGAGTTTGAAATAGGAGCCATCAAAGAGCCTACAGTAAGGATCCCTCTAGAAGCCTGATGATGAAGCATATGACCTAGTGTGTGCAAGAGATTTATGTCCTTATAAACAACAGCTCTGGAGGCAAACACATGTGAGAAAAGATACCCAATGAAGTGTCTATTATCATCAGTGCTGCTATCTCTTTTGGTGTGATATATGTACCCAAGGAAAGATAGATAGCGACCATGACAACAATGATATTCCTCTCTCTCCCTGTGTTAGTGATTACATTTTATCTCTCTTTGCTATCACATTATTAATACCTCCACATTGATTGATTGATCATATGTTGAACACATGTCCAGACATGGCCTTTCTTTCTCTTCCATAATGAGACCAGAAGTAAGCTCTCTTACTCCTCTTTATAGGAGCTGATCCAAGCACACACCATGCTTTGTGCTTATTTTAGGTATTCAGTGGGCAAGCACATGGACCTTTGGAGACATCCCATGAAGTTGATGACGTATGGGAGAATGTGTGCAGCTTGAACTCTGTGCTTGTATTTCCATCTAAGTCGGTTGAACTGTACAGACTTCTTTTTATCCATCGGCCATACATAAGCTCAAAAAGGACTGAACCAGCCTACTAGGAAAAGAAGAGGTAGTAAAAACAATTCAAAGGATCCCAAACCATTGACCATTTTTGTCAGCAGATATGCTTAGCCTGTGGCTGTGGGTAACAGTGAAACTCTCAAAAATATATTTTTTTATTTGTAACTGGAGCTTTTCTGGGGATTAATGACTGCCCAGCATGGGCCACTCCATCATTAGCCTTACCAGCCAGATGGTCACAATGAGGCACTGCCTTTACCCTCTGAGACCGAGGCAGTTCCATGTATCCCCTTAAACAATCGCAAGCAGTTCTCCTAGGTCACCTTTACTTTCAAGGTTCCATCAGTGCCCTTCCTTATAACTGACCATAGGCTTAGGCATGTGGGTGCCATCCGTATGTAGTGCCTAAAGTGACACTCCCTTCATTAATGGGCCAAAAACTCCTTTTGCAAATCTTCATCATTTTCTGCTCCTCCATCCTCATGATCTTGGTGGCCATATGAACCTCTAACTGATATTTTAGTGACATCTGAGTCAAAAGCATTCTCCCAACTCATTGACAGTGGCACCTTGGTCTGAAGGAGTTCCTAAGAATAAAAGAGATGCAAAGTTCCTGCTCTTCTCCGAAAATGTCTATTGACCAAGTAGTGGTGCAGAACATAGCTTATTTGCTGACAATCCACCAGTGCCAGGAATAAGCAGGATCAAGGACCCCCATCAACCTGCAAGCTATCTGTGAGCCTCTATCCTTGGGGGGATTACTGCATTTTCTGCCATACTTCTGAGTCCTCCCCTCCCGGGATCAAGGGGCAGAAACATCATATTCCAGCTTCAGGATTATTTCATACATATCTCTTGGAGACTATTATGGCTGTATATGTGAGTCTTTCAGAGATAGACTCAGTGCATTGGAATCATATTGGCTGGGCTCCTAGGAAACCCAAAACCTCACTTTGGACAAAGAGGTCATGCAGCTTTCTCACTATCATCATTCTGTGCTTTCATCCCTGGAATGAAATATGAGGTTCCTCCCAGGTGATTCAGGCTACCACCCCTTGATGATAATTCCTATTTTTACTGCATAAAAGGTCCTGGAAACCACCTACATTCATATCTCAGAGCACTGCAAGGCTAGCCCATTGTTGTTCACAAGTGCCATGGTCTTTGGGCTAGTTCTTGGAAATGTGTAGAGATTTTATCTGGATAACTTACAGAGTAGTTTACACAGTATGCACACAAATATGTCTTAGAAAGACTTGGAGGCTATAATCAACTAACAAAGATTGAACACACAAAACATTCTGCAAATAAGAAATTATGATTACTAAATTCTCCACTACACACAGTTTCTTCCCAACCTATGATAGAGCTCAATGTCTCACAAGATACACGTTGCATGGTAGAGGCAGCAGACTCCTAAGGTAGCACAATGGGACTGCAGAAAAGCCAAGGGTCTGTGGCAGACTTTCCACTTCCCACCTTTGAACTCCACAATCAATTTCCAGAATACCCTCCTTTCAGGTTCCTTGACTTACAGGGAGGCTCCATCTACTCATCTGGGAATGATCATTAATGGCAGATATGTGTATGCATTGGTTTTTGGTATAGTTCAAAGCTAGCTTGGCGGAGGCATAACAGAATGCAGTATATGCTGAGGGATGCATCTACCAATATTGTGGTCAAGAATACAGACCTGCTCATATATCAACTTCATAATATTGACTGTTGAACCTGGCCCACTCTGCAGGGTCATCCCCAAAGCTTTTGCTGCATTTGTTGTGTTTGCTTTAGGACTCTGAGCACTTTACCAAGGCTATCCAGTGCCTAAAGTGCTAGTGATCTCCCCTTTAAAATGGAAAACTATCTTGTCCCTGATTGGCATATTCTAGTTTATGCATAATCCCTAGTTGAGTGGTGTACTATACACCCAGTGCCTGTAAATAAAATACTGCTAGGTAGTGAAAAGAGTCCTAAGGCTACGAAAAAGAAATAAGCAAAAATAGAAGAGGTGAAGGCAAAATGTTTGAGGGAAGATCACTCTAAGGTTGACAGGTCTAACATCTTTCAATTAAACTTGAAGTATTTACCATTGAATTTCAAATATTTACATTTATTAGGCACAGGAATATTAAGCTATGTTGTCCAGAATCACACATTATTTTACCCAAGTGCCAAGAAGAAAATCAAGCCCAAGTCCCCAATTGCAAAGGACATCAGCTTTGTCCTTTAGCACCATGCTCACGCCCAACTGTGTCCAGTTTTGGGACAGGGTGGGATGTCTTCCAGTCTACGGAGTGACCACCTTGAGCATCTCCACCATTGATGGTTTCCTAGAACACTGTCTTCCCTCCAGGTAGTGGGCAGCCCATTTGTTCCTCTTTGAAATGAGGGGAGCACCTACTCATTAATGCTAGTTAGGGGTAGATAATGCAGACTGGATAAAGCGTTAAGTGTCAGGAATCAGGCTAAATGGCAGACTGGATAAAGCGTTAAGTGTCAGGAATCAGGCTAAATGGCAGGTGCAGGGGAGCTGGAGGCAATGGATATAGGTACATAGAAACCTAGAACACCAGATTGCTTACTTCTGTTAGATTTGCATTCAGTCATTTTCTGAGTTAAAGTCACATCTTGGTGAAGAGTGGTAGAGTCCTACTTAAGATTAATTTTAGGACTTAGGGCCTGATTTAGATCCTGGTTGAGAGAGTGGTAGAGTTAAAGTCATATCCTGGTGAAGAGTGGTAGAGTCCTACTTAAGATTAATTTTAGGACTTAGGGCCTGATTTAGATCATGGTTGAGAGAGTGGTAGAGTCCTACTTAAGATTCATTTTGGGACTTAGGGCCTTTTTAGATCCTGGTTGAGGGGAATTAATTCATCACAAACGTGACCGATATACCGTCCGTCGTATTACGATCTCATTATATCCTATGGAGATCATAATACAGCGTACAGGATATTAATCACATTTGCGACAGAGTATTCCATCCACCAAAATCTAAATATGGCCCAAAGTCATTGCCTGGAAACGTGTTGCTTAGTTGCATTAACTTTCCACTTTGATCTATGTTCTCACCCGTTTTTGTTTCCCTCACATGCATTGTTTTCGTCTCTTATGGTTCCCTTGGTTTCCTAGTTTAGGCATTTTTGCCTAAACTAGGAAATGCCCTTTTGTAGAGCTGTCTCTGACAGCTCTGCATAATTATACATGAAAATCCAAATCATGATTGTACAGTGACTCATATATGCAGATATGTATGTGTTCTACGCTAATGACTTCAACCTGGTTTTAATTCCTCAATGTGTTGTGCTTTATGTTGTAGAAAGTTTATGGAATTAACAAACTTGGATTTTTATAAAATTGGAATAAATGTATAATATTTTATAGATGCCAGCTTTAATATTTTTGCACAATTTTCACATAATTGACTAATGATGTAGGGAAGTGTGCATGGGTGTAAGTGGATTTATTTGGTTGTTGTTGACCAGCAGCTTGGGGAGCATTTTCCGGCAGCCTGTGCCAGCCGGAGTCTCACTCTGACTGAACAACACTACCCGCAAATTGAGCAGCAGCTACAGCCATCCATTGGTGGTGTCGGTATTTTGATTTGTACGTTTATGGTCGGAACTTCAAAGTCCCCACCAATTACAAGCCACTTCTTCCTCTGTTTAGGGGTTATGCCTTCAGGCCCCCTCCTAGGATTGAGAAGTGGGCGTTGCAATTGCAGGAGTATTCGTTTTATATAGTGTTCAGGCTGGGAGCCTGCAACCCAGCGGACTATCTATCCCGCCATCCTGGTATAGTGATAGCAGAAAAAGAGAGTCTTGCGCAAGAAACTGATGTGTATGTGAGGCTGGTGGTGGAGTACTCATAATCACTACCCATTGCTCTTCCTAAAATTGTAGCGTCACAACCCAAAAAATGTGTTTACAGTGGCATTGGAAGCAAGTATAAACAGGAAACTGGACCTCACTTAAGAACAATTTTTCTCTACAGATCACAGAGGCACACCAATTATTACTGTCTCTTCACAATGCGAGGCATGAGCTGGGCGTTTCAGAAGAGGGGTGTCTCTTGTGTGGGCACTGCTTGGTTCTCCCCCCAAAACTGGTGCCACAAGTGATTCAACTAGATTATGGACTTCATCAGGGGATGGTATAAAGAAAGAGTCTTTTGCACAACAAGGTTTGGTTTATTTTTCTAGATGAGGGAGTGAAACAAGTAATCAGGGGTTGTCCAATGTCTCCTGTAGCTGGGACTCCTGACTCTCTGCTCCAGTGATCACTGAGGAGGTCCCCCAAAGATCTTTGGTTAGGGCTAGTGCTGATTTTAGAAGCCTCCCAGATGGGTAGTACATGCTAGTAGTCATAGATGACTATTCAAAATATCCAGGGAGGGGGGTGGGGGGGGGGGGGGGGGGTTGGTCAACAGAGCAACCACAGAGCCAGTAATTCCCAAATTAGAGAAAATCATGGCCACTCACTCTTAGGTGCAGGAGTTAAGAAAATACATTTGTCCCTCTTTTCAATGCCACAATGTAGCGGAATACTTGATATTCCTAGCATTAAACACCTGTGGGTCACACCCCAAGGGCCACAAGCTAATTGGGAGGTGGATCAATTTGTACGACTATAACAAAAACATCTGAATTGCCTATGTCCAACATTATCATCCCGAGTGGGTGCTCTATCTTTTGTGAGCGACTACAGATTCCACATTCATTTTTTTTCACATGCCACCACTGGTCAGTGCCACTACTGGCCCCTAGTTAGATGTGCATAGCCGGTCAGTCATAGATGCCATGCCCCATCACCCTAGCTGGTCACTAAGTGATTCCAATGGAATCACAATGATGCGACGAGCCGATGGCGAAAAGCTAAGGTAGTCAATCTGAAAGTAGGGGATTTGGAACTAGTTTGGGCACTGTTACCCTGGGCGAAAACTCAACCTTCCATTAGAGCCTGAGCCATGGCAAGTTGTTAGCGTAAAAAGCGCCATGGTGACTGCCTGCTGGTGACGTGAGCTAGTTACCCACAATGTGTCAAAAAGGCTTTTAGGGCCATGGGGCTCTAGTGAAAACATTGATTTGGGGCAGCATGAAGACTGTGGCCCTGACACAGAGGGAGAGGATGAAGGATCTCCTGTTCTGAGTCCAAATGTAGAACTGGAGGTGACGACCCAATGGTGGGGGTGCTCCTGGAATCCAGTTTGAGTGAGGAAACCCAGCCCCTGGTTACACTACCACCTTCAACTGATAGAGTGCATTCCTGATTTCATCTACGGGCACATCCTTTGCCTTCCACAAAGTATAAGGTCTGGGTTTAGGGATGAATGCCCAGTGGACATTTATCCAGGTTTCTGATAAACTTGCTGTGTGTCTTGGTTTATTTCAGAGAGGAATGTAGAGGGGTTCCTTTGGGTGTGTTTAGCCTGGTGGGAGCTGTGAGGTCCACCTCAGGTTTTGAGTTTTTGATGGTTTTGCTATGTGTTGTGAGTTTAGTAATTAATAGGGATGGTGTGGTGGACAATGGCAATAAAGAGACTGTACTGACACCTGTGCCGACATGATTAATGCATGCAGTGCCTGTGAAATGCTCCACCACACTACAGTTTGATGGGGTAGGGGCAACACCGATTTACGCCGCTTCTCCTACTCCGCCCAATTCTACATGACCTCCAGCGTGCCTTGTCAATGTGTAAACCCCTCAGCAACTCCCATCCAGTTAGATAGTCACTCAGCTGTGAATAATTCTTCCTTCTACCATTTCGATCATCATGAGTGTCAGACTGTTGTGAACCTCCTTCCCTCCTCCCTTCACAGGAACCCTAAAGTACATATGGAGACCACACAAAGATATAACTCTTATCAGACATAGAGAACAGCAAAACATTTAACACTGCTCAGTGTCAGGTCTGACCTATTCCTCTTGAGAAGGGTATAGTTGGTACCCTGTGCTCCACAGCTGTGAGGGTGGATTACCATGCTTATTCTGTTTTCCAGAGCAGCCTGTACCACAGACACTTTTTGAGGTGCACACATCTCTCTTTTGTGGCAAGGAGCTAGGACAGAGATGAGACGGGTGGTAGACTATATCTGTGTGAGCACAGATATTGGGACATAAATAACCCTCTTGTGTCAGGTAGACATACTGCCTCGTAAGTAATCTCAGTCCTTGCTACTAGAGGGTGAATTGAATACAGGCAAACATATGATTAATATATCTTTAGTTTGCCTTTAAAAGATCCCTCTTTTTAGGTCAGAAACTTATGATACAAGTTCTTACAAATCTCAGGGAATGGGAGAGTGTCTTTTTATTGACCCCTTTTCTTTACAATTCACTAAGAACCACAGTGTTTGTGATTGTGAGACACAAAAACCTGTATGCCTTACATTGTTATTTTGCCACCTAGATTATGCAGCAGGCTGTATTTTGAATATGCAGTGAACTCTGGATTTAATTAGCAGGAAAGCCCACCAGGTAGCATTTGCATATTCCACATCCATATTGGAGTTCACAAATGCTCTTTTTTTAACGGTATTGTGTTGGTCTGCTGGCTCAGGTTTAATGTTTAATATTTATATGGTGCAACAAATCATCCCCGATGGGATCTCTTGGCGCCTGGGAGGCAGACAACATGAATAGAAAATGCTCAATCTAACAGCCATGTTTAGAGAAGTTTCTTAAATTGTGCCACATTAGGGCATGCTCGCAGATCACCTGGCAGACTATTCCAGTGGACGGGGGCTAGATGAGAGAATGCACGCCCTCCCATCTTGGTTTTCCTGATTCTGCATGTGTGAAGCAGCCTTTGACTGCTAGATCTCAGGTGGCGCCCTAGAATGTACCATTCAATTTGTTTAATTAAATATGCCGGTCCCTGTCCTTGAAAAGATTTAAATACCAGACATAGGAGTTTAAAAACTCATGTATGGATTTAACCAGAACTTTGATCACTTTACATTACAAAGGTTAGTGGAACTTTTCTAAACATTGGGTGGGGATTCACAACTTTTAAATACATTTCAGTATTTAACATTTACAGGCACAGGGGGCGTGGCCAAGATGGCGACAGTGCTGGACGATCTGTAAACGAGCTCCGCACCGACCCATCCAATATCCTGAGGAGTAAGGACATCGGGCCGATAATCTTGGGCGAAGGGTCCCCCCTGTACAGAGAACACGCACAAAGCCTGCGACCTGAGGAGAGTGCTGGCCCAAGGGACAGGTCCTGTTTCATCTTTCTCCCCCCCAGTCCTCCCTATTGACCCCAGTGTGGGCGGGTGAAAAATCGCCTAAAGACCTTGTAGGGTGTTATCCCCAGTCAATACCTACCTACTGTGTCCTAGGGGAGTGTGAGAAATGGTTGTTATGTAAATTAATAAGGCAATGTTTAGGCACCAATTTTATCTTACAACAGTTCCCAGGTTGCCCGCCGGTGGTAAAGAATGTCTCGAGTTCCTTCTAAATAAAGTTATTCACTGGTTTAGGTCAGTTTGTCCGTGCCATTCCATCATAAGAAGCAACATTGTGGGTGCCAAAAGATTGTTAAGCCGAAATGAAGAAAATTACAGAGCCAAGGTCCTCTGCACCTGTAGGCATATAGTGGATTGCCTGATGCCATGGTGGCTATAACTATATCCCAGGCAAAAACCAAATTGTGGTCAAATATCGGAACCAGGAAATGGGCGCTAGCACTACTGCCAGAGCTATGCTTGAGGTGGAGGGAACTCTGGGACCCGAATAGGAGCTTAGCTCTCCTGATAGATGAGTATCGAGACCTGGCTCAAGAGGGGGCCAAAAAACAACTGTTGGCCATGCTACATCAAATATATGATGCCGTGACAAGGCAGGGAAACTCCTGGCATAGCTAAGGCCAGGTGGGCGAATCGGAGAGTTGGGCCAGAGGATGAAATTGTGGACATGTACAAAGCAATAGCTGGAGCTTTTGCTCGCTATTTCTCGGAGTTCTATAGGGCAGGGCCATTGAGGACATTTCGCCAAATCGAGCACTAACTAGAGTCAGTGACCACTCTTGTTCTGGAGGTAGAGGATCTAGCAGTGTTCAACGCAGACCTTACATTGGCAGAAGTTCAAGCCGCCATAGCGAAATGAAACCCTAACCAGACACCAGCCCAAATGGGGCATGTTCCTGGAATCCAAAGTACAGGGGCACCATCCTCCAAGAGCTCAATGGGCTATTATAGTTCTCATTCCTAAATAGGGCAAGCTGAAAGAGAGCTGCAAGTCAGACTGCCCAGTTTCATTACTGAACATGTAGGTGAAAATTTGGGCCCCGGTGTTGCCCATTAGAGTGGTGCAAGTCATCATGCCTATAATCCATAGGGACCAATCAGGCTTCAAGCCTGGTAGGTCACCGAGATACAATATCCAACGCACCCAAAACTAGCTGTATGAAATCCAACACCATTTGGAACCTCATGAAATTCTAGCACTTGATGCAGACAAGGCATTTGATGCAGTGCACTGGTCATTTCTGGAACACACAATGGTTACATTTGGGTATGATCCCGCTACAGGAAATGGGTTAGGCTATTATACCATGTTTCAATGGTCACAGTCGGGGTGAACAAGGTACTGTCCCAAGAGTTCCCCATTGGTAGAGGCATGAGACAGGGTTGCCCCCTGACCCCCTTATGTTTGCCCTCACCATGGAATTCCTGGCCTGCGCAGTCCGTGTTTATCCTGGAATCCATGGTTTCTGGAATGCGGAAAGGGCTGGGATAGAAGAAAACATTTCACTTTATGCAGACAATATCCTCCTTTATATTTTAGAAACATCCCTGTCCCTCCCCTCCACCTTCCAACTGTTTGAGGATTATATGAAATACTCTGGTTATAACATCAATTGGGGCAAAACAGTGCTTTATCTATCACATGGTGGTCTGGTGGTACACTCCCTCTCTCGCCAACTGATACACAGAACATAGGGATTCAAGTACTTAAGTACATATATGACGCTGGAGAGGGATGCATTCTTTTAACACAATCTAGGGAGGGTGATGAGATCTTACCGGGAGAAAATGGAGAAGTGGTGAGGGCTGCCCCTCACACTGATGGGGAGGGCAGCCATTTCTAACGAAGGTGGAGGCAGCACCAGGGATGAAGTCACAATTCAGCCAGTCTTTTTCAAGAGTTCTTTATTTTTCTTCATATAAAAACACAGGACAACAGCCAACATGTTTCGTTCTTGTTATAGGAACTTCATTAGGGCTGTAACCAACATGAAACAACATATAAATAGCCACATATAGATTCAAAGGCACATATATATAAATGTACAAAAACAGCCACACACACATATATATATATATATATATATATATATATATATATATATATATATATATATATATATATATATATATATATATACAAATACACATAAACAATCATGTAACATAACTAAATGGTACTAATGATTAACAAAACCACAATGAAAGGGATCAAATGAAATTGCGACAATTATATTCAAAAACACACACACTTATATAACTATCTAAAAATATACATTGTAAGCATTTATAACCTCAATATTGATATTGATTCACATATCTAACCTGACAAGAAACACGTTTCTCGCTGATTAAGGTATATGACAACCGGGAAGGCAGGAAGGGAAGGGTAAATGGAAATAACAAGGAAGGGAGTATGAAAGTGGAATAGATAAATGCAAGTGCATTAATAAGGCAACCCTCACCAAAAAGAATATTAGATGGACCACGTTCCATTCGGTGAGTCGGGATAATGATAAGCCCGATTGGATACCTAGGGCCCGATTCACAGAATGAACTTAAGACTCAATCCTAAACTTACTACTATTTTGGTATTCACAGAATGCACTTACTACTTTTGGCATTCACAGAATGAACTTACTACTTTTGGTATTCACAGAAGTTAGGATTTTGTCTTAAGTCTGTCCTAAGTCTGACAAACTTAAGACAAAATCCTAACTTTTGTGAATACCAAAAGTAGTAAGTTCATTCTGTGAATGCCAAAAGTAGTAAGTGCATTCTGTGAATACCAAAATAGTAGTAAGTTTAGGATTGAGTCTTAAGTTCATTCTGTGAATCGGGCCCCAAGAATGTAGTCCAGATTCTGTTTAGAACAAATAAGAATACTATAAGTATGGCAAATTAATGCGTAATTTAATTTGGATCGTTAAAAATTGTAGTCATCACTGTTTAAGAACCAATATATGGTCCGAGAGGTTTCGGCAAGTGTACACATGAATCTCTCTTCTGCTTCAAATATTAGTTACGTCCCAAGACGGGAAATGAAGAGAGGGGAGGCCAACATCGTAACCCATACGCACATTGTAATGTAATGTCCCTATGGCCTCACCTCAAGAACGTCTGCACAGGGTCGCAGCTAAGTTCCCTCTTCTGCAAATAGTCACTCCAGGTTTTTCAACTCAAAACCCGTGTATATATAATGCTCATCCAATATTTAAGAAGTCCAATAGAAGCATAATTATATACTAAATCTAAGATTTGAAAGAAAGATATCAAGAGGTTATTTCCACAGCATCAACTAATTATATCAAATCGTTTATGCCAATAGAAAGTAATAACAATTACCTAAAAGTAGTATTCCGCTTTTATATACAGCAGAACTAGATTGAGGCCGAGTTCTAATATCAACGATGATTGAAATCAGTCAATTCGATAATGAGAACAAAAAATATACAAAGTCCAAACCATCTGGGGGTAGGTGTCATAGAAAAAATTCAAATAAGATAAAAGAGTTTATTACAAGCGCACAAGCACAGAAAAAAGTGTATACATATCCATGTGACATAAAATATTGGCTCACAATAAAATTCGTAACCATGATTACCCAAGGGAAATCCACTTGGAAGAGAGGTGTTCCTACGTATTAGTTAGTGTTTGGATGCTGGAAGAATCCAATTCAATTATCCTGCAACCACATGTCACATCATTAGTTCTCACAGATAGTGCACTTACGCTTGAGTGTCTACAGAGGCTAGACGTCAGTCATGCATTGGAATATCCTTAACGATCTTATCTATCTATAAAAACGAATGTATGTCTGTCTGTCTGTCGGTCTGTCCTTTATGCATTACTACACCATTCATCCGATCGCCATGAAACTTTAGGAAGTTGTTGAGTACACTACCGCAAAGGTTTCTGGCATAATTGTTTTTTAAATATCGGCCCCCCAGGGTCCTCATAATCTTTCGAATACTGATGTACGCACAAGACGGAAAAACCAAAAATCGTGTATCCACAAGCACTCGAATAAATAAATAGAATTAAAACAGCATTCATCCGATCACCAGGAAACTTTGGAAAGTTGTTGAGTACACTCCTGCAAAGGTTTCTGGCATAATTATTTTTTAAATATCGGCCCCCAGGCCCCTCATACTCTTTCGAATACTGATGTACGCACCAGACGGCAAAACAAAAACTTGTGTATCCACAAGCACTCAAATAAATAAATAGAATTAAAACGACACTTTGAAATGTTTTCCATAATAAAATGAATACGTTTCAATAAAAATGACACAATGTAAATTGAATGTTATCATAACGAGTTTCCTTGAATTTCCTTTCTTCGGAGATCGCAGCAACGCGCGACGGGTAAGCTAGTATCTTATATATCGTAGATACCTATAGTTCACATATTTTTTCAGTAGCCTGACCTTTCGGTATCAAAGTAAACCCTCTAGGTGAGAGGTATGTATATGACCCAGCACACGTAGCGTATCATATTAAACCTTATAAGGTAAGTGCCATGTCTCTCAATCCCACATTGTTACATGGAATGTGTATGTAGATCTTAGCAAATAGAAACCTCAAACGTTATATAAGGTAAAGGTGCAAATCAATATGTTGAGCACTTACACAGGTCATTCATATAAGGGGCCCATCTTCCAGTGTCCAAGGGGTTATAGTAAACCCCAAACGTAGAAATCTGAAAATAAAAACGCTTCTCTTGTACTACGGCCATATAATTTACAAGCAAGCAAACATACACTAAACACTTAGAGCCCCATTAGGATGGCGGGCGGATTGCTCCTGCCAGGCCGGCGGTAGTCACCGCCGGCCCGACGGGGGTAATCGGCCCATCATCCCTGTACAAAAGACCCCCGCCATAATATTATTGCTAGGGGGTCCGCGGCGGACGGAAAGACCATCCGCTGCATTTCCGCCCGGGTCGCCTTGCGACCGTGTGGAAAAGCCTGCAATATGGTGGTGGTGTCTGTGTGACACCGCCAGCCATATTACAAAGTGCTTTTGGGAATGTCTTTCCGTGGCGGCATTGCTGCCACAGAAAGGCAGGCGGAGTCTGTTTGGGGGGCCCGTTGCGGGCCCCCAGGGACTCCAGGGGGGGTGGTGGATGCACATGGGGGTACCTATGGCACCCCCCAGCTGTTCCATGCACAACATCAACAACATGCCTTCCTGGCATTGTGGCGGGCGGTGCTGTGTGCACCGCCCGCCACAATGTCAGGAATCCTTGATATGCCCGCCACTGTGGCGGGCGCATCCTAATAGCAGGCACGTCACCCCCGCCCTTATGACGGGCCCCTTAATGTGTGCTACAATTTCAATCTCCATGCCACATATTAAGCCAGCATAAATATTCTTAGGGGGTACAACATGAGCCATTAGGTTCAAAGAAAACACAACACTAAAGCGGCTCTTGCAATCAATCCACCTTGATTCAATATGTCACGTATTCTACCGATTGCGCCCCAGGTTTCAAATCTAAAACCTCTGTGCTCGCGGCTCACAGGTCACAATCATACCAATGGCCTAAAGCATGATAATCCCTAGCCACATGCTGCCCATGTTCTTAAAAAAAACCAGTACAATACACTTACCCAGTCGGCCTTCAGAACGAAACAGCGGAACGTACACCACAACCCATGATACGAGAAACAAGCAACGAGATTCTCGGATTCCCGGCAACTTTTGAAGCCTTCCATTATACACGGCGTAGTGTGCGTCTGACGTCTACTGGTCACAATGGTGACGCTCGACTCGTGAAGTATGCTCCACGCCATGTTTTGAATATGTTAATAGTTCTCAAAAAAGTGTGCCCCTCACGACTTGAACGTCACAATACTCTAAAATCTTACATCATGCATATCGTTATAACTGAAAACGATTTAAGAAGTGTGACCCCAAAAGCTGATGTCAGCAAGATATGGATAACGTAACGTTTAAAGACGAGCCAAATCTTTTTCATGACTGTTTCCAATCCCGATCCAAGTACCATTTGATTCTGGGTAACATAACTAAATGCCCCCATCTAAAATAAGCATAAGCGTCGCCGGCAGGTGGATAAATAACTGATAACAAATCATGACTCATGGGCGCCATCTTGAACTGGCTAGTTAATTCAAACCTGTCATAAGAATAGGTTTAGATGTAATAATACATCAGTCTTATATGCACGTCAAACGTTGACCCAGCGTTTTACAAAGTTAAGGACAATATTAGGAGAACACGTCAGAATAAAACCTTGACCTTAGTAGAAATTGAATATGGGTAGATGGAAACGATAAGGGAAAGTGTCAAAGAGGTCCCACTCCACTCATACCGGCCATCTAGTCAGGCGATAAAAACCCTATCTACTCGCAATATATTTACATGTGAGAGGCAAAGTATCAAGATTTGCGGTATGCTATGCATCCTTTCATATTGAGGCAATAAAGAGCCAATTAATCAATCAATCAATCAATCAATCATGCCATTTGTATAGCGCACTACTCACCCAGGAGGGTCTCAAGGCCCTTGGGGGGAGGGGTATGCTACTGCTCGAACAGCCAGGTCTTGAGTTGTTTCCTGAAGGCGAGATGGTCCTGGGTCAGCCGAAGGTGGATGGGGAGGGAGTTCCAAGTCTTGGTAGCCAGGTAAGAGAAGGATCTTCCTCCGGCGGTGGCTCTTCGGATGCGTGGTACGGCTGCAAGGGCGAGGCTGGTGGACCGTAGCTGGCGGGTGGGCGTGTAGAAGGTCAGGCGGTCGTTGAGGTACTTGGGGCCCAGGTCGTGGAGAGACTTGTGTGCGTGGGTGAGGAGCCGGAACGTGATCCTCTTGGCGACGGGGAGCCAGTGCAGGTTCCTCAGGTGGCTGGAGATGTGGCTGCGTCGGGGGACATCCAGGATGAGTCGGGCGGAGGCGTTCTGGATGCGCTGGAGTCTTTTCTGTAGCTTGGCTGTGGTTCCGGCATAGAGGGCGTTTCCGTAGTCCAGTCGGCTGGTGACGAGTGCCTGGGTGACAGTCTTCCTGTTCTCGGTCGGGATCCAGCGGAAGATCTTGCGAAGCATACGCAGGGTGTTGAAGCACGATGAGGAGACGGCGTTGACTTGTCTGGTCATCGAGAGGGAGGGGTCCAGGATGAAGCCCAGGTTGCGTGCGTGGTCGGTTGGCTTGGGTGGCCACCAGGAGTCGTCCCAGGCGGAGGGCGAAGATCCCAGGATGAGGACTTCCGTCTTGTCCGAGTTCAGTTTCAGGCGGCTGTCCTTCATCCACTCGGCGACGTCTTTCATCCCTTCGTGTAGGCAGGTTCTGGCGGTGTCGGGGTCTCTGGTGAGGGAGAGGATCAGCTGGGTGTCGTCGGCGTAAGAGATGATGTTGAGGTTGTGCTGGCGTGCGATGGCTGCGAGAGGTTTCATGTAGATGTTGAAGAGGGTGGGGCTGAGTGAAGATCCTTGCGGGACGCCGCAGATGACTGGAGGCGGACTCTTTGTGTTCTTCTGGCGAGGAACAAGATGATCCACTCCAGTGCCTTCTCTTGGATACCGATGTTGCTGAGGCGCTGGACTAGGGTGCGGTGGCAGACCGTGTCGAACGCAGCGGAGAGGTCCAGGAGGATGATGGCCACTGTTTCCCCCTTGTCGAGCAGGGTCCGGATGTCGTCGGTGGCTGCGATGAGGGCGGTCTCGGTGCTGTGGTTGGCTCTGAAGCCGGACTGCGAGGGGTCGAGGGATCCGTTCGTCTCGAGGAAGGCGGTCAGCTGTCTGTTGACGATCTTCTCGATGACTTTAGCAGGAAAAGGGAGGAGCGAGATGGGGCGGAAGTTTTTGAGATCGGTGGGGTCCGCTGTAGGTTTCTTCAGGAGGGCGCTGATCTCGGCGTGCTTCCAGCTCTCCGGGAAGGTGGCGGTGTTGAAGGAGGCGTTGATGATGTTCCGGAGTTGGGGTGCGATGGTGGAGTCGGCCTTGTTGAAGACGTGGTGTGGGCAGGGGTCGGTCGGTGATCCGGAGTGGATGGTGTTCATCGTGCGGGCTGTGTCTTCGGTGGTCACCGTGGTCCAGGTGCGAAGGGTGGCGGTGGGGGGCGTTGGTTCGACGGTTGGGTGCGTGGGTGGGGCGCCGAAGCTGTTGTGGATGTCGGCGATCTTGCGGTGGAAGAACGAGGCGAGGGAGTCGCAGAGGTCTTGTGACGGAGTGATGTCGTTGGTGTCGGTGCTGGGGTTGGAGAACTCCTTGACGAGAGTGAAGAGCTCTTTGCTGTCGTGGGCGTTGTTGTCCAGTCGTTACTTCAGGGATTTCTTCTTGGTGGTGCGGATGAGCTGGTGGTGCTTGCGGGTAGCGTGTTTGAGGGCGGTCATGTTGTCGGTGGTCCGGTCCAGGAGCCAGGCTTTCTCGAGGGTGCGGCAGGTCTTCTTGGAGTCCTTGAGGTCGTCGGTGAACCAGGATGCCTTCTTGCTTCTGGGTCTGCTGGGAGGGTTCTTTAGTGGCGCGAGGTCGTCGGCGCAGGCGGCCAGCCACTGTGTGAAGTTGCGGGCTGCTTCGTTGGGGTCCGTTGTGTTGGCGGGTGGGCTCTGGCTGAGGGAGGTGGTGAGCTGGTCTGCGGTGATCTTGCTCCAATTCCTGTGAGGTACCTGTTGCGGGTGGTGGTGGGTCGTGGATCTTTTGAAGCTGAAGTGGACGCAGCTGTGGTCGGTCCAGTGGAGTCCGGTGGCATGGCTGAAGGTGATGTACTTGCTGGAAGAGAAGACGGGATCAAGCGTGTGGCCGGCGTAGTGGGTGGGGGTGTTGACCAGTTGCTTGAGTCCGAGGTTGGCGAGGTTTTCCAGCAGGGCGGTGGTGTTGCGGTCCTTGTTGTTCTCCAGGTGGAAGTTGAGGTCCCAGAGGAGGATGTAATCAGTGGAGGGGAGGGCGTGCGGGCTGATGAAGTCTGTGATGTCTTCGCTGAATTGTGTGCGTGGTCCCGGGGGTCTGTAGACGAGGGTGCCTCTGAGGGTCGTCTTAGGGTCGGTGTGAATCTGGAAGTGGAGATGTTCGGCTGCGGCAAAGGAGTCGTTGGCGTCGGTCGTGATGCGGATGGTGTTCCTGTGGACGATGGCGATGCCACCTCCGGTCTGGTTGATGCGGTCCCTCCTGATGATCTTGTACCCGTCCGGGATGGCGATGGCGATGTCGGGTGCAGAGGAGGCGTTCATCCAGGTTTCCGTGAGGAAGGCGACGTCCGGTGATGTAGCGTCGAGGAGGTTCCAGAGTTCCACGGCGTGTCTGTGGACGGAGCGGGTGTTGATCAGGATGCACTTGAGGTGGTTGCTGCTGGTGTTTGTCTTGGCGGGTGCGGGGCAGGTTCGTAGGCAGGTGAACTTGCAGGTGCAGCAGGTGAAGGGTCCGTGGGTGCGTCTCGGGGTGGCTCGGCAGCAAGTGTGGGTCCGGCCGGCATTGAGTGCGTTGAGAGTGGCGGCGTCGTAGGTCAGTCGGGTCGTCTTGCCTCGGCGGGGAGGGCCAGGGGTCCTGGCGCTGGGCGCGGGCGAGGCGCGGACGGGCGCAGACGGGCTTACCTTTGGCGCACCTTCGGCGCTCGATCGGCGCTCCCGCTGCGCGCGTCTGCTGCGCGGTCGCTCTGGGGGCGTCATAAGTAAGGAGCCGGGAGGGAGGAGCAGCTGGGTGGCGGGAGCAGGGCGGTGAATGGAATCACAGGGGGGCGGGGCCGCAGGGAGGCAGCGGCGGGAAATTCCAAGAAGCAGCGGGCAGCGGGAAATTCCCAGGAGCAGCGGGAAATTCCCAGGAGCAGCGGGCAGCGAGCGAAGGAATCTGCAGGCAGGAGGCGGCAAAGGCAGGCAGGAGCGGCAGCAGTGAGTGGGGCGACCAAGCCCTGTGGAGGGCTGAGCGGTCACCAGAGTATGCAATTGATAAGGCAAGGAGTTTTAAATCAAAGTCAGCTTTTACGGTACAATGTGCACACTTAAGATTTAAGATTGCTAATAGTTGTTTGAGATGTTAATGGTAAAGAATCCCAGCATAAAGTGATTGATATGTCCGTCAGTGTCCTTCAGACAAAATAGAGGGCAAGTTCATTTAAATTTCAAGAAAGCTAAATTAGTGTTCAAAAAGCCTATTACCATTGTCCCTGGTGGTATTGTATCAAATTACATTTACACAATTGATTCTCTGACCTGTTTATGTTAGTCTATCTCATACAATAAATAGGCAACAGTAAAAAAAGGGAGCCATATGGCCGGAGGGTCATGATAATTAGCAATGCCTTCCTCTCACTTGTGTAGACCATGTGTTATTATAACCATATCATGAGCTTTGAACCCAATCAGCATATTCTGTCAAGCAGATCTCCAGAGATGCAATACCTTTCACTGTTTGTATAGTGCCCAAATATTTTCCATAATAGTCCACTTGTGCCAGATAGCCATGCTTTGTCATGCCAATCTATAAAGAATAGTGCATTTCACTGTCTGTATTGTGCCCAAACGGTATCGATTGCAGACGACATATCCATTTTGCCGCCCCTCTAAGCAATTGCTCCCTGTTGCCCCCCTCCTATTAAGCGGGACGTGTTCGATGGCATGGAACCAAAACGTATTGTCTTCTGGATGTATAACTTTGTAATGTTCTGTGATGTTCCATGATTGGATATCTAGAATCCCTGCCCATATCGCCCTGTGATGTTCCTGGATATGTAGTTGTAACAGGCGTATGGTGCTGCCCACGTAGATCTTTCCACATTGGCACATTGGCAGCCAAGAATATAGACAACATGTGTGGGGTTGCAATTGCAGAACTGTTTAATGGCTTATCGGCGCTCGATGTTATAGCAAAATGACATGATTTTATGTTTACCCATGGGACAGATTTTACAAGTCCCACATGTAAAAAAACCTTTAGGTTTGGGGGGAAGCCAAGTCCCACCATTAGACGGTGTTGTCACATAACTTGGACATAACTTATTATGTTAGGACATGCACCTCCTGTATGTAATTGAGGGTTGACTTTCTATATGCTCTGTTAGTCCCGGGATAACCGTCAACAGGTGCCAATTTTTACGAGACATTAAACATTTTGTCACTGTGCATAGTGTATTGCGTTGGTCCTATTGCCACACAATTGTCTTTTAGTGGATTTGTCACATAAAGTAGCATCCCTGTCACTCGTACAAATCCTAGCCTCAGCTCTGTCTAGGTTATTACTGTTGTAACCTCGTTTCAGGAATCTTTGTTTTGCTTCAATGACATTTGCACTGAAATTTCCTGATTCGCTGCAATTCCTCCTAACGCGAGTCAGTTCCCCAAAGAGTATATTCTTGAAAACCGAACTCGGGTGCTAACTGGAAGCGTGTAACACAGAGTTACAGGACGTCTCCTTTCGATATAGTTTACTCTGAATAATGCCATGCTCGATATAGAACGTTATGTCCAAACAGTTGATACTCTGTTTATTATAGGACATAGTGAACTTGACATTGAACATATTGCTATTCAGATAGGCAAAATATTGTTCAAGATGTTCAACTGACCCTGCCCACAAACATATGACATCATCAATATACCTCCCCCAGTACACGTTGTATTCCGTCCAAGGGGACGCACATCTGGCCCAGGCATGCTCCATCTCATACCACCCCATACAGAGGCAGGCATAAGAGGGAGCAAACCTGGAACCCATCGCGGTCCTATTGATTTGATGGAACCAGCGACTGTCAAACAGGAATATTAATAAGGCATTTGTTAAATGCACAGCTACCACAACGGGGTGTCCCGGCGCTATTGTGGACAGAAAATGAGGCAGAAGACAGTGCAGCAGCTAGTCAAGCTGGCTAAAAAGCCAAGTTTTCAGGCTTTACGAAACTCGCCTTCGGACTGAATGAAACGCAAAGGAGGGGGTAGACTATTCCAGCATTGGGTGGTTCCTACCTCGAAGGTTTTGCCTCCTGATCTGGCTTTTAAAAACGGAGGGGAAATGAGCACGAGCTTGTCATTGGACTGTAGAGATCTCGACTGACAATAGGGACGAAGTCTCCTCCTAAGGTAGACCGGGCCTCGGCCTTTTCCTGCCCTGAAGGTGGGTGTAAGAGCCTTGAATTCTATTCGCTTGGCCATGGGTAGCCAATGGAGTCGTCGTAGATACGGGGAGATATGATGTCCGAGTGGGACTCCTCATACCAAGCGGGCGGCCGCGTTTTGTACAGTCTGCAGTCTGCGGAGCAAGCCTAATAAAAGACCCATGTATAAACCATTCGCGTAGTCTAAGTGGGAAGTTATCAATGCATGGACGACAGTTTTACAGGTTGCGTTGGGCAGATAGGTAATACATTTCCTCATGATTTTAATCTTGCCGAAGCAAGCGGCAGCCACCGTTTGAACCTGTGTAGCAAGGGAAAACTGTTTGTCCCATCTGACTCCCAGATTCCTGACCGAGTCCTTAGGTGCTAGAGCGTACCTAATTCGTCCGGCCACCACAGATTAGAAGAGAGGGGAAAAGGTTGATCAAATAATAGGATCTCAGTCTTATCTGCATTGAGTTTCAGGAAATTGTGGTCCATTCAGGCCGCAATATTCTTGAGACACTTTTTTTTTTTTTTTTACTTTTTATTAAAGAAAAAGAAATTATACACAAGGCAGTAAATTGTACATTGGACATGTGCTACAACGGGGGGAAAAACTGTAGTACAATATAATAGAAAAATAATTGATGCAAGGGGGGGGCCAGGGGGCCAGTGAGGAAACAAGAGCAGTAATCACATAAGTTACACAAGACATGGAATGTCGGATCAGAGGGAAAGAGGAACCTCCGGAGTCTCAACGAATGGAGGCGTACATATGTTTCCACGGTAAGAGTTCCACTGGCCCCAGATTTTATTCCACTTCCTAGGTCTGCCCCTAGCCACATACACCGTCTTCTCTCTAAACATGCACCAGTCCATGTTCTCCTTCCATACCAATACCGTGGGCGGCCGCCGGGAACCCCACAACTGTGCGATATCTCTCTTAGCAATCATATTCCCAAGGGTCGCCCACTGCTTCTGTGCCACACCATAATCATTCGGCTCCCAGACATTCAACAGGCAGCGCCTGGCCTCGGGCAATAATGCCACTCCGGTGATCCTTTCCATCACAATATGGACACGATTCCAATACACCACTGCCTCCGGACACTCCCAAATTATATGGAGGAAGGTTCCGACCAGTCCACATCCACGCTTATATAGCCCATCCAAGGAATAACCCATACGAATCAAGCGCGGGCCAGTGACATATACACGATGTAGGATTTTGAGCTGCACAAGTCTGAGACGGGCCGGAATCGCGACCTCCTTAGGCGAGGATAACGCAGATTGCCAGTCCTCGTCGTCCAACTCTAAGCCGTCACTGGTCCAAACCTCCCTGTGACGCACCAACAAATCCGACCGATTATTAATCAATTTCTTGTATATCAAAGAAATAGTGCTGTCGGGCACGTAGCCGTCAAGCACCCGATCTTCGAGTGGGGAAGATTCGGGGATGTTAGTGCCCCCAGGAAAAACCGAACTCAATGCGTGGTGAATCTGTGCATAACGAAAGAATTCCCTCTCACTCAACTCATACTCTGTCTTCAATGCCCCGAAGGTCTTGATTTTACCCTTGACCCTAAGATCACTCACCCTACTGATACCAATCATATCCCACTTTTCAAATCCTTTCGTCTTCCAAAGGCATCCCAGTCTTTCAGATGCATACAACGGAGTCGCTCGGGTCAGTCGATCCCTCCATCCCATTGCCGCATTCGCGTCGTGCCACACTTGTACCGCAATCTTGGTGGGTCCCGATAGTTCCCTTCCCGCTACTTTGGAATAAAGCGCCCTATTGTAGTTCCCGCCCGGTAACAAATATTTATCTATCTCAAATGCCGGGTTAGAGGCCGGCGCGTACGTTCCATGATTGATCGCTCCCAGCTGAGAGGCCCAGTAATATCGCCTGGTATCCGGAAGTGCTATACCCCCGTCATACCAGGGGAGTGTAAGCTTAGGAAGGGCAATACGCGGGCGTCTATCCCAGAGCAAATGCATCTGAAGACTCTCTACCTCTCGAAAGTAACTTGCTGGAATTATATCAAATGTATTCTGGAGAGCGTATAAAAATTGCGGTAGGGACATCATCTTAAAAAGAGCTGCGCGCCCGAGTGGCGAAAGCGGTAGCTTGCGCCAACCCACAACGTCAAGTTTTAACCTCTGAAGAGGAGGGAGCAGATTACGTTCATAGCGAGCCACTGGATCCAAAGATATAAAAATCCCCAAGTATTTAAATCCGGTTTGCAAGACCTGGACGGGGCACCCGCGTGGCAGGGAGGGGGCACCACCCGAAAGCACATACACACAAGACTTGGCCCAATTGATCACTAGGCCAGAATTTCTACCAAACAAGGTGAGCACATCAATCAAAACATTCAACGATTTTCGAGGGGACGTAAGGTACAACAGAATATCGTCTGCGTAGAGCGATATGCGATCTTCGAATTCCGGGGTCCATTGAATACCTTTCATCGAAGGCTACCAGCGCAACCAGGTGGCCAGAGGTTCCAGGGCCAGGGCGAAAAGTAGTGGGGACAACGGACAGCCCTGCCGCGTGCCCCTCCCGAGGACAAAGGGTCTAGACACTCGACCATTCACTACCACCTGCGCCAATGGCTCCTCATACAAAAGTTTCACCCAACCAATGAACCCGGGACCAAAGCCGAATTTCGCAAGAGCGGCCCAGAGATATGGCCATTCCAGTGTATCGAAGGCCATCGTAGTGTCCAAGGAAGCCAAAATGGCCGGGTCGCGCAGAAACGCGGCCCTCGCGAGAACACCGTGCAGACGCCTCAGGTTGAGCGCAGGATTGCGGTGTGGGATAAAACCAGACTGATCCGGGTGAATCAAGTCACTAATTACTTTTATCAAGCGGTTTGCCAACAACTTGGCAAGAATCTTTGGTTCGGTGTTTAAAAGCGAAATGGGCCTGTCGGACGCACAGCGATCCCTCGGTTTCCCCTCCTTATGGATCACCATGATGGTAGCGAGACGCTGATCACGAGCGAGGGAACCGATGTCCCGTGACTCTAGAAACATGTCGCGGAGGTACAGCGCCATTGTATCAGGACGCAACTTGTATAGCTCGATGGGCAGACTGTTAGGACCCATAGCTTTGCCCGAACGCACGGAGCGAATAGCAAGGGCCACCTCTTCCGCTGAGAGTGCTGCGTCCATTAGGTCCCTGTCCGCTTCAGACAGGCAAAGCAATGCAATGTCACGCAGCAACAGATAATAATAATAATAATAATAATAATAATAATAAAGGGGCTTATAAAGCGCCATGGTGACGCCATCCCGGCGTGTCCCCGCGCTGTGTGGAGAGTGGTGGGAACAGAAAAAAAGCAGGATCCGGACTACTGGGTGAACAGGTGAGTTTTTAGGAGTTTCCGAAATACCGTTTCGGTCTTGGCCAGCCTAATTTCGATGGGAAGAATGTTCCACTGGTTGGCTGCCAACACTCGGAAGGAGCGCCCGCCCATTCTGGCCTTCTTTATACGGGGTACTTTCAGAAGGCCCATGCCCGAGGAGCGGAGTGCTCTGGTGGGCTGGTAGGGGATCGCTAAGTCCTTCAGATATTCAGGGGCTTTTGAAACGAAGATCCTATGGCAGATTAAGACTGCCTTAAATAGGATCCTTTTTTTTATAGGAAGCCAGTGAAGGGTAGCCAGAGTGGGTTTAGATGCCGTTCTTTTGGGGAGTCTGAGAACTAGCCGTGCTGCAGTGTTTTGTAGCACCTGAAGCCGTCTTAGGTTTTTCTCAGTGGTCCCCAGTAGCAGTACATTAGCATAATCTATGCGGGAAGTAACTAATGCTTGGGTCATAGTACGTCTAGCCTCCAAGGGCAGAAGGTCCAAGGTGCGATTAAGGGTCTTCATTATCCCAAAGCATTTCCCTGCTACTTTGTTGACGTGGCCCTCAAAAGAAAGTTGCGGATCCACCCAGACTCCCAGATTTTTTGCCTCCCTGCCCGGGATAGGTGTAGGGCCAAGGCAGGGGGGCCACCAATCCTGAGTCCAGCTGGCAGATGAGAGTCTTCCTCAGGTCTATCAGAAACTGGGGAGTATACAGTTTGGAAATGGTCCGCGAAACACTCAACGATCTCAGTCGGATCAGTCACACACACTCCATCAGCTTTCTCAATCACTGGAACCACACGACTCGCCCTCTCCTTTTTGTCTAGCCAGGCAATCAATTTCCCTGCCTTATCTCCCACATCATACAGTCTGCCCTGTTGCTCTCTACTCATGACTTTCGCAGCATCCTTAACCAGGGCTTTGTAATCTAGTTGCTTGAGGCTGAGGGTATGAAGCTTATCACGAGTCACTCCCAGTTCCAATTCCCTTTCAAGCTCAGCTATTTCAGTCTCTAAACGGACCACCTCCTCATTTTTACTTTTCTTGGCACCAGCGATTAACCATAGTGCCTGTCCGCGGATGACCGTCTTAAATGCCCCGGGCCAAGTGTCTAATCTCCCTGATAGAGGAGACCTGTGCCGACGGCATCAAAACATAGTCAAGTCTAGAAAGACTGCCGTGGGCCCCATAGTGGAAAGTGTATTGTATCTGGTCCGGGTGCATCAGCCTCCAGCAATCTACCAGTCCCAGTGTATCCAAGAACCCACTCAACCAGGATTGCGACCTAGTGAGATCTCTGTGGGGGTAGCGATCTAGGGTACCGGAGACAACCGAGTTGAAATCACCGCCTAATATCAGGATGCCCTCTAGGAGCCCCAACACCACACGCCCAAGATCTGCAAAGGTCGAGGTCTGTAGACCAGGCGAGACATATACAGAGATCAGAGAAGCGGTCTTCCCCTCCCATCTCCCGGTGAGAGCGGCGTAGCGCCCCTATCATCAAGAATCACCTCGTCTATTTCAAGGGGGAGAGAGGTCTTGACTAAGATGCCCACGCCCCTAGAGCCAGAGGTGAACCCAGAGTGTACAGCGAGACGGTATCCTCGCCGATTCATGGCGTGACAAGTATTTCCAATCAAGTGCATCTCCCGCAACAACACAACATCAGGGGAGAGGCGTCGCAACAACTGTAGCACTACTCCCCGCTTTATCCTATCCCCCAAACCCATTGACATTCCAACACAATAATTTCAACCCTCTACCCCCCATCCCGGAAATGAATGCAGAATCCACCCCATCGCGAACACAGTGACCAGATCCAAGAAGTAAACAATACGTTGCCTTGAGAAAAGATAAAACACACCCAAACACTCCCCTCCACCCCCCAACTTGAACCTGTTACAATACCCCCCACCCTGCACTCCTGCGTTAGACTCAAAAGCCACCCCAACTTGCAGTGTGCATGTCGCCCTGACATTAAACTAGTCTACAAAAAGAAACCCGGAGGAGGAAAGAGTCCCACTCCCCCCGCCACCCTCGGGCATGCAACAATAAATCAGATTAGTACGAAAGTCATCGAACCCAGCTGTACAGTATGTTAATTGTTCGGAAGTCGGGAACCATATTGTCATTCTTGTTCCTACACGCCACCCTCAGCTCCACCCGAGTGCTACGTTCGGTCGCTCCGCTTTGGTAAGGTATCTAGCCAGTCACTCACTTTCTCGGGACGATCAAAGAAAAATGTCCGGTCCTCATATTCGACACGAAGCCTAGTTGGAAATAGCATCGCATATTTTAAGTCCATGTCTCTCAACCTTCGCTTCACCCCCTGGAACCCCATCCTTTGCCTCTGAACGAACTGGGTGAAGTCCGGGTAAAAGCTCACCGTTGTGTTTTCGAACTTCACGGGGCCGCCCACCCTCGATGCCTGCAGGATAGCGTCTCTGAATTTGAATTTTTGAAAATGTGTAAAGCGCACGTACACAATGCAGTTTCATGGCGCTAGTGGAGGAACCTGGGCATAAGGAAAGGGGAGGATTATAGGCCGGAAGCCTGCTGAAACAGAAAGGTCTTGAGGGCTCTGCGAAACTCCATGTAGGAGGAAGAGAGTCTGATGTGGGGCGGAAGGGTGTTCCAGAAAGTGGCCGCAAGAATCATGAATTTCTGGCCTCCCGATCTAGATTTCTTGAAACGGGGGATGACTAGTAAGGATTTGGTGGATGAGCGAAGATCTCTGGAAGGGCAATAGTTAGTGATGGCGGAGTTGATGAATGCGGGAGCCGTGCCCATCCGAGCTTGAAAAGTGAGGCAGCCAAGTTTGAAAAGGGCCCTTTGTTTGATGGGAAGCCAATGGAGGGAAATAAGGAGGGGTGACGAGTGATGAAATTTGGAAAGGCCATGTACCAGGCATGCTGCCTGGTTCTGCACTAGCTGGAGGCGTTGGAATGCATAGGCGGGGTTACCATTATAAATAATGTTCCCGTAATCGATTTTGGATAAAACCATGGCCATAACAATTAGTTTAAGTGCAGGAAGGGAGAAGAACCGAGATACTTTCCTAATAGTGCGAAGGGTAAAGAAACAGGAGGATACTACAGAACTAATGTGGGAGTGCAGAGTCAAATGATGATTAAGTGTGATGCCGAGAGTCTTAACAGAATAGGAGGGAGAAGGGGGTGGGCCGAGGGGCGGGGGGCAGTAAGAGTGGGACCAGGGGTTACCACTGCCTCCAGTCAAGATCAGCTCTGTTTTATCTGGGTTGAGTTTCAGGTGGTTGGCATTCATCCAATCCCGGATAAAAAGCATGACTGACTGGAAGGCAGTGACACCGGATGAGGGAGAGGAAAAATTAAAGATGAGTTGGAGGTCATCAGCATAGTTGTAGACTGTGACCTCCATTTGCTGGAGTGCAAAAATAAGAGGGAAAATGTAAAGGTTAAACAAAAGAGGGGAAAGAGAGGAGCCTTGGGGGACACCGCATTGCACCCTGCGCGGCGGGGCAGTGAATTCGGCCAGATGGACGGCCTGGGTGCGGTCTGCTAGGAAGGAGCCTATTCAGGTCAATGCTTGCCCTCCTATGCCCGCCGCCTCGGCACGGGACAAAAGGATGTTGTTGTGTTCGGGATACGGCTCTCGGTAAAACCAAAACACAACAACCTTGTCGGTGTTTGTCTGGATGCATCCAGACAAACACCGACAAGGTTGTTGTGTTTTGGTTTTACCGAGAGCCGTATCCCGAGACCATTATCTACATCTTAAAATATCAATTATGAAGCATTAACAGAACCCCGGCTCTCGGCTACCCGTCAGCCGTCAGTTTTAGGTTAGAAGATTTTTTCCCTTCTTACAATATCACTGTTTGAATCGTCTCTCCCCGCAAAAAGTTTCGCGCCTACAGAATCCTCTGGGAGTACACATACGGGACATACACAGAGCCCGTGTTTGAGGAGTCACTATTCTTATCCCTGTCGTCTATAACATTGCCTGTGGATATATATACGCTACATACAACGAGCCTATTTTGAGATATCACTACTATCGGCATTCTATGTTGTGGCTCTAACCATCACGCTCACCTACGCCTAATAATAGCTTCATCAGGAAAGTTAGCGTGTTGATAACAGGCGGCCATTACATGCTCTCTTTATTACGTGGTATGATCTGGATTTAATTCTTTTTTTGCAATAGACGGTCACCTGAGGAAGGCTATCTGGCCGAAACGCGCGTAGTGAACTACCCCGCCGCATTGCCTCCATCATCTGCCATGTCTAGTGCCAATTGTTTGTTTGCTTTGTGATTTTAAGAGTTTATGTATATGAATTGTAAACTAGCTTTATAAGAACAAAGAAGTATACAAATGAAAAAGGATAAGAAAATGTTATAAAAAGATATAATACTTATACTATTCATGAATAATAAATTGAATAATTGACTTACTATCTGGGTGGTGAGTCTTCATACTGTTGGATGATATTATTCCACATTCTAACGGTGGTCTTTTTATATGGAATTTGTTTTGTATTTTCAGAACTTTCCACTTGGCTATAGACTGTTCTCAATTCAAAAGTGGTGGCAGACACAGCATTAAAAGTGAATTGAAGCTGGGTACCATCAGCATATGAGATAATTTTGACCCCAGACGTAGAGATCAATTCTGCCAGCTGGGTTAAGTAAATATTAAAAAGCAGCAGGCTCAAGGCAGAGCCCTGCGGCACACCCCATTTAAGTGGTTTAACTGGGGAGATGAACGGATGAGTCTGGACCTGTTGTGTGCGGTCAGATAAAAAAGGACGATATCCAGTTCACCACTGAGCCTTGTACGCCAATGGTCTTAAGGCGATTCAAAAGGATGGGATGGGCGACGGTGTCGAATGCTGCAGACAAGTCTAACAGCACCAACACGGCCTTGGACCCTCCATCAACCGCCCAGCGTACGGAGTCTGTCATTTGAATAAGGACTGACTCTGTACTATAGCCGGGATGGAAGCTGGATTGAGAATCGTGAAGGAGGCTATGATCCTCAATGAAAGGAAGAAATTGTTCATAAGTGGTTTTATATGAAGAAAAATAAAGAACTCTTGAAAAAGACTGGCTGAATTGTGACTCCATCCCTGGTGCTGCCTCCACCTTCGTTAGAAATTTTGTCTTTGGATCTCCAGTAGGACCTATTTGCTGCAGGTCTCTTGGGCGGCTGGCACAGGACTGGATTACATAAGGGACTTTGAGATTGATGTGCTTAGCTTATAGTCAGCTGTAAGATCAATAGCTCTCTTTCATGGGAGGGCAGCCATGTTTAAGTTGATTTATTTACCCATATTACTCCAAGCCCTCCAAAACACATATTATGGGATCCCTCCTGAGACCCTTATGGCCATTGAGGGTAATATAGGGACTTTATTATGAGAAGAACCACAGCATTGCTCTTAAAACCCTACATTACAATCAATACAATGGCGGCTGGCAATGCCTGATGTACGTGCCTATTACTGGGTGGCCCACCTCATAATCATCAATAAGTGGTTATTTTCCCCCTTGGACCATTCCACTCTCTGGCTGGAGTGGTAGCAATGGGGAACACAGTCCTGCTTGCACTACATATATGGGGGCTAGGGGACTGGGCTTTTTCTTCCCGCCACTCAGGTCACACTGGCGGCCTGATATTTGACCATTAAGACTGTAGGGTGGCATGGCAAACCCATGAGAGAGACACCCTTATGAAAGGGACAGTGGCTTGCGGAATGCAAAAACTGAGGGGGTTCCAGGCGTGGCACTCAATCTGGATATTCTTGGTGAAGGACTTGATAAAGGGTTGCAATATCGTGCCATTCTCCATGTTCCAACGATATTATGGGATGAACTCAAATCATTTTTTTAAATATGCCCAAGTGAGACAACCGTGGAGGGCAGAGGGACTTCCCAGGAATGGTATCCCTGGCTTTGCCCCTCTAGCAGGATGGCTTTTACAGGATGTCTTGGGAAGGGTGCGATCTCCCAGACATATAAAATACATAATAATAACATGCAAGATACCCTACTTAAGCTGTGGGGGAAAGGGGCGGAGGATGTGGGGGACATGGAAGACATAGACTGGGAAGCAGCCCTAATACACCCAAAGGAGGAAGCAATCAAATCACAACTACTTCTTGTGCAGTTCAAAATATTACACCGAGTGTACTATGAAAGACGTCGGTTATACACTTTATGGGGAGAGTCCTGACACCACATTGTTTGAGATGTAATGGTGAAGATGGTTCCTTCTTTTATATGCTCTGGGGTTGCCCCCTAATACAAGAATGCTGAGTTGCTGTCCTTGAGGAATTCAGAGGTGTGTTTTCAGTGCAGTTCCCGTTGGACCCTAAATTGAATAAATGAATGAATGAAATGAGATTTGTATTGCGCTACTTATCCCTAGGGTATCAAGGCGCATCAGCTGAATGAGAGGTAAAACCAGATGTCGACTATAGGTAGGCTTCTGTGTAGAGGCAGGTCTTTAGGGCTTTGCGGAAAAGAACGAGGGACGCATGGCCCCTGAGATCAACTGGAAGCATGTTCCAGAGTTTCGGGCAAGGGAAAAAAAGGCCTTCCCTCCCCATCTGGCCTAAACAGTTCGGAGAACCGACAGAAGGGTCTTGTTGGCAGAGCACAGAGCCCTGCCCGGGGTATAGGAGGACACAAGAGACCTAATGGCTTCTGCACCGGATCCATGGAGAGCATGGTGGGTATGACACAGAACCTTAAAGTTTATCCTGGCCTGCATAGGAAGCCAATGAAGGTTTTTTCTGATGGAGGAGCCTGATGACCGCCTGGGGGCATCAACAACGAACCTAGCTGCCGCATTCTGCACAACTTGTAAGCGTTGGACCAGCCTCTTATTTATGCCTAAATAGAGTGAGTTACAGTAATCTAACCATGAGGAGATGAGAGCTACCGAGAGTTGTTTCCGAGCTTCCAAGGAGAGGTAGTGTGAAAGTTTTCTCAAAATCCTTAAGCCTCCACAACAGGTGGAAACAGCCCTATTGACTTGCCTGTCAAAGGAAAGTGTGGTGTCAAGAATTACACCCACATTGCGAGCGGCAAGAGAGGGTGTGGGACAGGTTCCAAGGGCAGACGGCCACCAGTCAGCCGACCAGACCTCCTGTTTACCTCCGAAGATGAGGACCTCGGTCTTTTCCCCATTTAATTTACGGAAGTTATTGGAAATCCAGCCTGCCACTGCTTCCATGCAATTCTTAAAATTTAAAGCCGCAGTCTCCACAGATTGAGAGAGGGAAACCATAATCTGGGTGTCGTCAGCATACAACAGTACTTCCAATCCGAACGATCTTACTAGCCTGGCAAGTGGGGCCACATAGATGTTAAAAAGTGTGGGGCTCAAGGATGAGCCCTGAGGGACCCCACACTGCACAGGCTTAGCGGGGGAGAGGAAGTCGCTCAGATTAACCCTTTGCTCACGCTGATTGAGAAACGACGTCAAGAGGCTCAGAGCGGGCCCATCCACTCCCATCTTACTGAGGCGGGTGGCCAGGATGGTAGGGGACAGGGTGTCAAATGCGGCTGTAAGGTCGAGCAGGATCTGAAGGGTAGTCTGACCACTGTCAACCTTAGTGCGGATGTTATTGACCACCACTGTGAGGGCTGACTCCGTACTATGCACTTTCCGAAAGCCATGCTGAGAAGAATCTAGCAGGCTAGAATTATCCAGGAAGGCGCTCAGATGGTAGTTAAGATGAGCCTCGAGCATCTTGGCGGGGGCAGGAAGCAAGGATATGGGGCGAACGTTTTTTAGAATAGCAGGGTCTAGGGTAGCCTTCTTCAAAAGGGGCTTGACAGTGGCCATCTTCCAAGGCGCGGGGAAGACACCCTTGGAGATTGCCTGGTTCATTATCAAGTTTGTCATATTGGGTATGCCTAATGATATTAGCTTGTAACGGAATCAGTTCTTGCTTTGCAACCTTGGCTTAGTAGTCGCTAAAAGTGAAATAGCTCGATATTGGGGGGGGCAGGGAGTGACCCACTCTCATGAATGGAAACGGGGAATGGATATGTACATGGTGGCTGATAAAGTGACATATGCCAGCAGGGGCTGCCCACAGCCATTTCATACTGTTTGGGGCAAATGGATACAGTACTATTCTTTGGAAATGTCGGAGGATACTGGAACACAGAGCCAAGGGGTGACCTCATGGGAGAACTTGTGCTGTGGACTGCTGTACTGAGGTTTGTATCTTGGTGTTTATTTGTGTGGCTGACTCTAATTGGGCATCTGGGGAATGGAGGGCGTTGGGAAGGTGTGGGGGTTGTTTGTGCTTATTGTTACTATTTAGCAGTCAGGGGAGTTGAACCCCAGTGCTACTGTATGGTATTCTTCTTCGCCCCAGTTGCAATTTTTTGATAATAAAATAAAAAATAGATTACATTTTTTTTAACAGGCCCAGTGAGATGGGAGATTTACACAGAATCTTACATTTTAGGTCAAAACCTACCGTACAGCACAGCTGTCTGGTTTGCTAAAGACATCTTGGGGACATTCTGAAAGCTGACCTAGGAATGAATTCTTCCTGTTGCTTACTATTGGCTTTGTGATTTGTAACTCACATTTTCTGGCTTTCTATTTGCTGGCTTTATTTGATTTAGGCTGTCCTGCTTGAGTTCGTTCCTCCCATTGCCCAACCTTGTTTACTGTATTCTTCCACAAATTCACATTTGCTGTGCATTCAAAGACAGAGGTCAAATATCAGCTCGGTGTTTACTTTTCTTTCTCTGACTTCAAAGTGAGAGAATTTATGTGACAATCCTGCGGAGTAACCATTGTAGAGAAGAGGCTGTAGAATGTTTTATTCTAGCTCACAAAAAAAGAACTGTGCTGATGTTTCAGAATATATACAAATTCGTATAAATGGAGCATATTTTTTTTATTCTGAGTTGCGGAAACAAATATTTGATTACGGACAAAGCACATCAATACAAAAGGTGATGACATTTGCACACATTGGGGCATATGTACAAGCCGCTATCGCCACCACAACATCACTGTTATCGGTGTTGTGGTGGCGATAGGGGCTTAGCCTTATTTACAAGGCAACGTTAAGCCACTTAAAGTGGCTTAACGCTGCCTTGTAAATAGGGCCCCCTTTCACGCAATGATTAGCGTGAAAGGGGTGGGCATGGGTGTTGCTGTGGCCATTCCACTACAACATCTATTGTGTAGCGCCTTTGCAGGGGGAAATGCAAGGCTTCACCATATCATTGTAAATATGGTGCAGCCATGCATTTCAGAAGTGGCGGAGTGAGGCGTTAAGTCATGACAGCTGGTGCCTCACTCCACCAATTCTATTGTACATATCCCCAATTGTCTTTTGTGTGAAGTAAAATCGTATTTCGGTGCAAATGTAATGCTCATTTCAATTGAAAATGTGTTGTCTGTAATGGTAGTGCACTACCACACCATGCATAATCCACATCACTCAACTCCACTCCGCGCCACGTCACTCTTTGCCACGCCACTCCATTCTACGACACTCCGCTCCACTCTACGACATGACTCTTCACTCTAAGACACTCTATGACATGCCACAACACTACAATCTACCCCACTCCACTCAAATCCATCCCACTCCACGCCAATGTACCCCAATCTAGCCCACCCCACCCTACTTCGCTGCAGTCTACCCCAATCTACTCCATTCCAATCTGCCCCATTTAACATCACCCAATCTACCACTCTCCACTCCAATTTACCCCACACCACTACAATCTACTCCACTTCAATCTACCCCACTCTAACCCAAGCTACCCCACTCTACTCCAATCTACCCCAATGCACTGCACTTCGATCCAGTCTACCCCACTCCCCTACATTTTACAACACTCTAATCTACCCAACTCCACTCTGCCCCAATGTACCCTACTCAATCTACCCCACTCCACTCTACTCCACCCACTCTGCACCAATCTACCCCACTCCACTCAATCAAACTCTATCAATCCCAACCCACTCCAATTTACCCGTCTCTACCCCAGTCTACCACTCTCCACTGAAATCTACCCAACTCGGCATCAAACTACCCCACTCCGCTTCAACCCACTCAAAGCTACTCCACCCATCACAATCCACAGCACACCACTCCAGTCTACCCCAATCCCCCAGTCTACCCCACATCACCCCAATCTACCCCACTCCAAATTACCACTGTCTACCACCACTCCATTCCATTCTACCCTACGATAATCCACCCAATCTACCCCACTCCACTCCTGTTTACCTACCTGACCTCCACTTCAATCTACCCCACCCCACCCCACCCCAATCTACCACACTCCAGTCTACCACACTAATCTACCCAACTTCCCCACGTCAATCTAACCCAATCTACCGCACTCCACGCCACTCCAATCTACCCCAATCCACCCCATTCCATTCTGCCCCACTATAAGCCCCACTCCACTCTACGCCAATCTACCCAACTCCACTGTACCCCAATCTACCCCATTCCACTCTACCCCTATCAACCCCACTTCAATCTTTCCCACTCCACTCCATTAACTTTTAGCCATGCTGAATAGCAGCCACACTGGTGTACATAATGGCTAAAACACATTGCCAAAGCCAATAGCTCTGTCATAGGCGAGACCTATTGGCTTTGCCAACGCTTGTTTAGCTGAGGTGCAAAGCTGGGATTGTAACCCATTTCCCAATGTACACAAGCTACACTAAGCACTAGACCATCCCTCATCCCCCTTAAACGGTTGGAATAGGAGCGAACTGTACACTTCATATTTCTCGAGGTTTCTAATTTCCAAAGGGAGGTCATTATCAACTCAGCATGACAAACATGTACTGTGTAATTTGACGGGAAGAAGTGAATAGTGTACACTACAACGGTGGCCCAGTGAGGTCGCCGTGAATTTATGGAGCTGCACTGCTGCAGCCTCAAAGGCAGGCGCTGTGGAGCTCGTAAACGAAGCTTATACAATTAAAGCTAATGGGTATTGTGTGGGCGCTCCAGCCGTATTTCTTGTACAGGCAGGACAGTGGCAACAAGACCTTGAGCAGTTACTTGAAATTACAAGGCTAAATCACTGCTTACCTACTGAGGCATTTAATGAGAAAATGTCGGGAGCTGGAATCCTGTAGCAGGCCGCCCGCCCTCTGAGCAAAGCGGAAATATTTATTGTATGAGGACGGACGACTTCTATCCAAGTAAAGAGCGACAAACCGTAATCCCGTGATATTTTAAACATAATCTTCGTTGATACGTTCAGGTATTAATGTGATCGGCACTCGAATATCTCAAAGCTTAGCAGCCACCAGACATCGAACGCTGTCCTTGTGAGCAGGGCTCAAGTCCTAAAAAAAGAAGTGGGGGGACGCTCCAGGTTAAGTGGTGTCCCTGGAAGTGACGACACGACAGGAGGTGACGTCACAGAAGGTAGTCCCCTTTTATTACAGGAAGTTGTGACGAGCAATAGCAAACCAGGCTATTTAAAAGAGAGCCAAATGACATGACATTACCGCACCATGGGATTTTGGTATACTAAGCAACAAAATCTACATGATGTCACATTTTAGGGAAAGCACCTTGAAATATCGGCTATTCATCTCTTCAGATAAATACATACTCCATTGTACCATTATTTATCAGGTGCAATCAACACTTCACCTAAAACCGGGACACGTAATGATGGCCTAGTATTTAATGATAGCGACCTCATAAACCTTGCAGATAGGAACCCTGTTCTTAAAACTCTTACAAACAAAAATGCCTCCATAGAACAGAGGGGACCGGCTGCCCAGAGCACTAGAGATGTCTCTACAAGGCCAATAACAACCCAGGACAAAGTGGGAGGGGTACTGGAAGGAGGCAAAGAGGTGAGTCTAGAAAAGGCCTCTTTAGCTCACAGAAGTCGTGACCTTAACCGGAAGGAGTGGTGGGGCCCACACAGAGACTCTAGAGACCGGGCTAAAGTTCACTTTCCTAAACCAGAAAGGCAGTTGTCAGAAAGGTGACGGTGTTTGGGGACGACACAAAAGCCTTGAAGCAACAGGACTGAAAGTTTGAAACTCTGACTTCAAGAAAGCCGAGTATTCACGAACTGCGAGCTAGCACGAGTACCGTGAGCTCAGTGCAGAGCTGATCTGTCGAGTAAAGAGCACGAAGAAGGAGGTTGGTCTAATGTGGGACAGCCTGCAGCCTTTTTTTCCTGGCGTGATAAATCCTTCCTGTCCAGAGACGGGGACCGGCCGAGAAGCCTGCTGGCTGAATCCCTGTACTTGGGAGATGACGGGGCGGCTGTGCGGGCAAGTGACGGCGCCATCATTGAAAGTCCAGCTTTGAGGCAGGGGGGATGGCGTCCACCCGGTAAAATAAGTGGGGGGACGCCGTCCACCCGCGTGGTACCCCGACTCGAGCCCTGCTTGTGAGGCAGACAGTGAGTGCACTGTTTAGGAGTCGACCATGGAATTCCCACAGTATTTAATAAAATAAAAAAAAGAAGTGACGAGGCGCATAGTTGTGCACAGAAGCAACAACCAGGCGCTATCGATTAGTGCTATAGAAATAGTATACATATTGTGTAGCTGATATAAGTGCAGGTAAGTGAGTGGAACTCAAAATGTTGGTAGAACACCTGTGATAAGGAAGAGGGTTTGGAGCAAATATTAGGAATTACAAAATGGTCGGCTACAGCTTGACATGGATGTGAAAGTGTTTCTAGTCGCCGTGGTGAATGAACCATTCATTCATTCTAAGACCCTCAGGGCCTTGATTGTAACCAGAGATCCCACGCCTTGTCTTCATTGAAAAAAGTAAGTCCTATATTTTGCTATCAAAAATAAAATAGCTTCAGATCTGTTTCCACAAAACACCCTTCTGTTGGATTCCTGCTCACCATCACCCATATTAACTCAACGGCAGCAACTAATCACACGTGCAAGTGCACACAAGCGTAGGGTTTTTGGCGGTGAAGTTTTACTAATGTGGCATGCACATCAGGGTGCTGTGCTTCTGTGATGTTCAGTGCACATGTTAGGTGAAAGACTTGGACAGGGGCCTGAAGCAGTGTGCATCTGTGAGTGCAGCAGTGTACAGTGGATTGCTGCAGGAACATTCGTCCGCTTGTAATCAAGGCTTAGAATTAGTGAAAAAGTCAGAGGAACTATGATGTGCGACTATCTGCAGAGTAGCCCCAGAACATAACTAAAACGACTACCCTCTCTGGCTACCCTTCCGATAAGGACCTGTCATATATCCTCTTGTGGGCGCTGTCCTGTGTACAGTTGCGTGGTGTAAAGGTGTTGTTTATAAGGATGTCAAACTCTCACCTGTACAGCTGTGTGGTGTGAAGGTGCTGTTTATAAGGGCGTCAAACTCTCACCTGTACAGCTGTGTGGTGTGAAGGTGCTGTTTATAAGGATGTCAAACTCTCACCTGTACAGCTGTGTGGTGTCAAGGTGCTGTTTATAAGGGTGTCAAACTCTCACCTGTACAGCTGTGTGGTGTGAAGGTGCTGTTTATAAGGGTGTCAAACTCTCACCTGTACAGCTGTGTGGTGTCAAGGTGCTGTTTATAAGGATGTCAAACTCTCACCTGTACAGCTGTGTGGTGTCAAGGTGCTGTTTATAAGGATGTCAAACTCTCACCTGTACAGCTGTGTGGTGTGAAGGTGCTGTTTATAAGGGCGTCAAACTCTCACCTGTACAGCTGTGTGGTGGAAAGTGCTGTTTATAAGGATGTCAAACTCTCACCTGTACAGCTGTGTGGTGTGAAGGTGCTGATTATAAGTGCGTCAAACTCTCACAAGTACAGCTGCATGGTGTGAAGGTGCTGTTTATAACGGTGTCAAACTCTCCCCTGTACAGCTGCGTGGTGTGAAGGTGCTGTTTATAAGGGCGTTAAACTCTCCCCTGTACATCTGCGTGGTGTGAAGGTGCTGTTTATAATTTATTTATTATTTATTTTGAGAATTTGTAAAGCGCAACGGTCACCATTGCAGGCATCCTGGCGCTGATAAGATCAGAGGAGATGGAAATAAAATTCACAGGGAGTGTGAGCTTACAGGTGGGTTAACAGGGGAATAACCAGGTTTTAATCCTTCTTCTGACCGGGAGGAGTTCAGTGAGGTGCCGAACCTCAACAGGGAGATTATTCCATAGTCTGGCAGCTGCCACCTCAAAGGATCTACCTCCGGCTCGGACTTTCCTGAATCTGGGTACGACTACCAATTTAGCCTCAGAGGAGCGAAGCTGTCGTGTTGGAGTGTACCAGGCAAATTTCGATTGTAAGGGGGCAGGGCCAGTTCCATGGAGAGCTCTAAAGACTATGCAGAGGGCCTTGAATTGTATCCTCTGTCTTATGGTCAGCCAGTGCAGTTTTGCCAGGGCGGACGGGCCATGAGATCTTCTTGGAAGCCCCAGCGCCAGCTTAGCAGCTGCTGATTGGAACCTCTGGAGCCAGAGGGCGTCAAACTCTCACCTGTACAGCGGCGTGATGTGAAAGTGCTGTTTAAAAGGGTGTCAAACTCACCTGCACAGGTATGGTTTAAAGGTGCTGTTTATAAGGATGTAAAACTCTCACCTATACAGCTGTTTGATGTAAAGGTGCTGTTCATAAGGATGTCTAACTCTCACCTGTACAGCTGCGTGATGTGAAAGTGCAGTTTATAAGGGTGTCAAACTCACCTGTACAGGTGTGGTTTGAAGGTGCTCTTTATAAGGATGTCTAACTCTCACCTGTACAGTTGTGTGGTGTGAAGATGCTATTTTTAAAGATGCCAAACCGTCACCTCTGCAGTTGTGTGGTGTGAGGGTGCTCTTTACAAGAATTTCAAACTCTCACTTGTGCAGTGTGCCACTGCTACACCCTCGAGCTTTCTCCTGCTGTGGAAGCAGCATCTACTGAAGGGAGTGGAAAGTAGAGGGTGGCTAGAGAGGGTGTATGTTGTCAGCCCGGGGATAATAATGCTGCTTCTTTGAGTCATTTTCCTTCCAATAACACTCTTTGATGCCTCATTACGTGCTTTTATTTGCGACTTACTTTTGGTTGTTAGGCTAGTGGAAGACGACAGCAATAAATTTAACAGAGACATACTTACACAATGTTCGTTTTAATTCCTCTCCGGTGATATGGCGATGTACGATGTTAATATGGTTTCAAAAATATTGTTAGGCACGAATATCATGTAATAAATATAGTGATGACATGAATATCATGAGACCGAATATTGCAGATGAGAATATTTTTTGTGGTGTTTAATATCATTGTATTTATAATTGCTGAGTGTAATTTCGAATTTATTGGTAATGTATTTGTTTTTGTGTTAAAAGGTATTAATATGCTATAGCTAATTATTTGTCGTTTTTACTAGTTGTTTTTGCTTTGATACATTAATTAAATAATTAGTTTTTATTTGATTTTAGTTTTTATAATTAGTTCTTTATTGTGGCACCATGGTTCAAGGGTGTCTATGTTGGCTCTAGGCAGCAATTTGTGCGCAAGTGCAAGATGAAAGGACAGGATTGCACTATGTTTCATAAATGCAGTGCATTACTGCCCATGACATTGGCGTAGAGCAGCGGCACAATAAGGCTTGCAGCTGTGCCCTACGCCAATTCCTCATAAATGAGGCCCTTAGTGTTTATTTTAATTGAGTGATTCTATTATTAATATGTAATTATTCCACTAATTCTTTTTAATATATGAATTTTTAGTTGGTAATACATTTAGTATTAATATTATAATGTTTTATCTTTTGTGATTTTATTTAGTATAATTATTATTTTTTGTGGGATAATGGGATTGTACAGGAGTAAATATACTGTGAAAAGGACCACAGAGATGATCAAAATGTGTAATCTTAAGCCACAATAAAAGTCAACGTAAAAGCGAGCCAGAGCATGTTGGAGTCTGTTTTAATAAAGTAAACAGTGAGTTAAAAAAAAATAAAAAAAAAAATATATATATATAATACATGTGTGTGTGTGTTTGTGTATATATATTATATATATATATAAAATATATATTGTCTGTATATATATATATATATATATATATATATATATATATATTCACTGAAAAAAACATAGGTTTCAGGGACGTTATAATTAGAAATGAGCATGAATTCCTTTACAGACACATGTTGAAGATGAACTCCTATTTTTAATATCTGGTTCACTGCATATGAAAGTCCAGACAAGTCACTTTCAAACAAAAGATGAAGGGCCGTATGTAGGTAATCCAGATTTACCGATTCTAAAATACCGAATTTTACCGATTCGGTATTTTACAATCGGTAAATGGGATGTAGGTAAAAATTCAGTAATTTTTACTGATTCGGTAAAATTCAGTATCAGCCATACGTAATTTACCGAATCGGTATTTACCGAATCGTTAATTATAGGAATGAATGAGAATTACCGATTCGGTAAATACCGAATCGGCTATGAAAAAAAAGTAAAGCTCAGGAGTCAGCCAATCAGATGCAACCACCCCCCTCCCAACCAGGAAGTGGCTACACCCAGGCAGCTGGAAGCAATTAGAAGCTTCTTGAGAGGCTGTGAGAGCAGAGCTGAGTCCCTGAGCCTCAGGAAAACTTTTGTGCATTTGAAATAGAAAAATGGCAAACACCAGTGAAAAGGAAGTTCCAGAGAGGAAAATAAAAATAAAATTCAGCACCATGGAGCTGCAGGTCCTCGTGGAGGAGGTGGTGAAAGAACACCAACAATTGTTTGGGAAGCAGTCCCTGACGGTGACTGATTCTGCCAAAAGAAAGAGGAGCAATGAGGTGTCCAGGGGCCTAGCAAGGGTGACAAGTGCTGTAGAGGTGCTGCTCAATGCTCAGTCAAATGCAAAAACAACAGGTGATGGACAGAATGCAGAACAATGTCATACATTCAACCCAGTACAGAGATCTGGGCCTAAATCCATCATTGTTTTGCTTACCATGCCATTCCAGTTTGAACCTAGCCATATGCAAATCAGTCTTGACCCTGTGCCCCATGGGAACAGTCCAGCCCGAACTGCCAAGGCAGGTCCTCCCTGGACTGGAACCAAGCATCCAAGGACCGGTTTCGGGCTTTAAGCCCTCATCAGCCTGGATAGCTTGATGCCAGTGGCATGGAGAGCACGGGACTCACGTCTGAGCATACCCGTCCCACTCGGGGTGACAAATGCAAAAACAACAGGTGATGGACAGAATGCAGAACAATGTCATACATTCAACCCAGTACAGAGATCTGGGCCTAAATCCATCATTGTTTTGCTCACCATGCCTTTCCAGTTTGAACCTAGCCATATGCAAATCAGTCTTAACCCTGTGCCCCATGGCAACAGTCCAGCCCGAACTGCCAAGCCAGGTCCTCCCTGGACTGGAAACAAGCATCCAAGGACCGGTTTCGGGCTTTCAGCCCTCATCAGCCTGGATAGCTTTATGCCAGTGGCATGGAGAGCACGGGACTCACGTCTGAGCATACCCGTCCCACTCGGGGTGACAAATGCAAAAACAACAGGTGATGGACAGAATGCAGAACAATGCCATACATTCAACCCAGTACAGAGATCTGGGCCTAAATCCATCATTGTTTTGCTCACGATGCCATTCCAGTTTGAACCTAGCCATATGCAAATCAGTCTTGACCCTGTACCCCATGGGAACAGTCCAGCCCGAACTGCCAAGCCAGGTCCCCCCTGGACTGGAAACAAGCATCCAAGGACCGGTTTCGGGCTTTCAGCCCTCATCAGCCTGGATAGCTTGATTCCAGTGGCATGGAGAACACGGGACTTACGTCTGAGCATATCCGTCCCACTCGAGGTGACAAATGCAAAAACAACAGGTGATGGACAGAATGGAGAACAATGTCATACATTCAACCCAGTACAGAGATCTATGCCTAAATCCATCATTGTTTTGCTCACCATGCCAGTCCAGTTTGAACCTAGCCATATGCAAATCAGTCTTGACGCTGTGCCCGATGGGAACAGTCCAGTCCGAACTGCCAAGCCAGGTCCTCCCTGGACTGGAAACAAACATCCAAGGACCGGTTTCGGGCATTCAGCCCTCATCAGCCTGGATAGCTTGATTCCAGTGGCATGGAGAGCACGTGACTCACGTCTGAGCATACCCGTCCCACTCGGGGTGACAAATGCAAAAACAACAGGTGATGGACAGAATGCAGAACAATGTCATACATTCAACCCAGTACAGAGATCTGGGCCTAAATCCATCATTGTTTTGCTCACCATGCCATTCGTTATGAACCCGAAACCTGCCCCAGGATGCTTGTTTCCGGTCCAGGGAAGACATGGCTTGGCAGTTTGGGCTGGATTGTTCCCATGAGGCACAGGGTCAGACTGATTTGCATATGGCCATGTCTGAACTGGGGTGGCGGAGTGAGCTAAAGAACGGTGATGAATTAAACCCAGATCAGTTGACTGGGGGTGAGTGTTTGATTTGCTCAAACGCTTCTTCCATCATCCCCTTTTGTATTGCTTTGTTCGCCCTAAGTTGGCAGGGTATGCTTAGGCGTGAGTCCCTTGCTCACTTTGCCACTGGATTCAAGATAGCCTGGCTGATGAGGGTTTTGAACCCGAAACCGGTCCCAGGATGCTTGTTTCCGGTCCAGGGAAGACATGGCTTGGCAGTTCGGGCTGGACTGTTCCCATGAGGCACAGGGTCAGACTGATTTGCATATGGCCATGTCTGAACTAGGTTGGCGGAGTGAGCTAATGAACGGTGATGGATTAAACCCAGATCAGTTGACTGGGGGTGAGTGTTTGATTTGCTCAAACGCTCCATCCATCAACCCCTTTTGTATCGCTTTGTTCGCCCTAAGTTGGCAGGGTACGCTCAGACGTGAGTCCCTTGCTCACTTTGCCACTGGATTCAAGATAGCCTGGCTGATGAGGGTTTTGAACCCGAAACCGGTCCCAGGATGCTTGTTTCCGGTCCAGGGAAGACATGGCTTGGCAGTTCGGGCTGGACTGTTCCCATGAGGCAAAGTGTCAGACTGATTTGCATATGGCCATGTCTGAACTAGGGTGGGGGAGTGAGCCAATGAACGGTGATGGATTAAACCCAGATCAGTTGACTGGGGGTGAGTGTTTGATTTGCTCAAATGCTCCATCCATCATCCCCTTTTGTATCGCTTTGTTCGCCCTAAGTTGGCAGGGTACGCTCAGACGTGAGTCCGTTGCTCACTTTGCCACTGGATTCAAGATAGCCTGGCTGATGAGGGTTATGAACCCGAAACCTGTCCCAGGATGCTTGTTTCCGGTCCAGGGAAGACATGGCTTGGCAGTTCGGGCTGGACTGTTCCCATGAGGCACAGGGTCAGATTGATTTGCATATGGCCATGTCTGAACTGGGGTAGCGGAGTGAGCTAAAGAACGGTGATGGATTAATCCCAGATCAGTTGACTCGGGGTGAGTGTTTGATTTGCTCAAACGCTCCGTGCATCATCCCCTTTTGTATCGCTTTGCTCAATGCTCATCAGCACATACTGCTGCTCTGGATGTACCTGAGAGCGAGGAAAGCACCAGTAGGAGCAGCATGAAAAGCCCCCCTGTTGCTGAGACACGGAGGAGCACACGCTCCATGGTGCTCAAACTGCCCACACATTTAGTGACGACTGCCAGCCAATTTCATCTGGCACCGGTAGGCGTGGCCGAAAATGACTAATGCTGACCACACTCCATGACCTTTAATGGGGTAGTGAGCCAGGACTCCCATTAGTGATGGATAGCATTTGTGTTGCACATTGCTGCCTTTAAGTACATGCGTAGTGCCAATAATTAAACTACATTGGGTACATACTCCACCTGTCTGTGTCTCTTTACTTACTCAAAAATAGTTGCGTGTGATCTCTGCTCATCTCTGTCTGCCATCTGTTGCTGGCGCTACTCCTGCTGTGTTGGGGTCAGGCAGTGCATGTTCATCATCATGGTCCTGAAAATTGCACAATTCTACCTCTGTGCCCTTTTTTGTAGCAAGGTTGTGCAACATTGCGCATGTTGCAATGATCTTACAGCAGATGAGTGGTGAGCACTGCCTTGCGCCTCCGCTTTTGTGGAGGCAGCGGAACCTGCTTTTTAACAGCCCAAAGATGCGCTCCACAACGTTCCTGGTGGATTTGTGTGCCACGTTGTATCGTCTCTGGCTTTGCGTTGATGGGTTCAGGTAGGGTGTCAGGATGAACGAGCGGAACGCATATGCGCTGTCACCTGTTTGAAAATGATAGAGCCATTATTCACATGCGCAGCAACACATATATCTGTAATATCTATCAGGGTGTGTCACAGTGTTTTACCTAGCAGGTATCCTTCTCCGAATTCCCCCGCTGTCAGGCGTGTGTAGATCCCACGGTTCTGAAAGATGTAGGAGTCGTGGGTGCTTCCCTCGAATTTGGCCACAATGTCTGTGATGATGTTGTTGGCATCATAGATTACCTGCACATTGATAGAGTGGGTTGACTTCCTGTTTCTGTAAATGTACTCAGTGGCAGCAGGTGGGCAGATTGGGATGTGGGTGCCATCAATATAGCCGATGACGTGTGGGAACTGTGCCAGTTGATAGAAGTCAGTCTTGGTCTTTAGCAGTTCTACATGTGTGTCAGGGAAGCTGATGTAATGATGCATTCTCTGCATCATGGCCTCTAGGAACTTCCGGAAGAAACGGGATAGGAAGCTCTGGGACACCCCACCTACCGCAGCAATCACCCCCTGGTAACTCCCTGGTGCAAGCAGGTGTAGGCTACAGAGCACCTGCACATGGGGTGGGATGGCATGCGCCCTTGGTGTTGGGTGCTCTAGGAGTGGGTGCAGGTCCCTAATCAAGTCCAGGATGGTTTGGGGGTGTAGCCTGTACCTTTGCAAGATCTCTGCCTCAGTGAGTTGGAAGAACATTATCCGCTGTCTGTAGACTTGCTCCTCCTGTCTCTGGACCCTCTCTCCTGCTGCCTGTAGCCGCCTTGCTATCACGTAGAATGCCCCCATTCTGATCACACTGTTGCATTTTGGGGCCTTTTTTATAGCCTGCACCTGGTTACCACCTGCTTTCAATCCATGGTAAATACCAACAATTAAATACCGAATTCCATGAAATTCGGTATTTTTGAAGTTACCTACATCTCGATTGTCATTTTTTGCCATTTCTTATTTACCGAATCGGTAAATACCGATTCATTAAATTCCGATTCGGTATATTCCGATTCGGAAAATACAGAATCGGTAAAATACCGATTCATATTTACTGATTCGGTCTATTTTGGTGTCCTACATCTCAATTGCCCAATACCGGTCCGTAACGGCCGAATTTCGGTATCCTACATATGGCCCGAAATATATATGGAATACATTGTCGAAATCTTGGATCTTCTGAGTACAATTTTGTTGTATGATATTCTGAAGCTGGAATCTGCACGGGTCGTTCATCATATCGCCCTCTTTTTCCAGTGGGGAAGAGCTGTGGAAAACAACGGGCTTCCAAACTTCTTTCTCAAACACTCATAGGAGTTCCTTTCGCTTTCTTCATTTGGAATAATTCAATAGTATTTCCAATCACTTCCTTTGAATGTCAAGGATATACACTATAATGTTCATAAATTACTACACTCCTGGAGATGTCCACTTTTTCGTTTTTGCCAGTTGAAATTTCGCTACCACGGACCAGGTTCGGCGTCTGTTGGAATGATCAGCATCCGCCCGTGGGGGAAACCCGGAAGTATGCATGCACAGTGACGTCTTCAGGCATATCAATACACCTTTGACCCTGCCTGCAGGTAGGTCGCCCCCCCAGCCGCTACACGGTCCTCCTGCGACGCCGTGATGCTGTCGCCTTGCTGCTGACCCTTGCGCCCTTGTGCCTCTTTCCTCATTGCTCCCTGTGCCCCATCTCCCACTTTTGCCTGGTTTCACCCCCTTGTTTTCCGCTGTTTTTTTCCTCTCTGTTTTTCTGCCATTTTTTTCCTCTCAGTGCCGCTGCTGACCCTTGTGCCCTTGTGCCCCTTCCCTCGTTTGCTCCCTGTGCCCCATCTCCCACTTTTGCCTGGTTTTCACCCCCTTGTTTTCTGCCGTTTTTTCCTCTCTGTACCCCCCTCCCCCCGTTTCTCCCCCTCTCCCTCTGTGCCATTCCCCCACCGCTGCCTCCCTGCATCCCCGCCCCCGCCGTCCCATTCGCCACCCCGCTCCTGCCTCCCAGCTGCTCCGCCCTCCCACAGCCCTTCTTATAGAGGCCGGCGCAGCAGGCCCGCCGAAGGTGCCCCAAAGGCAAGCCCGTCTACGCCCGTCCGCGCCTGGACCGCGCCCAGCGCCAGAACCCCTGGACCCCGCGCCCCCCGCAATGCCAGACTGCACAACGCCTTCAGCACCCTCCATGCACTCAACACCGGACGAGACCACCCCTGCTACCGGGCCACCCCGAAGCGCACCCAAGGACCCTTCGCCTGCCAGAACTGCAGATTCACCAGCGTCCAGCCCACCAAACCGCCAGCCAGAGAACCCAACCACCTCCGCTGCATCCTCCTCAACACCCGCTCCGCTCGCAAGCGTGCCATCGAACTCTGGGACCTCCTAGACTCCATAGCTCCCGTCGTCGCCTTCCTGACGGAGACCTGGCTGAGCGCCACCTCAGCACAAGACATCGCCATAGCCATCCCACAGGGCTGGCTACAAGATCTCCCGCAGAGACCGCACCAACGGAGCTGGAGGGGGAATCTCCATTATCCTCAAGGACACCCTCAGAGTCTCGACCAACACCGACGACATCCTCATCACTGCCGAGCACATGCACTTCCAGATCCACACTGACCCCAACACCACCCTCAGAGGAACACTCGTCTACAGACCTCCAGGACTGCAACCACAGTTCTGCGACACCATCGCCGACCTCGTCAGCACCCACACCCTCGCCTCCATGGTCTACATCCTCCTCGGGGACCTGAACTTCCACCTCGAGAACAACAACGACGCCAACTCCACCGCCCTGATCGACAACCTCGCCAACCTTGGACTCAAACAGCTTGTGACGACACCCACCCACGCCACTGGACACATGCTGGACCCCATCTTCTTCACAAGCCCCCACGTCTCCTTCAACCACACCACCAAACCCCACTGGACTGACCACAGATGCGTCAACTTCACCTTCAGGAAACCCGCCACACACCACCGCACCCAACAGCTACCACGTCGTTGCTGGGGCAAGGTCACCAAGGACCAACTGACTACAACCCTCGCCCTGAGACCACCCGCCGATCCCACTGACCCAGACACCGCCGCGACCAACCTCAAACAGTGGATCAACGACTGCGCCGACACCCTCGCCCCTCTCAAGACCTCCACAACCAACCACACCAACAAAGAAAGCCGCCTGGTTCACCGAATACCTCCGTATCTCCAAGCGCACCTGTCGGAAGCTGGAGAAGAAATGGCTCGACGACCAAACACCAGACAGCCACACAGCTCACAAAAGCACCACCCGCAGACACCACCAACTCATCAGGACCGCCAAGAGGACCGCCTTCAAAGACCGCCTAGACAGCAACGCACACAACACCAAAGAGCTCTTCAGCATCGTGAAAGAACTCTCCAACCCCAGCTCCAACACCAACGACATCCCACCATCACAAGACCTGTGCGACTCCCTGGCCACCTTCTTTCACTGCAAGATCGCCGACATCCACAACAGCTTCAACTCCGACACCCCCGAACCCACCACTGAGTCCACCACCCCTGGGATCACCACCCGCACCAGCCGCCTGACCGCCTGGTCCCACATCAGCGACCAAGACACCATCAAAACCATGAACTCCATCCACTCCGGATCCCCTTCCGACCCCTGCCCTCACCACGTCTTCAACAAAGCCAGCACAACCATCGCACCCCACATCCGGAAAACAATCAACAGCTCCTTCGAGACAGCAACCTTCCCGGAAAGCTGGAAGCACGCCGAGATCAACGCCCTGCTGAAGAAGCCCAAGGCGGACCCTAAGGACCTCACCTTCAAACTCCTCATTCACGCACACAAAGCACTACACAACACCGGACCCACATACCTCAACAACCGACTCAGCTTTTACACCCCCACCCGAAGCCTCTGCTCAGCCAACCTTGCCCTCGCCACAGTTCCTCGTTTCGGGAAAGCCACCGCCTGTGGCAGATCCTTCTCCTACCTCGCCGCATAGACCTGGAACGCTCTCCCTATCAGCCTACGACAGACCCAGGACCTGCTGGTCTTCAGGAAACTTCTCAAGACCTGGCTTTGCGATCAGTAGCAGCCCCCCTGCGCCCCCCCCCCCCAGCGCCTTGAGACCCTAACGGGTAGATAGCGCGCTTTAGAAATGCAGTGATTGATTGATTCTCCTAAAACTATTTCTTGTTCTTCCAGATATACATTTTTGTAATAAAGATTGTTTTTTATGAGATATAACGTAGCCTTTTGTTTTGAACTTTGGTGACTTCTACTAACTCTTTAACTAGAATAACTGAAGGTTCAGTGTCCTCTCTCTCTACACCAATAGTTTCAATATTTTTCTTGAAATCTAAAGGTAAATCTTCCTTTAAATCCTCTTTGTAAATCTTTTTTTTTTAATGATTTCTATTGAGCAGAGCAATAGGTAGAAGATATACATTTTGCAATCGAGATCAAGGATATGATTATTGAAGCCTTTTAAAACATTAAATAGCTTCTAACTTCCATGACAAGATAAAAAAAGATATAAAACAGTATCAGCCGAGGTCATCATCAATAATTTAAACAGTGACAATGTGCAAAAACCTGCAATAAAGTACAGTAGCAAAAAGTGCAAATATCGAGATGTGCAATAGCTGCAAAAGTGCTGGTGCTTCTGAAGTGCAATCAACAAGAGAAAGTGCAAGCGTGCTAAATCGAAAAGTCCGCTACATTTTTATCATCAATATCAATAACAAGTGTTAGTCACCCCCCCTTAGCTCTTCTAAATTTCCAAAGTACTTCCAATTTTCTTCAAATTTCCCGATGACTCCCACCCGGCTTGCATAGGCTTTTTCAAAGTTACGAGTCCTTTTCATTTATTGAACCACTTCAATTGGGAGGGGACCTCACTCGATTTCTAGTTCTGAAGGATTAAGGAGCGGGCCACCGTACAAGAGATAAACAAAAACATTTCTTCGGCCTTGGTTAACTTCGTTCTATCTTTGCATATACCAAATAGGGCCGACTCAGCCTCAGGCTGGATTCTCTTCCCGATTGCCAGCTCTATATCCGTGAAAATTGCCTCCCAAAATGGTTCTAGTCGTGGACAAGTAAAAAAAATGTGGTACCACCCGCCCTGACAATTGGCTTGGCATCTGAAACACTTGTTTTTGACCTCCGGATATCTTTTCCCCAGGGCCTCTGGAGTCAAATAGGCAAGCCAGCGTGAATGAAATGCCATTCTTTTAAAATTGGCTGCACGCAGGGATTTGTTTCCTAGATGGCAAATGATCCCCCAGTCCTTGCCTGAAAAAACACACCGAGTTAGGTGGCCTATTTTACCCAGATGACTTTCTATCAATGATATTTGTCCCTGGTGATGTAGCAGCATATACTAGTTGCCTATACCGTTAATATTTACCCCATAAAGGGCTGCCACCAATTCATTTGGAGACTCAAAAAGGCCATTGACATTTTTGTAAAAGTGAACAATTTGCAAATATTCAAAAAAGATTGGTCTCCTCAGGTTATTAGCCCTAGCCATCACTTCTTGCCAAGCAACCACCCTATTTTGAATAACAAAATGCCTGAGCTCCCATAGCCCACAATTTTCCAATTTATAAGATGGCTTGTCTTTAATTGAAGGCCAAGGCTGGTACATTCCTTCAAGCTCAAATATTGCAAACCTGAGGAGCTGACCTTCTATTCGCTTAACGTCTTGTATCTAGTTTTTTTTAAAAGTATAGAGGTTTTTTAAAAACACTTTGGTTTGGGAGCCGATTTCTTGTAATATTTTATCAAAAAAGAAGCTATCACGAATACATTTGGATCCTATCAATCCTGCCACTATATCTAAAAAAGCAGCCTCATAATACGTTTTTAAATGAGGTAAAGCGAGGCCCCCCTGGGTAGTGGGTAGCTGTACTACCGACAGCTTGACCCTTGATGCTTTTTTCCCCCAGCCAAAGCCTCTAAGCATTGTTTCCATTTGTTTAAAAAAAGACCCATTAATTTTTATTGGAACGTTACTAAATAAAAATATCAGCAGCGGTAATATCGACATTTATATTAGTGAAACCCTGCCCACTATTGAAAGAGGGAGTAAAAGCCACTGATCTAAAAGTCTCTTGATTTTATTTTTTATTCTTATGTAATGCAGATGATACAGCTGATGGTATTGGCTAGTTACAAAAACCCCGAGGTCGCTAACTGGGTCTTGATTTGCAGCTTGAGCCCTCAGACAAGATGGAAAAAGATTTAAATCAGCATTGAGGGCAAGGACCTCCATTTTGTTAGGATTTATTTTGTAGCCCCCAATCTGTTCAAAGTCTTTAAATTCCCTCAATACACTTTCGATATTTTCTTTATTGGGCATCAAATATAAAATAATGTTGTCTGGAAAAAGTTTCAGCTTAGCCATTCGGGGAATAGGGGATTGGATAGCAGCATTGTTTCTAATTTTAATTACTAGTGGTTCTATAAAAAAAGTAAAAAGCAGTGGCAAAAGTGGAGAAACCTGTCTAGTCCCCCGGTTTATTTTAATCGATCCTGCTCGTTTTGTGTTCATTAACACCTGGGCAGAGGCCCCCTGATAAATATTTTGTAATATATCAGTAACCTGAGTTGGGAAACCGAATCCACCAAGGGAAAAAAACAGGGTTGTCCAATTAACCAGGTCGAAAGCTTTTTCAGCATCCACCATTACTATGCAAGCCGGGGTTAAGTTTGTGTTAAAATAATCCAGGGCCTGTATTAAAAACTCAGTATTAGCTGCCATTAATCTTCCCGCAATAAAATCTGTCTGGTCCCTATGAATTACCTCCTGGGCTGCAAATAAAAAACGCTCTGCCCATACTTTCATTAAAATCTTGTAGTCTGAATTTAGAGACTGATGGGCCTATAGGAATTTACATCCTCAGGGTTTTTATCTTTTTTGAGAAATGAAACGATTATCGCTTCTTTGAAAATTGCGGGAACCAGACCTCCTTGCTTAATATGATAAATAGTTTTTTCAAAGGTATCAGTAATTCATTTAAAAAGGTTTTTATAAAATTTGATAGGGAAACCATCCTGGCCACATGCTTTTGCCCCAGCTGTTTTTTTTAATAGAGGTCAATATTTCTGCAGAATTTATATCGGCTCCTAATTGGCTGATCCGACTATCTGAAAGTTGAGGGATATTTAAATTAGAAAAATATTCCTGAATCAATTCTTCCTCTACTGAATACTCTGTGGAATAAATACGGTGAAAGTGTTCTTAAAAAATCTGTAAAATCTTATCACCATTGACTTCTTCATGGCCGGACTGGGGGTCCCATACCTTAACTATAGCTGCAGACTCCTGTCTTTTTCTTGTTGTGTTAGCCAGAAGTTTCCCCACTAACTGGCTATCTTCATACACCTTCTGTTGGTACATTTTTGAACTACAAATTTCCTCCAATACAAAATAATCTCTCAGAGCTGCTCTGGCCTGTTCTAGTTGGTTGGGATACTGCTGGAGCTGAAGGGCATATTCTTTTTCGACTGTGGTTTGTAACTTGGCTATTTTCAGCCTTCTTTCATTTGCCTGGGCGGCTGTGTAGGCAATATTCTGGCCGCGCGCTGCCGCTTTAAACCCACCCCACACAGAGAAAGGCTCCGCAGTATTTTCATTTATCTTAAAATATTCAGCAATCCACTCTCTAAAACCCGCCACCCACTCCTGATTTTGGAGCAGAGTGCGGTCTAGCTGCCACCTCGACCGCTCTCTGTTTTCCCGGCCGAATACAATTTCGAGCTCCACTTTAGCATATTCTGAAAATGGATTACACCCACTATCTATCTAAAAAACCTGGAGAGATCTTGATATTAGAAAAAAATCAATTCGAGATGCAGTTCGAAAACGATGCGAGTAGCAAGTAAACATTTTTTTTTCTGGGTTGCTATTTCGCCAGGGATCAACTAATTGATATTCTAGTTTGAAGGCTTCCATAGTTCTTATAGTATTTGGTTTCAGTTGTTTTTTATTTTTGTTTGAAGTGTCTTTTTTCAAATCCTGTATAAAATTAAAAGCCCCTCCAACAATAAGCTGCCCAGGGGCCCCCCTCAAACGATCATTGATTTTGACCAGACGGGAAATATCATCCAAAACCGTCCATAATAATTTACAAAATTCATAATTTTCCCCTGTAGCCTAGCCACTAACCCATAACCATCTCCCCTGTGGGTCTCTCTGGACTTGTAAAAATTCCCAGGATAATTTTCTAGAAAAATAAATGGCAACTCCTCTCAGAGCCGACCCTGCCGACGTGAAAAATACATGAGAAAAGAACCTAACTAAAAATAATTTAAGAGAATTTGATTTTAAATGTGTCTCCTGAAAGAATACCACTTGGGAATTAAAAGATATCAACCATTCAATAAGAGCACCATATTTTTGTTTGTTTAAGATTCCATTAGTGTTGACAGATAGGATCTTGTATTTGTTCATTTCCATCAAGGTTTCCGATCACAAAATACCCTTAGACTTTTAGTAGTACATTTTGCTCCTACTCTTTTTACTGCTCTTGACCCAAACCCACCCATCCTGCCCCTAGCAAACCCCCTCGCACCTCTGAAATGTGAAATCTCCCCTACCAACCATGCTGACCACATTTCACCCCTCCCTTCTAACCTGGGTGTCATGGAATCACACACTGGGTGTCCCCGTTGATCCCCGGCCCCCCCACAATATTAACTCTGTTAAATACTTGGATTATTTATGAGCACTACAAATATTTAAGACCAAAAAAGCACATGTATTACCAGATAATAGGACTATCAAACTAGGAATCCTCTTCGATATCGTAAGATTACTCTAAGTGCTCCAGTCAGCTAATATATTAAAAGAGGAGATCTTTTACTATTACTATTGGTGAATTTACCCATACATCGATTCTCAGATACTAGACCCTGCTGAGATATCTTTCAGGAGGGATTGTGCTTCTTCTAGATCTGAAAACATAAAACATTTTCCTTTCACCAAAACTCTCATCTTTGACTGCTGAGCAATTGAAGCTTGCGCCCCATGTGCTTTAAATAAATGGAGAATTTTTACAAATTCTTTTCTCCTCCGTGCAGCAGCGCCAGTCATGTCCGAAAATATACAACATTTGCTTGTCTCTGTCACAGAGAACTGTCTCTGCTGAATGGCCTTTGACAGGATCTTCTCCTTAATCCGGAAATCAGCAAAGTTCAGCAGGATAGTTCTGGGAATGGTAGAATTCGGAAGCGCTGTGCAGGAACTCTATGAGCTCTTGTACTGGTGAGATCGCCCTCAAACTCTGGCAATACTTTCTGTTGGATAAATGAGTTGACCCATTGGAGCGGGTCGGAGTCTTCAATTCCTCAGGGACCCCCACAATCCTGAGGTTCGAGCTCCGAGAATGGTTCTCAAGCTCCTCCAGTTTATTTTCAAGAAAATTCTTCTTTTTTGCTGCCTCTTTGGCCTCGCCCATAGCCAAATTCATTTGGTTCTCTAATACGGAAATTCTAGTCTCAGCCTCCTGTAGTCTATTCGGCAGTCCAGACATTGTTTCTTCGAACTTTTCCAGCCTCAAGTGTAGGGCTGCAATCTCTACTTGCTGAGCTTTTTTCATTTCTCGTATCTCCTCGTGGATCAGATTCAACATATCTTGAATATGTAGTTGATACCTCCCTTCGCTTTCTGAACTCTGATTAGCATTTTTCTGCAGAATATCGGTATCAATGTTTGCGCTTCCCCCCTTGGAGTCCAGTTGTTCCGATGGAACAGATAAATTTGATGGAGCCTCAGATGGTACTCTTCCTGAGGTCGTATCTGAAATTATTGTGGCTACCGGCTGCAAAAAAGGGTTGTAGTACTACTGGTAGTAATGCCCCCAAATTCACTGGAGTCTCCATCAGGGGCTCCCTGCTTTTATCAGCTATTTCTTGCACTGAGGGTGAACCCCGATTAGGTATTCCATTTTCTACTTGATCAATCAGGGGGATTGAAAATGTGAGGGATACCGGCGACACTTGTATTTGAAACCGGGCTTGAGTCTGATCGATCTGTTGCTGCTGTACCTCCACACAGTTCATTTCAGGAGACTGTAGCTCTGATTCCAAATTCCCAGAGGATATTGATGCTGGTACGATCTGTTCTATGTCTGGTGAAGAAGTGTTAGATGCCCTGGAGGCAGTGTCTTGAATTATGGAAGAATGTGGGTTTAGAGATTTGGGGGTGGTTCTTATATAAACAAAGGAAAGTCTTTTAATTCTTTTCCACCTATCATGCCTTTCTTCAGACCATCTTGAGCTGGACTTGTCGATGCCGCCAGGACTCCCGATACTTCTGGTGTATCCTTTGGGTATTCGACCCCTGACTCGATAACATCACCTTGTCCTTCACTATGCAAGGATGTGAAGGTGAGGGGGAGCTCGTCCTCCGAGCTCTCTAGGGTGGTGTCCAAGACGGGGGAGGCAGCGTTGTCCCTCTTATTCTTATCCTCATCCTTGGCCGCCTGACGTGCAGCTTTCTTCGCCAAGGCCAAGGCTTGGCGTGTTTTAACTTTGAGATGGGCAGCTACATCAGTTTTGCTGGGTTTGTTGACCGTATCTCCATCTTTCTGTGGTTTACCCATTATTCCCCTTCAATCGCTCTTTGCTGCTCTTTTCTGCACTGAAGAGAAGGCTGTTATTTAAGTAAGTTCCAAGGGCGCCTCCCGCGTGGATTCCTAGCAGGCGAGATATTGGGCTGAGCCCGCAAAAACGCCAACTAGATGCCTGCTGCTGTTACCACCTTTGCAGGAAGGGGCAAAATCGTGAGGTCACCAGATTATTTTGCTGTTTTTTCACTATTTAGTCTCCTGTAATTGCAGTGGCGAGAAAAGAAAAATTTCTTTCTTTTCTTTTATCTGGACATCTGCGCTTATTATAAAGAGAAATTTTTCCTCCACCGGATACCAGCTCTTTTTTTTCTCGGTAGTTGAAACCCCAAGAGGCACTATTAATTATTACAACAAATCTCAATACTGAGTGTAATATTTGTACTTCAAGAGATTTCTCTTACTGCTTTCGAGTACCAAGCGCTGCCCCCTCAGAGACTTGCAAGCAGTGCTGGCCGGTACAATCAGGGCTGAGGCAAAGACAGATGCAAGATATTCACAAGCCCCATAGTAGTACCAGGTGCGCTATCGCGCTGTCGCAATGTCTCGCTATTTACTTTAGCACAAGCCTCCCACAAAAGTGATAGCCCCATCCGTACCTTTTTCTCGAGGCTCAGCTTCCCTAAAGCTGCCTCACCACAACGTTTTAAAGGTTTAGTTTCCAGGGGCTTTATTGTAGATCGAAACAGGCACCTCCACTGCAGAAAAAAGCCCTCACTTCTCCTCCACCGGGCCGACGCCGACTAAAATCCAGGAGTTGCCGGTCTCTTTTCAAATTTACCTGAGTTATGGCAATTCCAGAAGAATAAGATGAGCAGCGTTCATGCATCAAGCCACAGCTGCTGTGGTCTCTCTCCCCTCCCTCTCCGGTCAATGCCTGGAAGAGTGTAGCTCTTCAAAACACTCGAGCACTACTGAATCTTAAACGAGCCTCAATCGAAAAAATAAATCCATCGCCGAGCAGAGTAGGAGCATCCCATTTAGCAAAGCCGCTCAGATTCTGGCTCTGTCGAGTAAACTGCAGGTCAAAAGCACAAGGACGCTAGCCTCTCACACGGACGCCAAACAGGATCCACCATTGCAGGGAGGCGGGGCACGGTTCACCTCTGGCTACGTGGCGTGGTGCACCACAGCCATTCCACCATCAGAAAGCTCCTCTTTGTAAATCTGATGGAGTCAGCTTACCTGTTTTAGGCTCCATATGAACAATAGCCTGAAATGGGTGCACAGATTGAATCAGCATGGACTCATACGTATTTATATCTACCAGTTCTGGAGGAATAGCTACCGACTCTAAGTTATTATGTACAGCTCTAGCTGGCATTTTGTTCTGTTCTAATTTGCTGTAACAATATTTACAAATACGTTGATCACTACCCAACTCAAAAAGACCTTCCACCAACAAATAAGCACCAAATTTCTCTCACTTATCATTGTTTCCTTTTCACTTTTTAAATACAGATCAACATTCCTAGTTTGATTTCTATAGTGAGTATGTCAACAACAAATACAAACATAGGGGTCGATTATGATGGCGGACGGACTTGCGTCCGTCCGCCACCACGAGGGACCGCCTGCATGGGCAGTCCCTCCATGGCAATTAGGATGTGACCGCCACCCTAGTGGTCACATCCTGTATTTTTTACATTGCGGCGGGTTGTGCTTGAAGCAGCACCCGCCGCAATGTAAAAAATGACAACAGTGCATTTGCATGCACAAAGCGGCAGGCACCGCGCGGTGCCTGCCGCTTCGTGCACGCAAATGCAGGGGGGTACCACAGGTACCCCCCATGTGCACCTACCATCCCCCCACTCAACCTGGGGGCCAGCAACGGGCCCCCAAAGAAATCACCGTATGCCTTTCCACAGCGCCGCGGAAAGGCATCTGTTGACCCCCATCCTAATATGGCTGGCAGTGTCTGATAGACACCGCCAGCCATGTTAGAGCTTTTCCGCCGCGGTCGGAAGGCGACCACGGAGGAAAAGCTGCGGACCGATTTTGAGACCCACCGCCATCCTAATTTGGCGGTTGGTCTTTTGTGCCTCCCCAGCGGTTTTCCCGCATCCTCTGGGCCGGCGGTGGCTTCCGCCGGCCCGGAGGATGCGGGAAAACCGCGATCCTAATCGGCCCCATAGTTTGGTTTTTCAGAGCAAATTACCTTAAACTTTGTAATTTCTTCTACAAACTTCTCAGTAGTACTATCTTTCACCTCCTCTTCAACACCTACACTTCAGTACTAAAGAAACAAAACTATATCATCACAAACTTTTTTTACAACCGATACTGACCCATGCAAAAGAGCAGTGTTTATTTCACTTAAAAATAATGCAGGACTTTTTACATAGAACAATCTTCTTACTAACTTCCGCATTGCAGAGTGATGTATTGCTAACATTCTCAAATGATGAAAAACACTTTGACACACTTCTCTAGAAAGACAAGCCAGAGAATGACCTTGCAAGCCAGTATTTTTTCTTACTTTACAAGGATCCAGTCCATGCAACATCTTAATCTTTTGTTTAATACCTTTTTTAGTATATTCTTGTAAGAAATTTAGTAAAATATCAATAGACTCCTGTCGTATACTACAAATACTATTAAAATCCCACATATACACTGGAGCTTGTGAATGTCTCCCTAGAACTTCTTCAGCTATCACTTCTTCCAAATTTCTAGGAACCATTTTTTCTTTTTCAATTGCACAGCCGTTCTTAACTTCATGAGCATGCCCACTGGTATCAACTGCGTGAACTAATGGATTGTTTTGAAAATAGCCACTTCATTAAAAAAAGGTTATGAACTAGAACTGTGCTTCCATTCACACAATTTTTTTTACAAACCTTTGTTCTGTTAATTCATCTTTTCCTTTTACTTTTGTCCTCCATTGAATGCATTGGTTATTTCTTGCAATCTTTTAATAAATCTTATACTACCCTACTTTTATACATACGTTTTCTAATATCATGATATTGTTTCATCCTTCTTTTAACATAGATTGTTTTCTCATTTCCTGAATTTCCATTAATTTGTCTTTTTCATTTCATTCTTCTTCGTTCTACAAGTATTATTTCTATTTTCAGGATTTTCAAAATCCTTTCCATTCCTTAAAAGTCTTTAATAAATTAATTTGGTATCTTACAACAAGACTTAATCTTTTTTCCACATGTTGTAGTTCATCAAATTTCTGCTTTTGTTTCTTCTTTCAATAGTACTGGTTTTTTCTTGTTTTTTCTTTGGCGCTTTTTTTGTTATGGCAAATCTTTCTTAATAATAACGGAGAATATCTGACATTTCTTTTTAAAAGAATTTAATATTATGAAAATAATTATTTACAAATATTCTTATCTATCACTAAAAAACACCTATTTAAAAGCTTCAAACAAAGCATATATGGTTTTCAGACCATGGTAACAATTACACCTGAATTGTGCTTTATTGTGTTTAAATTTCCATAGACTGTGTTTAAATTTCCATAGCGCTTTCTCTGCGTGCATTTGGCTGTACATTACCTTGTGTTATTTTGACCATCAGCATATCGCTTTCACTCCGCGCTTGATTCCGCTTCCACTGCGGCAGTACCCTTAACTATATCTGGCCCTCATAGCGCCCCTTTGCCCCCACTGCCTGTGCCCCTTCTCGCCCTGCCTTGCAGCGTTTGTTGTTGTTGTTGCTGCCATTTTGTTTGTTGACCCGAGCCCTCCTTCGACCTCGCTCCCGCCTCCCAGCTGCCCCTCCCACGCTCAGCCCCCTCGACTATCCATTTAATGACAGATGTCCCAACGCGCAGCGTCCACGCGCTGCGGCCGCGCCGAAGGTGCTCCAAAGGTAAGCCCGTCTACGCCCGTCCGTGCCTGGACCGCGCCCAGTGCCAGACCCCCTGGTCCCCGCCGCACCCAGCCCACTAGAGTCACATATGATGCCGCAACCCTCCTCGCCCTCAACCCCGGTCGCACTCCACATTGCTGCGAAGCCACCCCAGGACGTACCCACGGTCCATTCGCCTGCCTCTCCTGCAAGTTCACCTGTTCCAGGACCCTCACCAAAACCCACCTCCTCCACACACAGCCCCGACGCTAACAGCCTGAAGTGCATCCTGCTCAACACCCGCTCGGTCCACAGACACGCAATGGAACTCTGGGACCTACTCGACACTGCGTCACCGGACATCGCCTTCCTTACCGAAACATGGATGAACACATCATCAGCACCCGACATCGCCATAGCCATACCGGACGGCTACAAGATTACCCGTAAAGACCGCACCAACCAAACAGGTGGAGGCATCGCCATCATCCATAAGAACACCATCAAAATCACGACCAGCGCCGATGATAATCTTGCAACCGCCGAACATCTCCACTTTCAGATCCACACCGACCCTAGGACCACTCTTAGAGGCACCCTCATCTACAGGCCTCCAGGCACCCGCACTCAATTCAGCGATGACATCACAGACTTCGTCAGCCCACGTGCCCTCGCCTCCGAGAACTACATTCTGTTAGGAGACTTCAACTACCACCTTGAAAACAAACACGACAGCAACACCACCGCCCTTCTGGACAACCTGGCCAATCTCGGACTCAAACAACTCATTGACACCCCCACCCATGTAGCCGGACACACGCTCGACCCTATCTTCACCTCCAGCAAGCACATCTCCTTCGTTCGCACCACAGCCCTCCACTGGACGGACCACAGCTGTGTTCACTTCAGCTACAAAACCACCCTGACCCACAACCGCCCACAACCTATTCCTCGGAGAAACTGGAACAAAATCACTTCCGACCAACTCCTCACATCACTCAACCAAAACCCTCCCACCCTCTCATTGGACCCAAACCAAGCGGCCACCAATCTCAAGCAATGGATCACCCACAGTGCCGACGAATTAGCACCCCTGAAAAAACACCAGATCAAATCAGCCAACAAAAAGGCTCCCTGGTTCAACGATGACCTCAAAAAATCCAAGAAGCTATGCCGCACCCTGGAGAAAACATGGAGAATAAACCCGACCACAGACAACATGTCCACCCTCAAGGCAGCCACCCGCAAACACCACCAACTGATTCGATCCGCCAAGTAATTAGCATTCAAGGATCGTCTCGACAACAACACTCACAACAGCAAGGAACTTTTCAACATCGTCAAAGAATTCACCAACCCCACCGCAGCATCCAACGACATCACTCCATCCCAAGACCTCTGCGATGCGTTATCCTCCTTCTTCTACAACAAAATTGCCGACATCCACAACAGCTTCGAGAACACTCCCAGCGTTCAACCCTCTCCACCCCCCTCAGATCCAACTCCGCCAACTAACAACCTTAGCGCCGGGAACCCAATCACCACTGAAGACACCATCCGCCTAATGAACTCAATCCACTCTGGCTCGCCAACCGACCCCTGCCCCCACCACATCTTCAACAAAGCGGACTCCATCATCGCACCCCATCTCCGTGATGTCATCAACTGCTCGTTCAGCTCTGCCACCTTTCCAGAAAGCTGGAAACACGCCGAACTCAGCGCCCTCCTGAAGAAACCCACAGCAGACCCCTCTGAACTTAAAAACTACCGGCCCATATCCCTCCTCCCATTCCCGGCCAATGTCATCGAGAAAGCCGTCAACAGCCAGCTCGCCACATTCCTTGAATACAACAACTCCCTTGACCCATCTGAATCCGGATTTCGAGCCAAACACAGCACCAAAACTGCCCTCATTGCAGCTACTGACGACATCCGAACACTACTGGACAACGGTGAAACAGTGGCCCTCATTCTACTCGACCTCTCCGCCGCTTTCGACACAGTCTGCCACAGTACCCTTATACAACGCCTCAGCAACATTGGAATACAAGGAAAAGCCTTGGACTGGATCACCTCATTCCTCACTGGGAGAACTCAAAGAGTCCGACTTCCCCCATTCAACTCTGAGGCCACCGAAGTCATCTGTGGCGTACCACAAGGATCTTCACTCAGTCCCACCCTCTTCAACGTTTACATGAGTCCACTCGCCTCCATCGCGCGTCAACACAACCTTAACATCATCTCTTACGCCGACGACACCCAGTTAATCCTTTCCCTCACCAAAGACCCTAACACCGCCAAAACCAATCTTCACGAAGGCATGAAAGAAGTAGCCGAATGGATGAAACATAGCCGCCTAAAACTCAACTCAGACAAAACGGAGGTGCTCATCCTAGGATCTTCCCCCTCTGCCTGGGACGACTCTTGGTGTCCTTCCGCTCTGGGCACAGCACCCACACCCACAGACCATGCACGTAACCTTGGCTTTATCCTAGACTCCTCTCTCTCGATGTCCAGACAAGTCAACGCAGTCTCATCCTCTTGCTTCAACGTACTTCGCACTCTCAAAAAAATCTTCCGTTGGATCCCCCTGGAGACAAGAAAGACTGTCACCCACGCACTGGTCACGAGTCGTCTGGACTACGGCAACACACTATACGCCGGAATCACAGAAAAAACTCCAACGCATCCAAAACGCATCAGCGAGACTCATATTAGACATCCCTCGCCAAGATCACATCACCGGACACCTAAAAGACCTCCACTGGCTTCCCATCAACAAAAGAATTACATTCCGCCTTCTCACCCACGCACACAAGGCCCTCTACAATCTCGGACCCGAAGGCCTCAACACGCGCCTGTCCTTCTACAAACCCACCCGCCAACTAAGATCGTCCAATCAAGCCCTCGCCGCGGTCCCGCGCATCCGAAAATCCACCATGGGTGGCAGATCCTTCTCCTACCTCGCCGCCAAGACCTGGAACTCACTCCCCACTCACCTCCGCCTTACTCAAAATCACATCGCCTTCAGAAAATGTCTTAAAACCTGGCTATTCGACAAATAATGAACCCCTTCCCCCAAGCGCCTTGAGACCCTCTGGGTGAGCAGTGCGCTATACAAATTCCAGAACTTGAACTTGAACACAATAAGTGAAGAGGGGTGCAGAAAAAAATGCAGTAGTAATGTTTAAATGATTACAACACTACATATCCAGTGCCTGCATCATTGTAAGACTGCATAGCGACTACTTTGGTGTTTTTATAACTGCATGCAAGGGGTGCAAAAATTTGCAAGAGAGGTGCAGATAGAAGCAAGAGCAGTGCAAAAGAACCATTAGAGGTGCAAACAGTGGCAAATGAGGTACAGGAGGCAAGAGATCTACAGAAAGAGGAAAGAGAGTTGCAGAAACAGGCAAAAGAGGTACAGAAAGAGGGAACAGGTGGGCAGAGTGTGGCACGAGAGGTGAAGGAAGAGGGAAGACGGGTGCAGAAAAAAGGAAGAGGGATGTAGAACTTTGGAACAGAGGTGCAGGAAGAAGACAGAGCAGTGCAGATAGAACCAACATAGGTGCACAAAGAGGCAAGAGGGGTACAGAAAAAAGCAAGTGAAGTGCAGAATGAAGCAAACGAGGTGCAGCAAGAACCAACAGAGGTGGAAAAAGAGGCAACAGGAGTGCAGAAAGGGGTAGGAGAGGTTCAGAATGAGGCAAGAGGGTTACAGAAAGAGGAAGGAGGGGTGTAGAAAGAGGAACAGAACTGCAGAAAGAAACAACAGAGGTGGTGAAAGAGGCATGAAGGGTGCAGAAACAGACAAGACAGGTGAAGAAAGAAGGAACAGAGGTACAGAAAGAGGCAAAAGTGGTGCAGAAACAGGGAAGAGAGGTGTAGAAAGAGGCAAGAGAGTTCCACAAAGAGGGAACAGGGGTGCAGAAACAGTTAAAAGGGGTGCTGAAACATACCTGTCGGTGGTGCACAAATAATTTTCCCGACTTGTTTACTTATTCATGACATCAGGGGCAGCTTGTAGGGTAGGGACAGCAGAGATACTCCAGAGAGGTCTATCAGACCACTCTTCGGTTGTCCTTATGGTACAGTTGGGTCCTGCAAAACAGTCCTTTAGATGGCGTCTCTCCCCATCGAATCTGCAAGACGATAAGTATAGAGAACATATCGTGCAGGCGATTGAGCAATACTTAGACCTTAATGTAGGGTCGGTACAGGTGGCCGAATCCCTTTGGGAGGTTATGAAACCAACTTCACGAGGTAAAGATATCTCATATTGCTCAGCTGCACGTCGAATCAGGAAGGAGTCGCTCCTGAAGTCAGAGGCTCACGTTATGGGACTTGAGCGGGTTAGCAGGGAGGAGGGGGGAAGTCTGGTGCACCGCCAGTTACTTGTGGTGAGACAGACCCACGCCGATCTGTTGATGGAAGAGGCCCGCTTGGCGTGGCTAGCATCCTGAAGTTGGATCTAACAGTGGGGGGAGAAATCTAGAAAGCTATTCCATAGATTGTGCCAATGGGCCCTGTACCCCCAGGTTCTTCCTGGTATACCGGGTCTCGATGGAAAGATTATTGGGGACCCCTCCTTGATGGCGGAGAGCTTTGCAAACTATTTTGCGGAATTATACACTCCTAAGGAATTCCTGCTGGAAGGTATGGCTCATCGCTTTCTAGAGGACTTACCACCCCGGGCCCGCTTCGATGTGGCTCACGGAGAGCTGGATCATCCGCTCACCGAGGAGGAACTGAGTACTGCTCTGGGAGATTTGAACTCTAGAAAAGCCCTTGGCCCAAAAGGATATCCTTGTGAGTTTTTTGAGAAATATTTCTGGAAATTGGGGCCTCATTTCCTTAAGGTGGTAAATGAAGCGAGGGATCGGGGTAGCCTCCCACGTGACTGGAGACATGCCGAGGTTGTCGTGTTTTATAAGCCGAGCCGCCCCCAGATCAACATGCCTTGTATCGCCCCATTTCTTTATTAAATTTAGAGGCGATCATTTTGGCAAAGCACTGGCTAACCGCCTCCAATCACATATCACCGCCGTGATCCATCCAGAAGAGGCCGGTTATATGCCCCAGCGAGCCGCACGCCACAATATTCGCCGAGCACACATTGTCATAGATACCATCTGGGGCTTGGGTGTACAAGCCGCACTCTTACTGGAAGACATTGAAAGGGCCTCAGACCGCGTTGCATTATATGCTGATGATGTCCTCTTCTTTTTAACAGATGTCAATGAAATGTCAATTGCTTTGTATCATGCAAGTATTCGGGGCGTCGTCTGGTCTGTTTATGAATCCCTGCAAATCTACTCAGTGGGTATTAAGGGAACAAGTGGAATTGGGATCTTGGGCATCGACGGTACAGGTTACGACGGTGGGATTGAAATATCTGGGACTCTTCTTGTCAGATTCTTCAAGTGTGTCCTGGGACAGGAATCGCGTTCCGATATGGGCGCAGGTGCGTGAAGAGTTGAAGACATGGTCACATATGCCCCTCTCCATTTATGGTCGTTGGCCATCTTTAAGATTGTGTCGCTGCCGCGTCTGCTTTATCAACTGCAGAATCACCCATACCCCATTTCACCTCAGGGGTTTCGCCAGGTCAACCCGGCTCTGGGTCAGTTTTTATGGGCAAGAGGAGCATCCAGGATGGAGTTGCGGACCTACGTTCAATCGACATATTGTGGGGGTTGGTCACGTCAGATGTTCAATCATACTATATGGCCTCACACCTGTTGGTATTGAATGAATGGTGGTATGGGTGGTATGGGGATAGGTCGGATCCCACATATGAGGTTGAAAGAAGATGCATGGGAGACTCCACTCTGCATACTAACTTGTATTCAGCTCCCCTGTAATTCTCCACTGTCGGCCACAGGAGTATTATTCCAGGTTTGGAAACAGGCTCTTCAGAAGATGGGGTGGTGGAGCAGATTGACTGGGGAAACCCCACTGTAGTTTAATGAGCGATTGCCACAATTAGCTGCTTTATCGGGATTTCGAGGTTGGGACAATATAGGGGTCTCCGTCCTGGGGGATGTGTTGCGTGGTACGATCCTGAAGTCTTTTCAGGACCTCCAGCAGGAATTTCAAATGCCGAAGACCCAATTCTATAAATACTTCCAATTTAGACATGCCATCTCCCCCAGTATTGTGGGACTGGAGGCCCTTCCCGAATTCAGTCCCATTGAAGCCAAAGTGTTCATGGGAGACTTAAAAGACCATAAAATCTCCAAAATGTATCAGTTCTTGGTGACAAATAGTCCCACCACTTTAGACAAATTTAGAGAGGAGTGGGAAGGGGAGCTTGGCTCACTGGATGGAGGTGATTGGCCCGAGGCACAGGCCTCCCAGCGGGAGGCAGCGATCGCGATGCGGCTTCATCTAATTCAATTTAAATACCTACATCGAGTCTACTATACCAGGGTTAGGCTGTGGAGGCTGGCCTAGTGTCAGAACTTTCCACTACAGAAATGTGAGGAAAATGTGTTTTTTATACAAAGTTTGAGGTTTGCAAGGGATACTGGATAACAGAACCTGGTGAGAGCGAGACACGTTACTGCATCCTAGATTCCCCTGGGAGTCTAGTGTTCAAAAATGTATAGGTTTGCTAGGTTTTCCTAGGTGCCGGCCAAGCTAGGGTTTGAAACCTACAGGTAGCTACTTTGCAAAAAAAAGGGTCAGTTTTCACTGTGAAAATGTGCTGTGTCCACGTTACGTTTTGGGCCTTTTCCTGTCGTGGACACTAGGCCTACCCAGAGAAGTGAGGTACCATTTTTCTCGGAAGACTTTGGGGAATGCGGAAATTTGTGGATCCACACATATTCCAGAACTTTCCACCACACAAATGTGAGGAAATTAGTTTTTTTTTACAAAGTTTGAGGTTTCCAAGGGATTCTGGGTAACAGAACCTGGTGAGAGATACAGACAAGTTACCCCATCCTGGATTCCCCTGGGTGTTTACTTTTCAAAAATGTATAGGTTTGCTAGGTTTCCCTAGGTGCCGGCAGAGCTATGGTTCAAAATCTACAGCTAGGCACTTTGCAAACAAAGGGTCAGTTTTCACTGTAAAAATGAAGTGTGTCAATTTTGCGGTTTGGGCCGCTTCCTGTTGCAGGCACTATGCCTACCCACTTTGTGGAATGCGGGGTGGGTGGAAGTTTGGGGATCTGCGCAGATTCCTGAACTTTCCATCACAGAAATGTAAGGAAAATATGATTTTGGGTATCTACTTTTCAAGAATGCATAAGTTTGCTATGTTTCCCTAGGTGCCGGCAGAGCTAGGGTTCAAAATCTACAGCTAGGCACTTTGGAAAAAAAGGATACGTTTTCACTGTGAAAATGTGTCCACGTTGCATTTTGAGCCATTTCCTGTCGCGGGCACTATGCCTAACCACACAAGATATATGGGGCAGTAGCCCCTGATCTGCCCCTGGGGGGCAGCCAGCCCACTACGCGGAGTAGGGGCTACCCAGAATGGGTATGCCAAGGCATCCACCACCCAAAAAATTGCTCAGTATACATACATACAAAAAACATACCTGGTGCCTTGTGGGCTTTGTGCCCCCCTGGGGGGCAGACCAGGGGCTACTGCCCCCATCTGCCTCCTGAGGGGGCAGAAAGACTGTGGCATTTTTTGGGGTGGGTGGGGGCATTGGTATACCCATATCCCTTTTGCCTAGTGGGCTTTCCGCCCCCGGGGGCATATAAGGGGATATTGCCCCATCTGCCCCCCAGAGGGCAGAAAGACGGTACCATTCTCGGCAGCCCCATCCCAACGTATATATAAAATACAAAGATCCCTGGGGCCTAGTGGACTTTCTGCCCCCCCTGGGGAGCCAGATCAGGGGCTATTGCCCCCACCTGCCTCCTGGCGGGGGCCATAAAGTCTTGTGCCTTATTTTGGGGGGCAGGGTGGGGGCATTGGCATGCCCATTCCTGGCAGCCCCACCCCTGGCATATAAAACAAATCCTTGGCGCCTAGGGTGCTTTCAGCCCCCCGGGCGGGCAGATTTGGGGCTACTGCCCCCATCTACCTCACAGGGGTGGCAGGATGGCCATTCATCATGAGCATAGAAGGGTTTAAGATAACATTGGGTTAACTTTTTACAATATTAAAAAATTTAATAAGCTTCACCTTCCATATCGCTACAGGTTTGATGTCTCTGGAATTGTAATGAAAAATTCTCTCTTATGGTAAAAGTTGGATTTTAAATCACAAATTTAAAAATGCCTCTTTTGGAAAGCTCCGTCCATCACTACCCTCTTTTGTACCGCTTTGTTGGCCATGAGTTGGCAGGGTATGCTCAGACATGAGTACCTTGCTCACTTTGCCACTGGATTCAAGCAAGCCTGGCTGAAGACGGCTGAAATGCCAGAAACCGGTCCTAGGAAGCTTGTTTCCGGTCCAGGGAAGGCATGGCTTGGCAGTTCGGGCTGGACTGTTCCCATGAGGCACAGGGTCAGACTCATTTGCATATGGCCATGTCTGAACTGGGGTGGCAGAGTGGGCTAAAGAACGGTGATGGATTAAACCCAGATCTGTTGACTGGGTGTGAGTGTTTGATATGTTCAGATGCTCCGTCCACCACCACCCCCTTTTGTACCGCTTTGTTCGCAATAAGTTGGCAGTGTATGCTCAGACGTGAGTCCCTTGCTCACTTTGCCACTGGATTCAAGCAAGCCTGGCTGTAGACGGCTGAAATGCCAGAAACCGGTCCTAGGAAGCTTGTTTCCGGTCCAGGGAAGGCATGGCTTGGCAGTTCGGGCTGGACTGTTCCCATGAGGCACAGGGTCAGACTGATTTGCATATGGCCATGTCTGAACTGGGGTGGCAGAGTGGGCTAAAGAACGGTGATGGATTAAACCCAGATCTATTGACTGGGTGTGAGTGTTTGATTGGTTCAGATGCTCCGTCCATCACCACCCCCTTTTGTACCTCTTTTGGAAAGTTGGCATTACCTGCTTTAATCATTTAATGCATGCAGCCTGTCTCTGAGTCACATGACTGGGTGTAGCTGACAGTTGGGCTTTGTGTATTTCCTCCTGGCCAGCCAGACAAAATAGAGAGCTTAGCTGTGCCTAGATGGGCTATCACAGGCAGGATGGGAGCTGGGCACAGCCATACTTACACTTGAATAGACTATGTCCTGTCTCCACAAAAAGAGTTGCATACCTCCTGCAGTTAGTTTGGAGCCAGGCAGGGAAGAAATGACGCCTGTGGGCTTCAAAGGAAATCTCTAGAAGCTCCCTCCACTTCAAAGGAAGGCTCTGGTATAAATATTGGACTTTTAGACACCAAACTTCACTACGCTTCTGGACCTGTAGATACTCTGCGAGGAGGAAGGACTGCTATGCAACTGAAAGGACTGCATTTCGGCTGAACCGCTGCTCTAAGGGACTGCTGTCCTGTTGAGTGAGAAGGACTGGACCTGCATCTGTTTAATCCAGGGCCCCAGAGTGACTCCAAGGGCTAGTTGCATGGCCTCCTGACTATAGCCTCTGGGACTCAGAACCTTGAACCCTGCACCTGGACTTGGCCATCTGTAAGCCCTACCCACTCACGTGGTGCCACTCAAGTCCTGGACCCTTGGAATTGGGCCTGAAGGTGCTCTGCCGACCATCTGTTGATTCAGCAGAACCAACGCATCCCCTCTGCTGCAAGACACAATCCACAGTAGAACTGATTCATTGCCTTAGCACAAGGATTCGGCAACAACCGCACAGCCTGCATCAGAACGCCGCTCTGCGAAGCTTCCTTAATACAGGCGCTAGCATTATAAACCTCTTGTCGATGGCAGCCTCAACAACAATGCAGGTTGTCACATCATAGCCTCACAGCTCCTCAGAATTGAGGCATTGCCTCAACTGTGCAACGCATCCTCGATCCCGGACTTCACATAGCAAGCCCTCAAGGATGAGGGCTTCCTGCCTCGCAACTCCTCACAACTGATGCATTGCCTCGACTGCATGACACATCCTTCATGTGGGCCCTCCCAATGCTCCTCAAACAGGATTTAAGGTACTCTTGTTCAGCATGCCTGAGTGAGTTCCTGTAGCCAGCCTGCGCACCAGTACGGTCAGCCTGAACATGTGACTTTGTCCCGGTCTGGCATGACCAGATATCCACATTTGGAGATTTGTGCTTTTTGGTGCTATTTTCACTGAAATCTTTAAGATTGTATATCTCTTGTACTACTGCTTGGATTATTTTTTGGGGTCTTTTCTTATTTATTAAAGATTCATTTATTGTTCTACATCTTTTGTGGGAACCTTTTGTGGTACGTTTTCACTATGTTACTGTTTGAAGAGTATTGCATGAATACTTTACACATTGCCTCAAAGTTAAGCTTGACAGCTCTGTGCCAAGCTACAAGGAGGTTGAGCACATGTTAATTTGGAGTTGCTTGTGACTTCACCCTGACAAGGATTGTGTCTTCTACTTGAGTAGGATGTTTTACCCCACTGGCAAACCAATTTCTTACACTTGGTCTGTTGATAGACTGCATGCACCTTATTTACTTGCAGGAAATATAGGAGGTGCTGAGACTCAACCACAGCACACCTAGGGAGCTACACTTGTAGATTCTGTAGACTGCATACTTGCTGTATAAAATCAACGTTACGCTATTTGTTTAAAAACTATAGTGTTTAACAAGACTATAATCAATACACGCACATTTGGAACATCAGCTGCGTCAACAGGCATTTAAAGGAAATGAATAGAGGCTAATTTTTAATAATAACATATCTGGAACTCGGATTATGAAGAATCTGTCACTGATCCACTTTTCCTAATGCTTCTTTTCAAAGGTATTACAATTGAATGACAATGTCATTACCACCCACGAAGTAATTTTATTCTGAAAATGTTGAATTGTGATACATTGCTATGCAGGTGTCTGCCAAAAACATTGACTGGCATACAGCTGGGTGCATTGATTATATTTTTTAATATATGTAACTTGTTCACCTTCTGTCATGGATTTCAATGAAAACTCTTAATGATATTGAGTTGTTAACTTGCATAAGAGGCCCTATCTATGCATGTGTTTCCAGTTTCCATTGTAAAAAGTTCACCCCTGGTTAGGGTTTTCACACGGCGTTGTGTCACGAGGATACCATTTTTACAGTTAGTGCCTTTTGAAAAACGTGGTGTTAAGGTGTTTTTGTCTGATTTGTTAAATTAACTGGTTCCAGAATACGCTGATTTTTTACAAGAAAACTCAGGACAGAAAAATAAGGCCCCAATAAGAAAGAGCCTTTTGGTAATCTAAAACCTGGCTCTCTTGCATTCCCATGAGTTTGTGAGCAAGAGCAAACACACAGCTCAAAATAAGTAAATATCTTCCTCTAGTCTTGCAAAGGACCTTAGCTACCTCTTGAGATACACTTAAATGAGCAGGAGAATCCCTAAGCTAAGTAACCCCTCTGCAGGCCTCCCCAGTCACTGTGTCTTGGCCCTTGATAAAAAGGAGTATAATAGTGTAGCATGTCTCCCCAATTAACTTGGACAAAATCAACCTTTCTCTTTGATAGCTACAATAAGAAATAATGTTGTTTATTTCTGATGCATGTGTTATTTTATTTATATATATTTTATTTATTGTAATATTTAGGATTTCTATCATTTTTATTTACATTTATGAAATCAATTTAATGAGTATTTGCAGTAGTTGTATGCGTTGTATTTTAACTCTTCCACTGAATGTTTGCACGGTCCTCAATATTTGTTAGTTTGTAGTTAAATAGTAAATATTCACCCGACCCATGCTCCCATGTGTGGATTCCACTCATTGGTTAGATGGTTAGACTAAATTTACATTTGTTAATGTGACTACAACTACCCCAAATTAATACTCCAGGTTTTGAAGGACTGTAGTTAGAAAAGTGGAATTTAATTCTTTTGTATTTTTTATTTTTAATAAGCTAGTATTGGAGTTAGATTGCCACATATTACTTTAGCTTGGACTGTTGTAAAACATTTTCTAACATATTTAATGTAATATTACAGATTTAAAAAATATTTTATTTCTTATATTTATTTTCTATTGTATTTGTACACTGCTATTTTAATTCATAATATTAACACCATTTAAAATATGTTTTTTTTAAACTTTATTTATTTGCATTTTCAAAAGAAAAATTTTACAAAAAGAAAAGAATTGGTCAAAATTATGATATACACATTCTGCAGTTAGCAAAAGGGTCGAATGGCTAACAACAGGAATATCCCTGATAGCTTATACACAAATAACAGAGGAAATGATATACATCCACACATACAATATTTGCTTTGTAGTTACAACAGTTGTTGTGAACATTTAGCAGCTACAGCCATATTTAGCATTGCTTGTGAAACATAATAAGGATTGGGATACTGAATGGGTTGTGCCCCTTGGTCCTACGGTGTCTGTGGTGTCCGCTTAGGCATAGCATTAGGCTCTTGCAAACGCTATGGGTACGCCAATAAGGGTTGCCAGATATCTACCGATCTAGAGGCGGGCGGCTGTAGTTGGGCATACGTATCACTGGTGGTTTTGCAGTATGACATGCTGTGCAACCATGTGTGGAGTGTAGGGCTAATTTGACATGGCCACTTCGCGTTTAGCAAGAAGCAGCGTTATCTCTACAAAACGACACCAGGATCTAGAGAGGTCATGGACATACCCTAGTAGAGCAAGGAGAGGTGATGGCGTTATTTCCACCTCAACCGTCTTAGATATCTCTTGTGAAATTGATTTCCAATAGCCCTCTATCTTGAGGCACATCCATGTCATATATGCCAAGTTCGCATTGAAAAAAGCCAAAGATCTTGAAATTCACTTATTAATTAGGTCAGCTGGTAATGACTTTCAATGGTGCAAACTTTTGACCGCTCTAACACGCAACCAAACATATTCTAAACAGGATCACCAGTGAGTTTCCCAGGGAGTTTCAAATATCCTACTTGCATGCAAATCAGTCCTGAAGAAGCAAGGGCTGGACCCCAGGACCCATCAAACTACAGAGCTACATTGAATGGACCAGTGTTAGTTTTAGACTAGTGTTAGTTTAGGGATAGATTGATGCTTTATTTTCATCAACCCTCAATGCAGGGAAATGTGAACTCATGCTTTTTGATCCTCTGCATCCTATTTCTTGAGCTAATTGAACAATCAAGTGTTGACCTGAAAATGACTAGAAATGTAAACTGTATTTTCAGATTTGCCTCAAAACTAGGGGGTCGTAGAATCCGAGAGATGATCTCTATTTATAATTCAAGGTGTTTATCCTCTGCCTTATATGGAGCAGGGATATGGGGATATAATACCCAGATTGGCCTATCCATTCAGCAGGAGGAAAACAAGTACCTAAAACGATTATTATGCCTCCCTGCTTCGGCCTCAAATGAGATCACCCACAGAGAGTTAGGTATAAATCATGTTATAGATTTAGTTGCACTGCGCCCCCTGTCCCTTTGGCGGTCCATATGGGCCAAAGAAGAAACCAAGTTTACCCAGGATTTAATCATTGAGTGTATTAAACTTGACCATCCCTCAAAAATTCCCTGGCTAAAACACATTCAATCTTGGTATAAGACCCTTTTTGGCCAGGACATTTTTAAAGATTTATTAACAGAATCAGTTTTAACTAAACGTGATCTCAAATTGACTTACCTGGACCACGCAAAAGGGATCAGAATGAAGGAGTATGCAACACAAAGTACGTTCAAACTATATATGGAATATAATCTCAGTACAGGTCTTTCCTCCTACCTCACATTTGTCAGTATTAATTCCCATCGTTTTGTTTTAGCCCGACTGAGGTTGGGAATAGTTCACCACCTTGTGGCCTTCCCCACAGCAAAAAAACCCGGAACGTGTTTGTGTCCATGTGATGGGAAATCCAAACAGAGCATCTGCCACTTTTTACTTTTTTGTAATTTTTATACTGGTTTTAGAAAGTTTTATCTGAAGCAATTGTTTTTAGATCATAACATGTGCAATTCTAGAGCCGCAATGCAACTGATATTTTACTTGGCTTCTCCGGATGTGTGTTATCGCGTGGCCACTTACATTTTAAAATGTATGTGGCAAAGAAAATCTATAATAATTTGACCTTTTCCCCTCGAATATCCCTCAGACTGTTACATTTTAAATAGTACCTGTCCTTGCACTAGCGTTCTTTGCACAAATTTCTATTTTTCAACAAATTGCTGCTACAACGCTTACAGCGACCTAATAGCCCTGCACTTTATATTTATTTGGAATTATATGTCTATTAGCACTTTATGTATATAACAGGTTCCTTGAACTTCTGCACTTTACATCTGCACTTTTGCACTTATTTTTGTATAACAACTGCTGCTAGACCACACAGAGTGACTACTACTAACTATTATACTTTAAGTGGTATATGACTCTTGCAATGGCTTTTCTTTGCACTAGCACCTTTTGCACAGACTTTTAGTGTATATAAAATGCTGCTATGACGTTTATAGGGACAAAATGACCTCTTGTTCCCCATATATTTTCTTTGATATGTTGATAGTACTTTGTGTACACAATAGGTTGTGCGAAATCCTTTTCGCTTGTACAATAACAGCTGCTAAAATACACAGAGTGACCAATTAACTATGCTTCTAAAAATGATATCCCTGTACTAATTGAACCAAACAAGAATGGTATGGATATCGTTGCTATTTTTCTTTTTTAAAAACTGTTTCATTATCCAATTGACATAAATATGATTGAAACTGTATTTATGTGTTGCTACATGGTTGTACTTGTTCCAAACGAATAAAGCATTTTGAATTGAATTGAATTGAGCTAATTGTTTTGTTCATGTTGCAGGGTCTCAACTTTATTTGCAGATTTGGCTTTATGCTGATTTCCATGTATTTCTACGCCCTCATTTTGAAGTATCTTTATGTTCAGTTATTTTTGGCTTTGTAATAAATTACCTAACTTTACGTAGATGTCTGTGGTTGCTATGTGTCCAGAGAAATTCATATTGAATTGATTGACATTAATAATGACTTTCTCCCTTCTACGCTTACATGCTGCTAAAAAGAACCATTGGATTGTGATTCTAGAACATGTCCCGAACTTATGGGCACGGCCCTTTCAAATGCATACCACCCCTCCCCCTAGACGCTCCCTTAAAGAAAAGCAGAGCTAGCGCTTCTTTGCGTTACTTTAAGGTTCCTGTCAAATACTGACTAATAAAGTTTTGCGCTGGAAAGTAAATCACAAATTAAAACTTAACACCAGTTTGCTTCAATTTTGTGAAGCAAACACAGTACAAAGTGTTAGGAAATTTGCCCCTAAGAATTCAGAAGAGCAATCCAAACTTAGCTGTGTCCCCAGACGTCAACTTACAAGGATCAGATATGACCTCAAGGTAATTAAATGGCACCAATCGATCCACACAGTGCACACAAAGCACCAGCAGACAGTACAGCTTGGTGCAAAGATGAAATGCCACCCAATGGTCCCTGATGTCACCTTGAGGTTAGCCCACTGAGCCATCAGACAGAAATAAGTGCTTCAGTTCATAGCCCAATATGGGCTAGTTATCATTATTAGAAACCCCTTCTTACAACAACCCATATGCAGAGATAGTAAATATACACAGGATGCGTCCCTCCTAACATCATGCAATACACTCTTCTCACATAGGCCAGGCTCCTACAACCAGACTCCAGCAATACAACAGATGATTACCCAGTGGCGTAGCAAGGGGGTGGGGTGGGAAACAGGGCAGTCCGCCATGGGCGGTACGAGTTTTGGAGGCGGCAACCTCCCCCGAGCTCTCACCTGCCCTCTTTGGGCGGCAAACGGAAGAACCCCTCCCCCCACTCTTTTGTGCGGCCGTCGCGTGTGGTAAATCCAGGGGCAGCCCCGGTTGGTCTAAGGTCTAGCTATGCCACAGGGGTTGATCAGGAACCCAATGAAATTCAGAGCACTTGGGGACCTGGTTGGGTTACAAAGCACAATATAGATACTAAATACAAGTAGATACTGACTCAACAACTATAAAAATGCCCAAAGCCTCGCAAGGCATATGTAAACACCAATAGAGTACAATTTTCCCTACACAGCTCCAGTACTCTACTCTCTCAAACCTTTTTTGCTGAAAGCTGGTCTTTGTTATGTTTTAACACCTGACCAGCTCTGCACTCTTTCCCCTCTGCCAGCTCCAGAAACATAAATCCGGTAATGGATTTCAGATTGTACATTTGAGGCCCAAGGCGGGCATGTCTTTTAGAAATAACAGCCAGGCCAGCCAGAAGAACAGCGTGGGAGAAAACATTTTAAGTCCTAAAGCAATATAAACTTTTTTTGAAATAATATTATCTGGTGAAATATATTCTATAAAAATGTACTTTGTTGAGTGTTTTGTTCTGTAAACGAGTTAGAGGTGAACACTATCCGACAGCTGCAGTTTTTCATTTCTTTTGTATTTGTCAACAGTGGAACTTGCAAATGCACTGCCGAAACAGAGCCTCTCTACCACACTGGAGAAGTACATCGCTCTAGGCAGTGTGTTGTAAATTCAAGGGTGCAGCCATAGAAGGATTGGTTGAAGGTTTGTTGCGTTAAGAAACTAGGCCCAGATTTATTAACACTTTGGCTGACACACAAAAGTGACACAAACCTGGTGCAAAGTATAGGATTTACTTACTTTCCAGCACAAATCACGAGTTGCTTCAGGACGGTACCTGGTAAGTGAAAGTACCATTACGTGACACTTTGCATCACAGGGGCTCTCCATGGGTGGTAATTGTGAACCCTCCTGCATCCACCCATGGGTCTTGGTGCAAATCTCTATCTGCAAACATTTGTAGGCAGGGATTTGCACCACAAATAACTTCTACTTGGAGCAGAGTGGAACAACTTTAAAAAGTCTAAAGATTTTTTAAACTTTGCATATGTGGTGCATTTTAAAGTACACATACAAGATGGGAAAAGTATTTTCTCCTTGAAGGATTACCTTCCACTACATAGCCTATGCTTGATGAAATGCACACTCTTGCACTATGATGCAAGAGTGTGGGCGTTGGTGCCCGGCCGCTTAAAGTGTGCCAGCGCTGGTGGAGAGAAAAACAGCGCCGTACACTAGTTGGCAATCAATCAATCAATCAATGGCACTTATAGAGCGCGCTACATACCCGTAGGGTCTCAAGGCGCTGGGGGGTGGGGGGGTGTGGGGGTGCCGCTACTGCTCGAACAGCCAGGTCTTCAGCTTTTTCCTGAAGGAGAGGTGGTCTTGGGTCAGGCGCAGGTCGGTCGGGAGGGAGTTCCAGGTCTTGGCGGCCAGGTAGGAGAAGGACCTTCCTCCTGTCGTCGCTCTTCGGATGCGGGGGACGGCGGCGAGGGCGTGGTTGGCTGATCGGAGGTGGCGTTTCGGAGTGTAGAAGTTGACTCGGCTGTTGAGGTAGCTCGGGCCTTGGTCGTGTAGGGCTTTGTGTGCGTGGGTGAGGAGGCGGAAGGTGATTCTTTTGTTGACGGGGAGCCAGTGAAGGTCTCTCAGATGTCCGGAGATGTGGCTGGTTCGTGGGATGTCGAGGATGAGTCTGGCTGAGGCGTTCTGGATCCGCTGGAGTCTCTTCTGGAGCTTGGCGGTGGTACCGGCGTAGAGGGCGTTGCCGTAGTCCAGTCGGCTGGTGACGAGGGCCTGGGTGACAGTCTTCCTGGTCTCGGTGGGGATCCACCAGAAGATCTTCCGTAGCATGCGTAGGATGTTGAAGCACGCCGAGGAGACGTTGTTGACTTGCCTGGTCATGGAGAGGGAGGAGTCCAGGATGAAGCCCAGGTTTCGTGCATGGTCTGTCGGTTTGGGTGCGGTGCCCAGGGCGGGAGGCCACCAGGAGTCGTCCCAGGCGGAGGGTGAGGAGCCCAGGATGAGGACCTCCGTCTTGTCCGAGTTCAGTTTCAGGCGGCTGGTCGTCATCCACTCGGCTACCTCTTTCATCCCTTCGTGCAGGTTGGCTCTGGCGGCGGCGGGGTCGTGGGTCAGGGAGAGGATCAGCTGGGTGTCGTCGGCGTAGGAGATTATGCTGAGGTTGTGTTTGCGTACGATGGCCGCGAGGGGGCTCATGTAGACGTTGAAGAGGGTGGGGCTCAGAGATGATCCTTGGGGGACGCCGCAGATGACGTCGGAGGCCTCTGACTTGTACGGTGGTAGGCGGACTCTCTGTGTTCTTCCGTCGAGGAAGGAGATGATCCATTCCAGCGCCTTGTCCTGGATTCCGATGTTGCTGAGGCGCCGTACTAGGGTGCGGTGGCAGACCGTGTCGAATGCCGCGGAGAGGTCTAGGAGGATGAGGGCCGCTGTTTCTCCATTGTCCATCAGGGCTCGGATGTCATCGGTGGCGGCGATGAGGGCGGTCTCGGTGCTGTGGTTGGCTCGGAAGCCGGACTGTGAGGGGTCGAGGGATCCGTTCGTCTCGAGGAAGGCGGCCATCTGTTTGTTGACGGTCTTCTCGATGACTTTGGCTGGAAACGGGAGGAGCGAGATGGGGCGGTAATTCTTGAGGTCGGTGGGGTCCGCTGTTGGTTTCTTGAGTAGAGCGCTGAGTTCGGCGTGTTTCCAGCTCTCCGGGAAGATGGTGGTGTCGAAGGATGTGTTGATGATGTCTCGCAGGTGGGGTGCGATGACGGCGTCGGTCTTGTTGAAGATGTGGTGAGGGCAGGGGTCGGTCGGTGAACCGGAGTGGATGGAGTTCATCGTGCGGATGGTGTCTTCGGTGCTGATCGGGGTCCAGGCGTGGAGGGTGGTGGTGGGGGGTGGTTGTTCGGTCATGGTGTGCGTTGGTTGGTTGTTGAAGCTGTTGTGTATGTCCGTGATCTTGTTGTGGAAGTATGAAGCGAGGGAGTTGCAGAGGTCTTGCGATGGGGTGATGTCGTTGTTTCCTGCGCTGGGGTTGGAAAGCTCTTTCACGATGTTGAAGAGTTCCTTGCAGTTGTGTGCGTTGTTGTCCAACCGGTCCTTGAATGCTGTTTTCTTGGCGGCGCGGATCAGCTGGTGGTGTTTCCGGGTGGCAATTTTGAAGGAGGTCCTGTTGTCCGGTGTCGGTTCCCTTCTCCAGACTTTCTCGAGGGCTCGGCAGTTCTTCTTGGAGCTCTTGAGTTCATCGGTGAACCATGGGGCCTTCTTGCTGCCGGGTCTGCTAGGCGGGGTCCTCAGTGGGGCGAGTTCGTCCGCGCAGTTGCTGATCCACGTCGTGAGGTTGTCGGCGGCCTGGCTGGGGTTCGCTGAGCTGGCATGAGCGTGCTGGCCCAGGGAGGTGGCGAGCTGGTGTGCTGTGATCTTGTTCCAGCTTCTGCGGGCCGCCTGTTGCTGGTGGTGGTGAGTCGTCGTTCTCTTGAAGGTGAAGTGGACGCAGCTGTGGTCCGTCCATTGAAGCTCAGTGGCGTGGCTGAAGTCGATGTCTGTGCTGGACGAGAAGACTGCGTCGAGTGTGTGTCCGGCGAGATGGGTGGGGGTGGACACCAGTTGCTTGAGTCCCAGGTTGGCATTATTTTTCTCTCACCTTTTGATGCAAATGAGTTACAGCAACACTTAGTGAATCTGCGCCTAGATTTGCAGGTAGCCCTATCGCAAAGATCTTTGTAGGAGAAGGCAAAAATGTGTGTTGGTGTGTAAGCGCCCCTTTCGCCTAACAATAAGAACTTTTGGAGTCTTTTTTACAATATGGCTCCCAGTGTTTTGTGCTGGTGCCATCGGCAGCTGCCTACAATGATTTTTATGTTTTGTGGTCCCACCTTTTTTCGTTTCAATGATAGGTACCATAGATTACTTTGGCTGTGACGTATTCTTCATCTAATACATACGAGGAATGACCTTACAGCAAAGCACACATTTTTACATACAAGAGTGTCTAGAAATACGTGGCAAAATCTCATTAATGTGCTATATTTCTTTAACATTTGTAAAAATATAGCAATGAACTATGCGTTGTTTACAAGTAATTATCACAATTATTAAAACCTGGTTACTATCACTATTGAATACTGATTCGATGTCAAACAGAATATATGCATAACACCCCATGAATTATCAGTGCACAATCAAATGCATGTGACATATCAGTGTCTAGTACTACTAAAATGCTACGGTGTACTATTAACAGCTTAGTCAGGGGTCACACTGATGCACCAGCACTGTGTCACTGCATCATGACTTAATACATTTCACATTGGTAACACCATATTATAACATACCAACAATGCTTGCAGAGTACGTTTTACATGGAGCCTAGTCAAAAAGCAATGCATAAAATACTTTGCATGTTCTGTGTACAGGCACAAAACATAGTGTATCGCACCAGCTGAACAAGCCTTTGCCCACTCGTTGCAGTTCACAGTTCAATTGCAGAATGACCAGGCACAACTAAATGCCAAAAGCACCCACACCAGTAGTCACAGCAGATTCTTGGAGAGGCCTTCTTTGAAATATGGACAATAGCAGCAAATGTGTAATGCATTCCATGAGGCAGATAGGCTCCTTTGAAGGACGTTGTCGATCAGCAATTTAGGTCTGTTAGCAGTTGGAGCTGAGATCTACTGGGAGGGGGGTGGCGGGGGTGGGGGTCAGGCGCAGTCAATATTAATATTATTTTAAAACACAACTTTACCTGACTCGGTGCAATGTCCCCGCTCCGGATCGCTCTGTCCCTGCAACCAGGTGCTGGAACTCTGGCGCCCAATCCTGGCACTGCTCACATGCAGCATATGAGCAGCACCAGGATTGGTGGGAGCCGCCCTCACTCAGTGCTCCACAGTGCCCTGGAGGCCTGCACTCCCTCTCTACTGGGCTGAGAAGTTTAAAGTGCGCATGTGTGGCTGACGGCCGGCCAAAAACACATGCGCACTGTACACAGTGCACAGCCAGCCTACCCTCCTCCCTGCTGAGTGACATGCTGCTGTCACTCAGCAGCCGCCCGCCTCTGTCCTGACGGTCGGCTCGGGACGGGGGATGACAAATAAAATGGTAATTAATTACCATTTTATTTTTATTTTTTTATTTTTTGTGGGGATTTATAAGCGAGGCCATGCTCCTCCGCTCTAAGGGAGGAGCTTCCCCTGTCTGCTGGTGCTTATTTAGAGTTTGATGTATGCTGACTGAAGACTAAGGGCTTATTTAGAGTTTGGTGGTTGTGGGACATGGACCATAAATTGGTGCCAATTTGTTGGCGGTTGTCTCACATAAGGCAAATTCTTTGGCTCAGATTTGGAAAGATTTTGCGTCAGTTTGTGTTACATTTTTAATGCAGACCCGACGCAAACTCCAGGTTGGTATTTACAAACCAACACAAATGGTGATTTGTGATGGTTGGTAATCGAAAGTAATTTAAGGCAGTGCATTGCATTACTTTGCACAGAGGTGGCATTTCATGCGTGGTGTATGGGCATTCCCATGCATTCACCCAGGGATTTTGACCCAAATCAATATCTACAAAGAATTGTGGACATGGATTTGTGCCAAAATCCTGCACCTCCCTGAGGTTGGTGTGACAAGGAGAAATATTTGTATTTCTCGTTTTTTCCTCTTTGGGTGTGTGCTGCTTTCTGTAGCTCACATGTAACGAGGAAATTGCCATAAAGCATAGTTTTTTGTACAGGAAGAGACCCCTTCTGCTAACCAAGATGCAAATACTCTTGTCATATGGTCAAAATGTGCCCACGTTGGTGAAAGTGCACAAGCACAGGGAGAGAGCAGAACTGTGCCACATCCCTGGAGATATGGTGCAGTTCTACTCAAACCAGTTCACACAACACAACAACTTTGTTTGTTGCATTGTATTACATCAACTCTTTATACATCATGGCCTAATTGTTCTTTGTCAACCTCTAAACTAAGCCCTAAATATGTCCAACCTTTTCTAATTAACCGAAGAGTCCATCCAGTAGTTGCTTATTTACCCGTAACTGATTTTAAGAGACACATCTAATGTGTATCTCTACCTGTGAAAGTCTTTGGTACGTAACCTCCTCATATGTCAGTGAGTGTGCATTTGGTGGTGGAATAAGAGACCTGATTTTCTGTAATTGCAATATTTGTCACAGATTATTTAATTTTTAACTTGGCTGAAATGGATGCTGGCCATTGAATTGAAAAAGGAGACATACGTTTTGTTTGGGTAAAAGGTCTTGGTGGGCACTTAGGCCCAAAGTTACTAAGATTTTTGATCTGGGTTGCATCACTTTTCTGGCGCAGCTTCTACACAAAATCCATTTCGGAATTTACTATCCCTCGCACGGTCGATTTGCGTGGTTTTGCTTAGTTTAGTAACTACTAAATATTGCAGCGCATAGCGCTGTCTTGCATTCCGATGCATCAAGTAGGCGTTACATGGATTCCTGTGCATCGACTCTAGCATTTTAATGCAAACCCACAGTTACAAACACGTGATTCTGCAACTTACGCACAGACTTACTGAGGATTTTCATTGGAGTTGCATCACTTTTGAGGCGCAGCTTCTACTCAAAATCCATTTTGCCATTTACTAAGCCGTGCACGGTCAATTTGTGTAGAATTTGCGTAGTTTAGTAATGCAACTCATAGTACTGCCTTGCACCCATATGCTCTGGGTAGGCGTTACACAGATTCCCACGCATCCACCCATGTATTTGATGCAAATTCAGAGTTACAAAGAGTTGTGCCAGAATGTCTCGCCTACCCATCATAGGAGTAACAAGGAGAAATATCTTCTTTTCTTTTCTTACTGTTACTTTCTCTTTCTATGTGTGCTGCATTCTGCAGCTAATACAGAAAAAAGGAAATTTTTCTAAGAATTGTTTTTGTGCAGAAAGTTATACCTTCCTGCACAAAAATATTCCTACCCATAAATACAGGCACCCTAGCTCCACGGTGCAAGATTGCCTGTTTTGGCACGACGCAGCCACAAGTGTGCCAGCACATAGAATGGAACAGCGCCATATCTTGGTAAACATGGCACTGTTCTGCTCTCTCCCATCCATGCAACGCTGCACAGCAACTTGCCTTGCCTTGCGGCTCTGGGTTACGTAAACGTTTAGTAAATATGCCCCCTAGTGGTCTGCCTGTCTTATCTGTCATTTACTTCACTGCAGGGTAGGATGATTCACTGAATAAAAAGAAGTTAGTTTTAGTCCAATGCATCTCGATTTTTATCACTAGCTTCTTTTAAATCTGAGATCCTTTTGATGGCTTTACTGTCTTGTATTTCATGCGGGAAGTTTGGTTTAGTAACTGCTGCACAAACAAGCCATGGTAAAGCCAGAGTTTATATTTCTGGATGCATGGGGTCCTGATTTTTGGGACATTGACATAGTAGTGCACTTGGTTCTGCTCGCTGTTTGTGCAGTTTTAGCATGAGTTTTTGTGGGTACTTGTCAGTCAATGTAGGTTCTGGTTAAAATAAGGGGTCTCGCAAATTGGTGATTGTCTTTTTTAACGGCAGAGCCATGCGTTCCTCTGCTTCTCCAAATATCATGTCCAAACATAAAAGTTCAAGAATCTAGCCCTGTCAATAACTGAATTTGAATAGTGAGCTTTAACATTTCCTGTAAGAAGTAGAACTAGACTTTGACTCTTTACATAACAATGCTTCCTTTTGTGGGCTGTTGCTGTACGCTTGTGTTTTGTTTGTTTCTGGTAACAGACCTCTTTTATCAGATACAGTGCTTTTTAATTTTTCATGTCCTTTTTGCCTTTCCAAAGGCTTATTCCTACAGCTTGCGTTACTAGATTCAATTGTCATGAGCTTACAGTCTGTTATAATTTAACTGTTTAGGCATGCCAGACCTCTCTTTTCCAGGTCTGCTTTTAAGTGCCTTTGCAGTCTCTGTAATTTAATCAACTGCAAACAAGCCAAAAGGAAAATGTTTACCTTTCCAATAGCTGAAAAGGAAGCAAGGCAGGACCAACACTAACATGATGGCGCACACCAGCTGTATGCCATTGCCATCGGAGAAAGCCTTGGAGAGATGTTAGACTCTGCCTGATTCTACTGTTAGTATTTTATTGTATTTATCTTCATTTGCAACATCTGCACACAATTTGTTTTTTTCCCTCTAACTCGCTTCAGTTGGTACACAGTACATACATTTTATTCCATAGAATATGTGCTACCAGTGATCTTTGACAGTCCCCAATTTCGTTATTGTTAGAAGTACGGTTTCTGGTTCTCGGTATGTACTCTGTCCAAGCAGGAACCACAATCCTAGTCAGGGTTAGTCACCACACACCCTAAATTATCCTTTGCACACCCTCTGGTAGCTTGGCACAGAGCAGTCAGGCTTAACTTAAGAGGCAATGTGTGAAGTAATTGTGCAATAGTTCAAATAGTAAGACAGTGAAAACACCACAAACATAGTGCACACCAGGTTAGAAAAATAGATTATATTTGTATGACCAAAACAAGACCAAAAACTCAATAAGTATAACTAGAGTTGTGATTTCTCAAACATTAAATGAAATTGAAGTGCTTAAAATCCTACGGCTCCAACCAGAGCTATCTGTTTGAGCTAGACTGGGGTAAATCCAAAAGTTCAGCCCGACCGCGATGGACCGCGGGTCGAATACAGGGATCAGCCTTAGCCTCTGAAAAATGCCTTAGCTACGTTGTCAACGGAGTTGACATGCGGGAAGCATGGTGATGATGAGTCATCGTCGGATCGCTGGGTTGAAGGTGATGCGTCATTCTGATCCACGCAGTCGGAAATGTGTTGGGAACTGGGGACGATGCGCTGTGTAGTTGGCGATGCAATGTCCTTGTAGTAGCGGTGATTCATGAGGTCAAGGGAGATGCGCCTGTTCTGATTGGCACAACATCATCAATTTGTGGATTCTCACAGTTGTTGCACTTTATACACACTTCCAAGGGCCCAGGCTTGGATTGGCACCACTTGGCAGCAAGCACAATACAGGTGTTGTTGCAGGTTGATGAGAAGTTTCTAATGTCCTTGAGAATTAAAACAGGTGGCAAGCCAGCATGCCCTTGGAGTCTCCCTGGGTTCACGTGAGGTGGGTCCAGTCCTTCCTTAGCAGGGCAGAGGGTAGCAGACAGTAGGATATCACAGCAGAAAATAAGTAGTCCAGCTGAAGGTCAGTACTTGTAGCAGCACAGCAGTCCTTCCACCTGGAATAATACTTCACAGATCCACTAGTGTACTGAAAGGATAGGGTCTGAAGTGCAGTTCTTATACCCAGTGTTGCTTTGGAGTGAGGGAGACTTCAAAGATGGTTTCTGAAGTGCACAGAGGTCCTCCCTCACCAGCTCTGTCTCCCGACTCACTCCAGGGGGGTATGCAGCCCTTGTGTGTGGACAGGACACAGCCTATTCAGGTATAACTGTCAGCTCCTCCCTCCCATCCTGCCCAGATTGACCCATCAGAATGTGGATGGCCACTCAGCCACATCTAAGCTCCCTCTCTGTGAGTCTGTCTAGAGGGAATGCACAAAGTCCAACGGTCACCCACCCCAGATGTGTAATTTGAGACAGGCTGCAGACACACAAGGCTAAGAGCAGATAAATGCCATCTTTCTAAAAGTGTCTTTTTTAAAAGGGTAATGATAAATTTGACTTTATCAGTAAAGAGGATTTATCATCACCATTCCAGCGATATGAATACTCCTTCTCAATCAGGAATTATATTTTATTTTATAAGGTGTAAGTAAGAAATCCCAATGTTAACCTACGAGAGAGGTAGGCCTTACAGTAGTGAAAAGCTAATTTGGGTATTTTTCACTACCATGGCTTTCAAAACTTAAATGTACTTGTCCTACCTTTTGATTACACAGCACCCTATACCGCATGGGCTACCTAGGGTCTACCTTAGGGGTGACTTACATGTAATAAAAGGGGAGTTTAAGGCTTGGCAAGGGGTTTTAAATGACAAGTCGACATGGCAGTGTAAACTGCACACACAGGTTCCGCAGCGGTAGGCCTGAGAGATGTTTAAAGTGCTACTTGTGTGGGTGGCACAATCAGTGCTGCAGGCCAACTAGTAGCATTTAATTCACAGGCCCTGGGCAGATGTAGTGCACTCTACTAGGAACTTATAGATAAATTAGAAATGCCAATTGTGGCTAGGTTAATCAAACTCTCACTCGCCTGGGGCTGACTTCTATTGGACTCCTGGTCTCCTGGTTGCTTCTCCCCGGCCTTCAGCTCCAAAATGGCAATTCTCTGTCTGAAAGTTTGCAGCTACCTTTTAAAGCTACTGTGCAGCTAGTCCTGTTCAGGTTTACATTCTATTTTCTTTTCCATCATGGCAGTCTCTTCCTTTTGTTTCCTCCTGATTTTCCGAATCTATTATGGTTCCTGTCATAGAATGCTTAATATAATTCCCTTTTCTTCTTTTTGCTATGTAAGGGCTTCAGTCTGTTTGGAGAGTGCATCACAACAAAGCCCTGTTTCTTTTGTTGTTTTCTTTCTCCCTCCGGTTTCTGATTCTAACTGTTTGCTCTAGTACAATTTCATTGTATGCATTCTTTATTACTGGTTTCCTTCAGTCCTTTGATGATCAAGTGAGGATGTTTTATATGCCTTTGGCCTTTTCCTCCTGAGAAGGTGATAGCCACATTTTCCAGTGTGTGGTGACATTGTGTCCTCATGAAATAGTTTCCCTTACCTCTGCAGCAGATTACCCGGGTGCACGTTGGAGGTAAGCGTCCAGACCAGAACACTTAATTGCTGTAATCATGTGCTGCCACTACAGGGTCCTGTGGCTTTTCCTGACCTTGCCAATGGATTCATACCATTTTCTGCTTTTACAATGACCCTATTTGGGAAGACATCAATCCAGTTCATCATCTATTTGTTACACCTATCTCACAGCAGACATACCAATGCTGGCAATATGTGCACTCTCCACAGAAATACACGCAGTCTGCTATTGAATAGTGCCAGGCAGATTGCACAAATACAAAATATCACCTCTGGGAGTGTAACTATATTGATATACATTAAGGCTAAGCAATGAGGTCTTAGATCATCTCCATTAATTAAGCATAGCTCTTCATTGGCCAGGGTCATATATAAGGGCTTCTAAAAACATATAGCCTCCTTTTCTAGCGCATACATATACAGATGAATAGATGCATCTTTTTTTCACACAAAAGCACAAAATACGTTCGCATAAATATATAAAAAGGAATGTTTGATTATTTATTGGTAAAAAGGAGTCACTTTGATAAAATACTCAAAAAAATCAAGTCTTTGGACCATTAACAGAAAGTTTTCTAAAGTGCAATTATAGTTAGCAGGAAAAGTCCAATCAGTCTCAATACTCCTCTGCCAGCGATTCCTAGCAAGTAAAAAGCATTGATATTATTTAAAAGGGACAAAGCACAGCAAACTGGCCTCGGCCTTCACCAAGGAGCACTGAGATTTGCTTGGACGTGGGTGATATGGTCATATGAATTGCTTACGTGCGCACCACATAGAAAACAAGAAACTTGTGACAGCAAACACAATCAGTTGTTGGTTATTGTGCTTTTGAAGCCTAAATACTTCTGCACATTGCAAGGGCCCCAAGTTTTTGCACAGTTGTATCAACCATCGATATCTAGAATTTTTTATAGGCTGGGTAAAAGAAGAATGCATGGAGCTCTGATTATTCAGCTTCACTAAAGGCTTGGCACCCTAAGGAAACTACCTCAACAGACGGCTCTCCTTCTACACCCCCAACCGCCAGCTACGCTCCACCAACCTCTCACTCGCCACCGTCCCACGCATCCGAAGAATAACCGCCGGCGGGAGATCCTTCTCCCACCTCGCCGCCAAGACACGGAACACCCTCCCACTAAGCCTACGACAGACCCAAGACCTGCTGACCTTCAGGAGGACACTAACGACCTGGCTGTACAAACAGTAGTGGCCCCCACCTCCCCCCAATGCCTTGAGACCCTAGTGGGTATGTAGTACGCTTAACAAATGACAGATTGATTGATTGATTGTCTGCCCATTTGTTGGAGAGCGAACGTAAAAGAAGAGACCCATGCCTAAGTTGAACATTGAGTTTCTGGCTATTGCTGGCTGGATTTAATCTAGGAAAGGCTCAAAACTGTAGTTGTCTTTTATTCCAAATACTGAGCTCCCATAAAGGAAAGCAAGTTTGTGCCCCTTATAGCTCCTGACAACTTTGTTCCTTGATGTTGCGGAACAAGACCCTATGGGATGGATCCACAGGTTTGTTTTGCGAATGCTAATATGTGTGTCCCTGATATATGTGTAAACCCTGAGACTTCAGATCAGGATACAAGCCAGTCACTCTGGGTTCAAGTTATCTACATCCAGTCCTTCCCAATCAGACCAGCAAACCAGCAGGCAGTAGGTCAGCACAGCAAGAAAAGTTCATCCAGAGCAGCAGTCCAGCAGAGTGGCAGTCCTTCAGCAGCACAGCAGTCTTTCTTCAGACACGTACTGAAGTGGTGGTGCCTGAGGTCCAGTTCTTACACCCAGTTGTGCCTTTGAAGTGGGGATACTTCTTTGACATGCCTTTGAAGTACACAGCCGTCTTCTTGTCCTCCTGTGGCTCCAGACTCATTATAGGAGGGTGGGGGAGGGGTTTTCAGCACTTTGTGTGGAGACAGGACACAGGCTATCCAGAATAGAATAGAATAGAATTCTATTGCAAAATTAATTAAAATCATTGCAATCACAAATACTGAGGTACAGAATAAAGTACATGAGCTACAATTTTTTTTAGGCATTTTACATTAAAACGGATTTAAACTAATAATGGTTGTATGAGCTTTATGGTTCTATGGATTTTTCAGGGGCCAACAGATCTTTTGTGGCCATCAGAATTTTCATAAAGTGTGCCAACAACTGTGCTGAGTCACCCTTCAAACATTCCACCAGGGCGTCCTGGCATGTCCGAATGTTTAAAATGCACCAGATGCGTGGAAGCCAATACGTTTTTAAAGGGCGCAGTGTCTTGCAGATACATAATATGTGAGTTAACGTTTCTTCTTCTCCCCCACTGTCACAGCACTGTGTGGATGAGATTTCTATGTAGCCTTGCCTATATTTGTATGCAGATAGAGGGATCAAGCCGAATTGTAGCCTCATTAGTTGGCACTTCATTACTGGCTTTATGGGGGATGACAGATAGCGTGGTAAGCCTCTGCTATTGTATAGTTTTAAAGCCCAGCTTCCGTGCTTAAGGGTTTTTAAGCTTGTTGCATATTTGACCTCTACATTGTTTTTGCCTGTTTTATTAAGAGTTTTGCTGCTGCTGGTATGGGTATGGGGGCGGCCCATATTTCACAGGCTTCCAGTGTTTCAACAGAGTGAGTAAGAAAATTGTGCCAGGTTGACCTGGATTTATTTATCATTAGCCAGATGTACTTGTTTGGCCTTTAGACAGAATGCCATGAATCGTGCTTTAAGTATTAACTTTTGAGACATCAAGCTGAATTCCTTAAGGATTTGCACATGCGAAGTGGAAGAGGGCAAAAGAAAACTTTACAGAAGCAGGCAGATTGAGATCCATTCAGCCATGATGACATCTTATCTTTAAAGACAATAGCGCCATGGGAAATGGACGGTAGGAATTTTGCCTCCATTGCTTGGATCAAAGGGGTGAGGTTAGGTGAGCACATAGATTTGCTCTGCAGAAGGCAACCTCCAAGGATTGTGACAGGCCATGCCTTGCTGTGATCTGTGCGGACTGCCTTCCTTTATGGTTGATTCATACACCAAGGTACTTATAGGATGAGACTGTCTCGATGGATTTACCGTCGACTTGTCATAAACCTCTTCTCTTCGTTTGTCTGGAGATTATCATCGTCTTTGTTTTTGTTGTGTTTATTTTCAATTTGTTGCTTTGTAGTATGATGACAATGCAGTTAGAAGTCACTGTAGACCAATCAGAGTTTGATTTAACAGGATGCTGTAGTCTGCATATTGCAACGATTGGAATTTAGATCTGCGAGTTTGGGAGGGAATGCTCGAGCCTGTGCCAGGAAATCAGGAAGGTCAACTAAATACAAATGAAAAAGCATTGGGGCCAGTATTCAGCCTTGCTTTAGGCTCTTGTTAGTTTGTATCTTTTTGGTTGTTGACAAGTCGGCGAACACTCTGATTTTGACCCAGGTTTCAGAGAATAGAGCTACTAGTGCATTTAATAGTGAGTTGTTAATGCCCCAGTTTTTTTATTTCGTCCACAGTCTCGAATGGTCCACACTATCGAAGGCTGTTTGAAAATCGATATACGACTGGTAGAGTGCCTTCCATTTCTTGTCCAGTGTTGTTTCTATTAAGTATGACACACAGATCAAGTTATCTTCGATGCTTGAGCCCTTTTGGATCATTAACAACCACAGGGGCTGTCCAACACCCCGAACCCGGGACAGTCAATCAATACATCTAACAGTAGGTTCAGGGAAGGGATCACCCAAAACTATATGTGATCCAACACAAACAGATAATGTGTCCTTAATTCAATTTTGGCCACAAAAAAGCGTGGTGGCCAAAATTGAATTAAGGACACATTATCTGTTTGTGTTGTTCCTTTACCGTAATATGTAATGGTTTTGTTTGCCACATGTTTGGTCTGTGATATATGTCTTTTTTTGTATACCAGCACTTTGTCTTGAGCATAACTGTTTTTAGAATCTTTTGTATTATGTGTAGGGCTCCCGGTTTTATGGTATTTATTTTGTTGCCATTTCCGTATTTATCTGCATTTATTTTTGCTGCAAGCAAAAGACGACGCTACAGCTAGTATTTTTCTACATTTATTTCAGTCCCCAAAAACACGTGTACAACTGCTTGTACACGGACACAAGAGCCGAGTGAACTACAAACTAAATGGCAACGAACTCAACACACACCGATCACAATGCAAAAGGGACACCACAAACCACCAGCCCACAGGCAGACATGGGGTTAAGTGTGCGTCCAGCTAAAAAGAGTTGGATCTAGGACTAGCTGTTGCAGACCCAGAACATTGATATTGCCAGCAAAAATGTATCTACAAATAGAGTATTGTTATACATGAGTAGTGACCTGGTGAAATATACCAATCACAGACAATGCACAAAGATTTAGTTTGCAGAAAGGACAATCCATTGATAGAAATATTTTGAGGATTTTATCAATTTTTTTACAAAACTCAAACTATGATTCTGTCCCTCACGTCCCATAGGGATAACATAAATACAACTTTACATGACCAGGTTCATGATTACTATGCCTGGTTAAATCACTCCAACAAAATAAAACCTCAATTACTAGCATGTTTGATGGCTTCCTAGTCAAAATAAAAAATGGATGCAATGTTTAGCACCTTAGTTAGCTACATCGAAATTTATCTCAGTGTAACAACTTTGTTTACTTGTTAATATTTCATCATCGCAACGCAAGTCAACCTTTTTAAGAACAACAGTAGGTCTCACTTCCTGAAGCTGCTGGAATGCCAGTTCAATGCAATTGTTCAGTCTCTCATCTAAAACAAACAGTACAGTTCCGATACCCTGAAGTTGAGAAGGACTGGCAAATTATATAAGGTTTTCACAGTCAGTAATTGGGTACGTGTGGCAGTCTAAAAGAGGAGTCTTTTTTCTAGTAAATGCCTCGCTGCCTTCCTCCTCACTAGCAGCCTCTCCACTACCATCCTCCGCTTTGGCAGCCTCCTGACTAGATTTAAGTAGATTCAAACGCAAATCTGTCTTAAATCCTGTATAATCCCGCTTGGCTTTCTTCTTTTTCCTCACAGCAGACTCTTCTAGGAACTTTAAGAAAGGCATTTCTAAGCCCATATGTTTAAATGAACTCAAGTCAAATACTGGTAGTGGCTCATCAGCAGTTTCAGAGGAAATAGTTTCCTCACCACTTTATATGCTTTTTATCTCAGTTCCTAATTTCTCTTTCCAAATTTTACGTTTTTGTTTTACGTAATTTATTTTGGGGAGCAATCTTTTGCCTATGCACTTGCTTCAAAACGTTGCGCTTTCCAGGTTGACAACATGCTTTTTTTTATCTCTCATTAACTAGTTTCGTATCAAGCAGTTCTGTAAATTCGTCTATTTCATCCTTTTCGGTTTCACTTAGCTGTGATAGTGACTCTGAGTCTGTATCAACCACATTTAACATTTTATCAGTCGGTAAACAGCATACATCCAACTGAACCAGGTCAACATTTGTCAGCTCAAACCCACTTGCTGCAGCCGGCTTTCAAGCTCCTTTAGTTTCATCTTTTTTCATTTATGCTTTTGGACTTCCGGGAAGTCAAGGATCATCACCTCTCCTTTTGTCAGTCAGCCAGTACTGAAGTAAACATAAAATACAAGCATGCCATGATAGTGACTCATCATTGCTCTCTGAAGACGACGCATCTGGTCCTCGGAGTACTTTTCTTCTATGATGTGCCACCTCGTCATCAGATGCCGAGGCGTCTGCTACTGAGAAGGAATGATACTCAGTACAGCGCTGCGTCCTGCCGATTATGAAATTAATTCATGAAATTAGTTCAGGGACAAACTCAAGGAAAACTTCCCTACTTTCACTGTATATATTTTCTGTGGGAATAACCTTGTGGTGACATCTTTGTACATAATTGTATATAACTGTTTTTTAATATTTGTTCCTAAAGTCACTTTGAGCACTTTTTTGTCACATATGTGAGCACCTGTAATAGGAAGTAACTATCATTCTTATTTTTGCATAATATGTTAATAAAATTTACCTGTATGGTACCTTGCCAAGACCTTCTCCCTGAATTAATTTCATGAATTAATTTCATAATTTAAAGTATCCTTCCCAGGACCCCTTGGGGCCACTAAAAACCATTGTAACTCTTACAAATACATTTCGGGTGAGGGCAACAAAACATTTCGGGGGGAGGTGGGGGGCTGATTCAGTATGCAGAGCGGAGCAGCAGGGACCCTAAGAAGGGGTGAGAACATGCAATATATATGGTCTTTTAAAGACCTGTGAGGTACTCGGGTGCCGCTGTGTGTGTGCCAGTGAAGCTTTCTGTGCCGGGGCTGACACACACGAGGGGGGGCGGGCGGGGGTGTCTGAAGCTCTTTGAGCCCATGGGCGTTGCGCGCCAATAATCTGTCCCCTGAGCCCACAGAAATACATGCCGAATTCAAAACAAGGGCAGGGGCAGCAACAAAAGTACCAGGCGAGTGGCAACTCTAGGCTGAAGCACGGCCGCCTGGCAAAATTTACTAGTATTTTGCAGTTTTTACATGTAAATACAGACAAAGGAAAAATTGTTTTCCGTCTGTATTTATATGTAAAAATCCGTTTAAACGGAAAACCGGGAGCCCTAATTATGTGTAATAAACAATGTATTTTTGATACTAGTAATACTGTTTGAGGGGCTTCTTCAACTATCTTTTCTTATCTTTCATTGATTAATTGCTTTTCTTTACTGTCTATAAACCTATAGTTAATGTGTTGGATCACGTATAGTTTTGGGTGATCCCTTCCCTGAACCTACTGTTAGATGTATTGAGAGCCCTTTTGGAAGCCAGTTTGCGAAAACGGGATCAGATTTTGTGCTGCAGCCCAGGTTGTCGGTTCTTTTAAGAGCGGGTTAGCATAGCATTCCCATCTAAGAGGTCAATCATGCAATAGTTTTCTGAGTTCGATTTGTATATATTGAGATGAAAGAGAACCCATACGTGATTTTCCCACGCTTGGGCCGAGATGTTTGTGACAGTGGGTTGCAGATAAGATTTAAAGCAGTTATTCATCCACTTCCAGAATCTCTTCTGGTCCCGAGACTTTATTATTTCATGAGCTTTGATCCAGTGAGATTCTTCAGCCATTCTTCGAAGAGAGAATCATGCTTTCCTGTAGCTCTGACATATTGCTGTCACCTTTTCCTGGGCTAATCTATGTTAAGAGATCTCATTGTTGATATTTCGCATGGTATATTTTAATTTATGTTTAATTGCCGATATTAACTCTTTTTTTGAGGCGGTCATTTTTTAAGTGTGATGTGCACAAATTTCTCTTCGTCCCTCTGAGTTTATTCCTAATCTCACCCAGAAGTTGTTCCCAAAATATTGTCAGGATTAGATTACCATTTCCCTCAGTTGCTCTAGACAGGATTAATTCTACTTCTCCACCCATTTTTTCTCTAGGTTCAATCGACCACCTCATTTTCCTGATTGGCTCCAGACTGGCCTCCTCACCGATCAATTGGATTTTTGGTCAATGGCATTGCGATGATAGAATATTGCAGGAGATGTTGGCATGGTCACTTGCCAGTGAGTGAGTTACATCAAAGTCTTGTGCTGTGTGCAAATGCACAATTGAGATCCAAATATAGTCTAGAGTGGCCAGTCTGGAGTGGGAGAAGTGAGTATACGCTGCTTGTGTTTCAGAGGCTGATCTTCCATTGAAGACTCGGAGGCCCAATTGGTTAAAATAGGCTGACAATTCGAGTCCATGGTTGTCCTTTCATTGGTACTGGCAGCTTATTTCTGGTATGGACCAGGTTGAGTCATCCAAATCTACCAGGGAGGAGTTTAAGTCTGATTCCATCAGATATGCATTAAAATCACCCATGATTAGCCATAGATCGTCCATGTGTTCAGCATGTAAATCACTTATTATTGGCAGCATTCTGTTTAACTATGTTTCTCTTTGGGCTTGGATGGGTGAAGGTAGATGCAGACTAAGATCATTTGCCGCTGATCCTGACTTAGTGTGTCGGAATTTTGGTACCTGGTTTTTAGGAGTATGTAATCACCATTTCCCTTGCATACTAGGGACCAGGACTGTCAAGTTGTTCCTGATGTAAATAGCCACTCCTCCCGAAGCATGGCTCCAGCTTGTGAGGGTGTAGCTAGCGATTCGTAGGCTGTGTAGTCTGCCCCGGGAGTTGAGCTCAAGGCCCAAGTTTCTTGCACCGCTATGATGTCTTAACCCTTCAATGATTGCAGTGCGTGTTTTTTATCTTCATTGTCGATTAAACCCCAGGTATTCCAAGAACAGATTTTTAATTTAAAAGTTAAGTTGTTCTTGTCAGCCTATTCAGATGTAAGTGAGGCTGGGTCAAGCTCCTCCATCCCATCCTCCCAGGATGGCCCATCAAGTCACACCTAAGCTCCCATTGCGTGTGGCTGTCTAGGGGAAATGCACAAAGCTCAACTGTCACCCTCCCCAGTTGTATATCAGAATCAGGCAGCAGGCACAAAATGGCTAAATTAAGAAAATGTCAACTTTCTAAAAGAGGCATTTTCAAAATTGCTACTTGAAATCCTACTTCACCATAAGCTTGGATTTCAAATTGTGATTCTAGTGACACCAAACTCGAAAAGTCTATACCTCCACGATTGGAAAATACACATCAAAAATATATTAAGGTAATCCAACGGGACAGATAAGCCATGCAATAGTGAAAAAAAGTATTTACGTGTTTTTTACTACCAGGACATATAAAACATAAAATTACATGTCCTGCCTTTTAAATACATTGCACCCTGCCGTCTGGTTTGTCCAGGGCCTACCAAAGGGGTGATTTATATGTATAAAAAGGGAAGGTTTGGTGGTAAAAGATTTATTTTTCCAGGTCGAAATGGCAGTGTAAACTGCACACACACAGGCTTTGGAATGGCAGGCCTGATACATGTTTAAGGGCCTACTTAAGCGGGTGACACAATCAGTGCAGCAAACTTACTGGTAGAATTTAATTTACAGGCCCTAGGCACATGTAGTGCACTTTACTAGGGACTTCTAAGTAAATTAAATAGACTAATTTGGTAAGAGCCAATGTTACCATGCTTTAGGGAAAGAGCACATCCACTTTAGCATTGGTTAGCAGTGGTAAAGAGCTCAGAGCCCTAAAGGCAACAAAAACGAATTCAGAAAAATGTGGTGGAGGAAGGCAAAAAGTATGGGGGTGACCCTGCAGAGAGGGCCATTTATCAACACACGCCTATTAACCTACAGAGATTGGGTCTGTCGCCCTCAGATTGGCTTGTGAGCAATAAGAAGTAGATTCTCCAAGTAGATGAAGAGAGAATCTGGATTTCATTAAAGACACAGAGGCTAGCATTATGCATATGTCTTTTTTCTTGACAGTTCCTGGCAGCACTTTAAAGCAAACATCACTAACATCCAAAAGTTCCAGAATCTCTATCAGCCTATATAACTCCCATCACAGCAGCCATCTTCCTTGTTTAAGCTGCTCCTGTCTTGTAACTCAAAAAAATTTCTTCGCAAAAGAACAAATTATACTCTTCTTCTTTTCCTCTTTTTCTAGTGGTTGTCTGAAATAAAACAACACATGAAAAAATATAATATGTTCTTCTAACATCACATACTGCAAATCACACCCTGTACAGAACACAGTCTTCCTACTTATTCCTCTCTCCCCCCCCAATAGTCACCTGGGAGGGAGAAAGGGATAATGCTAGACTCTGTGTCTTTAATGAAATCCAGATTCTCTCTTCATCTACTTGGAGAATCTACTTTCATGTCAAGGCCGGAGGCTAGCATTATGCATGTTCAAAGCTGTGATAATACCACAGATGATAGATGTTCCATTGGCTTCAAATAATACCTCACAAACACATACGCATTCGACCAGTCAGCTACATGCAAAATCTCCTCCAACTGCCTACCAGACACGAGCACCTTACTTGCCATAGCACCTCTCACTGAATGTGCTCCAAATATTTTCCAGATTAATACCTGCCTCAGACATGCATGACTTCACCCAACGGGCAATTGTTGCCAAAGTAACCGGCCTGAAAGATTTTACATACGACATAAACAACTGAATATCTCCATCCCTTCTGTACTCCTCATTCTATTCTCATATTCTCTCATACATCTTACCATACACAATTTCGAATGATCAAACTATGGGTAGAAAATAGAAGAAGACATAGATTCCTTCTACCAAACCATGACACGCTGGAACCGCAAACCTGTAATAATTTATAGTTTTGTAACTTGAAACTTTTTCATACAAAGCCGATAAAAAATTTGAAAATTCTATGGTACATGCTTCCACGGGATCCAAACGCCTTTCCATGCACGAACACATTCATTTTCCCCAAGTGCCGACATATCTCTTCCTTGTTCGTGGTGCCCAAGAATCCCTGAGCAACTCTTTAGCCTGTTGCAAAAGTCCTGCGATTTGAACTCCTCCCCTGAAATCTTGCAAACAAGAAGGCTCAATCAATCAATCAATCAATCAATCAAGTATTTATATAGCGCACTACTCACCCGGAGGGTCTCAAGGCGCTGGGGGGGGGGGGGTCCGCTACTGCTCGAACAGCCAGGTCTTGAGCAGCTTCCTGAAGGCGAGGTGATCTTGGGTCAGGCGGAGGTGGGTCGGAAGGGAGTTCCAGGTCTTGGCGGCCAGGTAGGAGAAGGACCTTCCTCCTGTGGTGGCTCTTCGGATGCGGGGGACGGCGGCGAGGGCGTGGCTGGTCGATCGAAGCTGGCGTTTGGGAGCGTAGAAGTTGAGGCGGCTGTTGAGGTATCCTGGGCCTTGGTTGTGTAGGGCTTTGTGTGCGTGGGTGAGGAGCCGGAAGGTGATTCTCTTGTTGACCGGGAGCCAGTGCAGGTCTCTCAGGTGTCCGGAGATGTGGCTTCGGCGGGGGATGTCCAGGATGAGTCGTGCTGAGGTGTTCTGGATCCGCTGGAGTCTCTTCTGGAGTTTGGCGGTGGTTCCGGCGTAGAGGGAGTTGCCGTAGTCCAGACGGCTGGTGACGAGGGACTGGGTGACCGTCTTCCTGGTCTCGGTGGGGATCCATCGGAAGATCTTACGAAGCATGCGCAGGATGTTGAAGCATGACGAGGAGACGGCGTTGACTTGTCTGGTCATGGAGAGGGAGGAGTCTAGGATGAAGCCCAGGTTGCGTGCGTGGTCTGTTGGTTTGGGTGCGCTGCCCAGGGCGGGGGGCCACCAGGAGTCGTCCCAGGCGGAGGGTGAGGATCCCAGGATGAGGACTTCCGTCTTGTCCGAGTTCAGTTTCAGGCGGCTGTTCGACATCCATTTGGCTACGTCTGTCATCCCTTCGTGCAGGTTGGCTCTGGCGGTGGCGGGGTCGTTGGTGAGGGAGAGGATCAGCTGGGTGTCGTCGGCGTAGGAGATGATGTTGAGGTTGTGCTGGCGTGCGATGGCTGCGAGGGGGCTCATGTATACGTTGAAGAGTGTTGGGCTGAGCGAGGATCCTTGAGGAACGCCGCAGATGACTTCGGTGGCCTCCGATCTGAACGGGGGGAGGCGGACTCTCTGTGTCCTTCCGGCGAGGAAGGAGATGATCCACTCAAGTGCCTTCTCCTGGATTCCGACGTTGCTGAGGCGCAGTACAAGGGTACGGTGGCAGACAGTGTCGAAGGCCGCGGAGAGGTCCAGGAGGATGAGGGCCGCTGTTTCTCCGTTGTCGAGCAGGGCTCGGATGTCATCGGTAGCTGCGATCAGGGCGGTCTCAAAGCCCTTTTCGCGAGCAAAGGATGTAAAATCCCTTCTGGCCCTAAAAGTACGTCTTCTGAATCTATAATTAAATTGGGTTCCTCTATTGCCAACTCCAACAGCCCTGGAAACCGAGCATGTCCCGCCCAATAAGGCATCACAAGAATTACTTGACATCTCTGCCACCTCCCCATCAACAGCACTCTTTGAATCACTGCAAACAGAGGAAAAGCTCACCCCGTACCTTCCTCCAATCCTACTGAAAAGCATCCACCTCCTCAGCTAGAGGATCCGGTCCCCAACTGTAATACCAGCTCAACTGATATGTTAGTCTCAATGCAAACAGATCCAATTCTAGAGGGCTCCCAAACTTGAAATATTCTTTTGAAAATTGGAACATTTAGCTTCCAATCATTGTAATCCCTGAGATATCTTGAATTTCAGTTTGCCACTAAATTGTTCCTGGCCTGGAAAATACTCTGCCTGCAACCAATCTTCTGTTCTAGACAATAACGCCAAATCTGCTTTGCAATATTTGTCAAATTCTACGACCTGCTTCCGCCCAAGCGGTTTATATACTGAACTGCCGAAACATTGTTCATCTTCAGCAAAACATTGAAATTCCTCAACTTTTTCCCAAAACCTGCTTTTATTTCCAAACCATTTAGATTCTCTGAAGTCTCCTCCCAAGACCATCTCCCTCCAGTCTCGTGATTCTCCAAACAAGCCCCCCATCCACAGAGACTTGCATCTGTTTCTAACACAAAATCTGGACATTTATCAAGTAATGCGCAGCCATTCCAGGCTCTAGATTGGCCAACCACTATATTAATTCCACTCGAGCCTCCTCTGAGACAAATATCTGATTTCCATATCACAAGCCTTTCCTCAAAGTTTCCGCCTTCAGCCTCTGTAAAGCTCTGTAATGAAGTGGACCTGAGAAAACTGCCTGCATTGAAGAAGAAAACAAGCCAATCACCCTCACTAGAGCCCTTAAAGTAACAGACTCCTTCACCAGCATACCTCTCACCTCTGACTGTATCTTTAACACCTTTTTTTCCGGTTGACTCAAAGTCGTCTCCTTTATGTTCACTATGAAACCCAAAAACTCCAAACACTGACTGGGTTCCAGAACTGACTTTTCCCTGTTGATCAAAAACCCCAGTCCTTCCAAAAGACAAACAACCACCTGTAGTTCTTCTTTCAATTCCTCCTGACTCTGCAACATTATTACAAAAAAATTCCAAATACATGATCATTCATGTATACCTCTCGCCCTGAGAAATTTCGCCACTGGTCGCAAAAACCTTCATTAAACAACAAGGTACTGATGCCAACCCAAACAAAGGCATGCAAACTGATACAGAACTCCTAACCACCTGAACTGCAGAAACATGTGACTCTCCTTTACTATCAGAATTGTAAAATATGCATCCTTCAGATTCAGTTTTACCAACCAATCGATGTCCTGCAAGATATATCTCAATAGACGGATCCCCTCCATCTTGAAATGTCTGGAAATGAGAAACTGATTAAATTCCCTCACATTTATCACGGACCTCCAACCCTTGATCTTCTTTCTGACCAAAAATATTGTACTCACAATACCTCAAGCTTCCTCGGACACTCTCTGTTGTAACTTCACCTTTGGTTTCACCCTCCTCCCCTTCACCCCTCTCACTTTCCCCACATCATTGGTTCACCCCGTGCCCTCTGCTTAAGGCAGAGATAGAATGTTGAGATGACCACTGTGACATGACACGACAAGCTGGGGACACCGGGTTTGTAACGACTTGAATAAACAACTTTTCAACCCTATTCGTTTGGACCCTTTATACTACATTTTTGGCGACGTTGGACGGAAGCTGGGCCAGGGACAGCAAGGTGTTCCCCCCCTGGAGCAGTTTTGAGAAGCTTGGTCGGAGAAAAAAAAAAAGAATATTATTATGGACTTACCCGCAATGTGATTGAATCCCTCCTGTGCTTCTTGTCAAGGGAGCAGTGCGGAGTGAACAAGGCGTAGAGAGCCAAGGTCTGAGAATTTTCAAGCAGGCAGCGGCTCTTAGGGGGCTAGGTTCGTGTGATCAGCCTCTCACTCCAGCTTACAGATCGCCCCCCCCTGCCCGAGGCGTGCCCGGGGCGACGAAGAAGGAGGTGAGCCGGTTTTGAGCGAGTGTGGAGCGTGATCCCTGAACTTCAGGTCGTGACTGGCATCGGGAGGAGTGTGGCGGCGTTTTCCCGTTGTGGTTCCTTGGCTGCCGTTGGTTGGAAACCTGCACTGCGTGACTGCAATTGGGAGGAGAGCGGTGGCGATCATCGTTTTCTTTTCACAGACGGAGGGGGCAGTTGAAAAAAAAAACGAACTGATAGCCCGATGAACTGTTTTCCTGACTGAGCCTGCAGCTCTCCTCACAGGAAGTTCCCGCCTTCGGACATCGTTTCGATCCCATTGGTTCTGTGATGGAAAAGCATCGGAGAAAGAAAGAGGACTGATATCCTTTTCTCTTCGTGTGATTTTGAGAGGAAAATCTTCCTAATGTAATGTTATATTTGGGTTAATGTTTAAAAGTACCGATGCAGTAGGTAATTGACACTTCTGCTCTGGGTTGTCTGATACTGTTTCCTTATTTTACTCTACACATTAACCTTTGGGCTATCTGGCAACAAGGGTTCTGCATTTTGGAAATATTAAGGGACAGTTTACAAGTTTTCATTTAAGGATCTTACCTTTATGGCCATGGCAGGAGCAGGAATGAGTCAGCCCCCACCTTTCTTAAATGAACTGGGCGAGCCTGACATCCCATGGAAGAGGTGGGAAGGAATTTTCAAGTCATACCTCATAGCAATAGGGGGAGGTAATTACAACAATGTGAGAAAACAACATATATTACTGCACAACTTGGGGATTCATGGCAGGAAGGTTTTTGAAGACATAACAGGCAGACAGGTAGACAACGAACAGGAAGAGGTAGAAGGGACTAATGTGTATGAATATACTTTGAGGAAATTGGAGGAACATTTTAAAGTTAAACTGAATGTTGTACTAGAAAGGCACAAATTTTACAAAAGGGCGCAGAAGAAAGATGAAAAAGTCACCAACTATATTGCTGTCCTGAGGGGTTTATCGGCCACTTGTGAATTTGGGACATTGACAGATTCTATGATAAGAGATCAGATTGTTAGGTGTACAAATGATCCTAGGATCCAGGAGGAACTTCTCACTAGGAATCCTGACCTTGAGGAAGCACTAAGTATAGCAAAGGCATTGGAGCACACTGCCTTGTGCATGAAGGAAATGAAAATCCATGAGGGGGTTATCAGAGAAAAAAATGAAAGCAAGGTGGTACATGAGGGGGAGGCAGTTTGTAAGGTTGGGGAAAAGGTGAAGAGTAATCAACGCAGCAATATACAAGGGTTATTTTGCTACAAATGTGGTAGTCCAAATCATTTGGCGAACAACTGGAAGTGTCCTGCCAGGGATGTGTTATGTAGGAAATGCAACAGGAGAGGGCACTTTTCAAAAGTTTGTAAGAATATCAATCAAAAAGTACACATGGTAGAAAATGTTGAAATTGTAGAAGGGGGTGAGAAAACCTTTATATTTCAAGTGGGGGATGATGATGCAAATGAAAACAATGATTATCCCAAATGTGAAATCACCCTTGATGGAGATAAATTTGAAGTATATGCTGATTCGTGCTCTCGTTTTACTTTGATTGACAAAAGTGTATTTGATGAGAAGTTTGCAAAATTCGGTATGGAACTAGCTAACAGAAAGCTGATATTAGTCCAGTAGGATACTACAAGGAACGTATTCCATTAGAGGGTATGGCAAGAATGAGGATTACATTTAAGAACAGGCACACAGTGGGTAAAGTATATGTAACCACGAGGGGATCTAGCCTCCTTGGGTGGAAACACCAGAAAGAGTTAGGGATTAAGCTGGATCCCAACAACAGAGAGCAAGTGCTTTTAGTGGGACCGCCTAGTATTGCAGAAAACTTAACCACTGAGTTTAAGGAGGTTTTTAATGAAAATCTGGGGGTGTTAAAAAACTATATGCACAGAATCACTCTCAAAGAAGGAGCTGTACCTGTGGTACATAAAACACGATCCATCAGCTTTCTAGCTGATATTGAGCACTATTCACGCATTGCGGGTGGTCCCTGATTTAAAAGCGGCCACCAGTGCATTTTTAAAGCTCCTGATTTGCTATTTGATTTAACTTTTACTTTGCAGCATTACCCCCTGTTTTTAATTCCCAGCCCCCCCACCTGCACTTTAAATGACTGAAACCCACCGCTGTTCGGCGGGCCCTCTTCCCGGCTTCTGATCGGTCCGTGGCGGCCATATTGGGCGAACCTGGGGACGCCTGCCGGTGCCATTTGGGACATCGCGCGTTCTAGTCGTCAGAAGGACGCTAGAAGGCTTCAAAATGAGGTCATGCTGACGCGCAGCGGATACGCGCAGCGGGGACGCCGGATTTCCGCCGGAGTTACGCCTGAGTACAGCCCGTCTGCGCCCGTCTGCGCCGAGGACGGGCTGGACGCTGGACACTCTCGTATACTACCACAGGTAACCCATCATTATTCCCTTTTGGAGATATTAGCTTTCAAGCCGTCTCACTTGCCCTGTACTCACAGGTTTTCTCCGGAGGGTATAATGCACTCCTCTTTCTGTAATACCTGTAAATCGGCTCTTCTACCCTCTGCTTTTTCTAAAAGGAGCTCTATGAATGCCTCCTTATCATCTGGGGACACGACAACTAAAATGGGATTCCTGGTTAACGCCAGGTCCCTCATCAAAAACAATATCGCGTTCCATGAGTTTGTTGCGGACAGACAACCGGAATGGATGTTTGTGACGGAAACATGGGCCTCTGAGTCGTCGGGTCACGATCTACTGTTGGCCATTCCCGAAGGCTTCAAATTGCTACGACAGGACAGATTTAAACGTAGAGGGGGGGGACTTGCCGTTTTATGTAAATCCTCCTTGCCCTGTAAGATAAAATCCTTGTCAGTGGCCTCGGATCCTTTTGAGGCACTCTACTTTTCTATTCTATGTGCCCCATCGGTTTCCTTCTCCGGAATCCTTATGTATAGACCTCCCGGTCCTAGAGCTGCCTTCAGCGGGGACCTTTTGAGGATCCTGGAACCTTATTTTGGTAAACCCCATCTGACAATACTAGGGGATTTTAATTTTCATTTGGAAATTTTAAGGGACATAGATACCGCTAGGCTGGTGGACTCACTTGGAGCTTGTGAGTGTACCCAACTGGTGAATAGTCCGACTCACTGGGCGGGTCACATTTTAGACGGCATATTCACTAATGATTCTAGACTTTCAGTGGGTACTCCGGTGCCTCTAGTTTGGTCGGATTATATGGCCGTACCTCTTTCGCTTGCCTATGCCCCGGCAGAACTATCTGTCCTAACCACTAGTACCAGAGGTTCGAAAAGGAGTTTTAGGAACATTACCAATGAAGCCCTTGCTCCATATATAGAGACAAGTAAGTACTCTCCTCTGAGAGATGTGGACGAGGCAGCTGATGGGCTGGTCAATTCCATCACCAAAGCTGTTGAGGAACTGGCCCCTCTATCTTATCGATACTCGGCGCGTCATTAACCCTCTGCCCCATGGTTCACAGAATCACTAAGACTTCTGAGACAAAGTTGTAGAAGACAAGAAAGAAAATGGAGGAAGACCTGGGATCCTACTGAAAGGGAGGCACACAAGCATCTGTTAAGAGACTACAAAGCTAGTGTCATAAGGGAAAAACAGGAATTTTTCTCTGATCTCATCACCTCCCTCACCTCTTCTAGGGAGCTCTTCAAGATTGTGGACTCCCTCTGTTCCCTTCAGGTGCCTGATCCAGTCGTGGGCTCGCAGGAGCTATGCGACAATATCTCGGAGTTCTTCCATAAGAAAATTGAAGATATATATCTTGCTTTGGAAACTCAGAGGAACACCTTAGGGGATTTCTCTCTCCAAACTCTGGTCAATCTAGAATCTCGGCCAAATGACCCTCCCAAGAGCCTTACTTATTTCCCGCCACTTACCCTTGAAGGGCTCGAGCTCTTGCTGGATCGGACCAAATCGTCATCGCCTCTCGACCCATGCCCTCTGAAGACCCTGAAGGAATGTAGGACTACATTTCTTCCGCCTCTCCTGGAAGTGATGAACGGAGCCATAACTCAAGGCATCTTTCCTTCAGCTTGGAAAAGGGCGATAGTGAAACCTCTTCTTAAGAAGCCCACGCTGGACCCGGAACAGTTGAAGAATTTTAGACCTATTTCACTGTTACCCGCTTCCGCAAAAATGCTTGAATCTCACCTGAATCTACATCTTTCTACCTTTCTGGATTCGTCTGGGTTCCTTGATAGCTCCCAGCATGGATTCAGAAAGGCCCACAGTACGAAGTCAGCTCTGACTATGGTGGTGAACAATATCCGCATGAAGGTGGACTCAGGCCAAACCACGGTGTTGGTCTTACTGGACCTCACTGCAGCATTTGATACCCTGTCTCCCTCTACGCTAACATCACGCTTGAGGGCGGCAGGGATTGCGGGTCCGGCCCTGAACCTTCTGCACTCTTTTTTACATCTTAGAGAGCAGAGAGTCATGCTTGGTGAATTCCTCTCCCCTGCTAAATCCTTGCAGTATGGGGTGCCACAAGGGTCGGCCTTGAGCCCGACCCTATTTAACATTTATGTGGCCCCCCTTGCGAGGTTAGTAAAATCGCTGGGGATGGAGGTTGTGTCATACGCCGATGACACCCAAATCATGGTGTCGCTGGCCCACTCTGCTTCCATCTCCGCCACCAACTTTAGGATCTGCATGCAGACAGTCTCGGACTGGATGATTCAGAACTCCCTAAAGTTGAATGGCGACAAAACTGAGATTCTGGTCTTTGGCAAGGACCAGGATGTTTGGTCTAGTGAGTGGTGGCCGTCAGCTCTGGGAACTTGTCCATCTCCTTCCCAGTCAGCTAGAAATCTCGGTGTAATTTTTGACACTTCACTGTCCATGACTCTACAGGTCAATCGAACAGTGGCCACCTGTTGGGGGGTCATTAAAATCCTTAAGAGAATCCTTCACTATCTCTCTCCTTTAGCACGCAAGCAGACGGTGGTTGCATTGGTGGGTTCCAGGTTGGACTACTGCAAAGCACTTTATGCAGACTCCAACAAGGGACTCATCCAACGCCTTCAGGTCGTACAGAATGCGGCTGCTCGATTTGTTCTGGCGCTTCCTAATGCATCCTCCGCAACAACGGCCAGAAGGAGCCTGCATTGGCTCCCTATACATCTGAGGATCTCTTTTAAAATCTTATGTTTAGCATACAGAGCTCTCGCAGATGGGCCTTTGGACCCCCTAGGTTCCCTTCTGACTCGCTACATGCCTAGCAGATCCCTCAGATCATCGGAGATGAATCTGTTGGTGGTCCCTCGTGCCAGAAGGGTACGCTGGGGAAGTAGAGCATTTTCCATTGTGGCCCCTAGACTGTGGAATTCCCTTCCCCCGGAGATCAAGACTGAACCTTCTCTGCCCCTCTTTAAAAAAGCGCTAAAAACCTGGTGCTTTATCAAGGCCTACCCATAGTGAGAGTATATTTGTAATAGCTAGTTTTCATTTGGTTAGGCGCCTTGATGCCCATTGGGCTTAGTAGCGCTATATAAATCTATTTTCATTCATTCATTCATTCATACCACTGCGCATGAAGGAGCCATTGAAAAGTGAGTTGGAAAAGCTGGTCGGCCAAGGGGTTATCAAGGAGATCGAAAGCTCAGCATGGTTGGCTCCGGTCGTCATCACGACCAAGGATGGAGGAAAGAACATTAGGCTATGTGTGGACTTGCGAGACCTGAATGCCAACATTCAGGTTGACAGATATCCTCTCCCTAGAATTGGAGAGATGTTGAGCACCATTCAAGGGGCAACATTTTTCAGTGTCTTGGACCTGTCCTCGGCCTATTATCAGATAGAGCTACATCCGGAGTCACAATCCCTGACGGCATTCACAACCCCTTTCGGAAATTTAAAATTTTTGCGGATGCCCTTTGGATTGGCGTCCGCAGCTGCAGCCTTCCAACGAGTTATGCAGCACATTCTCAAAGACTGCACAAAAACGATGTGCTTCCAGGATGATATCCTGATTTACGGATCCAATGAAAAAGAACACAATGAAAACATCAAGGGAGTGTTGGGAAGACTGAGAGACGTAGGCTTCACCACCAGAGTGAGCACATGTAAGTTGGGTGTGAGCTCAGTGGATTATTTGGACCACACCATTTCAGAAGAGGGCATCAAACCGAAGTGCGATCTGGTCAATGCAGTTAGAGATGCTCCCACGCCAAGCAACAGAGAAGAGGTGGTGTCATTTCTGGGACTGGCGGAGTACATGGCAAAATTCATCAAAGATTTCGCCGCCAGGTCATACCCGTTGAGAGAGTTGGTAAAGAAAGATAGCATCTTCAACTGGGGAAAGGACCAAGAGACGGCGTTCAAAGAAATAAAAGAGGCAATCATACAGGCACCCTTCATAGGAAAATTTGATCCAGAAAGAGACATAATAATTTCAACAGATGCCAGCAACAGAGGAATAGGGGTCACTTTAGCACAGAGGGTGGAGAAGGAGTTAAAAGTAGTAGCTTTTGCGTCCAGAACCCTCACCGCTCCTGAAACTAACTATTCCACTGTGGAAAAGGAGGCCCTAGCTGTATACTGGGCATCAAACATTTCAAATACTATGTGTGGGGAGTGCAATTCGAAGTGCATACAGACCACAAGCCTTGGTGCCTTTGTTTAAAAAAAAAAATATGGAAGACATGACCCCGCGCATAGCAAAATGGGTATTGGGGCTACAAGGTTTTAATTTCAGAGCTGTATACATTCCGGGACAACATTACAAGGTGGCGGATTTCCTCTCAAGGGCTCCCATCTGCTGTGAAGCTGAGGAGGAGAAAGTGGATGACACTATTTTGGATGTAGGCTTGGCAGCAGTGGCGAAGGAAAATTGGGAAACTCAAATGGAACGAGACGAAACCTTGAAGAGGGTGAAGAGATATATTGTTTCAGGATGGGCAAACAAATGTAAGGAACTGGACACTGAAATTCAACCGTACAGGAAGACCTTTCGTTGGAGGGGAACTTCATTTTGAAGTCAGGCAAACTAGTCCCTCCAGAGGGGATGAGGAATCAAGTGATCGTACTAGCCCATGAATAGGCTTTCCTGTTTTCAGTTTCTATTTTTGGTAAATTCTGGTGGGGTTTTTTCAGTGTTTTCAATATCTTGAAAGACAGTTGTTATCAGTGGTTACACATTTGTGCGCCACTAAAAACAACAGAAAAAGTGTTTTTCCAGTGTTTATGGAACGCTTTGCTTTTAATATTGCTTGCTTTCTGTACTGAAAGAACATGGTATAGAGAAAGTGTACTTATAGTGTATATGAGGTCCAAATAGATTTTTGCAAATTAAACTTATTGTAGTATACTGTACAATACTTCTTCAGTGAGTCTTTGATCATGTGCGCTCGCTCTTTCCTTCCCATGTAAACTTCCTTGAAAAAGCCCTCTCAGCATTCTTAGCCCATTGGGCTGAGAACCAGCATCTAAGGGACACAGTTGGGATGGCTCTTTCTTTGATGCCACATAAAGCACAAAATGATAAATATTTGCGATTTAGTTCCTGTGCATTAGAAACCAGTGCACCAGAATGGACTAAAAAGTCAATAGCATCCCTCATTAACTCTTAAGATTGTAAAGATGCTTTCAGGATACCATCTAACAAGTGGCAGGGGTCTACTACAGGGAATCACTTCAGCTCGGGTATCAACTTTTTTATACACGTAGCTGAATCACTGCAAATACAAACAATATCACTCCAATCTTTGTTGAACTTGGAAAGAACCTTTTTTGCAGAGCATTACAAGTGACACTGTGTTGTTCCATGTTTTCCAAAAGTCTGGTGTCATGTTTTCACCACTATCCCAGATGCTTGGTGATATATATACTTGTCACTATACCTTGCATTGAATGTTTAAAGACTGAGGTGTTGGCAATTCACCTACTATCAATACTGACCCACTAGAAACTATGGTCTGGTGTATTAAGGGTGTTTACCCATTCTCTGTGGGTAAATGTGATGACACATATTAGGAAAGATTTTTATGAAACCAGCCATTTTACCTATCGGTGAAAGAATCAAATGCAGCCAAAATATCAAATATGAGTTTGATATTTCCTGATTCTCTATAGTTTATAAAATATTTAAACTAGACCTAAAACATGAAACTAAACCCTGCATCTTTAGACCAAAGGCCACAAAACTGAAAAAGTAAAAGGAAGAAGAAACAATATTTTAGTCCCCAAAGAACAAAACTCAGGCAGAATAATGTTAGCCAGTCTTTCTTACTGCTACTTGTATAACAAAGTTGCCTTGTATTGACCCCTTCAGGAAGAAAAAAAATTACTTTCACTCTCTTTTTCCTTTCTTTGAATTGCATTTAGTTTGTGGTTGTCCAGGTGTTTTTTCAGTGTTTATATGTTTTCACCAGTGAGGGCTATTTTTCTTTCAGTGGGGTTTTATCAGTTATTATAGGTTTAAACCTAAAACCCCACAGCCTACCCATGAAGGTCACTTGGGAAGAAGTTTATGCAAATCAAGGTTACGTGCAGACTACTGGTTCCCAGAAATGGATCCAGAAATGGAGGAAAAAGTACGCGATTGTTATGCGTGCAGCTTAAGCGACAAATCCAAAGTAACTAAACATTCTCCTTTGATCCCGGTTGAAGTACCTATGGCACCCTGGCAAAAGCTGGGTTTTGACATTACGGGCCCCATTCATGGTAGAGGCTCCCAGGACGGGTACCTGTTGGTATTGATTGACTATTACTCTAACTGGATAACTCACAAGATGGTATACAATATCAATACCAAGTCTTTGATTCACATCTTAAAGGAGGTGTTTGCCAGGGAAGGCATTCCTACAACGTTGGTAACGGACAATGGCGTACAACTGATCTCGGAGGAGATGAAAGAGTTTCTAAGAGACTGCTCGATTACCCATATCTGTACATCATTATATTGTCCCAAGGTGAATGGCAAAGTGGAAAGAGCGAACCGCCTGTTGAAAGAATGTATAAGTCTGGCCAGCAAGTCAGGAAAAAACGTGGAGGATGCCATCATGGAAACGCTGTGGGCATATCATACCACTCCAAACTCCACTTCAGGACACTCACCGTTTGAGCTTTTGAGACGAAGAAAGGCTGGTTTAAAGCTTTCTCCGAATTGGATGGGGAAGAATGTTCATGTGGAAATTGATCAGGAGGAATTGAGAAAGAAGATTGAAAACAAACAAAGCAAATACAAAGAATGGTATGACAGGAAGTGGGGTGTCAAGGAGAAGAACCTCAAGGAAGGACAGATGGTGTACATCAGAAAGCCCGATAAACTGGGGAAAAGAGGAGACACATTCTACGCCCCAGAGAAAATAAAGGAAGTCAAGAGAAATATTGTAATCATGGAAGACGAGAAAATATGGAGCCAGGACCAAGTAGTTCCTGTTACATTTAGAGACAACAAAATAAGTAAGGGGAATTCTGAGTTAGGGGACAGAAGGCAGGAAATAGGGCAGAGGAGAGAAAGCTTCAGGCATAGAACCTCCCTGTTCTGGCACAGGCAGTACAGCATGAGTTAACAGTTTGCTGCAGCACTTTCTATATGATTCATTAGATCTGTTCCACCTGTTAATCTTATATCTGGGACTTTGGTTGCGGTCTTCTGCGCAAGACCTTATATTTATGGTATTTGCATGTCCCCATTTGGTTATGTTGTTTTTACTTATTCTCTGTTCTCATCCTCCCCTCCCCGGGTCCTTCTTTCGTCCCTATCCCTCTCTTGTCCTTCTCCCCCCTTCTGCTTCCTCTGCGTTCTCCCTAGGAAGGATGATGTGTTGTAACTTCACCTTTGGTTTCACCCTCCTCCCCTTCACCCCTCTCGCACATTGGTTCACCCTGTGCCCTCTGCTTAAGGCAGAGATAGAATGTTGAGATGACCACTGTGACATGACACGACAAGCTGGGGACACCGGGTTTGCAACGACTTGCATAAACAACTTTTCAACCCTATTCGTTTGGACCCTTTATACTACAATCTCTCTAAAGCTCCTTTTCGTAACATCTCTTGTGCGTCCTCTTGCACTAAAGTTTGTAGCTCTTCCTTAAAGACGAGCTGCCTTGGCATCCCCATCTGCCTTAGATCCTTTCAGAATTCTAAAACATACTCTTGAACTGCGAGAAGTACCCACAGATCTTTTGTTAACATTTTGCAATTGTTCACAAACCACCTAATCTCCTTCTTACCATTTTGGGAGAAGAACCAAAAGGAGCCTTCATACTTACCTTGAACTCCTTGAGCAAACTGAACTCTTCCTCCCGACCGGCATGTCCTGCTTGTTCCTCCCCTCTGGGGATAAAACCCTGTTGTGGACTGAAAACCTCTGAATGTACCACACCACTGGGATTTGTACTGGGACCTTGGCCAGATAAATTCCCCCTTGTCCAGACCCAATCCAAAACACTTCTACCAAACACTCTTATCAAAGAAGTTTGAGCCTTGTCTAAACTGGTGAAGGTAGATACATATTTCCCTACCCCCTTCACCAAAGAAATAAACCTTAGGGTCCTCCAAAGGCTCTTTTTTGGCCAAATTTTCCAACTTGGGACTTATCTTCATCAAGACCACCTTGTGCCTCTCACCCATAATAGTTGCATTAGTGTTTCCGAGGAAACAAACCGCTCTTTGCAACCAACCACTCAGCAACTCATTGCCTACCTGCACAGACTTCATCTTTGCTTCCTCAGCCATATCCAAATGGCCCCAACACATCCAGCAAACGATCCTGACACTGCTTAAGTGCCCTCTCTAACCCTTTTTTTGGATCACGACCCATTTTAAACAAGAAACTGATTAAATCAGGATCTAAATCAGGCTTTACACAAGCTTTGTTATCAACAACTGGCCGTGAGCATTCTGCCCTCATTACCGCTCTGTCTTCCTGCTCTCATGGTGTCCTGACCCAAAGCTTAAAAAAATCTGCCACATGTGGAAGTCGCCACCAGTCCGCACTTCTGGGATGCCTTATCATCTCAGGACTGAACATATCCTCTTGAGGATCTTTAGCAATCCCCTTTTCCTTCCATTCCTTCACTACTTTGTCCAAATTCATGTCCCATCCACCATCAAAATAATCATCCAAAATTAACTCATCATCATTCTCTTCAAATTCCTGATTAAACTCATCTCCATGAACACCCTCAAAGTCCTTTGTGCAGCTAAGGACACCATCTGTCGTATTGTGTTGGACATCTTCATCATTTGTGGGCTTGGCACACCTTTCTCTTTTGTCAGAAATCTGACACCAACTTCAACAGTTTTAGCTTTCCATTTCCTTGTAACAAAACCTCTGTCTTTTCTTCCTTCATCTTCATCTACTGACCAAAATTCATCCTCTGATAAGTCCACAGCCTTTCTTTTTCTCTTTAAAACACTCTCAAAAGCCTCCTTTACAGAGGTCCTTACTTCTTCCTGCACCAACTTCCTCAAAGAACCATCCCCAACACCAGAAGATTCGCCCTCTTCACTCATTTTAAATATTTATCTTTTTCAATTCTCAATAATAAATATCTATTTTAGCAATTTATCTCTATTAAATATAATCACTTCCTTCTAATACCTCAAACAATCAATACCCTTAGTTTTTTCTTTTTTTATTGACACTACTGCTGTTCTTCCTAATGTGCTGACCATCAAAATGCTATGAATCAGCTGTTTTGACAGTTGGCCTGAGGTAACGATCACTACTACCTTTTCCAACATGGCAATCATTACCTTCAAACAATTCTATTACTACCGTTGTCCCCCTTTTCCAAAATGGCAGCTATGCGACACCGTCAGGCACAAATTCGTGGCAATATCATGTTTGCCATTATGGATGACTCTGAGGAACAATCCTGTTCCTGATGTGTGCTCGAAAAGACAGCACGTGATCCTTCAGTGCAAGCGAAGGAAGCCTCACCAAACAAAGGTCAGTGATCTAAAACTGTTACCGCAGCGGAGCATGAGCCTGAAACGGCTCCTCGTGCCCACGATGTAACAGGCTGTAAGAAGTATTTAACTCACAAAGTTCTCCCTAAAGTCTATACCAGCCTACCAGTATGCAACAAACCCATAAATTGATTCACCCTAAAAAATTAAAAACTAAATAAGCACAATAAATACTTTAAATATATACAACCGCAAGCTTACTTTAAAAAGCCCACCAGTTTAGATACAGATGTGATCTTCAAAGTAATAAATCTTGAATCAATTCAAGCAGATAAAAGAGGAAGATGGCTGCTGTGAGAGGAGTTAGACATGCTTATGGACATATGGACATTCAAGTTCTGGAATTTCTTGATGTTGGTGATGTTTGCTTTAAAGTGCTGTACGAAGCTGGCAATAAAAGATATATGCCTAATGCTAACCTCTAGTCTTGCATTGAAATTATAGTGCAAAGCCTTCACATTATCCCTTCTCCCTGACTTCACATGTCAGGAACAAGAACCCAGTTCTGCATTAAACAAATGTCATGAAAAAACTACAGAATTTCAACGCGCAATATGCAATGGTCTGTCCTGCCCTTGTAAAGTTCATCATGACAGAATGAAGCCCATGCATTCAATGATTCTCAAGCTGCCCACCTCTTCTGTAAAAAAACACAACAAACAAAGATGTGGCTCATCTTATCAAAAATCCCTGCCCAGAGATGCTGAGGACCTAAGCTCTCATGACTAACGAAGGTGACATTAGCAGGCTGCTTTTTTACTCCTTTAAATGCGTATTGGATAAAGCTACTCTCACGTGGGTTAATTTGAATTGATGCTTGAAATTGTGTTTGCATGCCATTCTTCTTTGTTCATTACAATACTTGTTCTCATTTATTGCTACCACTAAGGATAGTAACCTAAATAGTTATGAGATCAGAATTCTTACACAGGCATAAGATGGACGCACAATTCCTACAAGAAACAAACATAACCAATCAAAGCTAGCACACTGAGATGGACAGAATGGGTGGTTAGCAATTTTATGCATTATACAGTACACAATTAAGGGGGAGAGGGAGGCGGTAATGATTTAGATAAGGAGATGGCTCTCATTTAACCCCTTCCATGCTGGTGACGAACCCCAGCCGTCACGCTCCACGGTGCTCGAGTGCTGATGACGGCTGGGGTTCGTCACGGCCCCGCCCTGTTCGTTCGGAGGCCGCACACGGGGGAATTCGTGGCCGCACGGAAGGGGTAGGGGTAGGCAGAATTCATTGTGACCCAGAAGGGTGATGCCTGATATTTCAGAGAATTGCAGAAGATCTCTTCATCACCTTTATTAACGTGTACTGATTGTCCACAGTTTTATACCGGTCGGCACATAGCATATAGAAAACTGGAGACAATTCCAATACCATTATAAATAATCACATAGACAGATAAAGAGGGACACAGAGAATTGTCTGAAACAGCAACACACATTCTTAAGATCATGCTCCTATATAACCTGATAGATTTCCTTCAACAAAGACACCCATCATTCGACAACTTTTCATTCTACTGCTCAGTGCATGAAGGTTATTCCCATATTGATTAATTGCCAGCCACACAATATGTTGCCTCATGGGTGCTCAATTGCAACTCCTTGTGATTTTCCTATGGAATCATGCCCCAGTGCTAATCCAAGTAGACCTACAACCATGATTCATTGCACATGCCGATAGCGATTTCCATCTAAGGCATTTAGGGCCAAATTTACAAACATTTGGGGCCAGATGTAGGTAGCCCAATACCGGTCGGTAACGGCCGAAAATTGGTCATTTCGGCCGTTACCGACCGGTATCTATGAAATGAGATGTAGGAGCATATTATTTACCGATTCGGAAAACACGAGTCGGTATAATTCCGACTCGGTAAATATGAGTCGGTATAATTCCGACTCGGTAAATATGAGTCGGTATTATTACCGAGGCGTAATATACCAATTTCATATTTACCGAATTCTTATTTTCCGAATCGGTAAATAAGAAACGGTAAAAAATGGCCATGGAGATGTAGGAAAGCCCAAAAATACCGAATTCTCGGAAATTCGGTATTTATGAGTCGGTATTTACCATGGATTGAATGCAGGTGGTAACCAGGTGAGGGCCATAAAAAGAGTCCCAAAATGCACCTGTGGAACCATAATGGCGGCATTCTACGTCATTGCAAGGCGGCAAAGACTACAGGCAGCAGAAGAGAGAGAATGGCAAAGAGAGGAACAAGTGTACAGGCAGAGGATAACACTGTTCCAACTGACAGAGCCTGAAATACTCCAGAGGTACAGGTTACTTCCCCAAACCATCCAGGACTTGATCAGGGACCTACACCCACTCCTGGAGCACCCAACACCCAGGGCCCACGCCATCCCACCCCATGTGCAGGTGCTGTGTAGCTTACACCTGCTTGCCTCCGGAAGCTACCAGAGTGTGATAGCTGCAGTGGGTGGTGTGTCCCAGAGCTTCCTGTCCCGCTTCTTCAGGAGGTTCCTTGACGCCATGATGCAGAGGATGGAGCATTACATTTCATTCCCCGATACACCAGCGGAACTAGCAAAAACCAAGACTGATTTCTATCAACTGGCACACTTCCCTCACGTGATAGGCTGCATTGATGGCACCCACGTACCACTCTGTCCACCTGCAGCCACAGAACACATATACAGAAACCGCAAGTCAACGCACTCCATCAACGTACAGGTCATATGCAACGCTGGGAACATCATCACAGACATCGTTGCGAAGTTCCCTGGAAGTACCTACGATTCGTACATATTCCAGAATAGTGGAATATACACACGCCTACTTGCTGGAGAATTTGGAAACGGATACCTGCTAGGTAGATGAGATTGACACACCATGACACTCACCGCAGATCAACGTATCATGTACATGCAATTACTGTCATTCTTTCTCCCCCCTAGGTGACAGTGCATATGCCCTGCGGTCCTTTGTGCTCACCCCCTACCTCAACCCATCCACCAGGAGTGAAAGGCGATACAATGTGGCTCACAGATCTACACGCAATGTTGTGGAGCGCACTTTCGGACTCCTAAAGAGCAGGTTTCGCTGCCTCCACAAGAGTGGAGGGGCACGCCAGTACACCCCAATCCTGTGCTGCAAAATCATTGCAACCTGTGCAATGTTACACAATCTCGCCACAAAGGAAGGAACAGAGGTGGAGATCACACATCATGAGGACATTGATGATGACACAGAACTGGCAGAGCCCCATGGTACAGTAGCAGCAGCAGCTACAGATGGGAGACTGAGACGGGCAGAGGTCACACAGCAATATTTCTGAGTGAGTAATGAGACACAGACAGGCAAAGTTCATGATGTACGTAGTTTAATTTTCACTACGCAAGTGCAAATATAGCACACATTGGTTAAACTATATTTAAATGTCCATTACTGTGTTGTCACGGTTAACACCACCATGACCTGTTCCTTGGGTGGAGGGCATAGTCAATGTTTACGGCCACGGACCACAGGGTGGGACTGGTGTGGCTGTGAGTCAATGTTCTCGGTGTGGCCTGTCTCAGTTGCATGACGCCTGCCGCTCCTACGTACTTCTTGTACAGGAGTGCTTGCGCCACTCCTGCTGGTGAACTCCTCACTTTCCCCCACACAGGTGTCGCCTCGACTGGCAGTCTGTTGTGCGAGCATGAGCTCCATTGCAGAGGTCACTCTGGCCATTCCCACTGATAAATTGTTGCAGCACTGCACAATGGCATCCTGCATCGCCACTGACCGTCTGCACAGCACGGTGGTTGCAGTAGCAAATCTGTTCAGGGCTTTTGTCTGCTGCCGCACATCGACACGAGCCTTGCGTCTCTCCAAATGGTCCCTGTCCAACTTGTCGCACAGGACAGTCATGCACTGTGTGATGTCGGAAATGCCAGATGCCATTGACTGCATGCTCTCGGATATGTCTCCAATGCCCTTGCCAATTTCATCTAGCTTGTTGTTGGTTGTGCGTGCCTGCCTCTGAAACCCTACCATTGCTCTCGCCTGCAGGCGCTGTACCTTGACCATGGTGGCCTCCAGTCTGCAGAAGACCCCCTGATCGTCACGCACATCATCATCCTCCCGTGTCCTTCGTCCTCGGACACTGGCCCGCACAGCTCTGGGAGTGGGCAGCTGCTCAGCATCGGCTGAATCCTGTGGGTTAATAGCCATGTCACCCTCCTCCTCCTCAGATGTTTCCATTATGCGGGGAGGGGGCACATCAAGGCGCCTTGACCTTTCCAGCACTGGGGATGGAGTTGTGGGGGTGGGGGACAGTGCAGCCGCTCCTGTCTCCTGACTCTCAAATAACAGAGGGGACTGTGGCTGTGGTGGTGTAGGCTCCTCAGGTGACTTGGCTACCTGCTCTTTGTCCTTCCCTCCGTGTAAAGTGCTGGGTCCAGCTTCTTCCCTCCTCTTCTCCCTATCCTTTGCTGTGCTGCGCATTGACTCTCCTGTGGACAGACATGGACATTGTGTCACTGGAGTGGTTCACCTGTGTCTCATGATTAAACACACTACTATAGCACATTTGCCTGTCTCTCACTTGCCTATGCTAGTAGTCTGTTGCTTCCCTTGCTTCATGGCATGCTGACTGCTCAGAGGTATCTACCCATGACTACATTTCCCATGATGCATTGCAAGACATTGGTAAAACCTTGCCTGAAGTATGATCTAGGCACACAGAGTGTGTGAGGGGAATAGGTAAATGGGTGAATGACAATGTACATGCATCTTACCTTGTTTCTTTGCAGCTCTTGCCGAGCTGTCAGTGTCCCCGATGCCGTGGATGGATTCAGGCTCAAGGGTGGATTCCACCAGCTCCTCTATGTCGGTGAGTCGTGGGGCTCGGTTTCTTCTTCCCCCTGTTGCAGCACATTCCTTGCGGTGGGTAGCTAGTTTCCTCTTGGTTACGATGCGCAGATCATACCACCGTTTCTTCAAATCGTCTATTTCACGGTGGGTGACACCAATGGCATTTACCTTGCCTTGTATGTCGATCCAGGTGGTGCGCTTGATGGACTCAGCTACATGCAATGATTGTTTGCCAAATATCTTGCTGTAATGTCTGACGACCTCAGCAACTAGCACCTGCAGTTCTTCAGGGCTGAACTTCAGCTTCCATTTGCGCTCAGCAGCATCCCTCTGTGCATCCTGGCTCTCCATGGTGCTGTTCTGTTTAGCTCAGGGAAGCCTGCTCCTCAGTCTGTCCTCCTGCTCTCCTGACTGTTGGTTTCTGCACCTGCATGGGCGTGGCCAGTCCTAGGTACTGGGGAGGGGTGCTTGATTCTGATTGGTTGATTCCTCAGTACCTTTGGGATTGGGTGTGGTTGGGGTTCCTGATTGGTTCACAGGCTCACATGTTTGTCAGTTTCAAATTTCCGACTCGGTATTTGCCCAAAATACCGATTCGGTAAAACCCATTCATTCCTATGGGCCATGGGCCCGTTGGAATGTATGGGTTTTACAGATTCTTTTTACCGAGTCGGTATATATCGATTCGGTAAATACCGATTTCACATACCGAGTGATTCAGAATCGGTAATTTTTACCGATTTTTTATCTACATCTCATTTTCTGAATCTGAAATACCGATTCGGTATGACTCGGTATTTAAGAATCGGTAAATTACATTTACCTACATCTGGCCCCTGGTGCTATGTTTGGATCACAAAAGTGACATGAATCAGAACAAAATATTTTTGGGGTATTTTCTTTTCAGCACAAAACTTGTTTTGCACTGTAAAACTGCGTAAAAGTACAGCAAAGCAGCGCAAAGTGATGCTTTGTCCTACTTAGGGTCACGGGGGCATTAGATGGGTGGTATATGGGCATTCCCATGCAACCATCCATGGTTTTTGATGCAAAACCCTACCTACCAAAAATTTTAGGCATGTTTTTTTATCAAAATGTTATGCCATTTGAAAATAGGTGTTAAAAGTAGAAATGTTTTTATTTCTCCTTTCTTTACATTTCTACTTTCTTTCCTGACTTTGCCTGTGTGCTGCACTGTACAGCACACAAACAAAGTAAGAAAAGTTTTAAAAGTTATCTAGGAATAGAATTTTGTACTGGAACGAACCCCTTCCAGAACAAAAACTATGCTAAATTCATGTGTGTGGTACTCAGCAGCAAAAGTCTGTGCTGGTGCTGAAGAGAGGGAGGAGAGAGCCATATCTCTGTAGATATGGCACTCTCCTGCTGTCTCCTTCTCACGCAATGTGGCACACCATTTTTGGATGCTGCTTTGTGTCAGAATTTAGCAGTTCTGGTGCTTTTAGGGTGGTGCTATGCTATCCTAATTTGAGCAGGGGTGCGCTATCTAAAGTAAGGAAACACACGTGTGAGATGCAGGAACTGAGTCAGAGTGGTACTGTTTATTCAAAAACTATTTAAACAAGACAAAGAGACTCATGTCTAGTCTAAAAATAACCCTAAGCAATCTAGCAAGTAACAAGTGTCAAAGACTCATTTTAGATGAAGATCAAAAACATGCAATCTAGTAAGTTCGAAAATCCTGGCAACGCAAAGGAAAGTAAGAGAGAATGGGCCCGATTCACAGAACTAACTTAAGACAAAATCCTAAACTTACTACTTTTGGTATTCACAGAAGTTAGGATTTTGTCTTAAGACAGACTTAAGACAGAATCCTAACTTAAGTCTGTCTTAAGTCTGTCTTAAGTCTGTTTTAAGACAAAATCCTAACTTCTGTGAATACCAAAAGTAGTAAGTTTAGGATTTTGTCTTAAGTTAGCTCTGTGAATCGGGCCCAGAGAGAGAAAATGAATTTCAAAATACAATAAGCATTATAATATTAGCCAAAGATGCTAGATAAGATGACTAATGTGGAACACACACACGTCATGACCCATGGGTTCACTTGTTCGAGGTGGTCTGTTGAATGGACTGAGGCCAGCTCTGTTATACTCTTTTAATGAAGAACTATTGACCACAGAATCAAACCATTAGCAGGTGCTTTTGACCGCAGACCTTTGGCCACTTCTTGAAAATTTTAGGAACACAGAAGTGACACTACGGTACAAAAGTTTACCAAAAGGTCAATTGTTGTTTGACCGTAATTCATAATGAAATTTCACATTTATTGAAAATGATTTGCATCACTTCTTAGAAACCTATCAAGAAAGCAGAAGAATACAAAAGGTTAGAGGTCACTTGTAATTTCTAAAGCTGAGGAAAGTCCCAGTTGGCCCCCACTCGTACTCTTAACCAATTTCTATTCTTCTAAAGACGCATCTTGTTATTGCTACATCTTGATGTATATTATGATGTACACAAAGAGGTCATAGGAGAGATACATCTGAGTATACATGAAGGCATGGGGCCTACTGCCTCTGTAGACACTCAAGGCAGCGTGGGCAATTTTAACACATCCCAGTCTGTGGGCTGGCAGGGACATTTGAGACTCTTATGCTTCAGATGTGGACAGAATGCGCCTGGGGCACTATATGGTGAAACTAGACCCTGCTTCACTGGCCCTTAGACTATGTGTACTAAGCAGAAGAGGGTGAGTATATAACCAAATACCTTCGTATTAGCAGGAGTCATTGGCTGAGTATGGGACCCTCTAATTCTTTGTGGGCTAGATGTGTGAATGATTTTTAGGGTCGCAAAAAGTCTGATTCACATGATCGGGTCAAATGCGACTGCAAAACACCATTTTTAGATGTAGGTTCCCTATTTTGCGATTCAGTAATCTATTACCAAATCGCAAAAAAGATTTGCGAATCAGTATTAGGAAGGGAAGTGTTAAGGGCATCCCTTCTCATTAGCGAGCTGCAGGCAGATGTCTGCATGTTTTGCGACCAGAATGCGGTCGCACAACATTCATCTTTTACCGACTCCGTGATGGAGGTGGTAACCCATTCCCATGGACCACTGCCTCACGTAAAAAAGGGGGAAAAAGTGTTTTCTTTTTGTACTGAATCTCGTTTCCTTTAAGGAAAATGGAATGCATTACAAAAAAAAACTTGCTTTATTTAACAAGCAATTACAGACCTGGTGGTCTGCTGACCCCAACAGGCCACGATCCCTATGAATGCCGGCCATTCCCAATGGGTCGCACACCTATAATGGAAGTGGTGAAATGCTAAAAGGAATACACTCTAGATCAGCGGTCTGCAATCTGTGGGGCGCGACCCCCAGGGGGGGCCTGGAGTCCTGTGAAGGGGGTCGCAGATTCTGCAGAGTGCGAGGGTGCTCACGGCGGAGGCCTAATTCACACCGAGGTGTGAAAAACATCAACGCCTCATTAACAAGTAAAAGGTCTTTTAAAGACCTGTCAAGTACTTGGGTGTGACTGTGTGTGTGTCCCTGAAGCTGTTTCAGCCGGGCTCACATACACAAGCTGGGGGGAGCTGGAGGGGAGAGAGGGGGGACTGGGGGAGCAGGCTGTAGTGTAGCCCTTTGAGTTCAATGGATGTTGCGCGCCTGGAGCTGTGGGTCCCGTGACACGTCCCCCGCCCCCAGTAGGGAGGCACAGAGATGCCCTCCCATGAGCGGGAAAGAAGAAGGAAGACGACGCAGAGAGATAATGTTCCCCCCCCTCAATGAGAGAGGCACAGAAAAGGTGGGTCCATGAATGATGGGTGGATGGATGGATGTAAGGCTGAAGGATGGATGGATGTGTGAAAAGGTGGGTGGATGAATGATGAGTGGATGGATGAATGAAAGGGTGGATGGATGAATGATGAATGTATGGATGGAAGGATGAAAGGGTGAATGGATGAAGGATAGATTGGTGAAGGATAGATGTATGGATGGAAGAATGAAAGGGTGGCCGGATGAAGGATGGATGGATGAAAGGGTAGATGGATGGATGGATGAATGATGGATGGATGGATGTGTAAAAAGATGGGTGGATGAATGATGGGTGGATGGATGGATGAAAGGGTGGATGGATGAATGATAGATGTATGGATGTAAGGATGAAAGGGTGGATGGATGAAGGATAGATTGTGAAGGATAGATGTATGGATGGAAGGATGAAAGGGTGGACGGATGAAGGATGTATGGATGAAAGGGTGGATGGATGTATGGATGGCTAAAATGTTGCATGGATGGATGTGTGAAAAGGTGGGGAGATGAATGATGGGTGGGTGGATGTATGAAAGGGTGGGTGGATGGATGTATGGATGAAAGGGTGGATGGATGAAGGATGGATGTATGGATGGGAGGATGAAAGGGTGGATGGATGAAGGATGGATGTATGGATGGGAGGATGAAATGGTGGATAGATGTATGAATGGATAAAAGGTTGCATGGATGAATGATGGATGGATGTGTGAAAAGGTGGGTGGATGAATGATCGGTGGATGGATGGAAGGGTGGATGGGTAAAGGATGGATGTATGAATGGAAGGATGAAAGGGTGGATGGATGAAGGATGGATGTATGGATGGAAGGATGAAAGGGTGGATGGATGGATGTGTGAAAGTGTTGGTGGATGAATGATGGGTGAATGGATGGATGAAAGGGTGGATGGATGAAGGATGGATGGATGAAAGGGTGAATGGATAAATGATGGATGGATGTGTAAAAAGATGGCTGGATGAATGATGGGTGAATGGATGGATGAAAGGGTGGATGGATGAATGATGGATGTATGGATGGAAGGATGAAAGGGTGGATGGATAAAGGATAGATTGGTGAAGGATAGATGTATGGATGGAAGGATGAAAGGGTGGACGGATGAAGGATGTATGGATGAAAGGGTGGGTGGATGTATGGATGGCTAAAAGGTTGCATGGATGAATGATGCATGGATGGTGTGTGAAAAGGTGGGGGGATGAATGATGGGTGGATGGATGAAAGGATGGATGTATGGATGGGAGGATGAAAGGGTGGATGGATGAAGGATGGATGTATGGATGGGAGGATGAAAGGGTGGATGGATGAAGGATGGATGTATGGATGGGAGGATGAAAGGGTGGATGGATGTATGAATGGATAAAAGGTTGCATGGATGAATGATGGATGGATGTGTGAAAAGGTGGGCGGATGAATGATGGATGGAATGATGAAAGGGTGGATGGATGAAGGATGGATGGATGGATGGAAGGATGAAAGGGTGGATGGATGGATGTGTGAAAGTGTGGGTGGATGAATGATGGAGGGATGTGATGAGGTCTAACAGGCGCATTTATGGTTGTCAAAAGTTGATGATGAGGAGTACCAGTTTCTAGAAACTTTTGTCGGAAGGGGGTCCTTACGCCTAAAAAGGGTTTACAAGGGGGTCTCGGCATCAAAAAGTTTGAAGACCTCTGCTCTAGATTAAGCCAATCCAGAGGAAGCCAAACTCATAGGGACTCACAGTGAACTATTCAGTGACAAGATCATATTCTGAGGCGACCTGGCAGAACAGTAGTCAGATTGCTACATACTACATGGACAACAAATTATATAATGAGCAATGTGGAAAAATACATTACTAATCAAGGGGGGGGGCAAAACCTACTCAAGCAGCAACCACAGTCTTTGTCAGGGTTAAGTCACAAGAAAACACCAAATTAACATGTGCGCAACACTCTGGCAGCTTGGAACAGAGCTGTCAGGTTTAACTTAGAGGCAATGTGTGAAGTATTTCTGGAGCACTTCAAATAGTAACACAGTGAAAATACACCACAAAAGGATACCACACCAGATTAGAATAATAGAGTCATTTATAAATAAAACATGACCAAAATGACAAAAATCCAATCAGTCAAACCTTTAGAGATTTCATTAAAAATAGTGCCAAAAATCACAAAGCGCCAACTGTGGGGATCTGGTCGCGCGGGACCAGGACATAGTCACAAGTTCAAGCTGACTGTGATGGAGCACGGGCCGGCTACAGAGACCCAGTTAGGCCTGCTGAACTAGTACCTGAAATTCCGGTTTCTGGAGCATTGTGAGGGTCCATGTCGAAGATGCGTCACACAGTTGAAACGTTGCATCGGTTCGGAGATGTGGTGAGACTGCAGGGTGAAATCCTGTGTCATCATCGAGGAGCACGTTTATGAGGGCTTGCGATATGAAGTCTGGTGTCAAGGATGCGTTACGCAGTTGGGGCGATGTGTCAGTTCCGCGAGCTGTGTTACGGAGTCCGCCATCGTTGTCAGGGATGCCGTCGACAATGGATGTGGGGCCTTCGCAAAGAATGCGACAGTTCCGATGAGGCAAAGGGCGGCGATGCAGTGCAGGTCTTCGTGGTGGAGAAGATCCACGCGGTGGCAGCAATGTGCAGGTTCTGCTTGGGGAGAAGCGTTTGTTCTGCTGGATCTACAGAGGCTGGCAGAGCACCTTAGGCCCACTTCCAAAAGTCCACGACAGGGGTGGCACTACATTGGAAGGTAGACTCAAAGATGGCAGATACAAGGTCCAGGGGTCAAGATTGTGGGAGCCTTCTCTAGCTAAGGCTCGAGTCAGGGGGCCAGCCACTTAGCCCTTGGAATCACACTGGTGGTCCTGGTCTTCAAAAGATTTAGGTCCAGTCCTTCTCACCCAGGCTGGAGAGCAGCCAGCAGCAGGATAGCACAGCAGGGCAGCAGTCCTTTGGAACAGAGGTCCAGCAGAGTGGAGGCGCTTTCAGCAGTACAGCAGTCCTTCTTTCTTGCAGAGTATCCTCAGTTCCAGAAGTGTCCTGATTGAAGAGTTGGTATCTGAGGTACAAGATTTATACCCAGTTCTGCCTTTGAAGTGTGAAAATCTTATAGAGGTGTCCTACCGTCCTGGCCCTGGCCCCACACCTACTAGAGTGGGTATGCAGCCCTTGTGTTGAGGCAGGACAAAGCCTATTCAAGTGCAACTAGGGCCGTGTGAAGCTCCTCCCTCCCAACCTGCCCGTGATGGCCCACCCAGGCACACCTAAGCTATCAACTACTACTGGCTGTCAACTACACCCCTTCATGTGACCTACAGACAGGCACCAAGTGGCTAAGGCAGGAAAATGTCAATTTCTAAAAGTGGCATTTTCCAAATTGTAAAAAAAAGCTTAACTTTACCATAAGAGAGGAGTTTTCATTATAATTCCAAAGACACCAAACATGAACTGGTTATCTGTTGTCAATTTGAAGTTGCAGCTTATTAAAAGTAATAAAGTAACTACAAAGTTATCCAATAGGAGAGGTAGGCTCTGCAATAAGAAAATCTTTTTTTTTCACTACCAGGTCATGTGAAACTTAAAAGTATATGTTCTACTTTTTAGGTAAACTGCACACTACCCTCTGGGCTGTCCAGGGCCTACCTTAGGGGTGGCTTATATATATTAGAAGGGATGGTTTGCACCTGGCAAAAGGTTTATTTTGCTATTTCAAAATTGTAGCTGAGACCTGCACATCCATCCTGCAGTGGCAGGCCTGAGACATGTTTAAATGGGCTATCAATGTTACTGTGTTATAAGGAGTAAGCACATGCAATTTAGCACTTATTAGCAGTAGTAAAGTGTGAAGAGTCATAGAGACAGCAAAAGGCAAAACGTTTGGGGAAACGCCACCCTAAGGCGGGTAGGTCTATCAAGCATCAAATCCTCAGAGAAGCACATTTATCAGGATACTCAAGCATATTAATCTGCATAAATAAATATTATGAACAATTGTACACATGTAACATACATAAGATCAGCAGTGACAGACTATAGAGGACCTCTAATGCAACTAATCACATATGTCAAGGCTGGGTATTGTCTCCCTTTCTTTTTTATTGTATATTAATGGTTTAGAACAGTTTCTCAAGCCTAAGATTGCCTCTTGTTTGGTACCAGTATTATTGTACGAGGATGATGCAGTACTCATTGGTGGAACCGCTAATGGGTTGCAAATTCTTTTGGACACCTTCAATACCTCTATGGATGAACTTGGGCTTAAGACAATTTTAGCATAGTCAAAGAAGTGCAGATCCAGGCTCTCTAAAAGATTATTAAAGTTCCTAATTTTACTTATTTGGGAATCCTGTTTGATTTCGCTTTTAACTGGAAGTTTTGTTAATAATTAGAGCCCTAAAATTTCAGAGCTCTATTGACTCAATCTTCCAATTTGCTAAAAATCTTGGACACAAACTGATTAGTGAACTAGTCCATATTTTTTTAAGTAAGTGCCTATCAATTGCCCCTTTAGGAGCAGGAGTGTGGGGTTACAATGACAGTAAATCACGAGAATAGGGATGCACACCATTTTTTTAACTTGTTTTCCAAACTTCATATACGTTTGTCCTCTGTTAGCGTGCAGCTTGGCTAGGTACCATGCCCTCATGGCACCTAGGTAAATAACAATCTCAAAATAGGGGCACATAGACACCTCTGCCAAACGCACAACTGGAATTTGCCTAGATCAGACAATGGTCTAACTGCTCAAGATAAGTCCAAGTATTACAATGTAATCCAGTTTATACACACTTTCATTAATTTCTTAAACATTTTCTCTCCACACGCGGAGTGGATTTGCCATTTTTCAAAGCTTCACATGTTAGGGCTGGGCCATCCGAACCTCTTGCACAGAACACGAGTAAAGCAATTTCATCAAAGGCAGTGTAGTTTATTTTAATACCCAATGCATTTCGGGCATCTGGTGCCCTTCATCAGGGATCACTGAAATAACAAATCAAACAACTAATATTACCATTTGCAACAAAGAAATCATCAAACAAATACATTAATATTCAGTTTAAGATACGACATTACTTGTCTTGGGACAAACTTATCATATTGTTAACATAGCCATTATTGTGCCACATCCTGGTAGGATTTACTATCTGTCCCCGTGTTTTAGTACTCCCCCATACTATTATGTAGGCCAACTTTTTCAAACTCCTGTATTCCCTTTGGCCCCCAAACTTCTACTGTGTAGCTTACGGCGGCCCCATTAGAAATCACCAATTTGCAAACACACCCACTGGTTTTAACACTCACTTCCCCCTTCTCATTCATTTTAGGATGAAACACTATAAATTCGCCTCTTAAACACTTATATATTCACACTTGCATCATGTCTATCAACATTCACACGTCTTACCAAACTCCCCTCCTCCCTCCGTTTCACTGTCACACCCATACATATATTATCTTGCTCACAAGTCCATCTGCCGCCCTCCTTTCCACAATCACACCGCATCTTGTTTAGACCCTCGACCGCACTGCTATTTAATCCTACTCATAACTTCTTGCACCTATCTCGTACTATGAAAACATCAATCTTACTATAATATTACCGGCGCATTTCATACCTGCCACTGCCGTCACGGGATTTCCCACTCAATTTACTTAACTGACCGATGTATGTGCCGTCCCTCTTCCCTCCCCCTATTTAAACACCTCTGCTCCTCCCCCATTGGTTCGTGTTATTTGTGCTTAACCCTACCGATGGCACAGCTGTCCATATCTTGACTACTCTTCTTGTTTTGAATAACTTTGCTGAGCTTTTGTAGAAACTTATTCATGAAATTTTTCAGTTTATTCGATTGATTTCATCATATATCAAGATCTTTTGTTCAAAATCAAATCATACACTTTGACATTCAATTACAATTTTTTTCACCATTGCATTTGATTAAACAGAAATATGCTATTTCATGCAAACAAATTTGTTGTTATTTTACGGCGATTGTTGCTGGAGTTGGCCCGATGCATTTCGGGACCCACGTCCCTTCTTCAGGGGGCCTCTGTGAGAAAAAAATGTTTAGGCATATGTATAAACAAACATGTAACATTTGCTCATGTACATAATTTGAAAATTACATCAGCCACTTCTATGTTCTGAGTTCACCACCCTGTTTTTTTTTGTCATAATCTGGATATGTACGTGGGTTTATGGGCTTTTGAAAACCAAAAAGACATTCTATATCACTTGCATATGTACATCTCTAACTTTTTATTTCTCCCTCAATTAGTGATAAAAGGTCTACAGTCTTATCAACGATCAACGTGCTAAACAGCTGCTTGAATAGCTCAATTGAATCAAGTGTTAGATTCTATAACATATGGCTAGAAAGGCCACGAATGCCCTAAGTCTCAATGAAACTAGATGGAAACCTATTGTGTCTATGGGCATGTGATTATAAAAGTTGTACACTCACTTGTGAATTTCGTTGGATTCCTGAGTTGTAAAAACGCCAGAACTACTCGATGCTTATGCGAGTCTGTGGATAAGGAAAAGGAAGGCTATCAGAGCCTCACTTACGTGCGTGTGAATGTGCCTAACTAAACAATAATTAGTGAGCATGCAGTGCTGATAATGTGAAATGTACCTTTGTAGGATCAGCTTGATTCCTACATGGTAGTATCCTCGGAGCAAAATAATCCGGATGTTGATCTATAAACAAAAGAACGCACTGTAAAGGTCTAACTGATATGCGTGCCTATGTGCCTTTTTAAACGGAAATTGATGGGCATGCATTGCTCATAATATAGAATACCTGTTTCACACGTAAATTTCTCGCGGTCTGCAATAAAAAACAGAAAAGTGGATTACTGGGGGAAAAATCCCTCAGTGTGAATACGTTTATAGTCGTCTCTAGTAGCGGGCCAGACTGCTCACCTTTATAGGATCTATCGTCTCAGTGTGTATCGCCGTAAGAGTGAATCCGAGTGTTTGGGAGCCGAGGCTCGGATTCTCGCGGTATTTTAAACCAGGTTAACCGGAGGCGAACCTCCTTGTCTAAAGACACCGAGACTAATCGTCTAACGAGTCGGCCATGATGGATTAGTCTTGTTTTCTTGATCGAGCAACAGCAATTATATTATGTAGTACGCCTGAAGGTCGGGCTAGGAGTGGTTTTAACTCACAAAGTTGCTTGACCCACGTTGGGGGATAATTCTATGCCTGTTTGTGGACTAGTCTGTATTCCCACGATCTACTCTTATTTGCCGGTTGGATCTATATATAAACCATGATGTACACATTTGCATCCTGACATATAACCTACAAGATCTCGATCTGATGCTAATTGTCACAATCATTACCCGAGGTGAACATCTCAACTTCTCTTTAATGAATAGGTTCGTTGCATTATGGGACCTGCCCCTGCTTAAAACGTATTTAACTGTTTCCGTGCTGGTGCTAAGTTTATCTGTGTCTCAATATGTAGCGTGTGAATGTAAAATTACATTCTTTGGAGTGTACTCAAATTATACATAACATGATATACCAAATACATCGTGAATGCGTTTTTGCTTATTGATATCTTCATAGTTGTTAACATGAGTGAATCATTCTCCACATAATCACATAATTCTGCAAGATGTCAATTTATACATTGTTCTAATTTACAAAAAACATCCCAAATCTAATTTGTCATTTAGACCCAAAGGTTCCATTGTTTGAAATTTTTTGATCAACATTACTTCCCTTTGGGATAAGATTTTGCGACTGTCTGTCCCTTCTCTTGTTTCTACTTTTTCGGTCACCATGAAGCGCACTTGGGAAATATTATGCTTATGTATTATCCAATGTGCAGCCAAATTCGATTTAGTGTTTTGATTACGAATCATACTTTTGTGCTCTCCTATCCTTATTTTTAATTTCCTTTCTGTTTTCCCTATGTACATCAGTCCACACGGACATTTTATACAATAGATAACAAAATTGGAGTTGCAGTCAGCTGTAAATTCCAAAGGTGATTTATCTCCAGTTCTGGGATGGGTTACAAAGTTTTGCTGCATAACGTTATTGCAATGTATGCAATTATTGCATTTTCTCATTCCTTCATGCTGAACGGTGTCAGGCAGTGTTTTTTGTTTTAAGTATTCTTGAAGGTTCCGACTCCTGGTGTAGGCAAAGATCGGTTTAGTTTTGCTTTACTCGTGTTCTGTGCAAGAGGTTCAGATGGCCCAGCCCTAACATGTGAAGCTTTGAAAAATGGAAAATCCACTCCGCGTGTGGAGAGAAAATGTTTAAGAAATGGATGAAAGTGTGTATAAACTGGATTACACTGTAATACTTGGACTAATCTTGAGCAGTTAGACCATCGCCTGATCAAGGCGAATTCCAGTTGTGCGTTTGGCAGGGGCGTCTATGTGCCCCATTTTGAGATTGTTATTTACCTAGGTGCCGTGAGGGCATGGTACCTAGCCAAGCTGCACGCTAACAGAGGACGAACGTATATGAAGTTTGGAAAACAAGTTAAAAAAAAGGTGTGCATCCCTATTCTCGTGATTTCTTGTTCAATATTTTGCCCTAAAAGGGGTAGCACCCACGAAGATAAAGTGAAATGAATATAGAAAATGAACATTGTGATCCCACACGGCAGGCCTTACAGCGTGGTTCATCACAGAAGGTAGAGGTGGAACGACACGAACTTTAACAAAAACATTTTTTTATACATGTTGGATAACTAATGAACTTTGCAAATATACATTACGACCATTTTGCGTTGACAAAGATTCAAACGTGTGGAATGCACTTAAAATTTCGATAATTGTCTTGGATTATGGGACACAGTCTTTTAGATGTAAAGCTCTGATTATGGCTTAACTTGCGGTTAATCACAAATAACACGAACCAATGGGGGAGGAGCAGAGGTGTTTAAATAGGGGGAGGGAAGAGGGACGGCACATACATCGGTCAGTTAAGTAAATTGAGTGGGAAATCCCATGACAGCAGTGGCAGGTACGAAATGCGCCAGTAATATTATAGTAACATTGATGTTTTCGTAGTACGAGATAGGTTCAAGAAGTTATGAGTAGGATTAAATAGCAGTGCAGTTGAGGGTCTAAACAAGATGCGGTGTGCTTGTGGAAAGGAGGGTGGCATTTGTTTGATGATTTCTTTGTTGGAAATGGTAATATTAGTTGTTTGATTTGTTATTTCAGTGGCCCGTGATGAAGGGCACCAGATGCCGGAAATCCATTGGGTATTAAAATAAACTACACTGCCTTTGATTAAATTGCTTTACTCGTGTTCTTTGCAAGAGGTTCGGATGGCCCAGCCCTAGCATGTGAAGCTTTGAAAAATGGCAAATCCAATCCGCGTGTGGAGAGAAAATGTTTAAGAAATGGATGAAAGTGTGTATAAACTGGATTTCACTGTAATACTTGGACTTATCTTGAGCAGTTAGACAATCGCCTTATCTAGGCAAATTCCAATTGTGCGTTTGGCAGGGACTGTGCCCCTATTTTGAGATTGTCACAATGACAGTGCCACTTTGCAAAAAAGTGGAAAACAAATTCACACGAAGACTCTTGACTGTATCTCGATCAAAACCTACAGTCTTCTGTCATACCAAGGTGTATTGTGGTTTTGCAGAAGATTATATCAAGTTGCAACCCTAGCTACTATGGCTTAGAACATGAAGGTAACCTGAAGCACGCTTTTCTAGAGACTTATCATTGGATTGTCTTTTTTTAGATAATGTAACTGACATCCCAGGGTTATTTTACCTACGGAGTGGGTGGGGCCGCGTCAGGCGTTGAACATTCGCAGCACCAGCCAAGTAGTGCTCCGAACGTTCAACAGCCGACAGCAGCATCAATGGGGTTAAGGACACCAGAGTTTTTTTCAGATCCAGAGAATTATTTGCATCTGCATCCCTCTGCAGTTAAAGAACTGTTCTATAGGCGATGTTTGTCCGTGTGTTTGGCAAATTTGCTTATAATGGACTCTGGCTGAACCGTCTGGAATGTAACTGTGAATGTCATGCCAGTATTTTATATCCAGCTTAATATTAACAAGTGGGACATATTTTTACTTACCAGGTTACCTCTTAATTTATGGAACTTTCTGCTGGCCTTTCCTACACAGGGGTCATGGTTTGCATCGTTTCCCACGTGCCCTTGTTATGATAACTCCATACAAAGTACACTGCACTTTATACTATTATGTTCACTTTACACTGCACAAAGGAAACACTTTTTGCTTCTAATTTTGCGCAAATTAAATCTGAGGTCTAACAAGATGGCTTTTGCCTTTTACCAGCATCTAGGAAGCACTGAGGTATGTTTCAACACAATTAACTTTATAAAAAGTGCCTGGCCTGAGAGCTCCTGAGTGAGTCCGGCGGGAGGGGGACCCCCTTCAAGGTTTGTTATGCCTCTGCGCTCCTGTAGCATCCCATAGGGAAGCATCCATATACATCCTCCTTAAACCCCACAAGCTGGAAGTGGCCTGTCCATCATATTAATCAATATCTCTCCTAAATGGTTGTTAGACAGAGGCACGCATGGCTAAACCATCTACAACGCTCACTGAACAACGAATGTATCTAAACAACGCATTCCTTTACGACACAGGCCTTTACCATGCAAGCCTTTACCACGCAATTTCATGGTAAAGGCTTGACTGGTAAAGGGTTATGTGTGGTTAAGATCACAACCCAGCCCCCTGTCCAGAGCCTTAAAAACTACCCTGACCCCCCCTTGAGCACTAAAACCTACCTGACCCCCCCTGAGCCCTAAAAACTACATTGGCCCCTCTCAAGCGCTAAAAAGTACTCCAACTCCCTCCTGAGCCCTAACAATAACCCCTAATCCTCTTAAGCCATGGAAACGACCCCAATCCCTGAACCCTAAACACTACCCTAACCCCCACTGAGCCCATAAAACTACCCCAACCCTGAGCCCTAAAAACTACCCACACTCCTTAAAACTACCCCACCTCCCCAAATCCCAGCCCCAACTTGACTTACCTGATTGCGTCCTCTCCCGATCCTTCCTCTTCCTGTGTTTGCCCATCCCAGCATCTAGACCGCGAACTGCCTTAACCACGTATATACATGGTTAAGGCAAGCGTGGTTCCACTTGCAGGGAAACAGCCTTCACAACATTGAAATATGTGCCCTAAACATTACCAGATAACCGCCTTCTGCTAATGTCTGTCCTGGTACTTCAAGACGAGACTGGAGTTATTCCGGGCAGGTCCATAATGTACGATCTCCATGTTTTGTTTGTGTGGGGATTCATGAGGAAACTACTAGAGAGACTGAGGTTGGGCAATGGACTCCTACCCTGGATGTCCCTGGTATTCTTTGACCCCTCTGCCAAACATCACCCAAAATAGAGCAACAAATGAAACGAGGCACTAGACAAGGTTGCCCATTCGCCACTCTTTTATACACCTAAGCCATGGAACCATCAGCATGCACAATACGCAAGTTTGACTCTGATAAGGGGATCAGTCTGGTAGTCAACAGTCTAATGTCATTATATTTTGACAGTGTTTATTGTGTGTACAAGACCCCCCTCACCCATGAACCTTTCTCATGTAATATATAAAATTTTAAAACAGGGTTTGAAAAAATACTTGCCTTACAGGAACGTCAGAACCTAAGCCTCCTACACAGCTATCCAAAGTGGGTGTATAGCACATAGGAGGCCTGCCGCTGAATGGAAAACTGAAGAGCCGGAAACAGTTGTGGGAGAGCCAGGCTCCTGGGAAAGCTTTAGTTTTCCATAATACACTCTGAAAACCATTTGCCTGCAGTCTTGAAATAGTCTGAAATTATGCCTCCTCCTTCACTCGTGTTACCCATCTCACATGGTATCCCGGATGTACAAATAGGTGTTTACCCCTAGGCCGCTAACTCACTGCAAAACAAGGTAGTGAAGGGGGGCTGATCTCTAACTAGTATTGACAGATAAACAATGGAAGGACTGTTGTACACAAACCATACACAATTCCCTAAATAGTGGACACAAACGTCTACATTTTCCATTTTTACAAAGTTTGTAGTACGTGCCAGGTCAACCACACGTATATGGTATGGTGGAAAAAGCTGCATGTTACAGACGTTATTCAATGACCCTGGGAGTGCCCAAGATATAAATATATTGGTAGGGTATATTTACAGAATTGGGAAAATGATACACAAATTCTTAGACCCATCCCAGCCAACATTACTCCTGAGGTATGATGGTGAAATTGCGGTGAATATTAGAAATGATGTCGCCCTGTCACAGCAGCCAGAGCAGCAGACTTGGGAGCGCAGGGCTTACAATTTGATCACCGGCAGCAGCCCAGCTCAGCTCAGCATCATGTGACTCTAGACAATAGCTCACTTAATCTCCCCGACGGCGACTACCCCTTGGATTACCCTAGGGGTGATTTAATTAATTTAATTTCTCTAGTTATACTACTACTAGTAGAGTATGTTTGTAATGTGATGGGGCAAAAGCCTGCTCCCCAGGGTAGATCACATGCATTACTCTTCTCCCTCCTAGGTTACCCACTGAGGGTATGTTTATTTTGTATGGATGCCCACACAGGTGGGCATACGATTTGATTTTAGATGGGCCATGTTTGGGTAGAGTCAAGACACTGAACTGTCATACTTACCTGATATAACCAGAAATGGACATTGCTGATGATGGAAAATGTATAAATGAATTAAAAAAAATTGAATTATGCGTCCTGAAAGTGGGGTTGGGCTGTGTCTCAATTTAGAAGCACAACTAACATACAGTGCAAATCAAGACACAATAAAAACGATATGAGTGGCTACAAGAAGCTTCTGATATCCTAATACCACTAAAAAAACACAACAGAACAAAAGAAAACAAGCACCTTGGAGAAATACAGCAATATAAGAGATAAAACAACAAATTAGAAAGCTGCAACGTGCCTTGCTAAAAGAAAACAATCTTTGCCTACAGAAAATTAACAGATTATACAATTCAGCAATTAAAAAAGCTAAGAAAACATGACATGCAATCCAGATTAGATTACTTCTTCACACGGCACACTTACATACATCGATTTTTGCAAATATCTCACCTTCCAGAGGGCTATCTGATCATTCTCCAGTTAGCCTCAAATTCTATACCAGATCCCGCAGATCCCTCTTTCGGTGATGCATGTCCTTGTGACATTTTCGCAACCCAGATTATCAAGATATGCTAACTCAGGCAGTATCCGAATACCTTGACATTACTGTTACGTCGGCTCCGTCAAAAGGCACCCTCTGGAAAGCCCTAAAGCCCCCAGTCCAGGGGGCTGAAATTAGCTTTCACACCAAAGAAAAATGCGTGTGAAGTGCACAGCTAGTGGACGCAGAGACACGTCACTTGTCCTTAGCGATGCAACTTAACCCCTTTGCTGCGGCGGCTATTCCGCCGCAGCGCTAAGGGGGCAGGGTCCCGTGCTCGTGACGGAACCACTCCATCACGGCACGCGGGTGAGCTGTGCTTGTGACGGAATGGTTCCGTCACGGCCCACCCGCTCAATAGAACGCGCCGCGCTGGCGCAAAATCAGCACCGCGCAGGCGCGGCAGCGGGGCCGTGACGGAACCGTTCCGTCACCAGCACAGCCCACCCGAGGCTTGTGACGGAACGGTTCCGTCACGAGCATGGAAGGGGTTAATACAGACCCTAACCCCTCACTGCAGCGTAATTTGGTGCAGGTGCAACAAGTTATACAACAACACCTAATGAATGAAGCAAAGGAGAACTGGGAGGCGTCACAACATAGAATATATCAGTGGGGGGACAAATCTAGCAAAATGTTTCATATGCTCTGCCAAGTCGACTAGTCCTATGCTGCGGTCCCCACCATATGTGACATGAAGGTCGCCTCTGCTCATCTCTGGGGCGGGTGGCTCCAGAATTTGCACTGCACTTTATCTCACTATAAGAACGCAGAGAGCAACTCTCAGAAGCCCAAATATCGGAGTTCCTCGGAGATATTCCACCCCGCAGACTCACCGACCATATGAGGGAGCAATTAGATGCCCTTATTACGCTGGAAGAGCTGAATGGCAACCTACAGGCCATGCATCCAGGATGGGCCCCCGGAACTAACAGATTCCCCATTGACTTCCTACGGTCGCACAAGCACTTGGCCCACACCTACTATACAATACAATACAGGAGGCACCAACCAGAATACACTACCACGGGATTGGCACCACGCAGAGATTGTTCTGTTCCTCAAACCCGGTCACCCCCCCAGAGGAGCCCTCTTCATACCGCCCAATTTCCCTCATTAACTTTTAACCAAAACTCTTGGTGAAGGTCCTGGCGGATTTTCTAAGGATCTGTGTGACGGATCGAATCCATCCAGACCAATCTGGCTTTATGCCATTCCGAGTTACCCGTCACAACATCCGTAGAGTACATAATGCTATGGCGCTGTCCCCAGAGTTAGGACGTCCGGCAGCTATACTTCTGGCTGACGTAGACAAAGCTTTTGATTCTCTCAGCTGGGTCTACCTTTTTCAATTACTTGAAGCGGCTAATATTGGCCCTCATTTTATAACATATATCTGTTTACTGTACACTGATTTGCCAGCCTCAGTCGGTATAGCAGGTCATCTTTCATGCCATTTCCCCTATACACAGAAGTATCAGGCAAGGGTGCCCCGCTCTCCCCGCTTTTATTTGCTTTGGCGGTGGAGCCGCTGGCTGTGTGGGTTCAGAATGACCCCGTATTTCGTGGCTACGAGTGGCCTCATGAGCGATCGGATCGCATCGCGTTATACGGGGATGATGTTCTCTTCTTTGTAACAGACCTGTGGTTCTCAGGCCTGCGTCTCTTACAAATTCTCAGGGTATTCGAGGAAACCACAAGCCTTCACACTAACCCTGCTAAATCCGTGCTCTTTCCAGTATGTGGTGACCAGGGACGGGGCACCTGGGCGACGCAATTATCACATGCGACTGGGGGGGTTAAATATCTAGGCATATTCATGTCACCCTGTCCATAGATTTCTTGGGCAAATAATATCAACCCGCTCCTTACAAGTTTAAACAATGAAGCAGCAATATGTCCCTCCCTTCCATTATCTTGATATGGGCGGCCTGCCATATTTAAGATGGTGTCCCTACCAAGAATTCTCTACCGACTGCAAAATGTCCCTTACAATATACCGAGATCCTGGTTTGCGCTGGTTAACACCGTACACAATAAATTCCTATATAACGGGAGGCGATCCGGGTGGCACTTCATACATGCACACAATCCACGTACTGGGGGGGGGATTGCGGTGGTATGTGTGTACACCTATTACACTGCTTCTCATCTGCTAATTATAAATGAATGGTGGTAAAACTCCCCAACTGACCCCGCCTTCGTGATGGAGCATGCAGAATGGAAGGGGTTCCCTTCTCCAATTCCTATATAGCTCTAGGAATCTCAATGCACTACACCCCGGGAGTAGAACTGTGATTCAGCTTTGGCAGTACAAGGTGAGACAGCTGGGATGGCGCTGGACCTTGACTCGGACAACCCCTCTCTGGCAAGGCGCATAATTACACCCCGTGACTGTCCTGCAGGGTATTCATCAATGGGACTTAGTGGGGATATCTACGTTGGGAGACATGATGCAAGGCACAATACTGAAGTCTTTCCAACAGCTGCAAGGGGAATTTCACCTACATAAGATGCAATCTTATAAATATCTTCAATTACATCATGCACTGGGTCCCCAGATTCGTGCTCTGGAAACTCTACCAGAATTCCATCCACTGGAGGGCCGCCTACTGATGGGTGAACTGTGGCTCCATATAATCAGGCAAATTTACGAAACACTGACGACACACACATGAATAACCCTTGATAAAACTAAGAGAGCATGGCAGGATGATATTCCAGAGTTACCTGAAGATGACTGGGCCGAAGCCATAGCCAGTCCTCGGGGTGCTACTGCCTTATCCAATTTAAGTATATACATAGAGCTTCCTACACTCACTCCCGCCTTTGGAAAATGGGGGTAATTCAGTCCCTCACCTGTTTGAGATGTGAGAGGGTACTTTCTTACATATGGTCTGGAGTTGTTCGGTGTTGCAGCCATTTTGGAGGAGGGTGGATTCTTGTCTTAGCGACATACTTGCATGGGAGCTCCCACTGGATCCGAGACTCTATCTTTTACACAGCACTGACGAGATAGGGGACAATAAATATAACCAACATCTACTCTTTCTGGCTCTTACCATTGCCAAAAGTGACAGCTGTGGAAGGTGACCTCCCCCCTACTGTGGGAAAATGGAAGGCTCATCTGGACAGGTGTATGGGCGCTGAGGTGTTGGTATTTCTGGCCCGTGGATGCCCCAGAAGCATAGAAAAATATGGACCCATTGGGTGACATACCGAGGGATAGACCTTCCACCCTCCCATCCTTAAACCCTTGACAGACCCCCACTTTTACCAATGTCCACTAGATGTTTCATTCCGTGACATATAATTGTTTGCCTCTATTATTGAATTTGTATGCAATTGTTAAGATCTTGGATTGTTTGCACTATGTTAACACTGTTGAACCTGCAGTTCTGCAGGAGTTACAATTGTTCGAAATATTATGGTACTTCTGATTCATATTGTTTCTTGCAGATACTTGTAGGGCTCTGGCCCATATTGTATCAGAAAAACAAAATAAAAGTTGTTATAAAAAAAAGCTAAGAAAAGGTACTATTCAGACAGAATTAAGAATGCTAAATGTGAGAATAAAGAATTCTATAATATTCTCAATGAATTTGTTAAACCAAATTGCATAGAAGGAACTCATACCGCTACTGAAGGTTTCACAGACCAATTGGCAAATCATTACACAGCCAAAGGAGACACGTTGGACTCATATTTAAAACAAAGACAAAGCACCAGCACAGACCCTCTTCCTAAACACCAACTCTAACTCTAACTCTAACTCAGCCTCTCCGTTCCTTCTAACACATTTCACACGATGAATTTATGGACCTAGTCAAAGCAAGCAGGCCTGCCAGCAGCCCTGCTAACCCGTGTCCAATGCAAACCTCCAAAACAATCTTCTAACAACCTCTGTTGCCACACCAGTAAGAAGAATCATCACCAATTCATTAACTACCGGAATATTTCTAGAAGAACTCAAAAAGTCTAACATACGCCCATTATTGAAGAAAACATACCTAGACCGGCTTAACCCTGACAACTAAAGACCGATTACAAATGGACCTCTCCTGGGCAAACTGATAGAAAGAGTAGCATTCGCCCAGATGTCACTGTTCATTTAAAACAATGCCATACTTTCAGACTTCCAAACGGGATTCCTTCCAGGAAGAGGCACAGAATCTGCCCTCATTGCCATCTGGGATGCCCAGAAGAACACAGCTGACCACAACCAGGTTGCTGCGCTAGTTCTTTTAGACCTTTCGACTGCCTTTGACACGGTTGGCCATGACACTCTGATACAAAGACTCTACAATGGAGGGGACCGCTCTAGACTAGATCACATCCTACCTTTGTGAAAGAACTAATGTCATCTAGACCCCTCTTTCTCGTCCAAACTGTAGTTCACTAAAGCAGGGGTCCCTCAAGGCTCCATCATCTAGTCCATGCTTTTCAACATCTACCTGAAGTCATTACTAGCACTGATCAATCAATTCCAACTCATGTCCTATAACTATGTAGATGACAAGCAAGTACTCCTTCAACTGGAATGCCCCAAAGACATTCGAAACAGCAATTTTCAGTTGTCTCAGAGCAGTGGATCAATTGATGACGTGGAGCCATCTCAAATTGAACGCTTCCAAAACAGAAATACTCATGTGTGGTGATTGGAAACATTATGACCCGCTTGCCACCTGGCCTGATGATCTGGGAATAAAATCCTCAAACTCATTCAACAAAGGAACCTCTGCTTTAGAGTGGCACCTCACCTCTAAATCCCAACGAAAAAGAAAAAAAACATGGGTGGCACTCTGTTCAAGCAGCCAAACTGTGGAACTCTTTACCCCCCAACATAAGTTCTACGGATAACCACCTTATCTTCAGAAAACTACTCAAGAATTGAATCTTCCCCACATAACCACCATACTCAAACAAAAATATACAGCAAAGTTCTCTGCAAGTATTTATTTGGACTATAGATATGTACCTATATATGTGTATTGCTTTGTATAAACATGTATACTAATTATGTTTTTAAAAATATAGAGATTCATTAGTTCTGCTTCACAAATGTGCATATTACTTATAGTTACATTATTCTATGTTTGTACCATGTATATAAGTGACTGCATAAATAAGTAAATATTTTATCATAATGTATCTACAATCGCTTCACTATTGAATTACACACAAAAAAATCTATATATTTAGGACTTTTCTTCTAATTCAGCATATCCAATGCACTACCATATTTGTCACCCTATATACCACTCTGAATATATCTTCTGCGTCAACTCCCTGACTCATCTCAAACATAATTCTACTACTCTTACCAATGCACTACCCTATTTCTCACCGTATACCTCTATCAATATATCCTCTACCTCCACTCGCTCATTCATCCCAAACCCCATAACACTACTATGATCCCCAAAATAACCCTCTCTAGAATTTTCCCTACTCTACCCCTCCTTGCATCAACTCATAACTCTTCTACTATTTAGATCTCCCAAACAAGCCTTTCTAAACCCTTCCCTCTGACTCTTCCCCACTCCCTTTTACTCATTCCACGCCTCCTCCTACTGCTTTGAGCTAAAAAAAAAAAAGAAAATCAAAATCATTCCCTCTTCCATCCCTTCACTAACCTTTTCAATGCAAATAACAGACTAACATGTCCACCACTCAAATTAATTTCACATTTAACTATACTAATTCAGCACTAATCCTTATAGGTCCTGGCGTAGCGTGCTACTCGCCAAAAAAGCACTTCAACACCTCATCAGGGTGAGCAAGCAATATATAAATGCAAACCTTTTCCCTCTTCTATCCCTGCAATAGCCTTCTCAATCCAAATAACTGACTAACATATCCACCACTCAAATTACTTTCATATTTCGCTATACTAATTCACCACTAATTCTTTATGGGTTCCGGAGTAGGGTGCTAATCACCGAAAAAGCGCTCCAACTCCTCTTCAGGGGTAGTAGGCGCCATATAAATGCCATTATAATACAATCCAAAACAATGCAGCTGCACAAGTGTGATTCTGTTTCGGATGCTGCTCTGGGTACTGTGAGAGCTGCATTGACACCAAGGGCACAGCATGTGCAAGCCTTAGAGAATCCTTCCTGAAATGGATTGTAATTCATCTCTGCATTCAGCTCTCTGGGATACATCAGAGCACATTAGTTAGCATTCATGGGTTGTTCAACACATCAAGTTGGAAGCCATAATTATCTCCTCCGCACACTTTAATACGACATGACACAGCGCACGTGCGTTTTTAAAAAGAGCTTATTGAAGATGTATGGTGTGTCATAATCAATCACATTAGCGAATGCCTTATGCTGTTTTTTGATGTTTTCCTTCTACTTGTAATACTTTTTCAGAGGAGAGTTGCAGAATAGTGATGAGTTAATTATGTTGTCAACGTCCCAGCCTTCTGAGGACCACCGAGGCTAGTGGACCAAAGCCTTTAGAATCTGTATTAATTAAATAAACAGAGCCACATGGATAGTTTTGCTGCATTAATACTTTTTAATCTTCTTAACTAGCTTTTCTTGTCACTTTTGTTTTGTGTGTTGCTTTTCTAATTTGTAAACGCCCCTTTAAATTGATGTGGCCGGGATTAGACTGCCCATTTGATTTATCAGACGTTCTATGAGAGGGCTGTGACCATTGGAGGCCATCTCTGTCACTTTCTTCAGCTCTCTGAGATATCACGACAGGCAGAGCTGGGGTACAAGGAGGGAAGGAGGGAGGGAGGGAGGGAGAGAGAGAGAGAGAGAGCGAGAGTAACAAGCACTAGCAATGCCAGGAGGTCTGAATTATGAATGACAATTCCTTTTGTGTCGCTGATGGGTTTAGGCACTCAATAAGTCATCATTCATGCACTCTATCACTCATCTTCCCACAGTGCATGCATTCGTCAATTCACTGACTTGTTCCTGTATTCACACTCCCAGAATAAAACACAGACGCACACTCAACAACAAATGCAGGATGATTTAAAAGAAATCAAGTAGGAAAAGGAAATCATGCTGCCATCTAAACAAGGCAGGCATATGCTTATTATAACAAAACAAAACAAAGCAGCGGGTGTCCGTCTTGTAAAGGTATTGTAAATGTTCTACTGTTTTTAAGTTCAAGCATGGTTACCACATTTAGAACCAATGTGTTGGTCGTTTTCAAATGTTAAAACATTGATACACTATGGACAATCACATTTCATAACTATCTACTTAGAGCAAATGGCCACGAGGGATGTGGTACACTGCAGATGAAATGAGCGGCAAGCAAGCAACCCATTAGCATTGGCCGAAGAGCAGTAGTACCCTCTTAGGAGGAAACATTAAAAGGGACGGTATAAAAGTGGGGGGAAAATTAAATACTACGTTCTTGGCAACCCCTGACACCGAAGCACACTTGAATTTAAGATCTGTATTTGATTTTAGATAAAACCATAAAAGTGAAAATAACTGTTGACCAAGCACAGAGCATGGAGCCTTGTCATATTAGTTGTACATCTGATAGAGAAAGTGCAAGATATGACATGAAACATTGAGAATTTTTTTTAACTCATAGGCAAAAGATATCAATATAAAATACAAAATGTAAAGTGCAGAATGTAAGCTAACATAGCAAATTGCAAACAGTAAAAACAAAATAAAAACATGATGTCACACGGGTGTTCCTATGCTCATCAGGCATAACAAGACAACAGCATAGGCTAGCATTTGCAAAATGAGGAGCCAACCAATTCATTATAAATTTCAAATTGCAAAGTGAGTAAACGGTTAGGTGCTTTGATGTAGGGTTAATGGAAACCTGTCAGAAGGTAGTAATTTCCCACATTGAGGTGACCCCTGGTTTGCCACTAGACTCTATAAGAACGAAAGCTTTCCTCTAGGGTGAGCTATGTTTATAAAAAAGAAGGTTGCAAACCACCTAAATATCACTCTCAGATTATCACAGTGGCACTGTGACCCTTGAGTCTGAGATCAGGCTGGAGCCTTCCCAGGAATAGAACAATAAGGCTAGTCTGCCAGGGTGTTGCCCCATAATGGGGACCTAACTCCACAGTGGAAAAAGATAAAGGTTTGACCCATCAGAAATTAACATAAGAATATCAAAGGAGGGGTTGATGCGAGTAGTTAAGATGTTTCCTAAGGAATTTCTCTTTCCATATAAAGGAGGCAACATTGAAATTAATAAAAAGGGTCCTCCAAAGAGCATCTTTATAGTTCCTGATTCTCTTAGCTAAAGATAGAGGTTTTAGATAGAGTGTGCTGATTCCAGTATAAAAGCAACAGAAAAGCATAACATGCATTGTTGTTTGGGTGGATCTTTCATCACATGGACATTTAACAGCTGCCTCTGGTCATTGTTTCACATTTGAGAGGGCTACCAAAACATGTCAGGACAAATCGATGTTGGGTGTTAGATGTAAATGTAAGGTATCTCTGAAGGTCCACAGTATGTGCCATAGCTAGGTATCTAACAACTGGCGGTTTGATACTGTCATTGGCATGTCAGGTATCAACCATTTGTTTGTGCAAAGAAAGTCTTAATTCACATTTGATATAGGATGTTAGGTTGTCAGGTTCATTCAATGATAGAGGTTAGTTTAATTGGACTGCTTGTCTGGAGCTATAAGAGAGCCACAGGATTCTCTGTGCATTATCTAAGCTTAGACAATCCCTTATAATAGCTTTGGTGAACTTGGTCACTTCTTTACTCCAAACAGAATGCCACAGCTGGACGGTCCTGATTCCCAAAATATTTTCCAGATAGTACATGACCAGTTCAATATATTCTCTTATGTTTATAGAATGGTAGATTCAGAGAGGCCCCTTAATCACATGTTTCTATAAATTCCGACCATCTCCTGAATTGATTTACAGCTTAACTTAGTGGCACACCTACAAATGCCCTCACAGGAATGTGTCATCATTAGCTTGTTGCTTTCAATGTGCTTGGACCAGGAGCCATTGCGTTCTTTGTCAGGAAAGGAGAAATAATTGTCTGCCAGAATAAGACGCAAACATTTGTGGCTGCAGACTCTTCAAGCTTTGACCAGCCCTCCTCTTATAACTCCTTTTTCCTAGCGTACAGTGTGTCCTTGTATTGCCTCCTATGTAATGCAACCAAGGAATGATTTCTTGGAGAAACATTTATGGCACATCATAGCATTTTTGATTTGAGTGAAAAAGAATGGTCAAACCGACCCCAATGACCTGTCTAACTATTCCTAGCATTCAGTGTGAGGTGGTAATTGATGGACTATGTTAACCTTTAACATGTTGGTTCCTGCACTTGTTTTCTTTATATATTAATGGCACTGCCTCTTTTCTATCTCAGGTTGAAGCAGATGCACCATCACTGGCCCATATCCAAATCCCCTTATGTCTATTTGCCGATGACACATAGTCATTTCTAAGAAGCCGAATGGGTTACAGAAACTCCTGCTTCACTTTGAGTTCTGTCCCTCTCTGGGCCTGGAGATCATCCCCACCAAATAAAATAGATGTTGTTCAATCTCCACAAACTCTTTAAGAAGGGCATAGTTTGCCCTTCAGATGGGGGACCGTTTACTTATTTGGGTATCACGTTGAGTGGGTGCATGTCCTGGAAACCCCATGTTATTAAAGCTGCCTTAAAACTCAAACAAATCACGGGGTTAATACTTTAAGAATATTGGGCCTCCCATACCAAACTCATTCCACCCGTGCTACACCTCTGTGAGCCCAAGGCTTTGGGTTCAGCCCTCTACAGGCAGAGCTATGGAGTTTTTCCTAACATTGATGCACCAACTAGTACTGTACAATCTTGCCTTCCCTGCCCAACCCCTGCACTCCTTTGTATCCACTCTTCTTGGACATGGGAGTTAGAAGCCTTGCTGGCACAGTCCGCCTGCGACCCCTGCTATACTGGAGGTGGCTGTGGACCACCGCAGAACATGCCCACTACACAACATCACTTCAGGATGTAATGGAAGCAGTTTAATTTGCCAAAGTACCTTGGCTTCTGAATATTAAAGAGTCACTGTATACCCGTGGGCTGTCTAATCCATGAGACCATGCTGCCAGCAGTTTCTTCCCGTCTAAAAACTCTTAAGATGCTTTATTGGGCAGCCACAGCGGTTAGTGACTTTAGTAAGGCAGATGCTTCCAAGCTGACCAGTGATTTCCTCAATTTCAAGCCATTGAGTTGGTATGAGTCATACTGGGATCAGTTGACAGTCTCCATAGATGGAAAGTTATAATTTCACTTCAGAGTGGGCACTCTTCCTCTGAGAGTTTTCGCTCTGAGGTGATTTGTATGGAGCATTGATATATGTCCTGCCTGCACTTCCTCAGGAGAGAGTGTCACACATGTTTGCTCTTCCTGCCCAGCCTATGCCAGACCCTGCAGAATCTGGATAGCTCCTACTTGCAGACGCCTAGATCAGCATAGTTTGCTGCTCTTCATATTCTGAGGTCGGGCCTTTTACTATACTTGTAGCTAAGTTTTTGGTGGCCATGTTGATACTTCGAAGAAAGGCACTCTCTCCCTCTTAATTTTATGTGGCTCATTCTTATGCTTTTTTTAATTGTACAGCTACAATATTTAGCTATTCTGTTTGTGGCACTTTTATTCCGTATATGCAAGTCGACATTTTAAACCCTTTATTGTATTAAGTTTGGCAGTTACCTACAATAACTATAACTTCCTCATGCTGAACTGTACTGTTTTACTACTTTTTTGTCATGTACTGTTTTTATATGCATCAACATTTTTATGGCCCTGGTGGCCGAAATAAACTTATTTGAAATGAACTGATTGGTAATCCCAAAATAACACATTAATCATATTCAGCGATTCTTGGTCCATATTGAGGAGTCACATTGGCTTCACAATTTAGAAATGTATTGTTGATGTTGAAAAAAGGGGGTGGCCTAGCGACTATCTATCAGTCCATGTTCAAGGCTACTTTTGCATCCTGTCAGCTACCAGGAGCAGAAGCCATGGAATTTAATATCAAATTCTCCAACACTGCCTCTTTTCCTGGCCTGCTCCTATACCGGACCCCTGGCCCAAAATCGCTTTTCCTACAGGTTTTACAGACTTTCATGGAATCATGTCTGGACTTCCTTTCGTGCAGCCGGAAACATGCTGACCTTTCGTCCAGGCCCCTACATGCCCCTCCTTGCGAATGTTACTTGAGTGGGTATGGGTCTATATATGGCCCCAGCCGCCGAACAAGGCTCCCCCCGGCTGGTGTGGTGCAGGGCCCTATGTACCTTTCCGGCTCATGCCGCAGGTGTGCTGGTCTCAGGGCCTACCCTCGAGGGCCACCCTTTGGCTGAATATATGCTATCTTCTATCACCAGGCCCCACTTGCTCTCTGACTAACAGGGCCGACCAAGTGCTCCCCCAGCCCCTATTACGTGGACCGCAGGTCCACCTCTTTCTTTGTGCCTGAGATAGGTGGAGGCACTTGCTCTCCTCCGTGTAGGCACCTGCTAGGTGAACTGGTCCAGTGCCCGCTCAGTCAACATCCACTAATTGGGTCTGCATTGCGTGTTGCCCTGTTGGGAGTATCAGTTCTAGTTTTCCGCTTCAGCTCATAGCAACGCCTAGTGGGGCCCTGGTGTACCCAATGCCAAGTGCGTATGTGGGGGAAGGTGAAGGCCCTGTTGCCGGGCCACACTCAAACACCACACCCCCAGGGGCCTCACTGCTATGCCTCAGGATGATGGGCAATGGGCCTCCCTCTCTCCACTTCCCGGGTGCCCTCGAGGGAATGGTGCCCGGCTGCCTGCTTTATAATGCGTCTGCCCCAGGTCACCGAATCCTCTTCCCACTCTGCTGCCAAGGTGCGTCCTGCAGGGGGTCACCTTCCGAAGTCTCGCCGCCGCTCACTCCCGCGCCCCCCTCCGCTGCAGATGTGTGGCGGTACCTACATATAGCTCCGTGGGGGTCAGGTCCATCTCTGTGTTGCTACCGGTCAATGGTGTTCCCCGAGAGGCCGACGCCGGAACCTTCAAAGCGGTGCCAGGGAGAGTGGCATCTGGTCGCAGAGGCGTAGGCCCAGGAGCCCCGGCCTCAATTTTCTCTCTCCCATCGAGGAACCGTCCGCCCTTCGGTGCTGCCGGTGCTTCTCTTGGCCCTTGGTCTCGCCTCAACACCACTGCCTCCGCTCCCCCGTAGCGTGTCGAGGCCGGAGGGCGTTGCTTAGCGGGGCACAGATGACCCTGAAAAATCTTGCTGCGGAGACCTGGGGAGTCCTTCTCAATGCCCAAGCGGCCCGGGCCCCATTTCACAGCCTCGGGCCGCAAGCTGCTGCAGGGTCGTTCGGGAGCGCCTCGCTTCTCAAAAATGCACTCTGGGTAGGCTCCACAGCTCCTTATAGTTTCTCCAAAAGCTAAAGCATAACTGGGGATATTATGCTCACAATTGGCCCGGAGAGGGGTTCGGTATGAGGAGCCTCGAGGTCCTGCGTCCTCGCAGGTCGCCATCTTGGTCACCCCCCCCAAAATAGATATTTTAACCAATATATTTTAGCATACAATATTAATGACTTCTATATTTTTTTAAACAATATTTCTTATCTTAAAATCGATATTCTTGACCACGATATTCTTGCTGTCGATATTTCTGAGTCCCGATATTTACAACTCGATGTGTATGTAAGCCGAAATTTCTAACTCAATATTTTGTCTGAATACCGGATCAGGCAACATTAAGAAGGCAGAAAAATGTGAAGGAAATAGGTGGAACTATTATGCAGTCCTTAAGTTATCCTACATGTGAAATGTTGTACAATGCTTCTTTAGCTAAAGCATGTAGAAAAGTTTGAAAGGACAATTTCCCATACAAGTGTCCTGTAAATGGTGATGTAATTGTAGCAACATGGTTATACAGTTTATGAGAACTCAAGAGAGGAAAGAACTTGTTGCGTGCAGATTGCTACATCGATTGAGTGTCTCACGATCAGTAGGCTTAGCGAAGCAGAAAACTCCATCAATTCAGTTTGACCTATGTTAACTTAGGCTAATATAATGCTATAATACTTAAAATGATTAAGGGTGGGCGTAGTTGGAGGAGTACCACTACACAGAATTGTGCGAAATTGATCAAAAACTCTGTGAACTCCGCTCCGCAACTCCATTCCGTCTCACCCCAATAAATAAAACAGAAACCTCACATACCCTTGATAAAACGACAAGAAACTCAATTATTACATACTAAAATGCATATAATCATCTCACAAAAGTGAAAATGAAAATTCAGCAAACAGTAAGAGAGGTGATGATTTTGATGTCCTCACTAACCTAGGGAGAGAACCAAGCAGATGCCTTGAACACAAAGAGCACTTCATGCTGAACGATTGGTGGTGGTCCCATCCACCTAGGACCACCCCAAGCACAGTTATGGGCAAAAAATAAAATTCCAACCAAAGGTCCTGCAAAGCATTATGGGACAATATTATAGACTGCAGTGAATATTATAGTATCCATATCAAAACACTCCTCAAGGGGTAGGCTCTCGGGCTCAGCTGAGAGCTATCACTATAATATTCACTAAACTCTAGAATCTCGCCTCATAATGCTTTGCTGGGCCTTGGGTTGGCATTGTATTTTTGCCCATAACTTTGCTTGGGGTGGTTCTAAGAGGATGGGACCACCACCGAATCGTTCAGCATGATATGCTCTTTGTGTTCAAGACATCTGCTTGCCCTCCCCCTAGGTAAGGGGTGACCCCAAAATCATCACCTCTCTCATTGCCTGATGTTTTTCAAAGTTCAATTTTGTCAATTGGTTATATGCTTTTTAGCATGTAAAGGTAAAGTTGATTTACCAAAGGGTTCTGGGTAGAGTAGGTAACGTCATTGCGTAGTGGGAATTCTTGCATGAATTCTGTATTTTTAATGAAATGCATAAGTACCAAATCTCCGCAATTTCCGCTAGCAGAGCGGAATTCAGTACCCAGGGGTAAAAATGATAAGTGTACATTTATACGGGAAAATGAAAATGTTGAGTTTCTAGTGTAATTTCTGATGCAGTTAGTAACATTAGTATGATCAAAGTTAATTTGGATAGAAATAGGATACTAATAAATGTATAAGTGCCAAAATGTATGTGCTCTTAAAAGAGTATAATGTATATTTTTTTGTGTCAAGCAATTATTGTTTGCATGTAAATGAAGAACATCTTCTGAAAGTTTCATAAACACATCTTTTAGTATAAATTTATAGTATCTGTTTCTCTCATCATTTTTGGCGCACGTTATCACATACGAAGGTTAACATGATAATATTCACTATCAAATCAGATTAATTATACTATTCCATACATATCATTAGTTATACTGCTATTTAAAATGAAATGTAAACCAATTAGAAATAAATTCAATAACGTGAGAAGTTAATTCTGTGTATGTTTCTAACACATGTTAATTAAACAAGATTCCTTTTCTTTAGTAAACCACAACCTATGTTACCTATACGTGTGATATAATTCTAAATTAGTCTTTTTCTGCATGCTTTTAAGATGCAATAGCTCAAATTCTTCATATTCATCATCTTTTCCATAACATAAAATGTATGCACGTTTATTTATTTTCTCTCAAAAAGTGTTGTTTCCAGTTTTTATTTGTCTCTAAAATGTAAATGCTTTTTATTACTTAGATGTGTAAAGCAGGTTCTTTAGCCTTAGAAGGTGTGTGGAATATACTATTTATGCCGCAGTACCTTTTTTTGCACTTTGTAGGCATTATCAGATTGAATTTTTCAACTTAATCTATTTGGTCATTAAGATCCAATTCTAAATGTTGTAATCAATATTGAGCATTAAAAGTAAGCTAATATACAAGAGCTATGCTATATTTCACTGCTAAACAGGCAACCATAAGTGCAGTTACCTTGCAGACAACAGGGTCTTGATTTGAATGGTGCAGCAGGTGCAGTAGCACCGGGCCCAAAAGTTGTCAAAACTCCTCAAATCACATAGTATTGCTATATTCTACTACTAAACAAGCAGTCACAGCTGCAGTTACCTTGTAGTTAAAAGGGACTTGATTTGAATGGTGCAGCAGAGGCATTGGTACCGGGGCCAAAAAGCTCTTTGGACCCCCCTAAACCAAGATTATGTCTAAAATTTAAAACTAAACAGGCAGTCACAAGTGCAGTTACCTTGCAGACAACATGGTCATGATTTCAATGGTGCACCAGGTACAGTGACACCAGGACCAAAAGATCTAGGTACCCCACTAAACACCTAAAATTGCTATAAATTACCATTAAACATGCAGTTACCTTGCAGACAACAAGGTCATGATTTGAATGGTGCAGCAGGTGCAGTGGCACTGGGACCAAATGTTTTCAGACCTCCACTAAACACAATTTTTCTATATTTTACTACTATACAGGCAGTCACAATTGCAGTTACCTTCAGGTTAAAAGGTGCTTGATTTAAATGGTGCAGCAGATGCTGTGGCACCAGGGCCAAAAGTTGTCATAACTCCACTAAACACCAAATATTGCTATATTTTACTACTAAACAGGTGCCGTTATCTTGCAGGCAACAAGATTACTATTTTAATGGTGCAGCAGGTGTAGTGGCACTGGGCCCAAAAGAATTACTCTAAATACCTCATATGGCTATATTTTACAACTAAACAGACAGTCACAAGTGCAGTTATCTAGCAAGAGCTAGGTTCATGATTTCAATAGTGCAACAGGTGCAGTGGCACCAGGACCAAAAGCTCCAGCACCTCACTAAACACTGAATATTGGTATATCTTACATTTAAACAGGCAGTCACAAGTGTTGTTATCTTTCAGGCACTAGGGTCATGATTTGAATGGTGCAGCAGGTGCAATGGCACTGGGCCAAAAAGTTGTCAGAACTCCTCTGAACACCTAATATTGCAAAGTTGTACTACTAAATAGGCAGTCACAATTGCAGTTACCTTGCAATTGAAAGGGGCTTGATTTAAATGGTGCAGGAGGTGCAGTGGCTCCTGGGCCAAAAGTTGTCTTAACTCCACTAAACACCACGGGCCTCATTTATGAAAAGTCACTTTTCCTTGTCGCAAGTAATTACAGATACGTCAGTATTTCTGACGTATCTGTTGACGCAAAAATGACTCATTGCTGGAGTGTGTCACAAAAGTGATGTAACTTCAGCAATGGGTCATTTAATATGGGCAAGTCCCATTTCAATGTGCCTGCTGCAGTCTTACGCCTGCTGTCAGGCAGGCGTAAGATATTGACCTAGATATTGTCCTTAAAGTGGCGCAGTGAAATCTCATATATTGCTAATACAACAATTAATTCTATTTTTTCCGTCTTTCATTATATTTTTCAAAATGTAGCTATTGCTTAACCACACTATACCACTAGTAACAGCACAACATAATTGCCTTTTTGTACATGAACAAGTCATTACACTTTAACATACTTTCTGTAACTTATTTTGTACAACTACTCATCAAGTTACAACTTATAACAAAAACAGCTCATTATCAATCACAAGGGAAAACCCAATGCATTTACCAATGCTTGTTTATCCTCATGAAATGTACCTCTTAAATTGTGCGTGCTCCTCGTGCTAGTTTGTGTACCTGCGTGCCGAGAGTGTCTCGTGCCTCTGTCTGTCAAATGCTGGGGAACATTCAGCAGGTTGACAGGTGGCGGACTCATAGCGAGCTGCAGATAGGCGTGCTGCGCAGGCGGCTTTTTTATTGAGAATAATCATAGCATCTCAATATTGATACTTGCCGCTGTGTGTGTTGAGTGTTCAACATAACGAAGGTACAAAGGTAGCGAGCCAAGTTAGGTTAATTAGTTTGATTCTTTGCACGAGCAAATAGAACCATTGCATATCATACAATCATTGTGCAATAAGAAAGAGATGGTAAAAAACAAGGTACAGTTATGATAAAATGTGTCACACCAACAACTGTCGACCTGTTCAAATAAAAATCGAATCACAAAAAATTAATATCTAAGAAACAATCAGATCTATAATTGAAGTGCAAGTGCTTTTTGCCAGCAAATTCAATTTATGTCAGCATCTACAGGGCACACAAAAGCAAACTACGGATCATACTTTTTTGATTTGCAAATGAACATCAACGCCTAAAACACTAATACATACACAATGGGCGCAGTACTAGCTATCCTTAATAATTCATGAGTTATTGGAGGATTGTTTCAAAGTCATATTAAAAAATAGCATCTCGCCTCACCAGCAGTTAAAGCGCAAGTGCTATTCAATGTAAAGCCTGCAACTTCAGACAGTAGATCAACTGTTGGAATTAAAGGAGACCTATATTTCATTTGCAAAGGCTGCTTTGCAAATTAGCAGCAAGGGGAAAAACCTGTAGCAGGTAGCGAGCCAAATTAATTATAGAAAGTGATGTTTCCTGCCAAAGGTAAGCTAGACCTTGCCCTATTTTACTTGCAGCAGTCACAGCAGGTTTTCTCTTTGCTTCTCTGTCTTCCAATCTTTCATGTAATGACAAGGAGCTAAGGCACGCATGAAGCAAGATCCGGAGGAGGGGTGAGCCAGAGGGAGGTTCTTTGTCAACATTGCACACAAGACACCCAATGATATATCTACTGCACAGTACCAGTACTTGGAGGTGCACACCCTCATTAGGAGATGAGAGACAGTGAAAAGAAAAATTATTATGTTTATAGTGCGTGCTTCTCTTTATGTATGAATTCAGGTGTGAGGTATAGCTACACCTGTCATTAGCGGAAAGAAAAGTGGAACTGAAGAAAATAACAGCTTTGCGCAATAACAACAATCCACACCTTGTTACCCTTAGCAGAAAATGACACTTTATTAGGTCAGGCAAAACAGAATATTCCTTCTTAAAGCAACATTTTTGTCACGAGAGAGAAATAAAACATTATCAAAAACTTCAAACGTTTTCCCCATAAATATATAATCAAAAACATTCCCAACAATGCTTATCAAAAACACCCACATACTGTACAATCCCAACATTTCCAATTTTCTTCCTCTTTGTCTTTTTCTTACCCATCTTTCCGTCTACCCTCCCCCCACCCCAGAGGGAAATGATAGACCTCCCAGGCCCCCAAAAGTGCCTAAAGAAGTAGCAACAATGAAAGGAAAAAACTGTTACCCGTCCTAAAGTGATGTGATTTTTTTTTAAACAAATAAACAAAAATAAAACAAAAAAAAGGGGTTGGGTGGGTGGGACAAACAAACGCTGGCTGACGCGTCTCCTCACAGTGAGGGGATCCCGCCCACGAGCCACATAGCCCTCCCTAACTCCCGCCCATACTACCCTCCCAACCAATCGCGCTCCGATGGATTGTTCCATTGCGCGAATCTTCCCAGTGGGACACCGACTTGCGCCAGGTTCCCCCTGGGTCCCATCGCGCAATAACAACAATCCACACCTTGTTATCCTTAGCAGAAAAGGTCACTTTATTAGGACAGGCAAAACAGAATATTCCTTCTTAAAGCAATATTTTTGTCACAAGAGAGAAATAAAACATTATCAATAACTTCAAACGTTCCCCATAAATATATAATCAAAAACATTCCCAACAATACTTATCAAAAACATACACATACTGTACAATCCCAACATTTCCATTTTTCTTCCTCTTTGTCTTTTTCTTACCCATCTTTCCGTCTACCCTCCCCCCACCCCAGAGGGAAATGATAGACCTCCCAGGCCCCCAAAAGTGCCTAAAGAAGTAGCAACAATGAAAGGAAAAAACTGTTACCCGTCCTAAAGTGATGTGATTTTTTTTTAAACAAATAAACAAAAATAAAACAAAAAAAAGGGGTTGGGTGGGTGGGACAAACAAACGCTGGCTGACGCGTCTCCTCACAGTGAGGGGATCCCGCCCACGAGCCACATAGCCCTCCCTAACTCCCGCCCATACTACCCTCCCAACCAATCGCGCTCCGATGGATTGTTCCATTGCGCGAATCTTCCCAGTGGGACACCGACTTGCGCCAGGTTCCCCCTGGGTCCCATCGCGCAATAACAACAATCCACACCTTGTTATCCTTAGCAGAAAAGGTCACTTTATTAGGACAGGCAAAACAGAATATTCCTTCTTAAAGCAATATTTTTGTCACAAGAGAGAAATAAAACATTATCAATAACTTCAAACGTTCCCCATAAATATATAATCAAAAACATTCCCAACAATACTTATCAAAAACATACACATACTGTACAATCCCAACATTTCCATTTTTCTTCCTCTTTGTCTTTTTCTTACCCATCTTTCCGTCTACCCTCCCCCCACCCCAGAGGGAAAGGATAAGCCCGCTCTAGACCATCCAGACCCCCAAAAGCGCCACCCAGGAAAACCAAAGAGTTTTCCTGGCCCCACCCTTCCTGCTCCGAAACAAAGACTATTTATTATTGCTATCACACCACAGATGTTCACCCCAAAAACCCGCCAGCAGATCCCTCAATTCCATCAGATAGTATGCTTGACCTATCTGAGACAGGTGCACACCATCATCCCGAAAAAGATGTTGTTCAACACCTGCGATGTGTTCATGAGACAATACTTTGATACCCATAGCAGGACAAACATTTTTCATAGCACGGTTAGGTTTTCTCTGAGCTTTTTCCAAAGCAACATGACTGCGAGCCCCCCTCCAATGATGACGATAAATAAATTCAGTCCAAACCAACGATGTCCTTTATGACCACAAAATCCAATTTCATTTGTTTTAACAGCGTTAATCCGGATAACCGTACCAGATCATTTTCTCCTAAATGAATGATCAATAAATCAGGAAAACCCCTCTCCCCTGACAATTTAGAAAGCAAAGGAAATAGATCCCCCCATTTCATCCCACCCAAACCCTTCCAAAAAACTTCATGACCCTTGCTATGGAGGCCAAGAGCCCTTCCGAAATCTGCTGTTCTGCAAATGAAGCTGTCCATTTTATAAAAGAGTGTCCTATAATCCAGGTCTGCATTTTCCTTGGTAGAGATTTTACTCGACGTAAGGCAGGAAAGAACAAAATTAGACAGGTATATGTACAAATATCACATTCAAATCATTTCCTGACATAACGAGAACAGCAGTCTGATTTCCATCTACCAATTCGTTGGATATCCTCCCAACCCCAACCCAATCGAGACGCTTCAGTAGCAGCCCCGATTCTAAAAGAATGTGTACCAAATGATAAGGGGTTGTGTCCCACCCATATCAAAGCTTTCCTTAAAGCTGCTAGGAGATGATCACAGGTAAGTCTGGCCCCATTACAATGATAAGATATCACCCCTTGATGAAACTCTGTAGACTTCAGGAATGACTCCCATTCTCCCAAAGGACAGCAACCCTTCACACCACTTCCCTTCAAGTGAATCCATGCACCCTTGCCCAATTCATCAGTCTTTGATTTTCTCAGCAAAATCCTCAAAGACCCCTGATGAAAATGAATATCACTAGTCTGTATGCCCAATTGACCTCGCAGACCCAGCAATTCGGACACTCTGAACGCCCCGAAAAACAACCATATCATACAGAGTCTAAAATGAGTAACCTCCCACCCAGAATAACAACAATGTGACAATTGTAATGACAACTGCTGCAAAAGTGTAAAAGTTATAGGCTCACGCAAATTTAATGAATGAACCCTCTCCCTACTAAAACCTTTTATCATACGCCGTAACAAAACGCACTCCCTAAGTCCCGCCCCCACAATAATTGACCATAGAATGAAATACCAGAAGGTTTACCAGCAATAGTCGTATGAGATAAACCTTTTTCCATCAAGTACAAAACAAACTGTAACATGAAACCGTCATCACCAATCGATATCCCAGAAACATTCAGCGACATAGCATAACTTAAAAACTCAGACCAAGCCTGGAGATAACTGCGTCTGGTGGAAGAGCAATGGAATGTTCAACCAGCTCGATGATCCTCAATCCCCCAGTGCCCAGATGTCTTGAGGAATAACAGTTTTGCAGCTGTCCACCCCTGGTGCCAAAGTGCAGAATTTCTGCCAATTAAAGCGAGATAAAGAGTCTGTGATTGTATTATTCACACCTGGAATGTGTCTCGCTTTAAAAACAATATTTAAACAGAGGCTTTGTAACATGAATGATCTCAAAAGATTTAAAACATGTAAATTCTTGGCTCTTTGTCAATTGACAAGATCCACCACCGACATATTGTCAATATGAAATAGTACACATCTGTCTCTGAACTCCTCACCCCATAACAACAAAGCAACAATGAGGGGAAAGAACTCAAGAAAGGCAATGCTGCGTCCTTGATGAAGCCACTGTTGAGGCCAACTCTCCGCACACCAACGACCTTCCCAAAAAGGCCAATACCGTGGGCCCCAGACGCATATGAAAATATTTGTATCTGCCATATTGTATCGTCTTCGACAAAAAAAGAGAGAAACACCATTAAAGTCCTTCAGGAACTTGAGCCAAATCAACAGGTCTTCTTTGATGGCCATGGTTAGTCTAACTATATGGTGGGGAGGATAAGCTCCCGACATTGCTATACCTAGTCTCCTGCAAAATGTTCTGCCAGCCCTAACCACCCAACAGGCGAAGTTCAGATAACCCAGCAAACGCTGGGCCTGTCTGAGTTCAATCTTTTCCCTTTCGAGTACTTCCAAAAAAAAAGACTTGATTTCATCCACCTTGTTCGCTGGTAAACGAGCCATCATGTCCTCCGTATCAATCTCAATACCCAAAAAAGTAAATTTGGTAGAGGGCCCTTCTGTTTTTTCAGGAGCTAATGGTGCACCAAAATCAGATGCCATAACCTGGAAAACGTTTAAAACTCTGCTACATTGATCCAGCTTTGCCTGCCCTATGAACATAAAATCGTCCAAATAGTGACAAACAACAGCGTGACCACTCATTTGCACCAAACACCAATTTAAGAAACTGCTAAAAGTTTCAAACAAAGCACAGGATACGGAACACCCCATTGGCAGCACACGATCCACATAGAATGCTCCATTAAAGAACATCCCCAAAAGCTCAAAATCTGAAGGATGAATAGGCAGCAAACAAAAGGCGGACTGGACATCACATTTCGCCAGCTCAGCACCAGTGCCCGCCAAGCGCACCAGACGTAAAGCATCATTCACAGAAGTATAAGACACATTAGAGTCAGCCGGGGAGATAAAATCATTCACTGATTGGCCATCTGGCCATGACAGATGATGAATTAACCTAAATTCGCCTGCCGCCTTCTTCAGAACAACACCCAAAGGGGAGACATTCAAATTATGTAAAGGAAGCTGACTAAAGGGGCCTGCTATTCTACCAGCCTGCAATTCCTAATCAAGTTTCCGTTGAACTATATGGGGTGATTCTTTGGCAGATTTTAAATTGTCGGCCCAACAATGGTAACGTGGCCCCTGATAACCTATTTTAAAACCAACATTAAAACCCAAAAATAATTTGGAAGCCGCATCTGCATCATAATAAAGTTCCAGCCAAGGCAACATTGACTGCAAATCAACTGGGGTAGGAGCCTTTTGGCATAACTGGTGGAAAGGACCCTCTGCCTCTCTGACCCCTCCCGTGATCCCCAACATTCTGGTTATTGAGGCATTGAGTAAGGGCATGTCTCCCTCCACATTGCGAGCATTCGGGCTTAAATCTGCAGAATTGCCTGGTGCAATTACCTCGGTTGAAATTCCAACAGGTGCCTGCTGCTGGCAATTGTCCCCTACCCAAAACCCCTGCCCCGATTTGGGCGGGACGCCGCAGAAAGGGCTGATAAATTATGGGTAACCCGCTAGCCGTATCGTTGCATGCGGCTGTGTAGATGACATCCATTGTAACCAGAGTTCCTGAGCCACCTCCCCCCAGGGTTTGTCATGGAAAATGCTGATTCTTGCCCTAAATTCCTCATCATAATTTAACCAAGTGTAACCGCCAACTCGTAACTGTGCCCTACGTATGGTATCCATATATTTAAACATGGCAACCGCCCTGTCCTGATGCTGCTCACAATACACACTGGCGTAGATTAAAAAGGCAGCGGTGCAATTTTCGATAGTCTTAGGTACTCTGGGATGCCTAGATAATTCCCATTCTTCCTCCTTGGACCCTTCCCTGGCTTGAATGTCTCTATGTAATAATTTGAAAACATCAAGAAATTCGTGTTGCCAAATTTTTTGCTTAGTTTTCACAGAAAGATGCATACCAAGGGGCATAGCTAAACCCATATAAGGAAGTTTTGCCCGACAATTCATGAGATGGAAGCCTGTTCTTTACCAGAAACATTCCTTACCAATATTTGTTTATCACCATCCAAATTTTCATCAGACCCTGTGACATTACGGAGAAAAGGTGTCAATTCCACCGCAGACCCTGCTCCCATGTTATCCCCACCCTCCACATGTTGAATTACCATCCCAAAAGCTACCTCCCCAGAGACAACATTGCATTTGCCCGTCAAAGGTTGTGACCAAGCAGCCCACCAATGAGGCTTACCTGACGTCAACTGGGCAGCCCTCTTCTGAAACTCCTGAGGATCATCGCGACCACGATGTGCGCCACTCCGACCTTGACCTGATGAAGAATCTGCTCTTGATCTCTGTAACAGACTAGCAGAATTGATTGCACTCCGACCCCTTCCCTTTAACCCTTGCTTTGATCCCAAAAGAGTTGCATTGCTACTCGCATCATCAATTAAATTGTCATCATACAAATTCTCTTCCACATCTGGATCACAATGATGCTTAGATAAATTCAAAACATTAGTACTGGTGCTAGGCATCTCACCATCCCCGACCCCACCATCATAAGCTGTCCAAGAGGTCACAGGTCTCCGTGTAGAGAGCCCGGCCGAAGAATCAAAATCCGCACTTGATCCGCCCTGTACCATACAAAACGTATTTGAAGCCGCAACCTGCTTCGTAGACGCCAATCTGGAAACATCAGGCGCCGTGGGAAATACTGAATGGGGTGTAAACTTCTTACCGCTCCTGCCAGATGCCGTTGAAAACTTACCAGAAACGGACGCCGAAATGGAGCCTCCAGCCTCTGATGATGAAGAGGCAGAATGTGCAACCCAAACCCATTGACCACTCTGTGGTCCAGAAGAAGAATTAAAATCAACCTGAGGATGAGAGGGAGGTGGACGGGATGCTGGAAAAATGGAAACCATGTCTGAAACGTTGCCCACATCTAATTGGTCTTGACAATGCTCCATTATAGGCCATTCCTGCACCCCCAGAAACATGAGCACGTCTCCTCCCTCTTCCAAAGTGTCACCCAAGGCTATGTCTTCTGATGAGAGCATCCTAGAATGGCCTGACATAAATTTTGACCTGGGAGGGCCCCTAGGCTGAGGGGTTAAAACCTCCTCACTTGACAAGACACCACATGAAAAATCCCCAACCTGTATAGTACCAGCTGCCTGTTGAAAAGGCAACACATTTGACAAGTCACCAAAAACCTCCTCCTTAGCTTCACTGTCAGACGAATAGTCCACCAAAAAATTAGGGCGCCCACTATCAACAACAGGAGGAGCAATATTAATAGTTTTCGTGGCTGGTTGTATTTGCAAGCTATTCTCCTGTAGAGCACCCTGAAAACGCTTCTGTTTATGCAGAGAAACACCCTCTGTGCCAAAATATTGTACCTCTGCCCCATTGTTGCCCCCTTTCTCACCAATAAATCTTGAGAGGGGGGAAGGAGCACTACTAGCGTCAAGAAAAACTCTCTTGCAGCTCCGTTTTCTAGCCCTCCCCAAGCGCCGACCAGATAATGCCCCCACCCGCCTCCCTGACGTGATAGGCAAAGATGAACAACGCTGTGCACTCACATTAACACAAGAGCTCCGTCTTAAAGAGCGCCCTCCACGCAACACCACCGAAGCAGAAGTCCTAGTCTGAGGCAGCTGTGCGCGGCTCTTCAAGGGGAGACAAGCCGCCACAGCCTCGCTCACCCCCTGCGCCGCCGAACATCGCGGACGCTTAGCGCTGGCCTCAACGACCTCCGATGCAATGGGGAGTAGCAGGTCACCTCTCCCTGCCTTAATAAGGACGCGGACGGGGTCCTTGACGACATTCACCACCGCCATGGCCCCCAAACAGGAACGCCTCAGCTGAGAGGAGGAGCGACCCCACAAACAAATTCTGGCTGACGCGTCTCCTCACAGTGAGGGGTTCCCGCCCACGAGCCACATAGCCCTCCCTAAATCCCGCCCCTACTACCCTCCCAACCAATCACGCTCCGATGGATTGTTCCATCGCATGAATCTTCGCAGTCGGACACCGGCTCGCGCCAGGTTCCCCCTGGGTTCCATTGCCTACGCCAATAAATGTAAGGTGTAATGAAAAATTTGTCCTTTGATGCTGGGCACTAGGGAGGGAAGGACATGAATACCTGTGGGATACATTAGGGGTGGGTGGTGTGTTTTGTTCCACCCACAGAATTAGTTCTGGCCATATCTCAGCAATGGTCACGTGGTGGAACTTTTTCCCGCGAGGCCATAGAAATGTGAGCACAAGTAAGATTTGGCATCTCTTAGTGCCATTTTCTACTGTGGATCGTCGCAAGTGGAGCAAGCAGTCATGACCAGAGGGCTGCTTCTTGAGTAGATTTGACTCGAGTAGATTTTCTACTCAAGCAGTAATAAAATCCACTGAAATAGCCATGCACCCTTGTGCACCACATGGTACCATGCAAGCTGATTTTTCTTGTGTTGTCCGCGTTTTGGTGCTGAATTGCAACACAATCTGTGCAATATGCATATTTTCACCTGTTGGCAGAGCTCCAATGAATCTTGCTGAGTTTTTATGTAACTCCGCTGAATTCCTCAGAGCTCTGCTCACCCTTAGATGATATGCAGTGAGGTAGATATTGAGGGCAACAACGTGGCCCAATGATAATGTGGAGCCGAATATTTCGTTAGCACCATGTTGGTTTGAAATTAACATACTACATTAAGACAGCCTGTCTTCTTTTCGCCAAACACCACATTGCAGAGTAGACACGGAGTACAAAGGTTATTCATAAGTACTATACTCTGCCTATTTCAGGTTGTCAGGGATTCTCGGTAACCACAAAGACCAGATAAAATCTGGGGTGAGGGAACCAGAGGCACCGGGTGCTGGGGGATGGCAGCCTCCAACATAAAATATGTATCACAATAAGCCGCTCCCAGTTTAGTGTCGCTAGTGTAAGTGCAGTTTTAAATTTGTGAGTGCAGGCATCTCACAAAAAGTGAAGGACTGGTCTCACACACAACCTGGTGTCATGCTTCATCATAGACCAGTCCTCGCCCTCTAAAAACTTGGTTTGATAGAGGGCGGGAATACACCTGACGACAGGGATGCACTTCTAAACTAAGTGGGGGCCCTGGAAAAAGAAGTGGATTAAAAGGCCATTATGGGTGTCAGCTTACATTTTTATAGTGCTGGCATCCATATGGTGAGTTAAAATAAGGTGATCGGTGTAATGGGGATATCGTTGTCCCCCCAATGCCGTGAATGAGGTCAACATGTTTCTGCCTAAAGGCCCAACTGGGTCCGCGGCCTTCATTAGGACCATGAAAGAACGGGCTCCACTCTTACCCCACTATGACAAGAGGGTTCCACTCAGTGGGGTGATAATGATCACACTCCATTTTAGTATGACTATATCCTTTTCGCCTGAAAGAAAAACCATATATATAAAAAAACAATTACACTGTCACATAACTTTGAGACACACAAACGAAAAAAACAAATTAAGCCACAATCACCATGGTTCTATTATGAGTGGCTAGTAGTGCAGAAGTCAAGTGAAAGCAATCTGCGCACCAATATGTAAATGTAAATGTAGTTGAGCTTATATAGCGCACAGCTACCCGCAGTGGGTTTCCCGGCGCTTGCTTAGGGAACCCTTCCTGGTATTCCCCTGTGAGATAGCAGGGTATCCACGAGATGAAAGTCAGGCATCCCGCCGCGAGGGGTCGTTGTGGAGATTAAGAAAGCTATTGCCCAGAGTCGCAGAGTGTGAACCCGTGAGTCGAGGAGGCACCGGGGCGAGAATTATCGAGTCCGTGGAATTTTTAGCCCAAGACCCGCCGAGGCGGGGAATTGAACCCTGGTCCAGGACCGATCTCAGCTTCCGGGTCTGCTGCCTCTAACCCCTGAGCCACACTTCTCAATACTGGAGAAGTTATCTCCATCATGCTTACCCTGAGATGAGGTCAAAATGGCCCCATAGGAGGGAGAGGGCAGAAAAACCCTTTGGCCCAAGAACTAGAAAATATGGGGGAGAAGGAACAGAAATTCACTGTGTTAGAGGCCCCAAAGGGTCCTGTCAAAAAAGCACTAGTGCCTCTATGCTGTTAAAAGATCATATGACCTGTAGGGAAAGAAACCATTTAACACCGCATTCACACTCTAACTGTCCAATGACGTGGTCTCCACCTCTTTGCCTAGGTTTGCATGCCTCCGCTCCTCGCTAGTAGAGTGAGCCCGCAAGTGGTCGGTATTTATAGTGTGGGCTACGGTAGTTGAGGGTTTAATAAGCACAAATGCAGGGCAGCCGTGCATGATCCGGTGTCCTTGTAGTATGCTATGGGAGAGGTCCGGGGGAGTGCCTGACTGCCCAAATAAGGCTCCCGGAAACGCACCCTTAATTGACCGCATACGAGCGGGGAGTGAAGTTAACGAAGGAGCAGGCGACCCGTGTGGATAGTGGCTCGCAAAAGCACATGCGCGTAGATAGTGAAGAAACGAAAACTACGCATGCTTGCATCAAAAAGTTTGTTCTTATGCGCATGTGAGGCTGAGCGCGGCTAAAGCAAAGGAAAGTTAGGAGTTGCGCATGAGCATGACTCGTTTTACACGCATTTGTGGAAATAGCCCTGAGTGAACTAAAGAAGGTCCTCGGCTACACAAGCGCGTGAGGAGAAATGTCTAAATCCAAAGGTGCAGGCACGCTCGTTATGCCTATCGTCACTGACACAGCTCCAGAACCACACAACACAGGGAGTCATAATACCTAATGAGTCAAATTCCATCAATGCTACATTCCTGAGTGGAAACGACAAGCAGTGTAACTGGCTTGTTTGCGGTCCCAAGGGGTTGGTTACGTTGGTGGCAATCTTCTGAAAGTTGAAAGAGGAGAGCTTAATTTGCTCTGTTTGGTGCAGGTGCCGTTATATAGCCTCCCAAGTGCATTTGCAGTGCAATATCTGGTGGGGTTTATTATATGGTATTGAAAGCCAGTAGACTTAACTCAGAGATTAGGGCGACAACTGTTTGCTATATATAAATATAAAAAAAGGTAGTTTATCAAACCATGTTGACAGTAGGTCGGAGTTGAATGGTGTAGTATGCTCTATACTCTGATGTAATAGAGTATTAAGTGTCAATATCTCTGGTGATGTATTTATTTATACAATAAACGGCCATCATGGTTTTCCCAAAGGTAAGAAATTTTGCAGAGGTCAGAGCCACCCAGAGGGTGTGTCAGATGTCGATGGGAACATGTGTGTGAAGATGTCATCTTATGCTGATTCATGCTCGTGAAGGAGGCTAGGTGGCAAAAGGGAGCTGGCCCCTAAAGGTTTAGCTGAAGCCACAGAATATCATCATTAAGGCCTTCTTTCCATGTGTGTGGAGGCGGTAGACCTACCGTTGCTCCCTAATGTGGAGCGGCCTGCTGAGGGCTGTTTTATGTTTTTTCATGACTTCCAGGACCACCCATTTGAGATCCATGTCTTTATGATATTTTTGAAGAAAATGTCTGGTCAGGTTAGTGTTACTCTTTTTGCACTGAATGGTGCTACGGTGCTCATTGATACGCGTTTTGATTTTTCTGGTCGTCATGCCCACGTACCTGAGGTTACATAGGCACGTAAGGAGGTATACCATGTTCTCTGTATTGCAGTTGCTGAAATGGTTCAGTACCCTCGGGCGTGTGGTTCCAATGTCAACAGTCTTTGTAGTTGTCGTTAGGGGGCATGCAACACAGCCACCACAGGAAAAGTGTCCCGTGGATCTTTGAGTATTCCACAGTGTCAATTGATTATCTTCTCTGGGCTCGGGATCTTTGGCCCATACTAATTCATCCCACAGGTACTTGCTTCTTTTAAATGGAAAGAGGGGAGGTTCCCAGTGTTGTTCTGCCCCTTGAAGGATATGCCAATTCTTTTTAATGATTTTCTGTACATTTTAGGAGGGCGGAGTGACACACACCATTCTGTCTGATCTTTCTTAAGTGATTGTTTCCGGAAGAGCGTCGCGACTGACATTTCTTGCTTTTTTCTTAGCCCTTTTGGCCATTTTCTTAGGGTAGTGGCGATCTTGTAATTTAGATTCCAGTTCTTTTGCTTGTGTTTGGAAGGTATTTGTTTCTGAGCAGTTTCTACGTATTCTAAGAAACTGGCCGATCGGTAGGTTGTCCCGCAGGGCTTTAGGATGAAAGCTCTCATAAAGCAGTAAGCTGTTCTTGTCGGTCGCTTTGTTGTGGACTTTAGTGCTGATGCCCTCTGCGTCCATCGTGACGTAGAGATCTAGAAAGACAGCATGGCTCTTGCTCATCGAGTGGGTGAATCTAAGGAGTCTGTCTTTACTGTTGATCCACTCCACAAAGGATCTTGCTGTTTCCTGGTCACCCCGCCAGACTATGAAAACGTTATCGATATAGCGTTTCTATGTCCTCAGATTTGTGGAGAAAGGATTGCTCTTGTGAAAGATGTGGTCTTCCTCAAACTGGTGTACATATAGACACGCAAGTCTTGGGGCAAAAGTACTGACCATCGATGTGCCAGTGAATTCAAATACATTTTCTGTCAGGGCTATCTCTGCACATTCCATGATGAATTGTGGTGGTGTATGAAAGTTCCAGTCTGTGCTGAGTAGAATCTGTTCCACCACTTCCAGGGTGTGTTGTTGGGGGATACTCTTATAGAGTGCCTCGATGTCCATTGTGATGAACATATCTTCCATGATGTTGGTGTCCAGATCCCTCAGGAGGCAAAGTACATCTTTAGTGTCCCTTAGGTAGGATCATGATTTTTGAACTATTGGTTTGAGAAACCAGTCACAAAATTGCGACAGAGGCTCTAGGACAGAACCTATCCCGACCCAATTGGTCTGCCAGGTGGTGGAAATCTCTCCTTGTGATTTTTTAGCAGGGTGTAAAACCTTGGTGGGCTTTCGTTAACAAGGAAATCAGCCTCTTGCTTGGTGATCCAGTCATTCCAGAGTGCTTCATTGACGATTGTCTTGATCTTGATGGCCAGCCGTTCAGTCGGGTCGTTAGTGTATCTCTCATAGCTAGTGTTATCTGCTAGAAGACAATTGCACCCATCTCTGTAAATTGATCTTTTCATCAGAACAATCGCCCATCCTTTATCTGCTGGTTTAACTGTGAGCTTGGTGTTGTTTTTAAGTTTCTCCAGAGCTTGTCGTTCTCGATTTGAGAGGTTTTGAAAGCCCTTTTCTCCTTTGAAGTTCGTTTATTCTACTTCCTTGAGTAATGCTAGAATGTGACAGGGGCTTGTCTGGGTAGGGGGCACAAACATGGATTTTCTCCTAAGCCCTGTGTCGTTTTTCTCGAGTTGTACATCACTTGTCTTCCCAAAATGGTTGCGGAGTTTGATTTTCCTATCAGGGATTCTCTACACCTCAGGAAAATGTATTTCACCTTTCCATTTTGGCTGTCTGATTATTTTGTGAACCTTTTCTGTGATAGGTCCAGAAAGGTGTGTCTCCTGAATATTGATTCTACAATATTGATGGGACAGAATATCAAAAAGAAAACATTGACAAGTAAGTAAGTGTTCATTTTTTATCACTAAGTCCAACTATCTGTACCTACATTCTACATATATCTATAAGTTAGTTAGATATAGAGTAGGAATTTTAAGTGTATACTTCCCTAAATTGATTTACTTTTGATATTTTGTCTCTTGGTTTTCCATTCTTGATATTAGTATGCCACGATATTGTTTATGTTGATATCCAGAGTATCATCAACCATCAACCATCAACAATCACATTCTTTGCCTACTTCTCCTTCAGACTCTACAGATCTGCGTTGAGTTCCTACCCCTCACTTTCTTTATGTGCAATGTTTTCTAATATTCAAACATGAGTGACTAATAATGTGTAAACTATATGCTGAACATGTATCTGCATAATTAACTCAAGAGAAAATGTGGATGAAAGTACCATTCCCTCTGTTGTAGTCTGATGAGTTGTTTAGATCTTTTCTAAAAGAGTATTGATCGATACAGCGCGAGACTACAGACAGAGAAGTGTGTCTTCTTCTTGAAAACAAACTCTGGTGTTCCTGGCCTGCATGTACAAACAGTCATCCTTGGCACAGAGTGGCTGGTGCATCATAGACTTCAAGTGGGCATGTAGGGCACAGCAGGTACTAGTGTGAGCCCTAATAAGCATATTTATTGTTGGAAATGTTTTCCACCCATTTCATATGCCCAGATTTCTTTGCTTTTTTTGATCACCTGGTTTTGGACTTTTAACTGTGGGGGAGTCTCGCTACATGTGTCTCAACCATGGTAATCATATGGTAAATGGACTGCTCATGTTTACTGCCAGTATCTTAGTCTTAAGATAAGGCCACTGCAACATAGCCAGGGTAATGGGCACTTGACTGGTTATATGTGAACAAGTGTGCGCAAACGTGTGAGGGATGCATGTGTGAGACTAGTATTGTGCGCAGGCCCAGAGGCTGCGCACAGGTAGCCTGACGCAGAAAGGACTCTGCAGGGTTAGGTATTGACCTGGGGTAGGTCTTATAATATGAGTGGGTGCTCATAGGCAACGTCAGTACGGTTTACTGTTTTACCAGCAGTGACACTGTAATATTCATATAGGGGGAGTGCAGTTTTGATTTCAGTAGACACTGTCCTAGGACTGGGATAGCCCATACCCACTGAACAAAGGAGGAAGCCCACACAACTGGAGCCAACACAGGAGGTTGGCTCCTCTCTGATATTTTAGTGGGAAAGGCCCTAGCAGTGATTTCTGTCAGGGGAGGAGCTGAGTTTTCTAGAGAGGATGTGAACAGCAAATTCTGGACAGCACCATCTTGAACTGTCCCAACATAATGTGCAGGAGGGTTGGGACAGGGTTGAAAAGGTGGTGTAGCAATGCTCAAACTGGTGCCAGGCATTTGAACATGTGTGGAGTCCAGCACTGGTTGAGAGTCCCGACACAGCCCTAAAATAGGATGTCTCATTCAAACAATCTGATAGAAGCCTGTAACCATGGAGTCTTATTCAGCATAGGATGCCTAAGAAACATCATGAGGAATTGTTACACCTAGTCTCCGTAGGACCCTATAGGATCAAAAGTCTCTTGACAGAAGTATCTCACTGTTACAGAGGACAGGAGACCTAAAATAAATCATCCCCCACTGGCCCACCACCATTTATGTGTCACATTCTGTGGTCCTGAAGAAGGAAGATCCTCGTTATCTTTTATCCACCAAAATGTGTGTTGACTTTTGAGAGATTCTAATCCACAACACAACAAGGGCACAAATTGGAGATTTGTCCCCTTTGTAATTCTCAATGTATGTCTGGTGTGGCTAGGAGGGGTGTCAGTTTTATTTGTAAAAGGATGTGCTTTCTATGAGTGATTGAGTGAGTGGATTGTGATATGGGGAGAAAACAAGTAAACACACGATATTTAGACAAATGTACAAAGCTTTTATGGAAAATGAACAAAACAAATTGTTTGTCTATGTTTGTGAAAATGTGTTCTGATTTTGAAAATTATAAAGTTGAAATAATCATAAATAATGTTATGGATTTGTAAATGGCAATGCTCGGCAGTATGCATTCGCCTATGTAAATTATGATTAAAAACTATGACAAATAAATAATATTATAAATTAATATGCATATATGGTCTTAAATTGTTTCCGTTCAGCCCAATAAGCACGTTGAGCTGCCATTAAAGAGATACAGGCTGAGTTGGATGTTTTACTGGAACTGGACGGTGGCAACAGCCATAGACAACTGGAAGGGAAAAAAAACCCTGAGGCCCTAAAGCTCTAAGGACTCTGCCCCAGTTGCCTCAGGAGTAGTGGATCTCTCCGAAGGAAAGTGAGGCGGGCCCCCTTAGGACCAGTCATGGGAAGATCTAGACTAATGCACACAACAAGTAGGAGAGCCTCACCAAAGATAAAACTAGAAGGAAAGCTGGCACGGGGAGTCAGTGGAACTAGCTCTCTGCAAAGTACACCACTTTTGATGCCAAAAAGCCTGCTGCAACTGGTCCTGATGGCTAGAGCTCGCCACCATGACTCTAAGAAAAGCCTAAAATCATGCAAAATGGCTCAACGGGCCGGTGATATCTTCCCTTGAAGCTCCGAGATCTTTGACCTCTGGCAAGTGATGGACTGCACAAGGCCCCGCTGCTCACCTGAAAACATATTCCCCCTGGTGTGGCCCAGGGGGTGAGGAGTATTTTGATATTTTCTGCTAGGGGAAGGCTCATTCCCGCTCCCCTGGGGCCCAAATCAGAAAAAGAAAGGGGGGAGCACCATTGCGCTCTCCCAATAGCGGCGGCCTTGCCCCTGCTCCCCATGGTCATGTCTGGGAGATGGAGGGCAGCCACCACTGGACCCTGCTCTCTGCCCGCATGGAACAGGCTGGGGAAGGAACACGGCTGACTCCCGCACCGGCAAGGATGTAGCCAGTCGTGTAGAATGCTGGCTGGGCTACGCGTAAGTGGCTCCCCTTGCGGCCCCAACAGATTGAAGGTCAGGGATGTCCGAGTGGGAGAGAAAGGAAAACAAGCAAAAGAAGTAAAAGAAGCCATGTGGCACGATGCCGCACAGCATTCAAGGAATGGGGCCAAAGTCATTGTTTAAATATCCACTTATCTGCGGTCGTGCTGGAGTTTCACATTGGTGGAGACTGCAGGCATTGCTGTGAAGTGCAGATCAAGCGTTGCCAGTGATGTAGAGCACATTTTTCTCTTTCATAATCACAAATAGTCTGCACCCACATATAATACTCTGTCGTATTAACCTGGAATATTAGAATGTGAACGGTATAGTGTGAATTGTGTAGTATTTGGGATATTTTCATATAGACATAAAGGGTCCGATTCACAAAAGTAATCTGAGACAAAATCCTAACTTTACGACTTTCGGTATTCACAAAAGGCATTTAGTAGTAGTACAGTTAGGATTCCTTACTTTACTACTACTAAACTGAGACAAAATCCTAACTTTACGACTTTCGGTATTCACAAAAGGCATTTAGTAGCACTAAAGTAAGGAATCCTAACTTTACTACTAGTACTACTACTAAATGCCTTTTGTGAATACCGAAAGTGGTAAAGTTAGGATTTTTCTCAGTTTAGTAGTACTAAAGTTAGGAATCCTAACTTTACTACTACTAAATGCCTTTTGTGAATACCGGAAGTTGTAAAGTTAGGATTTTGTCAGATTACTTTTGTGAATCAGGCCGGAAGAAAATAACGTTACATTCATATGTGTTTAGCTGAAAACATTAACGTGAAGAAATTGTGTATGTTGATGACAATATTTACGTATTTAATGCCTCTCAGATGAGAAATCAGAGACCTTGCACTCTGCAATATATTGGAATTTGTCAGCTGCTAGAGGTAGGTGTTACAAGCTTTAATGGTGAGGTTCAGGCGAGCAAGAATTGCACTACTGAATTCATGAAATGACTGTCATGTACAGTCAATTCAAGTATGATCATGTAAGTCTGTAACAAGGAAAGAACATGTTTTAAACAATGTGTTTTATTTGTAGGTGTTCCTAGGATCCATCCTCAGCCAATCACCAATACGAATGTTCCTCCTGTGCCACCAACAGAGGAAGGTATGGAGCCTTTGAGGTGATTCTCATGGCTGTACTATACAATAATACTACATTTAGATCTAATACATTCTCAGTCATAAGTTATGACATACACTCTTGAACCGGTTTATTTCATAGCATAGTTGACAAACGTCATTGTGCCCTGGATAATAGTAACAGTGATTGGAAAACACATATCACTCTCTAAACATCCTGGCACTGAAGGCTTGTAATGCATTGTTGACAACATTAATATACCGGAACTGGGACAGTATTAAACATCCTACTCCAAGCTTTCAGATTGTCAATAAACCCATTGATTCTGACTGTATAACCTTCATAATTACTCCAAAATGCAATTTCTTGCTACAGGTACTCATGTTCACCAGCTAGTAATGCAACAATCGGTCCCATCTTTCAGGTTCCCCTTTTCTATGTCCCGATTACAAGTTGTGAAGAATAGGGTGGAGTATTTACCTCACCTAATAAATACCATTACCCTGGGATGCGGTGCATAGCAGGATTGGAAAATACCTCTTGATCCGAAGTTGCAATTCACAACTGACCCATATCATGCAAATGTATTCGTTAACATATTTGACCCACTGAGGGGCATATTATCAAGGGGGGCGATATGCAATTTTCGCCGGTTTAGCGGGCGTTTTCGGCCGCAAAGCGGCGAAAATTCTATTGCCCTATTATCAAGTCGCTAACAGTAGTTAGCGACAGCTTGAAGGCGATAGCGAGCGGTTTGGGGCCCGCTTTGCATGTCAGCTAATGACATGAAAAGTGGGCGTACCCAACCTGTTAGCGACTGAAAGCAGTCGTTAACGTCGCTATCGCCTATTAACAAGGCTGGCGTAGCGATGGAAATATTCTCGCTATCGCCAAAAACTAACTCCTGCTCTGGCTAGTTCTTAGCAATGTTATCCAATGGGAGGGGATAACATGGACAAGAGAATTTCGTCGCTAATGCGAGAATTTCGCTGTATTCTCAGTGATATTCTCGCATTACGCCGCTATCGCTGGATATTTTAGCGCAATGGAGAAAAACGTTGCTAATAGCATGTTTTCTCCGCTAAAATATCCAGCGATAAGCAGCGATAAAAAAAAGTAGCTAAGCGCATTTAGCGTTAAATATCGCTAGTTGTTGGTAATATGCCCCTAAATTCCTTGGGGTAAACTGCAAATGTGATCATTAACACAACTCTTAATCATGATCCATGTGCAATTTTAGCCCTGAACTTGTCATCGAGGCCTTAGGACTTCTAACCCCTGTGTTTGTTAGCAATATCTTTCTGTTGTTGTTCGGGATGACCTAGCCTACCAGTGCCTTGACCCTGCCTCTCTTAATTCTTAAAATAAAATTGCTTAATAATGACTTTTCTATTTCCAACTACAGGCAACATTTCCCTTTTGAAGGGTATCACGTCTGTTTGTCTAAAAATGTCTATTTTTTAAATCACAAGCAATAATACACACAAAGATATAGTCAAATACTAATTACAATTCACTAAAATGCCAGCCCCGTCTTCTTTCACTTTCTGCTGTTGCACATATTGAAGAACAAGAACAGTCGCACAAAGTTAGAGTTCAGGTGGATGCAAGGACTTCTTTTCTGGTCATGAGATGACCTCAATTGAAAGCAATTCTACTCTGAACAGGTCGATTCTCTGGAGTCTGATGAAGTAGAGATAGTTGGGAGAAGTGATCGCAAGTTCTTCATGAGCAATTAGGGGCCTATTATCAAGCGGCAGCAATAATTATTGCTGGCCGCTCTTAGCGAGATTTTTTTATCGCCGGCTATCGCTGGCAATTATCACCATGCTATCGCTGTATTAACAACGCATAGCGCAATGACGATAATTTTCCAGCGATAGCTGTGTTTTCCATTGAAACCATCGATGTTCCATGGAAAGCGGCGATAACCTTGCTGATACGACCCTGTGGTCTTAGCAGCATAATCCACCCCCATTGTCAGGTATAGGTAAGTCTGCATTTTTGCAGAGGTTAGTTTTTGGCAAAAAAACAGTTTTTTTGCCAAAAACTAACGTCTGCAAAAATGCGTGGTCCGTCTTGTAAAAATCATGATGTACATTTTGCGATATTTTACAAGGTAGTCCGTCAGGGGTACGCCCAGTGACGCTCACTCTGCATCTCATTAGAGATGCGAAGCTAGGCGTGCTGGAAACGTGCGCTAGCGTGTCTTTGATGATACTGCGATAAAATTATCACCGCTTTTCGCCTGAAAAAGGATGCCAAAGCGGCGATAATGTTATCGCAAGCCCTTGTTATTATGCCCTGTAGTGAGGTACCATAACCTCAATGATCTGGTTCTGTATTTCTGTATTTCGATGTTGATCTGATGACAAACTCTCAGCCTAGCACTGCATACCTTTTAATGAAAAACTGAAAGATTGCAGCCAGCACCCAGCTGTCAGTCTTGCATAACTTTTTTTTTAAACCAGATCCACTTAATCATGGTTCCATGATGGTTGAGGCTTTGTCAGCATTCATTGATCATGAGGTGTTGCTGATCGGCTCCAAAACTTTGAACACATAAAAGTATTACCAGAGGACTTCCTTATTTCTGTAGCAGATCATAGGACTCAAAGATGTATATGTGTGCCCATGTGTCAATAAAAGGCTCACAAGGGACTGCAGTGGGTATTCTATGCTTCACCTATTGCTTTCTGGGTGATACCATTGATGGATATCACATTGAGGCCGAATAAACAATTCCATCGAGATGCATTTGCTTGCAGATTTAGGTCTCTTTTTTCACCCCTGTAATAGAACATTCATCCTTTGTTGCTAGTTTCAATAGCGTCAGCTCTAAAATTGGCATAATGGCTGAACCTGAACCTTATCAAGGCTGAATTTATGACTAAGGACCCGAAAGAGGCATGGAAATAGGCATGATGAGCCTCAGAACCAAATTATTTATGCTATTTGAGGAGCCTGAAGAACTCACGGAAGTTATTACTTCAGGATAGTGAAAATCGAAACCTGCATAAAGTCAGTACTACTTTAAAGATGTTGGGACCCTGGGAAAGATTTTTATTGAGGTGCCCTGTTTGGAACAGGTTTGTGTTTATTAATCATTATTACTCACTAGTGCATAATCAAATCAAATCAAATCAAATCAAATCAAATAAGCTTTATTCGATTATCACAAGGATATCATAAAAGCATACATTACATTAATCAATTTGATAATTTAAAATCCAAATATAGTTCATAAAAGAAAATACCAAAAGAAAAACATAACTTCACAAGGACCAGATGAGTTAACATTTTCCATAAAAAAACCATATTAAAATAGGTTCTAAAAGGAATCACTAAATATACAAATTCATATGTCATATCATAAAGAGTTCCTAAATTTTAGCAGCAATTTCAAAAACGTTTCCATAATAAGAATCACGTCCCTATTCTCCAGTTGTTGTAAGCGGTCGAAAGCGTCTTTACAAGACCGCAAACCCCAGGTCTTCAATAGAGGTTTCAATAAAAGTTTTCTAGGTACTAGATAATATTTACAGAAAAGTATAGAATGAATATTGGATTGGGATGCAATGTCATCACAAGGGCAAGGGGGCAAGTTACGGGACCAGTCATTACAGGAAGGAAAAGTAATTAACCGAAAAAAGGAGCCCAATCTGAATCTAGAGAGGAGCATTCTTGAGAAACAAGAAATACCAGTAGCGAGATATAATTGTAAACCCTGGATCATTGTAATTCTTTGAAAAGCCAACACAGTTTTATTGTCCTTTTGAATAGACCATCTTTTGGCTTCTAAATGATCCATTAAGAGCTTTCTCAGAGCTTTCCTGGAAATTTGCTCCAAACTTAATGGGTCGGTAAAAAACTCCAGGCAACCAATTTCAAAACAGAACCTTTTAACAAAAGACATCCATTTTATATGTTTAGCCCCCTCCAATTTTTGGCAATCAGCAATTACTTCTCGATTAAAGGCCGTCTCTGTAGTAGTCCAAATCTTATGCCATAGAAGAATGGGCTCAGATTTTAATATGTCGGAAATAAAAGGTAGCCCCAGCTCTATGTGAATCAGATAAGTGGACGTTGATTTCGGCGTCCCTAAGGGGTACCTTAGGAACTGATTTTCATCCTTCTGGATGGATGTTATGATGTCAATCCCCCAGAGACCAGCCCCATAAATTGCAGTTGACACACACTTTGCTTTATAGATGGTAATAAGCTGCTTGACTGGTCTCCCCCCTATTTTGGTAGCAAAGTCTCGGAGTGCACCAATCGCTCTAATGAAAGCAAGCTTCCTGGCTTTTACAGCGGACTGCCAGGTCACCTTTCTATGGAAGCAAATGCCCAAGTATGGAAATTGTTCCACAGTGTCTATTCTTTTTCCTTCAATGAATATCGGGCATGGGGTTTTCTTAATTCTCTTATTACAGGCCAAGGAAAGGGTCTTACCAATATTTACTTTCAAACCCTTTTCTTGCATGAAGAGAGTGAATTTAGTGACAGCCCTTTGCAGCCCCAACCTTGTTTGAGACAGTATGGCCGCATCGTCTGCGTACAGCAGGATAGGGACAGCATGACCCTCTGTCAGGTTCCTAGCTGCCGAACGATCATGGGCCGCCAACGGGATCAGAAACTACAATTCCCGGCATGCCGCGCTGACGTCGCGTTCCAAACGTGAGTTGCGCGCGCATGCCAGGAAATAAGGTCAGATTCAAACGGCGGTGAGACGCCGATAATTCCGTTTTGCGGTGGCGTTTCCAGAGTCCTTGTTTGGAGGCGGTAAGAGGGGTCTGGTGATTCCTAGTCCTCCAGAATCGTGAGTACCCAAATTCGTTGGGGTGTGTGGCGTTGGTAGTTTCGATCCCAACAACTCACCCGCAACCTGGTCTTTTGTGTAGAGTTGCACTCGGAGGAGTGTTACTCGGACGTTCATATACTTCGTGTTCAGTTACAGCTACTGGTGGCTGTACGTTTGCTCATAGGGAAAAAGACCTGTTTATTGTACATAACCAAACTGAGCCTTCCATGGTATACAAACAATGTACATATTGTAAATACATGTTAGCTTGCACAGTGGCGATAGGACTCACCTGGAGCATGTATTGAGCCTCGCCTTCTCAAGCCCTTTCAGGGTTCTATCTTGCAGAACTTCTTAGGGCGCAAGCTAAACGAAGAACCCATTTCAGAGTGAGCCTTAAACTCTGAGAACCCATTGGGAAGTGGTTCCCCACACTGTTTCTTACGGAGGTGATTCTGAAGAGTGCAGTGCTCATTTTGTTTACTTATCTCGTTCTAACAGGAGACAGGAGGGGTATTGGAATAAAGGGAACTGTGAAGTCGCCCATTTATAGAAAATACCACAGTAATTGGGTATGTGTAGTGATCTCTGTGTTGAACAACAACCGACAATCCAGTAAACTTGGAGCGGAGGGAGTTGAATCGTGTTCGTTTTGTTTTCACAGTTGGGCCCAGTTCTTCAAACCTCAACAATCCCCTGTCTCCATTGGATTTGATCCTTGTGTATTTTTCTTTACAGGTATTGACTGGTGAAACGTGGGGAGGTTTTGGGTTAATGGACTGTAGAGTGCATTGTGCTAGTGTAGGGGGATAGGGTGCTCTAATATCCTGTTCTTTGTCGTTGCAGATCTCCCTCCCTGCTGTTCCCTTCCTTTCCCGCGCCCCGCTGCACTATCTTAGTTGTTCGGTTTTTTACCATCGAGCTCTGAGGTTGTTCGGTAGGGCCGGGATTTGGACTCTCATCACGGCCCGAGGAAGTTTGGAACCGAGCCTGATAGAATTATCGGCCCAAGGATTTTGCCTCCTCTTGGCTGTGTTGAGAGTTCACCATGACCACCTTAGAGGACGTCATGGCTGCTTTGGCCTTAGTTCAGGTGGAGCTGGCGGCATCCAATAGGGAGGTAGCGGCTTCAAGGGCTGAGAACGCACAGTTGCGAGCCAGATTGGATAGATTGCCCTCCACTACCGCAACAACCGGGGCATCAAGTAGCTCTTCTCCTACCACTTCCGTGGTGGTGGAAATGCCGGCGCAAATCCCTCTAGCACCACCAGAACGATACTATGGAGACATAAAAAAGATACAAGTTTTTATGACACAGGTACAGATGCACTTAATGTGCAAACCCAAGATGTTTTCCACACACCAAGCAAGGGTAGCTTTCCTAATTTCATACTTAGGGGGGGAAGCTGCACAGTGGGCGGTTCCAATAGTCAAAAGGGATGACCCACTTCTATACCACTGGGACAATTTCAGGGAAGAATTTGAAAAAACATTCGATAGGAGGGCAGAGACACTCACGGCGGACAGAGAGTTGTTGAAATTGAAACAGGGGGAGGCTGATCTTGTCACTTATCTCAACAACTTCAGGAGACTCGTGGCCGAAACAGATTGGCCTGAAGCAAAAAGAACAGCCTTGTTCTATCAAGGCCTCAACGAAGACATGAAGGATGTCTTAGCCCAGATAGACCCCCAGCCCCGTACTTGTTCTGCTTTAATAGACCTTACCTTGCGCTTAGACCATCGCATGAAGGAAAGGAAAGGAGAGCATAAGAAGAAGGATAGAGCCGTGATGCCTTATGAACAAGCCGGTAGCAGTGACAAGCCGGCTCCTTCTTCTGAGGCAATGGAGATAGGGGCGGTGCGAGCCTCCTTGACCGCCAGCGAAAGAGAACACAGACGCAAACAAGGATTGTGTCTCTATTGTGGAAAGAAGGGCCATTTCCTACGTGAGTGCCCAGTTAAGCCAAAAGGCAACCGGGTGCGGGGAGGACAGAGCGTAGCAGGAGTTGCTGCAAAGGAGTCGGAAAACTACACGGCTTGATGGTGAACGAAGGGAAACCCTCAGGCATACACATTATCCCTTCACTCACCCCGAATCCCGTGGACGTGAGGAACCACCTCTTTGTGAACATGACCATAACCATCAACAACAAAAAACAGGAGGTGCCAGTGATGGTCGATTCTGGGGCTACAGGGTGTTTTATGGACTGTTCAATGGCTCGTCGATTGGGAGTGACACTTGTTCCCAAAGAAAGACCCGAAACAGTCTACGCCGTTGATGGACACGAACTACAAGCAGGTCCGATTACCTATCATACGAGGGAGTACGAAGTCGTTTGTTCTGATTCCCACCATGAAATCCTGATCTTCAACATTATTGAAGCTCCGCAATATGGGATCATCCTGGGGCTCCCATGGCTACAAAAACACGATCCTGATATACGGTGGACTACCAAAACGATTCAGTACCTTTCCCCTTATTGCCGCGAACACTGTTTCCCAACTAAAAGGAAGCCGGTACAAACCATAGAGCCTATGCAGTCAATAGCCACAGCAGCGGAAAAAGACGTAACCCTGCCTTCGTGTTACGCTGAGTTTGGAACAGTTTTCAGCGATAAAGAGGCCGAGGTGCTTCCACCTCACCGCACGTATGATTGCCGCATTGACCTCATCCCTGGCTCAGAGATCCCCAACGGAAGGATTTACGCTCTTACTCTGCCTGAAACGGAGACGCTGCGCGAATATCTGGATAAATACCTGGCTTTAGGATATATCCGACCATCTAGATCTCCTGCAGCATCCCCTTTGTTCTTTATACCCAAGGCTAATGGCGAGAAAAGATGCTGCATAGACTATAGAGCATTAAACGCCATCACCGTGAAGAATCAATACCCGCTGCCTTTGATCCCGGTGCTGCTGGAACAGGTTCGGGCGGCACACATCTATACGAAACTGGATTTGCGTGGGGCCTATCACCTTGTTCGCATAAAACGGGGTGACGAGTGGAAAACGGCCTTTAAGACGCGGTACGGACTCTATGAGTATTTGGTGATGCCCTTTGGGCTCTGCAATGCCCCGGCCGCTTTTCAATTTTTTCTAAACGAAGTCCTTCGCGAATACCTGGATCGTCATGTGGTCGTTTATATAGACGACATTCTTATATATTCAAACTCAACAGAAGAACACATCGCACACGTAAAATCAGTGCTGCGAGCACTCCAGGAACATCACCTCTTCTGCAAAATCACCAAATGTGAATTCCACGTCACGACGGTGGAGTTTCTGGGTGTAATGCTTACTCCATCAGGGCAAGTGATGGCCGAAAGAAAAGTCCAAGCGATTGTGGATTGGCCGTGTCCCAACAACGTCAAAGACATCCAGAGCCTGTTGGGGTTCGCCAACTTCTACAGGCGATTCATCGCCGGCTTCTCAGGAATGGTGTCACCCCTCACGCGGCTAACAAAGAAGAACACCCCGTTTGTGTGGACTGGCGAAGCCCAACTCGCATTTGATGAGCTCAAGGCAGCGTTCTCCTCCGCGCCGGTGTTAACACATGCCAATCCGGACTTCCCGTTCATAGTCGAGGCGGATGCCTCTGAAATAGCCATAGGGGCAGTGTTGTCTCAAAAAGAAGAATCAACAGGCACCCTGCACCCGATTGCCTACATGTCTAGGAAGCTCAGTGCTGCAGAAATCAACTACACCATCGCGGAGAAGGAGCTACTTGCCATTCGAGATGCCTTTATGGAATGGCGACACTGGCTAATGGGGGCTCGACACCAGATCACGGTTTATACAGATCATCGAAACCTACAATTTCTACGGGCCGCGAGACACCTGTCCCCCAGGCAATTAAGGTGGATGATGTTCTTCGAAGAGTTCCGTTTTGTGGTTACATTCCGGCCTGGTACCAACAACAGGAAGGCGGATGCGCTTACAAGGAGAGAACATCTCCTAATACCAGCGGAGAAACCAGTTCGGTCAATCATTGAACCTGCAAAAGTCATAGGAGTAACCCATACCGACGACTTTTTGTCTCGTGTCAGGAGGGTAGTACAAACCTGTGTGTGGCGCACATGGCTCAGACATCATCCGGAATGGAAACCAAAACACGGCGTTCCAATGAGAGGAAAACAGGTCCTGGTGCCCACAGAAGTTTTACGCAGAACAGTGTTCTCTTGGTGCCACGAGGTTCCGTGTGCTGGTCACATGGGTTTTGTCAAGACGTTGGAAAAAATCCAGAGGCAATTCTGGTGGCCTTCCATCAGACCTGATGTGCGCAGTTGGGTGGCGGAGTGTGTCACATGCAGTCAAATGAAAACGAACAGACAAAGACCTCAAGGACTGTTACTGCCTCTGCCCACTCCGGAGAATCCGTGGGAGAGGTTCTCAGTAGACTTCATAGTGGGGCTTCCGAAAGACCAAGGCAAAACCGCCATTATCGTGGTAGTGGACTTTTTGACAAAAATGGGCCACTTCATTTCTTGTGCCCAGGTACCCACAGCAGGACAATTGGCCCAGCTACTCCTAGTGAACATAGTTAGACTACATGGCCTTCCCCGTGACATCGTGTCCGATCGAGGGGCACAGTTCACTGCTAGATTTTGGAGAACTTGGTGTAAGGCATTACACATCACTTCGTCTGTGTCCACCAGTTTCCATCCGCAGACGGACAGACAGACGGAGAGATTGAACCAATCCTTAAAACAGTACCTCCGATGCTATGTGCAAGAAAGCAGTGATTCCTGGGTTGATTGGTTGTGGGTGGCGGAAATAGCCTATAACAGCACTCAACATGCATCCACTCAACACACGCCTTTCTTTTGCTCCTATGGACACCATCCCAGGTTCACCCCCATGCTGTTGCCTTCTGATAACGTGAAGCTGCCAGAGGTGAGGGAAAGGTTGTTGAGGGTGCGCAAAATTCTTTTGAGCACACGCAAGAACCTTGTGAAGGCCAAAGCCTGTTATAAACACCAGGCCGATAAGCACCGGAGACCCACTCCGGTGTATCGGAAGGGTGATTTAGTATGGTTATCCACCAAGCACATCAAGTTCAAGAAGTACAGCGTGTTTAACCCTAGGTTCATAGGTCCTTACCGGGTGGTGGGGCATGTGAATCCAGTAGCTGTGCGTCTGCGTTTGCCTGCGCAGCTTCGCATACATCCTGTGTTCCACGTTTCCCTCTTGAAACCCTCCAGAAGTCCAATTCGTAGGTCCCCGTTGCCTATCTGGGTGATGCAGGATAAGGAATATGAGGTGCGGTGCATCCGGGACTCTAGATGGGTGAGGGGTCGCTTGCAATACCTACTCTCTTGGAAGGGGTTTGGTCCAGAGGAGGATTCCTGGGAACCGGCGACTGCTGTTCGGGCTCCCCGGTTGGTGGCCCGGTTTCACCGTTTGTTTCCTGGAAAGCCGGGGGGTGGTGGGGCCCCTTTGTGAAGGGGGGTGTACTGTCAGGTTCCTAGCTGCCGAACGATCATGGGCCGCCAACGGGATCAGAAACTACAATTCCCGGCATGCCGCGCTGACGTCGCGTTCCAAACGTGAGTTGCGCGCGCATGCCAGGAAATAAGGTCAGATTCAAACGGCGGTGAGACGCCGATAATTCCGTTTTGCGGTGGCGTTTCCAGAGTCCTTGTTTGGAGGCGGTAAGAGGGGTCTGGTGATTCCTAGTCCTCCAGAATCGTGAGTACCCGAATTCGTTGGGGTGTGTGGCGTTGGTAGTTTCGATCCCAACAACTCACCCGCAACCTGGTCTTTTGTGTAGAGTTGCACTCGGAGGAGTGTTACTCGGACGTTCATATACTTCGTGTTCAGTTACAGCTACTGGTGGCTGTACGTTTGCTCATAGGGAAAAAGACCTGTTTATTGTACATAACCAAACTGAGCCTTCCATGGTATACAAACAATGTACATATTGTAAATACATGTTAGCTTGCACAGTGGCGATAGGACTCACCTGGAGCATGTATTGAGCCTCGCCTTCTCAAGCCCTTTCAGGGTTCTATCTTGCAGAACTTCTTAGGGCGCAAGCTAAACGAAGAACCCATTTCAGAGTGAGCCTTAAACTCTGAGAACCCATTGGGAAGTGGTTCCCCACACTGTTTCTTACGGAGGTGATTCTGAAGAGTGCAGTGCTCATTTTGTTTACTTATCTCATTCTAACAGGAGACAGGAGGGGTATTGGAATAAAGGGAACTGTGAAGTCGCCCATTTATAGAAAATACCACAGTAATTGGGTATGTGTAGTGATCTCTGTGTTGAACAACAACCGACAATCCAGTAAACTTGGAGCGGAGGGAGTTGAATCGTGTTCGTTTTGTTTTCACAGTTGGGCCCAGTTCTTCAAACCTCAACAATCCCCTGTCTCCATTGGATTTGATCCTTGTGTATTTTTCTTTACAGGTATTGACTGGTGAAACGTGGGGAGATTTTGGGTTAATGGACTGTAGAGTGCATTGTGCTAGTGTAGGGGGATAGGGTGCTCTAATATCCTGTTCTTTGTCGTTGCAGATCTCCCTCCCTGCTGTTCCCTTCCTTTCCCGCGCCCCGCTGCACTATCTTAGTTGTTCGGTTTTTTACCATCGAGCTCTGAGGTTGGTCGGTAGGGCCGGGATTTGGACTCTCATCACGGCCCGAGGAAGTTTGGAACCGAGCCTGATACCCTCCACCTTAGGGTAGTCACATTCAAAACTCCGCATATAGTCACCAACAGCATTTATGTATAGTGAGAAAAGCAGGGGGGCTAAGATGCACCCCTGCCTCACACCTCTAGCAATGGTGAATCTTGGGGAGCATTCCCCTCTCTGACCAAACCGCAGCCTAGCACCCGCGTCTCTATACAAAGCAATAATGAAGGTTAGAATAGATAAATTTAATCCCATATGCTCAAGGACACACCATAACTGGTTGTGGTCGACACAGTTGAACGCTGAGCTCAGATCTATAAATGTGACAAATAGATTTCCGTTTTTAGCCTCAACATATTTCGAAATGAAAAAATATAGATTTAAACTCTGTTCGACTGTGCCCCTACCCGTTCGAAAGCCATATTGGAGTCTAGATAGAACATCTGCCTCCTCTGTCCAATTATGAATGCGTTTTAAAATGATACGTCCCGCAACCTTCATTAAGGCGTCAAGCAAGGAGATGGGACGGTAACAAGAGGGTAAATGCCTATCTCCTTTTTTATATATGGGTACCACAATTGCCTCTGACCAAGTTGGAATTTGGCCATATACATTTGCACAATTCATAACAGATGTTAATAGCGGAGCCCAGAAATCTATTTCGGCCTTGAAGACATCCACTGGGATGGCATCTGGACCGGGGGCCTTACCACTTGGGCTCTCCCTAATGGCAAGAATAACCTCATCACAGGAAAAAACAATATTAGGGGTACCCTCTCTCTGGCACATTGTGGTACTATGAGAGAAAGGAGTAAGGTCCGATGGAGGTATGCCGGGAGAACTTGGTTTGCCGGGAGAACTTGGTTTGCTATACAGTTGTTTGAAATATGCAGCCCAAGTGTCTCCATCAATTGCCAGGTCTAACCTCCTCTCAGGCATTTTGATCCACGAAAGTGGGGCATTAACAAATTTCCAAAAAGCTGATGAATCACGGCTTTCACAAGTTAACAAAAGTGTCTGCCAGGCCTCAGCTTTCAAAGATTGTATCCTAGTCTTTATAGCATATCGGTAACTGGATCTAGCCCGGCATATCTCGGGTAATGACTTCGGGGTGGTATGTAAGGCCTTCTTCAGAATCTTTAAAGCTCTTGTACAGTTATTATCGAACCATCCTTTAGGTATGAAAGGACCTGGCTTGAACTGGCGGGTAATTAACTTTTTTAAAGTTTCTTGTATTTTTAAAAAAGATTTTAGGATTTTGTTAGGGTGTTCAGTCGTAGACAGACAGGTATAGACCTCTTCCCGCCTCGTCTCTAATAGATTCTTTAAGAGACTAGGAGGGTCAATTTTTTCCCATTTAAGGGTATAGCCATTTGTCGCCCCTATAGTAATTGGTTGATCGTAGGTTATAGGATGGAAATGGGGACAGATGGTAGAAGATGGTAATAAAATAGTTATGGCTAGGGGGTAATGATCCCCATATATCTGGTATAGTGTATCCCATGAGGATATCAGAGGAGCATGCATCTTAGAAAAGATTACAAAATCAATAGTAGAATTTGAGCCTCCTCCGTGAAAAGACGGTTTAAAAGATCTCGGTGGTAAACATAGCTCATTTGCAAAGGCTAAGTTAGAACGTGCTAAGAAATTATTTAATGCCTCCCCTGTTTTTGAGTGCATAAAATGGTTTGAGATGTCATCAATTTCATTTTTAGGGGTGGAAATAAACTCACATAATCCCCTTAGAGCAAATTGACAAGTGTGACAATTAAAATCACCCATAAGGGCAATAGCCCATTCACCCCCAAACAGCTCTTTAACGGACAGCACAGCATGGGTCAATTCATTAAGCACTTTCTCTAAATCATGTGATGGCATGTTGTTATAAAGATTAATTATTAACAAGTTTAGAGATTTACCCATTTGGATGGAAATAATTTGATAAGACTCCCATAGAAAATGTTTACGAACACTCAAACCTCCAACCACATTTACATAGATACACAACCCCCGCTATTTCTTCCTTGTTTACACTGTAGCGCCGGTGAGTGGAAGGTCTGGAAACCCAAAATATGTACCGGGGTTTCCACCCACGTCTCCTGAAAACATAAGACTGAGTAAGAATTAACCACATCAAGCCTGGATGGTAGACCTATTTTAGTGGAAATACCAGACACATTCCAGCTAAGAATCTGAATTTGGGGCAATGTGGCTCGATTCTCAGGATGGTTATAGGATACCTCTATGTTATTTATCTGATTTGCCATGGATGATATAGTTAAGGGGTCCGATAAATCTACCCGACTGACTGACCCACTAACATCTAAGTTGATACCCAGGGAAGTATTAGTTAAGGGTGCTACATCAGAAGTGGTACAAGTGATATTCCCTATCTCATGACTTTCCGATCTAAATGGGGCCCTAGTATTACCTGGAGCTTTAGTGTCCAGCTGAGAACCAACTATAGAAAGTTGAAGATTTTTTTGAGGGTCCAAAAACTCAAGGGAAATTCCTTTATTCCGGGTACTGATTTTACGAGAAGGGGACCATACACCCTCATCGCCATTTAAGCTCCCCCAAGATGTTTTTTCAATTGAGTGTTTTGTGGGCACAATGTTCGGCTGTTGATAATTAAAACGATATTCACAGCAGTTTGTCAGATCTGTATCTAAGATGGAAAGTCATTCAATATCGTCCAAGCCGGAAAGAGGCGCATATTGATTGTAGCAAGGAATGTTCCACTGGGGAGTTATAGGTGGGAGACATTGTCCATAACCGGCGAAACCATGTGGGAAAGAACGAAGAAATGTGTTTTCCATGACTCTTGGTCTTGGGGGGTGGGGGTTGTATAATTGTCCATGGGGCTGGGGAAAAGAGTAGTTATCATAGAGCTGTGTTGTATGATAGTTTTTACGGGGCATCAAGGATTCAGGATAAAAGTAGCTCAGAATTTTTGGAGTAATCGACCCCCTGTTTGAATCTGAGAACCAGTCCCTAATATGCGGGATAACTCTGCTATCTTTAAAGGTAACAATTACAACATCGCCCTCAATGTCCTTTGGGCGCACTCCAACCCAATTTGTTCGCCACACAGTGATTATGATACCATTTATGTGAGGTGGCAATGGCCTGTTGTTACATAGCCAATAGATGACTTTATTTTTTAGGCTAGTATGATTTTCAAGGGTTCCTGGTGATAAGGGCGAGACCCCTGTTAAAATGATGTATTAGATGCATCTGGGGGTAAATCCACGTTTCTTTCACGTCGAACTTGGGTTGGTTTAATTTTATCCTTTTTCAGCTGGGAATGGGTGTTTTCGTTCCCTAATCTTGCTGATTCCACGAGTGCATTTATTTGAGAGGACTGTGACTGTAATTTATGAGACATCTTTTCAGTAACAGTGGGGACCTTAGTAGTCGTTGATTTAGCTTTGGGAGAAGGCAAATGTACAATAGGTATATTTACTGCGGGTGTTGTTTTAACCTTAATTGTTACTTTTTCAGCCTCCTTTAAGTTTGTTGGTTTTACTACATCATTTCTTATTAGAGTTTTTGGTTTGGTTCCTTCGACAAGTGTATTCAGTTGAGCACCTAGTCTCTTAACTCTCTCTGCTATGGGTAGTAGCAAAGCTTTTAAAAGGTGTTCCATCGCACCAATAAAGTCTTTCAAAGATGGTGGGACATGAGAAGAGTTTATGTTTGATGAACTAGTCGAGACCCCTTGAACAATTTCGACTAGTTCTTTTCTCAGAGAGACTTTAGGAGGCAATAATTTACAAGCAGGACTCGCTGTTTTACTCATGCTTCTTTTCCTTCGTTTTTTGGGAGGCGGTTAGATGATTCCATGTTTATTTTTAGGAGGATTATTATCAGTTAATGATTTAGGGTCCTCAGAAGGGGAAGTTCGTATTTGCACTTGCTGATCAGCCCCCATGCCTATTTGAGCCCCAGAAAGACTTAGACTAGGATGTTCAGAAGCCTTTGGAGCTATAGGAGTATTAAGATCAATAAGGTCAATAATTAAATTGGCAGGGGGAGGTGGGTCTGACTGAGTGGAAACGGATATCGACATGTTGGTATTTTTTGGAGACGAGCTAACTTGAAAAATTAAAGGAATGCTCTCAGTATTAAATAAATCAGCATCTGTATTTTCCATGGAGGCATTATCTAAATGTGAAATATTTGTATCCTTGGAGATAGCAGTATTTTTTATTAGTTCGATAGAGAGGCGGCGTGCCGCGCGTCGCTCAGCCAATGCAATATCTCTATCGACATCTGCAATAGTTGGCGTTGTGAATAGCAGCGAGGCGTTGTGAATAGCAGCAAGTAGAAGAGTCTCGATAGTGCATAATCATAAAAGAAGACATATGCATAAAGCTCTTGGAATTGTAGCAATTATAGATAGAGCTTTGTACTATAAATACATTCTGAGTTTATAAACACTGAACTATTGTTGCATGGTGATTGGATGAAACCTAATATTTCTCCCCATCTTGTCTCTCACTCTTCCTCTGTTAAGTATGCTTTTCTGCCTTGATATTGACCCCTGGCTCTGCTGAGTAAGAGAAACAGGAGAGCGGTAGACAGGAGGAGGATCGAAAAGCAATGAAGGGCACATAGGACGAGAGGTAGCAGAGAGAGAAGGGAAGTACAGACAGAGCTGTGGTAGAGACACTGGTGAGCTTAGTAATTTTAACTAAAATCACAGAGTGGGTACATGAGAGGGGGATCTTGTCCAATATGCCGAATGTTTTAAATGTGGGAGGAGCACCATGGACCAGTGTTTAAATGTGCATTTATTAATAGGCAAATACACTATGGCCAAGGAAGGCTGCCTGACGATGGCCTTTATGGATTTGTCCAGCGCGTTTGACTTGTTCAACAGGTCAAAGCTCTGCAATATTGTACTGGAAATGGGTCTTGACCCCTGTCTAGTTTATTTCTTAGCTAACCTTCATCAAGATCTTACAGCTTCGGTCAGGATAACCCAGGCCGGTGATTGCACCAGATCTTTTAACTCTGGCAGGGGCATCCGACAGGGATGTATTTTAGCGCCCCTACTTTTTACCCTTTACAGTAATGATCTGGACAAAATGCTTGTGGAGGCAGCTTTGGATATTCTGCGTGTGGGCGACTGTTTTATCCCTGTACTCCTATACGCGGATGATGCTGTACTTTTAGCCCATACTGTGGTGGGCCTCCAGCGGCTCCTAGATGCTTTCGGGACGTTCATGCACTCACTGGACTTAATTGTGAATAACGGAAAGTCACACACCATGACAGTAGGTCACAGAGCTAGAAAAACATTTTACTGTAATGGAGTGGAAGTTTCCCCCGTGTCCTCTTTCACTTACTTGGGAGTCCTATTTGATGATAGGTCATCCTGGGTCCAGCAACAAAAAGTTAAAAAGAATGCAGTTATACGAGCTTCCTCGTCTCTTTTAGGGTTTGCACAGCGTTTGGGGGCCAGGCCGATAGAGGCTATTATAAAGGTTTAAAAAGCCAAGTGCTTGGCCATTGCGGCCTATGGATCCTCTATCTGGGGCTATAAAGAATAGGCTGGGATACAGATAGCTGAAAATAAATTCCTTCGGAGTCTTCTGTCTGCACCACAATCTACCCCAACGTATGCTATTCATCAGGAGTTAGGGGTAGGCTATGTTACTGATATTTTGAATACCGCTCCTTTACTTTGCTGGCTCAAAACTTGGCTGAACCCTGACTTAACCCTGAACCATATGATTTTACGGGACTGTGTTAAATTAGATAAGTCCTAAAAAATCAAATGGCTGTCTTATGTCAAATGTATGTTTTTTAAAATAGGACGGCCAGACCTTTTTGAGGAACCTGATAAGATCAGGAAGGAGGATGTGTTATGGGAAAAACTGAATTTTAATAAAGTTTTGATGATGGGACGAGAAGAAAGGGAGCTATGTAAACCTCTAGTTAGGGCCTTTTACCTGTTAAAAAATCAATTAACATGGAACCTTATTTATCAATTGTTAACAAGCCCTACCATCGTTGGCTCCTAACTAGGATCCGTTTTAACTTGATTCATCTCCCATTGGGGGATTATCGGGAATGGTGTAACCCTGTTGACGCTGAATCCTGCCAATGTGATAATTTCACAACCCAGGACACCTTACATTTTATGATGTTCTGTGATTTTATTCCAATATTCGCATGAGATTTCTGGTTCCTAACCTGAGAGGAAAGGGTTTCACTCAGGTTAGACCAGCTCTAGTTTTTTTACAGTCTATGTGTAACCCTGGGGATATTTTTAACATTGCATCCTTTTTGGTAGCGGCGGTGAGGCTAAAGAACAAGAGAAATTTGAAGATGATTTCTTCATAAGTAAGATTGTAAGGCTCATCGTTATTTTATTAGGACAAGGGGTGCGACCCGGTGATAATGTTTTATTTAATGAATTGAAATATTGCCTGCGTATTTTAATCATTATGTTATATTACTTGTAATATTGTTTATATGTGTGGCTTGTTTCTGTACTTTTATGATTTTAATTAATCGAATAAAGTGGATTGACTGACTGACTGACTAGCCTTGAAATTGACCCCTGGCTCTGCTGAGTAAGAGAAACAGGAGAGCGGGAGACAGGAGGAGGATCGAAAAGCAATGAAGGGCACATAGGAAGAGAGGTATAGCAGAGAGAGAAGGGAAGTACAGACAGACCTGTGGTAGAGACACAGGTGAGCTTAGGAGCGATATGAGGTAAAGAGAGATCAATGAAGTAACCAGAAAGAAAGATAAAGACAAGTGGAACAAGGAAGACATAGGAAAAGAAAGAGAGTTGGAGAGGCATGTAGGGGCAGATTTATAAGATTTTAGTTCAGGAGAGCACAGCAACTCACCTTGCTGGGTTGCCCTGCGTCAAAGGGAAAGGGTAGGAATCCTTCGAGGGGTGGGTGCAGAGAGGGTTTAGGTAGAGGTAGTAATGAGCAGAGAGAAAGATAAAGCAAGAGGGGTGAAGGGTAGTAGTAGTAAAATGTTATTATTTCCAAGGCACACATCTTATGAACCATACAAATACAACTTCATCCTTCTCCATAGTGTTAAAAAGCCTTCACAAAACTAAAAATTAAAAGATTTCATACATTAAATTGCCATAAATCATTGCTAGAAAATACATAATTGTTGGGGGGGCGCTAGGTGGCGCTGGAGCGTAATGGCCGCTCTGATGTAAAGCTCCCGCCGACCGGGGATAATTATCCACTTCACCCCCATCCTGACTACACGGAACCGGCTCCCAATACCCGCATTCCCTGCCTGAGGTCCTGCTCTACACTCGGTGAAAATCCCGAGTCTGTACCACCAAAGGCGGGCAAGATAATCACGCTTGAGGTCACCGCGGGACTAGGCTGCGGAGGGGTCTGCAATCCTCGGCGGCTGCTGCATGCTACTTGAGGCCGGTGCTGCGGGGCCTACCGTGCCGCTTCAGGTAACGGGCCCGGCCCCATCAAGTTTTGCCTGGATCTGGCCGCGCCGCCACACCGCTGTGTCTGCTGCTGCCCCCCGGGGCCCTGGTAACCTGTGGACGGTGCGTTGGTGCTGCCGGGGGCCCCCCTGCCCCTTTCCTTGTCACGTTTGGCTGCACTGCTCCCGGCTGCTGGACCGGGGGGAGGGGAAGTCCTGAAGGGCCCCCCCAGCCTTCCGCCTTCCGGACTTCACGACGTGGGCAGCTCCCGAGTGGGGCTAAGGGGGAGGTGAAGACACGGGATAGCTAAATGTCTGTCCCACTACAGATGCGCACGCTGTGGACTTGGGGCCTGCGTCTGCCATTTTGAAGACTTGTGAGGATCCTGACTGGGGGCTTCAGTAACCTTGACCGGGGGCTGCATGTTCCTGGTGTCTGTCTGGCCACGCTCCTGGGCATCTACCGCGGCGCATGTGTAAACAGAACTGACTGCGCTGCCTCGGTGTGTAACGACCTACTGGTCCCTGTTTCCCCTTCGCCTACCACACGCTGACCATCATTTGCAGCACCGAGCGAAGCGACATCTGCACGCCTGGCCCTACTACTGTGCTGGCGGTCATCCCAAAGTGCTTCGACCCATGATTACACCTGCAGCCCCATTCGCCTGACCAGGGTCTTGAGGAAAGAGGTAAAACGTCCTACTGCCCCCACTGCCCCCACTTCTGCCAGTTACTGTCCTCCGGTCCGGTGGATAGAGACCCTGATCGCCTGTTTGGACTGCATACACACGAAACATTGAGGACTCTAGAGTTAACCCCTCGAGGTGTGCACACCCAGCAGTGTGGTTAAACCATATTACACGCTTGCTACTGCCTTGCCTGGGACACACCGACGCTGGATTTGCGTGGCCGAGTGGGAGTCCGTGAATTATCCAAATCTTGACCTACGCCGCCCTTGCTCGGCCCGGGCTGCAAGGATGGGGAAGACTGAACCCAGGCAGTCGAAGCTGCCTTTCGAGGGCCGCAGGACACCGGGTGCCAGCTCCAGAACTCCTGTTGAGACAGACCCCCCAGAGACACAGGACGACAGCGGGACAACCCTGCTGGTCACCATGCAACAAAGCCTGACTTCAATAGACACCAAAATTGACTCCATGTCTCTTCGGTTGGATAATGTGGTAGCAAAGTTAGATGGGCACGAAGAACGCCTCAAAGACGCCGAACACAGAATCTCAGGCCTGGAGGATGGCGCGTCCACTACTCGGCAGCAGGTGACGCAGATGGACAAACTGTTGAAGGTGATTGCGGACAGAAATGAGGAGTTGGAGGCGCGCTCCAGGCGGAATAACGTGCGCCTGCTTGGCCTAGCAGAATCCACAAACACTGGCCGCCTGGAGGAGTACATGGAACGTCTGCTGGGTGACCTTTTTGGCCGTGAATCTTTTTCTGCGCACTTAGTTATTGAACGTGCACACCGGTCACTCGCGCCCAAATCTCCTCCAGGAGCGGCGCCACGTCCAATCATTATGAAATTTCTCAACTACCGGGACCGGGACACTTTACTACGCCTTGCACGAGAGAAAGGGGAAGTTCGCTTTGAGAACACCACATTATCCTTCTACCCGGATTTCACGCAGGCGGTGCAGGACGCTCGGCGTAAATTCCTGGCGGTAAAGAAGCAGCTCCAATCCCGCAGCATCCAATATGCTATGATTTACCCTGCACGCTTGCGGATCCACCACCGAGGCCGCCAGCACATCTTTCACACACCTCACCAAGCTGAAGAATACCTGAAACACGACAGGAGATCGGTGTCGCGTGAAGCAGCTGCTAGACACCGGTCCCGCTCTCATTCGCCCATGTCGGCACCCTCTTGATGAGTCACCTACCCAAAGTATTTCTCCAGTGCCGGGATCCCTTCTCCTGGAGCCGCGACGTACTCTGGCTGATTGGTGATGTATAACAATATCGTAGTTCAGAGATTTCTATTGTCCCCGGACTGCTCCTCTCCACCCCGTTGTTTCCGCCCCCGTGACCCAGGTGGTGGTAGATGGGTGAAATAGGGAGATGGAGTTTTAAGGGCGGGAGCCACTAGCGGCCCCCCTTCTAAGGGCATTCCCCGTTGGGACTCAATGACTTTCTTTTGTTGGGACTGTCACCGCTGGGAGCAGCTTCTCAGTGAAGGGGTTGAGGGGGGAGGGGAGTTTTTTTCCTGGCGAGTTGGGGTAGCCAGTGTGGGAGAGGGGGGAGGGAGGAGACACACTTGTCCTAAGTCCGGATTGCCATTGCTCCTTCAATTGCACATGTTATGTATCGCTACTACTGCACTTATTCCATTTCTGTACACTTTCCCGTTGCGTGCGCCGCCATTTCATACCACACCCTTTTCCCGGCCGCCATGACCAGCGCTGCTCCAGTACAGATTATTAGGTTACTATCCTGGAACATAAGAGGCCTAAACGATCCCAGAAAATGTAGACAGATACTAGGGTACCTTGATAGACAGGGAGCCAATGTTGCACTATTGCAAGAAACGCACCTTTCCCCTGGTCCTGCCCCTACCTTCGCAACTAGGTGGGCCTCCAACCGCACCTTTTCACAATATTCCAACTACGCTAGGGGGGTTACGATCCTGGTTAAAAAAGGGGTGGCCTTTGTGCCTGCGGGATGTGACGCTGACAATGAGGGTAGGTTCTGTCTAGTATGGGGACGCCTATGCTCGCACGATGTACTGTTAGCTAACTTCTATGGCCCCAACGTAGATCAACCGTCCATACTGATGGCGCTAATGAGTAGGATACACACATTGGGCATCACACATGTCATTCTTGGCGGGGATTTTAACACTGCTTTGCAGCCTTCTATCGATCGGTCCCGCCAGCTCCCAGCCCACTATACTAACATGCAGCGCGCACTGTGTGGGGTCGTAGCGGATAACAACCTAATAGATGCATGGCGACACCTCCACCCTGCATTACGAGAAGGCACACACTACTCTTCCCTGCATTCTACTTGGGCGAGGCTGGACTATGTGTTTATTTCTGCTGGACTGGCTCCCTGGCTGACCCGTGCGGTGCACCTGGCTCGCACCTTCTCGGACCACTCTCCTGTTGTTGTAGAGCTCCAGGTACCTCTTGATGTCTCCCCCTACCTGTCGTGGCGCCTCAATCCAGCTCACCTTCGAGATGCGGCCTTTAAGGCCGAACTCGAACAAGATATTCGTGACTTTTTTGAACGCAACATCTCCTCTGTGGATAGCGTGACCACTGTCTGGGAAGCCTTGAAGGTTACCATCAGGGGATGGTGCATCGCGAAAGGAGGTGGAGTGTTGAAGTCTCTCCGCACTGACCTGCATAAACTGGAGGTTGAGCTTAAGGAGCTTGAGAGGGACAGAACTCGCCGCCCAGATGACCCCGACATTCTCCTACGATTGCGAAGCAAACTTTCTGAATACACTCAGGTGGCAGAGAGGGAGGGAAAGTTCTTAGGGCGTCCACACATGGCTCGTATATATGGAGAGGGGGACAGACCTGGTAGAGCCCTGGCCAACACTGTTAAACCCCTCCGGTTCACGAACTACGTCACGGAAATACAGGATGAAAGTGGTGACGTACATAGAAACCTCCCAGATATCATCCGCGTTTTCCAGGATCACTACCGTACATTATACACATCACACAGGGGAGAACCTATTGACCTCCCCGCATATTTTGACGACGTCGCGCTGGCGTGGCTAGGGGAGGGGCAGCAGAGGTTTTTACATGCTCCATTAGAACTAGAGGAGATAACGGATGCCATCATGAGTATGCGCTCTGGCAAAGCCCCGGGCTCCGATGGCCTCCCCATCGACTTTTATAAACTCTACGCCCCCATCTTGGCCCCCATTCTGAAACAGGTATACTACGCTGCCCTGGAAGAAGGCAGCCGGCCCCGTACCATGAGGGAGGCGCTTATCACTTCCCTGCTCAAACCCGGCAAATCCCCCTCACACTGCGACTCCTACCGACCCCTTTACCTCATAAACAATGATACCAAAATACTAGCCAAAGTATTAGCTACCAGACTTAATCTCCTCATGGAACGCCTAGTTCTTCCGGACCAAGCTGGGTTTGTGCCCAATCGGGCTACTTCCCACAATCTGCGCACGCTTCATGCCGTGATCCAGGATCTCAACCCCAAATGTGATGCCGTGGCGGTCTTTCTAGATGCCACCAAGGCATTTGACTCCCTGGAGTGGGACTACTTACTAGGCACATTACAGTATAAGGGTCTACCGTTCAATTTCCTAGACTGGGTGAAACTACTCTATCATCAGCCCATAGCTACGGTGCTCCTCAATGGGTCCAGGTCTGTTCCATTTCGTGTCCAGAGAGGGACCCGACAGGGCTGCCCACTATCCCCCATCCTCTTTGCCTTGGCAATCGAGCCCTTGGCTGCCATGCTTAGGCAAAGACACAACCACCGATCTCTCACTTATAGCTCCCGGCCACTCCTGGTGTCACTGTATGCTGATGACATCACGCTGTACATTGAAAAACCCTCCGAAAATTTGAACCCGATACTCCGCGAGATCACTAAATTTGGTGGTATTACTGGAATCCAGATTAATTGGGCCAAATCGGCTATCTTCCCACTCACAGATAACACGCAGCCTTTTCAACTTGACTACTCGTTACTGTGGGAACAGGATGAGGTGAAATACCTGGGGGTGCATATACATAGGGACAAGGAAGCAATGATGCGGGCCAACTATGGCACCACCATGGACAAGATCACGGACAACATCTCGAAATGGCTGCATCTTCCTCTTTCCATGGCGGGCCGGATTGCTCTAATCAAAATGAACATACTACCCAAGCTGCTATACCTGTTCGTAAACATCCCATACAACCCTGGCGCCTTTTTTTTCCGCACCCTCAATTCCCAGCTTTCGCGTCTCATTTGGGGAGGGAAACAAGCCAGACTCAGCCTTGCCACTCTTATGCTCCCCTTCCACCTAGGCGGCTTTGAAGTACCCAATTTTGAGAGATACTACGACTGTGCGCAAGCCCACTTCGCAGTTTATTGGTATCACCCCCCACCATATATGGCTCACCTGGCGGTGGAGGAGGGTTATATGAGCCCTGTTGTCCCCACTGGATACATTCATACCCGGGTCAGTCAGAGGAGTCATGATCCTTCTACTGTGGACTCCACGTGCAGGCCTGGGATTGCCTTCTCACTGTGCTCGGCAATCCACTTGTCTACTCGCCCAGCCTTACCCTTGTGGAGAAGCGTGGCTCAATGGTTAGAGCGGCAGACCCTGATGCAGAGGTCTGGCCCGGGACCAGGGTTTAATTCCCGCCTCGGCGGCTCTTGGACTCAATTTCCCCGGACCTGATAATTCTCGCCTCGGTGCCTAGTCTAATCATGGGTCCCACTCTGTGACTCTGGGCAATAGCTTGCTTAATCTCCACAACGGCCCCAGCAGCGCTGTGGATGCCTGGCTTCACCTAGGGGGTGCCCAGGAGTGGACATTTCACAGGAAAGCCAGGATGGGTTCCACAGCGGTATGAATACAGCGCTACGAGGCCTCCGGGTAGAAGTGCGCTATATAAATACTCTACATTTACATTTACATTTACCCTGCTAATGATCCAAGGCTACAAGTAACGTGTGAAGTCATCTGTCACGTCATGCTCCGTAAATATAAAATAAGCTGCTGGGGGGATCTTTATATACAAGGCACATTCCGTACGGCGGACCAGTTCTTCGGGGATGTGGCCCCTTCCACCATGGACACCTTTCTATTCACCAGACTAAGGCAAAATGTACGCGCTTTGACTCCAGCTTTCCCCGCGGAACCTGATACGCTCGCCCCACTTCAGGCTTTGGTCCAATCTGAACCCCCTCGCCACGTCATATCCATGCTTTACAAACACGCGTTACATGCGCCCAATGTTGCCCCCGCCAGAGCTAGAATGGCTTGGGATGGAGACCTAGACTCACCCTTCACGGACGAACAATGGGAAACTAGCTGCACCCAAACACAGGCGATTACCAGCAACAATAGACTGCGACTACTTCATTATAAATTCTTGCATAGGCTCTATCATACACCTGCCAAATTACACAGGTTTCAATTGCGAGACAATGACAGTTGTTTGCGATGCGGCGACTTCATGCACTTAGCGTGGCTTTGCCCCCAAATTGCCATGTACTGGGATCAGGTATTTGCGGGACTCACGAGCATGCTCGGTGTGACAGTCACCCCCTGCCCACTTAAGGCGCTATTGGGATTAACACAATCTGTAGTCACCATACACAAAAAATTTCTAGCCATGGGCCTGTTGCTTGCTAAGCGCTTAGTTGCTTGCCGCTGGGGCAGAGGTCGCGCTCCCAAGTTTAAATGCTGACTTTACTCACTATCCACGTGGCAGGAGCGATTACATGACTATGCTGAGCTCCTCCCCCCACCTCACAGCCGAAAGACATATGGGCGCCGCTCACTGCTTATCTTCTAAGGTTGGTTGCAGACGAAGAAGACAGTCCGGCTGGGGAAACTCAACCCATTGTAACGATACACACCACAACATCTGAGTGAATCCACATCCGCACACACTCCAAAACCGCTCACCTGCTATTAGGGTTGTGTATGGATTTGTTGTTTGCCATGCCTGCACGCGGAACTGGGCCTAGTTAAGGTTTCTGGACGGAGGCCAGGGCCTAACAGTTAGGAAGCCCTCCCAACAACTGGGAGGATTGGTTACGTGAAATGGACAACATCCTTCCTTTGATCTGTGTACATTTGCTATGCATGTAGACTGCTTCCGGACTATTATGGACATTTGCTTCCTACGCATCAATCAATGTTATGTAAGAGGGGGGAGGGAGGGGTTTGGGTTACTGTTTAATGGCCTTTCAAGTTTGGTTTCATGAATGACGCGATGTAGCATGGGAAGATGGTTTCAACTTGCTTTGTAATGCTCCACGTCATTATTCGTAGGTATTGCATTGATGTACCATGCTTTATGAGTCAATAAAGGTTTTTAAAACTTAAAAAAAAAAAAATACATAATTGTTTCAACATCTCTTAATATAAGATAATCTTTTCTATATCAAACTCTAAAACCCTCCATTGCATTTTAAACTCCCGTTTTGGGATAAGCAACATATATCTTGCCACAGCGATTACAATGTCAAACGACTTCATATTAGATAAAATCACTTGTGCTTCGTTACATGATCTTACACCATCCTTCTTAAAAAAGCAGATGCAATATCCTTTTCTTTTCGCCCATAAAGAGAGTGCAATCTAACAGTAAATGGACTACAGAATACCTCATTTTAAATTAATGAAGCAGTAACTGGTATTTATCAAGATCCTATTTTTGGAGCCTAAAATACCCCAGGAGGGATCAATGCCAATCTGGAGTTGCAGAATGGTGTGTTAGCGTCAGATTGATATATAAAAAGATCCCGCTTTTACGAGCCCAGCACACTACAGAGCCACTGTTGCTTTCAAAGCCCAAATTCACAGTAAAAATCATTTTAAAGTCACCCTTTATCAGATCAGCATAACACAGCTGTCCCCTGTTTACCCCTAGCGCTTCCTGTAATGGAAACACCAGATATGGAACAGCCTCAAACACACCTGGAAGATTGCAGCAGTAAATCAAATATGGCCCAAGAATGTAATGCCTAAAGAACGAGTTAGATGCACACACTCATAAACACAATCAAAGGCTCAGCAGAGGGCCTGCATTCAGCCCAAGGAATGATACTAGAGCAACCAGTCAGTTGCATTCACCAGATAAAGTCCAAACAATGCCTAGTAATAAGCATCACCCTAGATTACACACACATGACACACCCAGCCACCTGGAGCACCTTGGAATGTGACCTGCAGTTGGTGTTTATGGCCCCTTCTATCAGGTTGGGATCAAGCATCTAACACTTAATGTATGGCTCACTGTATCAGTATTTCCTGCCCAAAGCGAAACGAAGTTCTCTTTCTTACTGTACAGCATAAAGCATGTCATGTACCTAATGCAAGTTGAATTTCAGCAAACAACTGTAAGAGATGTAGCTGCTATTCCCGACCATTATTATTTAATTAAACTTAAACTGTTCCTGATTGCCAAGCTTCACTGTTCTCCTTTTTTGATAGTCAGAACCTGCGTATGACATTTGGCGAGCCAGATAGGAGCTGCTCGTGGAGGATACCTAAACTGCAGCCTGGCGACAGGAAAAACTAGCCACCTGAGCCCACTTTGCATGCATTTTTAAAGAAAAAGGAGCGACAGGCGCCTCTCCTTACTGCAACTCTGCCAGCCCATGGAGAGCTGAATCCGTCCACTGGCGGTCACCGGAAAGTCAGCACAGATAGGAATGGCCTGGAGGTGCCTTTTGACATTATTACTTATTGTGGACTAGCACCCTGCACTCTCATTTGAGTGGCCTGGAGGTACTCTTTAAGCATAAAAGTAGATTCACCTAGCAATCCTGATCAGTGTGGCCTGGAGGTACTTCAAACGTAAAAATAGATTCACCCAGCACTCCTAATCAGAGTGGCCGCGTGGTACTTTTAAACGTGAAAATAGTTTCATCCAGCATTCCTGATCAGAGTGGCCTGGAGGGACGTGAGCCTCAACCTCATATTTTTTAGTTAACCGCAAGCTTAGTGCAGGAAGGTTTCTTAACACCCCCTATATCTGGAAGGAATGTTGAGAGGAGTAAAAGACAAGCATTTACAATGCAATGGTTTCGCCTTTTGAAAAGTTTGAGCTATTGGCACTGTAAATGACAAAATTTGTATTTATGTGTTGGTCTTCAAAACAGATAAATAAATGGCATTGTCATTTACAATGCCAATAGTTTAATCTCTGGCAAATGCCACACAAAAACACACATACAGACACACACAGACCCACACACACCAACAGAGCCCCCCCCCACACACACACACAGAGCCACACACAAACACATAGACCCACACACACAGACCCACACACAGAGAGATTGTTGCTGATTATTCCTTTGTTCTATTACTCCATAAAGAGAGAGGATGTGTAGTAAATACTATCTTCACTGTTCCTCTCTGGCTAGACAATACTATTATACTTATGACATCATAGAATGCCAAGGAGTCTCTCTAGCTGACTGTACCTTTCTATTCCCTATTGAGGCAGTTGGTCATCTGAGGTTGAGCTACCAACAGCGAGCTCCTGGTGGGGTCTATCTACAGTCTACCTATAATCTTAACTTGTCTGTCTAACCTGGAAGGAACCTGCAATAAAGGATCTTAACCTATCAAGTGGACTCTGCATCCTTCATGTATTACACTCTCCATCAGTGTATACAATACAGTGTCATCCATAATTTAGCACACAAAATTGGCCTTTGTAACTTTAGTTGAACACAGCAACTCCTGATTTAATAAATTACAATGCCCTTTAATTTAGTTCACTATAAGACCCTTTCGCTTAGCTCACGGTTAAAGTCGCATGTCACATAGTACTACCCACATCACTTCGTATACTACCAAGCAACCTGACTGAGGGACCGTGCCCCTGTAGATTTAATAACCAGTGCTCTTCATCAAACAGTACACCACATCCAATTTGTCTTCAGTTCAACTTGTTTTACAGGTACTGGTCCCTTTCGCTAGGCCAGTTACAGGTCGTTAATGTGTGTGATGTTTACCAAAGTGCTGAAACAGAGTTCAGGGTTCCTTTTGTGGTTCATAAAATGAATTTCCGGGGATATGTCACAAGGAACGGATTAATGCAGATGTCACTACAACTGCCTAGATTTTCGCAAGTTATAACATACACATAAAAATAACATGGAATCTGTGTCTCCTAGTAATTGGGCTACTAGCACATCATTGTAGTGTGGTGTAGGGGGAACAATTAGTTTATTTTCCCTCAATTCTAAATTAAAAATCAAATCACAATATAATTCATACCAGCAGACCACCTTCAATTATTTCCACAGTGCCAGCCATAGACAATATTTGGCACTTGGCAGTAATACCTCCTAATTTTGCATCCTACGGCGTCAGCATTTTTTAATATTTTACAGTGCCACATCATCACCTGGCAGCTCACCCTCACTGGTGCACACATCATAAAACAGCCTTCTGGCACATTCATCATTTGGGACCTACTTGACCCGGAGATTATTTTCTACAAAATACATTTAGCAAATATTCAACACCCTAATTATTTGGTACCCTCGAGTGCCCTTTCGTCATTTTGTACCCATTTGTATTTGCAGTCCTGCCTCTATTTTAGCCACCTCCTGCCTATTTTTACTCAAGAGTGCCCCTTCACAATGTCACCCGACAAATATCCCACTGTCCTTAATCACAAACCCCTCTCATTCTCTGGCAACTCATACTGCTCAATAATCATTTCATGCCCCGGTGGTGTCACCCTTACTTAGGGGCATGGATAACCACTCATGAAGAACCGAAGCAATCAATGCCTCTCATAACTTTGTAATGAACACTACTGTCAATTCTTTACTTCATCTGGTTCACTCAGTGCCATCTCTCATTGTTAGACACCCACAGTGCTGACTGGTCACTAGGTAATCCAAAACGATCCAAAAATCCAGTAACCCACAGTACCATCACATTTTTTGCTGGCTGTGCCCATTATCAACAAATCAGTGAAACCCTTAATTATACAATCCTCCGCAGAAATCCCTAGACATGCTTCCCTTCTCCTAAACAGTGTTTCTCCAAAATTGTTCGTCAGAGCCCCTCACCATAGGACACCCTCCTCTTAATGTGATATTCCATCAGTGGCTATCATCTTTCGGACTCATACAGTGCAGCCTCGGCATCTGGTACCGCCACAGTAGCATGCTCGTCCATCCCTTTGTACATCACGCTGCCCGCTTCTCATTTGACATTTTTACACTGCTGTCTCTTTTGTGGTGCCGGCACTTCCACCCCACACAATCATTTCATAAACCCTCCCCTTCAATGCCACTGCATCAATTGTCACCTGATTTTTCCCTCAAAGCAGGATAAGCGACGGAACTCATTATCCCCTGTGGCCCACAGTGGTACTTGTCATCTGGTGCACACTTGGTCACTTATTCATCAGTACCCCAAAAAGCTCAGCCAAGTTTCCCAGGTCCAGGTTTTTTCTTTGCATATTGGGACTTGTCTTGTTTATTCCATGATAAAATAGGAGTACAAATCCCATCATTGAAAGGAAAACAAGCTGGATTGAAGCAGCACATCACTTATGGAGCTGGGGAAACTTGACAGCTATGCCCAAATAGTTCCAACACTATAAGCCACCACATATAACTCATTAGGTGTTGATGACATCTTAAAGTACCCCTCCTGAAGTGTGTCACGCAAGCAGAAGCTGCTAGAGTGGGCTATGCCGTCTGACCTACCGCTGCCCTTCTTGGGCCCCTTCATGAGTAGTTCATCAGCCTTTTCTGCCGGCTGCTTGGACAAGGACAGCAGCTCCTTCTCGTTGTACTTCATGCTGGCCGCAGAGCTGTGCTACTGCCCCATGGCGCTGGCGGAGGGGCGAGAACGCTGCTATCCCTGCTCCACCGTCTACATACTGCAACCAACACACACCCTTTCCGACCCGCAGTGTGACGGGGCGACGCTCAATAAAGTTATTGAAAGAAAAAAAGAACCCGGAAGAAGCTTCACTCAAATAGGGAACTGCCAACAAGGGATGTGGACCTCTCGGCATCCGTACTACCACCCTCCGGAGGCAGCCATCTTGGATTGGGAAGGTCTGGCCAAAGTTCGTAGATCAGCATCGGAGTAATTATCTTGAAGCAGAAGCTTGGCGAGAAGGGTTACCGTAACCATGGCAGATGTTATATACACACATTGAAATGTGTATTTACCTGTACTATATACGGACCGGGCAATAGTGGCTGCCGTCATGGAAGAGGAGCTTCTTCGAAGCTAGGATTAGGTCACAAAGACGGCCATCTTAAAAAGGTACTATATCCCTAGCGAGTAATTTTTGATAGTTTTATTTAAGACACTTTACAAGAAACTGACGGCAATAATATCAACCTTATTTTCAATAAAGTAACAGCAGGTTGGCATTTATCAAGAAACTTAGGCAGACACTACTATATTTCGGGCAAAGATCTCAGAATCCTATGGCTCACAGGTTTTGTATTCCCGTTTATACCCTTATAAAATCTACCAGTCACAGAATGCAAAGCAAACAAGCGGGAGGGGGCGGGAAAGGGGGGTGGAGAGACGCAGAAGTGCCGGCAATGCCGGACCAGATTCGGGGGCGTTCCCGGCTTTCGGCTGATGTCGCGTGACGTCGGCAAAAGCCAAAGAATCTCGGGAACGCCCCCGAATCTGGTCCGGCATTGACGGACAGGCCCCTCGTCCAATGGCTATGCTCCATTTATGGAGCCAGCCAATGAATGACGAGGGCCGACCCAAAGCCACACTACAGTTCTCATAAGATTTCTCCTGCGCAAAAGCTGCTTGCGCAGCTTTTTGCAGTCGAAACCTAAAAAACGGTGTAAACCATTTTCAATTCGGACCAGGGGCAGTGTACCTAGGAGGCTACGCATAACTCTAGAAGAACCCAGGAGGTGCTGTACGACAATCGTGCCCTTGAGTTAAGGTAATGATGTACATATTTGCCGCATGAACGAGGTATGAGTGTTGTCTGAATGACAGGAGCTTGTTGGAAGAACAGAAGCGCGCGCTGCTGAAGAGCATTCTCATTGTTTGCATTATCATTGTCTGTGGTCAAGAGGAGCCTTGCTGTTGTGGCTCGCTTTAAAGTGTTAAAACAGATACTCATTGCTGTTGTGGCTCGCTTTAAAGTGTTAAAACAGATACTCATTGCTGTTATGGCTCGCTTTCAAGTGTTATCTTAATCAGCTGTTTACATTGCCATGTACGCACACGACAAGCACACCCCACCCTTGCAGACTGCTTTTCTTATGTGCTAGCTGCTCACCAAGCTCTTGCATGCACCCTTAAAGCACACACCCCAGCTGACATAACAAACACTCTACAAACGATTACACTGTTCACCCCCTTTCAAAAACACATATTTTCTTGTGCATGCGTTATTCTTTGGAGGGTGCTCCATGTGTGAATTCTGGTCAATACGCACACTCTCTGCTCCTTTATGTATATTGACTACTTGCTCATAATTCAATTGTTGACTCACTGTTCACTCCGCTCTCATAACGCACCTTTTCTTGTGCGCACGTTATTCTTTGGGGATGCTCCATATGTGAATTTTGATCAATACACGCACTCTCACTCTCTTGCGCGTCTTGACTACTTGCTCCTAATTTGATTGTTGTCTCACTATTCACCCCTCTCACAAAAAGGACATTCTCTTGTGTGCATGTTATTCTTTAGGCGTTCTTCATATTGTGAATTCTGGTCAATAAGCACACACACTCTGCTCTCTTGTGCGTATGGACTGCATGCTTATTATTTGATTGTTGTTACATGGTTTGTGCCACTCTCAAAACGCATATTTTTTTGTGTGCATGCTATTCTCTGTGGGTTGCTCCATATGGGAATTTCCGGTCCAACGCCCTCTCTCTGCTCTCATGTGCATATTGACTTCATGTACCTAATTTACTTTTCATCACACACGCTCTCCCTGGGTTTTTCAAGACGTGCACTCTATTGTGTGCTCGTTTTTCCTTGAGGGTTGCTTCGTGCACCCTCTTAATACGTGCAGTCTCTGTCCTCAGCAACACATTCTCTCATGTGCACATCACCCTTTTAAAAAATTGTCTTCTGTATTGCACATATGTGTTCTCCTTTGGGCACATGCAACAGTTTTTTCCACTTTGTGACTTACGTTATAGATGTGTTACTAAATCCTGCATCTCTGAACTCTAACCCTCCCATTTTCTCTCTCTTATATCCCTCGCCTTTCTGTGCTGTCACCAGCCTCTGAACACTGCTATTACTAATGTAAAGCAAAAAATGTCTTATTGTCCCTTAAATGTTTATGATTCTATGCATGTAAAATGTGCTCTTGATTGCCGTTGCATTGCCTCAGGTTGGAAAGTGAACTGCCTTTTTCCACACAGGTTTTTAGCCGCTAACTCACAACAAAACTTGCCCCCATAGACCTGCTCACTCCGAGCCCTGCTCATTCAGATCACCAGTGAAACACTAGATGTCCACACCGCCACCAACCAGGGTCAAACCTGCGCCGCTCTCATGGCCCCTCAAGCCACAAAAAATGTGCGCTACTTTGGAAAACATGCAGGGAGCCTTCTCCAACAAAATGAAAATACTAGTAAACATTGCCAAGAGTGGCACTTGTATACCAAAGCACACATTTACCCATGGTCTAAGGAGGGAACATTTGACCCCAAAATAATTGTGCATACCAAAACACATAACAAAACATAAAGGACATAAGAGGGAAAGAAGAGAAGCAACCCTTCACCTATGGACTCTGTTTGAAGAAAGGACAGTAAAGGACCCCACAGGTCAGTCCACTGTCGAGGCTTCAGCAGCTCATCCTCCATACACCAGCCTTGGGGTACTGCAATCCCCCCATAGTGGAAGCAGAGAAACCACGGACCAAAAGGGGATGCCAATTCCCTTAACACCAACTACTCGATGTAGCCTAGGCCCGTCCCGTTCAAAGGCCACCTCCCATAGGAAACCTACACGCAGAACACCACGTGGATCCGAATCTCAGCCCTCCAAGGCCAAATGAGGCAGGATGGCTATATGGGCAATTCTTAGCCATTCTACATAGTGACCCCACAAGCTTGGGTGACGAAGAAAGCTCTAGTTCCCCTGGGCCAGAAAGCAAAGGCGGAGCCGCAGGGGGCATAAGATTAACAGAAAAAATAACACCCAGTGGGGTAAGCACATGAAGGTCTAGGACAAAGGTAGGCAGATCTGAACACAAGGACATAGCTAGGATACTCAAGGAGGAGAGGAGAGCTACATGCGTCCTGCAAGAAAGAAGTGAGGCCAGGTGCAGAAACCTAAGGAAGCAGGATTTGGAGGATGAGAGGCTACTTGCCAGCCTAGGGTCAACACTCAGCGAACCACCACCCATGTTCAAATTCCTGAGACATAGGGCAGACAAGGAGATCAGGAGGCAAGGTAATCTGATGCTCACTAAACCTCGATGCTCCAAAAATAAGATACTTATAGCACAGGGACATAGCACCTCCTCAGAAACAGCAACCAAGAAAAAAGAGATCTAAGAGATGAGGTAGAGAGAAACGTAAGACAGAAATATAGGCAGAGAAGAGAGGCAGAGGCTGGAAGCAAAAGGTGGCACATAGGCATCATAGGGAGCGGAAGATGGACAAGTGAGGTAGAGAAATGTTGATATACATATAGATGTGAGGGACCCAACGAAAGAGAGGTAGAAAGAGAGGTGAATAATTAGAAAGGTGAGGTAAAAAAAGGGGAGAGTTAGAGTGAACAGCATGAGATGCAGAGGGAGGTGAGTTGAAAACTAAGTAAGAGAAATTAGGAAGAGAGATTTCTTCCTCAGATGGAGGGGCTTGAGATGTAGAGGCCCTTTTCAGTCGCCTACTTGTCCTGTACTTTCAAACTTCCCTGCACACAGCCTATTAAGAGTTAGTGTTGTCGCAGGGATTCTGCTCCTACACAGAACTGTGCACAGAGACTTGGAACCTCAGTGAACTAGGGTATGCCAAAACTCACCTTAGTATCCACAATCCCTACCAGACTAGCTATCTTTCTCTCATTGGTTCTTCCATACCCCCAATGATTAGATAACCCAGAACATGAGGTTCGAGGTTTTATCTTATGCCGATGACACCCAAATTATGGTCTCCCTCACCCAGTCGGTAAAAGACTCTGCCCTCAATTTTAAAACCTGTATGGAGGCAGTCTGCTGCTGGATGGTACAAAACTTCCTAAAACTTAACGGTGAAAAGACCGAAGTTTTGATTTTTGGGGACGGCCAGGATATTTGGTCCAAGGACTGGTGGCCGGATTCCCTCGGGGACTGTCCGCTTCCCTCCCACTCGGCAAGAAACCTGGGGGTGTTAATTGATACTTCCCTTTCATTTGATCTCCAGGTTAGTAGGACAGTGTCCACTTGCTGTGGGATCATTAGGATCCTCAAAAAGATAGGTTAATTTCTGTCCTTCGAGGCGAGGAAGCAGGCAACAGTAGCACTGGTCTCATGCAGACTGGACTACTGTAATGCGTTATACTTGGGCATGAATAAGAGCGCTGTCTATCGACTACAGATGGTCCAGAATGCGGCGGCCAGGTTGGTGCTCAATCTTCCCAGACTCTCCTCAGCTTCCTTGGCCAGGAAAGATCTGCAGTGGTTGCCTATTCAGGCCAGGATTTCATTTAAGCTTCTCTGCCTAGCCCATGGGGCCATCCATGGCTCGGGGTCAGAGGGCATTAGGTCTCTTCTTGTTCCCTATCTCCCCAGTAGAGCTCTTAGGTCCTCCACTAAAAATCTTCTTCAAGTGCCAAGATTTTCCACGGCCAGATGGGGGGGGCCTTCTCTGCTCTGGCTCCGAAGCTTTGGAATGCCCTTCCACCCCATCTGGTTGGTCAATCGTCGCTGACACTTTTTCGTAAAGAGCTAAAAACCTGGCTCTTCTGAGAGGCTTATTCATAAATCATGTACCCGGCTGTTAGAGACCTGTGATTTCTATCTCTGTTTTGTCAGGCGCTTTGATGCCCTTGGGCTAAGTAGCGAGTTAAAAATGTCATTTCATTTCATGAACTTAGAATACATCAGGTAACGTGGAACACACGAACACTCTTTCGTTATACTATCATACCAGTCCAAAACGAGGAGTAAATGAAGACACGTGCAAGTTTGAAATATTTATTTCTAGTGCCGTGTTCTCAAGCGCAGTATCTTAGCTAATACAAGCAAACATATTATAAGCAACAAGGTTATCAGCATAGTTACTATTCCATAAAATACAAAGGGAGAAAGCATGTTAAAATGCTAAAGGGAAGAACCTTAGTCTTATCCTCCCTTGCTAGTATATTATATTTTTATCTACAGAAGGTCTCTTTGGGATTACAAGGGCAGCCTCATACGTCTGGTCCTAGTAGAAAGGTATCACATCATTTTCTACACCAGCTCTCTGCATGCGGATGTTCTCCAACTGTGTGTGCGTGCTCTGCGCAGGGAATTATTAAACGCGCCAAAATCAGAGGTGGCCACAGCTGCATATGTGTATATGTCTAGGACGTGCGCTGATCAGACCGAACAACAACCACTGTGTTGAAATAACCTTGAAGGCCTCGGCACTCACTGTTCAGACATAGCTTACCAAGCAAGGCTGATACTATAGGAAACCATATTATTCTCGTTTGAAGCAAAATATTCTGCTAGACTCTAAACATTTATAATATTGTGTGCTGTGTGCAAAAGCAGCTGAGAGGAAAAATTGTGTTTAAACTTCTAATAAGCTCATGCTAACTGAACACAGTATAAAGGCAAAGCCCATCTCCATGACAGTGTTTTCTGATAATTGGCATAGAACTTCTAAATTCATAGTTGATGATGTTTAGTCAAAGTTTGTCCATGACTACTTCCTATTTCTTTGCATTTACGTCTCAGAAAATCAGTGTATGCTAATGTTAGTCATTCGGCCAAAAGGCTAACATCTTTATCTTTACACCATTTAGAGTCATTCTTTACAAAAATTGTTTATTGAGTTGTAATTGAGAGATTCTATGAGGGTCATTTAAACACTTCTTTGAGAGCGACACTTATTGCAAGCAGTCTATGTGGGTTTTTATTTCCCAAGATAAATAATACTTCAATTGTGATAATAGACAATTTAACTTAGGTAATAAAATATGTTGTACGATTTGTGATCCCGGTTCACTTGTACTACGTTCACCTTCACTGTGTATAAACCACATGTGAGACTATTCTTGCTACTGTGTTTGATTATATTCACTGATTTGAGTGTTCACTACAGGGATTTAACTTTTAATGTACCCCATTTCTACTGGTATCTAGTGCACTGTGCCACTGCCATTCAGTTCATAAATTGTACAGTAGAATATCATCCCCACAACTGCATAAATTAACTTTGTCATAAAGCCATGGTAGATGCACCAGTGACTTGAATATTAAAAATGTAATGTGTTGCCTACAGTATGTATTTACACCACCCACATATATGACAATATTTTATGGTACCAATGAGCTCTGACTGGGATGCAATTTTAAATTATTGCAGTCACATGCTAAAGAAAAATGTCTGCCATGTAAGAAAACATTTAATTATATGTATTAGCTAAGTCACCTCTAAAATGTGCCTGGTATGCTCGCAGAGGCATCCTAGATATGAAGGACAATTATGCCAGTATAGTGAACTCTTTCAAAAGGCTGTGTGTCACTGTTTAAGACAAGCATTTGCAATGCAATAGGTCTCGCATTAGGAAAGTTTGAGCTATTGGCATGGTAAATGACACATTTTTTATTTATGTTTGTTTTTGAAAATAGCGAAATTAATAGCTTTGTCATTTACAATGCCAATAGTTATAACTTTTGGAAATGTGACACCTATAGCATTTGTAATGCAATATTTGTTGTATTTACGTGACTTACATGTATTGATATTACAAATAACAATGGCTTCTAATTTTTTTAAATAATTAATACTTAAATAAAAGTTATTGTAATTTATAATGGCAATAGCTTAAACTTTTGTAAATAACTTTTGTGAAGATTATGTTCAGTGTATTTTATTGTGACGAAAATCCAAGAACAGAAGTGAAATATTAACATCTTTTAGTTACATTTGTAATAAAGCTTGTAACATTGAGAGAACATATTTGAACCAGTTGTTGTTGAATGGTTGCACAGAATGATGCTGTGGTGGTGCTGAGTGATGTGATGGCGAACGAGTGATCCTGTGGCGTTCAGTGAAACGGTGGTAGCGCATAGTGATGGTGTGGTGTCCCTGAGTGATGCTGTATGCTATGCTATGGGTTGCTATCCTATGTTTTGTTTTGTTATGCTATGCTATGTCTTGCTATGCTATGCTTTCCTATGCTATGCTATGTTTTGTTGTGTTTGGTATGCTATGCTATGTTTTGTTATGCTTTTATATGTTTTGTTATGCTTTTATATGTTTTGTTTTGCTATGCTATGTTTTGTTGTGTTTTGTTAAGCTATGCTATGTGTTGTTGTCTTTTGCTATGTTTTGTTATGCTGTGTTGTGTTTTGTTATGATATGTTTTGCTATGTCATGCTATGTTTTGTTATGCTATGCTATGTTTTGCTTTGCTATCCTATGCTTTGTTTTGCTATGCTATGTTTAGTTTTGCTATCCTATGCTTTGCTTTGTTTTGCTATGCTATGTTTTGTTGTTTTGAATTTGAATTTAAAAACATTTGTACAGCGCACTTCTACCTAGCGGTTTCATGGCGCTAGTGTTTTGTTATGCTACAATGCTATGTTATGCTACAATGCTATGTTTTGCTGTGTTTTGCTATGCTATGCTTTTTATGCTATGTTTTGTTATGCTATGCTTTGTTGTGTTTTATTAAGCTATGTTTTGTTATGCTACATTTTGTTATGCTATGCTATGCTTTGTTATGCTATGTTTTGTTATGCTATGCTAAGCTTTGTTTTGTTATGCTATGCTATGTTGTGTTTTGTTATGCTATGCTATGTTTTGTTGTGTTTTGTTATGCTATGTGTTGCTATGCTTTGCTATGCTATGTTTTGTTGTGTATGCTATGTTTTGTTGTGTTTTGTTAGGGTGAGAGTGAGGGTGTGTGTGAGGGGGTGAGGGTGAGGGGGTGTGAGGGTGTGTGATTCTGAAATGATGAGTGAATTAAATATTGCTGAGGCCTATGGATGGGAGACCACTTCGAAGTGTCATAATTAATCCTGTTATGTTCACTCTATCAGATGTGTATGCCAGTTTTTCTTTCCACATCTTTCTCCATCCATACATTACACCCCATCTCTTTAGCACTCTATTTTCACTGTCTCCTAAATGCACTTCAGCTCATCTCCTTCACTTCACCACTTCACCACCCCTAAACACACATCACACCCACTCACCCTTAAGCACTGCATTTTCTTTTTTTCACCTTGTCACTATTTTGGCAGCTGTATTCCTCCTTCACACACATTTGCACAAACAAAATTCCAACTGGAATACGTGACCCTGTGCTCTCTGCAGAGAGCCCGAGGATTAGATAAGCATATTTTGTTAACACCTTTCTGACCCACTCACAGGCAGTGAGAAAATATTCACGATATGACAGTAACGGACGTGCACGAAAACAAACTAGAGAAACACGATGTCCATAGCTGGCATGTTTTTAGTTTGCTTATTTGTGACATTTTCAGACTTTCAGTGCATTTATGAGAGCATTTGACTACCTAATGTGTGACACTTTATAGAGAATTGGGCACAGGCATATCTATATAGAGATTTCTATAGGCGCTGGCTGCACGGGCAGATCTCACCGTGGAAGGATCTCTATAGTCAAGGACATTCTAAGGATTTTGGGGGCCTGGGGACAAACGTACGTTGGGGGTCCTGTTCGGAGCAGCTTTGAATGTATGCTGCAGTTTCAGCTCTGTCCTGCCGTTATTGCCCTGAGAGAGCGCAAACTGATATAAATGTATGAGTACATCACACTTACCTATAGTAAGCACAAGTCATGATGAGAAATGCCATGAGTGCTAATAGTATCTGAAATTATATTCTAAATGTATAGCTAATATAGAGATTTAAGTAGAAGTGGAACTAATACAGAAATGTGTGACATTATATGATTTTATTAGACGTGATTATTTTGAATCTATGTCGTGTAGCTGTTAACATATAAGATGGTCTGTGATAAAACGCAGAACGTGGTAGGCCTCAGGGCCAGAGCTGGAGCTAAAAGGGAAGGTGTTTCTTTTCACGACACAGATTGTTTAACGTTTTTGGTCATTGCATTAATGGGCCGTGATTTAGAATAATGTTTTCTAAATAATAGAATAAGAGTTTAACATGCTTTAATTAAATGAAGAATTTGAATGCTATAATCATAATGTGAAATATTGTAGGCCTGAAATGTTTTAGCAGTGATTTACACGTACATGTCTGGGCTGAGAAATGTTGCAAGCCTTTTTAGAAGTCTATGAGAGTTGGGTTCTTGGCGGCAGATATCTGTCTGCAACAGGAAAGGGGGGATCCAATTATAAGTGAATGAATAGAGGTCTGTTCAGTAGACGGCCCAGACATGGAGGAGGGTTCTGGAATGTTTAAGGGGTATCAGCGGGCCGGAGAAGAGACTGAGAAGCAAGGTCAACTCTAACGTCTGAGGCCCAATACAAAGCATCATGGAAAAAGCCTGAAGTTGCACCACGTGAGAGGCGTTTCGCAAGGGGCGTCTCAAATGTTGTTGACTGTTTTGTATTAGGGACAGCACCCCTGGGTGGAGTTAGAGCAGAGACCTGAGGACCCTTTAGAGAGCGGATGGGTAGGCAGTGAGGGGTCATGACTGGAGAACTTTAGGTTTTCACCAAGAGACTTAGAGTGGGTGACTTCCCTTGGGGGTCATTCATTGCTGACACCTTTGTTAGGTTGGGATTTGGTTAAGTAGGGATACCATCTAGAACAGGGTAGGGACGCCTAACCTGTGTTTGTTTTCCTCCAACCTAAATGAAGGAGAGATATGCGTCTATGCTGATAGCTTTGCTATTTTTAGAACTTGTGTTAGTGATTTCTGTTGCTCGTCTGAGGGCTTTTCGAGAGCACATGTATGTAATTGGACCTGTGTATCTCGTGAATCTCATTCTGAGATGCTTGTATTTGCAGCTCATTATATCTTTACAATAAACTTTTGAAACCTAGAAGTTGTCCGTGATCTTTAAGAGTAGAGTCCTTTCTTGGGTGAACTAATTTGCAGATAGGTGTACTGTTTCCTTCCAAGACAGGCAATAAAGGTTCAGTCGACCAGATCGAGGTTTGGATCAATAGATATAAGGTATCGATCAAAATCTCGCCCTTTCAGTTGGTAGCTATAGAGGATGGTTGCCTTCTTGAGGACGGTGACCTAGGCCAGGTTAGCTTACCCCAAGGCCCCTAGAAATCGATGATCGGAAGAACAGCCCGCAGATGAAGATCCGGATGACGTGAGACAGAAAAAGCAGCAGTATCAGAGAGAGTGAGTATAAAGGGTTATGCGTGTTAGATTGCGGTGTTTTGTATTGTATCTATGTTGTAATGTCTGGCGGAGTTGAATGTCTGTAGAGTGACTGTGGAACAGGTTGTGAGCGCGCGCAACCGGTGGAAATCTTAAGTTCAAGGAGAGCTTAAGTGGTTCGGGTGTATCGGACACCCAGAGTAATTGTCAACTAGAGTGAAGGGGGTCATGAGGTACCATTGATCACCCGAGAGACCGAGATAGGGGGAACGTAAGAGTGAGTGCGTGAGTAACGGACGCTGGTCGGAAGTTACTGTGTGTGTAAGTAACCTATCAGAAAGACGATAGACATCTCGTCAGTTGTGTTGACAATTACAGATAGACTGTGGACGTACAGTCGAGAGAAGTGACCGCTTGGTCGGAAGTAGTCATTTTTCAGTGTATGAATGGGACGCATGCATAACCGGGAGACGAGTTGAGAAAGGAGGGGTGCTGCTGCGAAGCGGAGAAAAGAGACGTCAGGTGGTGTCGCGCAGTGATTGGCTGACCGGAGAAAGACCGCGCTGTGATAGGCCAGCTAGCGAACACGTCATACAGGGTCGCGACGTGATTGGCCAACAGGAGAAAGACCGCGCTGTGATAGGCCAAGCTAGCAAAGCCGCGACAGGATTGGTGGATTGTCATCAGGAAGTAAACAGAGTAGCGAGGCTGGATTTTGTGCGCATAATTATGAAGTGTTTTAAATGGTTGAAAGCGCTGTTTAAGAAAGAGAGGCGAGGATCGTATGAAGGGGAAGAAGCCCCGCCGGAGGGTACGCCAGCTCGTTATATGGCAGTAAATGTTGGGTTGCATACGATCCTTTGGATATCAGAGTGGAGTAAGATTACTGAAGGAAACGAGGAACTGACGTTCCCGAAGTACGGGACGTTCAGATTAGAGGTGTTACATCGATTGAAATCAGTCATGACCTCAAAGAGACCCTTGCCTAGACCAACCCAGTTTGAAGCCCTTGAGGCATGGCTTAGGGCAGCGCATGAAAGGAATATGAACAGACGACAAGAAAGGGTGAAACGCTCGGTAAGGGCAGTACAGGATGCCAGGTGGGATGCGGATGCTAAAAGATGGAGAGTGCATAATTTGGAAATAAATAAACTGTACCCAGTGTTAGAGGCGCCAGTAAATAAAAGCCCCCTAGAAGAAGATGATGAGAGCGAAACAGAGGACAGCCTGATAAACAGATTACTGACAGACAGGCCACCCCCGTATAATAGAGCAGGGGGAGAGGTCGAGAATACTGAAGGAGAAAAGGGGGGCAATGCAGGAGAGCATAGACCGCTTCCCAGTTCACAGTGGGATCCTGAGCCAAAGAAAGAGTTGCTCCAGCCTAGTCAGGTGCAACAGGTGGTCGGTAGGTTTGTGGTACAAAGAGCGCCGGAAACGGAAAGCGCCACATCCTACCCATTGCCAGATGCACTACAGGTACCTGTTACCATAGGTCCTATAATATCGATATATGACCAAGAGAGAGCAAAAGGGGAAGAACGGAAACGGAAAGACAGAGAAAGAGCAGAGCAGGCAAGGAGGAACGATACCACTAATTCCCCAAGTCAGATGCCAATACCCAGAGAGTGGAGTACCCCGATGCACACAGCAGGGGACCCAGGAGGAGATCCTGGGGGCCCTAGATGGCCAATGGATCTGAGGGGATCTGGACGAAAATCCTTTCAAGAGCTAAATGAGTACATGAAGCAGTGGGATGAGGCAGTGAAGGCTCAAAAGTGCATCAATGCTGCAGAAGCAGAAAGGGAAAGTCAGGACAGCAGAGCACGAACTCACTGCGGGGCTGGGGAGAGTAGCCCGGAGTGGGACTGTAGAGGGAGTAGGGGAGTCACCCATTGGGCCCGGAATGGAGGTAGAACAGACCTGGAAAACGGGGGCCCCGGGAGTGAAGGGGTGGCGTGCCCAATACTCAGTGAAGGGGAGAGGAGAGCGCAAGAGTACAGGAACAGCTTTAAGTGTCCACACTGTGTGCCTGGCACCAGAGAACAGAATGGGAGTTGTGAGAGGTCGCACCATAGTCCCTGTGATGACAGAAATGAGCGCAGCCCAGGGAATATGGGGAACCAGGAAGGATCGTATCGGATACTGAGCGATACGAGGCAAAGGGAGTGTAGCGACCAGAGGGAAAATAACAGAGAGATGTGCGGTGAGAGGAGAGAAGAAGACGAGAGTGGGCAGAGAGAGAGTAGGGATAAAAGGCCCGTGTTCCATCACCTTCCAAGATTGGATGGCCGAGCATGGGACCTGGAGAGATGGGAGCAAGGGAGGCCACCCATTAATTCTCCTGAGCCCAAACGCAGAGCTCGAAGTTGGGATGGTAGGGAGACCAGTGAGCCCCCTTCAAAAGACATATTGCGAGCTGAAATAAAAGCCAAGAGACTTGATGTCTCCAGCTTAAGGTCAGATCTGGATGACATGGTAGATGGTACCCTGCCTTTAGAAAGAATGGAAATGTATGAACAGGATGAAATACTGTATATGGCAAAGGACATCACACGAAAGGCGAGAGCAGTCCATGAGATGGTGGACTTGTCAAGAACCAAAGCATTACAGGGTAACCACAGGCTACATTACTCAGATCGGGACCTAGATGAGAGGAGAACGATTGGGCTGAAAACACACATAAGGGAACTGATTACTGGAATAAGGACATGGAGGGCACTAGATAAATGGGAAGAGAGGTGGTCCAAGAAAGGGACCGGCAGAAGAAGCATGATTGGTATAACACCAGGACAGCAGGGAATAGAAGCTTACCCTTTGCGTGAAGTTGCCAATGGGAGCTATGTACATGTCCCTTGGAGTAGGGGAGATTTAGCTGCTTTTACCACATCTTTCCCCAAGTTACGAGAGAGCCCCGTGGAGTGGTACAAGCAAGTCGAGAGGTTTGTAAAGATCTCAAAAGTCCTATGGATAGATCTGAACACGCTGTTTGACATTGTAGTACCAGGAGATCTGTGGACAGCATGCAAGGTTAGCGCTGAGTGGCCCACAACGGAGCCAGAGAGAGATGCTAGGACTAATGGGCCGTCCGAGATCGTGATGGCAAAATTCGAGAGAGTGATGACTTGGCTGAAAGAAAAAGTGCCAATGCAAGACATAGATTGGGTCAGAATAGACAGAACGAGACAGGAACCCAAAGAGACAGTCCATGAATATTACGAGAGATTGCTGAAGGCGTTTAAACAGTATAGCGGCTTGGATGTAATGGATCCAAAGGACATAGGGCAATTTGTGTCCAAGTTCGTCCTGGGACTGAGACCGGATATTAGTTTAATGATTCAGCAACACTCGATTTGTTGGCAAAGTAGACCCCTAGATGAAATACTGAGATATGCCAGGTACTGCTGTGATGAGGTAGACTCCAAGGCTAAGAAACTAAAAGAGAAGCTGATGGTGGTACAATTGCAGGCAGCAGGAAAGGGGGGACCGCAACAACAGCAGCAAGGGACAGGTACAGGAGGTAAGAAGCAGTACAGTCAGAACAAGGGTAATGAGGAGAGTACTACCTTCAGACCCAGAGTAGACATAGCTACCTTGAAGAAAACGACTAGGTGTCACCAGTGCAACGAGTTGGGGCATTGGAAACGCGAGTGCCCTTACAATGTAGAGATAGGAGAGCAAGAGATAGAGGAGGAAGAGGTCCAGAGCGCACCTATGAGAGGGGCGACGCCATACCAAGGAAAGGTGCTCAAAGGGGGGGGGGCTCCTCCCCGAGCCCAGTTCCCGCAACCTCCTCGAGTAGGGAGTATGGGTAAGACCTATAGACAAATGCCTCTGTTTGTGGAAGGTGAAGAATGCTATTATGTGGACCCATTAACCGGACAGAGAGTGGAAAGAGAAGACTGCACCCTTGGGGCAGCCTTAGAGGTAGATCAGAGGGGACCCTATGTGGAAGCAGAAGTAGCAGGGTGCCCTACGACATTTCTGGTGGACACAGGAGCCACTAGATCCACGATCAGATCAGCTGCAGTTCCAGACCTGCCCATGTCTGGAGAGACCATACAGGTGGTAGGGGTCGCAAACAGGAGAATAACCAGCCAATTGACAGAACCGGTACAGGTGAAAATAGGGAAGTACAGCGATGAGCACCAATTTGTGGTTTGCGATTCAAGCCCTGTGTGTCTGCTAGGAAGAGACCTGTTGTGCAAATTGAATTGTACTATATATTGTACACCCCAGGGAGTGGAGGTATTGACTAATGATGATGATGCAGATTTCAAAGTTGCAAACTCAAGAATATGTGTGGAGCTGTACCCTACTTTGACAGTAGACGAGCTTCCCTGGGATTTGAGGGAGACAGTGGCATCAGAGGTATGGGATTTCACTGGGGAAGAGATTGGATTAGTCAAAGGGGTGGACCCAGTGAAAATTGTAGTGAAACCGCATGCTGAGTTCCCAAGAACACCCCAGTATAAATTGACTCCAGAAACGATTGCAGGCATAAAACCCGTGATCGAGTCCATGATTAAACAGGGAATACTGAAAGAAATCGTGGGTAGTCCATGTAACTCCCCGATTATGGGTCTGCAGAAACCAAATGGGAAATTTCGGATAGTGCAGGACCTTCGAAAGATTAATAACATAGTCGTTTCATGTTGTCCAGTGGTACCGAATCCATCAGTGATACTGTTTCAGATTCCATTCCAAGCAGAGTGGTTCACTGTGATAGATCTTTGTCAGGCTTTCTTTTCGATCCCTTTGGACGAAGATAGCCATTTTCTTTTCGCATTTAAGCTGGAAAATCGCGTCCTAACATGGTGTCGTATCCCTCAGGGGTATACAGAGAGTCCATCGATCTTTAACCAGCTTCTGAAGAAAAATCTTGAAAGTCTAGTGCTGCCCCAGAAGTCAGTTCTGGTCCAGTACATAGACGACCTCCTTGTGGCGTCAGAAACAGAAGAAGCTTGCAGGGAAGATTCCATTGCTTTGTTAAATCACCTAGCTGCCAATGGGCACAAGGTGTCCCCGGGAAAATTGCAGTACTGCCTGACAGAAGTACAGTACTTAGGACACAGAATTGAGAAAGGCAAACGAAAGGTGTCACCAGACAGGATAGAGGCGATCATGAAAATGAACGCGCCTCAGACACAGAGAGAGGTCAGGATGTTCCTAGGGATGGTGGGTTATTGCCGACAGTGGATCGTGAACTTTTCACTGAAAGCAAAGCCCTTGCAAAAACTGACGCACAAAGAGGTGAGTGATCCGGTACCATGGGACAAAGACTGTTTGATGGCATTCTTACAGCTGAGAGAGGACCTGTGTCGTGCTCCGGCATTGGGAATGCCTGATTACAATAAACAATTCTTTCTTTACTGTTGTGAGAGAGAAGGTTGTGCGTTGTCTGTGTTGGTCCAAATCCATGGGAATGCCCGTAGACCAGTTGCTTATTTTTCAGCTACTTTAGACCCAGTAGCCGCAGCGTTGCCCGGATGTCTCAAATCCGTTGCTGCAACGGGTGTCAGCATTGAGAGATGTGAAAATATCGTTATGGGGCACCCGTTAGAGGTGTGCGTGCCACATTCTGTTGAACTGTTGATGACCAGGACCAAAACACAGCATCTGACCAATAGCAGGCTCACGCGCTATGAGCAAGTTATTCTTGCTGCAGAGAACGTGACCCTCAAGAGATGCTCTGTTTTGAACCCTGCTACCTTAATGCCACTTCCAAATGATATTGATGATGATGATGAATATACAGACCATGACTGTCTCGATGTGACTGAACTATGCACCAAACCCAGACCCGACATCGTGGATGAGCCACTGACGGACCCAGATGAAGTTTTCTTTGTCGATGGCTCATGTGTAAGAGACGAAGTTGGGCAGTTGAGAGCAGCTTATGCTGTTTGTACAATTGAAGGAGTTGTGGAAGCTGGGTGCCTGGAAGGAGTACACTCCGCTCAGGTAGCCGAGATTATTGCCCTAACACGTGCTTGCTTAGCAGGCAATCAAATTCGAGTCACCATCTACACCGACAGCCAATACGGGTTTGGGGTAGTTCATGATTACGGGCAGTTATGGTCTCAAAGAGGGTTCATGACTTCTTCAGGCTCTCCCATTCGCAATGGAGAGTTTGTGCGCTTGTTGTTAGAAGCATTGCAATGTCCAGCAAGTATCGCAGTTGTAAAGTGCATCGCACATACCAAAAATGAGGACTTTGTTTCGAAAGGCAATAGATATGCTGATGAAGTTGCGCGGTATTGCGCAGAACAAGGTTACTCTTTCACAGAGGTGGATGTGGGTGGAATAAATGTGAGAACTGAATTAGCCATGATACTGGAAACTGTTGATACTTGGGATGAATTGTCAACCATGCAAGAAAATGCTCCTGATTCTGAGAAAGAAACATGGGAAAAGGCAGGATGTGTAATGGGTGAGACTCATTTTTGGGTCTCAGCAGACGGCAGAGCAGTGTTGCCCAATGAGATGGTGAGTCCAATGGCTAGACTCATACATGGTCCCGTACACTTAGGGAGAGATGCTATGCTGAGAGTGTTTAGACAGACTTGGTACAATCCTAAGTTTAGAATAGCAGCAGAAGCAGTGTGCCAGCGTTGTGTGACCTGCCAGCAGCTGAATGTAGGGAAAAGAACACCAGTTGCACTAAGTCACATAGGAAGGTCTGGAGGTCCATTCAACAGAATGCAGATAGATTTCATTGAAATGCCAAGATGCAACCGCCTCCGCTATGTCTTGGTGGTTGTTTGTGTGTTCTCCAGATGGGTTGAGGCATACCCTACACGTAGGTGCGACACCCTCACAGTGGCTAAGTTACTGCTTAGAGAACTTATCCCTCGGTTCGGGGTGCCGGCCTTTTTGGAATCAGATAGGGGAACACATTTTAACAGCGAGCTTGTGAAGATGATTTGTGTTGCACTGAATATCGACCAAAAACTCCATTGCAGTTACCGACCAGAAGCCTCAGGAATTGTGGAACAAATTAATGGCACGATCAAGTCCAGAATAGCGAAGGTTTGCTCCTCAACGACCCTGAGTTGGCCTGACGCCCTGCCATTGGTACTCATGAGCCTTCGTAGTACCCCAGACAGAAGAACAGGGTTGTCACCACATGAGGTGTTAATGGGGAGAGCAATGAGACTGCCATCTATTCCAGCTACTGCACTGTTAAATATCACAGATGATATGATCCTGGACTATTGTAAGGGGCTGTCTGACGCCATGCGTTCTGTGTCCCTTCAGGTGCAGGCTGCAGAGGTTCCAGCGTGCCAGGGCCCTTGCCATGACCTGTATCCTGGGGACTGGGTCCTGGTGAAGAAACATGTGAGAAGAAGCTGCTTGGATATTCGTTGGCGTGGGCCCTACCAGGTTATCCTGATCACAAGTACAGCTGTAAAGGTGGGAGGCCTGCCCAACTGGATACACGCGTCGCATACGAAAAGGGTTCCAGCACCTCTGGAAACAGCTCCTCTCTCGGATGGACGTCCAGCTGAGGACCAAGAAGCCATAGAGGGGGCTAGCCAAGCTGTAGAGGTGCCAGTGGAAGCAGGGAACGAGTCTGACCAAGCTGAGGACGGTCAGTACAACAGCGAAACAGAAGACGCTACAGAAGGAGAAGACAGCTGGGAGTACGAGTCTGACCCTGACAGGTCTGAAAGAGAGCGAGAACAGACCAGAAGGAGAAGGAGTAGAAGGGCACGTGGAGAAGCAAATTGGCCGCAAAGAAGAAGTTCTAGCCTGAGGTCAACTCCAGAAGCAACCCTTCCTCCGATATCAGAAGACTCAGACCCAGAAGAAGGTGCTCAGGGCGCTGAAGCACCAGACCGAAGAAGGTCAAGAAGAGTGCGTGTGCCTAACAGAAGATACTCCACACCTGAGTGGACATATCTGGCGACAAATGTCTGTGAAACCGGAGACAGGGAGGATCCGAGCGGTGGTGGTGTCCAGTTCTGAGCCCATTATCACCGTGGAAATACAACTGTTGGTACCCGGTGTCGAACAAGAAGGGTCACTAACATTCGTGCTCCCCAGACCTCCCCGCCTCAGCAAGTTAAAACACATGTTTCTTACAGAATTGAAATTCCCCGACTTTGGTACCACGATAACAGCACATGAAGAGCATACTCTTCGCATGGAAATATTGAACTATGCTATTGAAGCTGCAACCACAAATCTAATAGTCGATTGTTAAAGGACTTTGTAAATAAAGCAAGCAGAAGAAAAGAAGATTACCTAGCGCCCAGGAAGCAGAGAATTTTAGGGAACCCCTTGAGTGGATGGAGAAGGGCTAGGGTTGTCTTTTTGAACTGTGAAAGGACTTTTTGCGAAAAAGGCTGTCAGCCTCCAGCTGTGTGGATTCTAAAGACAAAAAAAGGATTGAAAGAGACTGTAAAGGAACGAGAGGAAAAGAACTTTTTGCAAAGAGAAAGGGAAAGCTAGATTGTCTGACGAAATGGAGGCCGGCACCCCGAACCGCAGAGCTAAATGTATAATAGGTACACTAATAGTAGGAGTGATAATATTAATAGCTTTAGTGGTAACAATTTCTTATGTAAAGGGACATGAGGAAGAGGTAAAGGTAACTGATGCGAATTCTGTAGTAACACTTACACCCACTGTTGCAGGTGAGAAAAGGGAAAACACTCAAGAGAAAGCGTTATTGGCTGCAGAAGCCCGCAGGTTACATGTAGACGAGTCCCAAGGAGACTTTAGGTCAAATGCTTATGCTAAACTTTTGTATGAATACGTGGATGCCATGGAGGTTAAGGATTGCTACGTCTGCATGCAGTTGCCTGCGTCTGTAGATGAAGGAATTCGATATCATCACCTCCCTCTGACATATGGCATTACATGTAGCTTATTGCTTAGTATATTTTATGAGAGAGATAGTTTTGAATACTATTTCTCCAATTATGATTCTGTGTTGCCAGAAGTCCCGAATTATAAGCAGATGAATAAATGGGATTACTGGAAGAGTGAAGACAGATTGGCCAAATTCTTCATTCCTTGGATTACCTTAGATACTTCACATGCCCGTAGAAATAATCTGACATGCAAGGTGTCAGAAGTCGAGAAAAAGTTCATAGGGCAGGTGGATGATCGTTACAGGAGACAAAAGATTTTGAAAAAATCAGGACAAGGGAAATTAGATTGGACCGAGGAAGAGAAGTCACATAAGAGAAAGGGTAGTAGTGGTCCAATAGCTTTAGATAAAGCGCAGAAAGGAAAGTTATGTCTTCACCGAGCCAAAACGTATTATGAAAATGTATACGTGGGTGAAGTTGACTGTGAACATGCTTTTAATTTAGAGTACTACACTAAGGATTTCCTGAAGGGAATGCAAGTAATTCCAAATGTGTATTTTGTATGTGGAAGAAATGCTTACGTGAGACTACCTGACAACTGGTATGGATCATGTTACTTGGCAATTGTCTTCCCCAAAATATATCATGCACAAGACTTATTGATCATTGAGGGCCAGACATCATCGAGGGGAAGGAGAGATTTAGGCGATGCAGAAATGGTTGGAGATGTCTTTGGAGCTATGTTCCCTCTTTTGGGAATAATCCTTAATGATGTTAAAATTAGACGACTGGCAACAGTTGTCGACAGGTTGTCTGCCAGCACTGCTCAGTCCTTAATGCTGGTAGAAGGAGAGATGCAATCGATAAGGGCTATGGTTCTTCAAAATCGGCTTGCATTAGATGTCTTATTAGCAAAAGAGGGCGGAGTCTGTAAGGCTTTGAAGGTTCAGGAATGTTGCACTTACATTCCAGACCTTTCAAAACCCCTTGAGAAAGTTATTAAGAACATAACTAATATACACAAAGAGATCGAAGACTTGAGTAGAGAAAATGTCTGGGAAAAGGTGGGCCACGGAATGAGTACAGTTGGAGGGTGGTTTTCCACCTTAGGCAAAAGCTTTATTTGGTATATCCTAAAGCCTATCATCATAATATTGATCTGTGGGATAATATTGTGGGGATTGGTGAGGGTATTCAAATGGTACAGAGCAAGAAGGTCAGAAAGGGCCCAAAGAGAACAGTTGCAGAGATTGGCTGCCATACAAGATAATCAGTACAGGAGCCTGAGAGCTCTGGAAGCACAGAGAATGCCAGCAATAACTGCAGTTTAAATGTTAGTGATGACCCCGAGAGGTCATCAAAGGGGGGAACTGAGAGAGCGCAAACTGATATAAATGTATGAGTACATCACACTTACCTATAGTAAGCACAAGTCATGATGAGAAATGCCATGAGTGCTAATAGTATCTGAAATTATATTCTAAATGTATAGCTAATATAGAGATTTAAGTAGAAGTGGAACTAATACAGAAATGTGTGACATTATATGATTTTATTAGACGTGATTATTTTGAATCTATGTCGTGTAGCTGTTAACATATAAGATGGTCTGTGGTAAAACGCAGAACGTGGTAGGCCTCAGGGCCAGAGCTGGAGCTAAAAGGGAAGGTGTTTCTTTTCACGACACAGATTGTTTAACGTTTTTGGTCATTGCATTAATGGGCCGTGATTTAGAATAATGTTTTCTAAATAATAGAATAAGAGTTTAACATGCTTTAATTAAATGAAGAATTTGAATGCTATAATCATAATGTGAAATATTGTAGGCCTGAAATGTTTTAGCAGTGATTTACACGTACATGTCTGGGCTGAGAAATGTTGCAAGCCTTTTTAGAAGTCTATGAGAGTTGGGTTCTTGGCGGCAGATATCTGTCTGCAACAGGAAAGGGGGGATCCAATTATAAGTGAATGAATAGAGGTCTGTTCAGTAGACGGCCCAGACATGGAGGAGGGTTCTGGAATGTTTAAGGGGTATCAGCGGGCCGGAGAAGAGACTGAGAAGCAAGGTCAACTCTAACGTCTGAGGCCCAATACAAAGCATCATGGAAAAAGCCTGAAGTTGCACCACGTGAGAGGCGTTTCGCAAGGGGCGTCTCAAATGTTGTTGACTGTTTTGTATTAGGGACAGCACCCCTGGGTGGAGTTAGAGCAGAGACCTGAGGACCCTTTAGAGAGCGGATGGGTAGGCAGTGAGGGGTCATGACTGGAGAACTTTAGGTTTTCACCAAGAGACTTAGAGTGGGTGACTTCCCTTGGGGGTCATTCATTGCTGACACCTTTGTTAGGTTGGGATTTGGTTAAGTAGGGATACCATCTAGAACAGGGTAGGGACGCCTAACCTGTGTTTGTTTTCCTCCAACCTAAATGAAGGAGAGATATGCGTCTATGCTGATAGCTTTGCTATTTTTAGAACTTGTGTTAGTGATTTCTGTTGCTCGTCTGAGGGCTTTTCGAGAGCACATGTATGTAATTGGACCTGTGTATCTCGTGAATCTCATTCTGAGATGCTTGTATTTGCAGCTCATTATATCTTTACAATAAACTTTTGAAACCTAGAAGTTGTCCGTGATCTTTAAGAGTAGAGTCCTTTCTTGGGTGAACTAATTTGCAGATAGGTGTACTGTTTCCTTCCAAGACAGGCAATAAAGGTTCAGTCGACCAGATCGAGGTTTGGATCAATAGATATAAGGTATCGATCAAAATCTCGCCCTTTCACCCAGATCACGGACAGTAAAAGAGCGGACTTGTCCAGACTCTAGCGTTGTTCCATCTATTATTCGGGGATAGTAACGTGTGTTCCCGATGCAGTGACGCAGCCGCAGCTCGCTGATATTGATGCAAATAATCTCCCTGACGCCTCCCACTTCTGGCATTTGAGGTCCTGTTTTGATCTCATATAAACCTTTTTACGGAAGTTGCACGAATCACAAACATAACATTTCTCTGCAAAATGTCTGCTGTAGACATCACTCACATTTAAAAACAAGAAAGGCAAAAGGAAGACAAAATGCGCGGGTAACAAACTAATGTACCTTTAATTTACCGGAGTCACACAATGTATCCAGAATAACCTGTGAAAAAAGTGAGTGAGATACGAATTAGGGGAATGTGCTTGAAACTCATGGAAAGTTCATCACCAGCAGGAGCGTGTCAAAGCACAATTAAATACCAGTGCTACTGAAAGTGGGCCTGTCGGATCCTCTGACTCTTCCTGTCTGTAATGTGAAACGAAGGGAAGACATTCAGTGTGTTTAAAAATTAAACCTAAATGTCAGTGTTAAACAAACACAGCATGGGCGGGGCCGGGGGACGGGTGCACTCGCCTATTCTCTGCGTGAATCTCTCCGTTCTGGAAGCGTGAACCGTAGGGCTCAGAGATGGCTGCTTATATGGAGCTGTAAATTACACGTGTCACCAGCGAACGTGCAGTGCAGCAGCTCGATAAGTGGAGACCTGCAGATAAGGTCAGGGAAGAAAGACTTTCAACCTGACTCTTAGAATGTCTTACAATAAGTTAAAATATCGTCTGAAAGAAATGTCCAAGTGATAAATGGTGAAACCAAGCACAGAAAGGATGTTGAAAACGCCGTGTGCATAGGCAGAAACCTTGCAGGTTGTAATGCCAAAAGCTGGCCTTTAAGGAGGGCTGCAATAACCAGACACTCTGTTATGGTGGCAATTGTGCGGGAGGAGGCAGGGGCCCCTATTAGCAGACAGAGCATCCCTACTGTAGTGGTTGCAGAGGAGAACAAGCGACCGTAAAACAGCGGCAGAGTCTCTACAGTGGAGGAGACGGTTCTAAAATGCAGAGCTAATATTTTAGAATGGCGAGGGTGGTCTTAGAGCTGAGGACTCGAGGTAAGCGCACCGCCATGTTGGATTGGGGGTTGTTTTCATTTATTCAAGTCTGTTCTGCTGACTGTACTCTCAGAAGAAGCGCAGCAATCCCAAACCGGAAGTGGGCGTGGCAGAACGGAGGTGTCGTGGAAGAAGCAGCTTCTTGAAGTAAACACAGCGCCAGCCCCTCTCTGTGCCGCTGTGAGTACTGAGGGCGATCTAAAGAGGCATGCAGGTAAGTGACCAGCAGGACTCTGCCCCGGAGCACCATGGGGGTCAAGTCCCACAATGCACCTCGGAAGGCGGCGGCGGCGGCAGGGGCTGTGTGTGCGTCTGCGCAAGCGCGTCTCAGAAGCACGTCCACAGACCCCAATCGGCGCGTGCCACGGTCTGTACCTCTTGGCAAGCAAGACGGTAACAATAGATCTCGCTGGCGACTGTGTCGCCATGTGCGAGACCTAAAAAACTAAATTTTTATGAACAGACCTAGTATGAATAGGAATACTTCAGTTCATCTTGGCTTGAGAAAATAATATAGCCACCATTCAAAGTTATTCCCCACATCGCTTTAAAAATGGAATTCCCTGGTGAATGCAGATTTGTTTATAACTTTAGTGAAAAGCAAATATATAAAAGTGTACTTTGTGCTGCCTGAGAATAAACTTGATTCTCAAAGTTGTTCTCCAGAGACAGTATAAATGTACCTGACTGGCTGTTAAAATTACCCCGCCTTGCCTTTGGCAGTAGAAAGGCAGGAGTGTCAGTTGTAGCCATTGGAAGGAATTAGCTATCTGGAGAGTGGATAGGAGCAGTTGGCAACACAAAGAGCAGCTTTCACAGCTCTTCATTTGAATTGTGGATCCTAAGTAGGTCTATCAGGAACACAGCTATTCATTTCCAGAGCCACTGTAGACTTTCGGTCTGTTCTTCCAACAGGAGGGTAAACCAATTCTAGGAATAGGAGCGATAGGAAATTTAATCTCCATATAATAATGTAACAAACCCCACTCAACAGCATACTTCCAGGTTCCTTGAATCTCAAGAAAAAAGAGCATTGGGAAGATTCCACATTCCAGACAATGAAACTCGAGAGTCTTTTGGGGGAAAAGTCCGAGAAGATGCCATCAAGACTGTTGAAATTGGCATTGTATATACACATAAGCGGCGTTCATTTGTGTTCACTGTACCCCTTGTTGTAAGCAGAACGGATATCGCTAAAACATTGACTGTGTTATCCCGCTAGCATAGACCCATGCACACACGTACACGACAGCCATTTTAGGTATCATGGTCTCCCAGTTTGCGATCGATCACCAACGCCCCTTCCCTGACCCTGCAAGCTTCCCCATGCACCCTGACTGCCCCCGCTCTCACATGCACAAGTCATGAGCCCTCCCCTCCCGCATTACTCTGTCTCTGAAAATCGCACCCCCGCGCCTGACCAACACCTCCTGTCCCTCCATGAATACCCCTCCTTTGATGACCTCTTCCTCTGAACCTAATTGTCTACATGGACCGCTGGTCATCCCTTAGCCCGAGGATACAGTTTATTGCCCACTACTGTATGCACTCGCCTCTCTTGAAAGTAGCCACTATTGATCATGACCACCCCACTCCCTGAGATTCGATCAGGCGCACACATTCCAAAGGAATCAGCAGAACACTCAGCTGCGTGACAGCCCCCTCCTATTGTATGGAGGATAAGGGCCCCTACTGTAGCCACGTGTTGGAATATCTTCACACTTCACAATGTCTTGATTGTAATGAAGGATGTGTGTGCCATAAACCTGTGTATAAAAGACGAAGCCTCAGAGAAAATTGTTAGAGCACCTCCCGAAGACACTATGCGAGTGTCCCAAATGACATGCTCTCCTCATGAGTAATAAACTCAGTTCTTGTTTTCCTGCTTCCAGTGCCCGTCTCTTTATTTGGTAATTATTCAAGATGGAAACGAAGAGTCGCCCTGCACCAGCAGCCTGGGCATCGGGTGCGATGTGGGCTGACTTTTCTACAATTGGCGTCCCAACGCGGGGTCCATCAGCGACATAAGGTCCGGTAAGAGAGGTCCAGACGATGAGGTGAACATCTAAATAATTGGAGTATACCTGCCTTGAGAGGGCCCTCGTCCGGCTGCCGATTGAATGAACTTCACCGATTCTGAACGGACCTCTCTCAAGTGACCTATTGTCCTGACTGGAATCCCACAGGAATGCTGCGGTAAAAACATGGAGAAAGAGAACGATCGGGCGCTGGAAAAAGGAAGGCGAAGAACTGTCCACATGGTCCGGTCCGGGTAAGGTCCTGACACACGACAAATTGCGAAATTGATTGATTGATTGTTTGTAAATACTAGTATTACTTATTGATTGTTTCTGAGAGATTCTCTATTTGCAAACAAGCACAGAGTCGCCATACTCTGTTTAGTCTTTGCAGATAGTGAAGGATAGGTAATGCAGACTTTTGTCCCCATTGTAATCCGTCATACCTATTTTTCTCCCCATTGATTGATTGATTGAATCGAGCATTGAATTGTTCGAAGTTGGTTCTCTTAAGGATCTTCTCTGTCGGCAAACGGGGAAGAATAGGAATATTCTCTCTCCCTTTACAGATAGTGAAGGGTAGGTAACGCAAACCTTTAACACGTCGTACCTATTTCATTCCTCATTGATTGATTGTTTGCCCGAACATTGACTGTTTGGAATTGGTTCTTTTTGGAGGTATTCTCTATTTACAAACAAGCACAGAGTCGCCATACTCTGTCTAGTCTTTGCAAGTAGTGAAGGGTAGGTAATGCGGACCTTTGTCCCCCATTGTAATATGTCATGCCTATCTACTCCCCACTGATTGATGCACCAGTCTCACCCGGACCATTTACTAGAGATAGGTCACCTGGCCCGACCAGAGAGCACCCCTAGTGAAAAGGACATATGCAATAATAACGAAGTGATCACTGTATCCTGTTAACAGAAACTTTAGCATGAAACAACCTGGAAAGAAAGGAATAGGAAAACGAAAATCAGTAGGCCACTGATGAACTTTTTATTAAATAACGAACGAGGAAACGATAACAATACTTAATGATAAAACCTATTAGTGTCCTAGAAACAAGAAACGTTAGAAATAAGCCCGTAATAAGAAACCGGAAAACAGTAAGAGAAACCAAGCGTGGCATTGCAACGGCCACAAGGCAACGATGCTCATCGCCCCTCACTGCCCCAAAGTGTCTGTCCCACCGCCTGCCACGCCCAAATAACGGCAAACTGGGAAAGATACAAGTCAGCAGACATCCGCCCCCATTCTGGAAATTTCCAAAGTGCAACAGGTTTGCGGCTACGCCCAGCCGGAAGCAACACATATAGGGCGGGTCCTGCTGCCAACAGTCGGCCGGAGATCATCACATAGGGTGTAGCCGGAGGAGAGGCCGAGGCCGAAGGGACCCGGCCAAGGGGACTGCTACGACAACCCTGGAGAGTTGCAGGGGAGGGAATGTCTATGTCCTCGACCCTCCCCTCTCTCTCCCAGCCTGGACCAGCATCCATGGAGGGCCTGGGAGTGGAGAGGCCACTACACGAAAGGCCCAGGAGAGGCGCCAAGCGCCAAGGTCTGCCCAAGGATGGACTAAGGGACCCGTTCCTGGGGCCAGGGCGAAGAGCGTCCGGCCGCCATCAACCAGAGGCCCGGCCCAAAGACGGACGGGGCATTTCTTTTTTCTTCCATAATGGCTGCAACAACACTGGGGGGGGGGATGTCTTGCACATGCCTCCGACCCCCCCCTCGTCCTCATCGCCTGGTCCGGCCATAACAAATGTCAAGCGAGACGCCGTGGGGTGCACTGGGAGGGAGAGACGGTGCGAACAAGTCTCTCCCGCCTCCCCAGGTGGAGGCTTCCCAGCTGCACCCTCAGCGCTCCAGGCGCCCGGAAAAGGGTTCTTCCACTGTGGCGATGCTGCAACGCCTCGCCCGGCAGGGTGGAGCCCGTCCGCTCATTTGACCCCGCGATCGCCGGTAGCTGCCGAACTCTCAAAATGGCGATCGACCTGGCAAGAGCGGGCCCAGCATGAAGGAATGGCCCGGTCACTTGTTGACTCCACCATCATAGTTCTCCACGACCTTGAAGATTCTAGAGGAGCCGCGGGAGTCCCCGGCCCCCGCAGATACCCCTGATGGGGAATGACTGCCATGATTGCCCACGGAACAATGGAAATGTAGCCGCAGGACGTCGACGCTTCCATGCTGTCGCCAGCCTCAGTTTGAATGACTAGAATCCTGCAGACTACAGTTCGGATCAGTTCCGGTGAAAGCACAGTATGACCCGGTAGGAACATTGTTGCCTCCCTCCCCTTTTTGATTGATGGTTCAGACCACCGATCCCTTCTTTTACCCTTTTACAGAACTTTTGGACTGCCAAAAGAAGCTCCGGGCCAACCACGAGTTATTAGAAATTTAGACTATGCCTGGTTCTGCCTGACCGCACCCAAAATGGCGCCGATGCAAATGAAACTTTCAACTCCTTGTTGTACCCCGATTGTTCAGCCCTGGTGTCATGAGATATGTATGAAGGTTTTTTTTAACCACATGAATTGATATAGGATGTGTACTAATTATATGTTCGGACAATTAATTGATTCAGGATGTGTACTGTCAGTTCGGGAAATGAATTGATATGGGATGGGTACTGGTTATAGGTTCGGACAATGAATTGATATTGGATGAGTACTGATTATGTGTTCAGACGGTAAATTGACATCAGATGGGTATTAATTGAACATTCGGACAATGAATTGTTGTTTAAGTTTTGCACATCATGATTATTGAAAGTTGGAAGCCCAACACTTATGACACTCGCTCATACTGAAGTCTCGACATGATTTTATTGCGCTTTTCGCACTTTTATTATGAAATAAACGACCACTGACTCCGCTAAAGTTTTTACTAATAAAGTATCCCCGCATCTACAGTTCCAGCCTGCTCCGTGGCCGGCCCACGGGGTTGTAGGCCCATATTTATGCACCGACTTTCTTATTAAAGATTTTTGGAAAAAGCAAACGTAGTTGTCACGTGTGAATTGGTAATTTTCGAATAAATGACCACTGTTTAAAGGATTAAAAAGTATAGTACGTAGAAATATTGCAAAAATGAAGGGTCCAAGTTTTCGTTGTGTGCATTTTTCCTTTTTGCAGCCAAAAAAGCCACCGCTAAAGATCCTGGTGTTTAGCCTATACTTTATGTGCTACCTGTATAAAAGAGTCACACTAACGGTCCACCGGGGCTTAAAACGCCCAGTTGGCAGGGACTGCATCCCGTGGAGATAGGCCGAGTATGCAGTAAGTAAAAGCCTTTCTGGGTTTATGCACGCTAATGTATCTATCAATGTAGCCCCTGCCCCCTTCTTTTTCCCTCTCTCTGCAGGTCACATCGGAATATCGATCAATGTATGAAAACGGTGATCTAACGGACAAAGAGACAAAAAAAAAAAAGGGGTTTGATTATGGTACCTAACCGCAACAAGCAAACCATGACTATTTTCTCTCTCTGAACTTAGCGCCTGGGAGGGCAGCCTGAAGGGGAAACCGCAAAATATAACTTCGCTTGGCACCCCGATTAGTACAACTAAAATGACGTGCGCTAATGAATAAGCACCCCACAATTAATTAAATAGGGAAAGTTTAATGAATATTTTGGGGTGAGGTACATTCAAAATCTACTGCATCCTTCTTCGCACCCTCCTAGACATGTAACTCCAAGCTGCCCCATTGTTCTCCAACTGACACCAACTGTTGTCTCAGCCTGGAAACACATTTGCTAAAAAATGACTCGAATAAACCACCGTGAGCATTAGCCCGACCAGGTTAGTTCATGACCAATTGCCAAAGGCGTAAGTGTGTACAATCTAAGCCACCAGTAAGGGCAGCCGACGGTTAAAAGAGAAGAAAAAGGTAAAAAGAGCTTAGGATGCTAAGAATGCACAGCATACAGAAAGGGATAATTTTGACCAATAACTGTTTTATGTCTTGTCTTGGATTTTCGTACATAATACATGTACTGTCTTCTCCGCCTGAGTTTGTGTATACGTGATGCATGGATCTACGTCATCCCTCTGTCTGTATTTCCGTAGTACTTAATCCCTGTTGTTCTGTGTGCACTGGATGGCCCATTATTGTACTCGTCTCTCTCTCTCCTCCATGCCATGCGTGTACAGAATGGACCATTTAGAGTGCTCTCTCTCTCTCTCTCTCTCTCTCTCTCTCTCTCTCTCTCTCCCTCTCTCTCTCTCTCTCTCTCTCTCTCTCTCTCTCTCACTCTCTAAAACCCCCCTGTTCCCTCTTTTCTTGTAATGGTAACGTTGTGCCCCTCCCGGCACAACACCTAATTGGGTTTCCTCGAACACAAAGGTGTTTGGAAAAATTGACAGGAACTAAAACGACTGTAACTTGCCATGTTACTACCTCTCCTTTCTGCAAAACAATAGGACCCGAGTTGGTCATGAAAGAAAGGACGGGTCAGACGACTAACGTCCCCTAATCTGGCCTTTATAGGGGGACTATAACGTCAATGGCCTCCAGTTTCTCAGTTCGCTAAAAATGCAATTCCCAATGCACAGATTACTTCGCTCCTCTGCACTAAAGGGTGGATGTCCAGAGTACCCCACTTCTCCCGATCGACCCCAGCTCCCTGCCCAAAACGTCCCCGTTTCCCCCGATTAACCCCAGCTTCATGTCATCTACCTTCGAAAGCGAAATTGATGACCTTGATTAACGTTCACTCCCCAAGAAGAGCATGTTTTACGTCCACCCCCCCCCTTCTTCATGACGATAACACCCCACTTACAAGAGTTAGCCGACCCCGAAGGGAGATGTAAGATTGTCGATGCTTGGGTTAAAAGGGAAGGGCGAGTCTCTACATAAGGACTCGATTTTGAGTTTGATATAATACACTGCGTATAAAGGTCCTATTTCTCTCCACATACGTCACGAATGAGCGCCGAACAGAGTTATGAATTCCATAGCAATGCACTCCTACAGACTCCATAAATGACGACTTCTGACTGTGACCGATGAACTTATCCCCCACCTACATAGGATTGGGGACGGAATTGAGATGTATAAATGTCTTCTTCTGCCAGTTTTTCTAAAAACTTGTTTTTTACTCATTTAAAGATATAATAACCGGAGGAGAGGAGCTGGACGTGACGCACAGCCTGGCCACAGATCATGAAGCACATGTGACCGCAACCAAAGGTGGAGCCGCAGAGCAACGAGACGCGGGACGAGGCACTACTCTCAAACTCGGCAGATGAAAGAATGAAGGGCTCCCTTGAAGCCCTCGACTTGCTGACCCACTCGTGCCTGAAGTCCCCGTCCCCTTTTGAGTCCGACTGATGGGCCTGCCTGCTCATTGTCCTTTGCTCCCTTGGTCTCTTGGTGTGTTCGAAGATCTGGCCCCACTCCGCCCTCTCTTCCCTCGATTATTCAACAAACTTTTTTCATAATAAACTTTGACTAGGGACTGGGATTTTGCCACGGAAGAAGAAAGACACGCAGGTGCCCAGCATGAGGCACCCCTAAGAAAATGGGTTAGGAAACAGGACTGTGATCTAACAGCAGAGGACTGATCGCACCCTGCAACGCGTAAGGATGATTCCGAGCTGGACTTATAGCTCCACCGCCGGTGCTCAAAAGCGCCAACGAAAAGAAAAACGGACTAACAGAGTCTACCAGTGGTGGCTCGTCGTTGAAAAAGACATTTTCACTAAGACCCCCTTCCTGAACTTTCTCCCTCAATTCTTGTTGCTTTCAAAAATGTTTTTGGTCACTTAAGTCCAAAAGTCTCATATAGCACTTTTTACTATATGTTGATGTCATTGAAAAGAAAGTCAGAACCTGAGTCTACAATATGTCGGAACGTTTTTCCTGATTGCCCTCGACTACGTGTTATGCCGATCTATGAATAACGCAGCGAATGTAAATTCATATGTACCGTATTCCGCCAATTGTATCGACTGCATATGGCTACACGCAATTTGCTAGCATTCGACGAACGTTATTTCATTGGCCACACATGACTATATGTACACTCCATCAGTTGGGGTAAACACAAATGTACTAGCTATGTTTAAAAGCGGCGACTGTTGAAATTGGCATTGTATATACACATAAGCGGCGTTCATTTGTGTTCACTGTACCCCTTGTTGTAAGCAGAACGGATATCGCTAAAACATTGACTGTGTTATCCCGCTAGCATAGACCCATGCACACACGTACACGACAGCCATTTTAGGTATCATGGTCTCCCAGTTTGCGATCGATCACCAACGCCCCTTCCCTGACCCTGCAAGCTTCCCCATGCACCCTGACTGCCCCCGCTCTCACATGCACAAGTCATGAGCCCTCCCCTCCCGCATGACTCTGTCTCTGAAAATCGCACCCCCGCGCCTGACCAACACCTCCTGTCCCTCCATGAATACCCCTCCTTTGATGACCTCTTCCTCTGAACCTAATTGTCTACATGGACCGCTGGTCATCCCTTAGCCCGAGGATACAGTTTATTGCCCACTACTGTATGCACTCGCCTCTCTTGAAAGTAGCCACTATTGATCATGACCACCCCACCCCCTGAGATTCGATCAGGCGCACACATTCCAAAGGAATCAGCAGAACACTCAGCTGCGTGACAGCCCCCTCCTATTGTATGGAGGATAAGGGCCCCTACTGTAGCCACGTGTTGGAATATCTTCACACTTCACAATGTCTTGATTGTAATGAAGGATGTGTGTGCCATAAACCTGTGTATAAAAGACGAAGCCTCAGAGAAAATTGTTAGAGCACCTCCCGAAGACACTATGCGAGTGTCCCAAATGACATGCTCTCCTCATGAGTAATAAACTCTGTTCTTGTTTTCCTGCTTCCAGTGCCCGTCTCTTTATTTGGTAATTATTCAAGATGGAAACGAAGAGTCGCCCTGCACCAGCAGCCTGGGCATCGGGTGCGATGTGGGCTGACTTTTCTACAAGAATATTACACAGTTCTAGAGTCCAAGGAGCCTGACATTTGTGCAACAAGCATGGTGCCTCTAAATGCTGTCTGGCAGTATATTTTGTGTGGAAAAGAGTATTACCACAAGTCTCATCAGTATCTAGGCCTTAGGAATTACCCACCCTATTCACTCTTCAGGATAATGACTATTAGAACCTTAAGTCCCCACTCATAGGCTGCAATCCAGTACTTGTGATTCATCGCCCCACATTTGTTGGAAAGGCCTTCTTAAGTGCAGTCGCAAGTGGAATGTTCCTGTACTGCTAATATAAAATGCCTTTTTGCTGCACATAACATTTAAGTTGCCATTGTATACATTTAGAAATAATGCACTACTGTGAGAAGTTGGCCTGATAGGTGATGTTTCCAATTCTGGAACCACCTGTTATCAGACCAAACAATCCCTTATGGTGTCTGGTTGTAAGTCAACCTTATTAGACAAGCTATCCTAGGGGTAGCATGGACTAAGCAGCCTAAAGACTTAACTTAAGAGGTCGTGTTAAGCGAGCTGTTTTACCACATACAATCCTGTAATATCAAATGAAAGGACACCACACAAGTATATATTATAAAAATATATGTATTTATTACTAAAAACAATCCCCAGTATTCTTTATGAATAAAGGGGCACAAGCGTTAAATCAAAAGCACAGTTTAAACATACAAAGTTGCACAGTTATGGATGAGGGCGGGTGGCCACTCAAACCATATACTAAACAAGTGGTATAAGAGATACCAATCGAACAGTGGTTAGGCCTAGGGCCTAGGGAATCGCTGGGAGCAGTCAGGACAAGCAGTGCTGAAGTCGGGAAAAGCCCGCGGGATTCGGGTGCAGTGCAGAAAGCGCACGCATGCACCAATGTTAACCAATGGTGCGTAAAAGTTGTAAAGTTAAAGTTTAAGGACACTTCCGCTGAACCTAGAGGAACAAAACTTAAGACACAGACCCTAGAGATGTGTACCAGTGTGGGAACACTGGCAGAGCAAAGTTACCTCACCCACAGGAAGCGGGTGCACAGGGTCGAAGTGGCGTCGGGTTTTGACACGCAGATTCTTGGCGCTTGAAGCTGAAGATGCTGCAGGCGATGTGAAGGAGAAGTGTCCGGTGGATCCAAGGGTGGATCTGAAGTGGTGAAGACCTGAAAGCAGAGGGGACAGTGTTCAAAGTCACTGACCAGTGACCACCGTGGAACCAGATTGGAACCAGGCAAAGTCGGGTGCAAACAGGTGATGAGGTGTTGCTTCTCTCTGCAGCCACGTGGACACGAAGAGGTCAAGGACGTCCAGAAGTCGATCACGAGCTGTACCTTGAAGGCTCTAGCTGATGGCGGTGTCGGCAACTCGATTGAAGCAAACAAGCCTTGGCTAATGCAAGCCACGGGGAAAGTGAAAAAGGCTTATTACTCGGACCAGCAAGGTCAGAGCGGGTACTCCTTTCTACAGGAGCGAGGGCAGGTCTGGAGCAACCAGACCCACAGTGTAAATCGTAGGTTTCGTCGCCAAGATGGCCGCTGACTACGTGACAAGCGGCCGGGATGGCGAGTCGAGTGGCACAAAGCAAAAGGGCCCCACGCAGATCGTGGAGATGCTGGAGGGCTGATCTTTGGTGCAAATGCTGCTCGAATGTGGGGCTTCTCAAACCCCAAAGCACAGAGTCGAGGGTGCCTCGGGTGCTGCGCAGTAAGCGTCTCGGGGGTCTTTCAAGATGTCCGCTCCCACGTCTCTCGGTGCCTCCACGGGTCCCTTCTTTGCAGGGACTGTGGATCGGGCTGGGAGAAGTCTGGGAAGCTGGGTCTTGTCAGGCTCTGCACACGGGCTCCGGCAGGAGGCGGCGGCAAAGCAGACGTCGAGGTGCTGGGTAGTGCCTGTGTTCACAGGGTGGCCCCTCCTAGGCCACAAGGGAGATGCTCTTCAGTCTTCTGTTCATCAGAATGTCGAAGTCCAGTCGTCTTCTTAGTTTAAAGGTGATTTCAGGATGATCTGAAGTGCATTGGCACTGCTCCCAGTCTTATACTAATTTTGGGGGCTGGATTACCTGCTAGGTCCCCTCCTATGGGTGGGACCCAGGAAGGGGGTGGATACACCCCTTTCCTTTGATCCAGGCCGCCCTGGCACGAGGGCTGGAGTGCCCCAGAACCGGTTTGGCCGGATTATGCAAGGGGCAGCCTTGTGCGCCCCAGGCAGTGTCTGGTTTCTTTCAGACCTCCCTGCTACAATCCACTATCTCCTGTCTGGAGGGTGGTAACACCCTCCTGCGACAGGAAACCCTTTGTCCAGGCCCCATTTGGCTGAGTTTCGGTCAGCTTCAGGGGGTCAGACTCTTGTCTGTGGCAGAGGCATCCATTTTGTGGATCTAAGGCCCTTTTTTAAATTAACCGCATTTAAGTAAAGTAACATGTCTTACCCCTCTAGAGGGGTGGAATGCTATCCCCGTCGCCAGAACTGGCGAGGGGATAGTATTCCAAATCGTATGACACCTTACACGACATGTTTTGATAAAGCCAAACCAAAGTTGCTATATAACCGCGAGGATTATAAGGCACTTAAGAGTATATGGTATGGCATTATCCTGAAACAGCTTAGGGAGTTGTTCCCGACAGCTGCAGACAGGCTCAGCTCATGCTAGAGCTCCATCTCACATTAAACCACGCACTCTGCCTCCAGGATTGATGAGGCCTTCCATAGGAGTGGCTCACAGGTTTATATGTCTCCAGATATAAGTTTAGATATAGGTATACTATATCTAAGTAAAGGGTGATTACACCACCTTACCCCAGCTGAGTGATCAGCCAGTTGTGTCAATTTAAGAACCAGCCAGGGGTGGCAAAAGATATGCTGCAGCCCCTGGTAGGCCTTGGTGGCTCCTATGCCCTGGGCACCTATAGTGCATTATACAGGGGCTGACAAGGAGTCCATTTCCAATTGTGGTATGTACCTAGGGTACATGGAATCCATTTTACAGAGAGAGCAGATGGCCTGGGGCCCTGATTAGCAGGGAACCAGGTCAACTAAGTCAAAAACCAGCTAAACACAAGGCAAAAAATCTGGGGTAACCATAGTCAGGTAGCCACCTTCCTACATAACCCCCCCCAAACGAAAGGAGATAAGGCTATCCTTGGCCAGGTAAGCCTATATTGCATGAGTGGCCATATAAGGAAGTACCTGCACTAGCATGGGTACCCCCTGTCTCATGGTCCACTAGGCAGTCCCTCACCCTTTGGGTATTAGAGGGTCTCCACCATAGGGAATCACTACCTGGGGTGTGTTTATGCAAAGTTAAAGGCTGGTTTGGATATGGAGTATTGAAGTGAGGCTCCACTAATTTAGGGCTCCTCTTCCTCCAATTATCTTCCACCATGTGTGCCTTTCTTACTTTAACTGAGTTGCACTGTGCTCTCAGGGTCAACCTATGGCTACCTAAAGCTGGAGGCTGGGTCCCTCTGTTTGGCTTGCTGGAGGGACAGTTCAGGTTTGGGCCCCTTGGGTCCCAGGTTTGGCTGTGCCCAACAGAATCCACATGTTGGAGGTCCCTAACTGTTTTTAAGGGGGCTCCCTCAGGAGTTTTTAAAGTTTTCACCTCACTAGGGCTACTAGTTTTGGTGCCCCTAATCTGTTGATGGGGGTGCTTTATTTGACAGGGGACCCTCTGGGTCTTACTGTCCTTCTTGTCCTCTGCAGCCCTGGGCTGAGTAAGGCAAGGTAGAGAGGGGCAGGTTACCTGCTCCAGACTGGGTCCCACCTGAGAAGGGTCCACTGACATCAGAGGTTCTGTCAGGCTAGGCCCAACCACCTCTGGGGCAGTTCCTTCATCAGGGGTAAGATCAGTTCCCTGAGGAGGCTGATCCTTTCCTAAGGTCTGGTGAGGGGGAGATTTCTCGTCCTCCTCTGTGCTCTCAGTTTGTGTGGAGTTATCCATCATTTCAGGCTTCACAACACACATATCAGTTTGAGTTTGGGCTGTGGCCATCACAGCCCCACCAACCTTTTCAGGAGGAGACTCAGTTTGGGTTTCTGCTGTTATCATAACAGCTTTGCTATTCTGTTCAGGAAGAGCTTTTGCTAAAGATGGGGCAGAGAGTTTCTCAGCCCTACCAACCTTTTCAGGAAGGACATCTTGAATTGGGGCTGTAGCCATTACAGCCCCACTAACCTTTCCATTGGAATTTACCATTCTAGAATGGGTTTCCTGTTCAACCTCAGCCCAGGCTGAGATTTCCAAATCATTACCAAGTAGGCAGTCTACAGGCAAGTTTGGTGACACTGCCACTCTCTTTGGGCCAATGACACCTCCCCAGCTGAGACTTACTACTGCCATGGGATGATTTGTTTGGATTCCATCAATGTTTGTAACCTGGTATGTGGCACCAGGTAAAAGTTGCTTAGAGGGGACTATGCCATCAGCCACCATGGTGATGCTAGCCCCTGTGTCTCTAAAAGCTTCAACTTTCAAACCATTGATGATGGGCTCTTGTCTATACTTGCTCAAAGTATTTGGGCAATCAGAGAAGTTGGCAAACCCCATGCCAGTCTCATAAACAAGATCATTGGGTGATGGGGACCTGGATAGGCCAGGGTCCACCTGAGCTCCAAAAGTAAACCCACCCAGATTCCTGGGTGTGCTCCCACTTCCTGGGGGATTACTGCTGACAGTAACAGGAGGTGTTGGAGCTGGCTTTGGAGGTATATTTTCTTTATTGTTATTCTTGGGACAACAGTTGTCTGTTTTGTAATGCCCAACCTGTTTACAGGCATAACAATAAGGCTTTTTCTCAGTTGAAGAAGTGTCTTGGGACCCACCCCCATTCTTGGAGTTTTGGGGCCCTGGGGAAGTCTTTTCTTTATTTTTATCCCCACCCTTATCTTGAGGCTTGGTAGACTCCTTCTTCTGGTTACTGTCCTGATTCTTAGGCCTCATCCTGGTTCTGACCAACTTGTCTGCCTTCTTTCCCAATTCTTGGGGAGAGGTCAGATCAGAGTCCACCAGGTGCTGGTGTAAGAGCTGGTTCTGACAATTACTTAGGATCTGCTCCCTCATAATCAAATTATACAATCCTGTAAAGTCATGTACTTTGCTGCCATGTAGCCAACCCTCCAGAGCCTTAGTTGCACAATCAACAAAATCAGTCCAGTCCTGAGTCTGTGTCTTCTGGGTGTCTCTGAACTTCAACCTGTACTGTTCAGTGGTTAAGCCAAACCCATCTATCAGAACACTCTTCAGGACTTTGTAATTGTTTGCATCCTCATGTCTAACAGTGAGGAGCTTATCTCTCCCTTTCTCTGAAAAGGAGTACCATAAGATTGCTGCCCACTGTTCCTCAGGAACCTGCTGTACCATGCAGGCTCTCTCAAGAGCAGTTATCCACTTGTGGATGTCATCCCCTTCCTTGTAGGGGGGCACAATCTTTGTCAGGTTTCTACTATCATAGGACCTGGGTTTCTCTTTAGGAATATTGCTGCCACCAGTGGCATCTAAGCCACACAATTTTTGCTCTCTTGCCAAGGCAAGTCTAGCTTGAGCCAAGGCTACCTCCTCCCTCTCTATTTGGAGTTTGACAGCCCTCATTCTGGCCCTATGCTCTAGCTTTTGAGAAGCAGTCATGCCTCTCTGAGATTCTCTGGAGGCACTAGAAATATGAGAGTCCCCTGAGGGAGATCTCACTCTTCTGTTGCCTGGGAGAATGTTATAGGGCCTGGGGAGGTGCTGGCCCTCTCCATTCCCCAGTAGGTCTAAGTTGGCCTGGTTAAGCCTGGCAACTAGGACCTGGCTACCCCTCTGATCCTGATCTTCTGTGTCCTCAACATCTGAGTCCTCATCCCCCTCCTCTCATTCTTCCTCCTGAGGGGTATCAGCTACAGGGGGGTTCACTCCTTCTCCTGATTCTAAGGGAGCTTCATTTCCCTTCTCTAAGTCATCCTGCTCTAGAATGGCTATCAGGATAGGACAGGTGGGACTTCTGCCCCTTTTTAACCCTCTTGATATGCACAAGGCAATCAAGTCCTTTCGGGTTAACTTGTCATAGCTGGAAGTTGCCTTGGTAAGGTCAACTGTCACAGGAGCAGACCCTGAGGCTTTTCCTGTGTCAGACATGACTGCTAGTGAGGTGTAAGTGGTGCACTTACCTACACTAAGTGTTTTCCTACTGTACCTTGCTAGTGAGTTGTAGTCAGGGTGTGCTAATCCCTTTAATCTACAACTACTAAGTTCAGTAGAACTTAATATGCTAAGCTTTTGATTTATATGTACCTAGAGGTACTTGATGTGATCTTTCAATTTGATAAAAGATTGCAATGGTAAAACAACAGCAAGCTCAAATCCGCACCGCTGCTCACCAATGTGAGAAGTTGGCCTGATAGGTGATGTTTCCAATTCTGGAACCACCTGTTATCAGACCAAACAATCCCTTATGGTGTCTGGTTGTAAGTCAACCTTATTAGACAAGCTATCCTAGGGGTAGCATGGACTAAGCAGCCTAAAGGCTTAACTTAAGAGGTCGTGTTAAGCGAGCTGTTTTACCACATACAATCCTGTAATATCAAATGAAAGGACACCACACAAGTATATATTATAAAAATATATGTATTTATTACTAAAAACAATCCCCAGTATTCTTTATGAATAAAGGGGCACAAGCGTTAAATCAAAAGCACAGTTTAAACATACAAAGTTGCACAGTTATGGATGAGGGCGGGTGGCCACTCAAACCATATACTAAACAAGTGGTATAAGAGATACCAATCGAACAGTGGTTAGGCCTAGGGCCTAGGGAATCGCTGGGAGCAGTCAGGACAAGCAGTGCTGAAGTCGGGAAAAGCCCACGGGATTCGGGTGCAGTGCAGAAAGCGCACGCATGCACCAATGTTAACCAATGATGCGTAAAAGTTGTAAAGTTAAAGTTTAAGGACACTTCCGCTGAACCTAGAGGAACAAAACTTAAGACACAGACCCTAGAGATGTGTACCAGTGTGGGAACACCGGCGGAGCAAAGTTACCTCACCCACAGGAAGCGGGTGCACAGGGTCGAAGTGGTGTTGGGTTTTGACACGCAGATTCTTTGCGCTTGAAGCTGAAGATGCTGCAGGCGATGTGAAGGGGAAGTGTCCGGTGGATCCAAGGGTGGATCTGAAGTGGTGAAGACCTGAAAGCAGAGGGGACAGTGTTCAAAGTCACTGACCAGTGACCACCGTGGAACCAGATTGGAACCAGGCAAAGTCGGGTGCAAACAGGTGATGAGGTGTTGCTTCTCTCTGCAGCCACATGGACACGAAGAGGTCAAGGACGTCCAGAAGTCGATCACGAGCTGTACCTTGAAGGCTCTAGCTGATGGCGGTGTCGGCAACTCGATTGAAGCAAACAAGCCTTGGCTAATGCAAGCCATGGGGAAAGTGAAAAAAGCTTATTACTCGGACCAGCAAGGTCAGAGCGGGTACTCCTTTCTACAGGAGCGAGGGCAGGTCTGAAGCAACCAGACCCACAGTGTAAATTGTAGGTTTCGTCGCCAAGATGGCCGCTGACTACGTGACAAGCGGCCGGGATGGCGAGTCAAGTGGCACAAAGCAAAAGGGCCCCACGCAGATCGTGGAGATGCTGGAGGGCTGATCTTTGGTGCAAATGCTGCTCGAATGTGGGGCTTCTCAAACCCCAAAGCACAGAGTCGAGGGTGCCTCGGGTGCTGCGCAGTAAGCGTCTCGGGGGTCTTTCAAGATGTCCGCTCCCACGTCTCTCGGTGCCTCCACGGGTCCCTTCTTTGCAGGGACTGTGGATCGGGCTGGGAGAAGTCTGGGAAGCTGGGTCTTGTCAGGCTCTGCACTCGGGCTCTGGCAGGAGGCAGCGGCAAAGCAGACGTCGAGGTGCTGGGTAGTGCCTGTGTTCACAGGGTGGCCCCTCCTAGGCCACAAGGGAGATGCTCTTCAGTCTTCTGTTCATCAGAATGTCGAAGTCCAGTCGTCTTCTTAGTTTAAAGGTGATTTCAGGATGATCTGAAGTGCATTGGCACTGCTCCCAGTCTTATACTAATTTTGGGGGCTGGATTACCTGCTAGGTCCCCTCCTATGGGTGGGACCCAGGAAGGGGGTGGATACACCCCTTTCCTTTGATCCAGGCCGCCCTGGCACGAGGGCTGGAGTGCCCCAGAACCGGTTTGGCCGGATTATGCAAGGGGCAGCCTTGTGCGCCCCAGGCAGTGTCTGGTTTCTTTCAGACCTCCCTGCTACAATCCACTATCTCCTGTCTGGAGGGTGGTAACACCCTCCTGCGACAGGAAACCCTTTGTCCAGGCCCCATTTGGCTGAGTTTCGGTCAGCTTCAGGGGGTCAGACTCTTGTCTGTGGCAGAGGCATCCATTTTGTGGATCTAAGGCCCTTTTTGAAATTAACCGCATTTAAGTAAAGTAACATGTCTTACCCCTCTAGAGGGGTGGAATGCTATCCCCGTCGCCAGAACTGGCGAGGGGATAGTATTCCAAATCGTATGACACCTTACACGACATGTTTTGATAAAGCCAAACCAAAGTTGCCATATAACCGCGAGGATTATAAGGCACTTAAGGGTATATGGTATGGCATTATCCTGAAACAGCTTAGGGAGTTGTTCCCGACAGCTGCAGACAGGCTCAGCTCATGCTAGAGCTCCATCTCACATTAAACCACGCACTCTGCCTCCAGGATTGATGAGGCCTTCCATAGGAGTGGCTCACAGGTTTATATGTGTCCAGATATAAGTTTAGATATAGGTATACTATATCTAAGTAAGGGGTGATTACACCACCTTACCCCAGCTGAGTGATCAGCCAGTTGTGTCAATTTAAGAACCAGCCAGGGGTGGCAAAAGATATGCTGCAGCCCCTGGTAGGCCTTGGTGGCTCCTATGCCCTGGGCACCTATAGTGCATTATACAGGGGCTGACAAGGAGTCCATTTCCAATTGTGGTATGTACCTAGGGTACATGGAATCCATTTTACAGAGAGAGCAGATGGCCTGGGGCCCTGATTAGCAGGGAACCAGGTCAACTAAGTCAAAAACCAGCTAAACACAAGGCAAAAAATCTGGGGTAACCATAGTCAGGTAGCCACCTTCCTACAACTACATATTGGTGGCCACTACAGGGCTTTACACATGACCAACTGTTATTAGAGGAGGCTGGGCATCAATGTGCCCAGTGAAATCTCTGCATCCATGGGCTAACACAGATGACAATAATCAGCATAACTCAGACGTGCCAGATAACAATTTATTTACCATGATGACAGTCCACATAAAGTGTAACCTAACTGGCTATTTTTATAGGAGCTGGGAAGTTACCGCATCACATAACTGTATTATCAGGAAGACATTCAGTCCAGTTAAACACCATCATTCAACAACAAATAGGATAACCAGCTAAAACAAGAAGTAAACAGCCACATACAGCGGACTCTTGGAAGACTCTAAAGCATTCTATCCCACCTAAGATGAGTAGAGACCTGCCACATATTGCTGACGTAGGAAGACTTTAGCAAAGTCCATCTCTGCAGGTCCCAACATCATTACAATGTGATTAAATCTGACATCCTATAATAATTGCTCACATAGGGGATCAGGGTAAAGCAGGTGATTGGGGTAGATCTTGGTTCTCTCTGTCCTCTCTTTTTCTTCTGCTTTCCACACCAACACAACGTATAAAGCAGATAGGTCAACTGCAGCACAGAACAGAGATAAAACGCGGGTACAGAAAAAAAGTAGAAATAAAGCAAAGATTTTCTGTAATCACCTCAAATTTGTAATGAGACAGGCAGAATAAAATATATCATAACTGTAAGCTAAATATAATCACTGATTGAGCATACCTAGTCCTTATATACCCTTCTTTCATCACACCGTGAAGCGTGCCACCTCAACACAAGACAAAGGAACTTCTCTGGTCACTAATGTTTTGTTTACTTACTGGTAAACTTCATTACCCCGATTAAAGTCCTCCTCGTCCTAGTCCTTACAATGTGAGGCAGTCCTGCCTCATGACAGTCCAATTCAAGACGTTAGTGTTTCTTTTCTTTCCACCATATAAGCCCTTTCCACCCACCGCTGTGCCTATTATCAACAAGTCCATACACAAACACAGTGGGAGGGAAAGAGGGAAGAAGACTGGGACCAGGAGTACCTTAATCGGGATAATGTGATTACCGATAAGTAATGATACATTACCCCCTCATATGTCCTCCTCGTCCCAGTCCTTACAATGTGAGGACCTCACAAGCAGAAAAACCATGAAGAAGAATGCCGGACACCAGGGATCCATTCAAAAGTACAAAACATGTAATCAAACAAATGATTTAGGTACAGCAGCGTTCAAGACGCCAACAGCAAAATTGTCCACAGAGGGATGCAAAACATCAAGGCGATAATACTAGACAAACATATGATGGGACTGCCAAGTAGCCACTCTAAAAATCTCCTGGATAGAAACCTCCACTGCCTCAGCCAGGAAACAGACCGCCAAACACACCCACCGACTGATGGTGGAAATAGACACCTTCTTCCCCATGGCCACACACCCACAGGAGACAAACTACGCCGGAGAATGATGAAACCCCAGAGTACATTGGAGGTAAGCCCGAAGGGCCCTGCAAACATACAAGGCCGAACGAACAAGCATATCCCCATCCCCAGGCAAATTAGGAATAACCACCTCCTGCTGTAAAGGGAATTCGGAGGATACTTTAGGGAGAAAAGTCAGGTCAAGCCGCAAAACCACCCTGTCCTGCAGAAACTACAAATAAGGAAAGGATACAAGCAAAGCACCCAACTCACCCAACCGCCTAGCAGAGGTGATGGCCAATAGAAATGCCACCTTAGCAGACAATCATACATCATCCTTTAAAACAGTCGGCAAATCCCAAGAAGGTGCAATCACAGGAGCAACCGGACGAGGAAGCTGAAAACTTTGCAGAAGCCGGATCACCAAAGGAGCAATACCCTCCAAGGAGGACCCAGGACCCCTACATGCCTGATCCGCAGCCCATTGATCAGACAAAGTAGAAGGGAAAAGGTCTTTAAAAAACCCATCTCAAAGAAAATCAAAAATAGAGGCCGGATCCCCAACCACAGGATCCACACCATGAGAAGAGCCCCAACAGACAAAAGAGCCCCAATGCTTACCATAGCTCTTAAGGGATGAAGGCCTACGCTACTGCTGAATGTCACAGGCCACCAAAGAAGAACAACCCAAACATTCCACAGTTAGTTGTTGAAGAGCCAGGCCATCAGACTTAACAAAGACGAAGCAAAAACATTAGAGGAAACTGAAGTGGAGATGGAACCACTGGAAGCTGGACAACCCTAACCCGCCAGCTGCATCAGCAGCAGAAACCAAAAGCGGTGAGGCCAAAAAAGAGCAATCAAGAGTACAGACACTCTCTCCCCCTGAATCTTTTGCAGCACCCTGGGGAGGAGGGGAATCAGAGGGAAGACATAGAGAAGACCTGAGAGCCAAGGAATCGAGAGTGCATCCACTGCCCAAGCCTGAGGACAAATCACCTTGGAACAGAACCGAGGGAGAAGAGAGTTGTGAGGGGAAGCAAAAAGATCGATCCAGGGTGTCCTGAAACAAAGACAAAGGTCCCGGAACAATGGAACAGACAGATGGAACAGAACCAAGGACGGAATGTTATTGCTCAAGCTGTCCGCGTGAAAGTTCAGGTGCCCCTGAATGTAAACAACACTCAATGCCAATAGGTGAGATTCTGCACAGGCACGAATCCTGGAAGTCAGCAAATTCAGAGGCATGCACTTGCCCCGTCCCCCCTAGCGATTCAAGTAACAACGAGCCACACATACGAACCAACAGCTTCGTCCTTTGGAGAGAAACCTGAAAGAACAGCTTCACCTGCCAAATGGTCGCCAGCTCAAGGAACGGATGCTGTCCGCTCGAGACCTCCAAGGACCCCAATGTGGCCCCCCATCACCAAAGATGGCGTCCGTTGTCAACAAGAGGGGAGGAGAAAGCTGAAAATGCATCTCCCTCTCCAGACTGGGAGTGCAAAGCCACCATTCCAAACCCTGAACCAGAACAGGGGAGAGAGGAACCAGAGCACCCTAATCTGCTCGGGAGTGGTCCTACCGATTCACCAAGGGTTTAAGGTACAGGCAAGCCCAAGGAACCACAGCTGTGGTGGCAGTCATCAACCCCTGGACCCACAACCAAACCTGACCTGGGGCAGAAGGGTGATTCAGCAGGTCCCGCAGAAGAGTCTGTATGGTAGAGATCCAAGAAGGAGGGAGAAACACTGCCCCGACAAGGTGTCAAAAGTCCCCCAATAAACTGAAGTCTCTGCACAGTGACCAGATGAGACTTTGCCAGATTCAGCTTGAACCAGAGACCCTGGAACATGGCCATCATCGCCTCCACTGTCAGAAGAGCCTTAGGAAGGGAGGAAGCAGAGACCAAACAATCATCAATATAGGGAAACACTGAGAAATCTTGAAGCTGCAAAACCCCTCACAGCAGGAGCCAATACCTTGGTAAAAGTTCAGGGGGCAGTAGAGAGGTCGAAAGGCAACACCCGAAACTGGTAATGGACCTGTCCACTGCAAACCGAAAGGAACCGCTTACTTCCCGGATGGACAGGAAGTTAAAAATAGGCATCTTTCAAGTCCAGAGAAGCCAAGCAATCCAGCTTTTGGAAGATGGGAATGACGGATTGCAAGGTGACCATCCGAAAATGATCCATCTGCACCAATTTGTTCAAAGACTTGAGATTCAGAATTGGGTGGAAGGAACCATCTGGTTTTGGGACCAGGAACAGAGTTGAATAGAACCCCAGGTCGTGCTCTGCCTCTGTTACCAGGACAACAGCGCCCTTCGACAGCAATAGGTTTACATCTGACTTTTTCATGAGGTCTCTTTACAAAGGGGTAACCCAAAAACAGGCCATGACAGCTGCTGTTGTGATTATAGAAACATTGCAACACATGCTCTTTTTTACTCCATGCTAGAGGTTTAGGAGGACCAAGTGGTCGAAATATTTTTTCTTTGATTTAATGTTACCTCTTTCACTCAAGGCGTATTGTGATGTACTGAGACCACTCCCTTATATATGCATAATGCAGTGGCCAAATGTTTTGGGACACCATGAAGAGTGAGATGAAAACACAGTAATTCAGGATTCAGAATGTGCATTTTAGCATTTTTAGTATAATTTGGATTTTTGAATTAAATTTTACATTGGTAGATATGTATATGTTTGTATGAATTTCTTAACTTTTGTTTGACTCTGTGGATCTTAATTCATTCATATTACTATGGCCGGGTCTGTAACTTCTGCTACATATGCTGCCTGCTGATTGAACCTAGCCACTTAGCTCTATCAAAGGCTGCGCGCTTTGCATTCTTGAAATTGCTGTAAAATCCACTAGAGCAAGTCAGTTGTCTCTGTAAACGTTTCTTACACCGCTGCCAAGAGTACAAATATATATAGCTTACATTGCATATATTCTGTGCGCCCTATGTTGCAGGAACATGTCCATCTTTGTAAAATGTAATTAAAACGTTAGTCTCGAACTTTGATTGGAAATTGTCATCAGAAGTAAAGTCGGGATGTAGGGGCAACCTAGTTTTCAAACTCCATTGGCAAAGATCAATTCGTTTTACTCTGTATTCTGATAATAGTCATGGGTTTCTACCTATATTTAGAAAAATGCAGCCCAGTCGCATACACATTCCTGTTAAAACTCACAGTTTGCCGTCTTTAGTGATTGATTTTACAGATCTCCCAGTTTTTTTTCCATATGGGAAAATATAAAATTTTACTTGATTCTCGATGCTGTGAGCACTGACTTCCATGCTAATAGCTTTGCAGCTGATAGAAGGGGAATTTAAAAGAGGACACCTTTTACTAATGAAGTTTTAAACTGATAGAAACTAATATGGATGTTTGTATATGAGTGGTACATTATATAAGGCTTTTTATAACACTAATACACACAAGGCATCGATAATATCTTTATTGGTTGAATTAAAAAAATACTAGTTACAGATGCTGTCAAACTGTAAATAAATATGGATAGATGGATAAATGCATAGAGAGGTTGAGTCAGTGTTGGAGTCCATCCCTGGTGGTAAGGCACCGGGGACAGATTGTATTCCGGAAGATCTATTCAAGCAGGATTACGATCTTTGGGTCCCTTACATCAAAATTCTAGTCAATACGATAGCTGGTGGAGCACCCATTCCTGTATCTTGGTTCGGAGCAGAGATTATACCGATCTACAAGAAGGGTGATCGCTCTGCTCCGGCCAATTACAGACCCATCAGCTTAATCGATGCAGTGCAAAAGATTGCTGCACGATTGGTACTGGGTAGGATACAGGGTTGGATGACTGATGCTGACATTTTAACACCCCTGCAGGCAGGGTTCCGGTCTCATATAGGGACCCTTGACCAAGCCTTTAGATTTGTTTTAATTTATTGGAAGAAGGTCTTTTTGGGTGGGGGTATGCTCTTTGCGGCATTTGTGGACTTAAAATCCGCTTTTGACCTTGTTCCAAGGGCAGAATTGTGGGAAGTTCTATTGAAAATAGGGATGCCAAAAGAGATAGTCTCCTTCTTGGTTAAACTCCACGAATATACCTATGCCCAGGTTCGCTGGGGTAAACCAGGTGAGATCACTGAAAAGCTGTTCGACAAGGGTGTGTGCTGGCGTCCACCCTGTTCTCTTTATTTATTAATGGGGTGGTGCAGTATTTTGTGAACCACCCAACGGATGCGCCAATGTTAGCTGGCCTGAAAGTGCCCTTGCTCATGTTCGCGAATGACACCTTGTTATTATCCAAGACGAGACAGGGGTTGCACTTTGCACTGTCTCGCTTTGAGGTGTTTTGCCGCGAACATGAACTGGTGGTTAATGTAGGGAAAACAAAGTTTATTGTGCTTCATGGATCTAAGCCTGTCAAAGCGCGAGTGTCCATGGGAGGTGAACTCCTGGAGCAGACCGATGTTTTTACCTACTATGGGGTTACATTTGGCGACAAGTTGAGTTGGAACCCTCAAGTTAAGATCTTAGCGCTGAAACACGCCCAGTTAGCTGGAGCACTGATTAAGGAGCATAGGTTGTTGCTAACTAAGCCCATAGCCCCTGTTGTCAAAATCTACTCAACGAAAATCACCCATGCTATTCTATACGGTGCTGAAATGTGTTTTTTTTGTAACTTAACCCCATTGTCCACTGCTCAGAACAAATTTATGAGATCGCTTGTGGGGTTGCCCCAATCATCCCCTCGTAGCCCATTGCTCCTTGACCTTGGCTGTCATACAATCGAGGACGCTGCACGATATAGGCCGCTGGCATTCTGGAGGCGCCTCTGGATTACTCCGGAGCTCCACCTTTATGCTAGGGCGCTGTTGGAAGTAAGAGGATTAGGGCGCTCATATAGGATCCCATGGTTGATCGGCATTAAATCTTTGCTGATCAATATGGGGATGAGGGAACTTTGAGATAGCCCAGAGACTGCAGAATTTCCTTCAAAAAAATCTCATAGAGAAGCATATTGGGAGCTGATTAAAGTTAGGAGATTTTCCTTCCATATCAGCTCATCCCTGTCGAGGGACTACCTTGAGATAAAAGATGAACCCCTTTTGGAAAGCTACTGGGACCTCATAATGAAGCCTCAAGATCGCAAGCTTTACTATCACTTCAGGGTAGGGACATTGCCCCTTTGTTGGCTAACAAGTAAATGGAACCCTGAGATCAGTAATAAGTGCCAATTTTGTCATGATCATATAGAAAATATTGATCATCTCTTATTTGTTTGCCTGTTCTACCAAAAACCAAGAAGTATCTGGTTGAAACCAGTATGCCGGTCCCTGGGAACCAGCTCTGCAATGGTCGAAAAGAGAATACTGAAATTTGGTCTAGTCGACTTCGCAGTAATAGGAGTAGCTAAGTTCCTGAGTTGGGCTTGGGTATTACGGGAGAAAAACGGGGAGGTGAAATAGCCATGTTAGCTTAATGTTGGGCCCTTGAATTTAGTGTATGGAGAGGACATTTTTTAATGGCCTTTTAACCGTGATATGTCTTAAGTCTTTGTGCGTGCTACACATTTAATCCTTTTTTATGAATTGATTTTAAATTGTAAATATGTGTATTTATTAATTAACTTTGTAGATATATTCGTAAATTTAGATTCTTGCAAAATTTATGGTGTATTTATGGTTGTAACCTGTTGTAATTAATTGACTGTCCTGTCTTTTAAGATGAATAATCCCAATAAAGACTTTTTGATTGATTGATTAGATAAATGCAGACAGAAGGAGCAAAATAAAATATGCGTAAACTCGGATGTAAATGTCTGAAAAATAAATATACAACCCTGAACCCTGCTGCTATTGCTCTCCTCTCCTTCATCCTGTGCAAAGGGCTCTCACACAGTTCAGGACCAAAGGGACTTGAAGCGTCATGGACACAGTAAATAACATCCATCTTTCTGAGTGTAGGCCAAGGAGATGCATGTGTGCCTTTTCCTTGAGGGAATGTCTAGGCCAGTTATCATATGGAGAGTGTTTTCTTTTGGGATAAAACATTCACATAGAAAGTTAGTGTCAGCTGATGCCAGGGTCCACCATTCCAGCTTTTAGGTGTGGACCTCTGGAATAGATTGCTGGTCATTAGACACATTCCCAGAGCAGGAAGTGCATCCTGTTTCAAAGACATGGGAACCAAAGGACCCGACAGACCGGGAGCTCATCACTAATAGAAAACTATTTTACTAGAAGCTAGAGCCTCAAATTACACAGATGTTGCTTCGAAATCAAGATGAAAAGAGGAACCCTCTGCCTGCTGGATTGAGGAATTCCTTCTTGCATGTGAGATTACTGAACAGCGGTGTATTTTTTTTTACTCTACTGTTAAAATGTAGTGTTATAATGCCATGGAAATGACATGCATTAATTGTTAGAAAAGTACCAAATGCCACTGCTTTTATGTTATACAATGATGTTAAATCAGTTACACCTTGACTTCAATCGACCCTTTATGTAACTCAGGAATAGATTGTTAGCAAAGGCGTCAAACATGAACCTGGTTTCTTTTTTTGTGTTTCAATAGTTTATTAAGGATTTCAGCACAGAAAACAATCATCACAGTACTATGATACCTCAAGTACCGAAATTGGTATGGGTACCACACAGATGTTTACAGCACATGTCGGTATAACATATATCATGATTACCAAAAAGGAAATAGGAAACAAAGACGAAGCAGAAAGCTGGGGGTGGTCTTCCAGAAAAACGGTACTAGGGGCCAGATGTAGGTCGGTCGGTAACGGCCGAAAATCGGTATTTTCGGCCGTTACCGACCGGTATTGAAGAAATGGTATGTAGGGCCACATATTTTAGAGAATCGGTAAATTTACCTATCGGTAAATTTACCGATTCTCTAAAATACCGAATCGGTATTTTTACCGATTCGGTAAACTTGAAATGTAGGTGGGACTCTTCAGAGTCCCACAAGCCGTACAGAATCGGTATTTTACCATCAAATCTATTTGATGGTAAAATACCGATTCCGGTGTGCATGCACATCTGTGCATGCACACCTGTGCCATATGACAGGCAGACCTGCCCTTAGGGCAGGTATGCCTGCCACATGGCACCCGAGCCTCTTTTGGGGGTGCCAGAGGGTGTCAAAGTGACACCCCCTGCACCCTTGTGTCAGTCGGTATTTACCGATTTGGTAAATACCGAATCGGTAATGCCCATTCATTCCTATGGGCTTCAAAGCCCATAGGAATGAATGGGCATTACCGGTCGGTATTTACCGAATCGGTAAATACAGATTTTTACCGATTCGGTAAAAGGAACATCTGGATGCTCCTACATGTCCCCCCTTCTCATTTACCGATTCTTATTTACCGAATCGGTAAAATTCGGTAAATAATAATCGGTAAATGAGTCCTACCTACATCGGGCCCTAAATAGGACAAATGAGAGGAGGGAGTCCAAGGGAGAAAGGAAGAGGTGATGAGCTAAGCGTCCGAGGTTGGGGTGGTGGTGGGTAGGCAAGTGTGGGATTGGAGCCCTGGATAGTGGTGCAGTGCAGCTATAGGTGGAGTACACTATCCACTGAGGCGGTGGTGACGCTGCTGGATGGTTGGCGCTGCCTTGGTGTACGTATTTTCTCTGTGTGATTGCGACAGTGCGTATAAGTTAGACAGTAGTTTATGGGGAGAAGTGGCCTTGATGACGTACGTGAGTTCTCTCACCTTTGTGGGCTCCGCCATGTCCCCTCCCAAAAGTTCAGAAAGCGCGTGGCGCACTCTGTAAAACTGGAACTTCATCAGGAGTGATGGAGACTCAAGGTCACCCGCCGCCTGCTCCCAAGTCTTGAGAACCATAACAGTGAACAGGTCGCACGCAACCCTAATGTTCAGTTTCTGCAATTCAGTAACTACCCCCTTCTCCTGGAGAGGAGGCAGCCACCGGGCCCAATCAATAGGCATAATAGGGGAGTACAGCAGTGCGCCATTCTGTACCTGCAAAAGACTGAACCATGCATGGTTCGTGGTCGTGATTGAATCTAGTACTCCAGTCCTACGATCTGTCGGTTCGAAGATCGTGTGAGGGAGTGATAGAGGCCGGGCAAACAGGGTCTCCATTCGCACGTGTGGTATTTCCCGGTCCCCGTGAATCCAGGTGTGTAGGTGAGCTGCCTGTGCCACTCTGTAATATAATTCGAGGTCAGGCGCGCCAAGCCCTCCCATGGAGTAAGGTAGTGTGAGGACTGTCCATTTCGCACGTGGCTGACCGCCCGCCCAGGCAAATTTTGTCATCAATTGTTGTAACCGCTGGAAGAATGACTTGGGGAGGACCATCGGAATGGTCATAAATAGGAATAAGAATATGGGCAGTACAACCATTTTCATTATAGAAATTCGCCCCAGTAGGGAGAGCGGGAGCTTGCACCAGGTTGCCACATCGTCCTCCAACCTGCTGAAGGCCGTTCCATAGTTAGCTCTAAATAGGGTTTCAGGATCTGTGTGTAGATGCACCCCAGATACCTGATCGTGTCTGTTGTCCAGTGTAGCGGGTACTCCATTGTGGTGGGTTGTGTGTTAGGAGTCAGGGGGAATGCCAGTGATTTTGACCAGTTGACCTTCAGCCCAGAGAGTGCACCAAAGCGAACAACTTCCCCGAGAATCGATGATAGGTTATTATCAGGGTCCCAGACATATATCAAGGTGTCATCAGCATACATTGACACTACGATTTTATATTTTGGAAAGCCTATGCCCTCGTTTCCATGGTACTCCCGAAGGGCGCAGGCCAGAGGTTCGGCCACCAGGGCATATAGCAGAGGCGACAGCGGGCAACCCTGCCTGGTTCCCCTAGTGATTGGAAAAGAGTCTGTGACCAAGTCATTCAATCTGAGTCTCGCACATGGCCGACAGTACAGCACTCCCACCATTTGGAGGAAAGGTAGTCCCAAGCCCATACGTAGCAAAACCATCCTCATGAACGTCCATGCAACGGAATCAAAGGCCCTTTCCATGTCAAGGAAAACCGCCAGTGCTTTCCTATCCTGTCGGACATGCTGTATTGTACCTAGGACTGTCTGAATATTATATGTCAGGTTTCTGCTTGGGATAAATCCTGCTTGTTCTGGGGCCACTAGTGTAGGTGCCAGGAGTGCTAGCCGAGTCGCTAACACTTTGGCAAATAGCTTTGCGTCTACATTTAGCAAGGAGAGGGGCCTGTATGAGCTACATTCCTCCCTGGGCTTACCCGGCTTTAGTATTGTCACCAGGCATACTTCCCTCTACACATATATCGTCAAAGAGAGCCGACAGGTGCAGGATCAGTTGGTCCTTGAAAGCTTTGTAGAAGCCCGCGGTGCGGCCGTCTGCACCGGGAGCACTACCTGCCTTCATGCCCGACAGAGCCTCAGATATTTCATCTTTTTCAATAGGGTGCATGAGGAATTCCCTGTGTGTCTTTGTCAATGTGGGAATGTCTATATGGCTAAGGTAGTCATCAATGTCATCTTCAATGTCCCCGCTCTGTGATGCGTACAGTTCTGTGTAGTAGGCCTTAAATGCATTAGCTATGTCAAAAGGATCAGTAAGGGCCTCCCCGGTGGGCGACTTTATCTCTGTGATGTGTTGTCGTTTTCTCGTCCCTCCAATGATCCTGGCCAACACCGCACTAGGTCTGTCGCGCTCTCCGTATACCCTAGCTGTGGCATACTTCCCCATGTGTCTAATTTTCCTGTCAGCCTCCTTGTGGTATTCAGCCAGTAATGCCTTGATTTCTCTTCCCACATCACTGTCTGCCCGCCTCCTTTGTCTCTCCTCCAGGGCTTCTAGCTGTCTCTCAAGGTCTACTAGTTTCTTCCTAATGGATTTGAGTATTCCAGAGTGCTTAGACATTGCCACTCCCCGTATGTACACTTTGAAAGCTTCCCAGATGGTTTGAAAGCTCTCAACAGAGCCCAAATTAGTGTAAAAAAACACGTCAATAGCTTCAGCCAATTCGCTTTTGAATACTGGATCTAGTAAAGAGTATGGCGGGAATCGCCACGTAAAAGGTGGGATATTCTTGCCCAGGACTAGCAGCTCCAGGAGCACAGGAGAGTGGTCCGAGAGTGTTCTCGGGAGGACTCTGCAGCCACTGATAAGTCCTAAACTGGAGGAGGGGACTAGCCAGTAATCTATTCTGGTATGTATGTCATGGTACGCAGAGTAGTGTGTGTAGCCTCCCTGCTGTGGGTTGCGGGACCGCCAGGCGTTCTCCAGGCCCAGGCATGTCATAGCGCTCTGTAATTCCACCGCTGCCGCCGATGGCTGACAGTGTGGGCCGGCTGACCTGTCCAGGGTGGGGTCAAGGGTGAGGTTCATATCGCCCCCCCACCAGAGGTTGTTCGGGTCGTATTGTCTGGCCTTGGCCGCCAAGGTCCAATAGAAGCCTGGAGAGTCAAAGTTAGGACCATAAGTGTTAACAATTACCAAACTCAGGCCGAGGCCAGTGCATCTTGAAATGACGTATCTACCCTCTACCCTCCGAGTCAGCCTCTAGGGTCTGCAGTGTTAGTTTGGATTTTGGGTTCACCCAGGTGATGACACCCCTGGCGTGTGTAGTGAAGCCCGCAGCAGCTATGTTCCCTTCCAAACCCCTACATTGCAGCATCTTACTGTTAATAGGAAGGTGTGTCTCCTGAATTAATGCTAAGTCTATATGTTGGCGCTGTAGGTAGCCAATTACTTTCCTGACCTTTCTGTGGTCATTAAGACCGCAAACATTCCACGTGAGTGCCCTGAGCCTGGGTGCACGCGTATCATCTGCTTCAACCGCCATTGCCGCCATCGTTGCAGTTTGTGGGCTCAGCAATTATTAACGTAACCTGTGTACTCAGTGTAAGCCTGGTGTAAGAAGTAACATGGTATGTCTCCCCTTGAATGACTAAACTCTCCCACCTCGAAATACCTCCACCCCCCTCCCACAGCAGACCAACCCCAGCCTAGCATGCCAACATCCCACCCCTTTCCCATTCCCGTGAAAACTCTAGTAAGCCCCCAAAGGAGCTGGGGGTGCACACAGCGCGAGGGCCGAGGTCGCCAGGAAGTCAGTTAGTAACTTGAGTAAGTTCTGGCTTGTAACCCAGCCCAAGCGCCACCGCCAAAGATTCATATCTCGGCATAAACCATCAAAGCACATTTAAAGAACTAAAATGTCGCTCAGACTCAGGGCGCAACCTTCATGATGTATACCCAGACAGTTCCTTTACCCACCCAAACAAGAATTTTACATAAACTTTGGGCATATTGTACTCTGATGCCTGTTGCTCTTGTTGGAGCACTGGATTTCCGTGCACGCTCCTCGTTCAGGAGCAAGGTCAATGTTCATAGTAGTTCCGGACTCAGAGTCCGGGCTGAGCCATCATTCCAAGTGCGGAGTCGCCTCGTGGAGCTTGACCACCGTACTGCTTGGCGCCTTCAGTCCTGTTTCTCTAGTTGGCTGCAGTTCTCCTCTCCGCCCGTCTGGCTGCTGGGATCTCTCCGATGTTCTTTTGTCCATGCCTTCAAGGCCTTTTGTAGAACCTTCGGGTTTGTAAAGATATGGGAATGACCCTGCCGATTGATTCTTAGCTTTGCAGGGTATAGCATGGCATAATCAAGCCCGAGGTCGCGAAGCTGCTTCTTGTATGGGGCAAAATGTCTGCGTTCTTCTTGCACCTTTGCAGTAAAGTCTGGATATAAGGAGATTTCGGAGCCTTCAAATTGTAGGGTCTTCTTTTCTCGGGCGATCCGCAGGGCCGTGTCCCTATCCCTGTAATTTAGTAGCTTGGCGATGATAGGCCTCAGGGGGGCCCCCAGGCGCGGGCCCAACGTGTGGTGTGCCCTCTCCACAATGAACATCGGGTTGTGTCGTCTCCGAAACTCCGGTAATTCGTATGTTAGAGCGTCTCGAGCGGGCCTCCAAATCTTCCGACTTGTCTTGTATTACTTGCAGAAGTTTGCCGATTTGCTTACGGTCCTTGTCTAGTTCCGTTTGGGCTTCCTCTACTTCTGTTCTGACATGTCCAGGCGCTCCGCGTGTTTGTCAACTCGTTCTGCCATGCGATCCATTCGGTAGGTTAGGGCATCAATCTTAGTGCCTATGGATGCCATACTGTCTTGAAGGCCCTTCTCCATCGATACAAGTAGGGCTTTAATGTCCGTGTAGATCGTACCTTCTGCGCCTCTAAGCGGGGGCACAGGTTCCGCCTCCTGGGCCTCGGGGACCTTAGTGCGGCGGTTCTTAAAGGGGAGTTTACTTTGGGTCTACTTTGGGTCTTATCCAATTTACCCATATTGAAGCCTGGCCCAGCAAAGCTGTCAGAGCAAGCGCCCCGAGGCTACAGAGGCCACACGCACCGGGCAATCCGAAGACCACTACCCACACAGCGCGCCGCCCGCAGTATTCAGCTATGTCCCATTGCTGTTGGACCGTTGGGGGCTGCCAGGGATCAGAGAGCATCTCAATCTCTCCTGGGCGTTGGGCTCTAGAGCCGTTGTCTCCTCCGTTCCCTCAGAGCAATGCGGAGATCAGAGCTTCCCACGGGCCTCCGTTGGCCGGAATCGTCCCCGAGATGGAAGGCACCCCACCTTGTCTGCAGACTGAACCGTAGTGGGGCTTCACTCCCTGCAGGCCGCACGTCCCATGTAGGCGTGAAAGTCTGCCTTGCCTCCACTGGTGAGCATACCTCCGTTCGGGCGCACAGGGCCTCCCCAGACCCCGAGGCGCCAAGAGACCTCGCTGCAGGAGGGCGCAGAGTGACCAGCAGTGCGAGAGTAGGCCCAAATATTGCCCCCAGTCTGTTTCCTAGCACTCAGGGCGGCCCGTGGCTAGGCTGGAGCTCCGCAAGGACACATTTGGGGGTGGGGGAGGGAGAAGGGTGGCAGCCGATTGACAAAAGCCACCGAGTCCCCCACTCACCTCCGTGTAGACCCCCTTAGATCGCTTGCGTCGTGCCTCCCGATGAGGTTGAGCTGCAAGGGTGTCACAGACGGTGCTCCGCTTCCCTCGTTGCAGATCTTCGGGTCTGCCTCCCGGGTTTCGAGGGGGGTCAAGCGTCCGCCGGGCAGGTGTCTCTCAGCACGGCCGCACATCTCAGCATGCCAGCCGGCGCGCGCCCAAATCGAGACCGCGGATCTGCGGCCCAGCGCGCCGTTAGACTCGCCGCTGGTTCTAACAGCTCTGAGCAGTCCCGATGGCTCCAATTCCGCCCGCAATCACCACCGGAGTTGTGCGGGCGCTGATCAGTGCGGTTCTGGCCCTGAAGGTACCCCCGAGGGAGTATTATTACAGGATAATGTCAGCGATGGCGCGGAGCATAGGAATTATGCTTCCTCCATTGGCGCTGGCAAGCTCCGCCCCCCCCGCAGCTATATTTATGTGAGGCTGTTTTATGCATTTTTTCCAGAGTTCCACTATGTGGGTGTGTTACCCCTTGTACTATACTTTTTCTGCAGGGTAAAGGAACTGTGGCAATTTGCTTTTCCTTCCCTTTTCATTGCTTTTTTGCTCCATACTGGGACTTATGTGCCTTAAGATGGCTACACTAGCTATGTATGCATAGACAGACGCTTTGTTTGATGTATTGTTGAACCACACCAGGCTATCTCTTCCTTTTAACATTCTTTTTTTCATATTATAATTGTGTATGTTATTCATCAGGTTATACTGATACATTATGACAGGAGATACCTAATGTGGTTGTTTTTTGAGTGCTTTTCCAATTTATCTCTCCTATTGCTATGTTTCTGTATCTTCATTCTATTCATGTGCATAGTGGGGTACCCACATGGCTGAACAGAGGTATTTTAATATCTCCCATCAGGTAAGATTACCTGATCAACACTTTTTATTTCGAGTCCTTTCCTTGCTAATCCTATTAGGATACTTCAATGCACGGATGATGGACTTTTTGACAGCTACCGTTCTTTGTGCTTTTGTTTTTCAGATGAAACGGCGTACCCTTTTATCTGCTATCTCTAGGCTATCGCTCAGACATATGGGCTACTGTCACGTGGTGCCAGTATATATATTTTATTTTTTATTTCTATAATTTGGATGCAGAGTGACTTAACTTTTGGTCCTGAAGAATTCCCCTGAACCGCTGCTGGGTCGCAAGTAGGCAGAAAATGTTTGACCTATTTTCAGGGTGTATTTGCTGATAACCCCTAGTCCTCTTTTCCTTTAATCCTGTCCTAGGAGACCACATATTAAAGACATTTGGTCTTCCAGATACAGTTTTAGCTTCTTTTTCATTACTTTTCCTGCACTCCGCCCCTCACCCTCCTTATCCTTGGTCCTTTCTTCAAAACACCTCAGCTCTTCTTCTAGTCTAGAAGAGTTGTAGCCCACACCAGGGACCTTGCGGCTCTGGGTGAGGAGGGAACCCTATGATGAAGGCTGTCACCCTTGGGTGAGTGAGGGTTCTTGTCCTAAGAATGGTCTCCTCTTGCGAATAGGGCACATTTGTCTGTTCCCAGCACAGTTATCACATCACTATCAGGATTTCTCTTTTTCTGTCTCCCCGTCTCTGATTTTATGATTTTCGAGAACATACGTCTAAAAAGCACACATAGTATACAGCATTGCCAGGAGGGAAGTGGGAAATACGGACAGATTTAGAAGGATGTAATAAATGTAATCAGCCTAAAGATTCTGGGCCCGATTCACAAAATGAAATTAAGACTCAATCCTAAACTTACTACTGTTTTGGTATTCACAGAATGCACTTACTACTTTTGGCATTCACAGAAGTTAGGATTTTGTCTTAAGTTTGTCTTAAGTCCGTCTTAAGTTTGTCCTAAGTTTGTCTTAAGACAAACTTAAGACAAAATCCTAACTTCTGTGAATACCAAAAGTAGTAAGTTCATTCTGTGAATGCCAAAATAGTAGTAAGTTTAGGATTGAGTCTTAAGTTCATCTGTGAATCGGGCCCAGATTGTCTGCCCGCCCCCAGCGAGTGGGGATTCCCCCAATCTTTTCCGACTGGTGCAACCCCACCGCCAAGGGTTTAATTGGCAGGAGTATGAGCAGGGGTGGCAACAGAATCCCCTGTTGGGTCCCATATGGACTGAGAAGGGGTCAAAGAGAAAGCCTCCGCTGTTGACCTGTGTCGAGGGGGAAACGTAAAGCCAACAGATTTTGGCAATAAAGTCGGTTGAATTTGTGTAGAGGCAGTCCCGTTTAATCCTGTCAAAGGCTTTCTCGGCGTGGAGTGATAGGGCTAAAGCTTTCTCTGGCAAATCTTTGGCCAGCCACAGGAAATGGGCCAGCATACAGAGGTGATTTTGGGATGATCGGCCGGGGACAAAACTTATTTGCGTATGGTGGACGCGAGAGTGGATGAATCGTTTAAGATGGCTGCCAAGATCACGACTAGTACCTTGATGTTGCTCTTGAGGATGGTAATGGGTCAGTAACTGGCTTGTGGAGGGCCTAGGGCCTTCTTGGAGAGGGATACAATGGTGCCTGTCTATTCAGCCACCTTGAAGGTATCATACAAGGAGTCAACCACCTCTGCCCTTGTCCTTTTGAAACAATTTGACGGGGAAACCATCCTCCCTAGGGTCTTTGATAAGGGAGGTTGGAGACAGCTTGGTGTAAGAAAGTTATCCTTTTAGCACTGATCATTCTTCATGTTTTGACTGACATTAGTGACTCTGCTAACCAGGGCCAGTGCTCTGTTTCAAAGGAATATGGTAATTGGTGTGATTAAAATTGGTTCAGACAACCTACCTGTAAGTCCCTAGTATATGGTAGGACATGTAGGTTTAGAGACCACAGTGGACTTAATGCACTTAAGTGTGCACTGCTGTGATGGCTGGTGTCATATTAAAGCCAGGCCTGCCTAGCAGGCTGGTTTGAAATTAGAACTGTGTCAAACTTTGACTCTGCAATAAAACATATTTTCAAAATCTAAAACTAGCTTTCTATTACATAGAAGTCACCCCCAAGGCCTGCCCAAGGTGCCCTAAAGGTAGGGTGCATTGTTTTAAAATGTAAGGACATTATAAAAAATGTTTTATATGCCCTTGTGAGGGCAAAACGGCTAAAGTAATGTTTATTCATTATAGCGCTGCTAGCTCCATAGGGTAAACATGGGACGGCTTTCTGAAACTTTAATAAAGTCTAACATTTGACAGGAGTGAGCTAGCAACCTAATTCAAAATATCAAAATAATAGTTACAAGAAATCCTACAACTTATCATGGTTGGATTTATTATATGTATTGCAGGAAAGGAGTTTCAGAACTTACTTTACAGAAGTTACCTAAATCAGCCCTGTATCAGCCTCCTCTAATTGGCCAGCATTTGACAGCCTGAGCCAAGTTTCTCCGCCTAGGGCTAAAAGAATACAGTATCAACGGATTTCCTAAGGCAAAGGGGAGGGGGACAGGAGATCAAAGGCCCATGCTTCTTGGATTATGACACAATCAAAAAATGTGGGCCAGTGTTCCTAAAGAGAAAGAGAGAGTATTGGCAGGTTGATCAAGCCAGGGGCATATGTAAGTTGGCATTCAGCAGGACTGTTTCATGTTTTGCTCATACATCCCAAAGACATGTCATGCTTCATCATGGGACAGCCCAACGAGGAGCAACAGCCCTATGATGAAGCATCACATCCCTTTGGGCGATTGCCGCTTTACACTTATAGGAGCTAGAATGCAATTGTTTTTAGTTAAAAGTTAAAAATTCATCTGTTGTGTTCCCCAAATTGTGTTTATGTCATTTTGGTGTGATCTTAAAGATAATCATATTCTCTATTTTCATAAATTGGTGTAGGATTTTTATTTTGTTGTGTCTTTTACTTATTTACTTTTTTGGTGATGTTAAATGCTTTACACACCTGTCTCCTCTACGTTAAGCCTGACTGCTTGTCTGCCAAGCTACCAAGGATTAATTTATTGAGACTTTATTGTACCTTATTTGTGAGTGTGGTGTTATTACTCGGTGTAGGTACCTAACTGCACCTGCTAATAAACCACCTTCCTACACTTGGCTATCTCCTCTTTGGTGATCTCGCCCTGGAGTAGCTCCATACCTACTTTGTTAAGGTCTAGCAAGTGGATTTTGTTGAAGAAAGCTTCCATATATGCTGAGTCCATGATCACTTTGGAGGCATAAAGGGTCGGTAGTAGTCTGCAAACATGCTCGCAATGTCTTTCGGACAGCTGACGATCTGATCAGACTCGGTCTTAATGGTGGGGATGGCCATACCTGCTTCTCTCTGCAGCAACTGCGCCACAAGGATCCTATCTGTCTTCTCGCACTGTTCGTAGTGGTGGTATTACATTTTTTGCAGGGCATATTCTGCCTTGGAAGCAAAGAGAGTGTTGAGATGATGTCTGATTTCAACGGAAGGACAGCCTGTTTATTGGTGTGTGAGATCAGCTAAGGCTCCCTTTGTGGATCTACTTTTTTCCTATTGTTACAGCAGCAGCATCTCTCATCAGTTGCTCTCTAATGGTCACTATGGCAGCTGCCCACAATATTTGGGCTGGGGCTATCGAGCCCTTGTTGAGTTCAAGATAGGTGGGAACATGTGATTTGAAGTTTGTCCATACTGGTGGGTTGTTTAAAATGGGAGAGGTTGAGGCGCCAGGGTTTACAAATCGGCGTCAGAAGTCCCATTTCAACTGATAGGAGGATCAAAGAATGGTTTGAGAGTGCTCCTTCTAATATCAGGGTTTCACATATCAAGGCTGCCAATGGGTGGAAAGTAAACCAGCCTAGATTGGGTGCTGTGCCATGTACTGGCAAAATGTAGGTATATTCCTTGACTGCAGGATGAAGGAGACATCAGACATCAAGAAGGCCATGGTCTGCCAGGATGTCCGTCATGAGGGCCCAGTCCGCATCATTAAATGTGTTAATGGGACCTGTGCAATCAAGTATCGCATTCTGCACCAGGTTCCAGTTTCCCCCAACAGCAAGCAAGTGGGAACTATCCCTGTCAGCAGGCAGTTGAGCTGCACAAAGAACTAATGCTTTGGCCCAAGTGGGGCATAGATCAAGCCAATACAAAGCACCCTGTCACTAATCTACAGCTTGATTAACACATATCAGCCCTCCGAGTTGATCCAATTACGAAGTACTGTGCATGGTAGGGATTTGCCCAAAAGAATGGCTGCGCCTCAATTCCGGGACACCATGGTCTCGTCCACCAATCGCAGCGGGCAGCTGCTGGGGATAATCTTGCCCAACCAATCACACTGGAGTTCCTCCTTCTCTGTACACATAAGATTGATTTCCTGAACCAAGGCTATATCCGCAAGTTTAGAGCTAAGATATTTGAGTACTTTCATGCGTTTTATAAAGTGCATGAGGCCATTTACTTTCCATGATACGACATGCAGTGACCTCGGAGATGACATCCCTTAGTACAGGTAGATGTGGTAACTGGATGTGGTGGCGGGGCAGAGACAGGGGCAGGTGTATGGTGCACTGAGAGGAGGAGGGAGAATGAAATAAAAAGAACAGAATTTGACAAATAAATCTGTTACCTGGAACCAGTGAGGAACTTTAGTAAGCGGGTCCAGACCTATAGTTGCCTCTAGGCCCGAGAAACACATGTTGGGGTGGGGGCACTGGCTTATGTGTACGAGAACAAAGGCCTTCAGCCAGACTGGGGGTGTCCCATCTTCAGATAGCAAGCATGAGACGATGGGAGTCCAACCCATCACTGGCATGGGGGGAGGAGGAGAATAAAACCATAAGTGAAGAATGCCATATTGATACAAAAGTCATATTGAAGCACTGAAATACTGAAATAAGTGGGCACAGCTATCCACCAAGCCATGGATAAGGCACAGTGATATTACCAGTGAACAGCAAAAATACAAACAGGTGATAATCATCTTACGGCAGTGGAAGTACAATAAGACATTAGTCCAGTCAGTATATAGGTGGCCCAGTCTTTAGCGGTAAGCAGGATTTATCACGTCCTCTGTCTTGCGTGAGTTCCACTTTGCACAGATCGCTTTGTCCTTTCCACTCTGCGATCGCACCAGCCTATCCTGATGTCTGCTCCCACGGGGAGGTGGGCCCTCAGTCCCTGAGGAGGACATAGCTGTGGGCAGAGTTAAGGCGTTGTGGGATATCTCCATATTTGAGTGCTGAAAAAATGGAGGTCCTCCAGGTTATAAAAGACTTTAGATTTGCAGTCCATCGTTATCCACAAGGGTGCCAGCTCAAAGAGATCATATTTAATGTCCCATTTGCAAATCTGAGGACTGAATGGCAAGAAGGCCTTCCCCTTGTTATTTGTTTTCCTGAAGAAGTCAGCCGACATGTGGATCCTGTGGCCCTCATAGTCATATGGACCACGTGTAAGAGCTGCTTTGAGTAGTTGGCTTGCCTGTTTATGGTGGAGAAAACATGCAATGATGGGTCTCGCTTTGTTGATCATAGCAGATGAATCCTGTGCGCTCTCTAGATCTCCGGTGACGGAGAGAAAACAAGTCCTGTAAGGTGGGGGAGGAGATCCCAGAGAAAACCACGGGCATTGGTCCGCTCTGCCTTTTCCAGTATGCCGAAGAAACGCACGTTGTTCCTGCGGCTCCAGCCTTCAAGGTCGATAATCTTGTTTCACATATGCCAATTCAGAGTTCCTGTCAGGAATACAGTACCTGTTTCTATCACTGTTAGACATTGGTCCAGCCCCTCCACCTTTTCATGAAAGCTGGCTATTTTCACTCGAATGGATCTCGTTTCTGCCACCTCCGATCTGGACGAACTGCTGTGATTTGCTTTATGATAAAATGCATTGCACGTTCTTGCATGTGGTCTGTACGGACTGCTGATGTGGAGGTTAGAGCCTTTCCCTGTGGGACAATGTCTGTAAAAAGTAGCTATCGCAAAGGTTTCCTAGCAGCCATCGTACTCTGCGGAAAGAGCACTTAGTGGCACACAGTGAGGACTTGAGACCTGTTGTAAAGCACTCCTGATGGGTAGGAGGTGAGGGGGCAGCAAAATTGTTAGAGTGAAAGTCTCTGTCCTCCCTAAACTGTATCCATCAGTATAGCGTCCAATAGGCATTCCAGGACTCCCCCAGTCACACCTAAGGGCTTCCCTGCTCTGGGTAAAAAGCTACTGGGGGAGGCAAGAAAAAGGGAGAGTCCAGTGTGGGGCTCGGATGCTCGGGGCACAATGGAGCCCATGGTCCTCCGTCCGCCAAACAGTCCCACACAACCTGAGCATCTGTGTTCATTAGGCCCGTCATCTTATAACTGTTTGAAAGGATTCCCACAAAGCCACTTCTTAAGGAACCAAACCTGAAATGTACTTCAATAATTATCTGCATTTTCTCTCAATTTTGAGTACACAAATCTCATTATTTAACTCCCAGGCACCTATGGTTCACTCCATAGACCCATAGAAAGATCATCCATGTTGAGGAATGATCAACTATTTCCCTAGCTGGGAACCATACATCATTAAGTTTATGCAAGTAAACTTGCAATCTCAGGAACAAAATCTGTTCTTGAGACGGAGTTGCTCCAGTATTATACATACAATGCCTCTTTTGAGGTGTCTATCTCTCCAAAAATCTGCTGGACTAAATGCCTTAGTGGATGCCCACTACGGAGAGGAACCTTTTCCTTATGGTTTTTCCATACTCTGGTGTATTGCCATATTCAATTCTCCTTCATAATTACTGACATGTGAAAAGTCCCACTGTTTCCTCCACCCACCCGCACGTCTGTGCCACTGGCTCAAATATACCTGTGGGAGCATCCATTTGCATTTCCTAGTTTAAGAGTGATGAGTTTCTGGTTTCAATAGTTTCCTGTCCGATTTTTTAAAAACATTTACTTTACCCGCGAATAGGTAGAGCACCTTCTTTGAATATTCGAGAGGATCAAATGTGATGATGTATGAAATATGACGTAAGGATGACCACAATACGCAAGGAGAAAAGACTAGCACAGATTTGAATCATATAGGCCATGTCCTTACTAAGAGAGCTCTAAGAGTACTTCTTCCAAAATAAGTTTTTATATGATACTGGTATCAGAACCACCGCACCTTCAAATATTCAGTGCATAGAAATTGACTATTCCGCGTTTGCCACTACGTCAGCCGCCATCTACTGCGGGACCTGCCATTCACCGTTCTTAAGGGTTAGATGCTGATCAGTTCCTTCCCCTCGATACGGATATGCTGTTGTTTGCCCAGAAATTTTGAAATTGAGCTAACTCTATCCTCTCGATACTTGGGAGGACTTTGATGGCCGCACATATTTGAATGATTGGCGCCCTGATGAAGGAATTCCCCACTGTAGCATTTTTCCGAAACGCGCATCGGCGCTCCTTTCTGTCTGGCTGTTGAGAATGTGTTTTTAGTTGGCTGTATCTTGATGGATGTTTTGATTTATGAGTGTGTCTTTGATTGACTGTATGAGTGATTGATGTATGTAAATATGTTTTTTATTGTTCCTTGATGTTCTGGGCTGACGCTATATGAATGATGTATGTTGCTATATTTACTGAAGTAATGGTGTGTTTTTTACAAATATATATGACAATAAAATGATTAATAATACCAGCTGTTCTGTGGGCAATTGTTTATACTGCAACCTATTAGTCCTTTAGATTAATGGGAACTTCCCTTTCATGTTGTTATACATATTGACTTCCCTGGTGGGTAGTTCCCCCTTCCCGTATCCTTTTAGGTTCAGTGTCCCTCTTTTGTTCTTTGTTACTTACTAAGTTTTGAAACAAAGGTTCTTGCTTAGATATTAGCAAATTGTCCCTGCGGGGTAAAAGACTCTTGTCCATCCAGACAAGCTTGAGCTTGTGCTGCACAGGGGCACAAGGCTGCATAACCGTAGGCATTTATATCATTGTATGGACTACATGGAATACGTTTCAGAGCCTACATCTGTCTTATCACTAAATACCTCTAAAACCTTTGACTCTGTCTAATGGCCATACATGTAGGCCGTTCTGGAAACAATGGGCCCGATTCACAGAACTAACTTAAGACAAAATCCTAAACTTACTACCATTTTGGTATTCACAGAAGGCACTTACTCATTTTGGTATTCACAGAAGGCACTTACTCATTTTGGTATTCACAGAAGTTTAAGAGTCCTAACTTTAGGACTCCTAAATGCCTTCTGTGAATACCGAAAGTATTAAAATTAGGATTTTTCTCAATTTAGTAGTAGTAAATTTAGGACTCCTAACTTTAGGACTCCTAAATGCCTTCTGTGAATACCGAAAGTCTTAAAATTAGGATTTTTCTCAATTTAGTAGTAATAAAGTTAGGACTCCTAACTTTAGGACTCCTAAATGCCTTCTATGAATACCGAAAGTCTTAAAATTAGGATTTTTCTCAATTTAGTAGTAGTAAAGTTAGGACTCCCAACTTTAGGACCCCTAAATGCCTTCTGCGAATACCGGAGGTATTAAAATTAGGATTTTTCTCAGTTTAGTAGTAGGAAAGTTGAGAAAAATCCTAATTTTAAGACTTTCGTTATTCACAGAAGGCATTTAGGAGTCCGAAAAGTTAGGACTCCTAACTTCTGAATACCGAAATGAGTAAGTGTCTTCTGTGAATACAAAAATGAGTAAATGTGAATACGAAAATGGTAGTAAGTTTAGGATTTTGTCTTAAGTAAGTTCTGTGAACCGGTACACTCGGTAGTTCGGGCTGGACTGTTCCCATGAGGCACAGGGTCAGACTGATTTGCATATAGCCATGTCTGAACTGGGGTGGCAGAGTGGGCTAAAGAACAGTGATGGATTAAACCCAGATCTTTTGACCGGGTGTGAGTGCTTGATTGATTCAGATGCTCCGTCCATCACCACCCCCTTTTGTACTGCTTTTGGCCGCCATAAGTGTGGCAGGGTATGCTCAGACGTGAGTCCCTTGCTCACTTTGCCACTGGATTCAAGCAAGCCGAGCTGAAGACGGCTGGAATGCCAGAAACCGGTCCTCGGAAGCTTGTTTCCGGTCCAGGGAAGACATGGCTTGGCAGTTCGGGCTGGACTGTTCCCATGAGGCACAGGGTCAGACTGATTTGCATATAGCCATGTCTGAACTGGGGTGGCAGAGTGGGCTAAAGAACGGTGATGGATTAAACCCAGATCTTTTGACTGGGTGTGAGTGCTTGATTGATTCAGATGCTCCGTCCATCACCACCCCCTTATGTACTGCTTTTGGCCGCCATAAGTGTGGCAGGGTATGCTCAGACGTGAGTCCCTTGTTCACTTTGCCACTGGATTCAAGCAAGCCGGGCTGAAGACGGCTGGAATGCCAGAAACCGGTCCTCGGAAGCTTGTTTCCGGTCCAGGGAAGACATGGCTTGGCAGTTCGGGCTGGACTGTTCCCATGAGGCACAGGGTCAGACTGATTTGCATATAGCCATGTCTGAACTGGGGTGGCAGAGTGGGCTAAAGAACGGTGATGGATTAAACCCAGATCTTTTGACTGGGTGTGAGTGCTTGATTGATTCAGATGCTCCGTCCATCACCACCCCCTTTTGTACTGCTTTTGGCCGCCATAAGTGTGGCAGGGTATGCTCAGACTTGAGTCCCTTGCTCACTTTGCCACTGGATTCAAGCAAGCCGGGCTGAAGACGGCTGGAATGCCAGAAACCGGTCCTCGGAAGCTTGTTTCCGGTCCAGGGAAGACATGGCTTGGCAGTTCGGGCTGGACTGTTCCCATGAGGCACAGGGTTAGACTGATTTGCATATAGCCATGTCTGAACTGGGGTGGCAGAGTGGGCTAAAGAACGGTGATGGATTAAACCCAGATCTTTTGACTGGGTGTGAGTGCTTGATTGATTCAGATGCTCCGTCCTTCACCACCCCCTTTTGTACTGCTTTTGGCCGCCATAAGTGTGGCAGGGTATGCTCAGACGTGAGTCCCTTGCTCACTTTGCCACTGGATTCAAGCAAGCCGGGCTGAAGACGGCTGGAATGCCAGAAACCGGTCCTCGGAAGCTTGTTTCCGGTCCAGGGAAGACATGGCTTGGCAGTTCGGGCTGGACTGTTCCCATGAGGCACAGGGTCAGACTGATTTGCATATAGCCATGTCTGAACTGGGGTGGCAGAGTGGGCTAAAGAACGGTGATGGATTAAACCCAGATCTTTTGACTGGGTGTGAGTGCTTGATTGATTCAGATGCTCTGTCCATCACCACCCATTTTTGTACTGCTTTTGGCCGCCATAAGTGTGGCAGGGTATGCTCAGACGTGAGTCCCTTGCTCACTTTGCCACTGGATTCAAGCAAGCCGGGCTGAAGACGGCTGGAATGCCAGAAACCGGTCCTCGGAAGCTTGTTTCCGGTCCAGGGAAGACATGGCTTGGCAGTTCGGGCTGGACTGTTCCCATGAGGCACAGGGTCAGACTGATTTGCAAATAGCCATGTCTGAACTGGGGTGGCAGAGTGGGCTAAAGAACGGTGATGGATTAAACCCAGATCTTTTGACTGGGTGTGAGTGCTTGATTGATTCAGATGCTCCGTCCATCACCACCCCCTTTTGTACTGCTTTTGGCCGCCATAAGTGTGGCAGGGTATGCTCAGACGTGAGTCCCTTGCTCACTTTGCCACTGGATTCAAGCAAGCCGGGCTGAAGACGGCTGGAATGCCAGAAACCGGTCCTCGGAAGCTTGTTTCCGGTCCAGGGAAGACATGGCTTGGCAGTTCGGGCTGGACTGTTCCCATGAGGCACAGGGTCAGACTGATTTGCATATAGCCATGTCTGAACTGGGGTGGCAGAGTGGGCTAAAGAACGGTGATGGATTAAACCCAGATCTTTTGACTGGGTGTGAGTGCTTGATTGATTCAGATGCTCCGTCCATCACCACCCCCTTTTGTACTGCTTTTGGCCGCCATAAGTGTGGCAGGGTATGCTCAGACGTGAGTCCCTTGCTCACTTTGCCACTGGATTCAAGCAAGCCGGGCTGAATACGGCTGGAATGCCAGGAAACGGTCCTCGGAAGCTTGTTTCCGGTCCAGGGAAGACATGGCTTGGCAGTTCGGGCTGGACTGTTCCCATGAGGCACAGGGTCAGACTGATTTGCATAAAGCCATGTCTGAACTGGGGTGGCAGAGTGGCTAAAGATAGGTGAAGGATTAAACCCAGATCTTTTGACTGGGTGTGAGTGCTTGATTGATTCAGATGCTCCGTCCATCACCACCCCCTTTTGTACTGCTTTTGGCCGCCATAAGTGTGGCAGGGTATGCTCAGACGTGAGTCCCTTGCTCACTTTGCCACTGGATTCAAGCAAGCCGGGCTGAAGACGGCTGGAATGCCAGAAACCGGTCCTCGGAAGCTTGTTTCCGGTCCAGGGAAGACGTGGCTTGGCAGTTCGGGCTGGACTGTTCCCATGAGGCACAGGGTCAGACTGATTTGCATATTGCCATGTCTCAACTGGGGTGGCAGAGTGGGCTAAAGAACGGTGATGGATTAAACCCAGATCTTTTGACTGGGTGTGAGTGCTTGATTGATTCAGATGCTCCGTCCATCACCACCCCCTTTTGTACTGCTTTTGGCCGCCATAAGTGTGGCAGGGTATGCTCAGACGTGAGTCCCTTGCTCACTTTGCCACTGGATTCAAGCAAGCCGGGCTGAAGACGGCTGGAATGCCAGAAACCGGTTCTCGGAAGCTTGTTTCCGGTCCAGGGAAGACATGGCTTGGCAGTTCGGGCTGGACTGTTCCCATGAGGCACAGGGTCAGACTGATTTGCATATAGCCATGTCTGAACTGGGGTGGCAGAGTGGGCTAAAGAACGGTGATGGATTAAACCCAGATCTTTTGACTGGGTGTGAGTGCTTGATTGATTCAGATGCTCCGTCCATCACCACCCCCTTTTGTACTGCTTTTGGCCGCCATAAGTGTGGCAGGGTATGCTCAGACGTGAGTCCCTTGCTCACTTTGCCACTGGATTCAAGCAAGCCGGGCTGAAGACGGCTGGAATGCCAGAAACCGGTCCTCAGAAGCTTGTTTCCGGTCCAGGGAAGACATGGCTTGCCAGTTCGGGCTGGACTGTTCCCATGAGGCACAGGGTCAGACTGATTTGCATATAGCCATGTCTGAACTGGGGTGGCAGAGTGGGCTAAAGAACGGTGATGGATTAAACCCAGATCTTTTGACTGGGTGTGAGTGCTTGATTGATTCAGATGCTCTGTCCATCACCACCCATTTTTGTACTGCTTTTGGCCGCCATAAGTGTGGCAGGGTATGCTCAGACGTGAGTCCCTTGCTCACTTTGCCACTGGATTCAAGCAAGCCGGGCTGAAGACGGCTGGAATGCCAGAAACCGCTCCTCGGAAGCTTGTTTCCGGTCCAGGGAAGACATGGCTTGGAAGTTCGGGCTGGACTGTTCCCATGAGGCACAGGGTCAGACTGATTTTATATAGCCATGTCTGAACTGGGGTGGCAGAGTGGGCTAAAGAACGGTGATGGATTAAACCCAGATCTTTTGACTGGGTGTGAGTGCTTGATTGATTCAGATGCTCCGTCCATCACCACCCCCTTTTGTACTGCTTTTGGCCGCCATAAGTGTGGCAGGGTATGCTCAGACGTGAGTCCCTTGCTCACTTTGCCACTGGATTCAAGCAAGCCGGGCTGAAGACGGCTGGAATGCCAGAAACCGGTCCTCAGAAGCTTGTTTCCGGTCCAGGGAAGACATGGCTTGGCAGTTCGGGCTGGACTGTTCCCGTGAGGCACAGGGTCAGACTGATTTGCATATAGCCATGTCTGAACTGGGGTGGCAGAGTGGGCTAAAGAACGGTGATGGATTAAACCCAGATCTTTTGACTGGGTGTGAGTGCTTGATTGATTCAGATGCTCCGTCCATCACCACCCCCTTTTGTACTGCTTTTGGCCGCCATAAGTGTGGCAGGGTATGCTCAGACGTGAGTCCCTTGCTCACTTTGCCACTGGATTCAAGCAAGCCGGGCTGAATACGGCTGGAATGCCAGAAACCGGTCCTCGGAAGCTTGTTTCCGGTCCAGGGAAGACATGGCTTGGCAGTTCGGGCTGGACTGTTCCCATAAGGCACAGGGTCAGACTGATTTGCATATAGCCATGTCTGAACTGGGGTGGCAGAGTGGGCTAAAGAACGGTGATGGATTAAACCCAGATCTTTTGACTGGGTGTGAGTGCTTGATTGATTCAGATGCTCCGTCCATCACCACCCCCTTTTGTACTGCTTTTGGCCGCCATAAGTGTGGCAGGGTATGCTCAGACGTGAGTCCCTTGCTCACTTTGCCACTGGATTCAAGCAAGCCGGGCTGAATACGGCTGGAATGCTAGAAACCGGTCCTCGGAAGCTTGTTTCCGGTCCAGGGAAGACATGGCTTGGCAGTTCGGGCTGGACTGTTCCCATGAGGCACAGGGTCACACTGATTTGCATATAGCCATGTCTGAACTGGGGTGGCAGAGTGGCTAAAGATCGGTGAAGGATTAAACCCAGATCTTTTGACTGGGTGTGAGTGCTTGATTGATTCAGATGCTCCGTCCATCACCACCCCCTTTTGTACTGCTTTTGGCCGCCATAAGTGTGGCAGGGTATGCTCAGACGTGAGTCCCTTGCTCACTTTGCCACTGGATTCAAGCAAGCCGGGCTGAAGACGGCTGGAATGCCAGAAACCGGTCCTCGGAAGCTTGTTTCCGGTCCAGTGAAGACATGGCTTGGCAGTTCGGGCTGGACTGTTCCCATGAGGCACAGGGTTAGACTGATTTGCATATAGCCATGTCTGAACTGGGGTGGCAGAGTGGGCTAAAGAACGGTGATGGATTAAACCCAGATCTTTTGACTGGGTGTGAGTGCTTGATTGATTCAGATGCTCCGTCCATCACCACCCCCTTTTGTACTGCTTTTGGCCGCCATAAGTGTGGCAGGGTATGCTCAGACGTGAGTCCCTTGCTCCCTTTGCCACTGGATTCAAGCAAGCCGGGCTGAAGACGGCTGGAATGCCAGAAACCGGTCCTCGGAAGCTTGTTTCCGGTCCAGGGAAGACATGGCTTGGCAGTTCAGGCTGGACTGTTCCCATGAGGCACAGGGTCAGACTGATTTGCATATTGCCATGTCTGAACTGGGGTGGCAGAGTGGGCTAAAGAACGGTGATGGATTAAACCCAGATCTTTTGACTGGGTGTGAGTGCTTGATTGATTCAGATGCTCCGTCCATCACCCCCCCCTTTTGTACTGCTTTTGGCCGCCATAAGTGTGGCAGGGTATGCTCAGACGTGAGTCCCTTGCTCACTTTGCCACTGGATTCAAGCAAGCCGGGCTGAAGACGGCTGGAATGCCAGAAACCGGTTCTCGGAAGCTTGTTTCCGGTCCAGGGAAGACATGGCTTGGCAGTTCGGGCTGGACTGTTCCCATGAGGCACAGGGTCAGACTGATTTGCATATAGCCATGTCTGAACTGGGGTGGCAGAGTGGGCTAAAGAACGGTGATGGATTAAACCCAGATCTTTTGACTGGGTGTGAGTGCTTGATTGATTCAGATGTTCCGTCCATCACCACCCCCTTTTGTACTGCTTTTGGCCGCCATAAGTGTGGCAGGGTATGCTCAGACGTGAGTCCCTTGCTCACTTTGCCACTGGATTCAAGCAAGCCGGGCTGAAGACGGCTGGAATGCCAGAAACCGGTCCTCGGAAGCTTGTTTCCGGTCCAGGGAAGACATGGCTTGGCAGTTCAGGCTGGACTGTTCCCATGAGGCACAGGGTCAGACTGATTTGCATATAGCCATGTCTGAACTGGGGTGGCAGAGTGGGCTAAAGAACGGTGATGGATTAAACCCAGATCTTTTGACTGGGTGTGAGTGCTTGATTGATTCAGATGCTCCGTCCATCACCACCCCCTTTTGTACTGCTTTTGGCCGCCATAAGTGTGGCAGGGTATGCTCAGACGTGAGTCCCTTGCTCACTTTGCCACTGGATTCAAGCAAGCCGGGCTGAAGACGGCTGGAATGCCAGAAACCGGTCCTCGGAAGCTTTTTTCCGGTCTAGGGAAGACATGGCTTGGCAGTTCGGGCTGGACTGTTCCCATGCGGCACAGGGTCAGACTGATTTGCATATTGCCATGTCTGAACTGGGGTGGCAGAGTGGGCTAAAGAACGGTGATGGATTAAACCCAGATCTTTTGACTGGGTGTAAGTGCTTGATTGATTCAGATGCTCCGTCCATCACCACCCCCTTTTGTACAGTTCTGTGAACCGGGCCCACAGAATTTTGAACTGCTGCTAAGTCCTGGGCCAGGTCATTCTACAGAACCGCTATAACCAGTGCGAAGTCAGTGGCACTGTATCAGAGTCATTTGCTCTGGGAAAAGGTGAAAGGCTGGTGGTGGTGGGGAGTTGGACGCTGGCTGTGCTCCACATTGGGTTGCTGCCATACGCAGTAAAAGTTGGCTTTAGGTAAGGTAGTAAAATATTACTCTTAAAAAAGCCCTTGCAGTTCACTGAAAACTAAAATTACGTTTTATTTAGGACTTGTAATTATATCTTACTTATATACTGATATTTATTGCCTTCTGTGCTACTTTCATCCACCACTGCATATGGATGTTTTTTTCCATATTTCCATAGTGTAGTTGACAATGTTGCTGTGCTCTTTTTAGCAGTTGTAGCTAACCTACCTATAAGTACAGCTCATTCTAGTAAGTGCCAGAAATCCCCCTACACTTTTTTTTATCTGTCGCCATTAATGGCGTTCTTTTGATACAAATGTTAAAACAAGGTCTAACGGTAACACTTAAAGCTTCTTGCTTACAATAAAAATTGTGTTGGAAGCACTGCTTGAATTAAACTGAGCCATTGGTAACTACTCAGATCACACTCCAGTCCATAAGTGCAATGTATCACATGATCGATCAGTGCACCAGTAATCACTGATTTTCCCTAAGGAGTTGTCTGTGGTTGCTTGGGGGACTGTTCCTGTTGAAGCTGTACCAACCTGAGTTGCATTAGGTTGATTCCTGCTTGAAGTGGGCAGAAAATGATGGACTAGGATGTAGCTGAGAGATTTCCATTGGCAGATATTTTTGAAAACATTCACCGACTGCTTTTGTCTTCAGCTCAGTGCAGCATGCTAAGCATGACAGGAATGCTTAGACGTGGGTCCTGTGCTCACTGCGCTACATAACTCAAGCTGTGCCTCACTGATAGCTTTGTGAGCCTTCCATTTCATGAATTGTCACACTTGTAGAAGTGTGATGGTTAGTAGTTCTCTTGCTACTTTAATTGGCAGCGCTGGCAGGGGAAATGGATGGTGCAAGCTGCTGTGTCCTCCTGACGAGGGCCCTGGCACTTACAGTTTTACAAATTAACAACTGCTTAGATTCAGTGTGCGGCCCTGCACTGCTACTCCCCTAGATAGTACATTCGGCTTTCCAAGGTACACCCTCCAGCAGTGTATCCACTTGCTCGAGCTCTGCTGTTACTTTCAGTGGCATAGCAAAGATGCCTTGGGCCCCAGTACAAGAAAAGAAAATGGGCCGCCCATTCCTTGTTTTGGCAGTGAATGAAACAGTGACAGCTATAATTGGGGTGTAGTGGGTCCCTCAGAGCCCTGGGCTCCAGGGCCACTTGACCTGCTTTACACTCATCCCAGCCCCTCTGAACTAAATGAATAAAAACTGCTGCTGAATCTAGGAGTAGCTCCTCCCCCCTCTTCAAGTCTACCTGCTCCTAACTTTGGGCTGTTTGAGTGGGGAATGCTGTTACAAAACCAGGAGTGGGCTGTGTTGCGACCTGAGCACCACGCAGGCGGGACCCGTATACTGGCCTGGGAGGGCTTCCACACACTGTATCACTCTCTGGCCAGGCGTGGCCAGGGAGCTTAAGTAAACGGGCAGAGGTTGCTTGAAACTTCCGTCCCACACCAGTTAACAAACTGGTCGTGTCTGTTTGTGGCTCCTCGCCGTGGGCCTTACTGCTAGAGGAGGCCGATATTACACAGGCGACGAGGGTGGGCACCATTAGCCACCCTGTTCTGCCTACCTCTGCCACCCCTCTCTTCACTTGCCAACACCCCCTGAACGGAAAGCAGACTCCATCGCTTGGTGACACCAACGCTGTGTGCAAGACACACACAGCTGAGGGTCTACATTGCGGTGCGGTACCGCTGACCAGTGAGCCATTGCCAGCGGGAATCCAGCATTGCCGTCAGCAGCATCAACATCTGCGGAGCGTTGCGTCGCTGCAACATTGAAGGTACTGCTGTCTAGCCTGCCTTGTCACCTGGCCCGCTCTCCTGCATTGACTGCCCAGCACGCCGCAGTTCCTCCTGCCAAAGGTCTCAAGCGGCCCCACCTGCAGCATGCTGGCTGGCAACACGCGCTCATACGCACCCCGAACCGGCCAGACTCGTACCGCATTGCCAGTGAGGCAGCTCCCTGCCAAGCACATTCAGTGCTGCACATCATTCAGGTCCCAAGGCTCACGATGTAGATCACCTGAACCACGTGGCCCCGCGGAGCACAACCAGCAGTGTACTCAGCCTTCTTCCAGGAACTAATGGAGGACAAGGAAGAACAACAAAAAGAAAAAAAAACACAAAAGGAAAACAGCATAGAAGTCTCAGAAGGGCACACCTGGGCTAGACAAGTAGTGCTCACCGAGGCACAGCTTAGCGTCATACGCCAGAGACCATGACAGATCAGGCGGCACAGGCAGCACCACAACATCCACTACTGATTCACGCTACCGAAGGAAGGGACTCTATTGCGGCATCACGGAATAGTAATTCAGCATCTCAAACAGACCAAACTAACAACGGTGCAGCTCGGCCCATCCACTGAGCAGGACGGCGGTCCCCCAGAGTTTTTGCCGTCATTGAAAAGCACAAGGACAACTCAACTTCTCCCTTGGGCTCCCAAGAATCGTACATGGTACACAAGTCCTCTTTGTGAAAGATTTAGTATCCCTGATGAAGACCTTCGTTTAAAGTACAGCCACCAAGAGGGTCGAAACGCGTGGCTTCCACTAGAGAGAGGCTCATAATAGAACCAGGTTGAAACAGGGTCCTTTAACTGGACATAATAGAACCCAGACAAGGGTCTCTATTCTAGAGCTCTGATCTCTATCCTTGACCTCTCCCCTGCCACAAACACGTTACAATTCAAGGATAAGAAAAGTAGTAACTTGCTTTTGTTCCATTCCTTGGTGATAGATTGTAACAGGACCAGTCTTCACCTAATGTAATGTTTTAGGATGTTACATGTACCTGAGCTTTATTTTTTGATTCATTATCAATTTGCTTTTTTTTTGTGAATAATGCATTGTATGTTTTAAAGCTTTTTTGCACTGTAAATAATCATTGGGCACATGTGTTGATTGTATGTTTGAACTGTACATATCTAAAGAAGAGATAAGAGAAGGCAAGATAATTGTGTCTAGGTTGCCTAGGGACAGGCATGAATGGTTTTGTAAAATAAATGTGCAAAATTAGACAGAATATATGATTATACCCCAAGGATAATTAAAACATATTTTGGGAGAGAATAATGGTTGTTTGATCTATGGTGTCAGAGGCATTTTTGTTTTATAGTACAACATCCACTACCAGCGCAGCAAGCAGGGCCCCAGCTCGCCCACGCTACCGCACTGCACACCAAAATAAATGCGCTACCTCCATTCATTGATCTGATGATCTGATAGACCCAGCCACTGCGTCCCTCAGATGGACAATCTGGATCAGCAGGCTGGATAACTATTTTACGCTACACGTGAAACCGACGGCACAGTCACAAGGTCATTACTGCTGCATTTGGCAGGGGTGGAAATATACAAATTAGTCGCCTACTTACCAAACACAGGAGCAGCCAACCATTACAACGCGGCGGTCAGGGTCCTGAATGCATATTCCGATTCTCTGTTAAACCCTGACTATGAGAGATTCAAACTCGACCAGGCACGCCAGAGGGAAGGAGAGTCGATAGACGAATTCCGTGCGCCGCTAAGGGAATTAGCCAGCACGTTCATGGCAGACGATCAAAACAAGGTCAGACCACAAGTCATCCAGGGAAGCCGAAACAAAAATCTCCGAACCCTCATCTTGCGACAGCTGGGAATCTCGCTCGAAGAAGTGCTCATCATGGCATGATGACACAACCTATCGGGCGCAAGAGCAACGGCGATCGATATCGCCATCACTCAACAAGCGGAGAACCCAGCAACCATCAAGACAGAATGAGCCAACGCAGTATGAAGGCAAAACAGAGGAACAAGCAAGAACGCCCTAGGATCACGCTGCGGTTACTGTGGGCGAAAAGAACACCCTCAAGAATAGTGCCCAGCGCAAGGACGAACATGCTCAAAGTGTGGCACGCCATACCACTTCACTGTCGCGTGCAGAAGGGGTCCAAGAAATAAAGGAGCATGTTTGGGGAGACCGCCATTGAAGGCCGTGAAGCACCTGTCCCTCAAGGAACCCGAAAGCCTGAAGATATCCAGAACACCAACCCGACAGAGACAGTACCTAGAGGACTCATCCACAGAGGATGAAGGCAAGTGCTACCTCATCTAATTTGCCAATAACCGGAAGCGCAAGAGACATCCACAGCCCATATGTGACCTTGAAATCACTGGGTCCAAGGTCACTGCGCTGATTGACTCAGGGGTGTCTGTGAATGTGATGGGGAGCCAACAGTGCAAGCAACTGAAACAAAGCCCATACTGACCCCGTCACATGTCAAGATTCTCGCTTACGGAAGCCAATCACACCTACCTCACAAAGGCAAGATGACCATGCAGGTGAAGTCTGAGAGCAACAAGGTTACAACAACTTTCCACGTGGTGGACAGAGTGGCCGACATCATGGTAGAGAGTCACACAGCCAAAGACCTAGGACTTCTCACGTTCGCCCACATGGTCATAGCCATGCAGACAGAAGACATCTTGGAACTATTCCTGAAGCTCTTCAATGGACTTGGAAGCATGAAGAGACTACCAGTCAAGCTGCACATAGACAAAGCGGTGAAACCAGTTTCCCTGTGGCAAAGACATATACTGTTCCACCTATGAGCATCAGTCGAGCAAGAACGCCACAATCTGGAACAACAAGGAGTGATAGAAAAGGTCACTGGACCAACACCCTAGGTTTCACTGATGGTAATAGCCAAAAAAACAAAGCAGCCTGGGAAAATAAGGCTATGCATAGACATGCGCCTGCCCAACCAGGCAATCAAGCGAGAGAAGCATTTGACACCAACCGTTGATGACATCATAGCCGACCTGAATGGGTCCCGCTGGTTCTCTAAGCTAGACTTCAACGCATCTGCTGAGATTAGCCGAGGAGAGCTGGTATATCACGACCTGCTCGACTCACTTAGGCCTGCGCTGCTACAAAAGAATGAACTTTGGAATTTTATCTGCGGCTGCGATATTCCAGGATACCGTATGAGAAATTCTCTAAGGGCTCCAAGGAATATTGAATGTCAGTGACGTAATTTTAATACACTCAGCGACCACATAAGAACACCACTGCCATCTTCGGGCCACCGTCCAATGCCCCTCTGAGCACGTAGTGACCCTCCACAAAGAAAATGCTTGTTCTTCCAAAAGTCGATCGAATTCTTTGGCTATGTATTCAGCCAATATGGAGTCCGAGTTGCCCCACAGATATCTCATGCCATACAGCAAGCCCCAGCACCAACCACAGCTTCTGAGACCCAAAGTTTTATGGGAATGGCCATATACTGCGGGTGTTTCATACCAAACCTGGCAACGATTGCTGAGCCTTTGCGAGCCCTAACAAAGATAGATGCCAACTGGAAGTGAGGCAAAGAAGAGGAAGAAGCATTTTAAAAGGTCAAAACGGCACTCTTGTGAAAGACTACCATGGCATACTTTGATGCCACTCGAATGACCGAGCTCCTGGTAGGCGCCAGCCCCTTCGGACTGGGGGTGCTCCTAACTCAAAAGACAGAGCCAGGCAAGTGGGCACCTCTCGCATTCACGAGCAAAGTCCTCACCCCAACGGAAGCACGCTACTCCCAGATCGAAAGGGAGACGCTAGCGATTAAGTGGGCCTGCAACCATTTTCATTTGTATGTCAGAGGTCACCCCTTCAGGGCCGTGACCGACCACCAGACACTGGTTTGGTTGTTCAAAGGCACAGCACCACACCCTCCGCAAAGAATTGAACGCTGGGCATTACAGCTGCAGCATTATCAGATGGAATCGGTATATTGCCCCGGGGCAAAGAATCCCGCAAACTTTCTATCACGCGACGCACCTAACCTAGCAGAAGATGGTCGTGACCATGGATGGAAACCAAAGATTTTGTCGACTTGGTCTACCAGTGGGCATGCCCCCGGGCCCTCACCATCAACGAGATCAAAACTGAGACCGCCAATGACCCCATGCTGAAGAGAGTGGGGAACTCCTTGGAGAGAGGCTTGTGGGAAGACTTCCTATGCGGCGTCAACAGACGGAATGAGCCTGACAGAGAACAACTCAGAAAATTCTGGAAAGTGTGAGACGAAGTAAGCACAGCAGCAGATGGCGTGATACTGAGGGTATCCTGGATTGTCATTCCTGTAAGTCTCCAGGAAAGAGCTTCAACGCTTGCTCATGAAGGAAACCAAGGAACCGTGTGGATGAAGTCATGAATGAGGGAGAAGGTATGCTTCCCAGGGCTAGAAGCAGCCGTGGATGCCCTTGTAAGGAATTGCCGACCCTGCCGGCTCACAAGTAGCCAAGAGTCACCAGCCCCAGTGATAACGGAAGATCCAGCGACATCTCCATTGTCACGAGTGAGCTTTGACTTTGGGAGTTTTCCTGACAGAATAGTAACTGCTGTACTGATAGATAACTACTTGAAATACCCAACAGTCGAGGTAATCGCGTCCACGTCGTTCGCACACCTGCAACCTGTTCTCGATAAGACATTTGCTCTCTTTGGGCTACCCCATGAATCAAGACAGACAATGGACCCCCGTTTCAAGGGGGAGAGTTTAAAGAATTGCTTGCCCTACAGGTAGTCCACCATCATCCAATCACTCCACAATGGCCGCAGGCAAATGGCGAAGCCAAAAGCTACATGCAAACACTTAACAAGATCCTCTGAATTGCAGTGGTGGAACAAGCCGACCCTGGAACTGTGCTTCAGCGGTTCTTGCATGAATATGCAGCACCCCGCACTGCACAACACAGAGATCACCTTGGTCCCTGATGCTAGGCGGACACCGACGGGACACAATTCATGTGGCTGATGGCTGGGTCCCAGCGCCATATGACCCCGCCAATGCTCAAGCATGACGAGCAGTGAACAACGAGTGGGCCAGCCGGCGGAGGAGAGCCAAGGCCCACGTCATTGCCCCGGGTAGTGCTGTCCTAGTCTGAAACGGCCGCAGTGGGGGAAAGTTCAGAACACATGTGAACCAGAGCTGTGGACTGTTCTAAAGACTTAATGGCACAGCCCTCACAGTACAGCGAGGAGCAGAAATAATCACCAGAATCACCAGAAACATATCCTGGTTCAAAAGAGTCCGACACTCATGCCCAGAAAGAAACATTCCCGGACCTATGGAAGGCGGAGAAGCTCCAATCGAGGGCACCTCATTGCGCCCTGGCGAAGAATCAACCTCCAACCGTAGACTCTGACATGAACATCAGCAGAGACACCTCGTCACCCCACAGCCATACTGGGAGCCAGAGATTCCGCCAGCAAAGGTACAATCTTAGACCCAATCCCAGACCCAGTCAAAGACTCAAAGACCTTGTATGTTAATCTGAGAACTTAGTCTGAACACCAATTTAGGAAGGGATGTAGCAACCTGAGTCCCACGCAGGTAGGACCCGTATACTGCCCCGTAAAGGCTTCCACACATTGCATCACTCTCTGGCCAGAGAGTTTAAATAAGCGGGCGGAGGTCGCTCGAGACTATGAGCCCACACCAGTTAACCAAGTGGTCGTGTCTGTTTGTGGCTCTGCGTCGTAGGCCTTACTGCTAGTGTAGGCCTTACTGCTAGTGGGGGCCGATATTACAGGCTGCACCAGCACATTGTGCTGACTCCCCATGGCTACTATGACATGCTTTGCAAGTGAGTTGAATGGTGCAAAGCGTGCAGAGCAACTGTACAAGACTGCACAATAACAGAAGCGGGCACTGTTACAATTGAACTGGCATGCTCCAATTTAATCAGACATGTTGATGTATTTTAGGTTTGAATAATGTTTGTTTAGTAACATGTAACCTAAGGAAGGTTTGGGTCCTAAGCTAACTGGAATAGACCACTAATAATTATATACTTGAAAGTATCCAGTAGTTCTTTTTTTTTTTTTTTTTTTTTTTTTTTTATAAAAACCTTTATTGAAAGACACGTATAAGTACAAGCGCTGGCCTACAACCACAGGGGCCGGCCGCAAAGTCAGGAGAATCAAAATAACAAAGCAATGTATACGATAGAGTGAATACAGGATGGATGCAAATAAAGTCGTTACATCGCCAGCGCCAGGATAAAGGAGGTTTCATTTTACATTATATAAAGGAGGCAGCAACCATATCTACCAGCGCGTCATGCAACATATACAGAAAAGGAGGGGGGGGGGCGGGAGGGAAATAGCCCCCCACGCAAGCAGACGACCACAGTAGGGCAAAGCCCAAAGACCTCACACGCCCATACCAGGTGCAGAATAGAGGAAGAATACCAACAAACAAATAAAGTGGACGCCACACGTACAGCCCACCCGCCCCGAAAAAGGAGAAAGTGCAGACGCTAGCGAAACAGAGGAGTAAACACCAAGGGACATAGCCCACCCCCCGGAAAAGGCAAAAAAGGGACCATAGAATAAAACAAACTAAAATAACAAACACCCCCCCCCACCCTACATCACTGTAATGGCTACGGCCTACCCCACTAAACAGCGTGCCTGTCGCCCAGAGTCACCCGAAATATAGAAAAAGAGAAAGGGAATTATAACGAAGAAAGAGAGGGGAATAAGAAATGGAAGGAGAGGAAAAGGAAGAAAGAGAGAGGAGAGGAGCCAGCGACCGAGACATAAAACACTACCCCCCCGCAACAATAATGCACTAATCGAGGTTGAAAAGGAGAGTCAAGAAAAGCCTACACCAGGATGTAAGCAGGAACCATCCAGAATAACGAGGCCCGGAGATGCCATGTAAAAAGGGTCCCACAGGCATCCGGGCACGATCACCCCTGTCCACTTTTATGAAGAGTCGAGCCTCCCAACCCCGCCACAGCCAAAAAACAGCAGAACACAGTGGGTCCATACCAGTCAGGAAAAGCCGGTGGGATCTCCGCAAAACAACGTCCCGGCAAACTAGAAGCAACCAGGAGAACTCGGCAACAGTCAGAATGCAAAAGTTCCTCAAAGATCCACGTGGTCAGGCACAGTATCTGGGCCGTCCAGCACGAAGCAAAGAAAACAGGATGTAGAAAGCACTGCAGCATCGGCACCGGGTCTGCTAGATCCCATAGAATCGAGCACCCAGCCGGAGATCCCAGCACAGCCGCCGGCGAAGTTTCAGGCAGTACAATTCGGGGAGACGACACTTCGTCACAAAATGGCGGAGCCACCATGGCAGCTATCCGCAACTCCAAGGCTCGACATTTCAAGGACAGGTCGATCCGCAGAGCAGACAGGGCAAACCAGATAGCACTCCGAGTAGGGGCCGCCCAAACCAAACGAGGACTGGAGAAAGCAAATGCGGCAACCTCCCTGTCTCCAGGAGAAAGACACCCCGAGGGGCCATCCGCCATCTTAAGTACAGCACCCTCCGCCATCGCCGCAGGTTCTTCCAAGACCATCAGGAGCACCGGCGGCCCCAGGGCTCACCGCCAAACCGCGGCGGATGGCGCTCGGCTGAGAAAGGAGAGTCACCAGAAGAACGGGCGTGCTCCCCACAGCACTCGGGGGGAGCCCAGCACCGGATCCCGGGCGGGACTAACAACAGGAGTGGGATTCTCACTTGAGGGGTGCCGGACAGCGCGGCTTCTCTTCTTCGGGCCGGTAGGCGAACGGACATGCGGGGTAGCCCACCAGCGGGGGCGGGTCTGCCCCGGGGGTCCCGGCCCGCGGCTCTCAGGCTCCCACCATCGGGTCTCTCCACCGGTTCCGGACCGCCGGCACTCCGATCATCTCCGGGCAGGCACAGCACTCGAGGCCCCGGCGTCAGGGCCGGGAAGGCCAACAAAGTGACCAGGGCAGAACGCCGGAATCACTGCACGCCAGAGCCCCGGAAAAGGATGGTAAGTGACGGCTCTTCCTCAGTGACCAAATTCGGAACACCCCGAACAGGATGAAATGCAGGATAGGTGGCGGGGAGGAAGAGATCACGGAGCGAGGTGGTTATGCGACCGTTCCGATCGCCATCTTGGCTCCTCCTCTATCCAGTAGTTCTTGATTAAACTTTAAATAGTAGCTACTGGATACTTTCAAGTATATAATATATAATACTTAGTAAAATGTGCAATTAGCCATTGAAACAACAATGTCATGATGCACAGCACTATTGTCCTGCCGTAGGCCGAAGTAGACCTCATTAGTCCTCGACTCATCTAGGATTCTAAAGCAGCCACATTCGTCATGTTTTTATTTCGCGCGGACACCACACACAATGATATGTGCACTGCTGCTTGGTGTTGACATGCTGCACTTGAAGAGCCTGGGTGAAGGTTCTTTTGTTAAAATGTTGCATTCCAAGGTCTCTCCCTGCTCTGTTCACTCAAAGCCTATTCAGTCACAAGATTTTCATTGTTTATGCATCCAGATGTGTGCTAACAGTCCGATGATAATAGGTCATTATTATTCATTTGGAGGATAGTGTTAGAATGGTGGCATTTATTATATGGTGTTGTTTTTACGCTGTGTTCTGATTTATTAATATGCGATACATTTGCTCACGTCATGACGACTGAAATATCATTCAGCTTCTATCTCAAGTTTCCTATAAAGACCCATGTTTTTTTAGGGTTTGTAGGTGTCCTTTCACTGAGCCTGTAGGGATGCTGCCCGATTTGCTATCAATTTGCTGCAAACTCTGGACTTGCCCTATCTTCCCTATGTTGCTCTTGCTGCATCTATTGAAATGCTGATGGTGTTGATGGCAAATGATTTTTGAGCTTTACACTTAAGACTGAAATATTATGCAGTTTTGATTGACGTTAATATATTTTTGCTTTCGGTATTGCACTTTAATATTTGATATACATTCATGCTTTCTAAATTACTGATCTCAATCCTCTTTGAGTCGAGGCTGATCCCTATTGATTGCTCTTTGAAATGCTGCTTTGAATCTTATCTTTAGGGACACATTTCCTCATCTATTTATGAGGACAACACCGTCACCAACCCCGCGTTCGGCGCTTTATTTCTAACTGGTCAGATTAGAAATACCATCAACACATGTTTAGTGCTGAATATTGCGTAGGACACGCAGACAAGTACTGCTGTATACATGCATTTCCGTAACATATAAAAATAATGCTATGTGTGCAACAAGAAGAGAACATTTACTGATCTAGTCAAGCATTTGCAATTTTACCTGGCTATAACACATCTTAGCACATCTTACAATATGCAAGGCAATACGAAAGCGCAATCAGAAGTACATGGAGGCTTTTGGTAGAACAGGGCATCTGTTAACTGATTCTGGTACTACGCCCTTCTGCTGGCTTTATATGGACATTAAGAGCCATGGTATCATTTTGTTCATGCAACGCAATGCAAGAAGACACCTTGCTGTACTGCGTGAAAGGGAGAGGGCGACAAAGCAGGCACCCTTGCACTATGGTGCCTGCATTGCAGACAGGATTGTGTTTGCGCAGGAAGGGACACGTTCCTGCGCAAAAAAAATCCTTTGAGGCTTTTTCCTCTTTCTACATGTACAACAGAGAGATCTGGGCCTAAATCCATCGTTTTTTTGCACTCCACATCACCCCAGGTCGGACATGGCCATATGAAAATCAGCCTTGACCCTGTGCCTCTTGGGAACAGTCCAGCCCGAATTGCCAAGCCATTTCTTCCCTGGACCGGAATCAAGCATCCTAGGACCGATGGATTTAGGCCCAAATCTCTGTACTTGGGCGAATGTATGACATTGTTCTGCATTCTGTCCATCACCTGTTGTTTTTGCATTTGTCACCCCGAGTGGGATGGGTATGCTCAGACGTGAGTCCCGTGCTCTCCATGCCACTGGAATCAAGCTATCCAGGCTGATGAGGTCTGAAAGCCCGAAACCGGTCCTTGGATGCTTGTTTCCAGTCCAGGGAGGACCTGGCTTGGCAGTTCGGGCTGGACTGTTCCCATGGGGCACAGGGTCAAGACTGATTTGCATATGGCTGGGTCCAAACTGGAATGGCATGGTGAGCAATAAAACGATGGATTTAGGCCCAGATCTCTGTACTGGGTCGAATGTATGACATTGTTCTGCATTCTGTCCATCACCTGTTGTTTTTGCATTTGTCACCCCGAGTGGGACGGGTATGCTCAGACGTGAGTCCCGTGCTCTCCATGCCACTGAAATCAAGCTATTCAGGCTGATGAGGGCTGAAAGCCCGAAACCGGTCCTTGGGTGCTTGTTTCCAGTCCAGGGAGGACCTGGCTTGGCAATTCGGGGGTGGACTGTTCCCATGGGGCACAGCGTCAAGACTGATTTGCATATGGCTGGGTCCAAACTGGAATGGCATGGTGAGCAATAAAACGATGGATTTAGGCCCAGATCTCTACTGGGGCGAATGTATGACATTTTTCTGCATTCTGTCCATCACCTGTTGTTTTTGCATTTGACACCCCGAGTGGGACGGGTATGCTCAGAGGTGAGTCCCGTGCTCTCCATGCCACTGGAATCAAGCTATCCAGGCTGATGAGGGCTGAAAGCCCGAAACCGGTCCTTGGATGCTTGTTTCCAGTCCAGGAAGGACCCGGCTAGGCAGTTCGGGCTGGACTGTTCCCATGGGGCACAGGGTCAAGACTGATTTGCATATGGCTGGGTACAAACTGGAATGGCATGGTGAGCAATAAAACGATGGATTTAGGCACAGATCTCTGTACTGGGTCGAATGTATGACATTGTTCTGCATTCTGTCCATCACCTGTTGTTTTTGCATTTGTCACCCCGAGTGGGACGGGTATGCTCAGACGTGAGTCCCGTGCTCTCCATGCCACTGAAATCAAGCTATTCAGGCTGATGAGGGCTGAAAGCCCGAAACCGGTCCTTGGGTGCTTGTTTCCAGTCCAGGGAGGACCTGGCTTGGCAATTCGGGGGTGGACTGTTCCCATGGGGCACAGGGTCAAGATTGATTTGCATATGGCTGGGTCCAAACTGAAATGACATGGTGAGCAGAAAAACAATGGATTTAGGCCCAGATCTCTGTACTGGGGCAAATGTATGACATTGTTCTACATTCTGTCCATCACCTGTTGTTTTTGCATTTGTCACTCCTAGTGGGACAGGTATGCTCAGACGTGAGTCCCGTGCTCTCCATGCCACTGGAATCAAGCTATCCAGGCTGATGAGGGCTGAAAGCCCGAAACCGGTCCTTGGATGCTTGTTTCCAGTCCAGGGAGGACCTAGCTTGGCAGTTCGGGCTGGACTGTTCCCATGGGGCACAGAGTCAAGACTGGAATGGCATGGTGAGCAATAAAACGATGGATTTAGGCCCAGATCTCTACTGGGGCGAATGTATGACATTTTTCTGCATTCTGTCCATCACCTGTTGTTTTTGCATTTGTCACCCCGAGTGGGACGGGTATGCTCAGAGGTGAGTCCCGTGCTCTCCATGCCACTGGAATCAAGCTATCCAGGCTGATGAGGGCTGAAAGCCCGAAACCGGTCCTTGGATGCTTGTTTCCAGTCCAGGAAGGACCCGGCTAGGCAGTTCGGGCTGGATTGTTCCCATGGGGCACAGCGTCAAGACTGATTTGCATATGGCTGGGTCCAAACTGGAATGGCATGGTGAGCAAAAAAACGATGGATTTAGGTCCAGATCTCTGTACTGGGGCGAATGTATGACATTGTTCTGCATTCTGTCTATCACCTGTTGTTATAGGCATAATGTTAGCATTTTTTTCCATATATCGTTGGCTGCTTGGCATTATGGTGCCTAGCCTCTGAACAATTCTTGCACTAACTTAATATTGTGAATTTTGGTGTTATGTACAACTATTACTTCTTCTGTCTGAAGTTTCAGCCTGTACGACTGGTGTAAACTATCTACATTAATCCATGCACTCCTTCAATATTCTACCCACGCAATCACCATTTATTCTAGCCATGGACCAGTGTGCTTATTTATTAAAACATTCTTCCTTCTGTGAGCTCATACAGACAATACTTAGCCATGAAATCATTAATTTGCTCATTCATGTCTCCATGCAAATGCAACCGTTGAGTCATTGGCATGCAACCAGTCACTCTTACAAAAAATACACAGGTTCAAATTCATCAATCAATTACAATGCTTTTATAAAAAAAGCCAGAACTATTGCCTTTGCTGCTGCGTATTTACATTTGACTTCTGAATTTAGTACCACCGAACGGCTGATGTGAAGTGCATGCACAAAACGTGAGCTTGCACTACTCAGCTTGTGATAGGCAGAAATGTAAACATGGGCATACCATTATTTGTGCTCATCTTTTCACTCATGCTTAGTTCTATATTGCCCAGTTAGTGTTGTATCAACAGATACTCAGCTTTGTTAACCAAAAATACAATTTAGGCTTTGTGACTCTGGCTTGCCATACATTACAGAAGAGAATTATCAGTGAAAACGTGTGCAATTTGTGTTTACATTGTTGTAGAACTACCTATTGTTTAATTTGAAGGTGCCATAAATGGAGCTGCAACTAAGACTAAAGAAATATTTGGTAATATTTCGAAATAAAAACATGATATATTTCTCTCTCTCTTTTTTTTTTTTAAAGGAGTTCGTAATTTGGTAAAAAATCGGGTTTCAACACCCCCTGGAGTTTCTGATAAACGAAAAACAGACAACAATACTTCTGATGAGGGGTAAGAATATTTTACCTTAAACAAAAAAGTTTTTCTTGTGCAGAGTGATACAATAATTATTCCATCAGAAATTACCTTTTTAAGAAACCAATTTTGAGTGCACACTGATGCAACACACAGTTTGGATGAATAGCCATGAAGGCCCTGATTATGAGTTAAGTGGAGCAGATGTTCTATTATAAATGGCCCGATGTTCTTGCACATAGATTTCTTGTGTGTGGGAACACAAACTCTGTTTTACTGGACCGAAAATCCAGCTGGTAAAATCATATTGGGAACAGCGGGGGGTCCTCCGCGAGAGCGGAGGAGCGTCGCCCCTCCTGCTGTGGGCGCAGCAGGTAAACACACAAAAATAAAATGGCATAAAAATGCCATTTTATTTTGCTACCTGCCCACGCTGTGTACAGCATGAGCATAAGGCAGGGAGCCAGGATGAATCCTGCTATCACTGAATTACTGCTGCCCCTTTCAGTGCACATGTCGGGTTGGCCGGCTGGCCTGCTGGCTTCATACGGCCAGCCTGGCATGCGCACTGTAGACCCAGCAATGCCCCCGACTGTTTCTCAGCTGGGTGATTTCTGGCCCAGGGCTGCAGACTCAAAATGAGCTCTGGGTTAGCCTGCCCTCACCAATCAGAGTTCTGCTCTCACGCTGATGAGAGCATCTCCAGGATTGGATGGATTCCTGTTCCACTTAGCAGGAAGGAAGTCCTTCCTTTCCTAATCTTGGAACGCCGGGGAGAAGTGCGGCATCGTATATGGTGAGTATGTCGGCATTTTGCCTCACCATATTTTTTAAACTGTAGTAGTCAATGATTGGAATAACTGCAGTGCAGCCCACTGTGGCATCTGGCCCCTTTCTGGCCCTACGTCCATTGCTTAATTTGTCAAATAAGGACTGCTTGTGCCCAAAGCTTTGCTCAGAGCCGAATACCAAGGCTGCATAGTCTTGAATTCACTTCATCCCTCTTCAATCCACTACTAGACGCTCCATGCTCTTTTATCTCACTCTTGCAGGTTCCTGCTTTCTCCCTTTGTGATGGTTTTTCCATCTTCCATCTTTCGCTTTCGATTCTGGGACCCCCTACGAATGTTGGTTTTGTAAACCGACCTAATGGCACATGGGCCAGTTCACAAATGAGAGTTCAATTGCAAAAGGTTGGTTTGCAATTTGCAACCACTTTTGGTGAATAGACGCATAATAACTTGAAGCCCTTGTTTTGCTTTTTTGAAACATTTGTTGTGCAGTGAAAGTTACTCGTACGCATGCGCATCAGTAAGGGGACTCCTGTTTCAACTTTGTTTCTCACACCGCCATGCTTTCCCTGGCGTTGATTTACTCCACTTAGGTCTCATGCCTATTCAGAAGTTCAACACATACCAGGCTACTAAATATACATGAATATGTACCTGAGGCTTTCCTGCAGATGAGGAATGGCAATGTTTAATAAACAGTGCAAACATTGTGCCAAGCATGTGCGAGATCTAATTCAGGACCATACTCCTCAGCATCCTTTCGTGGCCTCACAAGCACTGTCCTAGTTAGACCTCGTGTTCCTTAGCTTGAAAGCATAATGTAGGTCGCTTTCAAAACAGGAAAGGCCTTTCGTCATTGAACAGCTGCAGCGTTTAGTTACTATCGAGAACACAAGCAAGCATAAATGTTTTTATATTATAAATGGGGGTGAGGCGAGGATAGACCTAATGCAGCACTGCAGAAGCTTTTGCGCTTCTCTATATGCTAAGGGCCCAGTGCGATTTACATTTATTTACCCAATGAGCACCTGACCTCTTTACTTGCGATGCAAAAGCTTTTCAGGCGTTTCGCTGGTGCTGTTTTTTCAGCTGAGGAGGCCAGTCTGATGGACATCTCTCTCTACACAGCAGGAGGCATAATCCACCCAGATTCTTCCCGTATGTTTCTGCCTGTTTACTTGTAATTAGAGGTGACCTCTGTCTCAGAGTTACCGATGGTCGTGGATAACGGGCCAAATTCAGGCCACATTGTTATAGGCCCCATTACTTCCAACGCTTTATGAACTGAGGTATATGGGCGTATTTCTCAGGTAAGCCAGTTTTCTGTTGAGTTATTTGCTGCTGTAATGTCCCAGTATGAGGCCTAGTAATGAAAGGGGGACCACACGTGATGTACTGTTAGTGGTCAGTACACTGCCTGCCACGCCCAGGGTGCGGGGCCCTTTATTAACAACTCTGCGTGCCCTCCGTACAAACGTCGGGCCAAACCAAATGCTCCACGCCCGTGGGGGGGGGGGGAGCGGAGCATCGGGGCTGTTTCAGTAGTGTACCGTAATGGTTGAGTCCAAATTCGGCAACACTACATTCCTCCTTTACCCCGAAGTAAAAACCAAATAATCATAACATAGCTTATCAACATTTCAGAATATAGTCTCTGGAAATTGCAAAAGATACAAACAGGAACAGTCTTACTTTTATGCTGGCAGAGGGACAGCCCAAACTCCTTCAGCATCTGCATCGGGCCACAAAGTCTCGGTACCTCTGGGATGGCTTCGGGCAAGGGCGTAGATGATACCTGCTTTGGCTGCGCTCGCCTGAGGGGATTTGAAACAGGTCTTCAGAGCCATCTGCCTCGATAACACCTGGGTAGCTCTGGGCCCCTTGCGGCTCAAACTCGCTTTGGGTCGGTGTGGCCGAGTCATTTCCTGGGCGTTCCTCTTCACTGGGGTTATCTCCTTCTGCTGCTTCTCTTGGGCCTTGGGACGGTCCTGGGCAGGGTTCTCTTGGTTCGGGGAACTCGTCCTCCTCTCCACTCGTGACTTTCTTAAAGAATGACACGTTCCTTGTGACTCTCTCTCTACCCCTGGCCGCCGTGACCATGGTGCCATTGATGTTGGTAACAGTCCATGGGTCTAGCTCGAATGGGAGGCGGAACTTCCCGCCTGGGTGGCGGTCTTTCACGAGCACTCGGTCACCAACTTGGATGGGGCTGTCAGAAGCTCTTCTCCTTCGGGACACCTCACAGTTAGTCTTTGTTCGCTGTTCCATGGATCGGTTGTAAGGAGTTGGTGAGGACGCCCACGTGGGGTGGTGTGGGATAGTGTCCATGACCGCCCTGTTGAAACACAGGCGGCTTGGAGGAACCCCAGTGGTGCAGTGGGGTGTCAGCCTGTATTCCCGTAGGAACTGGTAGAGGGCCAGCTCCAGGCTTTGGCCGTCTGCCAATGCGATTTGAATGGTCTTGTTCAGAGTCCTCATTAGCCTCTCGACTTCCCCGTTGGCTTGAGGCCATCTCGGGGTTATCCTGCGGTGTTTGATGCGGTGTGACTGCAGGTACTCAGCTAGTTCACTGCTGTTGAAGGGGGCGCCATTGTCTGTGCGTAGCTCCTCAATGAGGCCATGGGTGGCAATTATCTTCTCCAGCTTGGGAATTACCTCGGATGCTGCTGTGGAGGGCAGGATCTCTATTTCGGGATATCGTGAGAAATCGTCCACTACTACAAACATGTACTTCCCACCGGGGAGGCTGCCAAAATCTGCACTGGCACGCACCCATGGAGATGTCGGTCCTTCCTCCGTAATCACTGGCGCTGGAGGGTTGGGCCGGCTTGTCGCTAAACACACGGGGCATCGCTGGACAACTTCTTCCACTACCCTGTCGAGGCCTGGGAACCAGAGTTTGCTTCGAAGGTGGTTTTTTGATTTTACGATGCCCTGGTGTGCGCCATGGGCCAGGAGGGCTGCTTGCTGGGTGAGACTGTCGGGCAGTACTAGGCGAGGGCCCCTCAGGAGACATCCTTCCAGAGATATAGACAGTTCGCTTCGGACTTGGTGGAGTGCCCTCAGTGTTGTTTGGGCATCCAGGGTGCGGAAGGATGCTGGACTCTGGAGTGGCTTCCAGTTTCCCGACGTGATAGCCTGGATGGCGATCTGCAGGCAGTCATCGTCTTTGGTGGCTTGCGCCACGTCTTCCAGGGAGATTGGCAGGGGCCTGGACCTTTCCACGATCATCCTGACATATTCCTTGGTGGCGTCGGCTTCTGCAGCTTCCGCCTCAGTGACTGGGCGGGCGTGCCTCGATAGGTAGTCAAAAGAAACAAGGGTGGCTGGGCCCAGTGGGAAGGAGGGTAGGCAGGGCCTCACTATTATGAACTACAAGTGTTTGCCTATGCCTCCAAACTAATTAGGGTACTCACAGATTCATGTACGAGTAAACAATAGTTTATTAGTTTACCCAAACAACACTTTATGTTTTTCAATTAGTATTCAATTCATAAAAAAGATATTCAAAAAAGCAGACCCAAGTCTACTATCAACTTCATGTCATAGCCATACACACTTTCGAAAAACAATTTATACATATATACAGTGAAACAACAAATAGTTGACGTTTTTAACATAAAATGACAAAAAACTTATACCGTGAACACATTTCACCACGAAAACAGTTGAATAACATGGATAATTTAACCATGCATACATGAAAAACTTTTTCAGAAAAAAGAGAGAGAGACAAGGATATTATTTCCAACAAGTTACACTCCCAGGTCCTGAACTTTATGTGATCAATTGAATGTCAGGAACATTGCTCATTTTAGCATCAATAACATTGGCCAACTGGCCAGTGAAAAAAGAGAGAATGCCGACGCGTTTCGAATCCAGATTAATGAATTGCTGGATTCTCGTCAGGGCAGTGTAATTCTATTCCGTGGGAGCTGTTTAAAAAAACACAACAAAATGTTTGTCAAAAAGTGGGTCCTCTAGCCACTCATCACTAAACTAGTTTAGGAACAGAATAAAGCGTACCTTGTAATATTCTGCCCACAGTCGCTCCTATTTACATGAAAAATGACGTCTATGCCGGTCAGTTTGCGCTGCAACAGAGTGAGATTTAGTCAAATCTGGTAGGCGGCACCTTTTTTGCATAAGGATATTCACCGAGTGTTTATTACCTGCACTATTCTTGGACGTGTGGCAAGTTGTGCCGATATCTTTCCGTATTTGGGATTGTGCTCATATCATTTCTGAAAAGACAGACAGAAACAGGAGCGTGTTTGAATAAACTGCTCGCTCGGTGGCGCACCCATATGGCACAATATGAGGAGAGGTTTGTCCTGAATGACAACCCTTTCTCAGGCCAGATCATTCAATGGTTAAGATATATCGATGACGTCTGGCTCCTGTGGCAGGGGAGCCAGGCGTCACTCGAACAGTTCCATGCGTGGTTGAACTCGAGGCACCCTGACATCCAATTCACGCTTAATCACAGTCCAAAGGAAATGACTTTCCTTGACGTCACTGTAGGCACCAGCGAAACTAAGTTGACGACTTCCTTGCATAAGAAGGATGAGCAATGTTCCTGACATTCAATTGATCACATAAGGTTCAGGACCTGGGAGTGTAACTTGTTGGAAATAATATCCTTGTCTCTCTCTCTTTTTTCTGAAAAAGTTTTTCATGTATGCATGGTTAAATTATCCATGTTATTCAACTGTTTTCGTGGTGAAATGTGTTCACGGTATAAGTTTTTTGTCATTTTATGTTAAAAACGTCAACTATTTGTTGTTTCACTGTATATATGTATAAATTGTTTTTCGAAAGTGTGTATGGCTATGACATGAAGTTGATAGCAGACTTGGGTCTGCTTTTTTGAATATCTTTTTTATGAATTGAATACTAATTGAAAAACATAAAGTGTTGTTTGGGTAAACTAATAAACTATTGTTTACTCGTACATGAATCTGTGTGTACCCTAATTAGTTTGGAGGCATAGGCAAACACTTGTAGTTCGATAGGTAGTCGGCAGGGTTTCGGGTGCCTGGCCGATACTCCACTGTGAATTGGAATTCCTGGAGCTGGAGCACCCACTTCTCAATGCGAGGGGGGGGGGCGTGAGGATGACCCCTGGAAAAGTGGGACGAGGGGTTTGTGATCTGTAATTACCACAAACGGGTGTCCTTACAAGTAGATGTGGAAATGCCGGCATCCCCACATGATGACGATGGCCTCCCTTTCGATCTGCGAGTACCGTTGTTCTGTTGGGGTGAGGGTTCTACTCGCATACGCGACGGGGGCCCATTCTCCGCATGCTTGTTGTTGAGTTAGTACGGCCCCTAGGCCTGTCGAGCTGGCGTCCACCACGAGTTGTGATTCGTTGCGAGGGTCGAAGTAGGCCAGGGTCGTGTCTGCTGAGAGTGCCGCCTTGGTTTTCTGGAATGATTCTTGCTGTTCCAGCCCCCACTCCCAAGTGGCCGTGGACTTCGTGAGATCGCGGAGAGGGCCGGTGAGGTCCGACAGATCTTTGATGAACCGCCCGCAGTACGTGACCATTCCGAGAAAACTGCGAACGGCGGTCACCGATGTTGGGGCGGGAGCTTCGTGGATGTCTTTGACTTTTTCTGGGTCCGGTCCTACACCCTGGTCAGAAAATCTGTAGCCAAAGAAGCTAATGTCTTTTCGTAGGAACTCGCACTTTTCCCTGTGGAGGGTTAGACCTCGCTCTTGCAGTCGGGCAAACACTGCTTGGAGGCGCCGGATGTGCTCATCCAGGGTCGGCGCGTGGACCAAAATGTCGTCACTTACATTTAGCACGCCGTCCAGCCCTTGCAGGACGTTCTGAATGATGTTTTGAAACACCTCTGCTGCGCTTGATATCCCAAAGTTGAGTCGGGTATATCTCCAAAGGCCTGCGTGAGTGGAGAAGGTGGTAATCGGGCGTGAGTCTGGGTGTAGTGGAATTTGGTGGTACCCCGACCTCAGGTCCATCTTCGAGAACCACTTCGAGCCTGTCAACGCAGATCCGCACGGCATCGGGTTGCTTCGGCTTCTTGGCTACCACGATGGGCGACACCCATGGAGTGGGCCCGCTTACCCTTTCGATGATTCCAGCTCGCTCGAGTACCTGCAGTTCCGCTTCTACCTTGGGTCGTAGGTGGAACGTGATACGTCGGTGCCGGAGGGCCACTGGGGCGACCGATTGGTCTATGTGGAGATGGATGGCGGGTCCCTTCAAACAGCCGATCCCCTCAAACAGCGAGGTGTGTTCTAGTACGAGATGGTCGAGGCTGTGGGCTTGGACTGTGAGTGCGAAGTGTATCAGCCCTAGGTCTTGGGCTGTTCTGCACCCAAGTAGGAACCCGGACCCCTCTTGCGACACGTAGATTTTGGTTTGCAGGTGAGTAGAGTCGTGTGACAGGGCCGTCCGGAATACCCCACACAGGCGTAGTGGGCGACTGGTGCCGTAGGCGTATACTTGCACTCTCGTGGGATGGAGCGCCGGTGGATTCTCTAATGTCCTGTACACACTGGCCGCCATTAGATTGATCGTCGCACCGGTGTCGATCAGGGCCGCCACTGCTTGGTCCTGCACGTTGACAGTGCACATGGGTTCTGCGGATGGCGTGGCTGCCAGGGTGTTGAGCATTCGCACGACATGGACGGAGGCCGCGTCTGCCTCGTCATCGTCCATGTCACTGCTGGTAGAGGTGTTTGGCAGTGGCTCCAGCTGTCTTCCTCTGCGTCGACGGACACACATTTGCAAAATGGTTGGCTTTTCCACAAGCGCTGCAGATCTTGCCATGTGCCGGACATGCTCCGTTGTGGGGCGTTGCTCCTCCGCACCATGCGCAGCCACGGTCGTGGGAGGAATGAGCTGGCCCTGGTCTTCCTCGCCGGGGTTGTTTCGTGCGGTTCTCGGTGGCACTGGTTTTGATGACGCACACCGGCTCCATTTTGACTGCGACCGCTGGTTTCGGCTCCATGTACGCAGCTCTGGCTTTCGACAATTCCTTGGACCGCCCTAACGCCAGGATGTCGTGCATGGGCATGTTGTCCGTTTCCAGGACCCTTTCGCGCAGTTTCGAAGATGCGCAGCCCTGAATGAACTGAGCGCGGATCTCGTCGTCTACATCCGGGAGGGTGCACGTGCTGGCCAGCTTCTTCAGTCTAGCGTAAAAGACGTCCACCGACTCTTCCGGGAGCTGGCGGGTCTGGCAGAGTAGGAATCTTTCATAGTCTGCGCTGACGAAAGGTTCAAAGTATGCCGTTATGGCGTCGCGTAACGTGGCGTAGTTTCGGGGCGGACCTCCCTCCACTACGTCCTTCAAAATGTCGTGGATCGCCTCACCTCCAAGGTGCAGCAGCATAGCACGCCGCCGCTCAACCACGATGTCCGCCGCCACGAAGTAGTTCTCTAGGCGTTCCACCCATTTCCTCCACCGTGCCGCTTGCGACGGAGGTGTGCCAGTGACTGTGAATGGCTCCAGGGGGGGCACGTTGGCCATGGCCGTTGAGGGCAGGTGCAGGAGTTGCCAGCAGGACCCGCCCGCTACTCGGAGGACCAGGAGCACAGGAGCACGCTGGGGGAAACCTCGTGGGGGCCTGGGAAAGTCCAAACAGCGTCACACTCGAGATGCGTGAGGATTTGCAGGGTCCGTGTCGTCACACGCGAGATCCGTGGGGATTGGCAGGATCCGCAGCGTTGCACGCAGGATGCGTGAGGAAGCGTACGCTCGGCCCACGTGGTGGGCCTAGCAGCGTAGGAGGCTGGCGCTTGGCCGGGGACGAGCGCGGGCAGGCAGAGGAGGCAGCCGTAGCGCTGGGGCACACGAGCACGCACCTTAGGCCAGCGAGGCCTCCTGCCAGGTTGGAGAGGCAGGGCCACCGCCGTGGGATGCACCAGCACGTTCGGATCGCCCTGGGGGGGCAGCGGCAAGTCCAGATGGGTGTGCACTCTGGCGCTGCGCGGCTGGGCTGCTTTCCGGTAAGGCGGCTCGTCGGGCAGCCGCGGACCACTCCTCATGCAGGGGCGCGATGGGTGTGCCGTGGGGGAGACTGCAGGGGCTGCAGCCGTCTGCTCCGTGAGCAGGAGTGTGATGGTGCGTGGCACACGATGGGGTGGCGAGACCACCCTCGTCGCCAATGTAATGTCCTAGTTAGAGGCCTAGGAATGACTGGAGACCACACGTTACTTAGTGCTAGTGGTCAGTACACTGCCTGCCACGCCCAGGGTCCTGGACCCTTTATTAACAACTCTGCATGCCCTCCGTGCAAACATCGGGCCAAACCAAATGCTCCACGCCCGTGGGGGGGGGGGGGGGGGGCGGAGCATCGGGGCTGTTTCAGTAGTGTACCCTAATGGTTGAGTCCAAACTCGGCAACACTACAGCTGCCATTATATTTTTCTATTTGTGTGACAGGAATAAAATATTTACTTATTTGTGTTCTTTCCTCTCCTAATGATTATTAATTGTGCCCTTTTGCTGTTTTTCTCGATGCCTGTCAAGTTAATTTTTACCGGTATCTTGACGATTCTGAACATTTATTTGAGTGTCGAAGGGAATGCTGTTTCTGAACTTCAGGCATATTCATACCATCTCTTCTGCGTAGGTGGACAGCGCCAGACTTCCCAAGCCCTCATTGAGTGGCCTGTTGTTCCTGATCCGGTCAGTAACAGGAGTCAACAGCTAGGGGTGGGCGGAACTCAAGAAGTTCTTCTGCAAGTGGGCGGAATTCATCATGCCGCTCTGCTCATACTGATTTTTAGCGCTGGAAGCTTGTTCCGAACTGTAAAACCAGAACTAACAGCACAACGTGGCGGGCCAGAGGGTGATGCTTTTTTTTTGCAGCTGAAGTAGATTTTCTACTCGAGTGGCAACTTTCTCACCATGTATGGTCACCACCCGTGCTGTGACCGCCCGCTTTGAGAAATCTCGCTGAGAGGCATTCTAGCACCCATAGATTGAGCTAGGGAACACAAATTCTCCCTCATGCTTGCCAAGTTAATGTTGGCAAGCCGTGTATGAAAAAAACTTCACCATGCAGCAGTGGAACACGGAGTGGGCAAAAGTCATCGAACTCCGCCAGTGGAGTGGAATTTTTCACTCATCCCTAATAATAGCCCTGCCGGACTCTTCACTCAGACAGTTAACTTGCAGGGATGTAGCTTACATTGGTGCAGCAGGTGCAGTTGCAGCAGTATCCAAGTCCTGCGGGGCTCACTGAACCCTAAATATTGCTGAATTTCATTGTTGAAACTGCTGTCAAGGGACCCATTTCCTTCCGTGCATTACGGCCCATGAGATACAGGCTACTTCCCTGTTCACCTGTTCATTTGAAATAATGGTGGGTAATGGTGAATAACCCAGGGAATGGGTATTTCAAATGTAACTGATGACAGGGATGGTAAGAACCTGGGAGTCCTGCTCATCTCTGATCTCACATTGACTCCTCCAGAATTACCGGTTACTAGTAATTGAGGCTTCCAATGCTGCTTGATTGCCATATTTTTCAATTTTTTTTCTTTTCCACATAGGATTTCAATTATGAATGCCACTCTGTTATGGCTCTATTGGCTCATGCTATTCGGCGGCTGCAACCAGGGGTATACGATTATGCGAAAACAAGCATCTTGCATGGGGGGGGTCCGAAGGTCGAACGTTTTTCTCTTGTGAATTTCCAGTAACTCTAGCAAATGCTATAATTTCTACCCATAGTTCACAGAGTGTTTGCACATGGATTTCTATCTTAAAACCCGGACTTTGGTTACCTTTATTTTTTATTAATTCAAGAATAAAAAGATCACCACATTCACCCTGTTTTACTAGTCAGCACACCGGGGACTAAGTTGTGGCAAAAAACTACCACTGGTCACACATATAAGGCCAGCAGGATCCACGCACGATGTGACCCGCTTAATGAACACATTGCAGACGCCTACTCAAAAGTGTACATCATCTTTTAAGCTTCATCACTTCACAAAGCTAAAAGCCAAACGTGATTTGCAATATATCTTTTGTACATAACATTTTGGGAATTCATGTGTGGTGAGACTGCAATTTGTGAAGTACAGACACTAATTTAGTAAGTTTATTGTAGACTAGACTTTCACCTATAGGCTTCCAACCGCTGCAACAAAAACCCTTTCTCGTATGCCAACCAGAAAAAGTACAATGTGGGTGAATCCTGGCCTATTGGAATTGCAGAATGAGAAATTACGTTAAAGTATTGCCATAAGATATTTTAAGCCACTACGCAAAGTTGCAGCCAAACATAGTAAAATATGGCTGCCCCTCATTTGAATTTGAAACAGTGATTTGTTAAAAATCTTCTATCACATTATGGTGGACTTTTTATAGGAATATTTTGTAAGTAAGCAGGAAAGTAGTAATTGATCACCTTAAAAGATTTTCATATGATGTTCAAGAGCTGTTATTAAATCACTGCTCTACAGAGAGGCAGTATTCCCGTAGTCTAGCTAGTCTAAGATGTAATTGAAGTGGGGACCATGACCACCCAATGTTCATAAGAAGAAAAGAAAAGGAAAACAATGTTTCTCATTGACTTAGGGCCCCATTTAGAGTTGGATGCTAATAGGGCATAAAATTGGCAGTAGGCAAGCTTCCATCAGCTAACTCCATCATCTCAAATAAATTCACCGTGCATCAACGTTGCCGAACCAGCATCTCCAGGACATTGACTGGTGGGTCTTATTTAAAATGGTGCCTCACCTCACATGCTGTATTTTTCTCCAGGTACGGAAGTCCCGGCTGTTGAAGCAAGCAATGTCCTCCATGTGTTGGGATACAATGGAAAGCATGTTAAAGACATAAAAAAATACCAGCAAGTATGTCTTGACTTTATGACATGGCCGGTATTGAGCAATTTTTCCAAAACGCCTCAGTCATGTCAGTAGAAACACGTTAGAGAAAGATCCCTGCTAATTCGGTCTGGAAGATTAAGTATGATATGCATACCTCTAGCTGAAAGAGGCAAACAGTTTATACCTTTTTAAACTGCTCTTCCAACCAAAGGTTGACATCCTAATTAAATCCCAGGTGCCTCATGCAAGGACATATTTCTAAACGTCAGAAGGAAATAATCTTTTTGTTCTTGATTTTCATAAGGTACCCACATCTCTGGATTGTTGATATTTACAACTTGCTAGTGAGAGCATGTCCACTCACCATCGGCGATCTGATACTGCTATAATTTCCAACATATGACACAAAGATTGTAGTTCCGTTGAAGTAGAATTTGGTTGTCATGAACCTGTGTGTAATATTGGAAGGCAATGGACATACCCATATGTCCATTATGGGTAGGTTGGTCAGAGAGATGAATCATGGTGAACGTCACAACTGAGCACTTGCAACTTAGACTAGAAAGGGAGCCGGGTAGCATTTGTATACAATCAACTGGCCATATTTTTCACATACTCAATTGGGATGGTTTTGTGGTGATATTGAACAATGTTGACACCGCGAAGAGAATCATGGACATGCCACTGCCATTATCGGTGCATACTGGGATGCAACCCAAAAGCAAACTGGAATTGCACGTGGAGAGAGGACTCCCATCTGGAAATGGCAATAGCCACATAGCCTTCAGCAGAACGTGTTGGTACCCTCCAGTTCAAGCAGCTTGAATTGAACAAAAAGTTACAAAAAACACTGTTGCATGACAGAAGAGGTATGGCAGAAGTGACCATTTGTTTTGGATGAGCAATGGCATATTTTGAGGAAGGATGCCATATTGTGGAACAAAGGGGTGATTGAGAGCTTTAGGAACATTGAATAATGTATTAAATATTTTGTTCACCTATTGACTTACTACCTTAAGGCAAACATTTTGACGTGGGACCTGGAGGCGGTCTTCAAATAAGCTAGTCACTTTTGCTTGCTTTCACAAAATACAAAGATTTTCAGAGTTAAGAATAGATATATTCTGCACTTTCAATGTTATTTAGACCTGTGAAATTTGGAGATACAGTACAAGGACGTTGATTACTGTTCTAATATGGTAAAGAGTGTCCATAATATTGTTGACTACCAGAAAGAATTCTTGGTGGAGATTAGATGCCAAGATGCCTCTTGGCATCTAAAAAGATATCGCTTTACTGAAGAAAATATATTATTTTATCCCTGCTAAAAATCGCAAAATGATACTTAGGAAGCATAAATGGATTAACTAGAGTCGATTTCTCTGTCACAAGTGCAGACAAAACTGCAGTAGTAAATCCCACACAATGGTGGACAGTGGTTGGTACAAGGCATGCTTAGTCTTGCAAGATTGTGATTCCCACAACCTTGTAAATTTGTGAGCAATCAGAAACTGAAATGCGACCCTGGTAATAGTTGGAAATTTACTCCAGCCAATGGAGAATTAAAAGGGGAATGGATTACCCCAAATTCGCTTTGGATTTAGTGAAAACACTTTCTCCATAGAGAAATTTTTTCCCCGCAAGACCAAAAAGGAACACAGTGCATTTACACAGGGGGCTCCATTGCTCCATGCTTAAATCTATGTTCTGTAGATTTCCACACAGAAGGAATATCAGCCTGTGGGTGATGCCATGTATGGTATGCCTTGAAACGTGCTCTCACCACAGCTTTCCTTGTGTACTACATGTTTCTGGATTCCCAAAAGTATATATTTGCACCAAACATGCTTCTATGGTTGCAAATCTACTAGTTTTTCATGAATATAGCTCCATGTCTTAATAAAGGGTACATTTGAGTGTGAGCTGGCGGGTTAAAACCAATATTTGCTTCCACTGAGACTCTGGTTCTTTGTAACTTATGCTTGGAGTTTTTGCTTAGAGATGACTGTCATTCGAGTTTGATGCTGGCTTCCATTAGCCTTAAAACAATTGATTGACTGATTAATGCCATTATAAGGGTGCACTGTTCCCAGAAGGTTTTTGTGCTAGTCTTGGCAAGCCTATAGCACAGTCTGCAAGCTGCAACACATAACTCAATAGTATTCAGACGATCATCACTATAGCGCAGACATAATGAAAACAAGCATTTGCAATGCAATAGGTCCCGCATTAGTAAAGCTTTGAGCTATTGGTGCTGCAAATGCTAATGTTTGTATTTTTTTTTGTTTAACATATCCCAGTAGTAGCATAAGTAATAGCAAATGAATAACCACAAATGAAGGAAAGCGGGCAGTAATGCAGGCTGTTACTAGGTGTTCCTGTGGAGTTGTAAAGGGACCTCCATTAGCCACATAAGGTACTGCACCTTTAATGGAATTATAAAGAAAGACTGCTGCTAAGCATATATTTACATTTTCTTTTTTTATTGGAAGTGAGATTTTTGTTAGCTTGCGTTTTAAAAAGGCACCATTGTTATTTATGTATTTTTGTTTGCGAAATAAAGCTAAATCAGAAAAATGTGTGCATTTATAAAATTCAAGCTAATAAAAATTAAACTTCCAATAAAAGCACATGGAAACGTATGCTCTACTGTAATTGATCTTTTTATATTTGCATTAAGGATGCATTACTTTACAACTCCACAGGGACACCAAGTAACAGTCTGTGGTACTGCACCCTTTTCTTGAGAGCTAATATTGGAATAGAAATATGCAGTGGTGTAAGGCACAAGAAGGAGCATTTTTTGGGGGGGGGATTTTGTAGCATTTTCAGGATGCTGGTCTTTAACTTCATGTGTTTGAAATTGCCGCAAATGCTATTAAAGGAAATCAATAGAAATGGCTGCTGCAGGTGACAAATTCAAAGTAAATAAAATAACAGGGAGCATTAACGAGTATGAGCATTTTTTAAGGCTTTTGCAGCCTTTGCGGTATGCCGCGCTTTAACTTTATATGTTTAAAGCTAAAACGTGCTGTGTTGTCTGTGCTAGAAAAGTAAATAAATAGAAAGTTAAGGGCAGCATCCGCCATCTTGAATGGGAAAGCTGAGAATGATGTAAAGGTGCCCGCCTTATTAAAAAATGTATTTCTTTTTATAGCAATTGCAGCACAACGCGCTTTAGGTTTAAACACGTGAAAACGTGAAGCTTAATGCACAGCATTTGGCAATCGCCACAAAATTACATAAATAGAAATGGTGGCCGCTGCACTCAGAATAACATCAATCCATATTTTTTAACATAAATGATTTAAATTGCATACACACACCCTTCTCTTGCGTGCAAACACACACCATTATCCAACTAGCACGCACACAATTACAGCATCAAACACACCACTCACATACACCTGCTCACCAACACAAGCACATACAATGACTAATATCATACTAACACCTACCCAACCTCCACCCCACAACAATACACACTGACTCATACACATGGAAGTTTGCACAGTAGCTGCACATGTTCTGTTCGGGCTTACATGTGTGGAAGGATGCTCAGCTACTGTCTCTGTAATTCCTATATGTCTTTGAGCGAATCTAAGCAGTACTTGTTGAATGTGCGAGGAAGCACATACTGCGGCTACTTGTACATATGTGCTTGTGTATTAGGGAGATCTGTACTGCAGATGTTACAATCTGTCTGTACCTTTTGTGTTAGGGAAGCTGACACTGCTGCTGCTCATGGTGTAGTTATAGTATGCATTACTGTGGCTTGGGATTCATCGTTTCACTATACCAAGGCTAAAAAAGATGGGATTGTCAAAGCTTAAGGATGTTTTGACTGGTGAAACTTCATTGTGCATATCTAAACCGGTGCTCTCTGAGACACTGCATTGACAAAGTCAGCTGACAGGTCCTCTTTGTGACCCACTCACTACACATCAGCCACTGTGGATTTGCACACATTCCACACATTCCACACATCAGAATCACTTGCAAAGTTAATAAAACATATTAAAATCATAACAGAAAAAAGGTAAGAGACTAAGTTTAACAGTGTAAGATTTTCTTACGAAGTTCTCTATGAGGCCAAGAATAGCCCTGGGTAGTGATCCTAGATTTTAAGGCACTCAGGACAAACGATAACAGATTTCTGTGCACCATTTGACTCAAAGAGCAGATCATAGTGGGACCTCTACATGGTTCTAGCTCAGCTAAGAAACCACCAGACTAATTAGATGTGGCTATTCTGCTCTGGATTGCACCAAGAGCTGTTGGGGAAGAAGTTGGACTGTGATCCTCCTGGATCAGGGCGAACATGCACGTCTTGGAATCCTAGTTGTATTAACGAAGAACACCTTTTTTAGAGACTCAGCACAAAAATTGCACTGTTCAGTGTCGTTTGTTATGGAGGTGATTTATTTAATTTGAGCCTGTGTTTGCGAGTGCGGGCCACTGGTATTCATTGTTGCAGCCAACACTTTTTTTTCTGCATCAGACATTTACCAAGAGTAAGCGAGGGAAACTAAACAAAATGGAAAGATGGAGGAAGAGACAGAAGGAAAACCATCATAAAAGGAGAAAGCATGAACCTGTAGGACTGAGATACAGGGGCAGGCAGTGTCTGGTAGTAGATTAAGGACGATGGAGGTGGATTCGAAATTACTCATTCTTGATATTAGGGCGCGTATTAGGATGGCGGGCTAGCGGTGCTGGGACTGGCGGCCAGTGGTGCAGCAGTCCTCTACTGGCAATTAGGATGCCACCCCCACAGTGGCGGTGGCATCCCCCATTCACATCATTGTGGTGGGCGGTGCCCACAGCACCACCCGCCACAATGCTGTGGCTGCACACTGTGCATTTGCATGCACAATGTGGCAGGCACCACACAGTGCCTGCCACGTTGTGCATTCAAATGCAAGGGGTACCATAGGTACCCCCCATGTGACCCCCCACCCTGAAGAACCGGGTTTTAAGACGCAGCAGCGCCAGGGGCACGCCCAAAGTCTTCGGGTATCACCTGTCTTAGAACACAGAGACACGGGACTCTTCTTGGTGGCGTCAAAGATCAAATTTATTGGCTGCAGCCAGTAACAGAAGTCCTAGAAGTCAACACGGTATGAGTTCTCAGGAGACTGCTCAATTTTAGAAAGCAAGCCATCCCTTTTTATACAAAAAATTGTGCTTCAGGCAAACATTCCTTATTTACAGTTTGACCACTCACATGTTTCCACGACAAAAAGCAGGAGCATGATGACAAGCCCATTTTCCAGTTTGTCCAGCCATAATCAATCATTGGTTAAACTTAACATTTTTAATCAGACAGGTCGATCGGACCCATAATAAAAACGGGCACATCCTCATCGTAAATAGGTCATAAAGAAGGAACAGAAAGAGATGAGACGCAAGATAGAAAGGTGTGTGTGTGTATCATAAACTCAGCAATGCCCTGCTCTTTGATCTCTATCTCGATCAGCTAGAGGGCAAGAACTGGTTTGGCAAGGTTAGCTTCAGGCAGCAGGGTCAGTTCATTTCAAGTCAAACAGGAGTCAGCACAAACTCAAACTAAGGTGCCCGTGTCCCAGAAACTTGTTCAGCCACAGTCATGGGCCTATGTGAGGGCAACCACAAAATGGCTGCCATGCACAAAATGGAACCCAAAGGTTTCAGAACGAAATCGTCAAATACACAGTGAATCCATCAGTGTAGCACGACGGAAACACTCATGCTTGCTGAGCTCACTGTTTACGGTTCGCTGTTACCAAATTGGTAACAGAACCACGACCATTATGACCCAGGGTCAGAATTCACGATACCTCAGACCCTCCTTTTGCCCTTACATAGGCAATAACCTAAACTCACGTCAATCTGAATCCAGGTCTATACTCATCAGATCATCAAGATGTTGCTGTAGCATAATCCTAGTACTTAGTAACTCTCTCTGGACAGGTCTCCTCGAGCACGAAGTAGCACAAAGGCCACATATAGCAGGAGCACACTGTACGCAAAGACAGAACAGGAAGAGGATAGCTAATACCACCCCGTTGACCATCAGAATCTTCCATCCCCAAGTGGATAACAGTTCCCAGAACCATCCCATCAACGACCAATCTCCTTCGTCCATATGCACAGACTCGGAGATCTTATGTAGCTTGGAAATGGCTTGGTACACTGTCGGAGCGTTGTCTGGAATAAAAACGCAGCAGCTCGATTGAATCAATTTACATACCCCTCCTCTATCTGCAAGTATGACATCTAACGCAACCCTGTTCTGAAGAGTCATAAGGCGATCCGACTGGAGCTCAGCAGTCAAGTTACTAAGGGCACCGGCAGTTTCAACTATGGTGGACTCAACCACTCTCGTCAATTGCCGTATGTTCCTGCTGTTAGCCATAGGTCCCCAAAACGGCAGAAAACCCTTCAGAAAATCTCCCAATTCTTGTCCTGCAGTATCTTCCTTACTGAAGACACCTCTAACAACTCTCATCTTGTGGTAATCTGCCGCAGCTGTATAGGTGGGAGGCAACAGGAACGAGACAAAACATGTGCCCGAGAAATCAGGGGGCAACCATGTATACGCTCTATCGTAACAGACAAAATAGGTACCCTTAGCTGCTAGAAACGATGGGGTAGTCTGGGACGCAAAAACATACGTCTCAGTGCAGATACTCTTCCCTAACTGAGCTCTCGGATTCTTGCCATTACCTTGCAGACAAAGATGACCCTGATGGGGTACGATCCAAATAGGAGAGGATCTTTTCGCTCGCTGGTTCTCACTCAGACTAACTCCATATCCAGTCACGTTCCATCCATTATATATGCTAGTGTCTCATCTCTCTGGATCGTCTCATAGGAGCTAACTCCTTTAATCATGTCGACTATACCCTTAACTAGAGCACTATTCTTTGAATTGTCCTTTACAGAACGTAGGGGGTAGACTTCACGAGCATAAATGAACATCGTTCTGTATGCCCACACAGACCCATTACAGCTGAATGACAGGACCAGATAAGGAATACCTTTATCAGTAGTGTGAGGCATAAGACCACACACCCAACAGTTAGTCGTGTTTACTACTAGCTGGTGTTGGTACAGAAGCTGAACAAAGGAGTTATTAATGAATTCCAATCTCTTAATGGACTCATGTTTAGGCAGAGGATGACAAGAATGCGAAGAAACAGTAGAAGAAGGCATGGGTTGTGTAGTGGGTGCAAACGTCACTTGAAAAGAGAATATAATATATCCCCATCAAAAACATCATCAAGCTAAGTAACATAAAAAGACATAATATCAAAAAACACTTTCTACTCATGATTCGGCACATTTTGCTCTTAAAACTCATTTCTTCAACAGGTCTCTCCATCTCAAAAAACTCCATCCTCTAACCGTGCTGCTCGCGGCGGTTGGGTGTTCCGCGCTAAGGAATGCGTCTGTCAGTCCAGGGAACGCCCTATGACCAACCAGAACCGTCGTTGCACTCCAAAGACTTTACACCGCGACTCTACAGCTGAACCCAGATGGCGGTTCGAAAAACAAAAATCGATCAAAACAGTTTCTCAGATGGGAGAGCTGAATTTCAAAAAATAGCAAATAAAAGAATTTCTATTTTATTAGTCCCACAATTCTTGGTCGCAAATTATAACGGCCTTTCCCAGACAACGTCTGGTCTCGGAACAAAAGGTCAGGCTCAGTAGTGTCCAATCGAACTGACGGTGGCAGAGCTTCTTGCAGAAGATCGTCGCTTTCACGCTCAGAACTCGTCCCAATTAAACGTGCATCGCTAAAAGGCAGAAAACGAGGCACAGTGTCAGTTTCTGAATCAGGAATACCCTCCTGGACCCACCGGTCGTACGGCAGAGGCAAAGGAACCCTCTTACAATGTACGCCGTGGATCCAGTTCTTCTTCCCTTGCACTCGTACTGCAGATCATGTAGATAATAGCACCAAGTAGGGACCGGTCCAGCGGGGCTGATCGTTCTTTGTCCGCTGAAAATTCTTTATCAGTACCCAGGTGCCGGGATCGATGGCATGTCCTGGATCTTCAGAAGCCTGAGGCAATGTGTCATGAACCTGTTGGTGTAAAACACGCAATTTAGCCGTCAATTCGTACAGGTAATCAAGCAGTACACGGTGTTCGATCTCGCTAAATTTTGTTGGCCTCGGCACTCCCCATATGTTTGCCGGGCGACCAAAAACTATTTCATAAGGACTAAGTCCCACTCGAGAATGTACCGTCATCCTTGTTGACAGAAGTGCTAATGGCAAAGCATCAGGCCATTTAAGACAAGAGCTCGCCTGTATCTTGGACAATTTCAACTTAAGGGTGCCATTATAGCACTCAACTAGACCAGCTGATTGGGGGTGATTTGCAGCATGGAATTTTTGGCGAATTCCTAACCCTTCACACACTCTCTTCATCACTTGACCCACAAATTCACTCCCATTATCACTCCAGACCATTCTCGGCAAACCATCTTGAAAAGGCACAAACAACCACGAGTACATATTTCAAATTGTTGCACCTCTCCATGTGGATGAAATCTAGCTGCAAAACCTCGAACGGATACGTTGGAGGCGCAAAATGACCAGCTGGAGTTGGAGTTCCCTTGCCAGGATTGTACATCAGACAAACCATACAATTTTTGACCACATTCTCTGCACACTTAGGAATGCCAGCATTTTGCCATACTGAGGCCAACAACTTACAAATTCCTTTCGTACTAATATGAGCCATTCCATGCGCCATTGTAACCACTGCCAGCACGCACGCATCGGGTAACAACCATCGTTGATGCTCTGACAACTCAACCCAACAACCATTTGCATCCAATTTACCCGTACTCTCTCTCCATACGCTCAACTCTTTCTCTGTAGCTTCAGCTTGAATAGACTTCACACTTTCTATCGTATCCTCACACATTCCAACATCACCAATCCATCTTGCCGGGCCTGAAACATACATTCAACTCATCACATCCCTCGCAACATCTTTCGCAACTTCATCCGCAAACGCATTACTGCGACCAACGTCATCGGTAACCTTCTTATGTGCACTGCATTTCACAATCGCAACTTGTAACGGCAAGGTAAGTGACTCGAGAAGCTCATTCACCAACTGACCATGCTGAATTTTAGTTCCATGAGAAGTAAGGAACCCACGTTCCTTCCACAAGCGTCCAAAACTATGAGCCACACTAAACGCATACTGGCTGTCGGTATATACAGTCACTCTCTTCCCTTTCGACAACCCACACGCTCTCGTAAGCGCAATCAACTCTGCTGCTTGAGCTGAATTATGTGGGATACGTGCAGCTTCAACAATCGTATGCAAAGTCGTAACAGCATATGCCGCAGTCGTATCACCAATCGGAAGCTTGAAGCATGAACCATCCACCCATAAGGTACCATCACACTTCACAAGAGGAGTATCCCTAAAGTCTATCCATCCTTTCGTTTCCTCTTCTGTCCTAAGAAAACAATCATGCTGTTCAGAAACATCTGTCTCTACTGAAATCGGCAACAACGTAGCTGGATTCAACGTATTGCATCTTTTTATGTGCACATGACTCGCTAAGAGTGTCAACTCATAACCTGACAATCGAGCGCTAGTTAAGTGCTGTGTCTTGGTCCTGTTTAACAAGGTATCCACAGCATGTGGAACCATCACAATCAGCGTATTATCCATCACCAAGCCAGCAGACTGTCGAATGGAAACAGCTGCTGCCGCTGTGGCTCTCAAACAACTCGGCAACGCTCTAGCTACCGGATCCAAAGTCGACGAGAAATACGCACATGGACGCTGCTTGTCCCCAAAAGATTGTGTCAACACTGACAACACACATCCCTCTCTCTCGTGCACATACAATGTAAAAGGCTTGCTATAGTCTGGAGTACCCAACACAGGAGCCGAACACAATGCATCACGTAATTCCGAAAAACTTTTCTGACAATCGTCAGACCATGGGAGGGGATTCGGTGTATCTTTACAAGTCAAAGCCAACAGAGGTTTGGCCAGCAGAGAAAAATTCGGTATCCACTGTCTTCAATATGACGTGATACCCAAGAAAGCACGTACTTCTCTCTGCGTATTTGGCACAGTCATTCGCACAATCGCTTGAATTCGTTCTGGGGTCAACCTTCTTCCCTCCTTTGACAAGAGATGACCTAAGTAGGTCACTTCTTGTCAACAATACTGCAACTTAGAAGGTGACACTTTATGATGCAAGTCCGACAGATGTCGTAACAAAGAAAGAGTAGCTTCTTTACAAGTTTTCTCATCATCAGCGGCCACTAACAGATCATCCACATATTGAATAAGAGCAGCACCAGCAGGCAACACAAGAGTATCAAGCTGAGTCTTCAAAGCCTGGCTATAAATAGAAGGACTTTCGCAATAGCCTTGAGGAGCTCTCTTAAACCGGAAGCTTCGGCCTCCTAAAGAGAAGCCAAAAATATCTCTACTCTCCTCAGCAATTGGAATGCTGAAGAAAGCATTTTTCAAGTCGATAACTGAAAACCAAGCAGCTGAAGCAGGAATCAAAGTCAACAAAGCAGTAATATCTGGAACAACTGGAAACTGTGGCACGACTATTTTGTTAACCTCTCTAAGATCGATCACAAACCTGTAGACAGGTGGCTGAGAAGAATCAGTACGCTTCAAGACAGGCAAAACAGGACTGTTGCACACATTACCTCTCGTCTCTTCAATCACATCTTTCTCAACCAGATCATAGATGATCGCTAACAGCGCTCTTTCACCATCGCTAGAAATCCGATATTGGGAATGCGTGGTAATTTAATATTTGCTTTAAGCGTCACAACGTAAGGTGGAATCTCCAAAAGACCCACATCATTAGGACCAGTAGCCCAAAGAGTATCAGGGAGAGAACACAATTCAGGTGGAAGCCGATCTTTAGACAAATACATTGGAGAGATCACTTTCTTACCCAATGTAAGCTGGACTCCCGAAGGAGAACAATGCAATGTCGCATTCAAACTTTTCAACAAATCCAAGCCCAAAAAATTCTCGCCACAACCTGTCGTTAAAATGAGGGGTGCTTCCAATTCGCAAGGTCCTATAGAAAGAGACAAAGGACTAGAAACTGGGTTATGAACTGGGGCGCCGGAGAATCCTACCGAAACATTCGTTAAGCCAGACAAAGGTGCGCCAGGGAGTTTAGAGTGCATGATAGAACTCTTCGTCGCACCAGTATCCAAAAGAAAAGGCTCTACTACACCCGATGTGGCTACTGAAACATAAGGCCCACTCTGATCTACTGGAACCAACACTACTCCCTCTCTTTGTCTATGGCTGTCCTAGCAATCATTATAGTCAGCATTCTCACTCTCAACATAATAGTCATCAGCATAGTACTGAGTCGATCGACCAGATGTAATCTTCTGCTGATCAAAGCAATTCATAGAATTTTGTGGAGGAAAGGAACGTTCGTTCTGAGGAAATGCACCACGTCCTCTACCCCTAGACACTTGCTGAAAACCACCACGACCTCTCGGGGCCGGCATACCACTCGCACGTTGTCGCAACACATGGCACTCATTTTTATAATGACCTTCCTCCTTACAATACCCACACTGATTCAAACCCAAGGGTGGTCTTGGAGGAAAATACCCAACGTTCTGTTGCGGCCTCTGAAATGGGGGAGGTTGCTGAAACTGTGGACGTTGCTGTGATTCTTGCTGATTTGAGTGAGGCGGATACGCCTGCTGCAAAAGAACCTTTGTCTTTAAATCTTTAGTCTTTTTCTCTACTCTATCTTTCTCGTCCTTGTCCCTATTCTCGTAGTACTGTGCAGTCGCCAATATCTGGGCCGGCGAAGAAACAGCCCAAGAACTTTCAGAATCTTTCAACTTATTACACAGTTCAGGAAGCAAATTAAAAACAAATTTGTCCACAAATAATCTTTGCCCACCCTCCGTACTCATGTCCTGACCACTATGATCTATAAATGTTTCTTCAAACCTAGTGAAGAAATCAGATACACTTTCATCCTTCTTCTGCTTACAAGCTGCTAACTTGTCCCAATTTACTCGTAACGCTGGCATCATCATTTTCATAAGATCTATAATTTTGCCAGGTAGATCTGTCACTAGAGCCTCAGGTTTAGCACCACCAACCTGTCTAGCATCTGCAGCAGCGATATTCACCCATGAATCACCTAACTCAATCGCATGATCCTCATGACGAATTTTTGCCCACAGAGGTTGAGGTACCACGTTACCCAACAGCATATCTATATCGGCTAAATTCATGATGCATGCGTCAACTGTCTGAGACAACTCCTTGTAATAACCAGACGGATTTTTACGGGGTCAGGTAAAGACTGCTTAAATAGCCAAGACCTCTGCTCTCTTCCATACTCGTTGAAAATATGCTGGTTTAGCTGGGGGAACATTATTCGCACCAGCAGCTACCTCTTCACGCCACACTGGAGGAACTTCTCTCATTGGATATTGTCTCGCTTTTCTTCTAACAGAGGAATCAGTTTCGTACAATGTCTGAGACGGGGAGGGCAGATCTAAAAGCTAGTATAGTCTCTACGGCATCTGTAATATCAGATTCCACTATCATCCCTTTAGCAAAATCCGACTGAACATCAAGTAGTTCCTGCGGGATCAAACCCAAATCATTATCTTCCCATTCCTGACGCAAAAACATACACATCATATTAAAAACATACCTCTGCTTAGGCGGTTCCCACTGAAAGAAAACATCCATGACCGCTGGCAAACTATACCTTGAGGCATTTATAATCCATTTACGGGCCAACAAATCCAACACAGCCCGCTCCTCGGAACCAGGAAGCTGACTACGACTCTGATTACGTTCCGAAACAGGGGTCAGATTCAATGACCCAAACAATGGTGACAATAGATTAGAAACAGTCTCTGTCATTCGTTTTCGAATAGAAGGAGAAGGAGCAGTCATAAGAACAGGAGAATAAGTGTTTTGAGGCAAAGAAGGTGTAGGAATAAGAACAGTAGTAAAAGATGCCGAAGCGGAAGGCAAAGGAGTTTGAGGCAAAGCTGGTAGCAAAGCTGGCGACCCTAGAGCGGGTTGCGCAGGAGGAGGTAAAACCACCTGTGGAGTACCGGGTGGCTGAGCAACAGCAAGAGGTTGAACAACAAAGGGTGGGACAACCGGTGGTAATGGAGGCGCAGTAGCACCCTGCACATAAGGAGGTGGTAATCTCAGTAAATGTGACATCAAAGGTTCTTTCTCAAGATCTTCAATCGCTTTCGGAGGAGAAGACGGCAAGGCCGGATAACATTTATCTATGGCCATGCAACGTTGCCTATCTAACACCTCAATTGCTTTATCTTCTTCATTATCCTCAAATTGCCTAGCAGCTTGCATTATCGACAACCCCTTTTCTCTTTTATCTCTTTTAGATTGTTTTATTTCTCTCTGTTTGGCCTCTTTACGACAAAGGCGAAAGGAGTCAAACATTGCCGGCCGGGCTTTCTTCTTAAATAGTTTAACTTACAAATTATCTAGAATCTCTGTGTCATAGCTACCATGATGTGGCCATTTTAAAACACCGTCTTTCCTAGTGTATTGGACCCATACTTCATTAAACATAATGGGGCCCACGCCGTGTTTAGAGTAGAGCGCATAAGTCGGAGTTCCAACCGGAGGTATCGGACATAAATCCTCCAATCGGGAATCCCTGTTACAACCACAACCAAACCAAGTACCAAATTTGCTATGATTAGGCATCTTCGCTCACTAATCGAGCTTCAAACGTCAAGGGATTATCTCTACTGATACACTCGTAAATATACAAGACCCTCGGCTTTGGAAATTGCAATTTTCAAATGAAAACTAAGGACCAAACAAACTAAGAACCAAAGAACAAAAAACTAAGGACTGGGAGCGACCCACTTATACTTAACTGAGGTATCAGTCACGCCACCAGAAGACCCGTCTATCGTCTCGCCGTACAAAGCATCACAAATGGGTCCAAGACAGGGCGACAGTCAGGGCAGCAGTCCTTCGTAGCCGTCAGGAAAGCGGGAAGCCTCGCAGAAAAGACCTTCAGTCCACATTCGACATGCCGGGGTCGATGAAGTGGTGGCCGTCCTCCAGAATTTCCTCACGAAGCTCCTCACGATCTTCAGGCTTGGACCGGTACTGCTGAAGTCGCCCAACGTTGGGCGCCAATTGAAGAACCGGGTTTTAACACCCAGCGGCGCCAGGGGCACGCCCAAAGTCTTCGGGTATCACCTGTCTTAGAACACAGAGACACGGGACTCTTCTTGGTGGCATCAAAGATCAAATTTATTGGCTGCAGCCAGTAACAGAAGTCCTAGAAGTCAACACGGTATGAGTTCTCAGGAGACTGCTCAATTTTACAAAGCAAGCCATCCCTTTTTATACAAAAAATTGTGCTTCAGGCAAACATTCCTTATTTACAGTTTGACCACTCACATGTTTCCACGACAAAAAGCAGGAGCATGATGACAAGCCCATTTTCCAGTTTGTCCAGCCCATAATCAATCATTGGTTAAAATTAACATTTTTCATCAGACAGGTCGATCGGACCCATAATAAAAACGGGCACATCCCCATCGTAAATAGGTCATAAAGAAGGAACAGAAAGAGATGAGACGCAAGATAGAAAGGTGTGTGTGTGTATCATAAACTCAGCAATGTCCTGCTCTTTGATCTCTACCTCGATCAGCTAGAGGGCAAGAACTGCAGCAGGGTCAGTTCATTTCAGGTCAAACAGGAGTCAGCACAAACTCAAACTAAGGTGCACATGTCCCAGAAACTTGTTCAGCCACAGTCATGGGCGTATGTGAGGGCAACCACAAAATGGCTGTCATGCACAAAATGGAACCCAAGGGTTTCAGAACGAAATCGTCAAATACACAGTGAATCCTTCAGTGTAGCATGACGGAAACACTCATGCTTGCTGAGCTCACTGTTTACGGTTCGCTGTTACCAAATTCGTAACAGAACCACGACCATTATGACCCAGGGTCAGAATTCACGAACCCTCAACCCCCCCAACATCCTGGGGGCCCGCATCATGCCCCCAACTGCAAAATCCACATGCCGTGCTGCCACAGAAAAGCTAAATCCTGCATGAATAGTAATATGGATGGCGGGGTCTAGCAGTCATCGCCACCATATTCAATGCTTTTCCGCCCGGTCGACTCATCGAACGGGCGGAAAAGTGGCAGACGGTCTTCCCGTCCGCCACGGTACCCCCGCCATCATAATATGGCCGGGGAAATGGGAGGCGTGCAGGAGTTAATGTGTGGCAGATCGCCACCGCCATGCGGGTGGTGGCAATCAGCCCGACATTGTAATAGACCCCTAGGTGTGCAAACATTCAAGTACATTGGCTTTAGGCTTCTGAGCAGAACCTTGGGCACTGTCACTTGTTCTTTTACAAATTAAGCACTGCATGCATGAGGCAAAAGGTCCAGCAGCCGCCCTGGAGCAGTTTAAGGCATAATCAATTGAGGCAGGGTGGTTGCTTTAAAATTAGTCATTTTATGCCCATATCTTCTTCAGAGCAATCAATTTGATTTCTTTCTAGAACTTAATTGCTTTCCACCTTGGTGGGGTGAAGGATGCAGTGGACCAGCTAGGTGGACCACAAGGGTGATCCTATGTTAGGTGGTAAAAGAGTATTTTAGACACCGGAAAGCAACCAGGACTTGGACAGGGACATCGTATCACTGACTGATCTCATGCATTAATGCTTTAAGAAGTTTCCAACAATGTGATCACTTAAAATGTACAGGTACAGAAGAAATATAAATTAAAAAAATTCAAATTGAAAAAAAAAAGTTCTTTTGATGTAAATACAATAACATTTGTTCAGCTCAAAGTCATTTTAATTAAAACCGGTTCTCCAGGGATGCGACAGAAAGGCGCCATATAGGGCTGTCAATCAGAGATTACTCCTAGCGAACTTAGTTTCAAGTAAGAAGACTGGGTGCAAACTTTAGTGAACAATATCTTTTCTTGCAGTTTTATAAAGCGCAAACTCGACCCGAAGGTATTGGAGCACTTTACATAAGCATCAGTTATATTACACAAGGACACATTCATCGTTTGTCGGTGGGTGCGGGGGGATTAAGACATTTTCCCAGAATCACAGGGTGTTGAGCAAATGCCGAGACTCAAACCTGGTTCTCCATCTCCAAAGTTGGCAGCTCTGGCTATAACCCACACCCTTGCCACTAAGACTGGCAGACATATTGTCCAGCAGTGCATTCCTGCTGAAACAAAATTAAGCAACACGTCATTTAGGCGTTTTTTTTTGCCTTTGAGTTCTATTGCAATTTAATACTAAAAGAAAATGTTCCCATTCAGCCTCACAAATTTAACCCTTCGGTGCTGATGACGGCTCCCGGTCGTCATCAGTTACGGTGGGCGTGTGCTGATGACGACCGGGAGCCGTCATGACCACGCCCGCAATCGGAATGTGCCGCACAGGCACAGAATTCCGGCCGCAGCCAGGGGGTTAAACTTCACCAGAAACGTGTGATCTTTTTAATTTGGAAACTTGTTAAGTCTCTATTAAAAGTGTGACAACCCTGCTAAAAACGGAAGCCATGTAAGCTACCCAGAATACCTTGCGACTAGGCGTGACAGTAGCACGATTTGCTGTTCGTCCCTTGGGCATATGTGCCAGCACGATGACAAGAGCGACTTCAAACTCACCCACACACTGTTGCAAGCTTCATCATTGTGTTCATTTCAAGTTACCACCATAAGCAAGCCAGGATGATTGCCTCCTTAATCGCAAATCAAAGAAAGTGAATTTCAGAAGAAAGGAGTTAAAATTGTCTATTGCTAGATGGAAGGAACTAATGGGCGATTAGGGCCCCTGTCACTGTCATTTATTGTGTCAACATGTTTCTGCCACGGTTAGAAACCTATTCAGGTCACTGGCATTAATCAGAACCTAAAGAGCCTTAAGTCATCAAGGCTAAAAATACCGAAAGTATTAGTGACATTTAAGGGCACAATTTAGGGATCCCTTAGAGCTGTCATCCTGATAGCAGAACTGTGAGTAGGTAAAAAAACAAACCTATAAACTTCAAAACCAAGAAATAGCTCACTCCAACTGTCCTACATGCCAAGAATTACAATTTAGCTGCGATTTGTGATGAAGCAGTCAGAGACACCATGCCTGTGCCCACTGGGGCAACTGCTGCCATTGTGAACTGCACCCGACTGAGAAGACATATGCTGACATTTAGTGCAAGTGATCAAGGTTGGTGATACAAACCAGCGAGCAGAACATAAGAGGTTAATTTATTTATTTATTTCTTTATGTCATTTCTAAAGCGCATGAATCACCCCAGCCAGGGTATCTCCGCGCTAAGACGGCTGTAGACAGCTAAAACCCAATAGTTTAGAACAGCAAGGTTTTCAGTTGTTTTTTAAAAGATAGGTAGCAGGGGGAGAGACGGATATGTATGGTGAGCTGATTCCAGAGAGAGTGTGCGACATAAGAAAATGATGCGCCCCCTGTCGGGTATGTTTTATCCGAGGTACACAGAGAAACTCCTTTGCCCCAGATCGAAGGGTCCTCGAGGGGTTGTACCGGGACAATTTATGTGCGATGTATCTGGGTCCTAAATTGTTTAAGGATTTGTATACCATGCAGCAGATCTTAAACTCGACCCGTTTCCAAATCGGTAACCAGTGAAGTTTATGAAGTAGAGGGAGTGAGGGGGTTCTGGGGGGAGCATTGGTCACTAGTCGAGCCGCTGTGTTCTGGACCACTTGCGGTCTGTTAAGGGAGGATTCCTTGGTGGAAATCAGCAGAGCATTACAGTAGTCAAGACGACTAGTGACCAAAGCTTGCATCAAGGTTTTCCTAGTGGACATAGGTAGTACAGGGAAAACTCTGCGAAGCAGACTGAGCACGTGGAAGCAGGACTTGGCAGTTGTGGTGGCGTGTTCCTCGAGGTTAAGTTTCTGGTCAATTTTTACCCCTAGGTTCTTTACTACCGTTTTGGGGGAGGGAGTTGGGCTCAGATCTCCCGGCCACCAGTTTGGAGACCAGCTTGTTACTGCATCTCTGAAGAGCATTATTTCCGTTTTCTCAGCATTTAGCTGGAGGAAATTGTCGCTCATCCATCTGGTGATGGATCTCATTCCCTCAGAAAAGGTGTTCTGAATGTTGCTGCAGTTTTTGTGAAAAGAGAGCAGCAGCTGTGTGTCATCGGCGTTGAAAACAGGGATAAACCCTAGGTTTCTTATTAGGTTAGCGAGTGGGGTGACATATATATTAAACTGGGTGGGGCTCAGGCACGAGCCCTGGGGGACCCACTTTGTGACCATGGTAGTTTGTGATTGAAAGGGCCCTAGGTTGACTGTTTGTGTTCTTTCAGCTAGAAAGTTGGTCATCCACTCTAGGGCTATCCCCCATGCCTATATTTCTGAGTCTGCCTAGCATCGATCAGCTTTCAGAGTCTTCTGGTACAATCGGCTTGCACATCTTATAGTCCAGAAGCCACTAAACAAAAACAACATCCCTGTAAATGCTAGGTCCTGAGCCAAAATCTACCTACACTATGGAGAAAAGGAAGGTGGGATTCACTATTGGACAGGAGGGTGTATTTATTCATATTTTCCTATCTACATTGGTGCGCTTAAATGCTGATTGCAAAGTGAACCTGTTCCACTACAGGTAAGTGAATGCAAAGTTTGCACATTCTGGCCAAACCAGACACAAATTTGGCAAAAAAAAGGAAAGCTACTCTTTCAAGTGTCCTTAAGTGTTATTCCTTTTTTGGTTTGCACATTTCTGTAGTTACTTATCAGGCCATTTTAAAGTAAGAATATTCTCAATGGCTCTTCTCTCGCTATTGTATTGGTGCCAGCCAATTCGTGCATCTTTAGGATGGCAGAAGAGAGAGATGAGGCAGAAGAGAGATACGAGGCAGAAGAGAGAGACGAGGCAGGAGAGAGAGACGAGGCAGAAGAGAGAGATAAGGTAGAAGAGGGGGCGAGAGCAACAGCAACAAATGTCCGCAGAAGAGGGGAGAGAAAGCCGGACCTGGACCTCCTGTTGCCTGTGAGCTGTCATTCCATGCATGTGGATCACTTGGCAGCATGCCATTTGTCTGGAGATAATGCCAACCTGAATATTTGCAGAGTGCAGTGACCATAGTAAGCCCGAAGGCTGCAGTGGTGAGACTTCTGCTGCAGGGCTTTCACACTGCAATGGCAGGCGTTTCTGATGGCTTCTTTCTTAACGTGCGAGCCCCGTGAGTGATTGGAAAGGAAGGGGTATGAGGAAGAGAGCAGAGAGAAGGAGTGGAGTGTGTTTAAAATACAGGCCATGGAAAGCAGCTGATCAACAGAGCTCGTAATAAGAGCTCCTACCTGCAGTTTTCCTCGGAGGCCAGAACAAGTCCACAGCCGGGTCAGCTGCAAGGAGCAGGCAAAGACCAGTGTCCTGTGCTCCGAGGCAGGCTGCAGCATAACCCGTCCTCTCCGTCCTCCTGGCCTCGCTGCTCTGCTGGAGCCCCATGACTGATTGGGAGGGGTAGGAGCTTGGAAATAGACCACAAAGAAAGTGAAACCAGCCACAGCATCTCTGCTGGTTGCTGTTTGGGAGGTGGTAGGGGTGTTCTTTGCAGGAAGGCATTTTAGCGCTCTAGTAAATAAATAAATAAAAAGCCATCGCTACTGCTGCTTGATGCTGTTTGGGACATGGGAGGGGAGCCGCTAAGGTGATTACTGCTCGATACTGCTGTTTGGGAGGTGGGAGGGGTGTTCTTAGTATGCAAGCATTACTGGTGCTGTAATGGGGCACTTATAAAAAAAGAAAAAAAAGTCCCTAAACTAAAACACCTACAGTGTAAGGAAACTGTAGTTGGCCGGTGCTCCTCGCATACAAATGGAAGTGATGTATCAGGAGCACCGGCCAATAACGAGCCAGGTGATAAAAGCACTAGCGTTTATACCCAATGGTAAGCAGCAGCTGTAATTACACTAAGTAAAGTGATTACAGCAGGTCTTGCAGACAGCGCATGCGCGCTGATCCTCGTCCTAACAATAGTTTCTCTAGAGATGCTCTTTGTAGTACATGCTGATAGGCACAAAAGGCCACTGCGCTTTGCCACGTAACTCTGGGAAGGAAGCAGTCCACTGACTTCACTCCACTGATATATAGTAAACCAGTTACAGTTAGACCGTGCTTTGACCCAAGTTTCCCACTGTCCTCACTGCATGTAGTCTCATAAGGAGTCTAAATGTCTTAATGATACTGTTGGAATAATGTGAGTTCCCATGAAAACTCTACTTACTACAATTTGTAGTCCAGGCACTGGGGGCTAATGTATTCCCAGTGGGTTGCCAGTCATGTTCTCATTGCACTTCAGTTGGTTTGCTATTGGGGATGCAATTTGAGATGCGACCTATGTGCAAAGAGGTCTCCTTGCAAATTGCAAATTTGCAGGAGCTTGCAAAATACATGGGACAGCAGACCTCTAGCCCAACATATGCTTTCCCAAACAGCATCCCATGTCCATTAAAGGGAGAGGTGTTATTATTTTTTTTTTAAGAAACATGTGTTTCCCATTTGGAGGATCTGACAGTGTTCCTCTGGAAAGGGAAGTTGTGTAAGCTAGCTCTACTGTATCTCTCTATATCTCTCTCTCATGTACTACGTGTACATGCTTTTATGGAAGCATTAGCAACACTTAGCACTTGTTTGAAGTCCTGAATGCTTCATAACACCAACAATAAGTAAAGATAATGTAAAAATCTTCATCCAACCAACTAATGGTAATTTTAGCAAGGTAAGCAGTAGAGGACAAACATTGATCAGCCCTACAAGAGGCACCATGTTTGGAGCAGCCCAGTGCCTATAAAAGTGGGTCTGAGCATCACTTGCTTCTACCCCCTGAAAACCATTAAACCTACACTCGACTAATACATTCCTTCCTCCGGTGGATTCATGTGATGCACAAAGCCTCTGTTTGCCAATACACGCAAAATGGATCCGGACCCATTGGGTATCCCACAGATTGGACGTGACCCTTTGTGTAGGGTCATCCTCAAACCTTTTGCCTTCACGCTCCTGTTTTAACACTTTTTTGTTGGCTTTTAGGATTCTCTACACTTTACCACTGCTACCAGTGCTTAAGGACTTGTGCTCTCTCCTTTAAACATGGTAGAATTGGCTTTCACACAATTGGCTACTTAATTTACATGTAAGTCCCTAGTAAAATGGTACTGGATGAATCCAGGGCCTGTACATTAAATGCTAATAGTGGGCCCCATTGAATGGTCGTCGACGCGTTTCGTTTCAAACCTCACATTTCTGTTGGGGTCCTCATCAGGAACTGACTAGTTGATTCTGTAAAATAATGGATGAAATAAATGTTGGATGTCTGTCACTCTAAATATAAATGAACTGTGGTAACTATATATGATTTGGACAATGCTTTTTACCGTAAACTTCCTGTCGAGCCTTATATTGGCTGTTCATCCAAAATAATTGTGAGGTCGCAACGGGTCAAAGATCATTCATGAGGAGTTATTTGCAATCATTGTGACAGTTGCATGTGGGCAATCTTGAAAACAAGAAGAAAAGATGGTGGGGCCTACTCTAACAAAGTACGCTATATAGTATGGATATGTGAATCTATGTTCATGTTGGATATATATTTTAAGTTTTTGAATGTGTTGACCCATTGTATTGGGCATAAATTCGTTTTTTTATATAAGTTGTTATGGAAACTGTATGTGCAGCCAGAGAGTACTGCTGAAATATGCCTCACACAAACTTGTGGTCAGATTAATATGAAGATGTGTTTTTTTAAATGCATTTGAAAAATATAAAGTGAGAAGAAAAATCATAGAAATATTAAGAAAATGTAATTACTTGATTTTATGAAAAAGAGTTATTTGAATAATTTCAAACAGGGAACATCACAAGGTTTTTGATTTTATAGGGGCCCACACCAGCTGATTCCAAAGGCCCAACCACTTTCTACAATATCCTTTAGAAAGTTGGCATTTTCTTATTCCATCCATTTGGTGCCTGCAACGTCTGTCGTGGTTCACATGGCTAGGTGTAGCTGGCAGTTGGTCTTTTTCTGTATTTCTCCCAGACAGTGAGACAAAGAAGGAATAGGTGCTAGCAGGATGAGCCATCTCTGACTTGATAGGGGAGCTGAGTTATTGTCTGCCACCCTTGTACATCACAATGCCTCTGCCTCAGCACATTCACAAAGGGGTTGACAGTAGGATTTTGTGCCCACAGGCAAGCTGGGGCTGGGGCATGGAGAAAGGAAATTCTAAGCACCTTTGGGGGTAGGACCCTCTAGAAACATCTCCTTCTTCAAACCTATCACCAAGGATAAATAGTAGACCCTCACACCCAACCTTTCAATACATCACTTGACCAGTAGATACTACAGAAGAAGGACTGCTTGGTGTTGTACTGTAAAAAGGACTGCTACGCTGCTACCCTGCTACCTTGCTACTCTGCAGCACTGCTGCCATGCTTGATGAGAAGGAAGACAACCTGAACCCTTCATCCCATTATTAAATGACTCCAAACATCAGCTGACTGACCTGTTCTTAGCAACAGCTACATAACAAGCTACAGAGGCCTTCTGCTCAGCTGACCTCCTGCCTGGGCCTAAAATTGGGATTACCTGAGCCTTGATGGCCACTGCTGGAGTGAGTTCCTGATCCCCAAGATGGACTCCTGCTGGTCCTGGACCCTTGGTGTGGCAGCAGGTGAGATCCTTCTATAAGAAAAGGAGAAATCACAACCAGTCAAGTCAAGAACTTACTGCCTGTGCCAACCGCCAAAGTGAAGCTCCGGTAAACCCAACTCTTCGCGCTACAGTATCTGCCAGCGACAACGGGCAATGTAAGATCTGCACTTCGTGCTATGGCATCGACATCCTATGGTGACCGCCAAAGTGAATCTTCAGCAACAACAGTCCATGAAGCATGATGGGATCGTACTGCGTCAATTAACAGTTGCAATGCTGGCCAGCTCTTCTCGCTACAGCGGCAACCATCCATGAAGCACTCCCTGCTCCTCGCAGGCCCCTTCATTGCAAAAAGACTTTTTGTGCCAGAGTCTAAAAGGTAACTTTTCAGCAGGACTACTTGGTCCCTGTATCCAGCCTACATCGGGATCGGCCTGAACTTGTGACTTTCACCCTATCTTGCACGACCAGATAACCATGAGTAGCAAAGCACCTTTAGGCGCTATACTTAGCTTAAATCTTTGAATTTGCATATCTTTGGTTCTACTGATTGGATTTTTGTCGTTTTGTTCTCAAATAATGTATACAATTTTATTTAGCTTTTCCTTGATAGTGTGGCATTTTCTTGTGTTGTGTTTTCACTTTATTACTATTTGAGGTGTTGAAAAAATACTTTGCACATTTCCTCTAAGTTAAGCCTGACTGATTTTGTGCCAAGCTATTAGAGGGTTAAGCACAGGCTAATTTGGGCTTTGCTTGTGTTTCCCCCTGACAAGAATTGTGGTTGCTGCTTGAGTAGGGTTTCACCCCACTCAGCCAGTAACCCAATTTCCAACAATACCCCTTTGATTTGATAATCTGGTGCATTTTTCTACCCATCCATTGACATACAGTCAGATGAGATAGATGCTTCTTCAGTCAACCCTCCAAACTGTGTCTCAGGTGTCTCATTTACATAAAATCCCTCCCTAAATTGATCTCCTTAAAGTATGCCCCACTCAAAGGCGAGTAACCTTTTAGTAATAGATGAGTAATGCACCATAGGTACCACAGACACACGGCTTGAAACAATTAAAGTCCTGATAGACCACTGTTTATTGTAGCAAATAGTCTACAAATTACCTAAATAAAATTATAATTTTTTTTCTTGTATTCTTTGGTGAGTATATTGTGCCTGGAACAGGAACTACATTGCTGTCTGGAGAACCTCTATGCTGCTAACCTGCAGTTGCACTTAGATTATTCCACTCCATTTTGAAAGTGGCAACTTTTATCAAAAATTGATTGCAATGACGGCGACATCAGTCTCATCCTTCTTGTTACTGTTTCCAACAATGTCCCTATACACCTTTTAATAGTTCTTTCAACCGGGACAGTGTCAACTTGATATTTGATTTCCTACCTCGCATCAACAAAAACAGTGAGGGCCCGATTCACAGAATGAATTTCAGACTCATTCCTAAATGTACTACTATTTTGGTATTCACAGAATGCACTTACTACTTTTGGCATTCACAGAATGAACTTAATACTTTTGATATTCAGAGAAGTTAGGATTTTGTCTTAAATTTGTCTTAAGACAAACTTAAGACAGACTTAAGACAGACTTAAGACAGACTTAAGACAAAATCCTAGCTTCTGTGAATACCAAAAGTAGTAAGTTCATTCTGTGAATACCAAAAGTAGTAAGTGCATTCTGTGAATGCCAAAAGTAGTAAGTGCATTCTGTGAATACCAAAATAGTAGTAAGTTTAGGACTGAGTCTTAAGTTCATTCTGTGAATCGGGCCCTGAGGGTTTTACAGCGGCATTCTCCGTTGTGCTATATGCCCATACCAGATCAGCAACTGTTCTCTCCACACTCATTCTGTTTGCCAATGCCAGCTGAATGGCCCCTTTTGCCACTCTATTAGCCCTTTCCACAATTCCATGTGCCTGGAGATTGTACAAGGTAGTGAATAATCAAATATTCCTTCATCTCATGAGAATTAAGTTGTGTCCCGTTGGCAGTACTGAGACATTCAGGATAACCTTTATCTTTAGAAATCTCTGATAGCCCACGTATAATAGAAGCGGTTGTTATTTCCGACCTGAACTTCACATCCAACCACCTTGAATGTATGTCAAGCAACATAAATGCAAACCTCTTATCATGTCTAATCCCATCAATACAAATTCTCCACACACTATGTGCCACACAAGGCCAGGGTCACAAATGTTGCCAAACTCCTTCTGACTTCCCACCTTCAACCTCTTCGACAATCGATATACACTGGACATATTTCCACCAATTTAACCACCATTTCATCAATTCCTGGCTACCATAATTATTCCATGAGTCTTTTCTTCTGTCATAGTGTGCCCAAGATGTGCTTCATGGGCTATAGAAACATGTTTTCCCTTACTCCAACAGGTGATACAATCCTTTGGGCTCATACTAAAACCCTTTCATCTATTAATGACAATTCATCCAACACCTTACTATATGTCCTTAAAGCATTAAGTGAAGTACTTTTTCCTTTTTCCACGTCTCAATATCACCTTGACTGCTCCTCTTAAAACGTGATCTTGTAACATAGCCTCATTCCACTCTTCACTACTCACAGAACCCAATGACCATTGCACAACATCATTCATATTTGCCACTGCCCCCTCTTTTTCACTTCTCATCACTGCTTCCTTGTCCACTAGTTCCCAGTATAACGGCAGGTGAGACCCCAGAACTTGTGAAAGAACTGTTCCTATGCCAAATGCACTCACATCTACTGTGACAATAGACTTACGTTTTGTATCAAACGGTACTAGAATGCCTGATTCACTCTCTTCTTTTTTTTATATTTTCAAAACTCATTTTTTGCTTAGAAGCCCACATAAAGCTGGTACTTTTCCTTAAGAAGATTTGAAGATTCTCTTTCTTGGATGCAAAGTTTTTTTACAAACCTGGAATACTACTCTATCAAACCTAAGAAAGACCTCAGTTGATCCTTGTCTTGAGGTGGCGGTGTCAACCTAATAGTGTCCAATAAGTGGGCAACGTATGACCCAAATATTCACTTTCTTTATCGAGGAAAACACTTTTTGCTTTTCTCAAACTTTAGTCAGACTTTGAAATTCCGTCTAGAACTTGTTTCAGCATAAAAGTGTGACTCTCTACTGTGTCTTCAAAGCCTAATATGTCATCTTGAAATGGGTTGGGTATCCCACAGATTGGACTTGACCCTTTGTGTAGGGTCATCCTCAAACCTTTTGCCTTCACGCTCCTGTTTTAACACGTTTTTGTTGGATTTTAGGATTCTCTGCACTTTACCACTGCTACCAGTGCTTAAGGACTTGTGCTCTCTCCTTTAAACATGGTAGAATTGGCTTTCACACAATTGGCTACTTAATTAATGACATTACTCATAACCTTGAACACCTCTGATATAACCCTTTGAAAGACAGTTGCTGCTGAGCATAGCCCAAAAGGCATCCGTTTGAATTGTAAAGTGTCCTCCATGGTTGCAAACGCTGTCAAAGGTTTGGCGTCATCATGTAGTTAAACCTGTTAAGCATGTTTTTAATCCAGTTTTGTGAAAAACCTTCCCCCTTTGAGGATTGATATAATCTCATTAATATTGGAGAGGGGAAAATTTTCAAGAGGGTTTATCACAATATGCAAATCATATTGACAAACCCAACCCTAAAATTGGTGGACCTGACTCAGCCAAGTGCACCTTCCCTATTATGCTCCCATCCCCAAAGACAATATTGGCACACCATGTACCCTATGATGTCAATATTTTTACCCTGATAACCTCCCCAGTTAATGTCTCTAGGGAACAATCTCGCATTTGGGCATTGCGTCAAAAACATATTTCTGTGAATAATCGTGTATAGGGATCCTTAATCAATCATTAAGTCAATCCATTACCCTCGCACCTCAAATTCAGCCCTCCGTCTTTGGCTCTAGCCAAGACAATTGTCGTCATCCTCGATAAATAGGACCTTTTCCATCACCATCCTTACAGTCCCAGGGACCAGTTCATCCTACAACCCAGCCATTTTACCTTTAACTAAACCACGACACATACAGACAAAGTGTCCTTCCATCCACATTTTCAACACTCTTTCCCTATTGCAAAGCAATTTGTTGCTCCTGTAGTGTGATTGGGACTGCCACACCTCTCACACATCCTATTCGTAAATTTTTTTTTAACTGAGTCCCTTTGCCTGGGTTGGTAGCAATGCTCCCAGCTTTGGTCATCACTGCTACTTCATTTGCTGGAGAGCTTCCAGCCACTATATCCCCCTTCTTTTCTCCATTGTCCTTTTCTTTCATGCAATACGCTGACAATTACACCAATTTCCCTATATCTATAGCATCTTTCAATGTTGTTTTTTTCTTGATTTTATGACTCCTACACTGCAGTATAAGTTGTTCTTGAGTCGTCTCATTGTCATAGGGACATAATGACATTTTATTGACAACTCCCTCAACCTTGAGACAAAAATCATCTATAGAGATCATCTATGGGCTCTCCTGCCTGTTGAGATTGTGTATAGATATTGTGCTGTCTCATTACTACATTTCGGTCCTTTGCAAACCACAATTTCAATGTATTCCAACTTTCTCTAGGCACATCCACATCAGGTTGGCCCTCCTGAACTGGTAACTCGGGTAGGAATTTAAAAATGTGCTATCCCTCTTTTCTCAAGGTAATCAATAAAATCGCCCTCTTCCGGCAAGAACAGAAATCCTGACAATCAAGTGCTTCTAGGTAATTATCAAAAACATCCAACCATTCTTCCCATTCAATTAGTGGCTTGCCTGGTTGAGAGAAAAATGGAGGTGGTGATGTTATTGAAGATACATCCATTGTGAAGTAGTAACCTAACTAAGAAACAATGGATATGATAGTGTTACACTATAAACACAAGTTTTGCACCAGTGACAATATTGTCAGGATGTAATAATGTCTACTGTGCACACAGGTTAACTTTTCAAGCGTGTCCACAGCTTTCAAGGAGGTTTCCTCTAATCTTCACCCTTGACCAGGATGTAACAATGTCTACTGTGCACAAAACGTAACTTTTTTGGCTTGTACACATATTTCAAGGGTTTTTCCTCCAACACAACTCTTAACCTGTCAGTATTCCTCCTCTGACTCTCCACATTTGGGGGCAGATTTACAAGACCCATGCGCCCATTTTCGCCGCTTTAGCGGCCGATTTCAGCCAAAGAGCGGCGATTTAAATATCGCACTATTATCAAGGACACGCTAATGCGTTTTTCCTTCATTTAGTAGCCGTTTTTTCTCCATTTTGCATGTCAGCGATTATTATCGCTAATGACATGCAAAATGGGCGTTCCTCACAATGTCTGCATGATTAACGTGGCAAACACAACTTTGCACTATTAACAATGCGGCCCCAGCGATAAAACAAACCTCGCTAACCGCTGTTATCGCATGAAGTTAATGTCTGCTTTTTCTTCAACTTAGCTATGCTGATAATGGGAGGTGGATCGCCATGTCACGACCACACTCCCCTATCAGCAAGCATCTCCATAATCAACGCTGGATTTCAGGCGATATTTCTGTTTCTCGCCGTCTAACTCTGGAATTACATCGCCTATTCGCAAAGCGTTGATAATAAGCCGCTAACACGGCGATGTAATTCAGCGATAGACGCCGATAAACAGAAATGCGCTAAGTTCACTTAGCTATGTTTATCGCTCTTCTTTGATAAGGGGCATATTATCAAAGAAGAGCGATAAACATTGCTATGCGCACTTAGAGCGTTTCTGTTTATCGCTGAATGACATCGCCGTGCAATCGCTGACATTCAAAAAGCGGAAAAAACGGCTACTAAATCAAGGAAACATGCGTTAGCGTGTCCTTGATAATAGTGCAACATTTAAATCGCAGTTTTTTGGCCAAAATCGGCCGCTAAAGAGGTTAAAATGGGCTTGATAATATGCCCCAAAGTTCATGCCACAACCTCTCTGAGCCAGCAGACAGCTTGTCGCTAAAATCGTGCTATAATGAGGGTCATCACTACTGGCTTTAGTTGAATAATGAAGTTTATTCAGCATGAAGATCGGACGTGACTTCTCTTTCTGCCAGCTCAGAGCAACTGACAAAGATCAAACCTCACTGCTCTCATGAAAACAAAGAGAACAGAAGGGCATTCAATGGCTCCCTTGGTGAAGCACATCAATACAACATAAACACCAAAACATAAAATGTGCTAATACATTTCAAAATGGACTTTAGTTCTCACCCTTGCAGCCATTGACTTTCTTTGATCATCCTCTTTCAGCCATTGGCTTGAGACTTTATCAATAACGTCTTGGCTGAGCACAGGGAAGTATGCATCTCTCACCTAATGCTAATGAGTGTTTGGATGTGTTTGTTCACCTCCACCTCCACCTCCTCTCCCACTTGCTCCCTCCCCGTTCCTCGCTCTTGAGAGAGCGCAAACTGACCTAAATGTATGAGTGCATCACACTTACCCGTAGTAAGCACAAATCATGAGGAGAAATGCCATGAGTGCTAGTAGTATCTGCAATTATATTCTGAATGTATAGCTAATGTAGAGATTTAAGTAGAAGTGGAACTAATACAGAAATGTGTGACACTATATGATTTTATTAGATGTGATTATTCCTGAATCCATGTCGTGTAGCTGTTAAAATGTAAGATGGCATGTGGTTAAACGCAGAATGTGGTAGGCCTCAGGGCCAGAGCTAGAAGGGAAGGTGTTTCTTTTCACGACATAGATTGCACTAATGTTTTGGTCATTGCATTAATGGGCCATGATTTATAGATGTGTTTACTGAATAATAGAATAAGAGTATTAACATGCTTTAATTAATGAAGAAGTTGAATGCTATAATTATTATGAGAAATGCTGTAGGCCTGAAATGTTTTAACATTGATTTACACGTACTGGTCTGGGCCGAGAAATGTTGCGAAACTTTTTGGAAGTCTATGAGAGTTGGGATCTTGGCTGCAGATGTCTGTCTGCAAGAGAAAAGGGGGGATCCAATTATAAATAATATGAATAGAGGTCTGTTCAGAAGACGGCCCAGACATGGAGGAGGGTTCCGGAATGTTTTAAGGGGTATCAGCGGGCCGGAGAAGAGTCTGAAAAGCAAGGTCAACTCCAACGTATGAGGCCCAATACAAAGCAGCATGGAAAAAGCCAGAAGCTACACCACGTGAGGGGCGTCTCACGAGGGGCGTCTCAAATGTTGTTGACTGTTTTGTATTAGGGACAGCACCCCTGGGTGGAGTTAGAGCAGATGCCTGAGGACCCTTTAGAGAGCGGATGGGTAGGCAGAGAGGGGTCATGACTGGAGAACTATAGGTTTTCACCAAGAGACTAAGAGTGAGTGACTTCCCTTGGGGGTCATTCACTGCTGACACCTTTTGTTAGGTTGAGACTTGGTTAAGTAGGGATACCATCTAGAGCAGGGTAGGGACAGCCTAACCTGTGTGTTTTCCCTCCAACTTAAATGAAGGAGAGATCTCAATGTGCGTCAATGCTGATAGCTTTATTATTCTTAGAACTTGTGCTGGTAATTTCCGTTGCTCGTCTGAGGGCTTTCAGAGAGCACATGTATGTAGTTGGACCTGTGTATCTCGTGAATCTCATCCTGAGATGCCTGTATTTGCAGCTTATCCTAACCTTACAATAAACTTTTGAAAGCTAGAAGTTGTTTGTGATCTTTTGGAGCGGGGTCCTTTATTGGGTGAACTAACTTGGTAAGAGATGCACTTTCTTCCCTCAATGACAGGCAACAAAGGTTCAGTCGACCAGATCGAGGTTTAGATCAATAGTGATAAGGTATCGATCAAAATCTCGCCCTTCCAGTTGGTAGCTATAGAGGATGGTTGCCTTCTTGAGGACGGTGACCTAGGCCAGGTTAGCTTACCCCAAGGCCCTTAGAGATCGATGATCGGAAGAACCGCCCGCCGAAGAAGATCCGGATGACGTGAGACAGAAAAAGCAGCAGTATCGGTCGAGAGTGAGTATAAAGGGTCATGCGTGTTAGATTGCGGTGTTTTTGTATTGTATCTATGTTGTAATGTCTGGCGGAGTTGAAGGTCTGTAGAGTGACTGTGGAACAGGTTGTGAGCGCGCGCAACCGGTGGAAATCTTAAGTTCAAGGAGAGCTTAAGTGGTTCGGGTGTATCGGACACCCAGAGTAATTGTCAACTAGTGTGAAGGGGGTCATGAGGTACCATTGATCACCCGAAAGACCGAGATAGGGGGAACGTAAGAGTGAGTGCGTGAGTAACGGACGCTGGTCGGAGGTTACTGTGTGTGTAAGCAACCTATCAGAGAGACGATAGACATTTCGTCAGTTGTGTTGACAATTACATATAGACTGTGGACGTACAGTCGAGGGAAGTGACCGCTTGGTCGGAAGTAGTCATTTTTCGGTGTATGAATGGGACGCATGCATGACCGGGAGACGAGTTGAGAAAGGAGGGGTGCTGCTGCGAAGCGGAGAAAAGTGACGTCAGGAAGTGTCGCGCTGTGATTGGCCGACCGGAGAAAGACCGCGCTGTGATAGGCCAGCTAGCAAAGACGTCAGAAAGTGTCGAGCTGGGATTGGCCGACCGGAGAAAGACCGCGCTGCGATAGGCCAAGTTAGCAAAGCCGCGCTAGGATTGGTGGATTGTCATCAGGAAGTAAACAGAGTAGCGAGGCTGGATATTGTGCGTATAATTATGAAGTGTTTTAAATGGCTGAGAGCGGCGTTTAAAAAAGAGAAGCGGGGATCGGATGAAGGGGAAGAAGCCCCGCCGGAGGGTACGCCGGCTCGTTACATGGCAGTGAATGTTGGGCTGCATACGATCCTTTGGATAACAGAGTGGAGTAAGATTACGGAAGGAAATGAGGAACTGACGTTCCCGAAGTACGGGACGTTCAGATTAGAGGTGTTACATCGATTAAAATCAGTCATGACCTCAATGAGACCCTTGCCTAGACCGACCCAGTTTGAAGCCCTTGATGCATGGATTAGGGCAGCGCATGTAAAGAATATGAACAGACGACAAGAAAGGGTGAAACGATCGGTAAGGGCAGTACAGGATGCCAGATGGGATGCGGATGCTAAAAGATGGAGAGTGCATAACATGGAAGTCAATAAACTGTACCCAGTGTTAGAGGTGCCCGGAAATAAAAGCCCCTAGAAGAAGATGATGAGAGCGAAACAGAGGACAGCCTGATAAACAGATTATTGACAGACAGGCCACCCCCGTATAATAGAGCAGGGGGAGAGGTCGAGCATAGTGAAAGAGAAAAGGGGGGCAATGCAGGAGAGCATGGACCGCTTCCCAGTTCAGAGTGGGATCCTGAGGCAAAGAAAGAGCTGTCCCAGCCTAGTCAGGTGCAACAGGTAGTCGGGAGGTTTGTGGTACAAAGAGCGCCGGAAACGGAGTGCGCCACATCCTACGCATTACCAGATGCACTACAGGTACCTGTTACCATAGGTCCTATAATATCGATATATGACCCAGAGAGAGCAAGAGGGGAAGAACGGGTACGGAAGGACGGAGAAAGAGCAGAGACGGCAAGGAGGAACGATACGATCAATTTCCCAAGTCAGATGCCGATACCAAGAGAGTGGAGCACCCCGGTGCACACAGCAGGGGATCCAGGAGGGGATCCTGGGGGCCCTAGATGGCCAGTGGATATGAGGGGATCTGGACGAAAATCCTTTCAAGAGCTAAATGAGTACATGAAGAAGTGGGATGAGGCAGTGGAGGCTCACAAGAGCATCATAGCTGCGGAAGCTGAAAGGGAAAGTCAGGACAGCAGAGCTCGGACTCACTGCGGGGCTGGGGAGAGCAGCCCGGAGTGGGACTGGAGAGAGAGAGATAGTAGGGGAGTCACCCATTGGGCCCGGAGTGGGGATAGAACGGACCTGGAAAACGGGGGCCCCGGGAGTGGAGGGGTGGCGCGCCCAGTACTCAGTGAAGGGGAGAGGAGAACGCAAGAGTACAGAAACAGCTTTAAGTGTACCCACTGTGTGCCCGGCACCAGAGAACTGAATGGGAGTTGTGAGAGGTCGCACCATAGTCCCTGTGATGACGGACACGAGCGCAGCCCAGGGAATATGGGGAACCAGGAAGGATCGTATCGGATACTGAGCGATACTAGGCAAAGGGAGAGTAGCGACCAGAGGGAAAATAACAGAGAGGCGTACGGTGAAAGGAGAGAAGAAGGAGAGAGTGGGCAGAGCAAGAGTGGGGGTAACAGGCCCGTGTTCCATCACCTTCCAAGATCGGATGGCCGAGCATGGGACCTGGAGAGATGGGAGCAAGGGAGAGCACTCATTAACTCTCCCGAGCCCAAACGTAGAGCTCGGAGTTGGGATGGTAGGGAGACCAGTGAGCCCCCTTCGAAAGACATATTGCGAGCTGAGATGAAAGCCAAGAGACTCGATGTCGCCAGCTTAAGGTCAGACCTGGATGACATGGTAGATGGTACCCTGCCTTTAGAAAGAATGGAAATGTATGAGCAGGATGAAATACTGTATATGGCAAAGGACATCACTCGAAAGGCGAGAGCAATCCATGAGAAGTTAGTCGAACTAGCAGGCAAATATATGGTGGACCTGTCAAGAACCAAAGCATTACAGGGTAACCACAGGCTACATTACACAGATCGAGACCTAGATGAGAGGAGAACGATCGGGCTGAAAACGCACATAAGGGAACTGATCACTGGAATAAGGACATGGAGGGCACTAGATAAGTGGGAAGAGAGGTGGTCCAAGAAAGGGACCGTCAGGAGAAGCACGCTTGGTACGACACCAGGAAGGCTGCAGGGAATAGGAGCATACCCTTTGCGTGAAGTCGCAAATGGGAACTATGTGCATGTCCCTTGGAGTAGGGGAGATTTAGCTGCTTTTACCACCTCCTTCCCCAAATTGCGGGAAAACCCAGTGGAGTGGTACAAGCAAGTTGAGAGATTTGTAAAAATCTCAAAGGTCCTATGGATAGATCTGAACACGCTGTTTGACATTGTAGTACCAGGAGATCTGTGGACAGCATGCAAGGTTAGCGCTGAGTGGCCCACAACGGAGCCGGAGAGAGATGCTAAGACTAATGGGCCGTCCGAGATTGTGATGGCAAAATTCGAGAGAGTGATGACTTGGCTGAAAGAGAAAGTGCCAATGCAAGACATAGATTGGGTCAGAATAGACCGAACCAGACAGGAACCCAAAGAGACAGTCCACGAATATTACGAGAGATTGCTGAAGGCGTTTAAACAGTATAGCGGCCTGGATGTAATGGATCCAAAAGACATAGGGCAATTTGTGTCCAAGTTCGTCCTGGGACTGAGACCGGATATTAGTTTAATGATTCAGCAACACTTGATTTGTTGGCAAAATAAACCCCTAGACGAAATACTGAGATATGCCAGGTACTGCTGTGATGAGATAGACTCCAAGGCTAAGAAACTAAAAGAAAAATTGATGGTGGTACAGATGCAGGCAGCAGGGAAGGGGGGACAGCAGCAACAGCAGCAAGGAACAGGTACAGGAGGAAAGAAGCAGTACAGTCAGAACAAGGGCAATGAGGAGAGTTCCACCTTTAGACCCAGAATAGACGTAGCTGCCTTGAAGAAAACGACTAGGTGCCACCAGTGTAACGAGGTGGGGCATTGGAAACGCGAGTGTCCCTACAATGTAGAGATAGGAGAACAAGGGATAGAGGAGGAAGAGGTCCAGAGCGCGCCTACAAGAGGGGTGACGCCATACCAGGGAAAGGTGCTCAAAGGGGGGGGGGCTCCTCCCCGAGCCCAGTTCCCGCAACCTCCCCGAGTAGGGACTATGGGTAAGACCTATAGACAGATGCCCCTGTTTGTAGAAGGAGAAGAGTGCTATTATGTGGACCCATTAACCGGACAGAGAGTGGAAAGAGAAGACTGCACCCTCGGGGCAGCCTTAGAGGTGGACCAGAGGGGACCCTATGTCGAAGCAGAAGTAGCAGGGTGCCCCACGACATTTCTGGTGGACACAGGAGCCACTAGATCCACGATCAGATCAGCTGCAGTTCCAGACCTGCCCATGTCTGGAGAGACCATACAAGTGGTGGGGGTCGCAAACAGGAGAATAACCAGCCAATTGACAGAACCGGTACAGGTGAAAATAGGGAAGTACAGCGATGAGCACCAGTTTGTGGTTTGCGATTCAAGTCCTGTGTGTCTGCTAGGCAGAGACCTGTTGTGTAAATTGAATTGTACAATATACTGTACACCTCAGGGAGTGGAGGTATTGACCAATGATGATGACGCAGACTTCAAAGTTGCAAACTCAAGAATATGCGTGGAGCTGTACCCTACTTTGACAGTAGATGAGCTCCCCTGGGACTTGAGAGAGACAGTGGCACCAGAAGTATGGGATTTCACTGGGGAAGAGATTGGATTGGTCAAAGGGGTGGACCCAGTGAAAATTGTAGTGAAACCGCATGCTGAGTTCCCAAGAACACCCCAATATAAATTGACTCCAGAAACGATTGCAGGCATAAAACCCGTGATCGAGTCCATGATTAAACAGGGAATACTGAAAGAAATCGTGGGTAGTCCATGCAACTCCCCGATTATGGGTCTGCAGAAACCAAATGGGAAATTCCGGATAGTGCAGGACCTCCGAAAGATTAATAACATAGTCGTTTCGTGTTGTCCAGTGGTACCGAATCCATCAGTGATACTGTTTCAGATTCCATTCCAAGCTGAGTGGTTCACTGTGATTGATCTTTGTCAGGCTTTCTTCTCGATCCCTCTGGACGAAGAAAGCCATTTTCTTTTCGCATTTAAGCTGGAAGGTCGCGTCCTAACATGGTGTCGTATTCCTCAGGGGTATACAGAAAGCCCATCGATCTTCAACCAGCTTTTGAAGAAAAATCTTGAAAGTCTAGTGCTGCCCCAGAAGTCAGTTCTGGTCCAGTACATAGACGACCTCCTCGTGGCGTCAGAAACAGAAGAAGCTTGCAGGGAGGACTCCATTGCTTTGTTAAATCACCTAGCTGCCAATGGGCACAAGGTGTCCCCGGGAAAGTTGCAGTACTGCCTGACAGAAGTGCAGTACTTGGGACACAGAATAGAGAAAGGCAAACGAAAGGTGTCACCAGACAGGATAGAGGCGATCATGAAAATGAATGCGCCTAGGACACAGAGAGAGGTCAGGATGTTCCTAGGGATGGTGGGTTATTGCCGACAGTGGATCGCGAACTTTTCACTGAAAGCAAAGCCCTTGCAAAAACTGACGCATAAGGAGGTGAGCGATCCGGTACCATGGGACAAAGACTGTTTGATGGCATTCTTACAGCTGCGAGAGGACCTGTGTCGTGCTCCGGCATTGGGAATGCCTGATTACAATAAACCATTTTTGCTTTACTGTTGTGAGAGAGAAGGTTGCGCGTTGTCTGTGTTAGTCCAAATCCATGGGAATGCCCGTAGACCAGTTGCTTATTTCTCGGCTACTTTAGACCCAGTAGCCGCAGCGTTGCCCGGATGTCTCAAATCCGTTGCTGCAACGGGTGTCAGCATTGAGAGATGTGAAAATATCGTCATGGGGCACCCGTTAGAGGTGTGCGTGCCCCATTCTGTTGAACTGTTGATGACCAGGACCAAAACACAGCATCTGACCAACAGCAGGCTCACGCGCTATGAGCAAGTTATTCTTGCTGCAGAGAATGTGACCCTCAGGAGATGCTCTGTTTTGAACCCTGCCACCTTGATGCCACTCCCAAATGATATCGAGGATGATGATGAATGTACAGACCATGACTGCCTCGATGTGACTGAACTATGCACCAAACCCAGACCCGACATCGTAGATGAGCCACTGACCGACCCAGACGAAATTTTCTTTGTCGATGGCTCATGTGTAAGAGACGAAGTTGGGCAGTTGAGAGCAGCTTACGCTGTTTGTACAATTACTGGAGTTGTGGAAGCTGGGTGCCTGGAAGGAGTACACTCCGCTCAGGTAGCCGAGATTATTGCCTTGACACGTGCTTGCTTGGCAAGCAATCAAATTCGAGTCACCATATACACCGACAGCCAATATGGTTATGGGGTGGTTCATGATTACGGGCAGTTATGGTCTCAAAGAGGGTTTATGACCTCTTCAGGCTCTCCCATTCGCAATGGAGAGTTTGTGCGCCTGTTGTTAGAGGCGTTGCAATGTCCAGCAGGTATCGCAGTTGTAAAGTGCACCGCACATACCAGAAATGTGGACTTCGTCTCGAAAGGCAATAGATATGCCGACGAAGTCGCGCGGTATTGCGCGGAACAAGGGTACTCTTTCACAGAGGTGGAAGTGGGTGGAATAAATGTAAGGACTGAATTAGCCATGATATTGGAAACTGTTGATACTTGGGACGAACTGACAAACATGCAAGAAAATGCTCCTGATTTTGAAAAAGAAACATGGGAAAAGGCAGGATGTGTAGTGGGTGAGTCCCATTTTTGGGTCTCAGCAGACGGCAGAGCAGTGTTGCCCAATGAGATGGTGAGCCCAATGGCCAGACACATACATGGTCCCGTACACCTAGGGAGAGACGCTATGCTGAGAGTGTTTAGACAGACCTGGTACAATCCTAAGTTTAGAATAGCAGCAGAAGCAGTGTGCCAGCGTTGTGTGACCTGTCAGCAGTTGAACGTAGGGAAAAGAACACCAGTTGCACTGAGCCACATAGGAAGGTCTGGAGGTCCATTCAATCGAATGCAGATAGATTTCATTGAAATGCCGAGGTGCAACCGCCTCCGCTATGTCCTGGTGGTTGTTTGTGTATTCTCCAGATGGGTTGAGGCATACCCTACACGTAGGTGCGACACCCTCACAGTGGCCAAGTTACTGCTTAGGGAACTCATTCCGCGCTTCGGGGTGCCGGCCTCTTTGGAATCAGATAGGGGAACGCATTTCAACAGCGAGCTTGTGAAGATGATTTGTGCGGCTCTGAACATAGATCAGAAATTGCATTGCAGTTACCGACCAGAAGCCTCAGGAATTGTGGAGCAGATCAATGGCACGATCAAAGCCAGAATTGCAAAAGTGTGTTCCTCAACGACCCTGAGTTGGCCTGACGCCCTGCCATTGGTCCTCATGAGCCTTCGTAGTACCCCAGACAGAAGAACGGGGTTGTCACCACATGAGGTGTTAATGGGGAGAGCAATGAGGCTGCCATCTGTCCCAACTACTGCACTGTTAAATATCACAGATGATATGATCCTGGACTATTGTAAGGGGCTGTCTGACGCCATTCATTCTGTGTCCCTTCAGGTGCAGGCTGCCGAGGTTCCATCGTGCCAGGGCCCGTGCCATGACCTGTACCCTGGGGACTGGGTCCTGGTGAAAAAACATGTGAGAAGAAGCTGCCTGGATGTTCGTTGGCGTGGGCCCTTCCAGATCATCCTGATCGCGAACACGGCTGTGAAGGTGGGAGGCCTGCCCAATTGGATCCACGCGTCACATACGCGAAGGGTTCCAGCACCTCTGGAAGAAACAGCTCCTCTCTCGGATAGACGTCCAGCAGAGGACCGAGAAGCCATAGAGGGGGCTAGCCAAGCTGTAGAGGTGCCAGCGGAAGCAGGGAACGAGTCTGACCAAGCTGAGGACGGTCAGTACAACAGCGAAACAGAAGACGCTACAGAAGGAGAAAGTAGCTGGGAGTACGAGTCAGACACTGACAGGTCTGACAGAGAGCGAGAACAGACAAGAAGGAGAAGGAGTAGAAGGGCACGTGGAGAAGCTAATTGGCCGCAAAGAAGGAGCTCTAGCCTGAGGTCAACTCCAGAGATAACCCTTCCTCCGATATCAGAAGACTCAGACCCGGAAGAAGGTGCTCAGGGCGCTGAAGCACCGGACCGAAGAAGGTCAAGAAGAGTGCGTGTGCCTAGCAGAAGATACTCCACCCCTGAGTGGACATATCTGGCGACAAATGTCTTTGAAACAGGAGACAGGGAGGATTCGAGCGGTGGTGGTGTCCAGTTCTGAGCCCATCGTCACCGTGGAAATACGACTGTTGGTACCCGGAGTCGAACAAGAAGGGTCACTAACATTCATGCTCCCCAGACCTCCCCGCCTCAGCAAATTAAAACACATGTTTCTCTCAGAATTGCAATTCCCCGACTTTGGTACAACGATAACAGCCCATGAAGAGCACAATCTTCGTTTGGAAATACTGAACTTTGCTATCGAAGCTGCAGGCACAAGCCTGATAGTAGATGCTTAAAGGACTTTGTAAATAAAGCGAGCAGAAAAAGAAGATTACCTAGCGCCCAGGAAGCAGAGAATATTAGGGACCTTCCCTTGAGTTGATGGAGAAGGGCTAGGGTTGTCTGTATTGAACTATTAAAGGACCTTTGCGAAGAAGGTTGTCAGCTTCCAGTTGTGTGGATTCTAAAGACAAAAAGAGTAAAAAGAGACTGTAAAGGAACGAGAAGAAAAGAACTTTGTGCCAAGATAAGAGAGAGCCGTATTGTCTGACGAAATGGAAGCCGGCACCCAGAACCGCAGAGCTAAATGTATAATAGGTACACTAATAGTAGGAGTGATAATATTAATAGCTTTAGTGGTAACAATTTCTTATGTAAAGGGACATGAGGAAGAGGCGAAGGTAACTGATGTGAAATCTGTAGAAACGCTTACACCCACTGTTGCTGGTGAGAAAGGGGAAAACACTCACGAGAAAGCGTTATTAGCTACAGAAGCCCGCAGGTTACACGTAGATGAGTCCCAAGGAGACTTTAGGTCAAATGCTTATGCTAAACTCTTATATGAATACGTGGATGCCATGGAGGTTAAGGACTGTTACGTCTGCATGCAGTTGCCGGCGTCTGTAGATGAAGGCATTAGATATCATCACCTCCCGCTGACATATGGCATTACATGTAGCTTATTGCTTAGTATATTTTATGGGAGAGATAGTTTTGAATACTATTTCTCCAACTATGATTCAGTGTTGCCAGAAGTCCCAAATTATAAGCAGATGAACAAATGGGACTACTGGAAGAGTGAAGACAGATTGGCCAAGTTCTTCATTCCTTGGATTACCTTAGATACTTCACATGCCCGTAGAAATAACCTGACATGCAAAGTGTCAGAAGTCGAGAAGAAGTTCATAGGGCAGGTGGATGATCGTTACAGGAGACAAAAGATTTTGAAAAAATCAGGACAATGGAAAACAGATTGGACCGAGGAAGAGAAGGCACACAAGAGAAAGGGTAGTAGTGGTCCAATAGCTTTAGATAAGACGCAGAGAGGAAAGCTATGTCTACACCGAGCCAAAACGTATTACGAAAATGTATACGTGGGAGAAGTCAGCTGTGAACATGCTTTCAATATAGAGTACTATACTAAAGATTTCCTGAAGGGAATGCAAGTGATTCCAAATGTGTATTTTGTATGTGGAAGAAATGCCTACGTGAGACTACCTGACAACTGGTATGGATCATGTTACCTAGCAATTGTCTTCCCCAAAATATATCATGCACAAGACTTAGAGATCATCGAGGGCAAGACATCATCGAGGGGAAGGAGAGATATAGGAGATGCAGAAATGGTTGGAGATGTCTTTGGAGCTGTGTTCCCTCTTTTGGGACTAATCCTTAATGATGTTAAAATTAGACGACTGGCAACAGTCGTCGACAGGTTGTCTGCCAGCACTGCTCAGTCCTTAATGCTGGTAGAAGGAGAGATGCAATCGATAAGGGCTATGGTTCTTCAGAACCGTCTTGCGTTAGACGTCCTACTAGCAAAAGAGGGCGGAGTCTGTAAGGCTTTGAAGGTCCAGGAATGTTGTACTTACATTCCAGACAATTCAAAGCCCCTTGAGAAAGTTATTAGGAACATAACTGATATTCACAAGGAGATCGAAGACTTGAGTAGAGAAAATGTCTGGGAAAAGGTGGGCCACGGAATGAGTGAAGTTGGAGGGTGGATCTCCACCCTAGGCAAAAGCTTTGTGTGGTATATACTAAAACCTATCATCATAATATTGATCTGTGGGATCATATTGTGGGGATTGGTGAGGGTATTCAAATGGTACAGAGCAAAAAGGTCAGAAAGGGCCCAAAGAGAGCAGCTGCAGAGATTGGCTGCCATACAAGATAATCAGTACAGGAGTCTGAGGGCTCTGGAAACGCAGAGACAAGTTATGCTAGCAATAACTGCAGTTTAAATGTTAGTGATGACCCCGAGAGGTCATCAAAGGGGGGAACTGAGAGAGCGCAAACTGACCTAAATGTATGAGTGCATCACACTTACCCGTAGTAAGCACAAATCATGAGGAGAAATGCCATGAGTGCTAGTAGTATCTGCAATTATATTCTGAATGTATAGCTAATGTAGAGATTTAAGTAGAAGTGGAACTAATACAGAAATGTGTGACACTATATGATTTTATTAGATGTGATTATTCCTGAATCCATGTCGTGTAGCTGTTAAAATGTAAGATGGCATGTGGTTAAACGCAGAATGTGGTAGGCCTCAGGGCCAGAGCTAGAAGGGAAGGTGTTTCTTTTCACGACATAGATTGCACTAATGTTTTGGTCATTGCATTAATGGGCCATGATTTATAGATGTGTTTACTGAATAATAGAATAAGAGTATTAACATGCTTTAATTAATGAAGAAGTTGAATGCTATAATTATTATGAGAAATGCTGTAGGCCTGAAATGTTTTAACATTGATTTACACGTACTGGTCTGGGCCGAGAAATGTTGCGAAACTTTTTGGAAGTCTATGAGAGTTGGGATCTTGGCTGCAGATGTCTGTCTGCAAGAGAAAAGGGGGGATCCAATTATAAATAATATGAATAGAGGTCTGTTCAGAAGACGGCCCAGACATGGAGGAGGGTTCCGGAATGTTTTAAGGGGTATCAGCGGGCCGGAGAAGAGTCTGAAAAGCAAGGTCAACTCCAACGTATGAGGCCCAATACAAAGCAGCATGGAAAAAGCCAGAAGCTACACCACGTGAGGGGCGTCTCACGAGGGGCGTCTCAAATGTTGTTGACTGTTTTGTATTAGGGACAGCACCCCTGGGTGGAGTTAGAGCAGATGCCTGAGGACCCTTTAGAGAGCGGATGGGTAGGCAGAGAGGGGTCATGACTGGAGAACTATAGGTTTTCACCAAGAGACTAAGAGTGAGTGACTTCCCTTGGGGGTCATTCACTGCTGACACCTTTTGTTAGGTTGAGACTTGGTTAAGTAGGGATACCATCTAGAGCAGGGTAGGGACAGCCTAACCTGTGTGTTTTCCCTCCAACTTAAATGAAGGAGAGATCTCAATGTGCGTCAATGCTGATAGCTTTATTATTCTTAGAACTTGTGCTGGTAATTTCCGTTGCTCGTCTGAGGGCTTTCAGAGAGCACATGTATGTAGTTGGACCTGTGTATCTCGTGAATCTCATCCTGAGATGCCTGTATTTGCAGCTTATCCTAACCTTACAATAAACTTTTGAAAGCTAGAAGTTGTTTGTGATCTTTTGGAGCGGGGTCCTTTATTGGGTGAACTAACTTGGTAAGAGATGCACTTTCTTCCCTCAATGACAGGCAACAAAGGTTCAGTCGACCAGATCGAGGTTTAGATCAATAGTGATAAGGTATCGATCAAAATCTCGCCCTTCCACTCTACTGTGCGGTGCCTGCGAAACCACGTTAAACCCAAGCCCATTGGCTTTACCAATGCTTGTTTTTATGTGCTGGTACTATACTTCAACAACCCAGATTACCCCATTTGCCTTTAATGGATTCAAGGACAACACACCATTGCCAGCGATCTGTTTCTTCCTGTTATGCAGGCATGTTGCCCGATTTAACAGCTTAGATCATAGCGGAAAAAGGCTTGTTTTTCTGTCCCGCTGCAACTGCTGCCATGAATGTATTCACGGAATTGAATATATTTGCATCCTACTAACTCGATTTCTATTTGCAGGCCATCATCTGGCATTCCCGATCTTCTTGCCAAGAAGCCGTACAAGCAACAAAGCCCCCATCTGAGTGATCAGACCACGTGGCCAGATGGAGCGCTTAAAAATCCGCCTGCGTGACGTGTGCAGAGAGCAGAGTTTCTCTGACACTATAATCCCGGGATATTTGCATAACCCTAAGGCAGACAGAAAAAGACAACTCCATCATGGTTTGTCATAACATCTCTTGTAAATGAGCAAACAGACTGCCTGTGTTTTTCCTCTCCCATCATGTGTGACATCGCCCTGGTGGGTGCATTGTGTTTTCATTCACATGTTTAATAAGCATTTGTTCATTAGGCTGGCTTTGCTGTGAGGACATATGTCTGTTTCTGGGAAGTCAGGTGTCACTGTCTAGAGAATGGGAGACTGTCATCTCCGGTACTGCCAGCTACAGCACAGTTTTCTACTGCTGACGTGGCGGTGTGGTGTAGGGTGGATGCCACTCCGAGTTTTTGTTCAACTAATACCTCCTTCAGAACTGAGCCTTCTTCACTCATTCAGGATTGGGTGATTTCATCCTGACTATTTAGTCAGCAAAACTTACATATTGAGTTGACAGAACTTTTTAAATCTCTTCAGATGTTAATCCAAACAACTAAGGTGGCTATTAAAGCTTTACAACCCTGGAGAACATTGTTGTCATGTTTGTGGTGTAGCGATTAGCAGGGATGTCAGTGGCATAAATAAACTTGATGGGACCCCTGCAAAGTACATGAAGCCCCTCCCCCAAACCCCTCCTCTCCCCTCCACACACACACACACCCCCTCCGGACACAGCAGCTCTCGGGCCAGGGGCCTGCCGCTTGTGCACAGTGCTGGGGTGGGTTGTTAATGTTACGCCACTCTGGGGTGTGCCTTGGGCAGTGAGATTATTCATCGGGTGTGTATTTACCCCCAGTGAGCACAACTATAACCAGAGTGTCAGGTCTGTGAGTTTTCGTGGGGTGGTTTGAGATTGTACAGGGGAGCAGGGTTACTAGAGGGTTACATTTCGATTCTTGCGAATTTAGAAGTTTGTACAGGGATCATATTCAGGAGTTGTGAAATAATTATCACACCCCTTACGTTTCCTTGACAGATTTTACCAAGGTAGCTCTGGAAAAAAGAATCAGCATGAGAAAGATCGGGAAACAACCTTTACAACGCGACTTTTACAACGCACTACCATTACAACAAAACTTTTACAACGCAACATCCATTACATCGCATGCCATTATAACGCAACCATTACAACGCATGATACTACAACGCATACCACTACAACGCATAACATTACAACGCATAACATTACAACGCATAACATTACAACGCATAGTACCCTTACACTATCCAACACTTACCCTACTGTTGCACCCCCCTGGAGTTAGAATAGTAATTTTTATCCCTACACTATCCAACAATTACCCTACTGTTGCACCGCCCTGGAGTTAGAATAGTAATTTTTACCCCTACACTATCCAATACTTACTATACATGCAATGTAATGTTATGCGTTGTAATGGTATGCGCTGTAAAGGTAGTATGCGTTGTAATGGAATGTGTTGTAAAGGTAGTTTTAAAAAATTCGTTGTAATGGCGTGCGTTGTAATAGAATGCGTTGTAATGGATGTTGCGTTGTAAAAAATGCGTTGTAATGGTATGCGTTGTAAAAGTATGCGTTGTAACGTCATACATCCGAAAGATCCAGTGAAAAGACACAACATGGGGATTTCAGGGTAATGAATACCAAATCTTCCTCTTGTGCCTCATTCCCAGGGCTAAAGCTTGGAATAAGGGGCCCATACTACTTCATGGAAGTAGCACACCCAGTGGTATGGTTGTGTATCAGTCTACAATGTGTGTGGTAAAGACAAGTTCTGACCACCTTATAATCAGAGTCTTAGTATCATTAATGAATAGAGCTACGTGTGAGAATATAAGTAAATTCAGAACTCAGATTGTAGTGTTTGGTTTTGATTTCGGGTATGGCAAACTGCTACCAAAACATTAACATGATGGAGTTCACACTTCCTTGCTTGAACTTGTGGTAGACAATCTGTTGGGTTTTTAACTTCCGACTTCGACTTTCTCGCCTTAAGTGTACCGGGTATGCCCAGACGTGGGTCCTGGGCTCACTGTGACACTGGATTCAAGCTATCCTGGCTGATGAGGGGTGAAACCCTGAAACCGGTCCTAGGATTATTGAAAAACGAGTACTGGAACACACTGGAAACATTTTTCACGAGTGGGAGAGTTCATGTAAACAACAGAATAAAACTGAGAAGCAAGCATTTAAAACCTTCTTTAAAACCTTCTTAAACAACAAGAAGAAGCAAAAATAAGCAACTTTTTAGAGCCAACTACATGATGAATCACAGAAATAAAGATCGAAATGTATTTTGGCATTTGGTGGCAATGACAAGCAGAGATGTAGCACCAGTTTGAACCCCAAACGTGCCACAATCATACAAGATCGATAACATCAAGGATCAACACAATATTAATAAGGAATATTTAACTAGTGAACTAGTGAAATATCCCACACTCATGAGGGAGAGCCTTGTCTATCACCTCCATGAAAGAAAATAATTTTCCCCATGTAAGAAGTGTAAAATTGATAGAGTTTTAGTCTAGATTAAATGATGTTGTCCAATAAGAACTATGAAATGAGGGAAAGATATTGGAACCAAACTATAAAATCGATTTGAATAAGGGATCTCTATCCATTAATCATATGGAGGATATTTGTTGCTATCCTTGAAGAAGATTTAATTGACTGTTCCAAACATTTCTTTATTATTATGTTAACAGACACAATGAGAAATATATCGCCAGAAACAATCTTGTTGGAATGCACATCAAGTTCAACCGTATTTGTCAAGGTTTAGGAGAGATGCCCTAGGCAAACATTCATCGGCGATTTGTTTAATTTAGATCATTATGAACGCATCTGCGCCGTCACAACGAGTTATGTATTGACATTAAACATCTGCACATTATTCAGCCATACCATCACAATTAGAACAGAATATTTGATCATGAATTAATTATTGCTGGTTTTGATAAGATTCTTTTCACCATAGTTATATCTGATGAAGGGCATGTGCCCGAAATACATTAGATTTATATCACTAGAATGAATGGTGAACATGTATACGCTGTTGAAAAAGGCCTGGATTGGCCAATGGCATCATGCTGCTCTTACAAAAACATCAAAGGAACTTAAAAAAAAGCAATAAAAATGGATTAAAATGGATAAAGTTTGTTGAAATGAGGTTACATTTTTACGGATTATATACATTTCGTGCTTTGTTGGTAGTGCACCCTGGAACTGGGGCATATTTCAGAATCAGCTAATGTTAAATATATTGCCAGAACACTCATCATTGAATCTGAGAGAAATGCTCGTGCAAACAAGTTAATTCATTTAGGAGTATCTTTCTTCTTAAGAGAAATAAAGATACAGATTTGTACCATAACCGAGGAGTATTGTGCTAATTGAAAAACAACATTCTATTGTTATATGTCAGAAATATTATTTGGCTGAATTGAAAAAAGTTTCTTTCGGGCCAAATTACCAAAAACAAAAATAAACTGCGGCTATCTAATCACGATACACCGGAACAAAGTCACACTTTGAGGCTGAACACGATGGAGCTCATGTCGGCTACAGTCAGCAGGTTGAGCATGCTGAAGCTTACTTTCTCCAATCCGTGCCAAGAGTCTTGTTCATGATAAATAGGGCCACAAAGAGCGGGGAAAGCATTGCCAGAGACTGTGGGCGAAGCGCAAAGAGCAGGCCAGGCATCTTGAGCGGGTGTTGCTGAAGCTTTGCATTGGTGGTCCCCCACTAGCGGTCCATGCTCTAGCATGAAGTGGCCTAAAAAGCATGGGATTTGATCCTGTAAAGTTTATTTGGGAGAGCGATCCATGATTATAATCAACAGTTTGCCCCCCATTAACCATCTATCTATCAATCAGGGGGTTGTACAGCACTGCTACTCACCCATGAGGGTCTCAAGGTGTTGGGGGGGGTCTGTTGATTTGTCTGTTTGTGGAAGTTTAGTCGAAGAGCCAGGTCTTGGGATCCTTCCTGAGTTAGGTCAGCGATGGGGAATGCCTGTGCTGAAGGGGCAGGGTGTTCCTGGTCTTGGCGGCAAGAGAAGGTTCTTCCTCCGGTTCCGGTCTTGTGAATTCATGGAATGGTGGCCAGCATAAGTTGGGCAGAGCGGAGTTGTCTGGCGATTACGTTGAATGAGAGGTGATGGTTCATATATACAGGCCCTGCATTGTGGTGAGCGTGTAGGCATGTGTGAAGAGCTTCAAGTTGATTCTCTTGTTGACTGGGAGCCAGCGGAGTTGTCGAAGGTGTTGAGTGAAGTGCCGCGGGGAATGTCGAGGACCAGTGTGGCTGCAGTATTTTGGATGTTCTGCAGTTTCTTGAGCTGTATCTGGGCGAAGTCGGCGTAGAGTGCATTGACATAGTCAAGTCTGCTGGTGATGAGTGTGTGGGTGACTGTCTTCGGATTCTGTGGGAATCCATCTGAATGTCTTTTGGGTCAGGCAGAGCGTGTGGAAACAAGATGGGATATGGCGTTGATTTGGCGGTTCATTGAGAGCAAGGAGTCCAGTATGACGCTGAGGTTGAGTGCGTGGTCGGTGGGGGTGGGAGGGGTTCCTGAGTGGAGGGCCACCAGGAGTGGTCCCTGTCTGTGGGGGTGGGTCCCAGGGTGAGTAGTTCGGTCTTATCCGAGTTGAGCTTGAGGCAGCTATCTGTCATCCAGGTGTCCACGGCCTTCATCCCACTGTGGAAGTTGGTTCTGGCAGCTATGGGGTTGTTGGTGAGAGAGAGGATCAGCTGGGTGTCGTCGGCGTAGGAGATGATGCTGAGTCCGTGATTTATGATGATGGCCCCATTGGGGGCCATCTAGATGTTGAAGAGGGTGGGGCTCAGAGAGGAGCCCTGGGACACTCTGCAGCTGATGTCCATAGGTACTGTGAGGAATAGAGGTAGTCTGACTCGCGCTGTTTGGCCAGTAAGGAAGAAATGGATCCAGTCCAGGGCCTCATGATTAGGGTAAGGTGGGAGACTGTAGCAAAGGTGGTCAAGATGTCTAGAAGGATGAGGGCTGGGGTTTCACCATGGTCGAGGAGGGAGCGGATGTCATCGGTGGTGGCGAGAAGTGCGGTTTCAGTGCTGTGTTTGCTTCAGAAGCCGAATTGAGCCATAGATACAACATTAGTGGATAGATCACAAAATAAACACAAACTCGATGAGTCTATCAAACAATTTCTGAAACATCACTGTTATTTAAGTATAGACTATTCTATGTAGCACTCATATAATATAATTTTATATAAGGACAGAAAAAGATTCAGCAAAATAAATTTCCCTTAGTCAGAAATTGACACCTGCCTCCAAATTGGCCTGTGTGTCAGATTTGCGAATGCCATCATACCAAATGAGTGTGCCCCCTTGAATGTGCTCACCAATACAAATAAGCGAACGCTATTCTGATCAGCCACATACTCGGTGACTACAGGGAACGGGTGCACTCTGTTTCAATTGATGAGTGATAACCAAATGGTCTAACATACAAACCATTGTTGTTCCTTAATAAGAGATACAACTGCTTACATTTCAGGTATTAAAAGCAACACCTATAATGGCCTTAGGTGAGTGTCCTTTAACCCCTTCCGCGCTCATGACGAGCTCAGCTCGTCATGAGTTACGACGCTCGTACGCTCATAACGAGCTGAGCTCGTCATGTAACGCGGCTTTTTAAAAACCGCCGCGCACAGCGGGAAAACCGCGAGCGCGCATGCGGTTAAAAACCACCTACACGTGTGCTGGGGCAAAAAAGCTTATTAATTTAACCACACTTACCAACCTTGGTTTCCACAACCCCATCTTTTACCTCCCACTTTCCTAGCTCTTCAGATTTATTAAGAACACTGATAGTCCTACTCGAAAGTGGGTATGTAACAAAGTTAACAAAAAAACAGTAAACAGAAATGTAAATGTAAATGTAAATGTACATTTAAACAGAAAAGTCATTGGATTAAAAATATATTTACATCATGGAATAGTTTTTTTGATTTTATTTCCTGATATAATTAATACAATCCCTGATGAGGATCTCTTTTAAAGTACTGTCCTGCCCATATTGAGGTTGAAACACATTAGAGGCATTTAATGTGAGGAGTATGTACCGTTTTCTCCCTTTTTGGAACATTTAAATACATCTTTTTTCAAGAACTGGTAAGTAATGGGATACATATTCTTAAGGAGGAACAACATTGTAAATGTGGCTACCCCTCTTCAACAAGGTTATATCATTGAATATTTGTTTATATACACAAAGTGTTATGATACATTCCACATTTTGTGTTTTCTGTCTTGGACACATTTTTTTCAATATGTGAAAGGTATATATGTAAAATTCATATAGGTGTTGTTGCTTTGTATGTACTTGATGGCTGGTGGTTTGTAATTCTAACGTAATATGCAATTATGACATTTGTATGTATGAGATTTTTTTCTGGTCCTAATATGAAAGAAATTGTAGCCAAAGAAGCAACCACAATGAGGCACTAGCTCAGAGTGCTTTAAAAAATATGGAAAACTCTCCTGGGGTGAAGTGTTCAATGACCCAGAAGACGTACTGTGTTTTTTATGTTGTTGAGGGGCTGCTGTACTCCTTGCAGCCCGCCCCAACATTACAAAATAATTTGTGATTCTCATGGCCTTCATGCCCTGCCGCTCATTTCTTCGTAATTTTTTTGTTTTCTTTTTTTTTATAGGTGCCCTGATGCCCACCCGAGGCACCCACACATATGTTTTTTAGTTGACGGCTCTGAGGCAGCCTCAAGGCCCCTGTGGCCCCTGCTGATGCCCCAGCCACCACTCATTGTTGTGACAGCAGGAGCTCGCCATTATTGTTTTTTGTGGGTGCCCTGTGCCCACCCACAGCAGCCACATATTTTTGTTTAGTTGGGGCTGCAGGGGGAGTCTCAGGGCCCCCGCAGCTCCTCCCGACGCCCCAGCCAGCACTCATAGTTGAGTGACAATGGGAGCTGGCATTTTCTCACAGGGATGCCCATCTGGGGAACCTCCATCAGTCCAAATTGGGGGCTGACGTTGCTCCCTAGCCAGCATTCATTTTGGTGATGGTGGGAGCCACCTGTTACTTTGCACTCATCTGGGTAGGAGCAGAATCTTTCTCTGCTCCAGCTTGGGCATAGACAAAGTTGTGTTCCCTGCCTGGGAGAGCATGGGCAGGGAAGGTCTGCACTCTCTCGGGAAGGGAATTGCAGTGTCCTGGGGAATGGGGTCCTTGAGACACTGCTCATGTTGGGCCCTGGGGATGTGGTTCGCTGGGGGTCCATACAACCCCTCCACAAATTTAAACTTTTTGCCCCAGGGGATAGGATCCTCGGGCCTCTAAGATGCAGCAGAGGGGGCTCCATTCCCCTTCACTAATTAAGTATACCAGCACTGGAAGATAGGGTCCCGAGGGCCTACTTATACCTCGGGTAGAGGGCTGCATGCCCCTCTCCCTTATTAATGAAAAGCAGCCCAGGAAGATAGGTTCCCTGGGGCATAAAAAAACATCAGGGGCTTATAAAAAAAATAATAGAACCTGTGACTACCTGAGTCCTGGCCTACTCCAAATGGTCGCCTTAAAAAAAGGTAGAAGCCTGCATTTTTTTCATGAGAGCTGTGGATCTGCAGCATTGATAAAACAAAATTAGATCTACAGATCTTCCGAGGTGTGAAATATACATAGATTTTGAACCTTTCTTTCTCAAAAACAATTACACCAAATCAAAAAAATCACGCTTTCTGGACCAAGATCTAGCTTTCTGCCAAAAGTGGTGTAGTTGTAGCCAGCCGTTTTGGCTGTAGCTTTGTCAAATTTTACTATCGTGAATTGAATGAAGAAAAAGTGTTTTGGGACCCCCCCTTTTGGCTCAGCCCCCACTTGACGGATCACCCTGAAACTTTCCCAGAAGCTGAAGTGGATGAACTAGTTTTATTGAAAGTTCAAGAAGATTTGTCAAACAAAGTTATAACCGACACAAAAATGATTTGCTTATGGTGTTGATTAGGCAGAATCATGGATACATATGACAAAGCAACTAAACAATATTTTGCATGTTCCATGAAAGAAATGATTTATTATGGAAAGATTCAGGGGCTTATTTATGAGCTCTTGCAACACATTTGCACCGTCAGTGCGCCACTTTTTGTGACGCACTGACAACATAAAAAAGCGCCATGTTGCACCCTATTTACAAAGTGACGCATCTACACAGATGCATCACTTTGTAAACCCTTGCGCTACATTATACCTGTGTTAGGTATAATGTATGCAGGTTGGGCATTCCCCCGCATCAAAGCCTTGCAGAAGTGGCACATTGAAATGTTTAAGGTTTCAGTGCGCAACTTCTGCGACACCATTGCATGAAAACCTTACGCCTGCCTAATGGCAGGTGTAAGGGTAATACAGGCCCTTTCACATGGGGCTTGCCCAAATGTGAAAGGACACATTGCTGTAGTTGCTTCTGTTTTCAGACTCACCGCAGCAATGTGCCACTTTTGCACATATGCATACGTCAGGAATACTGACGTATCTGTAACTCCTTGCGACATGATGCGCCGTACTTTAAATACGGTGTATCCATGGTGTCGCAAGGAGGGCTCACTGAGAAGTGTTGCATCGCTGCTTTATCGCAGCGATGCAACACTTCTCATAAATGAGGCCCCCAATTTGGCAAGATAGTGTTTGTCACTTCATTGATATGAAGAGTTATCTTCTATTGTGGAATTTCCATAAAAATAGATTATGAAATAAGACGAATGAACAGGGTGCAAATAATTAAAATCTTCATTAATGCCTAAAACGTTTGGGCATTTACTAGATGATATGTGTACTAGGGGACAAGTCCCATATTTGAGAAGAGCCCCCTTCCTCTTGCATTGTGTGTACCATGACAGAGAATACAACATGGTTTGAACATGAAATAAACTGATCAAAACTTGTGAGTAGTTGAATACCAAAAAGCAGTCCACATCAAAGAACTATAACGATCTTTAGAAACATGAACAAGTCATGCAAAACATTATAGGAGCTCCTGCGAAGCCACTATTTTGTGGTAGTCACAAAATGCACATAAATACAAATTTAGCTTATGTCTGTCGGTTGAAAAAGGTGAAGTGGTGACCCCGAAATTCAATGCAGAGTAAAGAATAGGTTTTCTATAGTAGGAACATTATGTTCCTTGTGTGGAAAACAATGGGGAGAAACCCAAGCAAAAATTCGGTTTCAACTAACACAAAAGAGACAGAAAATTTACCTAACACAGAATTAGGATTTCTACTAATTCGCAAAGACCAAGCCTGAATACAGAGTTTTCGAGAACTACTAGAAAATCTCAACTTTAAGATAAAGGTAGTTTTTACTAGGGTTTATAGTTTTTGTTATTCGGGCCAGAGATTAATAGAACTGCATGCTGAAAACGTTGCAGATTCCGAATTGCAGGTAATAGTCGTCGAGGCCAGGAAATATTTGAAGTGTGAGATAAAAACACTCCGTAACACTAGTTCTTAATTTGTTTACCCCCGTGGGCCCCCACTTAATTATTATTGGAACCAGGGACCTTAGCCTATGCAATATTGATATTTTGAACAAATACACAAATGATTAAATATTTTATTTAATTTACAAATATTTTAATTAAAAAAATAATACTTTTAATATGAAGGTTGTAGATTTTTCAAATTCAGTTGAGCCCACCCATCGTCTTTACTGTATTCTGCATGAAGTACTTGCACTGCTTCCACTAACCAATCCGAAGATACAATTTTTTGGGGCATATTTACAAGCCCCTTGCACCGCCGGTACGTCGCTTTTTGTGACGCACCGGTGGCGCTATGTGGTGCGCCATATGTGGTGCCCCATATTTACAAGGACATGTAAAGCCACCCTGCGTATGGCCCCTTTTCACGCAGCACTTTGCGTGAAAAGGGCGTTCCATGGGTGTTGCTGTGGGTGTTCTCATGCAACACCCATGGACTCTGCCGCATTCCCAGATTTACAATGTTCTTAAACCTGAGAATCCTACACCTCCCCAGTAGAGGAATAAGGGGGCTTAATGAAGAGAAATACTTTTATTTCTCCTTGTTTTTTCCTCTTTCTATGCATGCTGTATTCTGCAGCATACAGAGAAAGAGGAAAACACCTCTCGTGATTGTTTTTGTGCCGGATTGGTATGCAAAGGCCTCCAATTGTGAGCCAGTGTCGGGGAGAGCTCAGGGATACATCATATTGTTGTAAATATGACGTATGTATTTCTTTGTTTTGAAAGTAACACAGCGCGGCACAGCCAAATGGCTTGCGGCACCGTGCTTAGTTACTTCCTTGAAGATATGGCCCTTCAATTTTTAGCCTCCAATTTCAAATTATTTCACATTCACAGAACATTTACAATTTTTCATTGTGTTTCCTTATGTATATACGCTTTATTAATTGTCCAAGCGATCATGGACCCCTGAGACCATAGCTTAGGAATCACTGCTCTACAATATCACACACCTCTATGGTCTAGCAAACCTACTTTGATTTTGAACAGTTTGTGTGTGTAAAGGTGTACACAATTTCAATTTAAATAATTCCCAAATACTGTATTTTCTAAAACGTGTTACCATGGTGATAGTAATTTTGCTACTGAGACAACAGCAACAGAGTGAATCAGGTACTGTGCCTTTTGGCTAATAAAAGAGAAAATATTTCTAAACTAGTTATGAAGAACGCCTTTGATGCCTTGTTCAGAGAGGCAGCATTTGCTCCCAACCCAATTATTTTCACACAGGAGTTGATCATTATGTTGCCGGCTAAACTTCAGGGATTTATCTCAATTTTAATTAGATTTCTAAAACTCTGTGAACGAGACCATGGGTTATACTCTTGGTACAAATTCACTGCCTGTAATAAGTGTGTTTACAGTCGTGTGCATTTCAAAAACAGATTTCAGAAAAGTGGGTATGGAAAGAAAATGCATAAGCATATTGTAATCACACACCACTCATGGTACACAAGAGGTTTATTCATATGGAGAGAAACCCCATACTACAGGTGTGGCAGGAGCATCTAGCCACTAACTGTCAAATCCCAGAACTCATAGCCCTGATGACAACATGGAACTCCCGGGCGTCATTATAGAATCTGCAGCCCCAGCCTAACTAAAGCTGCCTAAGTACGCTACAACACATCTCCCCACCTTATAAACAAAAAGAAAGTAACCCACTACTGCAATCCCCAAATCTCCCCCCCTTAAACTCCTACAACAAGCATTTAAGACAAAACAACACAACACCCAAAACGTCAGTACGCAAACAAAATAAATAAACACCTAAATCGAGATGGCAAACAATCAGTCACACAGATACTCCTGTAAATAGCCAGGAGTCCTCACCCTCGCCTCCCTCCTGACCTGTGACCTGGACGGACCAGTGCTTAATTTGTAAAATATAAAGTGCAGGTGCTCAAATGTTTGTCGGAGGCCACACCTACTTTTCTCTGGCCCCACCTACTTCCTCCACAGGCTCCACCCACTTACACTGACCTACTTTACATGATTCAATGCACTTTTTGATCAGCATGGTAAACGTTCTTTGCAGCAGGTATAGTAACCATCTGGCATCTGTACTACCTTACAAGCAGTCACAACTTCCATTAGACAAAACTCCTGTATCTCTCCATGAAGACGATTAATCACCAGAGTTATCTTGACATTTTAATTTATGCCTGAATATTGCTGGAGGCCAGGAAGGAACTCGGCAGCAGGTGCTTTTAAAACAAGAATATACTGGCTGTGCTGGGGGTTAACCCTCTGCTTACCTTTGTGACTGGGCCCACCAGACCCAGTCACAAGTCCAATCCCCACCAAGGTCGCCGAGTTAGAATGCACGCAGTATAATGGTGCCATGCTCAGCCTGCTGACACCTTCATTTGCCCTTCACTGTCCTCTTAGTCTGTGTGTTTTGTCTGATGAGGATTCCGAGGGTGAAAGGGAGGCACGCATGACTGTGTGCGCACCCAAACAAAAAGTAGTTTTGGTTGGTTTGGCTAGCAACAGCAAGCAATTGCCATCGGCCACCCTGCCACCCATGGGCGACATGATCATGGTGGCACTGGCATCACATGGCGGCTACGGCCGCCCGCCCGCCCGCCCGGGATACCTTACTTACAGTAAGAACAGTGCATTCACAGTGTGTATGTGTGTTTCAATTAAAACTTAAGTTACCGGACACTGGGACACACACACTGACTGTAGTATTACACTGCACCGTGCATAGCCTGCAGCTGCAGCCTTACTTAGGCTAACTGATTAGGCCTGCTGCTGCCACACCTTACACAGGCATTGCCTTACCTGGTGGCTGGTGTGGAACCCGTCCTGAACCGACGCTGCTGAACGGTTTTTCAACCTTGATTGAACCGAATCAATTGGCCAGTATCATGAGTGACTCGGTGGTGAGCGGTGAGGGCGAGGCCAGTCATGCAGCCGGGTATGCTGGGGTGTGCCAAAACAGCGATTGCGCGCATTGCTTGCAATGCAATCTGAAAAAGAACTGCGCACGCTGCTTGTCGCAAACAGCCCGAAACCCCCCAACACTGTCTCTTAGGGGTCCAAAAGCTGCAGTCCCCATGGCGGCCATGGCCATCCCCCTGATGACATCAGAAGCCAGTAAAAGCAAGTCAACTAAACTCCACTGAGTTGGAGCGCCCATGCCAAGGGGTTGCAGCTCAAGGATGAGCCTCGCCCTCTTCGCATCCGAGTTTGTCCACAAGCAGGCGGCGCACCATCCAGCACAGGTGCACCACCTTCCTGGGTACAGGCCGGTGGTCAGCTGGCCCAGTCCACCACCCGCAGGACAGGAGCGCTGCCTGCAGCCACTTTCTTCTAAAATCCCAGAAATGCCTTCAACCTCCGGGCCCCCATCCAGATCGCAGCCATAGACTGAACTGCTTGTCTTACTATGCAGGCTGCTCAGAGTGTCCTCGGAGGCCGCACGGATGTCCAGGGCAGCTGAGCTCCCTCTCACCTGCAGGGCCTGGGCAAACCTCCAGCCCTCCTGCACTCGGTCCACACCCTCAGAAGGCAGTGCAAACTGCACACCCAAGTCTGGGCCCCCTCAGGATCAGCGGCCCCCTTTTCTTTAAGGGTCCTGCATGGCAGGGTGATGCACGTTATTACCATAAAGATTGAAGAGGGATTCGAGGTCGGTGGCTCAGAGCTCGCAGCGCTTAACTTGCGACTGCCATCTCAGATCGTCAGTCCATGCCTCCCCATTTTACATTATTTTATCAAGTATTTATTCATGATAGGTAAACTAGTTATATCGTAATTACAACCAGTGCCCATTGTTAGGTGTAATTTGAAAAGAAAGCTAGGTAACTATCCCAAAATAAATCATTTAAAAATACATAATGGGTAGTATGTAGAATATGGTCCTAAATTGACATCATACAAACACTCAGCTTTGGTCTTGTGGTTAGGTCACCGTCACCCACAGACTTGTAAAACCAAAACTGAATCCAGCCGCAGCAACATCAGACTAAGGGCACGCAGCTACCGGGCCACGCCATCATCATCATCGATGAATCAACATATATGATCAGTAGTTTTCAGTGGAATCATCATAATCACCACGCGGCCACGCCATAATCAATGAACATATAATTATCAGTCGAATGTGAATCGAATAATAAATTAAACAGTCGGACTCTCACTCACATGGGACTACTCGACTCTGTTACTGTTAGGCAGGCTGCTGTGCAGTGCAGCTTCATTAACCGCTTAACTGCGGTGGCAATTCCGCCGTGGTGTGGCGGTTTAATTGAGTGGGCGGGTCCACGTCGGCCAACGGACATGCGCAGCACTACGGAGGTAGTGCTCGTGACGGCCGTTGGCCGACGGGCGCATGGAAGGGTTAACTGATCTGGGCCTGCCTCGCCCTCGCCCTCACTGGTGCGTGCTGCTTAGGCTGCGCACCTTAATTTATTTTAACTGAAGATTAGGCCTACCAGGCCGTGTCTCACCTGGTGCTGTGCTGCCTGCCTGTTGTAAGTAGTAACTAGGTAAACCGAACGTCGTCCAGATCGCGGTCGCCTCTCACTAGACAGAGCGAGGGCGGCCGTCCACGATGACTCGGTGAGGCGCGGCCTTGGGGCTATGCTGGGGCGTGGTGGCAAAGCAGTGAATGCGCGCGCATAACTAAAAAAATATCTGCGCACAGCTGCCTGCTTCTGCGCACAGCCCCAACTCCCGCAGAAGACCCTCACCAAAGCCCTACCCTGCCCAACTCAGTGTCTCGCCCACTGGGCCGGCAACACTGAGCTGCTGCATTCAACACGTCAAGACAGAGATTCAGATCAACAATGAGATCATTACTGACTGAAATACAAAATAAGTGAGAATGAAGAAGTTGAACGTGTGACACTCGTGTGGTGTGACTGAGTTGTGAAGCAGTATGTAACAACAGTAACAGCAGTGCAGCACTTACGGCGTAGAGCAGCAATACAGCACTCTGAGCCACGTAATTACTATAAAATCAATTACGTGCAATAAACACGTGTAGACTCGGCCCTGATAATTAAGTGCCGGTGCTCCAAATCTTCCTCACACACCTAACCTAGGCAAACCTGACTCTGACATAGTCACCTTAGAACCATTTCCACACTTACCATGTCTCTGTTATAAGGCTTCGCACATGAGATTTCAAGTCTGTCAGTTTTCCAACTTGATCCAATTACTTCTAACTGCCTTGACCTTAAAAGGACACCAGATGTTGGTCAACCCTTAACTTTACCTTGACCCAATCGCCAACATCAATGAATCTTTTCTTTTCCCTATATCAAAAACAACTCTCTGATTTTTTCTTGGATGTACTCTCTCGCATCCACACGGGACTATCTATCTACTTGCTTGTCTGCCCCCCATCATCTTGAAAGGAGTTAGCCCAGTGCCAGTGTTTACTGTGGCCATGTCTTTAACCGCACCCTGAAGTGGTAACTCAGCATTCAAAGCAAAATGCATAGTACCCTTCATAATTTTCTTAAGTATCTCCACCAATCTATTTCCTTGGGGATTATACAAGGAAGAGCAAACATGCTTCAGAGCCAGAGTTTCCAAGAAACCCTTCATATCCTGTGAAATTAGTTGACTTTAATTGTCAGTGCGCAATATCAATATCGATTTCTATAATGTTATTCGGTGGCAATTAGCCATCCATAAAAGCAATATATAAGACAGTACAAGATTAAAAAATGTAAAATTGAAATTCATGTCAACAAGTTAAAAATAAATACTCAAGTGAACAGAAGGACTACATAGGTAATAGAAATGTAAAATGAAATAACAATACCACTATGTAACATTGATAAAAGACAAATGTACATCAGTGAAATCGGCATATTATAATAGACCCTCACATCTCACTTAAATGTTCCCATATTTGTAGGAAGGACTGGTAGACTCAAGGAGTTGAAAGAAGCAGGAGTTTATTGGAAACACGTCTTAGGAAGTCCAGTGCATCAGTTCATAATGGCATAGTTCTAAACCACAGATCCCAGCATGTACATTCAAAAGATGCATTCAAAGGCATGTGCACAACAGCCAGAAACTGCCACGAGATGTCACAGGGAAAGGCCACGTGCCTTCTCGTGGTCATAGATAACAACAATATGTACAGTATACAACACACCTCCCTTCCTGTAATGAAAAATAAAAAAAATTTAAAAAAAACTCAAAACCTATACAATGCTAAAATCTTAATACATGACAAATTCCTAGTAGGGAAAAAAAAACAATAACCTATACAATCCTAAAATTTTAATTCATGACAAAATCCTTGTATCTTTCAGGAAGACGATGAGGCCTAGAACAATTTTTTGAGGCCACAGCAAAAGGAGTGGTCCTTACAACCTTAGGGTCTCCATTCTCACTCAAAAGACTTCCTGGAGAATTTCCTACATTTCCAGATTCAAAATCAAGAAAAACATTGCTATCATCGCCTGGCACAACAGCATCACCTCCTTTGAATAAAGTGTTACCACCATCTTTTGACCCAAGCGTACTTTGCCCTTTAAATATAGAAACTCTGTTCAAGTTCCAAACACTCCCATCCTCAATTCTGACGGCATGCTTGAAAACCTCAATAACTTCCATGGGACGAGACCAAATTTGACCCCCTTTCAAAACACCTTCCTTTCTTTTAATACGAACAAAATCACCAACTGAGATGATATGTTTGCTAGCGGATCCTTGCTTGGCTTCCATCCTTTCCTTCATCTTATCCTTATATGCACTAACTCTGTCTCGAACCAATTCATAATCTACTTTTGAAAAAAACCCATTGTCACTCAAACTTCTTTTTAGCCACCATGGAGTTAAGCGAGTACTGGGTTTCCGACCCCTTAAAAGTTCAAACGGACTAATCAAAGTGACAGAGTTGGGAGATGTCCTGTAAGACAATAACATAGACTGAAGGGCATTACGCCAATTTAATTGGCCTTTAACAGAAAGTTGGATTGCTTCCTTCACAACTCTATTAAATCTTTCAACCTGGCCATTGGCTTCAGGATGGAATACAGCAATTTTATTGTGCAAAATCCCACATTTGGTGATAAAACATTGAAAATCCTTACTAGTAAACTGTGGTCCATTGTCCGTTACTATTTCTTCTGGAATTCCTTCTCTACAAAACACTTCATCTAAGAACTCTACTACACTCCTAGTTGTTATCTCCTTAACCATTTTCACCTCTGGCCATTTTGAGAAGTAGTCAATCAAAACCATCCCAAATCTTTCACGCTCCGGTAGAACAGAAAACGGACCAATGAAATCAAGACCTAATTTCTGCCAAGGACCACGAGGATACTCCACAGGACAAGGTTCAGGACGCAAAGGAACAGCAGACTTATCACTGTTAGCGCATTCTGAACATTTTTGGATATAATGTTCTACACAACCGTCCACTCCTGGCCACCAAAAAAAATCTTTTATGCGTCTCCTAGTAAAAGAGATTCCCAAATGCCCCTCGTGGGCAATACTAATAATTGTATTTCTCAAGGCAAAAGGAGGGATGAATTTATCACCTCTCATCAAAACCCCATTTTCAACAGCTAACTCGTCTTGAACTTTGGCATAACTCATCATATCACCTGAGAACTTCCTTTGTCCAGGCCATCCTTGTAGAGTGTAATTCTTAACCTGAGTCAATTCAACACTCTTCTCCATTTCTCTTGCCCAGGACTCCTTACTCAAATCAAACTTCTCCCCAAACACTAGCATGATGTCTTGCGAAGTGAAGGCTACTTCACATTCATCATCATCACATGGAACATCACAAGAAGTGTGCAACCTAGACATGCAATCAGCATGAATGTTAGTTTTCCCTTTTACATACACCATCTCAAAATGAAAAGATTGTAGTCTAGATGCCAACCTGGCTAGGCGAGCTGATAAGGTTCGACCTCCACTTGGTGCCATCATGTAAATGAGAGGTTTATGGTCCGTCTTAATGGTGAATTTTGTTCCCCACAAGAATGTTTTAAAATGTTCGGCTGCCCAAACTGACGCCAATAACTCTCTTTCAATAACTGAATAGTGTCTTTCAGCATCCCTCAGAGCCCTTGAAGCATAAGCGACTATCCATTCTTTCCCACAGTCATTCTGCATGAGCACAGCTCCTAACCCTGTGCTACTTGCATCTACCATGATGGTACATTTTTTCCCAATAACAAAAGGTCTTAAACAGGGTGCATTCACAACAAACGCTTTAAGATTCTGAAATGCTTCTGTCATTACGTCAGACCATAAAAACCTTGCGTTCTTCTTTAGGAGTGGTCTAAAAGAATCAACTTTGGAAGAAAAATTTGGGATAAATTTGGCATAGAATTCTATCAATCCTAAGAATGCTACCAATTGTTCTTTTGAAACAGGGACTGGGGCTCTAATGATGCTCTCTATATGTTTTTGCTTAGGTCTGATCCCAGAACCACTAATGGAATGTCCCAAGTATTCAACTTCTTTTTCTCTTATTTTACACTTATCAAGGCGAAGAGTAAGACCTTTAGAGGACAAAGCAGAAATGACATTCCTTAAATTAATATCATGCTCCTCTATATTTTTTCCAAATACAAGAATATCATCTTGAAAAGCGATTGCCCCTGTTAACCCTTCAAGTGTCTCTTTCATCAGTCTTTGAAAGACGGAAGCGGCACTAGCCAATCCAAAAGGCATGCGCTTATATCTAAAGAGGCCTTCTGGCGTAATAAAAGCCGTCAGATTTTTGGAATCATCATCTAGAACGACTTGATGATATGCGCTTGCCAAATCTATACATGAGAAAATGACAGCACCTCCTAATGTTGAAACCATCTCATGCAAATTTGGCAAGGGATGAGCATCTACCCAAATAGAGTTATTTAAACTGCGAAGGTCAACACAGAGCCTCAGTTCGCCATTGGATTTGACCGAAATGACGATCGGGGAAACCCACGGGGAGGACTCAATGGGCTCGATGATATCCTTGTCACACAAGTCTTTGAGAAGAACTTTCAGTTTATCCCTGTAGGTGAGGGGAACGTTCCTGACTCTGTGCCGAACAGGAACAGCACCATCATTGAGTTTAATAGTGTGTTTAAAACCCAAAAACTGACCGAGTTTCCCACTGAAAACATCAGAGAACTCAGATTTCAGATTATCAAGCATGAGATTACGATCAGGATCACTGGTGTTAGCAACAGAGTAAACAGGAGGATTAGCTCTAGGGTCTATCTTAATGCCCAATTGATCCTGGTGTGGCCATCCTAACAGAGGCTGCCCAGACTTAGCGACATATATTTTCCCATATGTGGATTCACCAGAGAAGGTGATTTTTCCCCAAAAATAACCTACTAATTCAATCCTATGTCCAGTATAACCCCCTGGGGAAATGTCAGACTCAAGTAAAACCTTGTTGGGCCAATTTTTTTTTACAACATCTAAACCCAATAATGTATACCATGCACAGGTGTCTACAAAAATGTTAATTGTCTTCCCCTCTATAATCACATCACAAGATGGGAATTTACTTACACCTTCACTACCACAAATATTAATGACAGTATTGATATCATTTTCATTGGAATCATAGTCGTCATAATCTTGAACAATGTTGACTTTTTTGGTAGTAGATTTACAAAATTTTGTTAAATGTCCTTTCTTATTGCATTTCATACACATTTTATCAAGAGCAGGACAAGCTTTAGAATTTGCTAAATGATTTGAACTTCCGCATCTGAAACAAATATACTGAGTGTTGCTCTTCTTGTCGCTTTTAGTGTACTTAGACTTTGAGTCACTCTTATTATTAGCAAAGTCATTTCTAGAAGTAAACGGTTTCCTGAATTTCTCTCCTTCTTTAGAAACGCTAAAAACATCTCCTTTTTCATTCCCTCTTATCTCCTTTACAAATTTCTCGGAATGTTCAATCGACCTGGCAATGTCAATGGCTGCATTTAGAGACATATCCGAGGTTGTCCAAAGTCTTTCCTGGACTTTTTTATTATTCGTTCTCATCAGTATTTGGTCTCTTAATACCTGTTCATAGGTTATGTGTTCAAAATCACACGTCGCGGCAAGAGATCTGAGAGATGATACAAAATCATCAATTGGTTCATCTGCTGATTGTTTGCGAGAATAGAAAATAAATCTCTCCATAACAATGTTCTTTTTCTTTCCAAATCTGATTTTTAATTGTTCAGCTGCACATTCATATACATTTTTTTGTCCAGGATCAGTTAAGGCTGGAAGAGTGACGAATTCTTTTAATCCAATTCCCCCTAGGCAATGTTTTAAAAGAGATAATTTCCTCTCAGGTTCACATTCAGTGCCCTCCATGACCTCAACATAGGCTAGGAAAACAGGTTCCCATATTTCCCACTCCATGGGGGGGTCACCTTTATTAGCCAAAAACGAAGGGGGAGGAACAATTCCACTCATGTCAAAATTGTTGATGTAAAACAATATTTTGATGTGTAAAAAATTAATTTAATAAGAGTACTTTTAAATATAAGGCTGGCTGAAACAATACCTTTAAATGAGGTCGAGTTGAGAGACTGTCGTGTAGAATGAATTTCAGGAAGTAAAACGGCTTTGAAAGTAAAAAAAAAACGATGAGGAAAATAACAATCCGATGAAAGTTACCAACTCAAGATGGCCGCCATGGAAATTGCTTTCTCTTTAGAGGAGATTGCCCTTGTTTTGACAGAGCGTGACGTGAAGACGCTTTTCACAAAGTTCGCGCATGCGCGCGTGGAGTTAGAGGCTCGAAGGGCAGACTCGCGCTGGGAACTCGCGCTAGAAGGAATTTTTTAAGGCTTGAAAAGACGATGAAAATGAATTTAAATACCTCCGAAACAAACGGGCGAGTTGTCGGAGTAGCTGCGAGAGTCCGCTTGCGTCGCTGTGGAGATCTCCAGATAGAGTAAGCCAGGAATAGATTTGTTGAAAATTATTCTCTTTTCTTTTTTTTTTTTGTTGACGAAATCTTCAGTATGATGATGAAAACGTCCTTTTACCCTCGTCGCCAGTGTAGGAAGGACTGGTAGACTCAAGGAGTTGAAAGAAGCAGGAGTTTATTGGAAACACGTCTTAGGAAGTCCAGTGCATCAGTTCATAATGGCATAGTTCTAAACCACAGATCCCAGCATGTACATTCAAAAGATGCATTCAAAGGCATGTGCACAACAGCCAGAAACTGCCACGAGATGTCACAGGGAAAGGCCACGTGCCTTCTCGTGGTCATAGATAACAACAATATGTACAGTATACAACACAATTCACACAAAGTTCCTACAACATAGTCGGATAGTGTTAATTTGAACCAATGCTAGAGCACAGAAGGGGAGACGAAAACCTTGTAATGGGTCAGCCATGCACTTCCCATCAGCCCCATCAAACAGAATTAGACTTTTTCCAATTGTGGGAATATTGAGCAACAGTAAATTAACAATAAATAAAATGCACTTGTACCTGGTACGGATTACACCACCTCACATTGCAACACAGAACTGCATACTATGTCTCATTGCTATGAAAGAGGTAAAACAGTTTATTTCTGGCGTAAAAGACAGCCTAGAAAAATGATGCCATACTACAACAAATCTCCAGAGTGAGCAGAGATTGTAAATATAGATAGGCAGGTCGGCACTGCGTGAAATCTGCCCCTCCTATAACGGGTATAATATAACGCTTCCTCTGTTGGACCAAAAACTTGCAAAAAACACCATATGCATAGTATTCTGCGCCATTGCATCACTGCAGAGGCAGCTAGATAAAATTGTGGACAAATAATTCATGTTTGGGAAACTAATCTGTTGGTGAAAGGTACCTAGTCTAAAGCAAGTCAGCACAAACCTGTGTCTTGCATTTAAAATTGCTGTAAGATAGGGTTGCGTATCATAGGTACTTAAAATTATTTGATTTGGTAAAACACTAGGATTAAATCGGGCCATACCCAGGGACTACAGAACTACTAATCACTTTGCAATGCATTCAGAGAGGAGGGAAGGTCCACACCAAGTATACCATCACAAACAACCCTACTCAACCTATCTGAATAACCAGTACAGCGTTCCTATTTCAAACAGGTTCAATGCCTTCTATGAACAGAGTGGCTTGGAGGGGGTCGACTGACTACCCGTAACACCAATTCCCCCCGTATATACTGATTATGCACACCATGACATACCATCAGGTAAAGATGCTGACACAAAGGGATTGAATGAATCCATCCCTGCTGAGAAACTAAAACTAAATGGCCAGTTAGGCCCAGAAACGAGATCCTCACTAGAGAGTTCGCCTATACAAGATCGGCCGAGTTTATCCACTGACCTCTTAGAGGTCTCCAGCCCTGTTCCAACCTATATAGAACAAAATTATAACATCATGGAAGAGCAGGCAGTCACAGGCATAGAGTTTACTGACTTAAATTTAGCTGATAATGTAAACACAGACACAGTCATCGAAGCAGATATAATACCATCATGTAGCACAAACTTGGTCTCCTGGAACACGGCGGGCCTGGTTGATAAAGCTTGTGATCCCACCTGGCTGTCTTTTGTCAAGCAACACGCAGTGATATGCCTCCAAGAAACATGGCTGGTAGAAGGAAAAAATGTCCATATCGAGGGATATCAAAGCTTCTTCATGCCAGCCGAACCATCGAGCAGTGGAAGAGCAAAGGGGGGCCTGGCAATTTACATTATTCTGGCTCTTATTTGTCAAATAAACAACCGCCATTCAGGCAATAGGAATATCCAAGTCCTAGAGTTAAAGAGGAGCAAACACACCTTGACTCTGATCAACTTTTATAATGCAGTAAACCAATATGGAGAATGTAATTTACTGCAGCTGTGCGATTTTTTGAGAGACAATGTGGGAAATCTGCCGCGCCAAACATTGAATCCAGGAGTGACGTCCATGGGACATTTGGGGTGCAACAGCCTGAAAGGCTTCCACTTCGATCATTCTCGGCGTGGAACCCAACTTAACAACTTGATGAATGAAAATAATCTAGTTGCAGCCATGTCTGTGGTGGCGGAGCACACACTTTTTTATGTCCCTACATATAAAGGCAACATAAATGGATCATACATAGATCACATCCTATTATCTGCTGACCTTGCCAACTTTGCCTCAGATTTCTGTATCCAAATGAATGTTCATAGCGATCATAACCTGGGTGGAGGCATCTTTGAACTGCGAAAGCGATGTGAAGGCCGTGGGTCTTTAAAGAGCACAAATGGAAAGCGCCGCTTGAAATGGACAATGGTGAATTGTGATAACTTGTATATCTCAATTAATAATCTATGTAGTTCTGAACTTTCACTCTGTGTGTCACCTACATCATTCCCTCGACAAACCCTGTCTACATTTGAGGGGGTTGTATCAATAGTAGAGTCCTTGTTAACGGTGCCAGCAAATGGGCATGCCGGCAGCAACCCAAAATGGTTCGACCACTCCTGCTCTAAAGCCAGTCGAGACCTTAAGACGGCCCTAAAAGCCAAACCCAGAGACCCGGCTCGTATTAAGGTCATGCGCGCCAACTACAATAAATCCCTTGCAACACGAAAAAAAGAGGTAAAGGCAAGTACCTGGGAGTCCCTTTTAGATCCCAAAATTCTGGGTAACAGTGCCAAGTTCTGGGAAATCACCATCAAAGTAATACTGTTCTTGGCACAAATATCCCAGAGGAGGAGTGGGTCACCCATTTCAGTACTATTCTTAAAAGTAATGAGCCACAAGCTGACTATAGCCTTATAACTCCTAAGGAGAACTTTCTGCATTTTTCAATTAATGAGGTTGAAAAAGGAATCCAAGGCCTAACCTGTAACAAGGCCCCAGGGCCTGATGGCCTTCCTCCAGATCTTTTTAAATCTTGCCCATCACTATGGGCCCCTGTTCTTACCGCTGTAGTTAATGCAGCAGCGGCTTCTGGTTGCCCAAAGTCGTGGGGGATCTCCACCATAGTACCCGTGTTTAAAAAAGGAGACCGTAATAGTCCACTTTGCTACAGACCAATATCCTTAATTAATTCCGTAGTGAAAGTAGTGGGGGGTGTAATTCTAAACAGGTTAGTAGCATGGGCAGATGAAAATAATGTAGTTTCCCCAATCCAATACGGCTTTAGGCCAGGACACTCAACGGTTACCCAGTGTTTGAACCTGTATATGATTATAGGAAAATACACCATGGCCCGGCAAGGTACAATCCACATGGCATTCATGGACCTATCGTCGGCTTTCGATTGTGTAGACTGTGGTAGGCTATGGGATGCCGTGGCAAAAATGGGTGTAGAGCAGAATTTGATTAATTTGCTAGCCGACATGCACTCCGACACAAGAGCAAACGTCCGTTACACGCAAGACTTAAAAGTAACGAGGGACTTTGGAATACATCGGGGCGTCCGACAAGGGTGTATTTTGGCCCCATTCCTCTTCAACCTATACATTAATGGCCTGGAAGAGCATCTTTTAAGTACGGGAGCAGATTATCCCTATGTCGGTCGGAAAGACCTGCCGGTTCTGCTCTATGCGGATGACGCAGTCCTGATATCCAGGACTGCAATTGGCCTTCAAACTCTGCTAAATTCTTTCCACGCTTTTATGAAGTCCCGGGACCTGAGTATTAATAACTCAAAATCTTACGTTATGAAGGTAGGCCTAGGGAAAAAAAAGAAAAACTCCTTTAACGTTAACGGGGAAAAATGTCCTGTAGCTAAAACATTTTCCTACCTTGGTGTCCTCTTCGACCATCAATTAAATTGGGGACCTGTAATACAGAAGAAAATGGGAGAGGTAACTCGAGCAAATGCAGCAATACTTGACTTTGCAAGAAAAATGGGTAATAGTCCGGTGGCCGCATTGCTCCAACTCTATCAAGCCAAGAGCATTGCCATTGCATGCTATGGAAGTGAGCTATGGGGGTATGCCTCCTCTGGAGGTCTGGAGGTTGCAGAAAACAGCTTTTTTAAATGGGTTTTGAGGGTCCCAAGGGGAACAGCAAACTTTTCTGTGCTCGAAGAGCTGGGCATGCCTTATTTATGCGACAGGATAGCCGTAAATCCTTTACTTTGTTGGCTAAACTGTTGGCTAAATATCGATACACCCCTCACCCAACAAATCCTGAGAGAAGCACTAACATGGGATAACAGGTTTCAAGTCCCTTGGATTAAGTACATCAGTAACTGTTTCTCTGAATTAGGGCGCCCTGATCTTTTTGCAACCCCAGAGTCTATCACTAAATCTGACGTTATTTTTGTGAAGAAGACCTTCATTGCATCTAGGTATTTAGCTCGGGAGGAGGGCGAATTAATGAAAGACAGTGTTCGGAAACACGTGCTACTAAAAACCTCTTTGCACATGGAACCGTACCTGTCATGGCCCTTGTCAGGTTATGACCGTTTCCTGCTGACGAGGTTTCGCCTAGACATATTTCATTTATTATTGGCCGTTCCAAGGGGGACCCATCGAGGCCAAGTGTTACCAGCTTGCGGCTGCGATGAAAAGTCTCCGCAAGATCTGGCACACTTTCTTTTCATCTGCCCCTTTTATACTGTTCCACGGAGGCTATATTTAAAACCATGCCTCAAACAATTGAACTTTGCACAAATCAGACCAGCACTTTATTACCTTCAACTTTCAAGCTGTGATTGCGCTTTATTTGTATGCAGCTTTTTAAAATTAGCACTTAAATTCAGGAAAAGCATGGAGGGGTAATTGTGCTGCTGACAGATATATTTTTAATTAATATAATCATTCATATTTATATTTTTATTGTATATTCTGCTTGTGACTCTTTATTCTATGTCGTTTTTAACAATGTTTGGATTTTATGTGTCAATGTATGTTTATTGAAATGCGCTTTTATGGTTGTTACTATGAATAACCGAAATAAAGTTATTTGACTTGACTTGACACTAGGTTTACATATTTGAGAAGCAAATCTAACGTTCTCCAAATGGGTCATGAGTTCATCCTTTAAAAAATCTCTGCTAATGGAAGCTAATGTTTCTGACTTCTCAAAATACTTACGAAACGTTGAATATAAACGAGCCATGGAATGCACTGGTATAGACTTGATTTAAGACAGTCCTTGATTATTGCACGATTTAAGTCAGTATAAACAGACGTCCATGCCTTATACCAAAGTAGAATAGGCTCTAGCAAGATCAAATACGCACTGAATGATGCCCCAAGCTCGGCATGTCATATATGTACTGAAGTACTTTTCAGAACAGTGAGAATATATCTAAAGAACTAAGGGGCATATTATCAAGGGGGTTTATCTCCACTTTTTTGGCTTTAAAAGCCAAGAAAGCGGAGATAAAATTATCTCCCTATTACCAAGCTGTCGCTAACACCAGTTAGCGACAGCTAATAGGAGATAGCGACCATCTTGGGCCCCGCTTTGCATGTCAGTGATATTTATCACTAATGACATGCAAAGTGGGCGTGCCAAGATGTTAGCGACTGGAAACAGTCGCTAACATCACTATCTCCTATTACCAACTTTTGGAGATATTCGCGCTAAACGCGAATATCTCCAGAAGCTAACACCTGCCCTGAGCAGTTCTTAGCCATGTTATCCAATGGGAGGTGGATAACATGGCTAAGAGCATTTGCTCGATAATGCATGAATATCGCTGACTTTTCAGCGATATTCATGCATTGCGGCAGTTTTTTATCGCATTTGCGATAAACCTTGCTAATAGCAAGGTTTTTCTGCGATAAAAATCGCCGATTTGCGGCGATAATTTTTGTCTCTAAACAAGTTAGAGACAAAAATTATCTCTATTGGTTGGTAATATACCCCTAAGGGGCATATTATCAAGGGGCTTTATCTCCGCTTTTTTGGCTTTAAAAGCCAAGAAAGCGGAGATAAAATTATCTCCCTATTACCAAGCTGTCGCTAACACCAGTTAGCGACAGCTAATAGGAGATAGTGACCATCTTGGGCCCCGCTTTGCATGTCAGTGATATTTATCACTAATGACATGCAAAGTGGGCGTGCCAAGATGTTAGTGACTGAAAACAGTCGCTAACATCGCTATCTCCTATTACCAACTTTTGGAGATATTCGCGCAAAGCGCGAATATCTCCAAAAGCTAACACATGCCCAGGAGCAGTTCTTAGCCATGTTATCCAATGGGAGGTGGATAACATGGCTAAGAGCATTTGCTCGATAATGCATGAATATCGCTGACTTTTCAGCGATATTCATGCATTGCGGCCGTTTTTTATCGCATTTGCGATAAACCTTGCTAATAGCAAGGTTTATCTGCGATAAAAATCGCCGATTTGGGGCGATAATTTTTGTCTCTAACCAAGTTAGAGACAAAAATTATCTCTATTGGTTGGTAATATGCCCCTGAGGGGCATATTATCATGGGCTTTATCTCCGCTTTTTTGGCTTTAAAAGCCAAGAAAGCGGAGATAAAATGATCTCCCTATTACCAAGCTGTCGCTAACACCAGTTAGCGACAGCTAATAGGAGATAGTGACCATCTTGGGCCCCGCTTTGCATGTCAGTGATATTTATCACTAATGACATGCAAAGTGGGCGTGCCAAGATGTTAGCGACTGAAAACAGTCGCTAACATCGCTATCTCCTATTACCAACTTTTGGAGATATTCGCGCTAAGCGCGAATATCTCCAAAAGCTAACACTTGCCCAGGAGCAGTTCTTAGCCATGTTATCCAATGGGAGGTGGATAACATGGCTAAGAGCATTTGCTCGATAATGCATGAATATCGCTGACTTTTCAGCGATATTCATGCATTGCGGCCGTTTTTTATCGCATTTGCGATAAACCTTGCTAATAGCTAGGTTTATCTGCGATAAAAATCGCCGATTTGCGGCGATAATTTTTGTCTCTAAATAAGTTAGAGACAAAAATTATCTCTATTGGTTGGTAATATGCCCCTAATTTCCCACCAATTGGATATCTCTTCTTTTCTGGTATCCCCACATGCCTGCCAAGTAAAGTGCGATGCTAAGGCATTTAACTTTATAAATTGGCGCCATCAGCGCTGGTGGATTAGATCCCAACTGCTTAGCAAACCATCTGAGTGCCATACAGGCTTTACTAAATAAAATTCAAGAAAAGTTCTTATAATCCAAATTGTTTTCTTTATTTCGGTAATTTCTACCAAGCACTTGACACAGCCAACGCGTTTCGTTACTTGTAGGAACTTTGTCAGGGCTGCAAAATCACAGGAAAAATATACATATTACAAAGACAATCACATAGAAACATACAGTACAAATACATATGCATACAAAAAGGGATGGGACTAAAAAACACATAAACGGCCCAGAAATATTTAAAAAACATTTAAAAACCATAGTCACACAGGATTTAGAAGATTTTAAAAATATAATTAGACTTTATTGTCGAAAACGCGTATTTACGCGCTCCGTAGCAGTATTTTCATGTATGGGGCCTTGTCAGTTTTGCTACAGAGTGCGTAAATACGTGTTTTCCACACTTTTACATCAGGAGGTGAGTCTTGTTGTTGCCTCATGATGGTTCGCGAGGTGTTTTATGACCATTTTGTATGTCATCGTATTAAGGGACAATCTCACTGTTTTTTACTCATATGTCCACGTCTTGCTCTTTTCCTTCTAGCACAAATTGATATGGTGCTGTTTTGCCTATCTACTCCAGTGTTACTCTCTTTATTATATAGAATTTAATGGTGAGTCTGTCTTACATTTTGACTTGCCATTTCTCTCTTAAGAAGCTCATTCACATTTATGGATATGACTTTTTGCCATTTACGGATAGGATTCCATGCCACATGCCATGTGACTTTTCTGTATGTCATCTACCTGATATATTACAGGGTTTGTTTTACCTGTATCCTCATGACTATATTGTTGTGTGTATGCCCTTGCCCTCTGTTTCTATCTCATCCTTATTTTCTAATAATTAACCATTCTTTGAATTAATTTTCCTGAATTTTTGTTTTTGCCTTCTCCTTCTCAAAACTCTTAGTTCGCTCTGGTCTTTCTCTATAAAATTGATCTTTTTGAGTTCACTCGTGTATATGGTATGTTTTAGAACTTGAGGATTTTTTCCAAATATTACATTAATATTTGTTAGCTTTGCACTTCCTTTGAGGACATCTATCCTCATGTGGATACATAAGTGATCACGTGTAAATAGAAATGGTATAGTTGCCATGTTATGTATGTATATTCACGTATTTATGTGTCTTTCTTGCTGTTAAAAGATAGTTTTGTCAATGCAGTCTATTTATATTTTTAAAATCTTCTAAATCCTTTGCGACTATGTTTTTGAATTTTTTTAAAATGTTTTTTTAAATATTACTGGGCCATTTATGTGTTTTTTAGCCCCATCCCTTTTTGTATGCATATGTATTTGTACTGTATGTTTCTATGTGATTGTCTTTGTAATATGTATATTTTTCCTGTGATTTTGCAGCCCTGACGAAGTTCCTACAAGGAACGAAACGCGTTGGCTGTGTCAAGTGCTCATTAGAAATTACCGAAATAAAGAAAACAATATGGATTATAAGAACTTTTCTTGAATTTTATTGAGTGCGCCTTCCGCCTTCCAAAGAATCGTATGCCCAGAATTATGCCCTAGGACGACGGGGATAGGAAGTGTATCGCACCAGAGTCCCATTCATATTTGTACTTTTGTTTTGGTTGTGCTAAACCTTGGTTGATCATCCTGTCTTCTTAGTTTGAGGCTTTACTAAACCACAACTTCCTATCTAGAATAGCCTTCTTCCATAGGCACTTGTTATCAAATAAAATCCCCAAATACGGGAAATATTAGTAGTGCCTATAGTTGTACCATGTATTTTTAGGTCTCGACTGTTAGTGGTGTTCTTCCCACATTTCATGACATAAGTTTTAGACAGGTTTACTAGAAGGCCAAGGTCCTGCATATATATGGCAAAATGTGTCAACAGGGACTGGAGAGCAAGAGGGGTACGTACCATAAGGACGGCATCATCGGCATAGGGGAGAACTGGTACAGGGCAAGTCCCAACTTGTTGAAGAACCTTTGACGATGCTGCAAGCACTGCGCCCACACTATTTATATATCGGGAGAATAAGAAGGGGGCCAGAACACAGCCCTGTCTCACCCCCCTCTCCACCCCAAATGCTTCAGTGCATACCCCTCTAATGCCTTATCTTATCCTAGCTTTACAGCCAGAGAATAGGTCCCTAAGAAAATTAATAATCGGCATCTCTTCCCCAAGCTCTTTTAGTGAGCAATATGGAGGGTATCTCTTCCTCCAAACACTTCACCTAATACCTGAATTGTCGAAGTCAAGGTAACATTCTTCATAAATATCACTTCCAACCACATTGATTTATCATCCACCAACACTAAAGCAAATGTTTTTGTTTGTGGAGCATCACAAAAGGTCCAATAAAATCAAGGCATACCTTCTCCCACATGTCATCAGCTTCAGAAACATGCTGTTAATAATAATATTAATAATAATAATAATAATAAACACATTTATAAAGCGCATGGCTACACTAACTAGTGTGTCCCCGCAACCCAAACCTACCCTCAGGCATTTCTCAGAGTCTGTGCAAGCTTCATCCCTCACAATCCACTCTCTCACCTGGTTGTCCATTAGAGGCCACCAGAATTTCTCACATAGTCATTGTATGTCCGAAGTTTCCCTCATGGGCCAAATAAATTAATCTGGACTGGAGAGTGTAAAGGTGGCACAAATCTTTCTTTCCTAAGTAGCAAACTCTTATCATGTACTGTCAAGTCATCAACCAATTTGAGGAACGGTCTCACTCCCTCAGGTAAAACAGTCCCCCCTTCTAACTAATTTATTACAGCAGCGAGTGTCAAATCTTGTTCCATACCACTGATCCAATCCTTCTCTGAAATATAACCTCCTAAACCTTCCACGACATCCTCTCGACTAGCCACTACCTCTTCCATTATCAACTCCTTGATCTCAGCAGCTTTGTCTGGCAATCTAGACAGGCAGTCAGGTACCTTATTTTTCCATCCCAGAGCGTACTCCACCATACAATTGAATTCTTGTACTCTAACTGCCAACTTCACCAACCTCCCTGAACAGTTTTTAATACATCCAGGACCCAAAACCTGAAGCAGAAGTTTATGCTCTGTCTCCAATGCAAATGCTTTACCATACAAGAACACCTTGAAGTAGTTCATTGCCCAAGCAGCTGCTAATGCTTCCCGTTCAGTGACAGAATAGTTCAGTTCAGCATCCATCAGAGAACATGGAGCAAAAACTACAATTCTCTCCACCTTACCCGGCACCTGTGTTAAAACAGCACCTACTCCTACCACGCTTGCATCCACAGTAACAATGGTCCTCAGCCCAGTTTGATAAGGTACCAACACATCTGCTTGAGCAATGGCGTTCCTGATTAACAAAAACGCAGCTGGGTGTAGCTCACTCCACACAAATGTCCTGCACTTTTCTAGTAATTCCCTCAAAGGCTCTGTCTTATATGCAAAATCCCGCACAAATTTAGAGTAATACTCCACAAGACCCATGAATGACCTGAGAGTATCCCAATCATGTGGAGTTTGAGAGTTCACAATGGCACTTATAGATTGGCTTTTGGTTTTATACCATCCCTTGTTATTAGATAACCCAAATACTCCACCTCTTGAACCAGAAATACACACTTCTCTTTAAGCAACGTCAAACCAGCACACCCAATCCATGTTAGCACATCATTCAAAAAGTTGTTGTGCTCCCTAACATCTTCCCCAAACACCAGAATGTCATCCTGTAAAATCACAACTTTATCAATCCCTGAAAGGATTTTTTCAACAACCGCTGAAAAACACTTGTGGCTGAACACAAGCCAAAAGGTATCCTACAAAACTGAAATGTTCCTTCAGTTGTTATAAAGGAAGTGAGTTGCTTGGATTCTGAATGAAGTTTAACCTGATGGTATGCACTCCTCAAGTCAAGATTGGAAAAATAGTTTTCCTAGGACACCATCAAAATTAACTCATTAATGTTGGGCAACAGGAAATTGTCGATCACAACATACTCATTGAGACTTCTCAAGTCAAGACAAAATCTGAAAGACCCATCTCAGATAGCCACTATGCCGCTTCCACAATGTCTAACACTTTATCCTCCAACATCTGTTGGATTATTTTCTTCACTTTTTCTCTCACTGTTATGGGTACCTTCTTGGCAACATGTTTCACCGGCACAGCATAAAAAATAAATTATGCACCTAGTCCTAAGCCACACCAATCCTGTCTGCAAAGATGTCTTTTTGGCAAGCAAAAATGATCTCCACAACATCATCCTCAATTACCATCACCTGGTCTTGTGCTCTTGGATTCACCATAATGTTGAGGTCATATTGATGTGTTCATATCAAAGTGGAGGGAAGAGGATTGTAGGTCCATTCAGTTCCCCTGGACAGATACGCAATAATCAAAAATAGAATGGACACTAGTATCTACAAAACCATTGGTTTGTACTCGAAAACCCTCATAGACATCCTGATTTTATCGTTGCGGTGTATCTTTTTTCCGCCCCACCAGGAGTCGTGGCGTATTCATAGGGTAGTCGATTAACGTGCTAGGTGCCAGCTTCACCCGAGGCTACCTCCGGTACAAGTAGAAGTATCCAGAAATAGTGAGAAAGGAGGTAAAAAATAATGACTAGCCCAAAAAGTTATTTATTGAAAAAGAAGAGGGGTCTAGGCACTATCAGTAAAAAAAATTACGATATGAAGGCAATCATGTTACTGGATTACCGCATGTCTATAAAAGATATGTCAACATGTTTCAGCTCTCTAAGCCCAGCCGGGTCTACGGAGCTTTCGTCAGGACAAAAACATATACAAAAAAGAAATTGGATAAAAATAATAACTCTCACAACTTGTGTAGTTTTTGTTAATAAGTGTCGTTGACTTATACTCAGATTTCCAATGCTGTGGAAACAAAAGCCAACAATATTCATTATATATGTGGCTACTAATCTAGGTTAGGCAAGCAAACAAGTGAAAATTACATGTGGAGCACGAAAAAACTCCTTATTGGGAGCAGCCACCATATTAATGGTTTAAACGCAGTGTCGAGGAGGGAGAGGAATTTAAAACAAACGTCTGAGCTAGGAGTTACAGTCTAAGTTAGAACATAAGCAATGAAGTTTCTGCACGAGGCCTGCTATCGAACACTTTACACTCTCTACTGGATGTGGACAGATTTTAAAGCCCTTAAGTAAGTGGTAGTTTGAAACCATACGCTATCTGTAAAACACTTCAAAAGTTATAGTATAATTACCTGTATTAAGCTCGGTAAAAGCTTCAACAGGGGTCAAAGAGTCGCTTTTGGTCTTTGCTGTTAGGGTTACAAACGGGTCCCACGCATTAATAAAACCGCTAAGTCGCTTACCAGATTCTGGAGAACAGGATTTGCTGCCATTCTTACCCACGAGGAACGGTGTAGATTCCCCTGTGCTGACTCTGCCCCTGGCTATGGGCGTTTCTCTTTTTGGTCCGTCTTATAAAACAGGGCCTAGGCATCAAAAACGGACTCCAGTTTATACATAGGACTCCATGTAAGATGGAAGCCTCTCGATGTAAAAACGAGTGTTGTTCACTCAATAGAAACGAAATGGCAGGCACATACGTAATTAATATATGTGCTCACCAGTATTATACAAATAAAAAATATAGAAGTGTTATGATGACAGAGGGAATGCATCCTAAACATTAGAGGTGTATGTACAAGAGGGCAGTACGTCACAAATGGAGTGAGTGTCGATTATGACTGATTAGTAGTGGGACTAGTCTGGCCAAAAAGAGTGGAACAAAATGTGTCAAAAAGATCACAATTCAAAATAAGTCTACATTTTGTTCAATAGAACTGATGCCACGGGATATTATCGTTCATCCCCACAATATCCGTTCTAAGGCGGTCCACCCACCTTTGTTCCTTTTCAAAAAGGATCTGCTCGGCATTATTGTCTTTGTCTCTTAGCATTTCAAGGACCGTCCATCTCAGGTCGTCACATGTGTGTCCAGCTTCCACGAAATGTGTACACAGTTTGGTGGTGTTCTTCTTGAGTCTTACATTACTCCTGTGTTCTCCTATGCGGAGTTTGACTTTACGACAAGTCATACCTAGGTATTGTCGTAGGCATGGACAGGTCACCAAGTAAATTACATGGGTGAAATTGCAATTTGTATGTTGTTTCTGAGTCCATAACAAGGTGTCCGTTAATTGCAAAGTCTTGGTGGTGTTAGTGAACTTGCAAATTCCACACGTGCCACATGGATAATGGCCTGTAACTGGGGCCATAGTTATATCTCTTACTGTTGACTTCAATGGTTTCCTCTTCGGCCTGGTGTGTACAAGGACATCTTTGATGTTTTTAGTTCTTCTGTTAGCAAATCTCGGTTTGGGCCAATTGAATTTGCCTGACGTAACTATCTGCCAATTCTTTCTAATTAGCTTCTGTACATCGTAAGTGGCAGGACAGTAGGTAGTCACGCATGTGACTAGATCCTTGATGGGTTGTTTATCATTATTCTGTAAGAGACATTCACGGGGTTGGTGTTTTGCCCGTTTTTTGCATTTTGAGATTACAGCAGCAGTGTAATTTCTAGATTGTAACTTTTGACTAAGCTCCTGTGCCTGTTTCTTATAATCACTTTCCTTACTGCAGTTACGTTTATGTCTTAGGAACTGGCTGTAAGGTAGATTATCACGCAGGGGTCGTGGGTGGAAACTCTGGTAAGAAAGTAGACTATTCTTGGCTGTTGATTTGGTAAAGGTTTTGGTCTCCAATTTACCATTTTCAACGAACATCGTTAAATCCAAGAAATCAATGTGATCATTGCTGGAAGTATGGGTGAATTTCAACCACCTATCTCTCCTATTCAGCCATTCCATAAAGAGAGAGAGATCTAGTCTGATGTCCCAGATTAGTAAAATGTCATCAATGTAACGTTTCCAGTGTAGTACACTGGAAACGTAAGGGTTAGTATTATTGAGGATAAATTGTTGTTCAAACTGACTAACATAGAGTCCAGCTACTGACGGCGCAAAGGCACTGCCCATGAAGGTGCCATGGCACTGCAAGAAAAGTTGGCCGTTGTATTCAAAATAATTCTCTTGAAGGGCTAAACGGCAACACTCGAGAATAAAGTGTCGTGGAGTCTTGTGTGTCCAATCTTGCATATAGAGAAGGTCTTCCAGCATCCTTAGGGTGTCTTCTTGGGGTAGGCTGGTGTAAAGGGACTCAACGTCTAGCCCCACCAGTAACATCGTGTTGGGATTGAATTCACGGTCCGCAATCTGGATTAAGAGATCCCTAGTGTCTTTCAGATAGGTTGGAGTAATCTGTACTAATGGTTTCAGGTACTCATCAGCAAATTTTGACAGCGGTTCTAATAAAGATCCAATTCCCGAAACTATCGGGCGTCCTGGTGGGGGGGACTTATTTTTGTGTGTTTTTGGCAGTGAGTAGAAAAAAGGTACCTTTGGTCCTTTGGGTGTCAAAAAATCGGCCTCTTTTTTTGAAATCCAGCCATTGACCTCTGCTTCATGTATCATGATTGCAATCGTATTGGTTAACCTCTCAGTGGGGTCAGTGTCTAGTTTTTTATAGAAAGTCTCATCTGACAGTAGAGCTACTCACTGCTGGTTATATCCTTCTTTGGTCAGGATTACTACCCCCCCGCCCTTGTCCGCTGGTTTAATGACTATATTGTTATTGTCCCTTAATTCAGCTAGAGCTTGTTTCTCTTTGTTGTTCATATTTTGATATGTCTTCTTCCTGGTGTCCAATTTGTCAACCCCTTGCATAACTGCCTGCTCAAAAGTTTGGATTTCAATAGGAACTGCAATAGTAGGTGGACAAAATTTGGATTTTCTTCTCAGGGTAGTATCACCCTCTGCAGGTCGTGTAATGGAATCATTAAAAAAAGCTTTGAGTTTAAGAGTTCTGCAAAACTCTGAAACTTCGCATTTCAGTCTAAAACGATCCAAGGGTGGAGTGGGTACAAAACCGAGTTCCTTATTAAGGACGGTCAACTGCTCATCTGATAGAGTGATATTCGTTAAATTCACTACTATTGAGTCTTTTTGCTCGTGCTCGATTGGGCTGAAGCCATGCTCCGTGTCTGTACATTGGGTTGCTGATCTTGCCATCTGAGGTTTTTCTTTCTGCCCCGAGATTGGTTTTGGCCTCTTCCTAAAAAAGGCTGGGCTTGATGTTGGTTAGTAGACTCCATCATTGGTTGATTACCCATTGGTTGTTGTTGATTCATGTCTGGATGGTAGGGGTTCATCCATCCCGCATATGGTGGCATAAACGGTTGATAAAACGGCATTGGATTTCCATGAAAAAAGGGAGGTCTTTGCCATCTGTTGCCTCGTCGTGGGCGTCGGGATCTAAAGCTGTTTTGTCCCCTTCTCAGTGTTGATTCATCTGAGCTACCTTCTGACCCCTCAGATGAGTTCCATCCAGTAGAATATCCATCCGAAAAATTGGGGGTTGCTGTAAAATCATCCCTCGAATAAGGATGCATCTTTTCCTGACTGAATTTTTTCAGTTCCTTACTCAGTTTCTGGAGTTTGTTCTGCATTAAGAACTCCTGCATTTCATCCATTTCTTTTGTTATTTCTTCTAATCGCTTCTTGTATATTAAGGGATTGATGCTTTTTTTAAGTTCAATTTCACATTCCTGTATTTCCACCAATAATGCATCCGACAATCTTTTGGCTGTTTTGACTAAGAGGACCAGATAGTCTAGGGTACATTTCCATGAAATCGATGACCAATCCCGTCTGAATACGAGATCATGCAAAAATATTCTGGGTGCATTGGTTACCCACAGGCCTCTAGGGGCTAGTTTAGATCTTAGGTATTCAGTCATAATTATACCATGAATGGCAGTTCGAATCTGTTCTCTTTTCTTATTGGTCAAGGCATCCCAGTCATCAGTTTGTGCAATAGCTTGAATAAGATCTGGATTCTGTAAAAGCGGTTGGGCCGCTAGAATCTCATCAATATCGCTTCCTGTAAAGCTCAGACCATTGTTATTTTCCATTGTTCCTTCCTCACGAAACACCCTACTCAACTAGAAAAATTCTAGCGAGGGTGTGTACTTCCCGCAGCTGTGCGCTGCTTATAGATTCATATCAAAGTGGAGGGAAGAGGATTGTAGGTCCATTCAGTTCCCCTGGACAGATACGCAATAATCAAAAATAGAATGGACACTAGTATCTACAAAACCATTGGTTTGTACTCGAAAACCCTCATAGACATCCTGATTTTATCGTTGCGGTGTATCTTTTTTCCGCCCCACCAGGAGTCGTGGCGTATTCATAGGGTAGTCGATTAACGTGCTGGGTGCCAGCCTCACCCGAGGCTACCTCTGGTACAAGTAGAAGTATCCAGAAATAGTGAGAAATGAGGTAAAAAATAATGACTAGCCCAAAAAGTTATTTATTGAAAAAGAAGAGGGGTCTAGGCACTATCAGTAAAAAAAATTACGATATGAAGGCAATCATGTTACTGGATTACCGCATGTCTATAAAAGATATGTCAACATGTTTCAGCTCTCTAAGCCCAGCCGGGTCTACGGAGCTTTCGTCAGGACAAAAACATATACAAAAAAGAAATTGGATAAAAATAATAACTCTCACAACTTGTGTAGTTTTTGTTGATAAGTGTCGTTGACTTATACTCAGATTTCCAATGCTGTGGAAACAAAAGCCAACAATATTCATTATATATGTGGCTACTAATCTAGGCTAGGCAAGCAAACAAGTGAAAATTACATGTGAAGCACGAAAAAACTCCTTTTTGGGAGCAGCCACCATATTAATGGTTTAAACGCAGTGTCGAGGAGGGAGAGGAATTTAAAACAAACGTCTGAGCTAGGAGTTACAGTCTAAGTTAGAACATAAGCAATGAAGTTTCTGCACGAGGCCTGCTATCGAACACTTTACACTCTCTACTGGATGTGGACAGATTTTAAAGCCCTTAAGTAAGTGGTAGTTTGAAACCATACGCTATCTGTAAAACACTTCCAAAGTTATAGAATAATTACCTGTATTATGCTCGGTAATAGCTTCAACAGGGGTCAAAGAGTCACTTTTGGTCTTTGCTGTTAGGGTTACAAACGGGTCCCACGCATTAATAAAACCGCTAAGTCGCTTACAGATTCTGGAGAACAGGATTTGCTGCCATTCTTACCCACGAGGAACGGTGTAGATTCCCCTGTGCTGACTCTGCCCCTGGCTATGGGCGTTTCTCTTTTTGGTCCGTCTTATAAAACAGGGCCTAGGCATCAAAAACGGACTCCAGTTTATACATAGGACTCCATGTAAGATGGAAGCCTCTCGATGTAAAAACGAGTGTTGTTCACTCAATAGAAACGAAATGGCAGGCACATACGTAATTAATATATGTGCTCACCAGTATTATACAAATAAAAAATATAGAAGTGTTATGATGACAGAGGGAATGCATCCTAAACATTAGAGGTGTATGTACAAGAGGGCAGTACGTCACAAATGGAGTGAGTGTCGATTATGACTGATTAGTAGTGGGACTAGTCTGGCCAAAAAGAGTGGAACAAAATTTGTCAAAAAGATCACAATTCAAAATAAGTCTACATTTTGTTCAATAGAACTGATGCCACGGGATATTATCGTTCATCCCCACAATATCCGTTCTAAGGCGGTCCACCCACCTTTGTTCCTTTTCAAAAGGATCTGCTCGGCATTATTGTCTTTGTCTCTTAGCATTTCAAGGACCGTCCATCTCAGGTCGTCACATGTGTGTCCAGCTTCCACGAAATGTGTACACAGTTTGGTGGTGTTCTTCTTGAGTCTTACATTACTCCTGTGTTCTCCTATGCGGAGTTTGACTTTACGACAAGTCATACCTACGTATTGTCGTAGGCATGGACAGGTCACCAAGTAAATTACATGGGTGGAATTGCAATTTGTATGTTGTTTCTGAGTCCATAACAAGGTGTCCGTTAATTGCAAAGTCTTGGTGGTGTTAGTGAACTTGCAAATTCCACACGTGCCACATGGATAATGGCCTGTAACTGGGGCCATAGTTATATCTCTTACTGTTGACTTCAATGGTTTCCTCTTCGGCCTGGTGTGTACAAGGACATCTTTGATGTTTTTAGTTCTTCTGTTAGCAAATCTCGGTTTGGGCCAATTGAATTTGCCTGACGTAACTATCTGCCAATTCTTTCTAATTAGCTTCTGTACATCGTAAGTGGCAGGACAGTAGGTAGTCACGCATGTGACTAGATCCTTGATGGGTTGTTTATCATTATTCTGTAAGAGACATTCACGGGGTTGGTGTTTTGCCCGTTTTTTGCATTTTGAGATTACAGCAGCAGTGTAATTTCTAGATTGTAACTTTTGACTAAGCTCCTGTGCCTGTTTCTTATAATCACTTTCCTTACTGCAGCTTCCACGAAATGTGTACACAGTTTGGTGGTGTTCTTCTTGAGTCTTACATTACTCCTGTGTTCTCCTATGCGGAGTTTGACTTTACGACAAGTCATACCTACGTATTGTCGTAGGCATGGACAGGTCACCAAGTAAATGACATGGGTGGAATTGCAATTTGTATGTTGTTTCTGAGTCCATAACAAGGTGTCCGTTAATTGCAAAGTCTTGGTGGTGTTAGTGAACTTGCAGATTCCACACGTGCCACATGGATAATGGCCTGTAACTGGGGCCATAGTTATATCTCTTACTGTTGACTTCAATGGTTTCCTCTTCGGCCTGGTGTGTACAAGGACATCTTTGATGTTTTTAGTTCTTCTGTTAGCAAAGAGTTTCCACCCACGACCCCTGCGTGATAATCTGCCTTACAGCCAGTTCCTAAGACATAAACGTAACTGCAGTAAGGAAAGTGATTATAAGAAACAGGCACAGGAGCTTAGTCAAAAGTTACAATCTAGAAATTACACTGCTGCTGTAATCTCAAAATGCAAAAAACGGGCAAAACACCAACCCCGTGAATGTCTCTTACAGAATAATGATAAACAACCCATCAAGGATCTAGTCACATGCGTGACTACCTACTGTCCTGCCACTTACGATGTACAGAGCTAATTAGAAAGAATTGGCAGATAGTTACGTCAGGCAAATTCAATTGGCCCAAACCGAGATTTGCTAACAGAAGAACTAAAAACATCAAAGATGTCCTTGTACACACCAGGCCGAAGAGGAAACTATTGAAGTCAACAGTAAGAGATATAACTATGGCCCCAGTTACAGGCCATTATCCATGTGGCACGTGTGGAATTTGCAAGTTCACTAACACCACCAAGACTTTGCAATTAACGGACACCTTGTTATGGACTCAGAAACAACATACAAATTGCAATTCCACCCATGTAATTTACTTGGTGACCTGTCCATGCCTACGACAATACGTAGGTATGACTTGTCGTAAAGTCAAACTCCGCATAGGAGAACACAGGAGTAATGTAAGACTCAAGAAGAACACCACCAAACTGTGTACACTTTTCGTGGAAGCTGGACCCACATGTGACGACCTGAGATGGACGGTCCTTGAAATGCTAAGAGACAAAGACAATAATGCCGAGCAGATCCTTTTTGAAAAGGAACAAAGGTGGGTGGACCGCCTTAGAACGGATATTGTGGGGACGAACAATAATATCCCGTGGCATCAGTTCTATTGAACAAAATGTAGACTTATTTTGAATTGTGATCTTTTTGACAAATTTTGTTCCACTCTTTTTGGCCAGACTAGTCCCACTACTAATCAGTCATAATCGACACTCACTCCATTTGTGACGTACTGCCCTCTTGTACATACACCTCTAATGTTTAGGATGCATTCCCTCTGTCATCATAACACTTCTATATTTTTTATTTGTATAATACTGGTGAGCACATATATTAATTACGTATGTGCCTGCCATTTCGTTTCTATTGAGTGAACAACACTCGTTTTTACATCGAGAGGCTTCCATCTTACATGGAGTCCTATGTATAAACTGGAGTCCGTTTTTGATGCCTAGGCCCTGTTTTATAAGACGGACCAAAAAGAGAAACGCCCATAGCCAGGGGCAGAGTCAGCACAGGGGAATCTACACCGTTCCTCGTGGGTAAGAATGGCAGCAAATCCTGTTCTCCAGAATCTGGTAAGCGACTTAGCGGTTTTATTAATGCGTGGGACCCGTTTGTAACCCTAACAGCAAAGACCAAAAGCGACTCTTTGACCCCTGTTGAAGCTATTACCGAGCTTAATACAGGTAATTATACTATAACTTTTGAAGTGTTTTACAGATAGCGTATGGTTTCAAACTACCACTTACTTAAGGGCTTTAAAATCTGTCCACATCCAGTAGAGAGTGTAAAGTGTTCGATAGCAGGCCTCGTGCAGAAACTTCATTGCTTATGTTCTAACTTAGACTGTAACTCCTAGCTCAGACGTTTGTTTTAAATTCCTCTCCCTCCTCGACACTGCGTTTAAACCATTAATATGGTGGCTGCTCCCAATAAGGAGTTTTTTCGTGCTCCACATGTAATTTTCACTTGTTTGCTTGCCTAACCTAGATTAGTAGCCACATATATAATGAATATTGTTGGCTTTTGTTTCCACAGCATTGGAAATCTGAGTATAAGTCAACGACACTTATCAACAAAAACTACACAAGTTGTGAGAGTTATTATTTTTATCCAATTTCTTTTTTGTATATGTTTTTGTCCTGACGAAAGCTCCGTAGACCCGGCTGGGCTTAGAGAGCTGAAACATGTTGACATATCTTTTATAGACATGCGGTAATCCAGTAACATGATTGCCTTCATATCGTAATTTTTTTTACTGATAGTGCCTAGACCCCTCTTCTTTTTCAATAAATAACTTTTTGGGCTAGTCATTATTTTTTACCTCCTTTCTCACTATTTCTGGATACTTCTACTTGTACCGGAGGTAGCCTCGGGTGAGGCTGGCACCCAGCACGTTAATCGACTACCCTATGAATACGCCACGACTCCTGGTGGGGCGGAAAAAAGATACACCGCAACGATAAAATCAGGATGTCTATGAGGGTTTTCGAGTACAAACCAATGGTTTGGTAGATACTAGTGTCCATTCTATTTTTGATTATTGCGTATCTGTCCAGGGGAACTGAATGGACCTACAATCCTCTTCCCTCCACTTTGATATGAATCTATAAGCAGCGCACAGCTGCGGGAAGTACACACCCTCGCTAGAATTTTTCTAGTTGAGTAGGGTGTTTCGTGAGGAAGGAACAATGGAAAATAACAATGGTCTGAGCTTTACAGGAAGCGATATTGATGAGATTCTAGCGGCCCAACCGCTTTTACAGAATCCAGATCTTATTCAAGCTATTGCACAAACTGATGACTGGGATGCCTTGACCAATAAGAAAAGAGAACAGATTCAAACTGCCATTCATGGTATAATTATGACTGAATACCTAAGATCTAAACTAGCCCCTAGAGGCCTGTGGGTAACCAATGCACCCAGAATATTTTTGCATGATCTCGTATTCAGACGGGATTGGTCATCGATTTCATGGAAATGTACCCTAGACTATCTGGTCCTCTTAGTCAAAACAGCCAAAAGATTGTCGGATGCATTATTGGTGGAAATACAGGAATGTGAAAATGAACTTAAAAAAAGCATCAATCCCTTAGTATACAAGAAGCGATTAGAAGAAATAACAAAAGAAATGGATGAAATGCAGGAGTTCTTAATGCAGAACAAACTCCAGAAACTGAGTAAGGAACTGAAAAAATTCAGTCAGAAAAAGATGCATCCTTATTGGAAGGATGATTTTACAGCAACCCCCAATTTTTCGGATGGAGATTCTACAGGATGGAACTCATCTGAGGGGTCAGAAGGTAGCTCCGATGAATCAACACTGAGAAGGGGACAAAACAGCTTTAGATCCCGACGCCCACGACGAGGCAACAGATGGCAACGACCTCCCTTTTTTCATGGAAATCCAATGCCGTTTTATCAACCGTTTATGCCACCATATGCGGGATGGATGAACCCCTACCATCCAGACATGAATCAACAACAACCAATGGGTAATCAGCCAATGATGGATTCTACTAACCAACATCAAGCCCAGCCTTTTTTAGGAAGAGGCCAAAACCAATCTCGGGGCAGAAAGAAAAACCTCAGATGGCAAGATCAGCAACCCAATGTACAGACACGGAGCATGGCTTCAGCCCAATCGAGCGCGAGCAAAAAGACTCATTAGTAGTGAATTTAACAAATATCACTCTATCAGATGAGCAGTTGACCGTCCTTAATAAGGGACTCGGTTTTGTACCCACTCCACCCTTGGATCGTTTTAGACTGAAATGCGAAGTTTCAGAGTTTTGCAGAACTCTTAAACTCAAAGCTTTTTTTAACGATTCCATTACACGACCTGCAGAGGGTGATACTACCCTGAGAAGGAAATCCAAATTTTGTCCACCTACTATTGCAGTTCCTATTGAAATCCAAACTTTTGAGCAGGCAGTTATGCAAGGGGTTGACAAATTGGACACCAGGAAGAAGACATATCAAAATATGAACAACAAAGAGAAACAAGCTCTAGCTGAATTAAGGGACAATGACAATATAGTCATTAAACCAGCGGACAAGGGCGGGGGGGTAGTAATCCTGACCAAAGAATGATATAACCAGCAGTGCCTAGCTCTACTGTCAGATGAGACTTTCTATAAAAAACTAGACACTGACCCCACTGAGAGGTTAACCAATACGATTGCAATCATGATACATGAAGCAGAGGTCAATGGCTGGATTTCAAAAAAAGAGGCCGATTTTTTGACACCCAAAGGACCAAAGGTACCTTTTTTCTACTCACTGCCAAAAACACACAAAAATAAGTCCCCCCCACCAGGACGCCCGATAGTTTCGGGAATTGGATCTTTATTAGAACCGCTGACAAAATCTGCTGATGAGTACCTGAAACCATTAGTACAGATTACTCCAACCTATCTGAAAGACACTAGGGATCTCTTAATCCAGATTGCGGACCGTGAATTCAATCCCAACACGATGTTACTGGTGGGGCTAGACGTTGAGTCCCTTTACACCAGCCTACCCCAAGAAGACACCCTAAGGATGCCGGAAGACCTTCTCTATATGCAAGATTGGACACACAAGACTCCACGACACTTTATTCTCGAGTGTTGCCGTTTAGCCCTTCAAGAGAATTATTTTAAATACAACGGCCAACTTTTCTTGCAGTGCCATGGCACCTCCATGGGTAGTGCCTTTGCGCCGTCAGTAGCTGGACTCTATGTTAGTCAGTTTGAACAACAATTTGTCCTCAATAATACTAACCCTTACGTTTCCAGTGTACTACACTGGAAACGTTACATTGATGACATTTTACTAATCTGGGACATCAGACTAGATCTCTCTCTCTTTATGGAATGGCTGAATGGGAGAGATAGGTGGTTGAAATTCACCCATACTTCCAGCAATGATCACATTGATTTCTTGGATTTAACGATCTTCGTTGAAAATGGTAAATTGGAGACCAAAACCTTTACCAAATCAACAGCCAAGAATAGTCTACTTTCTTACCAGAGTTTCCACCCACGACCCCTGCGTGATAATCTGCCTTACAGCCAGTTCCTAAGACATAAACGTAACTCCAGTAAGGAAAGTGATTATAAGAAACAGGCACAGGAGCTTAGTCAAAAGTTACAATCTAGAAATTACACTGCTGCTGTAATTTCAAAATGCAAAAAACGGGCAAAACACCAACCCCGTGAATGTCTCTTACAGAATAATGATAAACAACCCATCAAGGATCTAGTCACATGCGTGACTACCTACTGTCCTGCCACTTACGATGTACAGAAGCTAATTAGAAAGAATTGGCAGATAGTTACGTCAGGCAAATTCAATTGGCCCAAACCGAGATTTGCTAACAGAAGAACTAAAAACATCAAAGATGTCCTTGTACACACCAGGCCGAAGAGGAAACCATTGAAGTCAACAGTAAGAGATATAACTATGGCCCCAGTTACAGGCCATTATCCATGTGGCACGTGTGGAATTTGCAAGTTCACTAACACCACCAAGACTTTGCAATTAACGGACACCTTGTTATGGACTCAGAAACAACATACAAATTGCAATTCCACCCATGTAATTTACTTGGTGACCTGTCCATGCCTACGACAATACGTAGGTATGACTTGTCGTAAAGTCAAACTCCGCATAGGAGAACACAGGAGTAATGTAAGACTCAAGAAGAACACCACCAAACTGTGTACACATTTCGTGGAAGCTGGACACACATGTGACGACCTGAGATGGACGGTCCTTGAATTGCTAAGAGACAAAGACAATAATGCCGAGCAGATCCTTTTTGAAAAGGAACAAAGGTGGGTGGACCGCCTTAGAACGGATATTGTGGGGATGAACGATAATATCCCGTGGCATCAGTTCTATTGAACAAAATGTAGACTTATTTTGAATTGTGATCTTTTTGACAAATTTTGTTCCACTCTTTTTGGCCAGACTAGTCCCACTACTAATCAGTCATAATCGACACTCACTCCATTTGTGACGTACTGCCCTCTTGTACATACACCTCTAATGTTTAGGATGCATTCCCTCTGTCATCATAACACTTCTATATTTTTTATTTGTATAATACTGGTGAGCACATATATTAATTACGTATGTGCCTGCCATTTCGTTTCTATTGAGTGAACAACACTCGTTTTTACATCGAGAGGCTTCCATCTTACATGGAGTCCTATGTATAAACTGGAGTCCGTTTTTGATGCCTAGGCCCTGTTTTATAAGACGGACCAAAAAGAGAAACGCCCATAGCCAGGGGCAGAGTCAGCACAGGGGAATCTACACCGTTCCTCGTGGGTAAGAATGGCAGCAAATCCTGTTCTCCAGAATCTGGTAAGCGACTTAGCGGTTTTATTAATGCGTGGGACCCGTTTGTAACCCTAAAAGCAAAGACCAAAAGCGACTCTTTGACCCCTGTTGAAGCTATTACCGAGCTTAATACAGGTAATTATACTATAACTTTTGAAGTGTTTTACAGATAGCGTATGGTTTCAAACTACCACTTACTTAAGGGCTTTAAAATCTGTCCACATCCAGTAGAGAGTGTAAAGTGTTCGATAGCAGGCCTCGTGCAGAAACTTCATTGCTTATGTTCTAACTTAGACTGTAACTCCTAGCTCAGACGATTGTTTTAAATTCCTCTCCCTCCTCGACACTGCGTTTAAACCATTAATATGGTGGCTGCTCCCAATAAGGAGTTTTTTCGTGCTCCACATGTAATTTTCACTTGTTTGCTTGCCTAACCTAGATTAGTAGCCACATATATAATGAATATTGTTGGCTTTTGTTTCCACAGCATTGGAAATCTGAGTATAAGTCAACGACACTTATCAACAAAAACTACACAAGTTGTGAGAGTTATTATTTCTATCCAATTTCTTTTTTGTATATGTTTTTGTCCTGATGAAAGCTCCGTAGACCCGGCTGGGCTTAGAGAGCTGAAACATGTTGACATATCTTTTATAGACATGCGGTAATCCAGTAACATGATTGCCTTCATATCGTAATTTTTTTTACTGATATTGCCTAGACCCCTCTTCTTTTTCAATAAATAACTTTTTGGGCTAGTCATTATTTTTTACCTCCTTTCTCACTATTTCTGGATACTTCTACTTGTACCGGAGGTAGCCTCGGGTGAGGCTGGCACCCAGCACGTTAATCGACTACCCTATGAATACGCCACGACTCCTGGTGGGGCGGAAAAAAGATACACCGCAACGATAAAATCAGGATGTCTATGAGGGTTTTCGAGTACAAACCAATGGTTTTGTAGATACTAGTGTCCATTCTATTTTTGATTATTGCGTATCTGTCCAGGGGAACTGAATGGACCTACAATCCTCTTCCCTCCACTTTGATATGAATCTATAAGCAGCGCACAGCTGCGGGAAGTACACACCCTCGCTAGAATTTTTCTAGTTGAGTAGGGTGTTTCGTGAGGAAGGAACAATGGAAAATAACAATGGTCTGAGCTTTACAGAAGGCGATATTGATGAGATTCTAGCGGCCCAACCGCTTTTACAGAATCCAGATCTTATTCAAGCTATTGCACAAACTGATGACTGGGATGCCTTGACCAATAAGAAAAGAGAACAGATTCGAACTGCCATTCATGGTATAATTATGACTGAATACCTAATATCTAAACTAGCCCCTAGAGGCCTGTGGGTAACCAATGCACCCAGAATATTTTTGCATGATCTCGTATTCAGACGGGATTGGTCATCGATTTCATGGAAATGTACCCTAGACTATCTGGTCCTCTTAGTCAAAACAGCCAAAAGATTGTCGGATGCATTATTGGTGGAAATACAGGAATGTGAAAATGAACTTAAAAAAAGCATCAATCCCTTAATATACAAGAAGCGATTAGAAGAAATAACAAAAGAAATGGATGAAATGCAGGAGTTCTTAATGCAGAACAAACTCCAGAAACTGAGTAAGGAACTGAAAAAATTCAGTCAGAAAAAGATGCATCCTTATTCGAAGGATGATTTTACAGCAACCCCCAATTTTTCGGATGGAGATTCTACAGGATGGAACTCATCTGAGGGGTCAGAAGGTAGCTCCGATGAATCAACACTGAGAAGGGGACAAAACAGCTCTAGATCCCGACGCCCACGACGACGCAACAGATGGCAACGACCTCCCTTTTTTCACGGAAATCCAATGACGTTTTATCAACCGTTTATGCCACCATATGCGGGATGGATGAACCCCTACCATCCAGACATGAATCAACAACAACCAATGGGTAATCAGCCAATGATGGATTCTACTAACCAACATCAAGCCCAGCCTTTTTTAGGAAGAGGCCAAAACCAATCTCGGGGCAGAAAGAAAAACCTCAGATGGCAAGATCAGCAACCCAATGTACAGACACGGAGCATGGCTTCAGCCCAATCGAGCACGAGCAAAAAGACTCATTAGTAGTGAATTTAACGTATATCACTCTATCAGATGAGCAGTTGACCGTCCTTAATAAGGGACTCGGTTTTGTACCCACTCCACCCTTGGATCGTTTTAGACTGAAATGCGAAGTTTCAGAGTTTTGCAGAACTCTTAAACTCAAAGCTTTTTTTAACGATTCCATTACACGACCTGCAGAGGGTGATACTACCCTGAGAAGGAAATCCAAATTTTGTCCACCTACTATTGCAGTTCCTATTGAAATCCAAACTTTTGAGCAGGCAGTTATGCAAGGGGTTGACAAATTGGACACCAGGAAGAAGACATATCAAAATATGAACAACAAAGAGAAACAAGCTCTAGCTGAATTAAGGGACAATGACAATATAGTCATTAAACCAGCGGACAAGGGCGGGGGGGTAGTAATCCTGACCAAAGAAGGATATAACCAGCAGTGCCTAGCTCTACTGTCAGATGAGACTTTCTATAAAAAACTAGACACTGACCCCACTGAGAGGTTAACCAATACGATTGCAATCATGATACATGAAGCAGAGGTCAATGGCTGGATTTCAAAAAAAGAGGCCGATTTTTTGACACCCAAAGGACCAAAGGTACCTTTTTTCTACTCACTGCCAAAAACACACAAAAATAAGTCCCCCCCACCAGGACGCCCGATAGTTTCGGGAATTGGATCTTTATTAGAACCGCTGTCAAAATTTGCTGATGAGTACCTGAAACCATTAGTACAGATTACTCCAACCTATCTGAAAGACACTAGGGATCTCTTAATCCAGATTGCGGACCGTGAATTCAATTCCAACACGATGTTACTGGTGGGGCTAGACGTTGAGTCCCTTTACACCAGCCTACCCCAAGAAGACACCCTAAGGATGCTGGAAGACCTTCTCTATATGCAAGATTGGACACACAAGACTCCACGACACTTTATTCTCGAGTGTTGCCGTTTAGCCCTTCAAGAGAATTATTTTGAATACAACGGCCAACTTTTCTTGCAGTGCCATGGCACCTCCATGGGCAGTGCCTTTGCGCCGTCAGTAGCTGGACTCTATGTTAGTCAGTTTGAACAACAATTTGTCCTCAATAATACTAACCCTTACGTTTCCAGTGTACTACACTGGAAACGTTACATTGATGACATTTTACTAATCTGGGACATCAGACTAGATCTCTCTCTCTTTATGGAATGGCTGAATGGGAGAGATAGGTGGTTGAAATTCACCCATACTTCCAGCAATGATCACATTGATTTCTTGGATTTAACGATCTTCGTTGATAATGGTAAATTGGAGACCAAAACCTTTACCAAATCAACAGCCAAGAATAGTCTACTTTCTTACCAGAGTTTCCACCCACGACCCCTGCGTGATAATCTGCCTTACAGCCAGTTCCTAAGACATAAACGTAACTGCAGTAAGGAAAGTGATTATAAGAAACAGGCACAGGAGCTTAGTCAAAAGTTACAATCTAGAAATTACACTGCTGCTGTAATCTCAAAATGCAAAAAACGGGCAAAACACCAACTCCGTGAATGTCTCTTACAGAATAATGATAAAAAACCCATCAAGGATCTAGTCACATGCGTGACTACCTACTGTCCTGCCACTTACGATGTACAGAAGCTAATTAGAAAGAATTGGCAGATAGTTACGTCAGGCAAATTCAATTGGCCCAAACCGAGATTTGCTAACAGAAGAACTAAAAACATCAAAGATGTCCTTTTACACACCAGGCCGAAGAGGAAACCATTGAAGTCAACAGTAAGAGATATAACTATGGCCCCAGTTACAGGCCATTATCCATGTGGCACGTGTGGAATTTGCAAGTTCACTAACACCACCAAGACTTTGCAATTAACGGACACCTTGTTATGGACTCAGAAACAACATACAAATTGCAATTCCACCCATGTAATTTACTTGGTGACCTGTCCATGCCTACGACAATACGTAGGTATGACTTGTCGTAAAGTCAAACTCCGCATAGGAGAACACAGGAGTAATGTAAGACTCAAGAAGAACACCACCAAACTGTGTACACATTTCGTGGAAGCTGGACACACATGTGACGACCTGAGATGGACGGTCCTTGAAATGCTAAGAGACAAAGACAATAATGCCGAGCAGATCCTTTTTGAAAAGGAACAAAGGTGTGTGGACCGCCTTAGAACGGATATTGTGGGGATGAACGATAATATCCCGTGGCATCAGTTCTATTGAACAAAATGTAGACTTATTTTGAATTGTGATCTTTTTGACAAATTTTGTTCCACTCTTTTTGGCCAGACTAGTCCCACTACTAATCAGTCATAATCGACACTCACTCCATTTGTGACGTACTGCCCTCTTGTACATACACCTCTAATGTTTAGGATGCATTCCCTCTGTCATCATAACACTTCTATATTTTTTATTTGTATAATACTGGTGAGCACATATATTAATTACGTATGTGCCTGCCATTTCGTTTCTATTGAGTGAACAACACTCGTTTTTACATCGAGAGGCTTCCATCTTACATGGAGTCCTATGTATAAACTGGAGTCCGTTTTTGATGCCTAGGCTCTGTTTTATAAGACGGACCAAAAAGAGAAACGCCCATAGCCAGGGGAAGAGTCAGCACAGGGGAATCTACACCGTTCCTCGTGGGTAAGAATGGCAGCAAATCCTGTTCTCCAGAATCTGGTAAGCGACTTAGCGGTTTTATTAATGCGTGGGACCCGTTTGTAACCCTAACAGCAAAGACCAAAAGCGACTCTTTGACCCCTGTTGAAGCTATTACCGAGCTTAATACAGGTAATTATACTATAACTTTTGAAGTGTTTTACAGATAGCGTATGGTTTCAAACTACCACTTACTTAAGGGCTTTAAAATCTGTCCACATCCAGTAGAGAGTGTAAAGTGTTCGATAGCAGGCCTCGTGCAGAAACTTCATTGCTTATGTTCTAACTTAGACTGTAACTCCTAGCTCAGACGTTTGTTTTAAATGCCTCTCCCTCCTCGACACTGCGTTTAAACCATTAATATGGTGGCTGCTCCCAATAAGGAGTTTTTTCGTGCTCCACATGTAATTTTCACTTGTTTGCTTGCCTAACCTAGATTAGTAGCCACATATATAATGAATATTGTTGGCTTTTGTTTCTACAGCATTGGAAATCTGAGTATAAGTCAACGACACTTATCAACAAAAACCACACAAGTTGTGAGAGTTATTATTTTTATCCAATTTCTTTTTTGTATATGTTTTTGTCCTGACGAAAGCTCCGTAGACCCGGCTGGGCTTAGAGAGCTGAAACATGTTGACATATCTTTTATAGACATGCGGTAATCCAGTAACATGATTGCCTTCATATCGTAATTTTTTTTACTGATAGTGCCTAGACCCCTCTTCTTTTTCAATAAATAACTTTTTGGGCTAGTCATTATTTTTTACCTCCTTTCTCACTATTTCTGGATACTTCTACTTGTACCGGAGGTAGCCTCGGGTGAGGCTGGCACCCAGCACCTTAATCGACTACCCTATGAATACGCCACGACTCCTGGTGGGGCGGAAAAAAGATACACCGCAACGATAAAATCAGGATGTCTATGAGGGTTTTCGAGTACAAACCAATGGTTTTGTAGATACTAGTGTCCATTCTATTTTTGATTATTGTCATATTGATGTGAGCAACCCAGAATATAAGGACCCTCCGCAGCCACATAGACATTACCTGTAGTTTGTCTTCCAGCAAATTTGGTATGCGCATTCATGAAACACATGACTCCTATATCTGCTCCTTGATAGGCCCACAGTGTGACATCCAATACTACTAATTGTTGGTCTGGCCATGTGGCAAAGAACAAATCTCTGGGAATTATAGTATATAAAGACCCTGGGGCAGATTTATGTCGGACTTGCGGTACTTTTGCGCCGCCGTTGCGTCACTTCTGTGATGCAGCGGCGGCGTAAACCCTGCGCCACGTTATGACCTGCTTACATCGTGACACATCTATGGAGATGCGTCACGGTGTAAGGCCCTGCACCACATGAAACCTGCGTCAGGTTTCATGTGGGCGTTTCCACGCAGGGGGGGGGGCGTTCTGTGGGAGGAACGCCCCTGAAAAGTGACTCTGTGAAATCTATAAGATTACACTGAGTCACTTTACCAACTCTGATGCGTCAAAACCCTGCGCCTGCTTGTAGCAGGCGTAAGGCTTGAAGCACCACGTTACAGATAGGGCAAAGTTGGAAAAGTGCTGGAGTTGCATGCCGCACGCAACACAACTTCAGCACTGCACCAACTTCACGCCCTAGATCCGACACGCATTTGTTTATTCCTGCGCCATGGTGCGCTGCATTGTAAATGCGGCGCATCATGGGTGGCACATGGATAAACTTGCGTGCCGTATCTTTCCCGGTGCATCTCTGCTGATTTGCAGAGATGCGGCAGGCAACATAAATCTGCCCCCCTGTGTCCACCATCAGAGGCACCTCCTTCTCATTAATGTCTAAGATTGCTTTTGGCTGTATTCTCTTCTCAAAATCTTTGGCAGCCACTGTGCTACCTTCCTGTACCATGGGTACCCTGTACTCTGATTTACCGTCTTCCACGACAGCCACTTTCTTATCCATGAACTTACACATGCGTACAAAGTTACACTTCTTGACACATTTGAGGCACTCTTTCCCCACAGCAAAACATAGCATAGAATCCGCCATGTGATAATCGCTCCCACATCTGTGGCAAATGCGAGTAGTAGCCCTCCCTTGCTCATATGCCAACCCTCTTGTATTATTATTCTTGAAAAAAAAACTCTAGCAATTTGTGACTTGCTCCTTATAGTATATTCTTGATCACTGTCATCATTCAATAATGCAACATCAGTGGATTTATTGTCTAACAAAGTTTTTCAATTCCCGCAAACACTTTTCAGACTCCTCCACCATCTTTGCAGTTGCCACAGCATGCTTTAATGTAGGGTTTTTTGCAGCCCACAAACTCTATTGGATTTGTTTGCTGTTACAATGCACAATAAGGTGATCCCTTATCATTTCTTCCGTCATTAACGCACATTGGCACTTTGCTGAAAGCTCCCTTTGCTGTGCCACAAAATTGTCAATAGACTCTTCGGCTCGCCGTGGTTGCTTGTAAAATTTATGGCTCCGCATGACCACATTTACTATTTTGGCAAACCTTGTTTGCAACCGTAAAACAGTCTCCTTATAGACATCTTCCACCTCTTCTCTTTGGGCATTCCTTGATGGTGGAAGGTATTTGCATAAATGTTGACCTTGTTTGCCCAGACACATCAAAACCAGCGCTTTGTTCCTGACAGCAGAGAATTTGGATCTGTCTAAAGCTGGAAGGTAATTCTCAAAACAATCTATCCAGTCCTCTCACTCTATAGTCGGATCACCTGACATCAAAAGATGGAGTCATGACAATAGATGTGTTAACACTCATTTTCTTCTATAGATAGTTGTATAACTTTACTTCTAATAACCACAGGATACCTGGACTTGCACTAAATAAATAATGGCTTGACTTGTAAAAGCCCCAAGATGGCTGAACATAACTAGGGATACGAATATGAACCAGTTAACAAAAGTGTGCATGTCACTGACAACAAATAGCACTGGACATGCAGGAACAGAGTGTGCGTGTCACTGAAAGTAGAACATATAAATATGAATAAACTCCTACAACTGTGCATATCACTGACAACAAATAGCATAGGACACGCCAGGAAGTAAGTGCACGTGTCACTGATTGTACATTAATGAGGTTATCGCACCAGTAGTCAGGACTGATGGCTTGAACCACGCCTCCTCACTCAACGTTGGCTCACAACTCTCTAGCACCCGGAAGGTGATTGGCTCCCGACAGCAAGGCACTTAGAAAGTAAGCGATGTAGGTTTTTCTGTTCAAATTAGTTGCTTTTATCGCTTCACGTAATTGAGTTTTACCGCGGCAGAGATCGAATGCACAATTCACATTAAAGCAGTTGAGATGTAGGGAGATTTAAGTGCATCTCACTCACAGCACGGCATCTCATTTCAAATACGTCACACATTCGCTAGCGGCACTCATATACCTGACAAGGTGCCCTGGCATTATTTATTAACAGACATTATACTGAACCATGCAGAGTGAGTCAGAGAGTGTAGAGCCAAGTCTTTAAAGTTTTCCAAAAGGGTACGAGTCCCTCCACAGACCAACAATTATATGTTAGATCATTCCAAGTCGAATGGTCTGAAGAGAAAATATCTTATTGTACCTGCTTAAATTTGGGAATAGTAAGCAGGCTGGCTCCAGAAAAACTGTGAATGATAAGCATGAGATTTGTTTTGGAGATATACTGGTCCTAGCTTTGTCCGCAATACAGAGTGATTTAAAAACAATTGTGTACTTTGTTAAGAGCAACAGAAGTTGAAGATCAGTATGCTAATGCCAGTGCCAACTTTTCTGAAGCATTCTGAATTCCGGGATAACCGAATGAGCAACTGGTCGAGAGCTGCGGCAGCTCCTTCGCTACGGCGGAGGAGCGTCGCCCCCCAAAAATGTCAGGAAAGGAAAAATAAAATGATAATAAACAATACTTTTATTTTTTCATTCCTGCCGAGTCTTGGGGGCGGGGCCTGAGGCGTGACAGGAACTGAGGGGAGTAGTAAGTTGACTCCCTTCATGGCGAATGATGGTTTGGCTGGCCTTCTCAGGCTAGCCAAACCGTAATGCACAGTGAAATCTCTCTCCAACCCAGCAGCAACGCAGATGGGTTGGAGAGAGCAGGCACGGACTCACAGTCTGTCCTGAAGTGCAAATTGAGGGCGCTTAGGCCAATCCTGAAACTGCTCTCATGCGTGGGAGCAGCTTCAGAATTGGCTGCAGGGCATTCTGAGAGCCTGGGCCACCTGGAGAAGAGGAGCAAAAGAGCGACTGCAGTTAAGTTTTTATTTTTTTTCTTTGTATTATTTTTTTTATTTTTCCCACACGTCACAAACGATGCTGGAGCAGCATTTTCTATGGAGATTAATTCACTATGTATTGTCCGTGCAGTTCATGAAGGTAAGATCATGAATGCGAATTAGTTAAGTAAGTGGGTCTGTGATATATATAAAGTAAAGTGAGGCTCAGAGAAGATCTCTGTGGGACCCATTGTCCAATATTTCTGAATACAGCCCGAAAGGGAGAAAGGCTGCTTGCTGTCTTTCAGCTAGATAGGATGTTCACCAGCTCTGGGCAGACCCCCCTCACACCAATTTCGGCTAACCTAGAGATCAAAATTATGTTGCTGACCGTATCAAAAGCAACAAAGAGTGCTAACAGGACAAGGGCTACAAAGTTAAGGTCATATTAAGGTCATCATACACAGAGACCAAAGCAGATTCACTTCCCTGGATTGGCCGAAAGCCAGTTTGAGCTGGATCAAATTGATGGTGGAATTCCAGGTATTATGATTAAATTATTTGAACATGTTTTTCAAGGATTTTTATTTGGTAAGACAGTAGTGATATTTGGCGGAAGTTACTCAAATCTGTGTGGTCTGCTGAAGCCTTCTTTAATAGGGGCACCACCACAACAACCTTCTTCCACTCCATTTGGATATTGCCCAAGGAAAGCGAAGAATTGCAAATAGATCTCAGAGGCGCTGCAATGGAACCAGCTACCCATTGGCAGATAATAGGTTACAAAGCATCTAGTGGTGATTCTGAAAATTTCAAAAGGGAAAGAGATGTGAAGCTGTCTCTATCTGTCTGTTCAAAAGCTGTTAAAGAGACTACGTTTCCCTGAATAGAGGCTTCAAGGCCACTATTTCCACAGTGACAATGTTTACTGATTCGCGAACCAGTGATCGCTCAACTGAATCATTAAACTCCTGTAAAGCTGTTTGTGAATCAGACTGTCCTCAAGTGGTCGAGCAAGGGCTCACTCTCCAGAATTCCATGACCAAGAGTATTCCTAAAATTTAATATTTTTCTGTCACATAGACCCTGCAAAGCAGCGAAGGACTGGGCGATAAAAGTGGGATTTGTTAGAGTACCCGCAATAGAGATGTAGCATAAGATTAGAAGTCTACAGCATTTCTTCAGCAAACACTTCTGCCTTGGGCGTAATTATGAACTTTTTATAACTTTTACCCACAGTTTTATGTTCCATTTAAGCTTCAGGAGTGTAGCTTTCATGCCAGCATTTTTCAATGTGCTTACTATTGCATTTGGCACTACTGAGCACATCATTATACCATGGAGCCGTAAATTGTTCATGTACTCCTAACTTCTGTTTAGGGAGAACCATTTGCAGAGCAGACCCTGTCCATTTGTTATAGGCAGATACACTGGAAGTGTGCGATTCTGCAGCCATAGCTTTTTTCGCATCATCATAGATATGCAATATTTGACATAATATTCGAACTCTGTTTCATAATTTGCAGAGTTTAGGACAAATAATTGTTTCTAGCTCAGTCAGTGGAAAGCCCTTCACAAAGATTAACTGGTCACCTTTCAGTTGCTTATTTCAGTATTTGGTTGTTAAACTGTTACAAATTTGATTACATCTTTGCTAAGACAGTATTACTATGTGTCAAAATGACAAATGAATGAAATAATACTTTTAAAAAAATGTGCTGCAATATTCTGCATAATTTGCCTTTTCTTGCCTCATAATTTAGTTAACCTTGCTTCATAATTTGGTGCTCCATGCCACATAATTCCAGTGACCCTGACTATAGGATATTGATTACTCCTTCACTGAGGCATTCGATGTCAGAGTTTAAATATGACTGTCACCTGGACCACTGGCGAGAACCTCAGGGTACAATTTGGTCCATTGTGGAATATAGACAGGGGAATATTTTTTTAAAACATTCATAGAAGGCCTATTTGGTGTGGACATTTTGAATTCTATCAAATTAAACTCAAACCAGATTTGGAGAGATGGATTTCAGTTTCAGGAAGTCGGCAAAACTGAAAATGAAATCAAATTTATGACCATCTATATTTGGGGGGCCCAGATTATTATTTTTTTAACTGCACGGGAGCCGATTAGGTCAGTCGCATATGTTTTAGTAGGGGCCTCAGCCCAAACATTAAAATCACCTAAAACTACAAATGCAGTGTGGAAAAAAATCAACAGAGGGATATATTTAAGGAAAGATTCCAAGAACTGACTTCCTGGACGAGGCGGAAAGTAGCAAATTAAACAAGTAAATAGATGGGACCCTATTCTGCTTCCGCAAAATTGTACATCTGAAGAGCAATGATATGCGAATCTTCTTCTTATTTTGTAAAGCAAGCTCCCTGCCTCTGTGCAGATGTTTGGGCTGATGTAGGGCCACATAGCCTTGAGGGATGGATCTGCCAATATCATAATTAGAGTTAGTTGTTAACCAACTCTCCATAATGAAAAGTAAGTAAACATTCTCTGTAGTTAAGAGATCATTGATCTAATCAGCATGCTTTACCCGCCAACGTGCGTTAATTATAACACACCAGAGAGTAAGATTTATGTTGGCAGATGCTATTATAAAGCATGCTATGAGAGAAGTTTTAGGAGGAGAATGTAAATTTGGCCGATTGTTGGAATGTGGCTGCTCTAATGCATCATTGAAAGTAAACTAATGGCTTGGGCATAATAAATCAATATTAGAAGCATAACCAGCCCGGTAAATTTATAGAAATCAGTCTCCAGGTTAAGCAAATATATCTCAGGAGTACCTTATGCGTTAAGAGCAGCCAGGTTTGAAGGGACACGATAAATGTGTTGGGAAACCAGTACCATGTCTGGTGCTATGTGCAGCCAGACCTCTGACACGCACACATGGGTTTGCCTTTGATGCGTTGGCATTGCAGCCAAGCATAAGTCCGTCATAAGTAGGTGGTGACCTGGCAGAGCATAATGTATATTTTCATCAGCCTTGATGGACAGAAAATCTGGATTTTATTAAAGACACGGAGGCTAATATTATGCAATCTTCTTTATTGCGCCACCCACAGCAGCATCTTCAAAGAACATAGAACACAACTAAAGTGCTTTAGAACAATAACAAAGAGCCAGAACCTCCATGACTCCTCCTTCTTTTTGTGCGCAGTAAATAATTAAAGTCTTTATGAGTCCAAATTAAAACCAGTAAACAAAAAATCCGAAATAGTATAAACTCCTTCTTCCTTTTTCTTTGCTGTCCATGAGCTGAACACGAACAAGCAACTGTTTCCAACAAGGGTAGGGAGAGGAGGAATAATATTAGTCTCCATGTCTTCAATAAAATCCAGATTTTCTGGCCATCAAGGCTGATGAAAATCTACATTTTATGGCAAGACCAGAGGCTATTATTATGCAAGTTCAAAGCCCCTCTATCAACAGCAAACTTGCATTTATCACAGGCTTAAAATTGAACTTCCTGAAAACAGAATCCTTCGACCAATCTGCACACCTCAAAATATCATGCAAAGCACCTCCAAGCATAAATGCCTTTGATGCAAAAGCACCTCTCACAGAATGTGCACCAGACCTACTCATATCAACACCGGCATTCTTCATCACTTCTTTCACCCATCTCGCTAAAGTAGGGGTTGAAACAGGTTTGTGAGGTTTCATATATGAAATTAACAACTGATTCTCATTTGTAGGACAAATACCTACAGTCCTCATCTCATATTCCTTTAAACAACGCGCAACACACAACCGCTCATGTCCATCAAAATAATGATAAAAAATGCTATCTGAATTAGTCTTAGTTCTTCTGCACAGATAAAAACAAACACCTTCTGGATTAAAAATCCTAGCCCCTGCATCCAAAGCTCTTACAGCAGACACCCTTCTAAAAGACAATAGGCACAGTAACATAGTCGGCTTTCCACTTAAAACTCTCAAATCTAAAACACTGTTACTCCCCAAATTTTCTAAGTTCTCAAGAACTCTTGAAACATCCCACACTGAAGAATACCTTTCCACAGGGGGCTTGGAAACTCTTACACTTTTCATCAATCACCTGACCAAGTGACTCTGCCCAACCATGTCCTCGGAAGAAGCGCTTGTGCTGGCCTTATCTTACACCACCCCTTCCACCTACGTCCCACAATCTACTATCCCGGTAATCACCGGATTCAGAAGTGACCACTCCCTCCCGAAACCCCCCAGACTCCCAGCCTCCCTTTTCAACATCCCTACTGAACCAAAAAGAAAGAGTCTCCCTGTACAAACTGCATGCTCATAAACTGCAGATCTGCCACGAAACATGCTACATAGCTGGCAGAACCCATCCTCAACCATAACATAGACGTAGCCTTCATCACCGAGACCTGGCTAAACGACTCTTCTCCACCTATACTGGATATGCTCGTACCTCCGGGCTTGTCCATCATCAATAAAGATAGGAAAGACCAATTATCCACAACAACAGCCTATCAGTGTCCAAAACTGATACCTTTAAATACAACTCCTTTGAATGCCTTACTGCCAACATCAAAACCACCAACAACAATCTACTGCATTGCCACCTACTATACCATCCCCTTGGTAATACCGCCACGTTCACAGAACACCTGTCAGACCTGATCGCCCACTGTTCTCGCCGAGAGAACAACAACCTCATTCTAGGCAATCTCAACCTCCACTGGAACGATGAGAACAGTGCTACAGTACAATTCCTGAACGAGCTACTACATTCCAACAATCTTACCCAACACTGCTCAAAAGAGACCCACAACAAAGGGGCAATCCTGGACGCCATCATCGCCCAACATGACGCAATTACTATAGACCACAACCTTCCAGTAGATTGGTCAGACCATCACCTATTCCTATTCCACCTCGCTCAACCGATCCTGTGCCAACCACGCATCACAGACCCCCTACATGGTCTAGGAACCTATCGCAGATCAACACAGCTGAACTAGAAGAAAGAATAGCCTCCCCCCTGCCAATCTGTTCGGACGGCCTCTCAACTGCTGAACTCACCTCACACTACAACACAATCACATCCGCCATCCTAGACCAACTAGCACCCTTGAAACAGAAAAAACCTAGGAACACCCCATCCAGAACCTGGTTTAATAGGGACATCAATGGGGAAAAAATACATCTTAGAGCCACAGAACGTCATTGGAGAAATAATCCCTCCTCAAGCCGTTGCGAGGAACTCAGATCAGCAAGAAGAAGGTACAAAAAGCATATCAATAACGAAAAAATAAACTTTTTCTGTACTGCGCTGGACAAGGCAAAAAACAGACCAAGAGAACTCTTTGACATCATCAAAAAATAAACATCCGAGCTGTCTATTATCTATGTCCAGCCCTCTAAAACCCTATGTGATAGCTTTGCCAACTTATTTAGCAAAAGAATCTCCAAGATCAAACTATAACTCGACATCAACCTCCATCCTCCCGGCGATAACGGTCTCACAGCAACCAAAACCACCTCTAGTGGGCGTCCCACAATCGCTTGGTCCTCCTTCGACCACATCCACAAAGCAGAGATCCTCAATCTAATCTCCTCCTCCGAGCCCTCGTCCCACAACCTTGACCCCATTCCCTCCCAAATGGCCAAAGAACTGAAACTCACCCTTGCACCACTTTGGTGCGAAATCATTAACAGCTCCCTAAAACTGGCATCATACCAGACTGCCTCAAAGTTGGCCAAGTTACACCTCTTCTGAAGAAACCAGGCCTAGACACTAACGACCTGAATAACTTCAAACCAGTCTTCAGTCTTCCCTTCCTAGACAAAATCCTAGAAAAATGTGTGCTCCGCCAACTGAACAATCAGATTGACAATATGAATCTACTAGACCATCACCAATCAGGCTTTAGAAAAGGCTATAGCACTGAAACCGCAATCCTCAACATCGTGGATGACATCCGCAACTCCCTTGATTCAGACCATTGTGGCCTACTCATCCTCCTAGACCTGTCAGCAGCCTTTGACACGGTAGACCACAGGCTGCTCATCAAGGCCCTCAAAGAGCGTGTAGGTGCGGACAATGTGGTCCTTCAATGGTTCTCCTCCTTCTTTCAAAATCGCTTCTAAAGAGTTAAAATCAAATCCTTCACATCCGACCCTCTCCCCGTGACCAGAGGTGTCCCCCAAGGATCCGTTCTCTCCCCTCAACTGTTCAACATATATATGGTACGCCTCAACACCATACTGAAAAAAGCCAACATCCGTTTCCTTCTCTATGCAGATGATACCCACATCTACCTGGAAACCTCCTCCTTAAATGACATTCTAAGACTCAACAGCACTCTCAGAGAAGTCCAAGACTGGCTAGCAACGAACCACCTTCAACTCAATCAAGGAAAAACCGAGATCCTCCTCATCTCTAACAAGGAGGATAACCCGCAATTCATTGAATGGGTGAAAGCAATCGATGCCCTCAATGAGAATCTCACTCTGACTAACTCGGTAAAATCACTTGGAATCACCCTTGACCACAAATTATCAATGACTAACCACATCAAGAACTCCGCTAAGAGCGCCTTCCTCAATCTGAAGCTCCTCAATAAAATAAAACCACACATTCCACCTAGGGACCTCAAACAAGCCACCCAATCACTGATGTTGTCTAGACTGGACTATGGGAATGCAACCCTCTCAGGTACAGCTCTCTCCCACCTAGTACCCCTCAAAACTACCCTCAATGCAGCTGCCAGAATGGTCTCCGGAGCAAAGAAATTCGACCACATATCTCCTGCACTCAGAGATCTAAAATGGGTCCCAGTGGAAATACGCACCAGCTTCTGAACTGCCTGCCTTACACGCAAAGCCCTGCACACAGGGAAACCAGAATACCTAGCCTCTAAGCTCAAGAAAGCTGGCCAGTCCAGAAGTCTCAGAAGTTCAAACTCCCTCTTACTCATCCCCCTGAAAACGCGCAAACAAAAAACTGCAGCCCGCTCTTTTGCAGGCAACACTCCTAAAATCTGGAACTCTATCCCCGTGGACATCAGAACTACCCCCTCCTTTCCAAAATTCAAGAGCCGCCTAAAAAATCCTCTACCTCAACCGTGCATTCCCGAACTCAATTACGTAACTTACACGCTTCTGCCTGGCAGCCACCTGTCATCGAGCATAGACTCCCTTACATGTCACCTCTCTCTAACCCTCAGCCCTGGCTCTTCACCGCTAAGAAAGAAGTTCAACACAAAACTTTAACTTTGCATCGAGAATACTATGAATAAAGAATGCCACCGGACCGCTCCAACTCAACAGAGCACCCTGATCCTCTGATTGCTCTACCTCAACGTCGCACCTCAGGCGCTCAACACAATTTTTAATCTCTGAACACGTACGATTCTATTTTGCTTTATTGTTCTGTACTTGTCTTCTCTCCATCCTTTGTAAAGCGCTTTGATACCCTCGGGTCTGGCCAGCGCTATAGAAAACTTCTAAATAAATAAATTAATACATTAACCAACTCATGACCAGCAGCAATAGCTGATCTATGCAAATTAATAGTCCTATACGCTAAACCTGAAGCAAACAAAGATGCCAAATAATTTACTACATAGATTACATCCACTGAAACAAGATTGTAATCCCTATCCACACACCAGTGTAACCATTTCTGCCATGCCAATCTATACATCTTCCTTGTCCCTGGAGCACAGAATACTCTAATAAGTTGAGAAGCCTCATTCGAAAGTCCTGGCATTTCCCACACTCTCCTGAAATTTTTCATGCCATCAGATTCAACTGACCTGAAGTTACCAACTCGTGAAAATCTCCTAATGCTCCTCTCAGAATGTCTGGAAAAGTTGGAAGTAGGATTGGACAATCTATTGACATTCCTAAAAGAATGGGATACTAAACTTGAGATTTCCGAAGGAGAGTTATTAATAGCACTGTCTCCTTCCACCTGCGTACTAGCAACGTCACCCTGGTTATCAATACAAAGGAGGAAAAACATACGGTTTAAGACCCCTCCTATCCTGCCTGAAAGCATCTATCCCAGCTGATTCCGGTTCTGAAAAACTTCTCCAACTGAGAGTTCCATCTGTTTGCAAACAGATTCACATGGCAAGGACCCCACAACTCCATTATCCTCCAAAACACTGACCTGTCTGGCATCCAATCGCTGGAATCTGTTTGATTCCTCGAATACCAATCCGCTTGAACATTATTCTGACCTGGTATATACTCTGCCTGAACCATAATGTTCTGGTCCAGACAGCAATCCCAAAAAACTCTTGCCAGATCAGCTAGGTCTCTTGAGTTTAGACCCCCCAACTTGTTCACATATCTCACCGCTGAAACTTTGTCCATCCTCAGCAAATTAAACATTTGGCCTTGTTTTTCGTAAAACTCTTTATTGCAAAAGAACCTGCCAACATCTCCAAACAATTTATGTGCATATGACTCTCCTCTACAGTCCACATCCAGATAAACTTGCATCCGACTCTATTATCAATTCCGGATTTACTTCGAAAATTGCTTTCCCATTCCATACCTCCATATTCACCAATTTAGTTCTGATCTTGCCTCTCCAGAAAGAGTAATCTCCTGAGAATATTTCATACCATGCCTTAAATGACTGCCCTTCATTCTCTGAAGAGCATGATAATTCAAAGGTCCTGGAAAAATAGCTTGTATTGTTGAAGATAAAAGACCTCCAATTCTCACCAACATCCTCAAAGAAATTACATTCATAGACAAAACCTTTCGAATTTCCTTCCTTATTTTCTTTATCTTGTCTAATGGTAACCTCAACTGACCTTGAATAGTGTCTATCATGAAAACTAAAAACTGTGTGTCTTGACATGGGGTTAAACATGACTTTTCTCTGTTCACAATAAAACCTAGAATCTCCAAAAGGTTCACAGCTAACATTGTGTATTCTTCCACTCTCCCCTTCTTCTGGTCCATAATCTGAATGTTGTCTTAATAAATTATAACACAAATTCCTTTTTCTCTTAAATATGCAACAACTGGAAAAATCGAAGGGGAGACAAACAAAGTACCATAACTTTCCTCCCCATCTGAACCTCAGAAATCTCTGATGTTCTAACCATATCGGAATTGTCAGATATGCGTCCTTCAGATCATACGAGTCATCCAATCCCCTGTCTGAAATATATCTCTCAACATATGCAAACCCTCCATCTTGAAATGATGATACTCTACCCAGTCATTGAGACTCTTCAAATTTATCACATGTCTCATACCCTTTCCTTTCTTTTCTACCAAGCAAAAGTTGCTTATGAACCCCGCACATGTTTACAATTCTTCCACAATCGCTCCTTTCATTAACAATTCATTTACTTCTTTTTCTACCAACCCTGACAGCTCCAAGGTGAACTTGATCATCGGTGGGCAACAAAACTGTACCGGATTTTCTATGAAGTCTATTCGATAACCCAAAACCGTCTGCAACACCCAAGGATCTTTTGTTAACATACACCAATTCTTGTAAAATTGGGCAAGTCTGCCGCCCAACTTTACTTGGGTAACAAAAACGTCTTGTCTTACCTGACCTTCTTGATCTCCTATTTCCCTTAGAATGTCCTCTCTCCTTCTGGGGATAGAAACCTCTGGGTTGATATCCAGATTGTTGTTGATAGTTTTAGTTTGTATTTCTAAATTCCCTCGCAAAAGAGGCCTTTGTGATTCTTTGACCACGGCCGGGAAAATGACCTCTACAACAGTCCAAAACTTTCTTGATATCCCTCTGAGATTTCTCCAAGGAACTGAAAGCATCCACATATTTGCTCATCTCTTTTATAAATGCTTTACCAAAAAGCATTCCATTCGCACCAGATCCACTCTCATTGTTGGCTAATTCCACCAATTTTGGATTAATTTTTAAGAGAATACTCTTCCTTCTTTCAACAGAAATTGGAGTGTTTGAATTCCCCAACAAACACACCGCTGAATCCATTCTCTTAGTTCATCTATGTCCAGTCCTTTCTTATCAAAATAGGCCTCTTCAGCCATATCGAATATTTTTGTTAATGGTCCTGTTAGGTCAAGCAATCTGTCCTGACACATTTTTAACCCTTCATCCAATCCTTTCTTTGGATCTTGTCCACCTTTTGCTACAAAAGCAATGGTTTTTGCATCTAACTCAGGCGTCAAAGCAATCTTATTTGCTAGACTTGGTCTAGGACACTCTGAATAGAGTCTCAACCTCACGTCCTTTGGAATCTGCTTTCTGAGCCACATCTGGACATACTCTGCAACATGTGGAGCCGGGCTCCATTCAGGTGATAACGGGTGCTTAATCATCATAGGATCAAACATAGACTCCCCTAAAGGATCCATGACCCCAGCACTATCGTCAGACTTTTCTTTTGTCTCAGCCTCATTGCTTTTAACTTTATCCACAAATTCAACATCTGAATCGAATTCAGACAAACAACTTAACTCTATTTCCGCACTACCTGAAGACACATCACATAATACGGTAGTATGCCTTCTACTACCTTGACCTCTTTCTAGGTCACCATGTGTGTCCGTGACACCCGCTTGTTTTGCACGTTTTCGTGAAAATCCTGAATCTGTGTATGCAGCTTTTGCTTTTTTACTTTTAAACCCATCAGAATCCACATTCTTTCTCTTCCTGTTCACCTTCCCACCTTTCTTCTCCAACACTGGAGCTTCACCAGCTGACCAAAAATGTTCCTCCTGAGAAGAAACACCACTACTCTTTTTAAATTCCTCAAATTTCTTATCCATTCTTGAATCTAAATCAGAAGCAAACTTTGATAACATAAGCTTAATTCTCTCCTCCATACTTAATTCTCCTTGAGTTATAGCATTTACCTCTGACATAGTGTAAACCTAAAAATGATAAACTCACTAAATAAACTTATTCTAGTTAGTAAAAATATCAACAAACAACTATTAAAATAAACCTCCTTCAAATCTCCCTTTCCTTCAATAATAAACAAGCCTTGAATATTCCAAAACTCCTCCATCTCTCACAACGTGAAATTCTCTCGTCAGTTTCAGTCAGGAACACAAAAAATCAATCCTACTTGCTACATGCGCCTTAACCAAACCAGCAACCTCTGTACTAAAATCCTGTCAGATTCTTCCAAATGAGAAACTGACTCAAGTGCACGTGCGCACTTCAGCCTCTACATTGAACGTGTGCGTAAGCATCATGTCACTGCTGACTTCCTCAATCATTGTTCAGTAAGGCTCGTCAACATGACCATCATTGTGACGTTCTTGAACTTGAACCAGCTAGCGCTATGCAACGGTGAATATTAATTAAACCTTTTTTAAAACATGCATTTACTTCAAAAAATGAAAGAAACAGAGCTTCTAGATCAATCGAGACCCATTTCTTGTTAATTTATCTCCTCTCTAACCTTCGAAAGGTCGAGGGCTCCACGCGCGGAAGACATGTTTAATTTATGGTCTCAACTGCTTGCACTTTATCTTTAAAAACCTCTACACTGATCTCTTTTGACCTTGTCCACACATTAAGATATTTGAAAAGAGATTCCTCTTAAAAAATAAAACTAGAGCTTTAGCTAACAAGAATTAAATATGATGAAAATTATACAAAAATAAACAGTCTCTCTCCGTGTTTAAATTACGTACTCTTGAAAAAAATGATTATCATACAGAATCATCCAAACTCATACATTCAAAACTCCTGTTAACACAAAACAATGACTCATTCAAACTTTTAGTTATAGAGAAATTGAAAACATTACTTATCTTATGGGCAGCAGCAAAAAAGAAGGAAGAGTCATGGAGGTTCTGGCTCTTTGTTATTGTTCTAAAGAACTTCTGTTGTGTTCTATGTTCTTTGAAGATGCTGCTGTGGGTGGCGCAATAAAGAGGATTGCATATTATTAGCCTCCGGTCTTGCCATAAAATAAACTAGATCACCGACCAAAGGAGGTATCCCACTCTAAGGTAGGTAAAATGGCGTCAGGCAGATCGGTACTCAACATCACTCTGAAGACCCAGGAGTTAGGTAAGCTAATCACAGCAAAATTAACTCTCTGTGCCAGCAGCCCTATCGACTTGCAAGTTTGAGGAAAGAATTTGTCTTAGTGCCACTAAAGACAAAAAGATGCTTCATTTTGAGTGAGTAGCAACTTGTTAAAGTAAAGTTGAAAATCACAGTAGAAGCACAATTATAAAACTAGCATTTTAAATGCAAAAGGTCTCGCATTTGTTTGAGCATTGGCATTGTAAATGGAAATGTCTTTTACCTATGTCTTGTGGAGTGTATGCATTTGGTGTGTAGTGGAATTATATGGGTTGGATTGGGTTAGTTAGTTGTGGAATTGTATGGCGTTAAGCGGATCTGTGGAGTGGAATAATGTGCTGTTGAATAATGTGGATAGTAATTATGTGGTATTGGGTGTACTGAAATTATGCGGAGTGAGAGTGTGTGTTATGGTGTGTAATTACGTGGAATGGTATTTTGTGTTGTGAAATGGTATGTAGTGGAGTTTAATTAAGTGGTGTGCTGTTGAATTTTGTGGCATGATGTGGAAGTGTGTGGTGTGGATTAGATGTGGTGTGGAAGTATGTGGTGTGTTGTGTAATTGTGCTGTTGAGTTGCTTTATGTGGTTTGGTGTTGAACTATGTGGTGTCGATTGGAAATGTGCGGATTTGAATTCTGTGGCGGGGAACTGTGTGGATAGCTTTACTTTTTTGGTGATGAAAAAAATCGAATAGGTAGGAGCTAAGCTCCAGATCTGTATGTGTGGATGTTAAAACAAGTTTTGTGGATGCAATTCCAAAATGGTGGCAAACTGGAGAAAAAGAAGTGCATAGCGGAAGAGGCTACCCCTTAAACAAGCAAACTAACACTTCACACCAGAGGACACCATTCCAACAGGATACTATTGGCAATACAAGTTTACTTCGTATTTCCCATTATATCGAATGAGGTCATCACCATCTACAGTACTTACCAGCGAAAATGACATAAACTCTTAGCTGGCTTAAAAAAATATCAAAACAGCTGTTTATGCTTGAACAGTACAATGGGTGATAGGGTTGGGTTGGCACTGGCGTTATCTTAACGTCGAGACATTAACCAATCCTGCATGCAATAAGTAATAATTACACAACTCTAAAGCAAGGGGTCATTAATCACTAGCGCACTTCTTTCAGAAGCAGTAGAATACGATAACATCCCTGAAGAATTCAATTTGATACAAAAACAAGAGACATTTGCATGAGATGATCTCTGTCCATAAGGCACAGGTGCACTCCTATCTAAATATTTACCATCAACAGAACTACGCTTTCCTCTTGAAGTCGGTGTGCAGGCTGTTTTTTATGTTTGAGTTGCTTTGAAACCCAAGGATAATGAGAGATTCTAGTTACAAGCATACCTGCAATTACTGGATATTTCCTACACTCCCATGTAGTCCCTGCTACTGATGCTTCAACGTGTAATTTTAAAAGCCCATTCTTCCCACCTCAAGAAGGCGTCTGTGCGTTCTCGTATAGTGGGAACTACAGCTTAGCAAACTCACTCTCCTTGCCCGATCACACGCCTTTTGCCACATAAAAAAAAAAATGTATAATCATTTATTGAGTCAATAAGAACAACTTACATCTTAACCAGGCGTCACATCTACATGTTACAGCTTTCAATGCGGTGTTTTACTGTTAGGTAGTACTGATACATTTCTATATGGCACTTTATGATCTTATATTACAGTACATAAAGTAGCAGATTCAATGGCATTCAGGTTTCGATAATTTTCATAGCGTTTCCTCCTCCCATACTATCACTCCCCTCCAGTTGTGTGCCAATACAATCCGCCCGCCAGTGGCGTCTTCCTAACATTGTTTAGTCACTGTTCTGTTACTCTGCTCTGCATCACAGTTTTCAACCCCCTGTTTCCTTCCTGACTAAATATGATTGGTTGGGTCCCAAACAGCTTTTGGGTCTGCTGGTAGGAGGGAGTAGCTCATTATGTGTGTCTGTCTGCTTGTTACAGTAAAGCATATCTGTGTGCCGGTCCATTATTTTTGGTGTTGGACCTCTCTCGGCCTCTTCATGGTCACTCGCTGTTTGGCCAGCAGGAAACTGATAGCTACCAGCGGACGGTCGTTTTTTCTATGCTCAGATCAGGGCACAAGTCCTAAAAAAGAAGTGGGGGGATCTGACGTCACGGCAGGAAGTGACGTCACGAAAGGTATCTTGCACCATCAAACTCATTGCCTCCCCTTGCTCACCCCTTAGATGCGATTTCATCAGAGAAGTGGCAACAAAAGAGCAGGGTCCTACTCTGCCAAAGGGACAGGACACCAACTAGACTGCAGTCTAAAAATTGTAATCCCTTTGGGAAAAGATCATACTACACAACTCAATACTGATTACCACAGAATTTATCGAGTTGAGACCACGATTATTGCATTAGTATTTTTCCCGCACCTATATTATTTGAATTGAAGATTGAAAGTGCTGGGACTTGTCTTATAAAATTGTGTTTATTCTGCCTGAAGAAGGTGGTTGGACCACTTTTTACACCAGAGCGCGTCGCTTCTTGGTCAAATTTTTCTACAATTTGTTTTTATGTATATGTTTTTGTATAATGGAATATCTCAAATATAATGTGAGAAAATTTTGTCCTCATTGCACTTTACTATCGTTTGCATTGCTGGCAGTAGAGAGCAATTGTAATCAACTTGAGAAGAACATTGTGAGATATTGTATTGAATTGATTGCGATTTTATCAGAGTGAACAGCTCTTAACATGATTTTAGTGTTTTATGGATAAGCAATAAACATTTATATTTTTGATTGATTGGCCTATGTATGTTTGTGAGGTGGTATCATATTCTTTGGCAATCAGTACTGAGTTGTGTGATCTTATCCTTTCCCAAGAGGGATTACAATTTTTAGATTGCATTAGAGAGGCCAACGCGTGACCAACGTTCTGAATGAGCTCCGATCTCGCCCCAGAGAGGCCAAAGAGTGAATGTGTGGCTCCATTTGCTCCAGTTATTGAGCTCCCGGTAAAATAAGTGGGGGACGCTGTCCACCCACGTGGTACCCGGACTCGAGCCCTGGCTCAGATCATATCCCATTAACGCTAGTTTCAGATCTGGCTCTAAGTCTGCACTCATTATGGTCCCTAGTTCGTGAAATATTTTATGCCAGTACTCCTGAACCCCTGGGTAGTACAAGGGAAGATGCATGAACCCTGCTTCCTCCCTCCCACATCTTTGACATCTTGAGTCCTCTCACCCCGAACCTGTACTGTCTTCCAGGCGTATAGTAAGCCCTGTATAGAAACTTGTAATGTAAGAGTCTGTGCCGCCCGTTTATGGAGATTGTTTTTGTTCAGGCGCAGCAGTTATGTTATGTTATTATGGTTTGTAACGCGCTCAATGACCCGAAGGTGTACTGGCTCTGCCCAGGTTAAAGGTAACGATAAAGCTGGTGAATTTACCAGAACAGTCTCCAGCTTATTGACTGAAAAGTAAGGTTTTCAGGGATTTCCTGAACTGAAGAAGATTAGTGGGTGCTTTAATTTATTCAAGTAGTTTTATATAGCGCTGGCCTGACCCGAGGGTATTGGAGTGCTTTACAACAGTTAACTTGCAGAGAATCACAAAATACAGGAATAGTGTAGGTCGATTGGCGGCGAGTTCAGGTATGAGGCTAGCGAACATAGAGTCGAAGCTGTGAGAGGTGTCTGTTTCCACGCTCCGGCTGCTCCTACCAGTTCCCTAGGGAGCGGTCGAGGAACAGGACTTTGAGCTGGTTTTTGAATTTTGCAAAAGAGGGAGTAGTTCTGATGTGGGGGGGAATAGAGTTCCAGATTTTGGGCTCGCTCCTGGAAAAGGATTGAGCCGCAGTTTTTTGTTTTCGAGTTTTCAGCGGAATGAGTAGAAGAGAGTTTGAGCTTCTGAGGTTCCTGGTCTGACCGGCTTTTTTGAGTTTGGCTGACAAATATTCGTGTTTGACGGTGCGCAAGGCTTTGTGTGTAAGGCAGGCTGTTCTGAAGCTAGCCCGCATTTCCACTGGGAGCCATTAAAGTTCTCTGAGTGTTGGAAAAATGTGATCAAATTTCTTGATTCTGGTGACCAATCTGGCTATCGCGTTGAGTGTTGTTTTGAGGGGAACATGATGTGATTTTGCTAATCCTGAGAGGACTGCATTCCCATAGTCTAGTCTTGACAACACCAATGCTTGGGTCGCCTGTTTGAGATCATTGGGCGAGATGAAATGTTTTATTTTATTCAGTAGTATAAGGTTAAGGAAGGCGCTCTTGGTTGAGTTCTTGATGTGTGAGGTCATGTTCAGTTTTGGTTCAAGCATCATACCTAGTGATTTGACAGAGCCGGCCAGGGTGAGATTCCCATTGAGCGCATCAATAGCTTTTAGCCATTCAGCAATTTGGGCATTGTTCTCTTTGTTCGAGATGAGGAGAATTTATTTTTATCAGGATTTTGTTTAAGGTGGTTGCTAGACAGCCAGTGTTGGACGTCTCTCAGTATGTCATAGAGTCTTTGGATGTCCTTGATGGAGGAGGTTTCCAGGTAGATCTGTGTATCGTCTGCATAAAGATGGAAGTGGGTGTTGTCTTTTGAGTAGTTTTGTGAGGGGTTCCATGTAAATGTTGAAAAGTTGCGGGGAGAGCACTGAACCTTGTGGGACTCCCTTGTTGACTGGATGCAGGTCAGACGCAAAGTTTTTGATTTTGATTGTTTAGATGCAGTTGTGTAGGAAGGATGAGAACCATTTGAGGACCACCTCACCAAGTCCGGCTCTTTCTCGAGAGCCTTAATGAGAAGTTTGTGGTCTACCGTGTCGAAAGCTGCCGATAGATCTAGGAAAATGAGGAGGCAGCAATGGTCTGAGTCCAGTCATTTGTGGATATCGTCGATGATGTTGAGGATCGCGGTTTCAGTGCTGCATCCTTTTCTAAAGCCAGACTGATGGGTGTCAAGGAGGTCGATGTTGTCCAGGTGTTGGGTTAGTTGTTGGAGTACGCATCTTGCTAGGATTTTGGATAGAAGCGGAAGGTTGGAGACAGGTCTAAAGTTGTTCAAATCCTTTATGTTAAGGCGGGTTTCTTCAGCAGTGGCGTGCCTTGCCCCACTTTAAGGCAATCTGGAACTACTCCGTTTTTCAAGGAGCTGTTTATGATCGTGCACCAGTGCGGTGCTAGGGAGAGTTTCCATTTTTTGGTCAGTTGAGGGGGTATAGGGTCTAGGGTGTAAGAAAAGGGATTGGAGGTGGAGATAAGTTTGACTAGCTCAGCTTCTTGAATGGGGTGGAAGATTAGCCAGGGTTTGTTAGGGTGAATGGGAGCATTATCAAATTCCTGCGCAATGTTGCTCTTTGTGGGGCAGGGGGGTGTTGTTGGTGTACAGTGAGAGCTCGATCTTGGTGATCTTGTCATTAAGGAAGTTGGCGGAGTTGTCGCAAAGTTCTTCGGATGCCTGTATTGAGGATGTAGCGGGCTTGGAGGTTTGTTGCCTGATGATGTTATAGAGCTCCTCAGGTCTATTTTCTGCACTGTCCAGCGTGGAGCGAAAACAAGTGGATTTTTTTATCTTGTAATGAGTGTTGTACTTCCTGAGGTCTGTTCTGAGTTGTTCGCGGAGGATAATAGAATGATTATTCCTCCAGCGTTTTTCTGGGGCTCTTAGTAGACTCCTTTCGGAGTTGCTGTGGGTGTTGAACCGTTATATGGACGGGATGGCTCGGCTTTTTTTTTAGTTTCACGGGGGCTAGTTGGTCAAGCATGGTCACCATATTTGAATTGTAGAGTGAGGTGATTTCGGTTGTGGGAGGTGGTCGTTGGTGCTGGGGAGGAGTGAGTTTATCTTTTCTTCAAGGGCAACGAGGGGGATCTGGGTGAGGTTTCTGGCCCATTTAGGGGGTCTTGCACGGGCAGCTGAGAGAGCAATTTTTGGTTAAAATGGAATAGAATCATGTGATGGTCCAACCAGTCAACGGGGAGGATATGGTCGATGGTAATTGCGACATGTAGAGCGATAATGGCATCCAAGGTTGCTGCTTTATTGTGCATTTCCTCTGAGCAGTGTGAGATAAGTTGTTGTCATGGAGAAGGTTGGATAGCGTTTGAATTAACCGGTTATTTGCTTCATTCCAGCAAAGGTTTAGGTCACCAAGAATTAGGTTGTTAGCGTCCCGAGTGTGCAGTGAGCAATCAGGTCGGACAAATGCTCCCCGACTGCGGAGGTGTTGTCTGAAGGGTGATATAGAAGGTGGCAGAGGATTGCTCCATTGTACTTAGTCTTGATATTGGCAGTAAGACATTCAAAGGTGTTGTATTTGCAAGAGTCCATTTCCATGATGGCGATGTTGTCCTTGTGTATGATAGCTACACCTCCCCCTCGTTGGTCTTTTCTGTCTTTGTTGATAATGGTAAAACCTGGGAGCACAAGCATGTCTAAGCATGGTGCGGAGAGGTCATTGAGCCACGTCTCCGTGATGAACGCAATATCTATGTCCTGCGGGAGGATGGCTTCTGCTAGCTCAGTTGCATGCATAGATGTTGATCTGCAGTTAATGAGCATAAAGTTGGGGAAAAGCTCTTTTTCGCTGTGTTCTTTCCAGAGGGGGCCTAGGTACGGTGGTGAGGAAGGGAGGGGGTCTATGGGGTTTCAGGAGGGGATAGTCTCTTCTGAAACCCGTGATCACTTGGATCTTGGATTTAGGGGAGTCTGTAGGGGGGAGATGTATGTTGAGGCTAGATCGGTCGCTTCTTCAGGGGACATTGCGGCTTTGTATCTTGTTGGCCTTAGTGTTGGTATTTAAGAGTCTATGTAACCTGGGCGTGGGGGCTTTGGTTCCTAAGGGATTCTGTGGCGGGAACTGGATGTCCTTTCTAGAGGGTCTCTGTGATCAAGTCACGGGGGTCCCCAAGGGCCTCGAAGGGTGTTTCAGATGATTGGAGCTGGACAGGGTGGGCGCCCTGGGAGGGTGTTGCCGGGGCTTTCGGGACTTGTCGAGGTTAGTTCGAATTTCGGTCAGGCACCTGAAAATCGTTTCTAGCAGGCTTTCTAGTGATGCGAGCTGCTGTGCCATGTTATTGCGGGCGGGGGTGATGGAGTCTTAGGTGGGGTCCTCACGTGTGGTGGAGGTCGTGGCTAAGGTATGATGCCTATTGCTCCTTGTGTAGGCTGTGCTGCCTCTATTTGAGAACTTGGGTAAGGGGTGCATTGGGTCATGTCATGGGTTTGTCCTCCTGGAGTCTGCGGGACTACTAGTGTGGGTGGTGGCCGGAGTCGGCAGGGCAGGGTCAAGGAGTTGGTGTGGGGGGATCGAAGGGGAAGTTGGGTTTGGCAATCCTCTGGGAGTTGTAGATCGCCAATCCTGGGGACGAAGGAGTGGGAGGTGACTCAGGGGGGAGGGTGGTGGTGGCGTTGGGCATGGTAGTGAATGTATACTTTAAGGTGGAGAGGGAGGGAGTTCCATTTCTTTGAGGTGCTTATCCCAAAACTGGTTCCTCCACATCGTGCCTCCTTATAAGTGGGCATTACTAAAAGTCTATTCTCCGCAGATCACAGTGTTCTAGCTGTTCTGTACCAGATTAACTTTTGTCTGAAGAATTTTGGGTCAGAGTTGTGTAAGGCCTGATAGACAATGCAAAGAGCCTTAAAGATAATTCTTTTCAGAATTGGCAGCCAGAGGAGTTCCAGTAAGGCATGGGAGGCTGACTGATATTTGGGAATGTTAATGATAAGGCGAGCTGCCGTGTTTTGTAAGATCTGGAGTTTCCCCAACAATATCTGTAGTAAATTGATGTACAGCCCATTGCAATATTCGAGTTTGGATAAGATGAGTGCTGTGACCACCAGTTTTTGAAGGTGAGCTGGAATAAAAAGCATGATCTTTCTAATGATCTTAAAGAGGAAAAACACTGCAGATGCAATTTGATTAACTTTGTGTTCAAACGTGGGTCGGTTATCGAAATTTACTCCAAGGTTACTGACTTTTTCTACTAGTGTGAGAACCAGGCCTAGATTAGAGGGCCACCATTTACGGGACCAGAAAGAGTTGTTTTTCCCAAACAAGAGGACCTCAGTTTTACCTGAGTTGAGACTGGGGCAATTTTCGCTCATCCATGAACTGATGTTCGACATGCAGCTTTGACATTTTTCAGCTATCATGTCAAGATTATTGGATACTGATACAATAATTTGGGTGTCATCAGCATACGATGCTACCATGAAACTGAACTTCTTGATCAGTTTAATTAATGGAATGATGTAAAGGTTCAACAGAGTAGTGCTGAGGGAGGCTTCCTGGGGGATGCCACACGGTTTAGAAAAAGATTCGGATTTGGGTGTCATCAGCATACGATGCTACCATGAAACTGAACTTCTTGATCAGTTTAATTAATGGAATGATGTAAAGGTTCAACAGAGTAGTGCTGAGGGAGGCTTCCTGGGGGATGCCACATGGTTTAGAAAAAGATTCGGATGTGTAGCCATTTATGGCGACTCGCAGTTTTCTTTCCAATAGAAAAGAAGTGAGGAGAGATAGAGACATATCTCTAATGCCAAGATCATGCAGGCGATTAATAGGAATCTTGTGGTTGACAGTATCAATGGCCACAGATAGGTCTAACAAGATAAGGGCCGTGCTGTCACCTCAGTCAGTGATGGATCTTATATTCTCTGCTGCCATGATAAGGGCTCTTTCGGTGCTGTGTTCTTTATGGAACCCAAATTGATCAGCATCGAGTAGATTATGTGTATTAATGAAATCCAATAATTGAAGATTAAGTGCCCTATCCATCACCTTGGCAAGAAAGGGCAGACTTGAGATGGGATGATAATTTGTGGGATCTGAAAAAGCGAAGATACTTTTTTATCAACGGTAGAATGGAAGTTTTTTTACCAACAAGTGGGAATAATTCCCGTATCGATGATCTTATTAAATATATGAATCAGCTGCTCAGTCACTACTTCTGCAACCTGATGGAGAGTTTTGGGAAGACAAGGATCATTTGGTGATCCCGATTTGGTGCCCAGAAGAGAGCTTGTTCAGTGGTGAAAGAGGAAGATTTATTCATAGTTCCGGATGGCTGGCTAAGTTTTAAAATCCCAGTGAGTCACAGCAGTAAAAGCCAAAAAAAACTTTAGAACTTTATATTGAAAAGTCTGTGCAAGCAGAAAGATTGATGTATATTGTCATTAGCTGGGATAGGTAGATTAATATTGAAATTTAACAGTGTTGAATAATTCTTTGGAAGATTTTGGCCTGCTCAATCTTTTGAGTAAAATAGATTGGCTTCTCATGTAGAATCATGGTCTTGTATGTATAGAGGGCCTGGCTACATTCGATTTTATCGAGGGCAGAATAATGTTTCTGGAATTTTTGTTCCTAGTGTGACATTTCTTTTTCTGAATTTTAAGATTCGCTGTGTACCTGAAAATGATCTTCTATTATTTATATGTATGTCAGAAGGGGCTAAAAGCATTGTGGCATTCGTAGCCACACATGATAGTTTAAGGCCATAGGGCCTGTTTTACAGAACTAACAAAATACCATTTTGGTATTCACAGAAGGCACTTACTCATTTTGGTATTCACAGAAGGCACTTACTCATTTTGGTATTCACAGAAGTTAGAAGTCCTAACTTTAGGTCTCCTAAATGCCTTCTGTGAATACCAAAAGTCTTAAAGTTAGGATTTTTCTCAGTTTAGGAGTAGTAAAGTTAGGAGTCCTAACTTTAGGACTCCTAAAGGCCTTCTATGAATACCAAAAGTCTTAAAGTTAGGATTTTACTCAGTTTAGGAGTCCTAAAGTTAGGAGTCCTAACTTTACTACTCCTAAACTGAGAAAAATCATAACTTTAAGACTTTCGGTATTCACAGAAGGCATGTAGGAGTCCTAAATTTAGGATTCCTAACTTCTGTGAATACTGAAATGAGTAAGTGCCTTCTGTGAATACCAAAATGGTAGTAAGTTTAGGATTTTGTCTTAAGTTAGTTCTGTGAATTGGGCCCAATCTGTCTTAGTCCCTCCCATTATCTGGAGGGGAGGATAGTACGATTCTTTTAAATTGTTCAGGAATTATTTTATGCCAAGGTCTTATTGTGTATTGAGAGGAAGAATAAGCAGTGGGATATAGATTTCCGATACTGATGTTGAAAAGAATGACTGAGTGATTGGACCAGGTAAGAGGGAGAGCTTTATCGAAGAAGAGAGTGGGGTGATTTGTAAACATTCTGCCCAGAGTTTGTCCGGCCTTGTGGGTGGGGCGCTAATGATTTGTTTCAGGCCAAAGCTGGACATTAAGTCAATAAGATAACAGGCCTCTTTATCAGAGGTATTTTCCAAATGATAATTAAAATCACAGAGAATGGTAAGATTTGTGTGGCAGAATTTAGATTCGAGACAAGTGTCACTAAATTTAGAATACTGTGTTTTGTTTGTTGTAGGGCGATACATGAGAATGCGATTCAAAGTGTTTTTAGCATTCAAGTTTAGCCTAAAATTAAGTGCTGTATAGTCCTCATTGAAGGGGAAAGGCATACTATCAATAGAAAATATATTTTTAAAATGTATGGCAATACCACCACTTCTGCGCACCGGTCTATCTAGCCTAACAATTGAATATTTGGTAGGTAAAGCCATGATGATATCTGGTCCTGAGAGAGTATTTAGCCAAGTTTCCGTTAAAGAAGTTACATCAATAAGATGTTGCTTGATAAAAATGTGGAAATCTAGGCTATTCTTAACTAGGGATCTGGAGTTGAGTAGCAGACATTTTTTGTGTGGTTGTTTAGTGCCCACCTCGTTCTTAAAGGAAACTATATCTTTTATTTTTTCATTGCTCATGGTGAGTTTGCAGGCCGTACAGACCTTTGTTCTTGCATGCTCCCCAGGTTGCAGATTCCTAGACTGCATTGACTTACCTGCTGGACGTAACAATAGCAGGGCTTCTCTTGTATAAGAATATTTTGTTAAAAAACAAAATTCCCTTTGGAACAGTTCAACATATTCCTTATAGAAATAGTAGCACTCATTACCCTTATATCAAGCATACAACATCATACCAGGACAGCCATCGGTATTTCAAAATAGAAACACTCTGCTCAAGATATGGAAGTACTTATGTACAAATTTTAATACATCAAATATAAAAAATGTTTACATCAAATCATAAAAATACATTAAAAAATACAGTACACAATGTATAGCATCATACTGAAGTAACCCAATGAAAGATGTTAAAAACTCCTGACTAACTCAGTGAGTAAAAATTCATAAATGGACAAACGCCATGGAAAGGAATCTACACAAGACAGTGAATTTTGCCTTTGGACCGTTAATTTGAACTGTATCATCACAGTACCTAGCAGGGTAAGACCTTCCCTGTCTAAATGGCCACTGCCACATCTCAAATTTAACAAACACAACTACGTCGACACGTTTCGGTGGTCATAGATGAATAAGGCCACCTTCTTCAGGACTATAACTTTTTTTCCTCATCCACAATTCAATTATTAAACTTAACATAGAGAGATGAAAAAATAATAAATAAACATTTAAATTAGAAAAATCACGTTTCTCTCACTTTGTATTAATTTTACTTTTTTGTTCTAACCCACTATATCTACATACATATTATCATACGATATTTTGACATTTAAGTAAAGTGTCCCTTGTATTCTTACATGGTAAGCTCTTCTTACCCACCCTTATGTACATTGTTGGTTTCTCATATTTATAGGTGCTCACACATCCCTTGAGAGAGTTCAAAGAGAAAAGATTACATTTATTAGGCATCCATTTAAAGCAAGTATACAATCACTCATTTCCGACCTTTAAAAGAGTTTTTTCCTACACTCACCAGTGCACCTGCACTCAGGTTGGTGTGGTTCCCACGTATATGTGAAGAAATATACTGATGTTTTCTATTAGTCACTGAAAGATATTTTAAACAACTTGCATTAGACTCCCACATTTTTCAATAGTTACAGGGCTGTCTTATAGAATGTTAAAATATATGTCCAATACCTTTATTTTGTTATTCTGTCGTTTAACCAAGAATACCCGTTTCTTGGATAATTATGCTTCTGGTCAGACACCTCCCTGTATAAATAAACAAGGATGAAAGAGACCCCCCCGCCCCTTGGGACCCATAGTTAGTTACATTGGGCCAGATTCACAGAACTAACTGAGGACAAAATCCTAAACTTACTACCATTTTGGTACTCACAGAAGGCACTTACTCATTTTGGTATTCACAGAAGGCACTTACTCATTTTGGTATTCACAGAAAGCACTTACTCATGAGTAAGTGCCTTCTGTGAATACCAAAATGAGTAAGTTACTCAAAATGAGTAAGTTACTCATTTTGGTATTCACAGAAAGCACTTACTCATTAATGAGTAAGTGCCTTATGTGAATACCAAAATGAGTAAGTACCTTATGTGAATACCAAAATGAGTCAGTGTCTTCTGTGAATACCAAAATGGAAGTAAGTTTAGGATTTTGTCTTAAGTTAGTTCTGTGAATCGGGCCCACAGGCTCTTTATTTGAAGCTTCAGCCAATATGCTGATACTTTTTTGAAGCCTTTAGTTTTAAAGCAAAAGTTCTATGTGAGAGACTCAGCTCACATTAGTTATATGATTGAGGGCACCACCTTTAAGGATGATAGACAATGGTTGGTGACCCTCGACATAGAAGTTTTGTACACAAATATCCCTCAGGACGACACTATTAAAGGTATTAGTGAGATTTTAACTCTTGAAGATTTAAGAGGAGCTAACAAAGAATTTGTCATTGATTGCATCACTCTGGTGCTCAAGAGCAACATGTTCTTGTTCAAAGAAGATCTGTATCTCCAACGCAAGGGCACCAGCATGGGAGCGACTTGTGCTCCCAGCCTGGCATGCCTATATGTTGGAAGCTTTGAGGACAGACATATCTCCAATGAGGCAACGCCATTCTACGAGAATATTCTTTTGTGGTGCCGCTTTATTGATGACATTTTCTTCACCTGGGAGTGTGAGGAAACTATTTTGTTACAGTTCCTTGAATGGTTAAATTTGGGAGACCAAAACCTTAGATTTACGGCCCATTATAACAATAGTGCAGTAATTTTTTTAGATATTACTATCAAAAATGAACTACACACATTAGCAGTTGAAATATTTACAAAGCCAACAGACAAGAACATGTTACAACATTATAGGAGTTATCACCCTCAGGCCCAGAGGGACAACATTCCATTTGGCCAGTTTCTCCGCTTACAGAGAAATTGTTCCTCTCTAGAGGATTTTTATAAACATTCAGATGAGTTAAAAAGCAAACTCATAGACCATGGATACCCGAAGAAATTAATAAAACATGCCTTTAAACGTGCTAGGTTTTATAATTGTGAAAGCATGTTAGAACAGAACCCATCTGAGAAAAACAAAAAAGATATGACCTTGATTAAGAGAATTGTATTTGTAAGCCAGTTCTCCAATATCAGCAATACACTGAAAAATGTCGTTAATTCAAATTGAAGTATCTTAAATGAAGGTAATGACATCAAACGTCCGAAACCAATCTTTGCATTGAAGCGAAATGACAACATTTGCAAGAGTTTGGTTAATACTTACATAGAGCCCTGCACTCTATGATACAGAGTACTCTTCAGATTAATAAAGTTCTAGGTAAGTATAGATGTGAAATCTGCAGTATCTGTGATCACTGTTTGGTAACTAAGACACTAAACTATAATGGTTACACCATGACTGCTAAAAGTCTTAATAACGGCAGAAGTTGTAACGTGGTATACCTACTAAGCTGCCCCTGCGGGCTAGCGTATGTGGGTGAAACCGGAAGGGAACTTAAACTTCAGCTATTGGAACACCGTTTAGCCTTGAAGACCAATAAACATAATGCACCTTTAGTGGATCATTGCAATTTGGCAACGCACAAACACACAGAGTTTCATTGATTTGTGAACGAAAAATTCACCACTAACAAAAGAGGAGGGAAAACTGAAGTTAAGAGAAAAAGCAGAGAGCAGTGATACATCTCGATTTTAGATACCATTAACAAAGGTCTTAATTGCAGGGAGGACTGGTTGGAACTGGTAACGTAAAACAATTCTTTAAATAACAGTCATTGCTTGTAGTAATGTAACTATTTTATAGTTATAGGACACAAGTATAATCATGTTCCAAACTATGCCCTAAATTACCATGTAACCATATCAGAGCCATAGGATAAAAGTAAAAGGGTGTCCCAAACTATATTGTTTGAACCTAGAGAGTTAGGGGAAGAGACCCTAAACAATATAGAATAATGTAATACTGAGTTGTTATTAATTATTAAGTATTTTGATGGGATATATATATATAGATTAAATATAAATATTGAGGCAGAACCTTAATATATACCGCCATTTTAATGCATCAAAAACGATTTGTGTTAAAAAACGCATTATGTGAAAATATATAAAAATATGCGTTCCTAAGTGGAAGTTGGTACAATTCACAATCAGATTTTGTGATTGCATTCAATTACACTGGAATGAGGTAAGCTGATAATTATGTGGATGGGATAATAGATGACATTTATCTTAAAGGACATGACATATGTTTCTTTATGTGCAAACAAACGGGAAACTATAGACTAATTTGAAAGATGAAAACCATTCTAAGATGGCACTACCCGGTAGTAGTAGATATGACACTTTCGGTATGGATATATAGTAAAGAACTTAAGTATTTCTTACAACTTACATGGTAATAATAATAGAAATTATTTTCAAAAACGGTGTTAGAACCTATACACAATTAGAATTCCATAAGATATCCTAATGTGACTTTCGGGCCCCTTCCCATTTGATTTTGATTGATGACAGTTTCCAATTTACTATAAACCGAGTGGTTAAAATATAGGATAATATTGTGTGTCGAATTGACATTGAACTACATAATGATATAACGCATGGCTTTATTAAGATGTGGACACATGAGGGATCCATTCCAATATGGCGGGACATTTCTCACAAAATTGAATATGTATAATAAGACCTATGTGAACATTACTCGTTCACATCATCATAGAGTGTCTACCCAATTAGGTGAGACAAGCCATATAAACTGCCCACAATGCCGGCATTTTATAACAATTGCAGGAATTACGAAGTGGAAACACCAGAGTATGCGGGGTTACTAGAGCTATAAAGGTAAGGAGAGATCGTAGTGAGGTTGGTGATTATGATCCTGGGTGGCTTGATTTCTCGCCTTCTATGGGACCAATTAATAAATATTCCTTGTAAAAATGTATCATAGCATAGGAGTAGAGAGTTCCTCTCCCCCTTACCATAATGTCTAACATGTTGGAGATACAAATACCTAAATACCTAAAGCTCTCTTGATATGCGTATATATACATATATTTACACACACACACACATATATGTATATATATATATATATATATATATCCACAACACTTCCTTTCCAGCAAGAAATGGGTCGCACCTCAGAAATTTCGTTCGTGAAATTCAGAGCTTTTTTATTCCATTGGATTTACCAAACAAACACACCTACGCGTTTCGTTCTAACCTTAGAACTTGTTCACAGTGCCGCCTCAATGATACTTCCTGTTTTTTTTTACCAAACATTACTTCATGATGTCATATCCTGTGATTATGAGACTGGGGCATTGTGGTTAATGTAGTGAAAACTATATAAGTGAAATATTTCAGTGAAAGATCCCAATAAACAATATTTTGATCTAATTAACCAAATTAAACAAATTAAAATAAATTAAAACCTAAACAAGAGGTCAAGAGTTAAATGAATTTCTTTCCCAAATAAGTTAATTTTTCAAACCATTTCCGCCTCCAGTGGTGCAAACCTCCCTTCTTATGCCTCCGTTGGCAAATTCAAATTGGATATACCAATTATAATGGTCAGTTCAGAGTTTTCTATTGTTATCTTTCATTCATATTTAATTTTAACCTCTCTAAACAAAAGGACTTCCTAAATGAAAAATTAAGGCCATTTCAAATTTTCGGGGGCCTTCCAGCAAGATGAAATAAAGAGACGAGCATATTCAGCAAACTCCTGTGGTGGCTTCATTCGAATTGGGTTTCCTGTTGTGTAGTGAATTTAAAGACGGCCTGCCTGGGTCGTGAATGAAGCCTGCCGCTGTGGCGGATCGGTGCAGGCATCACCCGGTGTTTGCACAATGACAGGAGACAAGCTGATGCCTTGCAGGGGGTGTCAGCCTGACGCTCGATTTTCATCTATAAAGCAAGGGGGGCACCCTACCAGCATCTCACATCAACCCACTGGGGATTTTACTATAATTTTTCACTTACTGAGGACATTGCAGTGCACCCACGAGGGGAAAGGAACTTACACTACTCATCCCAGAAGCCAACAGGTATGGCCACGCCCACTGGGGCGGATGCGTTTAACATAAAGGTGTGCAAATCCGATGGCGCTTGCAGTTTCCTCTGAACATTCGCCGCTGATGAAGGGATTCATTTCCTGAAACGCGTCTGGCGTCATTGAACTTTGGGTGTGGGCTCTGGATCGGGGGCCTTCCAGCAAGATGAAATAAAGAGACGAGCATATTCAGCAAACTCCTGTGGAGGCTTAATTCGAATTGGGTTTCCTGTTGTGTAGTGAATTTAAAGACGGCCTGCCTGGGTCGTGAATGAAGCCCGCCGCTGTGGCGGATCGGTGCAGGCATCACCCGGTGTTTGCACAACGACGGGAGACAAGCTGATGCCTTGCAGGGGGTGTCAGCCTGACGCTCGATTTTCATCTATAAAGCAAGGGGGGCACCCTACCAGCATCTCACATCAACCCACTGGGGATTTTACTATAATTTTTCACTTACTGAGGACATTGCAGTGCACCCACGAGGGGAAAGGAACTTACACTACGCATCCCAGAAGCCAACAGGTATGGCCACGCCCACTGGGGCGGATGCGTTTAACATAAAGGTGTGCAAATCCGATGGCGCTTGCAGTTTCCTCTGAACATTCGCCGCTGATGAAGGGATTCATTTCCTGAAACGCGTCTGGCGTCATTCAACTTTGGGTGTGGGCTCTGGATCGGGGGCCTTCCAGCAAGATGAAATAAAGAGACGAGCATATTCAGCAAACTCCTGTGGTGGCTTCATTCGAATTGGGTTTCCTGTTGTGTAGTGAATTTAAAGACGGCCTGCCTGGGTCGTGAATGAAGCCCGCCGCTGTGGCGGATCGGTGCAGGCATCACCCGGTGTTTGCACAACGACGGGAGACAAGCTGATGCCTTGCAGGGGGTGTCAGCCTGATGCTCGATTTTCATCTATAAAGCAAGGGGGGCACCCTACCAGCATCTCACATCAACCCACTGGGGATTTTACTATCATTTTTCACTTACTGAGGACATTGCAGTGCACCCACGAGGGGAAAGGAACTTACACTACGCATCCCAGAAGCCAACAGGTATGGCCACGCCCACTGGGGCGGATGCGTTTAACATAAAGGTGTGCAAATCCGATGGCGCTTGCAGTTTCCTCTGAACATTCGCCGCTGATGAAGGGATTCATTTCCTGAAACGCGTCTGGCGTCATTGAACTTTGGGTGTGGGCTCTGGATCGGGGGCCTTCCAGCAAGATGAAATAAAGAGACGAGCATATTCAGCAAACTCCTGTGGTGGCTTCATTCGAATTGGGTTTCCTGTTGTGTAGTGAATATATATATATCCACAACACTTCCTTTCCAGCAAGAAATGGGTCGCACCTCAGAAATTTCGTTTGTGAAATTCAGAGCTTTTTTATTCCATTGGATTTACCAAACAAACACACCTACGCGTTTCGTTCTAACCTTAGAACTTGTTCACGGTGCCGCCCCAATGATACTTCCTGTTTTTTTAACCAAACATTACTTCATGATGTCATATCCTGTGATTATGAGACTGGGGCATTGTGGTTAATGTAGTGAAAACTATATAAGTGAAATATTTCAGTGAAAGATTTCATCCTGATCCCAATAAACAATATTTTGATCTAATAAACCAAATTAAACAAATTAAAATAAATTAAAACCTAAACAAGAGGTCAAGAGTTAAATGAATTTCTTTCCCAAATAAGTTAATTTTTCAAACCATTTCCGCCTCCAGTGGTGCAAACCTCCCTTCTTATGCCTCCGTTGGCAAATTCAAATTGGATATACCAATTATAATGGTCAGTTCAGAGTTTTCTATTGTTATCTTTCATTCATATTTAATTTTAACCTCTCTAAACAAAAGGACTTCCTAAATGAAAAATTAAGGCCATTTCAAATTTTGTGAACTTTTAGGATTTCAGTGTAATTTAAGATGTGATTAAAACCTGGATATTTCTGTGATGTCAAAGACTGGGGTTGGCGTTACCCTATAATATCAATGATACATTCAATATCAAAATTCATTTACACATTTCAAATTTTGTGAACTTTTGGGATTTCAGTGTAATTTAAGATGTGATTAAAACCTGGACATTTCTGTGATGTCAAAGACAGGGGTTGGTGTTACCCTATAATATCAATCATAAATCCAATATCAAAATTCATTTACACTATTTACAAATGTATGTCCATCTCTTCGTTTTGATTCAGTCCATGTGGATTCATTGTACGTAGATTTAGAATGTGTCTTGACTCTTTCATTCTCAATGATTTTTCTCTGTCCCCTCCTCATATTGGCTTTCTCACTATGTCAATTCCGTAGAAAGACAAGCTTTTCCAATTGCTGTCATGGTGGATTTCCATGTGCTTGGCCACGGCATTACTTCTGTCCTGATGTATAGTTCTAAAATCCTTTTCTTCAATTCACATTTCGTGCTGCCCACGTATTTTAGGTGACATGGGCACTCGATGACATAGATTGCATATTGGGTCTTGCATGTAATAAGTTCTTTAATATCCCAGATTTTTCCATTTGCCATGATCACATTCTGTAAATTTTTGGCTATTTGACACACCTTGCAGTTATAACATTTTTTGAAACCAGTACTATGTAGCCATGATTTCTTCTTTTCCTTGAAAAAATGACTGTGAGTCAAACGATCTTTTAAGTTAGGTGCCTGTCGGTATGTTATTTGCGAGGCGTTTCCCACTATTGGTCCTTTGGTGGTGTCCAGCTTGAGAATCTTCCAATTTTTCTTTAAAATATGTTTGATTTGTGGTGACTCTTTTAATAGGGTTGTTATAAATCTGATTGGTTCTGTTTCACCTTTTTTAACCTCATTCATATTAGACTGCAAAAGATCAGTTGTCTTTTTTTATTTTGCTTCTTCCCATCCTTATTTGATGTGATTTTTTGCATACCCTCTTCTCACAAATCTTCTTGCCGTTGATGCACTTTGTTCTTCCCACTGCGATTCTATATATACATACATACATACATACGGATGGGTTTAAACCAACAGAAATATAGAACGTAGGGAAGGGGAAAAAAAGGATACAGTGAGTACAAGTACCCGATATTGTATCGATCACAGAAGTTAACAGAAGTTCTGTGAGGGTGAGGGTTAATGGGGTAATTTAAGATATGAGATACCCCAAATAGATAGACTTAAATAGTTGTTGTTGTACGTGATCTTACAGCCTATCCAGATGTGCTCCGGGTAAAAAAGACGAGAAAAGCAGACCGGCTGCCCTCCCTTCTGAACTTCAGAATCCGTAAAGTGAATACAAGGTGAGACATAGGCCATAATGGCTATAGCTATAATAATTAAATAACCGTCATCCAGTATATAAATGAATTAGGTGTGTAAACAGTCTCTTTCTACAAATTGAATTCCCTATATTAATCGAGACGTGTTCCGATTTCAATTTTCGAAGTGAAATGGCATCCGCCTATATCTTTTTTTCCAATTCGTGGTGAGATCTAAAAACGACAAATAGTGCTTATGAACATTAACAGTGATTCACTCAATGATTGAATAAAAGACTCATGAACCAATGCATCTAATATTTATACTATACAGGGAGGTGTCTGATGAGAAGCTTAACTATCCAAGAAATGGGTATTCTTGTTTAAACAACAGAATAACCAAACAAAGGTATTGGACCTATATTTTAATATTCTATAAGACAGCCCTGTAACTACAGAAAAATATGGGAATCTAATGCAAGTTGTTTAAAATATCTTTCAGTGACTAATAGAAAAAATCTGTATATTTCTTCACATATACATGGGAACCACACCAACCTGAGTGCAGATGCACTGATGAGTGTAGGAAAAAAACTATTTTAAAGAAGGGGGAATGAGCAATTGTATACCTGCTTTGAATGGATGCTGGATACATTTAATCTTTTCTCTTTGAACTCTCTCAAGGATGTGTGAGCACTTATAAAATAGGAGAAACCAACAGTGTACATAAGGGTGGGTAAGAAGAGCTTACCATATAAGAATACAAGGGACACTTTACTTAAATGTCAAATTACTGTGTGATAATATGTATGTAGACATAGCGGGTTAGAACAAAAAAAAGTGAAATTAATACAAAGTGAGAGGAACATGATTTTCTAATATAAAAGTTTATTTATTCTTTTGTCGTCTCTCTATAGTAGGTTTAATAATTGAATTGTGAGTGAGGAAAGAAAGTTATAGTCCTGAAGAAGGTGGCCTTATTCATCGATGACCACCGAAACGCGTCGACACACTGGTGTTTGTTAAATTTGACGTGTGGCAGTGGCCATTTAGAAAGGGAAGGTCTTACCCTGCTAGGTGCTAACATAATATGGTTCAAATTAACAATCCAAAGGGAAAATTCACTGTTTTGTGTAGTTTCGTTTCCAGGGGATTTTGTCCATTTACGAATTTGTACTCAATGAGTAAGTGAGGAGTTTTTAACACCTTTCATTGGGGTTCTTCAGTATGTTGCCATACAATGTGTATTGTATTTTTATGTTTTGATGTAAAGAAATTTTATATTTGATGTATTAAAATGTGTACATAAGTACTTCCACATCTTGAGCAGAGTGTTTCTATTTTTAAATAATTATAACTGTCCTGATGTTGTATGCTTGATATAAGGGTAATGAGTGCCACTATTTCTAAAAGGAATATGTTGAACTGTTCCAAAGGGAATTGTGTTTTTTAACTACTTAGTTATTTTGGTGCTCTGTCCCTTTGGATCTGAAGAGCCCCTCTCCTTGGTTTCAAGGCAAGAATATTTTGTGCTAGATCTGGTATAAAACGGACACAGGGGCTGGTGCTGTTGCGTTCTGGGCGCCAACTGGCGCAGACGGGCTTGCCTGTGACATGCCTTCGGCCTGCCAGTGGTACTCCCACAGTGCTGACTCGCAGCATCCATTATTTTGAGCTGCTGGAAGGAGGTTGTGTGTGTCTGTGGGCATGGCCACTCAGCACTAGAGTGGTAAAAAATTTTTTTGCGGGAAAACAGAAAACAAAACGGGGGTCCAGCAACCCCTTGTTGCCTACCGCAGGCTCCCTTGCTGGGAGGTAACTACTGGTTAAGCAAAACTAATTAACAAAAATGGGAGCAACGAACACAGATGCATAAAATCAATTAAAAGACCAATTGGTCTGAAGCACAATAGGGTGAATCTCTTGCGAAATGGTGCTAATAAGCGCAGGGAGTCAGTCCAATTAAGAATACAGGAAAACAATATGGGCAAGGACGGCGAAAAAGTAAATTAGGCTACCTTTTCCGAGGGCTGCGCAAACACGCTGCAGCCATCATTTTGAGCTGCTGGAATGGGGGAGGTGTGTTAGGGGCCATGGCCACTCAGCACTAGAGCTAGAGTGGTAAAAAAAAATTGTGAGGGAAAACAGAAAACAAAACAGGGGTCCAGCTGACCCGGCGGAAGGCCAGGGATTAACACTTCGCAGTCAAAAAGAAATTCAAATGGGCCCATATACACATTCAAGTGTCCCTGACTGTTTCGATGGGGGTCAAGTTTTATGTTCCCTTTAATCTTGATTAGTCAATGTCTAACTAATCTTTACAGTCAATCTTAACAATCATCCACACTCTTCCTTTGGTCAATTGACCATTAGTTGAGTAGTTGATGGTGATATTAACAATTAACTAACTAGCTTACAGTTCTTAATTAACTAACCACAGACTGGGTAAGATTCAATGAATTGTATCTAAATCTCAGTCATGAATGAATGCTCATTAGTACAAATGTACAGTGCAAACTCTATCAACTTTCATGGGAGAGAAAAATTCATTTAACAAAATAAATTCAATTCACAGACTTATTCAACAATTCAATGCATTAGGAGTGGATAGATGAAGAGACAAAAGGTATAACAAATCTTTAATATGCAAAAGATATGCAAATTCAAAGACAGTATAATAATTACCTAATGGTGAAACAGGAAAACCAACCCCCTGACCAAAGGACTGGTGAAGGTCTCCAGATTAAGAATTCAGGAGACAAAGACTATGGGACAGGATTAGGACAGGGCAATACTTACTAAACTTCTCTATAGGCCTGACGCACCGGGACGCATTCCTCTCTTCCACTCTCTCCCTCCTTGATATTCTTCCAGAATCTTCAATCTAATCAGGTTTGTCAGTCAGGTATGAATCTTCCCAGTCTCTTTTCTTCTTTCAGCAGCAGCTCTCCCTACACCTCACTCAGCATCGACATCCAACATCAGCTTACAATAGCATACCTTAATCTTTTTAGTCATCCTAGTTATAGTCTTCATTTCTGCATGTCCCACACTCACAAGTTGCAAATATCGTTGGATCATGGACTATGATTGGGCAGGAGCAGGGGAGTTGTCATCACCTCATGTCATCATATTCAATTTCTTAACTAACTCTTTGTTTGACAAACCCTTCCACTTTAGCTCATTCATTATTTTATTTCAATTTCACATCCATTAGATGTTTCAATTCATAATGCTTTGAATACAGTTCTACAGTCAAGAGGATGGTTCACTCAGCTTCTTGTCCTTGGCTCTTGGCAGCCTGTCAGCAATACTGTCAGCGGGCCACATCCTCATCACACTGCGCATTTTCTAACACCCGTCTATCTTTGCCGCCATCTTTTTCATTGGCCTATCATGTTAGGCCCAAACGTACACTATTAATAAAGGAATCATAAACAAATGTTACTTTCTCAAATATGTGATTGTCACTGTTCACCTCCCACTTCTACTCTATCCCATGGTGATTTTTCTTTCGTTAAGCAAAAGCATTAGCAGCAACAGCTCTTTTTAAATTCGGGCCAGCATATGCCAGGCATCCGGTGCCTCAAGGCCTAAGGTTAGTAACTCTTGCGCATGCGCGAGAGTTTTCCCTCTCAAATGTTAGTCACGTGGTTATCTACGCAGTTCTAGTTTGCACATGCACAAAAGCGTTTTTCGATTTGAAGTGGGGTTTAGTCGCGTTGCAAATTATTCTTTGTTATTTAAGCATGCATAAAGCTCTTTTCCCCATATGTGAATGTCGTGTCCATGTTATTTTTCTCTTCTTTACTAATTCTAGTGATTAGTACTTATTAAAGAGAGATTGATCCAAGCAAGTTTCATTTTCTTGAATACTTGCTCCATCACAGCAACCCCTTGCTGCCTATCGCAGGCTCCCCTGCTGGTAGGCAACTACTGGTAGAACAAAATTAATTAACAAAAATGGGAGTAACAAACACAAAAGCATAAAATCAATTAAAAGACCAATCGGTCTGGAGCACAAGATGTCAAAGCCCTTGCTATATGACGCTACTAAGCTCTGGGAGCCAGGCACCTCCCGCATACAAGGAAACAATATGGGCAAGGACAGCAAAATATTAAATTAGGCTACCTTTTCCCTTGCCATTCCTTGTCACTTAGTAGGCTTGCCAGGTCCGTTTGCTAGTCTTGTCTGACTTTTAGTACTCCCGGCCGACAGGCTTCGTGTAAGCTAAGGTATAATTTAGTTATTTATTTGAATGGTGTCTCTGACTTTATCAGGGTTGTGAGTTTACCCATTGTTTGTGGCTCTATCATGTCTTCCCCCAATAACTCTTGCAAAGTATGCCTGCCAGGAAGATAGGGGTACTTAGCCATTCCTGACATTTGTGGTGTCCTCTCTTGGATTGTTTTCCAGCTGCTCACCACCCCTTCTGTGAAAAGTTCCCCCATTGTGCAGATGAACAAGTTACTTGCCTTTGTTAATGATATATCTGTAAGAGACATATATTAGTTATGGATTCCTTACCTTAGAATTACCCCCATGCATTAGACTGGATCCGGAAATTTTTCTTCAGCAGCACCCCTGCACGTCGGTAGGTGGTGTCGGTCAACTCGGCGTTCGTCGTTGGTGTCGTGATCGCTGAAATGACGTTGCGGTATCTATTAGTCGCCGACACTGTGTGCTAATGTCAGTTCTTTACACGACATTCCACGGCAGAAGTGCAGTACCATGCAAGACACTGACCACTGGGTGCACATAACTAAAGCCCTGAAAGGGAGTTCCTTACTCTAGAAGTCAGTTCGCAGAACGGCGGAGGACGAGTCGGGCGGTAACGAATCCATAACTAATATATATCTCTTACAGATATATCGTTACCAAAGGTAAGCAACTTGTTCATCTGAAAGAGACTTTTAGGTATGGATTCCTTTCCTTGATTTAGATACCCCAGCAATACCAACCCCGGAGGAGGGTCTGGGAACCAAGCTCAAACCAGAAAGTCCTGAAGAACAGAGCAGCCCAAGAAGCTGTCTCTCAGGACTTGGCTGTCCAGACAGTAATGTTTAGTGAACGTTTGAAATGAAGACCATGTGGCTGCCTGGCAGATGTCATAAAGGGGGACTCCCAAAGCAGTAGCGGCTGCCATTGCCCTGGTGGAACGGGCACACAACCCAACTGGAGGTTCCTTTTTCGCCAAGGAATAACAAATTTTAATGCAAGGAACAACCCAGTGAGAGATGGTTTGTTTTTGCACAGCCCGACCACTCTTTGCACCCACATAGCCAACAAAGAGCTGATCATCCACCCGGATGCCTCTTATGAAGGATGCTGGAAGAAGGTGGGCAAAGTGATGGTCTGTCCTATGTGGAAAGGAGTAACCACTTTGGGAAGAAAAGAAGGTCTAGTTCGAAGGACAGCCTGTTCCGAAGGTTTAGAAGAAAGAGCCTGAAGCTCACTCACCCAGTGAGCAGAGGTGATGGCAGCCAAAAAAGCAGTTTTAGGGTCAAGATTCTGCGAAGACAATTATGTAGCAGCTCGAAAGGAGCACATACAAGGTAAGTAAGAACAAGGTTCAAGTCCCAGTGGAGCATTACCAAAGGAATAGGAGGAAACAGGTGAGTAATACCCTTAAGGAAGCAATTTACAATAGGGGACTTGAAAAGAGAAGATTGATCAGGAAGGCGAAAAAGGCTGAATTTGTCGAAAGATAGCTCTTGAGGGAGCCTAGAGCAGAGACCTGCTGGGCCAAAGAAAGCAGGATGAGGAGAACCTCAGAAAGGGGGGCAGAAAGGGGATCCCCAGCCTTTGCTACGTACCATGCCACAAATTTGTTCCATCTACAGGCATATACTGTTTTAGTAGAGGGACGCCAGGCTGCCACGATAACATTACAGACTTCAGGAGGAAGGTTGAAGGCTGTCAACTGTCACTGCTCAATCTCCACGCAAGGAGGTGGAGGCTGGACAGGTTCGGTGGAGGACCTTTCCCTGCTGCTGCGACAGAAGATCCTCCCGAAGAGGCAGTCTTATTAGAGGATCGATGGCCATATTCAATAGCTCGGGATACCAGACTCTACGTGCCCAGTTCGGAGCAACAAGAATTACCTGGGCCCGGTCATGCTTGATCTTCTTCAGCACTCTGGGCATACGTGTTATAGGCGGAAAGGAAAGACCGCTACTCGCAACAAAAAGCGCCGCCTAGTGAGTGCCGCCTTGGAAATTCCAACACGCAGAACTGCTGAAATTGCTCGTTCTCTTCTGTGGGAATAGATCTAACCAAGGCTCTCCTCACTGATGAAAGAGACCTTGCACCACCTCCGAGTGAAGATGCCATTCGTGATCTATCAATCACTGGTGGCTGAGCTTGTCCGCCTTAGCATTCAGGGGACCTGCCAGGTGTTGAACCACCAGGGACATGCCCTCATGTTCCAGCCAGTTCCAGAGACAGAGGTCCTCCTGACAGAGGGTCCAGGACTCCACTCTGCCCTGTTTGTTGCAATTCCACAGGGCCGAAGTATTGTCTGTGAACACCTGCACTACTCTTCCTTTGACAGAAGGAAGGAATGCCTTCAGTGCTAGACGAATCGACCGAGTTAGTTTAGCCTCAACTGAGTTATAGAAGTGAGCGTTGTCGTAGTTCGGCCCAAACACACCTATCAGTAAGATGTTCACACCGACTTTGCTGCACTTTGCTACTGTATATCTGCCTCCTGGGACCTTGAGAAGCCCTGTTATGGTCACCCCGGTTTGTCGGCCCACTCATAGGAGCATCCCTCTAGCACGCGACGTGTAGTCCAATGCATAACACTGACCCTGCATCTTGCTTTGCACCAACGAACTGTTTTCTGGTTGGAGGTGTGTTTCCTGAAGGACGGCAATGTCTATTTTGTGTCTCTTTAAATATGTCACTATTGTCATTGAGGCCCCTGACATTCCAGGTCAATAGACTCAGGTTCTGGACCTTCACGACGTCTAACACCATTGGATCTACGTCTTTAATTGTAACAGTCGTGAATCTGGGCTGGTGGTGTGCCTGATGTTACTCTAAACATATTCCCCCCATAATAACCATCATAACAAACTCTTAAAGTCTCTCCCACGCTATGAGCGACCCCAACTTACATAGCTACAGTAGATCCCTCGCTTACTTGCATACCATTGCAATACCCCTTATTGAACATTCCTTAAGGTGTGATACACATGGGGGCAGATGTTACCAACTCTCCCACTCCCTGGCCGTCCACGCCACCCATTTGTTACATACATCTATGGCGGTGCCTTAGAGTTTTCTTGTATTGCATAGAACAGTCACTACTTTTCCCTGCTCCCCTTGTTGTGGATAGAGTCATGTTGACCATCAGTTTTGGTGACGTGCTGTAGTAGTTAACTACCATTAGAACAGTCTTACCATTTATCGCCCCCCATGTCAGCTCTGACACAGCAATGTCCCAATAGCTGTCATACTAATTTTTTTTTAACTTTATTGAGAATATAGCATGTTACACTTTATGCATTCAATTACACAGTTTGATCTTCAGCCCTTAATAAAGCATCATCATGACAACAGCATGTCGAGGATACATGGCAACTTAATAAATATCCAGGCATGCAAACATCATTTTGAGCTAGCATGTATATCATTCATAACATCTCTCTGTCATAAGAGTGCGGGCCTGTCTCTGTCAATGATCACGTCTTCGTTCACTGCAGCGGGCCTGGGGTTCGGCCAGGAGTTTCCTTAGTATCATCTGATTGTCAGAGGTATGTCACTAGGAGGGCCCTGATGTTGTGCGCCCTACTCGCTAGGGGCATTAGGTTTAAGTATTCGCTCAGGTGCATCTGGCAGTGTGCTGCATCTGCCAGCCAGTATTTGGGCAGTGGTGCCGGTTTAAGGCCCCAGTAGATCGCCACCCTGTGTCTGGCCAGCACCAGCAACATTGCAACCAGTATGCGGCTAGCATTCTGGATGTCCTTGACATGTCCCAGTAGGCATGTGAGGGGGTCGGGTGTGATGGTTTCGGAAGTGATAGCGCTAATAGTTCTGCACACGTCCTGCCAGTAGTTGGCTACTTTCTGGCATGTCCAGGCCAAGTGTGTAAATGTTGACTTGGGTGCAGAGCATCATTTGCATCTTGCATCCGCCGCCTGGCCGATTTTGTGAAGTGCTGTTGGGGTGCGATATAGCCTGTGTAAAAATGTTAAGTGTATCAGGCGCAGTTGGTAGATGGGCAAGAGTTTTTGGGACTGCTTACAACAGTATTGCCACTGTGCTGGTGAATGACCTTCAGCTAGAACTGCCACCCATGCACAGCGCGCTCGCTCAGTGTCCACCGGAGAGGCTGCGAGGGTCAGCCCATACATCCTAGTGACAAGTTTGCACGGGGAAGTTGCAATGTGGATATATGTGAGGGCTCGGTTAGGTGGTGGGGGGCCCAGGAATGCATCATTCATGTTCCTGCAGGTTGCTCTTATTTAATAATATAGCAGGTAATCTAGTGGAATTGTGTTTTCTGGGAGAGGAAGGAACTGTCCATCAGGATAGAGATTGGCGTCTGTGAGTATGCCCAGTGTTGCAGTCCGGTGCGCCATACCACTGGTCTGTAGTGGAGGGAAGGAGGGGTTGTTAACTAGTTGTATCACCGGTGCATGTTGGGTTTTATCCCCTATGTGTCTGCGGATTCCCTTCCAAGCCCAGCGTATACATTTAACTGTGCATGGCAGGAACAATGCTGTTTGAAGCGGCCAGGGGGAAGCAAGTTCCATCTCGACCGCAATGTTCGGTTTGAAGGGCGTTTGGTGTAGCCAAAAATTAAGGAAGCTGGCCTGGACACAGTGCACAGTGTGCATAGAGCCTAAAATTTGGATCGCCCACCCACCTCGCGAGAAAGGCAGCATCAAGGTTTCGTAGGCAATACGCAGCTGTCGGCCGGGTCATATTAGGGTGATCATGTTGGAACGTAGCCTTTTGAAGAATTGGGAGGTGAGTGGTAACGGAATATTTAAGAACAAATAAAGAAGTTTAGACAGAACCACAATTTTGGCTATTATAATGTGGCCCGCCAGAAATAGTGGGTGATTCTTCCACGTGTGGATTTTGGTTTCCAACCACTCCATAGTCTTGCCAAAATTTGCTTTCCAGAGCTCCTCCGTGTCTCTGCTCAGCCATATGCTGAGATACTTAGTCGGACCCGTTGCCCATTTAACTGGGTATTCCATGAGGAAGGGCAAGGTCACATCGGTTAAGGGAAAAAGAATGGATTTACTCCAATTTATTTGTATCCCAGAATAACCCCCAAACCGTATTACCTCTCTAGTCATTGGTGCCAGGTTTTCTTTGGACTCACGGATATACAATGCAACATCGTCGGCGTACATAAAGGTTACCAAGCCATGGGTTGAGAACCCAAAGCCTCGCTGCTTGTTGTGCTGCCGCAGCCATGCTGCAAGTGGTTTATCGCAATGGCAAATAACATAGGTGATAACGGGCAGCCTTGCCTTGTACCTCTGGTGATACGTATGGGATCCATAATTTTTCCGTTGATTTTTATGCGGGCTGATGGCAGTGTGTATAGTAGCTTGATTTTGTGAATGAAGGCTGGGCTGAGGCCCAAGTGGCTGAGCAGAGAGAAGAGGAAAGGCCACTCTAATGAATTGAATTCCTTAGTGGCGTCCAGCAAGGCCGCCACCTCCGGCAGAGCGGGGTTGATTTGATGCATTATAGAGAAGATGGTGCCCAAGTTATGGGACGTGGTGCAGCCTGGAATAAAGCTGGATAAGTCTGGGCGAGCTATTAAAGGCATAGGAGGGAGGAGTCAGTTGGCTAGGAGTTTAGCATAGATCTTATTGTCAGTGTTTATTAATGATAATGGGCGATACGAATCGCAGCATTCAGGAGCTGTATCAGGCTTAAGGATGAGAGTGATCAGCGCCTCACGAAGGGTGGTGGGGAATTGGCCAAGCGTGACTGATGGTGCATATTCTTTATAGAAATCGGGCGTAAGGCCAGCGGTGTCCTTCACTATTTACTCAGTGGTGAATGGTTCATCTAGATACTCGCGGTGTTCGTCGCCGAGCCACAGCAGCTCAATAGAGTCAAAATACTGCTCTATAACTTCCGGGGTGTCCCAGCTCCTGCGGTGTACAGTTTGGAATAGAATGACGAGATTCAAGTGGTTATTTCGCTGGGGGACGTAGTTCTTTCCGCTTCATCGTCTAGTAGTTCTGTATGTACGAGGAAGCATGTGACTTCCTCAGTAGGTTCGCCAGAGTTTTCCCAGGCCGGTCGCCTTCTCCATATCAGTGGGCCTGCGCCTTGTGACCGAGGCATGTCACCTCGCGTTCAGCCTCAGTGTGATATTCTGTCATATGTAGCCTTATGTCTGCCAGTGTAGCGGGGTAAGGGTCATCAATGTAACTTTGGTAGAGTAGTTTAATTTCTGCCTCCAACCGCTCCAGGGTGCCCCTAATGGATTTGAGCACTCCGGATTGCCTTGTGATACATTCCCTCGGATCACCACCTTCAAGGTCCCCCAGAGAGGGTGAGTCCACCGACCCAGTGTTCAGTTCCAAAAATTCTGTGATGGCGCTGTGTAGCTCTTCCCTGAATGCAGCGTTGTGGAGCGCGTGGGACAGTAGGTGCCATGCAAACATGCGCTAGGGAGTCAGCAGGATTCACATGGTCAGGTTCCCCGGGGAATGATCTGAAAGGGTGCGCACCAGATGTTCGACGGACGTGGCCAAGCATGTACTGTCTCGAGTGACCACCTACAACACAAGTCAATGCGGGACCAGGAGCCGTGAGTGTTGGAGACGCAGGTGCCTTCACGCCTGTCAGGATGGGTGTGACGCCAGGCATCAACTAAGATGTTATCTTGTTTAAGGGTATGCAGTATAGCTGTAGCCTGGGGTTGGTGCAGACCCGTGCCCGAGTGGTCTGTGCGACAGCTGCCAGGATTACGGGCTGGGCATATAAGGTCCCTGTCAGAATTACATATCTACCTTCAGTGTCAATGTGGGTTTGTGTAGCGCGACAGGGCAAGCCTTTTCTGAATGAGATGGTGACCTCCCTTGTGTAGTTAGATTAGAATGAGGAATAGGAGTCCCCCCAGTGTCTCGAGCACCATTTGGCTGCGCTTGCAGCTGTGAGATGTGTCTCTTGGAGAAAGCAGACTTATGTCTTATGCCTAGTGAGATATGTATGTATGAGAAGTGCTTTGCGGTGGTTGTTCATGCCTCTGATGTTCCACTTTAAACAGATCAGTTCAGTCATGGCCGGATTCTAGTGAGAGTCTAAAATCGTGCTGTTCATTGTCTATCCTAGTGCCAGGAGGGATCACTGAAAGAATATCGACTACCACAATATCGAGTACCCAAAATATCGAGGTGAAAATATCTACTACAAAAATATCGAGTTTGTATGTACAAACAGGTAAGTACAAAAATATCGACTACAAAATATCGTTTACAAAAATATCGTTGTAAAAAATATCGACTTTACTAAAAACAATGTTTAATTACATTAATATAAAAAATTAATTACTAAAATATAATTAACAATACTTAAAATAACTTTTAATAATTAAATATTTAATGAAAGTAAAAAAAAAATATATTTTTAATCATATTTCTTAAAACATATATATATAGTAACAACATTTAATTAAATAATAGGCAATATTGTATATGTACCCCAAAAACCCAAAACTGACCCTGAACCCTAAAAATACCCCTTTACCCAAAAACTAAAAACTAACCCTGAACCCTAAAAATAACCCTTTACCCAAAAACTGAAAACTGACCCTGAACCCTAAAAATACCCCTTTACCCAAAAACTGAAAACTGACCCTGAACCCTAAAAATACCCCTTGACCCAAAAACTGAAAACTGACCCTGAACCCTAAAAATACCCCTTTACCCAAAAACTGAAAACTGACCCTGAACCCTAAAAATACCCCTTTACCCAAAAACTGAAAACTGACCCTGAACCCTAAAAATACCCCTTTACCCAAAAACTAAAAACTGACCCTGAACCCTAAAAATACCCCTTTACCCAAAAACTGAAAACTGACCCTGAACCCTAAAAATACCCCTTTACCCAAAAACTGAAAACTGACCCTGAACCCTAAAAATACCCCTTTACCCAAAAACTAAAAACTGACCCTGAACCCTAAAAATACCCCTTTACCCAAAAACTGAAAACTGACCCTGAACCCTAAAAATACCCCTTTACCCAAAAACTGAAAACTGACCCTGAACCCTAAAAATACCCCTTTACCCAAAAACTAAAAACTGACCCTGAACCCTAAAAATACCCCTTTCATTTAACATAATTAGCAATTAATCAATTAAATAAAATTAATTACCAATTACATTTTAATTAATTAACAAACATTTTTTAATTAACAATTAATTAAATATTACTACCAATTATTAAATTAACATATTTAATTAATTATAATTAAATTACTTCCCACCCTATTCCCCTATAAACCCACAACCCGCTAGAGAAAATACATTATTTTAATTGACATAATTAGCAATTAATCGATTAAATAAAATTAATTACCAATTAAATTTTAAATAATTAACATATATTATTTAATTACCAATTAATTAATTATTACTACCAATTAATAAATTTCCATATTTAATTAATTATAATTAAATTACTTCCCACCCTATTCCCCTATAAACCCACAACCCGCTAGAGAAAATAAATTATTTTAATTGACATAATTAGCAATTAATCAATTAAATAAAATTAATTACCAATTAAATTTTAAATAATTAACATATATTATTTAATTACCAATTAATTAATTATTACTACCAATTAATAAATTTACTAATTTAATTAATTATAATTAAATTACTTCCCACCCTATTCCCCTATAAACCCACAACCCGCTACAGAATTAAATTACACAATAATTAAAAAAATAATTAATTAAAAAAAATAATAAAATAAATTGACACTTTTCACACATATTATAACATAAACACACTATAAATAATTAAATATTATTTAAAAAACTATATTTTTTACTATCTAGATTATATACTTGGATATTTTCACTGTCTATATTATTTACAGTCGATATTACTTCACTTACCTTAAAAACGATATTTTGGCTGTCGATATTCTGTCTAGTCGATATTTTCTCCAAACGATATTTAAAACTCGATATTCTGTCCAGACGATATTTTGGAGTCGATATTATGTCTGTGCACCGCCAGGAGACAGTAAGTCATGGAGCATAGTGTGGGTGTCATTGTGTGTGTCATTGAATGCAGTCAGTGTCAATTTCAAATTCAAACAGGTGCAACAATTTAACAAGGCCCAGGGGCATGAGTCTACTATACCATACCCTCTCTGAGTTGTCCCTCCGTCCCCCCTCCCACTCCAACCCCTCAACTAAGTTGAGAGTCATACCGCCCCCACCCAAGGAATCTCAACTTGGTAGATACCAACTTTACACAGGAATTATCCCTATGCAGTACGTGGGCTCAGCCAGACATCCCCATGCTTGTAAGGCATGGTGGCTGAACACGAGGAGGAATGTGTGCAGTGCTAATTGACAACAACTGAACAGAGGCAAGACAATGATATAGAGCTTTGGCATTAGTATATATCAGTTTTAAGGCCTGGCGCAGGTATGATACTGTCTCTAACGTTGTTTCTCGTTTGTCAATCATTGTCATTCGTGTGCCCATCTTCGGAAGGTGCATGTCGATCTCAGGGGAGGGTCTTTTGCAGTTGCTTAGCAAATGTTAGAGCGGCTTTCGAGACTGTGAAGAATCTGGGTTTGTCTCCGGCGTCAATGCACAGCTTGGCGGGTATATGAGGGCATGTTTAATGAGCAAACGTTTAGTAGGGAGGAAGTCTCTCCGGGCAGCTTGCACAGTAAATGTGAAATCCGGGTAGAATGAAAGTGTGTTGCCTTGATGCCTGACTTCTCCCATTTCCCTAGGTTTCTGGAGAATGGAGTCACGGTCGCGGTAGTTCAGCAGGCGTGCTATAATTGACTGTGCTTGAGCCCCAGGTGGTGGTCACAGGCTGAGTTATCTATACGCCCGTTCAACGAGGAAAAGATCGGATAGGGCTATGCCAAAAAGTTCCCGCAACAAGGATTCAAGATAAGTCTCCATTTCAACGATTGCAGTGGACTCAGGGATACCTATGATGCGGATATTATTCCTGCGGGAGCTGGATTCAAGATCTTCATTATTTGCGCGGATGATCTCTAGCACTTTGGTCATTTTCAAAAGTCGTTGTCGATTTTCCGCGCCGGTATCATCTCGATCAGAGACCATGGCCTCCAGCTGCGTGATGCGGGTGTCGTGAGAGTCCACCCATTGTTTGACCTTGTCGAGGCAGGATATCAAGTCGTCTATCTTGGAGTCAATGGTCCTTAGGCTGAATTTGACCTCAAGTAATAAGGAGCATCTGTTGTTGTCTTGCACTTGAATTGTATCCGTCTGCGTGGCCTGTTTGCCGGCCTCCTGAGGCGGATCCCCTGCCCTGTAGGTCCTGTGGCCCTTAAAGGTTAGTTTGGGCTGTTTTGCATCAGCTTTCCCCAAAGCAGCAGACCCGACAAGGGGAGAGTCGACAGTGGCAGTGCACAATGATTTTGGGGCAGGAGTAGAGCTGTCAGTGTCCTCCAAGCAGGCTGCTCGCTTTAGCGGTGCAAGTAGCCAGAGGGGGCGAGGGGCAGCGTTAGTTTGGTGATCCTGGTCCGGGCAGGTGTGGGCTCTGCCCTATAGGCCTCCCGTGCTCAAAGTGGACTCAGCGTAGCCGTGCTGCTCTTTCGGTTGCAGGCAGATCGGGTCTAATGGCGTTGATCAAGTTTGTGGTATTTAGCCCGTGCACCCGTGCGGACCAGGAGTGCAAGTGAGGAGGTATTCACCCTGTGCTTCCAGGTGCGGAATACTCGTGGTCATGCAGGGGGATCAGGCATGCAGCTTCGCTTCATTCCTAATCGTTTCTTGAAGTGTGGGGAATCGTGACCCGACAAAGTTGCGATGGTTCCCTTAGCATGTTCTCTCAAGTGTTGTTGTTTCCACCATTTCCTCTATGTGCAACATTGTTCCTCGGTGTCGTATACCTACCCATCTCCGGATTGGAACCCTCCTGGGGACCTACAGCATTTGTCTGCTTACTCCTTCTGTTTAACACACTGCATTGCTGACTTAGGGTCCGTGAAATAGTGCAGTCTTACTTCCAATTTTAACCTTAACTTAGTGGGGTATTGTGTACTGTAGTCCAGATTCAATCTGCACAGTCGTTTTTTGCTGGAACGAACAGACTTCGCGCTTGTTGTACTTATAGTGTAAAATCTGGGAAAAAGGACATTTCCACACCTTCCAGTCGCAGTGACCCCGGTTCTTGGGATTTCCTTAGGGCACCATCTTGATCTCTATAATTCAGCAATCCAGTGATAATTGGCCTCGAGGCTGTCCCCGGCACCGCGTGAGGCGCCAGTGTGCGATGGGCACGCTCCACGACGAATATCTCAGAAAATGAGTCTCTGCTCAGTAGCTCAGTCAATATACGTTCCACATAATTCTCCACGTTGCCTATATATGTCGAATCTGCTAAGCCTAAAATTCTGATATTGTTTCACCTTGACCTGGCTTCCAAATCTTCTGTTTTGGACTTGGGCAACTGCAGGAGGTTATCCACTGTCTTGTGAGCCACCGCTTCTTACTGCAGTGTGTCTTGAGCATTCGAGACCCTCTGCTCGACTGTGTCCAATCCCTCATTATGTTTATCAAGGGGCTCCGACATCCGGTCCATTCAGAATGTCAGGGCATCAGTCTACTTTTGATAGACTCTGCTCCATTGAGCAGAATATATGCTTCAGATCTGCTTCTGCCAATGTCCCAGTTTTATCTGATTCCATCTGATTCCACCTCTGGTTCCGTAGTGTTCAGTTCACGCAACACCTCTATCTTGCAGAGAGGTGTGTTCTGTCAATGTTTTCTGCTAAGGGGCTCCCACCTCACGTCTATGTGGGTGCTGGGGCCTTTCCAGATAGCCCCGCTCGTCTCTCGGACCGCACGGAACTTGCGGTGCTCACATGAAAAGACTGCCTCTCCCAACTGCCTTTGTTCTAATTGTTCTAAATCTCTTTGTTCTCCTTTGGTTTTTCTTTGTTCTAATTGTGACTGGCCCTGTGCTTCTTGGACTGCAGCGTGCACCCGCGAACTCCCTCTGTACTACAGGCCCCAGGGGACTCCAGGCAGTCATCCACCACACTTTAGGGAACCCGCAGCTCACTTGCCATTTATTCTCTATGGTCTTTGATGCGTTGCTCACATTCTCCCTTTCAAGGCAGTTGATTCAACTCCTGGGTCGCACCCCAACTGTGCTCCCGGGCAGGCCTCACATCACCACCAGTAGGTCTCAGGATTCTTCTGCCACAATTTCCTATTGTTCAGTTCCTGTGTGAATGACGACCCCTCACCTAGGTTCTGGCTCCCGTGGGCTCTCGTTACTTTCCCTGGCTGTTTGATGGTTCCCAGGAGGCTCCGGATCTCCGCCAACAGTCAGATTCCTAGATCTCACATGCACATTATTTCGGGACTTGCTCATCACTCTCCGTAGGCCCAAGCTGTTCTCTGCGTCTCGCGTTCCACGGTATGCCCACATTTTTGGACTCCCCAGCTAGTTTTGCGCTATAGTTTCATTCCTGCGCCCCAGTGAGGTGATTTATTTTTTAAAAGGCACCACGATTGTGGTGGTGGCAGCCACAGGGGCTTCCCTATCTAGATGCCATCTTGGAGTCAGACAAGTTCCACCTCTCCTTCTGCCACATTTAAATAACTAGGCACATTATAGTACTGCATTGGTGTCCTTGGATATAGTCAGAAAACCGCACAAACAAATAAATGAAATCACAGAAATCCACAGTGGGGGAGCGGGCTGCGTAAGACTCTACTGAAAGTGAGGCTGGTTAGTACTCACATGAGATCAGCTGTTGGAGTGGCTAGGAGGTGTTTGTGATGTGGTGAGTGGGGCCTGGGTGAAGCTGCTGCTGCCTGTGGGGTAACTTCCTATCAATGCAGGGGAATGGAGAACAGGAAGGAAAAGCTACATTTCCTGGCTGAGGTGCAATGTAGGGTCTTTAAAGGGACAGCATGTGGTGTCTGTGGACAAACAGCGCTAACAGTGGAAGCAAAGGTACTGTCATAAGGGAGCAAGAATAAATAAATAAAAAGACGGTGGAAGGAGCACTGTCAGGCATGACACCAAATCGGTCTGTGCTTCGCTGAACTGGGCGCACTGATTTTGGTTACTTACACTGAAGTGGCGAATCCTGAAATGTAATAACATAAAAACACAGCATTCACACCTTCGTCCGAGAAGTGGCCTACAAAAGCGTAGAGTTGAGTAACGAGGGGAACGTGGGAAGTACAGTGCATAAAAGCATAAACATGAGGGACATTGAAACAAATGCACAAATAACAAGCCAGTATTTCTAAATGACACACATAACGACCAATGGCAATCAGTGGGTGTGTCAACAGCCCATAGAAGAGATACAACACGTCTTACAGACAGCACAAGCGCTGTTGAGGCTCGACCTGAACAGTCAAAACATTCCCTAAATAATAAATAAAATCTTGTACTATTCAACTTAGCATGTTTCAGCAGCGTAAGTTAGTAAAATTAGTGCATTGGAATATTGTTTGTGTGCCTATGAGAACTTTACCACATTAGGAATTTCCGGAAGGTTTGGTGTTAGATTAGAAATGTCTGTTTTGTCTGACTAGGGCTTGAAGAAGTCATTTCAGGTTTCTGCTAGAAGTAAGGACATCTTCAAATGCAAAACTTTGATCAGTAAGGGAGAGGCTTAGCCAGCGGAGAGCTCTTCCACTTACGGCACTAATGTCTTTGTTTCTTCATTTGCACAACTGCAGTATTTTAAGTAATATGAACTCTGGGTGTCATCCTTATGAGGTTAAAAAATAGGGTACCCATATACATTTTAAATTAAATCATCTTTGATACTTTTTAACAGAGTCAAATTTGACTGCATGAAGTGCAGTGTAAGTACACAGCAAAGCTCTTTATTACATTTGTGTCCTATAATTATTTATACAGTGAGCAATGGTTACAAAATTATTCATTCACACAATCGAACTTGTGTTCCAACTTTAAGTTGTTGGTAACTGCAAATTTTTTGTGACCGCATTCCCAGTCACAAAATATTCCTACATATCAGTGCGACTCGCTTTTAGGAAGGGACGCCCTTAACACACCCCTTCCTAATAGCGGCTGACAAAACCTATTTTGCAAGTCGGTCAAATGTTACTGATTCACAAAATAGGGTTGGTTGCTTCATACATCTGGCCCTTGGTGTGTTACAGTGTGCATCCCCTATGCAGCGGTAAGCACACCTTGGCATAGATTCTGATTCTGTGCAACGCATGTACTTAACACGGTGCTAGGCACATCTCAGAGTTGTTTTTTAGGATTAACTTGACTGAACTGTCAGCATGGCTTCAACAAACATGCCATCTCCCTCAGTTTTCCTGTCAGATAAGGGTGAACCGATTATACCACGGAAGAGGTGGAAGAACCTTTTTGATTTATATCTGATTGCCACTGGGGGGGAAACATTCTTGGAAACAAGCAGTGTTGCTCCACAATTTGGGTGTAGAGGGCCGCAATATTTATGATAGTTTGGAAGCAATTCCCGTAAGCAATGCAGAGGGGGACACAAGGTATGTGTTTGATATACCAGTCCTGATGTTAGAGAAGCATTTTGGAGCAAACATTAATGTAGTGTTGTAGCACCATAAATGACATAGCTTGCTTACGAACACTAGTGCATACCTATGAATTTAATCCCTTGACTGACTCTCCCATTAGAGACCAATTCGTAAGATGCACAAACAATGCAAGGGTCCAAGAGAAATTGTCGACCAAGACCCCGGATCTAAGGAAAGCTGTGCAATTTTGGAGGGGGTAGAGAGCATGGTTGCAGGAGATGCGGGCTGTACCCTCCACATCACTCAGTGATGCAAAAGACCCTGTTCTATGTGTGAGATTGTAGGAGAAGTTGGAGCAACAACCAAGTATGAAGGAGAGAAAACTATGAGGGAAGGAAAACAGTATGGTGGCAGCAGAAATGAGGTGCTATCGCTGTGGTAACCCTGGTCATTCAGCGAACGGGAAACAATGTAATGCCAGGAATTTAGAGTGTAAAAAATGCAGTAACAAGGGCCATTATGCCTCAGTGTGTAAAGGTGAGGTGCATCAATCCCAAATTGTGGACTCATTCTTTGAGGGTGCGGGTAAGATTTTGTTGACTAAAAAACCTGATCGAGTGAAGTAGATGTAGGTGTTTTAAAGATGCCAGAGTGTCATATCAGATTGGATGATAAAGATATGATGACAAAAGTTGGGAAAGGGAAATTCGTGGAGAAGAAGTAAATCTGCTTCTGCCTGATATAAATCCTGTGAGCTATGGGAGGTCCAAGATAGATCTTCTGGGGGATGCTGTCATGAGGATCACTTTGGAAGACAAAGAAACTGTTGGAGAGTGTATATTGTGAAACTTTGGGATAATTTACAGCGTGACATGGGGATAACGCGTAATCCCAATGCTGTGCATCCAGTTATGTCTATGTCTATGTCTATGTCTATGTCTATTGGAACAAGGTCATGAAGACATTGTTTTGAAGTTTCCCAATGTGCTCAATGACAAATTGGATCTTCTTAAGAACTTCAAACATAAGATAATTCTGAAGAAGAATGCAGTTCCATGTGTTCACAAAGTGAGAAAGGTCCCTAATCTTATGTTGGAACTACTAAAGCTTAAAATAGACAGGTTGGTGAGAGAGGGGATAATTGAGGAGATCACATTTTCCAAGTGGCTTGCCTCAATGATGCTAGCACCTAAGGATGGGGCAAAGCAAATGTGTATGTGTGTTGACTTTCTCAACCTAAACCAACATATAATGGTTGATCATTAGCCGCTTCCTAAAGTTTCAGAGTCTCTGACCATGCTAGGTGTTGCAAAGATTTTTAGTGTGGTAGATCTTTCATCCGCTTATCATCATCGATTTAAACTGCACAAGTCCAGGCACTTGACTTGATTTGTAATGCCTTTGGGAATTTACCTTTTGGATAAGATACCTTTTGGTCTGGCATCTGCTATGGTATGCTTCCAGAGGGTCAAGACAAGGTGCTTCATGGATCAACAATAGGCTTTTCTTCCAGGATGATATCCTGATTCATAGGAAAAACTGCAAAGAAAATGATGAAACCATAATTAAAGTATTGGGAAAGTTGGCTGAAGCGGAATTGAAATTGACAAAAGTAAAGTACAGGTTCAGGGTTACAGCTGTTTCTTATTGAGTCAGACAATATCAGCAGAAGGAATCAAACCCAAGGCAGAATTGGTTGATTCCATCATTAAGACACCAGCACCTGCAGACAAGGATCAAGTGAGGTCTTTCCGTGGTCTGGCCGAGTTTGGTTCTAAATTCATACCCAATTCCTCTGTATTTGCTCAACCCATTAGTATGTTGCTGAAGAAAAATACAAAGTTCAAATGGTCTGATGAGTGATGTAGAGCTTTTGAATTTGTTAAAAAACACATTAGTGTGTTGCCAACATTGGGACAGTTTGATACAACGAAGAGAACCATAATCCCAACGAATGCAAATCTTAAGGGTTTGAATACTGTACTTTCACAGAGAGATGTTAGGGAAGAGAGAGTAGTGGTATTTACTTCACAAGCACTTAGAAGTGCAGAAGAGAGCTTCCCAGTGATAAAGAGGAAGGCTCTGGTGTGTGCATGGGCAATCAACCATTTTAAGTTTTATCTGTGGGGGATACCATTTGTTGTTCGGTCTGACCACAGACCATTGATCCATGTGTTTTCTACCAGAAAAGATGACAAACTGACTCATATTAAAAGGTGGATGGAGTGATTTAGCAAGTTCAATTTTCAAGTTGAGTACATTGTTGGTCCAAAAAATGTGATTGGAGATTGTTTGTCTCATCTTCCAGAAGATAGAGAATTAGAAAAAGAGTTGTTGGGAATGGAGGCTGATCAAACTTTTTTGGTTAGTTTGATTTGTGAGAGCACCCTGCAGGAGAGTGAGTGGAAATCTGCAAGAGAGGCAGATGATGTGGCGGGGGAACTCAAGGTTCATTGTCAAGACCTGCAAGATTATAAAGCACTCTCTGAGGAAATTAGAGGATATTGGAATGTGAGCCATGAACTCAGTTGGACTGGGGGTGAATTGTACAGGGGCACCAGAATAACAAACATGACAATTTAGAATTTTCACAAAATTTTTTGTAAAACCACATAAATAAAGCTATTGAGATAAAAATATCATCAATCATAAAATGCCAAAGAAATTAAAATTGCACATTTAAAATTACAACATTCCTATTGACTTGCTATTGCTCATAATGCTTACTAATAGCCATAGCATCTTTGATAAAATTAGATAACAGAATTAGCCAAAGATTGCAAATAATTAAAACCTTTGATGTAAGTACAAGACAGGATATCCCTTAGGAGTGGGGCTAAGAATTTTCTCCTTAGAGTCCTTGTAAAGGGCGCAAAATAACGTAAAGTGCAGCGTGCTTTGAGTTGCCATTTTATCACATGTACAGGGTGTAAGTTTGTCAACCCACCCATATTGTCTTGGAAATGCGGCTAAAACTGCAGAGTGCTTAAACGAAATTTAGTTATAAGAAATCGTGTCTGTGCATCAATGGTGAAGGTTAGATCAAATTGCTGTTGGACATGAAAGGAGCAAGAGGGACCTGTCGCCTCAGATTGTGTGTGGCACATAATTGCCCAGGAATAATGCGCCTCTTTTATACTGGCCTTAGCGTTTGTGCAAGTACTCGCAGGATTATCATAATAATGTCCCAGGCCTATCTCAAAGAGCCTATCTCTCACAAATCGAAGCCAAGGGATCGACAGTGCACTATCCAAGTTAATACAATCTTCAATCACATCCCCTGAGAACAATAATTCCTCCGACAGCCAGATGTTTGCCCATAGGAGCAAAGGGGCAATATCAATGCGATCCTCTACATATTACAGCCCCAACTCTTCATGGCAAAAGAGTGTAGAGGTGCTATTTGGGGTCATCAGTAGCCTTTTTATAAACTTTTTTCCATGACTTGTACAGGGCGTCTTTTATGGTAGCCCCAGACCTTTGCCCCATAGGAAGCAACAGACAAGCATTTTGCTTTGTATAGGGCAACTAGCTCAGTCACTGGCTTGTGACCTAGCTTACAGGCAAAGCGGAAAAGCCCCTCCACCCCCTTGATTGTCTGCTGAACTCTTGCAATGGCGAGTGGTTCCCACTTCATCATAGTCAATCTAGCATGTGAGGGTCACTTGGGGAGGAACCTCACTAAGTCCAGGTTGAAGGAGTGGTACTCGTGGCCTGATTAGATAGCCAGGTAGAATGTGTTGTCAAGAGTTGTGATTCATATGTGAGGAATGACAAAAGCAAAATCATCTTGATGGCTCCAGTATCTCTGGTTGATATTCCCTCTGAACAATGGAAGAAGCTGGGATTAGACCTTGCTAGACCATTCCATCATTGACCCCATATTGAATGCTATTTGCTACTTATGGTAGATTACATGTTTTATTGGTTGGTGACTAAGGGTGGGCGTAGTTGGCGGAGTACCACTACATGGAATTCTGCAGAGTTGAACAAAAACTCTGTGAACTATGCTCCATCTCATACCAATTAATAAAACAGAAACCTCACATACCTTTGCTAATATAGTCATCTCACAAAAGTGAAAATACAGCAAGCAGTGAGAGAGGTGATGATTTTGGGGTCCTCCCTAACCTAGGGAGAGAACCAAGCAGATGCTTTGAACAAAAAGAGCACATCATGCTGAACCATTCGGTGGTGGTCCCATCCTCCTACAACCACCCCAAGCACAGTCAGTTATGGGCAAAAGTATAATCCCAACCAAAGTCCCTGCAAAGCATTATGGGACGAGATTCTAGAGTGCAGTTAATATAGTAGTATCCATTATCAAAACATTCCTCAAGGGGCAAGCTCTCCCGGCTCAGCTGAGAGCTAATACTATAATATTCACTCCACTCTAGAATCTCACCCCATAATGCTTTGTTGGGCCTTTGGTTGGCATTGTTATTTTTGCCCATAACTTTGCTTGGGTGGTCCTAGGAGGGTGGGTCTACCACCAAATCGTTCAGCGTGATATGCTCTTTGTGTTCAAGGCATCTGCTAGCTCCTCCCCCTAGGTTAGGGGGGACCCCAACATCATCACCTCTCTCATTGCCTAATATTTCCCAAAGTTCACATTTGTGAATTGGTTATATGCCTTTTACTATTTAAAGGTTAAATTGTTTTATCAAAGAGTTGTGGGTGCAGTAACTACCTCCGCTACATGACTGTCAATGTAATGCGTAGTTAACAAACCTCTGCTAGCAGAGCGGAGTTCTATGCCCACAGTTAGTTGTGACAAAGTGTGTGAGCTTGTTTGACGCGAAGGTGGTGATCAACGTTTTGAAGGAGGAATTCCTCCGTGAAGGAATTCCACAGGAAACCCTTACCGACAATAGTGTCCAGTTAAATTTCTATGAAATTCTGAAGTTTTTTGGGTAATTTGTCCATTACACAATTTAGGACTGCATTGTATTCTCCGCAGGCCAATGGTCTCACGGAATGAATGAACTGAGCGGTCAAATCTTGTGTACAAAGAGCAGTTGCGTCAAGAAGATCTTTTTTCTGAAGTCTCAAATGAAGTGTGGGGGGCTCACTGGAATACATTGAGTTCTGTAACGTTCAAGTCACCTTTTTCTGGCTGAGGCGTCGCATTGGAAACTGTAAGTTGAACCCGGCATGGTTGTATGGAAAGGAATGTATACTGGAGGAAGTGCAAGTTGCAAGAGTGAGCACAAAAGAAAAGAGCATTGGCTCAGAAGAGAATACCAGCAAATTACAAGCATTTTTATGATCTGAAAAAACTGCACCAAGGATAAATGGTGGTAAGTTGGGGAGGAAGTTCTGATTACAAAAACAGGCTTTGTGAGGAAAGGGGAATCAATCTACCAAGGTTTTATTCTTAATTGAAAAAGTAATGGTAAACGTAGACATGCTTGCCAATGGGGATGTATGGATAACATCTCAGTTGGTGAAATCTCATGTTTGTAAAGCAGTGGAAGAGGCAAAAACTATTAGGGTCATCTCTGGTCAGGGCTGTCACCATGACAGTAAGGCTGTTGACTCAACATCTCGAAGCCCTGGAAGGTGTAAAACCCAAGTGGTGGAGTGACTGTGGTACCATCATCAAACACAAGTTAATATATGTTGGGTCATCTGCCTGTTCTCTCATGGAAGGCTTTTTAGGAAGAAATGTTTTAGTTTCCCAATGTTGGGTTCTGTTATGCAATGTTCCTTTTTCCATTATTCAAAAGTATATTTTATGTGAACACTGTTCATTTTGTTTTTATGCTATTGTTTGTTTTCAGCAAAAAGAACAGATAATTGACAGAATGCTGGACAATGTAAACATTTACTGCCAGTCAACAGATCTGGGTTTAATCCATAACTCCGTCCATCAATTGTTCTTTTTGTATTTTTTGCCCTAAGCGGGCCGGGTATGCCCAGACGTGGGTCCCATGCTCTTGATTTCAGTGGGATCAAGCTAGCCAGGCTGATCAGGGGTGATACCCCAAAACCAGTCCCAGGATGCTTGTTTCTTTTTCAGGGAGAACCTAGCCTGGCATTTCAGGCTGGGATACTCCCATGAGCCAAGATGGATTTTCTTTATGGCTGGGTCTTAGCTGGAATGGCATAGTGAGCAAAACAAACTATGGATTTAGGCCCAGATCTCTGTACTGGGGGTGAATATTTGACATTGTTCAGCATTCTGTCAATCAATTGTTCTTTTTGTATTGTTTGTTTTCAGGCATTTTGTTTTAGGGAGGGATTTGTGTTGTGATGGATTTGGAACTTTAAGGGATTGTTCATTCTAACCATCTTAGGTCATCTTAGAAGGACCAAATGTAAAGTATTCTAGGCTGGACAGTTGTAGTGGGAGAGCTGATGGGTGAGGCAGCTTTCCATGGTTGGTACCATTACTGGAATAAAGTTCTTCATCTACCTTGGATAGGGCTTGACTATCATTGAAGATCTTAATACCTATGCACTCTTTAGGGTCAGCTAATTTTCACAGGAGCCCTATCCTATTGCTGTGTTAACAGGTATTGAGGTTGTACAGTATTAGACCTGTATCATATGTTGGCTCTTCATTGTCCTTGTTCCCTAATCTCTGCACCATCCCTTGTCCCTCTTTCATGTCGTACCTGTGCGCATGACTCCCTTTGCACTGTAAATTATGGAACATTGGAAGGTTGACTTGGTAGGTGGATGGTTAATTGCCATTCTGTTAGAATGTGGAATAAAACAAAGAAGTTATCTTACCTCCTGTGTTCCCAAAACTACTGCCTCATTAACCCTAACTTTGTTTCTCGACTGTCATTTTCAAATATAGAAAATTATTTTGGGTATTATGTAACAAAGTGTTATACAAAAGCCTCTTCCTCTATTTTTTTAACAGACTTTCACTAAAAGATTTTGCTTTCAGATTGTGTTACCATTTCTGTAGCCATCACCATTAGTCCTCTAGACTATTACATGTTTCATGTGTAGCTGACATTTCTAAGGACATTCTCTCAAGCATTTCAATTATTGTGGACTTTTATTAACACTTATTTCAATTCAAATTGGATCCAGCTATTTTAGCGGCCTCATTTTGACCTTTTACATGGTTTATTGTGCTCATGTGAAACTTGGTCCTTTTTTAGATGAAATAGTTGTTAATTGAGATAACATTCTAAATTGAGACAATATTTCAAAGATTTGCTTTTCCTACTGATATTGATAGAGCAAGATTTCGCATCGCGACTTGCTCGATTCATGAACCTCGAAACCGTTGTAACCTCGTAACGAATTGTACGTTTTACTAATATCTTTTATTTCCGATATATATGTATGATAGAGAAGCTTGCTTATGTGTTTTATTAATACGAATAACTTTTGTAATTCTAAAAATGGCCGCTGCTTGACTTTCCTCTTCTGCACATGCGTCAGTCACACTCACGTGACTTCGTGTAGAGATAGTTTTGGAGGGAAAAGGTGCGCATGCGTAATAAGCAATAAGATGACTATGCTTTGATAACGTGGTGAAGCCTTGTGCTGCTGCTCTTGTGACATTGTTCGTTGCACTTACCATTAATGCATAGTATATTTTTATAATGATGAAACCTGAAATGTGAAATCATGACATGTAATACATTCATTCATTTCTATGTTTTAATTTGTTTTCGCTTACTTTTCATGTATCACGGGAAATGGGGGTCCGAATGGGTCGTGAGCCATTTTGAAGGTCCTTTCTGCGCATGCTCAAGATGCAAGGCCACAGACAAACTTGGACCGTGGAACTCAGCCAGCTGGCAGCCACAGTCGAGATGCTCCTGAGAGAATTACCTCTGACCCAGGAGGATGGAGCCAATGTCCCTATAATGTTACAAATGTATAAGTTTCATTGTATTCTGTGCGACTTCTCGTGGGAACCCCAATCTTGCTAGGCGGTACCCAAAAATGTAAATTAGGCCTTAGAATAGTCTGTTCTGATTGGTGTGTTAACCAAATCCTACCTTAGGACCAATCCAAATTGAGGATTCTGACACTTTGCAACATTTGGGGGGTGGTACCCTGTCCCAAAACAGTATATCTAGCCTAGGTTTAGCTAGAGAAATTGTCCGACTTGTCTGAATAGCTGACCTGTCACTGACCCAACGCACTCAATAGGTGACTTGATACAGAGGTGCTACGGAGCTCTCTGTCCGAAATCTGACCATAGACTCTGAAGGTTTTACTGAACCTTAAGTGCTGGCGGAGCACTTTGCTGGGGAATTCGCTGACCCAATCGGGGTCCTGACTAATAGCTGCAGAGAGGGTGGAGCGCAGGCGTTGCTTCCAAACTGCGGGTGCTGGTCGTGTCCTGGTGGGCCTGTCCTGATCCGAATCTGGGGTTTCCTGTCCTGTCCTGGGGTGTCCATTCTGCACCTGCTGTCCCACTGAGGGTTATCCTTCCTTGAGGGTTTTCCTGTCCTTAAACTGACCCGTGGCCAGGGTTGGTTTTCACACCAGTCTAGGTAAATATCGCTCTGAGTTCTTAAACTGCACCTTTCTATTTTTCTGTCTTTGCTTTAATAAAGACATACCTTTGCACGTGAATAATTTTCCATGCTTTCTCCTTCAACCATTGCATTTCATAAAATCGTTTGCATTTTTATTTCATAGCGTGTTCCTATGTTACCCTACCTTTTAGAAATCATTTCTGTATTGCAGTTTGCAACTTCTTGTTATAATCTTGGTTTTTCTCTCGTAAAACTGACTAAAGTAACTCAGATTTATAGCGTGTTCACTTCGCCCCTTATCTTAGTTTTCCTCTCACTTAGCGGGTTCCCTGTCGCACTAGTATTCTTTTGATAAAGCTGTATGACTGCCCTTTATTTGAATTTAAGATAAAGCTTTCAAAATTTCCAGTTGTCCGTGGTCATTTCATAAAAGTAAAGTCATATGTTGAATAGTATATTTTGCTGCCTTTTCCTTTTCCAGCTAGCTCCCTGACCCATCGTTGTCATAGGTACCCATAACGGTGGATGGTAAGTTGGGTACACTGGAAAATCGAAAGGGAACTCACAATTATTGGTAGTAGATTGTGTGGTCATCTGATCAATGTATATGATAAAGTAAAGTATATGGGCCCGAAGCCAGAAGTGGCGAAATTATTGGTCGGGTGACCCGCGATCTCTAGCAGTAATTTTCTGGTAGCAGAGTGATGGTTAGGGACTAGTTAAAGGATAGGTAGGACTAGTTAGTCTAGCCAAGTCGGATGCTGCTATAAGAGTAGGCGCTTCAAGGGAAATTGATCACTCACTTGAAAATCGTTTACTTTGAAAAATTATGAAATGTTTTAAAATTGTTATTCTTCTTATCATACTGTTATATGTATTAATCCATTCGTACGTAAAACGTCTTGCATGTTGTTAAGAATCCCCGGGGAATTGAATAGCGAGTGGTGAATAGAATCCACTTGCTTTGAGGTCACTGACCCAAGGAAAGTTGGTCAGGTTAGGCAGAACTGGAAGCACTAACTAGGGTTTTTCTGAATGTATGATTGAATAAATGTTAGTAACGAGGTTCATTGGCAAAATTCCTACTGTGGCATAACCTAGGGTCACACCGGAAGAGTAGCAGGTTCATCGGAGCTTGAGTGAAAGCAAAGGGACTCGCGGGTGAAACGTTAGGCTTGGATATATCCCGGAAAAGTGGATGAGTCTAGGGAAGTAACAGGTGCCCCAATGCTAGTGTGAAGGGTAGGCGGAAGAGACCTACTCGTAGTGAGTGAAAAGTAAATGGAAGTAGTTTACTTGCAGTAAAACAAATCTTTCTTGTCTAGACACTTGAGCACAGTGGCGAATGTGTATTCGTTGTAAAATAACCAAGCACTAAGCACTTTAGAAAGAAAGAAAGTTTCCGTTACCTTGTGAAGGAGGGAGTCAGTCGCGAAGCTGCTCTGACGTCACCCTGTGCCGCGCTGAGATTGGTAGACGCAGCGGGCTGGTAAGCGGAGCTGGAATTGTAAAGGAGGGGCGAGCGCCGGAGCGTGGGAACTGTCTCGCGAAAGGGCCGCGCACCCATTGGTCGAGATTATTTGAACTCGTGCATTTCATTGGTCGCACGAAAATAAAAGACGCACTCGGATTGGAAGTGATTTTGTAAACAAAATCACTCGTAAAATCGTATGTGGCATTCGTATAGACCGCATACCAGACCTGATCCACGTTATATGAGATTTGAGAACGATCAGTGGAAAGGAGTTAAAAACGACATTATGTACGGAACTAAGAGAAAAGTATCTCTTGTAAATAAGGTGAAGAATTATTTCAAAAAGGACAAGCCGATTAAAACTAGAGAAGGTGTTGTCATACCGCAACCCAACACTCCCGCATCTTTCATGATGTTCGATAAAGGGTACAACACATGTGTATGGTTGGAGAATTGGGTGAAATACACGAAAGATGACAGAGTATTGGCTTTTCCGTTAGATGGAACATTTAACAGCAGAATTCTATTTAATTTGAGAACCCGAATGAATGATTTACATCCCAGACCTAGATTAACGCAGTATGAAGCGCTAGAGGAATGGGAAATCGAGGCTTTCGAAAGGGATAAGCCACGGATGGACAAAGGGTTAACTAAATTTTATCCAAAGTTGAAGCAGGAAGCACGAGCTAAAAAGATGAAACAGTGGAGGCAGAATATGATAGTGGAGGGATTGTTTCCCATGATGCCAGCAGATGATCCTTCTGGGGGACAGAAACGGTTGGAAAAATCTAAACATTGGGTACCCATCGGAGAGTCGGATGATGAATTATTAGATGACCTATGTACAAGAAGTCCGCCTCCTTATAATGAGGGACATCGACCTTCCAGTACAGGAGATATTTCCCGAAGACTTCCTCCTCAGGAAGAAGTTAGGTCCGCAAGTGTAGGAGGGGGTTACCACATTCCTCCCTATACCGAGAGTCTAGGACCCATGGATACCAGAAACATTTACCCCAGGATGTCAGCTAGTGGGGAGACAGGATATTCCCGTGAAGGAGATTTTTGTTCTCGACCTCCCTACGGAGGCGAGATGAGACCCTCAAGTTCAGGAATACCGTTATTACAGTCACAGTATGAGGAAGAAAGAAGATCCCTAGGTACAGGAAGTTTATTCCCAAGACCAAATTATGGTGAAGGACCTAGTGAGACTCATCCCACTGCCCCATGTTATGCTCCCACACTAACCCCGCAGGTGTTACATGACAAATCCATAGAGAGATTACTGGAAGAAAAGGAGCGGGAGGTTCTAGCAAAACAGAGAGCTGAGATCATTCAGAAAAGGACCCAGTTAAATACCAGTCCTGAAGCATTGACAATCCCAGTAACAATCGGACCCGTAGTTTCATTGTACGGGGATCGGCATGAAAGTCCAAAACCTCCAGTCATTACTCCCGTAATAGCACAATCCAGACCAGAACCCTTAATTGTAGATGAACAGACGAGTGAGTGTGAATCTGAAGTCTCACTGATGGATCTGCCCATTAGAAATACAGGGAAAAGAATGCAGAAAATACATAATCCTTTCAATGCGAGGGAGATTCAAATGGAATCAACTTCAGGTACTAGAAGTGTCACTTTGGTCACACCTGAGGAAATCGAAAGATGGAGTCAGGAATTAGAGAAACAAACTTTGCAAACAAAACCTTTAGACCTCTACAAACTGAGAGTAGAAATAGAAGAATTAATGGCAGGAAACGTGGGATTAGACAGATTAAATACCTACTCTGAAGAAGAGCTGTTGTTTATGTGCAAAAGTCTTACCCGCAATGTCCGAGTACTTCATGAAAAATTGACCGATACTGCTGCTAGTATGGGAATAGACATTTCAAAATCGAAACCCTTGCAGAAACCCTACCGAGCAGAATTTTCAGACAAAGATTTGGAAAACCTGAATGTGTCAGGGAAAAAGGCACAGGTCAAGGAACTATTGACAGTGTTGCAGAAATGGGGAGACGTAGAAAAATGGAAAGCCAGATGGGCTAGGAAAAAAGATGAGGCCAGGTCTAGGCAGGTAACTCCCGAATTCGCTCTAAGAGAAGCTGAAAAGCCAGAACAGTTATGCCCTATGCGTGAAGTACCAGGGGGAAAATATGTACATGTCCCATGGTCCCGTCAGGATATTGTGTCCTTCACAAATGACTTCCCAAAATTACGAGAAAAACCAGTCGACTGGTACCGGCAGGTAGAGAGATTCGTAAAAGTGCAGAAATTCCTATGGAAAGACCTGGATGGGTTCTTCGACATAGTGGTCCCTGTAGATCTGTGGACTGAGTGTAAAATAGCCATTGCCTGGCCTAGTGAGGAATACCCGAGATATGACAAAACAGGGGAACCGTTGAAGGAAGTGATGAGGAAGTATGAACAAGTAATTCAACATTTGAAAATAAAAGTACCTGCAAAGGAAACTGATTGGACCAAGATAGATAGAACCACGCAGGAAAGGGACGAGACTGTGCATTCCTTTTATGAAAGGCTGTTGCAGGTATTTAAGACATACAGTGGTATAGATAACATCGAGATGAAGGACATGACCCACTTCATTTACAGGTTTGTAAACGGTTTAAGACCTGAAATTTGTCAGTGGATAAAGGATAATAAAATCTGTTGGCATACCAAAAAGATAGATGAGGTCCTACGGTACGCAAAGTACTGTGAGGACGAAATGGCAGAAAAGAAAAAGGCCCTGAAGGAGAAGGTGATGTGGGCTCAAGTAAAGCTCGCAGAACAGCAAGAAAAGCAACTGAGTAAATTAAATAAAGTTACTCAGAACCAAGGTCCTGGGGGAGGAAATGGAGGAAAGCCCCGACCTAAAATGAGTAGGGAGGAAGCCAAAAAGAAATTTCCCTGCCATCAGTGCAGAGAAATTGGACATTGGCGAGACGAGTGTCCGTATTTACAAAATGATAATGCCCAAACACCTGATTTAATTCCACAGACGCAGAATGAAAAGCAAAGAAAGACCCAGCAGCAGGTAAAAACGATTCAAGTGCCACGAGCGCCAAAGCCTATATTTAAAGGGAAGTCACCACAGGGTGATGATGTAGAAGTCTGGGGAGGCAATGAGGATAGAAATACAGCAACTTCGCAGTATTTGTTGAACGACACCTTTTTCTGTGATGACCAATACTGACGGGGCCTGAGAGGGGAGGACGAGGAGTGCGTACTTGGCGCCTCTTTGCCGGTAGACCAGTCAGGGCCATACATTGAAGGAAAGGTTGATGGAAATGATGTCACCTTTCTATTGGACACTGGCGCTACCCGTTCTACTGTGAGAACAGTGGACGTTCCAAACCTACCCCTCTCGGGAGAAGCAATCCAAGTAGTAGGAGTATCTAATCAATTAATTAGTACACCTGTTACCGAACCCATGGAGATCTCAATTGGAAACTTTAAACAAATGCACAGATTTGTTGTCTGTGATACCAGTCCGGTAAATTTACTGGGACGTGATTTGCTGTGCAAAATGAATTGTACCATCTTTTGCACACCAAAGGACGTCGAAATTCAAACCCCAGATGAAGACGGTATATACAAGCTAATGCTAATTAGACCTGACTCAGAAATAAAACGAATGACTATACAGGACTTGCCTGAAGAACTCCAGCAGACAGTGAAGTCAGAAGTGTGGGACTTTACTGGAAAGGATGTGGGATTAATGAAAAATATAGATCCAATACATATAACAATGAAAGAAAATGCAGTTTACCCTAACACTAAGCCTTACAAAATGAGTGCCGAAGTGAGAGCAGGTGTTGCTATTGAAATACAGAAATTGCTAGAAGCAAACATCATACAGGAAGTAATGAGTAGCCCGTGTAATTCACCCATTATGGGCATTAAGAAGCCGCCTAGTGGCAAGTACCGAGTAGTGCAGGACCTGAGAAAGGTAAACAAAATTGTGGTTCCTTGCTGTCCCAGTGTCCCAAACCCAGCAGTCATCCTGTATCAGATTCCCTGGGATGCTGAATGGTTCACTGTGATAGACCTATGTCATGCTTTCTTTTCGATCCCATTGCATCCAGATAGCAAATTTCTTTTCTCATTTGCTTTCAACAGTAACGTGTATGTCTGGAACAGGGTCCCCCAGGGGTACACAGAAAGCCCCTCTATCTTTAATCAGATCTTGAAAAAATGCCTTGAAACTTCAGTCTTACCTGGAAAATCTGTTCTGGTACAGTACATTGATGACCTATTAGTGGCGTCTAAAAGCCATAGGGATTGCGTGGTTGACACCATTGCCCTACTGAATCACCTGAGTGAAAAGGGACATAAAGTGGCACCTGAAAAATTACAGTTCTGTTCGAAATCAGTGAAATATCTGGGACACCAGATAGAAAAAGGTATCAGAAAAGTCACCTCAGAGAGAGTCAGAATAATTCAAAATATGCAGTTACCCCGTACTCAGAAAGAAATCAGAATGTTCCTCGGAGTTGTAGGTTATTGCAGGCAATGGATTGTGGGATTTGCAGTTCTTGCAAAGCCTTTGATACAAATGACAAAGAAAGGAGCAAAGGACCCAGTTGAATGGAATGACGAGAGCTTAACAGCTTTCACACAGTTGCGAAATTGCCTGTGTACAGCTCCTGCTCTGGGAATGCCTGACTACTCCAAGGAGTTTGGCTTGTTCTGTGACACTCGTGACAATTGTGCATTGTCAGTCCTGACTCAGGAGCATGGGTTGACCAGAAGGCCTGTGGCATATTTTTCTGCCACTTTGGATCCAGTGGCTGCTGGATTACCTGGATGTCTGAAAGCAGTAGCTGCAACTTGCACCAGTTTAGAACAAAGTGAGTCTATCATTATGGGACATCCTGTAACTGTATATGTTCCACATGCAGTTGTGATACTATTGACTCGTACAAAAACTCAGTATCTCACCCCTAGTCGGCTGACTAAATATGAGAGGATTCTCATGGGGGCTGCAAATATAGTTATTACCCGATGTAACATTTTAAACCCTGCCACTCTACTCCCTGACTCAATGGTAATGGAAGATAAGGGAGATAATGAGCATTACTGCATTGACCTGACAGAGTTCAGTACCAAACCTCGCCCAGACATCAAAGAAACTCCTTTGCCTGTACATGATGTGGAATGGTTCGTGGATGGTTCATGCCTAAGACATGAACTAGGAGGCCTAAGTGCTGCCTACGCTGTGGTCACGTTAGGCAAAATTGAAGAAGCATCTTATCTATTTGGAGTAAAGTCTGCACAAGTAGCTGAATTGATCGCCCTGATAAGAGCTTGCAAATTGGGAAAAGACAAAAAAGTAACAGTGTATACTGATAGTCAGTACTGTTACGGGGTTGTGCGTGACTTTGGCCAATTATGGCTACAAAGAGAATTCCTGACTTCTTCAGGTACCCCCATTCGGAATGGAAAAGTTGTCCAAGACCTTTTAGAGGCAATCCAATTACCAACGGAATTGGCAGTGGTCAAATGTGTTGCTCATAAGAAGGGCCTTGACCCTGTATCTTTGGGAAATGATTTCGCTGATCGGGTGGCAAAACAATGTGCTATGGATCGACTGAGAATAAATCCGAATCGGGGTGGGGTTGGAAACAGCTGCCAACTTAGAATGTTTGAAGAAGTGCCTACTTGGGATGAAGTGAGAGAATGGCAGCATGTGACGCCGTGGGAAGAGAAAGAGAAATGGAAAGAACAAGGTTGTAAACCGAGACGTGAGGATGGTGTCATGGTGGGCCCAAATGGTATGCCTGTGTTACCAAGACACCTGCTTGCCCCAATGGCTCGATTGATACATGAGGGATCACACATTGGGAGGGACGCCATGGTTCTGGTATTTCAACAGACTTGGTACAACAAGAAATTCAGGAAGGTAGCAGAGTCCCTTTGCCAGAGGTGCTTGACATGTCAGCAGTTCAACGCTGGCAAGAAAACAGAAGTTGAACTGATGAAAATTGGGAGATCCGGGGGTCCCTTTGTGAGAATACAAATTGATTTCATTACCATGCCACGATGTGAGGGAAAAAGATATGTCCTTGTCATTGTCTGCTTATTTTCAAAATGGGTGGAAGCTTACCCTGCCACACAGAATGATGCCATAACAGTAGCTAAGCTCCTACTAAAAGAGTTGATACCTAGATTCGGGGTTCCAGTCTTTATTGACTCAGATAGAGGCGGACATTTTCAGAATGAAATTTTGGCCCAGCTTTGTAAAGCATTTGGGATCACACAAAAGCTGCACTGTGCATATCATCCAGAGGCTTCTGGAGTGGTAGAACAGATAAACGGTACTATAAAAAATAGATTGGCAAAAATATGTGATTCTACTGGCTGGAACTGGATAAATGCCCTGCCTCTTGTTCTGATGGGACTCAGAAGCATTCCAGATCGAAGAACAGGCCTGAGCCCCCATGAGATATTGATGGGAAGAGTGATGAGACAAGCATGGGTACCAGGATACAAACTGTTAAGCATTTCTGATGATTTGGTACTTGAATACTGCAAGCAACTGGGTGACCAAGTGCGTTCTATCTCTCGCCAGATTGGGGCAGACGCCGTCGCCAACCCGACAACTCCAGTTCACAAATTGGTTCCTGGTGACTGGGTTAAGATAAAGAAGCATACTCGTTCAAGTTGCCTTGAGCCAAGGTGGGGAAAAAAGCGCCAAGTAATCCTGGTAACGACGACAGCAGTGAAGTGTGCAGGCGTTCCCAAGTGGATCCATGCCAGCCATACCAAGAAGGTGATACCAGACGAGGAGCCTGGAGCTGAAGGTTGTCCAGCTGAGGGGTCTACAGACGTTGGTCCTGAAGTAGCTGATATCAGACGGCCGAGCACCAGTCCTGTTGAGGGTCCTTTAGGCGGTGGTCCAGAGGTAGTCGATGACGTACGGCCAAGCACCAGTACTGCCGAGGATCCCACAGACGTTGGTCCGAAAGTAGCTGATGACGAGCTGCAGAGGATTTGGCCAGAAGATTGGATACCCATAATCGATCTTACTGGAGATCCACTGAGAACAAGAGAGCGAATAAGGGAAGACAGAGAGTGGAATAGAGAGGTCGAGCAAGGCACAGGCGAAGACCCTCAGATCATTGAGATTCACATCAAATCTGAGGACGGAGAAGAAGGTCAGACAGGGACAGAACAAGTGATCGATACTCCTCCACGGACTCCTGATATCGAAAAGGGACAGACTAGACATAGTGTAATAGTTCGAGCAGAAGAAAAACAAGGGATCGAAGTGCTCGAGCAGGATCAGGCAGAACTAGAAGAACGTGTTCAGGACACAGAAACAGAGACATTTGAAAGCGAAACGCAAAATATACCTGAACCAGGCCAGCTTAGTAACCAGGCAGAAGAAATAGATACAAGACCTGGGACTAGTCAGACAGAAAGGGAGAAGACAGAAATTGAAGTGCCACAAACAAGTGAAAATAAAAGGACATTAGAAGAAAGCCAAATAACAGTGCCAGCTAAAAGAATCAAGAAAAAGAAGCACATTGAGCCAAGGTATATTAAGAGACTAAGATTAAGAATAAAAACAGTCCAAGAGAAACTTGCAGACATAAGAAAAAGTCCCCGAATTGCAGAAATACCTGAAGATAACTCCAAGAGAAGGAGTGAAAGAATAAAAAGACAAAACGAAAAATACAAGGATCCAGAGTGGACCTACTTAATCTTGGAAAACTTTGAGGATCTTGATATTACTGACGAAAGCGACGGAGAACGGATTACTGATTACTCTGCAGAGGAAGAGGAAGAACCTCCGTGAAATTGGTCAGCAATAAAATTACCTGGGAAAAAGCTACAAAGAGGGGTTAAAATTTCCTTCTGAGCCAAAATGTCTGATACAAACGTGAGTGGTAGACCTAGCCGCAGTTGTTGCAAAACATGCTGCAAAGTGTGTATATGTAGTATAGTTATAGTAATATTAATTTGGATAGGATTAACAGTTTTTATTCCTTTTATGGTAAGCAAAAATACTAATATTGACCCTACTCAGAATACTGACACTGAAGAACTGACAACACGAAGTGTAGAAAGACGCGAGAAAGCACTCAAACAGACCAAACGGGACTTAGAAGCATCAGATGAGGAAGGACTACATTACCACGGAGTTAGAAACAAGACACATTTAAATGTTTTCGCAAATTTGTTAGTGCATTATGTAGAAACTATGGAAATAGAAGATTGTTATGTCTGCATGAAGCTACCTACTTCTGTGGCTGAAGGCGTGACATATCATCACCTACCTCTGACCTATGGAATCTCCTGTAGTATTTTAGCAAGCTTATTTTACAAAAGAGGACCGTTACAGTACTATTATTCTAATAATGACGTGATCTTTTCTGAACTTCCCATTCGTGGAAACCTGAATCCTGTACATACCAAAAGTGACGTAATACGATATATGGGAGACTATTTTCTGACTATAGGCAATATAGACATAGCTGAAGCACACAGAGATAACTTGACCTGTACATTACATGAACAAGAAAATATATTTTTAAACATGGCAGAGAAAAGAAGGGAGAGTTTCCAAAGAAAGGCTAATGACAAGAGGCAGAAAACACCTAAATGGGTTGAGAACATGGAAAGCACCTCACATGGCGGGGCAGGGCCTGCTTTGTTGCTGGATTTCGAGAAGAAAGGGAAACTCTGTCTTCATCGCGAGAAGACTAGTTATTATAATAACATTTTCATTGGTTCCAGTCAATGTGAACATAATTACAAGGTAATTGGAGGTTGGGGATTCAAAAATGGGTCAGAGCCTGTGTTTCCTGGAATTTATTATATATGTGGAGACAAGGCTTATTTCAAATTGCCGGATCACTGGTATGGAAGCTGCTATTTTGGCATTGTCTTCCCGAAAATATACCATGTGACTGAAATGGCTGGAAGCAATGAAAATACTAATGGCTTAGTGCGTAGTAAAAGAGAAAGCGTAGGTGAAATAATGGGTAGTATTTTTAGTGCACTGATACCTGGAGTGGGAGTGGTTCTAAACACTCACAGAATTTGCAAATTGTCCACAATAGTGGATGTGTTGTCTACTGACACAGCTCATGGATTCCTGCTGGTCAATACTGAAATGGTTGCGATCAGATCAATGGTTTTGCAGAACAGACTTGCTCTTGACACCTTATTAGCAAAAGAGGGCGGGGTCTGCCGGATGTTGAAGGCGCAACATTGTTGCACTTACATTCCGGACAAAAGCGTACAGCTCAAAAGATATGTGAAAAACATTACTAATTTGGAAAAGGAACTCAAACCACTCGAGGTTGACAGTGCCTGGAAGAGACTGGTTGATGGTCTCTCCAATGTAGGTCATTGGTTTGCTAGTTTAGGTAAAAGCTTATTGTTAAAGGTACTGATGCCAATTGGAGTGATAGGTCTTATCCTATTTCTCATATTCGTCTGTTGCAAATGTCGCAAACACCGAAAGAAATACCAAGTGAATGCGAGAGGAGTTAAACGAAGTGCGGATGAGCTTGAATTAGAAGAAATGAATAATAAGATTTATAAAAAGGTGAAAAATTCTCACCCTACTTTAAATGAGAAAGAAAAATTGAATCGCCTGTTGGAAGAGATAGAAATGTACAAGGTGTGAAAGAAAGTTGGCATCTGGTTCCATTTTTTTGTGATGATAGTAAATATCATCAAAGAGGGGATTGATAGAGCAAGATTTCGCATCGCGACTTGCTCGATTCATGAACCTCGAAACCGTTGTAACCTCGTAACGAATTGTACGTTTTACTAATATCTTTTATTTCCGATATATATGTATGATAGAGAAGCTTGCTTATGTGTTTTATTAATACGAATAACTTTTGTAATTCTAAAAATGGCCGCTGCCTGACTTTCCTCTTCTGCGCATGCGTCAGTCACACTCACGTGACTTCGTGTAGAGATAGTTTTGGAGGGAAAGGGTGCGCATGCGTAATAAGCAATAAGATGACTATGCTTTGATAACGTGGTGAAGCCCTGTGCTGCTGCTCTTGTGACATTGTTCGTTGCACTTACCATTAATGCATAGTATATTTTTATAATGATGAAACCTGAAATGTGAAATCATGACATGTAATACATTCATTCATTTCTATGTTTTAATTTGTTTTCGCTTACTTTTCATGTATCACGGGAAATGGGGGTCCGAATGGGTCGTGAGCCATTTTGAAGGTCGTTTCTGCGCATGCTCAAGATGCAAGGCCACAGACAAACTTGGACCGTGGAACTCAGCCAGCTGGCAGCCACAGTCGAGATGCTCCTGAGAGAATTACCTCTGACCCAGGAGGATGGAGCCAATGTCCCTATATTGTTACAAATGTATAAGTTTCATTGTATTCTGTGCGACTTCTCGTGGGAACCCCAATCTTGCTAGGCGGTACCCAAAAATGTAAATTAGGCCTTAGAATAGTCTGTTCTGATTGGTGTGTTAACCAAATCCTACCTTAGGACCAATCCAAATTGAGGATTCTGACACTTTGCAACATTTGGGGGGTGGTACCCTGTCCCAAAACAGTATACCTAGCCTAGGTTTAGCTAGAGAAATTGTCCGACTTGTCTGAATAGCTGACCTGTCACTAACCCAACGCACTCAATAGGTGACTTGATACAGAGGTGCTGTGGAGCTCTCTGACCATAGACTCTGAAGGTTTTACTGAACCTTAAGTGCTGGCGGAGCACTTTGCTGGGGAATTCGCTGACCCAATTGGGGTCCTGACTGATAGCTGCAGAGAGGGTGGAGCGTAGGCGTTGCTTCCGAACTGCGGGTGCTGGTCGCGTCCTGGTGGTCCTGTCCTGATCCGAATCTGGGATTTCCTGTCCTGTCCTGGGGTGTCCATTCTGCACCTGCTGTCCCACTGAGGGTTATCCTTCCTTGAGGGTTTTCCTGTCCTTAAACTGACCCGTGGCCAGGGTTGGTTTTCACACCAGTCTAGGTAAATATCGCTCTGAGTTCTTAAACTGCACCTTTCTATTTTTCTGTCTTTGCTTTAATAAAGACATACCTTTGCACGTGAATAATTTTCCATGCTTTCTCCTGCAACCATTGCATTTCATAAAATCGTTTGCATTTTTATTTCATAGCGTGTTCCTATGTTACCCTACCTTTTAGAAATCATTTCTGTATTGCAGTTTGCAACTTCTTGTTATAATCTTGGTTTTTCTCTCGTAAAACTGACTAAAGTAACTCAGATTTATAGCGTGTTCACTTCGCCCCTTATCTTAGTTTTCCTCTCACTTAGCGGGTTCCCTGTCGCACTAGTATTCTTTTGATAAAGCTGTATGACTGCCCTTTATTTGAATTTAAGATAAAGCTTTCAAAATTTCCAGTTGTCCGTGGTCATTTCATAAAAGTAAAGTCATATGTTGAATGGTATCTTTTGCTGCCTTTTCCTTTTACAGCTAGCTCCCTGACCCATCGTTGTCATAGGTACCCATAACGGTGGATGGTAAGTTGGGTACACTGGAAAATCGAAAGGGAACTCACAATTATTGGTAGTAGATTGTGTGGTCATCTGATCAATGTATATGATAAAGTAAAGTATATGGGCCCGAAGCCAGAAGTGGCGAAATTATTGGTCGGGTGACCCGCGATCTCTAGCAATATCACCATAAAACAGAACCAGAATGCACTGCTGCACAATTTAATGAGTACAGTAATATTTTACATTTCTTCTGTTACCACAAGTTTTTATCAAAACCCTGGTTGGGAAAATAGTACTGTGCCTGAAATATTCCTGAGAATATGCACTGTCAGTGAAAAAGAATTCTGCACAAAAGCTAAAGGGTGTCTTAGAAAGTTGCTAGGCAACACTTTGATCAGCTGTTGTTCATCAAGGCCAATGAGGCTCACAAATAACTGGTGAAGCGAAGAAGGTAATAAAGCCTGAGGGAATTGCAGATGACAAATAATTCTCTTCTCTACAGATATCTGTGTCCTCAAATACATTCATTTTTGCAGGCAATAAAGTGATGGACGATCAGCCAGCATGGCTCTCTATAAGATGATATGTGGTGGATACAGCAGATACATGTGTGTCCAAGCCTTACCTCAATGACGTGTACCCCCTACAGTAAACCCCAGAATATTTTGACTCACTATGGCACTTGAGGTCTGCAGACTATTCAACAGAAGTCATAAGCAAGATCCACGCCTAATATTAGGGGAAATCTTGTACATTAAGTTCAGCATTTCAGCTTTGTTACGACTGCAGTGTGCACAATGGTTTCTGAGATTGTTTAAGTCGCTCAACAATGTACGGTTTAATATGGGGTCCCTGGATTTTCAGACGTCTAAGAGATTAAATCCTCTGCGTTTATACATTCCTCTTCTGAAAAGACTCAATTAGCAATGATTGAAATAAATCTGCAGTAGTGAAATCATGATGCTGTGGATCCAATTACACAGTAAATGTAAGAGCTAAACGAATATTTCCTTTGTAATGGATGAACAATACACCAGAAAGAGCTGCCATGCACTGTGTGTCCTGCACTGTAAAAGCGTTGCTCACAAGTATTTTAGAGCACTCCAATAGGTTTAGAAAGCCCTAGCACTAGATGGCTACATTAATGGGTAGAGGGAGCTTTGGAATGTTGGGGCCAACTACTCCTTGAGGTAACTGCCTGCAATGATAAGCATCAACATTTGTATTTGTGACTTTAAACTCAAAACATAAAAAATAAATCATATATGATGACTTGGAAAGCTAGGTCTTGAAGTGGGACCTGGATCCCTGGCAGATGCCAGTTAACAAAGCCCTTGGCTTGGCTATGACTCTGCAGCACCTCAAATACCTATGTTGTGCCCAAGGCCCTAAAAGCTAATCTGTGTGCAGGAACTGAAATAAGAAATCAAGTCGCTCTCAACACAGGACCAGCACAACAATATGACAACATTGCAGTCCAACTCTTAGATCTTGGGAAGAAGGAAGCAATATGGCTAATGTCTTCCGAGGAATGACATACACAGTGCTGTTGGAGGTTCTTTGTGTCTTGCTTTGCAGTACACTGACAGTTGCAGGTGGTGTCTTCACTTGCATAAGGCTCACATCAGTCAGATGTCTATCTCGCACATTCAATGACTGATTACGGAAACTGTCCAACTGAATGCATTTTGTGTTCTGACATTCTTAGATTACATAGTGGGGCCACAACACTAGTCATAGACAGCCATAACATACTACATAAGGGGATGATACAAATGCTGAATATATATATTCACTGAAAAAACCATAGGTTTCACACCAGTTATAGTTAGCTGGAAGTTTTACTCGCATAAAACCATTGAAATTCACACGTTCTAGTTAGTTAGACTCACTATAACTTGCGCGTGCAATGCACTGCTGATGACGTCACATATTACATCACTCATGACATGGTCAGTGACATCACTCCTCATGACATCACTGATGACACCATCCAGTGAATGTGTGTCTTTTTAAAAAATAAATATGTGTAATATATGTATATGTAAAAGTTGATGGAAGAATAAATGTTTAAATAAGTGTATACATGGATGTTTAAAAAAAAATAAATTGATTGGTTAACTGGTTTATTAAGTGTATCTTAGTGAATACATATATTAGAGAGTAATGTTTAAATATTTAAATATATGTATTAGTGTTTCACTTTGTGTATAAGTGGCTGCATGGGTTAGTGAGTAGCTACATATGTATGTATATGGGTTATTAGATGTTTGTTATAATATCAGTATGAGTGTCTATATGGTTTGGTGGGAGTATTACTTAGCACATAGATGCATGAATGACTGACTCTCTGTTTGTATGTGTTTTGAAGACAGCATATGTGCAGGACTGTATGAGTGGATGAGTGTGTATATGTGTATGTTAGTGAGTGAATGACTGTCTCACTAGTGTCTTTATCAGTAACTACATATGTTTTAATCTAGTATATGTAAATATTGATGTATATAAGTGAGTATATGTGAGAGTAAGAGATTGTAAGAGTTCCTGTTTAAATAAGTATGTATTTCGATAAGTGATTGTTTAAGAGAATAAGTATGTGTTAATTTCCTTAGAAGTAATGTGGTAGTGTGTGTATAGCTCTATATGCAAATAAATGGATGTTCAATAGTTTATTTGCATGTGTGAGTATGTGTGTGAGTAACTTTTGGATGACTGTCGGTGTGTAACAGGATGTATAGGTGTATCACTACATATGATGAGTGAGTATATGTATGAGTGAGTATATAGAACTGTTGGTGAATGAGTGGATGTGTATATAGATGGTGGAATTACTGAATTGGTTGTTGTAACTGGTATGGGTAATTTTTTTGAAAATTTTAGTTTCTATTTTTGAATATGTGTTTCAAAGGTTACATTACAGTGAAAGGAGGTCTGTCACTCTGTCACAAGGATGGTGTCATCAGTGATGTCATGAGTAATGTCACTGACCATGTCATGAGTGATGTAATATGTGATGTCATCAGCAGTGCATTGCACGCGCAAGTTATAGTGAGTCCAACTAACTATAACGTGGGAATTTCAATGGTTTTATGCGAGTAAAACTTCCAGCTAACCATAACAGGTGTGAAACCTATGGTTTTTTCAGTGAATTAAATAGGTTTTTTAAATGCTAATTCCTAACTATAACTGGTGTGAAACCTATGGTTTTTTCAGTGAATTTCAATGGTTTTTTAATAGCAAATCTCTATAGGTATAAAAAGTAAAAAATTTTATAACGAATTTTATATTGTATAATTATGTAATAGTTGTTTTTTTGTTTTTTTTTGCCTCGGAGCGCTCCCGGGGCGCGTACCGGTGAACGCACGGGTAAGCGCAATGTTGCGGCGCGCCCCGGGGCGCGTACCGGTGAGCGTCCCGTTAGCGCTATTCCCGCGAACGAAAACAACATCGTGACGTATTGCGCAGCCGCGTGATGCGTCATATGACGCACTGCGTAAGCGCACCCGAAAGCACGCGAGCGCATACGATTGCGGAACGTCCTGATGCGCTTACGCTATGCACCCCCGGGCGCGCCCCGGGGCGCGTAGAGTAAGCGCGTCGGGTCATGTGATCTGAAAATAACACTTTTCATTGGTGCAGATCAGTTTTGGTTTCCAAATGATTAAAGCCCGGATCATGTGACTTGAAAATAACACTTTTCATTGGTCCAGATCAGTTTTGTTTTCCAAATGATGAAAGACCCCACCTTTTTTCCTTATTCTGACTTTGTCCTTTGACTGAGGAAGACCTGTTTGAACAACTTAGAAAAATATTTTGTACTTTAAAATGGCTACAGTAGCAGCAGCAGCTGGAGCATCTGCACCACCACCACCACCACCAAGAGGACCACCACAACATTACATTGGTGGTCAAGAAGAGGAGGAGGAGGAAGAGGAAGAGGAGCAGGGGAGAAGATAGCTGCATGAAACAATACCCCATACCAGCCAAGGCCACACATTGTATGGGAGTTTTTTTCTATCCCAGAGGGCAAGAAAAAAGTCAATGCAGCCAAGGTGACTTCCCGAATCTGTGGCTCAGAACTTTCAAGGGGGAACCCTAACAAGAAATATTCTTTTGGTAATTATCCCATGATTAGACACATGATCCGCAAACATCCGAACAACTATTCTGCTGCAGAGATGAGGGAACTGGCCAGTAACCTCCCCCAATCTTCAAGGACCACCCGCAAAAGAAAACAACCCACTCCATCGGGACCAGAGACAACGGAGACGATGCCTTGCATTCAACAACGATTTGAGGATTTCCGAATTACATGTATTTATTGTGGTAAGCTCATCTCCTATGGTGAAAAAAGCGTAAAGCTCATCGTCCTTGCTGGTGACAACCACAATTGCCCCAAAAAACCATAATTTTTTCCATTTTGTTTTTGCTCCAGTTGAGCCATTTTCAATTCCCTTTTTTTTGTTTCTCCCCATAAAAAATACAAAAAATATATAACTGTTCAGAAAAGCCAAAAAAAGTACAAAAAAAAAATTAAAAAAAATAAAACAACAAAAAGAAGAAAAAAAACAGTTCTTTTTAGAACTACCTTTAATTTATAAAAATAAACATATATTTTTAAAGAATCTCTGTCAATTTTTTTCCCTCAGGGTACGCGCACCGGGGCGCGCACCCAAAAAAAAGAAGAAAAAAAATTAATGTAAGAGTTAGCATGAGGGAAGAACACAAAGAGAGTAATGTTAAGAGAAAGAGAGCTGGAGGGAGAAACACAGAGGGATTGTTTATTACATAGTAAAAAACAGAGAAGGTGTAATAGGGTGAAAGTGAGAAAAATAAAATGAATAAAGAAGCAAAAGAAGGGAAGAGAGAGGAAGAAGACTAAAGTAGAAATAGTGGGAGAATGTGAGTGGCTGTTGAAAGAAAAAGAAAGGACACTAAAAAATGAGGAATGAAGGGTAGTGACGGAACCGGGATAAATGAACAACGGTGAGGGAGGGTGAGAAAAGAACAGTGAGTGTAAGTAAAGAGGGGTGAAAGAGGGTGAAAAATTGAATTAGGATAAGACATGGGGAGTGACAAAGAGAAAGGACAGAGAGAGTAAAGGAAACAGTGCCTGAATGGGTCTGAGTGAAACAGCAAAGAAAGGTAAGTAATGCAGTGTGTGTGACTTATAGGGAGTCACTGGGTGTAGGTCGGGGTGTGGGTGTGTAAGGTGTGTCTGTGGGTGTTGGTGTGTGTGGTATTTCGGTGTGGGTGGAGGTTAGGGTGTGTGAGATATGTGTGAGGGGTGTGTGGGTGTGGGAGGTATGTGTGTGGGATGTATGTGTGTGTATGGAATGTGTGTGTGTGTGAGGAGTGTGTGTGGGGGGTGTGTGTATAAGGTGTGTGTGTGGTGTGTGTGTGGGCTGTATGTCAGAGGTGTGTGTATGTATTGGGAGGGGGATGAGGTGTGTGTAGGAGTGAAGTAAATAATTAAGAAAAAGAGAATGAGTGAGGGAGCAAAGGAAGGGAACAGAGGGTAAGTGAACTAAAGAATGGGGACTGAAAGAAGTTGAATGTGAGAGGGGAAATAGGGAAAGGGGAGTAAACATGGAGAATAAGAATAAGTGAACGAAGCAGAGTAAGGAAACAGGAGTGAGGTTGCTTGAGAAATTATTAGTGAGGTTAAAGCAAAGGGTGATGACAAACTACATTTTTTTAGTCACACTTACCATATAATCAATGTAACTTTTATTACATTTTTTTACTACACTTTGTATCTGTGAAAGAGAGAAGAAAAAATAAATTATAATTAGTAAAATATCTATTTTAAAATAAAAGATACAAATGAAGAGGTTACAAATCATAACAGTGTATTTAGAAATAAAGTAAGAGTGAAGGACACAGAAAGAGAAATAAAGTAAGGTAGAAGGACAAAAAGACAGAAAAAGAAATAGAAGGAGAGCAAATTACTAAGAGTAAGGCATATAGATTCACTGACAGAGAGGAAGAGAAGAAGAGAGAAATGAACTGAAGGTAAGAAAGATACTAAAAGAATGTGAGTTAGCAAAACTAAATCAGGAAACAGGAGTAAGTAAAAAGATAATGACTGAGAGGGAAAGGAGTCTAATTAAGGATGCATTTAGAAGAATGAGGAATGGAAGATAACTGAGAGTAAGTGAAGAACAGTCATAGAGTGAAGGGATGAAGGGCGAGAGGATAATATAGAAGGATTGAGTGAAAAGGAGTGAGGAAGTTAGTAGACAGACAGACTAAGAGAAAACTGAGTGAAGTGGAGTACAATGAGTGAGGAAAGGAAATGAGTAAGGGAGCAAAAAAAGGAAAGAGAGGAGAAGAGGACTAAAACAGTGGTACTGAGAGAAAATGATTCGGTGATAAAAGTAAAGAGAAGGACACTGAAAGATAGGAAATGAGGGATAGTAATGGAACCAGAGTAAAAGAAATGGGATGAAGAACGATGAGAGAGGAGAAGTGAAGTTGTTGTAAGAGAAATGATACAAGGTAGATAAACACAACTGAACATAACACAAGGAGAGTGAGGGACTGAGGACATAGAGGTAGTGAACGGAAAATAGACAGAAGAGGTCAAAAGAAAGGAGCAAACAAAGATAAGCGAAGGAGAGTGGGTGATTTATAGTGATAGAGTGCGACAATACTGCTGAGTGAGTAAAGAGGAATTACTAAAAGAGCAAAGGAGTAAAATACGGAAAAGGGAAGTAAAGCAGAGAGACTGAAAGCTGAAAAGTTATGCAAGGGAGAGAGGGGATGCAGACAGTTGAAATGAGAATGAGGGGTTGTGAAAGAAGTGGAGTAAAGGAACGGGGGTTACAGAGAGTGAGAGAAAGACATTATAAGTGAGTAAAAAGAGCTGAAAGAGGATGGAAAAAGGAAAGTGAATGTCAGACAATGGGAATACAATTTAATTTACATAATCCAAAGTATAGAATAACTTGTACAACATGTTACATAGTTTATTTTTGCTGTTCTCGGAATATATTGAATTTCACTTAAAACAGTGAGTTCAAATTACTCATCATATGACAGCGGGAAAAAAAACACAATCTAAAAGATTGTGTTTTAAAAAAAACCTTAGATACTGACAAATGACAAATGTACACTAATCTTTGATTCACTTACTTTTCCTTTAGGCCAAATAGTATGTCATGAAGGTCCTTTTCTCGTTGGAAAGTACTCTGCTGTTCACTAAAAAATCCATTTCATCGACTTTCTAGAAGAAAAGCTTCAAGTACATCTGAAATATTTTCATTATTTTCATATACTCCTTTTTTTCAGTCATGACTCTTTACTCATTCCTTTACTTTTCCTTTTGGCCAAATAGTGTCAGATGTATGAGTATATTTTCAAATTAATTCTAAGAAACTCTGAAATTACCGTTTTTCCGACGTTCTGAAAGAAAGGCTCATACAACATTTTCACAATATTTAAGTATTTGTAAAACCATCTCTGACTCACTCATGTTCATCATTTTGTATAATACTGATATCACTTACTATGAGATCCACTTACAGTACCTATATGACAAGTCAATTTTTTATATTACCTGGATCACTTTTACTCAGAATATATTTTTAAACTGCAAAATAACCTTTATTAACTGGTCCCGTCTTCATAGGCCAATTACCTTTACTTAAATTTTGGTTCTAAAAACACTAGGTATACATTTTTTAAGTCAAAAGGCAAACGTTGTTTGAAAGTCAAATGAGTGTCATTACACTGGGTCCAACCTTTACGACTTTTTAAATAGCATGTGTAATGCCCTGATGTTGTTGAAGGACCGTCATGATAAATAATTGCTACAGTTGCAAACGTTCTTCCTGAAATTGATAACTGAGAAGCCACAACATTTTTAATAGAAGTTGACAATTTACTTCCATCAGGTCTACATCGTTGGAACATTAAAATCACATATTTGCCATAAGTTTGTAAAAATAATGTGGACAGCATTGCAGACTTACATTGGGTACACACCATATTGTGATCAGCTGCTTTAACTAGATTATTAAAAGGCACTGATTTGCAGTCTGGTAAAGTCAAATATATAAATCTTTCAGTGTCTATTCTAGTACTACTTGATAAACTACAGTTGTCGCAGTCATGCTGCCATTGATAAGAAAGGCTAAAAAGATTTTTTTATATCTACACCTTCATCTTCCAAAACATCAAACATATACATTAAAAATTCCTGACAATCCTGCTGAATATTCTGTGAAAATTGATTTTGACCAGAACATATGTCTAGAAGATTTCTAATTTCTGAAACACTTTCTATTTTTGCTCTATCACTGCTACATTTCTCAAACACGGAATTCAATAAACAGCAGAATGTTTGATCCCGATTTTCAACAATCTGTTCTTGTAAATTTTGATGAAAAAAAACAACATTAAGCACTACATTAGCATAGCAGTTGACACCAGAACTGTTTTCAAACTGAAATCCAACAACATCTTCAACAGAATCCTTTTTCTTTCTGCTTACAATTACAGTTTCATCTACTTTTTGTCTTTTTGCTACTACCTCACTGCAATTATTCTCAATTCTTCTTTTTCGGCCTACCACACGTTTTTCAAACAGAGGATATTGAGGCAAATGTGGAGCATACTCTCTTCTTAACCAATTGTATTCTTTAACACAATCTAGATCAGCACAAATCTTTGTTTCATCACACTCAATCAAGTACAACCCTGATAAAGTTCTGACTCGTGATAATGCCACATATGCCATACCCTCTTTAAACACAGAACTTCCAATGTTCACCAAAGCACTATCTACACTTAAACCTTGAGATTTATGAATTGTCACCGCATATGCCAAACAAACAGGAAACTGTTTTCGGCGAACATATAAGTCTTTCACAAGCAAAAACCTAGCTGAACAACGACAAATTTGTTCTATTTCGTCAATGCCATCAAATTTAATTTTTAAAATTTCAATTCATCTCTATTTTTGTAATTCACAAAACCAACAACATGACCCATTGCTCCATTTACCAGACCTCTTTCAACATTTAAATTCCTTCTCAAAATAATACGACAATTTAAACACACATTCAGAGTCTTTTCAAAACCAGCAGTTTTAGATATAGTCTTCTATAATGAATCCAATTTTGATTTCAAATTTTCAGACAAAATAATTGTTGCTCCCATATGCTCTATTTTATCTATAGCTTCCAGTTTCACTATCTCTTCATTTTCTAACTTTAACATTTTGTTGTTGAACATGGAACATTCTTTCAGAGTAGGCATCAAACATATGCCAGAGTTCTTCTCGTTAATTTTCTTAAAAATATTCTCTGGAAGAATGTTTTCATTTGGGTACAAATTTGAAATTAATCGTCCATGTTAAGCTTCTTTTCCATGCTGACTTATTTTTCCGATTCTTACATCTTGTAGAATATTTTTATAATCTTCATCCTTTGCCTGCCGCATATTTTGGAGTAGTTCTGCATATTTGAAATTTAACCATATATTAACGTTTCCAATGCTTCCTAGGCACTTCCTGGTATCTTCATGTGTGACCATTTTAAACACTGGTTGTCCTTTCACTGGAGTCAACTGCAGTAGATCTCCAAAAACAATAATGTGTTTTCCTCCGAATAACACATCATACTCTGTTCTAAGAATTTATTGCATTCTCAAATGCACAAAAGCAAGCATTAGATTTGAGACCATGCTTACTTCATCAATGATAAGAAGTTTCATTTTCTTCAGGACTCTGGAAACTTCGGAACACGCATCTTCAGATAGCTTGTGGTATTGCAATTTGTTATCATGCTCCACTGGCAGCATCAGTAAACGATGTAAACTAATCCCTTTAATATTATGTGCTGCCAGCCCAGTTGGAGCGGTAACAACACAAGACAGCGGTGATTCAGTCCTTTTCTGCAGATAAGTTGCAATTGCTTTAATCAGAAAACTTTTTCCAGTTCCCGCTTCTCCACTCACGTACCGTTGGACAGGCTTAAATGATGTACATGAGCACTCTTTCTTCTCATGACTGAATCCATGTTCAACCTGTTCTGTGACTTCGTCATATATCTATTTCTGCTCAAGGTTTAATTGTTTCACCAAATCTTCTAAATTAATTACATCCTCTTGAGCTTGCTCCATAGCTCTTTCCACCTCATCCATGGCGGTGGCAGCTTCATTTTGGATAATTGGTCCTCCTAGTGGATCCTGACTCAATGAAGCAGAACTCTGACTGTCTTGAGAACTGTCTCTCGCAATCTCTGCAGCAATTGTTGCTTCTTGCTCTATTTCTTCATTCAACATTTGCAGATAATTTGGAAAAACAGGACATTCTATGGTATCCTTCGTTGCATTAAAAGAGTCTTCGTAACAGAGAAAATCTCCAAGTAGTTCCTCTTCTGTACGCCATGGTTTAAAGAGTTGCAAAAGAGCCAAATAGTAAAATTCTCTTTTGTCTGGATTTTCACAACTCAATTTTTGATGATTAATCAAATGGCCTTTTCTCTGCTTCACTAGACATCCTTCACATCCAATGACAGCATATATTCCATTATTGATATCTTCTCTGATGTTCCTCTTATAAATATATCTTTGCAGAACTTCATAGAGACAAGCGTTCTCAAGATAAGGACTTCTATTTGGATAGTATGTATCCAACATGTTTGTCTTCAAAATATCTGTACTTTCTGGTTCTTTCTCCGCCAAATACTCTATTTCCTGTACAGATTTCAAAACTCGGTTTCGTGTTGCAGCAAGACCTAGACTCACCCAAATGATGGTTCTAGATTTGGCATATAGACTTGCTGATGACAATCGATCGGAACATTCATATGCTCCAATTTCTCGATGTGACAACATCTTTAGACTGTAACTGTATAATTTCTTGCTTAGACTCTTTTCATGTGAAATGCCCTCCCACATTTCCTTCAGTTCTGTCTTTTCCTTTTTTGTGATGTAAGACTTCACATATCGAGCCACAGCAATAGAGTTGTCAGCAACGAACTGAATATCCATGTTAGCATTCCACATGGACAAAATCACTGGGTTGTAGTCGTTGATGTACTTGGACTCTTCGTTTCTTTTTAAATTTTATGTATTTTTGGGTGATTTCCTCGTCACAGTATGTCGTAGAGAAGACATCAAATTATTTACTCTTACTTTAGAAATCACTGCTTGTGGAAAACCAAAACTACATTTTGTGTAGAACTTGTCCTTGTTTCTTAATTTTCGACGACAGTACTTTCCACAACGATGGGATTGAAAGCGTAAAACTTGTTGCCTTAAACTGTTTTCTTCAGTAGTTTTCGGAACAGCACATGTTGAATACTCTTCAATAAAGCTCATCACTGTCTCATCCGAATCTGTTCCAAATTTGGGTGCATCTTTAATCCACAACAACATATGTATGTGAGGAGCACCTCTCGCTTGGTACTCCTTCCCCAAAAGAAATCCAAAACCTCTCCAAGGGGAGGATTTCTTTTGTTGGTAATGAAAGACATCATAGCTTCAAATCTATGAATAAAATATCTGCATACATTCACTGGATCCAAAGAACACAGTTCTCCAGGTGTTTTGAATTCTATATTTTGTATATTTGCATTTGCCTCGCGTATAAATTGAAGTAAGTCGTCCCATGCATACTCGGCACAGCTAAGAGTGAGGAACCATGTAGGAGTTCCTAAGTTTCTTAGCATACATTTCAATTCCCCATGACGATGGTACCAATACTCGTTTGTACCACGCTGACATGCCATGAGATTGATTAGATGAGATTCCAAAATATTATCTTGCAGATTAACTTTCTCCATAAAGTCCCTCGCCGAAACATTTTGGAGATGTGGTCCACTTTTCAGTATATGGTTTACTGCATAAGAAAGCCTAGACAAGTCACTTTCATACAGTAGATGAAACAAATATGGGATGCATTGACGAAACCTTGGATCTTCAGCATATAATCTTAAAGTCCGGTATTCAGATGCTGGAATTTGAAGTGGTCGATCGTCATATCGTCCACCTCGACCTGTTGGAAATAGCTGTGGAAAACAACGAGCTTCCAAACTTTCTTCCCATACACTAATGGGACTTCCTTTTGCTGATTTCATTTGAAACAAGTCAATTGCATTCCCCATTAATTCTTTGGAATGCAAAGGATGAACAGTATAATGTTCATATATTTCTTCACTTCTAGACACATCAACTTTTTCAATTTGGCCAGCTGAACAATCACTGTCTTCATCTGCAGCTGTTTCCTCTGCTCCAACAGATACATGTTTGTAGTACTCATTGCTTTTGACCAAATACAACGTTGCCTTTTTGACTTTCCTAACATCCACTAAATCTTGCCAAATTTTCTTACTCTTTGTCGGAACCCCATTAACTAGAATACCCAGAGGTTCCTCTTCCACTTTCTCTACACCAATTGTATCAATATTTTTCTTGAAATCTAGAGGCAAATAAACAACTCTTCCCTTTAATCCTCTCTGTAAATCTGAAGGAGGCAATTTCCCTATCTTAGGCTCCATGCAAACAATTGCCTGAAAAGGATGGACACTTTGAATCAAAATACACTCATATGTATTTAAATCCATCAATTTAGGAGGAATGTCTACCAACTCAAGATTATTATGAACAGCTCTAGCAGGCATTCTGCTTTGATTTAATTTATCATAACAATATTTACAAATATGCTGATCAGAACTCAAATCAAAAGAATTCTCCACCCACAAATAAGTTGCAAAATCCTTCCACTCATAATTATTTATCTTTTCACTTTTTACGTATAAATCAACTAATCTAGTTTGATGCTTATAATGAGTTCGTCGACAACACACACAAGTAAAATTCGGCCTTTCACTTGATTTCACCTTAAACCTGATAATTTCCTGGTCAAACTTTTCTGTACTTGAAATCTGTACATTGTCTTCCACATTACCTTGAATTTCTGTGTCAATTTCTACACTGTCCTCTTTTTGACTAAAATAACAAATCTCAATTTCTTCACAAATCTTCTTCACATCTAATTCAGTTCCATGCAAAAGAGCACTGTTTAATTGTTTAAGCTTAAGTGCTGGACTTTTTGCATAATACAACCTTCTCACTAATTTCCTCATTTTGCTATGATGCACTGCTAACATCCTAAAATGATGAAAAACACTCTGACAGACTTTTCTAGAAAGACAAGCCAGTGAATGGCCTTGCAAACCTGTCTTTTCTCTCACTCTGCAAGGATCTAAGTCTTGCAACATTTTCATTTTCTGTTTTAGAGTTTTCTTACTATATGTACGTAAGAAGTTACAAAACAAATCGATTGATTCCTGTCGCACACTACAAATACTACTACACTTCCAAGTGTACACTGGACCCTTAGTACGTCTCCCTAAAACTTCATCAGTTAACACCTCTTCTGGTTCTCTAGGCACAAGTTTCTCTTTTTCAATCGGACAACCGTCTTTCACCTCATATGCTCGACCACTGGTGTCAACTGCATTCACTAAATCATTCTCCTGAAAGTAACTCTCCTCATTAAAAAATGGCTCACAACTTGAACTGTGCATCCATTCTCCAGAAAAAACTTTACAAAAATTAGTCTGATTAATTACTCTTTTCCATTTACTGTTTGATTTGAAAACATCAATTGTCTTGTTAAGTGTCCCAATTCTATTGATTATTAAAATACATAATTTTTTCTTAACTTCAAAAGCATGATCAACAATCTTCTCTACACTTTTCTTTTTCTTATAAAAAGCAGATCTCTGTTTACCTTTTTTAATATTTTTTAACAAATTTAAAATCACCCTATTGCGAAACATTCGTTTACGAATGTCCCTAAATTGATTTTGCCTTCTATTCCTATACATATTATTGTCTCCTGCTGCAGAAGTAACATTTATTTGGAATCTCTCCCTCCTCTTCAAAATTGCTCTCTCTTTCTCTTTTTCTACATACTGTCCAACATTTTTTTTTTATCTACATATGTTCCGAAAGAAAGACTTAGTTGTCTTACCAGGAGCTTTTTTCCTGTTTTTTGAAGTATTTGTTGTAGGAGACTGCTTTAATTCTGTTGCTGTGTTTGATTTTTTCCGCTTACAATCTTTTTTGGTCTCCTTTCCCTTGAGGGCATTTTTTCTTATTTTTGAAATCTTGATTTAAATCTGTGCAAAACAAAAATAAAAATAAAAAAATCATTATAGACCACTATTACCAAACAACAAAACAATGACAATAAGCAAACAATATAAACACTATAATACTTCTACATATGACCTTATCTCTGTTTTTTAAATATAATTCTAAAAAAATATTTGGGGCACATGAATTACTTTTACATTTTTAACGAGGATTAGATAGTATCTGCATGTTTAAAAAATATATTTGCACATTTCACAATCATATCACCTGTGTTTCCTCAGATTAGTAAGCAGATTGTACACATGAGGTAAGGACTGTTATGGGGAACATAGGTGGTGAGGCCGGTGTCTAAGAGTCCACTGGACTGCACTTCATGAAGCCTATCCCCCACTACACTCTTAGACACAGCCCTCACCTCCTTTCCACCTCTGGACAGACCTCTCTTCCACTACACTCCTCAACACAGGCATCACCTCCTATGCACCCATGGACAATCCTCACCTTATCTGCAACCCAGAATAGACCTCAATTCATCTGCACCATTAGACAGGCCTCAGTTCATTTACACCCCTGAACACGCCTCATCTCATCTCCACCCTGTTACCATCAATTATACTCAATGTATTGAGGCCTGTCGAAGGGCCACAGATTACATAATGTTTGTCTAAGGGTCAGAGGAGGTAAGTCCTCTCAATTGCACTCATGGACACAGGCCTCAACTCCTTTGCGCCCCTGGACATGCCTCACCTCATCTGTACAATCCACTTCCTAATTTGAGGAAACACAGGTACCATACATGTCCTCTCTCTTGCAAACATTCCTACCAAGCATTACCATAAAAATGACACAAACCAGCAGCAAACAAGCTCAGTCTGCTTCCTAATCTGAGGTAAAACAGGTGACATGATTGTGAAAGGTTCAAATATTTTTATGTAATCATGCACACACTATTTATTCCTTCTCAAAAATGTAAAAGCCATTCATTTGCCCCAAAATCGTTTTTTGAATAACATTTTAGAAACAGAGCACAGGTCCTATGTACAAGCATTCAACTTCACTACTGAAACCTCACTATTTCACAAAATAAAAATCCTCTATCTTGCAAATGTAGATACCAAGCATTATCAAAAAGCATGACACAAACCAACAGCAAAAAAGCTCAGAGCCTAATTTATGAGGCCCTGCATTAGTTTTCCGCTGGTGATGCGTCACTTTTTGTGACGCATCGGCAGCATAAAACATGTGCCTTGTTGCGCCATATTTAAAAAATGACACTTCTAGGTAGATGCGTCACTTTTTAAACCCCTGCACCACATTATACCTGCGTCAGGTATAATGTATGCAGAGGGGACGTTCCCCCGTAAACAACCTTGTAATAGTGACGCAGTGAAATATATGAGAGTTCACTGCGTCACTTTTAGGACACTGTTATTTCAAAATCTTGTACCTGCAGGCGTAAGACTGACGGAAACCCTTTCACATGGGGCTTTCCCCATTTGAAAAGACGCATTGCTGGAGTTGCGTCACTTTTGTGACACACTCCAGCAATGCGTCACTTTTGCGCTTACAGATACGTCAGAAATACTGACTTATCTGTAACTCCTTGCGACATGATGCGTCATACATTAAATATGACGCATCATTGGTGTCGCAAGGAGTGCGCAGTGAAAACTGACGCATCGCTGTTTTCATAAATAAAGCCCTCAGTGTCCTTCCTAATCCGAGGTAACACAAGTGACATGATTGTGAAAGATTCAAATATTTTAATGTAATCATGCACACACTATTTATTCCTTCTCAAAAATGTAAAACCATTGATTTACCCCAAAATCGTTTTTTGAATAACATTTTAGAAACACAGCACAGGTCCTATGTACAAGCATTCCATTTCAGTTCTGAAAACTCACTATTTTACAAAATACATTTCCTCTCTATTGCAAACATTCCTACCAGGCATTACCCAAAAAATTTCACAAACCAACAGCAAAGAAGCTCATTCTGCTTCCTAATCTGAGGTAACACAAGTGACATGATTGTGAAAGGTTCAAATATTTTTATGTAATCATGCACACACTATTTATTCCTTCTCAAAAATGTAAAACCATTGATTTACCCCAAAATCGTTTTTTGAATAACATTTTTGAAACACAGCGCAGGTCCTATGTACAAGAATTCCATTTCAGTTCTGAAAACTCACTATTTTACAAAATACATTTCCTCTCTATTGCAAACATTCCTACCAGGCATTACCCAAAAAATTTCACAAACCAACAGCAAACAAGCTCATTCTGCTTCCTAATCTCAGGTAACACAGGTGATTAATTGTGAAAGGTTCAAATATTTTTATGTAATCATGCACACACTATTTATTCCTTCTCAAAAATGTAAAACCATTGATTTACCCCCAAATCCTTTTTTGAATAACATTGTAGAAACACAGCGCAGGTCCTATGTACAAGCATTCCATTTCAGTTCTGAAAACTCACTATTTTACAAAATACATTTCCTCTCTATTGCAAACATTCCTACCAGGCATTACCCAAAAAATGTCACAAACCAACAGCAAAGAAGCTCATTCTGCTTCCTAATCTGAGGTAACACAAGTGACATGATTGTGAAAGGTTCAAATATTTTTATGTAATCATGCACACACTATTTATTCCTTCTCAAAAATGTAAAACCATTGATTTGCCCCAAAATCGTTTTTTGAATAACATTTTAGAAACACAGCACAGGTCCTATGTACAAGCATTCCATTTCAGTACTGAAAACTCACTATTTTACAAAATACATTAACTCTCTATTGCAAATATTCCTACCAGGCATTACCCAAACAATGTCACAAACCAACAGCAAAGAAGCTCATTCTGCTTCCTAATCTGAGGTAACACAAGTGACATGATTGTGAAAGGTTCAAATATTTTTATGTAATCATGCCCACACTATTTATTCCTTCTCAAAAATGTAAAACCATTGATTTACCCCAAAATCATTTTTTGAATAACATTTTAGAAACACAGCGCAGGTCCTATGTACAAGCATTCCATTTCAGTTCTGAAAACTCACTATTTTACAAAATACATTTCCTGTCTATTGCAAACATTCCTACCAGGCATTACCCAAAAAATGTCACAAACCAACAGCAAACAAGCTCATTCTGCTTCCTAATCTTAGGTAACACAGGTGATATGATTGTGAAAGGTTCAAATATTTTTATGTAATCATGCACACACTATTTATTCCTTCTCACAAATGTAAAACCATTGATTTACCCTAAAATCGTTTTTTGAATAACATTTTAGAAACACAGCGCAGGTCCTATGTACAAGCATTCCATTTCAGTTCTGAAAACTCACTATTTTACAAAATACATTTCCTCTCTATTGCAAACATTCCTACCAGGCATTACCCAAAAATGACACAAACCAACAGCACAGAAGCTCATTCTGCTTCCTAATCTGAGGTAACACAAGTGACATGATTGTGAAAGGTTCAAATATTTTTATGTAATCATGCACACACTATTTATTCCTTCTCAAAAATGTAAAACCATTGATTTACCCCAAAATCGTTTTTTTAATAACATTTTTGAAACACAGCGCAGGTCCTATGTACAAGAATTCCATTTCAGTTCTGAAAACTCACTATTTTACAAAATACATTTCCTCTCTATTGCAAACATTCCTACCAGGCATTACCCAAAAAATTTCACAAACCAACAGCAAACAAGCTCATTCTGCTTCCTAATCTCAGGTAACACAGGTGATTAATTGTGAAAGGTTCAAATATTTTTATGTAATCATGCACACACTATTTATTCCTTCTCAAAAATGTAAAACCATTGATTTACCCCAAAATCGTTTTTTGAATAACATTTTAGAAACACAGCACAGGTCCTATGTACAAGCATTCCATTTCAGTTCTGAAAACTCACTATTTTACAAAATACATTTCCTCTCTATTGCAAACATTCCTACCAGGCATTACCCAAAAAATGTCACAAACCAACAGCAAAGAAGCTCATTCTGCTTCCTAATCTGAGGTAACACAAGTGACATGATTGTGAAAGGTTCAAATATTTTTATGTAATCATGCACACACTATTTATTCCTTCTCAAAAATGTAAAACCATTGATTTGCCCCAAAATCGTTTTTTGAATAACATTTTAGAAACACAGCACAGGTCCTATGTACACGCATTCCATTTCAGTACTGAAAACTCACTATTTTACAAAATACATTTCCTGTCTATTGCAAACATTCCTACCAGGCATTACCCAAAAAATGTCACAAACCAACAGCAAACAAGCTCATTCTGCTTCCTAATCTGAGGTAACACAGGTGATATGATTGTGAAAGGTTCAAATATTTTTATGTAATCATGCACACACTATTTATTCCTTCTCACAAATGTAAAACCATTGATTCACCCTAAAATCGTTTTTTGAATAACATTTTAGAAACACAGCGCAGGTCCTATGTACAAGCATTCCATTTCAGTTCTGAAAACTCACTATTTTACAAAATACATTTCCTCTCTATTGCAAACATTCCTACCAGGCATTACCCAAACAATGTCACAAACCAACAGCAAAGAAGCTCATTCTGCTTCCTAATCTGAGGTAACACAAGTGACATGATTGTGAAAGGTTCAAATATTTTTATGTAATCATGCCCACACTATTTATTCCTTCTCAAAAATGTAAAACCATTGATTTACCCCAAAATCATTTTTTGAATAACATTTTAGAAACACAGCGCAGGTCCTATGTACAAGCATTCCATTTCAGTTCTGAAAACTCACTATTTTACAAAATACATTTCCTGTCTATTGCAAACATTCCTACCAGGCATTACCCAAAAAATGTCACAAACCAACAGCAAACAAGCTCATTCTGCTTCCTAATCTGAGGTAACACAGGTGATATGATTGTGAAAGGTTCAAATATTTTTATGTAATCATGCACACACTATTTATTCCTTCTCACAAATGTAAAACCATTGATTTACCCTAAAATCGTTTTTTGAATAACATTTTAGAAACACAGCGCAGGTCCTATGTACAAGCATTACATTTCAGTTCTGAAAACTCACTATTTTACAAAATACATTTCCTCTCTATTGCAAACATTCCTACCAGGCATTACCCAAAAATGACACAAACCAACAGCACAGAAGCTCATTCTGCTTCCTAATCTGAGGTAACACAAGTGACATGATTGTGAAAGGTTCAAATATTTTTATGTAATCATGCACACACTATTTATTCCTTCTCAAAAATGTAAAACCATTGATTTACCCCAAAATCGTTTTTTTAATAACATTTTTGAAACACAGCGCAGGTCCTATGTACAAGAATTCCATTTCAGTTCTGAAAACTCACTATTTTACAAAATACATTTCCTCTCTATTGCAAACATTCCTACCAGGCATTACCCAAAAAATTTCACAAACCAACAGCAAACAAGCTCATTCTGCTTCCTAATCTCAGGTAACACAGGTGATTAATTGTGAAAGGTTCAAATATTTTTATGTAATCATGCACACACTATTTATTCCTTCTCAAAAATGTAAAACCATTGATTTACCCCCAAATCCTTTTTTGAATAACATTGTAGAAACACAGCGCAGGTCCTATGTACAAGCATTCCATTTCAGTTCTGAAAACTCACTATTTTACAAAATACATTTCCTCTCTATTGCAAACATTCCTACCAGGCATTACCCAAAAAATGTCACAAACCAACAGCAAAGAAGCTCATTCTGCTTCCTAATCTGAGGTAACACAAGTGACATGATTGTGAAAGGTTCAAATATTTTTATGTAATCATGCACACACTATTTATTCCTTCTCAAAAATGTAAAACCATTGATTTGCCCCAAAATCGTTTTTTGAATAACATTTTAGAAACACAGCACAGGTCCTATGTACACGCATTCCATTTCAGTACTGAAAACTCACTATTTTACAAAATACATTAACTCTCTATTGCAAATATTCCTACCAGGCATTACCCAAACAATGTCACAAACCAACAGCAAAGAAGCTCATTCTGCTTCCTAATCTGAGGTAACACAAGTGACATGATTGTGAAAGGTTCAAATATTTTTATGTAATCATGCCCACACTATTTATTCCTTCTCAAAAATGTAAAACCATTGATTTACCCCAAAATCATTTTTTGAATAACATTTTAGAAACACAGCGCAGGTCCTATGTACAAGCATTCCATTTCAGTTCTGAAAACTCACTATTTTACAAAATACATTTCCTGTCTATTGCAAACATTCCTACCAGGCATTACCCAAAAAATGTCACAAACCAACAGCAAACAAGCTCATTCTGCTTCCTAATCTGAGGTAACACAGGTGATATGATTGTGAAAGGTTCAAATATTTTTATGTAATCATGCACACACTATTTATTCCTTCTCACAAATGTAAAACCATTGATTCACCCTAAAATCGTTTTTTGAATAACATTTTAGAAACACAGCGCAGGTCCTATGTACAAGCATTCCATTTCAGTTCTGAAAACTCACTATTTTACAAAATACATTTCCTCTCTATTGCAAACATTCCTACCAGGCATTACCCAAAAATGACACAAACCAACAGCACAGAAGCTCATTCTGCTTCCTAATCTGAGGTAACACAGGTGATATGATTGTGAAAGGTTCAAATATTTTTATGTAATCATGCACACACTATTTATTCCTTCTCAAAAATGTAAATTCATTGATTTGTCCCAAAATCGTTTTTTGAATAACATTTTAGAAACACAGCGCAGGTCCTATGTACAAGAATTCCATTTCAGTTCTGAAAACTCACTATTTTACAAAATACATTTCCTCTCTATTGCAAATATTGATACCATGCATTTTCAAAAAGCATCACACAAACCAACAGCAAAGAAGCTCAATGTGCTTCTTAATCTGAACTCTCTATCTATATTGAATGAATCATAACTCACCTTTACAAATGCTTTGGGAGATTGAGAACAGTGTCAGATACACACACCAATATTTCTTTAGCAGAGCAAAAGGTATGTACTCCAGCCACTGCAACCATGAATGGCATAGAAACCCTCTAATTCTACACACATATTCCTCATGGTTACCAATCAAAACTCTTCCCTCTCTATTTTCAAATCAACACCCTACCCCCCCTCAGCCCTTTCTACCTGTTACCATAGCAATTCCCTCCTCATTGAGCTCTCAGGGTTAAAAGTTTATTCTACAATGTTGCACATGAACTCAGCAAGGATGTTTGACCTATCAATAAACCACCAGCTTATCAGGTGCAATCTTTCTTTTTATGACTTTTTCTTGACCATTCAAATGACTTCTTTCACAGAACACAACCATGCACCCTAACTTTCACTTTTCAACTATCTGAATCCACCAATCATTGCTTGTGATTCAAGAGCACTGAAACTCCACAGTTTTTTTTTTGCAAACTCCTACTGTTCCAACTGCCATTTCATTCCCACACTTCATCTGACTGCACCAGAACCTCCTCTCACCATGTACTCTGTCTGGATTATTGGACATAGCTACATTCACTGGGCTCAAAGGTATGCAGCTATCAGAAATTTTCACAACCTTGATTTACCAAATGTGCACATAAAATGGATTGGCCAAAGAGGATTGAGATGTCATCAATTGATACCATTGGTGAAAACCTTTCACCATCTGCCACACCCTGACCTTATAATTTTGCACTGTGGTGGAAATGACCTAGGCACTTTGACTGGGGTAGGTCTGGAAATGGTTTTAAAGGACACCTTTGGGCAATTGATTACACCTTTTCCACAAACTGCCTTGGTATATTCCAATATATGCCAAAGACAGAAATGGAAGTGGTCCAACCAATTTTGTCCACAGATTGAGAAAGCAAGGAAACATGTGAATAAATCTGTTTCTGCTTACATGAGAGACTATGGAATGGGTTCAATATACAACAACAACTTGCTTTACAACATGCAAGATATCTACAGAGGAGATGGTGTGCACTTCTCAGATGAGGGGAATAGAATATTCCTCCTGAATTTAAGATTGTGCATTGGAACCTACTTGTTATTACCTAAATCAGCCCAGAACCCAAAAGCTCTTTTCAGGGCTACCCTACATTTGATCACTCACAATGATTATTTTACTCTAATTTTTTTTCACGAATTTTCACCAAAGTACGCTCCCCGGTACGCTCCCCGCTGCGCGTACCGGGCGCTCCCCCCGCGATTTTTTTTTTGTTGGCCTATATGGGCCTCCTAAGCCCCCCTCAGAAAACCTAGGGGGTCAGGGGGTGCCTACCGTGCCCCCTTATACCCATTCCCAACGTTGTTTGTACTCCATCTTGTGTCTCAAATCTACCGAAACACAAGATTGAGGACTCCCGTTGCGCGGCCGGTACGCGTACCGGGGCGCGCCCCGGTGAGCGCTCCCAAAAATTTTTAAAAGTTCATTTACATAAAAACCTCTGTAGAGAAGTTCACCAAATATAGAATAGGACATACTACATACCAGTCCCTACCATTTTCCCAAATTTGATGGAATTCCATTGAGCCATTTAGCCTGTAGCCCTCTCTAAATATCCTGAGGTAAATTACATGACAAAAACACATCTGAAGTGTTAGAATTTACAACCAATTAAAATGTTACTTTCAATTTCTAGTAATATTTCCTGACATTTGATTGGTTATGTACATGAATATAAATGAAAAAAGAGGGAAACACAGCCATTTTGACTACAACTACCTGAGGTACATCTTGAAAGGATTTTCACATTTTTTTCTTCTTCACCTCTCTCAAAAGTAAGTTGTTAATTTGTAATGAGCACTTTAAATTAATTAGTAAAAACGTTTTCTGATAGTTATTTATTGTCCCTCTGTTATAGTTATAGCTTGAGATACGCTTCTCTATTATATTTATGGATTAAGTTAGGCTTCTCTAGTATAATTATGATTTTAATTAATCTTCATCACATGCACTTTTTAATAGTTTTACTTCCTGACTGATACCATACACTGCCCAAACACAACTTCACTGTTAAAAACTCAGAAGTACCTATCTGAACTTAAACCTAACAGTGCCCTATCTCTACTGATATATTTATTTTTTATACAATGTTACAGCAACAAAATGGAAGGAGAACAAAAGAAATTTAATATTTCATTCGAAATTGATCTCGAGAACAACCCAGAGGAAGAGATTAATGATTTAGACTTTTTGGATCAGTCTCTTGATGAAGAGTATCTTAAATATGGGGAAGAAATGGAATCATGTAATCCAAATGAGGACATTCCTGACGAAATAATGTTGGAAGTAATATTAAATTTAGAAAAATAAGAGCAATAAATGTTTATTTAATAATTAAAAATTGTTCCAGACATTATTCTTTTTTATATGTAATTCATGAAATAGTACCAAAATGAATATAATATAATGTGAGACTTATAGTATACTGTGCAACTTTTTTATGTTACATAGTAATTTTCCTCATAATTACTTCCTTTCTCCCACTATATTATCTCCAATGTTTATTTCACATCTCTTTTTCATCTCCTGCCTCCATGTTGTTTCTGCTTTCCTGACAGACTATAGTATAGATTCCATATACCACAATAACTTATGTAACAACATGCACATTATCTACAGAGGACACAGTCTACATTGAATTTAAAACTCTGCATTGGTACCTACATGCTGGTACTTATATCACCCACACAACACAACAACTCTATGCAGAGCTACCCTACCTCTAAGCACTTAAAATTATTATTTTACTGTTTCACAGGGTTTTCCCCATGTGTGAGGGTGTGTGTGTGTGTGTGTGTGTGGGGTGTGTCTGTGAGGTGTGTGTGTATGTGTGTGGGGGGGGGTGAGGTGTGTGTGTGAGTTTGGGTGTGTGGGTGATCTCCAAGCCAGTGATGCGAGAGGTCTACTCACTCTCTGTCAGCTGGATCAAGGAACAAATGACACGACTGGCAATTTGTCGACACAGGAAGAACTAAGGACTGCAGAGATCCAACAGATAGGAGCAGGATCAAGTCCGTTTAAACCATCATCTACATTCATGCCCATCATGCCTAAGGATGCAATCGACTCATTCCATGATGTGGTAGTTTCAGATCTTAAAAAGTTGCACCACCAGGTCAAGCACCGTGGTAGAATAAAACAAGACAAGGAAAAACAATACTGGGACTTGGTATCTAAATTAAAAAATGACCATCACAATATAGTCTGCGGCTCCGATAAAGGTGGCAATATTGTTATATGGCCACAAGAACAATATATCGTTGAAGCCACTAATCAATTATCGGATCCTGCATGCTACACTAAAACAGATGTCAAGCAGTATGACGTGGCAAGGGAAAAATTGAGAAAAACTCCTTCTCCAGTACAAAAGGGAAGGTTTAATCTCTATTCAAGAGTTCAAATTCTTGCATATTGAGTCGCCCATTATGGCACGTTTCTATCTAATACCTAAAGTCCACAAGGAAGTAACACCTGTACCTGGGCGGCCAATTATTTCCGCTATAGACAGTATGGGTGAACACCTTGCTCAATATATAGACCACTTCTTGCAACCGTTGGTGGTTAAATTACCCACATATATCAAAGATACGGGACATTTCCTGAACAAGATCCATAATACCACCTGGACAGATGACTCTTTGCTAATCACGCTAGACATTGAGGCTCTGTATACGAGCATAGAACATCAGAAAGGTTTAAAGGCCCTGGAATTTTTTCTTGGTACAAGGCCGATAGAATGCTACAACCATAGCAAAATGCTCATTGCACTAACAGCATGGAGTCTCAATCATAATTTCTTTATGTTTGGCAAGGATATTTATCTACAGCAGAGAGGGGTGGCAATGGGGGCCTGCTTTTCCCCGAGCTATGCGTGTCTTCACGTGGGTTTTTGGGAAAGGCAGGTCCTCATGGGAATACACCACAATACCTTTGTAGAAAATGTTCAGATGTGGGTAAGATTTATAGATGATGTGTTTTTAATTTGGAGAGGGGATGCAGTGAGTGCGCTTGCCTTCATTGATCAACTTAATGATAATGATTACAACTTAAAATGTACCCATCATATCAGTGATCAATCAGTTGATTTTTTAGACGTGAAGGTTTTTCATAAATCAGGCAAAATTGCGACCACTCTTCATAGAAAAGCCACGGCGAGTAATTCTACCTTGCACGCCAGCAGTGCACACCCGCATCACACAATTGAAAACATCCCCTATGGAGAACTGCTCCGCCTTAAAAGAATCTGCAGCAGCGAGGATGAATTAGAGAGATGCACTACTGAAGCGTTGAGTAGGTTCAGAAGGAGAGGGTATCATGTTGATACTCTGAAAAGGGCAGTTCAGAAAGTTAATAAAAAGCCTAGAGACTGCCTTCTCCAGCAAAATATCAGGAGTCCATCAACTGAAATGGCTCCTGAGAAATCAGAGATGAGATTCATTACACCGTACAGTTGCCAGAGTAGGAAAATCAGATCAATCCTCACTAGGAGATGGCCAATCCTACAAACAGACAATGTCATCTCCCCTGAGCTCCCTGAGAATCCTAGAATCACTTTCAGGAGAGGGCCCACTCTTCGCAACCATGTTACCAATGCATTTCCTGAAATCCTCAAACAGAAACCCTGGTTCCCACAGCGTCAGGGTTTCTTTAAATGCTCTAGTTGCCGGGCCTGCAAGTTTGGTGCAAACACCAGCACCTATATGACACCTTTCAGTCCTACTCCTATCCAGATCAAAGGCAATTTCAATTGCAGAACGGAATATGCGGTATACGTCCTGGCGTGTACGTGCGGCCTGAGGTACGTTGGGAGTACTCGGCTCGCAGTGCACGTCAGGATTTTGCAGCATCTCCGAGCAATTGTAAATAATGACAATGCCTATCCAGTGGCGAGACACTTTAAAAATGTGCATAGTAATAATCTGGACTGTCTCAGCTACTATGTTCTAACCTCTGTACCCCGTCCCCGCAGAGGAGGAGACAGAGACAAGTTACTTCGCCAACTGGAATCGAGAATGATACTAGAGCTCGACACTAAGGTCCCGAATGGTTTGAACACCACGGAGGACCTATATCACTTTTTATAAGTCTCTGTATTTTGTATATAGTTGCCTTGATCTGACATCTGTGTTGACTTATAATAATATATATTATTTGGTTTAAATTTCAGTCCGTCTTCCATCTCATGTTAACATACTGATTTACTTAGTTAATTTAATACATTTATGTCATATCCCCTTTTCTGTTCATTATCAATCCCCTTTTTTTTCCCTCATTTTGCCCCATGTATATATTTCACATTTTGAACTTAGAATTAAACCTACCATCATTCTTTTAGATGAGTCAGGTCATATATATAAATAAAACATTCAAATGAAACATTGCTTAACGAATCTATTCGTCAACGTTTCATTCACATATTACACTCACTAGATGTTGGGCACACTATCCATATACATTTTTGGAAGATCTACTATTAGACGTAGGAAATGTGTTCGGGAAACAAGGGGTTGCCATCGCATTTTAGATGTCCCCTCACTAAGTACATCGAGGTGGGGTTGCCATCGAGATATATAGATGTCCCCACTAATATGCAAATAGGGTAAAAATGCTTCGTTTTTGTATATATGTACAGTATTTATTAAGTTGTTATTCACTGAATATAGTATCTCCAGCATACATATACATGGTACATAATTTCTATAACGTATGTCCATAACAATAATGGATAGTGATATAATGTATATACATGAATTACAGATATTCTTTTATGTGTATATATATGAACTGTACTTTATATTTATGTATTATTTAGAGTATGCTTAGACTTCAGTATGTAAACATAACATAGGCTGTAATTTTACATTCAACTTATTCATCAAGTATTTGTACAGACTATGATTAACACAATTTTGCCCTTTTCAACATTTGGAAATTTATGTCACTAAGCATTTATGCAGACAGAACTTTGTCAGAAAATTGATATGAATTTATTCAGATATTTATTTGTGTCAGGGACGCTATAGTCACGTCATTTATATGTGTCTTGCTTCCCCTCTCCCCGAACTCATGCCATCAAATACGTAATCATAGTATGTTTTCAGTATCTATAGGTGTCACATGGTATGCACGAGCAATTTAAAAGTTCAGGTGTGAGGGGTTTACAATTGACTGTGATCAAGGGCATCCGCCCGAAACGCGTCAGTTTTCGCTTTTGTTAAGCGCTGCTTAATAAATAATCCTTTGCCTGATTTTGGAATCGTGGAGTCTTCTGTTCTTCCTGGGGACCCGGGACGGCAGCTTGGCTTCTTATTGCTTCTAAGATATATATATATATATATATATATATATATATATATATATATATATATATATATATATATATATATATATATATATATATATATATATATATATATATATATATATATAATTTATTTATTTATTTATTTTTTGGAAAGTAGGACATGTATAAGGTCCATGGAGGTGTATATGCCTTCTTAGCCCCACTTTAGCCCTACTTACTTTAGTAAATAAGGGTTTACATTATTCCACCTCTTGTATCTTACTTGCACCACCATACAGTTGGTATCTCTTGCAGGAGTCCACCTGCACAAATTGAGCATTGAATGTATAATGGAAATTATTTTGCTCTACATGAGTCATGAAATTGTGCTAATGTGTGCATTGCCGCCTTGATGCTCAAGTAAGAGTGCATGTCAGACTCAGAGTGCATGTTTTTTTCAACTATCCATTCCAAAACGGTGAATAGCCATCTAGTATTTTTTGAAGAATTAAAAGCATGCAAGAGAAAGGAGCAGCTCTGCATCCTACAAGATTTGTTTTGTTAATTCATTTAAAAAGTCTGACATGGTTGAAGGGCAGTAGGTAGGGGAAGTAAATGCCATCGAGCACAAGAGCAAGGGGGCACAATGCAGGAGCTATATTATGTAATTAAGGAAACCCCTGGGAGGGGTATGAGCTTGAGGCAGGGTCAGGGGAATATGAGCAAGAAACAAGCAGCACTCAGGAAAGAGAGCAAGAGAACACATGCACTCTTAGGTAGTGAATCAATTAAAAAAATTAAGTAGTTCCCTAAACGCAAGCAACATTAGCAGCTGAAGGATATAAGTCAGCCAATCAGAACAATATGAGAATTAAATGCTCCTGAGCAGGACAAGAACAAGTGTAGAGAGGAAAGTAATGGAATCAAGGGCAGGTAAGTGAGTAAGACAACACAGTCCTCCAAACAAGAGCAAAGAGCTGACTCAAAACCAGCCTTATAAATAATGGAAACAAGAGGTCTGTCCATCAGATAGTTAAAGCTGTCTGTAACTGAGACACAATTAGATGCCAAGCAAGGATAAGTTGCAGGCAAAATGTAAATTATTCTCACTACTTCACGTAAATATGCTTAGTTTGAGGTAAACATTTACAGCAAAATGTGAAATTTGCAGTAAAATGTTACTGTGAACACATAAAAACAGAATGTGAGGGTTGTATGACAGAACCATGCATGCCATTACAACATGTCCTTAACAAAGCATATGGCTTTACATCGCATGTCTTTACCACGCAAAATGTCACCACGCATATGCCTTTACCATGCATGCCTTACAAATAAAATGTAGGTATTTTGCAGGTAAGTATAAAGCTATACATATATATATATATATATATATTAATATATATATATATATATATATATATATATATATATATTAATATATATATATATATATATATATATTCACTGAAAAAAACATAGGTTATAGACCATATATAGTTAGGAATTAGCATTTAAAAAACCTTATTTTACTCACACAAAACCATTGAAATTCCATATATAGTTAGTTGCACTAACTATATATCGCGCACCCGCAATCCACTGCTGATGATGTCACATATTACATCATTCATGACATGGTCAGTGACATCACTGATGACATCACTGATGACATCTCAAATGACATCACTGATGACATGACTGATAACAACATCCAGTGATTTTTTGTTTCTGTAAAGTTTAAATATGTCTTACATATTGAAGAATGAGTGGATGTGTAAGTGTCTGGACGAAGGATTTAGTAGGTGCATGACTGACTGTATGACTGAGTGATTAAATGTGTCTCACTGAGTGCACGGGTTAGTGACTAAACTGTCTTAATTTGTGCATCATTATGTCTGTTGTTCTGTAAACTGCTGCATGTGTTGATCAGTAGCTATATGAGTAACTATATGGGTTATTGATTGATTGTCCAAGTATATGTATGGGAGACTGAGTGTGTGTGTGGCTGGCTGGGAGGTGTGTGACTCTGTGCAGATCAATGTGTACTTATATCAATGATTGTATAACAAGGTAAGTATGTGTTATTATATGTTTGAAAATATAAGGTGCTCTATGTTTAACTGTATAGACAAGAAAATGGAAGTGTGATTGATTCTTTACAGGACTGACTAGGTGTGTGAGTAACTCCATGGATGAGTGGCAGAGTGTGAGTGTCTGTATAGGTGTATGAGTGCATATGATAGTGTTGTAAAGATGAGTGATTGTATGTATGAATGATTGTATGGGTGAATGAGTGAATGTGTGTGTAGACGTAGGAATCAGTGAGTACATATGTAGTAACTAGTATTGGTGTGTCAATGGTTTCAAAAATGATACTCTGTATTTAACACTGGGTGAAACAGAGGTTATATTAAAATATGAGGAGATGCATTGTATTGTCACATGAATGATATCATCAGTGATGTGGTCATTGATGTCAAATGAGATGTCATCAGTGATGTCATCAGTGATGTCATTTGAGATGTCATCAGTGATGTCATCAGTGATGTCACTGACCATGTCATGAATGATGTAATATGTGACATCATCAGCAGTGGATTGCGGGTGCGCGATATATAGTTAGTGCAACTAACTATATATGGAATTTCAATGGTTTTGTGTGAGTAAAATAAGGTTTTTTAAATGCTAATTCCTAACTATATATGGTCTATAACCTATGGTTTTTTCAGTGAATTTTCAAGGTTTTGTAAATGCTAATTCCTAACTATATATGATCTATAACCTATGGTTTTTTCAGTGAATTTCAATGGTTTTTTAATAGCAAATATCATAAGCTGTCGAATGTCAAGTACGTGGTAAGTGAAAACATTTTCGTGTTTATGCACACTGATCTGCTTTGAATGGTGCCCCCCCCCCCTCATTTCTATTAGGAGTACTCTCTCTTTGCACATAGTGAAGGGTAGTTAACGCAGGCCTTTGCCCCCGTTGTAATACGTCGTGCCTGCTTCTCTCTCCATTTGATTGATTGTTATCCAAGTATTTACTGTTTTAGAATTGGTTCTCTTTGGTTCATTCTCTATTTACAAACAAACACAGAGTCGCAATACTCTGTTTAGTCTTTGCAGATAACGAAAAATCGTGTAAAAAAAAAAAGAAAAGGAATCGAGCAAAATCAGTAGGCCACTAACGGGATCTCTTTTTGACCTCGCTAAAATAGAAACATTAGGAACAACCCCTCATGACAAATACAAAACTAGTGAAATGAACTGAACTCCACACAATGATGGCTGCAAAACAGCTCGGCTCCGCCACCCACCCCGCCCAAAATAACGATAAAGAGCGGCTGCCATGATTGGTTGCGGAATGGCCACGACGGAGCTACGAAATGGTACTGCTCTCATGCTAACCCTAGCTTCAGTCTGAAACATCCAGAAACACTGTAGACTACCAATTTGATCAGTTCCGGTAGCGCCCCAATGTAACCCGGTAGAGAAGAACTAGCCCTCCCCTCTTTGACTGATGGTTCTTGTTGCCTGTCCCTTCTGTTGTCATTTAACAGAACTATTTAGCCTGCTGAAAGGGGTTGTGTTCCGACCGCTGGTTGGTGGAGACATTTTGACTATATTCTGGACCTGCGTTGTCGCGTAATGCGTCATATGACGCGCCGCGTTAGCGCATCCGGAAGTCATCCGGGGCGCGCAGCGCGTAACGTAAGCATAACAAGTCATGTGACTTGTTAATAAAACTTTTCATTGGTTCATTTTACTTTTCTTATTCTAATGATGAAAGGCTTGGTCATATGACCTAAAAATTACGCTTTTTATTACTTCCGAACATTATTTTTTCTTAAATATATGTTATAATGTTCCAGGCTAATGTACTTTCCCGGAAAATTTACAACTGTCCTGCAAGTAAAATATATTCTTTTTTCGAAAAAAAGAGCGTTTCTTCGTCCCATGACGGAGCCGTTGAGCAAAAGAGGGTCGACCTGCTGTCTTAGTCGCCGATACGCCTGAATATGAGATTCTTATCGATCACTTTATGTTGCAGGAATAGAAAACACAACAGCCCTTGACCATTTATCTTTACTGCGTTCCTTCGTATTATACCTTTTACCCTTCATGTAATTGGTCTGCTTTATTTCACTTGCCTTTTAATGATTCTAAAACAGTGACTATTATTAAAAACTTTACCAATGTATATACTACTACCATGTTTTCTTTTAAAAACCTTTATTGTGAAAATTTCATTATACAAATACGAGCCTATAACCACGTGGGCCTGCCACGGAGCAAACTGTAATCGTATATGATGAGTAGACATTTACACTGTAGAGGAACGTAACGGGCGGGCCATTAGGTTGCAAGAACTAAGGTGTCTAACAGTTACGGAATCGGTGGACGTACATTTTATAATTAAAATACGACAGGGCCAGTTACAATAAAATTATCTAGATATACATTTGCGGGCAAGTACCATGGGTGACGTTAATTCGAACTTTCAATAGTACAGTAATCAATAACACATCAGAACTTAATATCAATAGGGATGTCGAAATATTCAATCAATTCTCGTCCCCGCCCGCCATGTGCTTCAAAACTGCATACGTATCTCGTGATTTCAAGGTTCTGCAACCAGTACACAACAAGGAGTTACGAGTCCCATTTATTCCGGCGCCATTTTGGGCGAGGACGGGCAGGTCCAGGGTATAGTCAAAATGTCTCTACCAACCATCGACTATGATGATGTTCATATGCTGTATTTATTAGAGTAACACTCATCTGTCCACATGAAATTAATTTGCCACAATCTAAACATGTCATTTTAATCTTTCCAAAGTTCTTCTAAATATTTGGGACCGTTTCCCTTGCCTCTGATGCTGTCAGTGCCACTTCTTTGATGAATGTACTAGCAGGTCAGGGGTTCTCCTCCAAATCTCTCTTTTATGCAGCACTATAATTAATTGGTGCCACCTCTCCATATGACGATGCATGGTATAGTTACCATAACTATATTTTTTTTCGGTTCCTCTGGAGAGTTCATCGTGGCAGATGAAGCGTGTAACGTACCGGGCATTTACCTTTTTTGCATGTACAGGAAAGGAAAAAAAAATCGAGCGTCCGAGTTCTAAGGTGTCCCAGGGCCATTTTAGTGGACCAGGCCCAAATCCAAAGAACAGGCCGCCATTTTGAGAGTCCTGTTGCAGCCGCCTGTCGCTGTAGCATCAAGAGCAGCCGAAACTCAGCTGAATGGCAACTGAAACGGTAAAGGGGCGCCCCACTACAGCAGACGAGCCTCCACCTAGGAAGGCCCGTTCACGCCGCCTCCCCCCCCCCCCTTCGGGCACCCCACGCCGTTATTCGGAGCAGTATTGTAGGATGGCCACACCAGTGCGGCAACTTGCTAGACATCACCTCGGTGGTAACCGAATCTCAACGCCTTGTGGTGTCTTCTATTCAGAAAACATTGTTATGCTGCCTTCGACCTATTCGCCGCAAGTGCGCACACAACTCAACTGCATAGCTTGCTAGACACCACCTCGATGCCATCCGGATCTTGGAATCTCAGCGCCTTTTGGTGTCTTCTCTTCAGAAAATATTGTTGCGCTGCCTTTGGCCCCATTCGCACATCGGTCCGCTACTGACGCCATCTCACAGGCTAATGGGGCGCCCCACGCCGACTTTCAGCATTGTAGGATGACCACACCAGTACAGCAACTTGCTAGACATCACCTCGGTGCCATCCCGATCTCGGCGCCCCACTGCAGATGAAGTGCCTCTCAACTATGAAACCACCACGGTGATATCCGGATCTTGGCGCGTTGTGCTGCCTTCGGCCTATTCGCACATCGGTCCGCTACTGACGCCATCTCACAGGCTAATGGGGCGCCCCACGCCGAGTTTCAGCATTGTAGGATGACCACACCAGTACAGCAACTTGCTAGACATCACCTCGGTGCCATCCGGATCTCGGCGCCCCACTGCAGATGAAGTGCCTCTCAACTATGAAACCACCACGGTGACATACGGATCTTGGCGCGTTGTGCTGCCTTCGGCCTATTCGCACATCGGTCCGCTACTGACGCCATCTCACAGACTAATGGGGCGCCCCACGCCGAGTTTCAGCATTGTAGGATGACCACACCAGTGCACCTTACTAGACACCACCTCGGTGCCATCCGGATCTTGGCATCTCAGCGCCTTGTGGTGTCTTCTATTCAGAAAATATTCTTGCGCTACCTTTGCCCCATTCACACATCGGTCCGCTACTGACGCCATCTCACAGGCTAATAGGGCGCCCCACGCCGAGTTTCAGCATTGTAGGATGACCACACCAGTACAGCAACTTGCTAGACATCACCTCGGTGCCATCCGGATCTTGGCATCTCAACGCCTAGTGGTATCTTCCATACAGAAAATATTGTTGCGCTGCCTTTGGCCCCATTCGCACATCGGTCCGCAACTTAGACATCACCTCGGTGCCATCCGGATCTTGGCATCTCAGCGCCTTGTGGTGTCAGTCAGAAAATATTGTTGCGCTGCCTTTGGCCCCATTCGCACATCAGTCCGCTACTGACACCATCTCACAGGCCAACAGGGCGCCCCACGCCGACTTTTACCATTGTAGGATGGCCACACCAGTGCCACAACTTGCTAGACACCACCTCGGTGCCATCCGGATCTTGGCATCTCAGCGCCTTGTGGTGTCTTCTATTCCGAAAATATTGTTGCGCTGCCTTTGGCCCCATTCGCACATCGGTCCGCTACTGCCGCCATCTCACAGGCCAACGGGGCGCCCCACGCCGACTTTCAACATTGTAGGATGGCCACACCAGTGCGGCAACTTACTAGACACCACCTCGGTGCCATCCGGATCTTGGCGCGTTGTGCTGCCTTCGGCCTATTCGCACATCGGTCCGCTACTGACGCAAACTCACAGGCCAACGGGGCGCCCAACGCCGACTTTCAGCATTGTAGGATGGCCACACCAGTGCTGCAACTTGCTGGACACCACCTCGGTGCCATCCGGATCTTGGCGCGTTGTATTGCCTTCGGCCTATTCGCACATCGGTCCGCTACTGACGCCGCCTCACGTGCCAACGTATTTTCTCCGCATTTTATACCCTATGCCGCATAACAGGTCATGTGACTTGTTTATAAAACTTTTCATTGGTTCATTTTACTTTTGGTTTCCTAATGATGGAAGGCTTGATCATATGACCTAAAAACAACACTTTTCATTGGATGAAAACTTTTTTTTTTCCCCAAACGATGAAAGCCCCACCTTGTTTCTGGATGTTTCAGACTGAAGCTGGCATCAGCATGAGAGCACCACCATCTCGTAGCTCCGTCGTGGTCATTCCGCGAGCAATCATGGCAACCGCTCCCCACCAGAAGCCTACAGGAGTCGGGGGCCCCCAAAACGTTTGATGAATCCTCAAGGCGGAGGGGACGCTTTCGAGAATGGGGTCCAAGACCTAGCAGACAAGCGTCCGATTTCCAAGGTGTCCCAGGGCCATTTCAGTGGACCAGACCCAAAAAGGAAAGAGCCTGCCGCCATTTTGAGAGTCCTGTGACAGCCGCCTATCGCTGCACCGCAAGAGTGGGCGCAACTCAGCTGAATTGCGGCTTTTGACACAGTGGACCAAAAACGGACGGAATGGCAACTGAAACGGTAAAGGGGCGCCCCACTACAACAGATGACACTCCACCTGGAGAGGCCCGTTCATGCCGCCTCCCCCGGGGCGCCCCACGCCGTTATTCGGAGCAGCATTGTAGGATACCAAAACCAGTGCAGCAACTTACTGGACATCACCTTGGTGCCATCGTTCTGCTGCCTTGGAACTATTCGCACAACAGTTTGCTACTGATGACCCACCCCCCGCGACGCCCCACGCCGGAAATCTGGACGTTGTGCTGCGTTGGGACTATTCGCACAGCCGACCGCTACTTCGTTGTTTTTCCCTAAAAATGTTTATATGTTATTACTATTTTTGTTTTCTTGTATATATTTATAAGTTATTAAAGTTTTATAATCTTACTACGTTGTCGGAGTGCTACATATTTTTAATGTGACACATAATTGTAAAAACTTTGATGTACAAAGAGTCATCCCTGGAATCTTCCGCTTCAGGCTCGGTCCCCTCCCCAATCACAATACAGGATGGTTTTCAGATAATAGGAACGCGTCTGCTGTGACGGATCTCATCGAGTGTGGGCCTTGATCTACTATAACTCCTTTGAAGAGGGGTGATTCTTTACAGCTGGGGCCATAAACTACATCTGCAGGGCTAGCTGATACCCTAGGACCAGCCTGGACAATCGGACACAGAGGAAAAGGAGTGTCAGAGGGTGCGGTAGTGAATAGGGCGAAAGGGAGGTGTCGGGCGGGCACAGGGTGTGATTCTCAGGGAAGAGCAGCGCAGATGGGGGGAGGTTTATTACCCATGCATAAGACAGAGAGCGGGGGTGACCACTGCCTGGGGGAGATGCTTGCGAGGGTGGGGAGCCATGCTAAGGATCGACAGCGTGCACAGAGTGGGTCTGGTCAAGGCATCTAAAATGGCTGCCGTGCACGACAAAAGTGTGGCATTTGAAAAAAGACAAGATGGCGCAGACAATGTTTTTCAACACTTCCTGATTTCCTTCGAATCGAACGTTAACAGACGTTGGGGCATATTACCAAAGTTAAGCGATATTTATCCCTAACGATGCTTAGCAACGATTTTTTTACCGCTAAGCATCGTCAGAAATTATCGCAGATAAACCTTGCTATTATCAAGGTTTATCGCAAATACGATAATAAACGACCGCAATGCATTAATATCGCTGAAAACTCAGCGATATTCATGCATTACCGAGCTAATGCTCTTAGCCATGTTATCCACCTCCCATTGGATAACATGGCTAAGAACTGCTCAGGGCAGGTGCTAGCTTTTGGAGATATTCGCGCTTATCGCGAATATTTCCAAAAGTTGATAATAGGAGATAGCGATGTTAGCGACTGTTTCCAGTCGCTAACATCTTGGCATGCCCACTTTGCATGTCATTAGTGATAAATATCACTCACATGCAAAGTGGGGCCCAAGATGGTCGCTATCTCCTACTAGCCGTTGCTAACTGGTGTTAGCAACAGCTAGGTAATACAGATATAATTTTATCTCCGCGAAGCGGAGCGCTGTTACAGATATATATCTTGTTTTTGAACGTTAATTTCTCAAAATCCACTGAAGCACATATATTGAGACCTAGCAAAGGCACATCGAGCTACCAGTCCCTACAATTTTGCCAAGTTTCGTGCAAATCCATTCAGCCGTTCGATTATTATTATTTTTTTTTTTTTGCCCCGCGGGGCCCTTTTAAAACCTCCACATCAAACCTAAGAGGTCAAGGAGGATCTACTATGCCCCCTTATGGTCATTTGCCCCTTCGCTTTGGCCTCCTCTTGTCTCTCGATCCTACCGAGAGACAAGATGGCGGCCGCTACGGACTGTTTGCAATGTTTACAGACGCCGGAGAACCAATCAGCTTCGCAAACCTCCGTTACGCGAAGCGGAGCGCTGTTACAGATATATATCTTTTTTTGAACGTTAATTTCTCAAAATCCACTGGAGCACATATATTGAGACCTAGCAAAGGCACATCGGGCTACCAGTCCCTAATATTTTACCAAGTTTCGTGCAAATCCATTCAGCCGTTCGATTATTATTATTATTATTTTTTTTTGCCCCGCGGGACCCTTTTAAAACCTCCACATCAAACCTAGGGGGTCAGCGAGGATCTACTATGCCCCCTTATGGTCATTTGCCCCTTCGCTTTGGCCTCCTCTTGTCTCTCGATCCTACCGAGAGACAAGATGGCGGCCGCTACGGACTGTTTGGAATGTTCACAGACGCCGGAGAGCCAATCAGCTTCGCTACGCGAAGTTCCGTTACGCGTAAAGTCCGCGAACCGGAGCGCTGCCCGGTCCGCTGTTACAGATATATATCTTTTTTTGAACGTTAATTTCTCAAAATCCACTGGAGCACATATATTGAGACCTAGCAAAGGCACATCGGGCTACCAGTCCCTACAATTTTGCCAAGTTTCGTGCAAATCCATTCAGCCGTTCGGGCTAAAAGTGAGGCCAACCGCCCTATGGAAAACTCAATGTTAAAAACACGTTTTGGGACCCCCCTTTTTTCTCGGCCCCCCCTTGACGAACCCCCCCCACATTTTCAAGGGCTGCTCAGAAACAAAATGTGCCATTTTCCTGAAAATTTCAGCCAATTCCGTCCACAAACGCCAAAGTTATTAGACATAGAATTTTCAAAAAACCCATAGAGAAAAAATCCTAACTATATATACCTACTGGCGACCGCCAGTAGGTAATATATAGTTAGGATTTTTTCTCTATGGGATTTTTGAAAATTCTATGTCTAATAACTTTGGCGTTTGTGGACCGCCAGTAGGTAATATATATGGACCGCCAGTAGGTAATATATAGTTAGGATTTTTTCTCTATGGGATTTTTGAAAATTCTATGTCTAATAACTTTGGCGTTTGTGGACGGAATTGGCTGAAATTTTCAGGAAAATGGCACATTTTGTTTCTGAGCAGCCCTTGAAAATTTGGGGGGGGTTCGTCCAGTGGGGGCCGAGAAAAAAGGGGGGTCCCAAAACGTGTTTTTAACATTGAGTTTTCCATAGGGCGGTTGGCCTCACTTTTAGCCCGAACGGCTGAATGGATTTGCACGAAACTTGGCAAAATTGTAGGGACTGGTAGCCCGATGTGCCTTTTGTAGGTCTCAATATATGTGCTCCAGTGGATTTTGAGAAATTAACGTTTAAAAAAAGATATATATCTGTAACAGCGGACCGGGCAGCGCACTGGTTCGCGGACTTTTCGCGCAACGGAGCTTTGTGAAGCGAAGCTGATTGGTTCTCCGGCGTCTGTCAACATTCCAAACAGTCCGTAGCGGCCGCCATCTTGTCTCTCGGTAGGATCGAGAGACAAGAGGAGGTCAAAACAAAGGGGGAAATAACTATAAGGGGGCATAGTAGATCCTCGCTGACCCCCTAGGTTTGATGTGGAGGTTTTAAAAGGGCCCCGCGGGGCAAAAAAAAATAATAATAATAATAATTGAACGGCTGAATGGATTTGCACGAAACTTGGCAAAATATTAGGGACTGGTAGCCCGATGTGCCTTTGCTAGGTCTCAATATATGTGCTCCAGTGGATTTTGAGAAATTAACGTTCAAAAAAAGATATATATCTGTAACAGCGCTCCGCTTCGCGTAACGGAGGTTTGCGAAGCTGATTGGTCATTCTGTCACTGGGCTATAGTTGGGCTACATCTGGCTGATATTTGGGCTACATTTGTTTTTTTGTGTGTCTGGCGGCCATCTTTGGGCTACATTGGGCTACATTGGGCTTCATTGGGCTACATTCGGCTAATTAGCAAATAGCTCATCGCAAACTAGGAATGGTAAAGAATCGCTATTTATTCCTTAAAGTTCGCTATTTAGGAAATGCAAATAACTTTGATGATACATATGGCGGTTCATCTCTAACAAGATAAGAAGCATAGGGATACATTTATGATGACTGGCGCATCACCAGGGATGTGTTAGTCATTCTGTGCCGCTGTTCCGTCACCTATGGTGTGCTGCATTTACAATGCGGCGCATCATGGGGCAAAAACAGCACAGATGCGTGATGTATCTGTGCCGTAAAGGTGGCGCATTGCTGGAGTTGTATCGCAAGTGTGATGAAGCTCCAGCAAGGGTCGGGGGTGCCCCTGTCGCAGGGTTTCTGTTCTCACACAGAACTGTGGACAGAGGATTGGAACCTCGGCGAATGCATTGCTGGAGTTGTATCGCAAGTGTGATGAAGCTCCAGCAAGGGTCGGGGGTGCCCCTGTCGCAGGGTTTCTGTTCTCACACAGAACTGTGGACAGAGGATTGGAACCTCGGCGAATTAGGGTGTCCCAAAACTCACGTTAGTAATCAAAAACTATTTAGCAAGCTAGGTACAGTGTCACATTGGATATAACAAACTCTCAATGTTTAGACAATCCAGAATATGAACTTATAGTACCTCAGGATACGTGGAACTCATGAACAGTCGGTCGTTATAGATTTCTTAGAAACCAGAACATGGAGTTAAGAAGAACAGATGTGTATTTGAAATGTTTATTTACTAATGCCGTCTTCTCAGGCGTAGTACCTTAGATAATAAAAGTACACATATTATCAGTAGCAAAATTACCAGCATAGTTACTAGTACATAAAAAGTGAATGGTGATAGTATGTTAACATGCTGTAAATGAATAAGAGTTAGCAACACTTATAAGCAGCCGCGGGCCGTGGAGGGAGTTACGGTGAGGCAGGGAGGCGGGGAGGGGGAGAAGCAGGGTGGAGAATACAAGTACACATATTATCAGTAGCAAAATTACCAGCATAGTTACTAGTACATAAAAAGCGAATGGTGACAGTATGTTAACATGCTGTAAATGAATAAGAGTTAGCAACACTTATAAGCAGCCGCGGGCCGTGGAGGGAGTTACGGTGGGGCAGGGAGGCGGGGAGGGGGAGGGGCAAGGTAGAGAGGGCTCCACCCTGCTTCTCCCCCTCCCCGCCTCCCTGCCCCATCGTAACTCCCTCCACGGCCCGCGCCTGCTTATATCTCACCCTCCCTAATACACATATTATATTATTTGCTAAGAAGGTCTCTTTGTGTTGGTTTAGGGCGTGCCCATACTTTAGTGTCTTAGATTTGAAGGAATCACATCAGCATACACCAGCTCTCTCTTCATGTGAACCGCATCAACTGTTGTGTATGTGTGTTCGGCAAAGCAATATAAAACCCGCCTCATGCCCAGAATTGGCAGAAGTTGCACTTATGTTATGAGTATGAAGTCGTGGAGATCAGACCTCATAACAATTCTGTATCGTGTTGTTCTTGAAACTTTAGCACTCGCTGTACAGATATAGTTTAACAAGTAAAGCAGATAGTAGACCAATAACATATTATTCTCATGTAAACCACGATGAACTACTAGGTGGAAAGCTAAAGCAACAACTAAGTGTCGTGTGCAGAAGTTGCAAAAAAGGAAAAATGGCGTTTAAACCGGTAATGAGCCCATGCTAACTTAACACGGTGTAAAGATATCCAGGACCTAGATGACACCTCCTCATGATCCGGAAACGAACTGAATAAGATAATAGAAGTGCCATCTCATGAGAGCAGATTGCAAGTTTATATGTGGACGGTCCGCAAGGTAAAGCATTAAAAACTAGGAAAATTTAATGCTAAAGAAAAATAAAACAGCCAAGTACTTTATCGAGTCTTAAGCCAATAGGCAAGGTAAATAATAAAAACTTGACAAATAAGTCAATGAATTGTCAATGAAATGCTAGTACTCAGCATATCAAACATGAAAAAGGTCTATGACATAACTGTGTATGCAAAATAAGCTGCAACAGCCTCCAATAGGAAGTCACCGTCTTCATCCGAAAACAGTTCAGCCATCCAATTTAAAAGCGGAAAAGAACATACGTGCTCTCCCAGCACCGGATCCTCTATCACCATCAGAGGACAGCTCGGTGGGTTTTCAAGAAAGCTCTGTTCCAAGAAAGACTGTGCTGCCGCCAGTAAATTCCAGGGACCAAGTAGTCCATGCATCAATGCCACAGCCATAATCCTTTCGCCAGGACAAACCAACTCGTGAGTAATGATAGGAGTCATCAGCTGATTAAAGTCGACGTCAGGAGAAACCGGTCCGCAGAGACACAAATCAATGGCCCAATCGAAATCACAGGTCAGGCAGTGAAATACAGGCTGGACACAGGTGAAGTAGGAGAACCGAAAAGATAATCCATATGCCGTGCTTAATATCGCCAACGGCATTGTGCCATAATATTCTAGCATGCGATTGCGGAACAGTGTCAGCAGCTGCAGGGTCGGAGGTTGCATAGGAGGGACATCCATATTTAAAAATGTAAAAAAGCACAAGAGCGTCCGCTGGTAATGCAAGTAAAAATGCCAATCCACGAACCAGAGTGCAGAAAATACAATGAAAGGAAGCAGGGATGACTCCAAAGATTTTCTCAAATGAAGTCACGAGACCACTGGTAACAACTTTAAAAAAGTGTGCCAGGGATTTTGTGGAGGATGCGTTAAAGATAGTCGGAAACATGTTGCTGAAATTGAAAGGCAAACCTGTGTACGGGTGTTCGCTATGTGAAGTACGAAAGTTTCACGGGCCGAACTCAAGGCCACCTCTCTCTGAGACAAAAGAGCTCTTATTCTTGCCATGCCGTTGAAACGTGTCCCAAGGTTGGTATTTGTGGCCAGATTGAAAACTCCCTATGTTCATGTGTGGGAGGAAATAGAACATTTCTGCAGCAAATAACCCGTTCACTTACTGTTACGATAAAAGGAATACTTTTAATTAACTCAGAACAATCTTCATTATTGAGCATCAAATAACTACCATTTTCCAACAACTTGAACGTGGGGATGATAGCAGGAACTGGCGTGCCTTGCAACACGCAAGCCATATTTGGTCGGTGTTTGTTGCATGAATCGTGTAACTGTATGTGCCTACACATTAGTGAATGATCTGGCGTCTCAGTGCATTCCTCTCCATTCAGATAAACTTCTTGATCATCTTTGAAACATCTGTATGTGTATGGAAGCGACCAGACCTCATGAAGAAAAGCACTACCTAAAGGTTCATAACGACCTATTGGTATATATTTCATACAATTTGAAAACTTATATAAAGCAAAAGGCAGCGTTATTAAACCGTGGATAAGGCATGTTGCCAAAAAACCCGCAATCCTCTGCTGATGATGTCACTGAGCATGTCATGAATGATGTAATATGTGACATCATCAGCAGTGGATTACGGGTAATGGTATCTCTACTTTACTCCCCTATAGCTGTCTTTCTTTTAACATAAGTGTGTGTTTCCTTCCCTTATACTTACTGTTTTTGGTTCGCTTCCAGTTCGCGTACCAGCGAGCGAACTAGGAAGCGAACTAAGAGAAATAGAGGTTGGCACAGTTCCAAATATTGTACCAATTTTTTAATAACGGGGAGGTAGTTCTGAAAAGAACTTTTTTTTTTATTTTTCTGAACATTTTTTTACTGTTTTTGAATTTTTCGGAACAGTTTTATATTTTTTTGGGTTTTTCTTGGAGGGGGCAATGAAAACGATTCATTGTAAAGGGCTCAACAGGAGCAACAAAACAAAAAAAAGAAGTATTTATTATTTTGGGCGTTTTGGACAAACTTGCATATGATAGTCAATAGCTCTGTTGATCAGAGTGATGCTTTTTTCTCCGTAGGAAATGAATCCATCGCAAAATGCGCAGGTGTGTTTTACATCACCAAATCTCATTTGTATATTTGGCACCATCTCCCTGCCCTCTGGTCCCGTTACTTCCGGTACAACAGATCTTCTGGCCATAATAGGGAGATTATCTAGGTCGTTCCGAAACTGTGCAGCACTGTAGTTGTTAGGATGCCACCTAGTCATATGGCGATGCATTGTGTAGTTTCCGAAACTGTATTTTTTGTCGGTCCCTCTGGACAGTCTATCTTGACATATAAGGCAAGTTACGTATCTTGCATTTACTTTTTTCTGACCTTTGGGAATTTTAAAAAATTGCCAAATGAAGTTTTCTTTCCGGTGAGACGTCCTGGGCTGCTCAGGCAAAAACTGCCTCTCTTCGTGCTCGTCCTCCTGTTCCTCTTCTTCTTCTTCTTGTTGAATTACAACTTGAGCAGGTGGTCCACTCTTCCTTGGATGTGGTGGAGGTGGTGGGGAAGCACCAGCTGAAGCTACTAAAGAAGCCATTGCTCAGTGATCACAAAGGGTCTTTCTCTCACAATGATGAAAGTCAGAGTGAGGAAAGAAGGAGGGATTTTCATCATTTGGGAAAAACAAGAGTTCTCAACCAATCAAAAGTGTTCATTTTAGATTATATGACCTAGTCTTACATCATTAGGAAACCAAAAGTGAAATGAACCAATGAAAAGTGTTATTACCAAGTCACATGACTTGCTGTGTTTACGTTAAGCGCTTTGCAGGGCCTCCCGGTTTGCTTCCAGAAACCTGCGCTTTGCGACTCGCTTCGCGTACCAGTTCGCTAACGTAGCACGTCATATGACGTATCACGCGACAACGTGAAACGTCATGCGGACGGGAGGCGTCACGATGTTGTTTTCTAACGCGGCACTTGCGGTAAAGAAACGTTTACCGGCTCGCGGTCTATTTCGCGGCATCAAGGTCAGCTAACGGGAAGCTTCCCGATTCGTGAAGCGGGAACGAAGAAAAAAAAATATTTAAAAAAAAAATTATTCATAAACATATAAAATATATTTTGGGATTTAAAGAAGAATACATTTTACAGCTACAGATATTAGCTGTTAAAAAACCAATGAAATTCACAGAAAAAACCATAGGTTATAGACCATATATAGTTAGGAATTAGCATTTACAAAACCTTGAAAATTCACTGAAAAAACCATAGGTTATAGACCATATATAGTTAGGAATTAGCATTTAGAAAACCTTATTTTACTCACACAAAACCATTGAAATTCCATATATAGTTAGTTGCACTAACTATATATCGCGCACCCGCAATCCACTGCTGATGATGTCACATATTACATCATTCATGACATGGTCAGTGACATCACTGATGACATCACTGATGACATCTCAAATGACATCACTGATGACAACATCCAGTGACTGTATGTTTCTGTAAAGTTAAAATATGTCTTAGATATTGAAGAATGAGTGGATGTATAAGTGTCTGGATGAAGGATTTAGTAGGTGCGTGACTGACTGTATGAGTGAGTGATTAAATGTGTCTCACTGAATGCATGGGTTAGTGACTAAACTGTCTTAATTTGTGCATCATTATGTCTGTTGTGATGTAAACTGCTGCATGTGTTGATCATTAGCTATACGAGAGGCTATATGTGTTATTAATTGGTTGCCCAAGTATTTCTATGGGAGATTGAGTTTGTGTGGGGGTGGCTGGGAGGTGTGTGACTCTGTGCATAGATGTGTGAGCAGTTGATTCACTAGGTGTATGAGTTCAAGAGTGCATGTGGAAAAAGCTACATGGGCGGTTGACTGTGTGCATGAGTGTATTGATGAGTGAATGGATATCTCAATGCTACATGTCATAGTAAGTACATATGTAAAACACAGTACATGTGAGAGTTGGCATATATAAATAACTGTGCATGAGAGCCACTGAATGTGTGAGTGGCTGTATGGATCATTGTGAACTTGTATCAGGGATTGTATAAGAGAGTAAATATGTGTTAGTATATGTTTGAATAAGTAAGGTGTGTATAACTGTATAGTTGAGGAAATGGAGGTGAGATTGTTTCTTTGCATGACTGACTAGGTGTGTGAGTAACTCCATGGATGAGTGACAGTGTGTGAGTGTCTGTATACACTGAGTGTATCTAAGGTTATATTAAAGTCTGAAGAGGTTTATCGTATTAGCACAAGAATGATGTCAAATGAGATGTCATCAGTGATGTCATCAGTGATGTCATTTGAGATGTCATCAGTGATGTCATCAGTGATGTCACTGACCATGTCATGAATGATGTAATATGTGACATCATCAGCAGTGGATTGCGGGTGCGCGATATATAGTTAGTGCAACTAACTATATATGGAATTTCAATGGTTTTGTGTGAGTAAAATAAGGTTTTCTAAATGCTAATTCCTAACTATATATGGTCTATAACCTATGGTTTTTTCAGTGAATTTTCAAGGTTTTGTAAATGCTAATTCCTAACTATATATGGTCTATAACCTATGGTTTTTTCTGTGAATATATATATATATATATATATATATATATATATATATATATTAGCTGTACCGGGCCACGCGTTGCTCTGGCTCAGTCTAGTTAAATGGAAGAGAAAGAAAAGAGTAAGCGCACGTTTCTAATATGTTTAATTTCACAATGCTTGTGGGTATACAATATGTTTTTGTTTATCCTAATATATGTAGACGATTGTCTATATACGTCCCTTGTATTTGTTGCGCAGCAACCAAATCGATAGGGTCTGTTCGGGTTGCATAGTGAACCAACTCCTCGCCCCTCCCTCCACCCACTTCCCAGTCTGCCATCCTGACACCAACTATCCATCCTAATATATGTAGACTATTGTCTATATGCGTCCCTTGTATTTGTTGCGCAGCAACCAAATCGATAAGGTCTGTCGGCCTTTTGATTAAAAACATGCGCTTCTTGGACACGTGCGTATTCGAATCCAACTTTGTGTACATATAAACACGCGCTAATGTTGCAAAGTGAACCAACTCCTCCCCCCTTCCTCCACCCACTTCCCGGTCTGCCATCCTGACACCAACTGTCCATCCTAATACATGTAGACTATTGTCTCTATCCGTCCTTTCTTAATGTTGCCCAGTGAACCAACTCCTCCCCCCTCCCTCCACGCACTTCCCGGTCTGCCATCCTGACACCAACTGTCCATCCTAATATATGTAGACTATTGTATATATGCGTCCCTTGTATTTGTTGCGCAGCAACCAAATCGATAGGGTCTGTTCGGCCTTTCGATTAAAAACACGCGCGTATTGGACACGCACGTATCCCAAACCAAGTTTGTGTATATATAAACACGCGCTAATGTTGCAAAGTGAACAAACTCCTCCCCCCTCCCTCCACCCACTCACTGGTCTGCCATCCTGACACCAACTGTTCATCCTAATCTATTTAGACTATTGTCTCTATGCGTCCTTTCTTAATGTTGCAAAGTGAACCAACTCCTCTCCCCTCCCTCCACCTACTTCCCGGTCTGCCATCCTGACACCAACTGTCCATCCTAATATATGTAGACTATTGTATATATGCGTCCCTTGTATTTGTTGCGCAGCAACCAAATAGATAGGGTCTGTTCGGGTTGCAAAGTGAACCAACTCCTCCCCCCTCCCCCCACCCACTTCCCGGTCTGCCATCCTGACACCAACTGTCCATCCTAATACATGTAGACTATTGTCTCTATGCGTCCTGTCTAAATGTTGCCAAGTGAACCAACTCCTCCCCCCTCCCTCCACCCACTTCTCGGTCTGACGCGCTAATGTTGCAAAGTGAACAAACTCCTCCCCCCTCCCTCCACCCACTTCCCGGTCTGCCATCCTGACACCAACTGTCCATCCTAATCTATTTAGACTATTGTCTCTATGCGTCCTTTCTTAATGTTGCAAAGTGAACTAACTCCTCCCCCCTCCCTCCACCCACTTCCCGGTCTGCCATCCTGACACCAACTGTCCATCCTAATATATGTAGACTATTATATATATGCATCCCTTGTATTTGTTGCGCAGCAACCAAATCGATAGTGTTTGTTCGGGTTGCAAGGTGAACTAACTCCTCTCCCCTCCCTTCACCCACTTCCCGGTCTGCCATCCTGACACCAACTGTCCATCCTAATATATGTAGACTATTGTCTATATACGTCCCTTGTATTTGTTGCGCGGCAACCAAATTGATAGGGTCTGTTCGGCCTTTCGATTAAAAACACGCGCGTATTGGACACGCACGTATCGAAAACCAAGTTTGTGTATATATAAACATGCGCTAATGTTGCAAAGTGAACCAACTCCTCCCCCCTCCTTCCACCCACTTTTCGGTCTGCCATCCTGACACCAACTGTCCATCCTAATATATGTAGACTATTATCTCTATGCGTCCTTTCTTAATGTTGCCAAGTGAACCAACTCCTCCCCCTCCCTCCACCCACTTTCCAGTCTGCCATCCTGACACCAACTGTCCATCCTAATATATGTAGACTATTGTCTCTATGCGTCTATTGTAGTTGTTGCGCAGCAACCCAATCAATAGGGTCTGATTGTCCTTTAGATTAAAAACACACGCGTATTTGACTCACGCGCATTCTAATCCAACGCTGTGTATATATAACCACGCGCTTATTCAAATTCAACGTTGTGTCAAAATTTCAAATCAATCGGTGAAGAACTTTCGTAGATTTAAGATTTTTATCCAACGCACATTGACATGTTTATGTGTCAGGTTGTGCTTTCGATTAAAAACACACGCCTATTCAACACACGCGTATTCGAATCCAACGTTGTGTAAATAAAAACACTCTTGTATTCGAATGCAACGTTGTGTATATAAAAACACTCGCTTATTCGAATGCAACATTGTGTCAAAATTTCAAAGCAATCGGTGAAGAATTTTCTCAGATTTGAGATTTTGAACAAAAGAACAGTTCCGTTTTTATTTATATAGATATGCCCATATCTTTGGCACTGTTTGACAGTTCTTCACAAAATTTACAAAACTAATACGGGCTCAGTTGAGCTGCAGTCTTTGAAGTTTTCGGGTGATCCATTAAGTGGAGGCCAAAAAAAGGGGGTCCCAAACCTTGTTTTCTCCATGTTAATTCCCTTAGGGATTTTGAACACGACAATATCTCCCTCCCCTTGACAGAACTAAACCAAATTTGGCAGAAAACTAGCTCTTGGTCTATAAAGCACACTTTTTGTAATTTGTTGTAAATCCATTCAGTAGTTTTAAAGATATTAACCAAAAACCAAATTTGTATAGCTAGGATCGCAGATCCTCCACAGATCTATCTCAGATGATCTGCAGATTCACAAATCCAGGTGCCAACAGCATTGCTAGGATTAGCTAGCCGCAACCTAAGAGAAAAGTTGTGGCCACCATTTTGTTTTTCAGGACTTGGTTCTCAGAAGACATAATAAAATTAAGAAGTAATTAAGTGGTAAATAAAAATTACCCTGGCATAATTTCTAGTCATTAACAATTAGCATGCATCAAGTGAGAGGCAGAGTCTGTGGTATCTGAGTTAAAATGGGCTTTATTCCAATAACTCGAGTCAAAGGGAGAATTAGTTCCATCACCACAGAGGTTCAGGAAGAGTCTTCTAACATTTAATAACAAAACATCATATATATACTTTTTACTCCTTGTACATAGGGAGCTCGAGGCAGAGCAAGACAGAAAATGAGATAAGAACATGTGGGTGTACACTTGATGAGTCATAGGTGGGTGGGTACTTAGAGGAGGAGTTGGCATGACCAGCTCGAACTGTGCCCTAATTGTGCAACTTTGAGCATGACGTGCAATTGACGTGTAACTGGGAGGAGGCTGACTTTCAACCTAGCAGAGAGATCTCTTATGTCAAGGCGACCAGCACATCTAGTACAACTGATATCTAGAGCGGGGGATGTATTATCTGAAGAAAAGGTTGTTTGTCACTAAAAGACAGAGAGGGCATATTTATTCGTTCATTGCATGAGCTTTCTATGGGTGCAAGCACTGTAATTCACTTAAATGGAGACAGAATGGCTATCGGACGGGTCTGTTTACTTTTCCTCACCGGGCAGGGATGGCACTCTGTACAGCAGACGGATAACTGTTATTCATAATACTGTCTTGGCAGACTTCTTGCTGACGTGACTGCAGCTCAGTATGCCAAGAGTCATGTAAACATTAATTCAGAAAGTGGTTTCAGGCTCAACCAGTACGATATGTATTTAAAAGAGCACAATGCAAAATGCAAATACATGGGCCTTCATTTTAGCTTAACGTTTGGGAGACTTGATGACTTGACTTGCAGGACATGTTTGCAGAGGCCTAGTGATTCAGGCCACTACGGGAAATATGCATGGGTGACATGCACATGACATGTAACATAGGGTATATGTAGTGGACATATTTGGTCAGGCAAAATATCATTTTCCTCATTCCCTCCTTGTCACCTACATAACCCTTCAGGATACATCTATATTCATGAGACCGTATAGTTGATCATACAGCATAATTTCTTCATCTTTTATCCTTTGTTTACGTGGATGTGGAATACAGGCAGTAGCACACAAGCCGCAAATGGCCGGACCACACTGCAGACAGAGACAGCAACCAAATACCATAAGTAGGGCCATTCCTAGGAAGGACATAACTTTCCATCCCCATGCAGATATTACACCCCAGAACCAACCGGACCAAGTCCATGTGCCTGGATCTTGATGTATGGCATTAGCAATTTTGTGGAGTCTTGTTATTGCTTCGTACACAGATGGTGCATTATCTGGGATGAAAATGCAACAACTAGATCGGATGACTCTACAAGCTCCGCCCCTATCCGCCAAGATGACGTCTAGAACGAGGCGGTTTTGAAGAACGACAAGTCTAATAGCAGACTGTTCCTGGGTCAAGTTCGCCAGGCCAGATGCAGTTATATTTACAACTGTTTCAAGAGTCCTTGTTAACCTGCGTATCAGTTTACTGTTTTGGACGGGACCTATGAAGAAAAAGAATCCTCTGTTGAAATCTGTATATTGCTCCCAAGCTGTTTCAGTCTGATCGATACCTGCAGAATCTGTCTCTCTCTTTTGTCTAACATGTTCTAGTCGTGAATCTCTATGATAATTTGATGGGGCTAGAAAAACGGGTGGCAATAAGAATGCTATATAACAAGTCCCACCCCAGTCTAAGGGCAGATGTACGTAGGCTGTCTGACCGCAAATGAAATAGGTATGGCGTGATGTTTTGAAAGAAGATAGTCCGTTATCATCAAACTCTACTACAGTGTTACACTTGCTGTGTCCCATATGTACTGAGCCTTTCTTACTAACACATAAATCACCTTTTGCTGGCAGGACTGATATAAACGGTGGACCTGTGTTTTGCTTGTGCTGAACATTTAACATTACAAAATTAACAGATGCATTTCCCTGTTCGTACTCTTCATTCTCTAAATCGGTTCCCTTTCTTTGGGGAATCCGTCTTTGTCTGGAAAGCATGCTTCATTCATTACTTTATTCAGGTTTCCATATATCCAGCCACCTGGATAAGCTATGTACCTTCTATCCATTGATGTCATTAGAGCAAACCATGCTCCACACGAACCATTGTGTGAGAACGGTAAAGGGTAGAAGGGCAAGACTCCCTTCGTCTCTTGATAAGGTGGCATTTGGCCACATACCCAGCAATCGGTCGCATTGCTGGTCTGATGAGAATGGTGTAACATTCGAATAAATGTATTGTTACGTAGTGCAAGTCGATATGACAATTCATGGGGAGGCAGGTCACTAAATGTATGCTCTATGGTACTGTTACTGGAAGAGTGTATATGTGAGGAAATGGGAAAGAAAACATGTAGCAATAAACTGACACCAATTATAACAATGCACAGAATAAAAAGGATGATCAAAGTAACTATACATCTACTGCGTAATACCTTGCAGTACTTTTCCTTCTTATCTCTCTTCTTGCTATTCTCATATGTGATCTTATACATGTCAGAATCGAGTCTAACCGATTCACCACCGGGTGGGCTTAAACAATTAAACTACGTCTGACTTACTAATTCTTAATCTAGACCTATACTCTTGCTGAGGGGTATTGTCTAGCAAAGGTCAGTGTTCTGTATTAAAAGATTCAAAGTTCCAAAGTTCCAAAGTTCCAAATAGTGATGAAGGTGAGTTCGGCCTTTACGTCCTTCCACCAACTTCGGCGTCTTCCAACGTGGCTCAAGGGGACTTGAACGATCAAAAATCCGGACACAAGTATAGAATCCTCTGGTGCTATGGCATGTTCCTTGACCTGGGTGTTGTCAGGGAAGGCGGCAGCAACCTGTGAATGAAAAGAGAGTAGTGCAGAAATCAAGGAAGCCAGGTAATCTGTCAGCATGTTACTGTCAACATCAGTAATTTTCTTTGGCATAGGCGTACCTCACATATATCACCACATAATTATGTGGTAAATAAAATATAGTTCATAAGGAGATAGGCCTGTTCTGGAATGAGCTACCATACGCATGTAAAAGAGGGCAACCGGCAAGGCCACCATCCAATCCACGCCTTTTTCTGTACAGATCTCAGCAACTTTTGTCTTAATTTTCTGATTTTGCCTTTCTACAAGGCCTGCGGCTTCTGGGTGTCTGACACAATGGAATTTCCATGTATAACCTAACAGAAGGGACACTTGTTTCATTAATTCAGAGGAGAATGGCTGACCGTTATCAGAATAGATGACACGGGGCAATATCTGGGGAAGAACTCGCGCACTAATTGTCTGGCTGTTGTAACAGCAGTATAATCTGGAACTGGATATGCTTCTGTCCATCTAGACAGTGCACACACAACTACTAGGACATACTTGTTAAACCTCTACATCTGTCCATTTGGATATAATCCATCTGGAGAACCTCAAAAGGGCGGTCAGGAGGATGAAATCCGCCTTGTTCCACCGGAATGCCTTTTCCTGGATTGAACTGGCAATAGATCATACATGTTCGCTGCTTGTTAAACCAAATGTTCTGTAAGCTGTCTAGCATTGCCTTCTCTCCTAAGTGTGCGGGACTATGTGTTGTGTTTATGATTATTTGTACCATAGAATCTGAAAGAAACCATGTGCTTTTCCCTTAGTCATCCAACCTTGGTTAGTCTGGACCCCTCCTTGTTCAGTCCATTTCTTTATCTCATCTGCAGTGGCATGTGTCTGTATGTCGAGTACATCTTGAGTGGGATCCCTGACTGTCATACATGTTGTCAGTAATGGTACCTCTGTCCTTGTCGTGTCTGTTGGTGTCTGTAACTTTGGTATGAGCTTTGCATTTCAGGATAGAAATGGCTGTAGGTAAATGTATGGCCTCTAACAGGGCCTGAATAAGCTGGCAATGCTGAATCATGGTCCCATGGGAGGTCAAAAAAAAAAACCTCTCTCCAAAATCATGAACTACGCCATAGGCATATTGTGAGTCTGTATAAATGTTTACTTTCAAGTGCTTAGCTCTTATGCAGGCTTGTGTCAGAGCAATGAGCTCTGCTGCTTGAGCAGACAGTGTGTCTATTTTCTGTGTCTCTATGACTTCTGTGGTCACGGCATACGCTGCTACTAAGTCTCCTGTACTTGTTCTCATGCATGATCCATCTACATAGAGCGTCAGGGTCTGGGAGTACAATATCTGTCAGGTCTTGTTTTGGTCACTATATTCATAACGTCCACACAGTCATGTGGTGGTGTATTTACTGTACTTGAGGGCAAAAGTGTTGCAGGATTCAGAATGTTACAACGTCTGATCTCTATGTGTGGTTGAAATAATGTCAGTTCATATCCTGTCAGTCTCGCTACAGTCAAATGTAAAAATAAATAAAAATAAAAAAACATAAAAAAGCATAACATGTTTACTGTAACATGGAGTCGCTTAAAACTGGTGCTTGACATAATGCTCTTTTTACTTCCTCAAATGCCAAGGTGTGTTCTTGTGTCCTAGGGAGAACAGTCAAAATGGCTGCCTCCTGTGTAGTTAACTGTATGAGTGGTTTGGCTAGATATGCATACTGGGGAATCCATTGCCTACAGTAAGAAGTGAGGCCAATAAAGGCACGTACTTCCTTTTGTGTCCTGGGCTGTGAAAGGTTAGTAATGAGCTGTATGATTCTTGTGTTAGCTGTCTACCGTGTTAGCTGTATACCTGGTGTACCCTCCTTGGAAAGCAAGTGTTGTACACCACTTGCTTTACACAGAAAGTATAAGACTGTCAGAGATGCAATGTCACAGTCTGGTTCTGATCTTGCTGTAATTAGAATGTCTTAATGTACTGTATCAGTGCTGTGTTGGCAGGCATGTAAACACTGTCCAGCCGTTCCTTTAGTGTCTGACTGTAAATGCTAGGGCTCACTGTCATCAATCTAGCAAAAATAAATGACATAGAAATAAATAAAATAAAGAAAAATGAATTTTCAATTCAAAAGCTCTGCAGTTTACAAAAAGAATAAAATCCTACTCTAGATCTTGGGAACAGGATGACCATACTACCTACAATATGTTCTCTAAATGTATTTGAATAAAACCAAAGTATTCTTGTCATAGACAGAAGGCTGGAGCCTCTGTGAGAAACAGCCCCTCCCTTTAGAAAAATGTCCGCGCTCGGAGTTTTGAATCAATTCCAAGCCGGGCTACACTGTGATCTAAAATTGAATGACTGCCAGATGCTGAACTCATTGCAAGAGCAAGACTCCTGCCAATTATTCTGTTTACACTACTGGGGGAATAACTATCCATTTGCAAGCGTGACATTATCTGAAGTCAATGAAGCTGGCTGCAAGGAAGAGCCTGACTCAGCTGGAGAACAGCCAATAATTGTCCGCGGAAAAGAATTGGGTTATGGCCAACAAGACAGGCACTGCTCGCTCCAAGAGGGAGTAGCCCTCCCTTTACATAAACATTTACTGGGAGCTTGGCCATCTCGGTCTCGGACGGACTGTCTCAAGGTTAAAAAACACATTCCTTGTACGTCATAACATATCTCTTCCCAGGCCAGAGCTTTTCCAACTTTAACTGAAGCAAACTTTAAAACGTGTTAAAAAGTAAATTAATAAAGACATATATTTTTCTGTAACTAAGTGACATGCTAGCATTTTAAAATAATTCTGTACTGCTACTAGCTGCAAGGGAAAAAATAAACAGAACAAAACAATCATGGCATGGAAACACACCATATTTTACTTTTTTGAAAATAACATGTCGAACTCCTTAATTTCTGCATTGCATAACCAATATTTTCATAAGTAAGTGTGTAAGCTTTTCTATTCTACCTATTAAAAGGGCCAGATTCATACTTTTTCAAAAGGCCATCTTTTCTAATTTTAGTGGGGACTGTTCTCTGCACATATCAATTGAAGCAGCCTGTCAAAGTACATAGGTGAGCCTTGAAACTAAATGAATGCAAACTAAACTAATGTAGGGGACTCTTAGCAATGCACTAACATGGTAGTGTATTGTAGCTATCAAAAAGGGCCACGTTCATTAATTTCACAAATAGCCACTTTCCTAAGTGAGTGGGATAACTGTCACACGCTATTCTAAAGGGCAGCTTGCATTGGGAAAAATATTCTGTAGAAACGTTCCTATTAAAACAAAATACACTGTTGCATTACACTAATTTAAAAGCACATTCTAAGATGGGTCTGTTTCATATTTTCTTTCCAACCGTGAAAACATTAAAGCACTCTTCGTGGTGCAAACCCTTATCTCAATTCGACTGGTCTATTTACAACTATACTGACCTCTGAGCCAAACACATTAAATCAAGCGTTCCAAGGCATTTACCATTCAATCTGCAAACTGAATACGCCCATTGGATAACATGGCAAATCGCACCTCCACACAAAACATGCTTTTTCCACCACTTCCACAGCTCAGATCCTTTTCAAATTTTGCATCACAGTAGTCCAAGCTATTCCCTAAATCCTCACTAAAAAGCAACTAAATCCCTCCACTGGAAGGGGTATGAATTTCCGCTCAAAAACACGCCCCCCGCGCAAACACCAAAAAAACCCGCCAAAATTCCTCAACACCTTGTTAAAACAAATACTGCCTTCTCAATAAAAGATATTAACTCTTTGGCAGCCGAAGCACAATCATTCCCCAATGACTGCAGTACATGGGAAAGTCATGAACTCATCTCTCCACGTTATCACATAACACATACTCACATCTTCAAAACATTTTCTCTAAGCACTTGAAAGAGATCCAGCTCTCTCCTGCCTAACGTAACGGCTAGGGACCTGATGATAACATGCTCTGCACAAGCCATAACTACATGGCGCTATTCACAAGCCATATTTACAAGAAACTCAACAAGTCACAAAAATGACACGCTATTCACAAGGCATATTTACAAGGCGCTATACTTAAGAAAATTCAACAAACTACTCACAAGTCTTAAGCACAAGGCGCTATTCACAAGCAACTACAAGCCATTCACAAGGCGTTACACACATGGATGTAACAAACTTATTCACAAGTCTTAAGCACAAAGTGCAATTCACAAATAAACCAACTAGTTACTCACAAGGCACTTGCGCAGTCCAGAAGGGACTTGTCTAGATACAAGGAAATGAACTCTTCAGATGCTGTCGACTTATTTTACATACTCTAAAGGGTACAGGTGGTGGCGTTCTCTACCTACTGGGTCTTTCTGAGGTGGTCACTTGAACTAGTTCTTCTGAGAGGACGTGATTCTTTTTCTTTGGCTTTTTTTTCTCTGCTAGTTTATTTCTCTCTACTTTGTTGAATTCTTTCTCTGATCACCTATGTGACTCTTTGCGCCATAACTCAATGGCATCTTTCTGAGAGGGTCTTGACTTTCCTTTTCAAATGGCGTCTAGCCCATGCTTATTATACATAAAATGACCACGTGTGTCTCTAGGCCGGATTTTAACTGTCTATTCTAGTATACCTTTTCTGGTCCCTATCTGACGTAATCTTGAAAACAGTGGCATGTTGAAATCAACACAATGGAAACACAATACACAAAAAATAGACTGAAACAATCAACAACCATTCACACTAAACAATTTAAACACTGAAACAGATACAGATACAACCTAAACTGATACAGAGAGTTAAACATGTACTTGAAAAACAGTTTGCGCACTGAAAATACAGTACAACCATACCGGTCTCAGAAATGAGACACGTCTTTACCGTTCCCACGTTTAACCGTGGGCCCGTCTTTACCGGTCTTACGTGAATGAGACACGTCTTGACCGCGCCCACGTTTACCATGGGCACGTCTTGAATCTTGATGCATTCCCCATAGTGGTACTCACCGGGAAGCAGAACTTGAAACTTGAAGGCCTCGGAAACTTGACTTGACTACGCTTGCGCCTTGGAACAGGTGGACCTCTGGAGACCTCGGACCTTGCTCTCTCACGGGCTGGGCCTCTGGTTGAGACGACCCACGTTCCTCACCGCCTCACATGGATGCCTGGTCGCAGTCCGTCCTCCTCCGTGGGCCTGAGGGAGCGGCAGGAAGACCTGCTGGTGCGCTTTGAAGTCCGTCACGGCTGTAGAAGGGGGCAAAGACTAGACCGACAACTCCGGCGAGTGGGGAAAGGGATATGTCCCTGTAAGGGCGCCAAATTATGTGGTAAATAAAAATGACCCTGGCATAATTTCTAGTCATTAACAATTAGCATGCATCATGTGAGAGGCAGAGTCCGTGGTATCTGAGTTAAAATGGGCTTTATTCCAATAACTCGAGTCAAAGGGAGAATTAGTTCCATCACCACAGAGGTTCAGGAAGAGTCTTCTAATATTTAATAACAAAACATCATATATATACTTTTTACTCCTTGTACATAGGGAGCTCGAGGCAGAGCAAGACAGAAAATGAGATAAGAACATGTGGGTGTACACTTGATGAGTCATAGGTGTGTGATAGGTAGGTGTCATAGGTGGGTGGGTACTTAGAGGAGGAGTTGGCATGACCAGCTCGAACTGTGCCCTAATTGTGCAACTTTGAGCATGAAGTGCAATTGACGTGTAACTGGGAGGAGGCTGACTTTCAACCTAGCAGAGAGATCTCTTATGTCAAGGCGACCAGCACATCTAGTACAACTGATATCTAGAGTCAGGGGATGTATTATCTGAAGAAAAGGTTGTTCGTCACTAAAAGACAGAGAGGGCATATTTATTCGTTCATTGCATGAGCTTTCTATGGGTGCAAGCACTGTAATTCACTTAAATGGAGACAGAATGGCTATCGGACGGGTCTGTTTACTTTTCCTCACCGGGCAGGGATGCCACTCTGTACAGCAGACGGATAACTGTTATTCATAATACTGTCTTGGCAGACTTCTTGCTGACGTGACTGCAGCTCAGTATGCCAAGAGTCATGTAAACATTAATTCAGAAAGTGGTTTCAGGCTCAACCAGTACGATATTTATTTAAAAGAGCACAATGCAAAATGCAAATACATGGGCCTTCATTTTAGCTTAACGTTTGGGAGACTTGATGACTTGACTTGCAGGACATGTTTGCAGAGGCCTAGTGATTCAGGCCACTACGGGAAATATGCATGGGTGACATGCACATGACATGTAACATAGGGTATATGTAGTGGACATATTTGGTCAGGCAAAATATCATTTTCCTCAGAAGGGGCAAGGGTAGATTTACCCTGACCCTATGGGACTAATGAAAGGGTCTGTGAGGGACCCCTCATGGGCCAGAAATTATCCAAAAACATACCCTCACTCATAGACCCATACACCTACTCACACACTCACTCACATACTCACACACACACACCCACACAGCCACTCAACACACCCACTCACAGAACCACAAACCACACATGCACACACAGACCAACACAGCTTTTATACACCCACTTACACACCCATACAGCCACTCACAGACCTATTCACAGTCCCACAAAACCACTCACACAAATATACATTAACTCACATACCTACTCTCACACCCACAGCCACTCCCACACTTAATCAGTGACCCACACAGCCAGTCACACATGCACTTCCACACCCACCACACACTCACACGCCCACGTATACACCCACACAACCACTCACACACACCCAGGCTACAGGGAAGTTATAGTTAGGAAATAACATTACAAAACCATAGAAATTCACTTTTTTTTTCAAGTCAAGTGAAAAGAAGCTTTATTCAAAAGTGCAAGTCATAAAAGCGTTGCACGTAAACAGTTAAAATAATGCTAAGGTTAAAAACTTGAGTGAGAATATTTTTGCAAAGTGGCAAGATAATAGTCAGATTTCCCCTATGTAGTACGAGGACATAGTTCGTAGTATAACAAACATAAAAACATAACATCCAATTAATCTCACAAACATTTTAAATCATGTTGGACCCAACACATCGCTTTTAACCCAGGTACACCCACATGATTGGAAGAGTATTCCCATTTCATTTTTCAACCATGGTTTGCTGAGATCGAATATACCACATCCACCTCAAAAAATTTGCCACCGGAATTGCGTACCTAGGTGATGGGTCGGTACAAAGAATTTGCAGAGCTGTACTACATGATCTAGTACCCATATTCCTACAAGTCGGTGCCACCAAGCTTTGCGCGGACCAGAGTAGGTGGGGCATACAAACAGTACATATGAGTATGTTTCTGCATGATCAGCACATGTGTGGCATTTATTATTCTCAGTGGTGGACCATTTAGATGTAAAGCACTTTAGGAGTGAGGATCCTGATCTGAGTTGAAAATACAGTTTCCGATTGAAGGGCTTTGAAATGGCATCCCAGTAGTGCTTAAGGTTCTGGCATGGTTTTATCTCTAGAATGGTCTCTGAGAGTGAAGTAGAATCATGGCACCTGAGCTCTTCATGTGCAATCATTTCCCAGTATGTATCCTTGAGTGAATCTCTTGACGGGAACAAGGAGCTAGATGGAGAATCCCACAAATATGATAGGCCCATCTTATTAAGGAGGCTTCTCAAGTCTCGCTTCCAACAGATTTTATGGAATTGTTCTGTGTCAATGATGTCCCTTAGACCCTCAGCATATATGGCCAGTTCTGGCGTACACCATATTCTGTGCCAATATAGGATAGACCGTAAGCTGGCAAAATCCACCATAGCTTTCCTGCCTAAATCATTCCTTAAAAGAAGAGTGGGTGTGCTTTGTGGGAGACTAGTTATTGCTCACAGGAACGTGTTCTCAGCAGTTGTTAGCTTTGACATATTCTCTAGGCCCCACAGCTCAGCACCATAAAGGACTGTGCTCACCACTTTGGTATTATAAATTTGGAGAGCCGGACTGAGAGGCTTTGTCATGGAGGTTTTAAAGTCCTTTCTTAGGACGCCAGCTAACTGCCGATGTTTTAATGCCATGGCGTCATTATGTGGCTTCCATCTCATATCCTTCTGCAATTTAATGCCCAAATAGGAAAATGCATCAACCTACTCAAGGGGAAGCCCATTAACTGTCAACTTACCCTTAAAAGATCTGTGCTGATTGAAGGCCATAAACTTAGTCTTGGCAGACTTAATTTGTAAGCCTCGTAAAAGATAGAATTCTTCTTAGCATTGCAGTGCACGCTGTAATCTGCCTGGGTTTTTAGACATCATCAGCGTGTCAACTGCGAACATTAAAAAAAATATCTTTCTACCAGCTAAAACAGGTGCGTCAGTGTGGATAGCAGCAAAAAGTTTGCATATTCCAAGTTTCCATATCATAATGCAAAATGGCTCCCACAACAATATTTGGCTCATCACCAGGGTACAGGACCTGCATTCGGGTAAAGAGAGAACACGTGCTCAAGCAGCAACACGGCAACTGATATTCCAGTGTTGGGACATGACGTTGTTTAGAGACCAAATATTGTTGTGGGAGCAATTTGGCATTATGATATGAAAACTTGGAGACAAGTTTTAAAACACTGGCTTGGGCACGTCGGAGTCCTTAACTAAAATAGAAAAGTTATTATATATTCATCAAGGATTTCTGGAAGTTGACCTCCGAAATCATACTCGATTTTAGGAGGTATTAGTAACTGAATCATCTTCAAAAGAAGCCCTGATGAAGTTTTAATGGTATTACCCCAATGCGACGAAAAGCATTGGCTTATAGCTAAAAAGGAAAAGCTGAAATAAAAGAACATACAGAAGAGAAAGAAAATGTTTTTTGGTGTGTTGTTATTGCATGTCTTAAAATGCATCATATTGTTTTTTGATTGAAGGAGCGTGTGCTTCGAATTTTGTAAATTGTTATTTTTCCATCTCTGATTGATACTTGGGTGAAGGAGGGTGTATCTGACCATTTCGATATCACCGCTATAAAACTGAAGTTGGTAGTTGATTCATGAATGTGGTTTCCATACGAGCGCCTGGGACCAATACACCCAGTGCAGTAGTAGGTCGAAGGCTGATTTAAGATCAACAAAGGCAGCATACATGCCGTCCTTGCCAAGGTCTATTGTCCGCCAATGTATTAGGACAATGCGAAAGACCTGGTCAATTGTGCTTATATGGGCCGCGAAACCTGCCTGAAGGGGGCTAAGGATGGAGTTTTCATCTATCCATGCATTAGCCTTGGCCAGGACAAACTGGGCCACCACTTTTTGTATGGCATCTATGAGGCTTATTGGCCTATAGTTACCAGGCCAGGATTTGTCTCCTTTATTGTATACAAGGATTATCTCCACCTCCCGCCAAGTGTCCGGGATGGGGGTGCCGTGGGCAATGGCAATAGTAGTAGTATGTATTGGGTCCATTTGGGTCTGTCCTGCAGAAAAATATTGGCAGGAACACAATCTATCACAGTTGCTCGACCTCCTGTGAATGCTCTAAGGGCAGAATTGATGTCTGCTTAGTCAAATACCACATCAGGAGGGTGGGATGAATTGGTAAAGCTCCACTATCCTCTACTTCCTCACTGGCATATTGAGATGCAAAGTGACTAACCAACACATCTGAATGAACATGATTTCCCGGGGCTGTGCTACCCCATTTTACCACATTCCAGAACCATTGGGAATTTTTATTACCACAAGCGTGTTTTAATTCCAACCACCTATCGTCATCTCAGGATTTTTTGGCACAAAGGATAGCCTTCTTATAACTTAACATAGTGCTTTGCACTCTGGCCACATCGCCCAACTTGATTGCTTCACCAAGGGCACCACTGGCATATCAACAGTCAGCATGTTACCAGGGATGATTTAGCTGAGTATCTTTCACCATAGCCTTGTTCCGTCTTTGGAAGTAAGTACGCATTTTTGAAAATAATGAGTTGTGCAGCTGCGTAAATTTGTTTAGTGGCTGTGGTTTAGGAGACATATCTCCATCGCTTTTACTGAAGTTACGGAGGATAATATTCCCGGGCGTTCTAGGATCATGGGCCATTTAACTCGCTGCATATTGTTTGAAAGCTGGAGATCACTAGTGATGGGGAAGATGTCAGTTTGTGCTTGTGCCCTTAAGTCCCATGGTCACTCTCCACACATGCCTGCACAGCCGGGTCCTCAAGAGTATGCCATAGGTTCAAGCTAACTAGGAGATACTCAATGCGACTTGAGTTATTGCCATTAATAAACAAATTTGCCCCTTGTCTGTTGGAGGTGGATCTATCACGAGCATCCCTTAGACCATATTCTAGACAGAGAGTTCTCAGTTGAATGGCAGCCTCGGTCCATCATTTAATTGGAATTAATTCCAAGAGTGGGACACCCCACTGCTCATCCTCCTCCCTCACCGGGTCATTATCCTCACTATCAAAAGGTTCAAACGTTGTGTTTAGGGTATCTAGAAGCTCACCTAAGGTGTCGATGGTTTCAGATCTCCGCCCCCACTGTGGCCTCTTGTGTATACTTTGAAGATGTCAATAATTCCATGTGGGCCAGACTCCAGCCTAATTGCGAGGATATCATTGCTCTCTGTAGGTAGTACCAGGGTCTTGAGACCAATATCCTGTCTAACCCAGAGTGTAAGACCCCCCAACGTTCAACCCCCTAACACCCTGGGTAGCCAGCTTATATTGTCAAAATTCAGGATGGTAAAGTGGCTCTGTGGACCAGGTGTCCTGGAAGGCACAAATGTCAGACTTTTCTATAAAATTGTTCCAGTCAGGAGAGGCACTCCATGCTTCAATCCGGCAGTGTTCCAAGATAGTACTGTGATAGTGCGTGACATTAGATGTGTATCTAGTGTTGGGCCAGCTCTAGGGATTATGGATCCTGACATCTGGTCTAGTTCACTCCAAGCACTGCAGAGATAGCTCATCTCGGTTGGAAGTTTTCCTGCTGAACAAGGGTTGGTATGCTCACTAATATGTGCTAATTTAACAGCATGTGAGCTGACAGCAGGGGGCAGAGGAAACCTTCAATCTATCTCTCTGAGTGGGGACACAGTAGGTTGAGGGACAGCGAGGTGGTTGGAAGTCAGTTCGCTAATCTTACCCAGAAGTGTGTATTTGAGACGAATATTGGTTTTGAAGAGATGTTGGGTCCATAAATCGAAGGCTACCAGGTTCTCAACTAGGTCACGGTGAGTTAGAGTAAGGGCAATAGCATCCGTGACAGACCCCAGGGTAGAGTGTATTTTTGGCCCGACTATATCGTCCCTTATTATGGATCGACACCCCCTCACTCGCCGAATGCAATGAATGGGCTTGTTAATCAAAGTGGCCTCAATCTCAGTATATGACCTGGGTGGGAGCCTAGTTATGTTAGTCAGTATATTGTCCGCTTCCACACAGGGGTGCTGCCAATACCATGGGGGCTGGGATACCTGTTTGCCTGCGGGAGCAAGGTACTTGCTTGAGGGCCCTGCGCCTGATTCAGAATTGGGAATTTGTGGGGGGCAGCCCTGTTAAAGATTTCCCCGCCCAAATACTTAGGATCTTGATGGACTCCCTTGATACTTCCCAGGATTGCGCTGCTGCTACTAGCGCCTATGTTTGGACCCTGAGACTTCCTGTTAATGAACGGGGGCTAACCAAACCACCCTTGTCATTTGCCAGGCAGATAGAATTACATCCTAGATTTGTCTTGAGGAATTGAACATCATTAAGTACCTTACTAAAGGATTTGGATAGGCTACCCACTGTTGCACTCTAATTTCTCCTACTAGGTTAGTTATTTGGGCTGATAATGACCAAGGACATCTCGCTGTGTGTAGAATTTGTTTGGGTAACTATGGTTTCGCTAGAGTGGACGGCTTTGTTGCTGGAACGAGGGACAGAGCCTGGTGGTAGAGGTGCCTCCCTATGGAGTAGTCTATTTGCCTTTAATCCCCCTTTTTGTACCTCACTTCTCAGTTTAGTGTGCTTGTCTACTAAGTCTGCGTGGTCCGTGAGTGGGGCAAAGCTATTACTGCAAGGGAAAGCTGAAAGATCATCTGCAGATGCTTGCTCCTCCATGACTTCATTATCAATCTCGCTATGATTTGAACTTGGCACATTGGAGGGAGGTTTCTTTCCCTTCACTCTATTAAAGATCGATGGAATGCAGCCATTGTGGGTATTATGTAGAGAGCTTCCTGTAGTCTGTGTACTGTGCGCAGGGATACTCGTTGTATTTGGATCAAGGAGGCCTTCACATTCGGACAAAAAGCTATAAATACGGTCCAACACCCCACCTACCCTACCAAGCCTCAGGGTAGATTTACTCTTCTTTGCCATTTTTTAGGTGGCAGCTTTCAAGCCCTCCTTTCCCATTGTGGGGCTAACACTCAGCTCACAGGATATTTACATGCATGTGGATCCAAACAGATAGAGAAGCGAGGTAACCACTGTATAGAGCCAAAAGTTATTCAGAAACAGTACCTTTGTCATGTGATAGGCGACCAATGAAATGGAGGTAGAAACGACAGGTATCAGATGTCAGGGGGATGGCCCAGCCCAGCCTCTTCCAGGCACTGACAGGCTCAGGCGGGCCCGCCCTTGGCCCGTGCACGGCCCGGTCACGCCCGCACGCAGCACACGCTGCAGCAGTGCGGTGCTGGTCTTGTGGCATCGGGAGGGTGACCTCACCTACCGCTCCGTGTGCGAGGCCTGTTTGGGGACCGAGTCCCACCCCAGCAGTGTGGAGGCGCTGAAGGCTGGATCTGCTGGGGGCCTCAGACAGCCCGCGTGGACTGCCGCTCTGCTGACGGTGAGTTCTACCTAATGGCATTGGGGCTGTGTCAGCCCGTGAAGGAGTCCCGCACTGCGGAAGTGCAGTGCTGGTCTTGGGGCATTGGGGGGGAGGGGGGTGACGTCACCTCCCCATGATGTGTGTGGGGCCTGCTGGGGGACCAAGTCTCACCCCTGCGGTGTAGAGGTGCTGAAGGCTGGTGCTGCTGGGGGCCTCGACAGCCCATGTGGAGTCCCGCTCCGCTGACTGTGAGTTCTTCCTAACAGCATTGGGGCTATGTCAGTCCATGAAGGAGTCCTGTGCTGCGGGAGTGCAGTACTGGACTTGTGGTGTTGGGAGGATGACGTCATCTCCTGCACCATATGCGAGGCCTGCTGAGGGACCGAGTCCCACCCCAGCAGTGTAGAGGCACTGAAGGCTGGCGCATCTGGGGGCCACAGACAGCCCTTGTGGAGTCCTGCTACACTGATGGTGAGTTCTTCCTAACGGCGTTGGGGCTATGTCAGCCCAGGAAGGAGTTCATTTAAAAAAACGAAGGTCACAGGAACATTATAGTTAGGCTCAGATTTCACGTGTACAAAAAAATTAAATTCAGCAGTTACAGTTAGCTGAGAGAACTATAACTTATGCCCCTGCTATGCACTGCATTATGACCTCACATATTCCATCACTCATGACATCTTCCAGTGAGTGTGAGTGTTTTCTAAAGGTTTTTCGAGTGTTAAACATATATACTGAGCTACTGCATAACTTAGATTGCTATTCTTTTTGTAGTACTAATGAGTGATACTGTCTCTAACATAATATATTTGAGTGGCTGTGTGACTGTGTGTATCCATATGCGAGTGCATGGCTGAGTGGCTATGTAGTTTATGAGTGGGTGTGTGAGTGAGTGTATGGTGTGTCAGGATGAATACGTTGGTGTGTCAGTACCTGTATGGGTGAATAAGTGGATGTGTGAGTAACTGTACGGATGGGGGAGTGGCTGAGAGACTGGCTGTATTGGTGAGTGAGTTTATGCATGTGTGGCTGTATTGGTGAGTATGTTTTTTTTATATAGAGTTTTTATATAGCACAAACGTGACCCGGTCCGGGTATCAGAGCGCTTTACATAGCACCAGTTGCATTACATGAGGACACATTAATTGTTTTTGTTAGTCATGGGGAGATTAAGTGATTTGCCCAGATTCACAGGACGTTCAACTTCATTGCTGAGACTCGAACCCAGTTTCCCAGATTCAAAGTTGACTGCCCTAGCCGTTAGACCAACTCCTCTCCCCCAGTTGTTGTGTAAGTGGCTGTATGGGTGATTGACTGTTTGTAAGAGAAGTGTGGCTCAGTGGTTAGAGGCGGCAGACCCGGAAGCTGAGATCGGCCGTGGACCAGGGTTCGATTCCCCGCCTCGGAGGGTCTCGGGCTCTAAAATTCCACGGACTCGATAATTCTCGCTCCGGTGCCTACTCGACTCATGGGGTCACACTCTGCGACTCTGGGCAATAGCTTGCTTAATCTCCACTACGGCCCCTCGGGGCGGGATGCCTGATTTTCACCTTGTGGATACCCTGCTGGGGTATCTCACAGGGGAATACCAGGACGGGTTCCCTAAGCAAGCGCTTAGATACCGTGTCGGTGATTTGCGCTATATAAATACATGCACATTTAAGTGGCTGTTTGATTAACTGATTTGTTGTATGAGTGGCTGTATTAGAGAGTGAGTATTTATGTGATTGTCTAAATGGATGAGTACACATGTGAGTGGCTGCAGGGTGTACGAGTGGGTGTTTGAGTGGTTGTATGGGTGAGTGAGTGGCTTTTTTGAGAGGTTCTATGGGTGAGTGACTAGGTGTGTGGGTGAGTAAATGAGTGTGTGAGTAGCTGTATGGGTGAATGAGTGGCTATGTAAGTATCAGTATGGGTGAGTGAGTGGCTACGTAAGTGCCTGTATGGGTGAGTGGATGTGTGAGTAGGTGTATGGGAAGTGAGTGGCTGTGTGAGTTGCTGTATGGGCGACTGACAGGGTGTGTGAGTGGTCCTTTGGATGAGTGAGTGTGTGTCTGTATTGATGAGTGAGTGGCTGTGTGAGTGGCTGTATGGGTCTGTGAGTGGCTGTGTGAGTGTCTGTATGGATGACTACTTTGTTTGTAAGTGGCTGTACAGGTGACTGAGTGGCTGTTTGAATGGGTATTGGAATAACTGATTGGTTATGTGAGTGGCTGTATTAGAGAGCGAGTTTCTATGTGAGTTCCTAAACGGGTGAGTACATGTGTGAGTTGTTGTATGGGTATGTGAGTGGTTGGATGGGTGAGTGAGTGGCTTTTCTGAAAGGGTGTATGGGTGAGTGATTGGGTGTGTGAGTGGTTGTATGTGTGAATGAGTAGGTGTGTGAGTAGCTATAAGGATGTGTGAATGGCTGTGTAAGCGACTTTATGGGTGAGTTTGTTGCTGTGTGCGTAGGTGTATGGGAAATTAGTGGCTGTGTGAGTAGCCATATGGGTGAGTGAGTGGGTATGTGAATGTCTCTATGGATCAGTGAGTAGGTGTGTGAGTAGTTGTATGGGTATGTGAATGGGTATATGGGGGTTGTGTGAGTGGATGTGAGGATGATGTCATCAGTGATGTCATTTGAGATGTCATCAGTGATATCATTAGTGATGTCACTGACCGTGTCATGAGTAATGTAATATGTGAGGTCGTAAGCAGTGCATTGAGAGGGCATAAGTTATAGTTAGCTTAAGTTATTATAACTTCAATGGGTTTGTACAAGTGAAATCTGAGCCCTGTACCCTTTGTTTTTTTCAGTATATATATTAAAGGCTTTGTACTCACCTGCAAAATACTTAAATTTTCATTGTAAAGGCATGCGTGGTAAAAGCATAAGCATGGTAAAAATGCTGTATGGTATTAGTATTACATGTTAACAGCTGCATGGTAAAGGCGTTTCCCAAACGAGAGTGACTGTTGTTTGTGGTGCTTTGTTTAAATGAATACTTGAGCCAAAAATTGATGCAAGGATGCATTTTGCACTAAAATATGGTGTGAAAATGACAAATTTGTATTTCTTGAAATTATGCGTAACTTCGTGTACTTTTGATTAAATTTGGCATAATTACACGAAAGCAAAGTACATAAATTTCACCCCCCAGCCCCCAATATATTGGTGCCTTTTTAAGCACTTTTTGAGAGGCCTTTTAAAAAACCTCAGAATAGAATTGAACAAACTAAAAAGTATGTCCATTTAGACTGTGTGGTGCAGCACACTACTACCTCATCATGTGCAATAACAACCAGTGTAAGCCAGCCCGTCCCAGCTTAACTTCTCAGGAATGACTAGAAGTGACCAGCTAAGTATGAGTCTTCACCATATTTATGTATCGTCATTTTGTCAATTAATGACGTCAATAGTGGTGAGCAGTGTGCAGATTTTCGCACCCATCAGCCTTTGACAGGATATACTTGTGATTTGATGAGTCCTGTAAATATAAACATGCTAAATATTTTTGGCAAAGCATATCAACAATTAAACAATTTACATATATATATGTATGTACGAACTTATCCTAAAGACAGAAGAGCGCTGCGCAGGGTCGAATAGCTGGGTTGTGGACTGTGAATTTATTGTTATGTAGGGCCCGATTCACAGAACTAACTTAAGACAAAATCCGAAACGTACTACCATTTTGCTATTCACAGAAGGCAGTTACTCATTTTGGTATTCACAGAAGGCACTTAGGGCCCGATTCACAGAACTAACTTAAGACAAAATCCTAAACTTACTACTTTTGGTATTCACAGAAGTTAGGATTTTGTCTTAAATTTGTCTTAAGACAGACTTAAGACAGACTTAAGACAGACTTAAGTTAGGATTTTGTCTTAAGTCTGTCTTAAGTCTGTCTTAAGACAAACTTAAGACAAAATCCTAACTTCTGTGAATACCAAAAGTAGTAAGTTTAGGATTTTGTCTTAAATTAGTTCTGTGAATCGGGCCCTATCTCATTTCGGTATTCACAGAAGTTAGTAGTCCTAACTTTAGGACTCCTAAATGTGTTCTGTGAATACCGAAAGTCTTAAAGTTAGAATTTTTCTCAATTTAGTAGTAGTAAATTTAGGACTCCTAACTTTAGGACTCCTAAATGCCTTCTGTGAATACCGAAAGTCTTAAAATTAGGCTTTTTCTCAATTTAGTAGTAGTAAAGTTAGGACTCCTAACTTTAGGACTCTTAAATGCCTTCTGTAAAGACCGAAAGTCTTAAAATTAGGATTTTTCTCAATTTAGTAGTAGTAAAGTTAGGACTCCTACCTTTAGGACTCCTAAATGCCTTCTGTGAATACCGAAAGTCTTAAAATTAATATTTTTCTCAGTTTAGTAGTAGTAAAATTGAGAAAAATCCAAATTTTTAGACTTTCAGTATTCACAGAAGGCATTTAGGAGTCCTAAAGTTAGGAGTCCTAAATTTACTACTACTAAATTGAGAAAAATTCTAACTTTAAGACTTTCGGTATTCACAGAACACATTTAGGAGTCCTAAAGCTAGGACTACTAACTTCTGTGAATACCGAAATGAGTAAGTGCCTTCTGTGAATACCAAAATGAGTAAGTGCCTTCTGTGAATAGCAAAATGGTAGTAAGTTTAGGATTTTGTCTTAAGTTAGTTCTGTGAATCGGGCCCGTAGTATTCTTTAAAGAGGTGAGTCTTCAACTCTGTCCTAAATTGGAGCAGTGTTGGGGTAGTCCTGATGGAAATGTTGTTCCAGATCCTGGGTGAACAGTTTTCAATTCCAACTGAAGTATTTTTATTACAATTAGGAACCATCATTTGTTAAATCAGTTAGAGCCAGATTTACTATACACTTGCTTGCCCTTGCGTTACTCAAGCTGATGCAAGGAAAGGCAGGGGTTTAAGTGACATTTACAAAGACACAAAAATCAATATTTGCATGGCCTTGGGTTGCTTTACACCCACAAACTAATGCAATTCAGCGCCTTGCTCTCCCCTGTATTCCCGTGAATAAGGGAGGCATAACATGGGTGGACCATGGGAATTCGCAGTGCATCTACCCATGTATTTTGATGCACCTGGGCATGTACCAAAATTGTGCGCCTACCTGACCATGGCATAATGTGGCAAATATCTACAATTCTCAGCGTTACTACCTCTTTGCGTGTGTGCTGCATTTTGCAGCACACACGCAAAGAGGAATACTCTTCTAAGGATAGTTCTTGTGCAGGAAGGGATACCACAATGCAGGTACCTTTGCGCCATGACTCAAGGATGTCTGCATTGGTGCTAGGCTGTCACAAAGGCACCAGCGCATGGAGAGAGCAGAAGTGCTCCATTTGGCACATTTCAGCTCTCTCCCTTTCAAGAAACACAGCAAGTTCCCCTGCTGTGTTGTGTGAAGGTAAATCTAGACATTAGTTCAATCTTAATTAAGGCAAGGACACATTTTAAATGGCTCTTCTTATGAAATGTGCCTAACTTTAGCCAAAAAATGACATGGCATTCATTATGCAAAAGGTGCTGAGCGGTATTGAGTGAATATTGAATAAGAGGCCATAACTCGCGTACAAAGCGGCAAGAGAAAAAGAGAATGGTTTTATCAGAAAATGATCGTCGGCAGCAGCTGTCTCCAATGGGTGAGAATTTTGTTGCGAAATAATAAAATTTCGTGAGATTTCGATTGCATAATAAAAATGCCATTTGGGCCTATTCCAAGACTTACCTTGCCCATTTCTATGGGCACTGAATCCAAGTGAATTGTGTTCTGCAACACAGCAAATTTTTCAAAGAAAGAAACTTCTGCAATTTTCTGCATGCAATCCTCATTCATATTCTGGGAAGAACTGTTCCCATGTCTAGCCGTTTTTTCATTGTCTCTTTTGTGCAAATTCCTTCTTTCCAGACACTGACCCAGTTTGGGTGTTTCTTGAACAATTTATCTTGCCCACAGGGCCAGTTGCACATTCGGCTCTCCCAGCAGGGGAATAAGATGAAGTAAAATAGAAGAAGCAATGAACTTGATCTTTTTAAGGACCACAAGATTTATTTCCCTGCTTTCAGCAGAACCAGCCGACTTGGTGCCTACTTCAGAAGAGCATTTATCACTTTCATTTTTAAAATCGCAGGAAGGGCATGCCACAGCATCCAAGTGTTGAATGGTGTCTAACACCATATAATGGAATAAAACGAGCGATATATTAGTTTTTCATATTTTCTTATATTAATAAATTGTGCTTAACATTTTGGGCCAGATGTACAACAGTTTTCGCATGCGCAAACAGGTTTGCAAGCCAGTTTGCGCATGCAAAAACAGCATGGACCATGTACAAAGCCTATTTTGCGAGTCCCGATTTTTTGCGACTCGCAAAATAGTGTTTTGTGACTCGCTATTCCCGAGCGCAACCCCATGTATGAATGTTTTGCGTCCTCAATTGCGGGTGCAAAACACTTGCAAATTACCACCCTCTTGAAGAGGGTGGTAATGCACTCGCCAAAGGAAAGGGGTCGCCAGCGGACCCCTTCCCCTTTGTAAATGCAGGGAAAAATATTTTTTAAAGGAAGGACCACTACCTGCCCTTAAAAATTGAAATGAAAACATTTCATTTTTTTCTTTTAAATGCATCCTGTTTCCTTTAAGGAAAAAGAGCTGCATTAAAAAAACTGCTTTATTTAAAAGCAATCCCAGACATGGTGGTCTGCTGAGTCCAGCAGGCCACCATACGTGGCAGGGCCTAATGGGGTCGCAAATTACGAGAGTCTCATTAATATTCATGAGCCTCTCAATATGCAACCCGATTGGGAATCACAAACAGTGTGAAATACACTGTTGTACATAGAAAATAATGCCCCGCAAATTGCGAGTCACAAAAAACTCGCAGTTTGCGAGGCGCTATTTTCTTGATCGTACATCTGGCCCTCAATCTCTTTTTTTTTTACAAAGCATGCACGAGTTGCAGTGAAGGGCATCAAGTGATTAATGTTGAAAAGTTGAAATTATTATAACCAGATATTAAACTTCATTTGAACCCCTAGGAAGGAATGTGACCCTGTAGTACAACAGGCATTGGTACATATTTATCATTCCCGTGGCTCTTTGGGATTCCATATGGTGCACAGCAGTTTGCAGTGCCCCTTCATTGAATGCATTTGCCTGAACACAAAGTTCAAAGGTAAATGACAGGCTCTAATGTCCATGCGAGAGTGGTCCAATTGAAAGGAAAACGAGGGAGGGGATCCATGTGTCTGAACCTTACACATAGGCAAAGAAGTACTGGAAGGACATGCAATGTGAGGCACCTGGTATGTGGTGCACCTTTAGCTTTTTCTTTAGTCTATTTTGTGAGGGGTCACAGAGGGGCTCGGTGATACCCTAGGAACCACGGGGCATATTATGAAGACAAGTGAATTGAAATTATCGCCGCTTTAGCAGCTGTTTTCGGCTGCTAAGCGGCGATAATTTCATCGCCCTATTAGCAAGCTGTCACTAACATCAGTTAGCAACAGCTTTTAGGTGATAGCGAGCAGTTTGAGCCCGCTTTGCATGTCAGCGATATATCACTAATGACATGCAAAGTGGACATACCCAACCAGTTAGTGACTAAAAACAGTCGCTAACATCGCTATCGCCTATTATCAACGCAGGCGTAGCGATGGAAATATTCACGCTAAGCGCAAATATCTCCAAAAGCTAACGCCTGCTCAGACCAGTTCTTAGCCATTATATCCAATGAGAGGTGGATATTATGGATAAGACCCTATTGGCGTTACTGCATGAATATCGCTGTATTCTCAGCGATATTCACGCATTTCGCTGCTATCGCCGGATATTTGATCGCTTTAGAGATAAACATTGCTAATAGCACGTTATCTAAGCAATAATATCCGGCGATGCTTGGCGATAAAAAAAAAATCGCTAAGCCCATTTAGCCATAATTATCGCTAGTTGTTGGTAGTATGCCCCCACCTACCTTAAGGGGAGCTGAACAGTCACTGACTGAACTGACTCCATACTTCCATGGGTAGTTTATAGCCCCATTCCACAAGCAAACTAAGGATGTTTGTGACAGTGTGCTGAAAGCCACACCAGGTAGCAACAGATGAGCATCCTCCAGCAGGACCTTGAATGCTGCAACGTAGACCCCAGGAGTATGGGTGCTCTCTGCCTCTTCCTTTATGATGGCATTCAGGCACCTCCAGGATATTCAGGGGGTCACTTGCAGGCCGACACTGAGTGATCAGTGAGCTGTCACTTCCTGTGTGTGCATGCAGGCAGATATGAACTACTTCTTTAATTTTCTTTTCTGCCCTGTAAGAATTGAGAAGATGGTGCGAATGACATTGACTATCCATTGTTTAACCATATATGGTGACGAGAGAATGCCTGAGATTTGATATTGTATCATTGTTGAGTAAGATATATCTTATGGATTGGATACAAATACAATAACGACTTAGAAGGATAAGTACATGATATAAATATTGAATAAGAATGGATGGACTCTGTGAGATATCCATCTGAGTAAATGCATGTTTCAAGATTACTGTTACTAGAGTGATGGGAGTTTTTATGGTATGTGACATCACATGTGATACCAGAACAAATTCCACAACTGGTCACACGAGAGGTTTGACGTACATTTGCTGTTTTTAGTTGGTGAATCTTCAGAGTGGACTAGAAAAGGTAGCATTTGAAGAGGTTTACAAATATTTAAGAGCAACTGATATCCATAGAAGGAGATTAATTTGATGAAGGTCACGATTTTTTTTTTAAAACACAAGTATTTGCTGCATCCATCGTAACATAGGTTTTGTGATGAACATGAAAAACGGTGTTGATTTTCGCAAGATGAGAAATGTATGACCCTTAAATTTACTTAGTAGTTCAAAGTGATTTGTGTATGATAATAAGAGGGTATTTTAACAGAAAAAATATCTAGCACACAAGCAATGAGAATGTGAAAAAATGCAAAATAAATTACATGCAAGACATACAGCAGACCAGGTCTCAATGGCTAAAAGCATGAAAACAAATCAGGACAAAACTCACAAAGCAGAAAGAAAATAAGGAAATATTATTAACTCTAGGCCTCCACCATTTGCATGAGTCCATTAGCCCTTAATCACATGGACCTGACTGCACCCTCGCAGATTTAGGGCCTAATTTAAATCTCTGCGGGCAGGTTATTCCATCACAAATGCGCCGCCAGCAGCCAAATTTTAAAACTTCCCGTTTTGTCTATTTTTGTTTATTTTATTTAGCATTTAGCTGCCTACCTTGTTTTAATATCGCCGCGCTGCGCCTGGCCCTCATTCCCACACTCTAATCCTGTAAGACCACCGCTACTTTGGCGGGTCCGGTTCTGGGGTGGTGGTGTCCATCTTGGGTAGGTCTGGAAGCGCGCCGCCGCCATCTTGGTGCAGGTACATTGGAGAGTTAGTTTCTCCGAGATTCAGCCGGCCTATTTAAAGCTCCACCCTTTTCAACGCGCAGCGGTGACGCGCAGGTGTGGCGCCCTCTCTGCGCCTGAGTCGCGCCAGAGTCCTGCCCGTCTGCGCCCGTCAGCGGCACGTAGGCGGACGGGGCAGGACGGCTGGCTTTCTGGTCGTTATCTGGTCTATATATTCACACTGCGACTCATTATGCCTATGTATTCTAGTTCTGAGCTTTGCTCCCTCCGTCCTCCGTATAGTCTCTGCCATCACGTCTTTCCCGGAGGAAGGGCCTTAAGGAAAGGCTGTAGCTACTGTGGCTGGCGCCTTCCTGAACGCAATAAATCTCCTACGGTTAGTACACCCTTGAACTATCAATGTGTATTGCTTAATACCAGATCCCTACCTCGCCATGTTATGGATATTTGGAATTTATTACAGGATTCTAAGATTTCCTGTTTATTCCTGACAGAGACTTGGCTGTCTGATCTGTCTGCCCCCGATTTGGCTAATGCCATACCTCCCGCCTACAATATATTTAGGAAAGACAGATCGTCTGGTAGAGGTGGTGGAGTGGCGATCATAGTAAAGAAGAGCATAGCATGTCGCACTTTTCCTGTTGACAATATCCAGGGCAGCGAAGCCCTCGGCTTCACCCTTGAGCTCTCGTCCTCCCAGGCTTGTACAGGGATTCTTGTCTACAGACCACCAGGCTCGGTGGGGCCGTTTTTAGAAGAACTACAGGCAGCCCTTTCGACTCCTTGCCTCAGATCTAATCACTGCCTCCTGTTAGGTGATCTAAACATTCATATGGATGTTAGCTCAGATCCAGACACCCAAAAACTATTGGATATCACTTCTGTGCTCGGATTAGCTCCATACGTGGTAGGACCGTCCCATGAGAAGGGCCACACGCTGGACCAGATCTTCTCCACTCTCCCTATTGGGGTAGATCTTCCCGTGCCAGTTTTGTGGTCGGACCACTTTCTTATTTCCTTTTCCCTCCCTATTTTGGTTTCAACACGGTCCAAATTAGCGGGGTCGTCAAAGCATCTCTCTAAATCGTTCCATCTGTTCACTAGAGAGATGCTATCAAACACTCTAATCAACTTTCCTTGTCCTACATCTGACAATATAGAGGACTATACCGCTCTTTTCCATCAATGGCTCTTAGAGTGTCTTGAGAGTTCGATCCCGACCAAGACACAGAACTCTGCCAATAAAAGGATATCTGCCCCATGGTTTACTCCGCAGCTAAAAAAAGCTAGACAAGATCTTAAAAAAGCTGAAAGAGCTTGGAGACGATCTTACGACCACTCAGAAAGGCAGAATTTTAAGACACTGACTAGAGTTTACCACAAATCAATCTGGGCTGGAAAAAAAGCTTACTTGGAATCTAGAATAAATGAGGCGGAGCATTCCAGTAAAGAACTTTTTAGGGTGTTAAAAGACTTCACTTCTTCCTCTGCTTACACCCCTATTCATACGCACTCTGAATCCTGGTTGAGGGATCTGGCTGTATATTTCGTACAGAAAATTACTACTATTCAAGATTCCCTCTCTTCCACTTTCCAGCAGCAACCTGTGAGCCTGGGGTGTCCCATGTCTGTTCATGGTCCTCTGCTGTGTGACTTTCCCCCACTGGATCATGCAAGCTCTTTTGACATCTTGTCCAACCTTAAATCTGGATCCCCACAGGATCCGTGCCCGGCCAAGTGTTTAGCGTACTTGGCACCTGTGCTGAATGAGTTGGTCAACCCTATTTTAAATATGTCACTCTCATCCGGGGTAGTTCCAAAGGCCTGGAAGAGCGCCATGATCCTGCCACTCCTGAAAAAACCTGCACTCGACCCTCTAGTCCACGCCAATTACAGACCTATTTCCTTACTCCCATCTCTAGCGAAAGTGACGGAGAGGTTTGTCCACAGATCAATATCTAACTTCATCGAGGAAGATGATCTGTTGCATAACACCCAATCCGGTTTCCGTGCGAATTTCAGCACGGAAACTGCGCTCCTCGAAGTCACTGACGCCATCCGGGAGGAGCTGGATGCTGGAAGAAAGGCGGCATTGGTCATGCTTGACCTGTCGGCAGCGTTCGACACCGTTCCCCATGTGCTTCTCCTTACTAGACTCTGGGACTTTGGCCTGCAGGGAACGGTGTGGAGGTGGCTTAAATCCTTCTTAGCCGACCGCCGGCAGACAATCTGGGCTCCTCCTTACTCCGCCGAGATGCCGCTGCTAGAAGTGGGGGTTCCCCAAGGATCCATCTTGAGCCCCCTCCTTTTTAACATCTTTATGGCTCCTCTGGCAGCGGTCGCGGAGTCTTTCGGCGCCCGGATTGTCACTTATGCCGACGACACCCAGCTCCTGTTTGTGAGCAACAGGAATGGTCTGTTTAACGACGATCAGGTCAGAGGTTGTCTGAGTGCGGTTTTCGAGTGGTTAGGACACCATGGACTGAAATGCAACTCCGACAAGTCGGAGCTTCTCTTTTTTGGGTGTATTGCGGAGCCGGATTGGAAACCCTGGTGGCCGCAGGATATGTGTCCCCCCGTTAGTTCATCCCAGAAGGCCAAAAATCTGGGAGTGATCATTGACAGCGACCTATCTTTTGGTCCTCACATTTCCTCTCTCACTGAGAAATGTTTTGGCATCCTTCGGATGCTACGTAAATTTTTACCTTTAGTATCCATCGAGCACAGAAAAATTATCGTTCAGGCACTGGTTGGCTCCAGACTGGATTACGCCAATGTTTTATTTTTGGGGCTTCCCAAATACCTGGTCAGGCGTCTTCAAGTTGCTCAGAACTCTGCAGCCCGAGCGGTCTTCGGCCTCCCGAGAAGAGCCAGAGCCACTGTTCTTCTCTCTACCTTACATTGGCTCCCGATTGATAAAAGGATTCTTTTTAAAACTCTGACTACGACTTTCAAGGCCTTACATGGTATTGGTCCTAAATACATCTCTAAACGTGTGTCTTGGTATCAGCCCTCTAGATCTCTTAGATCTGCTGCGCTATCCAAAGTGAAGGTTCCCATTGTCAAGCGCGCCAGAGCAGGAGGTCGGTCCTTCCGTTATCTAGCTCCTCGTGCCTGGAATGACCTCCCGATCTCTTTAAGACAGGCTTCTAGCCTGCTGTCCTTCCGAAAGGCCCTTAAAACATGGCTTTTTCCATAGTCCGCTGCTGCTGTTTTATAGGTGTGTTGCATGTCCCTTCAGTGTTATGTTTCTCCCTCTTCTGGTGGGTACCTTCGAAAAAGCGCCGGGATGCTCCAAACGGAGTGGCCGTGCGCTATAGAAGCATAAATATAACATAACATAACATAACATAACAATGTGACGGATATCCTATCTGCCGAAATATAAATCCCATTGTATCCTATGTAACCCATCCACCATGATCTAAATCAGGCCCTTAAACTCAAGGCCACCAGCAAGAAAAAAACAGAAAAAGGAACAAATATAGTGGTGTCTGCAAACACAAACATTTTGTAAAGAACTGCAGTCAGCATACTTGCTTTTCTAAGCAAAGTACAATTTCCAGCTCCCAAGGCTGTATGATGCAGCAGAGATTGCAGAGGAAGAAAGAGTGATTCTTTCCCTCAAATATCTAAATCCAAATTGACCAATGGTTGGACAATGCTATGGGAGCAGTTTTCAGGGCAGGAATCGAAGGTTGATACTGACCCTACAGTAACCACACTCTCTATGGCACTTCCTCTCTGTAAACCAAATTTTTTTAAAAATTGAAAAGCCATTTTGTTCTCAAAATTTACCTGAGCAGTCTGCTTGAGTAAAATGTTAGTACAAAAAATAAATTGGAGTTATTTTATCAGTGCTTGCAATAAAGAAAATGTTGCTTATATTCAGATTGCTCAGGTTGTTGCCACACATCGAACGCATTATTTCCATTTTCATGCAACATTCCTGCTATCACACCAAATTACGCGGGTGTTACAAAAATGTTACCCCAGCCTAATTGACTCCTTCCAGCACAGGGCTGGAATAATTCTCCTTCCGGGATGGGACGGGTACATGATCAGCTTCAGATTTGATGGGGCTATAGAGGAGAATTTTCTGCATAGTAAAAAAAAAATCCTAGTGGGGAGAAAAGATATGCAAAGAGGGCTCCGTTCCCATTTTGTGTACCTCTCTGCTATAGAGGCCTATGCAGTAGAGGAATAGGAGAGTTTTAAAAACGTCACCTGATATTCTCAAGAATATACTGGAAGTCTGTGCCTGGCCACGTTTTCCAAGTATTCTACCAGGCATATTAGCGAATAAGGAAAAACAGTGAAATGTATGCTGTGACAGTGGCATAATTCTCATAATTTCAATTTATTTTTGTGTTTCGAGCCCTTAATTTTTATGTCAGTGATCCAATCAAACGAAACATCTTTGATAAAATTGTATATTTTTATTCTGACAGCTAGGACATGTAACAATGATTTTGTTAATTTTGATGTTTAAATTGTACCAAACAGGCACAAATGAAGAGTCACCTAATATGACCATACTTAAGACATATGTTCTCTTCAAGACACACACTAAACTACCCCAAAGTGCCAAGGGTCTTTCATGGAGCACTCAGGCTTCTCCAGAAACCAGGACATAGCCTTTCTTTGCTAGCCCCATGCCTTTTAAAGAAGGCAGGCATGTGAACAGTATTGTCTCTTTATCAGTGGCACTGCAAGGAGGATTATGGAACCCAGCTGAGAAGGGGGTCAGACATGTCAGGCTCTGTGAATGGAATAAGCTGTGGAATTACCCTGGAGATGAGCAACATCTTTGGGGCTTTTGAGAGATGGGAAAGGAAGGTAGCTCTCACTAAAGACACTTGATTCACAATTAGCCTGAGACTTTTTTCTGATGTCTGCCTCCTGCTCCCACATCTGCCCCCCAGTAGCCCTGTGGTGCCAGACGCTAAAGCCCAGATGTACATAGGTTTGTGTTTGCGACTACCTAATAGCAAATGTTTGCAATTCACTATTAGTTAATCGCAAACAGCGATGTACTACAGTGTGTTTTACACTATTTTCAATTCCTAGTAGGTTGCAAATAGACCTACCTCATTAATATTCATGAGGTATGTTGCAATTTGCAACACATTTTGAATCGCTAAAATCACAGGAATGGTGGCCTGCTGGGGTCAGCAGACCACCATGTCTGTGACTGCTTTGAAATAGAGCAAGGGTACTTTTTTTTAAATACAGCCTGTGTTCCTTAAATGAAAATGGGATGCCTTTCACAAACAAAAATGAAAAGTATTCTTTTCACTTTGTAAGAGTGCTGCCTGCTCTTAAAAAACATTTTTACAACAATTCACGAAGGGGAATGGGTTACCACCTACTTGAAGAATGTTTTGCGACCACATTTCAGTCACAAAACATTCAAACATACCGCTGCGAGTTGTTAATATAAAGGAATGCCCTAAATACGCCCCTTAATACCAAATCGCGAACCCATTTTGCGATTGTGTAATAGGTTACCGAATAGAAAAATATGGCTTTGTACGTCCAAATAGGCTTTTTTGCAGTTGCATACAGCCCAACTATGCTATTTGGGCCGTTTGCGAGTTTAAGAAAGCTACGTACATCTGGCCCTAAATATCTAGAGCATGGGGACAAAACATAGAGAAAGGAAACTGTTCGACATTTGCTGAGAAACACCTGGCTTGAAGGGCCATTACAAAAGTAAGTACAAAATCTGACAATGTGTTCTCCTGCAGCCCGATGCTCCTCAGGTTTGGAATAGTCCCAGTTGAGAGAAAGGCCTGTAATCTGATTGGAGGTGGGGCAACCAAGAAATTAAAGCGCAGAGCTGAGAAAATGGTTTGTCTTAGCTTAAAGAGCCTGTGCAGGCATGGGGCCTCAAAAACTTTTGCCATGTATATCATGCAACAAACATCATGTAGAAATATTATAAAGCCTACTCAAAACCTAAACAAGTATTACTGTACATATCTTTCCCATTTATTCTTTTTCTTGTTGGAAGTTATGCTTCTATATTTTCTATTCTTCTCTGTATGTGGACATTATACCGCGATATGTTAAAGTCTGGCATATTACACTGTTGTGAATTGAGTTGATAAATCTCTATAAGATATTTAATTGCTTCTATATGCTATATTTGTTTCTCACATTAATTTCCAATATAGAGTTTTAAGAAAATACAAACAAGTGTCTTTTTTCCCCCCAAAAAAATGTTTCACCTTAGTACATCAGATTATATCACTGCACCACTGAGAGACATTTATTCAAACGGATTTTTAAACATTAAAACTGTTTTCAAACATGACCTTAGCCACGTACAGGCCTCATGTTGTGAGGACACAGTGAGAGGCAAGTCAGCTGTCACGTGCACCCAGTATGTGGCCTAGATTCATATTATACATGGAGCAAGATGATAATCTATTAACTCAAATATAAGAGGATTTTGTGCATCCGCAGACCTTGGACTCGAGTGTTTTAAAGTCCTCTTACAGTGATCATGAACAAAAGTGAGGCTCTGTGAAAAAAGTAATGCAAAGAAACACACAATTTAGTGAAATGGGGAAGCTGGGACTGAGCTTGGGTTTTGTGGGTCCACATTGTGTAGTTCAGCCACAAACTGAGTATCTCATTCTCTCACCCATTTTACATCAAAGTTTTTGCTTTATTTTTAATTTTTGGTGCATGAGGTTATAGAGCATTGGTAGGCGAAAGCCTTGTGAAAGCTTACCTCGTGTTGGGTTTGAGGGTCCAAGACGACCTCGAGCTGAGCTAGATCCAGCCATCCGGCTCAAGCTTTCAATGGCTTGCCTACCTCTGCCTCAGATCAGGCCGTGAGGTCAAGAACGCACCAAGAGAGACCTGTGCCTCTCTTGGTACAACAGGACAGGATCACTTTAAATGCAATAGCAATGAAAAGATCAAGTAACATAGGTTTAGGGGAAATATTGTCAAAATCTGGTGAAGCAGTACCAAGGAAAACATTTTGCGTTGATAATGTAATATTACATTGAAATATTTCTAGACATTTTGCCCAAGTAGATTCCCAAAATTTCTACATACTGGAACAATCATATAATTGGTGAATTACAGTCCCTGTAAAAGAGGGATAAGGCCAGCATAAAGGAGAGGAGGTAGGAGAGAACTTGGATATACATTCATGAGTAATAAGAGCTCTGTTATAAATGAAAAATAAAGATTGTGCAATTCGAGCTGCTTTAGATGTTTTGACTAACTTAAGCCAAAATAATTTCAATGCTTTTGCATTTGACTCGTGAGGGACACCTAGTAACGACTAGTTGCCTGCAGCTGTTTGTAGAATTATTTTGATATTGGATACTATAATATTCACTGCCCACTGCTAATCTCGTCCCATAATGCTTTGAGGGCCTTTGGTTGGGATTGTATTTTTGCCAATAAGTATGCTTGGGGTGGTCGTAAGAGGATGGGACCATCCCCGAATTGTTCAGCAAGATGTGCTCTTTGTTTTCAATGCATCTGCTTGGTTCTCTCCCTAGGTTAGGGAGGATCCCAAAATCACCACCTCTTTCACTGCTTGCTAAATTTTTGTTGGAATTCAATGTAGTAGTACTCCACCAACTATGCCCACCTCTAGTGATAGGTGACAACAACATCTTATAGAGAAATACAGCTTTGGGTATAAACTCATGGGAGATGTTGTATAATGGTGTAGTGAGAATAAGTGGGGGAGAAGTTGGGGAAAGTTATTAATTGTTAAGTAAGACTGCAAAGAAGACAATATTAAAAGATGCTCATGGAGAAATGAAGAAATTAATTTGGTAAATTATACTGTGATTGCATTTGGGAGAAGGAAATACCAGAATTATATTGAACAAGCTGATAAATAAACATAATGCCCTTCTCCTTCCAGTGTTTATAGTAAAATGATTTACGACAACATTTGATATATTTATTATACCAAATAGAGGAGGTCAGAAAACATTGACGAGGGTCAAAACCTATAGAAAACACATTATGTAATAATTGTTGGGAGTATTTCAGTATAGGGTTTTTTGATATAAAAGTGCAGTTAGACATATAAATTATATTTTCAAATGAAAACTCTTTTAATAAGGAGAGTTGAAATATAATCCATTGTGGCATGGGAGTATCACCATATTCATGAGTTAAGGCAAAAAATGGTCTAATTTAGAAATGCAGAATGATATAATTTAAAATCAGGAAAATGAACACCACCCTTATTCTTGGGACATTTGAGTTTAGCTAAGGCAATACGGAGATGTTTATTATTCCATAGAAATTTGGTGCATATTGAATTATTTTGAGAAAAATAAGAAACAGGAATCTTAAACGGTAACATAAACAATGTATAAAGGACATTAGGAACAATCATCATCTTAATGGTATACAGTTTACCCCACCATGATAAGTGGAGAGGCAACCATGCAAGAAGTAATCTCTGGTGTATGGTTATTAAGGCATTAAACAAACAACTAATTTGTTTGAAACAATAGAGGAGAACCATATTCCAAGATATTTTATTTTGGTAGGACCCAAGTGAAATTAGTGTTAGCGAACATATATTGGTAACATGGGGAGTTTAGGTGTAAAACTTCTGTTTTGGAAAAATTCTATTTATATCCAAAGATGCTAGAGTATAACTGAATTTCATGTAAAAATGGAGTAAGGGAGGAGAGAGGGTTAGACATATGAACCAAAATATCATCAGCATAAGCTGATAGTTTAGTTTCAGTAGAATTTTGTACAAAACCTTAGGTAAGTGGATTAACACGGATTCGGATTCAAGAAAAGGTTCTAAACACAAACCAAATAACAAAGAGGAAAGAGGAAAGAGGACATCCTTGCCGTGTACCTCCACGTAGCTGAAAATATTTGTAAAAAATTGTTCTTAACAAAAATACTAGCACGTGGAGCAGAGTATAATAATTTTACAAATGAGATGAAATTGGGGCCGAAACCACACTACTGAAGAGTAGTAAACACAACTTGTTAATTAATACGTTTGAAGGCCTTTTCGGCATTGAGAGACACTGCAGCTAGAGGAGATTGATGTCTTTTAACAAAAGCGATGTCAGTAGATAACATTCTAGCCTTATCAGCAGCCAGTCTGCCCTTAAAAAAATTAGACTGATCAGTGTTGACCAGTAACGAGACAATATTCCCTAGACTGGAAGCAAGGATTTCGGAAAATATTTTACAATCATAATTAAATAATGATATAGGGCGGTCATTTTTACAAAGGGAGTGATCTTTACCAGGTTAGAGAATAAGGACAATCAGGGCTTCTAGAAAGGAACCAGTGGCCTTAGAATTTGAGAGGAAATAGTTGAAAAGTTCAAGAAGTTTAGGAGCAAAAATGGAGTAAAAATGGGAAAACAATTCAACAGAAAGGCCATCAGGACCACAGGCCTTAGATTTTTTTAAGGATCTGATGGCATCTGTTATTTCTTGGAAAGTTATCTCTGCTTCCGATAAATCTAATTTTTCAGGTAAAGATGGGGGGTTAGGTAGACCATTAAAAAAGGAGTGCATATTCTGTTCTGAGGGGTTTGTGTCACCAAGAGTACAGTAATTGATAATATTCTTGAAAAATGGTAGGAATATCTGTACCAGAGGACGCCATTTTGTTGGTATGCTCATTTAGAATGGGACAAATATTTTTACATTCAGATTTGAATTTTAAAAATTGGCCAGCATTATGCCCCCTTCGTTTTGAACTCTGTGATATTTAGATTTAACTTTAAGAAGGATATTGCAGGCACCAACGGTGGCAAGTTTATTAAGAGCAGACTTGCCTTTAATTAACTCATGAAGTACCAAGGAGGGTTTAGATGAAAGTAAGTGGGTTCCAGTGATTTGAGTTGTTGTAGTAAAGTTGTATATTTGACATTGTTGTTTTTTTCCTTTCTTGCTGTGTATGCTGTAGTGAAGGCACAGAAAGAGGCCTTAAACCTTAAAGGCATCTCAAGTGTTGGGGATAGATGTATCCGAAGGTTGGTTAATTTAAAAACAAAATCGTTAATAAAGGTAGTAGCTTCAGATATGAAGTTATTATCGGATAAGAGAAAGTTATTAAATTTCCATCGGCCAGTTTTAGGATTATTCAAGGAGAGATCAAATGAAGAAAAAACAGAAGCATGGTCAAAAATAAAAATAGAGCTAATCTCTGATTTTTGGATGGAGGGAAGTAAAGGTTTACTGACCAGAATACAATCAATTCTAGAACTAGTATGGTGGACATTTGAGAAAAATGTGAATTAAAAAGAGTCATGGTTACAGGTTTTCCAAACATCAAATAATGGATGGGTGGCAATGGCAGATTGAAATGCTTTGTGAGATTTTCAGGATTAAATTTACTTTTACATTGTCTGTCTGTAAATGGGTCTAACCACTGATGAATGAAATCTCCTGCAACAATGATGTTAGGGTTTTCAAGAGAGGCTAATAACATTTTGAAGTTATTCCAAAAATCAGGGTCTGATTTAACAGGACCATAAATATTAAATAAAAAGATTTCCCTGTTATGGATGATAACCTTAGCCATTACCCAACGTCCATCATTATCACATTACGTTGATAACATTTGTACCTGCAATAATTTATGAAAAAGAATAGCAACAGCACCTTAACGATAGATCGCAAGAGAATAATCAGCTTGGCCTACCCACTGTCATTTTAATTTAAGAGATTTTACATCATTACAATGAGTTTCCTTCAATAAAGAAACATGTGAGTTCAATCTGGACAAAAAAGAGAGTACCTTTTGTCTTTTAACAGGATATTCCAGCCCACGAACATTCCACGAGACAACATTATACATATTGGGAAGTGGGATAAGGAATACATAGATACAGATGACATAACACTGCTGAAAACAAAAAGACACCATTCATTAAAAAAATATGAAACACAGTATAAACAACAAGTAAAAAAGAAAAGAACATTCATCATACAGTATAAAAAAAGAAAGAACAACAACTAATAAAATAGGAAGAAAAACTTATGGTAAATAAAATAGATATATCAAGGAAAGAGATCCAGATCTAAGATGAAGAGTAGAAGAAATTAGCATGGGATGTAACATCACCAAGAGCAAGAAGAGCGGCAGAGTGAAAGAAACTAAGATATAAATGAGATAACAGCCATATAGAAACAGAATAGAAAAAGTTAGAGAGAATGTAAAGGTAAAAGAACTCAGTTCGAATAAATGAGGAGCGCGGGATAGATGTATCCACAGAGTTTGTGGAGATACTTTGGAGAAAGGACTTTAGTTTAACAGGATCGTCAAAGGTGCGTGTAGTGCCCTCATGGGTAATTTTACACAGGCAAGGATGTAAAATGCCATAACGAATATGCAACTGTCTCATCAGTGGACGAAGAGCAATACATTTCTTCTTTCTGGCATTGGTGACATTAGAGAGATCAGAGATAAATGGTGTGGCCAGACCAAATAAGATGACGTTTCAGTTTTGCTGCCTTCAGCACATGGATGAGATCTGTGAATTCCAAAAGTAACATTATAATTCCTCTAGGTCTAGTAGAATGAGGTTGAAAGTGACCAAGATGGTGTGCACGTTGAATGCTCAGTGGAGGCTCGTATGGAAGGTCCAAAAGCTCAGGCAGGAACTTTTTCAAAAACAGGAGAAGGTCTGGGCCCTCCAAATTTTCTGGTAAGCCATATAGAGGGAGGTTATTAAGTCTATTTCGATTTTCTAGATACTCAGTATGCAGCTTGAGTCGTTGGATCTCTTGCTCCAAGATAGGAATCTTGGTAGTAGCATCATGCAAGTTACTTATAATTTGCTACATATCGAACACCTTCGCTTCCATATTAATCCATCTGTCCTCGATATGTTGGAGTTTCTCATTAGGAGGGGACGTAAAAGATTTGAATCCCCTCACCTCATTAAGGATAGTGTCAAGAACATGGTTGAGTGATGACAAAATGGGTGAGGGGGGTCATTTTTCACCCGCTTAGGTTTTGTGCCAGAAGATGAAGGCTTGACGGAGGCTAAAATATCACTGGCCATGGTAGCGTGATGTAGAGGACGATGTGCAAACTTTGGCGACGGTCTGAGCCTGTCCATATGCTGTATGAGCAACATGTAGAAGTATGCAGACGTGAAGGAAAAATATTTATAAGCTTGTGTGACCAATATCCAGAGCGAAGGAAATATTACACAAGCATTGGCAAAGCCAAAATGTCTTGCCTTTGGGACCTTATAAGTGTTTAGCCAGAGTTATTGTCGTTGCTGATATGTTTAAGTTATGTCATAGAATAGTGTGGCGTGTGTGCAGCATGTTGCAAAGTTATAATTAAAAAAGTGTTATGAGCATTTTTGTTTCCTTATCTATAATTAGGTGACATTATGTGTAACTAAACAAACTTATTAAACAAGATTGACAAACTGGCACATGGATAATAAGCAGGCAAATGAGTGAGAAGGAAAGGCAGCCAATGTAAGCAAGGGGAGGGATCCAAGTCTTTGTATGTTGTTGATGAGCTATAATATGTTTTGCAAAAGGCAGCGCATACCCTCTCTAGTAAGGTTTATCCGCTGGCTGGGTTATTATTGCACATCAGAACCCATGTAGCAGTTTTGTAGTGGGTGTACTTTGGAGCTCCACCAGTCATACACTACCTCCCCTGCAGAGGTCTGTAGATTCCATGGTCCAAGCGCAAGCAGTTCTAGTAGTTTCTTTGCATGCTATCACTTGCGGTTCCCAAAAAGGCACAAACAGAGCAAGCGATGCCAGAATGCAGATTATTATTTTTATTTAAACTGGACCAGATAAACTACTCACGCAGGGAGCATGAAAGTTTTGTGTTTTTGTAAGAGAGCACCACTGTCTGTGGGATCAAGCTTAGGCTACACTCACTACTTAGATCTAAGATTAAATGCTCCCTCACTTCCAACAAAATGGTATTTTGCAATGATTATCAGTGTGACAGATGAATTGGCACTCAAACGTTCCAGCTAATTCAGCACCTTTATTTGATGGGGCACAGTGCCACAGGAAGATTGTGAGGAAAAGTACTCACACATAGGTGTAAGACAGCTTGGGCTTTCCTTCCAATCTCCCGTCATGGTCTGTTATCCTGTTAAGGGTGTGTTATGTGTATAACTGCTACTGCTGCCAGCATTAGCAAACATTGGGAAATATCTATCACAATGCAGTCATTACATCGCACTGCTTTTACAGCGTAACTGTTAAAACGCAACTGTCTTTACATCGCATGTCATTACAATGCATGTCACTACAATGCATGCTAATACAACGCATACCATTACAACGCATGCCATTACAACGCATTATAAGGTAAGTAATGGAGATTTTTTTGTTTTAGGGTGGGTATGGGTTTTAGGGTAGATGGGAATAGTAATTTTTACCCCTACACTATCCAACACTTTCCCTACTGTTGCACTCACTGGAGTGGGAATAGTCCTTTTTACCCCTACACTAACCAACCCTCACCCTACTGTTGCCCTAAAAGTATTATGCGTTGTAATGGTGTGCGTTGTAATGGAGTGCGTAGTAATCGTAGTTTTAAAAAATGCGTTGTAATGGCATGTGTTGTAAAATCATGCAATGTAATGATAGTGGCGATGTAAAAACTGCGCTGTAAAAGCATGCGTTGTAATTGTTAGTGTTGTAACCTCATATATTTGCATAGCCTGGTTGGCATCTTGGATAGGAGTGCGTACAATAATCTAGACACAGACACTGTATTGTCAACTTCAGGAACACTTAACGACTGCCATATTTTACAGTTAAAATGAAAATAATATTCCTGAGGTTCCTGAGAAACGAGCACCCTTTCTAAACTTGATAATAGTGTTTAAGATGGTATGGTAATGTTGTGCAGCTGCTCCTAGGGCTCGGTCTGCACTGGTTGCTATGCCTGGGCAGTGGTAACGGGTGTGGGAGGGGCTCAGCTTAGGCTCGCCTGTGTATTTATTATTAACCCAAACAATGTTGTGTGTATTTGAAAAAAAATAATGCTGTCAGCGGTGTGCGTTTGTTTCTGAGCCGATGCAATGAAGGCAACCACTGTGTTTCTCAATGAAAAACAAAAATGTGGGTGGAAACATCAGCTGCGCTCATAGCTGAAGTTAGCTTGTAGTCAGAAAGCGCTGAAGGTTGAGCTTTAAACATTCCACCACCCGCGGAGGTTGTGGGAGGGGCTTAGAAGAAGGTTCATGATACAATGAATGCTGGACAAATAACAAGAGGAAACCAGGGGAGCCCGAGAGTAGGGGAAGAGAGCGAGCAGGCCGGCGAACTACATAGAAAGCGTGGCCACCCTTAATCCGGCACATGATGTATGAAGAGCTGTTCATAATAAACAAATAGTTCCTGAGCAGAAAGTGAAATAGAACCAAGTGTTCGCACATGTGAAGAACAGCTGTTAAAAAGAAAAACAATGGGGCATATTACCAAGGGCAAGTATCGCCGCTTTCTCAGCGAATTGTGTCGAGAAAGCGGCGATACTGCCAGAGCCCTATTCACAAGGGCATTTTAAAGCCTGTCCCAAGCCCACTTTGCATGTCGGCGATAAACATCGCTAATGACGTGCAAAGTGGGCGTTCCCACGTCCAAACACATGATAAATGTTCACCAGTACACGGCCTAGCCCTGCTGACGAGGGGTGATACCCCGAAACACGTGTCCAGGGATGGCGAAGACAGCGAAGATAGCAGAAGATCGAAAGATGATGCATCGCGAACACTTTACTACATTGACCAGAGTCCTTAGGGGCGACACCGCCGGTGTGTGAGTAGAGTGAGACCCCACCCCCATTTGTAACTTTAAAGCTCCCGTGAGCAGTGGGCTGACGAGCCTGGGATCCCGCACCTACGCGCCTGAGTGGTACTATACCTGGCAGATATTGGCAGCCATCGGCAACCCCAGTACACTGTCTATCCCTGCTGACGAGGGGTGATACCCCGAAACACGTGCCCAGGGATGGCGAAGACAGCGAAGATAGTAGAAGATCGAAAGATGATGCATCGCAAACACTTTACTACATTGACCAGAGTCCTTAGGGGCGACACCACCGGTGTGTGAGTAGTGTGCGACCCCACCCCCATTTGTAACTTTAAAGCTCCCGTGAGCAGTGGGCTGACGAGCCCGGGATCCCACACCTACGCGCCTGAGTGGTACTATACCTGGCAGATATTGGCAGCCATCGGCAACCCCAGTACACGGCCTATCCCTGCTGACGAGGGGTGATACCCCGAAACACGTGTCCAGGGATGGCGAAGACAGCGAAGATAGCAGAAAATCGAAATATGATGCATCGCGAACACTTTACTACATTGACCAGAGTCCTTAGGGGCGACACCGCCGGTGTGTGAGTAGTGTGCAACCCCACCCCCATTTGTAACTTTAAAGCTCCCGTGAGCAGTGGGCTAACGAGCCTGGGATCCCGCACCTACGCGCCTGAGTGGTACTATACCTGGCAGATATTGGCAGCCATCGGCAACCCCAGTACACGGCCTATCCCTGCTGACGAGGGGTGATACCCCGAAACACGTGTCCAGGGATGGCGAAGACAGCGAAGATAGCAGAAGATCGAAAGATGATGCATCGCGAACACTTTACTACATTGACCAGAGTCCTTAGGGGCGACACCGCCGGTGTGTGAGTAGTGTGCGACCCCACCCCCATTTGTAACTTTAAAGCTCCCGTGAGCAGTGGGCTGACGAGCCTGGGATCCCGCACCTACGCGCCTGAGTGGTACTATACCTGGCAGATATTGGCAGCCATCGGCAACCCCAGTACACGGCCTATCCCTGCTGACGAGGGGTGATACCCCGAAACACGTGTCCAGGGATGGCGAAGACAGCGAAGATAGCAGAAGATCGAAAGATGATGCATCGCGAACACTTTACTACATTGACCAGAGTCCTTAGGGGCGACACCGCCGGTGTGTGAGTAGTGTGCGACCCCACCCCCATTTGTAACTTTAAAGCTCCCGTGAGCAGTGGGCTGACGAGCCTGGGATCCCGCACCTACGCGCCTGAGTGGTACTATACCTGGCAGATATTGGCAGCCATCGGCAACCCCAGTACACGGCCTATCCCTGCTGACGAGGGGTGATACCCCGAAACACGTGTCCAGTGATGGCGAAGACAGCGAAGATAGCAGAAGATCGAAAGATGATGCATCGCGAACACTTTACTACATTGACCAGAGTCCTTAGGGGCGACACCGCCGGTGTGTGAGTAGTGTGCGACCCCACCCCCATTTGTAACTTTAAAGCTCCCGTGAGCAGTGGGCTGACGAGCCTGGGATCCCGCACCTACGCGCCTGAGTGGTACTATACCTGGCAGATATTGGCAGCCATCGGCAACCCCAGTACACGGCCTATCCCTGCTGATGAGGGGTGATACCCCGAAACACGTGTCCAGGGATGGCGAAGACAGCGAAGATAGCAGAAGATCGAAAGATGATGCATCGCGAACACTTTACTACATTGACCAGAGTCCTTAGGGGCGACACCGCCGGTGTGTGAGTAGTGTGCGACCCCACCCCCATTTGTAACTTTAAAGCTCCCGTGAGCAGTGGGCTGACGAGCCTGGGATCCCGCACCTACGCGCCTGAGTGGTACTATATCTGGCAGATATTGGCAGCCATCGGCAACCCCAGTACACGGCCTATCCCTGCTGACGAGGGGTGATACCCCGAAACACGTGTCCAGGGATGGCGAAGACAGCAAAGATAGCAGAAGATCGAAAGATGATGCATCGCGAACACTTTACTACATTGACCAGAGTCCTTAGGGGCGACACCGCCGGTGTGTGAGTAGTGTGCGACCCCACCCCCATTTGTAACTTTAAAGCTCCCGTGAGCAGTGGGCTGACGAGCCTGGGATCCCGCACCTACGTGCCTGAGTGGTACTATACCTGGCAGATATTGGCAGCCATCGGCAAACCCCAGTACACGGCCTATCCCTGCTGACGAGGGGTGATACCCCGAAACACGTGTCCAGGGATGGCGAAGACAGCGAAGATAGCAGAAGATCGAAAGATGATGCATCGCGAACACTTTACTACATTGACCAGAGTCCTTAGGGGGGACACCGCCGGTGTGTGAGTAGTGTGCGACCCCACCCCCATTTGTAACTTTAAAGCTCCCGTGAGCAGTGGGCTGACGAGCCTGGGATCCCGCACCTACGCGCCTGAGTGGTACCATACCTGGCAGATATTGGCAGCCATCGGCAACCCCAGTACACGGCCTATCCCTGCTGACGAGGGGTGATACCCCGAAACACGTGTCCAGGGATGGCGAAGACAGCGAAGATAGCAGAAGATCGAAAGATGATGCATCGCGAACACTTTACTACATTGACCAGAGTCCTTAGGGGCGACACCGCCGGTGTGTGAGTAGTGTGCGACCCCACCCCCATTTGTAACTTTAAAGCTCCCGTGAGCAGTGGGCTGACGAGCCTGGGATCCCGCACCTACGCGCCTGAGTGGTACTATACCTGGCAGATATTGGCAGCCATCGGCAACCCCAGTACACGGCCTATCCCTGCTGACGAGGGGTGATACCCCGAAACACGTGTCCAGGGATGGCGAAGACAGCAAAGATAGCAGAAGATCGAAAGATGATGCATCGCGAACACTTTACTACATTGACCAGAGTCCTTAGGGGCGACACCGCCGGTGTGTGAGTAGTGTGCGACCCCACCCCCATTTGTAAATTTAAAGCTCCCGTGAGCAGTGGGCTGACGAGCCTGCGATCCCGCACCTACGCGCCTGAGTGGTACTATACCTGGCAGATATTGGCAGCCATCGGCAAACCCCAGTACACGGCCTATCCCTGCTGACGAGGGGTGATACCCCGAAACACGTGTCCAGGGATGGCGAAGACAGCGAAGATAGCAGAAGATCGAAAGATGATGCATCGCGAACACTTTACTACATTGACCAGAGTCCTTAGGGGCGACACCGCCGGTGTGTGAGTAGTGTGCGACCCCACCCCCATTTGTAACTTTAAAGCTGCCGTGAGCAGTGGGCTGACGAGCCTGGGATCCCGCACCTAGGCGCCTGAGTGGTACTATACCTGGCAGATATTGGCAGCCATCGGCAACCCTAGTACACGGCCTATCCCTGCTGACGAGGGGTGATACCCCGAAACACGTGTCCAGGGATGGCGAAGACAGCGAAGATAGCAGAAGATCGAAAGATGATGCATCGCAAACACTTTACTACATTGACCAGAGTCCTTAGGGGGCGACACCGCCGGTGTGTGAGTAGTGTGCGACCCCACCCCCATTTGTCACATGATAAATGTGGTTGGAGGTGGGAACACCCTATTACCAAGGAAGGGGATGGGAGGAAAAGACCTGCGATAAACTCATTTATCGCAGGTCTCCCAACGCCTGCTCTGACCAGGCGTTAGGCATTGATAACATGAGGGTGTGGATCATAAAGCTGAATCCACCCCCCCATATTATCAAGGCCCACATTAGCACATGAAAACAACGTTTGTTTTCATGTGCTAATGTGCCATATCGCCGACTATCGCCGGATTTCTATTCGCCTGCCTGATGCGCATCGATAACTGCGCGCTAAAAAGGCGAAGAAATCCGGCGATACGGGAATGTGCGTTGTGCGTTTTCCAACGCACTCCTCGGTAATATGCCCCGATGTCCCTAACCAGAAAGTAAAATATCGGAAGCACACAAGTCCTGCAGCAATACTCCAGAGTCCATTAAGTACATACATCAGATCATCCTGGAGCGCAAGCGCTGGAGGCTCGACCTAAAAATTATGAGGACATTAACTCTCTTTACACAATCAGATCGAAGGAGTCTGAAAACTGAACTATGCATGGCCAAGACTGCTGCCTTACTACTTTAAGAAACTGCCACTTTGCATAAATTGCTTTCAAGAGCAGACAAAACATTTTTTTCCTACCTCAAGGCTTCTTATAATGCAATGAATGAGAAAACCGTTATGCAAAGATGACTAATGTTTGTAAAGATTTCAAATTATTTATTGTAATATTTTCTCAGATGTTATTGTTAGTGTAATAGTTTTAATGAACTATGCAGTTCATAACTAAAACTTGACTTGAAAATGAAAGTAGTTACAATAACAGCTGTTGCATCAAGATGTTCTTTTATGTAGCGCTTGTACTTGTGATGTAAGGATGCAGGACGGTCTTTGCTGAATCAATTTTGCAGCGCACAATATATTTTATGCAGGAAAGTTGACTCAAGTGGAGTGCAAAACGGCTTTATACTGTGGAGAAGAACCCTCTTTCCTACAGCAATCTATACAAATGTTGTGTTGTAGGAACACAAACATATTCAAGTTCTCACACTAGATACTGCCTTGCACTAGCACAACACATAGGTCCTGTGTAATTACAACGAGTGGGAACATGTAACCGCACAGAATGAGGATTTGTGGGGATTGTATTGCAACAAATGCATCGTCAGGATACATTTCAGTCGGTAAAACATGTGGAGCAGTTTATTGGGGAAATATGTAGAGAAAAACCTGGGACTGGCGGATTTTGCGTGCGTTATGCTTGTAATAGACTATAATCGTTGCGCAAACTAAAATACGAACACCTCGGTGTTGGAATTTATTGTGATCATTACCGAACAGGACATCAAGGCACACCCAATGGGGCCTTTAGCTTCATGCTAGACAGGTTTGGTGTTTGCTAATGTGGCAGATATTATTGCGATTCTTAGTAAACTGGCGAATTTTAATATTTTTAATGTTCATGGAACGCAGCGCTGCATTGCACGAATGCTAGTAAACGCGGGCTTGGGTGTCAAGCAGGCCATGTCAAAGTCAAAGGTACCACCACTCCATGTTAAATTCTGGTGATGTTACTATAGGCAGTCAGCCCAGAAAGCAGAAGTGCACGTACTGTGATGGTTGAGGAATGATGGGAGTAAGAATACATGTGAAATTGATGAACGGAATACACAACAAATAGATTGGAGAAGTGTCTACTTTCATAATGTATGAAAACATGAAACACCAGTTTAGACCAGATGAGGGTGCGGCGCAAGTGTCAGTTTTGTCCGTAGTTCATTTAGAAATCTAATAATCAGACAAGCCCTGCTGATGCTGCTTGACTTACAGCTCAAGGCTGAGAGGAATTGCTCCTTAAAATTATCGGGCATGCTTAATACGGTTATTCCTTGTGCTTCCTTTGATTCAACCGATAGCAGCCTAACATTTGTCTCCTAAATCTCAATCCATATACCTGAACATAATTTGCTTTGCCTTTCTGAAATGTGTATTTTATGCAATTCAGCATGCTGCATCTGCCCACAAGTGTAATGTACCCATAGCTATGTTCACTCCCGGGGGCTCCGCAAGTACGCGGAGTCAGCTGCTAAACTGCACCCACAAAAGCTTTGATAAAGCAACTTCACATGTTAAAAAGCATATCACCAATTCACAAAAGAAAACTTTGAAACTGAATAATATCAGGCAATGAGAGGGGTGATGATTTTAGGGACCCTACTAACCTAGGGGGAGGACCAAGCAGATGCCTTGAACACAAGGTTCATGCTGAACGATTCAGTGGTGGTCCCATCCTCTTAGGACCACCCCAAGGACAGTTATTATGGGCAAAAATACAATCCCAAACAAAGGCCATGAAAAGCATTAAGGGATGGGATTAGCAGTGGGCAGTGAATATTATAGTATCCAATATCAAAATAATCCTACAAAGAGCTGCAGTTCATCTCGTCGTTACTTAGTGTCCCTCACGAGTCAAATGCAAAAGCATTGAAACCCTTTCATGAAGCTGGACTATTGCAATGGACATTATGTCAATTTACCTAAAGCTCTCTTGAAAAAACTGAAGATTCTACAGAATACAGCTTCAAGAATGTTGATGAAAACTCTGAGGTTCCAGTCGGCCTAACAGGTGTTGATGAGGCTTCACTTGCTCCCTGTGCATCGAAGGATTCTCTTTAAAGCTCTTTGCATCACCTGTAAAGAGCTTCAGGGACAAGGTCCTGCCTTTTTAAGAGAAAAACATAGCAGATACGTTCCCAACATAACTCTTAGGTCCAGTGCAGTCATGAATCTGGTGGTGACACCCTACAAGCTTTACCAATTGGGAGGCAGAAGTTTGATGGTTTGTACAACTCAAAACTGGAATCGGCTTCCTTAGAAATAAAATCTGCCCACTCTCTCTGGAGGTTCCGCAAGCTTTTAAAAACTTGGCTCTTCACTAAATCTGTGTTCTTTATGTGGCCCTGTCTCTTAGCACCAAGACACCTTAGGGTACTCATTTATGCTTTACAGAACTCAAAATCAAATCAATGAAGCATGGATATTTCCCCTCCCCAACTCAATGGGGCAACAGTCTTTCTGCCCCCCTGGTGGGCAGATGAGGTAATTACCCACGATCTGCCCTTGGTTGCATAAAGCCACTAGGGATTCCAAAATGGTACCAACATAAACAAACGTACGGGGTGACTTACCCAGGCATCAAGCCAAGCCCCGCACCAGTGGGATCAATAGTGTCTTTCTGCTCGCCCCCCGAGGCAGATAGGGGCTTGTCCCTATTGGGGAGGTTACCCCAAACTTGCCTTCTGGGGTAAAAATCCACCTGACATGAGGGATTTTGCATTTGGGGCAAAGAAAGTGGTGGGGGTGGTGTACCCTGGCTTGGCCAGATCCACCTCAAAAGGGACAAACCTGTCTTTTTTCCTCCAGAGGACGATGGGAGGTGTGCCCCCAATTTGCCCCTGAGGGCAGAAAGCACAGTCTATGGCAGAAACATATATATATATATATATATATATTAAATATTAGGGTGGGTCTTTCCCATCCTAACATTAGGCCCCACCCGCACCTCTGAAACCTCAACAGTCTTTCTGTTTCTCTATAGACTAAAGTATTGCATCTCAATGGAAAGAGAGAGGACAAATTTATTATTTTGGGTGCTGTTTTTACATATGGATAAGGAGAGTGTGGCCTACTCCCAATATTGTCCCACTTTCAATGGTGAACGGCTGCACTTTTTGGGCTTGAGTAGGCTGCCACCTGGAAAAACCTACCAGTACCAGATATTTCTGAAAACTAGAGGGAGTCCAGGGTGGGGTGCTTTGCATACATCCCTCAACATTTTCTTACCCTCAATGCCCTAGAAACCTCAAAGTAGGACTAAAAGCACACATTATCCTCACATTTCTGTGAGGAAAACCTCTGGAATCTGTGTGGAGCCACAATTATTTAAAAAAAATATAGCAAGTTTAATATCATCCCACCCTATTCTTAACAAAAAATAACAGCATTATGAAATGAATCTGCAATAAACATAACAATTCAAATATATATCAAAAGAAATAAAACACTACAGAAATTAAACAATTCCAAAATTAAGTAATTTATATATTTCAAATTCAATTAAATATTTAACTAACAAACAAAATAGGTTAACATAAAATTATATAAAATTTATAATAATTAACTTCTCACATTATTCTTCTACAAACCCAACAACCCACTACAAAAATATAATTTACAATTACTAATGATAAAATGTTAATATAGATTACAAATACCAAATTAAACAGAAAAATATATATAAATGCATTAAATATTTAATTTACACTAAAAAACAAACAAACAAAATAAGTTAACATAAAATTAAATACAATTTATAATAATTAACTTCTCACGTTATTCTTCTACAAACCCAACAACCCACTACAAAAATATAATTTACAATTACTAATGATAAAATGTAAATATACATTAAAAATACCAAATTAAACTGAAAACAATATATAAATCCATTAAATATTTAATTTACACTAAAAAAACTAATGACCATTAAATTTAAATTCGTTCCACCGGGTTTCTTACAAAACAAACTATTTGCTACTGCAATACAAATTACTAATTGCATTTATAAATAAATTAATAAACTACTTAAAACTACAAACCAAGGGCCTGATTCATAAAAGTAATCTAAGACAAAATCCTAGCTTTCAGACTTTCGGTATTCACAAAAGGCATTTAATAGTAGTAAAGTTTGGAATTCTAACGTTACTACTACTGAATACCTTTTGTGAATACCGAAAGTTGTAAAGTTAGGATTTTTCTCAGTTTAGTAGTAATAAAGTTAGGAATCCTACCTTTACTAATACTAAATGCCTTTTGTGAATACCAAAAGTCATAAAGTTAGGATTTTGTCTCAGTTTATTAGTAGTAAAGTAAGGAATCCTTACTTTACTACTACTAAATGCCTTTTGTGAATACCAAAAGTCGTTAAGTTAGGATTTTGTCTCAGATTACTTTTGTGAATCGGGCTCTATATTTTACAAAATTACTAACAATTATACTACCACCAAAAATGTATAAATAAACAAAAAAATATTATTATTTTGTGCAACTATATTAAACAAAACACTATTAGAAACTAAGGGCCGATTCACAGAACTAACTTAAGACAAAATCCTAAAGTTACTACCATTTTGATACTCACAGAAGGCACTTACTCATTTTGGTATTCACAGAAGGTTCTTACTCATTTGGGTATTCACAGAAGTTAGGAGTCCTAATTTTAGGACTCCTAAATGCCTTCTGTGAATACCTAAAGTTTTAAAGTTAGGATTTTTCACAGTTTAGGAGTAGTAAAGTTAGGACTCCTAACTTTAGGACTCCTAAATGCCTTCTGTGAATACCGAAAGTCTTTTCTCAATTTAGGAGTAGTAAAGTTAGGACTCCTAACTTTACTACTCCTAAACTGAGAAAAATCTTAACTTTAAGAATTTCAGTAGTAACAGAAGGCATTTAGGAGTCCTAAAGTTAGGACTTCTAACTTCTGTGAATACCGAAATGAGTAAGTGCCTTCTGTGAATACCAAAATGAGTAAGTCCCTTCTGTGAATACCAAAATGGCAGTAAGTTTAGGATTTTGTCTTAAGTTGGTTCTGTGAATCGGGCTCAACAATAGACTAGAAAACAATATCATATACTAAAAAAACAATATTCTTGCCAATGTGATGTGTCCCACGATTGTTGTTGGTAACAATATTTTTTTAGCAATATTCATGTCCTAAAATATTTAAAACTAGGTATTTTGTTCAAACACTGTGATAAAAAAACCTCCCTGGAAATGGCAAACTGACATTATTGTTAGGTATGTGAATAAGATCTTCCCTAAGTTGAAAAACTTCAGAAATTCACAGAAATAATAAAAAGATTAAAGTCATGGTATAGTTGAGTGAAATAAGTTTAAAACTAATGTTAAAAAACACTGAAATACACCAGCCATAGTTTACAGCAGCAACTGTATATTGGGCCCGACAATACTTTGCTGATTACTTCACGGATTACATTTTAAATTACATTATTGATAATATCAAAATGACATCATAGGTGACATTACTGATGACATCATGAAATCATTGTGACACTGTTCTATAAAAGTTTTTGTTTCTATTTGCTTTAATGGAATTGTTCTCTTAAAGGCTTCGCATGATCTACAATCTTAAGTAAAGAGTTTGATACATATGTTTGTGCCAATAAAATGACACCTTCTGCTAGGCCCTATGGAAAACCCTCCATAGTTTAGTAAAATACACTACAAACAGTCCTGGGGTGGCCACAATGTCATACAACCTTAGAGATATACGCAAATGTGTACCTTAGGCCAAATTGGGATCCTTGCTTCCACGTCAGGGAAAGGAAGGACAGCTTCTCAGATAGCCCTGCTCACCCCCTCGTTAGCTTGGCACGACCAGCCAGGCTTATCTTCAAGGCAAGTGTGTTAACTATTTTCAACCACGCTCTCAGTAACCCAATGATGCCACCACAAATGGACTCCACACGAGTTTCATAAAAACAAGTATATATTTATATAAAAAGAAATACGATTAGACCACATGATATAAATCCAACATATGCGTATTTGTAATACGTCTCCTGGGTATTAGGTCAGCCAGCTCTGGCAATGGCCAGCTCGGGACAGCGGCACTGCTCCTCTGAGAATGTCGGTCCGGGCCACTGGCGATAACAAAGATCTCAGGCTGCAATAGGGCACACACATACACAGCAGCGCTGAGACTCATTTGAACTTCGGATGTGCATGCTCACAGGGCATATCCTCATGAAGGTCTCAGGGTGCACGAAGCACACGCACAGAGTGTCGCTGAGACTCACTTGAGTTCCGGGTGCATAAGATCACAAGGCAATCCTCACGAAGGTCTCAGGCTACGAGTAGCACACGCACACAGTGTCGCTGAGACTCACTTGGATTCCGAGTGTGCACGATAACAGGGCAATCCTCACAAAGGTCTCAGGCTCCACAAAGCACACACAAACAACATCACTGAGACTCACTTGGATTCCGGGTGCACACGGTAACAGGGCAATCCTCACAAAGGTCTCAGGCTGCACAAGGCACATGCATATAGCGTCGCTGAGGCTCACTTGGACTCTGGGTGTACACGATCACAGGACAATCCTCACAAAGGGCTCAGGCTGCACCAAGCACACGCACACAGAGTCGCTGAGACTTCACTTGAACTCCAGGTGCCCACGATCACAGAGCAATTCTCACGAGGGTTCAGGCTGCCAAAAGCACACACACACAGCGTTGCTGAGACACTCCTGGAAGCTTTTGTGTTCCTGAGTTTCCACAACAGGGATCCAGCTCTCCTGGGGCCCTTGGGATAAGTTACTTCAGGACACAACACACAGCAAAGTCCTTTCAAGCAGGGGGATACAGCATACAGCAAAGTCCCTTGAGCCTCTTCTTGGTTAAAGCAGCAAACTGCAGGCCAGTCCCAGAAAACACAGCAAGGGTCAGTCCTTTCCTTCAGTCTCTTCAACTGTTTCTTCCTTGGCAGAGGTTCCTCTTGACCACGAAGTAGGTTCAATCCTTTTCAGTCTTGATCAATCTAATTCCAACGTTCAGGGGTTTCAGCTCTCATAGTTATACTCCTAAATGTCTTTGATGTTGTTGTGTGCAGGGGGCACTGACCCCTGTCCTAACCAGTTCTGCATGTCTCCCTGCCAGTGACACCTTTTTCCTATGATAGTGGGGGCCTGGATCCTTAATCACTCAGCAGGAGATGAAGCCATTGTTTTATGGCAGCAACCCAGACCTCTTCACCTCCAGGGACTACTCCTCCCCCCTACACTCCAGATGCAGGTCAGCCTGTTGCTGTCTCACATGACATTCCCCAGATCCAGATAGTCAATCCACAACCAGGCAGAGACACACAGAAACGTTAGAGCACAAAAACCCAGCCACTTCTAAAAGAGTGGTTTCTAAACGCACATTGCAAAAACCACCTTCACAAAAAGCTGTGTTATTGAATTGTGAGTTCAGTCACCCTAAACTTCACCTCTCCATCTTAAGCCTTCGGGAAGATAGGCTGGAAAACATATTACACAGGATTCCCATTCTGTCCTATGGGCAAGATGGATTTCAACAGTGAAAAACGAAATGGAGAGTATTTCACTGTCAGGACATGGTACACACCTCAGTCCTACATGTCCTACCTTTCAAATACACTGCACCCTGCCAGGGGGTACCTTGGACCTGACATAGGGGTGTATGATGTGCTTAGAAAGGGAAGGGTATGGCCTGGCAAGTGGGTGCACTTGTCCGGACAACATGGCAGTTTAACAAACTGCACGTAGGCACTGCAGTGGTAGGCCTGAGTTCTCTCTTTAAGGCTACTTGTGTGGGTGGCACAATTAGTACTGCAGGCCCGCTAGTAGCATTTTCATTACCAGCCCTGGCACACATAGTGCACTTTACTAGTAAGGCAAACATACCAAACATGATCAGCAGTGGCAAAGCGCCCAAAGCATCTAAGTTGGCAACACCATGTCAGAAAAAAGGTCTATGGGGAAAGCAAAAAGTTTAGGGAACTTTTGCCAAAAAGGGCCAAATCCAATACCCACACTTCAAACAAGGAAGTGTTGCCAGCCATCTTGTGACTTGGTTGAAAAAAAGCTAAACAAATAAAAGGGGGCAGGGTAGAAACACCCAGACCCCCTTGTGGGACCCGCCATGGGGGTCCCACAAGGATCCCCCAGTGTCAATAATAATTTTTTTTTAACATTTCAGCTGAAGTCACGCTGGAACCACAACTCCTACGGAAAATGCTTAAAAAACAAAGCGCAGGTTCCCATGCTTCGTTTCATCTAGGACCCCCGGGTGGGCCAGGTGTCCAAGGGGAAGTTTAAATAATGATGCACGGACCCCCGCAGCCCTATGACAGCCACTTCCCTGGTGCTAGGGGCCCCTCGCAGTCCTGGGAACCGCAACCTCCTTGGGGCAAGATATGATATTAAAGCGGGGGGCTCCTGCGCATCTCCCCCCCTGCTGCCCCGAGGACTGCCACCTCCCTAGGGCACACTGTTTATTTTTTTTGCCTACCCCCCTGCCTCAGGACCGCCACCTCCCCAGGGCACAAATACAATATTTAAGTCGATCCATTGTGGACCCCCGGCCCCGGGGACCACCACCTCCCTGGGGCAAACTTGAAGAAAGGAGGGGGCGGCATGGCCTGCTCCTGGAGCCCTACATGGCCCTGCTAACTGCCACCCCTCAGCGCCGACCTCAGCAATGTCCTGGGGTGCTCACCTCAGGACACTGCTGTTTGCCGTGGCTTGAAGGGAACACTGCTCCCGCGAAGCCATTGCAAACAGCTGCTCTGATTTCAGCAAGCGAGACAAAAAAAATACTGTGTCTACCTGAAAGCAGAGCATGTGAAGCGAGCAGGGAAATAGTCACATTGCTTTGGGATGCAGGGAGCTGCATTTTAATAGCTCCCTGGGTCTCAAGGCAATGCTGGCTCCCGCATTAGGTGTGGACACAACAGGGACCGCAGGGGCCTTAAGGCTCCCACCACGGTCCAAAACGTTTCAAATGTGGGTGCCCTGGGTTGGACCAGAGCACCCGCACTACAGGCAGGGCCCAGGGGAAGGGGTCCTCGGGCCGAATTTGGCCCCCTCCCTTAGAAATATATATTTTTTTTAATAAAAGGCTGGTGAGAGGGGCCGCACCCATCCCTTTTAAAATGTTTCTTTTTTTAAAGGGAAAGGCCCGGGATGTGTTCCACAGGATCAAAAATGGTCCAGGATCTGTGTGGCCCCCCTTCCTAAAATAAAAAAAAAAGATTTTTTAAAAAGCTGGCAACTCGCCATAGGCCCTGCCCCCTTTCTCCACCACTCCTTAAATGCGCCTCTTGGCACCCTGCTGGTTGGGGATGAAGTCGCCTTGGCTGCTGAGGGTCCTTAGGCACCAACAAGTACTCCTGTTATCTCCAGTAAGCCCCACACATTGGGATTACTGAGAGGTGGTCGGAGGCAACACCCTCTTTCTCCACCACTCTGCAAATGTGCCTCTTGGTGCACTGCTGATGGGGGGATGAGGTCCCTTGCCTCCCGAGGACCTCAGGACTAAAGTGGCTTCTTTCCCCAAGCAGCAGTGCCATTGTCATTTGAGAGGTCATCGGTGATGTCATCAGAGATTTCAATGGCCATGTCATGAGTGATGTAATATATGAGGTCATAAGCAGTGCATTGCGGGCGCAAGTTATAGTTAGCTCTTCATTTCTCTTGTTTTGTACGAGTGAAACTTGAGCCTAACAGTAACTGTTTTTTTAAATTTCATTTATAAACTACAGCATAAAGATCATGCACAGCAGATACTTAGCATCTCATGTCTTGTTGATTGCCCAAAAGAGGTCAGCTATCTACAATGCTTTGCTGCAGGGCGAAGGTTGTATGTATTATGTGTTAATGTGCTAAGGGGGCTTGAGTGTCTGAAAGGATTGGGCCCTGCATGAGAACTTGTACATACCAGGTACTAGTCCACCCATGTGTGGCTGATTCCCCACGACAGTCTGGCTACTTGTAAAGTGTTCAGTACAGGGTGAAGCCTGTGCATAGCAGGGGCTGCACCACCTAAGGTGTCTTGGATGTCTAGCAGGAGTTGGCTCTCCTTTAAGGGGTTTTAGACAAGGCGATGAAAGTTTGCAATAGGAACTTTCCCACCCATGTCTGGTTCATTATCCATAAATCGGCCATTTGTGAAGGGTAAAGTACAGGACAAAGTCTATGCATAGTTGAGGCTTGGCCAACTAATGGAAATTTGGTATTTGGAGAGAGTCGGTTCTCCATGAAGAAATGTGCACAAGGCAAGCACCTTCTGCAGCAGGGATTGACCACCAGAGACTGGTTGATTACCCACATAAGGTCAACTACCTACAAGGTTTTTGGTACAAGGCAAAGGCTGTGTGTAGAAGGAGCTTGGTTCACCTAAGTGGGGCTTGTGTGTCTGAAGGGTATTTTATGCTTTACATGATTCTGCGCAATTTAGTGCTTACTATCATATCTGAAATACACTACTGGTTTATAGAGTAATTTGTGCAGCAGTAGGCTTGGATAATGCCAGTGATGGTATCAATTATGTCATTTGAGATATCATCCGTGATGTCATCAATGATGTCATTGAACATGTCATGTGTGATGTAATATGTGGGATCATAAGCACTGCACGGGGTGTAAGTTACAGTTAGCTAAATAAATTGATGAATTTCAGAGGTTTCTTGAGTTTCAAATGTTACGTTTTAACTAACATTTTCACCTAGCTATAACGTCACTTTATTTGTTGTTTTTTCCAGTGAATTCCTGATTTTCTTTTTAATGTAAAGTAAGATATTATTACTCGACCTAACTAATTTCTTTTTTGTTTTAATCTGTTTATTGAGTCTTGTTTATTTTTCAACAAATACATGTGGTTTGCACACCTGACAGAAAGACTTACATAGCAATCATTAGCGCGTTATTTACAAGAGTCTGATACATGGTGTTTTGTAAGGTACTCTTAGCAGATGTTGGCTGCATCAAAACATATTGTACAGGTAATAGCTTGTGTAAAGATGTCAGGTTACATTATGCTATGTCAGGTAATCGGTGTGTTACAACCATGAGGTCCCAGTAGTGAGGCCATTCATGTGCCCAGCAATAAACGGATCAACAATAGAAACTGTAAGAAAATATCAGCCTTCCATCCGCCCCGGCAGCCCTCCCCTCAAGTAGCCGCATTTCATGTTTTAGACAATTAACAAATGCGCACACAGGTATGCGGCAAACAGATGTTATCCTGGAGCCCTCTGTGCCCCAAGTATTGCACCCCTCAAGTAGATCTAGCGGTCACCTGACCAATTCATAGGCGGTCTCCTGTATCTGTTATGGCGATGGGTTGGTGCGGGTGTCTGTAGTTGGCTGGGTAGCGGCTTATAAGCCAGCCAGGATATCGTCTAAGTTGGTCACTATGGGATATTTGTGTAGTCCTAAGGTGTCTCCCCTGTGTAAGGTGATGACTACCACCTGGGCCCAAGTCATGAGGGACTGTGTCCAAGCAAAAAGCACTGGGGGCTCCGGCACCTTCAATTGTTGGGTGCTAAGGCACTTGGGGCATATAATCAAGACGGCGCTATGAAATTATCGGAGCTTTTGCGTCCATTTTTGGGCGAAAAGCGGCGATAATTTCATCGCTTTATCAGCAAAGACATGTTATCTCGTGTTTTACTGATTGAGCGCCAGCTACAACAATGCCCAGCTTTGCATCTCTAATGAGACGCAAAGTGGGTGTTCCTCCCCGAAATAACTGGAGAAATGTCGCTAACCGACATTTCTCCAGTGATCAAGCTGCACGCTAACAGGCAGAGCGATAAGAAAAGTAGCGCTAACCACGGTTATCGCTACACTCCTTACGCCTGCTTGTAATCTGACTTAGCCATGAAATCCAAAGTAAAGTGGATTACATGGCTAAGAACACCCCGCACTATCAGCAAGGTATCGCTGGTCGCAGTGCGATCATCGCTGGATTTCCAGCGATAATCATACTGTTTTCCAGCTAACGCTTGGATTCCTATCGCATTGGAGATATGCGTTGCTGATAGCACGCTATCTCCATGATAGGAACCAGCGTTAGCCGGCGATAATTATCCTAGCGCTAAGTGCGCTTAGCGATAATTATCGCCTGGCCTTGCTGATATGCCCCACGTCCTTTTATGAGCCCTAGGACAAGGAAGCGAGATGTGACCATATTTTTCTTGGTCTTGCGATATTAGCCTAGTATGCATATCTCCCAAGTATGCCGCTCCAAACGCCCTGTACAGGTGTACAGTTGAGTAGTGACTCCCCGTCAGTTGTATTACAGGCACGGGCATCCCTTAAAGCATATGGAGTAGGTCCACAGCGGGGCAGGCAGCTTCCGTTTTAAGGAAATAGTGGTTTATTTTTGCTGGGGTGAGGTATGCCCTATGTATGAAGTAGTATTGTATAAGGCGGAACCTGGCGTTGCGGGGTACATGGACCAGATCCTTCAGCACTGTCTCCCAGTCCTTGTTGGTGCAAGGGCGAGCCAGGTCGTCCTCCCACCTACACCGCAGGGGCATGAGCTGCAGCTGGGTCTGAGAGCGTAGCGAGTCTGCAAACAACCAGGTCTGGTGTCAGCCCGGTCCAATTACATGCAGGTATTCCAGGGTGAGGTGTTTCAGGACCATATCACCCTATCTACTCCCCATGGCTGTCACCAGTGAATTGTATAGGAGGAAGTTGCCCAGTGGGAGGCCATCGTCTTCTATTAGTGCTATTTTCTATTCTTTGAAAGCAAAAGAAAAATAAGTAAATCCGAGCAAAATATGGATTTCCCAGAAAAAAACAAAACCACAGGCGTAGTTTTATTGAAGTTTCAATGTAATGACTTGCAGCACAATGGCCCTGCAGGGCCATAAAGCCTTATCTTCACGCTTTGCAATCTGCAGCAGTCCGATGGGTCATTTTGTTAATGGCGCCCCAGCGCGATCAACACGAGCAGGCGCAGCTGTAAAAAGTCATTATTTGTGAGCGCAGGCCTCCGCAGCCGCACTGCAGCCACGGAAGTGGTTTCACAGCACGGATTAGGTCTGTCATCTCCCTCCGCTGATGCGTTCTGAAAGTCTCGGCTTGGAATCTGACAGCTGCCTGCAGGCATCGGTATAAGTACGGCAGGATTTGATCAAGCACGAACATCACGCGCCTAATGGGTAATATTATGCTAAACTGTAAAGAAAAGTAAGCGCGTTTTCAAGAGAACCTTTGCAGGAATGCAGTGCAAGTAAACTATATTGCATGCTACGGTTTTTACTAGTGTACTGCAGCAGTCGTTCTAATGTGAAAATGTGTCTCATTGTCCCCGGGTTGACAGAAACCAGGGCGCATTTACGGCGTCTCTTCAGCGAGACTTGTGTGCGTTTCACATTGATTCAAAGGGAATCCTGAATCAATATTATCAAAATACGAATGCAAAATCACGCCACACAGAGGGCCAGGGAGGGACATCCTTTCCTTCTCTCCTTGTGCAGTGTGGGGTCAAAACCCTCACACGCGCTCTCTCGTGTTCGGCCCGGGGCCTGGGCTCGGGCACCGTTAAATGACCGTCCTAAGAAAGATCCCTGAAAAAATACTGAAGTCCTACATTGAACACATCCTCATTATTCCTTCCGGGTCATTCTAAAGTCGCAAACTCTGAAAGGAGTACGCTCTCCTCATTTCCCTTCCCCTCCTGCAGGTGTTGTAAAGTAGTTGTCCTAACCTATACCCACATAATCACGCACATTATTATTATTTTGATTATTATTGTTGTTATTATTCATTTTGTTTTTGTTATTATTATTATTATTATTATTATTATTATTCATAGCAATAATATTAACAGAGGTAATGGTGAAAATAATAATAGTGTTCCTAATAAGTGCAATTATAATGCTATATGTAATAATATTGAAATACTAATATTAACAATATTAATACAAAAGACCACATTCACCAACTGCCTGAGCAGCTATATCAGCTATCCATCTTTTGCATATTTCCCTTTTTGGCATGGCTTGCTGGGCCCCTTATCTCCAGGAACCCCTCAAATTGCAGATAGGTTGCACCGTGAGATTGAGAAACCCCTCCATGGAACATTATTTAGTTTACTTATTCATTTATTTCTATAGTGCAAACGGTAGACAGAAAATCACATATCAGGCTTTGAAAGAACGATGGCGATAACAGCCATAATACAAGCTGATTAACAAGAACCAAGGGGCATATTAGCAAGAACCTGGTTAAAATTTTAGCCGTTTTAGCGGCAGGAAACTGCCGCTAAAACGGCAATAATGGGCTTTCTTATATGTGTTATAGAATTCCAATAGAAGCCCAGATTAGATGTCCTGAACATCTAACCTGGGCTTCTATTGGAATTCTATAACGCATATTAGCAAGCCCATTATCGCCATTTTAGCGGCAGTTTCCTGCCGCTAAAACGGCGATTATTTTAACGAGGTTCTTGCTAATATGCCCCCAAGAGTCTTCCTTAAGAAGCAGGGGCTGCTTCCTATGAATAGAACAAAGAAGTTTTATCGATATAGTGCGTCTAAATGCTAGAAATCTCTGAAAGACACATAATTGGTGACAGGGTTAGATTGGGACAGAAAATAGGCCTGGGCACCAAAATAATAGTGGCCTATATTAGCAAATCAGATAGCTAAAAAGTGGCCCACATTTGCAAATAGGGCAGTCTTGAACTTGTAAAGACACGTTGCATAAGTGTTTTGCAAGATATGGGAGATTGCATGCATTTGTGCTTGCTAAAGACCATGTTTGTGGCAATATCAGGCAAATCAACAGTAAAAATTAGCCTATCAGATCATACAACAGGCCCACACATTAAAGCAACCAGCCCACACACTGACCTGTCAGACCAGCCCATCGGGCACCGCCTGAATGCCTTATAGGCCAGTCCTACCCAGATTGGTGGGAATTTGATGGTGGCCACTGGACTAATAAGCACCTCCCAGGTTGATAGAGGGAGATTTTTACTTGGGGTAAGATGGACCAATTCAGCGTAATCACTTAAAGCACTATTATCAGGGGAAAGCACTAATCAGTTCCTTTGCACAAGCCTGATGGTGGCAGCATTATTGCATTTCGGGGTGTTGGCACTACCTGTAAATGGCTACTGGCCTTGATTTCTAAAATTAACTCCACTGGCTTGTGCCAAGTGGGTCCTGTCTGTGATTTTCTTAAATACACTTTTCTAGGAAACAAAAGGGAAGGGAACATGATTTTTTTTGTTCAAGATTTTGAAAAAGGGACTGCTTGGAAAAGAAAACATTTTTTAGATCTTGTTCCAATGAAGATTACATTTGAGTTAATTGGTCCGACCAGGATGACAATCATTTATAGGGGAAAGTAACATGTATTTGATGATACAATGAATTTAAAGTCATGTATGGATTCACAGAATGAAGAAGAAATATTCAGAGGACATTGAGGTCTTGGTTGCTCTGTTACATTAAAGAGAAGAGCCTCAGTTATTTTAGAATTCCTAATTACTTTAACAACAAGTTAGGAAAATTAGCAAAAGGGGTGATTGTCAGGCCTCTTGCTTTACACCTTATATTACATTTGAATTCGGATTTTGTGTTGAAATGCTAAATATATACGAATATTAATAAATATATATATTATGCACTTGGGTGAGGGCTTGGATTAGTTGGACGGCTGTTCCAGTTTTTCTCTTGCTTGTGTTTTGTTACTCCTGTGGAGAACTCTTGGAGGAGTTTATTTGATTTGAAAATAATGGTCTTTTTCTACATTCTGATTATGTCTACTCTCTCACAGGACCCACACAGGGCCTGGTGAACAAAGTGCCTCCCCCAGTTACAAGCAACAAAATATGGTGATGTCAAGTTCCACAGGTGCAGGATGCGTCGATCTTCTCCATGCAGTGAAGTCAATGCATCAGTTCCAAAGGTGGGTGCCAGAGTCAAGAGGCATAAGACGATAGGCCGGATTTTGCCATGCAGTCAAGGGGATGCATTGATCTCACCAAGTTGCAGCGGCAGTGATATGCTGTCTGATGTGTCGATCTCTGGGGCCAAGCGCTGGTTCCGATGAGATGTGCCGATTTTACTCACACAACTGGGTCTATGCACTGGTTCTGCTACACGTAGACGTGCCTTTGATGTAGGTGGTGACTTCAAAGCAGCTCTCTGAACTGAATAAGGATCCCTGTCAACCCAGTCCTGTCAGCAGGTCTATCTGTGGAAAGTAAATCATTACGTTGTGTGTAGGCAGGACACTACCTATTGAAGTGTAAGTATTAATCTCTCCTATTGCTCCCTGCACAGGAAGACTCAACAAAAAGCAAATGAATGCAGATGAGTACTCAGAATGTAGATAAGCCTCACCTTTCTGTATTCATGGCTGTTGAGAAAGAATGCACAAATGGTATCTTTCACCCAACTGAGACATGCATTGGAGATAGGCTGCCAAGCACACAGAATTATAAGCAGAGAGAAGTGTCCACTTTCTAATAGTGCTATGCAAGCAAATGATGGACAGAATGCTGAATAAATCACACGTTCACCCCCCAGTCAAGAGATCTGGGTTAAATCCATTGTTCTTTTGCTCACCATGCCACCCTGGTTTGGACCCAGCCATATGCAAATCAGTCTTGATCCTGATCCTCATTGGGACAGTCCAGTCCCAACTGCCAAGCCAGGTCCTTTCTGGACTAGAAACAAGCATTCTGGGACAGATTTCAGGGTATTACCCCCGATCAGACAGGCAAGCTTGAATCCAGGGGCACAGTGAGCAAGGGACCCAGGTCTGGGCATTCACATTCCACTTAGGGTTACAAAGTGGTACGCAAACAAATGATGGACGGAATGCTGAATAAATCAATCATTCACCTTAGTCAAGAGATCTGGGTTAAATCCATCATTCCTTTGCTCACATGCCACCCCAGGTTAGACCCAGCCATATGCAAATCAGTCTTGACCCTATTCCTCATGGGAATAGTCTAGATCAAACTGCCAAATCAAGTAATCCCTTGGCTGGAAACAAGCATCCTGGGACCGGTTTTGGGGTACTACCCCTCATCAGCTAGGCTAGCTTGACCCCAGTGGCACAGTGAGCAAGGGACCCACGTCTGGGCATAGCCATCCCTCTTAGGGTGAAAAGTGCTATGCAGACAAATGAAGGACTGAATGCTAATGTCAGAACTCATAAATGTTGTTGGGTTCCTCAGGAGCTGTACCCAGCAGCTTTAACTCAAGGTTAATTGCACTGAGGATCAAAGTGGCTAGGCGGGGGGAAGGGATTTCGAAGGGTACTGCGGGGAGGGAGACCTGGAACGAGACTTTGCCCTCAATTAGCTTTCCTGATTAACTCTTAGGCTAAACTAGCATGGTTAAATAACAATAACATACCTGTAAAGAAAAGCAGGTTACTTATGAAACAGTCGTCCCTCTAATACCTTCTTCACATGGAATGGAATAGCTGTTCCTATAATTCTCAAAACATAATATAACAATATAGACTCTATGATTAAGCTTGTGCTTGCATAAACACTATGCTCCAGAGCGAATCACACTTTCATATAAAAGAGTCTATTAGCTGTTGTCACACTATCTCTTTCTTAAATTATGATTTGCATGTAACACTGTTAAGAATCACAGCGCTATTTCCAACAAGTGTTTCATTAATGCACAACAGGTTTCAAATGCAAAGTTTGGTTCAACCTATAATGCGAATATGATCTATTCACATGCGCAAGAAAGTGCTTCAGAGCGATGTGCCACGATCAATATGCAAATGTTCAAGAAAGCACCTCAGCGCGTTGTACCAAAGTCAATATGCAAAATGCCCAGGAAGCGCTCCAGCGCGATGTACCATGTCCAATATGCAAATGCCCAAAAACGCGCATCAGTGCGATGTGCTAAAGTCCATTAAACAACTGCCCAATAAAAAGCTTTGACGAAGAGAGCTCGAGTCAATATGCAAATATCAGCATATTGTTCCTCTAAACAAAATGGAACAATCCTACCAGTTGGTGGTCAAGGGAAGGATCTACAACCGGCATTAGGTCGTCAAAGATCTTCTCACGTGAAACCGGAGATCGACTTCTGCTGCTGCTCACACTCAGACTTCTCAGACTTCTCTATAACCAGCAAAGAGACTATGGTGTGGCCCCTATTTAAAGGCTTTCCCAAGAAGTTTCCAGATGATAGCTCTCAGGTAAACTACTGGAGCTGAGAAGGGCTGGGTGTCAAATTCCGTTCCGCTAGCGGAAATTGCGATAATTTGAGGTTTTCGCGAAAATGTAAAAATTTCCACAATCCGCATCTTACTGGAAATTTTTGTCTAGCTCGCGCTGTAAAAAACATACATTCTCTCGCGCGCGATCGCCTTACCTGAATTCCCGCGTTTGCCGACAAGTTTTCCCGATCCGGTCGCGTTCTCCACGAGATGTTGGATTGTGGTAGCCATTTTGCGATATCTCTCGAGAGTTCGCGCCCACATTAACGTAATTCGTTGCGCGAACATGTCATTCGTCGCACGATCATGTCTATCTTCTCGCGATCATGCACCGCGAGAGTATGAGATGATTGAGTTCTCGAACACATCATTCTCCACCCCGAGTGAGAGCGTGAGGACGCGGACACGTCATATCGAACGCGACAAGGAGCGAGAGAACCCGAACACGTCGTAGCCAACGCGACAGGGAGGAAGAGAACGCGATCAAGTCATTTTGGACGCACCGGCAGAAGTAATGTGAAGCTCGAGAACTCAAACATGTGAAATTTTCACTTTGGAGAAGAATATGAGCTCTAGCAGCATGAAACCTGCTGGAAATGATGATTTGGATGAAAAAACTCCTCAGATTGACATTTGGCTGTTTTTTTGTGTGCAAGGAGTCCTTTTTTAAAAAGGTGGGGAGAGGGAGGAAGTGCCACAGAATCTCCAACTTCCTGTTCCTGTCCAGCAGGCTACTCCCAGTGCTTTGTCCATCTCCTGGTCATTCTGCCTTTGGATTTTGAGCTGGAAAGATCACTCTTTTTGTCTGCGGCATTATTACAATTGGATTTGAGGATTTTTGAATTGGATATTTTACAAGTAAGTGGTTGTTGTGTCTGTTTGATTGGGGGCATTGCTGTTGTTGCAACTACAATTCAATTTTGGTAACTATCATTCCTTTTTTTTTTTTTAAATGTTGTGGGTAGTAGTAGTCAGTAGTAGGCCAGAGCTAGTCATGGCCTCATGAGTGTGTGCATGATGAAGCAACTGCTCCTTTGGTGTTTTTTTTTTTAATGTATTTATTTTTCAAGTACGATTTAGGGCCTGGATGGCATTGGATTGAGTTGAGGAATTTGTTTTTTGGGGTGGACTTTCTGTTGTAGGGACTGGCCTTGTGGTTGGTGGCCATTTTGAAGCCTAGGCCTGCAAGCTTTTCTGGCCTTGTCTGCCAACAGGCCTGCTTTCATCCAGTAGGCTCAGAGCAGGTAGCTACAGCTTTATTAATCAAGTGTTTCTGTGTGGTCTGTTGAATTTAGACATCCTTTAGGGCATGGATGGCATTGGATTGAGTTGGGAAGTGTGTTTTTTGGTGGTGGGCTTTCTGATGTTGTTGGACCTAGCCATGTGGCTTGTGGCCATTTTGAAGCATAGGCCTGCAAGCTTGTCTGTCCTTGTCTGCCAACAGGCTTGCTTTCATCCAGTAGGCTCAGAGCAGGTAGCCACAGCTTTTATTAATCAAGTGTTTTTGTGTGTGGTCTGTTGAATTTACGTATCATCAATTGGTGGAGGGAGAGAGAGTAGAGATCCTTTCAATCTCCTTTCAATAATTATAAATCAATGTGGAAAGGATCACTGGTCCTGCATAACCAAGGTCTGCAGGTGGATCGGTAGGTGTCTCCCAAATAAAAGACCCTCATACACGTGTTTTTTCAGAGTCGTGTAGCGGTATACGATGTGTTCCCGCTTCTTGTAACACGTGTCCGTGCGTAATGCTTGGGTCAGTTTTTGTTTGCACCCTCCGCCAGGAGGTTGTACCATTGGTTAAAACAGTAGTGATGGTGAATAAGTGAAATAGTGCTATAAAGGTGTTCTAAAATACCCGGACAGCCAGAGGTTCAACTTTAATATTTCTGGATTCGGGTAGAAGGTTAAGGCGTGTCGCTATGGAATTATTTAGGAATTCTAGCGCACTAAACTTGTGAGGTTAAAAGTGGTCGACATGTTTCAGCCTTATCTGCCTGTTGGTCAGTCGGCTTTCCTCAGGACCATAAAGTGATTAAGTGAAAAAAAGGAAAAGGTACATTTGTAACCTGATTCGTTTTGTGGTAGTAGGTCACATTGTACCTGTAATAAGAGAAAAGGGAGAAAGTGCAACCACATTTGTAGCGAATAAGTGGGAAAAGACACTTCAGCAATGTACAATGACATAGAGACACATTTGAGAATTATGAAGCATATTATTAAAAAAACATATAATTAAAAGCGAGTTGTGCAATACTAGACTCAGAGTCACATTCATATTAAGGTCAACTTACTCATTCTCAAAATTCTATGCGGAATATTGTGATGTATAAATCCCACAGTCGTATTTAGGCGTCATGAAATCATTTCTTTACAGTGCCCTGATGTTAAAAGCTCTATTTACTTTAAGGCGCAATTTCATTGTTACATTACCATGACATCAAAGGCGCTAATCAATTTTACTGTGTCATCACGATTATCTTAGACATTGGTATAACGATGTAATACCTGTTCGAGTATAGACTCTTACTATTATTTCAAAGTACATGCATTCATTATTAGACGGTACCAAGCACTCGTTCTACATGTATTCTGTAAATCGAACATGCGCATACTGCCGCTAAAGTATCTTTAAATGCGCACTCTGGAAAGCCTATTCAGAAAGAGATTCTATTCGAAAAGTAGGCACTTCTAACAAAAGTCTAAAACTAAGCAAAACTCAGTACAGAGCAGGGTCTTCACATGCGCTTATGCGTAACTGGACCTTATGGAATGTACCTCTACATTATGTAAGACTTGTCTCCTCGGGAACCACGGCAGTTAGGGGGAGGCTTCACTGTTGTGGCGTGAGGAAAAAAGGAGTTTAGTAAAGGGGTTTTAATACTTGCGGTTTACTCCATAACGAAAAGGGCAATGCTCCTCGATACCTCTAGCCTTCAAACACCCGTCTACCAGCTTGTGCTGTCTCTGCCCTTGGTGACCCGGAATCAATCGCCAGTGTGTAACCTGTCTTCTTTTATTGCATAGTGATGGAAACTGAAGAGTTACTCGAGTGTTTATACTTATTAGTTGTACTAAATTGTTATACCTAATTTTCAGATGAGAATTGTAATCATTTCTAGCTTGGAAATAGATGACAGATAGAGTTTATGAGAATGTACTCTTTAGGCGCTCATTCTGAATTTTCTCATAGTTAAAGAACGTTAGAAAATTCGTAATTCAGACAAAATATAAATTATTTGTTAAGACATAACCACGGAACGGCATCATTCAGGCCCTCATTGTCTGTCTTAAGTCTGTGCACCCAACGTTGCTCTTTTTCAAATAAAATTTTAGCTGCATTCCTGTCCACAGTTTCGAGGGTTTCCAGGATGACCCACTGTAGGTCATTCACAGAGTGCCCAGATTCTTTGTAGTGAGTTGACATTTTTGTGGTTGTTTTTTTACAGTTCACATTGCTGCGGTGTTCGCAAAGTCTTTGTTTTGCTTTACGACAGGTCATGCCAATATATCTCATTTGACACGGGCAAGTTATCATGTAAATGACATGGCTTGTGTTGCAGTTCGTATGTCTTTTTAATTTCCAATTGAAGTTGGGAAGCAGCTGTAATTCCTTTGTGGGTTTTGTAGTGTCACAAACTGTGCAGTTTCCACATGGGTAATGGCCTGTTACTGGACTGTTATTCCACAGTCCAGGTGTGTCTTTCTTTTTCTTAGGTGGGGGTCTCATGTGCACCAGCAAGTCCTTGAGGTTGCGGCTTCTCTTGTTGGCAAACATCGGTTTAGGCCAATTCAGATAGTAAGATGTTACTATTCTCCAGTTTCTGTTGATTATTTTCTTCACTTGGTTGGTGACTGGGCTATAAGTAGTTACGCATGTGATCCTATCTTCCTTCAATTTAGCACACGTCTCTAGGAGTGCTTCTCTTGGTTGGTTGCGGGCACGTTTCTTGCATGTGTTGATCACCTTCTTTGGATATTGACGAACAAGTAGTTTGTCACATAGGTCATTCGCTTGACTTTTGTAGTCAGTAATTGAGCTGCAATTTCTCCTCAAGCGAAGGAATTGGCTGTATGGGAGATTTTCCCGTAAGGGTCTTGGATGAAAGCTTTGAAAAGATAGCAGGCTATTCTTGGCCGTCGGTTTAAAGAAAGTACGGGTGTGCAAAGTATTGTCTTTAGAAAAGATGGTAATGTCTAAAACATCTAAAGTACTTTCATTAGCAGTGTATGTAAATTTCAAGCATTCATCTTGGGTATTAAGCCAGCGATGAAAGTCCGTCAAGGTTTCCTTATCACCCTTCCAAATTAAAAAGATATCATCTATATATCTCTTCCAAAAGAGAATATGATGAAGAAAGGGATTGTTCTCATTCTGAACGAAGGTGCGTTCAAAGGTGCTAACGTACAACCCCGCCACACTTGGGGCAAATGTACTGCCCATTGATACTCCATGGCGTTGAAGGAAGAGGGTGTCTTTGTACTTGAAGACATTTTCCATTAGAGCTAATCTACAGCACTCCAAAACAAAATGTCTGGGGGTTTTGTTTGGCCAGTCAATGTTAAAGAGAATTGTTTCAAGAGTGTCTAGTGTTTTTTGTTGTGGCAAACTAGTGTAGAGACTCTCTACATCTAAGCCCACTAAGAGCATTGTTCCTTCCGAGTACTCAAAGTTTTGTAACATGTTAAGGAGGTCTCTTGTGTCCTTCAGATAGGTGGGTGTCTTTTGGACCCGTGGTCTTAAATATTGGTCTGCAAATTCTGACAGTGGTTCCAAAATTGAATTGATTCCGGACACAATTGGTCTCCCTGGTGGTGGCATTTTGCCTTTATGCGTTTTTGGTAAGGAGTAGAAGTATGGTGTTACTGGTGTTTTTACTTCCAGATATTCTGCCTCCTTTTTGGACACCCAATTATTGGCTTCCGCTTCTTCCACCATCATGGATATTGTTCTTTGTAGACGGGCAGTTGGGTCTATTCTTAGAACCTCATAACATTTTGTATCTGCAAGGAGGTCCATACATTGTTTGTCATATCCAGCTGTTGTTAATAAGACTACTCCTCCCCCTTTGTCCGCCGGTTTGATTACGATTTCTCTATCGTTCTTGAGTTTAGTGAGAGCCAGTTGTTCCGCCTTGGTGATATTTTGAAAAGGTTTCTGTGGTTGATTATGCAATAGGTCAACTTCCTTCATAATTGCCTGTTCAAAGGTGCATATTTCAATTGGGACTTGTGAGTTGAGGGGGCAGAATGTCGATTTATTCCTCAGTGTTGTATCTCCGTCTTGTGTCAATTGTTGGTTGTCTTTAAAAAAGGCTTTCAGTTTCAGGGTATGGCAAAAGGCTGCAAGCTCGCATTTTGTTTTGAAGATGTCAGTTCTTGGAGTGGGGACATACCCAAGTCCTTTATTCAGGACGCTGAGTTGATCCTTAGTTAGGATTCTGTCAGTCAAGTTGACGACGAGGTTGTTGCGCCCGATCCCGTCTTGGCCTTCGTTACACTCCTGGTTTCGACTTGTCTTGTTTGGTCGGACCAGGTTATCCCTTTTTGTCGGGACCGGCAGTTGGACTGGCCATTCCCTAAAAAAGGACGTCCTTGTTGGTAGTTATGGCCCCCTTGTTGCATTTGATGGTTCATGGGTACTTCAAAATAAGGATTAGGCCATCCTTGGAATTGTGGGTTAAAAGGGAGGAAAGGCATATTCGGGCCTCCATTTTGAAAGTATGGTGGTCTCCAGAAGTTATTCTGTCCTCTCCTATTCCCCCTCCTATTGCGGTAGTTTCCTCTCCCACGCTTTGTGGAATCATCCCCACTTTGGTCTGAACTGTCATTTGAGGATATGCTATTTGAATCATTGTTGGATGAATTGTCATTAGGTTTGTAATCCTTACTGCTATATGGGTGTATGCGTTCTAGTGAGAACCTTTTTAGTTCTTTGGCTAGTTTTTGCAGTTTCGTTTGTGTAAGGTATTCTTGACTATCTTTCATTTCTTTATTGATTTCTTCCAGTCTGGTCTTGTAGATGGTTATATAACCATCTACAAGACCAGACTGCAAAAACGAACAATTCATCCAACAATGATTCAAATAGCATATCCTCAAATGACAGTTCAGACCAAAGTGGGGATGATTCCACAAAGCGTGGGAGAGGAAACTACCGCAAAATGGAGGCCCGAATATGCCTTTCCTCCCTTTTAACCCACAATTCCAAGGATGGCCTAATCCTTATTTTGAAGTACCCATGAACCATCAAATGCAACAAGGGGGCCATAACTACCAACAAGGACGTCCTTTTTTAGGGAATGGCCAGTCCAACCGCCGGTCCCGACAAAAAGGGATAACCTGGTCCGACCAAACAAGACAAGTCGAAACCAGGAGTGTAACGAAGGCCAAGACAGGATCGGGCGCAACAACCTCGTCGTCAACTTGACTGACAGAATCCTAACTAAGGATCAACTCAGCGTCCTGAATAAAGGACTTGGGTATGTCCCCACTCCAAGAACTGACATCTTCAAAACAAAATGCGAGCTCGCAGCCTTTTGCCGTACCCTGAAACTGAAAGCCTTTTTTAAAGACAACCAACAATTGACACAAGACGGAGATACAACACTGAGGAATAAATCGACATTCTGCCCCCTCAACTCACAAGTCCCAATTGAAATATGCACCTTTGAACAGGCAATTATGAAGGAAGTTGACCTATTGCATAATCAACCACAGAAACCTTTTCAAAATATCACCAAGGCGGAACAACTGGCTCTCACTGAACTCAAGAACGATAGAGAAATCGTAATCAAACCGGCGGACAAAGGGGGAGGAGTAGTCTTATTAACAACAGCTGGATATGACAAACAATGTATGGACCTCCTTGCAGATACAAAATGTTATGAGGTTCTAACAATAGACCCAACTGCCCGTCTACAAAGAACAATATCCATGATGGTGGAAGAAGCGGAAGCCAATAATTGGGTGTCCAAAAAGGAGGCAGAATATCTGGAAGTAAAAACACCAGTAACACCATACTTCTACTCCTTACCAAAAACGCATAAAGGCAAAATGCCACCACCAGGGAGACCAATTGTGTCCGGAATCAATTCAATTTTTGAACCACTGTCAGAATTTGCAGACCAATATTTAAGACCACTGGTCCAAAAGACACCCACCTATCTGAAGGACACAAGAGACCTCCTTAACATGTTACAAAACTTTGAGTACTCGGAAGGAACAATGCTCTTAGTGGGCTTAGATGTAGAGAGTCTCTACACTAGTTTGCCACAACAAAAAACACTAGACACTCTTGAAACAATTCTCTTTAACATTGACTGGCCAAACAAAACCCCCAGACATTTTGTTTTGGAGTGCTGTAGATTAGCTCTAATGGAAAATGTCTTCAAGTACAAAGACACCCTCTTCCTTCAACGCCATGGAGTATCAATGGGCAGTACATTTGCCCCAAGTGTGGCGGGGTTGTACGTTAGCACCTTTGAACGCACCTTCGTTCAGAATGAGAACAATCCCTTTCTTCATCATATTCTCTTTTGGAAGAGATATATAGATGATATCTTTTTAATTTGGAAGGGTGATAAGGAAACCTTGATGGACTTTCATCGCTGGCTCAATACCCAAGATGAATGCTTGAAATTTACATACACTGCTAATGAAAGTACTTTAGATTTTTTAGACATTACCATCTTTTCTAAAGACAATACTTTGCACACCTGTACTTTCTTTAAACCGACGGCCAAGAATAGCCTGCTATCTTTTCAAAGCTTTCATCCAAGACCCTTACGGGAAAATCTCCCGTACAGCCAATTCCTTCGCTTGAGGAGAAATTGCAGCTCAATTACTGACTACAAAAGTCAAGCGAATGACCTATGTGACAAACTACTTGTTTGTCAATATCCAAAGAAGGTGATCAACACATGCAAGAAACGTGCCCGCAACCAACCAAGAGAAGCACTCCTAGAGACGTGTGCTAAATTGAAGGAAGATAGGATCACATGCGTAACTACTTATAGCCCAGTCACCAACCAAGTGAAGAAAATAATCAACAGAAACTGGAGAATAGTAACATCTCACAATCTGAATTGGCCTAAACCGATGTTTGCCAACAAGAGAAGCCGCAACCTCAAGGACTTGCTGGTGCACACGAGACCCCCACCTAAGAAAAAGAAAGACACACCTGGACTGTGGAATAACAGTCCAGTAACAGGCCATTACCCATGTGGAAACTGCACAGTTTGTGACACTACAAAACCCACAAAGGAATTACAGCTGCTTCCCAACTTCAATTGGAAATTAAAAAGACATACGAACTGCAACACAAGCCATGTCATTTACATGATAACTTGCCCGTGTCAAATGAGATATATTGGCATGACCTGTCGTAAAGCAAAACAAAGACTTTGCGAACACCGCAGCAATGTGAACTGTAAAAAAACAACCACAGAAATGTCAACTCACTACAAAGAATCTGGGCACTCTGTGAATGACCTACAGTGGGTCATCCTGGAAACCCTCGAAACTGTGGACAGGAATGCAGCTAAAATTTTATTTGAAAAAGAGCAACGTTGGGTGCACAGACTTAAGACAGACAATGAGGGCCTGAATGATGCCGTTCCGTGGTTATGTCTTAAAAAATAATTGATATTTTGTCTGAATTACGAATTTTCTAACGTTCTTTAACTATGAGAAAATTCAGAATGAGCGCCTAAAGAGTACATTCTCATAAACTCTATCTGTCATCTATTTCCAAGCTAGAAATGATTACAATTCTCATCTGAAAATTAGGTATAACAATTTAGTACAACTAATAAGTACAAACACTGGAGTAACTCTTCAGTTTCCATCACTATGCAATAAAAGAAGACAGGTTACACACTGGCGATTGATTCCGGGTCACCAAGGGCAGAGACAGCACAAGCTGCTAGACGGGTGTTTGGAGGCTAGAGGTATCGAGGAGCATTGCCCTTTTCGTTATGGAGTAAACCGCAAGTATTAAAACCCCTTTACTAAACTCCTTTTTTCCTCACTCCACAACAGTGAAGCCTCCCCCTAACTGCCGTGGTTCCCGAGGAGACAAGTCTTACATAATGTAGAGGTATATTCCATAAGGTCCAGTTACGCATAAGCGCATGTGAAGACCCTGCTCTGTACTGAGTTTTGGTTAGTTTTAGACTTTTGTTAGAAGTGCCTACTTTTCGAATAGAATCTCTTTCTGAATAGGCTTTCCAGAGTGCGCATTTAAAGATACTATAGCGGCAGTATGCACATGTTCGATTTTCAGAATACATGTAGAACGAGTGCTTGGTACCGTCTAATAATGAATGCATGTACTTTGAAATAATACTAAGAGTCTATACTCGAACAGGTATTACATCGTTATACCAATGTCTAAGATAATCGTGATGACACAGTAAAATTGATTAGCGCCTTTGACGTCATGGTAATGTAACAATGAAATTGCGCCTTAAAGTAAATAGCGCTTTTAACATCAGGGCACTGTAAAGAAATGATTTCATGACGCCTAAATACGACTGTGGGATTTATACATCACAATATTCCGCATAGAATTTTGAGAATGAGTAAGTTGACGCTTAATATGAATGTGACTCTGAGTCTAGTATTGCACAACTCGCTTTTAATTATCTGTTTTTTAATAATATGCTTCATAATTCTCAACTGTGTCTCTATGTCATTGTACATTGCTGAAGTGTCTTTTCCCACTTATTCGCTACAAATGTGGTTGCACTATCTCCCTTTTCTCTTATTACAGGTACAATGTGACCTACTACCACAAAACGAATCAGGTTACAAATTTACCTTTTCCTTTTTTTCACTTAATCACTTTATGGTCCTGAGGAAAGCCGACTGACCAACAGGCAGATAAGGCTGAAACATGTCGACCACTTTTAACCTCACAAGTTTAGTGCGCTAGAATTCCTAAAAAATTCCATAGTGACACGCCTTAACCTTCTACCCGAATCCAGAAATATTAAAGTTGAACCTCTGGCTGTCCGGGTATTTTAGAACACCTTTATAGCACTATTTCACTTATTCACCATCACTACTGTTTTAACCAATGGTACAACCTCCTGGCGGAGGGTGCAAACAAAAACTGACCCAAGGATTACGCACGGACACGTGTTACAAAAAGCGGGCACACATCATATACCGCTACACGACTCTGAAAAAACATGTGTATGAGGGTCTTTTATTTGGGAGACACCTACCGATCCACCTGCAGACCTTGGTTATGCAGGACCAGTGATCCTTTCCACATTGATTTATAGTCTGTTGAATTTAGACATCATTTAGTCCAAGGACGGCACTGGATTGAGTTGGGAAGTGTGTATTTTTGGGGTGGCCTTTCTGATGTTGTTGGGCCTGGCCATGTGGCTGGTGGCCATTTTGAAGCCTAGGCCTGCAAGCTTGTCTGGCCTTGTCTGCCAACAGGCCTGCTTTCATCCAGTAGGCTCAGAGCAGGTAGCCACAGCTTTATTAATTAAGTGTTTCTGTGTGTGGTCTGTTGAATTTAGACATCATGTAGGACATGGATGGCACTGGATTGAGTGGGGTGGGCTTTTTTATGTTGTTGGGCCTGGCCATGTGGCTGGTGGCCATTTTGAAGCCTAGGCCTGCAAGCTTGTCTGGCCTTGTCTGCCAACATGCCTGCTTTCATCCAGTAGGCTCAGAGCAGGTAGCCACAGCTTTATTAATCAAGTGTTTCTGTGTGTCGTCTGTTGAATTAGACACCATTTAGGGCATAGATGGCACTGGATTGAGTTGGGAAGTGTGTTTTTTTGGGGTGGGCTTTCTGATGTTGTTGCGCCTGGCCATGTGGCTGCTGGCCTTTCTTTGTGTTGGGAGTTAGTAGTGTCCTGCTTTTGGCATATAGGCTCTAATAATTTAACGGCAAATAGGGTCCACCCCACTTCCATTACATTTTTAATTTGGTGGTTCTTATACTCTTTCCTATCCTTCCTAATAGTGTAGTGTGCGTATACACAGTAGTATAACATAGCACTTGTTGACAAAGTCTCAGAAATGGCTAGACTATATCTTTTGTACAGTAGTAAGTAACTGTACCATACAACAACAAATGCAACATTTCACGGATGTTCTTCTCCTGGCTTATTTGCTTTTAGGTGCACAAAAAGCCAGAGGAGGAGGTGTCATCATCATCACCCGTTTTACTGCCAGCCAGCCAGAAGTCCTGCTGCGCATCACGTCCACGTGTGAACACAACTTGTTGTGCATTTGCGTCCTGCCTGACATCTGAAGAAGATGGCCCCAAAGAAAGGTACCAGGTCCAGTACCAAAAAAGTTGCTGGTGAGAAGAAGGAACAGAAAAAGGAAGTGCCATTAAACACAACTGGTGTGCCGGCCAATGTTTTTTTTGGGAGCAAAAAAGTTACACCTGCAGCTGCGTTGTTCGGGAACCAAGCTGGGAGCAGCACCTCCACACCAGCGGTCCAACCCCACCAACCTAGGCCCAAACCCTTGAGTGTCGAAGAGGTAGCCAGTCTACTAACGAGCAGCGATGTTGAAAATCATCATCGCAAAGTAGTACACAATCAACGCAGGCAACTCAGCAGATAAGTGTGCAGGAGCAACAACAACAGCAGCATCCGCAACAACAACAGCAGCAGCAGCAGCCGCAACAACAGCAGCAGCCGCAATAACAACAGCAGCAGCCGCAAGAACAACAACAGCAGCAGCCGCAAGAACAACAGCAGCAGCCCCAAGAACAACAGCAGTAGCCTCAAGAACAGCCCATAATAGTAGTTGTTGCTCCTAATGTACGGGCATTTCAGGAAATCGAGCTTCCTGCAGACAAAGTGGAGCAAACCATTTTTTCGGAAGATCTATTGTCTTCCAGACCACCAGTAAGGAAAAGGAGGCTTAGTCCATCATCTTCTTCTTCAAGCCCCGCTTCTGGTGACAGTGATGCCACTTGGCAGCCACCAGCTCACTCTGAGAGTGATGCACGCCACAAGACAATGCTTCTGAAAAGGAAGGTTCCTGAAAAACTTACAGTTATAGAGGTAGATGTAGAAGAGGGGGTGATGTTGATGAAGAGGACGAGCCAGTCATCACGCACATCACTCCCGTCCCAAAGAGGATGGAGACCAACATTCTCACCCTATCCAGAAAGGCTGCTACTGAGCGGGATGTAGCACGGATACCACCAACGCAGGTTACATCACCACGACCTCCAGCTGCCATATTTTCCAAGGCCCGACAGGGGCCTACATCCAGCTCAACCATTAAAGTAGGTAGTAGTAGTAAAAGTCACAGTGTAGCTGCACAGAGTCACATTCCAAGCACACCCTCCAGTTCATCTGGTATTGAAAGTGGCACATCCAGCAATGCCAGAAAGTTCTCCTCTCCAGTTTGGGACTTCTTGTCTGTTAGCACCAAGGAGGAGAACATTGCAATATGCTCAATTTGTCGCTCAGGTGCTCGGTGCGGTAAGTTTGGTACAAACTATGGTACCAGAGGCCAAGCAAGTCATCTCAGAATACACCACTCTATTGTGTGGGAGAATCACCTACTTAAGTTAAAAGAAAGTAAAAAAACTCAACCCATTGAAGTTGGTCAGGAAAAATCAGGGGACGATATTATTGCGGTGGAAGGTGGAGCAGGAGGCATTTCTAGCCCTGTCCCCAGTAGTGTAGTGGTACCGCCCACATCTTCCTCAGTAACATCTGAGTGGCACCGCAGTAAGAGTCATACTCAGAGTCAGGCTGAGACACCAAGGCGTCCGAGTACCGCAATGAGACAAACTGCGTCGTTGAGCCTAAGTGGGTTAATGAAAAAAGCAGCACCACAAAGGAAAGTAATCCAGCCTACACGTGAGAGCATGCTTAGGTTGGAGGGGCAATTCCAACGCAACCACCCAACGGCACTGTTGTACAATGCAAAGATTGCTAAAATGTTAGCACTGGACCTTCTCCCTTTTTCATTTGTGGAAGGGGTGGGTTTCCTTGAATTTGTGTCAGCCATCTGCCCTAAATGGAAGGTTCCCAGCCGTTCCTATTTCGCAAGAATTGCTGTTCCGGCACTACATCATGATGTGCTGGAATTGGTTGGACAAGCTTTGCAGCAAAGTGCTGTTCAAAATATCCACCTGACTACAGACATGTGGACTAGTTGCCAAGCCACAGATTACATGTGCATCACTGCACACTGGGTCTCTTTTGTGGGGGTTAGAGATAAGCTATCTGAATGAGGTGCTGTTGACACAACTGAGATTTTTAAAGCTACTCGGAAACATGCAACTGTAGCCGTGTTCGCCATGGAGAAATCTCATACTGCTGTAAACATTTTGCAAAGTTTCGCAGCAAGGTTTCTGAATGGCTGCGCCCAAGAGGGCTTACTATTGGTTTTGTTGTCACAGATAATGGCAGTAGTGTACTTAAGGCCATGGATCTTGGTTCCTATTTCAGGGTTCCGTGTTTGGCGCACTGCATAAACATTATAGTTCAAGACTTTCTGAAAAAAGAACCCATAGTCAGCAACTTACTGAGCATCTGCCGAAGAATATGCACTCATTTCAGCCATTCTTTTAAAGCTCGGAAGAGGTTGAGGATCATTCAACGTGAATATAGGATGCCAGCCAAAGCACTCAGGTGGCAACACGTTGGAACTCAACGTATCTTCCAAAAGAAGAGAGTTTCCCAAATAAACCAGAAAGGACTGGGTATACGTAATCTCAAAAAAAGGGGGGGTTTCCTTTCTGTGTTCTTCCGTTAAGGCTAAACCATTTGGCAAATAACAGAAACAATTCAATCAATTTACACATGACATGGTAGAGATATAAAATACTGAAAAAATTCTATAGGTTCCTCATTTCTCAGAATTTTATTTTTTGAAAAACCAAATTGAATTTTCAATACACAGGTTAAAAACAAGGTAAAAACTATATGCAATCAATTGCTCAAGTCAGAAATATTCTCACTCTATACAATTTCTAAATTGGTCTCTGAGTCATTGTTGGCAAGTGTCACATAAATAAAACATACAATATGCAAATTAATTCAATTTCATGCAATATAGATAAAAATAAACATAAAAAACATTTGGAGTCCTTGTGTCGACGCGTTTCGGTGCTTTAGGTTTGGATCGAATAAACACCTTCCTCAGGACTGAACTTTGTTAAAAACGGGTATATTCTTTCTAAAAAGGAGAATACATACAATTAGACTCTGATTTTTTGAGAGAAAAAGAGAGTACCCTACTCTAACATGTCGTGTTTGTCTAATTATGCTGTAACCTTTTATATTGGCCAATATCTCAAGCTTACTTTTTCATGCGTATTCTTCTTTATTTTATCGGAATACTGGACCGTCTACTTGACTTTTCTAGTCCTCTTACAGGTTCAGATTCTTGTGTCTCAATCATGTGACCTGTTTTAATCGAATAAGCGAATGTATCAATAATCATTTTCATAGATTTACTGAAAAGAGTCTTGCAGCCTGATTCATGAAAACTGGAATCTGCGATTTTCAAATTGCGATTAACTGCGAATCGCAATTTAGAAATTGCAGATCGGTATTCATGAATTTTTCCGATAAAAAAATGCGATTCGCACGCGGCCGCAAAAGCGTTAGCGATTTTCGAAAATCGCAGAATAATCGCTATTTTCGGCAACATCCGTGTAGGATTTGCGATATCGCAAATAGCGATATCGCTAATTGCGAGATCGCAAATACGCGGGATCGGGAAAACGGGAAGTCGCATTTCGAGCACAGTGATGACATCACAACCAGGAAGCAGCCAGTTCCCACCCCCATTCACCACAGTGAGGCAGACCTCGAGGCAGCAACTGAGTCAGCTCCTGCAAGGACACCTGCAAACTTGGAATACCACACCCAATCTCTCTGCAGCAATGGCAGAGGAGGCTGTGCCAGGGCCCAGCAACACCGGGCGCAAGAGAAAACTGAAGTTCTCCGAACAGGAGTTGGAGCACCTCATCGAAGGGGTGATAGAGAACCACTCTAAACTGTTTGGGAAAGAGTCAAGGAGGGTGCCTGAGCAGGAAAAGCGGAGAATCTGGGTCGGGATAGCAGCCACAGTGAACTCCGTGGGCGTGGCAGACAGGTCACTTGAAGAACTAAAGAAGAGGTCGTACGACCTCCGAGGTCGTGCCAAGGAGAAGGTTGCCGAGAGGCTGGGAGAGTCCCTGGCCACTGGAGGGCGAGGACCTACAGTCCCTCCAAACACCACCATGGAGGACCGCGTCGAGGACACGTTGGAGTCGGAGGCGTGCATTGGAGTCATCAGATTGGACTCATCCCGCCCCACCCAAGAGAGCCAAGGTAAGTGGCATGCGACTGCGACCCTGTCCCCTATGAATGGCCATTACCCTATAGCCTCCCATAATGTTCCAAAGTCATGCCATCGGTGCACATTAGGTAATGCCCTAAAGCATTGTGGGACATGTAATGTGGCCACAATGTACAAGTACCCCAATGCAGCCAGACAGGTTCCAAAGTACGCAATGCCACAGCCAGTCAGGGAATGTCATCCAGCATGCATGTAGCAACTGTACGTGTGACAGATACATGCAACTAATGGACGTCCAATTCCCCTCACAGGTGGCGCAGACAGCAGCGACAGTGACAGGCTGCTCATCGATGAGCAACCACAGGATGCGGAGGAGGTGCCGTCACAAACACATCCAGCACCAACAGGCGCTGCACCTACCCCTGCAGCCAGGCCCACAGCATCAGCGCCAGCACCAACAGGCGCTGCACCAACCCCTGTAGCCAGGCCCACAGCATCAGCGCCAGCACCAACAGGCGCTGCACCAACCCCTGCAGCCAGGCCCACAGCATCAGCGCCAGCACCAACAGGCGCTGCACCAACCCCTGCAGCCAGGCCCACAGCATCAGCGCCAGCACCAACAGGCGCTGCACCATCCCCTGCAGCCAGGCCCACAGCATCAGCGCCAGCACCAACAGGCGCACTACCAACCCCTGCAGCCAGGCCCGCAGCAGCTGGAGCCTCCACATCTGCTCCAGCGACAGCGGTGACACAGCGCCCACCCACTGTGGGCAGCCAGCAGAGCAGGCATTGCAGGGCTCGCCTGCAGAACAATGCACGCAGCGGCAGGAGGGGGATGGAAGTGCGATTGCCGAGCATGAGCATAGAGCGTAGAATGCTACGCATTCACCAGATGCAGGCACGCCGGCAAGGGGCCATACAGATGCAGCTGTATAATATTGGCCGCAATGTGGCAGGTGTGGAGGAGAGGATGGACCGCATGACGGCAGCCATGGAGGCCAATACTGCTGCGCTAATATCACAGCGCAACACCGGCCGCCACCACCGGCAGCTACTGACGCGGCTGTCGTCATACACCAGGTCAAACTACGTGATCGGCAATGCGACATCCCAGCTATCGCGACGGTCCCTGGCACAGCAGCAGCAGCTAATCCAATGCTGCGAGGATGTGGCCAGAGTATTAGAGCACCTCACCACTGCCGTTATGGCACTCCACCCCCCTGTACCTGGCAATGTCGGGGGGGACGATGCCAGCGAGGGCACCTCAAGTGTGAGCAGCCAGTCTGCCTCACAGGTAGCGGTGTTACGACGTAGCACCAGGCCCACTGCAGGGTCACGTGCGGTGGCAGAGGAGGAGCCGGAGAGGCGCTTGGGTGATTCGCGCCGGAGGCGCACCTGACTAACATGTACTTTTACAGGCACAGGCTGACACTATAAGCCTGCCCTGTGTTTTGGATGCAGCAGTATGGGGCAATACTGATTGCATAGGAAGGATGGCAACTTGCACTATTATTGTGAATCAAACAATAATATTTATTCTTGCATCATACATTGGCGTCCTGTCATTATTTCCATTTGCATGCAATTGTGATTTGTTGGGTGAGGGGAGTGGGTGCACTAGAAACTGTTCATTGTGATGTGGTTGCGGCGTCTGTGGCCTTCAGCTGGGTTCTCCCCGCGTGCAGGACACCCATGTGCAGGTGGCCGGTCGTCCCCTTCCGACTCACTGCCAGAGATGTCTACAGGTATCCTGCGCTTGGTAGCAATGTTGTGTAGTATTGCACAGACAGCCACAATGCGGCAGCACACATCAGGACTGTAGTACATGGCCCCACCTGTCTTGTGCAGTATGCGGAATCTGCTCTTCAGTAGCCCAAAAGTCCTTTCAATGCAATTCCTTGTCCGTATGTGTGCAACATTGTAACGCCGTTGCTGTGGTGTAGCAGGGTTGAGGTATGGGGTGAGGAGGTATTCACGGAGGGCGTAGCCACTGTCACCTGAATGAGAGGAGCAGAGGGTGAGTGCCTGTGCAGCGCAGCTACTTCATCGCAATGTGACATTGTGGACAAAGTGTACTTACCCAGTAGGTGTCCTTCCCCAAAGTCTCCCCTGGCCAGTCGTGTGTGGAGGCCGCTGTGCCGGAATATGAATGAGTCATGGGTACTCCTTGGGTACTGTGCCACTATGTCCGTGATGTATGTCTTAGCATTGCAGACCATCTGGATGTTGAGGGAGTGGTAGGACTTGCGATTGCGGTACTTGTACTCCGTTGCAGCTGGTGGGCAGATGGCGATGTGGGTACAGTCAATGCATCCTATCACATGTGGGAAATGGGCAACATTGTAGAATTGTAGCTTGGTCGAATCCAAATCCTGTTGGCTGGTGGGAAATTTGATGTGTTGGTGTAGCTGGGTCAGCATTGCGTCAAGGAAACTCCTTAGGCAGCGGGACATGTTGGGCTGGGATATGCCCCCAGCAACCGCTACTATCCCCTGGAAGCTCCCAGAGGCCAGGAGGTGCAGGCTACACAATACCTGGACATGTGTAGGCACGGCATTGGTCCGCCTTGTTGGGTGCTGCATCAGGGGGTCAACGTCCTGTATTAGCTGGATTATCATTTCCCCATTCAGGCGGTACTTTGCATATATTTGCTCTCTGGTTTGGCCCAGCAGGGTGACCCGCATGTGGAATATCCTGTCCTGGATTCTGCGTTCCCTGCGTGCTGCTTGATGTAGCCTTCGCCGCCTGACCACCATGTACATTCCTGGCATTGTGAGATTCCAAATGCTGCTGCTGATTCTCCTTATGTGTGTTTGGTCAGGCCTGCACCTGTTACTGATTGGCCAACGGTTTTTCAAACATTTTTTTCAATGGCTTTTATGGTTACCACCTGCTTTGGGTTGTCCTTAATTTGCGCCTCGCAAACAGCGATTTTGGGTTCTTTCGCTATTTGCGATTTTTCATGATTACCGATTGCGATTGTATAGCGAATTTGCAATTTTTTCCGCAGTATCCGTGGTTTGTCGCATTTTCCGATTCGCTAATGCTCTCCTGCCGGGATTCTGCGAATCTATTTGCGAATTCGCTATTATGTGTTTGCGACTTCGCTATTTTCGTGGTGAATGCCGATTGGGGAAATTGCGCCCGCAATAGCATTTTCGCAGCTATTGCGAGCGCAATTTTGCTTGATGAATCAGGCGGTTAGTTCTTTTGATCGAATACGCGAATTTCTCAATAATATTTTCATAGATTTACTAAAGAGAGTCTTAGTTCTTTTATTAAAAACTGGATCTATTTAACTTACTTTCCAGTAGGTGCTACAGTCTTAACATCTGCAGCTCACTTAAACTTGATACTGTGGATTTTGTATTATCAGTGCAGATTTAAAATCATGGCGTCACCTCTGAAATCTGGGGAATAAGGTAAATAGAATGACATTGTTGCAGATCCCTGGTACTCTATGTTATCAAGGAAAAGTTTTTATTTTCATTAATCGTCCTTCAACTTACTTGGACACCTTCCTGCTGCTTGGAGTTGCGGCTATATCAACTATTCCTATGTTGCTTGAGAAGTATACGGAGATTATTTCTTCATCTCCCTCTTGTCTGAGCTGGCTCTGTTTTAGATTTAACAGGGGGTCCACCTGTCAGTGGAAGAGATATAAGGTTTTTAGACTTTCTGCTTCAAATACTTCAAGTAATTTTTACTCTGATGATGGGGTCATGCTGACATATTGCGGGCATTTTCTCCCCTTACATATTGCCCTTCGCGTGTTAGTATACTCATGGCGTCTTAAGGTGCTCCGGGTTATTGCGCCTCCCGCTCAACCTTTTGTCTATGTAGATCGGGAACTCAATGTATTACATGCTTGATCGTCTGTTTGAGCAGTACAGGCCACTCAAAGAATATGTCATGCAAATAAGGGATGCTACTGTGAAAGGCTTGACCCTTCAACTGGAGCAATGGGGCCTAGTTAAATGCCTGACTGAGATGCTTCGTTTTTTTTAGGTCTTCACACGTGAAGTCAGCAAGGACGACTGAACAATGGGCCAAGTTATCCCATTATTGCAAATGCTAGAGCATCAGCTAAAGAAGGTGTCTGAATCATACAAAGGTGTAGAGGACAAAAAGGAAGCCTTTGACTTAGTGGAGAGCTTAGCCCGTCGCTTAGCTGAAAATACAAGAATAGAAAAAAAAATTGTCACAAGAACATTACATTTCTGCCACAATTCTGGATCCACTGACACAATTGGGACTGAAGACATTCTTTCCTTTTTCAGAGATTCATGTTGCCCGCTACAAAACTTGGATAGCTGAGGCAGCGAGTAAGTTGGAAAATGAACGGCTGTTAATTAAAAGCCCGCAAGATCAAAGCACAAGAAGTACTGCAGTAGGGCATGCAACATCAAGTGCAACTTTGGAGGCTGAGGGCAATGCGTTTGGATCACAACACTCACCATCACTATCGACAACAGCAACAATAACTGGATCATCACTAGGCCCAGTAGAATCGTTAGACGATTGGTATTTACAGTTAGGTATTAATCAGCGCAGTGCTGATGCACAGAGAAAAGAGCCCGAAAGGTTAGCAGCAGCACCCCTGAACATTAAGCGGATGGTCCAGGCCTATTTGGACGACCCAACAGAGGTGTACATTGATCAAAACCCATTGCAGTATTGGTATAGGAAAAGGTCTGAATGGCCACTTCTCAGCAGGCTGGCGATAAGCTATCTGGCTTGCCCACTCGCAAGTGTCTCTTCCGAACTGGTTTTCAGTGCTGCTGGTTCCATTGTAACAGTGAGAAGGGCCAGTCTCTCGCCAAAAAACGTGGAGAGGTTAACAATGATCAAAATAAATCAGCACTTCATACCACCGAATTACACAATACATGAAGCAAGGGAGGAAGATGAGGAGGACAGCGGAAGTAGTGTGTCACATGATGATTACCTACTACTGGCTGAATCCCCAGAGTTTTAGGACAAGCTATAATTCCCTGACAATTAGGCTTGCACTTACTGTCTTCCTCCTTTTTTTCCCTTTGTTTTGTGTGTCTGTCGTTCCGGTTACAAACTTGTGAATCACAAAAAATCCATTCCATTACCACCGTCTTCTACTCTTCTTATTTCAATACAACTTTCAAGTGTCTGCATTTGACAGTACAGTCCTCCGAATCCAGCTCCTCTGCTACATCATACTGAATCTCCAGCCTAAATCCATTGCCCTCATGATGATTGGATGATGGAAAATAGAAGAAAAAATAAAAACTTTCCTAGTCCCGCCAAAAGAAGTGGAACATGATGATAACTATAGCTATCCTCCTTTCAGAGCCGAGAGAGACTGCCCATGAAAATGAGATGGAACAGGTAATGATGATTGATGCCATGCATTGGACGCAGAGTCGCAGAATGAGTGATTTTGTTGTTGTTTGTTGTGCATGAAGTTATGTCATTGTGCACTAATCATCTTTCTACAGTACACACTAAACGTAACTCAAGGTGAATTTTACCCTTCTTGCAAATAAGAAATTTGTACTTCTACTGCAGCTTGATACATTGCTTTTGATTGAATACAAGAAGGGGACTCAATCTGCGCACTCAGTATGACAACAGCACCATCCATGATGATGATGGGGAAAAAGGTGGCCCGTTAACTTAAGATGAGAAGGAACAGGTAATGAAAATGAATGGCATGCATTGGTCTCTGAGCGATTGGTGTTTTTGTTGTTTGTTTGTTGTGCACGAAGTGAAGTCAAAGTGTACTAGTAGTCTTACTGTACACACTAAAGAGTGACTTAAGTCAATAATAGTTCTACTCTTGTTGTGTAATAACAAAATTTTACTTCTACTGCAGGCCGACCTTCACAGTCAGTCAGTACAAGTATTGGAGATGATTGATGGAATAATAACAAGCCAGGAGGACGTTTCATGCATGGCATAAAAGCCTGAAGATAAACACGTCAACAACAACCACAACAGACCCAAATGTTTGTGTTGAAGTGGAGTCGAGTGTAGCGGTGGGATGACTGCGGTGCTTTTAATTAACTAACTTATGTTTAAAGCATTTTATTAGAAAGGTACAGCTCATATAGAAAGCAATTTACAAACATGCAATGGGTGCTGTAAGAGGCAACTCAAGATCAGAAATGCTAAAGACCCAGCCCCAGGGCTGTTTCAATGTCCTGCTCTTCGCACAGAGGCATATACAAGGAAAGATTAGAAAAAAAAAGAGAACAAGAAAAAAGCAGTGCCCTATGGGCTTGTACCTCTATTAATAGAACAACATGCCCCAACAAACGTCCCCCTCCCCACCCTCCCTGTCCAGTGCCGTGTAGCATGAAAGCAATCAACCATCCTTCTTCTCACCCACCCCGCATACGCCCGTGAGTCCCCGGTAGTCCTGTCCCAAACAAAACCATGCCTCACAAAGGGGGTGTAAGCCGCAGTAACCTGAGGTACCTTGGGCATGTGATTTCGGTGAATTCTGAGGCCAGCAGTGAGTGAAAGGGTTGCCACAGTTCCTCAAAACCAGTCACATCTCCTGCTAGCGTAAGAGACATTTTTTCCATCCCCAGAACATGCCACAACCTGTGCAGCCAACCCGTGCGTGAGGGAGTGGTTGTTGTGCGCCAATGAATCAGTATGTTTTGTACCGCAGAACCTAGCATAATGGCAATCTGCCTCCCCCTCTTAGATTTTAGTGGATACATTAAGTCATTTGGCAGACCCAGTAGGGTATACGCTGGAAAACGGGGCAGTGCAATCTCGAAGCATTCATCAATCTCGTCTATCACTGTCGACCAATAGGCTTGCAGTGCTAATTAACTAACTTAAATTGTAAAATGCTATGTTTGGAATGGATATGTGCTTTGCCTTTGTCCAACTCTTTAACCACATCAATGCTACAGCAATTCTCCCTCAGCGCTGGAACTCATTGATTCCCTTTGTTCATGACGAGCTCAGCTCGTCATGAGCACACGAGCAGTGTACTGCATGACGAGCTCAGCTCGTCATGAGCATGGAAGGGGTTAAAAAAAGTACTCTAAACGGAGGCTGTGCTAAGCAACGTGCCGTCAGGCCTGTCACTGTGGGCCTACTCTGTCCTGTTGTTGTTGAAGGTCAATGCTGGAAACAGACTCTAGTAGAAATGATGCATACATGCCACCTTGGAAAGTGTTCCTGTGTTGCACTATGACTACACCATAACTTGTGCATTTGTTTCAACCTTGTTTCTCAATATCCCCTTTGTGTTTCCATCTACAATTACAGGCCGGGTCTTGCCCTATACTTGGGAAAACATTAAATTGCACACTTACCTTACCAATAAATCTACATTTTTTCCAGGCGGGCAGTGGCAACTGGTGAGTGGCGACACCCAAGATTGATGGACGAGAGGACCAAGAGGAATGCCGAGATGCAAATCCAGTTCACATTTTTTACCAGGATAACACAGTAACAGTATCAACTTTCACCTTCTTTTAAATAATTTGATTCGTTTTTTGTCTACAATTTTTACAGCAGTGTGTTCTTCTTGTTGTTGGGCCAGATTCACAGAATGAACTTAAGACTCAATCCTAAACTTACTACTATTTTGGTATTCACAGAATGCACTTACTACTTTTGGTATTCACAGAATGAACTTATGACTTGATATTCACAGAAGTTAGGATTTTGTCTTAAGTCTGTCTTAAGTTTGTCTTAAGTTTGTCTTAAGTCTGTCTTAAGTTGTCTTAAGACAAACTTAAGACAAAATCCTAACTTCTGTGAATACCAAAAGTAGTAAGTTCATTCTGTGAATGCCAAAAGTAGTAAGAGCATTCTGTGAATACCAAAATAGTAGTAAGTTTAGGATTGAGTCTTAAGTTCATACTGTGAATCGGGCCCGTTGTTATTATCATTAGGTTTGCTCCGTGTCTATGATTCATCCCTACCAATATTTAAAAATTCTATTTGCTCTCCGTAAAAGTATTAAGCCCGGAACAACAGAACAAGAAGTGTATGTAATCCGGGTCTCCTTATCAATCATCATCATGCATGCATTTCCATTTTCTCCCTTAACATATTGATATGGATATAGTAGTCTTCAAAGATTGTTGTTTGTTTGTCCATGCGTACAGTTTTTCACTGTCAAACCTTCCCCCAAACCCTCTTCCCATCCATTCAACAAACCCTAACCCTCTTCCCCCGGGCTGTAAGACTTATTGAGGTGTGACTAAATCAAATGTACACCAATAATTAATCACACGCCTGCTGGGGCGGATGTGGCGAAAACAACAGTACTTCAATTTCAAGGCAGAGTGATGATCTTCTTCTGCTTGCCCACCCATGAGCAATATATTTTAGAGGTGATTTTTATTTAACAAAGGAACATATACCTCAGCATTGATTGGATTTGTTGGCATTCCTCATACACAGCACTAACTGTTACGCTGTAGGCCCAGTCAAGTGACTCAACACAACTATTGTTTTTATAAATCTATCTAGTAGGCTATCCCCACCACCATTTGGTTTTGTTGTAAAATATTTAGCATATTATTGTTGCCCCATAAGTTCTGTACTGTACTTCATTCTACAACTCCTCGAACAGTCTCTCAAAGGCAACTGACTGTCTCATTTTCTTTTTTTGCAAATGCTGCTGCCCTGCAAGTGTCTACTACTACTACCACCACCACCCCAATCATGGCATGTTAGAATAGAAAAAGGAAACCATCTTCACCATGCAGCCATCGCTGTGCCTAAGTTAAACATCAAGCAAAGCTAAGAGAAGTTTGGGGGAGGCATAATTAATAATGGGCATGTTTTCAATTATTCCACACACCCCTTTGAGTCCAGATTAAGAATGCATAGACTAGAAGAGAGAGACAAAGTGCTGGTAGGACAACTCAATCAGTGAGGGGTATCGCATCTATCTGTTTGTGTCTTACACAGTCAGCCAATTATTTAAATCAAACACTAGCTATGGGCGGACCTGCACCAGCCAGGAAACAGTGTGATGTAAAACAGTAACCCCACCTACAGACCATTAACACAGTGCATGTACAGTATAAATATAGATTTAATTTACCCTAACAAAAATAAACTGTGTAAAACGGAAACCCACTAAAGCTGACCCACCCCCTCCCTAACCCCAACCAATGTCCGTAAGAAACTCAAGTCCAAATGTCCAAAAATCCCCAATGCCCAATTCCCACCCACCCAAACAAGAATTAAACAAGGGGCAGAACTAAGACAGGGACTGACGGTGGGATTGGAGGACGACACGCATTTGCTCCTCTAAACGGGCGACACGGCGCTTGAGAGTGCGGCAGCAGGAGCAACAGTGGTGGCGGGCACCAGAGATGGTGTTGCGGCTAGGGCAGCAGACGGCCGCCAGACGGTGGCGCCGTACACTGGAGGGTGGTGGCTGGGGCCCCAGGCACTGGAGGAGGCTTCAAGTGTTGCAGCAGTCTCTTCCTCCTCCTCTGCCAAGACCACCAGCTGCCGGTATTCTCGCTGTATTGCCTCCAGTTTCCGGCACCGTGCCTTGGCGGCCAACTCCTTCCCATCAACCTTGGAAGGAGTAGCTTTATATCAAAAAGAAACAAGACAATTGTAAAATATACTCTTAGAAAAACAGTAAGACAAGTTATAATTATACACATAGTGGCATGGTAGCACTATAAAGCACAGTCCATAACATTTATTAAATCTCGCCCGTTCTTCCTTCCACCCGTCTTTCACTTTTTAGTTGAACACCAGGTGATATGATCTGACTTTTAGTGTTCTCCATAAAATGTTTAAAGCAGAGTTGAAATCACAGATAGATTAGGCCATTGGTTACTCAATACTCCCGCCCCTATGCCAATTAAAGGGTGTCTTCTTCACTCTTTAAATGTTCACAACAACTCTTACTTACTTAGGACATCGGATGGCGGGCAGACAAAGTCCACCCGCCATCCTCACACTAAAAAAGGACCACCTGCCATAAGGGCGGGGGTCCCGTGGGGACAATTAGGATGCGACCGCCATAGCGGCGGGCGCATCCTGTATTTTTTACATTGTGGTGTGCGGTGCCGAAAGCACTGCCCGCTGCAATGCTAAAAATACATGTGCTTTTCCAAGCACAACGTGACAGGCCCCGCGCGGAGCTTGCCACGTTGTGCTTTGAAAGGCAGGGGGTACCATAGCATAGGAAGGTACCCTCAATGGGGGCCCGCAACGGGCACCTCAAGCATACTCCGCATGCCTTTCCATGGCGGCAATGTCGCCACAGAAAGGCTTTCCAAAATGCAGATTATATGGCTGGCGGTGTGTTCAGACACCGCCACCATTTTGAAACCCTTTCCGCCTGGTCGACATGTCAACTGTGCGGAAAATCGTCGGACTGTTTCTATCCGCCGCGGACCCCCAGCCATTGTAATATTGCGGGGGTAGTTTCTACAGGGATGGCGGGAGGTTTGCCTCTGCGGGGGTAGCGGTGACTACCGCCGGCCCGGCGAGGGCAACCCTTGCAGTGAGTGTAATGTCAACAGTAGGTAAGTATCATGAATCTAACTTACCACTGCCCACCACTGGTGCTGGCACTCCCCCTACCGCTCCATCGTTATCCTCAACAACTGCTGCATCCTCTCCCTCCGTGTCGCCTTGGCTGGCCCCGGCTGTAATGGTGAACCAGGCAGGTTCTGCAGGAGCGTCAGGAATCCGATGATAATCCCACAGCCTTCCCCTACGGCCTTCCGACTCTATCAAACACTAGAGTATCGAGAGGCTCGCCAGGGGAAAACAGGGAGACAAAACAAGGAAAGGCGGGGAAGGACAAAAGAAGACTTGACTGTAATCTTCTGTGACGATTGGACACCTTGTTCTGCTGAATTGAAGGAGAACGTAAGGCTGAAAGACAAATATGTATTTCTAACAACAATATCTACCTTGCATAAACCTCTATACTCTCTATAGCAAGCTAACATACCACATTATTTTGTCTGATGTCCAAGATGGATGTACAGGAGGGAAAGGTGTTTGTTTTAAGCTACAATTAGAGAAATGAAAACAGAATTAAGCAATGACTATGTTCTCCCAGAACACACACTGTAAACTGTTGAAAACACAAAGCTCGCTCACTGGATCTGAAGCACAAGGCTGTCCAATGTAATCAGTGTTCAATAGTACACTTGTCAGGAGATAAACGCCAAAACCAGTACTGGGCGATGAATCTCTAAAGAACAAAATGTAGGTATAAAAACTAAAGCACATCAACTGTCTGAAATAAACAAGAAGGCAGCGCACAGCGCTTTTACCGTGATTCTGAGACGTGTCTGGTCTGTATTGCTCCTCCAATTGATTCCACGCAAGTATCCCCAAGCACAATGGAATGATGACCCAGGGGAAGGTGGAGGAAGGGTCAGCAGGAATACAGTCAAGTAACAGAAAAAGGGGGATAAATGAAAATGGGCTAGACAAATGGCCGAATAAGACCCCAGCCAGAAGAGGGACGAGGTATAACAACAACCTAAATACCTAATAGAGGGGACCCACTGACCACCCGGCCGAACGGCGGAGAACAAGCCCGGCCGTCAGGTGGAGCTACAATTGGGTGTTAGGAGCAGAGAACTCAAGTGCCCGGCCGGACGGCGGAGATCAAGCCCAGCCGTCGGGCGGAGCCACCAACGAAAGAGAGTAAATGAAAGCAACCAAGTGCCCGGCCGGACGGCGGAGTCCAAGCCCGGCCGTCGGGCGGAGCAACGGAAAAAGGCTAATAGAGACAACGAGCTTCAAGTGGGAACAATGGTGGAAGCCCCAAGTCTCTAACGCAATATGAAGGACGGCAACCCTTCGGAAGCACTCCAAACAACCAAGAACAGGGACCGGAAGTCAGGCACAGAAGACAGGACGGAACAGGAACACGGAGCCAGACGCAAGAACGTAAAGCGTCGCTCCCATGGCTCTTGACTGATTTATAGGGCTTTGTTGTTAAAGGGGCAGTACGTTTTTCTACAGGTCACGATTCTCGGGGCATGACAGCACACTCCCCTCACAATTCCCATCCCCTACCTTGGGTTTGTCTGGGTGTTTCAGATGGAATAAACGTATCAATCGCGGTGCATGTACATTTGACACCGGTTCCCATGATCGCTCCTCTATCCCATAACCCTTCCAATGGATCAAATACTGAAGGTTCCTTCCTACAAGACGGGAATCAAGAATCGCCTCTACCTCGTACTCCTCCGAGTCCTGAAGGATCACCGGAGCTGGTTTTTTAGGCAATCTTGTACCTGGTTCAACCGGCTTCAACAGTGAAACATGGAACACGGGGTGGATCTTGAAGGAAGGGGGAAGCTCCAATTTCATGGCCACAGGATTGATCATTTTCACCACCTTATAAGGGCCAATGTACTTGGGGTTGAACTTGCGTGGACCCCCTAGAGCTATGTATTTAGTGGACAGCCATACTGCATCTCCTGGCGTGTAAATGGGTCCTAATCTCCTATGTAAGTTTGCCCCTTCTGTATACCTAACTTTTGCCATCTCTAGACTCTCCAATGCATCCTTCTGTACTTTATGTAGTCTATCTAATCTGTCAGATACAGCAGGGGTGGAACAGTCAATAGGGGATCCAGTAGGCAACAGTTTTGGGTGAAACCCATAGGTACAATAGAAAGGGGTGGTGTTGGTGGATGAGTGTGGACTGTTGTTGTACGAGATCTCTGCCAGCCATACAAACTCATCCCAATCCTTCAAAGAGTGCAAAAATTGATTACGTATGTATTGTTCAAAGCACTGATTAACCCTTTCTGTTTGTCCGTCTGTCTGGGGGTGATGACTTGAGGATAACCTAACCTCTATCTGAAGCAAAGAACACAAACATTTCCAGAAACGTGACACAAACTGGGCACCCCTGTCGGAAACCAGGACGGAAGGGAACCCATGGAGTCGGATTATGTGTTGCATAAATACGGAAGCCAATTCGCTTGCTGTAGGCAACCTCTGTAGCGCTACAACATGAGCCATCTTAGTGAATAGATCAACTACTACTAACAATGTGTTGTTTTTCATCTTAGTGAGAGGTAACTCCACAATGAAATCGAGAGACACAGTGTGCCACGGACCAGGAGGCGATGCTAATGGCATGAGTAGACCCACGGGATTAAGACGTGATACCTTAGTCTGAGCGCAAACGTGACATGTTTTTACATAGGACTCTATATCTCTGAGCATGTCAGGCCACCAAAACTGCTCTCTCAATGCCTTGGTAGTTTTCTTAATCCCTGGATGGCCTGCTACAGGATGAGAGTGATACCATTGCATAGCCTGTTCCTGCAATTCCTTGGAGGGTAGAACCACTCCCCCCTGGACACAAACCAATCCCCCCTTAACGGACATTTCATGGGATCCCACCAAGGAAGTAACATCCACTGCGGCCTGACTGCTCTTGACTTGAGCTAAAAAATTCACTTCAGTTAATGTACCTCCAATGATACTAGGTCTGGGAATGATGTACGGTGGCTCAACAACTTCTGTGGGGGAATCAAACCCTAAGCGTGACAGAGCGTCTGCCTTGCCATTCTTCGTTCCCGGTCTGTAATGGACGGTGAACTCATACTCACTAAAGAATTGTGACCATCGTAATTGTCTCATTGAAAGGGCCTTGGCGGATTTAATGTATTGCAAGTTGCGATGATCTGTATATACCACCGCAGGATTTTTTGCCCCTAACAAATACTGTCTCCATTCTTTGAATGCCTTTTTGATGGCGAGCAGTTCCTTATCTCCTACTGCATAGTTATATTCTGCCGGAGTGAACTTATGTGAATAGTAGGCCACAGGATGACACTCGCCCGTTGTCGTATCCACTTGGGACAGTACTCCTCCTACCGCCACCTGCGAAGCATCTACCTCCACCACAAAGGGACAGGAAGGATCAGGATGTCGCAGCACAGGGGCACAAGTGAAGGCCTTCTTCAGGAGACGGAAAGTACACTTCTCTAATTTGCAGTACAAACGATTTTCCATTAATCTTTCAAGCACATTGCGTACATGTTGCACATGTTCCTCCATAGATGGAGAAAATATCAAGAGATCATCTATGTAAGCAATGACATATAACTCCAGCATGTCCTTCAAAACTTCGTTTATGAAGAACTGAAATGCTGCAGGAGCATTGCAAAGCCCAAAGGGCATCACGAGATATTCAAAGAGACCGAATTTAGTACAAAAAGCGGTCTTCCACTCGTCGCCCTTCTTGACCCTCACCAGATGGTACGCCCCACGTAAATCTAGCTTGGTGAAGAATTGGGCATTGCGGATTCGGTCAAGGAGAGAGGCGATCAAGGGTAGCGGATATCTGTTCTTTATCGTGACGTCGTTCAGCTTCCTGTAATCAATACAGCAACGAAGACCCCCTTCTCTCTTGGGGATGAAAAAGAGAGATGACGAGGCTGGGGAACGGGAAGGTCTAATAAAGCCCTTCTCAAGCATGTTATCAAGATATACTCGTAAGTACTCATTTTCTTTTTCTGTGAGGGCGTACACCCTACTACATGGAATTCTGGACCCTGGTTCTAGATCAATTCTACAGTCATAAACCCTATGAGGAGGGAGACTGTCGGCTTCTCTGACATCAAAAACTGTCTGCAGATCGTGATAGCACGGTGGTAGGTCTGAATCACCCTCATTGGTAGCGAGTTTGGTGGATGACTTGGCCACTGAGGCCCCTGCCGCTTGAGTCTCTTTATCGTGGGGAAAGGTTATCATAGATGTCTCCCAGTTTATATCAGGATTTTGGGAGCGTAACCAAGGAATACCCAGGAGCACCGGGAATTGTGGGGAACAGATAAGTTCGAATCGTATTTCTTCATGGTGTTCCGATTCAATAATCATGTGTAGGAGGGAAGTATGGTATGTTACCGGACCTGATACAAGTGGGCTGCCATCTATAGTAGTAACATGACTGGCTGTCTCTTTCTTAGCATAGGGTATCAAGTTCTCTTTAGCCCAATTCTCATCCACATAATTCCCTGAGGCACCGGAATCCACCATAACTAACACATGTAATCCAAGGCCACCATGGGACAAAAATGCTGACACATAGAGATGATTTGTAGGAGAGCATGTATAATCAGAGGAAGAGACTGTTAATCCTGATCTACCTAGAATCCTTGTCTCACAGGATTCCAGGCTTCCTAGTTTCCCGAATACTTAGGATTTGCGGGTTTTCTCTAAGAGGCAAGTATCTGGCTTCATGTTTACCCCTCTCTTTCTTTCTTTCCTGGATGCGATGATGGGCCCGATTCACAGAACTAACTTAAGACAAAATCCTAAACTTACTACTTTTGGTATTCACAGAAGTTAGGATTTTGTCTTAAGTTTGTCTTAAAACAGACTTAAGACAGACTTAAGACAAAATCCTAACTTAAGTCTGTCTTAAGACAAACTTCAGACAAAATCCTAACTTCTGTGAATACCAAAAGTAGTAAGTTTAGGATTTTTTCTTAAGTTAGTTCTGTGAATCGGGCCTGATCTATCTTAACCACCAGGTCAATCAGATCAGGACAGGACGTAGGTAAATCCACTATTTGGGAAAGAGCATCCTTTAAATCATCTCTTAATCCTTTATAAAACATAGTGCTGCGTTTCTCTTCAGGCCAGTTGGATTCTACTACTAACCTACGAAAGGAGGAGATGTAGGCTACCAGGTCTTGATTACCTTGTTTCAAACTCAGTAATTCCGTATCTGATGAATTGGTGTAGACATGTCTGTCGAACAATTTACGGAATTCCCTCCGGAAAGCTGCGTAGCTATGTAACAAAGGATCATCCCTATCTACCAACGGTATGGCCCAATCAGCAGCCGCCCCACTGAGATAAGAAATCACAAAGGCTACCTTTGCCTGCTCGGATGGAAAACAATTGGCTTTACAGGTGAAATGAAGCTGACACTGACTAAGAAACGCGGCACATCGTGCTGCATCCCCTGTATATCTTTCAGGGGGTGCTAGTGGTATGGAAGGAGGTGTGGTAACCTGAACTACTGAGGAACCTCCCCCCGTGGCCCCAGCAGTTTGTTGTCTTTGAAGCGTGTCCACTCTAGCGATCAACGCCTGAGTTTCGACTTGTAAGTTCCCTAACATATTAGCTACATCAGACAGGGAAACGGCATCCAGATCCATGACGCTCGGGCAGAACAAACCACGTGGGCTTTACGTTCTGTAATGGTGAACCAGGCAGGTTCTGCAGGAGCATCAGGAATCCGATGATAATCCCACAGCCTTCCCCTACGGCCTTCCGACTCTATCAAACACTAGAGTATCGAGAGGCTCGCCAGGGGAAAACAGGGAGACAAAACAAGGAAAGGCGGGGAAGGACAAAAGAAGACTTGACTGTAATCTTCTGTGACGATTGGACACCTTGTTCTGCTGAATTGAAGGAGAATGTCAGGCTGAAAGACAAATATGTATTTCAAACAACAATATCTACCTTGCATAAACCTCTATACTCTCTATAGCAAGCTAACATACCACATTATTTTGAACTTAAATTACGAACTAAGCGATATGGGGTATAGAACAGGTCACTCTACAGGGCAATTCTGCAATTATAATGTTTACAAGGGCACGCTCTACCCCCTATGGAAGTATTGCTTGCCTCCCTGCTGCCTCAACAATTCAAATCAATAAGGAAGGAGCGTGCAATTATGAGAATATATGCATCCAAACATGAAAAACAGTCAAATACAATTCCATATATTCATTAAAGACGTCTTCTTTGCGTTTTCAATGGTTTCCTTTAATTCATATTCAGCAGTGATACAGTTTAATTCAATAGCCTTTCTACAGCCGACGCGTTTTGTCCCCACATGGGACGTCCTCAGGGCTGTGAAAAAAAGTATATATACAAAAATATAATCAAAATACTGAAATCAATACAGCTTTATCAATATTATACCTTAGTACCACTCATTCTATTAATAGAACAAAAAATCATCAGTTAAAATATCTTGCGTGCAACGTGATATATCAGTTTGTGCATTCCTATATTGGTCTGCTGCTATACTAATCACATAAGTCTCGTTCAGACCTAAAAACTAATAACACTAGTCATATACAAACCTAAAAACTAATCACAGAAAGTCATGTACAAACCTAAAACCATGGTCTATCAATTACAGTCGATAGCAGACTTGTATACAGGTAAAGAACACTACAGAAAGAAAGAGTATACCATATTGTCCTGCTCACCTTTACAAAATGAACTTTAATCAGTCTATCTATCAGGTATTTTCAGAAGGCAGCCCCAAAATCAGGAATTTGTATCGTATGTAATGCTGTTTCAAGCTGCGAGAAAAAACAGCTCTATTATTTCTCACCCAATGTGCTGGAATGTGTACAAAGAGAATATGTGACATATTCTATTTTTACCTGGATTAAAATATCCTTGGTGATCGTTCATAGCCTTTCACGAGTTCTATCGAAAATATCCGTGTTTTATTCAAGTTTTTTGGAAATTTGTAATCCTAAACATTCAGAAACACCACCATTAAAATAAGGCCAATCGTTCTGTTTAGATCACTGTAAGGCCAAAAGAACTCTGCTCATACTCTCACCTTTCCTTCTAATCCCAGAGAAGCATTCGTCTGTATGTGACTAGCTTTCCTCTGTTTCCTGGATTCCCCAGCTCGGTAGTTATGGTCAAAAAGTATCTAAGTAAAAATAAATTGGGAAAATGTAGATTCGCTGTGAATCCTTGCATGTCCTGAAGTCTATCTTGCCCTTAATATTTCTGCGCATATTGCAGAAAAAGCCTCACCTCTATATTCGTCCTTGGAGCGCCTGATCGTACTTCCTCTCGTCTGCCTGGATCAGTAGACAGTGCCGTAAAACGAGTATTGCGCTTAAATAGCAGCAAAAATTCACTAATTTCCCTTAATTAGGCGACCTAATTTGTATGGCAACACTCAACACCTGTTGCGATCTAAGCTCCCTCTTTGGTCCGCTGTTAAAGCGGTCCCGAAGTGGGTGTCCGTAAGACAGTAAATTGTCCTATGTATTTCATCTCTTTTACTTAGGATAAATCGAGGCATTCTTAACGGTACATTATATATATTGTCGGTCCTCAAGTTTAATACCTTCCTTAGTAAACAAACGATAAGAAAACGTTATCGACTACGAGAAAACACATTTTCTATGCTTGCTGTTTCCTCATTGGAGGATACCCGATTTCCAGCCATTTTATTGGTTGATTCAGCCCCCTATTATCTGGCTCCTATTTCGTGACTTGGTCTCTAACATAGGATAAACCGAATCTCTTTCGGGTGTTTATCTGAACATATCTCCCATCGGATTTAAAGAGTAAGTAGTATTTTTAATCGTTCAACCCTTTCAAAAAAAGGGATGCAAATAACATGCGGCCCAGTTCGGTGAAAAGAAATTACCGCCGCAAGATAAAACACATTGACCATGCTAGCTGTTTTCTCATTGGAGGATACCCGATTTCCAGCCATTTTTATTGGCTTATTCCCCCCCCTATCGTCTGGCTCCTATTTCCTGGCATGCTTTCGTGCCTCAGACAACCCGAATCTCTTACGGGTGTTATACCTAAAAATATCTCCCATCGGGTCTGAATCGTGAGCTATATTTGTATTTGATTCGACCTAGTAAAAATAAACACAAAAAAAAACATATGGCCCAGTTCGGTGTTGCCGTGATATCATCTGAGTAAATACACGCAAATGATATGCGTCTGAATAATATCTCGCCATGACCCATTATCCGATGCGGAAATCGCTCGTATCAGGCCTTCCTCTTAATGAACAATACTCCCAATCCGCTACCTGCTTTAGGATACTGATACAGTCTCATCATATTCCATAATGGTAGGACTACATTTATTAAATACTAAGTATACTTCCTGTTGATGTTAAATTGATTGCATAAACTGCAAGTTTAACAAATAAATAAGCATTTAGCACTGCCCTCCAGATTCTAGTTTCGTGATCAGTGTTTATGCCACAATATGGATAGCATATATTATACTATTATTACTGTGATTGCCTGCATGGAAGAGGATATAGTAGGGGGTATTTATAAAAAGTGATGTAATTCAGAATCACTGTTGAGTCCCTCCCTCACCGCTCTACACTTGCTGATCCATCTTGCTTCAGTCTGTCTGATTCTTTGTTCCCAGTCCCCCCCCTTATATTTTGGGACACCTTCTGAATACCAAGGAACTTGAAATTCTTATGTTGTCTGTGTTCAGATTCCATATGTACAAAAATTGGTGATTTAACATCTTTGTTCAAAATGGAGCGCCTATGTTCCTGTATTCTGATTTTTAATTGTCTTTTGGTACTGCCAATGTATACTTTGGAACATTCACAGATTATAGCATATATAACAGCCATGCTGTTACAATTGATGAAATCATTGATCCAAAAATGTTTGTTGTTCCTATATACAAAATTTTTAGTCTTGTTCATCCCATATTCACACACATTACAGGATCCACAAACAAAAAACCCTTTTGGCTGTGGAGGGAACCAACTTCTGATTTTAGGTGTTTCTGATGGAATATAATTCCTGGATATCTGGTCCCTAATGGTCTTGCTTCTCCTAAATATCATTCTGGGTCCGTCCCCTAGTGTACCTAACAGTCCCGGAACTCCTGTAAGTAAGCTCCAATTCTTTCCAAGAGCTTTTCTGATAGCATCTGCTTGCGTGCTGTAGGTAGTTATAAATGATATTTTTTTATCATACTCATTAGACTTTGTTCTTTTGGTCAAAGTGGAATCCCTGTTGATCCCAGCTATTCTTTTCCTTGCCCTTGAAAGCAGTTTTTTGCTGTACCCCCTCTGTGTTAGTCTGTTGTGTAAATTATCTAGTTCTGTTCTGTACTCCTCTTCTCGACTACAATTTCTTCTCACCCTAACCATTTCTCCAAATGGTATTGCTGTAATAACAGATGTTGGATGAGAACTGTCAGCCCGCAGTATTGAATTTGTCGCTGTTGATTTCCTATATAACTTACTCACTATTTTGTCATCCTCAGCTACAAGTATAATTTCTAGAAACTCTATCTGCGAGATACTATAATTCATAGTGAGTTTGACATTAAAGTCATTGTTGTTTAAAAAATGAAGATATTCTTCCAATTCTATTGTTGTACCTCTCCATATTATGAGAATATCGTCTATGAACCTGGTCCAAAAAAGGATCAGGTCGGTCCACTTAGTCGAATATCGTCCCCAGGCGTGCTCCCTCTCATACCAGCCCATGAACAGGCTGGCATAAGAGGGAGCAAACCTAGATCCCATCGCTGTCCCTCTTATCTGGCGATACCAGGTGTCTTGAAACAAGAAGTAGTTATTATTTAGAATCAAATCACTCATATCAAGGAGCATCTGTGAGTGATGTCTTAGGCTAGCGCTTCTGCTGTCCAAAAAGTGAGATAAGGCTTCATGGCCTTTATTATTCTCTTTGCAAGTGTATAGACCTACTACATCCATTGTCACCAGAGTCATTCCCTTTTCCCATTTGAAGTCCTGTAGTTTATTGAGGACATCAGTCGTATCACGAATATAAGAAGGTAGATTTGTTACCAAAGGTTTTAAAAAACCATCCACAAATTCTGATATATGTTCCGTTATGCTCCCTATACTAGAGACTATGGGTCTCCCTGGGGGATGGGTTTTACTCTTATGTATTTTTGGGAGGGTGTCGAGAAAAGGTGCGATTGGATGAGTCACCTTCAGGTATTCATATTCCCTATTGTCCAATAGTCCCTCTTCTTTCCATGTGAATAACCTCCCCGAAATAAAGCTCGAAACCTCCTTCATTGGATTGGTGCCAATTTTACTGTAACATTCTTGATCGTCAAGTTGCCCGTTGATCTCTTTGATATAGTCAATTTTGTTTAAAACCACTATGTTCCCTCCTTTATCGACCTCTCGAATAACAATGGATGAGTCGTTTCTCAGAGTTTTTAACGCTAGCCTTTCCGCAATATAGAGGTGAGGCTTTTTCTGCAATATGCGCAGAAATATTAAGGGCAAGATAGACTTCAGGACATGCAAGGATTCACAGCGAATCTACATTTTCCCAATTTATTTTTACTTAGATACTTTTTGACCATAACTACCGAGCTGGGGAATCCAGGAAACAGAGGAAAGCTAGTCACATACAGACGAATGCTTCTCTGGGATTAGAAGGAAAGGTGAGAGTATGAGCAGAGTTCTTTTGGCCTTACTGTGATCTAAACAGAACGATTGGCCTTATTTTAATGGTGGTGTTTCTGAATGTTTAGGATTACAAATTTCCAAAAAACTTGAATAAAACACGGATATTTTCGATAGAACTCGTGAAAGGCTATGAACGATCACGAAGGATATTTTAATCCAGGTAAAAATAGAATATGTCACATATTCTCTTTGTACACATTCCAGCACATTGGGTGAGAAATAATAGAGCTGTTTTTTCTCGCAGCTTGAAACAGCATTACATACAATACAAATTCCTGATTTTGGGGCTGCCTTCTGAAAATACCTGATAGATAGACTGATTAAAGTTCATTTTGTAAAGGTGAGCAGGACAATATGGTATACTCTTTCTTTCTGTAGTGTTCTTTACCTGTATACAAGTCTGCTATCGACTGTAATTGATAGACCATGGTTTTAGGTTTGTACATGACTTTGTGTGATTAGTTTTTAGGTTTGTATATGACTAGTGTTATTAGTTTTTAGGTCTGAACGAGACTTATGTGATTAGTATAGCAACAGACCAATATAGGAATGCACAAATTGATATATCACGTTGCACGCAAGATATTTTAAATGATGATTTTTTGTTCTATTAATAGAATGAGTGGTACTAAGGTATAATATTGATAAAGCTGTATTGATTTCAGTATTTTGATTATATTTTTGTATATATACATTTTTTCACAGCCCTGAGGACGTCCCATGTGGGGACGAAACGCGTCGGCTGCAGAAAGGCTATTGAATTAAACTGTATCACTGCTGAATATGAATTAAAGGAAACCATTGAAAACGCAAAGAAGACGTCTTTAATGAATATATGGAATTGTATTTGACTGTTTTTCATGTTTGGATGCATATATTCTCATAATTGCACGCTCCTTCCTTATTGATTTGAATTGTTGAGGCAGCAGGGAGGCAAGCGATACTTCCATAGGGGGTAGAGCGTGCCCTTGTAAACATTATAATTGCAGAATTGCCCTGTAGAGTGACCTGTTCTATACCCCATATCGCTTAGTTCGTAATTTAAGTTCATTTTTGTAAGGGTTAGGACACTCCAGGGTGCAGAATAATGGATGATGACCGGGATAAAATAGCAGCAGAGCTTTTCCAAATGACAAAAGTTAGTGGCAACGTGAAGAGTAGTTCAACCAAAAAAATTAGTCTACGAGACAAGTTCTTGAAATTAGAACGATTACGCAAGTTGGAACTGTCAAAATGGTGGGATGGGGTTACGCTAAAAAACTATCTTGATCAAAAAAGAATTCCTAGAGGCCTGCGCATATTAATTTTCCCCACCTTCGATGATCTGGAGGACGATCATCTCAAAGAATGGGAAGATAATCTGTACGAGTCATCATTTAACATGATGAACATATTGATAAAGAATGCTGATAGGAAGGTAGAGAAACTAAGACAGCAGATAGCGGATCTAGAAAAGGAAATAGAAGATATGCAACTGCCAGACTTAACTGAGAAAAATAAAGTAATTCTCAAAGAAGTAATGGCTAAATACCAAACTCAGATTAGAGAGAAAAAATCTAGTAAGTTGAAAAGAGATGAGCGTGACTATGCCCAGGGCAGAATTTTCACATTTGCCCGTGGATATGATGATTTGTCAAAAACCAAGACTGCTCAGTCAAGTGGAATAGACAATAGGGGGAACTTGAGCAGCACCACTAATTATAGTAGTTCAAGTATATCATCAGTGGATGAGAGTGCCAGTGGAGCAACAGGTGGTGCTCCTATCTCGAGTTCTTCTTTTTGCGAGGAACTCAAAAGGATAAAAAAAGGGCGGACAAAGATGGTAGCAAATCCAGAAGGAGGAAACACCGCAAATACAAGAATGGGAACAAGAAGTCAGGACAAGAACAGGAAGTAGTGCAGGGTGGGATCACCCCAGGAGAATTAGAAGTAATTAATCTGTCTGATAAGGAATTATCCATACATGAGTTATCTGTGTTAAAGAAGGGCTCGTCATTTTGTCCTACTAATGATTGTAATTCTGTGGATTTGGAAATAGACTTGTTTAAATTTATTCGAACATTGAAGTTGAAAAGTTTCTTTTCTATGCTTGATGTGAATGTTCAAAAGAAATTGTACAATAAAGAAAATTCAGAGCTAACTACTGCTGACTTAAGAAATATTCACTTATTATTATCTTTATCAGGAGATATGGATTTAGAAATTGATGATGTCGCCAGTTTATGCAATATTGATACAGATTTTACGTGTACAAGTGGCTTAAAATCCAAGTCTAAATTTGTTCCACATGGAAATCAATTTGCTGCTATTGAAGTTTATGCACAGAGGACTCTTGTAGAATTCGATAAGTTAAATGACAAAAAGACCAATCTCAAGTGTAAAAATCAAAATTTGAGTTCTGCGGAAAGGCTAGCATTAAAAACTCTGAGAAACGACTCATCCATTGTTATTCGAGAGGCCGATAAAGGAGGGAACATAGTGGTTTTAAACAAAATTGACTATATCAAAGAGATCAAAGGGCAACTTGACGATCAAGAATGTTACAGTAAAATTGGCACCAATCCAATGAAGGAGGTTTCGAGCTTTATTTCGGGGAGGTTATTCACATGGAAAGAAGAGGGACTATTGGACAATAGGGAATATGAATACCTGAAGGTGACTCATCCAATCGCACCTTTTCTCTACACCCTCCCAAAAATACATAAGAGTAAAACCCATCCCCCAGGGAGACCCATAGTCTCTAGTATAGGGAGCATAACGGAACATATATCAGAATTTGTGGATGGTTTTTTAAAACCTTTGGTAACAAATCTACCTTCTTATATTCGTGATACGACTGATGTCCTCAATAAACTACAGGACTTCAAATGGGAAAAGGGAATGACTCTGGTGACAATGGATGTAGTAGGTCTATACACTTGCATAGAGAATAATAAAGGCCATGAAGCCTTATCTCACTTTTTGGACAGCAGAAGCGCTAGCCTAAGACATCACTCACAGATGCTCCTTGATATGAGTGATTTGATTCTAAATAATAACTACTTCTTGTTTCAAGACACCTGGTATCGCCAGATAAGAGGGACAGCGATGGGATCTAGGTTTGCTCCCTCTTATGCCAGCCTGTTCATGGGCTGGTATGAGAGGGAGCACGCCTGGGGACGATATTCGACTAAGTGGACCGACCTGATCCTTTTTTGGACCAGGTTCATAGACGATATTCTCATAATATGGAGAGGTACAACAATAGAATTGGAAGAATATCTTCATTTTTTAAACAACAATGACTTTAATGTCAAACTCACTATGAATTATAGTATCTCGCAGATAGAGTTACTAGACATTATACTTGTAGCTGAGGACGACAAAATAGTGAGTAAGTTATATAGGAAATCAACAGCGACAAATTCAATACTGCGGGCTGACAGTTCTCATCCAACATCTGTTATTACAGCAATACCATTTGGAGAAATGGTTAGGGTGAGAAGAAATTGTAGTCGAGACGAGGAGTACAGAACAGAACTAGATAATTTACACAACAGACTAACACAGAGGGGGTACAGCAAAAAACTGCTTTCAAGGGCAAGGAAAAGAATAGCTGGGATCAACAGGGATTCCACTTTGACCAAAAGAACAAAGTCTAATGAGTATGATAAAAAAATATCATTTATAACTACCTACAGCACGCAAGCAGATGCTATCAGAAAAGCTCTTGGAAAGAATTGGAGCTTACTTACAGGAGTTCCGGGACTGTTAGGTACACTAGGGGACGGACCCAGAATGATATTTAGGAGAAGCAAGACCATTAGGGACCAGATATCCAGGAATTATATTCCATCAGAAACACCTAAAATCAGAAGTTGGTTCCCTCCACAGCCAAAAGGGTTTTTTGTTTGTGGATCCTGTAATGTGTGTGAATATGGGATGAACAAGACTAAAAATTTCGTACATAGGAACAACAAACATTTTTGGATCAATGATTTCATCAATTGTAACAGCATGGGTGTTATATATGCTATAATCTGTGAATGTTCCAAAGTATACATTGGCAGTACCAAAAGACAATTAAAAATCAGAATACTGGAACATAGGCGCTCCATTTTGAACAAAGATGTTAAATCACCAATTTTTGTACATATGGAATCTGAACACAGACAACATAAGAATTTCAAGTTCCTTGGTATTCAGAAGGTGTCCCAAAATATAAGGGGGGGGGACTGGGAACAAAGAATCAGACAGACTGAAGCAAGTGTAGAGCGGTGAGGGAGGGACTCAACAGTGATTCTGAATTACATCACTTTTTATAAATACCCCCTACTATATCCTCTTCCATGCAGGCAATCACAGTAATAATAGTATAATATATGCTATCCATATTGTGGCATAAACACTGATCACGAAACTAGAATCTGGAGGGCAGTGCTAAATGCTTATTTATTTGTTAAACTTGCAGTTTATGCAATCAATTTAACATCAACAGGAAGTATACTTAGTATTTAATAAATGTAGTCCTACCATTATGGAATATGATGAGACTGTATCAGTATCCTAAAGCAGGTAGCGGATTGGGAGTATTGTTCATTAAGAGGAAGGCCTGATACGAGCCATTTCCGCATCGGATAATGGGTCATGGCGAGATATTATTCAGACGCATATCATTTGCGTGTATTTACTCAGATGATATCACGGCAACACCGAACTGGGCCATATGTTTTTTTTTGTGTTTATTTTTACTAGGTCGAATCAAATACAAATATAGCTCACGATTCAGACCCGATGGGAGATATTTTTAGGTATAACACCCGTAAGAGATTCGGGTTGTCTGAGGCACGAAAGCATGCCACGAAATAGGAGCCAGACGATAGGGGGGGGAATAAGCCAATAAAAATGGCTGGAAATCGGGTATCCTCCAATGAGGAAACAGCAAGCATAGAAAATGTGTTTTCTCGTAGTCGATAACGTTTTCTTATCGTTTGTTTACTAAGGAAGGTATTAAACTTGAGGACCGACAATATATATAATGTACCGTTAAGAATGCCTCGATTTATCCTAAGTAAAAGAGATGAAATACATAGGACAATTTACTGTCTTACGGACACCCACTTCGGGACCGCTTTAACAGCGGACCAAAGAGGGAGCTTAGATCGCAACAGGTGTTGAGTGTTGCCATACAAATTAGGTCGCCTAATTAAGGGAAATTAGTGAATTTTTGCTGCTATTTAAGCGCAATACTCGTTCTACGGCACTGTCTACTGATCCAGGCAGACGAGAGGAAGTACGATCAGGCGCTCCAAGGACGAATATAGAGGTGAGGCTTTTTCTGCAATATGCGCAGAAATATTAAGGGCAAGATAGACTTCAGGACATGCAAGGATTCACAGCGAATCTACATTTTCCCAATTTATTTTTACTTAGTTACTTTTTGACCATAACTACCGAGCTGGGGAATCCAGGAAACAGAGGAAAGCTAGTCACATACAGACGAATGCTTCTCTGGGATTAGAAGGAAAGGTGAGAGTATGAGCAGAGTTATTTTGGCCTTACTATGATCTAAACAGAACGATTGGCCTTATTTTAATGGTGGTGTTTCTGAATGTTTAGGATTACAAATTTCCAAAAAACTTGAATAAAACTGATATTTTCGATAGAACTCGTGAAAGGCTATGAACGATCACCAAGGATATTTTAATCCAGGTAAAAATAGAATATGTCACATATTCTCTTTGTACACATTCCAGCACATTGGGTGAGAAATAATAGAGCTGTTTTTTCTCGCAGCTTGAAACAGCATTACATACGATACAAATTCCTGATTTTGGGGCTGCCTTCTGAAAATACCTGATAGATAGACTGATTAAAGTTCATTTTGTAAAGGTGAGCAGGACAATATGGTATACTCTTCTTTCTGTAGTGTTCTTTACCTGTATACAAGTCTGCTATCGACTGTAATTGATAGACCATGGTTTTAGGTTTGTACATGACTTTGTGTGATTAGTTTTTAGGTTTGTATATGACTAGTGTTATTAGTTTTTAGGTCTGAACGAGACTTATGTGATTAGTATAGCAACAGACCAATATAGGAATGCACAAACTGATATATCACGTTGCACGCAAGATATTTTAAATGATGATTTTTTGTTCTATTAATAGAATGAGTGGTACTAAGGTATAATATTGATAAAGCTGTATTGATTTCAGTATTTTGATTATATTTTTGTATATATACATTTTTTCACAGCCCTGAGGACGTCCCATGTGGGGACAAAACGCGTCGGCTGTAGAAAGGCTATTGAATTAAACTGTATCACTGCTGAATATGAATTAAAGGAAACCATTGAAAATGCAAAGAAGACGTCTTTAATGAATATATGGAATTGTATTTGACTGTTTTTCATGTTTGGATGCATATATTCTCATAATTGCACGCTCCTTCCTTATTGATTTGAATTGTTACCACATTATTTTGTCTGATGTCCAAGATGGATGTACAGGAGGGAAAGGTGTTTGTTTTAAGCTACAATTAGAGAAATGAAAACAGAATTAAGCAACGACTATGTTCTCCCAGAACACACACTGTAAACTGTTGAAAACACAAAGCTCGCTCACTGGATCTGAAGCACAAGGCTGTCCAATGTAATCGGTGTTCACTAGTACACTTGTCAGGAGATAAACGCCAAAACCAGTACTGGGCGATGAATCTCTAAAGAACAAAATGTAGGTATAAAAACTAAAGCACATCAACTGTCTGAAATAAACAAGAAGGCAGCGCACAGCGCGTTTACCGTGATTCTGAGACGTGTCTGGTCTGTATTGCTCCTCCAATTGATTCCACGCAAGTATCCCCAAGCACAATGGAATGATGACCCAGGGGAAGGTGGAGGAAGGGTCAGCAGGAATACAGTCAAGTAACAGAAAAAGGGGGGAAAAAGGGGGATAAATGAAAATGGGCTAGACAAATGGCCGAATAAGACCCCAGCCAGAAGAGGGACGAGGTATAACAACAACCTAAATACCTAATAGAGGGGACCCACTGACCACCCGGCCGAACGGCGGAGAACAAGCCCGGCCGTCGGGCGGAGCTACAATTGGGTGTTAGGAGCAGAGAACTCAAGTGCCCGGCCGGACGGCGGAGATCAAGCCCGGCCGTCGGGCGGAGCCACCAACGAAAGAGAGTAAATGAAAGCAACCAAGTGCCCGGCCGGACGGCGGAGTCCAAGCCCGGCCGTCGGGCGGAGCAACGGAAAAAGGCTAATAGAGACAACGAGCTTCAAGTGGGAACAATGGTGGAAGCCCCAAGTCTCTAACGCAATATGAAGGACGGCAATCCTTCGGAAGCACTCCAAACAACCAAGAACAGGGACCGGAAGTCAGGCACAGAAGACAGGACGGAACAGGAACACGGAGCCAGATGCAAGAACGTAAAGCGTCGCTCCCATGGCTCTTGACTGATTTATAGGGCTTTGTTGTTAAAGGGGCAGTACGTTTTTCTACAGGTCAAGATTCTCGGGGCATGACACCGGCAATGGTGGTCCTGGGTAGTGCGCCTAGAAAACATTACACCTTTTTTAGGCGTCATATACACCTCCCCCTATTGGTCAGTAGCAAGATTGAAAAATGAGTTAATAGTATATAACATACATCACTAGTACACATCAGGAAGTAGTTGAGTAGACACTAAGGGGCCGATTCCGATCCGATAAAATAATCCGCCGTACGAATCGCATTCGTATCCGAATCCGTACGAATGGGAACTTTACGTCCGACCTGCGAATTCCGATCCGTTCCCGTCTATTTCCGTACGAATATCATCGAACCGTCCGAATCACAGTCGATGATCCGTACGAACATGCATCGGGAATCCTACCATACGATTCGTAACCAGCCCGTACAAACACACAAGTACGATCCTGTACGAGAAGCCTGACAGCGATTCGGACGGAACAAAGTATTCGGACATAAACAATGATTCGTACGGCAAATATCGGGTCGCATCAAGCAGCGTCAAACCATACCACACGTGTACCCCTCGCACAAGCACAAGTACGCCAACGGCCCGTACAAGTCGATTGCATGCACAAGTACGATACGCACACCCCCCTATGCGAACACCCCCACCCGCCAACGGCTCGTACCAGTCAACCGCACGCACAAGTACGACACGCACACCCCCCAACCAGCTCACGCGAACAGCCCCACCCGCCAACGGCCCGTACAAGTCGATCGCACGCACAAGTACGACACGCACACCCCCATACGCGAACACCCCCACCCGCCAACAGCCCGTACAAGTCGATCGCACGCACAAGTACGACAAGCACACCCCCATACGCGAACACCCCCACCCGCCAACGCCCCGTACAAGTCGATCGCACGCACTAGTACGACACGCACACCCCCATACGCAAACACCCCCACCCACCAACGGCCCGTACAAGTCGATTGCACGCACAAGTACGACACGCACACCCCCATACGCGAACACCCCCACCCGCCAACGGCTCGTACCAGTCAACTGCACGCACAAGTATGACACGCACATCCCCCCAACCAGCCCACGTGAACAGCCCCACCCGCCAATGGCCCGTACAAGTCGATCGCACGCACAAGTACGACACGCACACCCCCATACGCGAACACCCCCACCCGCCAACGGCCCGTACAAGTCGATCGCACGCACAAGTACGACACGCACACCCCCATACGCGAACACCCCCACCCGCCAACGGCCCGTACAAGTCAATCGCATGCACAAGTACGACACGCACACACCCCTACGCGAACAGCCCCACCCGCCAGCGCCCCGTACAAGTCGATCGCATGCACAAGTACGACACGCACACCCCCATACGCGAACACCCCCGCCCGCCAACGGCCCGTACAAGTCGATCGCACACACAAGTACGACACGCACACCCCCCCAACCAGCCCACGTGAACAGCCCCAACCGCCAACGGCCCGTACAAGTCGATCGCACGCACAAGTACGGCACGCACCCCCCCTACGCGAACACCCCCACCCGACAACGGCTCATACCAGTCAACAGCATGCACAAGTACGACACGCACACCCCCCCAACCAGCCCACGCGAACAGCCCCAACCGCCAACGGCCCATACAAGTCAATCGCACGCACAAGTACGACACGCACACCCCCCCAACCAGCCCACACGAACAGCCCCAACCGCCAACGGCCCGTACAAGTCGATCGCACGCACAAGTACGACCCGCACCCCCCCAACCAGCCCACGCAAAGAGCCCCAACCGACAACGGCCCGTACAAGTCGATCGCACGCACAAGTACGACACGCACACATAACGGCAACACCCAAAGCAGCACAAGGACCCACTCCCACTGTCGCACTCTCCCTTGTTGCCCTCTCCCTCTGTCGCCCTGTCGCCCTCTCCCTCTGTTGCCCTCTCCCACTGTCGCCCTCTCCCTCTGTTGCCCTCTCCCTCTGTTGCCCTCTCCCACTGTCGCCCTCTCCAAATGTCGACCTCTCCCACTGTCGCCCTCTCCCACTGTCGCCCTCTCCCTCTGTTGCCCTCTCCCTCTGTTGCCCTCTCCCACTGTCGCCCTCTCCCTCTGTTGCCCTCTCCCTCTGTTGCCCTCTCCCACTGTCGCCCTGTCCCACTGTCGCCCTCTCCCACTGTCGCCCTCTCCCACTGTCGCCCTCTCCCACTGTCGCCCTCTCCCTCTGTTGCCCTCTCCCTCTGTTGCCCTCTCCCACTGTCACCCTCTCCCTCTGATGCCCTCTCCCTCTGTTGCCCTCTCCCACTGTTGCCCTCTCCCTCTGTTGCCCTCTCCCTCTGTTGCTCTCGCCCACTGTCGCCCTCTCCCACTGTCGCCCTCTCCCACTGTCGCCCTCTCCCACTGTCGCCCTCTCCCTCTGTTGCCCTCTCCCTCTGTTGCCCTCTCCCTCTGTCGTCCTGTCGCCCTCTCCCACCGTTGCCCTCTCCCTCTGTTGCCCTCCCTCCCTCTGTATCTATCCCTCAGTGTTCCTCCCTCTGTCACCTCACCGCAGCTCCCTGGGCACACACACAGTTGCACCTAAGCACTGCACAGGCCTTACAAACACCATAGAGCAGAATGTTAAGGGATGTCTCACAAGTACCAGCAGTCATCTGCTATGTGCCTGCAACACACCCACCATTTGCAGTCCACACTGTACTGTGTCAGGACACACATCTCGGAATGCTCTGTAGTACACAATTGGCACAGGTGTAGGCAGCACAAGTCCCTCCTGTGATCACTGCAAACACAAACACCAGGACAAGGTCACACATCCTGTGCACCAACACAAAAACATGATCATGCCAGCATGCTACATCAGGGGACAGCCAAATCATGAACGATGGACGCTTCCAATTCCCAAGCAAAGTAATAGCATGCCTTGTCATACACCCCCATACAGAAACTCATCCCCTGGGGACAGGCAATGGAGTGCAACACTGTCCCAATTGTCATGTACCACAACAAAACACTCACTCAAATGAATATACATACAACTCATACGTGCACATAGCAGATGCTCTAGTCCATTGTGCCTCTCAAACAATGCACGTGTCCCATCTCATGAACTTTGTGTATGCACGTAAGTACTGACATGGACATGGGTATCGACAAGGTGATGCGTGTTTGAGAAGTGCCAATTTCAAAAGCCATGATCTATAACTGTGTGTCTACAGGTCCAGGGGTGTTGGCATTGTTTGGCCAGCACGGGACAGCAAAAGACATCCAAAGTAGTAGATGACATGCAAAATAATGATGCTCTGTCTCTTACATCAACACGCTGCATATGAACTCTGTGCATGCATGACGCAGACATAAGGATTTACACCGTATCCTGGATGTTGCGTGAAACTGAGCAATGCTTAACACGTGTGGTGCCGGCAACACAAGACACAGCAATGGCTGTGTCAAGACAATTTCCGTACGAATATCATCGAACCGTCCGAATCACAGTCGATGATCCGTACGAACATGCATCGGGAATCATACCGTACGATTCGTAACCAGCCCGTACAAACACACAAGTACGATCCTGTACGAGAAGCCTGACAGCGATTCGGACGGAACAAAGTATTCGGACATAAACAATGATTCGTACGGCAAATATCGGGTCGCATCAAGCAGCGTCAAACCATACCACACGTGTACCCCTCGCACAAGCACAAGTACTCCACGCACCCCCCCCTACGCGAACAGCCCCACCCGCCAATGGCCCGTACAAGTCGATCGCACGCACAAGTACGACACGCACACCCCCCTACGCGAACACCCCCACCCGCCAACGGCTCGTACCAGTCAACCGCACGCACAAGTACGACACGCACCCCCCCAACCGGCTCATGCGAACAGCCCTACCCGCCAACGGCCCGTACAAGTCGATTGCACGCACAAGTACGACACGCACACCCCCATACGCGAACACCCCCACCCGCCAACAGCCCGTACAAGTCGATCGTATGCACAAGTACGACAAACACACACCCATACGCGAACAACCCCACCCGCCAACGCCCCGTACAAGTTGATCGCACGCACAAGTACGACACGCACACCCCCATACGCGAACACCCCCACCCGCCAACGGCCCATACAAGTCGATCGCACGCACAAGTACGACACGCACACCCCCATACGCGAACACCCCCACCGCCAACGGCTCGTACCAGTCAACTGCACGCACAAGTACGACACGCACATCCCCCAACCAGCCCACGTGAACAGCCCCACCCGCCAACGGCCCGTACAAGTCGATCGCACGCACAAGTACGACACGCACACCCCCATACGCGAACACCCCCACCCGCCAACAGCCCATACAAGTCGATCGCACGCACAAGTACGACACGCACACCCCCATACGCGAACACCCCCACCCGCCAACGCCCCGTACAAGTCGATCGCACGCACAAGTACGACACGCACACCCCCATACGCGAACACCCCCACCCGCCAATGGCCCGTACAAGTCGATCGCATGCACAAGTACGACACGCACACACCCCTACGCGAACAGCCCCACCCGCCAACGGCCCGTACAAGTCGATCGCACGCACAAGTACGACACGCACACCCTCCTACGCGAACACCCCCACCCGCCAACGGCTCGTACCAGTAAACCGCACGCACAAGTACGACACGCACACCCCCCCAACCAGCCCACGCGAACAGCCCGACCCGCCAACGGCCCGTACAAGTCGATCGCACGCACAAGTACGACACGCACACCCCCATACGCGAACACCCCCACCCGCCAACGGCCCGTACAAGTCGATCGCATGCACAAGTACGACAAACACACCCCCATACGCAAACACCCCCATCCGCCAACGCCCCGTACAAGTCGATCGCACGCACAAGTACGACACGCACACCCCCCTACGCGAACACCCCCACCCGCCAACGGCTCGTACCAGTCAACCGCACGCACAAGTACGACACGCACCCCCCCAACCAGCTCATGCGAACAGCCCCACCCGCCAACGGCCCGTACAAGTCGATCGCACGCACAAGTACGACACGCACACCCCCATACACGAACACCCCCACCCGCCAACAGCCCGTACAAGTCGATCGCACGCACAAGTACGACACGCACACACCCATACGCGAACACCCCCACCCGCCAACGGCCCGTACAAGTCGATCGCACGCACAAGTACGACACGCACACCCCCATACGCGAACACCCCCACCGCCAACGGCTCGTACCAGTCAACTGCACGCACAAGTACGACACGCACATCCCCCCAACCAGCCCACGTGAACAGCCCCACCCGCCAACGGCCCGTACAAGTAGATTGCATGCACAAGTATGACACGCACACCCCCATACGCGAACACCCCCACCCGCCAACAGCCCATACAAGTCGATCGCACGCACAAGTATGACACGCACACCCCCATACGCGAACACCCCCACCCGCCAACGCCCCGTACAAGTCGATCGCACGCACAAGTACGACACGCACACCCCCATACGCGAACACCCCCACCCGCCAATGGCCCGTACAAGTCGATCGCATGCACAAGTACGACGCGCACACACCCCTACGCGAACAGCCCCACCCGCCAACGGCCCGTACAAGTCAATCGCACGCACAAGTACGACACACACACCCCCCTACGCGAACACCCCCACCCGCCAATGGCTCGTACCAGTCAACCACACGCACAAGTACGACACGCACACCCCCCAACCAGCCCACGCGAACAGCCCCACCCGCCAACGGCCCGTACAAGTCGATCGCATGCACAAATACGACACGCACACCCCCGTACGCGAACACCCCCACCTGCCAATGGCCCGTACAAGTCGATCGCATGCACAAGTACGACACGCACACACCCCTACACGAACAGCCCCACCCGCCAACGGCCCGTACAAGTCGATCGCACGCACAAGTACGACACGCACACCCCCCTACGCGAACACCCCCACCTGCCAACGGCTCGTACCAGTCAACCGCACGCACAAGTACGACACGCACACCCCCCCAACCAGCCCACGGGAACAGCCCCACCCGCCAACGGCCCATACAAGTCGATCGCACGCACAAGTACGACACGCACACCCCCCTACGCCAATAGCTTCACCTGCCAACGGCCCGTTCAAGTCGATCGCACGCACAAGTACGACACGCACACCCCCATACGCGAACACCCCCACCCGCCAACGGCCTGTACAAGTCGATCGCACGCACAAGTACGACACGCACACCCCATACGTGAACACCCCCACCCGCCAACGGCCCGTACAAGTCGATCGCACGCACAAGTATGACACGCACACCCCCATACGCGAACACCCCCACCCGCCAACGCCCCGTACAAGTCGATCGCACGCACAAGTACGACACGCACACCCCCATACTCGAACACCCCCACCCGCCAACGGCCCATACAAGTCAATCGCACACACAAGTACGACACGCACACCCCCCCAACCAGCCCACGTGAACAGCCCCAACCGCCAACGGCCCGTACAAGTCGATCGCACGCACAAGTACGACACGCACACCCCTCTACGCGAACACCTCCACCCGCCAACGGCTCGTACCAGTCAACCGCACGCACAAGTACGACACACACACCCCCCGAACCAGCCCACGCCAACAGCCCCAACAGCTAACGGCCCATACAAGTCAATCGCACGCACAAGTACGCCACGCACACCCCCCCAACCAGCCCACACAAACAGCCCCAACCGCCAACGGCCCGTACAAGTCGATCGCACGCACCAGTACGACACGCACACCCCCCAACCAGCCCACGCGAAGAGCCCCAACCGCCAACGGCCCGTACAAGTCGATCGCACGCACAAGTGTGACACGCACACATAACGCCAACACCCAAAGCAGCACAAGGACTTACCAAACAGGTCGCACAACAACACTGAACATGTCTCCTGTGGACACTCCATTGAGAATCACTGTCCTGGTCACAGCCAAACAGAGGTCAACACCAACACCCACCCCATATAACACACACACACCCAATTCAAATTAAGCCACACCCACTATTTGACCAATCAAAGGGTCCACACATACAACCCATCATCCTTTGCAACATACCCATTCTTGCGAGGAAACTGAGAGCACACCAACAATTGCAGCTACATACCTTCACACATACACCATCACATCTACACCCACACCACCCCCTTCACAATCACAACCACATACCCTCATCCATACACACCATCACACCCTCAATCACATACACCCCACACCATGACCACACCCAAGAATCCAAAGTTCACTAACCCAGAGAATGAGATACTGTAAATGTAAATGTAAATGTATGTGTCTTGTAAATCGCACTGCTGCCCTGAGGCGTCGTGGCACTGTAGACCGCTGGGGAACCCGTCCTGGCTATCCCTGTGAGATGGTCCCTACTGGGTTTCTCCAAGGTGAAACCAGGCATCCCCGGCGAATGTGGGGGGCCGTTGTAGAGATGAGGCAAGCTAATGCCCAGAGTTGGCGAGTGTGATCCCTGGTGAGAGTAGGCACCGAGGTGAGAATTATTGAGTCCGCTGACCCTGGTCCACGACCCTGCCGCGTCGAGAATTGAACCCTGGTCCCGGGCTATTCTCTGCTTCCGGGTCTGCCGCCTCAAACCAGTGAGCCACACCACTCCACATACTTACAGATGAAGTCATCAGAGTCGAGCCACAGCTGTTTGGCGCATTGGTCAGACAGACCAGCCTGGCAGAAAAAACACACCTGTGGGAGAGGATTGTAGACCGGGTCAATGCTGTTGCACCCATCCGGTGCACCAGGGCAGAATGCCAGTCCAGGTGGTATGAGCTGCGGAGGATGGTCAAGAAGAAAATGGACCAGGACTACGCCTCTGCACACCACACAGGAGGCGGCGGTCCCCGCAGACCTCCTGTATACCATCCCTGGGAGGAGAGAGTCATGGCCCTGCTGCCACCGGTGGGAGTACATGGAATAGCCGTTGAGTCTGGTGAGTGTACAAAAAATACATGTCACATGGGTGGACTTACAACAGTGCCCAGCAGCATGGGGTGGGTGGCCATGAGTCCTAGCAGAACACAACTAAAAGTGGTTTGTTGCAAGTGGGAGCCACAAAGGGTGGAAGGTGGAGGGTAGGAGGCTGCTCTCATCCCATATGTCCCAGGGCCTCACTCAAGCACCATGCTCAATGTACAGGGATAGGGAAATATCACACAAGATAGTAGACCACAGCTCCTAATCAATTTCATGTTGCGGACACACCTTCCAGAGATGCGATATTTTGTGACACAGTAAGGCAGTGTAGCAAGCAAGCAAGCACAAACAACCTGTCTCCATCCCTGTCTCCCTCTCCCTCTGTGGCCCACTCCCACTGTCGCACTCTCCCTCTGTTGCCCTCTCCCTCTGTCGCCCTGTCGCCCTCTCCCTCTGTTGCCCTCTTCCACTGTCGCCCTCTCCCTCTGTTGCCCTCTCCCTCTGTTGCCCTCTCCCACTGTCACCCTCTCCCACTGTCGCCCTCTCCCACTGTCGCCCTCTCCCACTGTCGCCCTCTCCCTCTGTTGCCCTCTCCCTCTGTTGCCCTCTCCCACTGTCGCCCTCTCCCTCTGTTGCCCTCTCCCTCTGTTGCCCTCTCCCACTGTCGCCCTGTCCCACTGTCGCCCTCTCCCACTGTCGCCCTCTCCCACTGTCGCCCTCTCCCACTGTTGCCCTCTCCCTCTGTTGCCCTCTCCCTCTGTTGCCCTCTCCCACTGTCACCCTCTCCCTCTGTTGCCCTCTCCCTCTGTTGCCCTCTCCCACTGTTGCCCTCTCCCTCTGTTGCCCTCTCCCTCTGTTGCCCTCTCCCACTGTCGCCCTCTCCCACTGTCGCCCTCTCCCACTGTCGCCCTCTCCCACTGTCGCCCTCTCCCACTGTCGCCCTCTCCCTCTGTTGCCCTCTCCCTCTGTTGCCCTCTCCCTCTGTCACCCTGTCGCCCTCTCCCACCGTTGCCCTCTCCCTCTGTTGCCCTCCCTCCCTCTGTATCTATCCCTCAGTGTTCCTCCCTCTGTCACCTCACCGCAGCTCCCTGGGCACACACACAGTTGCACCTAAGCACTGCACAGGCCTTACAAACACCATAGAGCAGAATGTTAAGGGATGTCTCACAAGTACCAGCAGTCATCTGCTATGTGCCTGCAACACACCCACCATTTGCAGTCCACGCTGTACTGTGTCAGGACACACATCTCGGAATGCTCTGTAGTACACAATTGGCACAGGTGTAGGCAGCACAAGTCCCTCCTGTGATCACTGCAAACACAAACACCAGGACAAGGTCACACATCCTGTGCACCAACACAAAAACACGATCATGCCAGCATGCTACATCAGGGGACAGCCAAATCATGAACGATGGACGCTTCCAATTCCCAAGCAAAGTAATAGCATGCCTTGTCATACACCCCCATACAGAAACTCATCCCCTGGGGACAGGCAATGGAGTGCAACACTGTCCCAATTGTCTTGTACCACAACAAAACACTCACTCATATGATTATACATACAACTCATACATGCACGTAGCAGATGCTCTAGTCCATTGTGCCTCTCAAACAATGCACGTGTCCCATCTCATGAACTTTGTATATGCACGTAAGTACTGACATGGACATGGGTATCGACAAGGTGATGCGTGTTTGAGAAGTGCCAATTTCAAAAGCCATGATCTATAACTGTGTGTCTACAGGTCCAGGGGTGTTGGCATTGTTTGGCCAGCACGGGACAGCAAAAGACATCCAAAGTAGTAGATGACATGCAAAATAATGATGCTCTGTCTCTTACATCAACACGCTGCATATGAACTCTGTGCATGCATGATGCAGACATAAGGATTTACACCGTATCCTGGATGTTGCGTGAAACTGAGCAATGCTTAACACGTGTGGTGCCGGCAACACAAGACACAGCAATGGCTGTGTCAGTCATTGTCAAGACAAAGGAAGAATGTAAATACCCCAGAATACATTTTATTTTTGTACCACTACATACACAACTTAACAATGTCAACAATGTAAAGCTTGTGGAACTGTGATGCTGATAATGGATAAGTAAACAAGATGTCACTTGATAGTGCCTTAACAGTGTCTGTCTCTCCCACACACAGGGGAACGTGCGGAGCTCCCCCCCAACCAGGGGGGGGAAGGATCCCAGTCCCAGGCTCAGCAGGACCTAGACCCCACCAACAGCGCCGTCCCTCAACGCACTGTGGATGACCCCAACCGACCTGGCTCCTCTGGATCCCAAACCCCTGCAGCAACTGAACCAGCTATATCTCAGCCAACCACCGGACCCATTCCCACCACATCCCAGCAGACAGGTCAGAGCCCTGCCCATGATCCACAAGAGAGCCAGTCTGAAAATGAGGGACACCCTTTGTCGGGCGCCCCTGAGGTTGGTGACGACCTCCACCCTGCCAGCAATCGGGGGGCCCGTCGAACGGATGTGCCCACTAGCGCAGGCCGTGCTCATGTGGGTCAGGGTGGTGGGAGTGGCGGAAGGCGGAGGCGAGAATCTGGACAGTCAGCTGCAGCACCCGGTATGCCTGAACTCTCTAACATCCTGGAGGCATACCGGCGGGACACTAGGGAGGTAAGCCAGCTTGCGGAGGCCCTCAACCAGGTCAGACAACAGCAGGCAGAGCAAATAGCCAGGCAAGACCTGCATTATGGACGGGTGGAGGAACACCAGGCTCAGCTCTTGATGGTGCATCGGGACATTTGCCATATGCTACGTCAGATGGCTGCCAACATGCGGCCCCCTCCCTGTGTCACAAGGCCAGCAACATCACGGCAAAGTGCAACACCAGCCACAGGGAGGGAGGAGGAGGAGGAGGAGGAGGAACCCTCTGACGTAGCGTCCCATGCACCATCCATGCCTGCACATGAGGGTCCCCCAAGGAAGGTGGGTCGTCCACGGCGAAGACGTTGAGGGGCAGTGGGCCATGGACATCTCCCAGGACACTGGACCTGGCATATTGCCCCTGGGTGCAACAGCATCCCCTATGAGACTCTCCCACATGGACTTGCTGGTCACAGTCTGCCCAATGATGCCAAGCACTGTGGCCTGGACTCTGGTGACTCAAACTGTAAGGCATCTCATCTCCAGCAGTGAACTTTGGATTCCACCCCTTCCTGTACAGCATCTATTCACGTTTCCTGCACAATATCACCCAATAAATATTCTAAACCTCTTACGCATTTGGTGAGTTATCTTTGAAACAGCATAAACTGATATGTGTGTGCAAATGTATAAAATGCAAGGGTATACAACAAACTGCAGTCAGCCTCACACTTCTATCAGAATCTGAGTGAGTACACACATTGGTCAGAAATTCCTATCTACTACATGGATCACTGAAATATTATCGACGGACACATTATCGACTTACCAAAATATCGTTGACAAATTATCGACAACAAACATATCGACTTACTATACTTATTACACAAACTACAAAAATATCGAGTAAAAAATATCGAGTACTAACTATATCGAATACATAAATATCGCTTAAAAAAATATCGACTACAATGATATCGTTGGACATGAAATTAGCCCTAACACTACAAAAATATCGACTACAAAAATATAGACTACCACAATATCGTTAAAAAAATAATATCGAGTTCATGTTTGCACACTTTTCTTTCTAAAATACCATCTTTATCATCAATAAAAGTCATTTCTCAGTAAAAAAAACTTTTCACATATAATACCTGTTTCTTACATAAAATTACTATTAATCCACATTTACTATACATTCTATTACATGCATTTTATCATTTTCTATTATTCTTTGCATTTAAATAACATTTTCATTACTTATTTTCACATATAAATATATTTCATTTAAACACGAACCTGCTTTAATGCGGGAACAACCACATACCACCATTCTCACATCAACAAACACTCCAATTAACTTAAAAAAATTCAAACTAGCCTATACTATGCTTCCTTACATCCTACAACCAATCAAATCAAAGCACACATAACACATATACTATAAAAGGGCTACATGCATTCTACCATTTGTTGCTGCTACCTATCTGGAAAGTAGATGCCAACACTTTGAAGATTTTGTTGCAGAATAAACATCTTTAAAGATCCAGCTGACTAGCTAATTAATCAAGTAAGTAACACAGCATTTTAGTAGAAAACTACATTAGAAGTGCACTATTTTCCTTACATCTCCTAACTCTTAGACTTATTTTATTTTCATGTCTTCCTACTTTTCTGATAGAAACTACTCCAACACAATTCCTATTACATGGTCATATTTCTTCATGTGCAAAATCAGATAGTAAGTATATAATAATTCTCTGTTACACACCAACTGCTTTGTTTAAACACTAATTTACAAGAGTATTTATTTTTCATTGACATTATATTTACAGATATACAGAAATGGTGCTATTTCTACAGCAAAAACGATAAAACTAACCTAATTACACATGTAAGTATAGATGTGTTTGTTATAAAACGGCCAATTTCATTAATGCACATTTTTAAACAACATATCTTGCTTTTTACATCTTCCCTATAGATCATTTGAAAGATCCAAGATCAACTATAGCAAAACACAAAAATACCCTTCAGAAAAATGTAAGTATAATTGTTATTTGCTAAAATGTGGGCACAAAAAACGCTAACTATATTCTTAACACCATGTTATTTATTTTAAATTGCCTCTACAGATATTCAGAAAACATCATACATCTATTCTACATATCATATGAAAACATCCTACACAAAATATACCAATATAGAAGAATCGCCTTGTAAAAAATGTAAGTATATTTATCATTTCTCTAAAACTGCCGAAAATAACACAGTCTATGTTCTTAACAACATCTTATCTATTTTATATTTCCTCTACAGATATTCTGAATACATCATACAGCTATTCTACCTACAACAAAGAAAACGACATATTTAGAAGTTAGTATACGTTTAAATCTGTTACATTTCCAAACGGTTCAGTATTAAAATTATATTATTTTGCTTTTATTTCTTCTATCTACTCTACAGATCATACCTGTACTAAATTGATGAACTCCAGCAATTACTACTATTCTACTATTTAAACAAGTAAGTATATGTAATGTTTACATCAAATGCACTAGTAGACAAAAATGACAACTGCTTTTGAGTAGGAAATACGTTTGTTATATATAAACATTAACGTTGTTTTTCTATATTTTCATACCAACAGCAAATAAAGACATACATACAAGAACATCATTCAAAAGACATTTCTGCTTCTGTGACTACTACTTTGATTAACTGTAAGTATAAATGCATCACTAATGATGTTAGCACCACATAAGTAAAAAAATGTGTACTGATTTTGTTTCTTTCTACTCTTTCCTAGAACAAGTAAATCAAAATGACTGAAGGTGCAGAATTTGTCATGTCTCAGAAAAATAAATTGCTATTATGCTACATGGGTTATGTGTATAATCAGGAGAGACAAAGTGGTAGAAAGGTTTTTTGGAAGTGTACACAATATTACTCCAACAAATGTTATGGGAGGGCCACTACCGAGGAAACTAATGTGCTATTTACTAGAGAACATAATCATCCCCCAAATGTCACCGAAATTGAAATTAGAGATGCCTTAGAAAGTATTAAAAGTGCTAGCACACAAAGTGACAAACCCACCACCCAAATACTTAAAGAAGAACTGGTAAAAATCCCTAACCATGCTTCAGGGCAACTACCCTCTATTGATTCCCTGAAACGCACAATTGCACGCACCAAACGACTCACTAGCACAACCCAACCCAACCCAACTTGTTTTGAAGAAATTATTATTTCACCCGAAATGGCCATCACACACAATAAAGATACATTTATTCTTTTTGATAATGAAAGCAGTACAAACAGAATAATTATGTTTGCAACTGCAAGTAATTTACGAAAAATCCAACAGTGTCCCCAATGGATGATGGATGGAACATTTAAACCCTGCCCAAAACCTTTTTACCAACTGTATTCCATCCACGGTTTATACCATCATTCTAACATACCTTTCATTTACTGTTTGCTACCCAACAAACAGCAAACAACCTACACCGAAATTTTAAATGTTCTCAAAACGGAAATCAATAATTATTTTCCCGAAAAAATAATTATTGATTTCGAATTAGCTATGATAAATAGCATTTTGAGAACATTTCCCCACACAGCAATCCAGGGTTGCTATTATCATTTTAATCAGAGTATATGGAGGCATCTCCAAAAATCTACTTTAAGTGTACTATACTCTACAGATAGCACCTTTGCCTATCAAGTTAAAAAGTTAATAGCCCTGGCCTACGTCCCTGTTACAGATGTTGCTGAACATTACAATTTATTAATTGACAGCGCATATTATAAGAGGAATGAGGATAAGCTAACACCATTGCTAGACTATTTTGAAGACACTTGGGTGGGAAGGTTGCACAGATCAGGACATCGACGCCAGCCCAAATTCCAAATCCCTTGGTGGAATGTCTATCTCAGTACTTTAAACCAAGAGGCGAAAACCAACAACAGTGTTGAAGGGTGGCATAATGCTTTCCAAGCAACTACAAACAGAGGCAAACCCACATTCCACAACCTTCTTGAAGCTTTGAAAAAAGAACAAAGCTATCAGGAACTAAGAATGGAACAATCAGTGTCACAAATAGGGCCCAAACTCACTAAACAAACCCAACAAATGTTCCGACTACTTCAAAGTCAAGTCACATTATACCCTACAACTAGAGGTTTAGAATACCTGGCAATAATAGCAAAAAGTCTTCTATAAAAATGTCAAGTAAATATACGAATGTCTTCTTACAATACTAATAAAAATCACATGTCATAAACATATATAATGAATTATAAATAAAACATATTGGTTTGACAAAATTTTAAAAAATATGTTAAAAAATTCGTAACAAATATGCAATGTTTATAATTTTTTATAACATACACATAACATTAGAAATCGACATTTCCCACCCAATCAAAATTGTAAAATAAATATTTACAATTTTTGGAATTGAGAGACGCAATCAAGGAAAAATCAATCCATACAATCCAATCCAATATCTTACAATTCCAATATGGGAAACCCTCAAAAACCCGAAAATAAATTGTAAAACGTAAAAAAACGCTCCAGGAAATCCCGAAAACAGTAATGTGTACACGTTAGGATTTAAAGTTATATACACACAATTTTAAAAAAACGGTCACGCATATCAAAGTATCAATCCGATTCGAAACCCTCCAAAAAACCCGAAAAATGTTTAAAAAGTGAAAAAACCGCTCCAGGCAAACACAAAAAATAGGAGATAAAAGTCAAAATATAAGCATAATAACTTAAACATTTGTTTCTCCGTTAAAAAACACGCTTCCTTCCATGTAGTTTTCATGCGAGGAACCGAAACCTGTAAAATAACATACATAACGAAAGCCACCCACAAATACCCCCTTCACATCTGTAAATATACTAACAATTAACATTAACCATGTAAGAAGACATTTCCGAACACTTAAAATTAGACTTGAAGGAAAAAAAGCACGACACATCTATAACGCAGACTTTTCACCCAAACGCTACTTAAACTAATAATACATACACCAAAAAACACTACAGAGTTTGATTACACCCTCAAACATGACCACTTACTTATAATTTGTATTAAAAAATAACCTTACCTCTCTCCACGCGAAGCAACTCCCAACCGCGAGCTTCTCCAGTCCTGAATGGAGCGCAATAACCTTACGCGGTAAAAAAGTAGTCCCCTTAACCCATTTGTGTAAAAGGATAATAGAATAAACAATGTGAAATAAAAAATATATAATACATACACATGTATAATGTAACAAATTAATACACTATACTCAGGACAATTTTCCTTTATTAACAAAAAATAATATATTTAATATAAATTAATATATAATATGTATTATATATTAATAATATAAAATAATTATGTAAAACTTTGAATAAAAGATGTAAATATTTAGTTATTCTGTATATTTATATGAATAATTTTGTGTATAATTTTTATAAAACATTATAAATGTTTATGGGAATAATTAATAATGATAAATAATATAACTTATTTATTGTTATTAATATAACAAGTAGAACCATTTAGTATATAAAGAATGGCCTGAAAAAAGTCTCTATTTTATCTGTGAATATATATATTTTTGTTAATAATCAATGAATGTTTATGTTTATTAATTAATAATAATATTAATTATTAAAATAATTATTATTTTTATTAATTAGTAAAAAAAGATTATATAATTATTTCTAATTATAACAAAATTATATAATTGCTTTACTAATATTTGATAAATACCAGATATTATAATTAAACATATTGTTTCCCTATACAATTATAAACTTTACAACCAAAGCGATTTATATGTTTTATGTAAAAACAACATTGTGTGAAATATACACCAAGAAAATTTATTTTGGTATTTCAATTTATCCTAAGAAATGTAATAATAGTCATGTTACTTGTTAAAAAGAAATATGTATTATATATTTTATTATATTAATATTTAATATTAACATTATTAAATATTAATGTAAGAAATATATAACAAATCATTGTTTAATGTATTTCTATATAAATACTTTAAATTGTAAATGACTGATGGGAATATGTAAAATTTACTGAAAGAATCTAGTAATCCAAATTATTGTTTACATTGACCACATGTATATAAATGTAAAGATGTTATTGTGTGAATAATAAAAGTTAAAAAAAATGTGATGTTATATTTGTTTTTGATTTTATTGTAGTACACAATAAAAAAATTAAAAATTGTTTAATAAACTAATTTGAAAACATCTATGTTGCATAATTTTTTATTATTAAAACACAGTAATGAACAAATGTATACAAATGTGCTGCACACTGACCAATTTTATATGTATTGTTACTACTCCAGTCAATCTAAAATCATAGAAGCTGCAGGACACTAGCAAAAATTATTTTACTATTCCTACTACACTCAAGGTAATACCATAAAATGTGGTGGAGACTAACCAATGTATTTTTATTAATCCAACTCCAGTGTTGGTAATATTACTGATGGTGCTGGACACCAACCAATTAATAATTAGAATTCCAATTCCACTCTAGCTACTGTCTGGAAACATGCTAATACATAAATTGTTTTTATCTAAATAAAGTGTACTAATGTAAAGTTATAATAATATCTATTTTCGTGTAATAAATTTAATGTATCACTGTTAAGTTAAACTATACATCAGCACTCTAAAATACCCAAAACTGTCCCAAAACACTAAAAAGACCCCTTGACCCTAAAGGCCAAAACTGACCCAGAACCCTACAAATACCCCTTTATCAACAAACTGAAAACTGACCCTGAACCCTACAAACACCCCTTTACCCACAAACTGAAAACTGACCCTGAACCCTACAAATACCCCTTTACCCACAAACTGAAAACTGACCCTGAACCCTACAAATACCCCTTTACCCACAAACTAAAAACTGACCCAGAACCCTACAAATACTCCTTTACCCACAAACTGAAAACTGACCCTGAACCCTACAAATACCCCTTTACCCACAAACTGAAAACTGACCCTGAACCCTACAAATACTCCTTTCCCAACAAACTGAAAACTGACCCTGAACCCTACAAATACTCCTTTCCCAACAAACTGAAAACTGACCCTGAATTCTACAAATACCCCTTTACCCACAAACTGAAAACTGACCCTGAACCCTACAAATACCCCTACAACCACAAACTGAAAACTGACCCTGAACCCTACAAATACTCCTTTCCCAACAAACTGAAAACTGACCCTGAACCCTACAAATACCCCTACACCCACAAACTGAAACTGACCCTGAACCCTACAAATACTCCTTTCCCAACAAACTGAAAACTGACCCTGAACCCTACAAATACCCCTTTACCCACAAACTGAAAACTAACCCTGAACACTACAAATACCCCTTTACCCACAAACTGAAAACTGACCCTGAACCCTACAAATAGCCCTTCACCCACAAACTGAAAACTGACCCTGAACCCTACAAATACTCCTTTTCCCACAAACTGAAAACTGACCCTGAACCCTACAAATACCCCTTTACCCACAAACTGAAAACTGACCCTGAACCCTACAAATACCCCCACACCCACAAACTGAAAACTGACCCTGAACCCTACAAATACTCCTTTCCCAACAAACTGAAAACTGACCCTGGCCCCTACAAATACCCCTACACCCACAAACTGAAAACTGACCCTGAACCCTACAAATACTCCTTTCCCAACAAACTGAAAACTGACCCTGAACCCTACAAATACCCCTTTACCCACAAACTGAAAACTGACCCTGAACACTACAAATACCCCTTTACCCACAAACTGAAAACTGACCCTGAACCCTACAAATAGCCCTTCACCCACAAACTGAAAACTGACCCTGAACCCTACAAATACTCCTTTTCCCACAAACTGAAAACTGACCCTGAACCCTACAAATACCCCTTTACCCACAAACTGAAAACTGACCCTGAACCCTACAAATACCCCTACACCCACAACCTGAAAACTAACCCTGAACCTCCAAAAAACTCCTTTACCCACAAACTGAAAACTGACCCTGACCCCTACAAATACCCCTTTACCCACAAACTGAAAACTGACCCTGAACTCTACAAATAGCCCTTTACACAAGAACAGAAAACTGACCCTCAACCTCAAAAATACCCATTTACCCACAAACTTAAAAATTTCCCAAATCCCACTAAATACACCTTTACTCACGACTACCAAAATTACCCAGAACCCTAAACAATTAACCTATAACAAAAACTATGAAACTAAGCCAGAACACTATAAATAATAATGAACACAACATTAAACATAAATATATTAAAAAAAAAAATATTTTTCAAAAAACTATTATAAAATATATTATCACATTAGCTATAATAATAATTTAGATTAATTAATATTGTTTAATTCCAATTAATTAATTAACATCAACATTAATTAACACATTACATTTAAATGTATACAATTAATGTAATTAAGTCATTATTATAAATTAATTACCAATTAATTTATTTAAATGATATGCAATATATTAATTACATCATTAACTAATTATAATTAATGTGTTAGCAATTAATAAATGTAAATAATATACTAATTCTTAATACAATAAATCACTAATTATTATTAATTAATAACCAACGTATCAATGAAAATCATATACAATTTTTTTAAAAAAATATTAATTATTAATAATCAATTAATCAATTAATCAATGAAATTATATGCTAATTAATCAATTAAACAATTAACTAATTAATATTAATTAATTACCAATTAAAATCTAATTAAAACAATTACCACACATATATTAACTAATTAATTATTATTAAATTACTTCCCACCCTATTCCCCTATAAACCCACAACCCGCTCCTAAACATTTGGTACTATTTATTTATATATTATATATATATTATTTTATAAAATCAATATTTTCTAACATTTTCTCGATATTTTTTACTTTCACTATATTTCGATATTTTGTCTAGTCGATATTTTTAAGTCGATATTTTTGTATTCGATATTTTTGGGTCATTTTTGCAGTCGATATTTTTTTCAACGATATTCCTATAGTCGATATTTTGTTAATGTCGATATTTTTCCGTCGATATTTTGTCCATTCGATATTATGTAGTCGATATTATGTCCAGTTACCCTACTACATACATGGATGGAAAGACACACCTGCGTGGGACAGTAAATGCTGGAGGGGGGTATAGATCCCAACAATTCTATCACAGGCTGGCCCAGGAGAGTCACTTTGAGGTGTACATATCAGTGGCACAAAAGTAGTGGTCCACGTAGGGAGTACCTACAACTGTGTCCTCAGGTATGTGAGCTATCATCAGCATGATGCAGTACTGTGGATGTGATGTGTGGCGCACAGGACAAGGCTGGCAGGACAGACTGTGGGCAATGGGTTGTAGCACTCTACACAAGCACACCTGAATAGGTGACCTACCCCTATGTAGCTACAAGTACTATACTACTGTAATGGTAGCTACGCATACAGAACAACTACACACGTCTGACAAATACCTACACCACAATGGGGAAATCACACCACACCCAAGAGACATGGTCATGGTGTGTGTTCCATGTGGCAACTTGACTGACTGTGACAGCTATGTTGCAGTGGTGTGAGCAGGTTGTGTACAGCCACGTGACTGTAAGCAAGCAGTTTAGTGCTATAGTGGTGTTGACAAGGTAACACTGTACAATATTGTGCCGTGGAAGGGGGGGTGTGCTGGACACGGCACATGACCTGGTGGTACGTAGACCCGATGTCATGTGAATCTGCATAGTCGTGCCAGTATGTGTCGCACACACAGGCATAGCAGCAGCAATGGCTGAGTCCGAAGCATTGTGATACCAGGATGCTGATTGTCTGGTTTTGTCTGTGTGTAGGGTGGCAGGAGCATGCTCAAATTGACTTCTACACATGTCCATTCATGCTCCGTTGATTTGGCTGACGTTGCAATCATATTGAGCAATAGCAGGATGACCACGATGACCCCAACGGACAACAGGCAGGGCGAGCTGTGGATGAGAGTGGCACACAAGGGGTCAAGTTCTGTATAATGTCATTATCACAATGTCCTGTTGAATAGCCAGATGTTGTAGAACACCTGTACATTCCAAGTGCACACATAGCACGTATGTGTGTTGCATTAGAACTGCACATGTGCGACACTGCACAACACACATCCAAGTGGCCTTGCATACAGTCTGTTGCATACACAGCATGCTACCCATGCTACTCTAGAGTCCATCTGTTATAGAAAAGCTGCTATGACTCACCATTATGAAAAGAAGTTGCGGATGAGGTGACTCCGGATATCATCTTCATCCTCCTCGTCACTGGCATCCTGGGCAAGGCCTTCATCCTCAACGGGCGGATGTTCCAGCTCATCAGGATCAAGGTAGAGTGGCACGGCCTTCTCTACTGCCATGTTGTGTAGCATGCAGCACACAGTGAAGATGTCACACACCTTGCGTAGGCTGTATTGGAGGGCTCCGCCTGTCTTGTCCAGGCACCTGAACCGGCTCTTCAGGAGTCCAAATGTTCGCTCAATCACCCGCCTGGTCTTCCCATGGACATTGTTGTACCGCTGGTCTGCAGCTGTCCTGGGGTTGCGTAGTGGAGTCATTAACCACGGATTGTTAGGATATCCAGGGTCTCCTGCAAATTGACATCATGTACAAGAGTGATTAATATGATGCAGATCATGAAGTTGTGACATACTGACATACAGAGCTGACAGTGTATGCTCACCAACTAGACATGCCCGGTGGTTGTGCAGCTGCAGCATCATCTGTGGTACCCTGCTACGCCTCATGATGAAAGCATCGTGGCACGATCCTGGAAAACGTGCACAAACATGTGAGATAATCATGTTGGCAAGACACACCACCAGGGCATTTATCGAGTGGTAGTGTTTCCTGTTGCGATACGCTTGCTCCTGAGCCTGTGGTGGCACCAGAGTAACATGTGTACCATCAATTGCACCAATTACATGTGGCATGCGGCCCAGGGCATAGAATTCCCCCTTGACATCTGTCAACTCTTCTGGAGTAGGGAATCTAATGAATTCATCTAGGTGGAGCAACATAGCTGCCAAAACATCACTCAACACCCGGCTTATCATTGTCTGAGACATCCCTCCCACATCAGCTATGGTAAATTGGAACGTACCTGTGGCAAAGAAATGGAGGGCTGCCATCACCTTTACCTTGGGTGTCAGTGCAGTTGGATACCTGTGGCGTGGTTGTAGGTGAGCCTCCAGCCTGTTCGTCAGGTCCTTGATCAACTGTCTGTTGAAGCGATACCGACGAATACAATTGCGCTCCCTCATGGCTTCCAAGTCAGGCAACGGCCTTTCCAGAGGGGGTGCCCTGCAATAGACAATTTATTGGAAATGTCTTCAACTGTCTGACTAAGACTGTAACAATGTACATGGCACAAGCAAGACTGCTTCAAATAGTCTAGACAATTTGGAGTGTGGCGTGGCATACACACTGAAGTAACGTGTGCCAGCTCCCAGCCACTACTCCGTGAATAATTAAAGACCTGTGGTGTGTGGAATGGATATGACATGCATACAAACGATCTGATGGAAAGGTCTTAGTGAGCATGACAATGTATCATGTCAGTGACAAACGTCATGTGAATGTCTGTAGCAGGTTGTCTGCACAACCAGACATCTGACAGCAATAAACACACACACACACCACATGTGCCATCATTTGCACAGTTCTTCCTTAGTCATGTTGCGGTGTGTAGCATCCCTAACTATTACATATCCATCATCATACAGCATAAATGTTTTATTCTCACAAATGGTCTGTGATGCCATCACACATATGAACAGGTCATTAACACACGTGACATGGTGTGCGTACATTAGTAACCCTGTCATCACGGCAAGGACACTACATAGATGCTCCTACAGCAGATGTACTGAACAGTAAGGACGGATTACTTACCTTTTGTAACAAAATATCAGTAAGCAACAGTAGTTAGTAGCATATTCCCGACTTTCAATACATACCAGGCTTTTGACCTATTTGCCTCCCTGGATGCCATCGCTCTGCCCAGTGAGTCGGGGGTATCCAGGCCACACCGGAAAAATGACAGTGCCGCTGATTGGCATCCTACAAGGGGGTGCCCACGTATTGCCCGTACCTACAACGCACACTCTGCCAGCAGTTACACAACCATGTCCCACCGAGAGTGTGGGTAGCGGACTAAGATGCATGTAATGTTGGAAGACCTCAGTCCCAGACTCAGGGAGGATGATGACGTCTTTCCGTTGTGCTCATACCTCTTGGATACCCTCTACAGCAGAGCTAACGGGAATGTGGACTGTGATTTTGAGGCCTGGATGCCCATGCTCTCTGGGGTGGGGTGGGAGGACAGGGAACATGGTCAGTCCAGGGTGGGGTGTGGGGGTCTGACAACGTGCCGATCTACAGCCAAACATGATGCGTGGCTGTACATGCTGCCCAATATAGATACAGTACATTCCTCAAGATAGGCATGCAGAGGCTCAGTGGAGCCGGAGTGGAGTTTAAGGACCTCAGTGAGGAGTTGGTCCTCATGGCAGCAACGGGGAGATGAAGGGCCAAGGCTCCGGCCGCCCACGTTAACACAACACTGTACGTTGCCCGCTCATCCTAAGACACGTTAGGAGTAGAGACATCACCAGTGTCTGGCTAGGTGTCCAGACCACTTGCATCCCCCAGTCCACCTGTCCTGTTGTCTTGGGACTGACACTCACGTGCCAGTGGTTCTTCATGACCCTCCCAATACTCATTGACAACCATTGTAATGAGCAGTGCCCGGCTCATTGAAGTTAAACTCCCCATGCAGCATTAATAGCGGTGTTCTGCTGCACATTTCCCATGCCGGAGCCGTACAGTGTGTGGTATCGGGGACATCGCCACCCGAGAACGGCGCCACGGCTGACACCTTGGGGATAGTTGCCAGTGAGGTTGGGAGTTGAACCAGCGGGGACCAGGATGAACATTCAGATCCTGTCTGTCCCAGCGGTTCTGGGACATATGCGCCGCCTGCGTCCAGGAGTAAGCGAGTGATGGCGTCAGGGGCTATTCAACAGACGCGCTAGTGCCCCCAGATGGGTCCGCTGTGCCAGAAGCCCACGCGTAGGCCGTTGGTGGGGTGAGGGACATCATGGACATGAGGAAGTGCACTAACTCCTCCTGCGTCACATGCAGGGCAGGGACCGGAGGTCTTGGTGCTGGCTACGACGGCTGCAATTCTGACAGAGCCGCGTGGTCGGTGTCACCCGAATCCCATGCAGCATTGCACGTGCATTGTGGTGATTTTGATTTGCTATCAGATATATCTGACTTATTTGGTTTACCTGACAACTTTGCCCTGGAGCACTGATGTCAAATTAAGGGGCTGTGATGTCTCAACTACAACGCCCATGCACTCGTCCTACGTCCAGCCCATGAGGTAATGTGGTGCAGTGCCAACTGCTGGAGTCTGAGTGGCTTGTGGGACCAATCACACCTGGATTCATATGTCTGGTCCCGGCAGTGGGAGCAGCTCTTGTTGTTGTGCTTGACGTGATAAGAGTGGAGACACAGACGGTGAGGGTCAGTCACCAACATGACTAGTTTGTATTCCTCACAGGCTTTGAAAATGACATCCCTATTGGCACCGTCCTGAGTCAGAGAATCCAAGCTAAAAGGTCTGAAGTGATTGTACTATGAATGTGGCAACAAAAGTGTGTAAGGTTACACTTATACGGGACCAGCGCTGGTGTTGTTAAAAAAGAGGACCTGACGTGTGCACACAGAGGTGATGTATGAGTACTCTGACAACGTCATCACGGCCCACATGACGCCAACAACACATGCAGAGCCGCAGGACATGCCTACCGACACACAAGTGTACTACAGAACGGAAATTGACATATCCAGGATGACATGTGGGGATATTCTAAGGTGAGTTATACAATACTGACCTGGTAATTTCATATGCAAACGGCATGCACAATGTCGCTCATGGCACACACATGACGTGGTCACACAGGGTCATGCTGTGCGGCTATTACACCTCTGTGACAGTGGGCATGTTGCTGTCATCATGTGCCAGTTACCTGTACTGAATGGTGAGCCATTCCAGTGTTGATGTTCCTTGCAACATGTTGCTGACGTTACTCCGGTGCAAAGTGTTGACTGCATGTGATGCACATGTGCAATATGATTGATGACATGTCTCGCAAGCTCTTCACACATCAACTGAGGCGCAAGGTCACAATCCCTGTGCTTCTTCAATGTCTGCCACACCAGGGGCATCCTGATGTATGTATGCCATGCTGATGTATGCACCACATCATCGACATTGTAGTGTAGTTCCTATTATCCCAATAGGCTCTGCGCATTGGAATAATACCTCCAATAGTATAGACCTAGACCAGACGTTAACTAGGTCTTCTACTGTCGATATTAGACTTAAAGTTTTGGGTTTGCCAGCTAGCTCAGAGTTCACTAGAAACTTTCTCGAATAGACAAGGAGGAGTTGAACCTCCCTGGATAGACAAGAAGGGATTTAGTTTCTGACAACCATAGAACATGACAACTTTGCTCTCCCCTAATCAAGAGTGTATCTCTAGAGTCATGTGAAAACAAAAGACAACTTATTTTACTCAGTCAGTACGTGCATTCTTAGTTTCACCAGATTGTAGAGAAAAAGAAGAGACGGGCGTGTTCAATAAAAGATGTTATTTATTGATCAGTCTCTTTTCTCGTACAAGAGAAATGAATCGATATTATTGCAATACTTATGGTTAAGTAAAGTGCATACAATAAAAGCAGAAGTATAAAATAATACTGTAAAAACATTTATATGGTTTCTAAGCCATATGGTGGTTTAAAATGGATAAAATAGATACATACATATAAACATTTGACTAATCGTACTCAACTGGTGCTTCTAACCACGCCTACCCCAGTGTACCTGACCTAAGCCTAATATGTGGGCGGGGATAGAAAGTAGCAGTCTAAGTTAAGTTTGTTTTGCCAAGTGACTGATTCAAGAATTCTCTGCAAGGGGTTATTCAGTTCCGTACCTGAGGTCTAGGATGGTTGAGGGATAGTATCTCTCGTCTGAGGTCTCGATATTCCAAGCTGCCTGCAAGGGCTGCTCGGAAGCGCCGGAGCTGGATTTCTCGGCAGGAGAAAGGCAGCGTCTCGTTCTCAGCGCGTCAGGAAGGCAGGGCAGCTAGTGGGCTTCGCTCTCTGCTGGGCTTCGGGAAGTCTCGCTGCTCCGATCTCGTCACCACCGCGTGTGTTTGCTTAAGGCAATATCGGTAATATTTATACCTGTAAGGTGCCGAGATTGACGTAAGGATGGACATAGATACGTCAATAAGGATGTCATACGAGCTGGTCGTTAGCGCATTCTTTTACTGAAGTTCTCGGTGAAATCAAAACAATGGCCGCAGGGTTTTTCCCAGGTTGTCATAGGTTTGATTTGTTTTGAGAACTCCGTATGCCTTATCAGGGGCTGGAGGAATATTTCTTGCCTAATTAGATGGCAAGCGTTATGACCTAATCAGATAACGCGCTCCTGTGCCGTGGTCTGGCGTAATCAGATAACGGTTTCTGCATCATGGGATGGCTGCTAGTTAACTCGTTAACCAGAATAGGGTCAGGAATAGGGGGATCGATACAGAACCTATAGGAATACATCACACCCACTCCACGCTAACTATGGCCATATTTATGAATCTAGGCATAGTAAAACATACTGTAGAGTATCGTGTATACCTTACCACCCCAAAATACACATAATGCATTTTGAAATTATGTAACATACGGGGAAAAAAATAGTCATATGTACTATATGCACTCAAGCAGTAGAATAATGCTAAAATAATCACGCATATGTATACATTATTAGTAATTGAATATTAGAATTACACATGAAATGGCTCTTAATACAGAAGAAAAGTTCGAGACCACTTCATCACAGTTCAAAAATATTTATAAACATACCAGCGGGCAGCTAATGTCTATGAAGTTTCTAAAAATAGAAATTACTTCTCTAAGAATAGTTCTTACTTTAAGCAGAAGAAAAGTGTCCCGTAAAATTTAACAAAAATATTTTGGGGCTGCTAAAAAATTGCTCTCCGTGAACTGGAGGAAAAGTCGATCTTACTACTTTATTATTAAAGTTGAAGGCCAAATTCAAGGTGTCGGGAACGCCGTGTGCTAGCTTGTTCAAGAGTCATTATTTCTGCTCTGGTGAGAACATCATATCATTGAGACTGCTGAAAAAGCTGTCAACAGCTTCCTGTGAGAGTTCCACTAACTCGGAAAAAGATGTAACCATGCATTCATGTGCATGATTGTCTCCATTGACGTTTTGATTAGTATTGCTGACAGAAGGTTGTACCTGATCGATGCTGCTTTCATCTTGATCTTCACTACCCCTTAATCGTAGTGGTGAAGTTTCCACGAATGCCGTCATCAGGATTGGCAGCCGTTGAGGGCAGCACAGTGCATGAGCCTTTACCGGACCCAACAATGTTTATGCATCCATTGGCGCATCCGATTGTAGCGTCAGACAGGTGTCCAACACGCATTCTTCTCCGCACAGCATGCACCTTAATACAGGTAAAACACATCTTTGCCATATCGGCCGAAATGAAAGAAACCAAGTCATGTTCAGGTCTCTAAGCCGGGTTTGTCCCAGGATTTTTGATATCCGGTCCCGGTATCCAATGGCTCGGATTGTTTCTTCCCTTGTCGCAGGTGTTTTGTCTGTGACACGGTTTGCCATAACGAAATATAAGGACTAAGAATAGGATTCCTGCAATTAGTCCCAAAATGAGGGGAACTCCTCCAAAAATCGAATGGACGAAGTCTGGAAAAATACCCAGTATGGCTTTGAATGGTGTTAATGCCATCGAAAATACTGTCTTAAATACATTTGAGACTCCACTGGTATCAGAAATATTTAAGATTTCATTCAGGATTTCTGCGAAATGTATGGGGGAATTAGTTGATAACAATGAGTGAATCTCTGCAGTCGTCCTTGCGACTAGGAGATCATACGTTTCTTTTGATCACGTGAGACTGGTCGGCGTCTGAAGAAGCACTGTTTTCATTCTGCTTAAAGTATCAACTCGAATAGAAGTAATTTTCAAGTGAGGCCATGCCCTTGCCTCCCTGTCTGGAAAGGAGCTGGGGAACAATAAGCGTCCACAGCACATGACCTTCGCAGTCGTACTAACGAGATAAGGAACCCCGGGCAGTAGACTACAACATCTGCGATCCACAATTAGAATGTAACTCCCGTTATAGAGTCTTTTAAAGAATGGTTCTATCTCTGTTGCAGGTGTGCCTAGCTGGTGACATGAAAGGTTATTTGAGTTCCCTTCACAGGCTCCATGCAAACTAATTCCATTACACAGAAGTGTACCGCTTAGTGACATCGCACACTTATTGCCACTAAGAAACACTTTCTGTCCTTTATTACTGACACATGCATGTGAATAGGGCAAGTTCCATGTTGTCTTTATGTACCCTTTTCCCAATTTTTCGTACATGCCAGCCTGTATATATTTTTGGCAGTATTGAAACCTGAAAGTAGATATCGGAATATTAATTATCCCATGTATTATCCATTCAATGACAGGTCGTTCTGACATTGTCAATGGTAATCTCTCGAGTTTCTCAATGCTCAGGATTGTATAATCCTAATACCACCACTGGGTCTGGGCACCCAACAGCACAGCTTGCCACAAGCTACTGATAAACAAAACAAAGTGCACGTGCTGCTATAGTTTCTCTTTTGCCTGAACTCTTTTGGCTAAAACATCTGACTTGAAACCAATGTTTCTTGTGCAAATAGTCACTTTTTATTTTGGTTTTCTTTGAGTCAATTATTCAATTTAGACTTTTTTTGGAAAATTATTTAAACCAACATTTTCATTTTTAGTCCTTATGTACAACACAAAAATATATTTACAATGTTATATGACAACTTTTCATCATTCAAACAACAAGCATACCTCTTTCATACAATGCACTATATACAACACTTAAAAAACAAACAAACAAAGAAGAAAATATATCAATTATTTTCGGTTGAAACAAATGAAATGTTGCAACAAAGCCATATAAAAATTATACACAGTGATGATAATTTGTAAAATTTTTTGTCACTCTGGATTATTATTTTTTTTTTGGCTTTTCCAGTCTACGCGTTTCGAACTCGTGTCTCTATCGAGTTCTCATCAGGACCGTAGTCTGTTGGAGAGAAATGATATTGGTTTTAAATCTATTCTTACTGTTGTGCTGCCCTCACCTCCACTACAAGCCTCCTACTCTTACCTCTCTGTTTTCAAGAGACCATTGTGGATTCAAAAGTTCCCGTCGAGAAAAATGGACCTAAAAAATATATTGGAATATTTAACCTTACATCCATATCTGAATATCAGAATACCCATTCAGTCACCATTCAACTGTGACTTACTTGTTTGGCGGACCTCTTATTGTGTGTTGTACTGATTATTCAATTGGTTCGCTCCTCTGAAACAAAACGGGCGAATGGGGGCAAATTAATGTGCTGTCTTGTTTGTTTACAAGTGTTTTGGAATAGGTGCTCAGAGACTGAGCTTACCTTGTGAAGAGGGCTGGCTTTGCGGGCCGTCGGGTTCTGAGCCTTCGTCCTCCTAAACAAAAGAACATGCGTGGGTTACTGGATGCGCTTTCTTGTTTGGCGGCACTTTATCTGGTTGGGAGTTATTACGAGAAGATTCTTACTTTGATCGGACGAGGCGGGTGTGTTGTACCGTCTAACTCGTTCTCTGCCGTTTTCTCAATCTGCGCGTTTCCGGGTCCGCAAAGGATCATGGGGTGTGTAGTTTCATCTCCCCTCTAATATGTGCTTACGAGCGGGTCGGAAATCCATTTGTGCAGCTCAAAGGATGTCATTAGAAAAACCAGTGTGTTTCTATTTATCGCGCCAGGCGACGGTATATTCAAGATCTTGTTGTTTTTGAACGATAGGCTTCAACCGGCCCGGTTGGCATTTTTGTTGCATTCTGGTGATTGCGGTTTGTTGGTCATTATGTCCATGACACTGGTGAACTGATGTTTGAATTGTTGGGACGACAGCTGGGGGGTACACGGCAGTTGTTGTCCTAGATCCGTTTCTGAGGTAGTCATGAATGGACGGTGTATCATAAAATTAATTAAAGTTGGATTCCTGACTGCATGTGATTGGTGCATTATGGTCCTAGTAGTGGCTTGTTCTGAGGTCTCTCTTTTTATGTGAAACAATGAGTACTCATTCAGAGTTTGAATATCTCGGATAGTTGATTGAGTCCAGAAACTGCAGTGTCAAATTTTACGATTAGCATAGCCTCCATTCTGGTTAGTTTAGCGTCCAGATCACCTCCTCTTGCATCATTCTCCACTTTCGCTATTACAGTCCAGATGAGGTCATTTTCCTTGTGTTGCTTTTCTCGCCAGTGGTTGACCAGTGGCGCTGTTGTGACATTATTCCTGATTCGGGATTTGTGTTGTTGTATTCTTACACGTATTTCTTGGTTGGTTTTGCCGATGTAGACTAAGTCGCATGGGCATCGAATGCCATATATCACATTTCGTGATTTGCAATTCGAGAATCGCTCGTGTTTCCAACAGATCTGATTATGGGAGAACACAGACCCTTCTTTTGTAGTGTCACAGCATGAGCAGGTGCCACATCTGTGGTGGCCCTGAATCGGTGGTAATTTCAGCATGGTCCGTAGGTTGGAATTTTGTTCCTGTGGTAGCGCTGCCCGTACTAGCTGATTGGCAAAACTACAATTTTTTCTGAACGCAAAAAGTGGTTCATTTTTGAATGCTTGATCTAAATTGCGTAGCAGGTGCCAATTTTGCTTGACGATCTTTTTCAAAGCGTTAGAGTTGGGACAGAAAGTGGATACGAAGACCATCCTATCATTTTCCCTTTTCGTTCTTCTTTCCAATAGGGTGTCCCGTGGAGTCCACCACGCTCTTTTCCTTGATTTATTGAGTAGTTTTTTCGGGTATCCACGTTGTTGTAGATTCGATGTCAAAATGCTCGCATGTCGCTGATATTCTTCTTTAGTTTGGCAGTTGCGTTTTATTCTTAAATATTGCCCGTATGGGAGATTCTCCTTCAGGCTGCGCGGGTGATTACTTCGGAAATGCAATGCCTTGTTGCGGTCTGTAGGTTTTTTATATAGTGTAGTTATTAGTCCACCTTCAGATGGGTACACTTCGACATCCAGAAATGGCATTTTATTTTGTGAACGTTCCATACTGAAGGTTATTGCTGGGAGTCTGTTGTTAATCCAGTCATGGAACTTGATCAATTCGTCTTCTGGACCTGACCACACGAAGAAGATGTCGTCGATAAACCGACACCAGTGGGATATCCATTGAATGTAAGGATTGTTGGTATATACAAACATTTCTTCATATTTAGACATGAAAAGTATGGCTAATTCGGGAGCAAATGGACAACCCATAGCCACTCCTCCTACTTGAAAGAAGAATTCCCCATTGAAAGAGAAATAATTCTTTTTCAGGGCGAATGAGGCCAGCTGAAGGATGAAATCTGTTGGTATCTTATGTGGTCTCGGTCTTTCATTGAGAAAAAGTTCTAAGACATTGATGCCTTCGTCTTGTGGGATCTGGGTGTATAGGGACGTAATATCCATGGTTACCATCCAATCAGAATCTTTGTTAAATGTGATCGTTGTTAGTTTGTTTATGAAGTCCGTCGTGTCTTGTATGTAGGACTTGACTTGCTGGACTAGCGGTTTTAGAAAAAAGTCCACGAACTTGGAGATGGGTTCCAGTAAGGATTCGCACCCTGAAACTATTGGTCTTCCCGGGGGAGTTTTTTCGTTTTTATGAACTTTCGGAAGTACATAGAAGAGAGGTATTCTTGGGTGTTGTGTTTTTAGATATTCAGTTTCCTTTTTTCCAAGGAAGCCCTGCTCTGATCCCTCATCGATTATTTTGTGTAATTCATTTTTAAGATCTGGTGTTGGATCTTTATTGATTTTGCGATAGCAAGATTCGTCGTTTAATTGTCTTTTGACTTCTGCGATGTAAAGTTCTTTGTCCCAAATGATTATTGAGCCACCCTTGTCCGCCTGTTTAATGATGACCGAAGAGTCCGATTTCAAATTTGTTAATGCTTGTGCCTCTCCTTTGGATAGATTGTGTTTGATCCATTTTCTATTTTTTTCCATTTCAGTAACTGCAGATAAGATGGAACGTTCGAAGGTAATGACCTCTTTCGGGATTTTATTAATTGGTGGGCAGAAGGATGATTTTTTTCGCAGTCCTGTGGTTTCCACTATGGGTTGATACACATTCTCAGCAAAAAAGGTTTTTAACCTGACTTTACGACAGAATTCGATGACTTCTGTTTTGAGTTTCACCAAATCTGTGTTTTTAGTGGGGACAAATGAAAGTCCTTTTTCCAACACCTTCTTCTCTTCCAGTGTTAAAATCTTTTTCGATAGATTGAATATAGGTGAGGGGGCTAATTCTTGTAGTTGTTTCGTCGTGTCGACATTTCCCATGGTTGTGGTGCAAATCTGGTTTTTCCGCGTGGTTTTGGTTGGCCTCTCCCTAAAAAACCTCCCTGTTGTTGTTGTTGAAAACCCTGGGCTTGTTGAAAGCCACCTCTTCTGTTATTGTTCCTCTGGGGTGCTGGATTTTCCCCGTCACTTCCACTACCAGATGATGACGTATCCGAGAAAGTGATAAATTTATTAAAGGACCGGCCTTGGTAATCTTGCAAATATTTCCTTGAGTCTGATCTTGTATAGAAATCCGGTTGGAGAAAAGGGTATACTTTGTCAAGGTTGAAATTCCTTTTATCTTTCTCGAATTGTGATGTTTTTTGATTTATTGTATAATCCTTGAATTCCCCTATGTCCTTTTGTACTTTTTCTAGTAATGATTTGGCATCGGTAATCAACTGGTTTGTAGAAATGGCTGTTTCCAGGGCCTCAATTTCTTCTAATTGTGTTTTGGAAAGTCTCTGGGCTGTTTCTATTGTTAGCACCATTAGGTCACGACTACATTTCGTTTCTATGAAACTGTATCCTTTTTTATAAATTTGATCTTCCGTAAAGATTACAGGTACGTTTTTAATCTGTAATCCGACTGGTATGGTACCACCTCTTAAATGCTGAAGCAAGAAGTGACCATGGAGGTCTGTACGTATTTGCTTTTTCTTTAGTCGTGTTAATTTGTCTACCTCGTTCTGGTTCTGTGCAAATTCTTGATGTGTTCCTCACTGTAAGCAAATGTATCATCTTCACTCATACTCACTCCACTTATTCAAACACAAGGTCTCTCTCAACGTGAAACACTTGCCGACGCAGAACCCTAGTAACTGTGCGACAATAATACAACAAACAAGAATCCTTGTATATCCTCTAGGGATAGGAGGACCACACAGGCGGCCGCCTGCAAATATAACACTAATACCACCACTGGGTCTGGGCACCCAACAGCACAGCTTGTCACAAGCTACTGATAAACAAAACAAAGTGCACGTGCTGCTATAGTTTCTCTTTTGCCTGAACTCTTTTGGCTAAAACATCTGACTTGAAACCAATGTTTCTTGTGCAAATAGTCACTTTTTATTTTGGTTTTCTTTGAGTCAATTATTCAATTTAGACTTTTTTTGGAAAATTATTTAAACCAACATTTTCATTTTTAGACCTTATGTACAACACAAAAATATATTTACAATGTTATATGACAACTTTTCATCATTCAAACAACAAGCATACCTCTTTCATACAATGCACTATATACAACACTTAAAAAACAAACAAACAAAGAAGAAAATATATCAATTATTTTTGGTTGAAACAAATGAAATGTTGCAACAAAGCCATATAAAAATTATTATACACAGTGATGATAATTTGTACAATTTTTTGTCACTCTGGATTTTTTTTTTTTGGCTTTTCCAGTCTACGCGTTTCGAACTCGTGTCTCTATCGAGTTCTCATCAGGACCGTAGTCTGTTGGAGAGAAATGATATTGGTTTTAAATCTATTCTTACTGTTGTGCTGCCCTCACCTCCACTACAAGCCTCCTACTCTTACCTCTCTGTTTTCAAGAGACCATTGTGGATTCAAAAGTTCCCGTCGAGAAAAATGGACCTAAAAAATATATTGGAATATTTAACCTTACATCCATATCTGAATATCAGAATACCCATTCAGTCACCACTCAACTGTGACTTACTTGTTTGGCGGACCTCTTATTGTGTGTTGTACTGATTATTCAATTGGTTCGCTCCTCTGAAACAAAACTGGCGAATGGGGGCAAATTAATGTGCTGTCTTGTTTGTTTACAAGTGTTTTGGAATAGGTGCTCAGAGACTGAGCTTACCTTGTGAAGAGGGCTGGCTTTGCGGGCCGTCGGGTTCTGAGCCTTCGTCCTCCTAAACAAAAGAACATGCGCGGGTTACTGGATGCGCTTTCTTGTTTGGCGGCACTTTATCTGGTTGGGAGTTATTACGAGAAGATTCTTACTTTGATCGGACGAGGCGGGTGTGTTGTACCGTCTAACTCGTTCTCTGCCGTTTGCTCAATCTGCGCGTTTCCGGATCATGGGGTGTGTAGTTTCATCTCCCCTCTAATATGTGCTTACGAGCGGGTCGGAAATCCATTTGTGCAGCTCAAAGGATGTCATTAGAAAAACCAGTGTGTTTCTATTTATCGCGCAAGGCGACGGTATATTCAAGATCTTGTTGTTTTTGAACGATAGGCTTCAACCGGCCCGGTTGGCATTTTTGTTGCATTCTGGTGATTGCGGTTTGTTGGTCATTATGTCCATGACACTGGTGAACTGATGTTTGAATTGTTGGGACGACAGCTGGGGGGTACACGGCAGTTGTTGTCCTAGATCCGTTTCTGAGGTAGTCATGAATGGACGGTGTATCATAAAATTAATTAAAGTTGGATTCCTGACTGCATGTGATTGGTGCATTATGGTCTTAGTAGTGGCTTGTTCTGAGGTCTCTCTTTTTATGTGAAACAATGAGTACTCATTCAGAGTTTGAATATCTCGGATAGTTCATTGAGTCCAGAAACTGCAGTGTCAAATTTTACGATTAGCATAGCCTCCATTCTGGTTAGTTTAGCGTCCAGATCACATCCTCTTGCATCATTCTCCACTTTCGCTATTACAGTCCAGATGAGGTCATTTTCCTTGTGTTGCTTTTCTCGCCAGTGGTTGACCAGTGGCGCTGTTGTGACATTATTCCTGATTCGGGATTTGTGTTGTTGTATTCTTACACGTATTTCTTGGTTGGTTTTGCCGATGTAGACTAAGTCGCATGGGCATCGAATGCCATATATCACATTTCGTGATTTGCAATTCGAGAATCGCTCGTGTTTCCAACAGATCTGATTATGGGAGAACACAGACCCTTCTTTTGTAGTGTCACAGCATGAGCAGGTGCCACATCTGTGGTGGCCCTGAATCGGTGGTAATTTCAGCATGGTCCGTAGGTTGGAATTTTGTTCCTGTGGTAGCGCTGCCCGTACTAGCTGATTGGCCAAACTACAATTTTTTCTGAACGCAAAAAGTGGTTCATTTTTGAATGCTTGATCTAAATTGCGTAGCAGGTGCCAATTTTGCTTGACGATCTTTTTCAAAGCGTTAGAGTTGGGACAGAAAGTGGATACGAAGACCATCCTATCATTTTCCCTTTTCGTTCTTCTTTCCAATAGGGTGTCCCGTGGAGTCCACCACGCTCTTTTCCTTGATTTATTGAGTAGTTTTTTCGGGTATCCACGTTGTTGTAGATTCGATGTCAAAATGCTCGCATGTCGCTGATATTCTTCTTTAGTTTGGCAGTTGCGTTTTATTCTTAAATATTGCCCGTATGGGAGATTCTCCTTCAGGCTGTGCGGGTGATTACTTCGGAAATGCAATGCCTTGTTGCGGTCTGTAGGTTTTTTATATAGTGTAGTTATTAGTCCACCTTCAGATGGGTACACTTCGACATCCAGAAATGGCATTTTATTTTGTGAACGTTCCATACTGAAGGTTATTGCTGGGAGTCTGTTGTTAATCCAGTCATGGAACTTGATCAATTCGTCTTCTGGACCTGACCACACGAAGAAGATGTCGTCGATAAACCGACACCAGTGGGATATCCATTGAATGTAAGGATTGTTGGTATATACAAACATTTCTTCATATTTAGACATGAAAAGTATGGCTAATTCGGGAGCAAATGGACAACCCATAGCCACTCCTCCTACTTGAAAGAAGAATTCCCCATTGAAAGAGAAATAATTCTTTTTCAGGGCGAATGAGGCCAGCTGAAGGATGAAATCTGTTGGTATCTTATGTGGTCTCGGTCTTTCATTGAGAAAAAGTTCTAAGACATTGATGCCTTCGTCTTGTGGGATCTGGGTGTATAGGGACGTAATATCCATGGTTACCATCCAATCAGAATCTTTGTTAAATGTGATCGTTGTTAGTTTGTTTATGAAGTCCGTCGTGTCTTGTATGTAGGACTTGACTTGCTGGACTAGCGGTTTTAGAAAAAAGTCCACGAACTTGGAGATGGGTTCCAGTAAGGATTCGCACCCTGAAACTATTGGTCTTCCCGGGGGAGTTTTTTCGTTTTTATGAACTTTCGGAAGTACATAGAAGAGAGGTATTCTTGGGTGTTGTGTTTTTAGATATTCAGTTTCCTTTTTTCCAAGGAAGCCCTGCTCTGATCCCTCATCGATTATTTTGTGTAATTCATTTTTAAGATCTGGTGTTGGATCTTTATTGATTTTGCAATAGCAAGATTCGTCGTTTAATTGTCTTTTGACTTCTGCGATGTAAAGTTCTTTGTCCCAAATGATTATTGAGCCACCCTTGTCCGCCTGTTTAATGATGACCGAAGAGTCCGATTTCAAATTTGTTAATGCTTGTGCCTCTCCTTTGGATAGATTGTGTTTGATCCATTTTTTATTTTTTTCCATTTCAGTAACTGCAGATAAGATGGAAAGTTCGAAGGTAATGACCTCTTTCGGGATTTTATTAACTGGTGGGCAGAAGGATGATTTTTTTTCGCAGTCCTGTGGTTTCCACTATGGGTTGATACACATTTTCAGCAAAAAAGGTTTTTAACCTGACTTTACGACGCGTAGACTGGAAAAGCCAAAAAAAATCCAGAGTGACAAAAAATTGTACAAATTATCATCACTGTGTATAATTTTTATATGGCTTTGTTGCAACATTTCATTTGTTTCAACCGAAAATAATTGATATATTTTCTTCTTTGTTTGTTTGTTTTTTAAGTGTTGTATATAGTGCATTGTATGAAAGAGGTATGCTTGTTGTTTGAATGATGAAAAGTTGTCATATAACATTGTAAATATATTTTTGTGTTGTACATAAGGTCTAAAAATGAAAATGTTGGTTTAAATAATTTTCCCAAAAAAGTCTAAATTGAATAATTGACTCAAAGAAAACCAAAATAAAAAGTGACTATTTGCACAAGAAACATTGGTTTCAAGTCAGATGTTTTAGCCAAAAGAGTTCAGGCAAAAGAGAAACTATAGCAGCACGTGCACTTTGTTTTGTTTATCAGTAGCTTGTGGCAAGCTGTGCTGTTGGGTGCCCAGACCCAGTGGTGGTATTAGTGTTATATTTGCAGGCGGCCGCCTGTGTGGTCCTCCTATCCCTAGAGGATATACAAGGATTCTTGTTTGTTGTATTATTGTCGCACAGTTACTAGGGTTCTGCGTCGGCAAGTGTTTCACGTTGAGAGAGACCTTGTGTTTGAATAAGTGGAGTGAGTATGAGTGAAGATGATACATTTGCTTACAGTGAGGAACACATCAAGAATTTGCTCGCTGCCCCCCCTCTATTCGCCTCTGCATCTCTGAGCGTCTCTGCACAGAACCAGAACGAGGTAGACAAATTAACACGACTAAAGAAAAAGCAAATACGTACAGACCTCCATGGTCACTTCTTGCTTCAGCATTTAAGAGGTGGTACCATACCAGTCGGATTACAGATTAAAAACGTACCTGTAATCTTTACGGGAGATCAAATTTATAAAAAAGGATACAGTTTCATAGAAACGAAATGTAGTCGTGACCTAATGGTGCTAACAATAGAAACAGCCCAGAGACTTTCCAAAACACAATTAGAAGAAATTGAGGCCCTGGAAACAGCCATTTCTACAAACCAGTTGATTACCGATGCCAAATCATTACTAGAAAAAGTACAAAAGGACATAGGGGAATTCAAGGATTATACAATAAATCAAAAAACATCACAATTCGAGAAAGATAAAAGGAATTTCAACCTTGACAAAGTATACCCTTTTCTCCAACCGGATTTCTATACAAGATCAGACTCAAGGAAATATTTGCAAGATTACCAAGGCCGGTCCTTTAATAAATTTATCACTTTCTCGGATACGTCATCATCTGGTAGTGGAAGTGACGGGGAAAATCCAGCACCCCAGAGGAACAATAACAGAAGAGGTGGCTTTCAACAAGCCCAGGGTTTTCAACAACAACAACAGGGAGGTTTTTTAGGGAGAGGCCAACCAAAACCACGCGGAAAAACCAGATTTGCACCACAACCATGGGAAATGTCGACACGACGAAACAACTACAAGAATTAGCCCCCTCACCTATATTCAATCTATCGAAAAAGATTTTAACACTGGAAGAGAAGAAGGTGTTGGAAAAAGGACTTTCATTTGTCCCCACTAAAAACACAGATTTTGTGAAACTCAAAACAGAAGTCATCGAATTCTGTCGTAAAGTCAGGTTAAAAACCTTTTTTGCTGAGAATGTGTATCAACCCATAGTGGAAACCACAGGACTGCGAAAAAAATCATCCTTCTGCCCACCAGTTAATAAAATCCCGAAAGAGGTCATTACCTTCGAACGTTCCATCTTATCTGCAGTTACTGAAATGGAAAAAAATAAAAAATGGATCAAACACAATCTATCCAAAGGAGAGGCACAAGCATTAACAAATTTGAAATCGGACTCTTCGGTCATCATTAAACAGGCGGACAAGGGTGGCTCAATAATCATTTGGGACAAAGAACTTTACATCGCAGAAGTCAAAAGACAATTAAACGACGAATCTTTCTATCGCAAAATCAATAAAGATCCAACACCAGATCTTAAAAATGAATTACACAAAATAATCGATGAGGGATCAGAGCAGGGCTTCCTTGGAAAAAAGGAAACTGAATATCTAAAAACACAACACCCAAGAATACCTCTCTTCTATGTACTTCCGAAAGTTCATAAAAACGACAAAACTCCCCCGGGAAGACCAATAGTTTCAGGGTGCGAATCCTTACTGGAACCCATCTCCAAGTTCGTGGACTTTTTTCTAAAACCGCTAGTCCAGCAAGTCAAATCCTACATACAAGACACGACGGACTTCATAAACAAACTAACAACGATCACATTTAACAAAGATTCTGATTGGATGGTAACCATGGATATTACGTCCCTATACACCCAGATCCCACAAGACGAAGGCATCAATGTCTTAGAACTTTTTCTCAATGAAAGACCGAGACCACATAAGATACCAACAGATTTCATCCTTCAGCTGGCCTCATTCGCCCTGAAAAAGAATTATTTCTCTTTCAATGGGGAATTCTTCTTTCAAGTAGGAGGAGTGGCTATGGGTTGTCCATTTGCTCCCGAATTAGCCATACTTTTCATGTCTAAATATGAAGAAATGTTTGTATATACCAACAATCCTTACATTCAATGGATATCCCACTGGTGTCGGTTTATCGACGACATCTTCTTCGTGTGGTCAGGTCCAGAAGACGAATTGATCAAGTTCCATGACTGGATTAACAACAGACTCCCAGCAATAACCTTCAGTATGGAACGTTCACAAAATAAAATGCCATTTCTGGATGTCGAAGTGTACCCATCTGAAGGTGGACTAATAACTACACTATATAAAAAACCTACAGACCGCAACAAGGCATTGCATTTCCGAAGTAATCACCCGCGCAGCCTGAAGGAGAATCTCCCATACGGGCAATATTTAAGAATAAAACGCAACTGACAAACTAAAGAAGAATATCAGCGACATGCGAGCATTTTGACATCGAATCTACAACAACGTGGATACCCGAAAAAACTACTCAATAAATCAAGGAAAAGAGCGTGGTGGACTCCACGGGACACCCTATTGGAAAGAAGAACGAAAAGGGAAAATGATAGGATGGTCTTCGTATCCACTTTCTGTCCCAACTCTAACGCTTTGAAAAAGATCGTCAAGCAAAATTGGCACCTGCTACGCAATTTAGATCAAGCATTCAAAAATGAACCACTTTTTGCGTTCAGAAAAAATTGTAGTTTGGCCAATCAGCTAGTACGGGCAGCGCTACCACAGGAACAAAATTCCAACCTACGGACCATGCTGAAATTACCACCGATTCAGGGCCACCACAGATGTGGCACCTGCTCATGCTGTGACACTACAAAAGAAGGGTCTGTGTTCTCCCATAATCAGATCTGTTGGAAACACGAGCGATTCTCGAATTGCAAATCACGAAATGTGATATATGGCATTCGATGCCCATGCGACTTAGTCTACATCGGCAAAACCAACCAAGAAATACGTGTAAGAATACAACAACACAAATCCCGAATCAGGAATAATGTCACAACAGCGCCACTGGTCAACCACTGGCGAGAAAAGCAACACAAGGAAAATGACCTCATCTGGACTGTAATAGCGAAAGTGGAGAATGATGCAAGAGGAGGTGATCTGGATGCTAAACTAACCAGAATGGAGGCTATGCTAATCGTAAAATTTGACACTGCAGTTTCTGGACTCAATGAACTATCCGAGATATTCAAACTCTGAATGAGTACTCATTGTTTCACATAAAAAGAGAGACCTCAGAACAAGCCACTACTAGGACCATAATGCACCAATCACATGCAGTCAGGAATCCAACTTTAATTAATTTTATGATACACCGTCCATTCATGACTACCTCAGAAACCGATCTAGGACAACAACTGCCGTGTACCCCCCAGCTGTCGTCCCAACAATTCAAACATCAGTTCACCAGTGTCATGGACATAATGACCAACAAACCGCAATCACCAGAATGCAACAAAAATGCCAACCGGGCCGGTTGAAGCCTATCGTTCAAAAACAACAAGATCTTGAATATACCGTCGCCTTGCGCGATAAATAGAAACACACTGGTTTTTCTAATGACATCCTTTGAGCTGCACAAATGGATTTCCGACCCGCTCGTAAGCACATATTAGAGGGGAGATGAAACTACACACCCCATGATCCTTTGCGGACCCGGAAACGCGCAGATTGAGCAAACGGCAGAGAACGAGTTAGACGGTACAACACACCCGCCTCGTCCGATCAAAGTAAGAATCTTCTCGTAATAACTCCCAACCAGATAAAGTGCCGCCAAACAAGAAAGCGCATCCAGTAACCCGCGCATGTTCTTTTGTTTAGGAGGACGAAGGCTCAGAACCCGACGGCCCGCAAAGCCAGCCCTCTTCACAAGGTAAGCTCAGTCTCTGAGCACCTATTCCAAAACACTTGTAAACAAACAAGACAGCACATTAATTTGCCCCCATTCGCCCGTTTTGTTTCAGAGGAGCGAACCAATTGAATAATCAGTACAACACACAATAAGAGGTCCGCCAAACAAGTAAGTCACAGTTGAATGGTGACTGAATGGGTATTCTGATATTCAGATATGGATGTAAGGTTAAATATTCCAATATATTTTTTAGGTCCATTTTTCTCGACGGGAACTTTTGAATCCACAATGGTCTCTTGAAAACAGAGAGGTAAGAGTAGGAGGCTTGTAGTGGAGGTGAGGGCAGCACAACAGTAAGAATAGATTTAAAACCAATATCATTTCTCTCCAACAGACTACGGTCCTGATGAGACTCGATAGAGACACGAGTTCGAAACGCGTAGACTGGAAAAGCCAAAAAAAAAAATCCAGAGTGACAAAAAATTGTACAAATTATCATCACTGTGTATAATTTTTATATGGCTTTGTTGCAACATTTCATTTGTTTCAACCGAAAATAATTGATATATTTTCTTCTTTGTTTGTTTGTTTTTTAACTGCTTCAGCGCTACCGCGTTTACCTGCTGTGCGCTGAGAAAGGAGTAAATGGCTTGTTTGTGACAAAGCCAGCTCGTCATGAGCGCAGGGCAGGTAACGCCCATGACGAGCTGGCTTTGTCATTAGCGTCGAAGTGGTTAAGTGTTGTATATAGTGCATTGTATGAAAGAGGTATGCTTGTTGTTTGAATGATGAAAAGTTGTCATATAACATTGTAAATATATTTTTGTGTTGTACATAAGGTCTAAAAATGAAAATGTTGGTTTAAATAATTTTCCAAAAAAAGTCTAAATTGAATAATTGACTCAAAGAAAACCAAAATAAAAAGTGACTATTTGCACAAGAAACATTGGTTTCAAGTCAGATGTTTTAGCCAAAAGAGTTCAGGCAAAAGAGAAACTATAGCAGCACGTGCACTTTGTTTTGTTTATCAGGATTGTATAATCAGCACCCTTTTGTGCCATACTGATCTGTTTATCAGTAAGGTTAAAGATAGTGAATAGTGACGTTGTGTTGATTAAACGCCAAGGCACATAGCCTGAACGCAGGTTTTGTAACGTCCAGCAAAGCTGTACAATAGAACGCAATTGAGACTGACCGTGTTGTAACAACAGTAAGTCTTGCGATATTATGTCGATTGCTGATGACACAATGCTGTCCAATGAAAAGATTCTGGAGGACAGAGTCATTAACCCATTGTCCACTACAGAGAGCGATTTTTCCAAATTAATACGGTCAATTTCCCGTATACTTTCTGCTGTCTCAATTTGAGTTATCTTCCAGGCCTCGTTGTAAGCTGCATATATAGAGGCTGCTATGAAGCGTTTTTGACGCTGTTTGCGTGGTCCCATAATGAAATCACGCAAGTCAGCACCATCAGTAAGTAAAGTTAGGTGTTGCCTAATTTCTGTCAGTGTGGAAGTTTTTAGCCAATGAAGGCAGAGTTTGCCCACACTGTAGGTGGTGATTATCCGTGGGTGTTGTCTTTGGGAATATCTAGGGTCTGGCCTGGTCAATGTGAACCCCTGTGTTTTGTTCAGGAATCTGTCTTGACAGTTATTAGTATCTGTGGGCCAGATTAACCATTGTTTCCAATCAGGATTTGTTCTGTTTTGGTTTAATACATAGTTTACGTCTATCTCTTCATCTGCAGAGTTATTGCTGTTCATTGTTGGTTTTGGAATAGACGGTTTATTTAAGTCTTTGATTTTGGCTAATCCAAGACAGGTAGTTTGTTGAATAGTTTCATTCAAGAATATAATTTGTTCTGGGATCATGCAGGCTCTAAACAATGATTCTATACCTTGTACTTGCCATTCTTTTGTACCCCAAACACTTTTTACTTCAACATTTTTGTCCCAATCATCAAAACCAAATGTATTCATTTGTTCAAAAAATGAGTCCGAATATATCAATTTTGTGTTTGTAAGCATGGTTTTTGTTCCTGTCTTATTTGACAATTTGAAATAAAATGTTTCAGCATTACTTGTATTGAACCCTGAAAAGTATGAATATTTGTCATAAAAGGTTCTTGAGCTTCCTTTTGGAGGGGTTGCACAATGTTCCCATTGATTATAATTTAAAACATTTCTAGGTTGTGCTGATTTATGTAAAAAATGGTTACCATAGTGGTTGTAGCAGTACATACTATCATAATTAGACGAACCCTGCAAATAATCATGTTTGGTAAATTTAGCAGACATCACTAGATCAGACATCATGTTATTAATACTTTCAAAGTCCCAATCATCAGCAAATGAGTTTGGTTTTACAAAGTCACTCAACGAGATCTTGATTTGGTGTGGATATTTGAGGATCTCTACCGGACCATAAATTTCATAGTCAGTATTGTCCCATGCTACCCCACCCGGTATAGGATTGGCTGTGAAATTGACTGAAGAAAGTTCTCTTTTCTTGACGTGTGAAGACGTGTGTGGCTTGAGGATCAAGTTGATTTTCTGGCTTGCTGTGTCCATTTTAGCATATTTTCCCTCAATGAAGCGTCCCAAACATAGTATCATGATGAGCCAAAGTATCAGGATAAATACACCAAATGACACCCAAAATTCAATCCACGGAGAAATCAGATAGGTTTCTTTCAGCTTTTTCAAAAGTTCCTTAGCTTTATCTTTAAAAGTTTTTATTGATGGCTGTATCTTTGATTCACTAAGATCTTCAGAAGAATCTTCAAAGTTGATGAAGTAGCCGGATGCCGTTCTGTCTATTGTTCCAATTGCTTCAGGATTACTGTTTCTTGCAGCTTCAGCATATTCATTTGTTACTTCATTGTAGGTTGGTGTGTCTCTACTAAATGTTTTTATTTGGGTTTTCAGAGGTGTGAGTTCCATTGTATTGTTGCATAGTCCTTGTCGTTGTTCTGTAGGCGTTTCGAATGTGATTAGCCTTTTAGTTAGCACCTCTGTACTTGTAGCAAACCTTGGTGTTCTACTACTTATCGGGAGTCCACTTGGCCTACTGTTTGTTATCGGCCACATGATTGTGGTTTTACCAGGTCGATGGATACAACTCGGTTCTCCTTTTTACCAGCAAGCGGCGGTAGTACAACTGATCTTGTCCCGTTGATGGACAAGACAGGAACTGCTTTTCTGTAAGAAGGCCCAAATTCCTTCTTTACCGCGATCTTTTCTCTGACTAGATCCCCGACTTTTGGAATCCAGACAGGTCTTGCTGGGACAGGTGGTGGTTCTTCAGTGGTTGTTGGCTGCTGTTTCAACTTTATGTTGCTCAGGTCTTTTCTTGTTTAGTTTAAGTCCTGTAAAATAGCCAAACGATCTTTGATATCAAAGCTTTTTTTTTTACCACTGAAGTCTGACTGTCAAGATCTAAGACTAGCATCCTAGTTCCAAACAGTAATTCGTACGGACTGAATTCCCTCAGAGAATTTCTTGGCAAGTTGTTTAGACTACGTTGGACACTTATTAGATGTTTGACCCACCCAGCTCCCGAACCTAATACCTATGCTGTTATAGATTGCTTTATGTCATGGTTTTTTCTTTCAACAATTCCGTTTCCCTCGGGTTGAAATGGACAAGAATACCACAATGTAACGCCCATGCTGACCATGGCCTCCTTATAAGCTCTAGAGCTAAAAGCAGGACCCTGGTCCGAATGCAGCATGCCAATTGCGTATGTGCCGATAAAGACTCGCAAATCTTTTATAACAGTTCTGGCGTCAGCCGTTCGCTGGGGCCACATCCATATGAATCTCGTGCATGAATCCACTGCGACCAAGATATATTTATAGTTACCATCCCTTTGTAAGGGACCACAGTGGTCCAGGTAAACACAGGCTAATGGTTTATCCGAGATTAGAAGGGGCGTCTGTGCTGGTCGTCTCACTGTTGATACTTTCATTTTTTGACATATTTCACATTCTAGAACATAGTTCCTGGTTTGTCTTCTCATTTGTGGCCACCAGTATCTCTGTTGCTGAGACGCCAGCATGTACAGAAGCAAGTCCTTCGTGTGCCGCTATGATGAGTCCTAACCTATGTTCCATGTTTGGAATTACTCTATCCCCCACTCCAGGGATTCGAGCAAATGGAACGTTATTTGCATCAGTTATGTATGAGTACTTTACTGGAAAGCCTTTCGGGAGTGTTTCTATCGCATCTTTTACTGTAGCGCTGACAGCTTGTAATATATCGCTGTCTATTTTTGTTTTTGACCGAGTGATGGCAGCTACGGAAGCCGTTTGCACAGCTGCCTTCACGGCCTCATCAGCCAATGAATTCCCTGCAACGTGAACGCCATCACGTTGATGACTCAGTGTATGTATCACGTGAGTCTTTGGTAGTTCCTTTTGTAAAAGAACTACTTGTTCCCAAAGCATTTTATGCTTGATTGTGCCTCCTTTTGCATCCTTAAAACCATTCTGAAGCCAGATCTGTAAGTATTCATTGTAAGACTGAACGCAATAATACGAATCACACACTATGAGTGTGGGGAATTCTCGATCGGTATTTTCAAGCGCCATCTTGAATGCTAGTAGTTCTGCTCGCTGAGCTGTACAATCTCCTAGAGATTGTGTTTTAGTGACCGCTGGTTTGAATTTCCCATCGTGCCAGCGACCTTTTACAATCGCACACGCAGCACTGTAAGCTTGTTTACCTCCTACTGCGGGTTGTGCTGATCCGTCTGTATATATTATACAGCCGTAATGTTCTAGAGGCAGAATTTTGGTCGGCGTCGGACATTCGAATTCGTATTGGAGAAACTCTTGTGTTTTTAAATTAGGATCAAATTCGTATGCCACGTCTGTTGCAGCAAGAGAATTAGCCCATTGTATCCATCTCGGATGGAGCGCTTTAGCATTCGGAATGCTTGCTTTTGTTACAGCCTCTAGGGCTGGTATCGGTGTAACGATTATTATTCGTTTACCTTGTGAAAGGGCTCGTTCTTTTGCTATAGCTGTCTGTGTTGCAGTAAGAATTTTTTCCGTTGGGATAAATTTCATTTCAGCTTTAGTGTACAAGTGCGATTTGAATGCAATTGGTACCTTTTCTCCCTCGTTAGAGGTCAGGTATGTGAATCCGCATCTTCCTGGGATGACTCGAATCACAAGGTTGCGTGTGTTATCACGTGTTTCTAATTTTGTTTTAATTAACATATCTGTTTGTAAGGATCTCAGAATTTCTGTGTGTTTTTGAGTCCAATTTGATTTTTTAAAATCTGGTTTTATTAGATCATAAAGGGGTTTGACCCTTTCTGCGTAATTTGCAATGTATGTTCTTCCGAAATTTAGGAAGCCTAGAATTGACTGTAGGTTTTTTAGTGTTCTAGGTGCTTGGAGTACGGCACATTTCTCTAGGAAATTGTCAGCCAGGCTTTTGCCTTCACTTGATAATTCATATCCTAAGAACAGGACTGTTAGATGGGCAATTCTAGATTTTTTAAAGTTGAATTTGTAACCCTCTGCTGCGAACCCAAGTATTATGGTGTTCACTCTCTTCAAGTGAGTATCCAAGTCATCATCTGTTAGGTATATGTCATCGACATAAGATAATGCTTCGTCATCATATGTTTGTAGTAACTCTGTTACCCTCGCTGAGAATACTCCTGGGCTGTTCTTGTACCCCTGGGGTAACCGACAGAATTCTTTTTGAGCGCCATTTATTGAGAACGCTGATAAGTATCTGCTCTCTGGTGCTATATTTTGACAAAAGAATCCATTAGAGATGTCTAATGTTGTTTTATATTTGTTGCACACTATGTTATTCATTAGTGCAGCACTATGCGAGTTTTGTACTGCAAAAGTTTTGCAACACGAGTTAAGGTGTCTGTAATCCAAAACTAGACGATATGAATTGTCTGGTTTGGAGACAGGAAACAAAGGGTTGTTCATTTGTGAGGTGCAAGTTTCAATCACCCCCTGGTATTCTAGTTGATCTAGAATTTCTTTTACCTGTTTTTTAGCTTCTTGCTTGATTGGATACTGCCTTTGTGCAGTAGGTTGTGATTTTAACTGGATTTTGTGAGGAGGAGGGTCCTCATCCCATTCTACATGATTTTTATATAAAGCAGGAGCTTGAGCTACTGCCCACTTTCTTGCAAGTGTATATTTTTTATGAATTGGAATATGATTTGAGAAGGCAGGCATAATTATTTCTTCGCCATGTGGGCACTCCCTGACGAACTCTGGTGGCCAATATTTTTCAGCTAGAACGATGTCATAGCCCTTGGAGAGATTATCCCAAAAAAGGCCCCTTATTTTCCTAGTCTTATCCCCTACTATACGTAAAGTTATTTCATATATTTTGTGAGGTTTGCTAACTCTGGTGTCTGCAGTTTCCACCTCAATGTATTCATTCGTGTCCACTGTCTCCAGATGATTCATAAGGACTTTGCGTGCTATGCTCACTTCTGCTGCGCTGTCTAGCATTGTCTGAGCCCACTCTCCGTTTTTCAGCTGTGTCCTCAGTATTCTCGGCATTGTTGAATACTGTAATACTGGCTACCTTCTTTTTTGGAAACTGTAATTTTTTATTTGGATGAGCAGGTTCCTTGTCTTTGGACTTGACGTGCCCTTCCCTGGGTTCCGATCGTCCTCTTTTTTCCGATTTCTGCGAGGAAGTCTGAAAAGATTGAGAGGGACGTGTATCAAAATCTTGATATCTATCCGGTTTCTTTATGTTATCCCTATTTCTAAGGTTGTATTTTTTCACAGAGGGCTCCCTTTGGGGAGACTTGGGTCCTTGGTCCGGAGATCTTTCTCTCCGCCGAGGAGACCTTCCTCTGGACTGGAATCTCTTTTCTTTTGGATTGGATTGTTTGTTTCCATCCCAGTTCTTCTTTTGACTGTTTAGATTATTTTTAATAAATATTTTTTCAGGACTTTCAATTAGTTGGGGCTTTACTGGTATTCCACCCAAACTATCTCTACCTAGTTCTTCATAGGATTTTTCTATAATTCTGGCAATTTCAGCTGGTTGGTCTGCTATATCTGTCTCTTTTAACCTCTGGCGGATCGCCACATTCGCTGCTTCTCCTTTTATGTTGGCTAGTAATATTGCAGAGACCTGCTTGAAGTCTTTTAGTAATTTCATACCAAGAGTTAAAGCGGGTTCTGGACCGTATTCGTCTTGAATTTGTTTTAGCACATCTGGTATTACCGACATGGATGGTACACCATGTGTTTTTGTGTAAATGGAAGCAAAGACTGTACCCCAAGTGTCACAGTCCTCCACGTGTGGTGCGATTCCCATTGGAAGACAGATAGTCAGAATCCTGTGTTTATCCACAGGGGTGGTGTCTGGAAACACCGCCTCTATTTGGGTGATTTTTTGTGCTAACCAGAATGGTATTTGTTCCCGTTTAGCTGGTACTTTACCTAGGCAGGACTGTATGTTCTGTGGTGTAATTTTATTTGTGTTCCCCTGATGAGGGGTCAGCTGTGGGATTTTAACTACAGGTTGGATGGTTGAAGTCCGCATTACATATTGGACTAGTTGTCTATATATTTTAATTAATTGTTTTAGTTGTACTAAAACATCTGCTGCAGACATTCTTTCGATGTCTGGATGTGGTGTGTATCCGGCTAGGACCGGCCACGTTGCTCCTGGTCTACCTAGTGGACCGAGCCTGGTGATGTGATTATTATGTTTTAGGGCACCATTAAACAAGAGCAGATGCTCTTGGAATTTGAGTGGTACTTCCACTTCCTCGAAAGGAGTGTAGGTATCCGGAGGTTCCTCTATTTTATAACAGTGGAACTCCTTTGTTACAGCATTTGCTGCTGGAAAGTTTATCCATGAATAGAATACCTCTGTCTGCCGATATTCATGTGCCTCAATTACGAATATGACTGTACCACCTCTTGGTGTCAGTCCATTTTCTATAAGTTTTAACGTTATAGATCTTCTTATGTTGACCGGGATGAGTATTATATCCGGGTCTGCTTCTTGCATAGTATTATCAGCTGCTATTACTTCAGCTGCTACTCTAGCTCTCTCTCTTTCATCATCACTGTCTGGCATTTTACTGTCAGGATGGTTATTCTGTTTGTTTGCAGATCAGGTTTCTTATGGGAACAAAGATGAGATGCACAATATTTTGAAACAGTGTATCCTTCAACGCTGATTAAACCAAGAACCATACATAGGAGTTCCCTCCTGCGAGGTTTGGCGGATTTTACCTCTCACCCACTCCAGACGTCTTTGGAGTATTATGGGAAAAAGGGGTCTGAGTGAAAAAGCACGACTGAGTTAATCTAAAGTCTTGCGTTAGTTTTATCGCCTATCCAAACACGTTGGGCGCCATGTAGTGTAGTTCCTATTATCCCAATAGGCTCTGCGCATTGGAATAATACCTCCAATAGTTTAGACCTAGACCAGACGTTAACTAGGTCTTCTACTGTCGATATTAGACTTAAAGTTTTGGGTTTGCGAGCTAGCTCAGAGTTCACTAGAAACTTTCTCGAATAGACAAGGAGGAGTTGAACCTCCCTGCATAGACAAGAAGGGATTTAGTTTCTGACAACCATAGAAAATGACAACTTTGCTCTCCCCTAATCAAGAGTGTATCTCTAGAGTCGTGTGAAAACAAAAGACAACTTATTTTACTCAGTCAGTACGTGCCTTCTTAGTTTCACCAGATTGTAGAGAAAAAGAAGAGACGGGCGTGTTCAATAAAAGATGTTATTTATTGATCAGTCTCTTTTCTCGTACAAGAGAAATGAATCGATATTATTGCAATACTTATGGTTAAGTAAAGTGCATACAATAAAAGCAGAAGTATAAAATAATACTGTAAAAACATTTATATGGTTTCTAAGCCATATGGTGGTTTAAAATGGATAAAATAGATACATACATATAAACATTTGACTAATCGTACTCAACTGGTGCTTCTAACCACGCCTACCCCAGTGTACCTGACCTAAGCCTAATACGTGGGCGGGGATAGAAAGTAGCAGTCTAAGTTAAGTTTGTTTTGCCAAGTGACTGATTCAAGAATTCTCTGCAAGGGGTTATTCAGTTCCGTACCTGAGGTCTAGGATGGTTGAGGGATAGTATCTCTCGTCTGAGGTCTCGATATTCCAAGCTGCCTGCAAGGGCTGCTCGGAAGCGCCGGAGCTGGATTTCTCGGCAGGAGAAAGGCAGCGTCTCGTTCTCAGCGCGTCAGGAAGGCGGGGCAGCTAGTGGGCTTCGCTCTCTGCTGGGCTTCAGGAAGTCTCGCTGCTCCGATCTCGTCACCACCGCGTGTGTTTGCTTAAGGCAATATTGGTAATATTTATACCTGTAAGGTGCCGAGATTGACGTAAGGATGGACATAGATACGTCAATAAGGATGTCATACGAGCTGGTCGTTAGCGCATTCTTTTACTGAAGTTCTCGGTGAAATCAAAACAATGGCCGCAGGGTTTTTCCCAGGTTGTCATAGGTTTGATTTGTTTTGAGAACTCCGTATGCCTTATCAGGGGCTGGAGGAATATTGCTTGCCTAATTAGATGGCAAGCGTTATGACCTAATCAGATAACGCGCTCCTGTGCCGTGGTCTGGCGTAATCAGATAACGGTTTCTGCATCATGGGATGGCTGCTAGTTAACTCGTTAACCAGAATAGGGTCAGGAATAGGGGGATCGATACAGAACCTATAGGAATACATCACAACATGAGTGTAGACTACATCCCTGCTATGTGATTTCCTGGTGTGACTCTCCCAATGGTGACATGAAGGTGGACAGGGACGCAGGCTACACAATCCTTCACTTGACCATGTCTGACGCACTGTACCCCAATGGTACGTGCGTGTGTACGCCTTGTTTCCCTATTGCATTTCGGCCATGCGCGAGCAAAGCGTACCCCAAGGTACGTGCATGTGTACGCCTCGTTTCCCTATTGCATTTCGGCCATGCGCGAGCAAAGCGTACCCCAAGGTACGTGCGTGTGTACGCCTCGTTTCCCTATTGCATTTCGGCCATGCGCGAGCAAAGCGTACCCCAAGGTACGTGCATGTGTACGCCTCGTTTCCCTATTGCTTTTCGGCCATGCGCGAGCAAAGCGTACCCCAAGGTACGTGCATTTGTACGCCTCATTTCCCTATTGCTTTTCGGCCATGCGCGAGCAAAGCGTACCCCAAGGTACGTGCGTGTGTACGCCTCGTTTCCCTATTGCATTTCGGCCATGCGCGAGCAAAGCGTACCCCAAGGTACGTGCATGTGTACGCCTCGTTTCCCTATTGCTTTTCGGCCATGCGCGAGCAAAGCGTACCCCAAGGTACGTGCGTGTGTACGCCTCGTTTCCCTATTGCATTTCGGCCATGCGCGAGCAAAGCGTACCCCAAGGTACGTGCATGTGTACGCCTCGTTTCCCTATTGCATTTCGGCAATGCGCGAGCAAAGCGTACCCCAAGGTACGTGCGTGTGTACGTATCGTTACACCATTGACTGGGTTGCATTAGCAACGCAATGTCACCGTACTTGTGTGGGCATTTTAGAAAAATAATAGTGAACAACTAGGGGAACAGTGTACTGATCAAAATGCAACCAGGTTGTCATGGATACAGAGTTTTTTGAGGCTCCTACAGGTGTTCTAGAAAATTCAGTTTGGCAAAAGTATACAATGTTGCAAAAGTTGTTGTTCAGCTCAGGCTCAATTTTCAAACCATGCATATGTGTGTAATGGGCTTATGTGTGATGTGATTGGATGGAACATAGGATGCTAACTATGGTGGCCTATCACACACTACTCCTTGGACTCACAGACCCTCTGCAGCACAGATATAAGGCAGCATGTGGCTGTGGGAGGGCACTTGCCTGCACAACATTGGTGTGGTAACCACAGCTGCTGTCTCTGAATCCTCTGGACCCTGATTAGCTGAGCATGGAGAGGGCACGTGCATTCACTGATGGTGAGAACAAGGCCCTGCTGGATGCCCTCCTGCCCAACTACAGCAAGCTGTATGGGAGACCAGAGGATCAGGTGAGTGATTGGTGCAATACCTTGGAGTGTGCACCTGTTGTGTGGGTGACATAATGCCCACTGTGTATGTATGGTGTATAGATGCAATGTTGTTGGGAGTGAATGCCAGGGTGTACAGTCTTGTGTAAAGAGGGTTATTTCTTGTAGTGGGGTGTGTGACAGCGTGTCACGGGCTGCAGTACACCCAGATGTAGCATATATTGCTCTGTGAGTGCCATGCTCTAAGAGTGTTTAGCCCACGTCATGTCATCTGTAGCCTTTCAATGGCATGTAATGCAGCAGTGTTTGCTCACAGGCCACATACTCATGGACAATGATGCAAATGTGTGGAGCCTACGATGCCCTGTTGTCATCAAGTATTTAGTGTACATATGTGTGTCTTTTGAACATGGACCAGGTGTACTGATGCTCTTTTACTTTACATTTGTGACAGGTATCTGCCTATGAGAAGGGTGAAATCTGGCTGGACATCGCCAGGGCTGTCAGGAGTGAGGGGGCGCCTCGCAGGAGGCTCAGGAACATCAAGAAGAGGTGGCAGGACATCCGGTGCTGGACCCGCCGCATCGCCAGAGTCCAGCTGCATCTGGAAGCTCCACGCCGGCATGGCGGCACCCGCCACCTCACCCCCAACATGCTCCGGGTCCTGGAAGTGGTGTTCCCAGACCTCCATAGGCAGTTGCAGGAGGGACAGCAGCAAGTAGGGGGTAGGTACATGTCTGTTTGCTGTCTTGTGTGTCACATGCTCCCTGCAGTGCACCAAGGCATGGTAACACTCCCATAGTTTGAGTGGTGTGGTCAGACAGGCACTCCATGCTTTGGCATTAGAATGTCCCAGTTTCTGCAGCTGCTTCTTTACATGCCTTGCCCTACGCCACATTTGCCCTGCGCTTTGGCAGATGTTTATTTTTCACATGTACTCTTATGGTGCAATGTCTCAGTATGCATCTTCCTTTGCACATCATCATGTTTGAGGTGGGTCTGTGACACCTGTTGGTACATTACATGTAGCACCACATGTTCACTGTGTCTGCCATTTTTCATATTTTTGCACTGATCTTGAGTCTAAACATGTGTTTTCTGCACGAGTCTGCCTCAGTGGCCTTGGACCATGGTACTCTTTCGAATTGTAATGTGTTGGATACAGGTGCACAATGTACATGTGCAATATTTTGGCCTTATGCATACTCACACTGGGCAGTGCGTGTGTGCATATGCGCCAAATATGTAGAATGTTGTTTCTAACTAATAATGATGGTCAGCCACACAATGAGGCTTTGGGTGTCAACAGCTGTGATGCCAGTGTGAGGTGATGTTACACTTGGTTCAGGTCCCAGGATGGCATCACATTTCAGTACAGGCAGGACTTTTCCCATGTGGCACAAGGTCTAAGCAATTCAAACATGTCCTGTTCTGGGTTTGGGTGGCAGGGTGGGAAAATGAGCAGGGATGCATATTCAGCTATCCTGTTGTCAGGCAGTGGATCATCATTGTGTATCTCATACTAGTTTTTTGCTTGCCTTTTGCTTGTATCCAACTGTACATTGAGCGTTGTGTCTCTCACAATTGGCCACAAGTAGACTTTGCATTGTGCAGAGTTCTGTGTAATGTGCCTCATGATGCATGCCATGTTTAGAAATGATATTTACAACAAGGGGTGGTGATGGAAAGAGTCTCTGAATTAAGCAGAATACTCTCACCCAGTCAAGAGATCAGGGCTAGATCCAACACCGTTTTTTAGCTCATTGCACCATCCCAGTTTCAGAACCTGGCTGTATGCAAATTAGTCTGTCCCTGGCCCAGTGCATCATGGGAACAGGGCAGACCAGACTACAAAAGCCAATTCTTACACCATCAGGATTCAAGCAAGCCGGGCCGAAGACGGCTGTAATGCCAGAAACCGGTCCCCGGAAGCTTGTTTCCTTCCCAGTGTAAGAATTGGCTTTTGTAGTTTGGTTTGCCCTGTTCCCATCATGCACTGGAACAGGAACAGACTAATTTGCATACAGCCAAGTTCTGAAACTGGGATGGTGCAATGAGCTAAAAAACGGTGTTGGATCTAGCCCTGATCTCTTGACTGGGTGAGAGTATTCTGCTTAATTCAGAGACTCTGTCCCTCACCACCCCTTGTTGTAAATAATTTTGTCCACCCTAAGCGTGGAAGGGTATACTCAGACATGAGTCCCTTGCTCATTGCACCATCAGGATTCAAGCAAGCCGGGCCGAAGACGGCTGTAATGCCAGAAACCGGTCCCCGGAAGCTTGTTTCCTTCCCAGTGTAAGAATTGGCTTTTGTAGTTTGGTTTGCCCTGTTCCCATCATGCACTGGAACAGGAACAGACTAATTTGCATACAGCCAAGTTCTGAAACTGGGATGGTGCAATGAGCTAAAAAACGGTGTTGGATCTAGCCCTGATCTCTTGACTGGGTGAGAGTATTCTGCTTAATTCAGAGACTCTGTCCCTCACCACCCCTTGTTGTAAATAATTTTGTCCACCCTAAGCGTGGAAGGGTATACTCAGACATGAGTCCCTTGCTCATTGCACCATCAGGATTCAAGCAAGCCGGGCCGAAGACGGCTGTAATGCCAGAAACCGGTCCCCGGAAGCTTGTTTCCTTCCCAGTGTAAGAATTGGCTTTTGTAGTTTGGTTTGCCCTGTTCCCATCATGCACTGGAACAGGAACAGACTAATTTGCATACAGCCAAGTTCTGAAACTGGGATGGTGCAATGAGCTAAAAAACGGTGTTGGATCTAGCCCTGATCTCTTGACTGGGTGAGAGTATTCTGCTTAATTCAGAGACTCTGTCCCTCACCACCCCTTGTTGTAAATAATTTTGTCCACCCTAAGCGTGGAAGGGTATACTCAGACATGAGTCCCTTGCTCATTGCACCATCAGGATTCAAGCAAGCCGGGCCGAAGACGGCTGTAATGCCAGAAACCGGTCCCCGGAAGCTTGTTTCCTTCCCAGTGTAAGAATTGGCTTTTGTAGTTTGGTTTGCCCTGTTCCCATCATGCACTGGAACAGGAACAGACTAATTTGCATACAGCCAAGTTCTGAAACTGGGATGGTGCAATGAGCTAAAAAACGGTGTTGGATCTAGCCCTGATCTCTTGACTGGGTGAGAGTATTCTGCTTAATTCAGAGACTCTGTCCCTCACCACCCCTTGTTGTAAATAATGTTTAGAAATGAGGCATAATGTATTGTACCTGATATGTCTGATGTGTACAGGTGACTGATATGTTTTTGTTGTTCTCCTTGCCCACAGCATCATCATCTGAATCTGGAGGAGACACAGGCGCGGACCAGGCCGAGGGACCCAGCGACAGTGCCACCTGCTATGAGAAGTCAGAGGGAGGCAGTGGCATGGAGGGTGAGGAGAGTCTGCAGGCCGGACGACATGTGACTGTCACATCTTACCATGCCGACAACTCCGCGTCAGACTCTCAGGAGGAGGGGGAACATGCAGCAATGGTCACATCTTCTTCTTTGGCTGCCCTCCCCTCCTCCAGTACCATCTCCACCCTCCCAGTCGTTAGTGTCCCTAGGGTCCGTGCTAGACCCTGTGTCTCCTTTGTTCCCGGCACCGCAGCCCCTGCCTCTGTGTCCCCTGCTGCCCTCAGTGCTGAGACTGTGGACCTACTCCGGCAGATTGCAGTAGGTCAGACATCCATGCTGACTGTCCTCCATGGACATACACAACTGCTTACACAGGTGGTGTTGTTCATGGAGAGCATGTCATCAGCCATGTCTGATCTACGTCGGAGTGTGGCTGCCATGGAGTCAACACTGACGGCAGCTCTGTACACCCAGCAGCATCTGTCCCCCCCCATCCTTCAGACCCATCCACCTCTGCCTCTCACATACCTACACATCATACACGCACACGCCACAGGTCAGACACACCCAGCGCACACACACAGCATAAGAAGCTCAAAGCTCCACATACCCATTCTCAAGGGTAAGTAGGCACACCCACAGGGAGAGGGGAGACACCTCACACACGCATCCACACACCCAGTAGAACTGACTCACAGCCCTGTACCTCCACCCCCAATGTGTCCCCGGGTTCAGGTGGTAGTTTTTCCGCACTGGCTGAGGTGTGCAGCCAGGTTTTTGAAGCTACTTTCGGCGATGCCCCAGCCAGTGTGGATGAATCCACTACACCTGCACCCACTCCACCTGTCGTTCCCTCTCCTGTCCATGCGGTGCCAGAGGATTCCACAGATGGTGCCCCCATAGTTGCCAAAGCGGATTAAACGCCATGTGCAGGCAAGTTTTGGTGTGAGCACACCCATGGAGGCACAGACTGTTGCAGAGACATCTTTGGACTGGCCATTGGCCTTTAATGAGCGAGGACTCTTATTTGCTTTTCCATTTTGAACCAGCTGAATAAAGCTATTTTTTTCCTTTTCTGAACTTTTGTTTGTGTGAAAATGTCTGTGACCGCTGTGTGCCTGGGAGCTGGTGTGATGTTAGAATATAGGTATGATGACATGTGTCACTCTCCTGATGGTAATGTGGTTAGCAATGGTAGGTTTTTGATGTAAAGGTTGGGCACTGTTGGGCAGTGGGGGGGGGGTCTCAGCCACCCACTCTGATGCTGGGCACAGGTGGGCAGTGGGGGGGGGGGTTGTTAGCCATACACACACTCTGATGCTGGGCACTGGTGGGCAGTGGGGGGGTCTCAGCCACCCACTCTGATGCTGGGCACTGGTGGGCAGTGGGGGGTGTTAGCCATACACACACTCTGATGCTGGGCACTGGTGGGCAGTGGGGGGGTCTCAGCCACCCACTCTGATGCTGGGCACTGGTGGGCAGTGGGGGGGGGGGTCTCAGCCACACACTCTGATGCTGGGCACTGGTGGGCAGTGGGGGGGTCTCAGCCACACACTCTGATGCTGGGTGCTGGTGGGCAGTGGGGGGGGGGTCTCAGCCACCCACTCTGATGCTGGGCACTGGTGGGCATTGGGGGGGGTGTTAGCCATACACACACTCTGATGCTGGGCACTGGTGGGCAGTGGGGGGGTGTTAGCCATACACACACTCTGATGCTGGGCACTGGTGGGCAGTGGGGGGGGGGGGTGTTAGCCATACACACACGCTGATGCTGGGCACTGGTGGGCAGTGGGGGGGGGTGTTAGCCATACACACACTCTGATGCTGGGCACTGGTGGGCAGTGGGGGGGTCTCAGCCACCCACTCTGATGCTGGGCACTGGTGGGCAGTGGGGGGGGGGGTGTCAGCCATACACACACTCTGATGCTGGGCACTGGTGGGCAGTGGGGGGTCTCAGCCACCCACTCTGATGCTGGGCACTGGTGGGCAGTGGGGGGGGTGTTAGCCATACACACACTCTGATGCTGGGCACTGGTGAGCAGTGGGGGGGGGGTGTTAGCCATACACACACTCTGATGCTGGGCACTGGTGGGCAGTGGGGGGGTGTTAGCCATACACACACTCTGATGCTGGGCACTGGTGGGCAGTGGGGGGGGTGTTAGCCATACACACACTCTGATGCTGGGCACTGGTGGGCAGTGGGGGGGTCTCAGCCACCCACTCTGATGCTGGGCACTGGTGGGCAGTGGGGGGTGTTAGCCATACACACGCTCTGATGCTGGGCACTGGTGGGCAGTGGGGGGCGTCTCAGCCACCCACTCTGATGCTGGGCACTGGTGGGCAGTGGGGGGGGTCTCAGCCACACACTCTGATGATGGGCACTGGTGGGCAGTGGGGGGGGTCTCAGCCACCCACTCTGATGCTGGCACTGGTGGGCAGTGGGGGGGTGTTAGCCATACACACACTCTGATGCTGGGCACTGGTGGGCAGTGGGGGTGGGGGGGTGTTAGCCATACACACACTCTGATGCTGAGCACTGGTGGGCAGTGGGGGGGGTGTTAGCCATACACACATTCTGGTGCTGGGCACTGGTGGGCAGTGGGGGGGTCTCAGCCACCCACTCTAATGCTAGGCACTGGTGGGCAGTGGGGGGGTGTTAGCCATACACACACTCTGATGCTGGGCACTGGTGGGCAGTGGGGGGGGGGGTCTCAGCCACCCACTCTGATGCTGGCCACTGGTGGGCAGTGGGGGGGTCTCAGCCACACACTCTGATGCTGGGCACTGGTCGGCAGTGGGGGGGGGGTGTCACAGCCACCCACTCTGATGCTGGGCACTGGTGGGCAGTGGGGGGGGTGTTATACACACACACACTCTGATACTTACACTTACAATTACTTACCAGTCGTATGTCCCACACGTCTATTACACTGGTGAAGTGCGGTGATGTACTTCGATGACGTACATGCGGCACGTATTCCATTGGTGTTGTGCGGTGACGTACCGTACCCCGAGGTCGATGACGTAGGTGCGGTACGTCTCCGTGTTCCACTGGTGTTGTGCGGTGACGTACCGTCCCCCGAGGTCTATGACGTAGGTGCGGTACGTCTCCGTATTCCACTGGTGTTGTGCGGTGACGTACCGTACCCCGAGGTCGATGACGTACATGCGGCACGTATTCCACTGGTGTTGTGCGGTGACGTACCGTACCCCGAGGTTGATGACGTAGGTGCGGTACGTGTCCGTATTCCACTGGTGTTGTGCGGTGACGTACCTTAACCCGAGGTCGATGACGTACATGCGGCACGTATTCCACTGGTGTTGTGCGGTGACGTACCGTACCCCGAGGTCGATGACGTAGGTGCGGTACATCTCCGTATTCCACTGGTGTTGTGCGGTGACGTACCGTACCCCGAGGTCAATGACGTAGGTGCGGTACGTCTCCGTATTCCACTGGTGTTGTGCGGTGACGTACCGTACCCCGAGGTCGATGACGTAGGTGCGGCACGTCTCCGTATTCCACTGGTGTTGTGCGGTGACGTACCGTACCCCGAGGTCGATGACGTACATGCGCCACGTATTCCACTGGTGTTGTGCGGTGACGTACCGTACCCCGAGGTCGATGACGTAGGTGCGGTACGTCTCCGTATTCCACTGGTGAAGTGCGGGAGTGTGTGGTGCAACGTACCCAGACATGACAGTCGTGCAATGGAGATGTGCGTGTGTGGCAACACGTACAGGTATGTTGAAGTTCGTTGTACTCACCTTCTGCGCCGTTGTCGGTTTCTAAGTACGAGGTGGTGGCCATACAGGATAGGGATGAGACGGACGATGTCGTTCATGTCCTGCTTGTCGCGTACCGGCGTGCGGTTCGTGCCGGAGTGTGGTTTTACGGTAGTTTTGAGCTCTCGTAGAAAAAGAGCCGTACGGAGTGTGTTCTACATGGATCGTACTTCCTGGTTCGGGAGATGCGGTCTTTTTACGTCCGGACGTAGCGTGGAACGTCAGCCGACTGCAATTCGTATGGACTTTCGATTCGGACGGCATTTTTTACGAGCCGTACGGAGTGACGCTTTAGATTGTGATCGTACTTACAGATTCGTACGGGGACGCCTACGGGTACGAATCGTACGGGGAAAAACGCTCCGAACCGCAATTTGGAGTGCTTTTTAACGGATCGGAATCGACGCCTAGTAGTTATATATGGTCCCTAGGGTCATTCTAGCCGTTGCTTCGTTAGCCCAAGCCATGCATACATTTTACCTTTGTGTCTTTTATTTTTGCACATTTGACGTTACCTTCCAGCTTGCTGTATAAGACTCCTTTGAGCACACATGACCTCACACTTCTACTGTCTAAGCGCTGCGTACAAGCGGTCAACCAAAACATTAACAAGCCACTTTTTTATGAAGTTCTGGTGTACTGTTAGTCCATTTTGCTTATCCATAAATGCTACACTTTTTGGTATGGCTGAGAAATGCTTGCAATATACTAACACGCACCATTTCATTTTTTACATTACAGAATGAAGATTCCCTTCTACGAACCAGAGCTTTGCAGAGCTTATGATGCAACATCTATCAGTACTAGGTTCTTCTAAGGTGAGGAATACCTTCACTCAGAGATCTTCAGTTATAAATGTATATAAACTAAATTCCTACCTAGGGGCTGGTGGTGTTTCCACCACTGTTCAGTTACCATGATTTGATTAACAACTGTAAGTACGTGTAACAATGTTTATGTTAATGTACAGAGCTTGGCAATAAACATTTTGAACTTACATAGACTTGGTAGTATTTGGTGTGGACTTACACGAGTGAGCAAAATAAAGTAAGCATGTGCATTGCTTCCACGACTGAGAGGTGGGGTGTGTTATGCTAATAGCTAATAGTTAATGCAAGACACTACTATAACTAGTCGGGCAGGGGATTGTGGTGGGTTCTGAACTTCTGATTGAGGTGTGTGAGGAAGGTCCAACCTACCATCACCAACATCCTATTTTCTTGTGCACAGGTCTGTATGTGCAAAATCCCTACAACAGTAGTATGTCCTATCATATCCAAATAGTAATAATACTGCTTGGGCATTTGTTGGTGTGAATTGTCAGGGCCTCAAGATTAACAAAGACTCAAGATCAATAAGACTAGAAGTAGTACACGAGGACGACCCAAAGGACTGGACTCAATGGCCAGAGCTACTGGTGAATCTGAGTTTTATTTACAACCTTTTAAATAAAGAGTGACCAACTGGGCAAGCTTAGCTACTACAGTACAGACAGACTAATAGTAGTAGTAGTACAGAGAGTCATCATAGAAGAGGCAGGGGTAACAAGATTTTCGAAACAGTACAGATTGAAGGATAATTGTTGGTAAAAAATAGCATTAGGAAACTGAAACAATAATTCGGGAAAAATATGGTGCGGTAAAAGTTATGGAATAAGATTTATTATTAAAAACAAGAAGACTGAGTCCACTCCCTGTCTGTGTCTGCCTGCCTCTGGGTGCTGAACAGGAAAGATATAAGAAAGAGACAAACATTGATGGATGGTGTCAAACAAATAAAATATTTTTAAAGAACAGTCAAAAAACACTTATGTAAACAACAATTGCTATAACTAAATTGACCGATCTCATCTGGTCAACAAATAGTATCGGGGGATTCGCGTATTGACTACTTCCTATTTATCAACACTAATCCAGTCTTCCATTCTGATTTCAGAATACTAACTAAGCATAAGTACGACATAGCACCCGACCTAGCCCACCTATTCCAGGCATGCCAATTGTACATTAAGTATGCATTTCCACTTCTTTTAGTCCTCAACAATGCATATGGTCAAATGGAGGAAACATGACTAAATTTTTTGTATACACCAAATTTTGGGTTGATTGATTGATGCTGATGTTCTGCTAGTGCTAAGCCTATTACCACCACTCATTGAACAAACCAGAAAAGGTTCTAACAAAAGCTGGGGTACCAGCAGCACGTGTCGTAACTGAGGGGGCATCACGCATACCACTAAAAAATTACAAACTCATACAAAGTAACTAAACCTAAGTATCAATCCACCCCTATCTCTTAGTGACAGGACAAAGTAAGGACTATAGCATTCCGTTAATTAATTTCTCTAAAATAAACTTACATAATCACGCTAACCGAGCGCAAACGTAAAGTTGCAAATAAGTAAGATTAGTAGTAGCGCAGAGGAGCACCTGTGTCATAACAATCACAGAATATTTGTAACCTAATTAACCTGGAATGTAAGCAGCAGCATTTTTGCTGGTTGGAAGAATAAGAGATATTCGTAACATATAACCAAGAGCAGAAGAACAGACACAAAGTAGTAATAATTAAATAGTTACTCACCAAGACCCGGGACCTCCACTCCTAGCAGGTCCAGCAGGTCCTGCTCACGCTCCAGGATGTCGGACCACCGGTGTGTCAACTGCGCCTGGGTGCGCCGGACCCCAGAGCAGTGGAACACTGCCCAGCGCACCTTCCCCCAGCACTGCCGACGCTCCCGGAGCCCGTACCCGGACCCAGGCCTGCCACCTGCTGCGAGGGTAGAGGGGAGGAAGCACTGCACAAAGAAGATAAGTGCAGCCAACTCCACCTCCCCAAATAAGGCCTGTGCCTGCACCCCTTGTGGGCGCTGCCTTCCGCAAGGAAGGCAGTCGCGGCTCTGGCTGCGGCGAGCCCTACCCTTTGGCATGGTTCTGGGGAGAGAGAGACGGGGCGGGAAAGAAAAGGTAATAAAATTAAAAAGTAAGTAAAGGAAATAGTAGGGAATAGAAAAAGAGTGAAAAGTAGCTAAAAAACTCAAAAAAAGTAGACAAAAACCAAAAACATAGAAGCAGGAAAATAGTTAGAGAGATAATAAATAAAAAAGATTTTTAAAAAGTGGCTGGAAGCAAGGGATTGCAAAGATAGAGGGAGGATTCAAAATCAGGCCCCGGAACCATGCAATAGAGTGAAAAACAAGAAGGCCGCGCCCATTTCGACCACATGCGCAAGTTTGCGCAATATTTTCTACCTGAGCACGCAAAAAGCGGCGTGAACAAGTAAAAGCTTTCCCGAACAGGAAATACGTACCGCGAAAGGGTGCGAGCAGGCATTGCGTGACCCAGAACAGGAAGTAAGCATCGTGGGTGGGCGGGACAAGTGAAAACAAGATGGCCGCGCCCGTGAGCAACCGCATGGGGAAGTTGGCGAGCCGCAATCACGCAGAAAATATCGCAAACGGGCGGGGGAAAAACTTCCGAGTCTTTGCGATATTTCCGCATGATCGTGGAGATTTTTTACATTTTCGCGATAGTTTGCGAAAGCGAATTTTGCAAATTCCGCCCACCCCTGAATAGACCTTGGGCAGCAGACTATGAGTTTGAAGTCTGCAGCAGTCTGTAACAAGCACTGGTACAAACAAGTGACAGTTCAAACAATAAGCACTGGCAAAACCAATAAATAAGCACTGGTAAAAGCAATAGGAAAATGAAGTCTGCAACAGTCTGTAACAAGCATTGGTATAAACAAGTGACAGTGCAATCAAAAAGCACTGGCAAAACTAATAAACAGGCCCTGGTAAAAGCAATAGGAAAATCATGGCATAGGAAAATCATGACAGTCCTCCCCTTCAAAAATGCTTACACTCCTGTTTACGTAGGAACCCTTCAGATGTTGGGTGCTAAAATTTACGTAACAAACGTGGTGCATGAATAGCGTCACTTGGTTCCCAAGAGTTCTCATCTGGACCATAGCCTTTCCAGGAAACTAGGTACCATAGTTTTCCTTTTATGCGCTTACTACCTTTTATACTGTTTACCTCATATTCTTCATGAACTCAGATAAGGAGAGGCTGTGGACATGCTCTTTGTTTGTTCTTTGCTGGTTTCAACAATGAAGTATGAAAGACAGGATACATTTTTATGGCACTTGGCAATTTCAATTTAAACGCTACTTGCTTAACACATTTTTCAATTTCAAATAGCCCAATAAATCATGGATGAAATTTATATTTCCTTTTAAATTGAAAATTTCTCGTAGAAAGCCAGACAAAATTTCCAGGCTTGTATTTTGGTCCTAAATTTCTCTTCCTATCAGCAAGTCTTTTGTAGTCTGCTTTTGCTTTCTGTACATTACATTGTAAATGTTTCATGATAGTAACCATTCCTTGTAACCTTGTCAAAGAGGATATATTAGTCTTAGGTCGCGCTAACAGTAGTGAAGCGTAATGTGGGTGACAGCCACGATTTACGAAGAATGGTGACATGTTTGTTGAAGCATGCTTTAGATTATTATAAGCAAATTCTGCTTCCCAAAGAAGAATCACACATGAGCCTTGTTGTTTAAATAAATAGCATTGTAAATATTGCTTTAGTATCTGATTTACCAGTTCTGTTTGGCCATCCGATTCGGGATGGAAACTCGTGGACATGTTTCTTTTTATTTGTAATGTTTCGCACCAAGCATTCCATACCTTTGATGTGAATTTAGTCCCTCGATTGGAAGTTATAGTTTGAGGCACACCATGTAATCTTACTACATTTTGAACCCATAAAGTCGCTAATTGAGTTGCATTTTCTCACAAGCAATAAATGAGCCATCTTTGAAAGTCTATCAACCACTACTAAAATGGTAGTTTTCCCTTGATCTTTAGGTAAATCAGTAATAAAGTCCATGGATATATCTTCCCAAAGACGCATTGGCATAGGAAGGGGATGAAGTAACCCTTTTTTAGCACCAAATTCTCCTTTAGCTTGAGCAGAAACATCACATTGTTTTACATATTGGAGAACATCTTGTCTACATGTATGACACCAGAAATGTCTTTGAACAAGCTCTTGAGTCTTTGCTATCCCAGGATGTCCAGCTAATGGTTTTGTGTGACACCATTGTAGAACATGTCTTTGTAGTGGTTTTGATGGAATGTATAATAATGTTTTTTGAAACTGCAATCCTTGAATTATAGTTCGATCCTCGTCTTTTTGTTGCCACAATAGAACCTGGTTTAACTGCATATTTTGTGTATGTCTTGACATTTTGTTTCAGAGATTGTAACTCCAATAATTTATTCTTTAGGAATGATGGATGGTGGTGTACCTTCCTTTTTTCCTTTGATGTTTCGCATTGAGATAAGGCATCTGCTTTATTATTTATTTTGCCTGGTTATATAAAAAAATTGAATTCTGCAAAAAATAAGATCCAACGTAACTGTTGCGGTGTCAAAGCTCTAGCACATTGTACAAATTGAAGGTTATTATGGTTTGTGTAGACAGTCACAATATGTTTTGCACCCAAGAGATAATGGTGCCATTCTTTAAAGGCGAGACGAATAGCCAATAACTCTTTCTCTGCCACTGTATAGTTCATTTCAGCAGGTAAATTCATTTTTTTATAGGTATGCAATGGGGTGATATTGGTTATTTCATTCATCCTTTTGAGCAAGAATTGCCCAATTGCAGTATCAGAAGCGTCCGCTTCAATAATGAAAGGCTGATTGATGTCTAGATGACTTAGAACAGGGGCTGCCGGGAATGCTGTTTTTAATGTTTGGAAGGGGGATTTTGTTTTGCAGTCCATTGAAATGGAACATGTTGCATTAACAATTTTGCTAAAGGACCTGCTTTGGTTGAAAGCTGTTTGATGAAGCGACGATAAAAATTACCAAATCCTAAGAATCGTTGGATATCCTTAACTTAAGATGGTTCTGGGTAATCTAATATTGCTTGCACTTTTCTGGGTGACAATTTGATTCTGTGAGGTGACAATATAAAACCTAAAAATTACACTTGGTAAGTATGGAATTTATACTTTGAAAATTTCCCAAAAAGACCATGTTGGTGCAGGGTGGTTAATAAAAGTTTTACATGTTTTTCATGTTCAGAGATAGATTATGAATAGATTAACAAGTCATCTATGTAGGCAATGACAAACTTGTCAAGTAAATCTCTTAAGACATCATTAATAAAAAATTGAAATGCCGCAGGGGCGTTGCATAGACCGAAAGGCATCAAGCAATATTCAAACAAGCCAAAGCGAGTTTATCTCCGGCTTGAAGACGTACAAGATGGTAGGCTCTTTTCAGATCCAACTTGCTGTAAATATTTGCAGATCTTACTTGGTCCAAAAGAACGGGAATAAGTGGCAAAATATATCGATTTTTAATTGTAAGGTTATATAACGTGCGATAATCTATGAACAAGCGTAATTCCCCATTACTTTTGGGCACAAAGAAGAGAGGAGAAGCTGCCGGAGACTTGGAGGGTCGGGTGAAACCATTCTTTAAAAATGTGTCTAAATATTCCCTGAGATGTTGGTTCTCCTGCTCGGTAGGCACGTAGATCCTACTACAAGGAATTTTAGCGCCAGGTACCAGATCTATTTCACTGTCATATGTTGTGTGAGTTGGAAGGGTCTCAGCACTTTGTTCTCAGAATACATCTCAGCAATGTTCATATATCGTGGATAATTGCAGCCGAAGTGATATAACGAGCAGTTGTTTTACTATGCTCTTGTCCCTTGGTTTTGGACATTGTTTCTTGTGAATGTAAACATTCCTGTTGACACCAATCTGATTGAAAATAACACTTCTGTTAGCCCAGTCTGTAGTAAGATGATGGTCTGCCAACCAAGGCATCCCGAGGATGACACCAAATTGAGGGGCATCAATGATATCAAAGGATATTTCTTCCACATGAGTTTTGTCTTGAGTAAAGCATGTCATGGTTATCCTAATGGTGGAATGTGTAATTAATCCAGATGTTAATTGTTTGCCATCTACCGCATGAACCCTTTTTGGTTTCTGTTTTGCTAAGATTGGGATTGCCAGTTTTGTTGCAAAAGCGGCATCAATAAAATTGCGAGTGGCTCCAGAATCTACCATACTCATGGGAGCTTTAGATTCTTGCTGAAAAATTACCAATTGTATGTTAAATACTAAAGGTGGAACAGAAATTTGTAATGTGTTAGCAACCGATTGTTCAGGAGATAAAGATTTGTTACTCGAGGAAGTTTCTTAGCTATTCCTCGAGTATACTAGTTTTCCACCTTGGTCATGGTTGTGTTTGGGTTTGCTAAACAGTCTTTGACAAAATGTCCTTTTTACTGCAATTTAAGCAGAGACCCTTTTTCCGACGAGAATCTTTTTCTTCAGTCGTCAAAGGTTTTCGTATTACTCCGATTTCCATAGGTTCACTAGTATCTCAGGCAACAACAGGTGGTTTGTCTTTGAGTCGAAATGAAGGCCTATACTCTAGACGCTTCCTGTTTCCTCTACGATTGGATACTCTATGATCCAACCGAAGACTTAGAGCTATTAAGTCTCCACATGTTCCTGGCTGTGGATCTATTGGAGCTATCAAGTCCTTTAATTCGTCTCGTAGACATTGATAATACAGAGCGTCTCTTTTATCTTCCGGCCAATTCATTTCTGCTATTAAGCAATTGAATTGAGTTAAATAATGGACCAAATCCTTATTTCCTTGTTTTAGCTCTAATAATTCCAGATCAGCTGATCCTGTAAATGTTCATCAGTCAAAACCTTTTTTAAATTCTGATTTGAACCGAGGTCAACTGTAAAGCAATGGGTCATCCCATTGTAAAAGAGGAACTGCCCACATTGCAGCGTCTCCGCTCAAATAAGAAATCAGAAAGGCAATTCTAGATTGAGCGTCAGGGAAAGATGTGGGTTTTACCATAAAGTGTAGCTGTACTTACGTTAAGAATGTTTGAAATTTGTGTGGTTCACCTGCTTTCTGGAGGTACCAAAGGAACTGTCATTGGAACCGTCCCTGATACTGTAGAGGTAGTACAACTAATAGAAGCATATACATCTGGGGAATGAGACAGAGCTGTTTGTGTTTGTAACTGAGTGACCTTATTAGCTAAAGCCCCTGTCTCTTGTCTAACTGCTGACAATTCTTTTTGCATGTTTCCCAACATGGAACACAAGTCCTCCAAGGTGGCCGTCCTGAAGATACTGCACAGGAGGAACCAAAATTCGTGGGCTGGTTATTCTGTCAGAACTGATAAATATCGTTGGGTTCCTCAGGAGACGTACCCACAAGAAGTCCACCTTCCAGCAGCTTTGACTCAAGCTTAATTGCACTGAGGATCAAAGTAGCTAGACTGGGGGAAGGGATTTGGGAAGGGTACAGCGGGGAGGGAGACCTGGAACAAGACGTTGTCCTCAATTAGCTTTCCTGATATACTGTGTGAACTCCTGGGCTAAACCAACATGGTTAAATAACAATAACATACCTGTAAAGAAAAGCAGGTTACTTATGAAACAGTTGTCACTCCAATACCTTCTTCACATGGAGTAGAATAGCTGTTCCTATAAATCTCAAAACAAAATTCAACAAAATAGACTCTAAGATTAATCTTGTGTTTGCATAAACACTATGCTCCACAGAGAATCCCACTTTCATATAAAATAGTCTATTAGCTTTTGTCAGACTATCTCTTTCTTAAATTATGATTTGCATGTAACACTTTTAAGAATCACAACGCTATTTGCACAAGCATTTCATTAATGCACAACAGGTTTCAAATGCAAAGTTTGTTTCAACCTGTAATGCAAATATTATCTATGCACATGCCCAAGAAAGCGCCTCAGCGCGATGTGCCATGTTCAATATGCAAATGTTCAAGAAAGTGCCCCAGCGCGTTGTGCCAAGGTCAATATGCAAATGCCCAAGAAGTACTTCAGCGCGATGTGCCAGAGTCCATTAAACAAATGGCCAATAAATCGCTTCGACAAAGAGAGCTCAAGTCAATATGCAAATATCAGCATATTGCTCCTCTAAACAAAATTGAACAATCCTACCTGTTGGTGGTCAAGGGAAGGATCTACAACCTGCATTAAGTAGTGAAAGATCTTCTCACTGAAACCAGAGATCTGCTTCTGCTGCTCACGTCACGCTCACGCTCAGAGTTCTCAATAACCAGCAAAGAGAACAGGGTGTGGCCCCTATTTAAAGGCTTTCTCAAGAAGTTTCCAGATGACAGCTCTCAGGTAAACTACTGGAGCTGAGAAGAGCCAATAGACCTTAGGCAGCAGACTATGAGTTTGAAGTCTGCAATAACCTGTAACAAGCATTGGTACAAGCAAGTGACATTTCAAACAATAAGTACTAACAAAAGAAATAAACTAGCACTGGTAAACGCAATAGGAATATGAAGTCTGTAACAAGCATTGGTATAAACAAGTGACAATGCAATCAATATGCACTGGCAAAACCAATAAACAAGCACTGGTAAAAGTAATCAGAAAATCGTGACAGCTAAATAAATCATACATTCACTCCCAGTCAAGAGATCTGTGTTAATTCCATCTTTCTTTTGCTCACCATGCCACCCCAATTTAGACCCAGCCATATTCAAATCAGTCTCGACCTTGTTCCTCATGATAACAGTCAAGCCTGAACTGCCAAGCCAGGTCCTCCCTGGAACAGAAACAAGCATCCTGGGACTGGTTTCGGGGTATTACCCCATATCAGCCAGGCTACCTTGAATCCAGTGGCACAATGAGCAAGGGACACACGTCTGGGTGTAGGTATCCCACTTAAGGCGAAAAGTGCTACGCAAACAAATAATGGATGGAATGCGGAATAAATCATACATTCAACCTCAGTCAAAAGATCTGGGATCAACCCATTGTTCTTTTGCTCACCATGCCACCCCAGTATAGACCCAACCATATGAAAATCAGTCTTGTCACTGTTCCTCATGGGAACAGCCCCGCCTGAACTGCCGAGCCAGGTCCTCCTGGGACCGGAAACAAGCATCCTGGGACCGGTTTTGGGGTATTACCCCTCATCAGCTATGCTAGCTTGAATCCAGTGTGATACAAAAGGGGTTGATGGACGGAGCGTTTGAGCAAATCAAACACTGACCCCCAGTCAACTGATCTGGGTTTAATCCATCACCATTCTTTATCTCACTCTGCCACCCCAGTTCAGACATGGCCATATGCAAATCAGTCCGACCCTGTGCCTCCTTGGAACAGTCCTACCCGAACTGCCAAAGCCATGTCTTCCCTGGACCGGAAACAAGTATCCTGGGACCGGTTTCGGATTCATCATCATCATCAGCCAGGCTATCTTGAATCCAGTGGCAAAGCGAGCAAGGGACTCACGTCTGAGCATACCCTGCCAACTTAGGGCGAACAAAGCGATACAAAAGGGGATGATGGACGGAGCATTTGAGCAAATGTAATGTAATGTAATGTAATGTGTATACTTGTGAAGCGCACTGTTGCCAGCCGGCGTCCTGGCGCTGTATACCGCTGGGGAACCCGTCCTGGCTTTCCCTGTGGGATGGTCCCTGCTGGGAATCCCCAAGGTGGAGCCAGGCCTCACCGGCGTTGATGGGGCCGTTGTGGAGATTAGGCAAGCTAATGCCCAGAGTTGCCGAGTGGGACCCCTGGTTAGAGTAGGCACCGAGGCGAGAATTATCGAGTCCGCTGACCCTGGTCGACGACCCTGCCGCGTCGGGAATCGAACCCTGGTCCCGGGCCGACTTCTGCTTCCGGATCTGCCGCCTCTAACCAGTGAGCCACACCACTTCACAAATCAAAGTGGCACCATGAGCAAGGGGCCTATGTCTGGGCATACCCAGACCATTTTGGGTGAAAAGTGCTATGCAAATAGATGATGTAAAGAATGCTGAATAAATCATACATTCACCCCCAGTCAAGATATCTGGGCTAAATCCCATTGTTCTTTTGCACACCATCCCACCCCAGTTTAGACCTAGCCATATGCAAATCAGTTTTGACCCTGCTCCTCGTGGGAACAGTCCAGCCCTAACTGCCAAGCCAGGTTCCTGCTGGACTGGAAACAAGCATTCTGGGACCGGTTTCCAGGTGTCACCCCTTATCAGCCAGGCTAGCTTGAATCCAGCAGAACAGTGAGCTCAGTACCCTTGCCTGAGCATATGCTTCCCACTTAGGGTGACAAAAGCAAAAAGAATAAGTGATGGACGGAGTTCTAAACAATGCAAAGATTCATTCTAGTCACAAAGATCTGAGTTTAATTCATCATTTTTTGCTCACCACACCACCCCCTGTGTACCCAGCCATATTCAAATCAGTCTTGGCCCTGCTCTTCATGGGAACAGTCCAGCCTGAATTGCCAAGCCAGGTCCTCCCTGGAGTGGGAACTATCGTCCTGCGACCGGTTTCGTGGCATCACACCTCATCAGCCAGGCTAGCTTGAGTCCAGTGGCTCAGTGAGCACAAGACCCATGTCTGGGCATACATAGGGTGACAAAAGCAAAAAGAACATGTGATGGACGGAATGCTGAACAATGCACATAAGAATTCAATAAGTGCTTAAGTGGTGCGTATATCATAAACTTAGGAGATAACTATAAGTGCAGAAATGCTACTGTTTGAAAAGTTTAATTTGGGTTTACATCCCAAAATTAAATAACTTTTTACTAACTATAACTTAATTTTAACCTTTGTTTTTTTCTTGGAATATATGTATATGCACACCTACAACCAAGATCCAAGGGCATTGGGGCACTTCACATGAGCATCAGATTACATTACTCAAGGTCAGATTCCTTTTATAACAATCAGGCGATTAAGTGATTTTCTCAGAATCAAAGGATGATGAGCCAGTGCTGGGACCCGAATCTGGCTCATCAGATTCAAAGTCAGGCTACATCCATATTTCTCAATATATGTGTAGAAGTCATACACAAGGAGTATGTTTGTGTATGATCATGTATTTTAAGCATGTTCTCTGTTAAATGGCAAATAAACAGCAGCATCAAACACTGGAAGGTTCTCCTGGAGTTCTACATGGAGGTGCTGACTTAGGGACATTGGTCAGCACTTTTGCACTGGTGCACAAACATGGCTAATCATTATAGAAATTACTTACATATAGACCAGAAATTTTTTGACCCACCAAAAATTAGTTGGCGAGTTACCAGTCGGTCCCAACCCAGAGCTTAGGAAACACTGAGATGGAATGTATTTGAATTGGTTTTATTTGTCAATTTGTTTTTATATTTTTATATTGGAGTTAGATTACTATTTTGTATCTCATTCTAGAATTTTTAAGATATATTTCAATAGTATTTCATTTAAGTATACATTTATACAATTATTTAATTTCATTCAGTTAGTTTATTTTATGTTTGTTTTCTTCATTATTTTCAATTGTTATGTAATTAGGTATTTAAAATATCTTTCATTATATATTTATAGAATACTTCAATATATATACGTATATAAATATATATCTATATCTATATATATATATAACCTACTGGCGGTCGCCAGTAGGTAGTTATAGTTAGGACCTAGTTTCCATAGGAAATCTGCAACATTCTATTTGGAATAACTTTGGCGCCGGTTGACGAATCTTTGCGAAATCCTCTAAGAAGATGGGGCGCTCTGCTCCGCTTCTATCCTGAAAGTTTTGGGGTGATTTGTCAAGCAGGAGCCAAGAAAAAAGGGGGGTCCCAAAACATGTTTTCCCCATGCAATTTTTTATAGGGACCTTTAGGCACGGCTACAGCCCGAACTGCTGAACAGAATTACACCAAATTTGGCAAAAAGGTAGAGTTTGGTTTGCAGATTACGCTTTTTGTTAAATGGTGTAAATCTGTGCAGTAGTTCCTGAGAAAATCAAAAGTAAAATCATAGATATATCTATGGACGAAGTACCGTAAACGTACCGTCCGAGGATTATACACGTACCATTACGAGCACGTGCTGCATGCTAATTGGCTGCCAACTGTGTGTCAACACTCCAAACCAGGAAGTGTTGGCAGCCATCTTGTGTCTCGGTAGAACCCAGGCACAAGAAAACTGAAAAACAAGTGCGCAAAAGACGCAAAGGGGGCAGGGTAGGAACACCCTGACCACCTAGGCTTGCTCAGGGGGTCTCACAAGGGCCCACCAGGTACCTCCAGTAAGCACCATGGAACTGTGTTGCAGAGTGTTGTAAAAAGGGGGTGTGACCTCTGAACACCTCTCTGCAAAACAGCTCCCTGGCGCATACTGGAGGTACCTGGTGGGCTAGTTGGCCCACAGGCGACCTTAGGATTGAAGAGGAATTAATTCCCCAACTTAAAACGCACCACAGGGCGTGTTTACACACATGTTACCTCAGGCCCCGCCCCCTTCCTTCACTATTGAGCAAAATATTCCTCTAAAATCAGCCCATCTACGAATTCCGATTTACTCACCTGTTATCACGAGACCTCAGTGCTGCATCTTTGAGCCCAGTACGGACCCTGAAAAGTAAATCTAAGCGTACTTACCATTAACTTGTATTTCCTTCCATAGGAATCTATTGTGTGGTTTTCTAAGTGTCTATTTTTGAAACGTACAAATATTCTTCTAAAATCAGCCGAACTACGAATTCCGATTAACTCACCTGTTATCAGGAGAGACCTCAGTGCTGCATTTTTCAGCCCACTACTGATCCTGAAAAGTAATTCTAACCGTACTTACAGTAACTTGAATTCCGTTCCATAAGCTAACATTGACTGGTTTCACTTGGAAATTCTTGTAAGTGTGAAGTTTTGGAACTTTAAAAAATTCCTATAAAATCAGCCGAACTGCGAATTCCGATTTACTTACCGGTTATCAGGAGAGACCTCAGTGCTGCATCTTTCAGCCCACTACTGATCCTGAAAAGTAATACTAACTGTACTTACAGTGACTTACATTGACTGGTTTCACTTGGAAATTCTTCTAAGTTTGGAGTTTTGGAACTTTAAAAAATTCCTCTAAAATCAGCCGAACTACAAATTCAGATTTACTCACCTTTTATCAGAAGAGACCTCAGTGCTGCATCTTTCAGCCCACTACTGATCCTGAAAAGTAATTTTAACCATACTTACCGGTAACTTGAATTTCCTTCCATAGGATATCATTGCCTGCTATATAATATATATATATAAATTAAAAATAAAATAAAATAAAAAAAACAAATATTACAATTTCAATATTTTTAAAAACTTTTTTTTCAATTTATATAAAAAATATTTAGTGTAATTGAAAAAATAAATTATCTAAAAATAAATAGTAGTAGTAAAATGTAGTAAATCAGTATAAAAAAAACCAATTAATACATTTTAAAATTATCATTTACAAAACCTTTGAAATTCACTGAAAAAACAATAGGCTTCAGCCACGTTATAGTTAGGAATTAGCATTTAAAAAACCTTGCAAATTCACTGAAAAAACCATAGGTTTCAGCTTCGTTATAGTTAGGAATTAGCATTTAAAAAACCTTAGAAATTCACTGAAAAAACCATAGGTTTCAGCACGTTATAGTTAGGAATTAGCATTTAAAAAACCTTAGAAATTCACTGAAAAAACCATAGGTTTCACACATGTTATAGTTAGCTGGACAATTCACTCATACAAAACCATTGAAATTCCCCCGTTATAGTTAGCTCAGCTAACTATAACTCGCGCACCCGCAATGCACTGCTGATGACGTCACATATTACATCACTCATGACATGGTCAGTGACATCACTCATGACATCACTGATGACATCTCAAATTACAACACTGATGACATCACTGATGACATCATCCTTGTGAAAGAGTGGCAGACCTCCTCTCACGTAATATAACCTTTGATACACACATTCAAAAATAGAAACTAAAATAGAATAAAAAATGGAGATACCAATACCAGTTACAACAACCTATTCAGTAATTCCAACATCTACATACACATCCACTCATTCACCAACAGTTCTATATAGTTACTCATACATGTACTCACTCATCATATGTAATCATACACCTATACATCCTGTTACACACCGACACTCATCCATAGAGTTACTCACACACATACTCACATATGCAAATAAACTATCAGACATCCATTTACTTGCATATACAGCTTTACACACACCACTGCACTTACTTCTACAGAAACGTACACAATCCCTTATAGAAACACATACTTATTTATACAGGAACTCTTCCAATCTCTCACTCTCAAATATACTCACTTATATACATCAATAGTCACATATACTAGTTTAAAACATATGTAGTTACTCAAAAAGATACTATTGAGACAGTCATTCACTCACTAACACACCCATACACACACTGATCCACCCATACAGCCCTGCACACATGCTGTCTTTAAAACACATACAAACAGTGAGTCAGTCATTCATGCGTCTATGTGCTAAGTAATACCCCCACCAAACCATACAGACACTCATACTGATACTCAAAAAACCAACTAATAACCCATATAGACACTCATGTAGCTACTCACCAACCCATGCAGCCACTTATACACAAAGTGAGACACTGGTACAGATATTTACATATTTAAACATTACTCGCTAATACATGTATTCACTAAGATACACTTAATAAGACAATTATACAATCATTTTTACAAAAAAATCCATTTAGACGCTTATTTACCCATTTATTCTTCCATCGACCTTTAGATATACATATATAAAAAACATTTATTTTTCAGAAAGACACACATTCACTGGATGATGTAATCAGTGATGTCATCAGTGATGTAATTTGAGATGTCATCAGGGATGTCATGAGTGATGTAATATGTGACGTCATCAGCAGTGCATTGCAGGCGCGCGAGTTATAGTTAGTGTTAGTTGAACTAACTATAACGGGGGAATTTCAATGGTTTTGTATGAGTAAAATGTCCAGCTAACTATAACATGTGTGAAACCTGTGTTTTTGTCAGTGAATTTCTATGGTTTTTTAAATGCTAATTCCTAACTATACCGTGGCTGAAACCTATGTTTTTTTCAGTGATATATATATATAAATATATATATATATATATATATATATATATATATATATATATATATATATATATATATATTTATATGTTCTCCAAAGTACCCTTGTACAGCGAGGGGTCACTCAACAAGCGTTTAACCATCCGGTTTTCAAAAATGCAGTGTGCCTTTCACATTCATTAGCATTTCGTTTTTGCCGACGCGTTTCAAGGATTCACTCCTCTTCCTCATGGGCGGAAACAAAGCACATCTGAAGCCCGCATGATTGTAATTTGCACTTTTATTGGTGTCCATGCTGCCCCCAGTGGGCGTCAGCTCAGTGCATGCATTATGGAACATGTAGTTTCAAAAACGAGCATAGGTATGCTTGTAGTAAGTTCAAATGTGCAATGTTAGTTTTTTACTGTTTTCTTTCCTTAGTAGGTACAAACATGAAGGCAGACTAATTTAGGCATAAAAAACGCTGTGCATTCGGTTCTGAACAGTGCAGAGCCTCTGCCCCACACAACCGGCAATTTCTGTCCTCACCAGCTGTTGATGGTGCTCCCCTCCGCGGTCGGGTCACCGCGTGCAAAATTTGTTCTCCAAAGTACCCTTGTACAGCGAGGGGTCACTCAACAAGCGTTTAACCATCCGGTTTTCAAAAATGCAGTCTGCCTTTCACATTCATTAGCATTTCGTTTTTGCCGACGCGTTTCAAGGATTCACTCCTCTTCCTCATGGGCTGAAACAAAGCACATCTGAAGCCCGCATGATTGTAATTTGCACTTTTATTGGTGTCCATGCCATCCCCAGTGGGCGTCAGCTCAGTGCATGCATTATGGAACATGTAGTTTAAAAAATGAGCATAGGTATGCTTGTAGTAAGTTCAAATGTGCAATGTTAGTTTTTTACTGTTTTCTTTCCTTAGTAGGTACAAACATGAAGGCAGACTAATTCAGGGATAAAAAACGCTATGCATTCGGTTCTGAACAGTGCAGAGCCTCTGCCCCACACAACCGGCAATTTCTGTCCTCACCAGCTGTTGATGGTGCTCCCCTCCGCGGTCGGGTCACCGCGTGCAAAATTTGTTCTCCAAAGTACCCTTGTACAGCGAGGGGTCACTCAACAAGCGTTTAACCATCCGGTTTTCAAAAATGCAGTCTGCCTTTCACATTCATTAGCATTTCGTTTTTGCCGACGCGTTTCAAGGATTCACTCCTCTTCCTCATGGGCTGAAACAAAGCACATCTGAAGCCCGCATGATTGTAATTTGCACTTTTATTGGTGTCCATGCCGCCCCCAGTGGGCGTCAGCTCAGTGCATGCATTATGGAACATGTAGTTTCAAAAACGAGCATAGGTATGCTTGTAGTAAGTTCAAATGTGCAATGTTCGTTTTTTACTGTTTTCTTTCCTTAGTAGGTACAAACATGAAGGCAGACTAATTTAGGCATAACAAACGCTGTGCATTCGGTTCTGAACAGTGCAGAGCCTCTGCCCCACACAACCGGCAATTTCTGTCCTCACCAGCTGTTGATGGTGCTCCCCTCCGCGGTCGGGTCACCTATGGTTTTTTCAGTGATATATATATATATATATATATATACATATATATATATATACAAATATTACCTACTGGTAGTCGCCAGTAGGTAGTTATAGTTAGGACCTATTATCCATAGGAAAACTGCAACATTCTGTTGCCAATAACTTTGGTGTCGATTGATAAATCTTCTTGAAATTTTCCAAACTTTTGGCCAGCTCAGTACCGCTCATTCCCTGAAAGTTTGGGGGATGATTGGTGAAGCATGGGCCGAGAAAAAAGGGGGTCCCAAAACGCGTTTTCCCTATGCAATTTCTCATAGGACCTTTAGCCACGGCTACAGCTGGAACGGGTGAACAGAATAACACCAAATATGCCTGAGAGGTAGTTCTTAGTTCCGACTTGTGCCTTTGCTGTCAATCTGTTCAGTAGTTTCTTTGAGAATTACGGTTAAAGTCATTTATATATCTATGGGCGCGGAGGATCCAAGGATTCTGCAAAGATTGGCCTTGTAGGATTAGCGCACCGTTCTGATCACGCGCTGAATTCTAATTGGCTGTCAAGCGGTTGTAAACATTCGAAACCAGGAACTGTTGACAGCCATTTTGTGCCTCGGTAGAAGCGAGGGTGAAGAAGTCTGTGAAATATGTTGGAAAAACGTGAACAGGGGCATGTTAGACACACCCTGACCCCCTAGGCCTGCTCAGGGGATGACATAGGGACCCATAGGGCAAACAAAGTCACGAGATGCGCGTAGGATCCGCGCATTTGGTCGCTGAAAAAAACGAAGCATGTAATTTTGAGATATATATCAAGCTTATGTGTATAGATGTTGGGTGGTTCTAGAAAGACCACTTGTGTTTATTGAGAGATTTTAGTAATTACAAGTAAGCACCGATGCAGAGTCTAAAGTTCATGAGGAAGACTCGGTTTCCTTCATCTGTAAAATGTATACTATTTCTTTAATAGATGACATGCATATTGAAACGCAGATTGTTGTGGTATATGGACAATATTCTATAGTCTCGTAGAAAAGTAGAAAGATTTATTCACATGTTTATTCACTTATCTGCGCAGATCAGGTGTCCCAGTCTTCCCCTATCTCGACGACTGGTTGTTAAAGGCGGGCTCGCCCCAGACAGTCCTCTCCCACCTCCAGGCTACAGTCGACCTCTTGCACCTGCTGGGGTTGTCCATCAACATGCCGAAGTCGCACATGTGCCCCTCTCAGATGTTCCTCTTCATTGGAGCAGGTTTTTCACTCCAAACAGCGGATTCGGGATATTTAGGCTCTGATTCTGATCTTTCAGCTTTTATCATGGGTCTCGGTCAGGTTGACGCTGCGGCTCCTGGGGCCGAAGGCCTCCTGTATCCTCGTGGTGTATCACGCAAGGTGGCATGTGAATAAATATAAACATAGGCCACGCAGTTTGCGTCCCGTAATATACAAATTTCAGGGTATGGTGGTTCCCGGGGCTTGAGGGGAGTTGTTGAAGCCTACATACTTGTAATGTTGTAGGGGGGGGTGGATGCGAAAGTGGTACAAAGGGGTTGTAAATCTGGTACACATTGTTTTGTTTTACTTTGCTTTCCTATCAGTGATGTAGAAGATCCTGGGTAAATATAGCGGTTTTTGTACAGCCAGTAACTTTTAACCCTACCCCCAAACAGCTTTCTGCCTGTTACCATAGTAACAGTTCATGGAACACTTACGTGAGCACAGAATCTAAAAGATCACCATACCATGTTGCTAATGAGTTAGCCTCAGAATTATACTTCAAATTATAAATATAATTTCTATTGATGACTGCTACCCCCACAAAAAAAACAGACGTATGTACTTTTTTAATTAACTTTTATTGAAACAATAACTGGCACTATAACTAAAAGATAACAATACAATAAATAACTAGAACTATAACTAACAAAACAATATAATAAACAACATATAATATGGTGTCCAAAAGTATTGTAATTAATCTGCAAACAAAAAAGAAAATTAGTGTTTAGAATTAGCTTGATATGACTAAATGAGGTCAAACAATACAAGTTAAAGTAACACTTGACAATATTTATATTTTTTTAAATCTTTGCAGTGTGCCTGAAACGCTTCCACTGGCATTGTACATGAAGACTTTGGTCCACCCTTTTTTATAAATTTTTGAAGTTTGAGATATAATGTCCTACCTCTGTTATTTATCTCCTACTTTCACCTTTCAAATTCGTTTATGAAGACGCTAACAACAATTAAAGGGAACATTTTCTACATATTTTTAATAAAGCATTTGACACAATGCATAGTGACACCGTATTTATTGAATGTTTCGAAATTAATTTTCACAAGTCTTAAAAAAGGTGAAAGCAAGAAAAGTTACTTGTCGCATATGCAAGACTGCTTTCAAGAGGAGACCCCAATAAAGAGGACTGGTGTGTAACTTAAAGTATGCGGAAGCACATGCAGACTAAGAATCCGGTCAACTTTGCAAGGGAAGAGTTAAGGAGATTGAGAGAGGCTCCTCCTGCTTCATGAGGAGGACAAAGTACCAGTGGAGCAACACCGTCACACTCTACTGCACAGCCTAATATTCGTCCCCAATTTGGAACCCTTAAAGAAAAAAGTAAGAAGGTTGGGAGCTCTGTATGCCATCCTAATACCTTATCAGTGATCTACCCGGTATCGGACATAATCCGTACAAGTGTGAATTTGAGATTATCTGCCACTGAAAACCCCTCAAGTACTTATATCCGTTACTCTTTAACTTCGTCAAGTAGTCGTATTGTGAGTATTTACCTTAAAGTTGTCCGTTAAAATTTGTGAATTTCTCTGGCTTCATACAACTAATTCATGCCATATTTGAGACATCGGTGAAATGAACTGGAACAGGAAGATATACTTTCTATAATGTTGGTAACTTGCTGCTGACTTATGTAACATTGTGGTAACTGAAAAAAAGAGTTAAACATGTATATGTTGTACATATGTCCAAGATTAATTTTCATAGTCATAAAAACAATTGTTCTCAATAGGATTGGGGATGCAAAGTAATCATCAGATGTCATATTTGGACAGCAAAATAGGAAGTTGTATTGCATTATACAAATTTTAGGCCAAGATTGGTCACTCACTTCATTCACAAACTCCTGGGCTTGATCTGATAGAACCCTTTTTGGACTTCCATGATCTAAAAATTCAGAAATAAATAGCACGGAAAATTAAAAGACAAGTTTACAAAAAAAAAAAAACACTTTGTATCTGAAGTACATGCTGAAAACGTGTAGCGAGCATTAAAATGAGAAATGGGTTTCAGAAAGAAACGTCTATAAGACTATAACAATGCAGATTTATATTTTATAAAAATATTTATAGAAGCAAGTAAAATTATAACTTATACATTGTTCAATTTTAAGTCACGTATTTGGACAATAAAATCGGGAGGACATGCTTTTTTTACGTTTGGTTGATTTCAGAATGCCTACGAATTCTAGTAAAACATGACAATAACACAGTTATCCGTCTGCAAACACATGAAATACACAAGTGCTTATCTCAGAATGGTTTTTGATCATGAAATGTTGAAGACAAACCTTATAACTCCATTAGGTCCAATGCAATTTTCAGCTGATAACATATGGAGAGCAGTCAGTGGATCTGGTGTGTCGAGTTGTTCACCACCACGTGGTATAGTGTATGGTCAGGACAGCTTGTGGCGACCAGTACGCCTCATGGTTGAGATATCTGTATAATGAGATAGAACAGGGGGCAAATGAAGTTTAAGGTTATTAAAAAACATGGAGAGCGTGCTAAAATACAACATTGACCAATCAATTACATGTGCAGTGCATGGGGAGGAAGCAGCACGTGACGCACTACTTAAAAAATTATATGTGGCAGGATTATATGATTTGCTCAGAAACACCGTCTACCAAGGCAAAATATTTAAGTTATAAGAGCTGGAAACGGTGCTAAAATATACTTTTGCCGAAAACATTACTTTTGCACTGCATGGGGCACGTGACGTACTACTTACACGAGAAAAAGTACATCATATTCACTTGAACAGCACGTAGCACACTGCTGTAGGAGCGGCCACGTGGCACTTGGCAAATTAAACCATCGCACCAGGATTAAGTTGCACAGAAACAAAAGTTACAAAGTCAACTTTAAAGATATAAAAAAGCAGGAAAGCGTGCTTAAAAACAGCATTGCCAAATCAAACATAAATTTGCATTTACGCAGTATTTGAAGACTGTTCAGATTAATTAATTTAATTACTAAAAGTGCTCACTTACGAAGAAGTGGATACGAACACTCTCAATGGCTGTGACTGTGGAATAGGAAAATCTCAAGAAGGTTGGCAGTTTATAAATGCTTTGCAGAAGGATGATTGGTTGAGCATGATGTCACTGGGTGTGAGAGCTGTGATTGGGCATGTTGTAATTGAGCATGCGCAAATAAAATGAAATACGTTAGGGGTACACAGCCAGACGGTGGGACGTATTGTGCGCATGCGTAACATTAACACGCATGATCTACCACAAACATGCATGTGCAAAGTGAAGGCAACTCCTACGGGGTACATACATAGATGGAGTTCGGATGCCCCGTGGTCTTGAAGTGGCTTCAGGAGGGGGGCTTTGCATCATCAGTGATGTCATCAGTGATGTCACTGACCATGTCATGAATGATGTAATATGCGACATCATCAGCAGTGGATTGCGGGCACGCGAGTTATAGTTAGTACAACTAACTATAACGGGGGAATTTCAATGGTTTTATACGAGTGAAATGTCCAGCTAACTATAACACCCCTGAAACCTATGTTTTTTTCAGTGAATTTCTAAGGTTTTTTAAATGCTAATTCCTAACTATAACTTATCTGAAACTTATGTTTTTTTCAGTGAATATATATATATATATATATATATATATATATATATATATATATATATATATCATGGAGCTGCAGTGTTGGTACCTGGCTTGGGGAATTAGCATGCTGGAGATGGTTGTGTATATAAATCATATATACATTTTCCAAAGTTAATACATTAGTCTTTATATGATACTTTTTTCATTTTTAAATATATATTATATTTAAAAAAAAATCATTTGTTTTTACATTACAATAATATGAACCACATTTAATAAGTATACTTACTAATGAAATGTGTTAGAAAGTCATCCTTTTGCCCTGTTCACCCTCATTTTTTTGATGAATGATACTGATGGTAACTGACTGTTATTGTACACCAGGCTCTGACGGCAGACTCAGGCCAGTGATATGTTTACATAACAACACATCTATATGGTACACTATGTATTAGGGTACACTTACAATTGGCCTGACAGACCCTATAAGTCCCTAGTAGGTAATAAGGCAAGGGGTAATCTACTGATAAGCCCCTATTAGATAATAGGTCATGGAGTTTTTGAAACCCAGCAGATTGTATGCACTTTGCATGTGTGCACTGCTAAGTGGATGTCTGTCATTTTAAATGCAGCCTTGCCCTGCAGACTGCCTTTAAAAGTAAATTCTTACAATTGGCATGGCATACCCTATAGGTCTCTAGTAGATAATAGGGCAGGGGGGTTGAAACTATCTATAAAACCCTCATATAAAATAGGGAATGGACATTTAAAGGCCAGCAGCTTTTTTTGCACTTGCATGCATGCTCTGCTGAGTGCTCTGAGTGCTCTGCAGCACTGCTTTTAAAATTAAATTCACTGCAAACTCAACTTTGATGCTATGGGCTCTTTAGAAGTGATAAAGTATACTATTTTTACATAGTAGGTACCCCCAAGGTCTCCCCGAGGTGTGCCCCAGGGGCGGGGGGTGGAGGGTCAAGCACTATAAGCAGGGTCCTTATCAAAGATGTTTTATAAACCCTGGTTAGGCAAATCTGCCCATTTTTATTCCCCCCCGATTGTAAATACTTAGCCCAAAGGATGACATTGCAATATTTTTTGCACACCATTATTGCTAGCAATGGAATAAATGGCATTCAAAGATTTAAAAGATTGGAACTGGTGAATCCAACAACTTGCCATTGTTGAATTTATCATAACTGGTACAGAAAATAAGTTGTGAAACTTTTCATTTTGTAAGCCAAAATCCGGCCTTCTGGAGGTGTCCCCTGATTGGACATTGCTGAAAGACTTAGCCAGACTGTCTTGATTAGGTGATAATTGGCTGCTCAGGGGAGAGGCAATCTACAGCTCCACAGAAATCCCAGAGCAGGGGGGGGAGCTATAAAGCATGAGGCTTCAATGGAGAAGAGGACAGGCAGGGAATGCCAGGTCTACCTGCCCCCGCCCCCACCCCCTGTGCCCCCAGTCAGATAGCAAGCTTAAGGAAGGAATTTTCAGATGGTAGGGGGAGAAGAGCTATGGAAATGAGCCACACTGGCAGTTGGTTTAGTTAGCTCTTACTGCTCTGCTGAACTTTCAGCCATCATGGAGTTTGGAAGAATGGTGCGTTCTGGGACAGGAATATGCCACACTTTGGAGGAAGTAGTCATGCACCTGGTTAGAACCCTACATCCTGTTGGTCAGGGCTACCCCCCTCTTGATGCCCAGATGTTGGGAATAAATATGTGAAAGGTGTATAGTCTCTGAGTTCTGCTGCCTAAAACTGAGCTGAGACCTTCGGGTGATTAATGCGCTATACAAATGCAAATAAACTATAAAATCAACTAAGCTAGAAGGAAAAGAAGGACTTTCTTGCTGGATTTCTGAATTTGCACCCAAAGGCCTGCACTCTGAATGACTGTGCCTGCTTCACGCTGTGGTAATACAGTCCTGGGAACTGTGTCTTAGTTTGAGAAGGATTCTGGAGTGGACACCCTGCAGATACAGGTTAACAGAGCCCACCTGCATCATCTCCACCGAAAATTGCCATCCTGGAGTATGTACCGTGGACATTTAAGGATATGGCCAGGTGCATTGTGGGAATTGTGGTCCAGGCCTTCCCGAGACCAACTGGGAAATACCAGACCTTTGAATTGTTTTTTGGGGATTTTTTGACACTTTGAACCCACAAGGACACCTTCAGGGAACACCTCCTGAAGATTGGAGACCTTTGGACAACTTTTGGGAAAAAGCTCTATTAGGTGACCGTCCCATCAGCAAGAGCCAGCCGGCAACCTTCAACCATGACCCGGCCAGGATTTTAGGTTTGTCTCGTTGAAAGCTCCATGCTACGGACTTTCAGGATTTTACTAGGGCTTCGCCGAAAGTCAAGCCGGTGAACCCTCTCCGAATCTGGTCTGCTATGAAAGGTCGACTGCCATTGGAAGAAAAAACTCTAGAAAAGTTTCAAAGTGTGAAGGTAAAATTTTGACTGTGGCCTCCCGCTTAGTGTATCCAACCAGGGCTCCATTGGGGTTGGCCTGAAACTTTTACTTTTTCCCGTCAAGCGTCACCAGATGTCTCGGAGTGGCGCTATAGGATTTTAAGCACTATAAAGTGGTTAATCTTTAAAACATCATACCTCCAGTTCCCTACATTGGATTTTTTACATTTTGGTGTGCATTTGTTCATAAAAATATTTACTATGTTTATAAATGGTTGTGGGATTTTTATTGTGTGTTCTGTCTTACTTATTTGATGTAATGGTGTTTTTAAATGCTTTCGACTCCTGCCTCCTAAGTTAGGTCTGACTGGGCGGTTTCTTGGCGCTAAGGAGGGGCAGTTGCATACACAAGACGGTGAGCTCAATTATATGCCTGGGAGAATAACCAAGTTTTAAGTAGTTTCCCGAACTGGACATAAGAGGTGGCCATACACAGTTTTTACAAAAACAATGAGGAGAGTTAGGACTATGAAGACGGCCGTCTTTGTCCCGGACTACTTATTGATAAACAAAAAGAGACGGCCAGCAGTAACCTACTGTCTGACATTTGTGATAGGGTGGCCCTCATAGGTTTGTTAATAAAACCCTCACACACCAACCTGGTTGGTGTCATGCTTCATCATCGGGTTCCAGCCAGGCAGCCGAATGCTACCTGGCTGTGCTGCGACACCTGAATTACAGTGGAGAGGGTCGTTTTTTGAGGTGATGTGATGTGTGATTATGTGTGTGAGTTTACTATCAAAAATACATCCAGTGTGCTACCATTTGTTTTATTCTTGGAGCCCTGGGGTATGATTAAAATTACAATAGAGAGTGGACAGTATATTCCAGTTACTATGTGTAGCTGTGAATAATGTCAGTTGGTCGACATGTTTCAGCCCTAAGGAAAAAATGGACGGGCTTTCTTCAGGACCTCTCCAGGAAGTGAATAAGAGTAAAAAAATTAGTGAGTGGTAAAAAATTACCACATGTGTGGCATTTTCACACTCGCGCTAAGGAGTGTGTATCATGCTTAGGGGACTGCCCGTTTAGTGTCCTCCAAAAATATATATGGTTCATGGTTCCAGGGGTGGATTTTCTAATCTTGTCCCAGGGGGTGGGGGGTAACGGAGGGTTAAGAGTTGCCTCCTAGTAATGATCTTTGGTCGTAGACATGCTCCCGCCATCTAACCTGTTTGGCTTCCCCGTGGCAAGGCTGGTGACACAGTTGTTGTCAGCTACCAAAGGTTGAGCAAGAGGCTAATTTACTGACAACTTTACTGGACCCTATGTCATGTTAGTAGACTTGTTACTAGTGCTAGGTGCATACTTGCCCCTAACATTAACCCACTTTCCAAAGTAAAGTCAGTAGTTTGACCCACAATATTTTTGTGGTCGATATTCTTGAATTTCAGGTGTATGTACAGCTGATATGTTGATTGTCAATATTTTGACAAACATATTTTTGTACTATGACATTTTTGTGGTTGACATTTCATCATATAACCTCTACAAATACTGAATATAAAAGTACCCTTGGATTGGCTGCTCTCTCTAAGACCACTGTGCATCCTGGTCAAAGTTTGACTAGGGTATTATTTATGAATCCTCTAAGGATAGTCGACTTCATATTATGTAATCGAATAGAGCCTTAACTTGTGTGCAACATGTATGCCATTCATTCCCAAGTTTATTTTGACTGTGTAGGGACCATCTTTTGGAAACATAGACAGTAGGAGCAGCTCAGGGGATTTCAATTTCAGTCAGTTAAAAACTTTCTGTACACTGATAATCTTAATTCTCTTACTGAAGATTACTATGTGGAATTGCTGTTATTCAAATGAAAGGTAGTAAAATGTAACTTGGCATTGGTATTAGTTTATACATTCAATATCAGGAAGTTAAGTGAAATTAAATTTAATCAGCCTTCAGTTGGGATAAGAGACTCTTATTTTAAGTATTTAGGAACACGTATTCCACAGTATTTCATCACAATATAGTCAATACATGTGACTATGGGGCATATTACCAACAACTAGCGATAATTTTTGTCTCTAACTTGTTTAGAGACAAAAATTATCGCCGCAAATCGGCGATTTTTATCGCAGATAAACCTTGCTATTAGCAAGGTTTATCGCAAATGCGATAAAAAACGGCCGCAATGCATGAATATCGCTGAAAAGTCAGCGATATTCATGGATTATCGAGCAAATGCTCTTAGCCATGTTATCCACCTCCCATTGGATAACATGGCTAAGAACTGCTCAGGGCAGGTGTTAGCTTTTGGAGATATTCGCGCTTAGCGCGAATATCTCCAAAAGTTGGTAATAGGAGATAGCGATGTTAGCGACTGTTTCCAGTCGCTAACATCTTGGCACGCCCACTTTGCATGTCATTAGTGATAAATATCACTGACATGCAAAGTGGGGCCCATGATGGTCGCTATCTCCTATTAGCTGTCGCTAACTGGTGTTAGCGACAGCTTGGTAATAGGGAGATAATTTTATTTCCGCTTTCTTGGCTTTTAAAGCCAAAAAAGCGGAGATAAAACCCCTTGATAATATGCCCCTATGTTCTATGCTGAATGTTTTATCAATCATCCAAATATGAAAACATATACTATATATTTTTGAGACTGATCAACCTAAATATTCTGATGTCATCTTGTATCTTCTTTCTTGTGTGAATCTATTCACGACATCATTCTTGATGGAGGATTGAATCAGACCCATATTCCATAATTAAACAGATTTACAATTATGACTTATCTTTCTGTAATGTGAAAAGAAATATTAGCACTCAAAATGATGAGAGGTTGAGTGTGGCTCAAGCAAAGTATTATTATTGTAGTGAAATTCTCAAGAAGTATCAGGTTTTATTAGACCACTGTTTTGAAAGGATGTATAATTACAACAGAAACCCCCACTTTCTACATCCCTAATTTTATTCAAAAATGTTAACACCCTCCACAAGAAATCATGGGGCATATTTTCAAGGGGGTTTATCTCTGCTTTTTTGGCTTTAAAAGCCAAGAAAGCGGAGATAAAATTATCTCCCTATTACCAAGCTGTCGCTAACACCAGTTAGCGACAGCTAATAGGAGATAGCGACCATCTTGGGCCCCGCTTTGCATGTCAGTGATATTTATCACTAATGACATGCAAAGTGGGCGTGCCAAGATGTTAGTGACTGGAAACAGTCGCTAACATCGCTATCTCCTATTACCAACTTTTGGAGATATTCGCGCTAAGCGCGAATATCTCCAAAAGCTAACACCTGCCCTGAGCAGTTCTTAGCCATGTTATCCAATGGGAGGTGGATAACATGGCTAAGAGCATTTGCTCGATAATGCATGAATATCGCTGACTTTTCAGCGATATTCATGCATTGCGGCCGTTTTTTATCGCATTTGCGATAAACCTTGCTAATAGCAAGGTTTATCTGCGATAAAAATCGCCGATTTGCGGCGATAATTTTTGTCTCTAAACAAGTTAGAGACAAAAATTATCTCTATTGGTTGGTAATATGCCCCCATATCTTATGGCAAAGACCGGGTAAAAATCTGTTGCATACGGGGTGTATAAACATGCTAAAGCAAATCCATTAGATGCTAGGCCTTTGTGGGGTAAAAACCAGGAGGCCCCTTATGTAAGCTACCACCATGAGCCTATTGGATCGCAATTCCAACTGTCCACTGCTTTCATTAGAGGCAAAGTTCCCCTTTGCACGGAAAAACAAACCCCACAAACATTTGTTAAAACATGGGGGATGGGAACGAACAAACATGCACCCCTCAAGTATCATCATCTCAAATATAAAGTCACGTCCTCACAAAAGGAGTGCTAAACTACACTTAGATGGTATTTCACCATCCAACTAGAAATACGTCCAGGGACCTGTTGAAGAAATTCTTTAATAATCCAGACACTGGTGCGTGATTTGAAACATGTTCTGACAAAATTCATAAGTGGCGAACATCTTTCATTGGCACTAAAAATTTAAGGCTAGTGGGCCATTAAGTATACCAATTTGTGCACCACACGAAGAGTCCACTGAGTGAGCGCATACCAATGGACACCGACTACAACTATTTTTATGTTTCCTTTAAATCATTGCCACCTGCAGTGATTGCGGCCTCATGCTTCCAAAACAGGAATCCAATCAAAGGATATATTCCTAACAAACATGAACTCAGCCTGATTCTCAAAGGTAAACTTCTTAACAATTTTACTATTTTTGAGTATGCAAAATATTACAACCCAGCACTCCTTTACCATGCACACATAAGTAAAGTGAGTGAAGAGTTTCAAAATTCTGCACAGTTTTGAATTGCATTTTATAGTACGTTTTGTTCTACAAAACGTACAACAAAGAATCAGGCCCATAATGTTAACTAGTTCAAAATATAATTTGTTTTTATCCCACTTTCATGTGATTCCTAAATTGAAGAAGTAGTCTTAGGGAAACAATTGCTCAATAAATAGAATTCCAAGGCTCTGGGATGGAGCTATTATTTTGGAGAAGGATTGGAATCTTCTGTGGTAAAGCAGTTAAAAGAATGTTTTTAAAAATGTCCAAACTTCAGGCCTACATAAAGAAACATTGAGAAGGCTACAAAAAATGATTCACCTTTACAGAAAGTTACTACCCCAATATATAATAGCCCATGTTGTAACATATTATACAAAATTAGTTGATTCACAGCTTGAGGCAGACATAGGGTAATAACTACATGCTATGAAATATTAACTGCCGATATGTCTTAATATTAGATAAAAAATGTATCAAGCTATTTGAAAGGGGTTTTCAGTAGCCTATCCTTCATACACACAGCCCTTTTAGATAAATAGACTCTAATAACTTGGAAAGGTGTAGACGTTGCTTATAGTTATCTCAAATCAATGATGCATTGGCAGGTAACACAATAGATATGATATCTGCTTGTCAAATAATCCATACTTATAGTACATTAATATTTCATAGGTGGCAATTCCGGGCAAGCAAGATGATGACCGCTGAGTCTATACTCTCTGCTCGCCCAGCCCATTGTATGTGAAAATGCATCATCCTGACAGAGGATGCGACAAGATGCTAGCATGCCTGGTGGTCCGCTGGCCTTTCTGCGATCTTTCTTTGTCGATCTACTGGGAGCTTACTGCCTCTGGAGGATACTAGCTAGACGAGCTGTCAAGGGGCAGCAGCAATCACAGACAACCACAGTCAAACAAAGAGAAAGAGTAGAATGCTTCCTCTGAAGATGGCGAAGGTAGTGAAGAACCGCGGCAGCACCTCACATCTGAATGGGTCTTCGCAAAGGCAGGAACAGGCTCCGGCGGCAGGGGTTAAGGCTACAGGAGAAAGGAAAAACAGGTCTCACACTGCACGGCTGCGGAGAAGGAGCCCGAGTTTATGCAGACTTCACGAGCGTGGGCCATCTTTAAAAAAGACCTGCAAGCTGCAGCAATGAAGGCTGTATCACACAAAGCTCTACCAGTGCTCCCCTACAGGGAGGTGAAAGCTCAATAGGCTTGGATAATGGCGAAAAGGCTGTCCCGAGGGGGGCAGCACAGTAAACCCGGTCTAAAGGGGCTCTGACGAGCCGACTCAAGGTACATATTTCTCTTTGAGAGTTAGGTTTGAGGTTCCTCTGTGCCTAGAGAGGGAGGAGGCATCCGTTGCTGCTGGAATGGCTAAAACAATTGCTAATGAGGTGAATCAGGAGGGCAATACGGTATGTCAATTTCAGCACACTCCATACCGGATAGTCTCAAATTAGGTTTTGATATTGATTTGGGTGACAAATTCTTCTCACTCTCACACCGCTCTGACTGGTGAGATGATGATAGTCACAGTTTGATGAGTGATGTAAGCACCCAAGATGAATTTCAGGTGGATGGCACCACAGTTTGGAGAAAGACATTGGTTCATAGGGAGAAACCAGAGGTTGGGTCAAAGGAGCTTCTTTGGGACTACTCCGCCTCACTATCCTTAGAAGAAGGCCGGGGTTTAGGTGTACTGCCTCAACAGTCAGACGGGCCTCTTTAGAGTCTATATATCAGAGTATATCGAGCCAAAGGGAAGAGACTTGTGCTGAGAGCCGGAAGACTCAATCAGTTTGCTGGAAGGTGAAAAAGGCTAGCCAAAGGGTTGCAAAACCATGCTTGGAGTTTGCAACAAGAATGAGTGAAGTCAAGGAGAGAGTTTTGACTCTGGAGAGCGGGCATCAATACAGAAAACAGCAACTGAGGCACAAGAAGCACAAAAGTCAGATACCCAATGGAAGTTGGAAGACTTCGAGAATAGGCAGAGAAGTAATAATCTTAGGGTATTGAGTACCGCAGAGTGACAGGAAGAAGAGGATATTCGTAAATTTGTGATTGACCTTTTCAAGGGAGCTTTTCCAGAACTGGCATTAGGGTCAGGAAGTGCAACAGGTTCATAGGTTCCCTCTTATGCAGAATGCACGGTCATATCAGGGAGGGGCTAGCACTAGAGCAATACACATTTATGTGGGGAATTTTCTGTTGAGACAGGAAATTTCAGATCTGGCTCGTCCGGAACGGAAATGTACGTATGATGGCTGTATGTTTTTTGTCAGGCCTGATTTTTGCCAGTTTAGAGTTGAGCACCTTTGGCGGGTACATCATCTTATTAAGTTGTTTCAAAGAAAAGGTGCCAGGCCTACCTCATGAATCCTGCAAAATTGAAGGTAGTGTAGTGTGAAAAGTTCTATTTTTTTACATCTGAGGTCAAGGCAAAAAAAATTCCGGAAAACCAGATCTAAGCAACGCTACCCCTCATATTTGTTTTTTAGTTATGTATTTTGTCTGATCTGGGGGGGACTTTTATCTCTCTATGAGAATACCTTGGAATAGTGGACAGAGGGTGGTGATTTCTCCCTTTTCCCTACCACTGTTTGTTTTTTCACTTTTCTTTTGATAGGCGACAGTACAAAGTGATGATTCAAGGAGGACGAGCATGTCTGGAGTGATGGGCAGGAGGATAGTATTCCATCACAGGACCTGTTGGTCCCATTTCTTCCATCAAGAGGCAGGGGAGGGGGAGGTTTGGTGGGCGTGGGGGGAGTGGGAAGTGTGGGGGGTTGGAAGGAAGGGAGGTGGAGGAGGAGGGGATTTCAGAAAAAAAAGCTCTCTTAATTTTTATGAATATCACAGGAGAGTGATCGTTGTAGCAGCAAATGGCTGGCTGCTTTTTCGATGTGTTTTTATAGCAGCAGCTATTGCAAGGGTATTTTCCTGCAAGGAATGATGGAGGGTAAGATGCATATTAGCACTATTAACAAATGTGGATTGAACAATGGGAATAAGAGGAGCAGGGTCGCCCTAGGTTTGAGACACATGAAGTTGGATTTATATGTCTGCAGGAGACCCATATCCCTTGGGATAAGCAGGCATGGCTGAAGGATCTGGGCCTATCTGTAGTTGTGTGTACTCTGCAAGGGGTGACATCTAGGGGAGTGGCAATATTAGCAAATAAAAATATGGGTCTGGGGAAACGGATTAAGGAAGATAAATTCGGTAGGTGGGTTATAGTTGGGTACTTGATTAGGAATTTCCACTGTATGGTTTGTTCAATACATGGATCTAATATCAATGGGGCTGGGGTATTCGATTATTTAAAAAATAGAGTAAGCATTATGGCCTGACGCCCTAATCTTATGTGGGGATTTGAATATTCATTTGTATATTGATGCTGACTTCAGTGGAAGACAGCCCTATTCAGGTAGAAAACCTGTGGTTTATAAGGCCTTAAAACGACTAACGTGTGATCACGGACTAATCAATATTGGGGCTCAACTCTTTTCTTTTACACATAATAAGTTAGTTAGGTTAGGTTAGATAATTTTTTTGTTTCAATAGCCTTGATAGGACAGGTCGGGATTGAAATCTATTCTAGGACCATAACCCCCACGTTTTGGAGCACTCTGTTGTTGGAACTGTGATTAATAAAAAGTTGTGGATGTTTGAAAGGAAGCTTTTACAAGATCCATTATACAAAGAATATATTTGTAAATGGATTGTGGAGTTTTTTTTTAAATAAACAGAGGGTCCGCTATGGTTGGTTCAGTTTGGGACTCTTTTAAAGCAGGAGTGAGAGGGGAAACCCTAAGCTTCCATCTCTATCAACAAAAGAAAAAGAAATTTATAATCAGGGGACTATGGGCCCGATGTAGGTAAAACGCATTTACCGATTTTAAAATACCGAATCATACCGAATCGGTATTTTGAAATCGGTAAATGAAATGTAGGTAAAAAAATTCGGCAAATTACCGAATCGGTAACAATCGGTATCGTGGTTCGATACTTACCGAATTGATATTTGCCGAATCGGTAAGTACCGAATCGGCGATTACCGACTCGGCAAATACCGATTCGGTAATTGCAATACACCCCCATGGGCCAAAAGGTCCATAGGAATGCATTGCAAATACCGATTCGGTATTTACCGAATCGGTAGTAGCCGATTCGGCAAATACCGAATCGGTAAATACCGAATCGGCAAACACGGAATCGGAGAGAAAGAAAAAGTGAAACTGATGACAACAGCCAATGAGGTGGAAGCACCCTACCCCACCCTAGCAGGGAGTGGCTACCCAGGCAGGTGAAACTCATTAGAACTTTCTGGAGAGGCAGCCTGAGCTGAGCATTCAGAGTGAGCAGCAGTGGTAGCACTATCCAGAACTGTGTGGAAATGGCAAGCAGCTCTGAGAGCCAGAAGGCTGAGCGCAAGCGCAAGGCCAAGTTCAGCAACAAGGAGCTGCAAGTGTTGGTGGAGGAGGTGGTGAGGGTACACAGGCAGCTGTTTGGGAGGCTGTCCCTCACACTCCCAGAGAGCACCAAGAGGAACCTGTGGATTGCAATCGGTGGGAGGGTGAACGCAGTTGGTGTCACCCCCAGGAGCCTGGACAACCTCAAGAAGAGTTTTTACGACATTCGCAGCCTCACCAAGAGGAAACTGGCCGAGCTGCACAAGCAGGCAGGACTAACAGGTGGAGGCAGTAACCCCGCGCCACCCCTCACTGACCTTGAGGAACTTGTGTCCACGACAATTGAGAAAGAGAGTGTGGTGGGAGTTGGCGACCTGGACAGCTCATCCAGATCCACAGCAAAAGGTAAGAAGCATGCGCAGCATGACACACCCTACCAGACACCTCCCCTTTAGCCCCAATGCACAGCCAAACCCCAGCCCAGTACTGCTAGCAACATACATGAGCAATGCATCATGGCAACTGTAGTAAGCTAATGTAGTAACAAATGCCAGTGCACATTCAAATGAAATGCACCTAGAAAATGATTCAGAGTATTGAAAATGGGATGTGCAATGCTTTTATTGTAGTGACTGTAAGACATTTGCACTCAGTTCACAAATGCTTCTTTATACCTAGGGGCACCATCAGGCAGTGGAGCAGCAGCTACACAAGCTCCAGCTCCAGCGGCATCAGACAGTGCGGTGGCAGGGCAAAGCAGCATTCTACCATCACAGGAGGAGGAGGAGGAGAACAGCAGTGCCGGGGGCAATGAGGATGACACAGGACATACCCTCTCATTTCCCCACTCCCCCCTACTGTCACTAACGCCCCCAGTGCAGTTCTCACCCGAAAATTCCCCAACACAGACCCACCCAGCACCTGCCACATCTCCTGCCAGGAGGATCACCGTTGCACCATTGAACATCATGGAGGGAGCAGCGGCTCAGGCTCCAGCACCCACCCCTGCAACACCCGTGGCACACCAGCCCACACAGCAGGCCAGCAGCAATCGGCGCAGGCCACGCACATCCAGCCCTGCTTTACCAGCACGGGAGGGCAGTGTATTCCAAGGGCTGGAGGGGAGTATGGTCCGGATCAAAAGGATGCAGGCCAAGTCGATCCTGGCTTGCCATCGCCAATTGCGGGAGCACAACCTGCACATGGGGGAGATGAGAAAGGGGTTTAAGAGTCTCGTTGAGAGCAACAAGGAAATAGCTACTGGACTGGGGCGCATGACTACTGCCATTACCCAGCTATGCACTAAGATGGAGGAGCACGAGCACTGTAGGCGCAGGGATGCCCGCATGCAAAACCGGTCACTCAACCGCCTTGCTGCAGCAACCGCCCAGCTATGCCGCCGAGGGGCTAATATGGAGGACTGCCTCACCAAGAACACTGCTGAGATGACCAGGGGCATGGCCCGCATCACCACTGCCATGGAGACACTAATCATATCAAACACGGTGGTGAATCCTGACCTGGACGTGGGCGAGGCTGGGGACAGCAGCAGCCACAGCAGCCCGGCCAGCGCTGTATCTGAGCCGCGCCGGAGCAGCAGGTGCTCCGCTGAGGCAGCCGGACACACAGAAGGGGGTGAGCCACATCCAAGTGGGTCAGCTAAGCGCAGCAAGAAGTAAGACTGCCAGGGTGGGTGAGGCAAACCGGACAATTTACAATCCCCACCTATTCTGTTATAGTTAAATTTGTAGCACATCAGTGCAGTAACGTTGTGCCAACATTAGTAAATTTTTATATGTTCCACATACATTGACGTGTCTGTGCATCTGTACTCACTCAGAAATAGTTGTCTGTTATCTCCTCACGTCTGTACCTCCCGTCACTTGGTGTAGACACTCCAGCAGGTTGTGTTAGTGGCACAGCTATGTCATCGTCAGGGTCCTCGTAGTCAGACAACTCTACCTCTGTGCCCTTCTTGAACGCAAGGTTGTGCAACATTGCAGATACAGCAATTATCTTGTAGCAGGTGATGGGGGTATATTGTCTAGCACCTCCGGTCTTGTGCAGGCATCTGAACCTGCTCTTCCAGATGCCGAAGGTCCGTTCAACTACATTCCTTGTGCTTTTGTGCGCACGGTTATACCTCCTTTCGCTGGGTGTTGAAGGGTTGAGGTAAGGGGTGAGAATTAATGAGCGGAGGGCATATGCACTGTCGCCTAGAAGAGAATGGGGTAACATTACTCACATGCATACATGTACTTCACACTGATATTTAGGTTATGGGGGTCTGACACTGTGTCTTACCTAGGAGGTATCCTTCACCGAATTCCCCTGTGCATAAATGCCACTATTTTGAAAGATATAGGAGTCATGGGTACTCCCTGGAAATTTTGCTACCACGTCAGTGATGACACACTTGGCATTACAAATCACCTGCACATTTATGGTGTGCGTTGACTTCCGATTACGGTATATGTATTCCGTGTCAGCAGGGGGACAAATCGGAATGTGTGTGCCATCTATGCAGCCAATGATGTGGGGGAATCCTGCCATCTGGTAGAAGTCTGCTTTTGTCTGTACCAGTTCTGCATGTGTTGCAGGGAAGGAAATGTATTGGTCCATCCTTTCGATCATGGCGTCTAGGAACTTGTGGAAGAACCGGGACAGGCAGCTCTGGCTCACCCCTCCTACCGCAGCTACTGCACTTTGAAAGCTGCCAGACGCAAGCAGGTGTAGGCTGCATAGCACCTGCACGTGCACTGGGATTGCGTGTGCCCTTGGGGTGGGGTGCTGCAACAGGGGTTGGAGGTCCCTAATGAGCTGTAAGATGGTCTCTGGGTCCAGCCTGTACCTCTGTAGGATCTCTGCATCTGTCAGCATGGACAGGGTGAGACGCTCTCTATACACCTGCTCCTCTCTCTGCCATTCCCTCTCTCCATTCTGCTGTAGCCGTAGCCGTCTTGCTATGACATAAAAAGCTGCCATGGTGCAAGCAGAAATGCATTTTGGGTCCTTTTTTATAGGTTGCACCTGGTTACCACCTGATTCAAATCTATGGTAAATACCGATTCTTAAATACCGAATTTGACTCAAAATCGGTATTTCAGTGCTTTCCTACATCTCACTCTTCAGTATAATCGGTATTCTACCGAATCGGTAATTTTACCGATTCGATAACATTACCGATTCGGAATTTTTCCCGATTCTGTATTTTCCGAATCGGTATAGTACAGAATCGGTGAATTTTCCGAATCCCTAATTTTTTACCGATTCTGTTTGGTTACCGATTCGGTATATTTGCCGAATCGGTTTAATTTCCGATTCGATATACTTCCGACACAGTAACGTTTCCGATTCGGAATTTTTACCGATTCGGGCGTTTTTGGGACTCCTACATCCCGAAACCTGGATACCGGTCGGTAACGGCCGAAAATACCGATTTTCGGCCGTTACCGACCGACCTACATCGGGCCCCTATATGATCAATTAACATTATGTGAGGTGGATCTCATGAGTAAGATTTCTAGGGGATTGACTGTTCAGGATTTCCTGCAGCTGATAGTTATCTTAAAATGTAAGAATAATGAGTACTTAGGGTCTGACATAGTTTCCAAAATTTCAGCAACATAGAGCAGAGTGCTACGAATTCGGAGAAAATACAGGACGGCTCTTGGCTAAACAAATACTGCAGAAAGAAGTGGCAAACCAAATATTGACCACACAAGATCAGACAGGGCAGGCATTTGAATCCCCAGTGGAAGTTTTTAGAATCTCCAAGAAATCTTATGAGCAGTTATATTCTGACGAGATAGAAATCTCAGAAGATGATTGCATGAAGTTTCTTCGTGATTTGGCAACATCTAAGTTTAGGAAAGAGGATGAAGCCATGTTGGATGCACCAATAACACTGGAAGAGCTGAGGTGAGCAGTTGATTCTTTGAGCTACAGGGAAGGCCCCTAGGCCTGATAATATTCCAGTTGAATTTTATAGGCTCCTCTTTAAGGAACTTCAATAGGATATGTTAAGGACCATCTGGTAGGCTCAAACGTGGACAACACTGACTTCATGGGAACTTAACCACATTGTTGGCTTTAAAAAAAAGAAGAAACCTGCTGCACCTTCGGGGTCATAAAGGCCAATCTTGATAATCAATTGTGATGGTAAAATCTACACAAAGGTGTTATCTAATAGATTAGGTAAGGTCATTGCTCCCTTGGTGTCACCTCGTCAACATGGCTTCATTCTGGGGAGAAGTATAGTCGATCATGTCCAAGCCACAGTGTCTCCATTTGGTCTGACTCTATTAGATGCCAAAAAAGAGTTTGACCATGTGTCTTGGCAGGTCTTGTAGATGGATCTGCATTGGAAGGGGTTTGGGGACAAGTTTACTGAGGCTATCATGGCTCTGTATAGATTACCTAGGGCCAGTATTCGGAGAACGGGATTGGAATCCCAAAATATCATTATTCCATTGGGCATTAGGCTGGAATGTCTATGTTTCCTGTTACTGATTGCCATTAAATAGATCCTTTTTTGAGAGGGGTAGAAAATAACACAGGTATAAAACACATGATTGCTAACCAAGTGGAATATAGGGCCCTTGCATATGCAGACAATATAGCTGTCCTCCTATTGATCCATCTGCTGCACTCTCTGTGGTGGAAGTGTTGGTCAATCAGTTTGAGTTATGCTCTGGGTACAAGTTTAATGACAGCAAAATGCAAATTATCTGTACAGAAGGATTAAGATGTGAGGGTTCCTGGGTGGTTGGAAAGGCGGTCTACTTAGGGGTAAAGCTTACATCAACGGTGGATAGGATAGTAGACTTAAATGTGTTTCCACTCTTGGAAAATATTAAATCTAACTTAGTTAGAATGGATCATTTGCATTTGTCCCTGTTTGGTAGAAACAATGCTTTGGAAATGGTTATTTTACCAAAGATATTATATATTTTTAGGGCAGTCCCATTAGAAATCATTAAAAATGGCTTTCTAGTCTGTAGAGAACATGCTCTAGATTTTGTTTGGGGTAGCAAAATCCAATACAGGCAGTCAAATGGATGGTTTTGCCGAAGATTAGGGGAGGCTGGTCACTCACGAGTTTCACTCTTTATTATTGGGTCTGTATGATTCAACACACTGGCATATTTATCGCAAAGAACCTGGGATGGACGAACCCTGCCGAGACCCCTTCAATTTATGAACTGATCATATAGCATGAAGCACAAATCTCTTTAGCTAAGATTATTGAACATAGCTATTAAAAAAACAGATTTAAGGTTCTGAAGGCTGCATACAGGGTATGGCTACATGTTAAATGTATAGCTGGGATTCCGAAAGTAAATGTTTATACCCCTATGATGGCTTTAGCAACCTCCCATTAGTATTTCAAGATCAAGTGACATCTATATGGTGCAAAAGGTGGTGATATCTCTGGGAAACCTTTATATTAAGGGCCAATTCTGTTCCTTTGTTGAATTGCAAGAGCGATATGGCTTGGGAAGGGGTAATTTTTTTTTTTTTTTTTAAAACCTTTATTGTGCATTAATAAAAGGACAATTACGGGCCCACAACCATCAGGTCGGCCACGGAAACTGTTAAAGCACCAGCGCATGCAATATGGCGACACAGTAACACATTACTACCATAAGCGAGCATTGAAAAGTTACACCGTAAATCATCATGATACCATGTCGTAGGAGCGATGAAGGTTAATTTTAAATGTTTTTTCGTTGCAACTATTAAGGTCGACATTTCGGTTTTCAAATTGAAAATATAAACTATAAACTAAGAAAGCAGAGTCCGTGCTGGTGTAACAGAACATGAGTGATAAATCCACCATATAGTTCAACAACCCAAAAGTCAAGTCCCCCCAGGCGGCATGGCGGCTCAAAGTGTGTGCAGCGGGGGTATCAGAACCAACAACCTAGCCAATGTCCACCGCCACCCGCCCGCTAGCAATCCAAAACACGGACCCAAAGAGAATAAAGAAGAAGAAACAAAACGAAGAAAAAACAAGGCACCATAGAAACTAAAACCAAGAAACTAAAAACCCCTCTCCCAACCCCCCACCCTACACGCATGCAGAGGCTACGGCCTACCCCCCCCCAGCAGTGTGTCTGTCGCCCAATAAACCCGAAATATAGAACAAGGAGAGAAAAAGAAAAAAAGAGAAAGAATTAGTATAATACCTAAAATATGAGAGTAAGAAAAGAGCATCCTAATCTAAAACTCCCATAGAACACGGAAGACCGGAGGAGGGGCAGAACCAATTAATCCCGGACTCCACAGCCCGCACAGAACCTCTACCCCACCAACAAGGATCAACAACAGGACATATCAATTGCAATCGTAAGTGGGGAAAAAACATTACAAACAGCGCATTCAAATGTATCAGGAAGCGATCCAGTCCGGGTCTCCGCCAGTCAAGCAAACAAAATCAGCGAGAAGAACACCATCAGCCCTGGCCCGAACGTTGAATGCCCACCAAACATAGCCACCGCTGGGAGCCCACCGAGGGCAGAACAAAGAGACAAGATGGCCGCCCCCAACAAAGAAGAAGCAGAAAAAGATGAGATGAATGTCTCCAGTTACCAATAAGTCCAGTGTCCCAAAAGACGAGCGTCCCCTCGAGCACAGGATGAAACACACTCCACCGTCGTAGTAAAAAGGCTCCGGAGGCAAAGGCAGCCAGGAGGGCCAGCAACCGGGAAGGCGGCAAACGAAGCAATAGTAGCGATTGCATTGGCAGAGCCTCAGTTCTCGGAGCGGGGGGAGACAGTGTAGCAGCAGCTCCGTCGATAGATGGACACGACCCATTATTGCCAGGGACAGTCCGCTTCATTGTACACGCATGCTGAAACATAGTATCCATTCCAGGCGTAGTTGGAGGCAGCAGGGAGCTGGAGCGCCTCGGTCGCCCCAGTTCAGATGTAGCATCTTCAATCTTCCGACCCAGCTCTCGGGTGTATCGCAGCCATGTAACCCTTAAGTCGGTAAGAGCTGCCAGGATGTCGCCGCAAGTCAGGACCCGCTGCAGTTCTAACCGGTCCGCGCTTTGAGTGGACGCCGTCGGGCCGTCATATTGCTCAAGGCCAGGCAGGATAGCACGCCCAGGGAACAAGGAGGCACTCATCTCCTCGTCCTGGAAGACCGGCGCCATCACCACCCCGTCAATGAGACCACAATGGAGGGAGGGGGGCGACATCGATACCGGGAAACATCAGGCCGGGTCGCCGGTAGGAGCACGGCTCGTAATCCAGAGCGGCGCACAGGGAGAGCCCCTGCGCCTCCAGTCGATGAGGGCGACCCACGGCAGAGAAGGCGCTCCAAGATGGAGTCAGCTCAGCCCGTCAGCAGCGGAACAAAGAGAAGCGATGCGAGAAGGGATCCCGCCTCGCCAGTACACACCTCAGCCACGTAGGGAATCTCGCCACATCGGAAAGGGTATACACCATCTCCCTCTGCAGTCAGCAGCACCACCTCAAGCGTCAGCGCCTCCCCAGATCGTCCCACCGACACCGTTACAGCAGCGCCCAGCGGCGGCGGTCGGCACAGGGTCCAGGGGCAGCCATGGAGGACAGCCAACGCATCGAGTTCTCCGTCAAACCAGCAGGCAGAGACCTCGGAAGAACGCGATCGGAAACAGCGCGTTTAAATCGCCGTTACACCGCAACATAGGCACAGGATAAATAGCAGGATGTCGATGCAGGAGTGGAAGGCTCGCGGAGCCGGGAGCCTACACGTCCGTCCCGTCGGCCATCTTGGCTCCTCCTCCGGGGTAATTTTTTTAAGTATCTACAGCTTTGAGATTTCCTACTTAAACCATTTCGACCTGGCATCTTTTGGTGTGTTTTCCCTGTCTTTTTTGCTTCCTGACCTCCTGGATTTGCCTCAGTTTTTGCTGGTTTAGTGTCTCTGCACACTTTCCCTCTGAATGGGATGGACTGACTTTCAAGATAAATTAATATGAAACAAGTTATAAGGGTAGGGTAGGCTTGTTACATGCACATTTAGGTGATTACATAGCAATTGTTGGTGTTAGAAATATGATTTATTATACTATAATAATGGATCAAACTATACATTTGTGTTCCTAATGTTCCCATTGGGAAACAAAAGAGGTTTTTAACAACAATGAGATGTATCTGATGATATTGGGTAACACAATGGGAATCCAAATGCAATTCAAACAACATGTGGGATATTCTCTGTACATATATGTCAGACCATCCCAATTGTGATGGATACAATATGATTGGAGCCTATGCTTCAACTCAGGTTGCCCCAATTTGTTTAAAAAAAAGTTCTGTCCTGTATACTCTGTGTAAATATATGTTCAATGAAATGTCATTGTGGAATTTTCTCAAATAGTTGTCAACTTATATAGCACTCATGTACTAAACTCTCTTGGTTGTAGTATTTGTGATGTCTGTCTCGTACACCCTGTAAAACCTATGAGGTTCATAAGTTAGTGAAGTCAATGAATGTTTCCTCCTTTTTTTGTACCAATAGGACAACAAAGGCTTACGTGTTTGTTAGTAATATATGATATTAGTTTGTGATGTTTTGTTGGCTATTTTAACAAGTAATGTCTTAATGTTTTTAAATATGTTAGTCTTTGTATATTATATGTATGTATTTAGATATATACATTTAAGTGTATATTTATTTTGGGTTTTTGTGTATCACTTACAGCCCTGAGGAAGTTCCAGACAGCTTGAATGAAACACATTGGCTGGATGTTTTCAATCTTTGGATCTCACAGTCTTGAAAATTGGATTGTAATTAAGCAATAACTTTTCTAATGGACTTAAAGGCTCACTGTTCTATTTGTTTACGGTTGTACCATTAAGCTTTTGTTTTTGTTAGCGTTCTCATACCTGCCACTGCAGTGTCTGTGCACAGTTTGTAACTGACATGTCGACCTGGCAAGTGCACCCACTTAGTAAAAAGTAAACCAATGGGTTACAATGGTGCAACCTGCTATTTTGTCAGAATTCTCTGTAAGTAAACCTAACGATCCTCTAGCTCAAAAATGTTTTGCGTGCTACACAGTATTTGAAGGCTGCCAATCCTCCATACGAGAACTAAAATTGGTATTCAAGAAAACCATAAACCTGAGTAACTGTGTGCACAGGTATATGTGTGTCAACAACTTCAAAGGACACTTTTTCATTTTTGTAACACAAATCACAAGCAGGCACAATTCATAGATGCAGGCGCTGGTTGAACAACGAGATAAACAAGGTACAACATAGTACTACACGATTGTTTTGGTGTTTGGGCATAGTAAGAGTGATTGTGTATTGATTCAGCTCAAATATCTTGTAGATTTTTTATCTATGAGGCGGCTGTTCAGATAATAGCTACCTTGAGACTCTGTCTTTAAAGTGAGTAACTCTATATATGGTATCACGTAAACATGTTTAAACCACTGGTGGGTTATAATTAGAATGAAATAGCTCATATAGGCTTCTGATGGCTATGAGGCACTAGAATTTTGGTCTTTGGTTTCTCTAGGAACACTTGCACATTAGGTCTGGAAACTGATGGCATATAATGTACTCTCATTACTTCTTATTTCTGCATTTATTTGATTGAGGCTGAAGTAAGGTGACACTGTGAAACCACAGTGGTGTAGGAAGATATTGGTAGTGATAGAAGTTATAGGTAGTGTTTCTGGATAATGAGGGTTTTGTTATTTATTTTTGTTAGAGGCCCCTGAGGAAGAGTCACTTGTGTCCCGAAATGCATAGGGCACCTCACGGATAAAGATGGAGTCACGTTAAAACAAAATGTATTTTCATGATTATTTTGCTTTATGGTTGTTTGATTGTACACTCTGAAGAAGTGTGTAAATGTAAAATTTCATGAGATTTTGTATGTATATAAAAAGACATGTGTAATCTAAGAAGAATGAAAACAAATGGATCAATGAATATTTGTTTGTGATTTGTGTTACAAAAATGCAAAAGTGTTATTTGACATTGATGACAAACATATAGCTGTGCAAACAGTTACTCAGGTACATGTTTACTTGAATACCACTTATAAGTGCACCCACTTGCCAGGCCCTAATGTTCCCTTTTCTTGCATATAAGTCACCCATAAGGTAGGCCCAAGGTCCCCTGTGGGCAGGATGCTGTGTTTGCTAAAGGTAGGACAGGTACTGGTGTGTGTGACGTCCTGATACTGAATTACAGTGTATTTCGTTTTTCACAATGGAAAGGCTAGCTGTCGCATAAGATAGAATGGGAGTGTGCTTATAACATCTTATATAAGGTCCCATTGGTACCATATAGGGAAATGAAGTTTAGTATGCCTGGACTCAGAATGTAAAAATGCATCTTTTAGTAAAGATGATTTTTATGTTCTATGTTTGAAAATACCACTTTTAGAAAGTAGGTATTTTCTTACTTAGCCATCCTGGGTGCCTCTACTGGGTTTGTGGATTGACTGTCTGGCTTTAGAGTGACAGGGGCTGGGGATGTGCATTCTCTTCAGATAGCCCCTGCAGGGTTCAAGGTGTGTCCTGCCTTTCCTGGATGAGTCACAGCTGGATTGAATAGGTCTGGGCTGCATTTAAAGGAGTGGGAGGAGATTTCCTTGCACCTGAATGAGCCTGGTCTTTAGACAATGCTGTCTCTACCTCCTGCCAGAAAACTGGGTCAGCGAGGAACAAACTTGATTGGACTAGGTACAGACACTCTCTACGTAGGAGAACAAAGAGAAACTGGGAATAAATATTGGAGTCCAAACCCCAGAACTTTAGAACTCGCTGAAATCAAGGAACCTGCCAAGAAGAAGAGCTGGAAGAGCTACCAGGATGAGTACTGCCCCTTTGCTGTGTTGTTGCTTCGTTGGGTTGGACTTCAGTTGCTGCTTCTGCCTTGGACAGTGAAAGGACTGGACTGAACTTTCTGAACTTGTGTTGAGTATTTCCAAGGGCTCGAAATAGTGCTTGCCTCCTGATCTGAAGTTTCATGGACTGCAAAAACTTCACCGACCTCTGGGTAATGCCTCTCGAACTGTGGTTTCAGTTGAAAAAGAGGGGGGAAAGTTGCTGACTCTGTCTCCTGAAGGTACCGCAGTGGGCCCTGCCTGCATCTCACATCCCAACCCTGGTCCCACCGACGACTGCTGCCACTGAGCCGCTGCTTGCAGTGTGATCTGTGGGGACCGCACTCTGCACTGCCTCGCTTCACTTCACCACCCTGGTCTCACCGATGCCGGTGCTGCACACTGACCATGACTTCTGTGACCGCATCGTGGCTTGGGGGCTCCGCTTGCAAGTCTCATGACGCACCGCCCCATCCCACACCACAGTCCGGACCAACCAACGCCAGCTCCCTGCAACCAGGTCTGTCGCCTGCATGTGATCTGTCAGCACTGCATCGGGCACCGCCTTCATTCCACAACGTAGCCCTGGTCTTACCGATGCCGCTGGACGGCCATCACTGAGCCGCTGCCTGCACCATAACTTGAGGGCACCGCATGCCCCACCGCTCCACTTCACATCGCAACTGCGATGGTTGTCATGACTGGGCCGGACCAACGTGTTGGTCGCAATACAAAAGGTACTGTTTACGAGTCTGCTAACACCCCCAACAGACGCGGTCAGATGAAACTGTTGGATTCTGTTGGATTCAGTACAGCGGTAGTACCGGACGGAGCAACCGGCTTCAAGGAACTGCATTTGTTAAGTATTCTTGCAAAGTACGTATTTTTAAGTTACTCTATGTTGGATTTTTATCGGTTTGGTCTTGTTTTAAAATCTAAAGAGTATTGGATATTTTTCTAAACTGGTGTGATGTCCTTTTGTAGTTTTTTCACTGTATTACTGTTAGTTATGTGCAAATGCTTTACATACTGCCTCTGAGATAAGCCTGACTTCTCGTGCCAAGTTACCAAGGGGGTGAGCAGGGGTTATTCAGGAGTGTAACTTCCTTACCCTGACTAGGAAGAAGGATCCCTACTTGGACAAAGGTGCAAACCATTGCCAACTAAAAACCACCATTTCTAACAAAAACTATGAAGGATTCTAATACAGTGATCCAGAGTCCTATGGTGGAAGCCATAAAACACAAATCTAAGATTGATACACTCTATCAGGTATTACTACAGGAACTGCCAGATGATTTGGTGAAACTTTGCACCAGATGTAGGTGAGGGACATTTACCGACTCATAAATACCGAATTTTACCGATTCGGTATTTATGAATCGGTAAATATGAAGGTGGGAGATGTAGGTCTTTTTTTAAATAGAAATACCGAATCGGTAACATTCGGTATTTACCGATTCGGTAAATACCGAATCGGTATTTCCCATTGATTCCTATGGGCTTCACAGCCCATAGGAATCAATGGGAAATACCGATTCGGTATTTACCGAATCGGTAAATACCGAATGTTGCAAGGGTGCAGGGGGTGTCACTTTGACACCCTCTAGCACCCGAAGTAAAGGCATGTGTGACATGTGGCACACATACATGCCCTTAGGGCATGTCTGTGTGTCATATTGCACAGTGTGCATGCACAGATGTGCATGCACACCTGGATTCGGTATTTTACCACACAATAGGATTGTGTGGTAAAATACCGACTCTTAAGGGCCTGTGACACCCTCAGGAGTGTCAGCTACATTTGGATATACTGAATCGGTAAAATTACCGATTCGGTATTGTACAGAATCGGTAAATTTACCCAATCGGTAAATTTGCCGATTCTGTAAAATAATCGCCCCTACATGCCAATTCCTAAATACCGGTCGGTAATGGCCGAAATCGGCCGTTACCGACCGGTATTTGGGCTCCTACATCTGGCCCTAAATTCCAAATGGGAGATCAGGTTAGGGGTTGAGGAGTCCTATATCTATCAGTCATTGAAGTTAGGGAATAAGATACTTCTAGCATCTGGCCGGAAGTCAAAACTTTATGACAGCTTTTAATTTGTATTATACACCAGCAAAGGTGGCAAAATGTGTAGTGGGAGGCAATTGTGATAGGTGTGAGGCTCAGCTTACAGAAAGTCTCCTCATGTTTTTTGCATGCCCAGAATTGGAGATTTATTTACAAGAAATTGAGATGTTCCTCAAATCATTATTAGGTGTTCAGTTTCAAATAACTCCAGTTTTGATGATCTTGGGGGTTAAAGATGATATGTGTAATAATGAAGTGTAGCCTCAGTGGGCATCGTTTCTATTTTTACCTATGTCAATTTCTCTATTATGCATTATATCCCAGTGGTTGAGTCTGGAGCGCCCCACCTTTGCAGCTTGGAGAATCAGGTTGTTAGCAATATATAATATGGAGGTTTACTTATATGATCTTAAAGAGTTTCGGAAAAGAAGTTTGATACGCAAAATCTGGACATTGATTACTACCTGGATGGAAGGGATAGAAGCTTAAAAAAGCTTTAAAAAAGAGGGGGGGGATTCTGAAGGACTTGCTAAATCTGGGGGATCTTTTTTTTGATTCTATAAGGATCTGTGAATTCTCAGATATTTAAAAGCTTAGAGTGGCTCCTTCTCTTCTAGGTTTGTTTTATCTGTGATATTAACAAAAATGTATTTCTGGTATTTATGAGAGTATTATTCTGCTGCTATTTTATGTTTGATGTAATGTCATATAATATGGATTTTATAGAGTACATTTGTAACAGATTTTATCTGTGTTCTGCTGTGCATATTTATGCTACAAAAGTGGATTTTGATTTTTTCGCTGGGAAGCAATAAAAACCACACTTAAAAAAAAAGAATATGTAGATGCAAAATATAACAAAAAAAGTATTATATTTTTATAAAAATTGAAACAGAAAGTGCTGTAAATAATACAAAAACGGTAAGGTGAAAGCAGTGACAATGATGCAAAAAGGAAACAATATAGCACATAAAGTAAAAAAATAGATGACCAAGACATAACAAAAAATTTAAATAATGATAGAAAATTTTGTTTGGAAAAAACATTTGAAAACTGTTATTATTTCATATAAATGCATTGTAACTGCATTTTTCTAAAGTAAAATTTTGGTTCTGTGCATTTCTCACTGAACCGCTGGGTTAAAGAAATATATATATATATTTTATTTTTTATATATATTTTACATTTATTTTTAACACTTGTAAAGCGCACTGTTACCGTACGGTGTCCTGGCGCTGTCTTGATAGCTCCTGAAACTAAATCCCCGGGTTAATTTACAAAAAGCCATGTTTTTAGCTTTCTCTGAAAGGTCATCAGCTCAGGGGACCGTCGGAGTGCCGCTGGAAGGGCATTCCAGGCCACCGCCGCCTCTCGGCTAAAACTCCTGCCTCCCAACACACTTTCCTGATACGTGGGGTCTTGATCAGTCCCAGAGTAGCAGACCTCGAAAGTCTACCTGGTTTGTACCAGTGTAAGTATTGCCCCAGGAATGCTGGACCTATACCATGGACCGCCTTAAAGACAATGCATATGCTTTTAAATAGGATACGCTTCCTTACTGGCAACCAATGTAACTTCACCAGTTCATGAGAGATGGATGCAAACTTGGGCAAGCCTGTAAGAAGGCACGCTGCTGCATTCTGCAGTATCTGTAACTTGTCGAGTACTCCTTGCTGGGCTTCAAGGAGCAAACTGTTACAGTAGTCCAATCGTGAGAGCACCAAGGCTGTCACCACGTTTTTTTTCCATTCCCCTGGGAGAAACGGAAGAACCTTCCGAAGGATTTTCAGTGTCCAGTGGATGGATGAGGCCAAGGCGTTTACCTGAGGTCTATAGGAGAGTCTATCATCTATAATGACCCCCAGGTTCTTAACCTTATTAACCGGAGTGGGAAGAGTCCCCATCTCTACTGGCCACCAGCTCGGGCCCCAAAAATCGGCCGTAGAGCCAAACAGTATCACTTCGGTTTTAGCCGAATTGAGTTTTAGACAATTTCCGGCCAACCATTTGCTCACAGCCTTCATGCATTCCTGGAACTTACTGGCCACGTCATTCTCCCTCCCTGTTAGCAGTGACACCACAATCTGTGTGTCATCTGCGTAAGATGTAAGTTCAAACCCATGGGAGCGGATGACTGGGGCCAGGGAAGAGACGTAGTCATTAAACAAGGTAGGGCTGAGTGAGGAACCCTGAGGAACCCCACAAAGTGGTTGAAAGGGTTTCGACTCAAAGTCCCCCAGCGTGACTACCTGGGCCCTATTGGTCAAGAAAGATCTCAAAATGTCTAAGGCCTTCCCCTGAACCCCACATTCCTCCGGCCGGTCCACCAGGATGGTATGGTGGACCGTATCAAAGGCCGCCGACAGATCCAGCATAACCAGGGCCGCACGACCTCTGGCGTCCATCACCTTCCTGACCTCTTCCGTTGACTTGATCAGGGCGGACTCCGTACTGTGGCCTGGTCTAAACCCATGCTGTGAGATGTCTAGCCCCTGAGTGGTTCCTAGGTGTGCGCTAAGCTGGATGTTCATAATCCTTTCTATGATCTTGGCCGGCAAAGGAAGTCTTGCAATTGGCCGATAATTGTTGGGGTCCGAGATGTCCAAGTTAGGCTTTTTTAATAGCGGCTTGATGGACGCCCGCTTCCAGCTCGATGGGAAGTCCCCCATCTCAAATAACTGATTAGATAATCCTGCTAGGGCATTGGCTATGGGGGTTACTGCCAGCTTTGCGACTGTTACTGGGCAGGGGTCATAGGGTGAGCCAGATTTTAAGCTCAGCAAGTGTCTCTTGATCTCGTCCCCTTCCACTGGGACAAAGCCCAGCAGTTTAGTGCCCTGGGTGGATGCCGTCCGGCTCCTAGATATGGATGCCTGCAGGCTCTGTGCCACCGGGGCTTCCAAAGATGCAAAAATCTTTTCCACCTTGCTTGAAAAAACTGAGCTAAATTCTCACAGAGTTCCTGGCTTGGAGGCGTAACTGCTGATTTAGGTGTGGCCAGGCTTGCTACTGTGTGAAAGAGTTCCTTGGACGAGTTTTTAGCCCCAAGGATGCGATCTGTAAAATAGGCTTCCTTAAGTTGTCTTATTGTCTCTTTATATTTTCCCTGACTAGCTCTGTATGTCTTCTTCTCGGCCTCGTTGTAGTTTTTGCGCCAGACTCGTTCTAGCTTTTTGCACTCCCACTTTAGCTCCCTGAGTTCCTCTGTAAACCAGGGGGCTGATGGAACCATACAAGTGGGAAGCGAGCTTTTAGGTGGAGCCAGTATAGTGCAGGCCTGGTCGATCCAGTTGGCATAAGTAGTGGCGGCTTAATTTGTTCCTGCAGGCAGAGGCACCATGGAGGATGCCAGCAGTTCCTCCTCCAAGGCAGTGTCATCTATTTTAGTCCAGGCTCTGCTAACCTTAACTTCCTTCTTATTCCGTCTTGCCCTATGTACTGCCGCACCTTGAATACTAAACCATACCACAGCATGGTCTGGCCAGCATACGGGCTATGACCGGGAGAATTGCAAGTCTGGGTGACTCGTAAAAATCCCGTCCAAGGAATGGCCTGCTTTATGAGTAGGCCCAATGACCACCTGCATTAGCCCAAGCCCTTCCATTAGATCTTTTAGTGCCACTGTGTCACTGTCCTGACTGGAGTCCAGATGGAAATTAAGATCCCCAAGGACAGTGTAGGCCTTTGTACACAGTGCTTCCTCTAAAAAGTTACCCACAGCCCCCAAAAACCTAGTTTTGGTGCCCGGTGGTCTATATATGAGACAGCCCTTAAAATATTGATGGTCCGATAGAATTAGGTTAAATGCTAGGGCCTCACAAGAGTCGGACGATATGGGGAGGAAGCTGCCTAATGGAGGGGTGATATATGACCGCAAGGCCTCCTCCTCTTTTCTTCGGCCTATCCAGTGTATAACTGAGGTAGTCCGCTGGGATCGCCTTTACTAGGTCCGGGCCGGACCCCGCATCCGTCCAGGTTTCAGTAACAAATGCTATTTTAGTTTTGTGATCTTTAATTAGTTCAGCTAGCTCTAAACTATGCTTGACCAATGTTCTGGCATTGATCAACAGGCAGTCAAAATCTCTCCTCCTTGTTTCCTCCCTGTTCCTCCTTTTCGGGGTTAATGCCTTAATTTGACTCATCAGGATGTCCGGGGTATATTCCTGGTGGACATGACAGACATAAGGACCTCCTTGCAGGCTCTCCTCCAACCTCAGAGACTTGCAGCCTGTCATTCTTTTCCCCGCATTGAGGCTCAGAAGAGTATTACGCCCATACACCTTACGTGGCGAACTGCCTGGGGCATCACAACCAGGGGTCGTGACTCTAGGCGCGGGACCGGCGGGGACGGGCGCAGACGGGCTTGCCTTTGGCGCGTCGCCGGCGCACCCGCTGCGCGCGTCCACTGCGCGGTCGCGCCAGCCCTGTTTTTTAAGGGTGGTGGTGAAAATGCCTAGAGCGCTGACCTTGGCCCAACCTAAGATGGCGGCCGTCTGGGCGAGCGCTATTCAACAATCCCCCTTCCTATGTCTTCAATGGACTGGAACACGGCCCTTAAGTGAGCACATGTGTCGTACAAATGTCTGTGAGTAAAATTCAATTTAATAAACAATTCGGCAAATTATTAAAAAAGGTTAAAAATTCAGCTATTCGGTTCCCCGCCTCCCAGGGTCCCTGTTAGAGTAAGTATCGAATGGAAGTGACAGCAATAAATAAAATCAGCGTGCAAAGCAACCTGCTCCCGGCTCACGCCTCAGGAGCTAGTATATATATATATATATATACTAGCAGCCCGTCCCGTCGTTGTCCGGGCATAAAAACAGAATGTCTTCAATGGTTCGATTAGGTAATAATAATGTATTTCAAAACCTTAACACGCTCCAGCCGTGAAGGTGTTTGTCCGCTGTAGCCGACGCCACTGCAATGTGTACCTTAACACGCTCCAGCCGCGAACGTGTTTGTCCGCTGTAGCCGACGCCACTGCAATATGCGAACTGTGTCTGCACCAGCCGCGAATGTTTTTTCCGTTCCAGCCGACGCATGTGTGTTTGCTCCATCCCCGAACGTGTATGTCTGCTCCAGCCTATGCCACTTAGATGCACAACATCGCGTCAACGCCCAACGCCCACAACAATTCTAAAGGACACGCCCACACGTTTTGGAACGCTAGTCCCACACAGAACGCTTCTCGCAAGCTGTATAATCCCGCAGTCTTTTGCCGAATGCCGTGCCCATCGCTTTACAGCACAGCGCACAGGCCCACAACGGACTACTTTGCACAAAACATTCTTTTCCCCTTCTAATGTATATTTTGGGCTGCTGTATAGCCTATGTCCATCTGCTGATACTGTGTTTTACAATGCTGTATTGGGTGTTCCGATTGGCGCTGTTGTTCCTGAGCTTACCCGCCTCAATGGTTTGGGCTCTCTCTTTATAATGTTAGTATGTATATAATAATAAGTGTGAACAAGAGTACGCCAGTACTCGAAACGTTGCATTTTTGAAAGGCACTTGGAATAAATAACATCTTGCCCGGATAACTTGGGGTCTGTCTCTTCTTTCGCCGCTGCATGTGGAGGTCTGAAGATCGTGCAAATAATAATATATATATATATATATATATATATATATATATATATAGATACATATATATATATATATATATATATATATATATATATATATATATATATATATATATATATATATATATATATATATATATTCACTGAAAAAACCATAGGTTTCACACCAGTTATAGTTAGCTGGAAATTTTACTCGCATAAAACCAATGAAATTCCCACGTTATAGTTAGTTGGACTCACTATAACTTGCGCGTGCTATGCCCTGCTGATGACGTCACATATTACATCACTCATGACATGGTCAGTGACATCACTCATGACATCACTGATGACACCATCCAGTGAATGTGTGTATTTAAAAAAAATAATTATGTGTTATATATGTATATGTAAAAGTTGATGGAAAAATAAATGTTTAAATAAGTGTTTACATGGATGTTTTAAAAAAAAAATTGATTGGTTAACTCGGTTATTAAGTGTATCTTAGTGAATACATATATTAGTGAGTAATGTTTAAATATTTAAATATATGGATTAGTGTTTCACTTTGTGTATAAGTGGCTGCATGGGTTGGTGAGTAGCTACATGTGTAGGTATATGGGTTATTAGATATTTTTCTTAGTATCAGTATAAGTGTTTGTATGGTTTGGTGGGGGTATTACTTAGCACATAGATGCATGAATGACTGACTCTCTCTTTGTATGTGTTTTGAAGACAGCATATGTGCAGGACGGTATGGGTCGATGAGTGTGTATATGTGTGTGTTAGTGAATGAATGACTGTCTCACTAGTGTCTTTATCAGTAACTACATATGATTTAATCTAATATATGTGAATATTGATGTATGTAAGTGAGTATATGTGAGAGTGAGGGATTGTAAGAGTTCCTGTTTAAATAAGTATGCGTTTCTATAAGTGATTGTTTAAGAGAGTAAGTATGTGTAAGTTTCCTTAGAAGTAAGGTGGTAGTGTGTGTATAGCTGTATATGCAAATAAATGGATGTTCAATAGTTTATTTGCATGTGTGAGTATGTGTGAGAATATCTTTTGGATGACTGTCGGTGTGTAACAGGATGTATAGGTGTATCACTACATATGATGAGTGAGTATATGTATGAGTGACTATATAGAACTGTTGGTCAATGAGTGGATGTGTATATAGATGGTGGAATTATTGAATTGGTTGTTGTAACTGGTATGGGTATCTGCATTTTTTTGAAAATGTAGTTTCTATTTTTGAATATGTGTTTCCAGGGTTACATTACAGTGAAAGGAGGTCTGTCACTCTGTCACAAGGATGGTGTCATCAGTGATGTCATGAGTGATGTCACTGACCATGTCATGAGTGATGTAATATGTGACGTCATCAGCAGTGCATTGCACGCGCAAGTTATAGTGAGTCCAACTAACTATAACGTGGGAATTTCATTGGTTTTATGCGAGTAAAATTTCCAGCTAACTATAACTGGTGTGAAACCTATGTTTTTTTCAGTGAATTTAATAGGTTTTTTAAATGCTAATTCCTAACTATAACTGGTGTGAAACCTATGGTTTTTTCAGTGAATTTCATAGGTTTTTTAATAGCAAATCTCTATAGGTATGAAAAGTAATATTTTTTATAATGAATTTTATATTGTATAATTATGTTTTGTTTTTTTTTTGCCCGGGGCGCTCCCGGGGCGCGTACCGGGGAGCGCCCCGGTCAGCGCAATGTTGGGGCGCACCCCGGGCGCGTACTGGGGAGCATCCCGTTAGCGCTATTTTCGCGAACGAAAACAACATCGTGACGTTTGGCGTAGACGCGTGATGCGTCATATGATGCACAGCGTAAGCTCAGCCGGAAGCACGCGAGCGCATACGATCGCGCAATGTCTTGACGCGCTTCCACTACGCACCCGCGGGCGCGCCCCGGAGCGCGACTACGGGCGCGCCCTGGGGCGCGTAGCGTAAGCGTGTCGGGTCATGTGACCTGAAAATAACACTTTCTATTGGTGCAGAAGAGTTTTGGTTTCCAAATGAGTAAAGCCCGGGTCATATGACCTGAAAATAACACTTCTCATTGGTTCAGGACACTTTGTTTTTTGCAAATGATGAAAGACCCCACCTTCTTTCCTTATTCTGACTTTGTCCTTTGACTGAGGAAGACCTGTTTCAGCAATAGAGAGAGAACTATTTTGTAGTTTCAAATAGCTACTGTAGCTGCAACAGCTGGAGCATCTGCACCACCACCACCACCACCAAGAGGACCACCACAACAGTACATTGGTGGTCAAGAAGAGGAGGAGGAGGAAGAGGAAGAGGAGGAGGGTAGAACATGGCTGCCTGAACAAAATACCCCATACAAGCCCAGGTCACACATTGTATGGGAGTTTTTTTCAATCCCAGAGGGCAAGAAAAAAGTGAATGCGGCCAAGGTAACTTGCCTAATCTGTGGCGAACAACTCTCAAGGGGCAACCCAAACAAAAAATATTCCTTTGGTAATAATAGCATGATTCGACATATGATCCGGAAGCATCCTAACAACTATTCTCGTGCAGAGCTCAGGGAACTGGCCAGTAACCTCCCCCAGTGTTCAAGGACCACCTCCAAAAGAACACAACCTACTCCACCGGGACCAGAAACAACGGAGATGATGCCTTGTATACAACCACGATTTGCAGATTTTAGAATCACATGTATTGCATGTGGCAAGCTCATCGCCTATGGTGAAAAGAGCATGAAGCTCGTCGTCCTTGCTGGTGACAATCACAAATGCCCCAAAAAACAGTAATTTTTTCCGTTTTTTGTTTTTTGCTCCTGTTGAGCCATTTACAATTCCCTGTTTTTTGTTTCTCCCCATAAAAAATACAAAAAAAATATAAAACTGTTTTGAAAAGCCAAAAAAAGTACAAAATGTTCAAAAAAACATTAAAAAAATATAAAACAACAAAAAGAAGAAAAAAAACAGTTCTTTTTAGAACTACCTTTCATTTATAAAAATAAACCTATATTTTTAATGAATCTCTGTCAATTTCTTTTTCTTAGGGTACGCGTACCGGGGCGCGCCCCCCAAAAAAATAGAAAAAAAAAATGTAATGAAGGAGTTAGCATGAGGGAAGAACACAAAGAGAGTAATGTTAAGAGAAAGAGAGCTACAGGATGAACACAGAGAGATTGTTTATTACATAGTAAAAAAAAGAGAAGGTGTAATAGGGTGAAAGTGAGAAAAGTAAAATGACTAAAGGAGCGAAAGAAGGGAAGAGAGAGGAAGAAGACTAAAGTAGAGATAGTTGGATAATGTGAGTGGGTGTTGAAAGAAAAAGAAAGGACAGTAAAACATTGAGAATGAAGGGTAGTGGCGTAACCGGGATAAATGAAGAACGGTGAGTGAGGGTAAGAAAAGACCAGTTAGTGTAAGTAAATAGGGGTGAAAGAGGGTGAAAAATTGAATTAGGATAAGACATGGGGAGTGACAAAGAGAAAGGACAAAGAGAGTAAAGAAAACAGTACCTGAATGGGTTTGAGTGAAACAGCAAAGAAAGATAAGTAATGCAGTGTGTGTGACTTATAGGGAGTCAGTGGGTGTAGGTCAGGGTGTGGGTGTGTAAGGTGTGTCTGTGGGTGTGGCTGTGTGGGGTGTTTTGGTGTGGGTGGAGGTGAGGGTGTGTGAAGTATGTGTGAGGAGTGTATGGGTGTGGGGTGTATATGTGTGTGATGTATGTGTGTGTATGGAATGTGTGTGTGTATGTGAAGAGTGTGTGTGGGGGTGTTTTTGTGTGTATGAGGTGTGTGTGTGGTGTGTGTGTGGGGTGTATGTTAGAGGTGTGTGTATGTATTGAGAGGGGGATGAGGTGTGTGTGTAGGAGTAAGGTAAATAATTAAGAAAAACAGAATGAGTGAAGAAGCAAAGGAAGGGAACAGAGGGTAAGTGAAGTAAAGAATAGGGATTGAAAGAAATTGAATATGAGAGGGGAAATAGGGAAATTGGAGTAAACATGGAGAATAAGAATAAGTGAGGGAAGGAGAATAAAGACACAGGAGTGGGGTTGGTTGAGAAAATATTAGTGAGCTTAAAGCAAAGGGTGATGACAAAATACATTTTTATAGTCATACTTACCATATAATAAATGTATCTTTAATTAATTTTTTTTACTACACTTTGTATCTGTGAAAGAGAGAAAAAAATTTGGTTATAATTAGTAAAATGTGTATTTTAAATTAAAATATACAAATGAAGAGGTTAAAAATCATAACAGTGTATTTAGAAATAAAGTAAGAGTGAAGGACACAGAAAGGGAAATAAAGTAAGGTAGAAGGATAAAAAGAGAAAAAAAGAAATAGAATGAGAGCAAATTACTAAGAGTAAGGCATATAGATTCACTGACACAGAGGAAGAGAAGAACAGAGAAATGAACTGAAGGTAAGAAAGATACTAAAACAATGTGAGTTACCAAAACTAAGTCAGGAAACAGTAGTAAGTAAAAAGATAATAACAGAGACGGAAAAGAGTCTAATTAAGGATGCATTTAGAAGATTGAGAAATAGAAGATAACTGAGAGTAAGTGAAGAACAGTCAAAGTGAAGGGATGAAGGGAGAGAGGATAATATACAACGATTGAGGGAAATGGAGTCAGGAAGTTAGCAGACAGACACACTAAGAGAAAAACTGAGTGAGGTGGAGTACAAAGAGTGACAAAAGGAAATGAGTAAGGAGCAAAAAAAGGAAAGAGAGGAGAAGACGACTAAAAGAGTGGTACTGAGAGAAAATAATTTGGTGATGAAAGTAAAGAGAAGGACATTGAAAGAAAGGAAATGAGGGATAGTAATGGAACCAGAGTAAAAGAAATGGGATGAAGAACGATGAGAGAGGAGCAGTGAAGTTGTTATAAAAGAAATGATAGAAGGTAGATAAACACAAGTGAACATAACACAAGGAGAGTGAGGCACTGAGGACATAGAGGTAGTGAACGAAAAATAGAGAAAAGAGGTCAAAAGAAAGGAGCAAACAAAGATAAGCGAGGGAGAGTGGGTGAGTTATAATGATAGAGTGCGACAATACTGCTCAGTGAGTAAAGAGGAATTAGTAAAAGAGCAAAGGAGGAAAAGACGGAAAAGGGAAGTAAAGCAGAGAGACTGAAAGCTGAAAAGTGGTGCAAGGGAGAGAGGGGATGCAGACAGTTGAAATGAGAATGAGAGGTGTTAAAAGAAGTGCAGTAAACGAATGGGTGTGAAACAGAGTGAGAGAAAGGATGTGTGAGTGAGTAAAGAGAGCTGAAAGAGAGAAGAAAAAGGAAAATGAGTGTCAGAGGATGGGAATACAATTGAATTTACACAATCCAAATTATAGTATAACTTGTACAACATGTTACATAGTTTATTTTTGCTGTTCTCAGAATATATTGAATTTCACTTAAAACAGTGAGTTCAAATTACTCATTATATACCAGCGGGAAAAAAAAACACAATCTAAATGATTGTGTTATAAAAAAACCTTAGATACTGACAAATGACAAATGTACACTAATCTTTGATTGACTTACTTTTCCATGAGGCCAAATAGTATATCATGGAGGTCCTTTTCTCGTTGCAAAGTACTCTGCTGTTCACTAAAGAATCCATTTCATCGACTTTCTAGAAGAAAAGCTCCAAGAACATCTGAAATATTTGCATTATTTTCATATACTCCTTTTTTTCAGTCATGACTCTTTACTCATTCCTGTACCTTTCCTTTTGGCCAAATAGTGTCAGATGTATGAGTATATTTTCAAATTAACTCTAAGAAACTCTGAAATTACCTTTTTGCCGACATTCTGAAAGAAAGGCTCATACAACATTTTCACAATATTTAAGTATTTGTAAAACCATCTCTGACTCACTCATGTTCATTATTTTGTATAATACTAATATCACTTACTATGAGATCCACTTACAGTACCTATATGACAAGTCAATTTTTTATATTACCTGGATCACTTTTACTCAGAATATATTTTTTAACAGCAAAATAACCTTTATTAACTGCTCCCGTCTTCAAAGGCCAATTACCTTTACTTAAATTTTGGTTGTAAAAACACTAGGTATGAATTTTTTAAGCCAAAAGGCAAACGTTGTTTGAAAGTCAAATGAATGTTGTTACAGTGGGTCCAACCTTTACAACTTTTTAAATAGCATGTGTAATGCCCTGATGTTGTAGTAGAAGGACCGTCATGAAAAATAATAGCTACAGTTTCAAAGGTTCTTCCTGATATTGATAACTGAGAACCAACAAAATGTTTAATAGAAGTTGTCAATTTAGTTCCATCAGGTCTACATCGTTGGAACATTAAAATGACATACTGACCATAATTTTGTAGAAATAATGTGGACAGCATAGTAGACTTACATTGGGTACACACCATATTGTGATCCGCTGCTTTAACTAGATTATTAAAAGGCACTGATTTGCAGTCTGGTAAAGTCAAATATATAAATCTTTCAGTTTCTATTCTAGTAGTACTTGATAAAGTACAGTTGTTGCAGTCATGCTGCCATTGATAAGAAAGGCTAAAAAGATTTTTTATATCTACACCTTCATCTTCCAATACATCAAACATATACATTAAAAATTCCTGACAATCCTGCTGAATATTCTGTGAAAATTGATTTTGACCAGAACATATGTCTAGAAGATTTCGAATTTCTGAAACACTTTCTATTTTTGCTCTATCACTGCTACATTTCTCAAACACGGAATTCAACAAACAACAGAATCTTTGATCCCGATTTTCAACAATCTGTTCTTGTATATTTTGAAGAAAAAAAACAACATTAACCACTACATTAACATAGCAGTTGACACCAGAACTGTTTTCAAACTGAAATCCAACAACATCTTCAACAGAATCCTTTTTCTTTCTACTTACAATTACAGTTTCATCTACTTTTTGTCTTTTTGCTACTACCTCACTGCAATTATTCTCATTTCTTCTTTTTCGGCCTACCACACGTTTTTCAAACAGAGGATATTGAGGCAAATGTGGAGCATACTCTCTTCTTAATCTATTGTATTCTTTAACACAATGTAGATCTACACAAATCTTTGTTTCATCACACTCTATCAAGTACAATCCTGATAAAGTTCTGACTCGTGATAATGCCACATATGCCATACCCTCTTTAAACACAGAACTTCCAAAGCGCTATCTACACTTAAACCTTGAGATTTATGAATTGTCACCGCATATGCCAAACAAATAGGAAACTGTTTTCGGCGAACATATAAGTCTTTCACAAGCAAAAATCTAGCTGAACAACGACAAATGTGTTCTATTTCCTTAATGCCATCAAATTTAATTTTTAAAATTTCAATTCCATCTCTATTTTTGTAATTCACAAAACCAACAACATGACCCATTGCTCCATTTACCAGACCTCTTTCAACATTTAAATTCCTTCTCAAAATGATACGACAATTTAAACACACATTCAGAGTCTTTTCAAAACCAGCAGTTTTAGATATAGTCTTCTCTAATGAATTCAATTTTGATTTCAAATTTTCAGACAAAATAATTGTTGCTCCCATATGGTCAATTTTATCTATAGCTTCCAGTTTCACTATCTCTTCATTTTCTAACTTTAACATTTTGTTGTTGAACGTGGAACTTTCTTTCAGAGTTGGCATCAAACATATGCCAGATTTCTTCTCATTAATTTTCTTAAAAATATACTCTGGAAGAATGTTTTCATTTGGGTACAAATTTGAAATTAATCGTCCATGTAAAGCTTCTTTCCCTTGCTGACTTACTTTTCCGATTCTTACATCTTGTAGAATATTTTTATAATCTTCATCCTTTGCCTGCCGCATATTTTGAAGCAGTTCTGCATATTTGAAGTTTAACCATATATTAACGTTTCCAATGCTTCCTAGGCACTTCCTAGGCTCCTGGAAAGACTAGCTGACTTCGGGATCAAGGGCGTGGCCTTCGATTGGCTGAAATCCTTTCTTGTGGGAAGGACACAGAGGGTACAACTGGGGGATTTGATTTCAGATGTGGGGACTTTAGAGTGTGGGGTGCCTCAGGGCTCCGCATTATCCCCACTATTGTTAAATCTCTATCTTCAACCCCTGATTACATCCCTGGCCAGTATGGGCTGTAGAGTTTTTAACTACGCTGATGATACTCAGCTTATTTTGAGTATCGACAGCACCGAGACCGCGCAGTTCCAACCGCAGAACATCTTGAGGCACACGGTTGGGTGGATGACTGGGAACCTGTTAAAGATCAATCCGGATAAGACCGAGGTATTGGTAATTCCATCTACCACCTCACCTTGGAGAGATCTTTACTGGCCACAAGAGTTATGGCCAACTCCAAAGCCGAGTGCAAATGTAAAGAGCCTAGGGATCAAGCTGGACTGTGACCTGTCCATGTGCAGCCAAATCTCTTCAGTTGTTGGAAGCTGCACGAATATCATCAGGCAGTTACGCAAGCTAGCCCCTGTTCTCTCCCAGTCCATGCTGCGAACAATTGTAGCGGCGACTATTATATCAAGAATAGATTACGGTAATGCTCTTTATTTGGGTCTCCCTAAAACTCTAACTAACAGGCTGCAGGTCGTGATGAACGACGCGACGCGATTGATTTTTAGACTCCCGAGAAGGACTAAGGCCTCTCCCTTGCTACTAAGCCTACATTGGCTCCCTATAAAGGAGAGGGTAGAGTTCAAGAGTCTATGCATGGCCCATAAGGCAATTTTTGGCCATGCACCTGTTTATATTAGAGATAGTCTGAAAGTGTATAGTCCAAAAAGAACACTCAGATCCTCTGATTCTCAGTTGCTGATCTGCCCTCTGTACAAACTGGTAACCAAGGGAGGGAGAGCCTTCTCTGTGTTAGGTCCCTCAACTTTGGAATAAGCTACCTCAGGGGCTACGCAGAGAGGTGAATCTCCTGCGATTCAGGAAATCTCTAAAAACATTGTTATTTGGAAGGGCTTTGGGTATAGCGTAGGCTGGCTGCTGTATTATTTCTCTATGTTGTTTGTAGTTATTGTACAATTCCACCGATTTCCGAGCGCCTAGAGACCTGCAGGTGATTGGCGCGATACAAATCCAAAATAACAATAACAATAACAATAACTTCCTGGTATCTTCATGCGTGAGCATTTTGAACACAGGTTGTCCTTTCACTGGAGTCAACTGCAGTAGATCTCCAAAAACAATAATATGTTTTCCTCCAAATAAGACATCATAGTCTGTTGTAAGAATTTCTTGCTTTCTCAAATGCACAAAAGCAAGCATTATATTTGACACCATGCTTACTTCATCAATGATAAGAAGTTTCATTTTCTTCAGGACTCTCGAAACTTCGGAACACGCATCTCCAGATAGCTTGTGATATTGCAATTTGTTATCATGCTCCACTGGCAGCATCAGTAAACAATGTAAAGTAATCCCTTTAATGTTATGTGCTGCCAGCCCAGTTGGAGCAGTAACAACACAAGATAGCGGTGATTCAGTCCTTTTCTGCAGATAAGTTGCAATTGCTTTAATCAGAAAACTTTTTCCAGTTCCCGCTTCTCCACTTACGTACAGTTGGACTGGTTTAAATGATGTACATGAGCACTCTTTTTTCTCATGAGTGAATCCATGTTCAATCTGATCTGTGACTTCGTCATATATCTCTTTCTGCTCAAGGTTTAGTTGTTTCACCAAATCTTCTAAGTTAACTACATCATCTTGAGCTTGTTCCATAGCTCTTTCCACCTCATCCATGGCAGTGGCAGCTTCATTTTGAATAATTGGTCCTCCAAGTGGATCCTGACTCAATGAAGCAGAACTCTGACTGTCTTGAGAACTGTCTCTAGCAATCTCTGCAGCAATTGTGGCTTCTTGCTCTATTTCTTCGTTCAACATTTGCAGATAATTTGGAAAAACAGGACATTCTATGGTATCCTTGGTTGCATTAAAAGAATCTTCGTAACAGAGAAAATCTCCAAGTAGTTCCTCTTCTGTACGCCATGGCTTAAAGAGTTGCAAAAGAGCTAAATAGTAAAATTCCCTTTGGTCTGGATTTTCACAACTCAATTTTCGATGATTAATCAAATGGCCTTTTTTCTGTTTCACTAGACATCCTTCACATCCAATGACAGCATGTATTCCATTATTGATATCTTCTCTGATGTTCCTCTTATAAATATAGCTTTGAAGAACTTCATAGAGACAAGCGTTCTCAAGGTGAGGACTTCTATTTGGATAGTACGTATCCAACATGTTTGTCTTCAAAATATCTGTACTTTCTGGTTCTGTCTCCGCCAAATACTCTATCTCTTGTACAGATTTCAAAACTCGATTTCGTGTTGCAGCAAGACCTAGACTCACCCAAATGATGGTTCTAGATTTGGCATAGAGACTTGCTGATGACAATCGATCAGAACATTCATATGCTCCAATTTCTCGATGCGACAACATCTTCAGACTGTAACTGTATAATTTCTTGCTTAGACTCTTTTCATGTGAAATGTCCTCCCACATTTCCTTCAGTTCTGTTTTTTCTTTTTTTTGTGATGTAAGACGTCACATATCGAGCCACAGCAATAGATTTGTCAGCAACGAATTAAATATCCATGTTAGCATTCCACATGGACAAAATCACTGGGTTGTAGTCGTTGATGTACTTGGACTCTTCGTTTCTTTTTAAATTGTATGTATTTTTTGGTGACTTCCTCGTCACAGTATGTCGCAGAGAAGACATCAAATTATTTACTCTTCCTTTAGAAATCACTGGTCGTGGAAAGCTGAAACGACATTTTGTGTAGAACTTGTCCTTGTTTCTGAATTTTCGACGACAGTACTTTCCACAACGATGGGATTGAAAGCGTAAAACTTGTTGCCTTAAACTGTTTTCTTCGGTAGTTTTCGGAACAGCACATGTTGAATACTCTTCGATGAAGCTCATCACTGTCTCATCCAAATCTGTTCCAAATTTGGGTGCATCTTTAATCCACAACAACATATGTATGTGAGGAGCACCTCTCGCTTGATACTCCTTTCTCCAAAAGAAATCCAAAACCTCTCCATACATTCACTGGATCCAAAGAACACAGTTCTCCAGGTGTTTTGAATTCTATATTTTGTATATTTGCATTTGCCTCGCGTAGAAATTGAAGTAAGTCGTCCCATGCATACTCGGCACAGCTAAGAGTGAGGAACCATGTAGGAGTTCCTAAGTTTCTTAGCATACATTTCAATTCCCCATGACGACGGTACCAATACTCGTTTGAACCACGCTGACATGCCATGAAATTGATTAAATGAGATTCCAAAATATTATCTTGCAGATTCACTTTCTCCATAAAGTCCCTTGCCGAAACATTTTGCAGATGTGCTCCACTTTTCAGTATATGGTTTACTGCATAAGAAAGCCCAGACAAGTCACTTTCATACAGTAAATGAAACAAATAGGGAATGCATTGCCGAAACCTTGGATCTTCAGCATATAATCTTACAGTTCGATATTCAGATGCAGGAATTTGAAGTGGTCGATCGTCATATCGTCCACCTCGACCTGTTGGAAATAGCTGTGGAAAACAACGAGCTTCCAAACTTTCTTCCCATACACTAATGGGACTTCCTTTTGCTGCTTTCATTTGAAACAATTCAATTGCATTCCCCATTACTTCTTTGGAATGCAAAGGATGAACAGTATAATGTTCATATATTTCTTCACTTCTAGACACATAAACTTTTTCAATTTGGCCGCCTGAACAATCACTGTCTTCATCTGCAGCTGTTTCCTCTGCTGCAACACATACATCTTTGTAATACTCATTGTTTTTGACTAAACACAACGTTGCCTTTTTGACTTTCCTAACATCCACTAAATCTTGCCAGATTTTCTTACTCTTTGTCGGAACCCCATTAACTAGAATAACTAAAGGTTCCTCTTCTACTTTTTCTATACCAATTGTATCAATATTTTTTTTAAATCTAGAGGCAAATAAACAACTCTTCCCTTTAATCCTCTCTGCAAATCTGTAGGAGGCAATTTCCCTATCTTAGGCTCCATGCAAACAATTGCCTGAAAAGGATGGACACATTGAATCAAAATAGACTCATATGTATTTAAATCCATCAATTCACGGGGAATGTCTACCAACTCCAGATTATTATGAACAGCTCGGGCAGGCATTCTATTTTGATTTAACTTATCATAACAATATTTACAAATACGCTGATCACAACTCAAATCAAAACAATTCTCCACCCACAAATAAGTTGCAAAATCCTTCCACTCATAATTATTCATCTTTTCACTTTTTACGTATAAATCAACTAATCTAGTTTGATGTTTATAATGACTTCGTCGACAACACACACAAGTAAAATTCGGCCTTTCACTTGATTTCACCTTAAACCTGGTAATTTCCTGCTCAAACTTTTCTGTACTTGAAATCTGTACATTCTCTTCCACATTACCTTGAATTGCTGTGTCAATTTCTACACTGTCCTCTTTTTCACCAAAATAACAAATCTCAATTTATTCACAAATCTTCTTCACATCTAATTCAGTTCCATGCAAAAGAGCACTGTTTAATTGTTTAAGCTTAAGTGCTGGACTTTTTGCATAATACAACATTCTCACTAATTTCCTCATTTTGGTATGATGCACTGCTAACATCCTTAAATGATGAAAAACACTCTGACAGACTTTTCTAGAAAGACAAGCCAGAGAATGCCCTTGCAAACCTGTGTTTTCTCTCACTCTGCAAGGATCTAAGTCTTGCAACAACTTCACTTTCTGCTTTAGACTTTTCTTACTATATGTACGTAAGAAATTACAAAACAAATCAATTGATTCCTGTCGCACACTACAAATACGACTACACTTCCAAGTGTACACTGGACCCTTAGTACGTCTCCCTAAAACTTCATCAGTTAACACCTCTTCTGGTTCTCTAGGCACAAGTTTCTCTTTTTCAATCGGACAACCGTCTTTCACTTCATACGCTCGACCACTGGTGTCAACTGCATGCACTAAATCGTTCTCCTGGAAGTAACTCTCCTCATTAAAAATTGGCTCACAACTTGAACTATGCATCCATTCTCCTGAAAAAACTTTACAAAAATTAGTCCGATTAATTACTCTTTTCCATCTACTGTTTGATTTGAAAACATCAATTGTCTTGTTAAGTGTCCTAATTCTATTGATTATTAAAATAAATAATTTTTTCTTAACTTCAAAAGCCTGATCAACAATCTTCCCTACGCTTTTCTTTTTCTCATAAAAAGCAGCTCTCTGTTTACCTTTCCTAATGTTTTTTAACAAATTTAAAACCACCCTATTGCGAAACATTTGTTTACGAATGTCTCTAAACTGATTTTGCCTTCTATTCCTATACATATTATTCTCTCCTGCTCCAGTTGTAGGATTCTTTGAGGTTCTCTCCTTCCTTTTCAAATTTACTCTCTCATTCTCTTTTTCTACATGCTGTCCAACATTTTTTTTTTATCTACATATGTTCCGTAAGAAAGACTTAGTGGTCTTACCAGGAGCTTTGTTCCTGTTTTTTGAAGTATTTGTTGTTGAAGAGTGCTGTAATTCCGTTGCTGTTTTTGTTTGTAACCGTGTTTCATTTTTCCTTCTTCTTTGCCTTGAGGGCATCTTTCCTTACTCTTGAAATCTTGATTTCAATCTGTGTTAAAAAAAATAGCACATTATAGACCACTATTATCAAACAACAAAGCAATGACAAAAAGCAAACGGTCTATTCAGGGTTACAGATCAAGTGAGGTTTCTCCAAGGGTGCAGAAGAGGTGAGACCTGTATTGAAGAGTGTAGTGGAAGAGAGGTATGTCCACAGGTACAAAGAAAGTGCGACCTGTGTCTAAGAGTGCAGTAGGAGATAAGCTTCATGAAGTCTAGTCCACTGCACTCTTACACACAGGCTTCACCACCTATGTTCTCCAGGAAAGGCCTCTCTCCCACTACAGTCTTGAACTCAGGCCTCACCTCGTCTGTCCCTCTGGACATGCCTCATCTCATCTACACAATCTACTTCCTAATCTAAGGTAACACACGTGACATTATTGTGAAAAGATGAAATATATGTATTTAATCATGCAGACACTATTTATTCCTTCTCAAAAAACTAAAAGTCATTTTTTTTCACCAAAATCGTTTTTTCAATAACATTTTAGACACACAGTGCAGGTCCTATGTACAAGCATTCAGAGTCCATGACTACAATGCAGAGGACTAACCTCCTCTTACCCTTGGACAAGCCTTACCTCATCTCTGTCCTCTGAACAGGCCTCAATGTATTGAGTATAATTGATAGTAAGTAGGTGCAGATGAGGTGACGCATGTCCAAGGGTGTAAATAAGCTGAAGCCTGTCTAAGCATGCCAATTAGTTGAAGTCTATTCAGGGTTGCAGATGAGGTAAGGATTGTCTAGGGGTGCACAAGAGGTATGGCCTCTATTGAAGACTGTAGTAGAAGAGAGGTCTGTCCACGGGAGCAAAGAACTTGAGACCTGTGTCTAAAAGTGCAGTGAGAGATAGGCTTCATGAAGCCTAGTCCACTGCACTCTTAGACACAGGTCTCACCACCTACGCTCTCCAAGAAAAGCCTCTCTCCAACTACAGTCTTGAACACAGGCCTCACCGGATGTATGACGGTACAACGCGTACCGTCACAACGCATCCCTTTAACACGCATCCCTTACAATGCAAGTCGTTACCACGACTTGCGTTGGGGGGCGCGGATTTCGAATAGTATAATTTACTATTCTAACACCAGTCCCCGTGGACCCTAGGGAAGGTGTTTGGATAGTAAATTTACTATTTTTAATCCTTTAGCGCCCTCCAGCGCAAGTCGTGGTAACGACTTGCGTTGTAAGGGATGCGTGCTAAAGGTACCGCGTTGTGAAAACTTCGTGGTAAACGATGTTTACCGCCTCACCTCCTCTGTCCCTCTGGACATGCCTCACTTCATCTGCACAATCTACTTCCTAATGTGAGGTAACACAGGTAACATGATTGTGAAAAGGTCATTTTTTTTATGTAATCATGCACACACTATGTATTCTTTCTCAAAAATGTAAAAGACATTAATTTGCCCCAAAAATGTTTCAGTAGTGCAATGAAAAGCTTATACATATGACCTTTTCTCTGTTTTTCAAATGTTATTCTAAAAAAAGATTATGAGGCCTAAGCAAGAGTGCAGATGTGATGAAGCCTGTCCAGGGGAGCACAAAAGGTGAGGCTTGTGTCCAAGAGTACAGTGGACAGGACTAAACTGGAGTAGTGTGAAAAAAAAGATGAACCTCATTTATGAGGCCCTGTGTCAGTTTTGCACTGCTGATGCGTCACTTTTTTTGACGCATCGGCGGCCTAAAACATGTGCCTTTTTGCGCCATATTTAAAAAGTGACGCATGTAGGTAGATGCGTCACTTTTTAAACCTCTGCACCACATTATACCTCTGTCAGATGTAATGTACACAGAGAGGGCATTCCCCCGCAAAAAGCCTCGTTATAGTGACGCAGTGAAATCTATGAGATTTCACTGCGTCACTTTTAGGACACTGTTACGTCAAAATCTTGCACCTGCCTCACAGCAGGCGTAAGACTGAGGCAAACGCTTTCACATGGGGCTTTCCCCATGTGAAAGGATGCATTGCTGGAGTTGCGTCATTTTTGTGACACACTCCAGCAATTTATCACCTTTGCGCTTACAGATACATCAGAAATACTGACTTATCTATAAGTCCTAGAAACATGATGCATCATACATTAAATATAATGCATCATTGGTGTCACAAGGAGTGCACAGTTAAAAGTGACGCATCGCTGTTTTCATAAATGACGCTCTCAGTGAGCTTCCTAATCTGAGTTAACACAGGTAACATGATTGTGAAAGCTTCAAATTATTTTATTTAATCATGCACACACGTTTTATTCTTTCTCAAAAATGTAAAAGCTATTAGTTTGCCCCAAAATCGATTTTTCAATAACATTTTAGACACACAGTGCAGGTCCTATGTACAAGCATTCAGTGTCCATGACTACAATGGAGAGGACTAACCTCCTCTTACCCTTGGACAAGCCTTACCTCATCTCTGTCCTCTGAACAGGCCTCAATGTATTGAGTATAATCGATAGTAAATAGGTGGAGATGAGGTGACGCATGTCCAAGGGTGTAAATAAGCTGAAGCCTGTCTAAGCATGCCAATTAGTTGAAGTCAATTCAGGGTTGCAGATGAGGTAAGGATTGTCTAGGGGTGCACAAGAGGTATGGCCTCTATTGAAGAGTGTAGTAGAAGAGAGGTCTGTCCACGGGTGCAAAGAACTTGAGACCTGTGTCTAAGAGTGCAGTGGGAGATAGGCTTCATGCAGCCTAGTCCACTGCACTCTTAGACACAGGTCTCACCACCTACGCTCTCCAAGAAAAGCCTCTCTCCCACTACAGTCTTGAACACAGGCCTCACCTCCTCTGTCCCTCTGGACATGCCTCACTTCATCTGCACAATCTACTTCCTAATGTGAGGTAACACAGGTAACATGATTGTGAAAAGGTCAAATTTTTTTATGTAATCATGCACACACTATTTATTCTTTCTCAAAAATGTAAAAGACATTAATTTGCCCCAAAAATGTTTCAGTAATGCAATGAAAAGCTTATACATATGACCTTTTCTCTGTTTTTCAAATTTTATTCTAAAAAAAGATTATGAGGCCTAAGCAAGAGTGCAGATGTGATTAAGCCTGTCCAGGGGAGCACAAAAGGTGAGGCTTGTGTCCAAGAGTGCAGTGGACAGGACTAAACTGGAGTAGTGTGCAAAAAAAGATGAACCTCATTTATGAGGCCCTGTGTCAGTTTTGCACTGCTGATGCGTCACTTTATTTGACGCATCGGCGGCATAAAACATGTGCCTTTTTGCGCCATATTTAAAAAGAGACGCATGTAGGTAGATGCATCACTTTTTAAACCTCTGCACCACATTATACCTCTGTTAGGTGTAATGTACACAGAGGGGGCATTCCCCCGCAAAAAGCCTCGTAATAGTGACGCAGTGAAATCTATGACATTTCACTGCGTCACTTTTAGGACACTGTTACGTCAAAATCTTGCACCTGCCTCACAGCAGGCGTAAGACTGAGGCAAACGCTTTCACATGGGGCTTTCCCCATGTGAAAGGATGCATTGCTGGAGTTGCGTCATTTTTGTGACACACTCCAGCAATTTATCACTTTTGCGCTTACAGCTACATCAGAAATACTGACTTATCTATAAGTCCTAGAAACATGATGCATCATACATTAAATATAATGCATCATTGGTGTCACAAGGAGTGCACAGTTAAAAGTGACGCATCGCTGTTTTCATAAATAACGCTCTCAGTGTGATTCCTAATCTGAGGTAACACAGGTAACATGATTGTGAAAGCTTCAAATTATTTTATTTAATCATGCACACACTTTTATTCTTTCTCAAAAATGTAAAAGCTATTAATTTGCCCCAAAATCGATTTTTCAATAACATTTTAGAAACACAGTGCAGGTCCTATGTACAAACATTCCATTTCAGTACTGAAAAGTCACTATTTTACAAAATACATTTCCCATCTCTTGCAAACATTCCTACCAAGCATTACCCAAAAAATGAAACAAACCAACAGCAAAGAAACTCACTCTGCTTCCCAATCTGAGGTAAAACAGGTAACATGTTTGTAAAACAATCAAATATTTTTATATAATTATGCACACACTATTTATTCCTTCTTAAAAATGTTAAAGCCATGGATTTGCATTAAAATCGTTTTTAAATTACCATTTTAGGAACAGAACATAGGTCCTATGTACAAGCATTCATGTTCACTACTGAAAGCCATTGATTTCCCCAAAATCGTTTTTTGAATAACATTTTAGAAACAAAGCGCAGGTCATATGTACAAGCATTCCAGGTCACTACTGAAACTTCACATTTTTACAAACTACAATTCCTCTTTCCAGCAACAACTTTTTATCAAGCATGTTAAAAAAACATGAAGAAAGTCACATTAAAAAACCACATTTTGCTTCCAAATCTTCTCCATAGAGTATACAAGTCTCTATCTATATTAAATGAATCATAACTCACCTTTATAAATGCTTTAGGAGATTCAGAACAGTGTCAGATACACACACTAATATTTCTTTAGCAGATCAAAAGGTATGTTCTCCAGGCACTGCAACCATTAATGGCACAGAAAACCTCCAATTCTACACAGATATTCCTCATGGTAACCAATCAAAACTCTTCCCTCTCTATTTTCAAATCAACACCCTTCCCCCCCTCAGCCCTTTCTACCTGTTACCATAGCAACTCCCTCCTCACTGAGCTCCCAGGGTTAAAAGTGTATTCTACAATGTTGCAAATCAAATCAGCAAGCATGTTTGACCTCTCAATACTCCAGCTTATCCACTGCAATCTTTCTTTAAATGACTTTTTCTTAACCATTCAAATTACTTCTTTCACATAGCAGAACCATGCACCTTAACTTTCATTTTTCAACTATCTGTATCCACCAATCATTGCTTGTGATTCAAGAGCACTGAAACTCCACAGTTTTTTTTTGTTGCAAACTCCTACTGTTCCAACTGCCATTTCATTCCTACACTTCATCTGACTGCACCAAAACCTCCTCTCACCATGTACTCTGTCTGGATTATTGGACATAGCTACATTCACTGGGCTCAAAGGTATGCAGCTACCAGAAATTTTCACAACCTTGATTTACAAAATGTGCACATAAAATGGATTGGCCAAAGAGGATTGAGATGTCATCAATTGATACCATTGGTGAAAACCTTTCACCATCTGCCACACCCTGACCTTATAATTTTGCACTGTGGTGGAAATGACCTATGCACTTTGACTGGGGTAGGTCTGGAAAGGGTTTTAAAGGACACCTTTGGGCAATTGATGACACATTTTCCACAAACTGCCTTGGTATATTCCAATATATGCCAAAGGCAGAAATGGAAGTGGTCCAACCAATTTTGTCCACAGATTGAGAAAGCAAGGAAACATGTGAATAAATCTGTTTCTGCTTACATGAGAGACTATGGAATGGGTTCAATATACAACAACAACTTGCGTTACAACATACACGATATCTACAGAGGAGATGGTGTGCACTTCTCAGATGAGGGGAATAGAATATTCCTCCTGAATTTAAGATTGTGCATTGGAACCTACTTGTAGGTACCTAATTCAGCCCCAGAACCCAAAAGCTCTTTTCAGGGCTACCCTACATCTGATCACTCACAATGATTATTTTACTCTAACTTTTTTCACTATTTTTCACCAAAGTACGCTCCCCGGTACGCTTCCCGGTGCGCGTACCGGGCGCTCCCCCCGCGAAAAATTAAATTTCTTTTTTTTCCCGCCTATATGGGCCTCCTAAGACCCCCTCAAAAAACCTAGAGGGTCAGGGAGTGCCTACCATGCCCCCTTATACCCATTCCCAACGTTGTTTGTCCTTCATTTTCTGTCTCAAATCTACCGAAACACAAAATGGAGGACTCCCGTAGCGCTGCCGGTACGCGTACCGGGAATCGCACCGGGAAGCGCTCCCAACATTTTTTTAAAGTTCATTTACATAAAAACCACCGGAGACACTTTCACCAAATATAGAATAGGCCATACTACATACCAGTCCCTACCATTTTCCCAAATTTTCCCAAATTTGGTGGAATTCCATTGAGCCTCTCTAAATATCCTGAGGTGAATTACTTGACAAAAACACATCTGAAGTGTTAGAATTTACAACCAATTAAAATGTTACTTTCATTTTCTACTAATATTTCATGACATTTGATTGGTTATGTACATGAATGTATATAAAGAAAGAGAGGGAAACACAGTCATTTTGACTACTACTTCCTGAAGTACATTTGTAAAAAGGATTTTCACTGAGAACTTCAACTGCTTTCACAAAGGTAAGTTGTTATTTTGGAAAGTGAAGTATGTTGTGCACTTTAAGTTAATTTGGGAAAACATTTTCTGATAGTTATATACTATCCCTCTGTAATAGTTATAGATTGAGATAGGCTTCTCTGTTATAGATATGGATGGAGTTAGGCTTGTCTTGTATAATTATCAATTTACTTAGTCTTTATGATATACACTTTTTTATATTTCTACTTCCAGCCTGATACCATACACTGCCCAAAGATAACTTCACTGGTAAAAAATCAAAACTACCTGTCTGAACTTAAACCCAACAGTGCCCTATCTCTACTGATATATTTATTTCTTATGCAATTTACAGCAACATAATGAAAGGAGATCAAAATAAATGTAATATTTCATTCGAACTTGATCTTCAGGACAACCCAGAGGAAGAGAATAACGATTCAGATTTTTTGGATCAGTCTCTTGATGAAGAGTTTCTGAAATATGTGGAAGAAATGGAAACATGTAATCCAAATGAGGACATTCCCGACGACATAATGTTGGAAGTCTTATTAAATTTTGAAAAATCAGAGCAATAAATTTATATTTAATAATTAAAAATTGTTCCAGACATTATTCTTTTTTATATGTAATCAATGAAATAGTACCAAAATGAATATAATATAATGTGGGACTTATAGTATACTGTGCAATTTGTTTTCTGTTACATAGTAATTTTGCTCATAGTTACTTCCTTTCTCCCACTTTATTATCTCCAATGTGTATTTGACATCTCTTTTTCATTTCCTGCCTCCATGTTGTTTCTGCTTTCCTGACAGACTAAAGTATAGATTCCATATACCACAATAACTTCTGTAACAACATGCAAATTATCTACAGATGAGACAGTCTACATATAGGTGTGTGTAGGTGTGTGGGGTATGTGGGTGTGGGTGGGGATGTGGGTGTGTAAGGTGTGTGTGTGGGTGTGGGTGTGTGGGGTGTTTGGGTGTAGGTGGGGGTGTGGGTGTGTGAGGTGTGTGTGGGGTGTGTGTGGGTGTGGGGGGTATGTGTGTAGGATGTGTGTGTATGTGTGAGATGTGTGGGTGTGTCTGTGATGTGTGTGTGTGTGTGTGGGGGAGGTGTGTGTGTGTGGGATGTGTGGGGTGTGTCTGTGAGGTATCTGTGTGTGCGTGTGTGTGTGTGTGTGTTGGGGGGGTGAGGTGTGTGTGTGAGTGTGGGTGTGTGGGATGTGTGGGTGTGGGTGTGGATGTGTAAGGTGTCTGTGTGGGGGTGTGGGGTGTTTGGATGTAGGTGGAGGTGTGCGTGTGTGAGGTGTGTGTGAGGAGTGTGTGGGTGTAGGGGTGTGGGGTTGTGTGCGTGTGGGTGTGTGTGAGACGTACTTGTAGGTACCTAAAACAGGCACAGAACCCAAAAGCTATTTTCAGAGCTACCCTACCTGTAATCACTCAAAATGATTATTTTACACTATTATTTTCACTATTTTTCACCAAAGTACGCTCCCCAGTACGCTCCCCGGTGCGCGTACTGGGCGCTCCCCCCGCGAAAAAAAAAAAAAAATAATAATTTGTACCGCGGGACCCTTTTATGGCCCCCACATCAAACCTAAGGGGTCAGGGGGGTGTACCCTGCCCCCTTTTGGTCACTTCCCCCTTTCTTTTTTGCCACCTCTTGTGTCTCGATCCTACCGAGACACAAGATGGCGGCCACTGCGGACTGTTTGGAATGTTTACAGACACCCGAGAGCCAATCAGCTTTCCATGTGCAAGTCGCGTAGCGCGCACCCGGAGCGCTCCCCGGTGCGCGTACCGGGGCGCGGCTATAGATATATAATTTTTTTTTAACCTAAATTACTCAAAATCCACTGGAGCACATATCTTGAGACATAGCAAAGGCACATCGGGCTACCAGTCCCTACAATTTTGCCAAGTTTGGTGAAAATCCATTCAGCCGTTCGAGCTGAAAGTGAGTTTGACCGCCCTATGGAAATTAACATGGGGAAAACACGTTTTGGGACCCCCCTTTTATCTCGGCCCCCGCTTGACAAATGCCCCCCAAACTTTCAGGGAAGGAGCGGAGCGCCGCGAGGCAAAGTTGAGGAACATTTCAGGCAGATTCCTCCACCGGCGCCAAAGTTATTCCCAATAGAATGTTACGATTTCCCTATGGAAATCAATCCTAACTATAACTACCTACTGGCGACCGCCAGTAGGTAATATATATATAACGTCTTTCATTTATTATACAACTACTGGATTGAAAGATGTATTTTTAAAAAGTGGCAGACCTGAAAAATTCTTCCTTCAAGTGTCAGAGAATGGTGAATAAAAAGTAAAAATTCTTTGAGAAAGTCACATTATATTTTCCTAAAAGAATGTCAAGATTATAGAAACCAATTTACTTCTATTGTCTTTGCACCAGAATAATTATAAATGAGAAGTGTCAGACTAACTCTACGGGAAACACCTTCTCAGTGTAGTCCCCTGAGGAGTAGCAGCAACTTTTTAATGATGCTACCGGCTGCACTTGAAAAGCCAGCTCAGTATTCATTGTGTCTCCTGTGATGCCTGGCAACTGTGGGCTGTTTTCAATCTATTAATCGCCAGTGTTATGGTAATATTAGTCTCTCAGTTTTTACTCATACATTTTTTCTGCATTTCTTGGCATACATTTTTCTTAAAGTTGCCATGGTGTTAATCATTAGATTGTTCAAAATGATTCTTATTAGGGGTATGAAAAGATTTTAGGTATATCTCCCAAAATTATGAATAATATGCCAAGTTTGTGACGTTGTATGGGACTTGGCCTTTCATGTGAAAAGTGACACTTTTGCAAGTATTTTGTACATGAGTGTAATTTGTTTTATTTTACTCATAGGAAAGCTAAACAAGAAATGCACTCACCTACACAACAGATTTGACCCACCAACATTTTTCAATTATGGGAACGTTATTACACAAGTAATAACTAGCTGTGATAAACTTCCCTCACTGTGTTCCTCTTCCTGGTCCAAAACGGGTTTGCAAAGGGATCAACATTATTTGGACCACTAATAATAAGGCCTCAAGACTCTGGAGAGAAACGTTTGTAGAACAGCAGAAAACTCCACAAACAGTGGCTAAGTCACACATTGAGAATTTGGCAATACTATGCTCCTCTAATAAAACTTGCCATGCCGTTAATTTGCACTTAAGCAGTACATTAACTGTAAGAGGGTACACTGACCAGATCTACACCCAGTTTTCCCACTTAAAGTGCTCTTTGGCATAGACCAGGGCATGCACCCTATACATAAAAAGACCCCAAAAACTGCAGGGTGTGTGCACCTGGGGCTCTCTGGTATTACAGAGAGGGCCGCAGACTCTTGTGCAGCAGCTTGTGTGATACAGATCACGGTCGCAGAAGTAGCCCAGGCACAGTGTCTCAAGTGGGTGTTCCCTCACTGGCATGAGGTAGACTGCGCCATAATATAGACATGGGTGCTGAGGGAAAGGAGTTATCTCGGCACACACAATGTGGCTGTGGAAAGTCATTTAGACTAGGGTCTCAGGGAGCATCAGATATCCTATCACTCAACAGGCACAGTCTGTAGGTCAAAGGGTATAGAACTCACCCTGAAATTGAGTGACTGCACCCACCTGCAGGAGGATCTCAGTTTCCCTTTGAAGTGTCTGTACACTGCTTCAAACAGCCGGTCCTTCTTTCACTAGTGAGCTGCTTCTGGGGTGGTGCAAGTTTGCAGCTGCTGTGGGGGCAGCACATTAACTATCTTAGGGTGCACTGATTCAGTCTGCTCTCATTGCACCCAGTTAAAGGTGCACTCGACAACCTCAGTTAAAAATGCGTCCTCTACATAATATTAAGCCAGAGACTTGGGGGCATAATTCTTGAACGAACCCGTAATGCAGGGCTGCAAGCAAAGGAGCTGTGGAGAGAGAGAGAGAGAGAGAGAGAGAGAGGAGAGAGAGAGAGAGAGAGAGAGAGAGAGAGAGAGAGAGAGAGAGATGAAAAGCAACAGATTTACTAACATAAGGCACTGTTAAGCTCCCTCCTTGCGCTTTCCCCTCTGTGCTACTTAGCACCAACTCAGGCACCCTCGCGCTACTTTGCAATGGTGATCTTGTGCAGGAAGGAACGCCTTCTTGCACAAAAACAATCTTGTAAGGCCATTTTCTCTGACTCTTTCTATGTGTGGTGCAGAGCGCATCACACATAGAAAGAGGAAGTAACAAGGGGAAATAAAGATACTTCTCCTTGTTATGCCTCACTGGGAAAGGCAAATCCTTTTGACACATTCCCAAGTTTACTAGCTTTAGTAAATCTGGGAATGTGACAGACTCCATGGGCCTTATTTATGAAAAGTGACGCATCGCTGTGTGAAAACAGCGATGCGTCACTTTTCACTGCGCTCTCCCTGCGACATGATTGATGCGTCATATTTATAATATGATGCATCGTGTCGCAAGGAGTTACAGATACGTCGGTATTTCTGACGTATCTGTAAGCGCAAAAGTCACGCATTGCTGGGGTGTGTCACAAAAGTGACGCAACTCCAGCAATGCGTCCTTTCACAAGGGACAAGCCCCATGTGAAAGGGCTTGCGTCAGTCTTATGCCTGCTGTGAGGCAGGCGCAAGATTTTGACACAACAGCGTCCTAAAAGTGACGCATCTCCTAGATTTCACTCGTACACTATTACGAGGCTTTTTGGGTGTGAACGCCCCCTTTGCATACATTATACCTGACGCAGGTATAATGTAGCGCAGGGGTTTACAAAGTGACGCATCTGCTTAGATGCGTCACTTTGTAAATAGTGCGCATCAGGAGGCAAGTTTTACGCCGCCGATGCGTCACAAAAAGTGACGCATCGGAAGCGCAAAACTCACGCAAGGCCTCATAAATGAGGCCCCCTGAGTAGATGCAATGGAACACTATTTCTCTACCCATGGAAGGCCTCCCTGGTGCATTGTAATGCAGCGCAGCTCAGAGGACTGAGTTGCGCTCATTTCTTTTACCAAGCCACACAAAGCAATGCAAATTGGCCCCTGTGTGGCTTAGTAAATACCAACTTACATTTTGAAGTGCGGCTGTGCCACAAAAGTGGCACAACCACGATGCAAATAGTTCGTAAATCTGTCCCTTTGTGTCGCCGATAGTGTTGGTTATGCATCACTAGACAAAAACTGAACACATCTTTTTATTTATTTGCCCCCCTCAAGTCGAACAGCGCGTTGCAACTAAAAGCAGGTAGATTTCTAATAAGGCGAAGATGACTTTGCAAATAGAAAATATGCAAAGGTTGCCCAGCTGTGATTGGCTGCGCACTTTCATCAAAGATGCAAAATTAAGGTGTCCTTTTCGTGTGCGCTCTCTCATTTCCTAACCCACTCGGAGCCTTATTATTAGTTGACCAGTAAAACGATTCTCTCAGCAACAAAGTGACGAACCAGCTTACTCACGTCTTCATTCCCCACCCTGCCCCTGACTCAGTCGCCTCCTTCCTTGCCACCCACAGCCACGACCACTCAATGATTCAGAAGAGGGGGCAGTGTGACTTCCTGATGACCACCCCACGCGCGTCCTCTCGAGGCGCAGACTGACACCAAAGGCCCCGTGCGCGCGCCACTGGGCGGCCGGAAGCGCACGGTCACCCTTCACGTGCGCCACTGGGCGGCCGGAAGCGCACGGTCACCGTCACCCTTCACGTGCGCGCTTTCACTACACTGATGGCCGCAATAAGGACCCCGTGAAGTCGGCGAGGAAGAGATGTTTGGTTTTCTCCCCCGCGGCCGCATTTGCATTCATTGATTTCCTAGCAGAGCTTTAGCGTGCCGTGGTTACCATTCATAGCAACGAGTCTTTATCAGTTCATTACAAAAGGCATTGCAGAGAAATCCCGCTCGGCCAAAGGCGAGCGATTAGTCTCTTGTCACCGGCAATTCCGGTTTATTTTGTTCTACTATTTGTGATTTACCTACAGCGGGCTCCGAACAGCTAAGCAGGTCCATGCCGAAGGGCCAACATTGTTGCGCCTTCTGTCCAACTTGCTGCAAACACGAAAACATTCTCTGCAATAGTCAAGCTACCCCGTTCCGCCTTCTATAGTCTCTTTTGTTTACACACTATGGATTCGATAGAGCACAAATTGTAGACAAACAGCCGTGTGCACAAGGCGGGGCATTCAAACGTGAAGGGGGCTTCGCCCTCTGTATTGTTAAAGTTTGTTGTGGTACTGCGCAGACATCACTTCTTTCAGTGTGCATCAAACTTTCCTAAATACCGTTTACAAGGATATAATCCCAATGGGTGTAGAGTTTCAATTATTTAACTCCAATGTGGCAACATTTTTGTAAATGGTGTTTTTTTCATGAACATGTGAATACTTTCTTGTTCTTAAAGTAACCTGTTCAAAACATTGAAAGATGTAGGCTGTTTCAGATACCACGAAGTAGATGAGTTTTAACCTACTAATGAAATGTTTATGCAGTGGGATCACTGGGGTGAGCAGCTGTGCAGCAGGTGACTAATGCACAGATCTCCCAGGCTGTCACATGCATAGAGCAAGTAGCTTTTTTTATACTGAAGTGAGTCATGAGACAAGGCACAGAAAATATATTGAAATCAAACAGTGTTGCAAGCTATTGGGTGCAGGGACTAATGCCAAAATAAGGTAGAAGGCATACAGAAGCAGCTATGGCGACATTGAGGCTTATGTCGGATTTAGATCTCGGCGAACGGGTTACTCTGTTACAGCCTCCTATGGGATTTATATTTCAGCAGATGGGATATCCGTCTCCATTGTGATGGAGTAACCCATCTGCCAAGATTTAAACACGCCCTTAGTTTTGGTGTGGGCAAGAAAGTTACTGCAAATAATAATTGCGGCCCAGCAATGCTGATGTACTTTCTCAGGTGTGGTGTCATAATTTAATGAAACTTTTTATACTAAATCGGAAGACATAGTTAAGAATTTGCTTTGAGGGGTGATTTTTTGTATGCAAGCACATATGGGGGAGCCAACATATACACTGCTTAATTCATACCAACTATTTAGTCATCTTGGATGTAACACAGGTAAGTTTGCAAAGAAAACTGGATGCCTGTGATAAATATTGTCTTGAGAATAAAAATAATTTCAACATGGAAAAAACAAATACCTTGGTTTTTGGGTAAAGTTACAAGCAGCTTAACTAATTACTGGTTCCTCTTATAAATTCCTTGGGGTAACATTTAATACTTAGTTGCAGAGGAAGTTGCTCCTCGAAACTTTGAAAACCCTGTGTGTTAACCACGGTTGGAGGCTTTAAAACATTTTAAAGGGACTTTGCAAGCCCCACCCTAGAACCTGTTCTTACAGCTTATAAAGTAATGGGTCCCCCACAATTGTTAAATGGAGCCGAAGTTATATGGATAGGATTTAAACATAGCTGGGAGAAATTGAAAGGAGCATCCTAAAAAAACTTGTAACCTCCCCACAAGCTCTAGTGTACAAGCGAGCAGGTTGAAGCTAAATAGAATTCCTAGAGGGTGTTCACGGATCTGTTAGCTGAAAAGCCAGGTCTTTGTTGTCTTCCTAAAGGTGTTCAGGGAAGGGGCGCGTCTGAAATCTGCCGGTAGCTCGTTCCAGGTCTTGGCTGAAATGTGAGAGAAGGATCTTCCACCTGTTCTGGCTCTGTGGTTGCGTGGGGTTTCGGCCAGTGTGAGATTGGAAGATCGAAGGTTTCTTTTGGGTTGATTCTGTCGTTGAGGTATTTTGGTCCGTTGTTGTGTAGGCACTTGTAGGCGTGAGTGAGGATTTTGAAAGTGACTCTTCTCTACGGGGAGCCAGTGGAGACTTCGTAGGTGTAGGCTGATGTGTTTGTGTCGGCGGTTGCCAAGGACGAGTCTGGCGGCGCTGTTCTGTATTGTTTGGAGTTTGCGGAGTAGGGACTTGTTGATGCTGGAGTAGAGTGTGTTTCTATAGTCCAGTCTGCTGGTGATGAGTGCGTTTGTGACTGTCTTCCTTGACCAGGGCCAGACTGGCCATAGCGGGCACCGGGCAATCCCCGGGTGCGCCGCACAGGTGGAGGCCGTTTTTGTTACAGGGCCGTTTTTGCAGCATAGCTGCAAAATCGGCTGAAAACCGGCCCGGCAAAGAGCTCGGCCGCACCTCCACCCCCCCCCTGAAGTGGGGAGGGGGGGCCGACCGAGCAGTTTGCCAGGGCCATTTGTGGTTCCCAGGCCGGCCCTGTCCTTGACTCAGGGCGGATCCACTTAAAGGTCTTGTGGAGGGTGTTGAAGCAGTTTGAGGTGATGGCGTTGAGCTGTCAGTTCATGGTGAGTGATAAGGCGAGTACAATGCCCAGGTTCTTGACGTGGTCTGAGGGAGTAGGTGGGCTTCCGAGGGCAGTCAGACACCAGGTGCTGTCCCATGCAGAAGGGGTGGTACCGAGGACGAGGACTTCTGTCTTCTCGGCATTGAGCTTCTGGAAATAACACAAAGGTGTCCATCCTATGAGGGAGGGAAACGTGATAGTGAGTTAGTGTGGACAAGATTGGTAAAAAATCAGCTAGTGAGCCCTCTCCGTAAACCTACAGGGTTATAAAGTGGATGCTCTTCTGCAGATATCAACAAGGGAATTGAGGCAGAGAGGTGCATAGAATGCAGGACTGGGGTTCTGAGGTATTTAGGTACAAAGAAGTTTACCATTTATTTAAGGGAATGCTGGACCTGAGAATTAGCTTTCCTCTATCTATCAAGTCTACCCAAACCAGCAAGGCATTTGACACTTTTGAGATTACGGGTGGGGTTGAACCCAGCTTAATCCGGACAAGTAGGGGAGTTGGGGTTACCTGTCTGGGAGGAGGCTTGTAATTGTGGGCTAGGAATGCACTGCTCAACTGTGTACATTTTAATAGTCTGTATTTTTTATCTTTAAGATGTTTTTTAAAACCTGATTTTTGGATATATATATATATATTTTGGGCAAGGTCTGATGTAATAAGATTCGTCTTGGAAATTGAATTTTTGGATGAACCATGTGGGTGGGTAGGTTTTTATTAGCATTAAAGATGGGTGCATAATTTTAACTGATTTTAACATTCTTGCATATTATTTTTATGCTGGAGTTTAACATATCGTTAATTTAAATACATTTATTTATACTACTACTACTTGTGCTAGCAAAAGCTTGCTTGGTTCCTAACTGTGGGCTTTGCACATTTTGCATATTATTTTCACCAACGTATACATTTTCATTTAAATTTCAGTTTGGTTTGAGCAGAAAACATCTTGCAGGAATTGTTAAACTGATGTGTGTTGCAGCCACAGCACGTTCTTTGTTTGAACTAGTCTCCACCCAGAATCTTGTGTTGTGATTTATATGCATGAGGTATGTCCTCTTGCATAATTTTAATTGAGACAACTGGAGCAGTATATTTAATATACACATGTAACTTTTGCAAACTTTACTACTATTATCCATGGAAAAAGAATTGCATTTTCACCCACCACTAATTTTACGTTGCAATAAGGAATTATGTAACAAGACTCACTTATCCAAATGCAGTGACACGTGCAGGCATTTTCACATATTGTGTCTGTCCTGTAAATTGCATGTTTACCTGTAGTGGAAACTTTAAGAGAATTGTCAGATGAGCAGTATCACAGTTAAATTCCGATAGCAAAATCCTGGATTTTGCAGGTTGTTTGCTGGTGTTTGATTAGAGATCGAGATGATCTCTAGGTGCTTTGGATTTAGGTGTACCTGGGGAGTTAGTGACTGATGAAGAGTTGTAATGGCAGACAATTCATCCAATTTTGAATGGAATTTTCTGCCTCCACAAGGTGCTGGTGGAAAGATGGGGGCTTCTTCTAGAGCAATAAGAAATAATCAGATCAAAAAGAGAGTCGAGTTTTTGAAAATACTCTGTGCACAAGACAAGCTAATTTTAATTTGTCTCTGGGCAGTCAATCTAGTTAACATCTGGCTATTGACATGTGACCAAACAGTTATGTAATAAATAATTATCAAGGACCCCCTGATTACAATGGATCTATGATTCCTAGGTCAGGGAAAAACAACTAATCAATAAGTAACAACCTAGGCAATCATAATAAATAGTTCACAATCAACATAAGGTTTTAAAAGGAAAAAAGAGCTACCAAATGAATTCACATTCTGATATTTATTTACACATGTATTAAAAAATTAACACAAATTTGTATATACATAAAACGAATAACAAAGCAATAAAACGTAGAAGAGAATTTATAAACATCATCAATAATTCACAACTCATTATACAAAATTCATTTAAAACAATTGAAATGGCTTAATAGTTCTCGACGCGCGTTTCGGCGACCAGCGCCTTCTTCTGGAGAAGCCAAATATGTTATACTTCAAAACGATATATATAAGGTGAAAGCTGGGCTGCCTCAAATGATTTCCCTTCTTTAGAACATTTCATTCGTTTGATCAAAGGTATTCAGAAGGGCAACTAAGTGGACACGTGAATTGATATCTACTCTGAATATCAGGATATCGAGGATAGGAGTAGCACGAGTTTGTTCTGATATAAAAGTTTATATTAAATTTATGGTTGTTCTTTGAAGCCGGGTCTGGTAAAATAGATAGGATGATTTACGTTTCTCGCCGTCAAACGGACAGGGTTAAAGACACTGTGTACGATATGCGCATTTGTAGGTCTCTGTATAGGTATCGATGTCGCTTTCAATATGCCACTTCTCCTGATATGGGGAGGTTCCTTTCTTTTAGTTTCCTTTTGGCATGATTTCCGATAAAACTTGACATTCTGACGGTGAGAAACGAGATCACGGCGGCTCCAATCGTCAAAAATGCGGTCAATTGTTTTAAATGAATTTTGTATAATGAGTTGTGAATTATTGATGATGTTTATAAATTCTCTTCTACGTTTTATTGCTTTGTTATTCGTTTTATGTATATACAATTTTGTGTTAATTTTTTAATACATGTGTAAATAAATATCAGAATGTGAATTCATTTGGTAGCTCTTTTTTTCCTTTTAAAATCTTATGTTGATTGTGAACTATTTATTATGATTGCCTAGGTTGTTACTTATTGATTACCAAACAGTTATGGCCATATTGTGAAGGCGTTAAAGTTTTGCTAACATGGTATGAGGAATGCCCATTTAGAAGGAATTACAGTAATCCATATGTGTGAGAACTCAAGATCCCACCACCTGAGCAAACGTCTCCTTAAGTGTTCTCAAAAGGTGGTAATCCATGCTTTATGGATTGGGAAGAAAGGATAGCTGTTGATCAAAGAGAATGTTTAGGCTCTTTAACATAGAGGCAGGCGTATGAGCTTCACCTAGCTACACCTAGTTGGTGAGATCAAAAATCAGATCAATCAATCATAGCATTTATATAGCGCACTACTCACCCGGAGGGTCTCAAGGCGCTTGGGGGAGGGGGGGTCTGCTATTGCTCGAACAGCCAGGTCTTGAGTTGTCTCCTGAAGGCGAGATGGTCCTGGGTCAGCAGAAGGTGGGTGGGGAGGGAGTTCCATGTCTTGGCCGCCAGGTAGGAGAAGGATCTTCCTCCGGTGGTGGCTCTTCGGATGCGTGGTACGGCGGCGAGGGCGAGGCTTGTCGAATGTAGCTGGTGGGTGGGCGTGTAGAAGGTCAAGTGGTCGTTGAGGTACTTGGGGCCCAGGTCGAGGAGGGACTTGTGTGCGTGGGTGAGGAGTCTGAACGTGATTCTCTTGCTGACGGGGAGCCAGAGCAGGTCCCTCAGGTGTCCGGAGATGTGGCTGCGTCGGGGGATGTCCAGGATGAGTCTGGCGGAGGCGTTCTGGATGCGTTGGAGTCTTTTCTGTAGCTTGGCTGTGGTTCCGGCGTAGAGGGTGTTTCCGTAGTCCAGTCGGCTCGTGACGAGTGCCTGAGTGACCGTCTTCCTGGTTTTGGTCGGGATCCATCTGAAGATCTTACGGAGCATGCGTAGGGTGTTGAAGCATGATGAGGAAATGGCGTTGACTTGTCTGGTCATCGAGAGGGAGGAGTCCAGGATGAAGCCCAGGTTGCGTGCGTGGTCTGTTGGCTTGGGTGCGCTGCCTAGGGCCGGGGGCCACCAGGTGTCATCCCAGGTGGAGGGCGTTGCTCCCAGGATGAGGACTTTTGTCTTGTCTGAGTTCAGTTTCAGGTGGCTGTTCTTCATCCACTCGGCGAAGTCTTTCATCCCTTCGTGTAGGCTAGTTCTGGCGTTGGCCGGGTCACTGGTGAGGGAGAGGATCAATTGGGTTTCGTCGGCGTAGGAGATGATGTTGAGGTTGTGTTGGCATGCGATGGCTGCAAGGGGTCTCATGTAGACGTTGAAGAGGGTGGGGCTGAGTGATGATCCTTGCGGTACGCCGCAGATGACTTCGGTGGCCTCGGATCGGAACGGGGGGATGCGGACTCTCCGTGTTCTTCCGGCGAGGAACGAGATGATCCATTCCAGAGCCTTCTCTTGGACACCAGTGTTGCTGAGGTGTTGGACTAGGGTGCGGTGGCAGACGGTGTCGAACGCTGCGGAGAGATCCAGGAGGATGAGGGCCGCTGTTTCCCCGTTGTCGAGCAGGGTTCTGATGTCGTCGGTGGCTGCGATGAGGGCGGTGTCGGTGCTGTGGTTGGCTCGGAAACCAGACTGCGAGGGGTCAAGAGATCCGTTCGTCTCGAGGAAGGCGGCAAGCTGTCTGTTGGCGGTCTTCTCGATGACTTTGGCCGGAAAAGGTGGGAGCGAGATGGGGCGAATGTTCTTGAGGTCGGTAGGGTCCGCTGTTGGTTTCTTCAGTAGGGCGCTGAGCTCGGCGTGCTTCCAGCTCTCCGGGAATGTGAAGAGACAGACAGGGAAGGGTTATAGGCCTCCACTGGTGAGTTCTAATTCAGATTTATTGTAGTAAAGGTTAATGTGACTGGCCAAACTGCTGCCAGAGAACAACTGCAGGCTTGACTTCAGAATTCTTACAATGTTCTGTAATCAAATTCTTGTTCTCTGAATAAGATCCATGTTAGAAATGCTCTGAGTTCTAAAACCAACTACAGCAGGTCAAGAAAAAATAGGAGGAAGAAGCAAAAAGTTTGGGGATAACCCTGCAATATGGCCTTTTCCAACAATCCACAATGGGCCTGATTCCACGAAAGGCCTCTGTACTCGTAGTGGTAGCCCCACAGTCGAGGGGGAGTCTTTGCACTTGGGCAGAATCTCTGGAAGATGAATTCTCACCTTACTGGGAAGATTGCGACCACAGTGTGGAGACTTCCCACAATCACGGGGCCGCTGCCATGAGTGCAGGTGCTTTTGTGAATCAGGCCCACAGTTTACCAGAAGACTAACATCTCAGTTTTATCCTCCTTTCAGACTAACAATAGAGTTGTTAGATTTGTGATCAATTTCAAAGAGCAACTGGGTGTCATTGGCGTAAGAGAAGGTGTTAAGGATGTATTTCAGTGGCATTCTTGTGCTGCTCATCCTGCTGAGAAAGCCCAGGAAGCTGTGGTTACTCTTTTTATTCAAAGTTTGTTGACCAAGATCCAGTTCCACACCATTTATATTGGGTGGCAAACCAAGAGTTTAGCTGAACCGGTTTATTTGCAAATCACTGTTAAGCAGTACAAGAAAGGAAAAGGGAAATAAATGAGTCCAGGTTGATGTATTTACAGATGCAATCCTTTCAGCAAATGGTAAAGGGAATGAGTAGAGGTAATGAGAAAAGTGGGCATGGAGGTGGAGTGGGACAAAGCCAAGGTCGAGCAGAGGAGATTCAGCCCCTCTTAGTGGTTCCTTGTGTTTGAGCTGTGAGCATCTGGATCATTGGAAATAGGATTGTCCCTGTCATGATTCCTCTGTCTCTCTGACAAGCAGAATCCATCTTCTGTAAAAAAACCACTCCTTTCCCGTGCATTCCAGCACCACCGTTATGTAGAAAATGATTGACTGTAGTAATTATAAATGAAAGTATGTAATAATGATTATACTGTGGAATTAAATTAATATTATTTCTCTGTGGCATTATTGATGAAAGGTAAAGCTCATGACTGTACTGTGTGGGTTGAACTAAGTAAACATGAGGACACTGTGACTTTAAACTGAAGAAAAGCACTCATTTGAACTTTTGTGCTGAACCGTTCTTTACCTCTCTAACGTCTGTGCTCAAGCGCTCTTAGGAAACCTGAAACCTGAAGCACGGAGAACACAGTGTGTTAGCGGCCGATGCAAAGGAGGCAATGCCACTCCCTTCCTTTTTGTATTAAAATCAGTCCAACCTTGTTTATTTTCCGAAAACAGCTCAAAACATGGCTTTTTGATCAATAAATACTTTTTTCTTTTCAGTTTACTGTTCAAATCCTCTGCGCCGAGACACCCTCGGGTATTTGTGCGCATTACAAATTGAATAAACATAAACATAAACATAAAACATAAACACCCCCACGTTACTTCGAACGCGCAGCAAACGTGGTGGCCATTTTCGGCGTGGCAATCCTACTTAAGGCCACACCCAAATTCTAGAACTTGCTTAGCCTTCCTCCCGTTGTTGTGGAAGGTTCATCGCAGTGCTCCTTACCTGAAATGTGATGTGACAGGTCTTCAGTCCTCGATCTTCCCAAGCAAGATCTTCACGGCATCAGGAGAAGTTTTCATGTGTTCTATGCAGCTCTAAACCTGAAACAACGAAGGAAAAAAAGGTTAATTTTCTTTGTTTAAGGCACCCATAGCAAGACAGTTTCTTGAATAGAAGGGAATTACTAAGAACAATTTTTGACAGTTTTTTCTTCTGGAGAAAATGTTTTAAACATATGAGAAGATTATTTGGGACAATGTCAACAAAACTTTATGAACTAAACCTCATGGTGAGAAGACTTTAGGTAAAGCTCAGCAGTAGTAGTTTGTTTGTTTTGTGTTTGTTATTTTCTTCTAGTGATGGAACAGATTGGGGAAAATACTGAAATGTAAGTATTTATAGAAAATAACTCCTTCAAAACGTTATAGTATTGTTGTTGAAAAGCATAACCAATAGGTAACCAAGAACTTATTTAATGCAATATTCTTTTCTTAAAGACAAGTAGTGTTTCTGACAAGAAAAGAAAGAAGCCTTTTCTGCAGAGTAGACATGTTTCGGCTTCTCCAACAAAGAATCCTTCTAGTGGACAACTCATCCATCACACGAATAACTAGGACACTTCTCACACTTATTTGAGTTCGCAGGTAGGGGTTGTTAAGGAGATAAATATTTCCAAACTAGTGAATATGAGAATATGTTTCTTTCCCTACATGACTATAGTTATTAAGTAAGTTTTATATTCTTACCTCGCAGGTTGACAACAAGAGCACATCAATGTCCAGAATCCGTCCCTCCTCCCTAAGCCCTATTGAATAGCTTAAGTTATCATATAACCACTGGTTATCAGGTAGGGGTAAGGGAAGTTGGTCCATAGCGTCTCTGCGAAACCTTCTGTGCACATAAAGGTAGGAGTGCATGGTTACCTTGACAGAAAGCTAAGCCTACAAATAATGTTTCGTCCAGACGCAATGGATCAACCTCAGCAAGTATCTTTACAGGATATAGCCACCATGTTAGCTGATAATAAATCAGAAAACGCATCCTTAAGTAAAGATTTATCAACATTACAAAATGCTATGCAGGACCGTTCAACTTGGAGTTTTTCTCCAACGCAAAAAACAATTCTTAAACCACACACCTTTCAGCATACTTTTCAGTCAGCAAAGCAAACTCTGCATTTTTCGACTGATACGTCCTCTAGCCAGATTCAAGTGGTAACACCTGTATCTGTGCCTTTATCACCCCCAGAAAGGTTTCATGGGGATAGTAATAAGTTTACGATTTTCTTAAATCAATGTCATTTGCATTTCATTGCAAAACCTACAGCCTTTTTCGTTGATTCTTCTAAAATAGCGTTTGTCCTGTCATATTTGGGGGTGACGCAGCTTTGTGGTCGGTTCCTTTAGTAGAGCGTGATGACCCATTGCTTTATGACTTTAGAGGTTTCAAAAATACGATGAAAACATTATTTGCAAAACATGGGTTTGTGCAATCAGCAGACCACGAGTTACTAAACCTAAAACAATGCTCTTCAGACCTACTACATTACATTTTGATGTTTAACAAATTGGTCATAGAAGCAGAATGGCCAGAGGAAAAAAGAGTCTCCCTCTTTTATAGAGGCTTACGAGACGAGGTATAAGATATGGTGACTAAGATTTTAGACCCTCCTGAAGATATTGGAGACTTCATAGATCTGGTGGTAAAATTAAACCATCGTTTATTAGGACAAGAGGGAGAAAGAGGCAAATTAGAACATAAAATGTTTGTATTTAAGGAAAAAATGTATTTAAAGACAGAGACAGCTAACAAACCTGACTTAGGAGAACCAATGCAAATTGGTACCATTAGAGGACCCCTCACCAAAGAGGAAAAAGAGAAGCGTCGTAAGTTAAACAAGTGCCTTTATTTTGGTAAAACTGAATATTTCGTGAAAGAATGTCGTACTCGTCCAAATAAAGGGAAACCCAAGGTAACAGAAATAGCTGCCAGACAGTTATCGGAAAACTCGAAAACTCGATGAAAGACAAAGTCAGTTTGTCGAGTAGGTTTTCTAGTTTGGCCTCCACAGCTCCTACGACTTTTTTTTGATATCTTAGTATTCAGGTTACACTAACATCCTTTAATGACAACACGCATACTTGGTCTGCGGACGCTTTGATAGACTCAGGTGCCACTGGAAATTTCATAGTATCCCAGTTTTTACAAAAATTAGGATTAAGAACACGCCCTAAATCTCGTCCCGAAATTGTACGCGCAGTAGAAGGAAAAAAAATAACTTCAGGTCTCATACAAAATCATACGGAAGATCTAATTATGACGAGTTCACCAGTTCATAGTGACAAAATAGTCTTTGATGTCATTGATACCCCTCAATTTAGTCTCATTTTAGGTATTCCATGGTTAGTCCAACACAACCCCAAAATTGACTGGACTAAGAAAACAATATTATTTAATTCTGAACATTGTATTGCCAATTGTTTTCAACACAAGGTTCTAGAAGATATTGTACAAGGCTATGATTTTCCAAAAGATTCACAAAGTGTCCTACTTATTGATGGTGTTCCAAAAGAATATTCTGATTTGTTAGATGCCTTTGATAAAAAAAGGGAAATACTTTACCACCCTATAGGGATTATGACTGTCAAATAAAATTGATGCCTTAGGCTACGTTGCCTTGCAGTCGTATTTATGCCCTTACCGAAAAGGAAAACACATTTTTAAGAACTTAGCTTGATGAATACCTTGCACAGGGATTTATCCGACACTCCAAATCTCCGGTCTCTTCCCCTTTATTCTTTATACCAAAGAAGGGAGGAGAATTGCGCCTGCGTAATGACTATCACGCATTAAACAACGTAACTGTTAAGAACCGTTATCCTTTGCCTTTAATTCCCACATTGTTAGACTAAATTAAACAGGCAACCATTTATACCAAACATGATTTGCGTGAAGCATACCATCTATTTAGAGTCCGAGAGGGTGATGAATGGAAAACTGTTTTTCACACTAAATTTGGCCTTTTCGAATATCAGGTCATGCCTTTTGGACTCTGCAACGCTCCAGCAGCTTTTCAGTTTTTTATAAATGCGGTTTTGCAAGATTACATAGACATTTATTGTGTGGTCTACATTGATTACATTTTTTTCCTCCAGAGAAAACGTTTTAAACATATGAGAAGATTATTTGGGAAAATGTCAACAAAACTTTACGAACTAAACCTCATGGTTAAAAGAATTTAGGGAAAGCACAGCAGTAGTAGTTTGTTTGTTTTGTGTTTGTTATTTTCTTCTAGTGATGGAACAGATTGGGGAAAATACTGAAATGTAAGTATTTATAGAAAAGACCTCCTTCAAAATGTTATAGTATTATTGTTGAAATGCATAACCAATAGGTGACCAAGAACTTATTTAATGCAATATTCTTTTCTTAAAGACAAGAAGAGTTTTTGACAAGAAAAGCAACAATCATTTTCTGTAGAGTAAGCATGTTTCGCCTTCCCCAACAAAGAATCCTTCTAGTGGACAACTCATCCATCACACGAACAACTAGGACGCTTGTCAAGCTTACTTGAATTCGCAGGTAGGAAAGCTAAGGACATTAATATTCACAAACAAGTGAAAATTAGGATATGTTTCTTTCCCGACATGACTATTGTTATTAAGTAAGTTTTATATTGTTGCCTCGCAAGTCGACAACAAGAGCACATCAGCGTCCAGAATCCGGGCCTCCTCCCTAAGCCCTACTGAATAGCTTAAGTGATCGTATAACCACTGGTTATCAGGTAGGGTTAAGGGAAGTTGGTCCATAGCATTTCTGCGAAGCCTACTGTGCACATAATGGTACGAGTGCATGGTTACCTAGACAGTCCCACTCAAATGTCTAATGCATGACTCCAACCGCTGAGTGTACCCAACTCTCTCAGAGTTGTAAGGTAGTCCAAAAGGGATTGCGCCCTCATAGTACCCTGCATCCCAGTAGAATTATGTGAAATTTGTATTCTACAAAACCCACCTCGTTTTATTAATATTGATGATTTGAAACTTCTAAATTCCACTCATCAAATCTCAAAGGCTTGTCCATCGATGCTGTTGTCAATTCAAACACTTGTCTTCCCCACCATAATACTAGTCCTGTTCCTGTCTCCAATACCCTGGGTCCGATTATAGAGAGGAAGAAAGGAGATTTTGCCCAGAATCCTGATGCCGAAGACTCCTTAGACCTAACAACTTATAGCCAATAAAGCTGCCCAGTCATCCCAAGATATATTCGTGGGGAGGCGTCTTAGTATGGTCAATCTTGAAATACTAAGTTGGAACATAGCAGGCCTGCTATGTCTAATAAAAATTTGGCCTCAAATTCAAGGCCTTTCACATACCTGCCACCCATCTCACTTGGGTCGAGCTGAAGGTGGTCTGATTACCTCGATTTCTCTTTCTCTTAAAATCCAGCTCAAAGAACTTGACACAGACCCACCATTTCTTCAGGGAGTGCAGGTTAAGTTCTCCAATATATTTTTTTTATTGAATCATTTTTATAATGCCAATTCATTCTTGTGTAACTTGTATGTTTCATTTGCCTTTATGCATTCATTTGGTGAGCAGTCTCCTGGCCTGACTTCACCCTTATTATTGGGTGATTTTAATTTTCATTTATGCGAGGGTTTATGGCTGGACCCTAATACATGTGCAATTTGTCCCCTGAATATGAGTGGTTTACTTTTGGAACTTAGGGCCAGATGTAGGAGCCCTAATACCGGTCGGAAACGGCCGATTTCGGCCGTTTCCGACCGGTATTAGGGTTTTCAGATGTAGGGGGCTTAAAATTACAGAATCTGTATATTTACCGATTCGATAAAATTACCAATTCGGTAAATTACCGAATCGGTTAATATACCGATTCTGTAATTACAAATGTAGGTGGCACACTTTACAGTGCCACAGGCCCTTAAGAGTCGTTATTTTACCACACAATCCTATTGTGTGGTAAAATACCGAATTCAGGTGTGCATGCACATCTGTGCATGCACACCTGTGCAATGTGACACACAGACATGCCCTTAGGGCATGTATGTGTGCCACATGGCACACACGCCTGTACTTGGGGTGCTAGAGAGTGTCAAAGTGACACCCCCTGCACCCTTGCAGGATTCGGTATTTACCGATTCTGTAAATACAGAATCGGTATTCCCCATTGATTCCTATGGGCTTCAAAGCCCATAGGAATAAATGGGAAATACCGATTCTGTATTTACAGAATCGGTAAATACCGAATTTTACAGATTCGGTAATTTAGATTTTAAATTTACCTACATCTGCCCCCTTCCCATTTACAGACTCTTAAATACCGAATCGGTAAAATTCGGTATTTAAGAGTCTGTAAATGGGAATTACCTACATCTAGCCCTTAGACTTCAAAGGAGAAGTTTTTAAATTCCTTAACTCACCAATTCAAACTGTTTTTTTATTCTTACAGTTATTATTCAATCACGTGGCCACTATCATACCCCTTCCTCCCTTTTTACAGGACATGGTTGTGACACAATAATTAAATTTATATTTTTGTCTTCTTCTGTGTTATGCTTTGTTTCTGGATTAAAGATCTTAGATACCGTATTTAGTGATTGTAGGAACCTGTCTCTGTATATACTATACCAAAGTAAGGTATAGTGTGAAGCCCAGTAGATCCCCAAAGGGAGGTGTAGGTAAAAGTAGATAATACCTTACTCTCAATTTGTGGTTGTGTGGGTGAGCAGTAAGGCTTTATCAGAGAGTAGTGTTAAGCATTTATTGTACCCACTCAGGCAAGAAATTATGTTACACACTCAAAGACTTAATTCTGACCAATTTGTCATTTAGTTGTATTTTATTTTTAGAACCAAGCACGGCCTGGCACAGTTAAGTGAAATAGTATTTTGCAAGAATAATGCAGTTGAATACAATTGAATGCAGTTGTATGTAATTGGTTTGGTTACAGGTAAGTCGCTTATTCATAAGCAGTTTAAATTACTTTTCAGTTACTTTGCAGTTCTTTTTTAGATTACTTTGTAAGTTACTTTTTCTACTCAGTGTGATATACCTAGATATCACATTGGGACACTTCCTAAATAAAAAGTAAGTAAATCAGATTTTGTACATATGCAGTTTCTTCTTTTTTTTTTTTAATCCTCATTCGCCTACTCGCCACCCATTTCTACTAACGAATTGGCCACTGGGCTTTTTATCTCATGAGCTGGTAGGAGGAAAGAAGCATAAGCCTCACCTGTTATTGAGTCTGCCCTGCTCGAAATTACAAGCCATTCCGAGCCGGCTAACTCAACAAGTGTGCCCACCTCATCCTCTAATGTCGACCTGGAGTAAAACAGAATAACTACCAGCAAGATAGACGGAGGCTTAATCATCGGACATATTTGTTATTTACATTGTATCCCCCCTCTCAAACCCCCCCCAAAAAAACTACCTCACCCAAAACATAAAAGAAAAGGTACCGAGAACCCTTGTCTTTTTTTAGTGTGATCTGAAATATCCAGCTTAGCTATGTATCTCATAGCTAGTATCCAGTCAATTACTTTAGGGGAGAACGGTGAAACCCACAACTTGCACAACTCTCTAAGGGCTAACAAAATAGCATAAAAAATAAGTTTTGCATTATCATTCATGCTTTCTCTCTCTAAATCATGTCTCCCCGTTATTACTAATTTAGGGCTTACCTCAATCTGCAGATTCAGGGCTTGAGACAGGCATTTACTTACATCTAGCCAAAATTGTCTTATATTCAGACAGGACACAAACATATGTAGATCGTCCGCATTGGGGGTCTTGCATTTTGGACATTACACCACGCCTCCAGCTTTAAATTTCGAGAGTCTGCGAGGACCAGTACGCCCTGTGGATCGTGAACAAAAGGTTTCGCCTTAAGTTTGCAGGTTTAACAATTCTATAAAGCATAGCCATTGTTACTTGCCATTGATTCTCCGTCGCAATCTTCGGCAAGCATTCTTTCCACAGAACCTCCGGAAGCAGAAAAGGACCATCCTCCAAATCCAGTATCATCCAGTTCCACATGGCCACCTCCTTCTTGAAGACCTCCTCTAAACCAAGTTTTACTTCAAAGTCATTTTGCACCCCAATTACATTCTCCGAATTGTTGGCCCAGCTCTGAATCTGCAAATACTTATATTTTGAAAAAAAAAGTCCCCACATTTGCTGACATTGACCCCAAGACACCAACTTGCTCTCCTGGAACAAATCCTTCCACCTCTGGAATACGCCCGCCCTCTTTAGTGGGAGAGCCAAAGCGTCCTTTGTCCATGGCGGAGATCCCGAAGAGTCCCACAATGGAGCCATATAGCTATAATACGGTAGTTTTAATAACCTCATCTTATACCAGATCTCCGCCAAATCCCGGAGGACCTTAAGCCTGACCTTCTTAAAAAATTTGGGGTCTGCAAATTTATACAAAAAAACAAAATCTTTATAGTCACAGCTTTTTAACATCACACTAAATAGTCTTCCAATTGTCGACGAGGTCAGAGTACCCAACAACATCCTGCAGTTTTTTAAGCAAAAGACCCACGCGTAGATTTGCAAATCTGGGGCCGCCAAACCTCGTTTGCTAAGTTTCCTCCTTAGATTTTTCCAGGAGAGGCGCGACCCCTTTGACGCCCAAATGAATGAGGCTATCTCACTCTGCAGTTTAGCCGGCCATTCCTTCCTGAACCCAAGGGGGATAGTCTTAAACAAAAACGTAATCTTCGGCAGGATCACCATGTTAATTAAATTAGTCCGGCCATATATAGACAAGGGTAAATAAATCCAACCCCTAAGAGTGGCCGAAATTTCTCTCTTTATCTTGAAAAAATGTACTTTAGTAAGGTCTCCAATGTTTTGGGTGATCCTAACCCCCAGGTATCTCATTTCTGTCTTGCTAACTAGACCTTCTGTGTTCAAATTCCAAGTCATGATCTCAGTCTTGTCCTGGTTTATCTCATAGCCCGAGACAGCCCCGAAGTCCTTAGTTATCTTTACAAGACCCTTTAAAGACTGATGCAAATTAGAAGAATAAATAATAATATCATCTGCGTACAAGCCTGTTTTTTTTTACCAATCCCCGACCACAAAAGGAGGTATCCTATCCGAGCTCCTGATTCTGCAAGCTAATGGTTCTATATATAAATTAAATAACAAGGGTGATAAAGGACACCCTTGCCTTGTCCCACGCATTAATTTAACGGACTGGGTTAGTGTACCATTAAACAGGACCCGAGATGTCGGAGAGCAGTACAGGGATTCAGTGAAATTATTTCCTAACTTAAGATGTTGCAAAAGTGACTTTAGGAAGACCCAGTTAACCCGATCAAAAGCCTTGGCGGCATCCAGAGCAATCACCGCCAAGGGAAATTTATAAGCAGAGGCCATATCTATGATACCAATAAGAGAGAAAGTTAATTCTTTCAGGTACCGCCCTTTATTAAAACCTTTTTGGTCCTGGTGGATCAACTTTGGGATAACCCTACTCAATCTATCTGCCATAATTTTAGAAAAAAATTATAATCACAATTTAATAGTGATATAGGTCTATATGAGTCCATATACCTAGACGACTTTCCTGGCTTAGGTATCAGAGAGATTGTTGCCTCATTCCAGGAGCTGGGTATAGCTACATTACCAATAAATATCTGATTAAACAGTCGGCACAATATAGGAGCAAATACATCTACCAGTGCTTTATATACTTCAACTGGAAGACCATCCGGGCCTGGTGCCTTTCCCCTCTTACTCTCTTTAATAACCCTAACCACCTCCGCTCGAGATATTTCATTATTTAACTAGCCCACTAGGTCTTCAGAGAGAGGTTCCATATGTTGTAGCCACTCCTCCATCTCAGAGTGTGTTGGACATAAATCTTCCCTATATACATTAACAAAAAACTCGTGAAAAGCTTCCACTATTCCCCTACTATCCGTTATAATGACTCCAGAATCTACCTTTTTAAATTCTTTTATTTGATTGCGTACCTGATCTTTTTTAGCTTTCCACGCTAAAAGTTTACTGCACCCTTCTCCATAAGAAAAGTGGGCTAACTGACTGACTTCCCATTTTTCTTTAACTCTCTGTGACAACACTGTTGTTAATTCTAGCTTTAATTCAAACAGCTTGTTCTTTACTTCCTCCTTCCTCGTGTGGCTCCCTTGCCTTAATCTTGTAGCTTCACATGAGCGGATTTCCCCCTCTAGATCCAACACCTTCCTATAATATAACCTTCTCTTCTTAGCACCCTGAGCTCCCAGTCTCCCTCTCAGAAAGGCTTTACAAGTGTCCCACACAATCTCTAATTTAGCTGACCCTTCGTTTTTGTCAAAAAAACACCTGTACTTCATCCCTAAGAGCCTCTAAATAATCCCTATCTAAGAGGATTGTGCGATCCAGCCTCCAAATTGAAGTCAAACCCTCTGCGCCCAACTTCAAATTCATTACAACTGCTGAGTGATCTGAAATATGAGCACCGAGGTGTTCCACCTTTGTAACCCAATCTTTTAACCTTACATCAACCAAAAAATAATCTATACGAGACCTGTGATTGTATTTTTTATTATGAAAAGTATATCCTGACTGCTGACCTGCTTTTATTCTCCATATATCACACAACCCTTGTTGTAACATAAGCATCTTGTTTCTAGCAGACATCTTACCGTTTACGATAGCTCTGCTTTTTTCCAACCTGTCCAACTTACAATCCAACACCGCGTTAAAGTCTCCAGCCATAATTATTTTACCTGAGAAGTTTAATAACTCCCCAGCCAGCTCATCTAGAGGGACTTCATCATCTAGATTTGGCCCATAGTACCCAACAACCACCAATGATTCCCCTGCCACATTTAATTTCACAATCGTCCACCTGCCTTTCCTATCTGCTACCTTTTCTTCTACAACAACATTTACCCCTTTCCGAATCAAAATTGCCACCCCCTTTGTAACTATTTCTTGGGGTGTAAAAAATGCGCTAGCAATCCAACGTTGAGCAGAAAAAATCTCATTGCTTTCCTTATTAGTCAAATGGGTCTCCTGTAAGATAATAACATGCGCAGGGGAATCCTCCAAATATTTCAAAATTAACTGTCTCCTGGACTTTACTCGTAAGCCTATAACATTCCATGTGAGGAACCTTAGTTCCATGGAATTAGCCCCACTCATAACAACTAACACATATCTCCCACTTTATGGTGGCAAGAACGCTTCTGAGGATATTTTTATTCTTTTCCCCCACCCCCTCCCCCCTTCCCGCCTCCCACCTCACCTCCCTACCCCTCACCCTCCTCCCCCAACCCCCTCCCTATCTCCCCCACCCTTGGAAAACCAAACAAAACACCCATGACCTTGGCCTTGTGGATGTCCGTAGTGGCGCTGCACAACACCTCACCTAATTCTCACTACACATTAATATCACTGCCGGGCCGAGATCTGACCTTCATCAATCTGCTCACCTCGTCTTACTAACTACTCCCCTTGACATTGTTCCAAAAATGCATCCACCTCTTCAACTGCCCGAAACGAATAAATTTTATTTCGCCACATGACCTTTAGGAAAGCTGGGAATTTTATTTGGACCGTAGCCCCCAATGCTCTTAGTGGCTCCATACGCTTCCCCAACTCCCATTGCCTATTTGCTGTAACAGGAGACAAATCTGATCTTACTTCCACTGCAGTTCCATCTACCATTATACTCTTCTTCTTAAGGGCGGATGCCAAAATCTTTTCCTTCAAATTATATGTCAGGAAGTTGACCAGTATCCTTCTGGGCTTAGAGCGGTTTGGGTTCAACCTGAAAGGGTCTCGGTGAATCCTCTGAATATCACGCAATAACACTTCTTCTGTTTCCTCTAACTGTAACTCAGTCTTTTTTTTTTTTTTTTTTTTTTTTACATACATTCCCAATCAAATGGGTCTCTTGCAGGAAAACAATGTCCGGTGACAAACGTCTTATATATTTCAACACCACACTGCGCTTGATGCGATCTCCCAGGCCATTAACGTTCCAGGAAACAAATTTCAACCCCCTACTCCCCATCCCACCCACCCGAGCCAGGACCCCCCATCCAAGAGCTAGACATCAGAAACATCAGTAAAGACAGAAGCAATTCGCCTTGAAAACAACACACAAAAAAATAAGAACTTCCCATCCCCCCTCCCCCAAGCTGAAAGGAAACACCCCCCACCCTGCACCCCTGCAAAAAGCTAAAGAGCCACCCCAACCTGCAGTGTGCCTGTCGCCCCATAACCCCTAGTCTACACAAAGACCCCGGAGGAGGAAAGGTCTCCGTTCCACCCGCCCCCAGACTACAGTAAGAGCAAGAAACAACACACAAAAAATAAATAATCACATTGCAGAGGTACGCCGGCCACCACTCCTGGGAACGTAATCAAAACGAGACATCAGAGTCAAACAATCAGATCTCCACACCACCTTCGGCACCACCAGGGTGAGCGGCAGACTCAGTATCAGGAGGACGGTCAGGCAAGGAGTCCAGCCAGTCATTAACAGCATCCGGTCTATCAAAGAACAGAGTACGCTCATTATACTCGACACGAAGTCTGGTGGGGAAAAGCATAGCGTAGACCCCGATCTCGAAGACGTTTCTTAGCACCACGAAACTCCATCCGTTGTCTTTGAACCTGTTGGGAGAAGTCCGGGTAGAAGTTCACTGTGGCATTCTCGAAGGCCACCGGGCCCTTCACCCGTGAGGCCTGCAGGATAGCGTCCCGATCCCTATAATGAAACAGTTTAGCCACAATAGGCCTTGGCGGAGCACCCGGCTTAACTTTGCCCCCCGGGACACGATGTGCGCGTTCAACCGTGAAAAATTTGGTAAGCCCGGAGGGGGCAAGATGGTTTAAAATCAGACCCTCAACCAGGAGATCAACAGAGTGGGGTTCAGGGTTTTCCGGTACACCAACCAGGCGAACATTGCAGCGACGTGCCCTGTTTTCAAAATCCTCCAGGCGTCGGGTCATGAAGTCGTTCACCCGACGAAGATTCCCAACCTCTGTCTGGAGCTCCGAGACGTCCTTCGTGAGGCTAGATGATTTAATATCCAATGACTGCACCCTCTCATTCGTCTTGCCGAGATCAGCACGAATCAGGTTCACCTCAATGGCCACGGTGTCAAGTTTGTGGGCCAAGGCCTCGTACTGAAGGCCGGTGGATTCCCTCACTCCCGAGATGGCGCCCATGATATCCTGTAGGGAAGGCTCCGCCGACTCTTCCAAAATTCGTTCAGACGCCGTACTGTGGCCAGGTAGGGCAGCTCCGGGGGACCCCTTAGATTGAGTATAACGGTCCATGACGTTCGTCTGAACCGGCGCTCCGCGCAGAGGTGTTTTCGTCTTGCGCGTTTCTCTGTCCCCTCTGCCCGCCATTTTGAAGATGCGTCACGGGACAAGCCACCAGGGTCGACGGGCCAAACACCCAAAACTCAGGATCAAAAGTACACCAAAAAGAAGGGTTCAACTCGGGAGGAGGCCACCAAACCAGCAAATAGACAAGAGGAAAGCCCCGTGTCCGAACTGTCTCCAAGTCTCAGCCAAGCGCGATACGCACACTCGTGGCACAGGTCGAGACAGAATCGAAACCGAAACTCAGGAAGGGGGTCTCACAAGGCCAGATCTCCTGCCGTTGTTGTTCAATTCCAGGACGGCCACAGATCTGCACCCCGTCCCGGGCGCACCTCAAGGGCGGAGCCCAAAAGTTCAGACCACCGTAGCTCAGGAGTACGCGATCCAAAGCAAATTCCGGAAAGTGCCAGGGTAATCAGCCAAACGTCCTCTACTTGAATTCTTACAAGAAATCAGGATCTAGTCAGGATAAATCGCCGGGAGCGGCGAGGGTCCGGAGAGCGCTGTGCTCAAGCGGCCATCACGGATGCCCGCCAAGCTCCTCCCCTGTAACTCAGTCTTAAGCAACTTCACTACATAATTCTTTATATCAGATCCCTCCTTTTCTTCCGGTAACTTCAAAATCTTAAGATTGTTTTGCCTTTGCATATTTTCTAGCCTTTCCACTCTCTCATCATTCTCTCGCTCTTTAAACTTAATGGCCTCATTCTCTTTATGATTGTCTAAAACCCTCTCACGCATCACTTTTACTTCCGACTCCAACAATTCTGTACGGGCACTTAGTTTGTCAAACTTGGCTTCCAGAAGACTACAAGAGGCTCTTATACTCTCCTGATTTTTGTTGGAACCCTCAAAACCCTGATGAATATCCTTTTCCAATTTTCTAAGAAGCGCCAAAACTGAAGAATCCAAGCTATCTAGCTCAGGGTCTACCCTAGATTCTTCCAGGAACATGTGATCTGTCGTTAGACTATCTGCTATCGCCAGGGCCTCTTCCCCCCCAATCCCCATCTCTGACACACCTCCAACAGCTGACACTACATCCAACTGCGGTGGGGTACCTAACAGTAGCCATTTCACCATTATCCTGTGCAAACTCCCCCTCCTCATCCATCCCAATCGCAAGATCTTGAAACCGGTTAGGGGTTAAATACAAGGACCAGTCTTGTGCTTCTACGTCATTCAGAGCAACCTTTGTACTCCTAACCCCCTTTTCAGAGTCTATGTCCTGACTTAGCTGTGTGGGGTGTGCTTTCAGAATTAGTATTTTTGGAATGGGTTTGAAATAAGAATTCAGTGACGGGGTTGTATTTAATTTATGTTCCAGCCCCTTCTGTTTTCCTTTTTTAAGGTCCACCCCCCGCCCCCTTTACAATTCTTTCCTTCTTTGGCCGGACATTTCCACGTTTTCTTAGGCAGGGCTTTCAACTTACCCAAAGATGTGTCGCTTATACCCCTCCTTGTACTCCTTAATGTATATCTGGGGTGTTCTGCGACTACTGCTGTTTTTCTAAGCTCCAACTTGCTATTTCCTCCCTTACTCCCTACCTGCAGTGCAGCCAAACCTCTACCAACTAAAGCTAAAGGTGGGGGGGATCCTGTCACAATTTCCCTTGCTCCCTTTGCCTCAGATACAATCCCCGGCAACGACTCCGCTCCTCACCCACGACCCCCAGCACCTCTCAGTGAGATCCTTGCTGCTGCTCAGCGCCCTCTGCCTAGTTCCAGCGCCGCTCTGCTCCAGCTGCCACTCCGCGGCTCTACAGTCAATCCCGGCTCCTCCTCCAACTCCGTGCAGACCTGTACGGACCGTCCAGCCTCCGCCGCCATGCGTTACCGAACGCCTGAAAGAAGACCCGTTTACCAAACTCGCAACCCGATGTCCGCTCACAGGTAAGCCGTGTTCTCCTCTACTCGTAATCCACTGCTAATCCAGCCGGTCACCGCCCCAGCACTCCTTCCTCACACCGCCACATCGCCCGACATCCGCGACCCGCTACCTAGCTGGCCGCAATGTTTGCCCTTCAGCCCCCCGTAGCATATATGCAGTTTCTTAAGGTTTCATACAATCCAACTCCACGCAGAACAAATTTCACAAGAAAGCAGTTCAATGCAGTTCAATTCAGTCCTATGGGAGGAAATGAAGTAATCGGTTTACAGGTAAGTACCTTGTTTTGGGAGTTGGTTTTCTGGGGTTAGAACAAGGGATCCCCCAGGGTCAAGGATGCACTCTCAAAACACCCTCAGCGGCACTCGGGCGGAAAGGTGCAGAGTGCTGAGGGCCAATGTTATCCAATGGGGGAAAGGGGCCTCCGGTTGATGGCTGCTCATGAGCAGGCCACTAGGTTGTGGGAGCAAAGCTCCTGGACTTCAGCTCAGGGCAAAGGGGATCTGAGTTAGCACACAAAGTGCACTCACATCGGCACATGGGCTGCCCGTTGCAGAGTGCTGTTTTGGCATTGGGTGCCCTGTTGTTTTCAATGGGAGCTGCCGGATTTGAATTTTGGCTGCAGGCTCGGTCCAGGAAATCTTCCGGGAGGAACCAACAGCCGGGCAGGTAAGTTGGAGGGCTCATGGTCGTAGGTGCACCTCAGGTCCTCTTCTCCCGGATGCAGGTCGGCTGTATGCTGGGGTGTCTTTTGAGGTCAGATTTCACCTTACCGGGCAACTCGCTGTTGGGGGGTTGTCTCCGTGTAGAGGCTGCAGGCGATGTTGGGGAGTCCTGGAGGTGTTAACCCAAGTTGGCCTCGGACTCTGGAGCGCTGGTGGACCTCGCTAAGACCAATGGGCCACTCAGACTCAGGCTGTAGGCGTTGGGTGCAGTGGTGGTTCCAGGCATCGGGTTTCTTTGTCCTCAGCAGGCTTGGAGTCTTTCTTTGGTGTTTCTTTGTAGCAGAGCTGCTGTTCACAGGAGATCTATCCTTTTTTGAAGGCAGTCCATCCTCCCAGAGGTTCTGGAGGTAGCTGGCTGTAGGACAAGGCAAGCTTTGGTGCGGGATCCCTGGAAACTGCAGACAGGCTGGTAGGGCTGGGGCCAAGTCAGTTCTTCTCTGCAGTCTCCTCTGCTGGGCGTCTTCTTTCGTCCTTCTTCATCGTAGGTTGCGGGAATCTGCCTGCTTAGTTAAGGGCTGCCCTCTAAATACTGTATTTAGGGGGCGGTTTAGGGGTCTCGAGGTCAGTTACCAATGGGCTACTGACCTTAGGCTGACTACACCCTTGATGTGCTCACCCCACATGGAAGGCACAATCCCTAACTTTGAATGGAGAGTTCCTGCCATCTGCAAGATGGATGGCACTGAAGAGTGGGCTTCACTTCACCTCCCCCACCTGAGTGGTGGGGTTGGCAGTGGTGGGCACTCCCTCTGGGCTGTTGTTATTTTTCCCACCTGTCTTCCTGCCGAAAAGGAGAGGAAACAGGAAGGGTGCCTGCTCCTGATAGCAGGAGAGGGTGGAGGTCAATGTTACAAAGGCGGCAAGGCCTTTGAATCTCCCCTGCCACAGATGGCTCTTCCTGACCTGGGGGTGGCGTGAACACCTTCTCCCAGGAAAGGCTTAATTTCTGGGCTCACCCCATGTTTCTGCACCCATAGGGCCCGATTCACAGAATGAACTTAAGACTAAATCCTAAACTTACTACTATTTGGTATTCACAAAATGCACTTACTACTTTCGGGATTCACAGAATAGATTTAAGACTACTAACTTTACGTCCACACTCGGCCCGGAAATTCCAGCTCGGAGGTGGAGTTTCCGGCCCGGAGGCTGAGCTTCCGGCTTGGGGGCGGAGCTTGCGGCCCAGAGGTGGAGCTTGCGGCCCAGAGGTGGAGATTTCAGCCATGGCTAAATCCCTATCTCTGAGCCGGAAGCTCCGCCTCCGGCGAGAAGCTCCGCCTCTGGGCCACATGCTCCGCCCCCAAGCCAGAAGCTCCAGCCCGAGTGCAGATGTAAAGTTAGTAGTCTTAAATCTATTCTGTGAATACCGAAAGTAGTAAGTTCATTCTGTGAATCCCGAAAGTAGTAAGTTCACTCTGTGAATCCCGAAAGTAGTAAGTGCATTCTGTGAATACCAAATAGTAGTAAGTTTAGGATTTAGTCTTAAGTTCATTCTGTGAATCGGGACCTATGGGTCCAGAAACATCTCCCATGGTGGCAGGTTGGTGTTTACCAGTCAGGAAACCCACCAGAGACTGGTTGTTTTTCAGAGGGGCTCTCTAAGATGAGTGCATTGTATAATAAATCCCACACTGGCATCAGTGTAAGTGTATTATGTTGAGAAGTTTGCTAGCAAACGTCCCAGAATTCAGTAAAGCCATTATGGTGCTTTGGAGTTCATAATGACAAATTCCTAGACCATATAATCTTTTATGGGTTGACTGCACTTACAACGTCTATGAATGGACTTAGACACTCTAGGGGTACAGTGCTCATGCAACTTTACACTCAGTAGTGGTATAGTGCACCCAGCTAGAGGGGTGTCTTACCTATGCCATAGGCAGTGAGCTGCAGGCATGGCACACAGGTATGTGTAACTTCGAATGGTGATGAACGGTCGCACTCCTTCAGTCAATAATGTTGTGAATCCAAGTGATTGTGTGGATAGGTGCAGCCGGGTAACCCCTCCTGAGTTTGAGGGTATGAATCAACTCTGTTAAAGCATTATCACAACAGTGGGCAACGTCACCTAGCTGCACTCTGAAATACTTTTCAATAAAGTTAGTCCAATTTAAAAAAAGTTCAAGATATGCTTCTTTGCTTTTGCTCTTGTTTTATTATTGTATTCAGTTCTTCATCATTATGATTGTTTTTATCATAATTATTTCTTTGGATGCCCAATGCATTTCGGGACTTGCCCTTCTTCAGGGGCATATACATATCTGTAACAAGTAGAATACACAGCCAATTAAGTAAACATAACAACAGGTTAACATAACAACAATGTATCCCAATGTATCTGAATGCCCGTGATTTACTTTAGGTGAAACCAATTGCTTTGTAGAAAAGTGCTGTTAAATAAAGTTAGTGAAATTGTGACCATTCTTCTTAAAGGAGCGTGATGAGTACAAACGCATCAAAAAAAATATTATAAAGATTATAAGGTGAATAACGTGTAAAGTGGTGAATTAAAAAACCGAGTAAGTGACCTGAGTAACCGAGCGTGTAAAGAACCAAACGTGCCACGGTAAACGAAAGTGACTAAAAAACGCGTACCTTTTAAATTCAGTCCACTCGTATGATCCCGATGGGTTCACGAGGGTAGATATCAGCACGTACACTGATGAACCTGCAAGCGAGTACGGTGCTACAGATTACGCCATACATACAAGAGTGTGACAGTTTCCCAGGGAAACCCATGCATGCTGAAACTTACGCAAAGGGTATAAGCCGGAATGATCCGTTCCGTACTGTCCGATACCAATTTACGAACTGTAACCAATAAAAAAAGAAAAATATTCTCAGTAAAACCTGTCTCCAACATAACCCCAGTTTGGAATAATACACTACACTGGTCAATTAGCTGACTTACTTGAGAGCAATATGGTAGCGTTCCTCCTCGGGACCCGCCATCATGATCAAAATCAAGATACCAGACGCCTGAATATGTCGTCACGTCACTGCGACGTAAATAGAGATAGAAAAATTCTACGGTGGTGTATGTGGTTAAGCTACCTAAACCAGGTAGGGAAATAGCAAAAAGATCCCAACATAAATGATGAAGTCGGGACAACAACACCGATGTGTAAGACGTAATACGGAAAATAAATGAAACGGTAAAAGACGGCGGTGACAACAACACCAATGTGCAAAATGTGATTAAAAAAACAGTAAAAAACGAAAGTGCTGGAAAATGAAAAAATAGAATCTGAAATACAAGAATGTCCCTAAGCTAAGTTGATGTTCAATGCAACAAAATAGCACATTTATCAAACAGTACAGTTGTAAATATCAATGAAATGTGAAATGTGTCAAAGCATGCAATAGCGCATTAATACGGACGAGGGACAATAAGCACTTCTGAACACATTTAAGAAAATCTCAAGTCGTATTGGGCACAGTGTCGTCATAATTAATACATATTTTCTATGAACAAAATGGGAACTGAGATGAATACTGTATCACATGTTTTATGGGGGTGAAGAAACATTCATATATTTGTCAGAGAAAACAATATAAGTCCACGCGTTCATTTAGACCTTTCGGTTGAACAGCAGTAAGATGATTAATCCAGTATATTTCCCTGCGCAGCAAATGCTGTGTATTGTCTCTTCCTGGAAGTGTTTTAACTTGTTCCAAAACTAGGAAGCGTAACTGACTGGGGTGGTGGTTGTGAGTGTTGCTATCACTTGCCAGCGGGGATTCGGAATTTCTTGTACGCACGTTACTTTTTTGTGCTATGAGGCGTGTTTTAATTTGTCGCTCGGTTTTACCCACTTAGGCCAATCCGCAAGGACATTTGATCATGTATATGAGATTACTGCTGTCACAGGTGGGTTTGACTTTCAATTTAATAGGTGTTCCTTTGTTGGGATGCATGATTTGATTGCCTTTTATTATTGCGTTGCAATTGCCACAGTTGTGACACGGTAATGTCCCTTTGTATGCCTGTGTTTTGGTATTATCAGCTATTTTGAGAATTTCTTTGATGTTTTTGGTGCATAAGTACGCATAGGTGGTTTTGTGAAAATTCCCAAGTCTTCTGAGAAAAATGGTACCTCACTTGTGTGGGTCAGCCTAGTGCCTGCGACAGTAAACGGCGCAAAACGCAACATGGTCGCACCTTCATTTCGCAGTGAAAAAGTAAAAATTTTTGGCAAAGTGCCTACCTGTAGTTTCTGAACCCTAGGTCCCCCGCACCTAGGCAAACCTAGCAAACCTATACATTTTTGGAAACTAGACACCCAGGGGAAATTAGGATGGGGTGACTTGACTGCCTCCCACTAGGTTCTGTTACCCAGAATCCCTTGCAAACCTAAAGAATTGACAAAAAAACAAATTTTCCTCACATTTCTGTGGTGGAAAGTTCTGGAATCTGTGTGGATCCACAAATGTCCTCCCACCTAGCGTTCCCCAAGGTCTTCTGATGAAAATGGTACCTCACTTACATGGGTGGGTCAAGGACCTGCAACAGGCCAGGGCCCAAAACCTAATGAGGCGACATCAAAATTAATTATCACAAACCAACTTGGTTTCGCAAGGGGGTTCCCATGAGTTTTTGGCCCGGCGCTCGGCGGCCATCTAGGGAAACCCACCTAACCCACATATTTCTGGAAACTAGACACCTGGGGAAGTCCAGCGAGGATTGGCTTGCATGGGTCCCTCATCATTCTCTTACGCAGAATCCACTGCAAACCTCAAATATCGCTAGAAAGTTCTGTGTGGTAAAGTTGTGGAATCTGCATGGATCCTCAAATTTCCTACCTCCCAGCGTTCTACCAGGTCTCCCAATGAAAATGGTACCTCACTTGCATAGGTAGGCATAGTGGCTGCACCAGGAAAAGGCCCAAATCGTACGGTGGAGACTTTAAAATTACCTATAGCAAAACTATCTGTTTTTTTGGGGGGGGCACCTTAGTTTTTGGCCCTGGGCTCGGCGGCCATCTTGGGAAAGTACCAAACCCAAACAGTTTTGAAAACTAGACACCCGGGGAAGTTCAATGAGGTTTGGCTTGCATGGATCCCCCAACGTTTTCCTATGTAGAATGCCATGCAAATCTCAAATTTAGCTAAGAAAAACACGCACAGCGCTAGCCAAGCACCACTCCACGCACACCTCCAACCAAGCCCAACTCCACGCATGCCACAAGCCAAGCGCCACTCCACGCACACCGCAATCCAAGCGCCACTCCATGCACACCGCAAGCCAAGCACCACTCCACACACACCACCAGCCAAGCCCCACTCCACGAATGCCGCAAGCCAATCGCCACTCCATGCACACCACAAGCCAAGCGCCACTCCATGCACACCGCAAGCCAAGCGCCACTCCACGCACACCGCAAGCCAAGCGCCACTCCACACACACCACCAGCCAAGCCCCACTCCACGCACGCCGCAAGCCAAGCGCCACTCCATGCACACCACAAGCCAAGCACCACTCCATGCACACCGCAAGCCAAGCGCCACTCCACGCACACCGCCAGCCAAGCGCCACTCCACGCACACCGCCAGCCAAGCTCCACTCCACGCACACCGCCAGCCAAGTGCGACTCCACGCACACCGCCAGCCATGCGCCAGCCTACACACACCACCATCACATTTTGAACTATTTTTTACAAAACAAAAAAAATTTGCAAATAGATACAAATCTAGTAACACAAAATCTGAAACTAAATACATTGCACGAATGCCAACCTTAAAACAGAATACAAATTTTAAAAAATATAGACCAGGCAGTTAATTTTACCACTCATGGATACTCCCAAAAATGATTTTGTGTGTGGTAAGCTCTATAACAAGCAGGCACACACAGCCCAGGGTTAGAACGACACCCAGGGCAGAAAAGACGAGTCTCCTTCCGCAAACCTCTTCGCCAACAGACTCTACATCTCCTAGTGGGAAAGTCTTTTGTAGATGTGGGAGGAATATAATTAGGAAAGTCGCGATCTTTCAATCGAGCCACATCATCCACCACTCCAAATCTAGTAACACTTACTTGTTCCACAACAACAAGGCTAGATATCACAGAGTGCTGAAACTGCTGAAGAAATGTCAACTTGGATGCAGGATAACACTCCTTGAACACAATTAAAGCATTAAAAGTTGCTAAGTTGAAAAAATGGATGGCCAACTTCTTATACCAAACATAAGCCTTATGAATAGCAGTGTAAGGTTCCAACCTCTGATCTACTCTGTCAACACCACCCATGTGCTTCTTGTAGTCCAGAATACACACAGGTTTGTGCACATCAGCAACCTGACCCCAAACAGCCACATATGAAGTACTCTCATCATGGATGGTAGTCAGCATGTACACATCCCTCCTGTCCACAAATTTCACAGCTAGTAGTTCTTCACTATGCAAGAAACTGCACTGACCCCTCTGAAGTTTTTTGCAAACAAGCTCTTTTGGAAATCCTTTGCGGTTAGAGTGGATTGTGCCACATGCAAACGTGTCCACTTTAAACAATTCCTTAAACAATTGCACAGCAGTGTAGAAGTTATCAAGGTACAAATGGTGGCCTCTGTTGAACAGTCTTCTAGCACGATTCCACACAATTTTCTCTGAAACTCCAAAAGTGGACGAACAACCAGGGGGGTCAATAGTGGAATCTCTACCAGTGTACACACATAAATTAAAAATATATCCTGTCTTACTCTCAGACAACATATACAGTTTAATTCCATAGCGTGCCCTCTTGCTAGGGATGTACTGCCTAAAAACCAAACGACCCTTGAACAAAAACAAAGGCTCATCAATAGATATTTCTTTCCCAGAAATGTAAATCTCTGAAAATCGATCAACAAAGTGATCAAGAACAGGCCGAATCTTAAAAAGACGGTCACAGTCAGGGTGACTACGTGGTATTGCCAAAGTATTATCCACAAAATGAAACATGCGTAGCAAAAGTAAATACCGATCACGAGTCATAACAGCTGGAAATGTGGCTGTTGCCATCAAGGGACTGGAAGACCAATATGAAGCCAGGTTTGGTTTCCTTACCAAACCCATCAATAAAGTCAAACCCAAAAACTTCTTCAGCTCTTCCAGATTTGTGGGAGTCCACCGGGTAGCTCTAGAGTGGGGCTAAGTTCATCACTGTTGACCCTCAAAAACTGTTCAGCACACAAATTAGTCTGCTCAACAATCTCACCCAAAAACACATGATCCATAAATAACTGAAAATACTGTATAGGCAAAAAAATGTCACAATCCACTCTACACCCTGCATCACCGCTAAAGGCAGGCAACACCGGCTGCACCAAGTTAGGATCAACCCAGATTCCAGCACTTCCAGTAGGAAGACTAGCAGCCACAGGCTGCAATGCAGATACCTTTTGCACCATCGCCACAGCAGTATCCTCCTCTAAAACAGGCCCTTCATCTGCACTGAGAACCTTCATCATCCGATGATTCCATGTGGAGAGAAAACTCACTGCCAGAATCTTCCCCTCCCCCTCTCCCTCAGATGCACTGTCAGTGTCATAATCCGGCTCAGAGGAAGATTCAAGAAGCATACCAACCTCCTGCTGAGCAGTCATTCTACGGCTAGCCATAATGATTACTAATAAAGGTAGCTTGTCACACAAGTCAACAACAACAAACACTATGTAAAGTAAGCAATGCAAAAAATTCACCTTTATCAAAAATAGCTATACACTGCAAAACGATACCACTCACTTGCAAGAAGCAGTTACACCACATACTCTGCACAGACACAGTATGGATCAACAATAACCCACTAAAAAAAAGAAAACAAATTTACACATTAGACAATGCAAAATACATCACAAAGATTTTCTAGCTCAAAACACTAACTAAATATGCTGCCACTATGAGACCACTTACAAAAAAATTCAATCCTACATTACAATATTACTCATTTGGAGCAAATACAACACAAATACTTTACTTACCAAAAAACTGCAAGTATGCAAAAATGCACTACAACCACTGACGAAACCGCAAACAGTAATCAAAAGAATTACACTAGAATAAAAAGGAGAAAAAAAACATTACAATCACATATGCAAACAATGCACCAAGCCACCATCCAAGCTAAAGGGTAGGTGGGCCTAAGAGTATAAATTAAATATTCACCCCCATAAAAGGGGAGCAACCCTTGCCCTTGAGGCCACCCCCAAAACAAAAATAAAAAATAAAAAACTCTAGTGTCAAAACTAAGGCTTCTGCCTCCCTTGGGAGCAGATGGGCCTAAAAACACACTGCTACTCTGCCACCCAAAGAGGGAAGAAATGGTCACAATCATCCTCACATAAAGAGGAGTAACCCATGTCCAAAGGCAACACACCACCATTAAAAAAAAACTTGGTGGGCTACTGGCCCTTCAAAATAAACAAAACATAATTTGCCGAGCTGCCCCTCAGGGTGATATCAAAAGGGATGATGGACGGAGCGCTTCAGCAAATCTAACTCTCACCCCCATCAACTAATCTGGGATTAATTCATCATCATTCTTTAGCTCACTTCACCACCCGAGTTCAATACCTTTAAAACAGCCCCCTCGGGGTGGCAAACAAAGAAGAATTATAGGCCCCCAAAAGGGGAGCAACCCTGGCAAAAGGGTCACTCCCCAAAACTATATTCTAAAAACTGGGCTCCCTAAAATGGCACCATGGAAGTGACCCTTGCCCACGGGGCCACTCCCCAGCACATTGGCCCAATTAAAAAAAAATGAATTAGGGGCAGACAAAGCAATTCATAATGTCCCCAAAACTGAATTTGAAAATATAGGCACCCTAAAATGGCCCCCATGGGAGTGACCCTTCCCAAGAGGCCACTCCTCAGCAAAATGGCACAAATATATAAAAAAAAAAAAATTCTGCCCAGACCCAGGGGGGCAGACATAGCAAACAACAATGCCCCCAAAAGGGGAGCGACCCTTGCCTAGGGGGTCGCTCCCCAAGACTAAATATTTGATAAGGCATTGCCTAAAATGACCCCATGGGCAAGGGCCACTCCCCAGCACAATGGCACAAATATGTAAAAAAATAAAATTCTGCCGCCCCCAGGGAGGCAGACAAAGCGAACAACATTGCCACAAAAGGGGAGCAACCCTTGCCTAAGGGGTCACTCCCCAAGACTAAATATTTATGCAGGCATCGCCTAAAATGACAACCATGGGAGTGGCCCTTGCACAAGAGGCCACTCCCAAAAACAATGCCCGATTTTCCCTAAATAAATCAATAATATATAATGTTGTGCCCCCTCCTGGGTGGCCAACAAAGTTAAAAATGATGCCCCCTAAAGGGGAACGACCCTTGCCCAAGGGGCCGCTCCCCAAAACAACAAACTTTGCCAGCTTTGCAAAAAAAAAAAAGAAATCCCTGGTGTCTAGTGGGCATTCCTGCTGCACGATCGCACGATCATGCAGCAGGAATGCTCTAAAGAGGCCTAGAGGGAAAGGAAAACCCTTTGCTCTCCCCCGATGCCTCTTTAGTTTAAATCCCCCCTGCCCCAGCCCCCAAACTTACCTGTTTCTCCTCCGACGCGCAGGAAGCAAATGGCTTCTCTGCACGTCGGGGGAGAAAGGGAACCTCCAATGATGTCAGCACGCCTCGCACGCTGACATCATTGATGACGTGGGCGGGGTGCAGGGGGAGGCAGGGGAAGGTCTTTCCCTGCCTTCCCCGTAGAAACGAAGTAGATCAGGCACCCACGGGGGGAGCGCCAGAGATCCCCCCCGTGGGTGGGGCTCATGACGAGCTAAGCTCGTCATGAGCACCCGAGCACTGTATGCCATGACGAGCTCAGCTCGTCATGAGCATACAAGGGGTTAATTTCCAACAAAGAGACTAGGTTTGAATGTAGATATCTCCTGCGGCTCACCGAAGTTGACACCTCCTCCTCAAACACCATTGGCTGCCATGCTCTACTAAACTCTACTTTCTAAGACATTTTTCTTTCAAACTTACTGAAGGTAAGCAGAGACCAGGTTCAATCCACTATGCGTATCTGAACTATGCTCCATGGCGGTCGTCCTTAACTTTCGACTTTGCCCTGGTCCTGCGAGATTAAATGTCTGCAGTTGGTGGTTTGATGTTTTAGCACTATTTCCCACTTTAAACTTTAAGAATTCATAACTCCAGTTCAGCTGATTGGGTTTATGTTTTTTTTATGTCAAATATTTTTTTTAAAGTTACTGTTTCATTCTAAATTGGTGTGGGATTTTTAGTTTATTACTATTTAAGAGCTGCATATATACTTTCCACATTGTCTCTAAGTTAAGCCTGACTCTTTTTGTGCCAAGCTACCAGAGGGTTAAATTAAGTGACTTTTTGTGGTTCATCCTGACAAGGATTGTGGCTGTTTTTAGGGTAGGGTTTCATTCTCCTCAATCAACAACCCAACTTCTCACAAACGTTATATATCTTGGTCACCATATTGAAAAGAGTGTGAGAAAAGTATCTAAAGAACATGTTTCTGCGATTAAAAAATCTAGTTTCCTGACCTCCCATAAGGAGGTTTGGATGTTTCTTAGATTGTTGGCTACCATTGTCAGTGGATGTTGAACTTTACCTTGATTGTGAAACTTTAAGTGTGGTTGACCTGCAGTGATGTTCAAGATCTGGTATCACTTGACGAAGAAACTTGTGGTGCATTTGTAACTTTAAAAGAGTTTATGTCGAGCGCCCCCTACTTGGGATGTCCGATTATAATTTATTATTTTTCTTATTTTGTCATGGAGGAGGTGGGTGTAGGCGTGGGCGTAAAATCCATTCCGCTCGCGGATTTTGCGGATTTTCGGCAAATTCGCAATCCGCGAACTCTCGCGAATTTGCTGAAAATTCGCAAATCCACACGAGGCGGATTTTTTTGCTTGGTCGCACTTGCCAAATACACTACTATACAATTTTGCGGCGCACAGCGTTCACTTACCGTCATTCAGCGTTTGAAGAGTTGTTTTTCTCTATGTTTGCGTGTGCTGCACCATTTTGGATCTTGCTGCAGGATCCCGCGGGAGTTTGTCATAAAGGCCCGTGATCACGCATCGCGGGAGTAAACACTTGCGAAAACGTAGATGCGGCGGGCAGCGAGAATCTCGCAATTGCGAGATTGCAAAATTTGCAATTTCGCACAAGAAATTCACCAGCAGAATGAAAATGATGATTTATATCAGAATAACTCCTCAGGTTGACATTTGCCTGCACTTTTTTTTCTTTGCAAGGAGTCCATTTTGGGGGGGCGGGTGGGACGGGAGGAAGGAAGTGCCCCACAGTCTCCAACTTCCTGTTCCTGTCCAGCAGGCTCCTCCCAGTGCTTTCTTCATATGCTGGTCACTTTGATTTGGATCTTGACCTGGAAGGATTACTTTTTGTGGATGATGCTGGATTTTTGGATTTGATGCCTTTTTGACTTTCTTTGGATCACTTTTGGATTAGAAATTTCACAAGTAAGTTGATGTTGTTTGTTTGGGGCATTACAGTTGCTGCAACTACAATATGGGAACTTTTTCAGAACATTAAATAAAATATATTGTGGGTAGCCACAGTATCCAGTAGGACCAGGGTTAGTTATGGGTGCATGATGCAACTGTTTTGTTGAATTTCAACATCATTTAGGGCATGGATGGCATTGGATTGTGTTGATTTTTGTGTGTTTTTCGATTTTTGGGGGTGTTGTTGGGGCCTTTTGCCCAGGGGTACTTACTCAGTGGTGCATGGGCCTAGTCTTTCTGTGTGGTTTCTTTAATGTAAGCATCATGGAGGGCATGGATGGCATTGGATTGTGGTGATTTTTGTGTGTTTTTCGATTTTTGTGGCTGTTGGTGCCTTTTGCCCAGGGGTACTCACTCAGTGGAGCATGGGCCTAGTCTTTCTGCGGGGTGTCTTGAATGTAAACATCATGGAGGGCATGGAGGGCATGGATGGCATTGGATTGTGGTCATTTTTGTGTGTTTTTCGATTTTTGGGGGTGTTGATGGGGCATGGCCATGTGGGTGGGGGCCATTTTGAGGCCTGGTCCAGGCAGGGCCTGGCCATGTGGGTGGGGGTCTAGGGGCAATTTTGAAGGCAGGCAGTGTGCTTTGTTGTGTCATAGGCCTGCACTCAGTCTGCCATGCTTCCTTCCATCCATTATGCCCAGGGGTACCCTGTCAGTGGTGCATTTTATTGGTCTTTCCATTTTGGGGGGTGGGTATAATAAAAATGCTTGCTTGCAAACTATTAATTGAAGCGCTACATATTCAACATTTATTTAACTGATGTTCCTCTGGCTTCGTTTGCTTTTAGGTGCAGAAACACGAATCATCAGCCTCATCGTTCCTCATCAGTGCCAGGAAGAAGTCCTGCTGCGGTGTGTGCAGCACAACGTCACGTGTGGCCACAGACAACTCCGCAACTTGTGCAACTGCAGCCTGCTGTTCTGACATCTGAAGAAGATGGCCCCAAAAAAAGTTGCCCGTAGCTCCTCTAGCAAGAAAGTTGCCAGTAAGGAGCAGAAGAAGCAACTGGCGCCACTTACCAAGGAGACTGGTGTGACGACCGCCACATTTTTTTTGGGGAAAAAAAGTACGCCTGCAGCAGCAGCGGGGTCTGCTGGGGACCAAGCTGGGAGCAGCACCTCCGCTCCATTGGGCTCAGTGCCACCACCACCACGCCAACTTAGGTCCAAGCCCTTGAGTGCTGCAGAGGCAGCCAGTATAGTTGTTCCATCACCATCGACCAGTGATGTTGGCTCATCGCAAGAAAGTAGCAGCATCCCTCAATCAACACAGGTTGTTGCAACTCATCTGACGAGTGTTCAACAACCACAGCCGCAACAACAACCACATGTGCAAGTACAAGCCCAAGTACATGTGGAAGGAGAGGCGGCGCAAGGAGAGGAGCAAGCAGAGGTGCATGGAGCGGCACAAGTGCCCACAATAGTTGTTCCTCCCGAAGTAGGGGCACATCAGGAAATCGACATTCAAGCCGAGGTATCACATGAGGAAGCCACTCCTCCTGATGATTCATTGTCTTCCAGATCCCCAGCAAGGAAAAGATCAAGGATGGTGTCTACTCCTTCTTCAAGCCCCCTTCCTTCTGATGATACGGATGAAACTTGGGAACCACCAAGGCCGTCTGAGAGTGAGGTACACCATGATCTGACAAAGGTAGCTAAGCGTAAAAGGAAGGTGCCCGAAAGTCTCAGAGTTATGGAGTGTGAGGATGACGCTGAAGAAGATGTGGCGTATACTCCTGCTGATGAAGACTCTCAAGACGACGACGCAGTCATCATAGGCATCACTCCAGCCTCAGCGGGCATGCAGCAAACAGACATTTTTACCCTATCCCGAAATGCTGCTGAGCGTGATGATGGCGACGTGGCAATGGGACCACCACGAATGCAGTTAACTAGTACACCACCACCTACAGCTTCCATATTTTCTCGCCAGAAGGGACCTCCCTCCACCTCGACCTCCATTTCCTCAGTAAGTGCACAACGTACTAAATTTCGGCAAAACACATCCTCCAGTTCATCTGGCATTAGCAGCATTCCCAGTATCGCCTCCTCCGCTTCCCACAGACATTTGAAGTCCGCAGTTTGGGACTTCTTTAGTGTTAGCCCTACAAGGGAAAACATAGCCATTTGTACCATTTGTAAGGTTCGAGTTAGTCGTGGTAAGCTTGGTACCAACTATGGTACCGGAGGCCAGAGAGAACATCTTGAGAGACAGCACACTGTCAAATGGCATGCACACCTAAGGGAGATCAAGGATGCCCGAATTGCAAGTCAACAAATTGTATCCGTTGATGTTTCATCTGCTGATGACGAGGAGGAAGAAGAAGCTTCAAACATTTCTTCACTTACACCCAGTACCCCTGTCAGCAGCAGATCTATGAGCCACACTAAGAGTGTGGGAGAGAGTGAGACACCAACGCGAAAAAGTTCACCACGGAGCGTAACTGGGTCACAGAAGTCATCATCATCCCTTAAAATGGTGCAGCCCACCATTAGAAGCATGTTGTTTTCAGAAGCGCCATATGAACGCAACCACCCAATGGCGCGTCTGTATAACAGTAAGCTGGCTAAAATGCTAGCGCTGGACCTTCTCCCTTTTTCTTTTGTGGAAGGGGTGGGTTTTCTTGAAATGGTGGCAACGCTCTGCCCTAAATGGAAGGTTCCTAGCCGGTTCTATTTTGCCAGAGTTGCGGTTTCAGCACTACATGAAGATGTGCTGGAGGTGATTGGGGCAGCTTTGCAGAAGAGTGCTGTTCACACTATACATCTGACAACAGACATGTGGAGCAGTTGCGCAGCCACTGATTACATGTGCATCACTGCACACTGGGTCTCTTTTTCAGGGGTTAAAGCAAAGATAAACGCAGGTGTTGACGAGGACAAAGTTTATAAAGCTGCTCGGAAACAGGCAACAATAGCCATGTTTGCCATGGAGAAAAGTCATACAGCAGAAAACATTTTGCATGAGTTTAACACAAAGGTCTTTGAATGGCTGTCCCCAAGAAAACGTATGATTGGTTATGTTTCCACGGATAATGGCGCCAATGTAGTGAAGGCCATGGATATGGGTAACTATTTCAGAGTGCCGTGTCTGGCGCACTGTATAAACCTGGTTGTTAAAAAATTCTTGAGTGAAGAAAGTCCAGTCTCCGAGTTACTGACCACCTGCTGAAGAATGTGCACACATTTCAACCATTCTTTTAAGGCCCGGAAGCAGCTGAGGTTCCTGCAACATGAACGTAAATTGCCAGCGAAAGTACTCATCCAGGAGGTGGCAACACGTTGTAACTCAACCTTCTACATGCTTGAGCGTCTGTATGAGCAGTATGCGGTAGTCGATCAGTATTTCTTTAAACTGGGTACACCTATGATGGACATGAGGATACAGGTGGAGCAATGGCACCTAGTTAAAAGCCTTACAGACATGCTTCGTCCTTTTGAGGTCTTCACGCTTGCAGTCATCAGGGAGGACTGTAATTTGGGAAAAGCTATCCCATTGTTGAGCATGCTAGAGCACCAACTGAAGGCGGTGTGTTCTAAGTTTGAAAAAGATGGAAAGGAAGAAGCATTTGAGTTGGCGGGTAAGTTATTACACCGCCTACTTGGCGATGGTCGTCTTGAAATGATCAAGACAGAACAGCATTACATTTGTGCTACTATTCTGGATCCACGGTACAAAAAGGCAGTGGCAGGCAGAGTATTCTTTCCTTTTGATGACGCAGATGTTACAAAGTACAAACATTGGCTAGCTGTGTCAGCCACTCGGTTTGAAAGAGAACGGCAGGAAATTGAAGGAAAAGGCAGTACATCAGCATCAGCAGGCCGTCCGCAGTCAAAAAAATCCACTTCTGCATTTGTGGCTGTGGCAGAAGTGAGTGATTTTCCCTCTCAGCCGTTAACGACACCAGCAACCGTATCATCTGCACCAGACACAACAGTAATATTGGGTGATGAAGAGGATTGGCTAACTCAGCTTGGGTTTGCTTCTGAAATGGTCCCAGAAAAAAGTAAGCAAAGTGGAGGAACCCGGGAGAACCTTGAGTTGATGGTGCAGGCCTATCTGAATGACTCAACAGAGGTCCATCTTTCTCATGACCCATTGGCGTATTGGCATGGGAAAACAGTTGTGTGGCCAGAGATCACCAACCTGGCTATAAATTACTTGTCTTGCCCACTCGCAAGCGTGTCTTCTGAACGTGTTTTCAGTGCTGCTGGTGGCATTGTAACTTCCAAAAGGACCCGCCTCTCGCCCAAAAATGTGGAGAGGTTAACAATGATCAAGATGAATCAGCACCTCATACCACCAGATTACAAAATACGAGAATGCACGCTGGAAGAAGACGAGGAGGACACCAACTTAGATGAGGAAAGTTCTTCTCTGTTAAGTGACCTACTCCCGTATGAATTCGCAGAGTTTGAGGACGAGCTCTTCTTCCCTGACACCGAGCCCTGAAAATGAGTCAATGAATCACTAACTTTCTTTTTCGTCCTTATTCACTTTTATTCCTGTGTGTCTGTCTTTCTTTGTTTTGCAAAATCTATATAAAAAACAACCTTAATCACCTAATCACAAAAACAAGCCCATCAGCAGAACTGTCTTCACTTATTTGCTTATTGATTTGAAGGTGCCGCAGTCTGCATTCCTCATGTTCACCACTTCACAAGAACATGCTCCTCTATCCTCCTCCTCCTCCAGACTCCTATATCCCTCAAAGCAGATGGCTGGATTACGCCCAATGAAGAAAGACTCTGCACTTGTGGGGATGTTCTACTTCTTTGCGGGTGAGTTGACGGGTCTGGGGCCATTGCTGGGAAGGTCTAATACCGGCTAAAAGTGGTTTGGAGAAAATCAGATCAGAAAAAGATTTTGCGCTTTTGATCACTTGCCTGTCTTTGGGGTGCTGTTTGACGGACTTTTAGGTTGTTGTGGGTGGGTTTTGGGGTCTGGGAGCACTGCTGGCACAGTCTAATGTTGATTGCATTTGTTTTTCAGGAAATCCATGGTGGAAAAGGGGAGTTAGGGCCTAGCTGCAGAGCGCATTTGGACTGAATTCCAGGTAGTAGGCCCATTTTTGCTTTTTGCCTGTTTGGGGGTGTTCTGCTTTTTTGCGGGTGGCTGCAGGGGTCTGGGGCCATTGCTAGGAATGTCTAATACCGGATAAAAGTGGTTTGGACAAAATCGGAGGTGACTTTTTTTTGCGTTTTTGCTGACTTGCTTGTCTTTGAGGTGCTGTTTGGGGGTTTCCGGGTGTTTGTGGGTGGGTTTTGGGGTCTGGGAGCACTGCTGGGTATGGATAGCTTTGATTGCAAGAGGTTTGAAGCAAATCCATGATGGCAAAGGGGAGTTAGGGCCTAGCTGCAGAGCGCGCGTGCAGTGATTTTGGAAATTTGCCTGAAAATTTCTAAGTCCCCATTTTTGTAGTTTTGCTTTTTGCCTGTTTGGGGGTCTTCTACTTCTTTCTGCCTGGGTTGATGGGTCAGGGGCCATTCCTGGGAAGGTCTAATACCCCAAAGAAAGTGTTTTGGAGACAATCCCTGGGGAAAAAGTTTTTAGCATTTTCTGAGATTTCCCTCACTCTACCGTTTTCGGTGGGATGTTGGTGGGAGTTCCTGGTGTTTGTGGGGTGGTTTTGCGAGTCTTGGAGCAATGCTGGGTATGGATACTTTTGCTTGCTTGCAAGTGCTTTCAATACAATCCATGGTGGGTAAGGGGGGATTTGGGCCTACTTAACTTTCCAAGTACGTTTTGTCACCATTTTCTACTAGGCCTCGTTTTTGGAGATCTGATTGGGGGTCTTCGACATTTTTGCGACTGGGTTTAGTAAGGGTCTGGTAATACTGCTGGGAAGGTCTAATTTTGCTCTAAAACACAGTTTACAGTAAATGTAAATGTATGTGTAAATGTATGTGTCTTGTAAAGCGCACTGCTGCCCTGAGGCGTCGTGGCGCTGTAGACCGCTGGGGAACCCGTCCTGGCTATCCCTGTGAGATGGTCCCTACTGGGTATCTCCAAGGTGAAACCAGGCATCCCCGGCGAATGTGGGGGGCCGTTGTAGAGATGAGGCAAGCTAATGCCCGGAGTTGCCGAGTGTGATCCCTAGTTAGAGTAGGCACCGAGGCGAGAATTATTGAGTCCGCTGACCCTGGTCCACAACCCTGCCGCGTCGGGAATTGAACCCTGGTCCCGGGCCGTTCTCTGCTTCCGGGTCTGCCGCCTCTAACCAGTGAGCCACACCACTCCACAGTGGCTACACACTAGCTTGAGGGGAGTGATCCGCTAAATTAATTCGACCATACTTATTTATCCTTCAAAAGGAGACTCAGACAGAGTAGGCACTTTCAAAAATATTGTACTGTCTATTAGGAAACTCAAAGTGTGACTTTTTGCACTACACAGCGTACATACCTTATATTTATTTGTCAGTGGTGTTCTAATATCACTTCCTGTTTTTCCATCAATAATTACAGGTCGGGTTTCAGCCTGTGCAATGGGAAAAAAAGGATGAAGTCAGGCTTCACATTAGCGAGCCGCAATTCAGCATCCGCCAGGCAGACAGTGGACAGGGTGTCTTCTGGTCACCAAAATTGATGAACGGAGCGTCAGATGGAATGGAGGAGCCCCTGGTTGGATTCATGCAACTTACTAAATTCAACAGGACAACTACAAAAACATACAGATACAGTATCCGTTCTTTTCTAATTATCTTTTAAGTAATGTTATTGCTGTGAACTTCTATGAGTGTGACTCTGCATTTCTTTGATCTCTGCTTCTAAATTCATCCCTACAGCCATTCTATAAGTTTTACTTCTGCTATTTTTTAAACCTAATTTAATGTAAGCAGTGTTTCTCAGAGTGCAGAGATAGGCAAGTGAAAACGCATAATTATTACTGCAGCCCTGTACTGTCGCATTCTTTCATTCACGGTTGTCGAAAGTACTACTTACTTTTCAGTAACCATGCAGGCAGTAGTGCATGCACTTCCTTTATGTCACTTACAAGATTTATGGCTAGCTTTGTACCCAAAGATTTGTTTATCTTCAATTATTGTTTGTCCATGCTGTGCTTTTTTTTTCTTCTCTCAACAAAACTTTCCCAAAAACCCCCATTCCCATCCATTTTCCAAACCCTAACCCTCTTCCCCCGGGCTGTGTGGTTTTGATTGATGTGTGACTAAATGACAGCAATAATTCCACACACTTGCTGGGGAGGATAAGGTCATAGCAACAGGCTGGTGAAGGAATCCGAGGATATATTCTTACTCAGCTTGACACTGAGTCATTATTGGCAAATGAAAGCAGATTTTCATGTGCGCCATCAACTTGATTGGTCATCAAGAACATCCTCCTACTAGACGTGGCAAATTAATATTACGCTGCTGTGTCCTTCACCTTCAGTACTATTTCTTGTAATAGTAGCCAATGTCAAAGAAATTCAATGCAAGTACTTTCAATACTTTACCATTTGTTCGGCTACATTGTGGCACTGTTCTAGTGTACTGTCACCTGCTATATTCTCTATCGTACCGTTCTAATGCTACGGTAAGGACAAACAAGGTTTCATTTTCTTTTTTTTCAGATGCTGCAACTGCCACTGTGTAACACCACAAGTACCACCGCAATGATGACATTTCATCCGCCCAGGATTGCCAACCTTAATCGCAATTTCCCGTGCAGCCAGCCCTGTGCCTAGCCCTATTTCCAAACACAAATTACAGGTAAGATAAGCGTTTGGGGGGAGGTAGTATAATGGAGTATTAGGAGAGACAATAGACTGAAGGTCCTAGGACTATTGAATTCACTTACTCTGTGACAGGCACTTAGTTTTGAAAACATTTGGGCAATTACTAGTACTTACACAACTTGAATCAAGATGCCACTTAAGTTTCAGGAAAACAAACTTACTGTTAAACCCCCACCCACCAGCCTCAAAAGCAGTAAAAAACACGGATGCTAAGATAAAGTTTAACGTATATTTATATATCCCTAACATAAATATTCTCCCGCAAGACCCAACCCAACCCACCCCCCTCCCAAACCCCAACGAATGTCCAAGTCCCAAAAAATAGAAAACCCAACTCCCAATTCCCACCCCCCCAGAAGTCTTTAAAAAAGGGGCAAGGGACAGTCTCCTCCTCCTACTGCTGGCTGCTGCTGTTTACTTTTCGGGCCAGATCTGCATGCTCCTTGCGGAGGGTCTCGAGCAGGGTTTTGGTGTTGAGGAGCTCCTGCTCGAGGTAGGACACCCTCAGTGAAAGGCGGTGCGCGCGTGCCTTGCACCTGCTGTGGGGGGCAGCTGATTTCTTTGCTGCTCGGCGGTGGCGGGTGGCTGCAGTACCCCGGCTCCGTACCGCTGGAGACCTGCTGCCCTGACTGGCTGACCCAGGGAGCGCGGAGGAGGATGCACGTGTCGCCGTGGATGTTGTCGACGTACTGTGCGTGTCCTCCTCCTCCTGGACTACCAGCCGCCGATATTCGGCAACAGTGTTCTCGAGCCTTCGTTGCCGGGCCCTTTTAGCCAGCTCCTTCCGTGTTGGTTTGAAAGGAGCATCTATATGAAGAAAAAAAGACATAGTCTGTAACCAATGCTCTTTAAGATTAACACAAAATGATTCAGCAGAAAGTTTTGTCACAGTAGAACTAGCAACTTGCAAGCGCAGTACATAACTATTGTGGCCAGTATCTATCTAACCTCCCACTTCTTCATCCTTGCTCTAACATTAGTGGGAGTTTAAGGAATCAATTCTACGAGCACTATGGACTCACTCCATTAGAGTCGACTATGACAGTACACCAGTCTTATTCTTCTTCTTCTCTCTTGTTTAGCAAAATTGGTATGTTAACTTCTGCAAGCCGGCATAATGCCAGCACAGTCAACTTGCACCCGAGAAAAACAGACGCCCGCCATGATGAGTGAGACAGACTTGCGTTACTGTACCAGTCCAGTACATGCAGGTGGTGATGCTCTTACTTTTCTATTACGGGTGGCACTCAGAATACTCTGTTACAAGGGCTACTGCTTAATTAATTTAACTTTCACCCTACAGTGCCAATGAATACTAGAAAAGGAAAATGAAGAAGATAAATAATCTGATTATCTATCACTGCACATGGTATGTATTTGCTTACATATGGGATGACGTTAGGTGCTTTGCTTTTTATTAAGTGAACAGTGATACATCCACACATGAATGACCGAGTTCTACTAAACTTATTAACAGAGGTAGTGAGTGGCCATCGTAATAGCCGGATATATGCTATGCTTGCAATACAAACTACTGCTACTATTCATGGTAGTATTCGGACAAAATTACAACTTCTTTTCCTTGCCTTTCCTACACTGGGACGGACGTGCGGGTGCGGTGTTACATGCTCTTCAAAGTAACACTTAGTTCATCCAGTGACCGTCTACTCTCTCTAGATACACATATGCTATCTAAGAGTCAGATAGTACCATGATCCAGGCATCCATCCATTCAAACTATATGTCAATCATTCTTCTTCATGTCTCTCATCTGGACAAACCTTACGTTTTCCCACAGGAAAACAACCTTTTCATTTTATTTGGGAAACCGCAAGCCATACATCCGTGCTTGACTTGCATTTGAATTTCAACCAAAGCATATATTGCGTACACATACAGTTTCTGTTTCACCCACCCAGGATGTTCTCCTTCCACCCATCCTTGCTTCATCCTTCACCCAGCCATGCATCATATTCCTTCCCAGCCACCTCGGGCACCAATCAAACACGTATCATTCTTCTTTGTCAGTCATCATTACTTTTAACTTGCTCGTCCTTCCACACTTACTTACACCCTTCTTTCGCTTTTCGTTCATCCCATCCATCAAGTTCATCTCAGATCTGAATTGGATTCTCGAAAAAAAATTCACTGCTGAGTTGAAGTAAATTTAGAGGAGGCTACTACCTGGTTGATAAAAAACTGTGTTCTAAATTTGAAAGTCTGCTTAACAGTATAGTAACTTAACTGTAGAACATATAAACTACACCCGTGCAGAGAGCACACTATGCAGTCTGCAATCTCAATAAGTAAGGAATATAAGAGCTTACCACTGCCCGCCACTACCGTCGCAACCCGCACAGCAGTTTCGTCCGGCACTTGCACCGCCTCCTCACCAGAACTGTCCTCCACCTCTGCGCTGGGCCCAGCACCAGATGTTCCACCTACAAAGTACATTTAAGAATGTTAGATGTCATAGACATACACCACTCACTAGTATTTTGTCTAGGAATGAAGACATGTGAATACAGAAACCAATTTCATAATTTGTGACTGTCTACTCTAAAGTAAAAATGTCCCTTTTTCCAGGGAAGGGTGTTGTCTTGTCTTGCAGCTCTTTTTGGCACAACGGATGAATGCTTGCTTTTTAACACGCACCATTTTTCTCATAACAGACAGAAGCTTCACTTCTAAGAACAAATCATCATCAGTAGGACGGAGTGACCAACGATTCAGCACCAAAAAGAAAAATTAAAGTTGAAACCAGGTGAGGGCACGGCTCGCCCACAATAAATGTGTGAAATAAATCACTAAGCACTTTTCCATTTTTAATCAACCGTTTATGTTTTATGACAAGCTTGATTTTAATAAATATTTTTACTTTTAATAAAGCTTTAAAACTTAAATAGACTCTGTGGTTTTTGGTCAAGAGTGACTGAGCAAAAGGTTTTGCAATTTCCAAGCATGAGTCCGTGCCTCTGACACTTCTGGACTCTGACTCCGTACTTTTGCCCTGCGTTGGATAATCATCATTGGGGATCAATCATCGATGAATTCGGAAGCTAAATGACTCTGCCACACTATCTAGTCAGTAAGGAGATTGGGGGTTCTTCAAAGTATGATATCTCTGAGGTATGTGGAAAGTCTACCTGCGCCTATTATAATTGATAAACAATGCACTATTTAGTGTCCATAGTTCTGTTTGTGCAGATTTGTCCCTGCAACAGTAGTAGTATGGATTGTCCTCCAGTCCAAACCAAAAGTAAAGTAGTATCTTATTCTTTCTTGGTGGTCATTCACCTTTTTATTGTTGGTAATTGTCAAAGCACAAACATTTAGAAGACTTGAAAAGACATTATGGACAATCCCAGAGGACTGCACTCAGTGCATAGAGCTATTGCTGACTAGAATGGGAGTTTCGTTTAACACCTTTTGCCAACTGTGCAATCTTAGTTAGCTACACAGACAGACTAATAAGAATAATCTAGTAATACCACAGGGAGTCATAGTAGAGGCAGGATAAGAATTTAGATACAGTCTACAGGAAGATCAAAGACGATTTAGAAAAAATCAAATGAGGAACGCTAGGAAAAAATAGGTACTCTATATTAAAATTAAAACTTACCGGGGCCAGCAAAGGAGCCCTCGCCTGACCGATCCTGGCCTTGAACAGCAGCAGCAGCCGATGCCCCCTCCTCCACTGTCCTCTTGCCCCTGGGGGGAGCTGATGTACAACATGAAAGAAAGAAAGACCCGAAAACATGGATGATTGTTGTCAACTAAATCAAACATTTCAAAAGAACAATAACAAAATATTTTGGCGAAATGGCAAATAGACAACTATTCCACTGGATATATTGACCTATCTCATGTGGTCTACTATGATATTAGTATTGCTTGATTTGCGGATCGTCGACTTAGAAAGTTATGTAACTCACTAAACAAACTACTAAAAAGGTTCGCCTAGGACTGGCAGGCAGCAGTCCGCAGCACGCGAAGTGACAGACAAACTCCATCGTGATTGCAGATCAGCGACAACACTAAAAAGTTTCCTACTACATTAACCAGTCATTAAAATACTCAAACTATCAATCCACCACCACTATTTCTTTTTATTGCCAGGTGTACAAAAGAAGGACTGGACTTGAGTCTGTAGGGGCAGATTTACAAGCCCCTTGCGGCTCTTTTGCTCCATTGTTGCGTGACTTTTGTGACGCAGCGGCAGAACAAAAGAGGCGCCATGGTGCGGCGTATATTAACAACGTGACGCATATGGGAGATGCATCACGTTGTAAAGCCCTGCGTCATCAGGGGGCGTTCCGGCGCAAGGGAGGGCGTTCCTGCGCAGGAACGCATCCTAAAAGTGGCTGAGGGAAATCTACAAGATTTCAATCAGTCACTTTTAGGAAAATGATGCGTGACTCAAACCCTGCGCCTGCTTGAAGCAGACGTACGGCTTGACGCAGCATTGGGGAGATAGGGCACCCCAGAGCATTGCTGGAGCTGCGCCATCATTGTGACGCAACTCAAGCAATGCGCCACCTTTACGGCACAGATGCGTAACGCTTCGGTGACGTTTTGGGCCCATGGTGCGCCGCATTGTAAATACGGCGCACCATGGGTGGTGGTGGCGTGGCGCACAATTACTGGCGCATCCCTGCTACTTTGCAGGGATGCGCCAGTAATTGAAAATCTGACCCTTAGTGTCTAGCATTACGCAGTTCTTTACACTACACTCATACATAATTTCTCAGGCCAATGAAATGAACACAAAATCGAAAACAAATAAGCATAGTAGCAACGCTACTGAGAAGGAGAGCAGTGCACCTGAAATGCACAGAAGATTTTGAAATATAATTTACCTACAATGTAATCGGCAGCATTATTGCTCTTGGTAAAAAACAAAAATGTGCAATATAATAACACACAGAGCGGGAGAAAACAGAGTAGTGATGAAATAGCTAGAAATAGCTACTACTACTCACCAAGCCCGGGGATCTCGATGCCGAGCATGTCCAGCAATTTGCGTTCCCGGTCCAGGAGATCCGTCCAGCGGTGGGTGGCCTGGTTGTAGGTGCGCCGGACCCCAGAGTGTTCAAACATGGCCCGGCACACCTTCTCCCACCGCTTCCGGTGCTCCTGGAGCCCGTTGCCGGTAGCGATCTTGCCGCCTCCCATGATGGTCCTGGGGAGGCTGCGTTGGACATAAAAGACTAGTGCGGCCACCTCCTCCGCACTAAAAATCTCCCGAGCTATAACTTCCTCCCCCTCAAACGCCCGCACGGAAGCCGGGCACGGGGTGCGGGACCCTTCCCCTTTGCGGGCTGCTTCCCGGCTCCCTTTACCATGGTCTGGGCAGAAAGGAAGGTAAATAATAAAGAAGAAATAGAATAGGGAAGAAGAAAAGAAAAGAGTTTAAAAAAGTAGTTTAAAATTAACCAAAAGTAGCAGAAAACACAAAAATATAGAGCTAGAAAAATAGAGGGATAGATAATAAGTAAAATAGATTAAAAAAAACTTCAAACAAGCAAAGGATGGCAGAGATTGACAGAGGATACAGAAAGCATGCCCAGAACCATAGCAATGAATGAAAAACAAGATGGCCGCGCCCGTTCACGACCGCGTGGGTAAGTTCGCGCGAGATTTCCCCCGCGAACACACGCGAACATGTACTAGCGAGCCGCACACTTTGCGAGATTACACATAGCGCCCGGAAACGGAATTACGTCACGCAAACAAGATGGCCGCGCCCATGTATGACCGCTAGGGTAACTTCGCAAACGTTGCGCTACAAGCGGCTTGCGAACATGCAAAAAATCACGCGAACAAACACGCCGCAAAAAAAACAAATCGTGTATTCGCACAAATTTGCGGCTTCTGAAATCGATCGCGCCCCGCGAATCGCGCGAAATTGCAGAAAAACGATTTTTGCAAAACTGAAAGCACTCAGCAGGTGCAAAAGTTCAATCTTATCATTAGTAACCATTCCCTCTAGTGCTTCCTGAGGGGCCCCTCCAGAGTTCAGTTGCCTACTTGCAACTATTCCATGACCCTGCTCTGACCCTCACAGCAGGCTCAGAGAATAGCTACAAGTATGCCACAAAGGTCCTGCTAGAAAAAATTAGACTGCAACAGAAAGCAATTACAGATAAGGAAGCAGGTGCCAGACTGGAAGTTCAAATTCAGTGACACATTAATCAATCAGCCCCTAATTCATTCATGTCAGTTGAGGCAGGGCAGGTGCGCTTTTCCCCCCATAATCTACAGTGATGAAACAGAGGGTGGCATGGGTGAGCCAGAGGGTGGCAGTGGTGAAACAGAGGGTGGCAGTGGTGAAAAAGAGGGTGCTGTGATGAACCAGACATAGAAACAACATGGTCGCGACCGTTGCTACCTGACAAGTAAGTTCGCGTTTGCGAACTGGTAAAAAACCCTCGCGAAACGGCAGAAACACTTGCGAACCCCCAAAAAAAAATCCGCAGAATTCGCGATAGTTCGCGAATTTTGCGGATTGCGAATCCGTAAATACGCAATTTCGCGGATTGCCAATCCGCAAAATTCGCCCATGCTTAGGTGGGTGTGCACTTTAAATTCCTACACAGAAGCATGGAAATCTCATGCGTTCAATGGCATATTTCTCAGCTGTATTGGATCCAATCGCTGTGAGTCTTCTGGGATTTTTGAAATCAGTTGCAGTTGTTTCTGTTGCCATTGTATAAAGTGAGGGGATTGTTATGGGACTTTTTTATAGTGTTTTATATAGCGTGAACTAGACCCAAACATATCAGGTATCAGAGCACTTTACATGAGCTCCAGTTGCATTACAGATGGACACATTCATTTTTGTTAGGCACAGGGAGATTAAGTGATTTGCACAGAATCACAGGATGTTGATGCCGAGACTCGAACCCTGTTCCCCAGCTTTGAGGTCGACCGCTGTAGCCGTAAGGCTACATCCTCTCCCCATTATTTGTCTGTGTTCCACGCTCAGTTGAAATTCTTTTGACAAGAACGATGACACAGCATTTAACAAATAGCAGGGTGACTCGCTATCAGTGGGTGATACTTGCTGCTGAGAACATCTCTATTAATAGGTGTAATATTTTGACTCCTGCAGTACTGTTTCCTATTTCAGACAGAGATTGCGAAGATAGGGAAAATGACGAAATGGAAAATGTGCCAAAACTGATATCGAACATTCAGGAAACTCATCTTGAGTGGCTGAGCTAACATTTTTTGTTGATGGTTCCGGCCTGAGAGATGAATACATTGCATGTAAAGCTTCCCCTGCAGTAGGAGTGTCTCTCAGACCTTGGAAGCATCTTCTCTACCAAACGTCACGTTAGCACAAGTGGCAGAGTTGGTTACCTCAACAGGAGCTGTTCCTTGTCAGACAATTTGGACATGACGATTTATACATACAGCCAATATGGATTTGGAGTTGTGCATGATTTTGGTCATGTTTGGTTGCAAAGGGGTTGTATGACATCCTAGGAAGCCCCAATTAGGAATTGTGATTACATCTTGGATTTGTTGAAAGCAATATCTAAGCCAAAAGAAATTTCTGTATCCAAATGAATTGCCCACAAATCTAGAAATTACTTACTCACATTTGGTTATAGTTAGAAAGAATAAATGACAAAATACTGTGCATTAGTAGATGAGACTAATTGTACAGAAGAATGAGGTTGACCAGAGCTCAAGAGTAAATTCAGTACAAGATGCTTTCATGAGTTCAAGTCAAACTTTATTATGCGAAATGAGAGATTTGCAAGATGATGCCTCAGATGATAAGAAAAATAAATGGGAAAGACTGGAATATACTTGTGAATGCTGAACGAAAATGTATTTCATTAGACTCCATGTTGTACCTCATGCGCACATATCTACACAACAGAGCAAATGTGGGAAGAGATAGTCTAATCAGGCTATTTAAAAAATATTGGGAAAATAAAAAAATTCGGAATGTTGCTGATAATGTTGGTTCCCACCCAATGTCTGATATCCCACTTAAATAATCAAGGCAAGAGAACTCAGGCATTGATGAATCACAATAGAAGACCACAGGGCCTTTTTTACAAGACTGAAACTCAATGGACGGAAGTGTGTCTGTGGCTTGTTCTCTAAATGGGTTGAGGCATATCCCACTCGGAGATCGGATAGCTTTAGTGTTGCCAAATTATTTTTGAGGGAATTGATCAACCAGATTTGATCTCTGAATGTTGATGGAGACAGATTGTGGAACTCATTTTAAAAATGAGGTTCACTAATCATTTGTGAAGCATTTGATTCAAAACAAAAATTTAATTGTGGTTATTGACCTGAGTCTCCTGGTGAGGTGGGAGAGCAATACTATCAAGATTAAACTGGCAAATATATGTGCTTCAACAGGGCTAAAGTGACATGATGCACTTCCTCTTGTTTTGATGAGCATGAGAAGGACTCCTGACAGAAAAACTGATTTGTCACCTCATCAGATTATAATGGGCAGAACAATAAGGCTTACATATGTTCCATCACCTGTATTTGTTTCAATAAATGATGACATTGTGTTAGAGTGCTGCAAAGGTCTGGTTGATGTAGTTAAATCCTACTAGGTGATTCTGATGATGAACACTCCATTCAGATGTGCAGGTGGGGTGCAGTAGATCCCCGCTACTCACATGAATAAAGTAGGAACGTTGACGAGGGGGATTAGTTAGGTGGTCCAGTGTCAAACTAATAGTGTCACAAGCAAAGTCAGGCCCAAAATAAAGATTCAAGCCAAACTCGATTTTGCGGCATGCATCCATAGAGGGGTGAACATTTTGAAACTGGGGAAGATTCAATCAGTGAAAGGACTGGAGTGCGGAAATTTGAATTTCTTGTTAGGACAACTTCTGATGAAGAATCTGGAAATTCCAGAGTAAAGAGCTGTTGCAATGCAAAAGACAAAAGCATCAATGAAGTAGACTTGATCGGACCAAAGAGAAGTCGCAGCTGAAGATCAAAGTTACAAAGACCCCGAAAGATAGTAAGACATTTGCAGTGACCGTAGTAGGAGAAAACGATGTTGAAATTTCAAGTGCAAGCACAAATTTGAACTTAAGTATCTTTTAAAAGAAAGAGACCGTGACAAAGACTGTTGTCAAAGAGACGAAAATTGAAGAAGATATTCCAAGAAAGAGAACTTGCAAGAGAAAACATTATGAGCCTGTTGAAGAATTTGCCTGTGGCAGTGAATCACCTGTGGCCACAAAAAAGGAGAAAAAGAGTTCCAAGCAGAAAATATGCCTCACCTGAATGGGTGTATCTAGCTACTGTATCAGAAGAAGAAGAAGAAGCAGCAGAGGTAAAATATTTTGAAACAGTTGTGAACTATTGCCACTAAAAATGTGAAACAGAATCCCAAAGTGAAATAGAGACAGCAGAAGAAGAACCATCTTGAATGGGGAAAAGACACTCATGTGTTGACAGAAAAAGCTGTAAATGAAAATTGATTAAAGGATTAAGAAATGTTTAGAAAGCTGAACAAATCACAAAGCAGAGACTGATAAACTTTTGAAATAATTTTGAAATTACCTGATGAACTATTAAGAAGAAGACTAATTATTATTATTTTGTTTTGAATATTGCTGTAACATATAAAGAAAAGAAAAAAAATATTGTTTTAAGACAATGTAAGGTCTTTGTTTAGTAAGTTCTACAGTAGGTTTTTTCTATCACAGTTTGAAGATGGGATACACCAGATCCTGTAAAACTGTAGAGATGTCAATTTTGATAATCTTTTAGTAGCTTTGGCTGGGTTGTTGTTGTGCTTACTATGTCCAGATGAATATGTTTCAAACATAGAGAAAATACCAGATACTCAAGACAGAATTTTTCTTAATGGATTACAACATAAAAACTTTAGAAGCACCTGACGCGTTTCGTTTTCCACTGAAAACTATATATATATATATGCACAGCAACAGCCAAACTGCAGCCCCAGGTCCCCAGGACAAAACAGATGACCAAACGAATCCGATATGAGGCAAAGAAGATTTTAATGAGGCAAACTGAGCAGCAACGTGAACTGACGCGTTTCGGGCGGATGCCCTTCATAATATATATATATATATATTACCTACTGGCGGTCGCCAGTAGGAATATATAGTTAGGACCTAGTTACCATAGGAAATGCCGAACATTCTATTGGGAATAACTTCGGCGCCGATTGAGGGATCTGTTTGTCGCTCCGCTCCTTCCCTGAAAGTTTCGGGGGGATTTGTCAAGCGGGGGCCGAGAAAAAAGGGGGGTCCCAAAATGTGTTTTTTCCCATGTTAATTTCCATAGGGACATTCTGACACGCCTACAGTTGTTGAGAAAATTGAATTTGAGCAAATTATATATCTATATGCGCTCATCGTACGCGCACCGTACACATACGGTACGCGTACCGTACGCGTACGTGCGCGAACCCTTACGTGCGCGAGAGAGTTTATGATTGGCTGGCAGTCGACTGTCAACATTCTAAACTGTCCGAACCAGGAAGTGTTGGCCAATATCTTGTTTTTCAGGAGAACTGAGGCCCAAGAGGGCCCAAAACAAGAGTGGAAAACACGAAAAGAGGGCAGGGTAGAGACCCTCCAACCCTCTAGCCCTTCTCAGGGGGTCCCAAAAGGACCCCCAAGGGCAAAAAAAATAAAGAATTTGAAAAAATCGCGGGGTACCCGCACCGTACGTGTACGGTACACGTACCGTGCGCGTACCCCGCGATTTAAAAACAAAAAAAATTGCACTTGGTGGTCCTTCTGGGACCCCCTGAGAAGGGCTAGGGGGTCAGGGGGTCCCTACCCTGCCCCCTTTTCACATTTTCCACTCTTGTTTTGTGCTCTCTTGTGCCTCACTTCTCCTGAGAAACAAGATGGCTGCTCAGGTGGTCCCAGAAGGATAATAACATATATAAACGTTATCCGCTAATAGAATTAGCATTTACAAAACCTTTGAAATTTATTGAAAAAAAATATAGGTTTCACGCCTGATATAGTTAGGAATTAGCATTTAAAAAACCTTGCAAATTCACTGAAAAAAAACATAGGTTTCAGGCCTTATATAGTTAGGTATTAGCATTTAAAAAAACCTTGCAAATTCACTTAAAAAACCATAGGTTTCAGGCCTTATATAGTTAGGAATTAGCATTTAAAAAACCATTGAAATTGCTCCTATATAGTTAGTTGTACTAACCATATTTCGTGCACCCGCAATCCACTGCTGATGATGTCACATATTACATCATTCATTACATGGTCAGTGACATCACTGATGACATCACTGATGACATCTCAAATGACATCACTGATGACATCTCATTTGACATCACTGATCACATCACTGATGATATAATTCATGTGATAATACGATGCACCTCCTCACACTCTAATATAACCTTTGATACACCCAGTGTTAAATACAGACTACCATTCTTGAAACCATTGACACACCAATACCAGTTACTACATACGCACTCACTGATTCCTAGGTCTACACACACATTCACTCATTCACCCATAGAATCACTCATACATACAGTCACTCATCAATACAACACTATCACATGCACTTATACACCTATACAGACACTCACACACTGCCACTCATCCATTGAGTTACTCACACACCTAGTCAGTCATGCAAAGAATCAATCACACTTCCATTTCCTCAACTATACAGTTATACACACAACACCTTACTTATTCAAACATATACTAACATATACTTACTCTCTTATACAATCACTGATACAAGTACACAATGATCCATACAGCCACTCGCACATTCACTGGCTCTCATGTATAGTCATTTATATATGCCAACTCTCAAATGCACTGTGATTTTCATATGTACTTACTTGGACATGTAGCACTGAGATATCCATTCACTCACCAACACACCCATGCACACAGTCAACCACCCATATAGCTGTTTCTACATGCACTCTTGAACTCATACACCTAGTGAATCAACTGCTCACACATCTATGCACAGAGTCACACACCTCCCAGCCACCCACACACACACTCAGTCTCCCATTCAAATACTTGGGCAACCAATCAATAACCCATATAGCCACTCATATAGCTACTGATCAACACATGCAGCAGCTTACACAACAACAGACATACTGATGCACACATTCAGACAGTTTAGTCACTAACCCATGCATTTAGTAAGACACATTTAATCACTCACTCATACAGTCAGTCACACACTAAATCCTTCATCCAGACACTTATACATCCACTCATTCTTCAATATGTAAAACATATTTAAACTTTACAGAAACACACAGTCACTGGATGATGTCATCAGTGATGTCATTAGTGATGTCAAATGAGAGGTCATCAGTGATGTCATTTGAGATGTCATCAGTGATGTCATCAGTGATGTCACTGACCATGTCATGAATGATGTAATATGTGACATCATCATCAGAGGATTGCGGGTGCGCGAAATATAGTTAGTACAACTAACTATATAGGAGCAAATCCAATGGTTTTTTAAATGCTAATTCCTAACTATATAAGGTCTGAAACCTATGTTTTTTTAAGTGAATATATATATGTAAATATATTTATATATATATAAATATATATATTACCTACTGGCGGTCGCCAGTAGGTAGTTATAGTTAGGATTGATTTCCATAGGAAATCCGCAACATTCTATTGGGAATAACTTTGGCGCCGGTGGACGAATCTTCGCAAATTTCTCAAAGAAGATGGCCCGCTCTGCTCTGCTCCTTCCCTGAAAGTTTGGGGGGAATTCGTCAAGAATGGGCCGAGATAAAAGGGGGTCCCAAAACGTGTTTTCCCCATGGTAATTTCCATAGGGCGGTTGGACTTACTTTTAGCCCGAACGGCTGAATGGATTTCCACAAAACTTGGCAAAATTGTAGGGACTGGTAGCCCGATGTGCCTTTGCTATGTCTCAAGATATGTGCTCCAGTGGATTTTGAGTAATTTAGGTTAAAAAAATATATATATCTGGGCGGAGCCTAACCACACATCTGATCTGATTGGCTGTCAGCACTTCATCCAAGAAGTGTTGGCAGCCATCTTGGGACCAATATACATGATAGCACCTCATTAAAAAGCATTGTAGTTAATAGAGGGTTTTAGGACTTTAGTTACATTATAAATCATTTGTTGATGGTACCATACTCATTTTAGGAATTGTGGTTTGTTCTAAGGTGATTTTACCATGTGAAAAAACCTTCTGCTGTGATATCATGAATCATGTTTGAAAGAAAACTAATATCTCATGATTTTCCCACAGTGGTTTGGAAGGGGATCTATAAGCTAAACTGAAAGCATATTTTCTGTAAATTCACATTATCTTTCTCAGTCATGTGAGAATGAAGTCTGACATTCTCAGTAAAACATGTACATCCAACAAGGACAGAGACTGTCAGTTGATTCCTTTGTGTTCTACTGCAGCCTCCTAGAGTGTTCTTAAGAACAACTAGAGCGCTAACAGTCCTACTTATTACAAGGTATAGCACACCGGAAGCCATCGTGATGGGAATAAAGTGGTAACTCTTAAAACATTTAATTTAAAAAGGAACAAAATGAGGGGGTATATTATGCCATAGAAAGTATTATTAGTGCTGCAAAAAGAAAAATTAGGGCACATTTTGAGTGACTTCTCAAATCCTCTTCTATTTCATTAAAAAATTCTGACATGCAGTCTCCCAAGATGGCCACAAGAGACAAAAGAGCCTAAATGTAGCCCAAATATCACCCAGATGTAGCCCAAGTATAGCCCAATGACAGAATGTCCCAGAGTGTTCTAAAGAACAACTAGAGCGCTAACAGTCTTACTTATGACAAAAGTATGGCACACCAGAAGCCATCTTGATTGGAATGAAGTGGTAAGTCTGAAAACATTTAATTTAAAAAGGAACAAAATGAGGGGGTCCATTTTGCCATAGAAAGTATGATTAGTGCTTCAGAAAGAAAAATTAGGGATCATTTTGAGTGACTTCTCAAATCCTCTTCTATTTCATTAAAGAAATTCTGACATGCAGACTGAGACATGCACTTTGAATACCAGCAGCAGACTTCCCTGGTGAGCAGTACCTTTACTACAGTGATCTAATGAGCAACTAGAGTGCTAACATTCAGAATTTATGGCAAATGTGTGACACATCTGAATGCCTTCTTGATGGAACCAAAGTAAGCAAGCATTAAAAATGCAGTAGATCTCGCCCTCGTTTAAGTTAAAGCCAGTCTGTTTGTTGAGGAGACTTTTTAGCTTTGCTTTTATTAGTGTTTTTTAAACTTTCATGTAAATAACATGCATCTGTATGCATATATGTATATGTATGCATGCATTTATATTTGTATTTATATAGATATACAGATTATATATGTTTATATATGTATGTATATATATACATATATATACATACACATACATATATATAAATGCATATGCATATATATGCATATATATGTGTATATGTGTGCGTGTAGAGAGAGATAGAGAGGTAGAGGTGTAGATGTAGAGAGGTAGAGGTAGAGAGGTAGCGGTAGAGAGGTAGAGACTAGTAGAGAAAGAAGTAGAGAGAGGTAGAGAGGTAGAGAGTAGAGAGTGAGTAATAGAGAATAGAGAGTGAGTAGTAGAGAGTAGTAGAGAGCAGTAGAGAGATTAGCAGAGAGTGAGTAGTAAAGAGTAGTAGAGTGAATAGTAGAGTGAGTAGTAGAGAGTGAGTAGTAGAGAGTGAGTAGTAGAGAGTAGTAGAGAGTTAGTAGTAGAGTGAGTAGTAGAGAGCAGTAGAGAGTGAGTAGTAGAGAGTAGTAAAGAGTGAGTAGTAGAGAGTAGTAGAGCGTGAGTAGTAGAGAGTGAGTAGTAGAGAGTAGTAGAGAGTGAGAGAGAGAATAGTAGAGAGTAGTAGAGAGTGAGTAGTAGAGTGAGTAGTAGAGACTAGTAGAGAGAGAGTAGTAGAGAGTGAGTAGTAGAGAGTAGTAGAGAGTGAGTAGTAGAGTGAGTAGTAGAGAGGGAGTAGTAGAGAGAGAGTAGTAGAGAGTGAGTAGTTGAGAGTAGTAGAGAGTGAGAAGTAGAGAGTGAGTAGTAGAGAGTAGTAGAGGGTGAGTAGTAAAGAGTGAGTAGTAGAGAGAGAGTAGTAGAGAGTGAGTAGTAGAGAGTAGTAGATAGTGAGTAGTAGGGAGTGAGTAGTAGAGAGAGAGTAGTAGAGAGTAGTAGAGTAGTAGAGAATGAGTAGTAGAGATGAGTATTTGAGAGTAGTGGAGTAGGAGAGAGTAAGTAGTAGAGAGTAGTGGAGAATATTCCAAAGTTTGGCACAGCACCACTTGCACAATAAGTCCAATCAAATCATATCACTTAGAGTCCTTATTGAAGCGCTGAATCTTGGTTTATATTCAAATGCTTTTATTTTCCTTAAGTTTATATGTGTGGAGGAGTGTGGCTCACTGATTAGAGTGGCAGACCCTGATGCAGAGGTCTGGCCCGGGACCAGGGTTCAATTCCCGACGCGGCAGGGTCCCGAGCCCAAAATGTCCACGGACTCGATAATTCTCGCCTCGGTGCCTATTCTAATCATGGGGTCCCACGCTGCAACTCTGGGCAATAGTTGCTTAATCTCCACTACGGCGGCCCACCCGCTGCGGGATGCCTGGGGATACCCAGTAGGGGTTATCTCACAGGGAAAAGCCAGGACGGGTTCCCAAGGCAAGCGCCTTGATGCCTTCGGGTGATACGTGCGCTATATAAGTCGCAATACATACATACATACATGTACCACAGCCAGCCGAAACGTTTCGTTCTGTACAACAGAACTTCTTCAGGGCGTTCTTATTTCCTTCAAGTTATGTCGGTATCCTGTTGTCATATAACTAGATATTTCTTCCAAATGTTAGACGAGACGTAAGTACATTCTTATTCAAAGTGACTAGGTATCAATTTTACCCACACAATTCGGGCAGACTTGAGTAATTTATAGCATCCTCAAAGTCAGTCTTTCAAAAATTCCAAAGTATAGGACATGATAATCCAAATGTTTCTCAAGAAAAGTCATTTTCAATTGTTCGGAATATCGGTGTTTGGGCAGATATGACCCAGGGACCCCCAGTATGCAAGGGGAATTAGTCCCACCTCTGCAAACGCGCCAGTGGCCTGCGTTGCAGAGAGGTGTAAAAAGGGGCATAGCCTCATTACACCTCTGTGCAATGCAGCCCCCTGGTGCATACTGGAGGATCCAGGTGGGCTAGTTGGCCCCCAGGGACCCCTAGTATGCAAGGGGAATTAGTTCCCCCTCTTCAAACATGCACGGGGGCTGCGTTGCAGAGAGGTGTAAAAAAGGGTGTGGCCTCATTACACCTACCTGCAATGCAGCCCCCTGGAGCATACTGGAGGCTCCTGGTGGGCTAGTTGGCCCCCAGGGACCCCCAGTATGCAAGGGGAATTAGTTCCCCCTCTGCAAACGCGGCAGGGGGCTGCGTTGCAGAGAGGTGTAACAAGGGGCATAGCCTCATTACACCTCTGCAATGCAGCCCCCTGGCGCATACTGGAGGTTCCAGGTGGGCTAGTTGGCCCCCAGGGGCCCCCAGTATGCAAGGGGAATTAGTTTCCCCTCTTCAAACATGCACGGGGGATGCGTTGCAGAGAGGTGTAAAAAGGGGTGTGGCTTCATTACACCTCTCTGCAATGCAGTCCCCTGGCGCATACTGGAGATTCCTGGTGGGCTTTCGGGTCTTATATAGTTAGGAATTAGCATTAAAAAAAACTTTGAAATTCACTGAAAAAAACATAGGTTTCAGGCCTTATATAGTTAGGAATTAGCATTTAAAAAACCTATGAAATTCACTGAAAAAACCATAGGTTTCACACCAGTTATAGTTAGGAATTAGCATTTAAAAAACCTATTAAATTCACTGAAAAAACCATAGGTTTGACACCAGTTATAGATAGCTGGAAATTTTACTGACATAAAACCATTGAAATTCCCACGTTATAGTTAGTTGGACTCACTATAACTTGCGCGCCTGCAATGCACTGCTGATGACGTCACATATTACATCACTCATGACATGGCCAGTGACATCACTCATGACATCACTGATGACACCATCCTTGTGACAGAGTGACAGACCTCCTTTCAGTGTAATGTAACCCTTGAAACACATATTCAAAAATAGAAACTAAAATTTTTCACAAAAATAGAGATACCCATACCAGTTACAACAACCAATTCAGTAATACCACCATCTATATACACATCCACTCATTCACCAACAGTTCTATATAGTCACTCATACATATATTCACTCATCATATGTAGTGAAACACCTATACATCCTGTTACACACCGACAGTCATCCAAAAGTTACTCACACACATAATCACACATGCAAATAAACTATTGAGCATCCATTTATTTGCATATACAGCTATACACACACTACCACCTTACTTCTAAGGAAACTTACACATACTTACTCTCTTAAACAATCACTTATAGAAACACATACTTATTTAAACAAGAACTCTTTCAATCTCTCACTCTCACATATACTCACTTATATACATCAATACTCACATATACTAGATTAAAACATATGTAGTTACTGATAAAGACACTAGTGAGACAGTCATTCACTCACTAACACACACATATACACACTCATCCACCCATACAGTCCTGCACATATGCTGTCTTCAAAACACATACAAACAGTGAGTCAGTCATTGATGCATCTATGTGCTAAGTAACACCCCCACCAAACTATACAGACACTCATACTGATACTAAAAAAACATCTAAAAACCCATATACACACACATGTAGCTACTCACCAACCCATGCAGCCACTTATACACAAAGTGAAACACTGATACAAACATTTAAATATTTAAACAATACTCGCTAATATATGTATTCACTAAGATACACTTAATAAGCCAGTTAACCAATCAATTTTTTTTTTTAAAAAACATCCATTAAGACACTTATTTAAACATTTATTCTTCCATCGACCTTTACATATACATATATAAAACATATTTATTTTTCAGAAAGACACACATTCACTGGATCGTGTCATCAGTGATGTCATGAGTGATGTCACTGACCATGTCATGAGTGATGTAATATGTGACGTCATCAGCAGTGCATTGCAGGCGCGCAAGTTATAGTGAGTCCAACTAACTATAACGTGGGAATTTCAATGGTTTTATGTCAGTAAAATTTCCAGCTAACTATAACTGGTGTCAAACCTATGTTTTTTTCAGTGAATTTAATAGGTTTTTTAAATGCTAATTCCTAACTATAACTGGTGTGAAACCTATGGTTTTTTCAGTGAATATATATATATATATATATATATATATATTTAGTCACCAAATTGCTCCGTTACCAAGGGCACACTTTTGGACAGCTGGTGCAAGTTCCAGGGACGGGCTTTCCCTGCAATTTCAATTCTTCACCAAGAAAATACTCGCACTCCACCAGGAATATAGTTATGCAGGTTTATTTTTATTGCCTTTACAGCAACAGCTTCACCAACGCGTTTCACAGCGGATGCATAACTATATTCCTGGTGGAGTGCGAGTATTTTCTTGGTGAAGAAAAAAAAAAAAAAATATATATATATATATATATATATATATATATATATATATATATATATACTAGCTTACCCGTCGCGAGTTGCTGCGATCTCCTCAAGAAAGGAAATTCAAGGAAACTCGCTATGATAACATTCAATTTACATTGTGTCATTTTTATTGAAACTTATTCATTTTAATATGGAAAACATTTCAAAGTGTTGTTTTAATTCTATTTATTTATTCGAGTGCTTGTGGATACACGATTTTTTGTTTTTCCGTCTGGTGTGTACATCAGTATTTGAAACATTATGAGGGCCCTGGGGGGGGCGATATTTTAAACATTTTTATGCCACAAACCTTTGCGGGAGTGTACTCAACAACTTCCCAAAGTTTCCTGGAGATCGGATGAATGCTGTTTTAATTCTATTTATTTATTCGAGTGCTTGTGGATACACTAATTTTTGTTTTTCTGTCCTGTGCATACATCAGTATTGGAAAGATTATGAGGGCCCTGGGGGGCCGATATTTAATAAAAATGTATGTCAGAAACCTTCGCAGGAGTGTACTCAACAACTTCCCAAAGTTTCTTGGCGATCGGATGAATGGTGTAGTAATGCATAAAGGACAAACAGACAGACAGACAGACAAACATACATTTGTTTTTATGTATATATATATATATGGTCAAAGGGGGCAATATTGTACTTCAAACAAAATCTGACTATGATAAGGAGGCAGTCAATCAACTCAACAATCGGGAACATTATGAAAGACTCCAGGGGGATGAAGTTAAAAATACGCAGGGTGAATACCATCTCTTTTTACAAAAATGGAAGGCAATGAAACTGTTGACGGAGTCGGAGTATAAATATTTAAAAACAGATCATCCTGTGAAACCTTCTTTATACTTCATCCCAAAGGTCCACAAGGACAGGAACAATCCCTCTGGCAGACCCATCATCTCGGGCAGGGGGAGTCTATTGGAAAGGACATCTATATATATAGACTATTTCCTCCAGAGTCATGTGAAAGGATTGGACTCATACGTCAAGGACACGGGGGATTTCCTGTCCAAAATCAGTGATATACAGGTACGAGAGGGAGATTGGTTAATAGCCATCGATGTCACTTCCCTCTATACGAGTATTCGCCACTCGGATGGTGTGACAGCAGTACAGCATTAGTTGGGGAGGAGGGATTTGGAGTTTCGACAACATAGTGACATGTTGATTATAATGCTGAATTTTTGCCTTAAACATAATATATTTGTGTTCAATAGTCTAATATACAGGCAGCTGCAGGGCGTGGCTATGGGGGCCAGTTTCTCCCCAAGCTTCGCGTGTCTCCACATGGGAGCTTGGGAGGAACTGGTCCTCCATACATGTTTTCAACACGAAATGAAGATCATGTCATCAGTTGGCATAGATTCATTGATGACTTGTTCGTGGTATGGAGGGGAGACAAGGAAGAGGCTTTGGGATTCATCGATCGCCTCAATGATAATGAACTCAACATTCATTTTACAGCTGAGTTGAGCCAGTACCAGGTCCCTTTCCTAGACACATTAGTGTATATACAGAACAACAAACTTGAGACCAAACTGTACCGAAAACAAACAGCTGGAAATACCACACTCCATGCAGGAAGTACACACCCACACCACCTCATAATGAGTATCCCATATGGCGCGATGCTATTCCTTAGCAGGTTGTGCAGCAATGAGCAGGATTTAATGGAAGCTCAAGCTGCTAGCGCTGTCAGATTTCGAGAGAGGGGGTACACCCAGAAAACAATTGATGAGGCTATTAACAATTCTAGAAGTCTCAATCGCCAGTCTCTGCTAGCTAAAGGCAATATCTCCGCCAACACAGTAACAGAGGAAGCAGTCACTGGCTCTATGCCCATTCCAGGGGAGGGAACCTTTAGGATTATTACGGGCTTCAGCTCCCACCACAAGGAGGTGAGGAGAATTATCAACAAAAGCTGGCCTATAGTACTGAAGGACCCAGTAATTGGGCACAGTCTTCCCAAACGGGTCAGCATCACATACAGCAAAGCACCAAATATGAGGGATAGACTGGTGGAGACAGGTCCGGAAGTGCTTACCAAGACAGTGTGATTCCAAAACAAGGGAGGCTTCCACAAGTGGAGTGGAGTGGTGTGGCTCACTGGTTAGAGGAGGCAGACCCGGGAGCAGAAGTCGGCCCGAGACCAGGGTTCAATTCCCGACGCGGCAGGGTCGTGGACTTGGGTCAGCGGACTCGATAATTCTCGCTTCGGTGCCTACTCTAATCAGGGGTTCCACTCGGCAACTCTGGGCATTAGCTTGCCTAATCTCCACAACGGCCCCATCAATTCCGGGGATGCCTGGCTCCACCTTGGGGACTCCCAGCGGGGACCATCCCACAGGGAAAGCCAGGACGGGTTCCCCAGAGTTATACAGCGCCAGGAAACCCCTGACGGGTAGCAGTGCGCTTTACAAGTTCAAATACATTTACATTTACATTTACAAGTGCAAATCTTGCAAGGCTTGCACACATGGGGTCAACCGCACAGGAGCACAAAATCACTGAGACCTTAACGTGCAAAACGGAGTTTGCCGTATACATCCTGGAATGTCCATGCCCACTACAGTATGTGGGAAGTACAAAGCTCCCGTCCACAAGCGAGTACTGCAACACTTACATACTATTACATCGCAGGATAATACATATCCAGTTGCACGACATTTTAAGACCCACCACAATAGCAACAATAAAGATCTCAGATACTTTGTGGTGGATTCTGTGTTGGTGAGCAGGAGAGGAGGTGACAGAGAGGCAAAACTGAGGAAACTAGAAACCAGATACATATTACAACTCAATAGTAAACATCCAGGAAGTCTAAATGTTACAGAGGATCTTTAAACATGCTTACACTAATGGAATAAGGTCCCCTACCTCGCGAAGTGAAGTCAAGCAACTAGGCAAAGTTGAGAGTCTCAATAACATCCAAAAAATAGGGAGCTAGATGATGGTCTTTTTAGTCTATTTTTAGTTTATTCTATTATTATCAAATAGTTTTATATGTATGGTTTTTATTAGTATGGTGGTATATATGGATATTTATATCTACATTTATAGGTGGTTTTAGAATCATCATACAGTACTATTTTGAGATTCACCATGGATTTCCTTTTGAGACTGCTATGAAATATGAACTATGCTATTTTACTACTATGCTGACTTACTCTGGTATCTGGACACATGACAATAGGGTTAACAATAATTTTGTGCTATTTTATTCCACAGTTTCCACTGTGCACCTTGGAGATAACTACAGGCACAAGGACAATCTAGGACTGGGATGGCACCTTTTGAATACCAAAAACCAGTTCAATGACCCCTGGATTGATAAGATAAGATAAAATAGGAAATCGTTTCAAAACAAATACTCATGCCAATTAGTGGCTTTAAATACAAGAATGTTTTTTTCTTCCATCTTTGTGACTTGGATTATTTTGTGTACTTTGTATGCTTAGTTCATATTGATAAGGCTAAACTGATGAACTAGCTCCAGAGTGCTTGGATAGGGATGCCAAGCTGAATACAACTCGTATATGACAATATACATACATTTGTAGTATGTACAAATCAGTTGGTCATCCATGTATCCATATGCCTACAGATACAAGATGTATTTCTCTCTTTTTAAAGTCTAGCTGGGCCCAGTTGACTTTTTTAAGGATGTATGTCTGAGAAGTCAAGAGTAGTTATTATGTGAATTTTAAGTGCACTATGCACTTTTTCTATGGATTTCCACTAATAAAATGTGTCAAACACAAGGTATATTGACAGCCCGGTGGGACATATGACACAAATATATTTGCACATGGAACTTTGTAAGATTAGACCTAGGTAAGCGCTATAACCTTTGCACAGGACATGTGAACACCTATGCTCCCAATTAGGTGGAGTGGGATGGCCTATGTTATTTATTGGTATTTTACTTGAATTCTCAATGTTTTTATGATACCTTGCTTTCACTATTGTATTTAACTATGTTAAAATCCTGTATGGTACATGAATTTTGCTATATTTGCACAAGTATTTAACCATACGAATGTTAAAACAATCTGGTCATTTAAATGAATTAATTCAGTGGCCATATTACATTATATTGTATTTCACATTGACTGTTCCCTTTGCAAGACCGCTGTCTAGGTCCATGTACCACTACCCAATCAGAGCTATGCACTGTCACTTTAAATATTTCACCTTCACTTACTTTCGCTGTCATGTGAGCAAGGCACTTGGGTGCCGAAACGTTATGGAACCGACAAGCGAATAAAATATTCATCACCGTGAAATTTGGTCCATGCTTTGTGTTCCTGCGCATGCTGAGTGAGAGTTGCAACGCGCAGGAGACTTTGGTCGTCAAAAAAAAAAAAAAATATATATATATATATATATATATATATATATTCACAGAAAAAACCATAGGTTATAGACCATATATAGTTAGGAATTAGCATTTACAAAACCTTGAAAATTCACTGAAAAAACCATAGGTTATAGACCATATATAGTTAGGAATTAGCATTTAGAAAACCTTATTTTACTCACACAAAACCATTGAAATTCCATATATAGTTAGTTGCACTAACTATATATCGCGCACCCGCAATCCACTGCTGATGATGTCACATATTACATCATTCATGACATGGTCAGTGACATCACTGATGACATCACTGATGACAACATCCAGTGATTATGTGTTTCTGTAAAGTTTAAATATGTTTTACATATTGAAGAATGAGTGGATGTATAAGTGTCTGAATGAAGGTTTTAGTAGGTGCGTGATTGACTGTATGAGTGAGTGATTAAATGCGTCTTACTGAATGCACGGGTTAGTGACTAAACTGTCTTAATTTGTGCATCATTATGTCTGTTGTGATGTAAACTGCTGCATGTGTTGATCATTAGCTATACGAGAGGCTATATGTGTTATTAATTGGTTGCCCAAGTATTTCTATGGGAGATTGAGTTTGTGTGGGGGTGGCTGGAAGGTGTGTGACTCTGTGCATAGATGTGTGAGCAGTTTATTCACTAGGTGTATGAGTTCAAGAGTGCATGTGGAAACAGCTACATGGGCAGTTGACTGTGTGCATGAGTGTATTGATGAGTGAATGGATATCTCAATGCTACATGTCATAGTAAGTACATATGTAAAACACAGTACATGTGAGAGTTGGCATATATAAATAACTGTGCATGAGAGCCACTGAGTGAGTGGTTGTATCGATCATTGTGAACTTGTATCAGGGATTGTATAAGAGAGTAAATATGTGTTAGTATATGTTTCAATAAGTAAGGTGTGTATAACTGTATAGTTGAAGAAATGGAGGTGAGATTGTTTCTTTGCATGACTGACTGGGTGTGTGAGTAACTCCATGGATGAGTGGCAGTGTGTGAGTGTCTGTATACACTGAGTGTATCTAAGGTTATATTAGAGTCTGAAGAAGTTTATCGTATTAGCACAAGAATGATGCCAAATGAGACGTCATCAGTGATGTCATCAGTGATGTCATTTGAGATGTCATCAGTGATGTCATCAGTGATGTCACTGACCATGTCATGAATGATGTAATATGTGACATCATCAGCAGTGGATTGCGGGTGCGCGATATATAGTTAGTGCAACTAACTATATATGGAATTTCAATGGTTTTGTGTGAGTAAAATAAGGTTTTCTAAATGCTAATTCCTAACTATATATGGTCTATAACCTATGGTTTTTTCAGTGAATTTTCAAGGTTTTGTAAATGCTAATTCCTAACTATATATGGTCTATAACCTATGGTTTTTTCTGTGAATTTGATTGGTTTTTTAACAGCTAATATCTGTAGCTGTAAAATGTATTCTTCTTTAAATCCAAAAATATATTTTATATGTTTATGAATAATTTTTTTTTAAAATATTTTTTTTTCTTCGTTCCCGCTTCGCGAATCGGGAAGCTTCCCGTTAGCTGACCTTGATGCCGCGAAATAGACCGCGAGCCGGTAAACGTTTCTTTACCGCAAGTGCCGCGTTAGAAAACAACATCGTGACGCCTCCCGTCCGCATGACGTTTCACGTTGTCGCGTGATACGTCATATGACGTGCTACGTTAGCGAACTGGTACGCGAAGCGAGTCGCAAAGCGCAGGTTTCTGGAAGCAAACCGGGAGGCCCTGCAAAGCGCTTAACGTAAACACAGCAAGTCATGTGACTTGGTAATAACACTTTTCATTGGTTCATTTCACTTTTGGTTTCCTAATGATGTAAGACTAGGTCATATAATCTAAAATGAACACTTTTGATTGGTTGAGAACTCTTGTTTTTCCCAAATGATGAAAATCCCTCCTTCTTTCCTCACTCTGACTTTCATCATTGTGAGAGAAAGACCCTTTGTGATCACTGAGCAATGGCTTCTTTAGTAGCTTCAGCTGGTGCTTCCCCACCACCTCCACCACATCCAAGGAAGAGTGGACCACCTGCTCAAGTTCTAATTCAACAAGAAGAAGAAGAAGAGGAACAGGAGGACGAGCACGAAGAGAGGCAGTTTTTGCCTGAGCAGCCCAGGACGTCTCACCGGAAAGAAAACTTCATTTGGCAATTTTTTAAAATTCCCAAAGGTCAGAAAAAAGTAAATGCAAGATACGTAACTTGCCTTATATGTCAAGATAGACTGTCCAGAGGGACCGACAAAAAATACAGTTTCGGAAACTACACAATGCATCGCCATATGACTAGGTGGCATCCTAACAACTACAGTGCTGCACAGTTTCGGAACGACCTAGATAATCTCCCTATTATGGCCAGAAGATCTGTTGTACCGGAAGTAATGGGACCAGAGGGCAGGGAGATGGTGCCAAATATACAAATGAGATTTGGTGATGTAAAACACATCTGCGCATTTTGCGATGGATTCATTTCCTACGGAGAAAAAAGCATCACTCTGATCAACAGAGCTATTGACTATCATATGCAAGTTTGTCCGAAACGCCCAAAATAATAAATACTTCTTTTTTTTGTTTTGTTGCTCCTGTTGAGCCCTTTACAATGAATCGTTTTCATTGCCCCCTCCAAGAAAAACCCAAAAAAATATAAAACTGTTCCGAAAAATTCAAAAACAGTAAAAAAATGTTCAGAAAAATAAAAAAAAAAGTTCTTTTCAGAACTACCTCCCCGTTATTAAAAAATTGGTACAATATTTGGAATTGTGCCAACCTCTATTTCTCTTAGTTCGCTTCCTAGTTCGCTCGCTGGTACGCGAACCGGAAGCGAACCAAAAACAGTAAGTATAAGGGAAGGAAACAGACACTTATGTTAAAAGAAACACAGCTATAAGGGAGTAAACTAGAGATACCATTACCCGTAATCCACTGCTGATGATGTCACATATTACATCATTCATGACATGCTCAGTGACATCATCAGCAGAGGATTGCGGGTTTTTTGGCAACATGCCTTATCCACGGTTTAATAACGCTGCCTTTTGCTTTATATAAGTTTTCAAATTGTATGAAATATATACCAATAGGTCGTTATGAACCTTTAGGTAGTGCTTTTCTTCATGAGGTCTGGTCGCTTCCATACACATACAGATGTTTCAAAGATGATCAAGAAGTTTATCTGAATGGAGAGGAATGCACTGAGACGCCAGATCATTCACTAATGTGTAGGCACATACAGTTACACGGTTCATGCAACAAACACCGACCAAATATGGCTTGCGTGTTGCAAGGCACGCCAGTTTCTGCTATCATCCCCACGTTCAAGTTGTTGGAAAATGGTAGTTATTTGATGCTCAATAATGAAGATTGTTCTGAGTTAATTAAAAGTATTCCTTTTATCGTAACAGTAAGTGAATGGGTTATTTGCTGCAGAAATGTTCTATTTCCTCCCACACATGAACATAGGGAGTTTTCAATCTGGCCACAAATACCAACCTTGGGACACGTTTCAACGGCATGGCAAGAATAAGAGCTCTTTTGTCTCAGAGAGAGGTGGCCTTGAGTTCGGCCCGTGAAACTTTCGTACTTCACATAGCGAACACCCATACAGAGGTGCACACCCTTTTCAATTAAGATTTGCCTTTCAATTTCAGCAACATGTTTCCGACTATCTTTAACGCATCCTCCACAAAGTCCCTGGCACACTTTTTTAAAGTTGTTACCAGTGGTCTCGTGACTTCATTTGAGAAAATCTTTGGAGTCATCCCTGCTTCCTTTCATTGTATTTTCTGCACTCTGGTTCGTAGATTGGCATTTTTACTTGCATTACCAGCGGACGCTCTTGTGCTTTTTTACATTTTTAAATATGGATGTCCCTCCTATGCAACCTCCGACCCTGCAGCTGCTGACACTGTTCCGCAATCGCATGCTAGAATATTATGGCACAATGCCGTTGGCGATATTAAGCACGGCATATGGATTATCTTTTCGGTTCTCCTACTTCACCTGTGTCCAGCCTGTATTTCACTGCCTGACCTGTGATTTCGATTGGGCCATTGATTTGTGTCTCTGCGGACCGGTTTCTCCTGACGTCGACTTTAATCAGCTGATGACTCCTATCATTACTCACGAGTTGGTTTGTCCTGGCGAAAGGATTATGGCTGTGGCATTGATGCATGGACTACTTGGTCCCTGGAATTTACTGGCGGCAGCACAGTCTTTCTTGGAACAGAGCTTTCTTGAAAACCCACCGAGCTGTCCTCTGATGGTGATAGAGGATCCGGTGCTGGGAGAGCACGTATGTTCTTTTCCGCTTTTAAATTGGATGGCTGAACTGTTTTCGGATGAAGACGGTGACTTCCTATTGGAGGCTGTTGCAGCTTATTTTGCATACACAGTTATGTCATAGACCTTTTTCATGTTTGATATGCTGAGTACTAGCATTTCATTGACAATTCATTGACTTATTTGTCAAGTTTTTATTATTTACCTTGCCTATTGGCTTAAGACTCGATAAAGTACTTGGCTGTTTTATTTTTCTTTAGCATTAAATTTTCCTAGTTTTTAATGCTTTACCTTGCGGACCGTCCACATATAAACTTGCAATCTGCTCTCATGAGATGGCACTTCTATTATCTTATTCAGTTCGTTTCCGGATCATGAGGAGGTGTCATCTAGGTCCTGGATATCTTTACACCGTGTTAAGTTAGCATGGGCTCATTACCGGTTTAAACGCCATTTTTCCTTTTTTGCAACTTCTGCACACGACACTTAGTTGTTGCTTTAGCTTTCCACCTAGTAGTTCATCGTGGTTTACATGAGAATAATATGTTATTGGTCTACTATCTGCTTTACTTGTTAAACTATATCTGTACAGCGAGTGCTAAAGTTTCAAGAACAACACGATACAGAATTGTTATGAGGTCTGATCTCCACGACTTCATACTCATAACATAAGTGCAACTTCTGCCAATTCTGGGCATGAGGCGGGTTTTATATTGCTTTGCCGAACACACATACACAACAGTTGATGCGGTTCACATGAAGAGAGAGCTGGTGTATGCTGATGTGATTCCTTCAAATCTAAGACACTAAAGTATGGGCACGCCCTAAACCAACACAAAGAGACCTTCTTAGCAAATAATATAATATGTGTATTAGGGAGGGTGAGATATAAGCAGCCGCGGGCCGTGGAGGGAGTTACGATGGGGCAGGGAGGCGGGGAGGGGGAGAAGCAGGGTGGAGCCCTCTCTACCTTGCCCCTCCCCCTCCCCGCCTCCCTGCCCCACCGTAACTCCCTCCACGGCCCGCGGCTGCTTATAAGTGTTGCTAACTCTTATTCATTTACAGCATGTTAACATACTGTCACCATTCGCTTTTTATGTACTAGTAACTATGCTGGTAATTTTGCTACTGATAATATGTGTACTTGTATTCTCCACCCTGCTTCTCCCCCTCCCCGCCTCCCTGCCTCACCGTAACTCCCTCCATGGCCCGCGGCTGCTTATAAGTGTTGCTAACTCTTATTCATTTACAGCATGTTAACATACTATCACCATTCACTTTTTATGTACTAGTAACTATGCTGGTAATTTTGCTACTGATAATATGTGTACTTTTATTATCTAAGGTACTACGCCTGAGAAGACGGCATTAGTAAATAAACATTTCAAATACACATCTGTTCTTCTTAACTCCATGTTCTGGTTTCTAAGAAATCTATAACGACCGACTGTTCATGAGTTCCACGTATCCTGAGGTACTATAAGTTCATATTCTGGATTGTCTAAACATTGAGAGTTTGTTATATCCAATGTGACACTGTACCTAGCTTGCTAAGGAGTTTTTGATTACTAACGTGAGTTTTGGGACACCCTAATTCGCCGAGGTTCCAATCCTCTGTCCACAGTTCTGTGTGAGAACAGAAACCCTGCGACAGGGGCACCCCCGACCCTTGCTGGAGCTTCATCACACTTGCGATACAACTCCAGCAATGCATTCGCCGAGGTTCCAATCCTCTGTCCACAGTTCTGTGTGAGAACAGAAACCCTGCGACAGGGGCACCCCCGACCCTTGCTGGAGCTTCATCACACTTGCGATACAACTCCAGCAATGCGCCACCTTTACGGCACAGATACATCACGCATCTGTGCTGTTTTTGCCCCATGATGCGCCGCATTGTAAATGCAGCACACCATAGGTGACGGAACAGCGGCACAAAATGACTAACACATCCCTGGTGATGCGCCAGTCATCATAAATGTATCCCTATGCTTCTTATCTTGTTAGAGATGAACCGCCATATGTATCATCAAAGTTATTTGCATTTCCTAAATAGCGAACTTTAAGGAATAAATAGCGATTCTTTACCATTCCTAGTTTGCGATGAGCTATTTGCTAATTAGCCGAATGTAGCCCAATGAAGCCCAATGTAGCCCAATGTAGCCCAAAGATGGCCGCCAGACACACAAAAAAACAAATGTAGCCCAAATATCAGCCAGATGTAGCCCAACTATAGCCCAGTGACAGAATGACCAATCAGCTTCGCAAACCTCCGTTACGCGAAGCGGAGCGCTGTTACAGATATATATCTTTTTTTGAACGTTAATTTCTCAAAATCCACTGGAGCACATATATTGAGACCTAGCAAAGGCACATCGGGCTACCAGTCCCTAATATTTTGCCAAGTTTCGTGCAAATCCATTCAGCCGTTCAATTATTATTATTATTATTTTTTTTTGCCCCGCGGGGCCCTTTTAAAACCTCCACATCAAACCTAGGGGGTCAGCGAGGATCTACTATGCCCCCTTATAGTTATTTCCCCCTTTGTTTTGACCTCCTCTTGTCTCTCGATCCTACCGAGAGACAAGATGGCGGCCGCTACGGACTGTTTGGAATGTTGACAGACGCCGGAGAACCAATCAGCTTCGCTTCACAAAGCTCCGTTGCGCGAAAAGTCCGCGAACCAGTGCGCTGCCCGGTCCGCTGTTACAGATATATATCTTTTTTTAAACGTTAATTTCTCAAAATCCACTGGAGCACATATATTGAGACCTACAAAAGGCACATCGGGCTACCAGTCCCTACAATTTTGCCAAGTTTCGTGCAAATCCATTCAGCCGTTCGGGCTAAAAGTGAGGCCAACCGCCCTATGGAAAACTCAATGTTAAAAACACGTTTTGGGACCCCCCTTTTTTCTCGGCCCCCACTGGACGAACCCCCCCCAAATTTTCAAGGGCTGCTCAGAAACAAAATGTGCCATTTTCCTGAAAATTTCAGCCAATTCCGTCCACAAACGCCAAAGTTATTAGACATAGAATTTTCAAAAAACCCATAGAGAAAAAATCCTAACTATATATACCTACTGGCGACCGCCAGTAGGTAATATATATATATATATATATATATATATATATATATATATATAAATATATATATATATATATAACAACTAGAATAGAGAACTGTTTCATCTTCCCATTGCTTTCTACTTCTGTTAGAGAGGGTGACCCTTTTATTAGGCTTCCACTTTCTATTGTCTTTCTTGTAATGTGTGTATAGCTATTTTTAATGAATATTATTCACTTTTTCCTTAGCTGGCTCACTTTAATGTAGCCATAGATCTTATTCCAATTAATCTAGGTAGACATGACTCAATCAATAGGGAGTATGTGTGTAGTCGTGCTAAAGATGAAATAGAGTTTATTAATTTTTAGTACTGGCACCTTGGCAAGGGTCTCCCTTCCATTTTTTTCTGTTAGATGCTTTGGACACTGTGCCACTGCTGTCCAGTGCCACAGTGCGAGTACTCCCTATGGTAAATTGATGTGCAAATTAGTGACTCCATGATTGACTTGTTTGGTTTACTTGTCAGACCCTCGTATAGTGCACTGAGTGAGCCCGGGGCTTGTAAACCAAACGGTGCTGTTGGGTTTGCAGCACTGGTTGTGCCAACCACGGAAGCAGCCTCGTAAAATGTTTCTCAGGTCTGCCACCACAGAGCCTGTGTGCAATCCGGTACTGCCATGTCGACTGGGCAAGTGCACCAACTTGCCAGTCCCACAACCTTCAGTTTTCTGCATATTAGTCACCCCTATGGTAGGCCCAAGGGCATGGTGCATTGTAGGGAAAAGATACGACGTGCCCTGATGTGTGTGGCATGTCCTGGTAGTGAATTACAGCTACCTTCGTTTTTCACTATTGCAAGGCTACCTGTTCCCCATAGGCAGAATGGGCAGTTTGATTATTACATCCTACAATCCTAACTGACACAGGGAACCAGGTAGAAATTCGAGTTTAGTATGCCTGAACTCAGAATGATAAAATACATCTTTTAGTGAAGTTGGTTTTAACATTCTGTGTTTGAAAATACTACTTTTAGAAAGTCGGTATTTTCTTGTCTGACCATCCAAGCCTGCCTCTGCTAGGTTGTGTATTCCTTGTCTGGAGTTTGAGTGACAGGGGCTGGGGGATTCCAGGAGACAGGGTGAGTCAGCACAGGGATGAATAGAAAGATCTACATGTAGATGGGGGGGAGGAGTTGCACCTGGGACCTGAATAGGGCTGTGCCTCTCCTCCACAATGCTGGCTCCACCTCCTGTGGTGTGTCTGATGACCCTGGCCTTCAGTGTGAAAGGAAAGAAGGAGTCCTGTCAACATAGTGCTCCAGGATAGACCAGAACTGGTTTGGAATAGGCAAAGACATCTCTGCCTTCAGAGAACAAAGAGAAACTGTGTATAAAAAGGCGGATCCAAACCCCAGAAGACTATATAAGAATTGCCGAGATCAGAAGGGATCAAGATCGGCTTCCATTGGGAAACAAGAAGAAACCTCTGCTGAGGAGAGGAACCAGAGAGACTGAGGATAGAATATCCCTAAGCGTGAGGGATTGACCTGCAGTGGTTGCCTTGCTGCCAAAGAGAGGAGAGAGGAACTGTGTGTGTACTTTCATCTACTTGTGACGGATCTCCAATGGCTTGAGAGAGAGCTTGCCCCCTGACCGAAGTCTCAGGACCAGTAGACTTCACCAACGTCTGTGCATCGCTTCTTAAAACGCTGTTTTAGTCGCTACAGAGCAAAGGGAGCGGTCACCTACCCCGACGACTGGCTCTGTGTCCCGACAGCACCACCAAGAGCAACTCCCGCATCTTGCAACACAACCCTAGTCTCACCGACCGCGATGTTCAGCGCCGCCGCCAACGAGCCGCTTCTTGAACCGTGACCTGTGGGCACCGCACTTCGCCCCGCCTTGCTTCACTGAAACCGAACTGGTCTGACCGACGTCACCTCCCTCCAACTGGCACCGCCGCTGCAAGACAACCTGCCAGCACCGCATCGAGCATCTCACCCTGCAATGCACAGCTTTGGTCTCAACGACGCCATATCAATGACATCACTGAGCCACTACCTGCACCGCATCGAGAGGACACTGCACCCTGCACCGCTTAAATCTTGCAACGCAACCGCGACTGTTGCCACATCCGGCTCGCACACCCGTGCTTTCTGCAATGAGTAAAGGTACTGTTACCAAGTCTATCCCGCTGTGCTGACCCATATAACGTGGTCAGCTGGAATTACGAGATTCTGTTGTGTTAACATCGCCGTAGCCAGAGGAGGCTACCGACTCGTAAAGAACTTTGATTCGTGTAATCCTAACAAGAACTCTATTTTTGATAACAGTATTGTGGATCATTTTTGCCGTTTATGGTCTTGTGATAAGTCTATATAAAAATACCTATTTTTATACTAAAACTTGTATGGTGTCCGTCTGTAGTGTTGTCACTGGGTTACTGTCTGTGTTCACAAATGCTTTACACACTGCCTCTGAGATAAGCCTGTCTGCTTGTGCCAAGCTACCGAGGGGGTGAGCAGGGGTTATTTTAGGAGTGTACCCTCTTACCCTGACTAGATGCAAGGGTGCCTACTTGTCAAAGGTACCTACCTCTGCCAACTAGAGACCCCCAAATCTAACATTAATGAATATAATGAGAGAAGGATCACAACTGTGAAAAATGAAGAAAAAGGGAAGGTTGTAATGAACAGTGGAAAGAAGAAGAAGAATCTAGAAGGGCAAATTTACATCCTGGATTGAGAATGGAGCAGGAAACGAAGGGTAAACTATGTTTGGTTAGAAGGAGCACAGGTAGAGACAAAGTAGAGAAGACAGGAGAGAGTGTGTGTTAGAAACATTATGAAGTAAAAGGTGGAATTCTTGAAGGAGGAGAGACATTTTTAAGGGGCTTCCACTATGGGGCTGATTACAATATCGGTCGGAAAGCCTCCTGATCCAGCGGCCTATAGGAAATATAAATCAATTACAAGGCCCATAATCTAACATGACATATATTGACCAACTGAATCATGTGACCTAATTAACCTATTCACAAATTATATACATTTATATACAACCGCGGTAAATGAATTCATCATATTTTATAAAACTCTACAAATTAATTAAGCCACTGTGGCGATAAGATCTTGCTAATGGTAACCTAAACTCATGAAATAACAAGACCAGCTTGAATTTCAAAGTAAGATTTTTATTTGCTATTTGTTTAATGAATACATTGGAAATCTTTATTAAAGCATTTTTATTAATATATCGGAAAATAGTAATGAATGATTTAAGTAAAATTCAGTAGCATAAATCATTTAGAAAACAACAATATTTGCATTATCAAAATCCTAAGTCCCTAACTAATTTTCTATAATAAAGAATAAAAAGTCTTTTTGGATTTCTTACGTGCTCCAAAAGAGAATCCTCAGCACGACATTCCATCCAAAGGTCAGCAAGAAGCCAGCCTCTCTTCCACGGGAAAGAGTTTTTATACCTTTCTACACTAAACTAATCTAAATAAAAGTATATTTTCTGCTAAAGTCGGAGTCCCATTGGCTGTCAAGTGACAGACCATCGTGTCACCTCATTCTTTTAACATCAGTTCCGTCACTTTCTTAGAGTCCATTGTCTCTAGTTTTCGAACAACGAGGCTTCCTCCAGTTTGCAACATTAACTGAAAGAAAATCATTTGCTTCCTCGGATATGAAATTGTCGCACACTCTTCTGCCGGTTCCTGGCCTTGGCCTTGCTGGACTGAGGAACAGTCAGCTCATCACAACAAATTGTTTCAGGCAGCAGAAATGTTTCCATCATGGATTCTCTCTTGCTCCGAGCAGAATTTAGCAAACACGAATGCACTAGGCCCAAAACCACTCTCCAATAACTATTATATAAACAAACACAAGAAAATAATTAATGCAAGAAATACAGTTTGTTCTGTTGCCACCCACCATAGCTAATGATTAACCCATTAGTCTAAATTACCTAGCTGAAGCATACAAATAAAGCAGCATTCATATCTACCATTCTTCATTTAATCCAGCATGGATTCTTTATGCACCTGTAAAGAGTAAAGTGACACCACATAGACAAGAAAGCAAAATAAGCAAATGCCATTATTTAAAACAGCTGCTATTAGTCATGACATAACAATAGACAAAATTAATTTATTATTTTTTACATAAATGAAAATGCAACATAATGCACGTTTATGAGCACACATGTTAATAACCCTCGTGTCTTTTGTGAATGCAACTTTTTAAAACTAGGTTGAATTAATACATACACAGTACAAAATCATTAGTATGATTAATTAAATTATGGAAGTGTGACTTTACGAGCTGAAATGAAAACATTTCTGAATCTCGCTCCATCACTCCGACCACTAGTTTGAAGCTTTCTGACCACGGTCGGAGGCTTTCTGACAGACACAGTCAGTTGCGGTCCAACAGCCGAAATACAATGTCGGCGGTTGGAGCGTGAACTGGTCATTCCAACGAGGAGTCTTCTGGCCAGCCAGAACTGCACCGTAATCTCCTATGGACGGCGTTTCCGCCGTTGCGATTATGATGTCTGTTTCCCACAGCCTTTCTGTAGGGGCCCCTACGACATGGAAAGGCTGGTAGAAAGTGACTCAGCGGCCTATGGTTGGTGGCCGAAGGGGTGCCTAGAGTGCCCCCCTGGTAATTTATGCACTGTGTGGCAGGCATCCTGGGATGTCAGCTACAGGGTGCAGGGCTTTACACACACTTCCATTTCTTTTTGGGGGCCTGCATTACGGTCGGTTTACAGCCGTAACACAACTGCCCATACAGCAATGTGAGTATCCGACTGAACAGTTTTCGGTCGCATCGTAATCAGGCGGTCGGACCAGAAGACGGTCAGTCCTGAGACGGTGTTGGTCGGAGGCAACTTTGATCAACATCGTAATAAACCCCTATGTGTGTTGCCGAAATACTTATTTTAATCAGCCTAGAAATTGGATGGGTTCTTTTTACATGGATTTACTGTTTTGTAGATTGTATCATGTAGAAGAAATAGAAAACGCAATTAATGTTGGCAGAACGAAAGGGTTTCTGGCTCAGTTGTTTTAGATGATGAGGAGCTATTATTCCTTCAGTGGGTGTTGCTATGAAAAATGTGAAAATTAGTCATACACAACTTTAGTATACAGAATGGCAGAAGATACATCATGTGCTATTAGAAAGGTTAATGAAAGAATGCTTGCAATTAAGGCTGTGGTTATGCAGAACAGACCAGCATTAAACATTATCCTGTCAAAATAATGTGGAATCTCTAAGGTACAGAAGGCAAAGACTTGTTGTATGTTTGAATCAGATAATAGTAGAATTATTGATTCTAACCAGCCCTGGGCGGGCAACTTCGCTAAGCCCACAAAGTGGGCGTAGTGTTGCCTACTTCGCCCTTTGCAAAGTAGGCGAAGTAGGGAACACTACGCCCACTCCTTGGGCGTAGCGAAGTTGCCCGCCACCCGCCTCCCTCCCGCCCTCCCGAACATAGCTACATTTAATTAAATGGGCCCATATAATAAATAAAATACACTTACCTTGTCCACGGCGTCCCGGGGCTCCCTCTGCTCATTCACGGCGCCAAATTCTAACCAATGCGCATGCACGGGCGGCCGCGCAAGCGCATTTCTCACGAGAAATGCGCATGCGCGGCCGCCCGCACATGCGCATTGGTTAGATTTAGCTATGTAGGGGAGGGGGGCATGCAGTACGTAGTGGGGCTATTCAAAGTGCACAGGTGGGCGTAGTTTCTCACCCACTTTGCGTAGCTTCGCGTAGCCCCACTACGCCCACCCTTAATTCTAACATTACTAATCATATCCTGGGTTACGGGAGAGTGTAGGTTCCTTGTTTAGTAATTTGGGAAAGGATTTTAGTAGAGTTAGTGAATGATTAGATGAAGTGGAAGGTAGCACATTAAAACTAATTTTAACCCCTGTAATAATAGTAATAGTTTGTGTGATAATTCTATTTGTTTTATTGATTTTATTAAGTGTGCAAATAAATGATGAGAAGGCTATAGAAGAAGAAAAAATTCTGTTGAAAAGGAATTGGAAAGTTTCAAAAGAAGGTGCCTACAACCAGATGATGATGGTAGAAGAACATTCATGAACACAGTTGCTGATGATGATGTTGTTTAGTAACTGATGGCAGATTAATATAGGTATATTAATGTGTTTTATAATAATTAAAAAATAATCAATGTGGAATATTGTAAAAGAGTTTTCAAATATGCAATTTCGGGTGACAAAATATTTTGTGTATTAATGATTTTTTGGTGAATTCCAGCCATAACCGATGAAATTATAATACTGCACTTAAAACGATATTGCTGATTATTACTGTGTTTAAGCTGTGCCACATATACGTGAGCCACCATTTTATTAAGGTGGATGTAATTTCTGATGATCTGTTTAAACTGTTTCTGCTCATTCCCTCTCCCAATCAGTGTCCTTGTGCATGCCATCTCTCCCTACTCTTTCTGCAGATTCTGCAGAGCATAAGATGTGACGTAACAAGTTATTTTCTTTCAAGTGCAATGTACTCTGCATGAAGCTTTCTTTGCGTACTGCGAAGTATTGTTTTCTGAAGGTCTTTCCGCTGTAGCTTCCTAATGATGACTTTGGCAGAATACTAATGTATGAGCTATTGTTTGACTAATGTAATGTAATGTTCTACATCTATGGACAACAACAGGGCAGAGGATGCTGGAGAATTCTATGAGGGTTGGCAAGGTCTAATGTAACTTAGAATGACAGGTAATGATGTGATTTGTTAGACATTTGTTATTGCTAGTCATAATATCGTGAATTTGCAGCTATTCCTCATTACTTGTGTTAGAAATGTGTGTAAATCCTCCTGATTTTGCGAGTGAGTCAGAGACTGTCTGAGTTCCTCCAGGGACTCTGGGGCATATTATCAAGTAAGGGCGTTACATTATCGCCGCTTTTATCGGCAGGAAACTGCCAATAAAGCGGCGATAATGGGCTTGATAATATGCTCTATGAATTCCAATCGAAGCCCATGTTAGATGTGAAGACATCTAACATGGGCTTCGATTGGAATTCATAGAGCATATTATCAAGCCCATTATCGCCGCTTTATCGGCAGTTTCCTGCCGATAAAAGCGGCGATAATGTAACGCCCTTACTTGATAATATGCCCCTCTGTCCGTTTCATTAGAGACTTTTCCTGTTCCTCCTGAGACTCTGTTCATTTCTCTGTTTATTGTGCTGTATTTCAGGAGCTCATAATTATTCTGATGTTATATTATGTACTCTGCATTTGTGCCTTCATGGCCCATTTGTCCCACTTCATGTGTGAGATTTTGCAATAAATCCTTTAAATGTTCTCACATCTCAAACTCAGTTATTTAGTGGTTCCAGTTACTATTTTACTCTGTTATTTTCTGGGGTCATATGTTGAGGAGGGTGGTGATTCTTATTGCAAGACCACTGGAGCCAAACCACCTGAAGTAAATTTTGGGGTGATCTACATATTGGGGTAGAGCAAAATATTGGGGATCAGCTCCCACAGGTTCATTGCTAGTGGCTTTGATATTTGCAGAAACCTGTAAATTCTAAACTCGAGTCTTTTCATGCTACCAAATGATTGAACCACTTTTTTAAAAGGCACAACAGGCTGAATTAGCAGCCTTACTATTAGTTGGGTGCAGCGCCCAATGTCTGCGCTGGTAGTATTGCATTTGTGAGCGCTCTGTAAACTGGAATTCCTTTTTAAATTGGTCAGAAGATTAAATCTGACCATTTTGAAACATGTTACTCAGTGGCCTACTATCTCCCCTCTCCCAGGCACCAAAGGAGGCAGGCTTTATTGCAAGGGGTAGATCAGGGTTCTGCACAATGGGAGCATTTGGGGACAGGAAAGTGGGGAGTCTCTTTTTGAGTGCCAACCTATCCCTTATGTCCAGCCCTGTTTTGATGGCGGTAGAAATATAAGCACTTTTGGGTGGGGGCAGGGCCGGACTGGCTACCGGGCAGTTGTGTGTGCTGCCGAGCTAGGGGCTAATTTCTCTGTGGTGGGGGCCTATTTCGTTGATGGGGACCTGCATGTGATTTTAAATAGAAAAAGCAAAACGAATTTCGTTTTGCACATGCAGGTCCCCATCAACGAAATTAGCCCCCAGCACGGCAGCACACACAACTGCCCGGTAGCCAGTCCGGCCCTGGGTGGGGGGTGAGGGAACCATGCCAAATTCCAGAGAGGGTGGCACATAACTGGCCAATTCACATTGGGCTCGATTCACAGAATGAACTTAAGATTCAATCCTAAACTTACTACTTTTGGCATTCACAGAATGTGCTTACTACTTTTGGTATTCACAGAAGTTAGGATTTTGTCTTAAGTTTGTCTTAAGACAAACTTAAGACAGACTTAAGACAGACTTAAGACAAACTTAAGAAAGACTTAAGACAGACTTAAGACAAAATCCTAACTTAAGTAGTAAGGGCATTCTGTGAATGCCAAAAGTAGTAAGTGCATTCTGTGAATACCAAAATAGTAGTAAGTTTAGGATTGAGTCTTACGTTGATTCTGTGAATCCGGCCCCTTTGAGAGGATGTTTTTCACTTTCATGGACTATCTACTCTGAGATATATCTTACATGGTCCCCTGCCTTCCAGCTGATTAGAGCATGCTAGCCCCCCTTCTATTACCTTGCTGTCAAAAGAAGTTTATTTATAATACATGGCTTCTTGCTTCCCCAAATGAACGTTCAGAGGCTATTTTGTAGTGTCTTAATATCATCTATGGGTATGGTATGGCAGTGGGGAGAGAATGGAATAATCAGAGGATTCTCTGGAGGATGTTCATTTAATGTTATTATTCCATCCCAGCCAAGTGGTATATAGGGGCCTATTCAAACAGAAAGAGGGTGGGAGCACACTACTTATCATACCCGCACTCAATTTCGAGCATCTCCAAAATTACTTGTTGCTCTCTAGTGATGAAATAATGAATCCTAAAACATGTGTCTAGAGTTAGACAGCACAAGCTGCACCAACAAGGGTAAAACATTAAAGACTACTACTGTAGTAGGTGTTATCATGCACTGCATTTACCATGATGCATTGGGGCAAATTGAGTGCAGGGATGTGACGCAGGAGGCAGGGTTCTCACACCCTCCTTTTGTTTGGTATATATGGGGTGCCATCATCTGATGTCTTTGAAAATAGTTTTGCGATGAGTGGACCAGTTGACTTAGGTCTATTTGCCGAGATGGGGGGCTATAGTGAAGCCAAGATATCTGATAGACTTCTGGTTCCATCCAAATGGGACCATAGTTTGTAAGTGGGGCTCCTCTTATAATGGGAAAGTTGGATTGAGAATGTACGACTTCTCTTTGTTTATTTTGTAACCTGAACTCGCCTCAAAGAAATCTAGAAGTGCATTCAGGGCCAGGAGGGATTCTGTTGGGTCTGCGGGCAGAAGCAGCAGGTCATCTGCAAATAGATGTGCTTTGTGCACTCTGCCCCCAGAAGGGATTCCTGCTATTGTTTCAACTTAACTAATCTATATAGCCCGGGGTTCCACCACTAAAGAATACAATAAAGGAAAGAGTGGGCTACCCTAACTGGTTCCTCTCACCAATGGAAATAGTGGGGTAATTCTCCCATTGATTGTGATAAATGCTGTGGGACCTAAGTATGCCGCCATGATCTTAGCTATCATTTTTCAGATCCAGAAGATAGATTATTTATTATTTATTTATTTTTCATTAAAAATGTAAGTGTTTTTATTGGTGTTTATTTTTTTGTTCATGTATTTATTTCTAAAGTGTCAGCATTTATGTTCAAGATCACTTTTATGTAATTTGTAAATAATCACTGAACATGATTCTTCTCTCATTAGCCTCTGTTGCTCCTGGAGTTGGAGATACCTTGGCAAAACCAACTATGAGCCACTAGTTCAGCAGCTGACATTACGGGGTCATCCAGAAATGAAACATCTGTAGCTCGAGCTAGTGAGAAAACATTGTTAAAATATAATTCCATGCATGGATCAGATGGAAAGTTTAAATTATTTTTTGTTCCATTTGTACCTTCAAAGTACATTGCATTTACAAAATTATATTATGACATTGAAATCATACTCAAAATAAGTAAGCATTTCATTTGCAAAACCTACAATGCATTAGTCCGCTAATTTGTAAAAAAAATAAAATAAGAATAACATCAATGTTTGAAAAGTTGAATGGTTTTATACATAATGATTGATGAGGTTATATAACAAAATGATTTGGAATAATGTAAACTGTCCTCGAGAATTGGCAAAATTTAACCAAATGGAGACTTGTTTCAGAGCTGAAATTCAAACTTGGAAGAGGTGGGCATAAAACAAAACAAATCAGGAAATGCCCAGGCAGCAATCATGTATATAAAGAGGGTGATTTAAAACAAAGGACTACATGTACTACATTAGGAACACCGATTTACTAATTGGGGAGAGGATGTAGCCTTACGGCTAGAGCAGTCGACGTCGAAACAGGAGAACCAGGTTCGAGTCTCGGCAACAACGCTCTACATCCTGTGATTCTGGACAAATCACTTAATCTCCCCATGCCTAACAAAAATGAATCTGTCCTTGTGTAATGAAACTGGTGCTATGTAAAGTGCTCTGATACCTGATATCTTTGGGTCTAGTTAGCGCTATATAAAACTCAAAAAAAGAATTTGAGATTCTAATAAGTATTCCTAATGTATGAAACTCTTTTGAGTTTCATTGGTGATTCCTAGTGGGTCTTAAATAGACCTCCCTCATGAATTTTAATGAGGTTGGTGGCAATTTGCAACCCATTGGATATTGCAACCATCACAGGGATTGTGGCCTGCTGATATCAGCAGACCACCATGTCTGTGATTGCTTTTCGATAAAGCAACATTTTTTTTTCCATAAAGGAAAACGGGACGCATTTAAAAAGAAAAAATTAAACTTTGCAGTTTCATTTTTTAAGATTAGGCAGTAGTCCCTCCTTCCTCCTTCCAAATCGTATCCCTTTTAGTGGCAAGTATTCTTCATTTCTGAGCAACTCCTATCTGTCCTTCCCACATTTATTACAAAAAAATGTGCATACAAGTGCTGATATCTCTGCAACTGGGTCAGAAACCCCACACATAAAAGATAGGAGCTGCAAAGGGAAAGACCTCTGCAGGTAGGCTTGTGAATTGTATTTGATAGGAGATTAGTAGTGCTGTTGAAGTACAACTAAACATACTTCAGAATGACATTTGTGAATAAGTATCTCAGAGTTCAGGGCAAGGGTAATGTGTTCAGATTGGTTGATCCTAGATGCCAGACTTGAGAATTTGAAGGGGCAAAGTGTACTTTTGGATTACAGAAAGGATGACTTTCTCATAATCTAACTGAGAGATAGGCAAAGCTTGGACTACCTTTTTGAGGTCCTGTTCTGGAAAGAAGGGTATATTATCCTAAGTAAGTAGATGATTTACATTTTAGCCATGTGTAAGAATACTAAGGGGTCTATTATAATAGCGGGCGGATCGTCACCGCCCATATGGTGGTCGCGATCCGCCCACCATTATCTACGCCGCCTTTCCCGCCCATCGACGAGTCAACCGAGAAGAAAAGGGGCTGAAAATGGTGGTGGTGTCTGCAAGACACCGCCATCCATTTTACAATTCAAGCGGAGATGTGCCTTTCCATGGCGGCAACGGCATGTGGTCCATGATTATGGGGGACCGTTACGGGCCCCCAGGGTGTTGGGGGTTGGGGGAGCATATGGAGGGTACCTATGGTACCCCCTGCATTTGCATGGACATTGTGGCTGGCACCGCGCGGTGCCTGACACGTTGTGCATGCAAATGCACAACATGCCTTTTTTGCATTGTGGCGGTTGCTGCTGAAAGCACCGCCACCGCAATGTAAATAATGCTGGATGCACATGCCAGTGTGGCGGGTACATCCTTATATGCATCACGGGACCTCCGCACATATGGCGGGCGGTCCCTTTTGCCGTTACGGTGGTGGGTGGACTTTGTCCGCTTACCATTGTAATAGACCCCTAAGGGTCTGGTTTACATGTTGGCGGAAATGGTAAACTGCCACAACAGTGACAGAGTACCCTTTCGGTCAGCCAGAAGGTCTTCCCACCTCATTTTGAATCAGACGAACCTTCAGTGTGATGACAGTGAAGACTACTCTATCTCTGCTGCCAACATACACCTCTGACAGCTCGATGGACTAAGAGCAGTCAGAGGTTTGGGGCCATGTGTCTGCCAGTCTTCATTAGAGTGGGGGGATGCATTGCCAGTTTTCACTATCCATGGGCAGTAAAAACTGCAAAATTACCCCCCAAGCCATGGCAGAAATCTCCCATGGCAAGGGCGTCATTGTTTTTATTTTCAAAAAAGAAAATCTTACTTTGGAACTATCTTTTTGAAAATTAAAAAAAACTGTTGAAAGTTTGACATATGGCAAACTTTTGATGCATTTACAGGAACTCAAATGCAGATGTCCGATGAGCGGATGTATGACGTTTCAACGCATGCTTTTACAACGCATGCCATTACGACGCAGGTTTTACAACGCAAGTCGTTACAACGACTTGCGTTGGGGGCGCTGGATAGTGAATAGTTTAATTTACTAAGGAAGGTGTTGGATAGTAATTAAACTATTCCCTATCCTAGAGCGCCCCCCAGCGCAATGCGTTGTAATAACATGCGTTGTAAAAGTTGCTTCGTAATGGTAGTGCGTTGTAAAAGTTGCGTTGTAAAGGATGTTCTCCCCGATGGGCTTGCGCACATCTCTAAGTTTGACAAAGCAGAGTACCCTCACCATGGCGGAATTAAAGTACTCCACTGTGGTGCATTACTAACAGTTTCTCATTGCAAAGATCCCACCATAGCTGCAGAGCCTCCACAATGACTGCGAAGGCTCTTACCGAATTGTGCCTTGTGCGTGCAGTTTGCCAGGCTCAACCCTTACTTTTTAATGCATATAAGTCATTCTTTGAGAAGGCCCTAAATAAGCTTTTGTGCAGGATACAGTGTATTTTAAAAGTTGTGCATGCATTTGTCGGTTTTACATGATTTGGAAGTCTAAAATGTGTTTTTAATTAGTGAAAGGCCTCCCTCTCTCATAGGATAACAGTGGCTTACCTTATTGCATTTAATAAGGGATAACTTTCATTTGGTAGCAGGTAGGAATATCGCATTTGGTGTCTAGAGACTTGTAATTTAAAACGCTCTTTAAAGATAGATTTGGATTTCAAGTCACAATTCTGAAAATGCACTTTTAGAAAATTGCAAAAAGAACAATTGTTGGATGGAATGCTGAAACAATGCAAACATATGTCCCAGTACAGAGATCTGGGCCTAAATCTATCATCTTTTTGCACACTATGCCATTCCAGTTTAGTCCCAGCCATATGCAAATCAGTCTTGACCGTGCTGCCCATGGGAACAGGCCAGCCCAAACTGCCATGCCAGGTCCATCCTGGGACTGGTTTCTGGGTACACCCCTCATCAGCTAAGTTAGCATGACTCGAGTGGCATGGTGAACACGGGACCCACATCTGGGCATACCCTTCCCACTTAGGACAACAAATGTAAAAAGAACAATTGATGAACGGAATGCTTGAACAATGTCAAACATTCACCCCAGTTCGGGAAACATCTTTTACAACGCAACTTTTACAACGCACTACCATTACGACGCAACTATTACAACGCAAGTCATTACAACGACTTGTGCTGGAGGGCGCTCTAGGATAGGGAATAGTTTAATTACTATCCAACACCTTCCCTACTATCCACGGGGACTGGAGTTCGAATAGTAAATTAAACTATTCACTAACCAGCGCCCCCCAATGCAAGTCGTTGTAACGACTTGCGTTGTAAAAGTTTTGTGGTAATGGCATGCGTTGTAAAAGCATGCGTTGTAATGTCATACATCCCCCCAGTACAGAGATCTGCACCTAAATCCGTAGTTTTTTTGCACTCTATGCCATTCCAGTTCAGACTCAGCCATAATCTTGACCCTGCTGCCCATGGGAACAGTCCAGCCCGAACTGCCAGTCCAGGTCCTCCCTGGACTGCAAGTATGCATCTGGGTACCAGTTTCATGGTGAATGTTTGCATTGTTCAGCATTCCGTCCATCATCTGTTCTTTTTGCTTTTGTCATCCTAAGTGGGAAGGGCCAGGGCAGGGAGGCAGAACATTCCAAACACTTCTAGGGCTGTAAACTTCCTGAACCTTCTCTTACATCAAAGCTGACCCCAAGTATAAATATTGGGCTGTCAGACCCAACTCTTCAGTGCACCTCGGGACCTATGGAGGACTACAAAGGACTCCTGTGCTGCTCTGCTGCCTACTGCCTTGCTGCCTGAGTACAAAGGACTGGCCCTCTTGAACCCAGGACCACCAGAGTGACTCCAAGGACTAGTTGGCTGGCATTCTGATCAGAGCCTCAGGGACAGAGAGTTCTCCAACCACCCTGAACTCAGCATCTGGATACTGACGCATGCCGTGCGTCTTGCCTCCCAAGTCGTGCCACCCTAGTACTGAACCCTTGGAAGTGGGCCTGAAGGTTCTCTGCCACTCCAGCTGTGGTCTCTTTGATAGAACCGACGCGGCGCAAGGCATTGGAACCGCCGATGTGCGACGCACCCCTATTGCAAGATCTCACATTTCAGCTCCTAGCTCCTCAGATAGCCACTGCACAACACATCCCTGCATTGCATCTTTCATCAAGGGCATCCTTGCCTAATTTTTATTCCACTCCATGCTCCTTTAGCGCCTCCCTCCCCTCACTTCCTTATCTCAAGTTTGCAGGCTCCTTTGCATTCCTGTATTCTCCTTTTGGTGCTTCTTTCTTTTTCCCCTTGTGTCGCCGTTTCTACTTTCTCCCTCTAGCTCAAAGCATAATTTCCCCGAAAATGAGCACCGGTGTCCACCACCTGCACCCACCTGTACAAATTAAGCATCAGTTGCTGTAAAACCGTGAGTTTGTTACAAATGTCAAAAGTGGCACAGGAGCAGTCGAGCAAGAGAATGTGTGACACCGATCGGCGCCTATCCTTCGTCAGATGGTCTGTCACCTGAGCAGGCGGGTGGGCGCCAGGCAGCACGTGTTCTTGGCTCCGTTTCCCCGCTTCCTTTGCGGAGCACTGACTCACAGAGCTGGGCTGATGCTGCCGCCTCATGCCGCCCACAGAGTGCGGGCAGGCGCAGTGTACGCGCACCTCGGCTCGCCGCGGCTTCAGCACCACAGCATCTGGACAGCGCTGTGCGCGTCCGTCCGCCCAGAGGAGGAAAGCGTGGGCGCTGTACGCCACCGCACGGGCACCGGGTGGACCCGCTGAAGGAAGGAGTTTTTAAGCGGTGCGGAGGACCACGTTTCTAAACATCGACCGGGAGAGCTATGCGCAACCTGTGAATGAGGACGGCACATGGAATTCCAGGGAAAAAACAGGCCTCCTCAACTAAAACAAACATGATTTAAATGGGCGTGCCAAATGGAAGCCCCCGCGTGGAAAGCGCTCAGCAAATAATGGTTTGTTGAATACAATACATGGAAGCAAGGACGACGCGGAAGTTTTTTTTATAGCCTTTTTACTCGATTGAACCTCTTAGAGCACTTGGTTTAATGAATGTTTTTACGGATGCAGGAAGAGGGATTCGACAAGTGTCCGTCGGCTGTTGTACCAGCAGGTCAGCGGGTGCGCGGATGTTTGCCTCTGGAGGTGCCGTTCCCGTGCTTGCGCCGTTGATGCCCCAAAGGGGAAGGTGCATAGGAGGGGCAGGCGCATAGGACCACTTTCCTCTGCTGCGGGGAACACCGGAGCCAGGTAAGTCCCTGTCTGTGAACGCCACAGCCCGCAGAAACGGGGTGTAAATCACACTAGACACGTTCGAGTGTGTGAGTCGCCGCTGGTGGGTTGATATGTTTGCTTAGGAGTTTTCTTTGCGTGAAACGAGTCTCGCGGACCTTCCTGTGTGCCCAAAGTCGGGAGGATGGCTTGCTCGTGAGGTGTAGGTGACCAACTTTAATCTCGGCAGGGCCTGCTCGGCGTGTTATCTTGCAAAAGTAGGCAAATTGAAAGTCATGTATTTGTGTGATAGGAACACCTGCTATTTACAGCGCTTAGAAACAGATCTAGTGTGATATGACGTGCTGAAGAAAAGGGTATGTATTTCGCTACAACAATGGGCGCTTAAAAGGACCATAAGTGCTGTATGAAGGGCTATTTAAAAAAAAACACTATTACTTGTTAAATGAGGCAGGAGATTCGAGGGTTGACTTCACACGTCAGGAATCCCCGCTTTCTTCCCGCACACGGGTCTCTGCTTTGCTCCCGCAGATATCAATCAAGCACTCGGATGGGATTTATCTACGGAGGCGCAGCTGTGACCACGAGAGCAAACGGACCGCTCTCAACTCAAACAGACACCTATGCCTTCTGGTACATGTAGTCCGCGACTGAGAAAAGGAAATACAACAAAATGCAAGAGAACATCTAGAACTGGATAAACCATACACACCGCACGTGCGGGTCAATTCCTAGATCGATGGAATTCCACGCTCGAGGGGCATTCGAAGGGGAGTGTGTGTGTGTGTGTGTGTGTGTGTGTGGGGGTGGGGGGGCAGTTCTATGTGCTGCAGTTTGATATGAAAACTGAGTTTTTTACTGGACAAAGTAGCCGATGCACTTAAGCAGCTGTGTGCGGAAGCTTAATACCTGGCTTTTAATCTCAGCCTTTCAACTTGACTAGGTGGTGTGATCCTTGGCAGATCACGGCATTTCTCTGTTATTCAGTTCCCTGGTCTGCTAGCATTAGAGGAATTGCTTACAGGAATTAGGTGGAGTTACATACTATAAAAAAACACTTGATAATAAAGTCGGCCCCGTGCACTTGACATTTAGGCAGTTGGTTCTATTTTTAGCAAGGTGCATCAGAATGTGAACCAGGTATTTTGCACCTGCGCTGATTTATATAACTGAAGCCCTACTTCTATAACTCATGCCTCCTTCCGCTAACACGGACCTGTCGCGATAAAAGCCCCTTCTGCCAGAGAGAGACCCGTTTATGCGGCAGTCGACTCTCAGCCCCGGGAATAACGACATTGATGAGCGTTGTGACTTTAAATGCCTTGCACAGCCCCACACATCCGTATTTTTGTTATTCACCTATTTTGTTATACTCTCACCGGTTGTCTGACTGCCTCGTGCCACTTCAAAGCCTGCACTCTGCTACTCTTTTTTTTAACTAGCCAAATTAGAAATAACATAAACATAACAGGTGTATTTTTAAAGCGCGCTATTACCCGAAGGTGTGCCGCTCAATGGTACTCATTTTATCGACCTCAAATGGATGAAAGGCTGAGTGGAACTGCCAGGATTTGAACCTGTGACCATGAGTTCGAACACAGACCCCTGAAGTGGCTGCTTTAGTCCACTGAGCCACCAGACCCAGCCTTCTTTTCTGTCTATATGCCTCTTCTTGCCAGTCGCCCAATATTAAACCTGGCAAACTTTGTTTAATTAGTTCTGAAAAGGAAGTTTTAAAAATACTTATTTAATTCTGGCCTGCACACGCCTCTCACCTTCCCACGTGGAATTTTTTATCTGCAAGGATTTAACAAGAGGTTCCTCAGTGTCCTTGGTTGTATAGGTGTTTAGGTGTCATCAGTGCTTTAAATGGGGCGGTACTGTCCGGTACTGAGTACCAGCACTTTTTTATTTTGAGAGGGAGAGTACTTGCACTTCTCAAGAGAGAGGTAATACTTTTAATTGGAGAGTACTTGCACTTCTCAAGCGAGAGGTAATACTTTTAATTGGAGAGTACTTGCACTTCTCAAGAGAGAGGTAATACTTTTAATTGGAGAGTACCTGCACTTCTCATAAACAAGCAGGTACTCTGATACAGATACTTCTATTTTTCCATTTCAAGCACTGGGTGTCATAATGGTTACAGGTTGGGGGTGGGCCTGTAGGCATGTTAGCGAGGGACTGGAGGCGTATGGTAGAGAGTGTCGGCATCCACTTGTATGCCCCCTTAACATCTCCCCTCATAAGCGTAGCATGCACCGAAAATACTTTTTTTATTCTTAGTTTATAACATAATATTGCCTCGTGCAGTTAGACTGCGCCATCATGATCTGCCTTGTTTTCCACTAGGGACAGTATTGTATGCCCCCTGGCAGAAATTACTACGTATTTATGAAACTATGTACAAACCTAATATTTCTTAAAAGCACGCACACACGAATATTTAGCTCCTGTAACACTACTGTGGCAGCAAGCCAACCCCCATGGAGTGAATCATTTCAGTTGGCTCTCACAACACACGGCAACCCTCACTGCCAAATCGCTTAACTCCACGTTCACCACATGCTACATTTTGTTGCTGCTCTAATGTATGCGTCTGCATGTCCAGGTCGAGCTGCGTCTCGCCTCAGAGAAGTGACGTGTCCCTCTCACTATAAGAATGTGCGGCAAGGGAGAGGGTGATTGTGAGAAAGTAACCCTCATCACCCTCATTTGTTGACTGATACTGGTGGAAACTGACACTGACTGTGCCCTGAGCTCTGCTAAGCAGGCGCAGGGCCAGTGCTCTTATGAAAAGGTATATGGTAATTAGGTGTAATTACAATTGGTCCTGACAGCCTACTTGTAAGTCCCTAGTATATGATTTTTAATGTACTTAAGTGTGCACTGATTGTTGCCTGATGTCATTTTAAAAGTCAGCCCTGCTTTGCAAGCTGCTGTTAAATTGAAATTAAATGAAAATTCCACTTAAGATTTAAAGGTACTTCCAAAGTATTACACTACCCTATTTTTACATATTAGTCACCCCTAAGGTCTACCCAAGGTGCCTCTAGGCTAGGATGCTATGTAAAAAAATACACAAGGACATTTTTAAAGGTGTTTTACATGACCTGGTGAGGAAAAAAACTACCAATTTCGTTTTTGGCCATTGTAGCATTTTAGCTTCATAGGCTAACATAGAAATACTTTAATAAAGTGTTACTATTTACAGGAGTAAGGTAAAATAATATTTTAAGGACTTAAAAGATTAGTAATGAAAGATCCAACAACTTGCCACTGTTAAATGTATCATAACTAATTCAGAAAAGAAGTTATAGACCTTTCTTTTCTGTGAGCCAAAATCCAGCCTTCTAGCAGCTTACCCTGATTGGCCAGCCCTTAACAGGCTTAATCAAATTGCTCTGATGAGGTGATAAGTGGCCTGCATAGAGACACAGGATATCTGGTGGGGGTTATCCGCAGCTACAGAGAAGAGTCCAAGAAGGGAGCTGGGTAAACAAAGAGAGGATAACGGTAAGGTTGCAAGCCAGACCTAACCCCATTTTCCTGTACCCCCCCCGCAATATGGGGGCACCAAGAATGGAATTTGCCGAAGGCCTAGAAGGGAGTATTAAGGGAAAGGAGTCACACCAGTAGTTTGGCTTAGCCAGATCATAACCCCAAGGAGAACATTTCTCCATCTTTAATTTTGAAGTACAGTGCTTTGTGGGACAAGAATATGTCACATTTTGGAGGAAGATGTCATGCTCCTCGGTGGCAGCCTATACCCCATTGGTCAGGGGTGCCCCCCACTTGTCTGCCCAGAACTCTGGATATATATGGAAAAGCTGCATAGCAACTCAGAATCCCTGCCTGAAACTACAAGCAGAAGGACTGCAATGCTGGAACCTTGGCCTGCATTAAGAGGACTGCACTCTGAATGACTTCACCTGATGCACATTAAGGAACTACAGCTCTAAGGACTTTGCCTTGCTTTAAAAAGAGAAGAAGTGGACTCCCTGAAAGCCAAAGGTTAAAAGAACTCCACCTGCATATTCCAGCAAGAAGAACCCAGCTGTCCACCTTCAGCAGGACTTTAAAGGATTTGGCCGGATGCATTGTGGGAACTGTAGACCTCATTTCTGAGGAGCAACTCAGAGACGCTGGAACCACAGATTTTGTTGTGGACACTTTGAACCCCGAAAAAGAACTTCAGGAAGCACCTTCTAAAGTTTGGAGAACTTTTGAGAACTTTTTGTAAAAAAGCTCCATAAGTAGACGAACCCGTCGATGAGAGTCAAGCTGCCTACATTGAACCGCGACTCAGTTTGGATTTCAGTTTCGTCCCACTGAAAGAGACTTCCAGGATTTCACTAAGGCTGGCGCATATCTAAGCCATAGTCGTCGATCGGAATCCCTGCCTGAGAAGTGCCCCACTCGACGATGTGAGAAAAAGCTCCAGAAAAGTGACTAAGTGCAAAGGTAAAAACTTGACTGGTCCTGATCGCTCAGTTTATCCAACCTCCACTCCATCGCAGTCAGCCTTAAACTTTGACTTTGTCCCGGTATGGCGCGACCAGATGTCCCAAGTTGGTGCTTTTCATTTTTAGGCATTATAAAACATATATTCTTTAAAATGTCATATCTCTAATTCCCTACGTTGGATTTTATTCATTTTGGTGTCATTTTAATCATAAATATGTTTCCCATGTTTATTCTATGGTTTTAGATTTTTATTGTGTGTTGTGCCATACCTATTTAATGTATTGGTGTCTTTAAACGCTTTACTCACCTGTCTCCTAAGTTAAGACTGCCTGCTCGCAGCCAGCTACAGAGGGTTGAACAAGGGAATACTTTATTGAGACCTTTACTGGGACTTATAGTGTGTTGGTGGCCTTATTGCTAGTGGTAGGTGCATACTTACCCCTATTAATAATCCACCTTTCAACAGAGATGATCTGAGAGCAGGGTAAGTCAGGTCCTCTCAGAATCCATTGGAACTCTCTGTGGATTCAGAAGCATGGGGACGATTGGCTTGTGATGTACTTAGGATGAAGATGTGGGTAGACATACTCAGACAGGGCTGGCTGTACACTTAGGAGAACCTGGTGTGACAATCTTTTTTGGCATCCCCTGGACCCCAATGACCTTCTTCTCCACAGATTCCCTCACAACCGCCTCCCAACATGCTACACATCTCTCCACAGCCTGGCTTTCACATGCATTTCTTTTGTTTTATAGCACTACTCATAGCAATCCTAGGGAGCCAGAAAACTTGATATCACGTACACGTTAGAGAGAGGCAATGAGTCATACCTGTGTCAATCAGTCTATAGGAAATGTTACACAAAGCAATGAGTATTACTGTTCTGTGATCGGCCTGTACAAGTTCTTTGCAGCAGGCATATGAACCCTCTGCTCTACTTTATGATGAGTCAAAACTGCCACCAGTTAAAACTTCAAAAACTCTCCAGCAGAAACATTAATCACCAGCGTTATCTCGACATTTTTTATCATTGCCTGAGAATTGCTGGATATTCAAGTAAACAGCAGGCACTTTTACAACCAAAAATTATTTCTGAATACAGCTCCTCTCCAGAAGTCAGCTCCAGGTGTGGCTGCACTGGTCGCACCGCCCAAAAGCCGGCCCTGTACTTAGACTTCCATAACTTGACTTGTGTGATACCAGCGCTGTCCTTGTAAGAGATTCCTTCATCCACTTCTGCCCCCACTTGATGTACAGACTCTCAAACTAACATCCATCGTTTTGATGTGCAGTGCTCTGTAGCTCCCTGTGCAGGTTTGTTCTCTTTAACCCATTGGACGCTGATGACGAGCTCAGTATGTCATGAGCTCGTCATAACGGTCCAAACTCTCGCGCGTGGGGCTAATGCCCCTGTTGTGCTGAACGTTCTTAAGAAACGGGTGTTGCCGTGACGAGCTCAGCTCGTCGTGAGCACACGAGCACCGTGGCTCATGACGACGTGTGCTCATGACGAGCTGAGCTTGTCACGAGCACCGGGGCGCTGTGCGTGCCCCCCCCACCCGCACCCCACAGTGGGGGAATTACCACCACGGCCAACGGGTTAAATTCCAGGACATACATTCACACACCTCTGAGTACACCACTAGGATCAGTACGCAGGTATGTGTCGATCTCTCCCTGCACCACAGTGGGCCCACCTTACTAAACTGCTGAAATCAGTTTCCCCTGATGAGCTTCCTCTCCAGGTGGTGTTTTGGAAAAGTCCCACAAGGCACTCCCCAAGAAAAGGTATTTTCCACTTCTTTTAATGCTGAGTAGGGAAGCAGCAGAGATGAATGAACATTTACTTATTTTACAAACCGTATAACTATGTCTTCTACTGAGGCCCTCATTTTAAGGACTGTGGTAAAATCATGCCGCAGGGAATTACTGACAGAAGTTCAGCTTTCACTAAATAAGCAAACATGACATCATTCTGAGTTCTGTACGGCGGAGTGGGGTGGGAGGTAACACAATAATGCACTATCTTCACTCTTGTTCTGACCTGCAAAACTTGGTATAAGGTTGTATTTACCCTCTACAAACTCTACCAAATTTTCCCCGTAGAATGTTGTGCATGGAAAAAGTTATTTTGTGCTTCAAATACTGCAATATTCCGAGTTTTGCAGCTCGGAAGGGGTGGGGTGCATGTGTGTGATCCCAAAATGAAGAGAATCGATCCAGTTAGAGGGATCGCCTCAGAGTTCCTCGTCCCCCCCCCCCAGTCCCGTCCCCCCCCCCCCCCCCCCCCCGCTCCAGATCACCAAACTCATAGACATTATTCTGAAGCGACCAGAGGGATGTCAGTCAGAAGTAATACATTAACTAAGCATATAGGGTAATGAATGTGTCCGTCTGTAATGCAACTGGTGCTCATGTAAAGCGCCCCGATGCCTTCCAATCGAGTTAGCGCTACATAAAAACTGAAGAAAGAAATAAATAGGTCATCACTCTGAATTCTGCTCTGCCATATTCCACAGAATGCGGGTAACCCCCATTCTGCCCTCACGAACTACACCAAGGTGTTATCCTGGCGCTAACAATTGCCATTATTCGAGATCCTTGCCTACGTTTGTCTTATGATGGGCATCATCCAGAGAAACCTGCTCCTTCAAAGGTCCTTAAATCATGTAGATTCGGGGGTCAATAATCTGGGGTCTTTTTCCTGCAAAAGGAGAGCCGTCATCTGCTTAGGATGTTGCTGTGGAACTTGTGGACCTGCAGACTAATCTTGACTTCCACATATGACCCGTTGATGTGATGCTGGTTATTTAGTGTTACCAATGGCACTGGCATTTCAACATATGATGAACAGGTCAATGGAGTGAGGGCCAGGATGGTGTCACGTGCCACTTTGCATACATTATGGGATGGCTGTAAGAATACAGTGAAGAGTTTATGGAGAGGAGAGGTTAGGAAATGTAGGCATGTATAGGAAGAATTTTGAAGGTACATGTTGAATACAGAAGTTTTTGAAACAGAAAATGTTTAACCCAAAATACCACCAGCTTATAGTCCTTGATATGGGCCTCGGGTCTCATAAGAGTCGTTGTGGCAAGCAACTGAAAGCTGCTTGAAACTGTCCCTAGGGTAATGGGTATGTCCATCCTACTGAAGAGAGCACACTGCATCAGTGCAATAAAAATCCATGCATTACATTGCAAAGCAACACTGTTCTCCTGAGATGTCTCTGAGGCACAAAGACCACCCAATGGATCTACTGAGTTTTCATTAAGGCCTGTAGCCTCAAGTGCTTTCAGTCTGACTCCCTTCATGAGGAACAACATACACAGGCGCCTAAAGACAATGCACCTCACAGCTGGACTAGGTGACAATTGGGATCCATTATTCATAGGCATTTTGATCTGTAGGCAGCCATGGCCCATGGAGGGAGTTGCGGTGGGGCAGGCAGATGGGGCGGGGGAGGGGTAGGGTGAGGGGGCACGATCGTGCGAGGGACTACAGGCGCATCCATGCCAGCATTATCACACGCGAACGGTAGCCACATGCCCAACCGGGCACGCTCCGCCAAATTCCTCCTTCAAAACCATTAAGACGTACCTTGCCCCATCGCGGCTTCCTGCCACTCCATTGCTGACCATAAGTTATCACCATATCCGTGACATTTTCTATTCGTAGGAACTCCCCCCTCGACCCTATGAGGCATTCTTTTTAAATTCCAGGGGAATTATTCTTGTAGTCCTGATGAGCCCTTTAATTTATGAGCTTGGGATCGAAACGTCATCGACATATTAAATAGTGCCACTGTCCTCCATTGTGTATGAATAACGTGGTTACTATGTTCGTTAGCTTGTTTCACTGTATGCTAAATTCAAGCTTTCAATGCTCCAGTTTCTGCCTGTGTCCTTCTTGTTTGCTCGTTCTTTTGTCTCCCTAATCGGGTGCAGGATTGCGTCCCGTTGTATCTTCCTTCTTTTCATTGTTACAAATTTATTTCTATCAGCATATTAAAATTCTTTGTCCGGCTGGGCATCGACACTTTATAGTACCCATTATGGTCTATATCGCATTTGTTTGCTCTTTAAACTTGTTTCCTAAGGACCATTGTTCTATATAATAATTGATACCCGGGGTCCTTAGCTACTCTTCGGGTCCCCTTGTTTGTTTAAAATAGACACTTTCCCAGACGCATGCTCACACTGAAGTGTGTGTTAATTTTCCATCAGAGCACATCACTCACTGCACCCCGTATTCCTCATCTGGTGGCCAGAAAGAGAAGAGAGCTGTGACCTCTTGACCCCTAATGGCTCGAGCGACAAACATGTCTGCAAAGTCGCAGTGACTTCTGCTTTCATTCTGTCAATACATTTTTTTGTCGCAGTTTTTTATATAGCGCAAACTCGACCCGAAGGTATCGGAGCGCTTGACATAGCACCAGTTGCATTGCAGACGGACACATTCATTTTTTGGTAGGCACAGAGAGATACAGTCGTTTGCCCAGAACCACGGGATGTTCAGCGTCCCCAGACTCGAACCTGATTACTCAGCTCCAAAATCAGCAGCTCCGGCCATTACGCCACATTCTCTCCAAATGAATGAATAGTGTAGTTCATGTTTCACATGAGATGTAAGAGGACTTCTGTTTTCTCCGCAGTTTCGAGATTTCTGCACGATGAACGAACTCATTACCCTGAACGTGTTAGTAAATTTGCAGGACAAGCTACATCGAGAGATATTTTTCTTCTGCTAAAGAGTTTATAAAAACCTGTTGAACGTGAAACTGTTTTTTTTCGTACATTTTGTAAGGAAGTTGTTAGCAGTACAGATTGGATTTACGCTTATGATGGGTATATCTGCTAAAAAAACAAGCATTAGCAAAGTTAATAGATCTCATCTTTTAATAGTCCAAGCTAAACGCCATGCCAATGCTTATTTGCACCGACATGCAAACCCATGCATCAGAATGGTGCCCATGCATGCCGGCAATGTTGTAATGGGTTTTTATTGGAGGCAACCCCTTCCAAGATAGCATCGATTCAAAAGTATGAGGCATTATGCTTGAGGATGATCGGCCATGTTAGAATGGTAAATTAACTGTGAAAAAGTTAAAAGAAGCACATGCAAAGCACAACAATTTGAGCAAGTGGCCTAGCACCACTTTGCAGCTGTACAACTCCCACAAAAAAAAATTGTGGCCCGTTAAGTGGCATTGGGAGTGGGTCAGGTAGCATTAGAGTGAAGGGGAAAGGGAAAAGAGAATGTTTGAGTACCTGTTTGACTATACTCCCTCATCTACCCCTTCTGTGTAAAGCGCTCTGATATCTGCAAAGATCTTGTCCGCGCTATATAAAACTTTCAAAATAAATAAATAAAATAAATAAATGTGGGTGAAAACATTCTGAAAGTACGAAAAAGAAGTGGGATGGGGAGTGAAACGAGACCATAGAGTTATAAAAGAGAAGAGAGCAAAGAAGCATGTGCATTCTCATTAAGTGAACAATAAAAAAGAAAGATAGTCCCCTTAAGTATGAAGTGGAAGGATACACCTTATCAAATCAGAGCAGTTACAGCCTGAAATGCACCTGAACGGGACAGACACAAAAATAGGGAGGAAAGTCATTAAATAAAAAACAAGCATTTGCAATGCAATAGGTCTCGTATTTGTGAAAGTTGGAGCTAGTGGTGCTGTAAATGACATACTTTAGATATTCATTCGCATTAGAGGTGAACCTTGTGCGATTGAATGAATGGAGTTGTGAACTGCTTCAATGCAACCCGATAAAATTACTTTATTGGCGTTGAGAAGTGTAGGCAAAGGTAAAACAAATAAAGTTACACAACAATAAAAAATAACAGCAGGTGGACTGTAGAGTCAGAAAGGAAGAATATTGGGTTAATTGTAGCTGTGTAAAAAGTAACATGGGGTGTGGAGCGGAAAGTAACGGGGTCCGAACCATATCAAATGGATACTTATCTTTATATTTATATGCCATTAAATTGTTTCTTATATTACAGACATTGGTACTACAAGCCTTACTCAGACCAACTTAGGAAAAGTAGGTAAACATGCAGAGTAAATGCGCTTCTTTTCGCGTAAAATTTTGTGCACACCACAATGACCCAGCCAAAGTTTTAACCCCGGATATATTCACCAGACCTGATCAAATAAGAAACTTTACCATGCAATGTGAAATACTAGACTACAAATATGCACACCTTCTCTGGACACAAAATAGTCTACAATTAGGACAAATATTCAGACTTTAGTATCATGACTTGGTAACTTGGGTAATATTAAACAAATGCTGCAGTCAGATCTGATCGACTAGAAGTGAACAGCGTTTCTTTCATAAAAGAAGTAGTGAATGTTATTTGGCAAAATGACAGCAGTTTTAGGGCAGAGGAACAGCAGTGTGTGCACTTCATGTTACTAAAGGAAAGATGGCTAGAGCAGAGAATAAATAAAGAAGGTTGTGCTGAAGTTTAAAAGTTGCACGTTTGTCCTGTTGAACTACAATATTACCCCAAACAGTGAACTGTCACATTCCCATCGCCACATAGTTTTGTTGACAGCTGTAAAACATCAAGCATTTGTAACTGGAAGAGGGGGAGAGAGACGAGGCAATGGCACAAAAAACACATATGAAGTTATACAAATATACACAGAGACAGGCAGACAGACACTGTTAGATCTGGTGGTCTCTAGTTGGCAGAGGTAGGTACCAATGTCCATAATAGGGGCCCTGGCTTCTAGTCAGGCTAAGGGGAATACAGTCTTTGGATAACCCCTGCTCATCCCCTTGGTAGCTTGGCACGAGCAGACAGGCTTATCAAAGCAATGTGTAAAGTATTTGTACCAACACTCACAGTAACAGAGTGAAAACACCACAAATGGACTCCACTCCAGTTTAGAAAAATAAATATTTTTATCTAGACTACACAAGACCAAAACGACAAAAATCCAACATACACTGTTCCAAAATGAGACTTTAAAATGAGTTTAAGGGTTTGCACCAAAATAATCCACAGTTGCGTCACTTTTAGCCCAAAGTACCTGTAGATGCGACAAAAGTTCCTAGCGGCAACTGCAGCGTCGAAAAACAAGTGATGCGTCACTCCTGAGACCCTCGGGAGGCAATGCGACAACCCAACAGCACGCAGTGGGCGTGTTGCGATGAATCTGATATGTATGGAGAGCGATGCGATACCTTGTGTGGATTCCGGGGTGCAGATTCTCCCATGGAAGCGACTCGCACAGGCACGATGCGACAATCTTCGGGATGGCGACGATCTTCGGTGCAGCGGCGATGCGCGGTGCAGTGTTGATCCTCTTCTGCCGCGGCCACTCAATGCGTTGGCGCTGGACTCTGCGACGATGTTTGCAGCAACGGGATGTGGTCCGCAAGCAAGCGATGCGACGGTCTTACAGCGACAACAGTGCCTGGCACCTTTCCTCCACTCTCCCTCCTGCCAAGACAGGTAGGGCATCCTGACACTGGCTTGCCAGCCCAGGGTCTGTACCCTCAGGCTAACCAGAGGTCACAGGGGAGGCTCTCCTCTCCCTACCCCGCCTTCTGGGTTCCCGCACTCTCCTACCAGGAGAGGTGCCCTCAGAACACAACTCTCCTACAAGTTGAGGACCTTTCTCCAGCAACTGATCTCCCAACCTAAGTCTACACCCTCTGGTTGCAACGGGGTCAGATGCGAGGGCTCCCTCTCTCTGCACCCCCTTCCAGAGGGCTGCACCCCCCCAACTGGGAGGGTACCCCCGGAAGCCAAACTGGTCAGGACGCTGGTTACAGAGGTCCCTCCCTCCAGGTCAGGCAGATCCTGAACCAGGCCTCCCAACCCAGGGACTAAACCCTGCGGTTGAACACTTTCCTGGCATGCCAGTACTTCTGGGGACTCACACAGTATCCCCCCCGAGGGTGACACATGACTCATGTGTCTTGTGACAGCCCGCCTGGCGCAGATCTCCCAACCCCTGTCCACATAACAGTGTGTGAAAACCCCCCAGACAGAAGTGGTATCACCATGGTCACTCCTGAGTGGAGAAGTGTGGCTCACTGGTTAGAGCGGCAGACTCTGAAGCAGAGATCAGGCCTGGGACCAGGGTTCAAGTCCGGACGCGGCAGGGTCTTGAGCTCAATGTCCACGGACTCGATAATTCTCGCCTTGGCGCCTACTCTAATCATGATGCAACTCTGGGCAATAGCTTGCTTAATCTCCACAACGGCCCCTACAACACTGGGATGCCTGGCTTCACCTTGGGGGTGCCCAGGAGGGGCATCTCACAGTGAGAGGCAGGAAGGGTTCCACAGCGTTATACAGCGCCGGGACGCCCTGTTGGGGCAGCTGTGCGCTTTACAAAATACACTACTTTTATATTTACAAAATACACTACAGATACTCAGCCCTTCTGGCTGTTCCCTGACCCACAGGTTCTCCCACTGGAGAACACATCCCCCTCTCACCCCTCAGTCTGAACTTCGGCACCCTCCAACTAGAGCGGTACCGCCAGACACCAGAACCACTGAAGCTCTGGTTACAGACACTCCCGGTTCTCCTGTCACTAGGAGGTCCCCCTCAAAAGGCCTGCAAATACAGCCTAGGTCCCCATTCTGGTATTCCCTTAAGGAACCCTCCAGGCCCTGAGACTGGGTTTCGGGCACCTTGGTACTCACAGTCCCACACTCACTTCTTCTCCACTGAGACAGGACGTGAGCCCCACACCCCTCCCACTACACTGGGACCTAACCGGGCTACACTGAACCTCTTCCACCTCACAGGTCTGGAAGATATCTGTGCCACTCCTTTTTAGATCACTCCCCAATGTCTCTTCAGACTTCTCTGGAATCCACCAAGAGGTATGCCTTCTGCGCAAGTTCCCTGGAATCAGAGAACTCATGCTCCACCGTGTGTTGGCATAGCTCTGAAAAACAGGGACTTAGAATATGCTCTCCAACAAATGAATCACACAGCCCCCTACAAGGGTGAACCAAAACATCCTTCACCTCACCATCCAGTGCCTTCCATCCATACCCCACACCACTCTCCCGAGACTGGCAAGACGGTATCTGACTGTCTCTGTCACACAACCCACACTCTTCTGGGAGGTCTTCACACTCACACACCAAGGTTTCTACCATGGGGAACCCCCTCTCCCTGCACCTCTCATCTAGAGTCAGTAGAGTGTCCCTCCCACCACTAGGAATATGGTACCCTGTGTCAGTCCCCCAATCTCCTTCAGGGACACTGCACCCCACTGGAGCAACCTCATAAACCTGAACCCCCTGGTGTATGTCAACCCCCTCCCTCAAGTCAGGTTCCACATCTCTGGGTGTTTGTACCTTTCTCTCAGGACTAGATACCATAATCTTGCTGCCACCATCTGAGCTAGACTCCACCTCCAACTCAGCAAAACTCACTTCCTGGGCTGAGACACTCATGGCCTCAAACCTTTTTTTCACAAGATTTGTGTTTTTCAGGATGGCTTCCTACTTGTTCAGGAATTCATTTAGGTGCTGAATGTACTTGAAATCTAGTTGAGAAGCCTTCAGCATTTACCGTTTTGGTGGACTGTCTTTTGAAAAAATTGTTCTTAATGAGAGGCGAAAAACGTTTTGCAACTACCTCATAAGTAAGAAAAAGAGGAGTAGATATATTGTAGAAAACTACAATGATTTGCATAGGTTTGATAGGTAGTAATCTGAAAATAGGTGCCTCAGAGACCAGGTCTTGGTGTATGGATGATTTTTGAGTGGAGGGTGACCTGTATCTTCCTTTCCCTCTGTGCTCCTTTTTGAATATATAATATACCTGTTTGTTCTCTACTCAGTTCTGATTTTAAGACTATACCATGTACCAAGGTGGACAATGTTCAAGATCCTCTGAATGCTTGTGCTGTGTGACATAAGGATATAAGTTAATTCTGGCACTGATAGTATCTGCATTATACTTCTTTCCCCATTCAGACAACGTTAAAAGGACACAGCTTTTCATTTCTTGTATACTGAACAAAAAGACCCACTTTCTTTGAAGTCGAAAACATAATTGGCACAATAAAGTTATGCTACATGGTTGCACATGCAGGGTAAAGACAGAAATTTCCATGAGAAATATTGGTAGGGTTAGTTTACACATTTCTGTGATATTTATAAAAAATCGAATGTTATGGTGAGGTTACATGGTGGTAACTTGGCATGTAATGACCTGGTTGTGCTACGCTCTCCCCCCCCTTACAGTGACGTTAATGAGCTTCTCCCAGCTCTGTTGGATTGGTGTGAAATAGCCTATCAGAGAACAGTAGGCCCCTGGAGCAGTCAGCCTGTCAGCAGGATTCCAGCACAAAGGCAGGGAAGCGAAATACAGGAGAGCTATCTTGGAATGTGAGGGGAGGGATGTGACCAGGATAGCAGACGGGGTCCCTCTAAAATATAGCCGGAGCCCCAGAATAACATTGTTATAGTAAACTTTATCTGATGTCAGGTTTGCCTTTAAAGCTGCTTTGCTCCCAACCAGACGGTCTCTCACCACAGGAGTAGAACTGGTCTCAGAACCAGCCATAAGTAGCATTACCAGGAGAGAGAGATAGGTGCGTTTCTCATTTTAAAAGGCCTACACCGGTGAGGGCTGACGGGGCACCACGGAGAAGTGATAGCTTCTGCCATCTCTAAAGAACCCCGAAAAAGAAATATCTGAGGTAAATTTATAGTAAAAAGAGTAGTGCAATAAAAGAGAGCTGGATTGATTGTGGGTTCCTTCTGGATATGTGATGATAAACTTTCACTATTTTCTGGCTAGTGGTCACAATAAAAAGGCTCTTCATCACAAGCACCTCAGAATAGAACTGGAGAAGATCAGACCATGTAGAGCCTTTGTCTGCTTGTGGAGAGCACTAAAGTCTGTCCTACTTCCCCATGTACCTAAGAGCTGAAAGTGCTCCTCAACATTCAGACCACTTGCTCTCATGTGGTCCCAGTCACACAAGGACAGGAAGGCATGTTTACAAAAGAACCATCACTGTTCTGAAGCCCTGGCAGGAATGAGACCTTGAGTCCACCTCTGTGGTCTTGCACCGTAGAAACTGTCCCCAGTAGAGGGATATTTAAGAGTATTCAAGGAGCCGTTATCCATCATCTGAAGAAAGGGCAACGTTGGGCTGTCGCCATAAGAGAGAGAACGCAGCCCCCCCTTTGGAGAAGAGATCAGCTTTGAAGAAGGACTATGCAGTTGAGAGAGAGACTGGACATTGACTAAAACCCTGAGGAAGCAAAGGTCGATAGGTCTGTCTCTCCTTTGGATCTGTGGCTGGAGTCCCCCGAAGAGCAGCTCGTAGAATACTGGAAGCACTTGAGCACACTCGTATGCACGGTAACTAACTCCACCCCTGAAATGTGTGAGGCAAAGCACTTTCTGGTAATGGATTTACATTTTTTGTGCAAGAGTGGTCCTTGCTGGCTGCTTTTGGATATGCACATAGACTAATTTTGACTTTTGAAGAACCCCATTGGTTCTATGGGGTTTTAGGACACATTTGTTAAATATATATTTTTAAAATTTGTTCGATTTTTGTCATTTCTTATTTTACTCATGCCTTTCTTTTACTAAATTGATGAGAAGATTTTACAGCTCGGTTCCTTAGCTTTACTTTTGCATCACTGCTGCTTAAATACTTGTGCTGTCTGCGGAAAAGTTGCTGCTCTATGCGTTAACTACTAGTACTACGTCCTGGTGTTCTCAATAAAGATGAATCTACCTAAAAGTCGCTGGTTTGCTAACTTTGTGGCAGTACATAAATTGCTCTCCACTCTGCCAAGTTAATCTAGCTTGGCAGTTCGGGCTTGACTGTTCCCATGAGGCACAGGATCAAGACTGATTTGCATATGGCCAGGTCTAAACTGGGGTGGCATGGTGAGCAAAAGAATGATGGATTTAACCCAGATCTCTTGACTGGGGGAGAACGTTTAGATTTGTTTTGATTTGTTCTGCATTCCGTCCATCAATCGTGTGTCTTTTGCCAAGTTAATAATCGACATCTCACAGTGTTCTAGAAAACTGAAGGGTTTCTGATGGAAAGCAGTATTCTCTGAGCAAGACCACAGTGACTGAGACAATCTGCAGCAGAAAGACTTGTCACTCTTACATTTCATCTGATTTCTATAAGTTCTAAATACATTAACAATTTTAATAAGATTCTTTTGGTTGAAGTTACTTCGCCATTTGCATGCCCTGTTTATCACTTTCACGTGCAATAGTTTTCACTAAATTTCTGAAAGGTTCTGACTGTTTTTTCATCTATTCCACATCTGAGGGCGGTTTCATCCCAGGACTTAAAATTGATTTTTTTCAAGAACAGCACAAGGTCACAACAACAAGTAATGACTAGAATGGAATTTTCCGAAGCACGCATTTGTCTAGTTATGTGATATACTGGCAACATCTGGTCACCAGCGTTCAATTTAGTAAAGTTAAGAATACCTGTATCAAAAGTCATACAGATTACTATTCCAGACATTTCTTCTTTGCAATATGGTAGGAGTTGTTGAAGTATATTGGTGCATATCTCTATGCTGGGAGAATGCCCTCATGCTCAAATAAAATTGACTTTTGAATTGAATGTTTAAGTATTGTGGTCACAATGTACTGGAACATTTGAGTGCATATGAGATTTTTCAATAATGACATATGTTCACTGCACGCACAAGTACTGAATGTAGTGCTGTGTCTTTTGTTTGGCCACTTAGGTCTTGGACTATTGCGGAGCTGCAGCAGCCCTTAAGTTGTGCTTATGTTTGTGAGCTGATTTCTTCCTTCATTTATATTTATTGCTTCCCCAGAGAGCCTGCATCTTCATGCCTGCTTTTAAGAACTGTTTTTTTTCTAATGCCAACCTTATGCGGGTGATTGAATGCTGGCCTTGTACGCAAGACAGAGAACACTTAGCGGTATATGTACAAGAACTGCTGCTAACTAGCATTAGCGTTAGTTAGCAGTATCTTTCTTAACCTGGCCTATCACCAAAAGCTATCACCCTGTTAGCAATATATTTACAATATGTCACTACATGGCGATAGTTTCAGGTAGCCACAGTGAAAACTGCTGCTAACACTAGCACGAAGGCGATACAAATTCTTGTGTTAGGGGGCAAAAAATTGGCGAAAGGCCCGTTAGCAGCAAAAAAACTCAGGTTAGTCTGCCCAACATGATTTTCTTTGCCTCTTAGAGGCAAACATAGCCTATATGTCCACCTCCAATGAAAAATAGGAAACAAAACCAATGGAATACAGAATGGAGCAGCCAGGACCAGGTGCAGCACAAATCAACAACCCTCTCAAATTCTCCAACAGCCAGGATGACCAGCAAGAGTCCCAGGGGAAGAGGAAATTCAGGGCTACAATCATGAAAAGAGGTGCATCGCTGGGCAAAACCAGTGATGCATCACTTTTCATTGCGCACCCCTTGCAACACCATGGCATCCAAAGCCTTGAAAGCGCGTACAGTCGCCGGGGTCCGGAGGCCTCGCTGAGCCTGAGTCTGGGACCCGGAGTGGGATGCAGTGGTGCTGTGGAGTTGTTGGCCCGTGGCATTGAGACATTGAGGCGTCAGCGATCACCCTTACCTGATGGTGAAGTCTGCCAGGTTGCATGGAGACACTGCTGACCTGTGTGAGAAGACCGCCTGGTTGCCCTTGGAGCTGTGAACGGTAGAGGCACTCCTTAGGACCAACGCAGGGAGATCTGCATCGCATACCACGTGCCACCACTACACCGGGATGCACGGAGGAGATTACCAATGGTGAACCGCACCTCTGCATCACAGGCCGGAAGATGTTGGGTTGGCCAGAAGCTGTGGAGGGTGAGGCCACTGAGCTGCACCAAACTTGTGTGGAGGAAGTGCTGCAACTTCACGCCTCAGGGGGCCCTGTTACATCACCTGCATCGGGTGGTTCCCCAGAGGATTTGGCAAGGACTGCTGTGAAATCCTACCTGGATGAGGTTCCTGCTGGCTGTGTCACAGATTTGGAGAGAGTGCAGCAGATTGCGCTCTGTGTCAATGTCCAGGTGAAGAGAAGGTGGAACGGGTAGTATAGGAGGCCCAGGGGTCGAGTCAGGACAGGCCTAGCACCTGTGGGTGATGCACCCCTAGTGGCAGTTCATCTGCTATGGTGGAAGAGCGTCGCCCCACTGCTTTCAAGCAGTGCAAGAAGAGGAAACATTACATGCCGTTAACTTTCTGATGTACTCATGCTGTTTCCTTTGCGGGCGGGAGGGTGGGGGTTCTGCTCTACTCATGGGACAGGGCAGGGGCGGAGTGGTATGCCTATTCAAGTGCACAGTGACTGTTTGGTCCGCCCTCTCAGGCTACCCAAAGAAGTCATGCTTACATCCGTGTTCACAATGCAGGCTGCATTACAGCCTGCATGGAGAACATGCCCACCCTTCCAGCCCCTGGCTGAACGCCTTGTCATGTCGCTCAAGAACAAATACAACGCTGCGTTGCAGCGTTGTTATTGGCTTTGGGAAGGGAGCCTGGTTGCCCGCTTCCTGTTCCTGGAAGTAGACTCAAGAGAGCAGGAGCACAGAAAATGCAGGACCTGACCTCAAGTTAAGAATTTTGAAAAAGATATTTACAAACCTCACCCCTGTGTCCTCGCCCACTTGTGTCCTTTCCCAAGTTTCCCGCCTCCCAGCTGTCCAGTCCCCCCGTAGCCCTACATAACGGCAGTCGCCGTGCGGCCATGCGCAGTGGGCGTACCACTGGTGCGCCAAAGGACAGCCCATCTGCATCCGTCCGCACCTGGACTGGGCACAGCACCAAAGCCCCTTTCCTCCTGAACACTCCACCTCTACGGCGCCAGCACCCTCCTCGCCATCATTCCTGGTTGCCAAGCCACCTGCCATCTAGAAACACTGTAGAATTCTCTTGCACCCTGCGCCTGTTGAAACTGCGAATGCAACTTCTGCCAGATCGGCACACCAGCGCCTCCTGCGGTCCAGCTTACCAACAGCGCAGCAGACTGGCTCAACTACATCCTCCTCAACATGCGGTCCCTCCACAAACACGCTGGGACCTCCTCAACACCACCTCTTCAGACACCCCCTTCTTCACGGAAACCTGGCCAACCTCTGCTCCGGACCAGACATCGCCATCACCATTTACGACGGCTACAAATTCACCTACACGGACCACCCAGATCAGCTAGGAGGAGGCATTGCCATTGTCTAAAAAAGGCATACTATAACTGACCATGCACTCTAATGACACGATGGTGACCATGCAACACCTCCACTTCCAGATCCAGACCAACTCTACCACCACCCTCCGCAGCACCCTCATCTACAGGCCCCCCAGGCCATGAACTCCCATTCACCGATGCCATTGTAGACATCATCGTACCCCAGGCTATCCCATTCACCAACTACATCCTACTCAGAGACTTCAAGTTCCACTTGGACAACCCCAGTGAACAGATCTCCACCCCCCCCCTTCTGGGAAACCTCGCCTACATCGGTCACAAGCAGTCCATCTTCTCCACCAGTGGATACTTCAACTACAGCCACATCACAGGACACTTCTGTACCGACCATCATTTTTCACATCATGCCATCACCATGCCCATTGTACACCTTCGCCATCATTGCCCCCCCGTCGCAGCTGGATCAAGGCCACTGAAGAACTTCCCGTGAACTGTCTCCACTCAGCCAACACTTACAGACACCAACACTGCAGTGTGCAACCTCCACCAATGGATCTCCAACTGCACCAACACCCTGGCACCCCTCAAGAAAAGACCAGGCAAACAACACTCCAAGATGGTGAACTGGTTCACTCAAGCCCTGCACTAGTCCAGCCCCATCTGCAGACATTTCGAAAAGAGATGGAGCCACAACATCAATCAACTATGCAACACAGTCACCCTTGCTCCATGGTGCAAGGGTGCCTGCATTGGCGCATGGCAGCCATTGTGCGCCAACGTAGGGTAAAAAGACAAAGGGGCTTATTCATGAGCCCCTTCTGACAGTTCCACCCCGCTGTGTGTGTAATTTTGTGGACATACTTGCAGCGTGATTCGTGTACCACGTTGCGCCGTATTTGCAAAGTGACACATCAAGGCACATGCGTGACCTTGTGAAGCCCTGTGCCACTATATACCTGCATCAGGTATGATGTATGCAGGGTTGGTGTTCCCATGCAACAAAGCCTCATAGGAGTGGCGCAGTGAAATCCATAAGATTTCACAGCAATAATTGTAGGATAGGCTGCCCCCATGCATTGCTGGAATTGTGTCATACTTGTGACACAACTGCAGCATGCATGATTTTAGTGCTGACAGATACATCAGAATTTCAGACGTATCTTAAGGGCGTAGAGAAAAGTATTGCAATGCTGTTTTGTCGCAGCGATGCAACACTTTTAATGAATAAGGCCCAGAAATTCACCCTATCTCATTGATGGAGCACATTCCTACCCTGTAGTTTTGTCGCAGGGCAGCACAGCAATATTTCTTGCAGTCCTGTCCAGCACCAAAACCTTCTGAAATAAGACCCCAATTGTTTGCATCAATTTTAAGATTAACTATTTTCTGGTCTTAAAAAACGGACTCTAAGTGGAGTTAGAGGGAGTTTTTTGGATTTTGCACCATACAAGGAATTGCGAAGTGGGGTTAGCAGCAGTTTTTGCACGGGAACTTGCAACTCATTTCGTTAAGTCCCGCTAACAGAAATAGCAATCTTAAAAATTCCCATTTTTATCAGAAAAGTGCTGCTAACTGCAGTTAGCTGCAACTTGTAAATATAGCGATAAAAAATGCCGCAGTAACATCAATAAATTGATCCTGCAGAGGCGTTAAGTCCTTGTACATATGCCCCTTACTGATTTCTAATTTGTGATTTCTGTATGATTTTGATTGTATTGTGACTATAAGGTTATCTTTATTGAGTAAGGGCTCAGTAGGTTATTAACCCCTCCCATGCTGGTGACGAACCCCTGCCGTTACGCCCCACGGTGGGCGTGTGCGGATGACGGCTGGGGTTCGTCACGGCCCCGCCCTGTTCTAATGTTTACCGCACAGCGGAAAAATCGCGGCCGCAGCGAAGGGTTTAAAATATTTTTTACACATTTGATATGTTCACTCAAAAGCAATTGTCCCTTTTATATGCAACTAGTTTGGCTTGTTACTCGCATGATTGTATCTATTGGTTAGGGGAATTTATCTAGAAAATAGAAGGTTATTCTCCTACAAATAATGTATTTTGCTTTATTTCACATTGTATCTATTGGTTAGGGGAATTTATCTAGAAAATAGAAGGTTATTCTCCTACAAATAATGTATTTTGCTTTATTTCACATTTCTATAAAGCACAACCCAACCCAGACTGGGAGTAGGTACACCTTACTAGTAAGGAGCCCTCCTTACAATGATAGTGATGAAATAGTAAACAGTTAGATGCTATCCAAAAGAAGCACATTTGTCCACAAAGGAACAGAGTGAAAGAAAAGATGGTTAGACAGAAGGACAGATTGCAAAAACGTGGAAGAGTTGAAAGGCAAGTTTTAAGAGCAAAAGAAAGTCAAGGCGTTTGAGAGGTTTGGAGGACAGGTGCAAGGCAATAGGAGAACCAAGAAGAGACAAAACAAGAGATGATAAAGCATAGGTCAACAATGACATGAAAGGACAATGGATAATGGGACAGGTATTGGGCAGTGTGAGAGATGTCCGCAAATAGAAGATGGGAATGAGAGATTGATGGGTATCTGAAATAAGAAATTTGAGAAAGTGTCTGATCAACTTTAAAGATGAGGAAAGAAGAGAATACAGGGAGACAGGATCGGGAGCTCACAAGATGAAAAATATACTGGATAGCATTTACAAACCAAGGTAGAGCTTATACAGGTGGATAGGTGTGTTTTTATTCTTTTGTGGAATTGTAGAAAGTCGATATTTTGACGGAGTTCTGTGGGGAAAGAGCTACAAAGAGGGGGGTTGCTCCTGAGAAAGATTGGTTTGAAGCAAGGGTTGTTCTGGGCTTCTTGGATTCAAGCCTGAAAACCTCTCTGTTTCTGAAGTTTTTACAAACTCTAGACATTTTTAAAGAAGATCAAAGGCATTCTGGATTATGATGGTGTATGGTTTTGAATGTGATTTAGACAAGTTTGATTTTAATTCTTGCTTTGGTGACATCCAGTGTAATTCAAAATAGATTGGGGTGATACAGTCAGATTATTTTTCACCAGACACCAATCTGGCAGCTAATGATTACAATGATGACAAAAAAGGTCATTATTCTTAAAAATGATTTACTGGGTCAGACAGACCTGATGTTCAGGACTAAGCTAACTCAGGAGTGGAATATTTATTGCTCAAATTCCATTGAAACACATGCCTTATATAATTTATTTATTTTTCCTCTGAAAACTATGTTCAAAACATGCCATAATTGCAATTTTTCTTTCACTAAATATTTTTCTTTATGTGACCCCCATAATCCATCCAAACCCTTCCAATGGTTATACTGACCTGTACCCTGACAGTCTCTTATCTGAATGGCCAGAGACCTGTCTGTCAGTACTTGCAAAGTGAAAAGATAATCATAATACTGGCATGAAGTCATTTTTGCTCCTGCACCCGAACATATTCCTTTTTATGAGTCTGAGGTAGCTAGCATGTTGTTCCTACGTAGGCTTGTGGAATAGATGGTCACCTGCTCAGCCTGCTGGGATTTGCCTTTACCTTATGCCCTGGTCTGTATGGTTTACTTTTTATAACTTTTAAGTGTCTTTCTGTAACATTATGCACAGGCAAGATCAACATTTCTACACAGTGATGGGTGCACCTGTCTCCTCCAAAGATATGCACTCTCCTATATATAGAGAGATAGTACTAGCATTGTTAGAGTTAGATTAGAGTGTTGACAGGAATGCCACCAGGCATTCCCTACTCCCCTATTTGGTTAAAAAACAAATTTGTTTCAGGACAGGGAACTGAACCAGCAAGTCATAAAAAATGGGCAGCAACATCTTTGTTGATGTTGTGGAAGCAAATCAGATCTGATCTTTTGATATGTCAGGTCTGCAGATCCTACAAGGTGTGAAGAAATACATACATGTTGAGCTTTAATTTGTCAAAAACTACTAGACAGATCTACACCAAATCACAAAATGCACTCTTTCTAGATCAGGCTCTAGCTTTCTGCCAAATTTGCTGTAATTCCATTCAGTCATTTTTGTGGTATAGCTGCTCAATTTTCCTATGAAAATTGCATGGGGGAAACACACGTTGAGACCCCAATTTTTCTCAGGCTCTGCTTGACAGATCACCTGGAACTTTCAAAGAAGATGCTGAGGTGGATGAACATTTTTGGGAAAGTTTTGTGAAAATTCGTCAAATGGCACCAAAGTTAATAAGCAAACCAAAAAATCAATTTCCTATGGAAATGTGGCACTATCTATAACTACTCTGTGGTGAATTCCTCTGTGCTGGACTCTGGAGTAGTTAGAATTACTGAGTTTTTGCATGTATATTTTGGATACGTTTTATTTTCATTTCTGGAAACAATGAGGTCATTGAAACCTAGTTGTTTAAGTTATTCCCTACAATAATAATTTTGTAGACAATTGATACATTATTATAGAACTTGTGAAACAGTTCTGTGAACCTTAAAGTTAATTGGTAAGGAGGTCATATGGTAGTGCATGGGACCACGGTTCAATATTGAATGTTTTCTCTTTTGTGAGCCCTATTTGAGGGATATTTCAGATAGTGTTAGTATTCCTTGCAAGTAATTACCTTATTTTATTGTTTTATTTGTACCTTATTTTCCCCCTATATTAACATCCAGAATGCCGGCGAAAAAATACTTAGAGGCGTCCCTGGCCATTACAGGACTGAAAGACCTATGGGAGACTCCTCTATCACATGCACAATTCAAGCGCCTAGTGAACAAGAGTTTAAAGAGACACTTGCATGTGGAGGACAAAGCCTCGTTTTCTCAGAGGCGCCATGCCTGGATGACCCTGTGTACATACAAAACACCGGGGCTTCAAGCATATTTTGGTCTGGGGTATGGCTGTAAAACAAAAGAAGCCTTTTTCAAACACAGGCTAGGGATCCTACCTGCCATTCCTCACCTAGCACCATGGCTGAGGCAGAACTACGGGACCAAATGCCGGCTCTGCGGAAGGGGAACTGAAGACTTAGAACATCTACTATGCACTTGCTCGAGGCTGAACGAGGAAAGAGTAGCCCTGTTGAAAACCGCCTCCAATGAACTAGGAGTCCGCTCACGCAGACAAGCCGTCCTTGCCTGTTTTGATCCTGGTTTCCCGCCCTTAAACGGGAAGCTGGTGAAATTCCTGAAACTAGCAGAACGGAAACAAAAAACCCAGGCACTTGGCCGAGAGGAAACCTCGGGATAGGACCAAGCAGCCTCAAACAATATACCCGTACCATGTTTTTATCGTTTTTATCTTTGCTATTTTTTAGCCATGAATTCCTGTTTTTAAGGTTTTCTTTTAATCTCTCTTGAGGAGACTGTTTTCAATGCATCTTTTGTAACGGTTTTTATTAACCTAAAACAATAAAATATTACTTACTTACCTATATTAACATCATATTTAACGGGGATATTACATGTAATTGGTTGAAATTACCAGTAGCATCAAGGTTGGATTCCTGTTTTTGATTTATTGGGTACTCAGTCCATAGCAAGGATGGTCACATGACAATACAAACTCGGATTGTTCAGTTTTGAATTTTGAATACCGGATAAGGTAATTGACAGGAAGTGATGTCAGACGCTTAATGTGGGACACTGATATTTAAGAGGCTTGGTTTTTTGAGTCAGATTTGCATCCTCAGTTCTACAGCACTTTTATGCTTTGGAATTGTGAATGGATTGATCAATAATCAGGTTCCACATTCATGGGGTGGAATATTTTGTTTCTTTATATATGCTTACAAGTCTCGCCCTCACTGTTTTAGAAACCAGGGAAGATTTTTTTGGAAGACTTGGCATACCTATAATCCAGACTGAGGTTGTTTGAATTTGGGGTGACTGTAAACAAATGTGTAGCGACATAGTGTTGAATTACAAGATGTGGATATGACTAGGTAAGAAGGCAATTAGGGTACTATTTTTTGGACTTCACTTATTTTCTAAATTGTTACATGTATACTTTTTGGCTCAACTGAGAGCATGATGATTATGGAACTCTTATGTTGCTTAATCTGTAGATTTTACAATGTTTGCTTGGGGTTAACTGTAGCTAGTGATGTGCAGATTTCATCAGGATTTCCCTTGGGGATGACACAGTTGGCAATTGTACTATTAAAGACAATTTTAGAGTTAAGCGATTTAGGCTAACTGACCTTGATTTCAGTGTAATTTTATATTTCTTTTCTATCTAGGTTTTGTTATTACCAGTCTCTTTTCAATCTTTCAAACAGTACATCCCTACATGTTCAAATCATGTTGTGAAGTAAATACATATTATATAATCCTAAAAATATATAATAAAGAAATTTGTAATAATATTAAACAAAAAATATTAAATAAATGTAAATGAAATTTACATCCCTTCAAATAAAAAATGACTTGCATAATAAATACAATAGAGTGTATTTTCAACGTACTACTGTAACAAAAATAAAAGATTTATATATACAAATAAAACATTTTACAAAGAGTATTATCATGAAAGTACAACACCAAATGAATATATAAAACAAATAATGTACATAATATTTCCAAGATGAAAAAAGATACATTAATATTTATCCATTAACCAATTAAATATTATCAATTAAAAAATACTCTATTTCAATACCCTTCCTCTATTTTCCTGCAAAACCAAAAAACCCTACAGAAATGGATATTACTAATAAACATATAAACATTTATGTATACTGTACAATTAGCAAAATTAGTAGCACAATTATAAACTACAAAACATTGCATGTGTAATATTCACCTACTTAATTTATAATTAAACATTAATTAGCATTAATACAACATTATTCCTAATACAATTACCTTCTCAGCCTATTTATCTACAAATCTAACAACCCGCTATTAAAATCTAAATTACCAACAACAAACTAACCATTTTAATATTCAGTTACATTTTAAAAACAAAAAATAATCCATCAGCTAAAACATAAAACAATTTAGCTATATAATAGTTCATTAAACACTAATTACCAATTAAAAAAATATTTGTAATTTAATAAACTTCCCATCCTATTACCCCCCGAAAATCTCGGTACTATAATAAAAATAATTAATGAAAAATGTAAATGAGGATTGACAATAACAAATTAAACTAAATAAATAAAATAACTATTAAACAATATGAATAATTATTAATCCTTTAAATAATAAGTTTACAATATAAAATTAATTATCAAGAAAATTAAATTAATTAAAATTTAAAGTACTATCCACCCTATCCATAGCAAGGATGGTCACATGACAATGCAAACTCTGATTGGTCAGTTTTGAATTTTGAATAACAGATAAGGTATTTGACAGGAAGTGATGTCAGACGCATAATGTGGGACACTGATATTTAAGAGGCCTGGTTTTTTTGAGTCAGATTTGCATCTTCAGTTCTGCAGCACTTTTATGCTTTGGAATTGTGAATGGATTGATCATTAATCAGGTTCTACATTCATGGGGTGGAATATTTTGTTTCTTTATATATGCTTACAGGTCTCGCCCTCACTGTTTTAAAAACCAGGGAAGATTATTATTAGTATTATAATAAAAATATTTAATAAAAAATGTGAATGAAGATTGACAATTGACAAATTAAACTAAATAAATAAAATAACTATTAATCAATATGAATAATTATTAATCCTTTAAAAATGTAGTTTACAATATAAAATTAATTACCAAGAAAATTAAATTAATTAAAATGTAAAGTACTATCCACCTTATTCCTCTGCAAATCCAACAAATGGCTACTATATTATAAATGACTAACTTAATTTATTAACGATGCAGCCAACATACTTTTGGATTGTGTAAATGATTCCCCTATTTTGAAACGAAAGGAAATACAGTCCCTGCTGTTCAGAGATGACTCTTTACTTATTACTACAACCCCAATGGGACTTTTGTAACTCATGGGGTCTGGAAATGTAGGAAAAACATAATTCATGGTCTTTGGGAAAGGTAAGGGTATATCATTCTAAAGTGCAGTAAATATTTTAGTATCCAATATCAAAACATTCGGCAAGCAGCCCGGCTTAGCTGAAAGCTAATACTATAATATTCACTGCACTCTAGAATCTTGCCCCATAATGTTTTGCTGGGCCTTGGTTGGCATTGTATTTTTGCTCATAACTTTGCTTGGGGTGGTCCTAAGAGGATGGGACCACCGCCGAATCGTTCAGCATGATATGCTCTTTGTGTTCAAGGCATCTGCTTGGTCCTCCCCCTAGGTTAGGGTGGCCCCAAAATCATCACCTCTCTCATTGCCTGATATTTTTCAAAGCTCACTTTTGTGAATTGGTTATATGCTTTTAAGAATGTAATGGTAAAGTTGTTTTATCAAAGGGTTGTGGGTGCAGTCGGTAACTCCGCTACATGGCGGAGTCCTGAGTTTTTGCATGAATTCCGTGTTTTCAATGTAATGTGAAGTTAGCAAATCTCCGCTGGCGGAGTGGAGTTCATTGCCCATTGTTACACTAAATACCATTCAATTAGCAGAAAGTGGATTTGGCCAATATGCTTGAACTTAGCAGTCAAGCAATATTAGGTCACTCATAGAATCTTGAAGACTGATACTACTGACGCTATTGTTTTTGCTGTATGCCGCTTTTTATTCAGCATTTGGCATAGGCGTCAGAAGTTTCCGTCACAGGTAGATAAGGGAGAAAACACGTCTGGTACACTAGCATGTGATGTCTGATTTGACTTCTTGGCCTCTTGGTCCTATGTGACCAGGAAAATGTGGTTAATATGTTTATATTTTATTGCATCTTGCACTTTATCTATTTTTTAAGATTGCTTATAGACTCTCGTAGTTGTGAAATGTCCAATGGAGTTTATATATTTTAGTTTTAATATATTTATTTATTATCCGTAAATTTAATTTTAAGTTGGTAATTTATGCAGAATCTCATTGTTAAGAATAGTAAATGTATTTGTACAAGTTTATCTAAATTGATGTATTTTGTGTACATTGATGGTTTGAAAAAAGCAGAATAAAGTTTTTAAAAAGAAAACAAGATTAACTTCATTAAACAATGAAAAAAATGTACATTACAAACTACTGCACACAAAATTATGAACAAATATACTAACAATATTAGCACCTAATATTAATATTTCAACTATACATATTAAATAATTAAAAAACACTATTTTTACAATTATATTGAAGTAAACAATATTAACAAAACTATATTATTTAAAAAGATATCATATAACAAAAACTGATATTCTTGACAATGATTTTCTGTGACAATATTTCTGTGCTAACTACATTTTTGATATGATATTTATGTATCAGGTTATGATAAACTAGGCGATAATATTTGTCTCCTTAACCATTCAAAAGTTCTATTTCAGAAAATTGTCTACAGAAATGTTGTTGGACATAGATATTGTGTCCTAAATATTGCTTGTAAAAACATGGTCCCATTTGGTGTAGATTTTCTATTAACTCTAATGGGTCGATAATTTTGATTACTTTTAAAACACAGTATGAGTGTCAAACAATAATATTGACATTGTGAATGTCAACAGTTCCTCTCAAATGATAACTGACTCTTATTTTAGTCTATATCACAAATAGTGCCTGTTGATGGCTATACACTGCTTGAATATGCATGTTCAATATGGATTATTTGAAGAAGGGGGTACAAAAACAATTTATAGACCTTTTCAGACCTTAGGATCTGGGTGAGACTATTTCATGCCCAGACAGCTAAGAAAGAGTAACATCTTGAGCTTGAAAACTGGCCCAACTTGTAGGTACTCGCTGGAGCTCCTAAGTGAGAGGGCTGACCAAAAAGGGGGAAATGCTGTAACTATATGTATGCAGGGGCAAGATAATGGAGGTCCTTACAAGCATGCAGCAAAGTTTTAAAATAATTTGCTGCCCAAAATGGAGACACTTCAGAGCTAGGGCCTGATTACGAGTTGGATAGTGTGGGAGCGGTCTGCCACATCAGCACCCCGCTCCCACACCACCAAACTCAACCCCAGGAGTCCCGCCAGATTACAAGTTTCCTTCTGGCCTGGCAGGCAGTCCCACAGCGGTGCCTATTAGAAAGGCACTGCAATGGGAGCGGCAAAGCCTGTTCCTGCACAGCATGTACTGTACAGTCAGTGCATTGCAGGTAGGGGAGTGCATGCACACAGGGGCCACACCATGTGCCCCCTGCATGTATCCCCAGGCCCAGAGGCAACAGGAGGCCCTATAGAGCCTTCTTTGCTTCCTCACCACCAGCATTTTCATGGCATGAGCATCGCCATGAGAGTGCTGGTGGTGAAGAAACTCTTAATATATTTGGCGGCACTGCTCCACCACCAGGGATCACGGTTCGCTGACGGTTGCAGCGGTCCCATGGTGGTCTGAACGACAGACTTGTAATATTGCAGTCAGACCGCTGGTGCCACACTGCTGTACCACTGTGGGTTTGGCGGTCCGTGGACCGCCAAACCCATAACCAGGCCCCTAGTCTAGAAGTTGTGACGTGATCCTGGTTACCAGGAGCAAAGATCTGCCTATTGCATTCTATACTAATTGCAACTGATAGATTGCATTATTTGGCAAAGCTGCACACAGAGTAATCTAGTAGATCTGGCATGAATTTTTGTTGCCTCAAAAATTGGTCCTGTGGCCTTACTGTTGAAAGAATCAGATGCAGAGTAGTTTCCTGAACTACAAAACTAAACTGATTTTGAGCACATTTTGAATATAGTGAATCCAGTTTATAGTGAAATCAAGATTGTCACCTAAGTTTTTCCCTTTGGTTTAAAGAATGTCACCAACGTCAGTCACAGACCATGATTAAGCTACCACATGCTCAACTCCCATCATAAGCTGCACCAGATAGGTGCAAGCATAGGAGGCTAGTAGGCAATTCCTGTCCTCTAAATCATTCAACAGTTCAGAATATTGATACTGAAATGTTGTCTGACATAAACATTGTATGCTTAATATTGTTTGTAAGAACATGGTCTCATTGGGTGTAAATTTTCTATTAACTCTAATGGGGTGATATTTTTCATTATAAGACACAATATTTATGTCAAATTATGTTATATCCATTTTGACATTCGACAGTTCCTCTGAAAATTTGACTGATCCTTCCCCATTCCTACAGACTTACCATTACCACAGGCTGGCTGATGAAGTGTCTACTTTTTTTCACAAGAACAAGTTTTCTTCTATTTATACTGTATCAGGTGTTGACTCTTTTCTGGGTCTATAGTGCAGATTTTGGGGGCAGATTTTTGAAGAATCGATGCAGTGCAGCAAGCCAATTTACTGAGCTGAGTTGCGTGAATGAGCAAAAGCTGAAAAGTGCCATATCTACTAAGATTTGGCACTATTAAGCTCTCTCGCTGCGCTGGTACACTTGAGGCTGCCTTGTGCCAAAAGCAGGCACCCTTGCACTGTGGTGCAAGGATGCCTACGTTACCGGCAGGATTATTTTTGTGCAGGAAGGTTACCTGCCTGTGCAAAAGCAAAACATTTTTCTCTTTCTTTGCGTGATGCATTCTACATCACACATAAGAGGAAAATGCTTCTTCGGAGGCAAAATACTTTTCTCCTTGGTATATCTCTGTGGTAGACATACCAATTTGACTCAGTTCCTGCTTTACAAACCTTGCATGAAATCCATAGGTGGATGCACTAGAACGCTCATGCTCCACCTATGGAATACCTATCACTAGGAAATGTATTGCAATGCGGTGTTACATTTCATTACAACCACACAAGGCCACTTAAATTGGGCCTTGCATGGCTTTGTAAATTCCAAATAAGCTTCTGTGTTTCCCTGCGTCGCCCTTGACGAGTTGGGAAAGGGTCAGGTGACAAAGCTCTGCATTCCCTGAATGACCGACTGATATGAGGCCTCAGTGCTCCATGGCTTCAGCCTAAAACGTCGGGGTCCAACCTTACCCCTATGTCATCAAGGGGTAGACTCTGATCCTTGAGGCTTTGTCTTTGCCGAGCTGATGACCTCAAATGCCTTAGGGCTTGTCAAGCCGGCAAATACTCTAGACTTGAAGGTGTAGAGAGTGCATCATTGCAGCGCTTGCGCAACAGCAACAAGCACAATTGAGGTGAGTGGCAGTGTGCAGCAGTCCCCTCCCCCAGTAAGATAGATCAAAGTTTGGGGGCAAAAAAAGAAACGTATAATATAACAAAGCGCTTTACTTTTTATAAGCCCTGCGGGTGAATAGAACAGGCGGGTGATTCAATGCTCTAGACCGCAAGCCACTGTTGACCATCCAGCCTTTGGGAGGGACATTCATACTTAATGAAGTTCATTGTTAGCTCAAAAGCCTACAATATTGCCTGTATGCCTAGTGATGGGGTCATTGCTTTCTACTTTGCCTAATAGGCAGGGCAGGTAGGGCAGTACTATACAAAAACACTTGATGGAATCAGTACTAATTAACCTGGTTAATGGTTTTATACATGTCATGTTCTATTGTGACATTTGTAATGTTTATTTCTTAACGGTGGCAATACCTGTTCTATCAGATGAGGGCTCTACATTAGTGTCTTTGAGTGTATTGCCAGTGTGCACATGATCAGCTTTATGTTTATTCTTACTGTGTGCTTGCATGCTTTTAAATGTGTTGTCCATTGCATTCATGCATGTGTATTGCTTGTGAGCATGCCTGTTTATACGGAAGCTTTTTCTGCTTCTCTTAGTGACTGGATGGTTGTGGATTGTGTGTAGTGTTTCCTTTGCAAGCTCCACATATTTTGCACCGGCATTAGTTTGTTTCCAGCCATATAAACGCTAATGCCTCAGTAATTGTTTGTAGACCGAAATGGATACCCATTTCGATTTCAAAATGTGTTCCCTCTCAGTCACCGACAGAGGAAAAATAAACAACATATGTGCAACTGCATCAATTATTCTGAGGTTTCAAGGACAGATTCTTTGCGCCCTAAAGAGATCTTTGCTGGCATCCAGCTTCTCGCCTCTTAACCGTGTACAGCACAGCGTTTCTATTTAGCTCTGTGCATGTTCCCATTTGGGACACTGTGAAAGAAAAAGCTGCTACCAGGGAGAGGTAGAAAACATAGACCACACATGAGGGAGCTGCATTTTATATCCCTTCTTCATTTAAAAAGCACATATGTTTAGAGGTTTTTCTTAGGAGCTCGCCAAGGCTACCTAGTCATGGATCCACCTCATGCATGGATGTCATTTAGGGGTCGCAGCTGCGACCCTTGCCTTACTCTTTGCTTCCCCTAGCACTGCCTGTGCAACCCCTGACCTCAGAGGTAGAAAATTCAGTGCCACGAACACGGGGCTGCTCTGCTGGGGCTCCACATATTATTCACTTTAGTGTAATAAAAGTAGAGTACAGTAAGCAGGAATATGACCTTTCATCGCAGCTGAAGTAAGTGAAAAATGCTTTTAAATGTATGTTGTAGGTGATTGCGGGTGAGAGTGTGTTTATAAGTGAGAGAGTGTATATATGTGAATTTGTGTGTATGTGTAAGTATGTGTGTGTGAGGCCAAAGAGTGAGTGATGTCACTACCTCTATCCCTGCCATGTTGGTGAAATTGACTCTCTCTCTCTCTTTCTCTCTCTCTCTTATTTTCTTCCCATCTTCTCCCTTTGTCACTGCTTTGGTATCTCTTTCTTCTTCCTGGCCTCTTTTAAACCTTTCTCTCTCTTGCTTTGGGTCAATGTCTAATGATGAACATTGGTTATGGATCTTTAAAAAAAAGAGCTGGTGCCCACCTGCAACCACCGTCACATATGAAGCATGGGTGCTGCTATCCTACATGACAAGTTTAGAATGAAGTGAGGAGAGTCTTGAGGAATGTGGGTAACAGTGTATCGGTCCTGAAGTCCGGTTTGTCTCATATGGCTGAGTGGATGCAGAGGCATTTCCTCAAGTTAAACGGTGACAAAACCGAGGTTGTCAACCAGGGAAAACATAAAGATCTTTGGAGCCCGCAACACTGGCCTACCGACATTGGACCTCTTCCCCAACCAACATCTGTGGTCCGTAACCTCAGAATTCTCATAGATGACAAACTCTCTATGAGGCAGCAGGCCACTAAGGTGGCTGCCATCTGCTTCGCCACCTTGCGATGGCTCCAGAAAATTCTATGGATGCTGCCCCAGGCCACCAGGAGAACCGTAGTCCAGGCATTAGTAACCTCCCGCCTGGACTATGGTAATGTCCTCTATATCGGTGCCGACGTAGCAACCATTAACAAACTTCAGGTTGTACAAAATTCGTTGGCCCGACTCCTTCTTAATATCCCGAGAAGATCATCGGCTTCACAAGCTCTCCGAGACTTACACTGGCTCAAGGTGTCTAGCCGTATCAAATTCAAAGCCCTGTGTTATCTTTTCAAAATCAAGCAGGGCACGGCTCCAATATACTTGCAAGATCTTGTTCAACCTTACAAGCCTAGTCGCACCTTAAGATCGTCAGCTAACTGCGATTTTGTTGTCCCTAGATTTAAATTGGCATGAATGCGGGGTAGAGCCTTCTCTCATTTAGGTCCTAAATACTGGAACACGCTCCCAATTGCCCTGAAATCCGAGACTAATCTACTCTGTTTCCGGAGAAAATTGAAAACTATGCTCTTTTGAAAGATCTAACAGTTGCTGCTCTTTGTTTTATGGTACTTTCACTCTGTCCCTTCTTCTCCAGTCTATCACTTGCGCCGGGAAACCCATTGCGGGTAGCTGTTGCGCATTATGAATTCAAATAAATAAATAAATGTTGACCCACAGCCATAAGGAGGTATACTTGTGCAGAGCGTTTCCTGGTGCAAAGAAAAGCAGTACATGGTACCTTCAGCTAACTTCTTTTTGAAAAATATTTTTATTGATTTTAGTTTCTTGTTCGTGCAAAATTTGGTATTCGTTTTCCTTCTGTCCTACAGGTCAGTGCATGTCAGTTCCTGTATAGGGATGTCATCAGCCTAAATCAGACAAAGGATCAGACTGAAGCCAAACTTAATGAAAATTGTTGCCGCTCTACTGTTCACTTATTAAATATTATTATATTACACAGACAGTGTATTAAAAAGGATTAGGGAACGCACACAGCCTTGTTTTACACAGTTTAGTGTACAATGTCTTTGGGAGCACTGACCTAATTTAACCAAGCCCATAATCCTCGCCTGTCGTGCGAGGGTGTTCCCCTATTTGCTTGCAGATGTGGCCCCATGCAAATGAGGGAATCTTTGTCCCTCTGAGTCCACTCCACATTATGGATGTGACTGCAAAATCAAAGAAGCTGCCAGGAGGCGCACTGACAATGTGCCACAGAATGGTGGTACACTGTCAGTGCCCCCCTAGAGAGCAGCACTCAGGAGGGGGAAAGAGGGTCCCCTGGACACCCCCTTTTATGTGGGTGCAGTCACTCACTGCACCCGCCTGTAAGGGTATCTCTCTCTCCCCTCTTGAAAGTGCAGACCGTTTGCCAACTGCACAGTGAAACACAGAGCGGCTTGTAAGCAGCACTTTGAAAGGTGTGCCGTGGCGCAAACTCGGAAAGCGCACACTGTAATATGGCCCTAGGAGCTCTTAAATGTTTTCCTATATCTGATGACCTGGGAAATATGTCAAATGGTCCTGTTGAATAAGATCCAAAGTAATCTACTGCAGTAGACCACACGGACCTTAGCATATACTTAGTTGCCTGTGTTCAATAATGAAAGTGAGAAATAACTGAAATACAATGCAAGATCCCTAGATGGCTTAAAGGACAAGCTAGTGGTGACAGCCTCTGTTCATGACCTGGGGGCATATTATCACGGACCGGTGTTAAAATTATCGCCGTTTTATCGGCAGGAAACTGCCGATAAAACGGCGATAATGATCTTGATAATACACTCTTGTTAATTCCCATAGAAGCCCATGTTCTGATGTTAACATGGGCTTCTTTGGGAATTCACAAGGGCATATTATCAAGCCCATCATCGCTGTTTTATCGGCAGTTTCCTGCCGAGAAAACGGCGATAATTTTAACACTGGTCCTTGATAATATGCCCCTCAGTTCATTCCTCTTAAGCTTTGTGCTCTTCTCGTCTTTCAATGAGATTATCCAATGCACTTGCTTCTAGTTTGGGAATCTCTTTTGATTGCATGAATAGTTTCCAGCTTACTTGAGTTGGGGTGTCAGTAAAGAATGCTTAAAAGGTTTCTGTAATTGCCGACCTGTTCCATTCAATTACCCCACTTTTATCTGAAAGGTTGTATGCCAGAATATTAATAACAAAAATATCGTCGAACATAAATATTGTGGCATAAATATTGTTTACTCATATATTGCTCCATTGACTACAGGATTTTCTATTATCAACCCAAATAGGGCGATATTATTGTAAACTATATCTAGGACTTTATATTTCTTGTGAGACAGTCTTAAAATCATGATATTTTATTACCATACAGTCTGATATATGCTGGCAATTCATCTTTATTTTTGTCAGCCTATCTTGTTTAGATAGCATTTAAACTAGCTGGACTCGTTCACTTTGATATAACTTTTCATGTAAACATTTTTTATAGTCCTTCATCTATTTCAGCAAGATGTCCTTTTTTCAAGTCATGTCTTACGGCCATTAGTTTCCACCATTTCAAATAGACTTCATATACCTAAGTTATTATTCCCCTAAATATAGGATAAATACTTCCCGGACTGTCACAATATTGTCAGTATTTAGGTTCAGGTCAGATACATGTCCCACTTTCAGTTAGATCCAGACATCAAATTTGAAACCAATTATCAATGTGGGAAACTTCTTGCACATGTGAGAATGCTGTCATCCACAATAGCAGGCCCATATAATGTAACTTATGCCTAAAGCAAGCTTTGAATGAATATTTGATCAGTGGGATCCCACTTCAACCCAACATCCCATGATCTTAAATTCCTCCTTATCTGCAAGTCAGGATCAAAAGTATTAAAGTAAATAAACACTTTGCCACCGGAAAGCATTGGTCAGTCGTCAATGTTGCACTCTTTCATAAAGGACAAAGGGGCATATTAGCAAGGGCAATATCGCCGCTTTAGTGGGGCTTTTCCCTGCTAAAGCAGCAATATTTTTATCGCCCTATCAGCAAGCTGTCGCTAACAGCAGTTAGCGACAGCTTTTAGGCGATAGCTGCAGGTTTGGGGCCCGCTTTGCATGTCAGTGATATTTATCGCTAATGACATACAAAGTGGGCGTACCCAAACTGTTAGCGACTGAAAACAGTCGCTAACACAGCTATCGCCTATTTGCAAGGCAGGCGAAGCGATAAAAAAAATTGCGCTAAGCTCGATTATCGCTATAATCTAACGCCTGCTAAAAAGTTGACTTACCTGTATAGTCAATGGAGGGTGGATTATCAGATTAAGCCCCCATTGGCGTTAATGCGAGAATATAACTGGATTTCCAGCGATATTCTCGCATTTCACCGCTATCGCTGGATATTTTAGCACAATAAAGAAAAAAGTTGCTAATAGCAGGTTTTCTCCGCTAAAATATCCAGCGATAGGCAGCGATAAAAAAAAAGTTCCTAAGCGCATCTTGCGATAAATATCACTATTTCTTGCTAATAGGCCCCAAAGTGCTTTCACAAGTGCAGGGTCTACAGTACCAAATTGAAGGAAAATCTCAGTTTCTCTGACTGGACAGTGCTTCAGACACCATTATGCTTTTTCCAGTTGAATGGGGACAACACGTCCATGAGCAATGGCCATTTTCAGCTATTCGCTGCAATTCTTCCAGGCAGACTCTCATGACCTTCTGTACCACCCCATCGCACTCAATATGTTTGACAGAGGCAGGCAGGCTTCACAGCCAGGATTTTGAATTTCTTTATAGACTCAGTGTAGCTTAAGAAGTACTGTAATGTGAACACACAGCTGCTGACCGACTTCAGATCTGCAGACGCATACAGATGTTCCTGTTTTGTGGAAGGCCTGCTTGCTATTCTGAGTGGATGGTACACCAGTCACATTGCTAAATGGAAGATACCACAAGCCAGCTGTTGTGCAAAGAACATTACCTGGTTTGCAACCAGCTATTTGTAAATGACGTCCTAAATGTTCTGTATCAAACATGAAATACAATCAGAACTGATTCCATGTTGTTCAAATATCCCAGTGCAATACTAATTGTGCCACTATTAATATAATGCTTAGTTTGCCAGCACAGACTGCTTTATTTGCTTCAAATGACTGTGTTACAAACTTCTGTTTGAAACTCATAATCATAGTTTACTTTTACTTGAGTAGGAAATGGTACATGGACTTTGTTTTCAAACCGACCAAATGTGGCATTGCACATACATTTAAACGGTCAGCATATAAACAACAATGGCAGCATAAATGCATCAGATTGCTGCCTGTACTAGTGACATGAGCCACAGCCAGCTGTCAGAAGTAGCGTTTCATACTCAAATAGGTCAGGACTCCTTGGTGTACAATGCAGGATGTGGCTCCATGCACTAAGGAACTGTTCAGGTATTCATGCCCATATTTACATAAAAGTCATGTAACATGGGTCGGAAAGTAAAGTTGTGCTGCATTGTGTGAACAGGAAAGAGCAGAATAGCTCCGTATCTACCAAGATGTAGCTCTATGCCCCGAAATATAAACCCTTGCTCCATAGTACTTATGCCTCAAAGGCTTAAGGACTACCTTGAGCTTTCTTCCTCTGCCCTTTATTTATCTCTCTTAATTCATGCCTCTTTTTCCTCTCTGGTTTGCTTTTTCTCTCAAACTATTCACTTTTCTCATCATTATGGTGCCAGTCTCACAGTTCTGAGTTTCTTGTGTTTCTAACATCGCATATCAACTCACTTACGAAGCATAACCTACTGCTTCTGTTTTCCCGCCATGGGTGAAATATTTAAACCTCCAACCTTCAACCCAGATGAGCAATCCATAGAAATCCAGGTGTCCTCCTTCACTAGGAAATTGGCGAGAAACCTCAGCCGGGCCAGACTGGCCAAAGTGGTGGGGGGTGGTTTTGTGCTCATGGGGGCCGGTTTTGTCACTGGGGGCTGGTTTCGAGGCAATATCGGTCCCCTGTAACAAAAGCGGGAGTGGTGCTTCTTGCTAGCGCCCTCCCCTCAGCCGCCCGCTCCTCCCAAGGCTGGGCGGGCAGCAATCTGCCAGGGCTGGTTGCTGTTCCCAGTACGGCCCTGAACCTCAGCTGGCAGCTGTGGTGTTAATCAGGGAACCAAAACCGGCCCTGGCAATGTGCTCGGTCGCCTCCCCCCCCGGGGGGTTGTGGGTGCCGCCGAGCTCTTTGCCAGGGCTGGTTTTCGGCCTATTTTATTACAGGGCCGATTTTGCAGCTATGCTGCAAAACAGCCCTGTAACAAAAACGGCCCCCACCCGTGCGGCACACCGGGGGATTGCCCGGTGCTCGCTACGGCCAGTCCGGCCCTGGTGTTAATGTACGTTCAAAGATCAACAAACAGGGTCATAGAGGTGCCTAGAGGAGTGTCTCTCCTGCAGTAGTGCAAAATATCTGTCTACTCACTTATAACAACTAACCTAGCGACGTGGATTCACCTCTTCTGTGATGAGTTGAGTATACTGATTGCATTGAGTTTCGAACGCTCCTACACCAAAAGGAGGGAGGTGCGAAGTGAAGACGTTTTGAAAATTCGGAGTACTTTTGGGGTGTAATAAAGTCTCTAATGCATTACAAAGCAAGCAATTCATAGGAGGCATAATGATACCCCAGACAGACTCAATGGGGCATATTACCAAGGGGGGCGATAGGAAATTATCGCCGGTTTAGCGGCCGTTTTTGGCCTCTAAGCGGCGATAATTCTATCGCTCTATTAGTAAGCTGTCGTTAACTGATGTTAGCGACAGCTTTTAGGCGATAGCGAGCGGTTTGGGGCCCGCTTTGCATGTTAGCGATATTTATCGCTAATGACATGCAAAGTGAGGGTACCCAACCTGTTAGCGACTGAAAGCAGTCGCTAACATCGCTATCGCCTATTAGTGAGGCAGGCGTAGCGATGGAAATATTCCCGCTATCGCCAAAAACCAACGCCTGCTCAGACCAGTTCTTAGCCATGTTATCCAATGGGAGGTGGATAACATGGCTAAGAGCATTTCGTCGCTAATGCAAGATTATCGCTGTATTCTCAGCGATATTCACGCATTTCGCCGCTATCGCTGGATATTTTAGCACAATGAAGAAAAACGTTGCTAATAGCATGTTTTCTCCGCTAACATATCCAGTGATAGGCAGCGATAACAACATCGTCGCTAAGCCTATTTATCGATAATTATCGCTACTTGTTGGTAATATGCACCAATATGAGGTGAGCATCAGATGGAAGAAAAACACAGGTGCTGGAAGCAGAAGTGTGTTGGATGCTGCAGCAATCCCAAAAAAACATGCTGTAGTTCAGAAGGTGAATGAGCAATGAAGATGCATTTAAAGTTTGTTTATATCTTGTTTTTGCACTCAAAGAGAACTGCTGCTTATTTTTGTCAAAGGAATATTGGTGTTTACTTTTCCTTGACTGCAAAGTTGGACGATTTTGTAAAGTGAACTATGGAACAATCTTGCTGGGGTACAGGAAGTGTGAAAAGAAAGGATGTAGATTTGCATTGTTTCCAACACATAACAACATTTAAATACCTGTAAATGAAGTGTGCAAATATGTCAAAAGATGCCAGCAGTACGAAAATCAAATGAGGCACATTTGTAATCCTAAAGTGTGATGACAACAAATATTTTAATAGGATAAAAACAAGCCAAGACACTTTCCTTGGTGAAGCACAAATGATACATATGTGCAGATACATATTTTCCGCCCATGATCATTTATGTGCTGTATTGTTGCATCAGTAAATCTGCACATCTTTCAAACCTTAGTGGCCATTTCACTGGAAAATGTGCTGTCTGCAAATGAGCATGCACAACCACACCATGCTTCCTTGGTATATTTGCAACAGTCTGCTTCAAAATGCGCCACTGGGCACATACCCCATGTTTGAAGCGTTCCTGGTGAATGGGTGCGGCTCACTTGTCACACTTGACACTTAGAAGAAAAATGCTCTGCTGGACACAGCCGAAGCCTGGTCTAGGAATAAAGAATGGGTAACAGTAGGTCATACGGACAGCTGTGCCAGCAGCAGTGCCAGGTCCATAAACTTAGTAGCCACTTTTTGGACTGTGTATGAATATATATATATATTTATATATATACCTTGGATTCTGTTTATCGCCAACTGATATAGGTATCTCACTCCATCGAGCTGCACGAGGCCATGCCATTTTCTCTGTTGTCAACAAGATGCTCCAGGATTCAGCCTTTTCACTGAAACTGGCAGGGGAGAGGAAGGGGGCTGGTAAGATCACTCCACAGCACCTCTAGGAGAGTGTTGAGTGGGGCACGCTGGAGGTCGTGGAGGTATGGGTCCGCATCTGGTTGCTGTTTCAGACTTTTTCAAGTGCAGAGAGCCATGCAAGGGCTGTGAGAGGCAGCACAATGGCAGGCTGCCCAAAGAGGTCGAGTGGTCAATTGATCTGGAGCCAAGGCATTGCTGGTTTGCATAACATGTAGTATCCCATGAAATTCTAAATATAAAATATTATACAAAACCAGTGCCAGAATTGCTGTGATATCTTTCCTCCATCACCAGCCTGAAAATGCAGGCAGCCCATCCCATAATCCAATTCTTTGCATCTCTTTAGTTATAGATACCTTATGACGAAGAGGGCTACTGCAGCTGAAATCTGTACTGACTCCCACTGCGAAAGTCTGGCTTCCTTTTTTATTCAAAAGGTGCAGGCAATCTACCGCTCCTTTCCTACTAGTATGCAATACTCGGCCTCAGATGGTTGTCCGAGGGGTGATGTTGTGATCCTGGACCGGCTGGCCCCCCTCTCTGAGGAGGGGTTTCATCTGCTGAGCCAAAAAATCAAATCTGGCTCTCCAGTGGATCCGCTTAAACCGGCCCAGTTCAAGAACATGCAGGCTATATGTCGCATCCCTATGCTAGATCTCATCAACTTGTCACTGTCCTCAGGGACCGTGCCCACTAGGTGGAAGCATGCGGTAGTAACACCTATCTTAAAAAAGCCCTCTTTAGATCCGGTCAAACCAGAGAACTATCGCCCTATCTCACTGCTGCCGTGGGCCGCCAAAGTCACCGAGGCCCACGTGAATGGGATCCTGGCTGACCATCTCGCCAAAGCTAACATCTTGGATCCCACCCAAAACGGATTTCGTGCAGGCCACAGCACGGAGACTGCCTTGTTGTTTATGACTGAACATCTGCGCTCCGTGCTGGACAACGGATGAACAGCGGCACTCCTGCTATTAGATCTGAGTGCCGCGTTCGATACAGTGTCCCACGAGATCCTGTTGCGGCGGTTAGAGGATGTAGGCGTTAGGGGATCGGCTCTGTGCTGGTTCCGTTCCTTTCTTTCCGACAGATCATTCCAGGTCGCAATTCCTCCCGGTAAATCTACCTCTTACCCGCTCACACTGGGGGTCCCACAGGGATCATCGTTGAGCCCCACCTTATTTAACATATACGTTAGACCGCTGGCTGCTGTAGTCAAACGCTGGGGCCTGACAATGGTCTCCTATGCGGATGACACACAGCTGGCGGTCACGTTAAGTGGGGACTCAGCTGTGGAGGCCCTCAAGTTTTGCGAGGGGCTCCGTGCGGTGGCCAATTGGATGAATCAGAACTGTCTCCAATTGAACACTAAGAAGACAGAGGTCATGGTGTTTGGTAAGCAACCTGGATGGTGGAACGATGACTGGTGGCCCCCGGAGCTAGGAATGATCCCTTCTCCTGCTATGGAGATGAAAAACCTTGGAGTCTGGTTGGATCCCACCCTTAGTTTTACTTGCCATACTGAGAGGGTGGCCGCCTCCTGTTTTGGTATCATCAGGGGCATCAGACCGGTACTGAAATTTTTTGATGCCCCCACCAGACAGCTAGTGGTTCAGGCTTCAGTACTATCTAGGATAGATTATGCCAGTGCTCTACTAGCAGGAACCAACCAGGCGGAACTCAAGCGGCTGCAGAGAGTACAGAACGCCGCTGCAAGAGCGGTGGTCGGGCTGCCTAGGAGATGCTCGGTCTCAAGAACACTGCAGGCGCTCCACTGGCTCCCAGTTGCTAGGAGGATCGAGTTTAAGGTGCTCTGCCTGGCTTTTAAAATTTTAAAAGGCACAGCCCCCCCATACTGATGAATCTACTGACCCCGTACGTTCCCTCTCGACCCCTGAGATCGATGGGTCAGAATCTGTCTGTTGTTCCACGTTTTCTGTTAAGTAGGTCCGGCGGCCGCTCTTTTCGAGTAGTAGCCGCAAAACTCTAGAACTCTCTTCCTGCTGAAATTCGAGCATTGGAAGACCTACTCCAGTTCAGACGTGCTATTAAAACTGTACTTTTTAATAAAAATTTCTGATTTGGCGACTATTTGCAATGTTGTGTTTACCCTTCTGGGCGCCAGGACGCCCCTTTGCTGGGGCAGCTGTGCGCGGTACAAAAGCAGCTAACATAACATAACATAACATAACTGACATGACATTCGGATGTGCCTTTCCTTATTTTTTTTTTTTTTTTACAATTTCTCTCCCTGCGTCTCAGACCATGATGCATGTCCATTCCCTGACTGCAGACCCACTGTTGTCTCTAGTTTATTACCCTGCAAAGATGTTCCCCATAGTTGCATTAGGTCCATCCAGCTACTGTATTTCTGTTCTTTACTCACAGACCTCACATCTTTTTGATTCTTGTTTTCCCACTGCTGTAAGTCCCTGGCTGTTCCAGTGGGCATTGCTTTTCTCACCATGGCTTCTTCTGGAGGATGCCTGCATCATTTAATACCTTTTCCTCAGTTACTTCTCATTTACTCTCTGGTCATCCCATGACTGAATAAGAGGCACTCAATGAGCTGAGGAACAAAGCAGTCAGGGTGTTTCTGCTTGCTGTCGCTGCACTGCTGCTGGCTGCACACAGTCGCAGCTCCCTCAGATAGGCTGGAAGGGGTGAGCGTTAAAGCTACAAATTGTCTCAAGTGTAATTCCAAAAGGTCTACAAATAATTTGTTGTTTCGTTGATTTGCAACATGTCCAGCTTTTCTTTGCATATTGTCATCAGTGAAGTGTCAGTAAGTGAAAAAACAAACAGCTGGATATTAATCCAGTCTCACGTGGATCTAGTTCCTGTTGTTTTCCAGCACCAGTGATCACAGCACAGACATTGACTAGCTCAGGTGGCAGCAGCTCTTTGTTTTTGTTGCTGGACCTGGACCTGTCCAAATAGGATTTGTGTGCAACCCTCACTGTGCGCTGAGATGCTAAGGTTTTGCTGGTGGGCAGCAGGTGCGTTGGACAGGATGTGCTTTGCTCCCTCAAGCCCCCCCCCCGGACATAATTTCAGCCTTCTGGCTAAATATATATATTTACATATATATTGTTGTTGACCAGGAGCCAACAACTTCACCCTCGCCTGCAGTGCTTGGGTCATGTGTGTTGAGTGGGTACCTGTCCAGGTCCAGCAGGAGTCTAGCGCACATTTTTAAAGTGCCAGTTTAGGAAATTGGGTTACTGGTTGTGGGAGGTGAAACCATACTGAAACAGCAACCACAATTCTTGTCAGGGTGAAAGCCAAGCAAACCCCATATTAACATGCACTCAGCCCTCTGGTAGGTTGGCACAAAAGCAGTCAGGCTTAACATAGAGGCAATGTGTCAAGAATTTGAGCAGTACTTCATAAAGAAATAAAGTGAAAAAACAACACAAGAAAAATCCTACACCACGGTAGAAAATAGAGCAATATTTATTAAATGATTTGAGACCAAAATGACAAAAATCCAATCACTAGAACCAGAGCTATATGCAATTTCAAAGATTTCAGGTATGTATAGCACCGAAAAGCACAAACCGTCACATGTTCAGGCTGACCATACTGAAACACAGTATGGGATATGGGGACCGGGTTAGTTTGGTTGAAAGAGTTATCTTCAAAAGTCCAGCTTGAAGTATTACGTTAACAGTGGAGAAGGCTAAAAGGAGCATGGAGAGCATTACAGTCAGTCGTCGCTGTAGCACAAAGATCCTGTAGGAAGTCACGGATGGTCATTGCTAGAGATTTGCTTTGTCTGTCACCATGGGCTATCAATGCTGTAGGGCAAAATGCAGCTGTTGCGCTCCTAAGCGTCGCTGGTGGTCGCTCTGGCATGAAGCATCGTGTACACTGGAGCTTCGCTTTGGCGAGTGGCATGGGCCGCAACATCTTGGCATGAACAAGCCCGCTCAGAGTTACGAAGAGCCCAATATTTCAGGATGTATCCTTTCTTTGAACAAGGAGCTCAACTGATGACACACTGAGGCTCCAGACCTGAGGGGCACATTTTGGGAATCAGGAACTCACTTCAGCGGAGGCCAGCAGGGCTCAGGCAGGTCCAGTTGCAGGTCTGGGCAACAAGTCTGCTGAACAGATGCAGGGAGGTCTTTGGAGCTTGTTATGTCTCTGTATTTCAGAACAGGAGGTCAGTTAGTGGACCCTTGAAGTCACTTCAGCCTGGAATGAAGGGTGCAGGTCCAGTCTTCCTCAGCAAGTAGGCAGAGGGCAGCAGAGTAGCAGTCCTTCTGGCAGCAGAGCAGCACATCAGTCCTTCTGTAGTAAGCACAGATCCAGAGTGTATGGACTAGTTGGGCTTGAGGGTCCCATATTTGTACCTTGTGCCAGCTTCGAAGTAGGAGAAAGTTCTGGAGGGTTCTACCCCCAGAAGTGTTTTAAATTTCTTGCCTCCCTGCCCTGGCCCCAGTTTGTCTGAGGACACTAAAGGATTGTGCCAAACCATTTGTAAGTGTGCTGAGGGAAAGGCTCTGCAATGTGTAAGTGTGGTAAATGACAGCTCTACCCCCCTATTAAGTCAGAGATGGTTAATCTTGCCACCACCTATTCCAACTTTGCTTACTGCCTGGAAGCAATACACAAAGACCAACTGCCAGCTAAACCTCGTCATGTGACCCAGGATACAGGCTTCAGGCATTGAATGGTTAGAATAATAAAACGACAACTTTCGATACCGGAGTGTGAAGACGGCGCCACAGGTACACGGCAGGCTCTGATCAGAAAGGCTGGTCATCCCCCTTGCCACTTCATTCCTGGAAGCATTGGCTGCTAATTCCCAGCGTATGCATGAGAAGGGAATCCCCCTCTCACACCTAGAAAAACACCTTAGCGAGTGTAACACATAGTCTGTATTACACCAACCCACCTTTTTAACCTGCACCAGCACTATTTTAATAGGTCCTGAGGAAAGCCAGATTAATCTTAAGGCACTGGCTGAAACATGTCGACCAACAAACGGATGTAGGAGGTCGTAACTCACCACCTAAACATCCTCCAGCCTTATTTTAACCGCTGGCGGCGGGCCAGTTATTTTATTTATTTTTTTATTTTTTTTTTAAAACCTTTATTGAGTTAATCAAAGTATGACAAGCGCAGGCCTACAACCACAGAGGCCGGCCGCAAACACAGGAATCAGATCAGGAGTCATGTACGTATATACGACCAAATAATATCGACAATACAGATACAGCATGTGATTGTATATGCCTCAACGCAGAAGGATGTCAAAGGTTTAATTTTAAAGTTATAAAGAAGCAGAAGTGACTGTACTATCAGTGGCGTCACACCATGACATGAAGTTAGAAGAGATGGGGGGGAGGTACCCCGCAGTGCAAACAAGTCCAGGTGATGAGCAATATGAACATTGGGCACACTATGCCCGCCAAGGCTGACGAGGAATAAAAGACAATGTAATAGCAAGCGATTAGCGGCACACCCTCCGGAAAACCCACCCTCCGGAGACAGTAAGGTATAGGCAAGTATAGACGCCAAACAGAGAAAGAAAAAAGATAAGGAGAGACAGCCAACCCTACTATAAGGGAGGAAAAACCCTACCCAAAGAAAGAGGAAAGAAAGAAAGGGGACCATAGAACAAAACAAACTAAAATAACAAACCCCCCCAACACCCGCCACCCTGCACCCCTGTAATGGCTACGGCCTACCCCACTAACAGCGTGCCTGTCACCCCGGAACACCCCAAAGAGGGAAATAAAGAAAGCGGAGGAGGAGAAGAACAAACATACTCCCGGCCACCTATACCCCCCGCCATTAGCGACCTCCCCAAAACATATTGTCCATTATTAAAAGCAAGTATTAAGCACCAATATGGGGAGGACCTCAACCAAAACCACCCGACTCCCAGTGAGATACACAGTACAATCCCGGCATAGATCACAAAGTGTAGCTAACCCCGTAAGTCAAAGACAACCACGACAGTTTGGTTCTTCACGATAATCTACGTCGCCAAAGCCAGCAATCTTGCAGTAAGCGAAGCGTCCCAGATAGTACAAAGCAGTGGCATCGGATCTAGGGCAGGATACAAGATGAAGTCAGCCCTGACCAGTGCGATTCTTTATGAAAACCCATGCCACCCAAGCCACAGTATTCAGGTGGTAATCGAAACGTCCATAGCAGTTCGAAGAAGCTGAATCGGACCGGGGACAGGATACAAGATGGCGGCATCCACAGAACCAACGAGGAAAGATGAAGGAGAGAAGCAGACCTCTCCGACGGTCACTAAAGAGCCGTTCTTGGCGATCAAAACCTTCGGCAACCATGTTTCGCCGAGCAGGAGTCATACCGGGAAGGCTAACCATGATCTTAGGTGCAACATTCACGAGGCCAAAATCATCGACGTAAGCTGAGTCAGGCTGCCGTGCGGGAACCTCAGAACAGTAGTCCAAATCTTCCACTGGAACCACAGAATGCTGATCGTGTGTCGCAGCATCATCGTCCGGTCGCAAGCAGAAATTTCCCAGCGTTTCTGACATTCGGTCATACGTGACTGTGAAGTGGGAGTGGAGCGCCCCAATGGCGGCCATCACAGACCTCAACGATGGTGCGCCATCTGTCCTCTCCATCTCCCCCCCCAAAGAGACAAAGCAGGACTCGAGCCCCAGACTCACTTCGGAGGCAACAGCGGGCGCTCCCTCAGCTGGTGATCACGGCACCTTTGCCGACCACGGGGGCCCCCCCTTCAACACCGCCGTCCCCAGCAGGGTCTCCGGGCGAGCGGCCCCCCCGCGGCGCACGATGCACACACCGTGTCACGAGACCGAGTCCTCAGTGCCAGCTGGTGACTGGATTGCAGATCGGAGATGCAGAAAGGATCCGAGTACGGAAGACCGGACGAAACACAGGTTCCACAGCCGCTGTTGATCAATTCCAGCCCGGATGGGCTAGAAATCGAGTTCCCGGCTTCAGCCCTGGAGTAGGCCGAAAATGGAACACGACATAACTCCACCACCCAGTATGTTAGGGAGTCCGGGATTGCACCACCGGTATCAGGCGAGCTTTATACACACGGGAGTCCGGCGTAGGTAAAGGATAAATGACAGGATATGCGAGCTGCCGGCGGAGGTCGACGGAGCCGGGAGTTCAAGCAGCCATCTTAGATCGTAGCGTAGCTCCTCCGGCCCAGTTATTAATGTTTAATTTACCCTCGGGTACTGGGACCCCCGCCAAGCCGTTTTAATTGTCACTTCACCTACACCCTACACTGCACTCTCAGTAACATACCAGCTCTGCTGTAATCAGGAGTCGAAGCACACCCGGGACACATTAGGTGTCACTGGGTGGGCCCGATGATGAAGCATGCCACCAACTAGGTGGGTGGGTGAGGGCTTCATGAACACACCAACAAGGTGTCCACTGACAAAACTAGCCAGAGTCCAAACAATAATAGTCATATTGAGCTAGTCTTCTTTGTTGATACAACTTTCGATAAGTGGCATTTTCAGAATTGTAACTTAAAATCTGACTGTACCATTAAAGATAATTTAGAATTACAATTCTTTAGACACCAAACTCGACATTCCTACCTGCTCCCAATTGAAAGTTATCACTTATTAAGTGTAATAAGGTAACCCAATGTTGTCCTATAGGAGAGGTAGGCCTTGTAGTTGTGAAAAACAAATTTAAGAGTTCTTCATTACCAGGACATGTAAATGTTACAAGTACACATTCAACTTTTTAAATACACTGCATCCTCACTCTGGACGGTGGAGGGCCTACCCTAGAGGTGACTTACTTGTATTAAAAAGAAAGGTTTAGGCTTGGCAAAACATTTATTTTACTAGGTTGAAATTGCAGTGAGTAACCCCACACACAGGCTGCAGTGGCAAGCCTGATACATGTTTAAAAAAGCTACTTTGTGTGGCACAATATGTGCTGCAGTCCCAATAGTGGCAATTAATTTACAGGTACATATAGTGTCACTTAACTAGGAACTTACAAGTAAATTAAATGTGCCATTTGGGTGTAAGACAATTTTACCATGTTTAAAGGGGAGTTCACAAGCACTTTAGCACTGATTATTAATGGTAAAGTGCAGAGAGTCATAAAAGCCAATAAAACAGGTTCAGAAAATAGGAGGGTGAAGGCAAAGTTTTTCGGATGACCGGGCAGTAAGGGCCTGCAACCAACCCTCCCTGTGTCAGCTTCCTGGAGGACTGTACTCAGTCCTGTCTACAGACTTGATAAAAGGGTGAAGAGGCCACAACTGCAGCCCTATTTTAACATGATCGAGAGAGACCGCAGCGAGCCTGCTGTGGCGATGGTTCCAGCAGCATAAAGCTGCCCTACAAGAAGTGTTGTGCAGCTTAAGCTACAGACATAGCAGAGCTGACCTGAGCGGAGCTTCGGTGTCAGGGTGCAACAAGAACATCCCCAAGCCTAATAGCAGGTTTGCCTTGCAGGTGCTTCATCTTGCCTGCAATATCGGCACAGCATAGAGCACCATACTTTGCAGCCCACTGGGCCCACAGCACACCTGATTTGAAGACACTCTCTGCTGGCTCAGGCAGCCTAGTAGTCATTGTTATCACAGCTGAGTCCAGCACAGCTGAACATTAACTTATGAGTGCAAAGGGACCTGTGTAGGGGTAAGTGTGGGGGCGGGTTTAATAGACAACTAAAAAGGACTTAGAAATATTTTTATTTTGTCATGTAGTTGGTCTTGCAATTTCAAGTAACTTCATGTAAAATAAGGGTGCACACACCTTAAAATGAAAAACTAATGTGAGAGTGTGTGTGTGAGTGAGTGAGACAGTGTATGTGTGTGAGTGAGAGTGTGTGTGTGTGTGTGTGTGTGAGTGAGTGAGAGAGCGTGTGTGTGTGTGTGTGAGATTGAGAGAGTGTGTGTGTGAGAGTGGGTGTGTGTGAGAGTGGGTGTGTGTGTGAGTGTGTAAGTGTGTTTTGACCAGATAGAAAAAGAATTGAATCATGGTTGGTTCCAGGAGGGCGGGATGAGGAGGTGAATTTGTGGCATGTGTATTTAGAGTTATAAGATCCCAGCCTGTGACTGAAAGCACTATGAGTACAAAAGTCAATTTGTTAAAATTGTACACAAGGTATAAGACAGGTTGCCACCAAATGTGTATAAGATATATATATATATATATATTTTTAGTATGCGATGAGTCTGTGCAAACCTTTTTTTATAACTGACATATATCTCTTTCCAAACACTTAGTTGCTTGGCTTTACTTGTGAGAGAGTATCACTAAGTGTTACACATTTGTCAGTTGAATGTCACTCATAAGCACACTGAAGCCATCAAAATGACACACATAAGCAACATGAAAACCGAACAGCTATATATGGGTGGAATACAGAAATGGAGATACACCCCTACCAAGATATCTGTAAAACAAATGTTGATGAATAACTTTTGTTAAATCAGATTTCTTCAGACATGGTGCCAAAATCTTTTATGTTTACAAAATAGTCAGGTTGCAAATATATTGTCGGTTAAACACCTATTGTTTCACTTTGATGAACGGCAGAGAAATAGAAACAGAAATAGAAATCACTTTTTTCTGTTTAAATGGCACTTGACTGTACATGATATTTTGAATGTGCTAACATATGTGTAATATAACCTCAGACAGATAGTTTTTCAAAATATTATTGTTATAACTAATGGATGAAATCAGTTACATATTGTCATTCTAGTTTGAAACCCCTATGTGCATGCAGTTTTTCGTGATAAGATTGTGTGAGGATTCATTTCTCTGAACAAACGCTTGAAGTAGCATTAAATGAGGATAACCCAGGATAAACAGTTCCATTCATTTAGACCTGTTCCTGAATGGTTTGCTCAAGATAGCAAAAATGCACAATCTGTCAGTGCGAGATCATGGGTGTTACCCAAGCAAGGAAGATATAAACAACAACAAATTTAGTAATCCAGTGCATTTTGAATTAAATATTTTCAGTGACAAAATGTGGACTTACTTTTTTGTTAGCTGTGGTACAGTGCAATAGGCTTTTCCTCAGGAAAATGCTACTAATGCATATAAGCAGTGTTAGAGTCAATAATCCTATCAGTATAATTCCAAATTATGAAAGAGACCAAAACAATACAAGTCAAATAGTGGGGTCAGAAGATTTAAATAAAAAAAAAAGTACAAAGAAGAAACACAGTTTTGGTAAGAATATATGGAAACGGTTGTCAGGGTGTTAGATGACTTTACAGGTTGACCGTGGTGGAGAGCTCCTTGGAAATGCCCAGCAGGTCATTTTGGTAAACATTTTAAAGTTTTTTTGTTTTACTTTTCAAAATGATATCTAAATCCTAAAGAGGAGCAATCAACTAAAACGCCATGTGTTAACCGAGGGATCTATATACCCTAAATCTGAGGTTCCATTGACACTTTGAGTTTTGGTGCCAAATAATCCCACATAGGATTGCGTAGAAGGTGAAGACACTTTGCTGATAGTGTCACCATGCCACTTTTTCCTGCTTGCTTCTTCAATGGGTAGATGGTCCCCCTTAAACTTACAGTTCCCTCACCCATTTTAGAGATGGCAGTGCTGCAGGATTTTTTAAGGTTTTGTTAGCATCCAAGGATTGGCAAAAGTAGGGTATTCATCCAAAACCCCCAATTTACATCTTAGACCCTCGAAATCCAGATGGCGCTTGACAGGTCGGATGGACCTTTGCCACAGTGTAGCGAATGGAACAAGGAATGAAAGAACATGTCATAAATATCATCAACTGTCAAGTCCAATATTTATCAGTCAATGACGAGATTTTCTAGAAGTTTCCAAAACCTTTATTTATATTTAAAGGATCAGTATGGTTTTGCCATTATTTCCGTTAGTCCAGATTACAGAAATATCAAATAAAGTGACAGCATAGATCAAACAAAGTGTTCCATAAAGGAGATGTGTCACTAAACTAGCTATAGAAGCCTAACCTACCCTAATTTTGGAACCAATGAAGAGTTCTTTACAGAAAAGAGCAAGATATTCACATCATAGATAAAGTCTTGAACTACCCATAAAGAGTTGTTCTGGAAACTCAGCTGAGTACCCCACAGCTGAAGTAGTAACCGTTAGAATATCAGTGATAGAGGAATGATCATTGCAGTAGGTTTGATAAAGGAAAATCAGGATAAAGGAAGGAGGGTAAAGTCACCGTTAGTAGTATCTTTCAGTAATGAGGGGCAGGGCAACGAATAAGGACTCAGGAATGCAGACTGACTCTCAGTACCTGCCAGGACCATGCTCCCTAACCAGGAACACTCAATATTATATAAAAACATACAATAATGTAAAAAAACAATTGTAGGTGTCTGATGCTCTCATTCAATGGAAAACTGCTCATCCAATGGTGTCGTCAACATCCGTTGCTTCTCCCCTCGATTCCCATAGTAAACATTCACAACAGTACATTAGTTAAACAATTGTAGCTATAATGTCACATGGAGGAAAGGTCTCATCAGAAACTTTATTACCTAAGATTTTAGCTGTGTTCAATGTCCCGTTGTGAATACAAAGGGCTAGTCAAAAGCAATAAAACAAATTTATCGACAATGTATTTCTGAAGCATACATAAATTATATGTAATTTGTTATTCATTCTAACAGTCTATTCATTATGAATTTCACAGCAAGGTCCATTGTTAAAGCAGGATGATCTAATATAGTGTGATGAAGCAAAAAACAATCTTGAAGTCATCAGATTCTTTAGCAGGATGCTGGTGCTAAGCAAAATTCTAAATAAATGTCTATTTAGCAGTGACCTATGCATTCTTTTAGCACATTTAAAATGCATTCTAAAGTAATTCTTACACCTTATGCAGAAAGCACATTGTTCCTAGAAGTGTTATTTGTCTGTGTGAATGCATTTTTGCAGGATTTAAACTCATTCTAAGGTGCAATTTTAATATAGTCTGCAAGTCGAAATTTGTTTTAAAAATTAATTTCCAACTGTGCTGTCTCAGCTGGTTTTGCTGTCAGGAATACTTCACCTGACAGCCGATATCAATCTGGCTGCTTGGTCATAGTGACAGCCTTTGCACCCTGTTTAGGTCAAGCAACACTGACTGGATTTCATGTCTGAGACCACCAAGAAATGGCACCTACGCTCAGGTAGAAAACTCCCTGTGCTTCGAAGTCATTGGCTTTTTGTTGTTTTTTTTAAAAAACTCCAGCTTTGGGAGTTTGTTTTAGGAAAAAAGTTTGTGAAACAGGGCGAAAACGTATTGCGCCCACTCGGAAAACTACAATGACTACAATGAATCTGACACACTGATGAATGCATTTTAGACAGATTCCCACCGGGCAGGCGGGAGTCTCAATATGGTGAATGGTGTATCACCAGAGGAGCAGTGTCCATGGTCTCCATTGACTTGGCTTGACTTGGCAGTCTGGTGAGCCTTCTGTCAAGTGACTTCCTAAGTCTTTTTTTCAGGAGCTCAAAATCCCTGACAAGATGCTGTAGGGGGTAAAGGACCTATAAGACTTGCTATGTCTTCTCATGAAGCTTTCAGTTGTGATCAGTAGCGGCCCATGGAGGGAGTGCCATGGGCTGTGGGGCTGGGCGAAGGGGGGGCAGGGCGGGGCGTAGTAAACTCTGGCTCACGGCCGACTGGAGTAATGTAAACAAATAAATAAATAAAATTAATTTCATTGCACGCGCTGAACACATTTGGAGCATTTGGCACTGGATGGTTACTCTTTCAGTACCAAGTACTATCCTTAAATATAGTTTAAATCAATCCCATGCTTGTATTTGTGTACAGAATGGCACACATGCACATTTGGGAAATATTGGAGAACAAATATATTCTCCAAAGTTATGCCTGCATTAGGAGGTGTAACCTTTGTCATAAAGTCCTGACAACCTTTTTCAATAGATTCAACTTTTCATCAAACATCATGCATGGTTGTTAGGCCATGAGACAGGACCCCAAATGTAGGTCTTTGGTACCTCAGCGGATAGTTTTGAGCATGATCTTTTGCAAGATATGGATGCCTAAAGATGGAAAATATGTGACAGCAAGCCATCACTCTTTGACTTTTGGCTGATGTTATTGGATTAGCAACCATAGCCGGGAAAAAATATTTTTGATAAATAGCATACAAATTCATCATAATATGTGGAGAAATAAATCTAATTCCAACAGATTGGTTGAATTCAATATTATTTTAAAATAATTACGATTATTTATTATAATAATAAAAGTATAGTCCTTAAAATAATAACAATAAAACTTCATTGTATGCCTCATATATTGATACAGATTATATGCATAATTTTCACTTACAATTTCAAATAATAATAGTTGTTACATCTTACATAGGCAATGTATGTCACGAGTGAACATAAACACAACTTTATCATTCACATGCATGGTCATCACCTTCTTCTTCTGAATAGGTGTCATCATTCTCTGGGTCTGTTTGATTTTCACAGGCATTACGTCTGCACATGACAGTGCACTTTAGGTCATTTGGACACATGTTGGCAGGTTGCAGTTCTTAACCCGTTGGCTGCGCTGCTGATTTTGCGGAAGTGCGGCACTTCCGCAAAACAGGCGGGGCCCCGTCGGCCATTCGCCAACGGCAGCACCAGCGAGGTAGTGCTGCCGTTGGCCAATGGCCGACGGCAGCATTGAAGGGGTTAAAGCAGTTGCAAGCAAACAGATCTAACACAGCCTGAGGTGCTGACTGCCCGTCCATCCAGGCCAGTACCAGTTGCTCTGCTCCCTCATGTTTTTCCAACTTCCTCCCTATACCAATTGAACTAGGTGTCTGTGTATCATTCAGAAGACATCTCTTGCTTATAGCAGCTTGATAATTTGCATGTTCGGCATGTTTCTTCAGCCTACCCCTGCAAGGTGGAAGTTGATGACTTTCTATCTCACCCTTCTTTGAGTAGAATGGGTGATATCTCAAGTCATTCACATGATGAACTGAAGATTTTGGTGCATACCGCAAGCATGTGAATTGCCCCAATTTGTCCATTAGTTCTTCAGAGAGATCTCATTTGTCTATGAGCTGTAAAAATGTTTCCTGTGTGTCTGATGGCAGAAAGGATTTTGAATGCACTTACTTTTTCTTTTCCCGCTAATGTGCTAACTGTGCCACATCCGGGAAAAGTATGGAGCCCTATCATAGCTCGCCTATGGATGTATGACATTACAACGCATGCTTTTACCATGCATGCTTTTACATCGCAGTTTTTACAATGCATACCATTACAACGCATAGCGCTTTGGGGTGCTGGATAGTGAATAATTTAATTTACTATTCCAACTCCAGTCCCCGTGGATAGTAGGGAAGGTGTTGGATAGTAAATTAAATCTATTCCCTATCCTAGAGCGCCCCCCAGCGCAATGCGTTGTAATGGTTTGCGTTGTAAAAGTTGCGATGTAAAAGCACTGCGTGGTAAAAGTTGCGTTGTAAAGGATGTTTCCCCTCGCCTATCAATGTTATCCCATGCTAAGTTAGTGAAGATATGAGGCTGAATGTCAGCTGGAAGAACAATTTGCTCATTTAAGATAGCAGCAACTTTCTAAAGACACAAGGCAGCATTATTTTCTTGCAGTTGTGAGTATGAAATCCCATGACCAATGACCTGTTTAGAGTGCGAATTGTTTCAACATTGCCTGTCAGTGTTTTGACAGCCTATGGGAGCAACAATCGATTGGGGGGTATCTGCTGACCGTTTGTCACTGCATATATAATGTCCTGACCGAATGACTACATAAGTAAGGCAACCCTTTTGGATGGATTTGTGTTTTCTGGATCTCCAGTCAGAAGTCCTAATAGGAACCGTTTAAGGTATTCAGGCACTGTATTTGAATCCTTATCAACGTCTGATGGATGATATGGCCATTGTGTCGACAAAGATTGTTTTAATCATTGTTCGTATGTGTGATGATGTTTGATCCTTAATCTTGTTCATGTCTGTTGCCTTTATCTTTACAACTGATAATTCTCTTTTCAAACTCTGGTTTTCCTTTACAACATCCTGTAGTATGACACTATCAGGTTGGGACAATATTTTTCCTTGGTTGTCTGGGAACAGGTGGAGGCTGTCACCGAACCGGAGGACAATATTCCCTATATTCCTCTGCGTCTCATGAGGATGTCAAGCCTTTCAGTGAAAATTGTCACATGTATTACCTCTTTCTTAGGAACATTCACAGTTCTAATGTATTGAAATAGTTCATCATTTGCTTCATCTCTCATATCTTCCTCCTTTGTTTTAACCATTGTATAGTTCCTATAACAGGATGCATGAAAATGGGCTTCTGCAGCCACTATGTCTCTACTACAAACATTTAAGATCTTTGAATCACAATTAATAGTTGCACACTCTTGAAAACCTTTGTGAACTCTAAAGTCTGTGGCCTTAATTGATTTCTCAATTGTTGATGTTCCCTTGTAGCATTTTATATTTCCACAAAATATACATTCTTCTGCATACATGTTTGACTTTAAGTTCCAGCATCATCACTGACACTTGCTTCAGCTTTTCATTTAATAGTGTGTAAATCTCTGTTCATTGTAAACATGCTCCTACAATTACTGTGGTAAAATACTTGGTGAACCCAGTTGATTTCCACATTTATCGCAATCTCTAACAGTGGAATGTGATTCCTTACTTGAGCTGCATCTAACAAAGTTTCCATGAGCAGTCCTGTACTTGAGCTGCATCTAACAAAGTTTCTATGAGCAGTGGGCTTGTCAGCGTAACTCCATGTTGGACATTTGACCATAAATTAATAATACACTCGAGATCAGAGGGATAGGATGTGCTTGTTTCAGTCTTCATGATGCTGCATGGTCATTCACCACCAGCTCTAAAAAAGGAAATTTATTAAAACTAATACATTTTACTTGGCGTACTTAATGTCATCATAATTACTATTATAATTATTATTAATGTATATAATTACTTTTACTGTATTTAGAATTTTTAATAATAAAATTCAGAATAATAAAAATTATGAAAACATTTCCATTTACATCAAGGTATCTTGGGAATAGAGCGGTAACACACAAAAGGCAAAGAGTTATGACTTGCTATCACATATTTTCCATCTCTAGGCGTCGATACCTTGCCAATAAATCATATTGGAACCCATTCTCCCAAATGGTACCAATAATATGGTTGGCTCAAGGCCTATGTAAGGGAATGCCTATGAACTACACATGGGATACCTTCTTGATGCAATGTAGCACAAAGAAATGCATGCTGTAGTGCTACTTTCCAGCACAAAACAAGTTTGGCGCTGGAAAGAAAATCCAATTTGTGCCCATTTGCGTGTCATTTGTGACGCAAACCAAGCAGTAAGGGCTAGATGACGCAAAATTGCTTTTTTGGATTAACAAAGCCCAAATTAAGATTCAGTAACTTGTACCAAATCGCAATTTGGGTTGTGTGATTCTTGAAAAATGAAACTTCAAAGTTTAATTGTATTATTTTTTAACATCCTGTTTTTCTATAAGGAAAATGGACTACATTTAAAAAAAATTATTGCTTTATTTCAAAGCAATCGCAGACATAGTAGTCTTCTGACCCCAGCAGGCCACCATCTCTGTGATGGTAGGGAATCGTAGTGGGCCGCAAATTGCGACATACCTCATTAGAATACATGAAGTAGGTCTATTTGTGACCCATTCCAAATCATTAAATGAAACTCCATATGTTTCATACTTAAGGAACAGAGATTACCCAATTGCGATTCACACGAAATCGCAATTAGGAAATCGCGATTGCTAACTTTTGTAATCTAGCCCTAAGTTTTAGTAAATATGGACATAGTATTTTGTCATAACTTTGTGTGTGTGTGTGTGTGTGTGTGTGAAAAATAAAAAGATGCATGAATTCATGGATACCTGATCTTCACGAGACATTCCTGGTTGACCGATGGTGTAAAACAATTTACATGAGGATTGCAGTATATTGTCAGGTGATATACGTGATTTATTGGCATTATGGGCTTGCCGATGGAATGTCAAGCAAAGCAATGGAAACAATACTTTAGAATGTGTTAAGGGAAGACTGAGAACTGCAAGTCGCGTTTACAAAGCGATTTTGTGATCACCAGCCCTGCAGTTCGCAAAATATCAGGGCTTCTCTTTGCAAAACTGGTTTTATTTATGTACAAAACCCTTTTCTGAGCCTGAAAATTCTTTCTGACCCATAAAAGGGCTTTTGTAATCCTTTCCGAATCACAAATAGAAGGGAGTGTAGAAGGGGCTTCCCCCTCCTATTTTTGATTCAGAAAATAATTTATTAGTGGTTTATGGCCTCATTTAGATTACAAAATATTGATGAGTTACCAATCCCTGAGGTGGGGTACTACCTGATTTGCAAAAGGTTAGAGGTTGCATTAGTACTCCTTCCCCTTCTCCTTTGAGAATTGTGTTTGGAGTCTCAGAGGTAAAGGGCAGTTCCTCCCAAATAGATTTTTTTAAACCAGCACGGGCTCCTTAAAGAAACACATGGGGCCTCATTTATGAGGCTGTGCGACACTTTTACGCCGCCGGTGCGTCACTTTTTGTGACGCACCAGTGGTGTAAAGATTGCGCCCTGTTGCGCCATATTTACAAAGTGACGTATCTAGGTAGATGCGTCACTTTGTAAACCCCTGCGCCACATTATACCTGCACCAGGTATAATGTATTGCTGCAAGAAAGGGTCGTAGAAGTGATGCAGTGAAATCTATAAGATTACGCTGCGCCACTTCTAGGATGCAAATGCGTCAATATCTTATGCCTGCCTCACAGCAGGCGTAAGACTGACGCAGGCCGGGGCTTACCCCATGTGAAAGGACGCATTGCTGGAGTTGCGTCACTTTTGTGACACACTCCCGCAATGCGTCACTTTTGCGCCATACAGATACGTCAGAAATACTGACGTATGTGTAACTCCTTGCGCAATGATGCGTCATACTGTAAATATGACGCATCATTGGTGTCGCAAGGAGGGCGCAATGGAAAGTGACACATCGCTGTTTTCACGCAGCGATGCGTCACTTTTCATAAATGAGGCCCATGCTGTTTTAAATAAAAAGTCGTTTTCTGTTTTGGAATAAAATTATCAGTATGGTGGTCTGTCCTTTCAAAGCCCCCATTTCGGTGAATGCAACTAATCATGGGGTCACAAATTGCGATCTACCTAATGATTATTTATTAGGCAGGTAGTTAATTCTATTTGGACCCATGTTATTCGGTATTTTGTGAACAATACCTATTAGGAAATAGGTCAATTTGGAAAATACTATTCCATTCGCAAAAAGTCATTGCACAATTTGTAATGACTCATGAATGGAATAAAAGTGCATGAGGTCAACTATTTCTACTCTGGAGTCTCTGCATATAAAAGTATAAAAAGAATAAATACATAAGAAGATGATCAAACAAGTATTCAAGACGATAGCAAGGAATCTAAGCACAGGAGTTCTAAATAGTTATATTTTTATTTATTGATTTATCAGAATTCTTTTATAGCACCTTTTCATCTCTGCAGGTATTAAACCGCTGTATGGAAAGCAGAACAGTATTACAGCTTAATATGAGAACCAACATGGAGGGGAGAAGTTAGAAGGGGAGAGAGTGGAACTGGGGGACAACAAAGTGAACTAGCAGACAAACAGTAAGCAATATTGTCTTCAAGAATGTCCTGTAGTAAATTAGTTGGTGACCAAGGGGTAGATCTTCTGTGAGGGTTGCCCAGGAGAAAGAGTTATGTCTTGATGCTTTTATTTGGTCAAGTGGAGGAAGTTGCAGACATCGGAAGCTGTACCTGTGAAGAACAGTTAAGAAGGATTTGCTTCTGATAGTCTGATAGGAGATTGGATAAATAGAAGAGTATGTGGTAGTGTAAAGCTCTGTTGGTAATGCATCCAGTTTTGAACTTGATTAGTGCCTTAAAAGGAAGCCTGTGATGGTCTCTAAGAATCAGGGAAATATGGTCAAACCTTTTCTTATCCAAGATGAGTTGTGCGGTTGAGTAGATGATATGATGGCTTTTAGTGGGGCAAGAGTTCATGAGAGAACACCTGAAAGGATGGCATTTCCAAAGTTGATTCTTGAAATGATTATGTCATGAGCTGCAGATCATCGTTGATTTGGAAGAGTAGGTGTTTGATTTTCTTAAGTTGGTGGAGATGAAAGTTGGCAGATTGTGCCATGTTCTTCACTTGTGCAGTTGATGGTTGAGAGTAGTACAGAATAAAACTTAGGAATTTGACTGACCTACTGTGTTATAGATTGAGTCCCGATGAGTAGAGTTCCCTGAGGAGAGTTGGGTCGATGAAGGCAGATGATTTCCGAGAAACAAGGAGGAATTCCGTTTTCAATGGGTTTAGTTACGGATAATGCAAGTCCATCCAATTGATTTCAGGCACATATACAACATGTGTAAGTCTTGGGCCGAAAATTGTTTTATTTAAAACTACATATCATCTGCATACTAGTCAAGATGAATGTCCGTGTTGGTCAGCAGCAATTTCAGTGGTTCCACATAAAGGATAAATAGGATTGGGGAAAGTGTGGAAGCTTGCAGAACACTGGATGTTATTCTTTTTGTGGCCAATGTGAACATTCCCAGTTTTACAAGTTTGGATAAACCATTCAGGTACTTTATCAAGGATATGGTACATATCATCTAGAGTCATCAAAGGTGCTGTTTTTGTGCAAAAGCCTTCCTGAATCCCAACTGGATATTGGAGAGAAGTTCATTATTGTTGATGTGATTGTTTAGTTGAAGGGCGACACATTTTTCAATGACTTTTTCTACCTAGAGAAGGTTGCTGATGAGTCGGACGTTTTCTAGAATTCTAAGGTCGAAAAGGCCCTGAGTTATAGAAGCATTGATTATTGCGAGACAGATTGGTGCAAATATACAGATCTTTGATTGTCTAGGCTGGAATTGGATTTCTAAAATATGGGGTTGTTTGCAATTTGTTGATAATTTCGAAATGTCTTCAGAATTCGGGAAAGGCTCCTATAAATTTGGTCTTTTTTGGAAAGACTGGCTGAAGAGAGGGTTTACTAGAGAGATCTGCTTCAGTTGTGCAATTTGTTTAGAGAAAAAAGCAAGACAATTGTTCCATTTCAACATGGAGGGAAAGAGAATTGCTCTAATGCTGGCTTTCAAGTTTCCCTAATGAAGTTGAATTAGGTGAGGGAGGGTATTAGACCTGTCAGCCTTAGGATGATCTTCCCTCAAACTGTTTCACTTTTCCCATCCTGTTTGATGAAATACTTTTTTTGTTGGCCTTAGGACTATGTGTACTTTACCAGTGCTGACCAGTGCTAAAGTGATTGTTCTCATTCCTCTAAACATAGTAAATATGGATTACATCCAATTGACAGCTTTGATTTACTCAAATGTCCACAATAAAGTTGTACAACTTGTACCTAAGGCCTGTGAATTTCATGCTACTAGTGGCCCTGTAGCACTTATTGTGCCACTCACTTAAGTAGCCCTTTAAATCGTGTCTCAGGCCTGCCAGTGCAGACTGCGTGCATCTACCAATTTGACCTGGTAAAATAAACCTTTTTTCCAAGTGTAAACATCCCTTTTTAATACATATAAGTCTAAGAGCCTAGAGGGCAAGGTACATTGTATTTAAAAAGTTAGAGATGTACTTTTAAGTTTTGCATGTTCTGATAGTGAAAAACTACAAAATTAGCTTTTCACTAGGCCTATCTCTCCTATAGGATAACATTATTTTGTCATTTTACATTTAATAAGTGCTAACTTTTGATTGTGACAGGTAGAAACATCATGTTTGGGCTCAATGAATTGTACTTTAAAATCCTGTTTAATGGCAATGTGGGATTTAAGGTTTAACATTTGAAAATGCAATTTTTAGAAAGTTTGTATTTTCCTGCCCTAAGCTTTCCCAGTCCTTCTAGGATTTTCTAGCTGTTTGGCCTGGTAATTGTTCCCCGGAATGCTTATTATGCCCAGAGAGAGAACAAGAGGACCTGGGAGTAATGGGATAGGGCCACCGTGCCAGGATGGAAGGGCAGAGCCGTTACCTCTCCCACTTACTTTTCAAAGGCTTACTCCAGCACACTCACAAAAAACTTGAAATCAGAATATTGTCCCCCCATGCCTCTTGGAGCCTGAGTAGAGAGGAAGGAAATTCCAGAACCAACTGTAGAGGGGGGGAAACTCCAGTTTCTTTTACTTCAAAGCTGGCACCAGGTAATAAGATAAGATTTTCAGACCACCTCTTCAATACTCTCCTGGACCTGCAGAAGACTACTTAAGGCCTGCCTGCTACTAGAGGCCTGGCTTGAGGTCTGCTTGAAGGATAGAAGACCATCTTCTTGAACCCAAACTTTCAGAGTGAATGAAACGGTCTGTTGGCGGACCTCCTGTTCTGAGCTACACGGATACAACAAGCTCCAGAGGCCTTCCTGCTACTGTCCAGCTGATCTGCTGCAAATGGCACTCCCTGTACCTGCAACTGGACCTGCCTAGACCTGCAACTGAACCTGCCTGAGCCTTGCTGGCTTTGGCTGGAGTGAGTTCCTGATGCTCAAGAGGTGCTTCCCCAGGGCTTGAACCCTTGGTTGGCATCAGTTGCGCTCCTACTGTAAAATCATCAAGTTTTGAACTATGTCCCTGGACTTTGAGAAGGTAACTTTTTTTGCAGCTGGGCTAATCTTGTCTCTATATTTGGCCCGCATTCCATCGTGGTCAGCCTGAATATCTGAATTTGTTCCAGTCTACCGTGACCAGATACTCATAGTTAGCGCTTTCTGCTTTCTGGCAGCATTTTTACTTAAACTTTTAAAATGCCATATCTCTGGTTCTACCGATTGGATCTTTGTCATTTTTTTGTCTAATTTTATTTATTACGTTTACATCTATATTTCAAAATTGCTGTGGGATAGCTCTTGTATTGGGTTCACTTTATTACTATTTGTATTCTGTATAAATACTTAAAACAGTGCCTCTCATTTAATACTGAATGCTTTTGTGCCAAGCTACCAGAGGGGTAAGTACAGGTTAATTTAGGGACTTGTGTGGGTCACCTGACAAGGATTGTGGTTGTTGCTTGAGAAGGGTTTTAATCCCCTTCAATCAAAAACTCAATTTCCAAAATTGGTGGCAGCCCTGGGATTTAGTACTTTCTGTTTGTACAGCAACACTTCATTTACTAACCAGTTTTGTATTTTGCCAGACAGAGGAATCTTGGTGAGCCTGGTGGTGAACTTAACATTCACCAGGCTAAGACTACTCCCGCAAAATTTAGAAATGACTGCCAAGCTGGCAGTCATTTCTAAGGCATTGGAAGGAATCACCATCACAGTGGTTTCTGTCAATGCTTTTCACAGTTTGGTGCAGGGCTTCATCAACATGATGGAGATTTGCACCAAATTGTGGTATTGTTTATTTCCACAAAAAAATCCCAAAGCAGGATGTCCTCTTTGAAAACAACTAAGAAAATGCTCCTCTTACCATTTTTTTTTAAAAGTTGTTTTTATTGCAGATTTAGAAACAAGACCTCAGAACAGGTCAATCAATACACTCGCGACATCCCGAAACATATTGGCGACAGGAAAATCGTACACAGCCATTCAGCCCACATCCCGGTGGCCGGGCGGCGTGCCAGATCACAATTGCAAGGAGATGTCACAGTGCCCACCTCACATGGGTGGTTGATTAACAACATCATTCGGTATCTGCTTTTTACCCCCCTAAAAACCCACCCCCCATGCATCACCAATCATAACCAAACATCTTGCGGAGGAAGTGTCAGCGCGTAGCCCCTATTGCAATGTAGTCCTATCACGTCTTTTTGTGGTGACCATCTTGGGATTTGCTATATTCGCCTCCCGGGTTCCTGCCTCAGACCTCCAGGGCCCTAGCACTGTGACCTCGCCCTGTGGAAAATGACTAAAATTAGGTATATATAAGCGGCGTTCATTCATGTTCACCACAGCCACTGTTGAAAGTAAAGTGAGAATCGTGAAACAGTGGCCACGCTATCTTGTCCCTTTTAGGCCCCATCACGCACGTAAGTGGCAGCCATTTTGTGTGTCGTGGCCTCTCTGCCCACTGCCAATAGCCTGCGCGTCTCTCCCCCTCACTCCCCGGCCTCGCAAGCATTCCCCCGCGCCCCGACAGCCCCCGGTCTCTCCTGCTTGGGCCATAAGCGCACCTCTAACGCAACCCTGTCTCCGAGCCACATCCCGTGCTGAACCCCCTCACTCTTTCATCTCATTCAAAGAACAGGCCCTTTTGATAACCTCTTCCTCCCTGCCCGATTGTCCGGCCTGATCCCAGGCCATCACCTAGCCCAACAGATGCAGTTTATTGCCCCCTACAGTAGGACCTCGCCTCACATCAAAGGAGCGGGGATTAATCAATGCTTTCGCACCCCGAAGATCCGACTGATCACACACATCCCCGTTCCCAGCGGAATGTCCAGCTGCGCGATAACCACCACATGCTGAGATCGGGGTGGGAACTCTACTGTAGATGTGTGTGGGAACGGGCCTGGCCCGGGGATTCCGAGGATGTCTTTTCTGTCCTTCAAAGAAACATTACGGATGCAGTGTATGTAATAAAGCCATAAACCTGTGTATAAGATGCCAGGCCTCAGAGTTTCTGAGAGATTCTCTATTTGCAAACAAGCACAGAGTCACAATACTCTGTTTAGTCTTTGCAGATAGTGAAGGGTAGGTAACGCAGGCCTTTGCCCCCATTGTAATCCGTCGTGCCTGCTTCCCTCTCCATTTGATTGATTGTTATCCAAGCATTTACTGCTTTGGAATTGGTTCTCTTTGGATCATTCTCTATTTGCAAACAAGCACAGAGTTGCAATACTCTGTTTAGTCTTTGCAGATAGTGAAGGATAGGTAACGCAGGCTTTTGCCCCCATTGTAATCCGTCGTGCCTATTTTTATCCCTCATTTGATTGATTGTTTATCCGAACATTGATCGTTGGGAATTGGTTCTCTTTGGATCATTCTCTATTTGCAAACAAGCACAGAGTCGCAATACTCTGTTTAGTCTTTGCAGATAGTGAAGGATAGGTAACGCAGGCTTTTGCCCCCATTGTAATCCGTCGTGCCTATTTTTATCCCTCATTTGATTGATTGTTTATCCGAACACATTGATTGTTCGGAATTGGTTCTATTTGGGTTATTCTCTATTCACAAATAAGCAGAGAGTCGCAATACTCTGTTTAGTCTTTGCGGATAGTGAAGGATAGGTAGTGCAGACTTTTGTCCCCTTTGTAACCCGTCATGCCTATCTTCGCCCCGTTTGTTGGTAGTTGGTTCAGCCCGGACCGCTTATTAGAGGTGAATCATCCGGCTCCACCGGAGGACACCCCTAATAAAAAGGACATATATATAAAAATACGGATTAGCCGCTGTATCGTGCTAGCAAACTATAACATAAAAATCGTTAGGAAAAACAAAAGGAATCGAGCAAAATCAGTAGGCCACTGATGGAATCTTTTGACCCCGCTAAAATAGAAACATTAGGAACAACCCCTCATGAGAAATATGAAACTAGTGAGAAGAACCGAGCTCGACGCTATGATGGCTGCAAGACAGCTCGGCTCCATCGCCCACCCCGCCCAAATAACGACAAACCCTATGCAAATATTATAAATATATACAACACTCCAGCAAAGTAACATGTTAAAACTTTTTATTAAACAACTATTTACATGGCAAACGGCTGCAACAACAAACTCAACGCATTCGCCGTCTGCTTAACACTGTTCCTGTCCCTCCTCCCTTAAAGTAGCAATGTTGGGCTACTTTGGGCTGCTTTTTAGTTGGCTTTGGGCTGTGGAAAGTCTACAAAAGCCATCAGCCGGCGAGGTAGCGTCGGTGGCGGACCGTTGTGCGAATAGGCCGGAGGCAACCCAACGCGCCAAGGCCCGTCCCCGGATCATCCAGAGGTGACGTCCAGCAAGTTGTGTGCGGGGGATGCCTTGCTGATGGCTCCCCCCTTTGTTGCCTGGTCCAGCCATTTTTTATACCTGCGCCAGGAGATGGCGCGAGGTGCCCGCAGATGGCGTGGGGCGCCCGCGGAGAGGCGGCGCGGATGGCCCCCTCTCCCCCGCGCCCTCCCCCAGGTGGAGGTTCCTCTCCTGCACCAAGACTGCCATTAGCATTCCACTCAACGAGCCCCCGCGGTTGACTGGCCGGGGGACCCGCTCCGGTGGCTGTGGTGAAGAGCAGCTGCTGGGGGGGGCTCTCAAGATGGCGGCCGACACCCCGAATTTGGGCTTGGTCCACTAGGATGGCTCTGGGCTACCATGGAACTCGGATGCTTGCCTGCTCGGGCATGAGCCCCACTCTTGAAGACGTCCTCTCAGTTCTAAAGATTCTATGAGAGTCGTTGGCCCTCGACTCCCGCGGGCTTCCGGTGGGGGCAACCGCCACTGTTGCTCGACTATCCCCCATGGATATGCCACTGCCCCGGGCGACCGCCGCCTTATCCACATCTGGTGCCGAAGGAAAGACTGATTCAACGCATCTGTGGAGGGATACGCCTGCTGTCCCGCTCTCAGGAGTGGCCACAACGTTGTCACAAGATGGTGGCGCTCTCATGCTGACACCAGCCTTTGTCCGAATTATTAAGAGACACTGTAGACTGCCAACTCGATCAGTTCCGGTGGGACCTCAGCGTGACCCGGTAGGGAAGATTTTGCCTTTCTCGCCTTTAAGTCGCGGTTCATGCCGCCTGTCCCTTCTGCTGGCGTTAACGGAATTTTCTTGAACTGCCGAAAGGGATTCTGGTCCGGCCGCTAGTTATTGGAGGCATTCGAACTATACTCTGGACCCGCCTGGCCTCGACCAAAATGGCGCCAGTATGGGCGGGACTTGCAACTCCTTATGACGATTCTAGTTACTTAGCCTTGATGTTATGGGGATGTATGCGGTCTTTGTGCACATGGCGGGTGGGGAAGTGTACTGACTGAGCATGCGGACAACCCTATTGATGTCGTTTTTACTATTGATTATTGTATTATTAAAAAGCTCCAAAGTAATGTTACTCATGATACTCGCCCATGGAATGCGTATGAACGATTTTATTGTAACTGATCCTGTTTTACTTTCAATTATAAAATCAACCTTCACTGATCCTGCAAACGTTTGTCACGTTTAGTTTTTTCCAATTAATTGGCTCGCTCGTTACGTACTCCTATACTACAGTGTAATCTCTCCTTACCTCATGCGTTTCCCGTCTGCCCCGTGGCCGGCCTGTATGGTTGGAGGCCCGTATTTGAATGCTGACATTTTTACAATCAAGGTTTTAAAAGAAAAATATATGGAACTAGCATCGTAACAGTCATTTAGATTGATAGGGTTGTTTTTTTAAATACCATGCTCTGCGAACAGGAACGACCCTATACCACCATAAACCTTCTCTTTTCCTCGAATGAAAACATGAATCAGTCACCCCCTACACCTTATACTGAATACCCCTGGCCTTTGACCCTCTCCTACACGCGGTCTGTACTACTGCCCTCGGGCGATCTATGTAATAAACGGACTACCATTGGTTATCTTTGCCGCACTACCCGTTCCTCTGGGCTTCAATGCCGAGACATAAGGGACTGCATCCCAGAGAGATGAGTCAAGTATGTGGTAGGTAAAAACATTTTCGTGTTTATGCGCGCTGATGTGCTTTGAACGCTGCCCCCCCCTCTTATTCTTTTTGCAGGTTACATCGAAATTTCAGCTGAAGTATGGAGAAGACCTAAAACCGCACCGTGTTCCACGCGAGGAAAATAGGCTAGCTCTGTGAGACGGTACATTATATGTAGGAGCTATCTCTGGGAGCATGAAAAATTGTATGGTATGAATGTGCGCATGGGCCCTGATTTGTACGGTATGAATGCGTATGTGTGGCACACGTCTGGGTCAATAAAAGAATGCTTTTTGTATGATTGAGGCGTTGATCGAAACGGTTAATGGGATAGGAAAATTAAGCCCAAACATGGTACCTGCATGTAAAAGACGAATGAAAATATAGCACTTTCCTTACTTAGGAACGACTCTCTCTGGAGCTAGCGAATGGGAGAGTGGCCTACACCAGAAACTTGAAGGCTTATTTCAGTACGACGAACCCAACCCCAACCGATATCCCAAATGTACACCCAAAATAATGCGCACCAGTGAGTCAATTTATGTGTTGACTAAATAAGAAAAGTTAAGAGTACCCCGGGTTGGGGTTCATCCAGAATCCCCCTCAGCCCAGATATTAGGGATATTGTTATTTTTTTAGATTCACCCCTTCTCCTTCCACCCTCATAGAAAAGTCAGAATTGTACCATCGCACGTCCGATTGACACCCCTCCTTTACCTCAGCTTGGATCATCATTTGCTAGATGTTGGAAGACCCCACCGTGAGTATAAGCACGACTGGACTAGTGTCCGACCAATTAAAAAGGAGTAAGTATTTTTGAAGCGAGGTTACCAACAAAAATTGTCTACTATTAGGAAGGAAGGAGAACAAAGAGCTCGACCCCCAAAATTAATTAAAAAGAATACTGAGAATACGCAACATGCATGACAAAGTCCTTTTGCCCAAAATAGCTCTGTGTTCTGTCTTAGGTTTCCGTACTTGATGTATGTACTGTCGCGCCCTGTCTGGTATTTGTGTGTACGTAAACTATGAATTTATGTTTTCCCTCAGCTTGTGTTTTATACGTGAAACCGACCCGTACTGTTCTATATGTGTGTGCACTGAATAACCTATTATTATACACGTTTCTCTCTCTCTCTCTCTCTCTCTCTTTATGTTGTACGTGTACTAATAGCCTATTTGGTGCACACGATGCTCTCTCCCTCTGAGGGCTCCCTTGCTCCCCTTTTGAATAAATGACGACACTGTGCCTCGCCGGCACAGGTATAATTGGCTTTAGGCACGACAGTGTTTGAACAAATTGACGGAAACAAAACGATCGTACTTTGCCATATTACTACCTCTCCTTTCTGTAAAATGATGGAACTTAATTGGCCGAGAAAGAAAGGACAGGTAAGACGACTAATGTCCCCTAATCTGACCCTTAAAAGGGAACTATATGTCAGTGGCTTTTGTTTTAGTGCTCTAGTAACACCACCCTCATCATTCGGATTACCACCGCCCATTGCACAAAAGTAGAATGTCCGAAACGTCCCTGTTTTTCCTGAATGGTCCCAGTTCTGTAACCAGCCATCCCAGAAAAATCTTAAAGACTGTAGCTGATGACCTTGTTTTTAAAGATAAATCGTCCAAAAACTGATAAAAGTTAGCCGTTGCTGTCAGAGAAGAAAAAAAATGCTTGACGTATGTCCTTCCCTGGAAAAGGTAGCTGTAAGCCCATGATAATAAGCACTTCACACTTTTTTATGAATTAGCAGACCTTGAAGAAAAATATAGCCCAACAGGATTTGTTTTAGAAAAACACGAGTCTGTACTGGAGGAGCCGGTTTGAATTCGATGAACCATGTAATTGTTGGATATCAGACTTCTTGCCGCACTTGCGAATATGACAGGAATAGACACCAGACAGACATGATGTTTGAAAATAGAAAGATACTTGCAGACCTGCACCACAGCCATGATGCATGAGTTAACAGCATACACCGATGTAAGGGTTACTAAGCATCCACCCTATCGTGACCAATAAACGTTTCCCCAACTACTTGGGGTTGGGAGAGAAATTAAAGTGTGTAAACATCTTCCCCTGCCAGTTCTTTAAGACTTGTTTTTTTGTACTCATTTAAAGATAACGTGCGGTCGTCGGAGGAGAGGGGCCGGACGTGACGCACAGCCTTGCTGCAGATCGGGGAATATCTATGACCTCGACCAAGGTGGAGCCACAGAGCAAAGAGTTGCGGGACAAGGCACCATTCTCAAGTGGAAAGTGAAGGAAAGAAGGGCTGTCCAGAAGCCCCTGCATGTTGATGAGCTCTTGCCGAAAGTCCCAGCCCATTGTGTCCGATTGATGGGCCCACTTGCTTAAAATTTCTGCCCTCCTTGGTCCGTTTCAGACCCGATCCCACTCCACCCTCTTTTCCCTCGGCCTCCCAAAGCACGCCCCATCACCCCTTTTTCCATATGGAGTTTTTGAACTTGACTTAAAGAAGAAACACAGCACAAAAGATAGAATAGGGTTTGTCCCGAAAGAAGAACGGAATACGGGTACCCCGACTAAAGTACCTATGGTAGATTAGTTAGGTAACAGGACAAACAGGACTGTGGTCCGAGAGCAAAGAGTGGCCATACCCTGCAACGAGAAATCTGAATCCGAGCTGGACGCATAGCTCCACCGCCGGTGCTCAACAGTGCCAACGAAAGAAGAAAAGCAATGAGAGCCTACCAGTGATGGCTCGCTGTAATAAGACACTGGAAAGACAAACCTTTTTTTTCGAACATTGCCACCCCTTGACTGTCCCTTGTATTAAGTTGAATTCCTCTCCCTACCGCTTTGTATTTGATTACCACCCAATTGAGCTTTCGAAACCTTACATCGGTCACTTCCAACTGTACATGGATAACTAAGAAGGCGTTAACTCTGTATCTTGATGATTGTAGAACACCAGTTATGCACATGAACATGCTGTCTAGTTTTTGACCCCCATGGAGTCCAGACCTCAAGTGATAATAGCCCTTATCCTGCCAGAACATTTTTGTATGACATCATGTTTGTATTCGGACGAATCTCCTGCATCGTCTAAAGTAATGTCCCCGCCCCCAAGGTCTAACGTATGATGCAGCTAATGTAATTTTGTTTGCACTGTCTCCCCGCCCACCACATTGACTACATATGGTTATGTACGATTCTGTCTGCATTGATAGCAGAATTATTTACATCTGCCTGTAATTCATATGGGCTACCAAAGCGAATTGTATAACTAATGTCAGCTTGTACATCCTCACCTATGACATGAACAGGAATGAACTAACTTATGATAAAAACTGGGGACTGTGGAAAATGACTAAAATTAGGTATATATAAGCGGCGTTCATTCATGTTCACCACAGCCACTGTTGAAAGTAAAGTGAGAATCGTGAAACAGTGGCCACGCCATCTTGTCCTTTTTAGGCCCCATCACGCACGTAAGTGGCAGCCATTTTGTGTGTCGTGGCCTCTCTGCTAAGCATGGGCGTAAAATCCGCTCCGCTCGCGGATTTTTCGGATTTTCGGCAAATCCGCAATCCGCGAACGCTCGCGAATTTGTCGAAAATCCGTGAATCCGCTCGCAGCGGATTTTTTGCTTGGTTGCGGCGCGCGGCGTGGTGCACGGCGTTCACTTTCCGTCATTTTAGCGTTTGCCGAGTTGTTTTTCTTTGCGAGTGACGCGCCATTTTAGATCTTGCTGCGTGTTCCCGCGGGAGTTTGTCGCCCGCGAATACGTACTCGCGGCTTGCCACCTTGCACAGCACACCTCGCGAGAGTTCGCAATTGCGAACACGTAGTTGCGGCGGAAAGGAACAATCTCGCACTTGCGAAATAGAGATTTTGCAATTTCGCACAAGAAAATCACCAGCAAACAGGATAAACCTTCAGAAAATTATGATTTTTATCAGAATCACTCCTCAGGTTGACATTTGCATGGCCTTTTTTTTTTGCAAGGAGTCCATTTTGGGGGGGGGGAGGAAGGAAGTGCCCCACAGTCTCCAACTTCCTGTTCCTGTCCAGCAGGCTCCTCCCAGTGCTTTGTCCATCTCCTGGTCACTTTCATTTGGATCTGGAGCTGGAAGGATTACTTTTTGTGGGTGCTGCTGGATATTTGGATTTGAGGCCTTTTTGACTGTCTTTGGATCACTTTTGGATTAGAAATCAACTTTCACAAGTAAGTTTGTTTGGGGCATTACAGTTGCTGCAAGTAAAATTTTGGAACTTTTTCAGAACATTAAATAAATTATATTGTGGGTAGCCACAGTATCCAGTAGGACCAGGGTTGGTTAGGGGTGCATGATACAACTGTTTTGTTGAATTTAAACACCATTTAGGCCATGGATGGGCTGGGATTGTGCTGATTTTTGTCCTTTTTTTGGGACTGCTGGTGGGGCCCTTTGCCCAGGGGTGGTGAGTGTTGCATGGGCCTAGTCTTTCTGTGGGGTGTCTTCTTGAATTTAAACATAATTCATGTCATGGATTGGCTGGGATTGTGCTTATTTTATTGTTTTTTGTCGTTTTTGGGGGGCTGCTGGTGTGGCCTTTTGCCCAGGGGTGGTGGGTGGTGCATGGACTGAGTGTGCCTGTGGTGTGGTCTCACTCTCTTTAATGTAAACATCATGGATGGCATTGGATTGTGGTGATTTCTGGCTGTTTTTCTGTTTTTTGGGGGTGTACTGTTGATGTGGACTGGCCCTGTGGGTGGTGGTGGTGGGTGGCCATCTTGAGTGCTGGCTGCTACAGGCAACATGTGCTTGGGGTGTAAGGGGCCATTTTGAGGAGAGGCAGTGTCTGAGGCCTGCACTTATTTTGCCTACTTTTCATCCATTATGCCCAGGGGTAGTGAGTGTTGCATGGGCCTAGTGTGTTTTTGAGGGGTGTCTTCTTGAATTTAAACACCATTGAGGCCATGGATGGGCTGGGATTGTGCTGATTTTATTGTTTTTTGTCGTTTTTTTGGGCCTGCTGGTGGGGCCCTTTGCCCAGGGGTGGTGAGTGTTGGATGGGCCTAGTCTTTCTGTGGGGTGTCTTCTTGAATTTAAACATAATAGAGGCCATGGATGGGCTGGGATTGTGCTTATTTTATTGTTTTTTGTCGTTTTTGGGGGGCTGCTGGTGTGGCCTTTTGCCCAGGGGTGGTGGGTGGTGCATGGACTGAGTGTGCCTGTGGTGTGGTCTCACTCTCTTTAATGTAAACATCATGGATGGCATTGGATTGTGGTGATTTCTGGCTGTTTTTCTGTTTTTTGGGGGTGTACTGTTGATGTGGACTGGTCATGTGGGTGGTGGTGGTGGCCATCTTGAGTGCTGGCTGCTACAGGCAACATGTGCTTGGGGTGTAAGAAGGGGCCATTTTGAGGAGAGGCAGTGTCTGAGGCCTGCACTTATTTTGCCTACTTTTCATCCATTATGCCCAGGGGTAGTGAGTGTTGCATGGGCCTAGTGTTTCTGAGGGGTGTCTTCTTGAATTTAAACACCATTGAGGCCATGGATGGGCTGGGATTGTGCTGATTTTATTGTTTTTTGTCGTTTTTTTGGGCCTGCTGGTGGGGCCCTTTGCCCAGGGGTGGTGAGTGTTGCATGGGCCTAGTCTTTCTGTGGGGTGTCTTCTTGAATTTAAACATAATAGAGGCCATGGATGGGCTGGGATTGTGCTTATTTTATTGTTTTTTGTTGTTTTTGGGGGGCTGCTGGTGTGGCCTTTTGCCCAGGGGTGGTGGGTGGTGCATGGACTGAGTGTGCCTGTGGTGTGGTCTCACTCTCTTTAATGTAAACATCATGGATGGCATTGGATTGTGGTGATTTCTGGCTGTTTTTCTGTTTTTTGGGGGTGTACTGTTGATGTGGACTGGTCATGTGGGTGGTGGTGGTGGCCATCTTGAGTGCTGGCTGCTACAGGCAACATGTGCTTGGGGTGTAAGAAGGGGCCATTTTGAGGAGAGGCAGTGTCTGAGGCCTGCACTTATTTTGCCTACTTTTCATCCATTATGCCCAGGGGTAGTGAGTGTTGCATGGGCCTAGTGTTTCTGAGGGGTGTCTTCTTGAATTTAAACACCATTGAGGCCATGGATGGGCTGGGATTGTGCTGATTTTATTGTTTTTTGTCGTTTTTTTGGGCCTGCTGGTGGGGCCCTTTGCCCAGGGGTGGTGAGTGTTGCATGGGCCTAGTCTTTCTGTGGGGTGTCTTCTTGAATTTAAACATAATTGAGGCCATGGATGGGCTGGGATTGTGCTTATTTTATTGTTTTTTGTCGTTTTTGGGGGGCTGCTGGTGTGGCCTTTTGCCCAGGGGTGGTGGGTGGTGCATGGACTGAGTGTGCCTGTGGTGTGGTCTCACTCTCTTTAATGTAAACATCATGGATGGTGTTGGATTGTGGTGATTTCTGGCTGTTTTTCTGTTTTTTGGGGGTGTACTGTTGATGTGGACTGGCCATGTGGGTGGTGGTGGTGGCCATCTTGAGTGCTGGCTGGTACAGGCAACATGTGCCTGGGGTGTAAGGGGCCATTTTGAGGAGAGGCAGTGTCTGAGGCCTGCACTTATTTTGCCTACTTTTCATCCATTATGCCCAGGGGTAGTGAGTGTTGCATACTTGCATGTCCGTAGTCTTTCTGTGGGGTGTCTTCAATGTAAACATCAAGGATGGCATGGGATTGTGCTCATTTTTCTGTGTTTTGTCGAATTTTTGGGGTGTATAACTGAACTGATGTTCCTCTGTCTTCCATTGCTTTTAGGTGCACAAGAAGACTCAAGAGAACCACCAGTGCCAGGAAGAAGTCCTGCAGCGGTGTGCGCAGCATAACGTCACGCGACGTCACGTCTGGACACAGAACCCTCTGCAACTCGTGCAACTGCTGCCTGCTGACCTGCTCTGAAGAGGATGGCCCCAAAAAAAGTAACCCGTAGCTCCTCTAGCAAGAAAGGTGCCAGTAAGGAGCAGAAGAAGCAAGTTACCAAGGAGACTGGTGTGCCGCCCGCCCCTTTTTTTGGGAGTAAAAAAAAAAGTATGCCTGCAGCAGCAGCAGCGGGATCTGCTGGGGACCAAGCTGGCAGCACCCCCCCCGCTCCATTGGGCTCAGTGCCACCACCACCACCACGCCAACTTAAGTCCAAGCCCTTGAGTGCTGCAGAGGCAGCCAGTATAGTTGTTCAATCACCATCGACCAGTGATGTTGGCTCATCGCAAGAAAGCAGCAGCAATGTCCCTCAATCAACACAGGTTGTTGTAGCTCATCTGACGAGTGTTGAACAACCACAGCCGCAACAACAATCACATGTGCAAGTACAAGCCCAAGTACATGTGGAAGGAGAGGCAGCGCAAGGAGATGCGCAAGCAGAGGTGCATGGAGGGTCACAAGTGCCCACAATAGTTGTTCCTCCCGAAGTAGGGGCACATCAGGAAATCGACAATCAAGGCGAGGTATCATTTGAGGAAGCCACTCCTCCTGCTGATCCTTCATTGTCTTCCACAACCCTAGCAAGGAAGAGATCAAGGGTGGTGTCTACATCCTCTTCAAGCACACCTCCTTCTGATGATACGGATCAAACTTGGGAACCAGCACCACAGCCGTCTGAGAGTGAGGCACACCATGATCCAACAAAGGTACTTAAGCGTAAAAGGAAGCTCGTCCAAAGTCTCAGACTTATGGAGTGTGATGAGGCTCAACAAGAAGTGGCGGATACTGCTGCTGATGAAGACTCTGCCAACGACGACCCAGTCATCATAAAGGTCACTGCAGCCCCAGCGGGCATGCAGCAAACAGACATTTTGACCCTAGCCCGAAGAGCTGCTGTGCGTGATGATGATGATGATGATGTTGTCGATGAGGAGGCAGTGGAAACACCACAATCATTGGAGTTAAGTAGTACACCAACTCGTCCCGCTTCCATATTTCTTTCTGGCAAGAAGAGACCTCCGTCAACCTCGACCTTAATTAGTGGCGGTGAAAGTGGAAAACGTACAAAAGTTGGGCAATCCAGATCCTCCACTTCATCTGGCATTAGCTTCATGACCACCACCACCAGTATCGCCGCCTCCTCCAGGTCCCACAGACACTTCAAGTCCCCAGTTTGGGACTTCTTTACTGTTTGTCCCAAAAATCCAAAGTTTGCCATTTGTACCCTTTGTAAGCTTGCAGTTAGTCGTGGTAAGTCAGGTACCAACTATGGTACCGGCGGCCAGAGTGGTCATCTTGAGAGAAAGCACGCTGTCAAATGGTTTGCGCACCTAGCTGCGATCAAGAAAGGCCAAAATCAAGGAAACGTTGATGTTTCATCTGATGTTGACGAGCAGGAAGAAGACGTGTCAAACACTTCCCTTACACCCAGTACCCCTGTCAGCAGCACACCCAATGTGAGGCACACTAAGAGTGTTGGAGCGAGTGAGACACCAACGCACAAAAGTTCACCAGCGAGCAAAATTGGGTCAACGAAGTCATTATCAGCCCGTAAATGCTTGGTCCAGGGCAACATTAGAACAATGCTTACTTCAGACGTGCCATATGAACGCAACCACCCACTGACGCGTCTGTATAACACTAAGCTGGCTAAAATGCTAGCTGTGGACCTTCTACCTTTTTCTTTTGTAGAAGCGGTAGGTTTTCTTGAATTAGTTGCAACGCTCTGCCCTAAATGGAAGGTTCCGAGCCGGTTCTATTTTGCCAGAGTTGCGGTTCCAGCACTACATGAAGATGTGCTGCAGGCGATTGGGGCAGCTTTGCAGAAGAGTGCTGTTCACACAATACATCTGACAACAGACATGTGGACCAGTGGCCCAGGCGATGATTACATGTGCATCACTGCACACTGGGTCTCTTTTTCAGGTGTTAAAGCAAAGCTAAACGCAGGTGTTGACCCGGACCAAGTTTTCAAAGCTGCTCGGAAACATGCAACACTAGCCATGTTTGGCTTGGAGAAAAGTCACACAGCAGAAAACCTTTTGGAAGAGTTTGACAAAAAGGTCTTGACAATGCTATCCCCCCTAAAACGCAAGATTGGTTATGTTTCCACGGATAATGGCGCCAATGTAGTTAAGGCCATGTTCCTTGGTGACCATGTTAGAGTGCCGTGTTTGGCGCACTGTATCAACCTGGTAGTTCAAAAATTCTTGAGTGATAAAGAGAGTCCAGCGTTCGAGGTAATGGCCACCTGCCGCAAAATGTGCAACCATTTCAGCCATTCTTTTAAGGCCCGGAAGCATCTGCGGAGACTGCTACTTCGACGTGGAATGCCAGTGAAAGCACTCATCCAGGAGGTGGCAACACGTTGGAACTCAACCTTCTACATGCTTGAGCGTCTGCATGAGCAGTATACGGTACTCGATCACTATTTCTTGACAGAGGCTACATCTCAGAATGGAGGACCTGCGGATGAGTAAGGCGCAATGGGACATAGTTAAAAGCCTGACAGACATGCTTCGTCCTTTTGAGTTCTTCACGCGTGCAGTCAGCCAGGAGGACTGTAAATTGGGAAAAGCTATCCCATTGTTGTGCATACTGGAGCACCAACTGATGGCGGTTTCTTCTGAGTTTGAAAAAGATGAAAAAAAAAAAAACATTTCATTTTGTCTGAGAAATTATTACATCGCCTACGTGGTGATGAACGTCTTCAAAACATCAACTCAGATCAGCATTACATTTGTGCTACTATTCTGGATCCACGCTACAAAAAGGCGCTGGCAGACAACGCATTCTTTCCTTTCGCTGATGCAGATGTTCAAAAGTACAAACATTGGTTAGCCTTGTCAGCCAAGAGGTTTGAAAAAGAACGGCAGGTTATTGAAGGAGAAGCCAGTACATCAGCATCAGCATCAGCAGGCCATCCGCAGTCACAAGAATCCACTTCTGCACCTGTGGCTGGGGCACAAGTGACCTCTCAGCCGTTAAAGACACCGGCAACTGGATCATCTGCACCACACACAATGACAACACTAACAGTGGCTGGGGAGGAGGATTGGCTAAGTTTGATGGGGTATGGTTCTCAAAAAAATGTCACAGGCACAGCAAAAAGTAAGCAAAGTGGAGGAACAGTTGATGACCTTGAGTCGATGGTGCAGGACTATCTGAATGACTCAACAGAGGTCTTCCTTAATGATGAGCCATTGCAGTATTGGCATGGCAATTGTGGCCACAGCTCTTCAACCTGGCTATAAACTATTTGTCTTGCCCACTCGCAAGTGTGTCTTCTGAACGTGTTTTCAGTGCTGCTGGTGGCATTGTAACTCCCAAACGGAGCCGCCTCTCGCCCAAAAATGTGGAGCGGCTGACAATGATCAAGATGAATCAGCACCTCATACCACCAGATTACAAAGTACGAGAAAGCACGCCGCATGAAGACGAGGAGGACAGCAACGTAGATGAGGGGATTTTTTCTCTGTTCGGTGCCACTGACCTCATCCAGCCTGAATTCGCAGAGTATGATGACGAAATCTTGTTCTTATTCCCTGACACCGAGCCCTGAAAATGAGACAATCAATCAAGAACTTTCTTTTTCGTCCTTATTCACTTTTATTCCTGTGTGCTTTGTGTCTCTCTTTCTTTGTTTTGCACAGTTAATTTAATTCAAACTTTAATCACCTAATCCCAAAAACAAGACCATCATCAGAACTGTCTTCACTTGTTTGCTTATTGATTTGAAGGTGCCGCAGTCTACATTCCTCAGGTTCACAAGTTCTGAAGAACATGCTCCTCTATCCTCCTCCTCCAGACTGCGATTTCCCTCCAAGCAGAGTGCTGGATTACGCACAATGAAGAAAGACTCAGCACTTGTGGGGGTGTTGTACTTCTTTGCGGGTGAGTTGACGGTTTTGGGCCCATTGCTGTGAAGCTCTAATAATGGACAAAAGTGTTTTGGACCAAATATGAGGTGGAAATTTCTTGCCGTTTTTGCTGACTTGCTTGCCTTTGAGGTGCTCTTTGGCGGGGTTCCGGGGGTTTGTGTGTAATTTTTGGTGTCTGTCGAAGCACTGCTGCGACAGTCTAATCTTGATTGCATTTGCTTTTCAGGAAATCCGTGGTGGAAAACAGGAGTTATGATGATTGATGATGATGACCTAGCTGAACAGCGCCGCATTTGGAACGAAGGCCGAGAGATATTGTAAGTATGAGATTTAGCTTTTTCGCTGTTTGGGGGTGTTGTCGGGTGTTTTTTTGCGGGTGGGTTGGCGCCGGCGGGTCTTGCCTGGGGCATTCCTGGGAAGGTCTAATACCGGATAGAAGTGTTTTGGACAAAATCCATAAGGAACAGCCTTTTTTTTGCCATTTCTTCAGACATCTTGCTCAATGTAGCGTTTTGGGGGGCTTCCTGCTGTTCGTGGGTGGGTTGCGGCCGGGGTCTCTGTCGAAGCACTGCTGCGACAGTCTAATCTTGATTGCATTTGCTTTTCAGGAAATCCGTGGTGGAAAACAGGAGTTATGATGATTGATGATGATGACGACCTAGCTGCACAGCGCCGCGTTTGGACCGAAGGCCGAGAGACATTGTAAGTATGAGATTTAGCTTTTTCGCTGTTTGGGGGTGTTGTGTCGGGTGTTTTTTTGCGGGTGGGTTGGCGGGTCTTGCCTGGGGCATTCCTGGGAAGGTCTAATACCGGATACAAGTGTTTTGGACAAAATCCATAAGGAACAGCCTTTTTTTTGCCATTTCTTCAGACATCTTGCTCAATGTAGCGTTTTGGGGGGCTTCCTGCTGTTCGTGGGTGGGTTGCGGCCGGGGTCTCTGTCGAAGCACTGCTGCGACAGTCTAATCTTGATTGCATTTGCTTTTCAGGAAATCCGTGGTGGAAAACAGGAGTTATGATGATTGATGATGATGACGACCTAGCTGCACAGCGCCGCGTTTGGACCGAAGGCCGAGAGACATTGTAAGTATGAGATTTAGCTTTTTCGCTGTTTGGGGGTGTTGTGTCAGGTGTTTTTTTGCGGGTGGGTTGGCGGGTCTTGCCTGGGGCATTCCTGGGAAGGTCTAATACCGGATACAAGTGTTTTGGACAAAATCCATAAGGAACAGCCTTTTTTTTGCCATTTCTTCAGACATCTTGCTCAATGTAGCGTTTTGGGGGGCTTCCTGCTGTTCGTGGGTGGGTTGCGGCCGGGGTCTCTGTCGAAGCACTGCTGCGACAGTCTAATCTTGATTGCATTTGCTTTTCAGGAAATCCGTGGTGGAAAACAGGAGTTATGATGATTGATGATGATGACGACCTAGCTGCACAGCGCCGCGTTTGGACCGAAGGCCGAGAGACATTGTAAGTATGAGATTTAGCTTTTTCGCTGTTTGGTGGTGTTGTGTCGGGTGTTTTTTTGCGGGTGGGTTGGCGGGTCTTGCCTGGGGCATTCCTGGGAAGGTCTAATACCGGCTAGAAGTTTGTTGGACAAAATCCATAAGGAAACACCAGTTTTGGCACTTTTTGTAAGTTAGGGTTCGTTAGGGTTAGCCCTAGCAGCAGGATTGCATGTGTTTAGGGGGGTTCTATTGCAACGCGGTTCTGTTGTTGTAGAGCACTGTTGGAGCGATGCTGGCTATGGATACTTTTGCTTGCAGGCAAGTGGTTTGAATACAATCCACGGTCTGTATTTGGGCCTACTGTTACTTTCAAAGTACGTTTTGTAACCATTTTTCTGCTAGGCATCGTTTTTGGAGATATGATTGGGTTCTTCTACATTTTTGCGACTGGCTTTAGTAAGGGTCTTGGTGGGAGCATTGCTGGGAAGGTCAAATTTTGTTCTAAAACACAGTAGTACACCCACCTTGAGGGGAAAGATCCGCTATAATATTTTGGCCATACTTATTGATCCTTAAAAAGGTGACTCAGACAGAGCACGCAATTTCAAAAATATTGTACTGTCTATTAGGGAAATCAAAGTGTCACTTTTTGAACCACACAGCGTACATACCTTTTATTTATTTATCAGTGGTATTGTAATAGCACTTCCTGTTTTCCGTTCAATAATTACAGGCCGGGTTTCAGTCAACATCCGCCAGGCAGGCAGTGGACAGGGTGTCTCTTCTGTCAGTGGTCACCACCACATTGATGGACGAAGCGTCAGCTGGAATGGAGGAGTGCCGCCAATAAGAGGAATTGTTTGCTGCATGCAACTTACTTACCAATTTCAACAGGACAACTCCAACAACATACGCAATACAGATACAGTATCCATTGTTGTCTTTTATTCTATGAGTGTGACTGCATGTGCTTACCTTTAGTTTGTAACCAAAGATTGTCTGTAAACTCTGTATCTTCAATTATTGTTTGTCCATGCTCTGCTTTTTTTTTCTTCTCTCAACAAAACCTACCCAAAAAGAAACCCCCATTCCCATCCATTTTACAAACCCTAACCCTCTTCCCCCGGGCTGTGTTGTTTTGCTTGATGTCTGACTAAAATGACATCAATAATTCCACACACTTGCTGGGGAGGATAAGGTGATAGCAGCAACAGGCTGGTGAAGGAATACGAGGATATCTTCTAGACTTACTCAGCTTCAGTACTATATCTTCTAGTAGTAGTAGCCAATGTCAAATAAATTCAACGCAAGTACTAGTTATACTTGCAAGCAAATACTTTACCATTTGTTAGGCTACATTATGGCACTGTTCTAGTGTACTGTCACCTGCTATTTTCTCGATCGTACCGTAACCGTTGTAATGCTACAGTAAGGAGGACAAACAAGGTTTCGTTTTCTTTTTTTCCATAGGCATGCATCTGCCACTGTGTCACACCACTAGTACCACCGCAATGAGGAAATGTCACCCGCCCAGGATTGACAACGTTAATCCCCATTTCACCTGGAGCCAGCCCTGGGCCTAGCCCTAATTTCTAACACAAATTACAGGTAAGATAAGCGTTTGGTGGGAGGTAGTATAATGGAGTATTATTTCGGAGTAGACAAGAGATTGACGGTTGTACTACTAAAGTCCTACGACTGTTCAGGAAAACAAAGTTACTGTTACACCCCCGCCCCCCACCCACCAGACTGAAAAGCAGTAAAAAACAGGTATGGTCAGATAAAGTTGAAAAATATATTTATTTAGCCCTAACAAAATAATCTCCCTCACCCACCCTAACCCCAACGATTGTCTCTGAAACGTCCCAAAACGATCCCAACTCCCAAATCCCACCCCCCAAAAGTCTATAAAAAAAGGGCAAGGGACACTCCACTACTGGAGGGTGCTGGTGCTGGTGCATGATGCGGCATGGGCATCATACTCCTTGCGGAGGGTGGCAAGCTCGGAGCGGAGGCCCTTAACCAAGTTCTTATACCTCAGGACCTCCTGCTCCAGGTTGGACATGCGGACTCGTAGGCGGCGTTGGCGTTCCTTGCAGCTCCTGTGGGGGGCAGCTGGTATTTCGGTTGCTTGGCGGTGGCGGTCGGCTTTCTTAGCCCGGCTCGGTCCCGCTGGCTTAGTCACGGAGGAGGATGCAGTGGTCACAGTCGAGGATGTTGCCCCGCTCGACTGCGTGTCCTCCTCCTCCTCCAGGGCCACCAGCCGCCGATACTCGGCGACTGTGGCCTCCAGCCTCCGTTGCCGGGCCAATCTAGCCTGCTCCCTCCTTGTTGTTGATTTGGAAGGAGCAACTATATGAAGAAAGAAAGACATAGTCTGTAACCAATGCTCCTTATTAATAACACAAAGTGATTGAGCCGAAAGTTGGGTCACAGAGTACAAGTAGCAAATTGAAAGCACAGTACATAACTATTGAGGACAGTATCTATGTAACCTCCCACTTCTGCATCCTTGCTCTAACAGTAGTGGTAGTTTAATGAACTAATTCTACGACCACTATGGACTTCCATTACAGTCGACTATGACAGTACACCAGTCTTATTCTTCTTCTTCTCTCTTGTTTAGGGAAATGGGTACGTTATCTTATGCAAGCCGGCAGAATGACATGGACACAGCACAGTGAAGTTGCACCCGAGAAAAAAAGTTGCACACCATGATGATTGAGACAGACTTGCGTTACTGTACCGGTCCAGTACATGCAGGTGGTGAAGCTATTACTTTTCTATTACGGGTGGCACTGAGAATACTCTGTTACAAGGGCTACTGCTTAATTAATTTACCTTTCACCCTACAGTGCAAATGAGTACTAGAAAAGGAAACTGAAGAAGCTAACTAATTTGATTATCTATCACTTCACATGGGACGTATTTAATGACAGATGAGATGACTTTAGGTGCTTTGCTTAATATTGAGTGAACAGTGATACACCCACACATGAATGACGTACTACAAGTAAACTAAAGTTATTAAGAGAGGTACGGAGTGTCCACCGTAATAACCAGATATATGCTGTGAATGCAAACGCAATACAAAGTACTGCTACTATTCATGGTAGTATTGGACACATTTACAATTTCTTTTCCTTGCCTTCCCTGCACTGGGACGGACGTGCGGGTGCGGTGGTACATGCTCTTCAAGGTAACACTTACTTCACCTGGCGACCATCTACTCTCTCTAGATACACATGTGCTATGTAAGAGTCAGAGAATACCATGCTCCAGGCATCCATTCAGTCAAAGTATACGCACACATACAGTTTCTGTTTCACCCACCCAGGCTGCTGTCCTTCCACCCATCCTTGCTTCATCATTGACCCAGCCATGCACCATACCATATTCTTTCCTTCCCAGCCACCTCGGGGGCCAAGCAAACACATATCGTTCTTCTTTGCCAGCCATCATACAAGTTCGCGTCCCACTTACTTACACCCTTCTTTCGCTTTTCGTTCATCCCATCCATCACGTTCGTCTAAGAACTTATTGGGATTCTTCTCACCAAAAACTTCACAGCTAAGTCGAAGTACATTTCGAGGAGGCTACTACCTGGTTGATTTGTAATTGTAATACACCCGTGCAGAAAGCACACTATGCAGTCTTCAATCTCAATAAGTAAGGAATATATAGCTTACCTGTTTCCGCCACCACCGTTTGATCCCCCACAAGAACGGCCACCAGCTCTTCTACCGCCGCCTCCTCCCCAGAGGCCTCCGAGTCCAAGTCCAACACAGCCACCTCCGCGCTGGCCCCGTCACCAGATGTTACACCTACAAAGTACATTTAAGAATGTTAATACACCACTCACTACTATATAATATTTGGTCTAGGAGAAATGTTAAAAAAACAGAATACAATGTAATAATTTGTGACTGTCTACTCCATAGTAAAAATGTCCCATTTTCCAGGGAAGGCTGTTGTCTTGCTGCACTTTTATGCACAACTGATGAATGCTTGCTTTTGATTTTTAACACGCACCACTTTTTCTCCTAACAGACAGAAGCTTGACTCCTGAGTCCTAAGAACACGACCAGGATCAAGTTCAAACTAGGTGAGAGTTCGGCTCGACCACAAGAAATGTGTCCAATTAATCGTCAGCACTAACCACTTTTCCGTTTACAGTTAAATAGTTTTATGACAAAGTAGATTTTAATAAATGTGTTTACTTTTAATAAAGCTTTTACACTTAAATAGACTCTGTGGTTTTTGTTCCTCTAGACTAGAGTGGATGAGCTAAAGGTTTTGGAATTTTTGCAAGCATGAGTGCCTCTGACACTTCTTGACTGTGCTGTGACTCCGTACTACTCTCTTGTCCTGCGTACGATAATCTAGAGATCATTGGGGATCTATAATCGGTGACTTCGGGAGCTGAATGACTCTGCCACACTATCTAGTCAGTAAGGAGACAGTGCATAGAGGTATTGCTGAATATAATGGGAGTCCAATGGAATTGCCAAATGTCCAATCTTAGTTAGCTACACAGACAGACTAATAAGAATAGTCTAGTAATACCACAGGGAGTCATATTCGAGGCAGGATAAGAATTTATATCCAGTCTACAAGAAGATCAAAGACGATTTAGAAAAAATGGAATGAGGAACGCTAGGAAAAAATAGGTACTGTTTATTAAAATGTAAACTTACTGGGGCCAGCAAAGGAGCCCTCGCCTGCCCGATCCTGGCCTGCATCCTCAGCACCCTCCTCCTGTGTCCTCTTGCCCTTGGGGGGAGCTGATGTACAACATGAAAGAAAGAAAAACCAGAAAACATGGATGAGATTTTTCAACCAAATCAAACATTTCAAAAGAACAATAACAACATATTTTGGAAAAATAGCAAATAGATAGACAACTATTCCACGGGATCTATCTCATGTGGTATACTACGTTATTCGTATTGCCTGATTTGCGGAACGTTGACTTAGAAAGTTCCTATGTAACTCAATAAACAGACTACTAAAGAGGTTTGCCTAGGCCTGGCACTGCAGGCAGCAGTGCGCAACACGTGACAGACAAAGTCCATCCTGCTTGCAGATCAGTGAATACTCAAACTATCAATCCACCCGCCACCACCGCCACTATTTCTTCTGATAGCCATGTGACTGTCTAAAGGAAGGACTGGACTTCAGTCTGTTGGGGCTGATTTATAAGTCCCTTGCGGAAGTTGCGGCTGATTTTCCTCCATTGTTGCGTGCCTTTTCTGACGCAGCGGCAGAACAAAAGACTCGCCATGGTGTTGGTGCGGCGTATATATTAAAAAAAAAACCACATATGGGCATATGGGCGATGCATCACGTTGTAAAGCCCTGCGCCATCAGGGGGCGTTCCGGCGCAAGGGAGGGCGTACCTGCGCAGGAACGAATCCTAAAAGTGGCTGAGGGAAATCTACAAGATGTCAATCAGTCACTTTTAGGACAATGATGCATGACTCAAACCCTGCGCGCTTGAAGCCGACGTACGGCTTGATGCAGCATTGGGGAGATAGGGTACCCCAGAGCATTGCTGGAGCTGCGCCATCGTTGGCACGCAACTCCAGCAATGCGCTGCCTTTACGGCACAGATGCGTAAGGCTTCTGTGACGTTTTGGGCCAATGGGTGGTGGTGGCATGGCACACAATTACTGCCGCATCCCTGCTACTTTGCAGGGATGCGCCGGTAATTGAAAATATGACCCTTACTGTCTAGCATTACGCAGTTCTTTTCTTTACAGTACACTCATACATAATTTCTCAGGCCAATGAAATGCTTCTGAACACAACATACAAAACAAAGAAGCATAGTAGCAAGCAAGGCTACTGAGAAGGAGAGCAGTGCACCTGAAATGCATAGAAGATTTTGAAATATAATTTACCTCAATGTAATCAGCAGCATTATTGCTCTTGGTAAAGAACAAAGATTTGCAAATAACAGAGCAGGATAAAACAGAGTAGTAAATGTACTACTACTACTACTCACCAAGCCCGGGGACCTCTACGCCGAGCGCGTCCAGCAAGTCCCGCTCCCGGTCCATGACATCGGTCCAGCGGTGGGTGGCCTGGTTATATGTGCGCCGGACCCCAGAGATCTTGTACATGGCCCGGCACACCTTCTCCCACCGCTTGCGACGCTCCCGGATGCCATAGCCGGTCGCGATCTTGCCGCCTCCCAGGATCGTCTTGGGGAGGCGGCGCTGGACGTGGAAGATCAGTGCCGCCACTTCCTCCGCGCTGAAGATCTCCCTCGGGACCACTTGCTCCCCCCTTAAACGCCCGCACGGGAGCCGGGCACGGGGTGCGGGACCCTTCCCCTTCTCAGGGTGCTTCCCGGCTCCCTTTACCATGGTCTGGGCAGAAATAAACTTAAATGATAAAGAAGAAATAGAATAGTGAAGAAGAAAAGAAAAGAGTTTATAAAAGTAGTTTACAAGTAACTAAAAGCTGCAGAAAACACAAAAATATAGAGCTAGAAAAATAGAGGGTTAGATAATAAGTTAAATTAGATCAAAAAAACTTCAAACAAGCAAAGGATGGCAGAGATTGAGAGAGGATAGAGAAAGCATGCCCAGAACCATAGCAATGAATGAGAAACAAGATGGCCGCGCCCGTTCACGACCGCGTGGGTAAGTTCGCGCGAGATTTTCCTTGCGAGTACGCGCGAAATTGTACTAGCGAGCAGCACACTTTGCGAGATTACACATAGCGGGCGGAAACGGAATTACGTCACGCCAACAAGATGGCCGCGCCCGTGTACGACCGATAGGGTAACTTGGCAAACGTATAGCTAGTAGCGCCTCGCGAACACGCGCAAGATCACGCGAACATACACGTCGCAACAAAAACAATTTTGTATTCGCACGTATTCGCGGCTTCCGAAATCGATCTCGCACAGATTCGCGCCCCAAAAAACGCGCGAAATTGCAGAAAAAACGATTTTAGCTAAACTGAAAGCAATGAGCAGGTGCAAAAGTTCAAACTTAACATTAGTAACATTCAAGGTAGTGCTTCCTGATGGGCCCCTCCAGAGTTTGCAACTATTCTATGACCCTGCTATGACCCAAACAGCAGGCTCATAGAATAGCACCATAAAGGTCCTGTGAAAAAAAATTTCACTGCAACAAAAAGCAAATTACAGATAAGGAAGGAAGCAGGTGCCAGCCAGACTGGAACTTTGAAAATTACTGACACATTAATGAAACACAAATTAATTGATGGCAGTTGAAGAAGGGCAGGTGTGCTTGCTTTTTTCAACCACCATAATCTACAGTGATAAATAAACCTAATAGGTGCCAGTGAGGATGTACTAGAGGGTGGCATGGGTGTCCCAGAGGGTGGCAGTGGTGAAACAGAGGGTGCTGTGAACCTGTGATGATAAACCAGACGTAGAAACAACATAGTCGCGGCCGTTGCAAGCCGAAAAGTAAGTTCGCAATTGCGAACTTGTCCCAAAATCGGCGCGAACACGCGCCAACACAAAAAACGGAAAAATCCGCAAATCCGCTAGAGTTCGCGGATCTTTGCGGATTGCGAATCCGTAAATACGCAAGTTCGCGGATTGCCAATCCGCAAAATCCGCCCATGCTTACTCTCTGCCCACTGCCAATAGCCTGCGCGTCTCTCCCCCTCACTCCCCGGCCTCGCAAGCATTCCCCCGCGCCCCGACAGCCCCGGTCTCTCCTGCTTGGGCCATAAGCGCACCTCTAACGCAACCCTGTCTCCGAGCCACATCCCATGCTGAACCCCCTCACTCTTTCATCTCATTCAAAGAACAGGCCCTTTTGATAACCTCTTCCTCCCTGCCCGATTGTCCGGCCTGATCCCAGGCCATCACCTAGCCCAACAGATGCAGTTTATTGCCCCCTACAGTAGGACCTCGCCTCACATCAAAGGAGCGGGGATTAATCAATGCTTTCGCACCCCGAAGATCCGACTGATCACACACATCCCCGTTCCCAGCGGAATGTCCAGCTGCGCGATAACCACCACATGCTGAGATCGGGGTGGGAACTCTACTGTAGATGTGTGTGGGAACGGGCCTGGCCCGGGGATTCCGAGGATGTCTTTTCTGTCCTTCAAAGAAACATTACGGATGCAGTGTATGTAATAAAGCCATAAACCTGTGTATAAGAGGCCAGGCCTCAGAGATGCGGTTAGAGCACCTCGAGAAGATACCCTGTTGTCTGATTTGACGTGTTCTGCTCCGTCGGAATAAACTCCTGTTTCCTGCCTTCCGTCTCCAGCGCCTGCCTTTTTGTTTGGTAATCTCGAATGGTATGAGAGGCGGCTAACGCCGGGCAAATACTGAAGGGTTCTTGGTCGAATTCGGCCCTACCTTTTCACAGCCCCAGATCCCACAACCCAGCTCCCTCCGTAACTGTGTCGGTGTGCCTAACTACCCCTACCAAACCTTTCCTTCTCCCCCCACCCTCCCCAACTGCCGCTGATGTGGGTGTATGTAAGCTGTAGTATAACTGGAGCACGCCACCAATCGGGAATAACTTCTGCTCATGTACATCTCATGGAGCCCTTGTTAGCCCTTACGCTTCATCTCCATTCTCTACCATGCAATCACGCAATGCTTGAACTATCATTTCCCATGCTCTCGCCATCTCCAAGCTTTTATCGTTATCAGTCTTGGCAGCTTGTCGCATCCTAATGATACCCTCGCTACCGGCCCATTTCAACAGTTCATTCATCCACCTTCTCACTGAAGGGCCCTCTTTAGATTTCCAGTGCCAGGTGATCTCTCTCTGAGCCAACATGAGTCCCAAGTCTATAAATTTGCTTGTAATTTTCGTCTTCTTTGTGTGAGGGAACCAGAGCAGCAGACACGCCGCCATGTCGAAATCCACCTCCCTGTCCGTAACTCTGTTCAGGAGTTCCCCTACTTCAGGCCAATATGTCCTCAGCTGCGGACATCCCCACAACAGGTGATCCAGGTCCGCTTCAGGCGCCAAGCACCTCGGGCACAAAGCATCATGCACTCGAAAGTACCGCTGAATCCTCTCCGGAGTCAGATATGCTCTATGTACAATGAAGAAGTGTACCTGCTGGAATCGGGCATTTCTCGTGCCCTTCCATGTACGTCCCAAAATATGACCCCAGATCGTGTCCGGTATGGGCTTACCTATGCTATCCTCCCATTTAGCCTTCAGCGCCAGTAGCGGTTCCAGTCCCTCGTTTAACATTCTAGCATGGAGGCAGGTCACCGCCTTGGTAGTGCCCGCAGCCATAACCACGTACTGGCATGCCATAGTCATTTCCGGCTCAGCCAGCCCTCCCTTCCAGTGCTTTTGCAGCGCTGTAACTACTGCTGCGTGCAGCAGAAAATTACCGTCAGGTAGGCCAAACTGTTCCTGCAACGTCAGGAAGGGGACCAGTGTCCCTTCAGAGTATAGGTCTCCCAGCATCTGCAATCCCACCTCCTCCCACTCAGATAACGGGGACCAATCGCCCCCATGTGGCAACGCAGTCAGCATCCCCAGTGGGATCTCTGGTGCATACGACCGGGTGCTCTTCGCTCTCTTCAGACTCCTGTTCCAGCAGAGCCTGAGTGTCCTTTCCTCCATCGTGAGGTCCCTCATATCCAGTTTCTGTTGCATGATTATGTAGGACAAGACATGTCGCTGAATACCGAGCCCTCGGTCGAGGTCCGGTCCCCTGAATTCCCTGGCCACATGCTGCGTCAATATTTGCAGCTGTGCTGCCAGGTAATATAATTCAAAATCGGGGATTGCCATCCCCCCTCGAGCTTGGGCCTAGTCAGGGTTTTTAGCGCCACCCGGCGCTGTCCGTGGCCCCACAGGAAGCCAGTCACCATCATCTGTAGTTCCTTAAACATACGCTGGGATCCAGACCGGCAATGTCCTAAAATAATAAAGTAGCCGGCGGAAGCGCCACCATCTTCAACAGTGCCACTCGGCCCAGCACAGACAAAGAGAGGGACGCCCAAAAGGCCATGCAACCCCTCAGCGCGCGCATGCAACGCCCCACATTGCCCTCTAACAAGTTCGTGGTCTCGTGATATATGCGGACACCTAAGTAAGTGAAGCAGGAGGGCTCCCAAACCACCTCCAGCGTGAGGGGGGGGCACGGTGTGCCCTCCCGCAATGGGAAAGTGCAAGTTTTGGCCCAGTTCACCTTAAGGCCCGACACCCTACCAAATCCGGATAACATGTCCACCGCTCCCTCTAGGGCTTGTCCGGAGTCGGCTAGGTACAGCAACAGGTCATCCGCATACAATGATATGTAATGCAACTTCGCTCTCTGCATTACCCCTTGATACATTGCGCCTGATCTTGCCAGTGCTGCCAAAGGCTCCATCGCCAGTGCGAACAACAAGGGAGACAGCGAGCATCCCTGCCTCGTCCCCCTACACACGGGTAAGCCGAGGATATAACCGGACCCAGACGTACCCTCGCTTTAGCAGAGGAGTATAGAACCCTCGTCCACCTCCTGAAACCTTCACCTATGCCGAATTTCACTAGCACCTCATCCAGGTACTGCCACTCAAGGCTATCGAAAGCCTTTTCGATGTCAACCGACAATACCACCGGGCTATAAAGTGAGTCCCTGGCACTATCTAGCACCTGGATCAACCGGCGTATATTCATGGATGTGTTCCTGGTAGGGATAAACCCTGCCTGGTCCCTATGAACTAATCTGGTCATGCACGGTAGAAGTCTGGTGGCCAGGATACGGCTCAAGATCTTATAATCCACCGTCAGCATGGACAGGGGCCGATAGGATGTCACGTCCAATGCTTCTCTACCTGGTTTCAGCAGTGGAACCACCAGCGCCTCCCTAATCGATTCGGGCAAATGTCCCCTCTGCCCCGCTTCCGAGTACACTATCAAGAGCCTGGGAGCTAATATGTCGATAAATTTTGCATAAAATTCAATAGGGAGGCCATCCACCCCTGGCGTTTTGTTTCTGGCCATCTGTTTAACAGCCAGTTTAATCTCTGACAGCGTTATGGGTCCCCCTATCTCTTTTGCATCCTCGTCATCTAGCACCGGCAAAGGAACCGACTCCAGATAATCACCTATCTCCGAAGCCTCCACCTCCAACTGGCATTCATATAAATCTGTGTAATAAGACTTAAAGCGTGTTAGGACCGCTAATTGCGAGTAAACTACGTCCCCTGTCTCCGTTTTTATACTCATGATCGGACACCCCCTAGGTTCCGGGTTGGCAAGCTTGGCAAGGAGTGTACCCACATTATCCCTTTCCGCATGAACCTTGACAGTGTATAGCTTATAATCATAGCACCGCAGCCGTTCAGTTTCCTTCGCCACCATTTCCTTAGCTGCAAGCAACTGCTCCTGTAGGTCCGGTCGCTCAGGCCTACACTGCTCCAATCCCCTCAGCACATCTTCAGCCTTTACCAGATCATTCAAGACTGATGTCCTCACATTCGATAACCTACCCATACACACGCCTCGCACCACCACTTTCAGCGCATCCCATTCTATCGATCTCGTGGCCGCAGATCCCTCATTCATCCCAAAATAGTGTTCAATGCCCTGTTGGACCGTGTCGCTAAACACCGGATCTTCTACTGTGTAAGGTTGCAGCCTCCATGTGGGGACCGCCGATCTCACCTGTTGCCACTGCACTGACACCAATAAGGGATTATGATCTGAGATAGTCCTGGTCAAATATTCCGTGTGAATTACCATGGCAGCTAATGGGCCACCACAGAGGATTGAGTCTATTCTGACGTGCAATGCGTGTAACGCTGAGAAAAAGGAGTAGTCCCTCGTCTCAGGATGCTGTTCTCTCCACACATCTATCAGTCCCCATCTCTCTTGCCAGTCTTTCCTGTAAGTGGCTAATCTACGCACTGTTAATTCGGCCAATGGTGGGTGCAATCTATCAAGTTCCACATTAGTGATCGAATTAAAGTCTCCTCCCATTAAGATGGGGCCCGCCAGGAAATGGGCTAGCGAGCTCGTCAGTTTATCAAAAAAATGGGCCTGATCAGCATTGGGGGCGTACACACTACACAGGGTTACCTCTCGACCGTATAACCTCCCCTCTACTACCACGTATCTACCCTCAGGGTCTATCTGCTGGTTCATGACCTGAAACGGTATCCCCGCCCTTATCCAGCCCAGCACCCCCCTGGCGAATGCTGAATAAGTGGTACCAAACACCTGCCCACGCCACCTCCTCTGTAGTGCCGTGCACTCCTTCTTGGTCAAATGAGTCTCTTGTAGCAGTGCAATCTGAATGCCACGCCTCACCAAGTGGGAATGCACCTTGTGACGTCTGACCATCGTTCGAAGTCCACGGACATTCCATGAGATGCATTTCAAATTAGGTAACGTCCCCATAGCAGTCGTCTCTGCATAAGATCAGCAACAATCCATCACCCCCCACAACGCGGCAGCTGTATCCCCCACCCAGAACTCCCCAGAAAACTCCCCGAACCCCTCTCCCCAGGACAGGACTTAATAACCCAGCTTCAGCCCCGTTCCAAACTCGTAACACAACACACATTACACTAATCTGTGGTCTTCACCACAGAAGGCCTTAAGGGCCACAAGAGGGTGTATTAGCGCCGATCCAGGGCCAGCAGAGCTCCCACCCCGTGCCCTCGATCCCATACTGCAGTCTCAGCCCCATACCTGAGTGCACTTTCAGCATCTGGAGAGACTGGCCCAGTACAAATGTCAGAGTTGGACATGTCTTTGAGAAATCACTCGTTAAATAGTCCATCCGAAGTCTGCGGGGTGACCGCTGGTCCCTTCGAGCTCTCCGCTTCTGACTCGTCTCCTCCCGTTTTCAGTCCCTCTTCATCAGAGTCCGATCCCTCCGACGTCTTCTCCTGCTGTGATCCCGTGATGATCGCTGTTGCCGCTAGTGCGCCCTTCCTGTCCGCCGCCATTTGCGCATCCCGCATCGCTTTTTTGAGTTTATTCCGTTTACGGATGCGCTGTGATTTTCTGATCTGGAGCGGTTTCTGCGTGTTTCTGCCGCTTTTGCCAGTGCGGTCCGTTCCAGCACGATAAAGCTCTAACCATGTCCAAGCCTCATCCGGGGTTTGGAAGAATTGTGTTTTCTCATCTAGGATCACTCTTAGCTTGGCTGGGAAGAGCAATGAGTATTGAATCCCCTCGTCCCTCAATTCTTTTTTCACGGCCAGGAAGGACGCCCTATTTCTCTGGACCTCCTGTGTATAATGCGGAAAGACCGTAACCTTGCTGTTGTCCACGTGGAACGGGCCTTGTGAGCGTGCCCTCTGTATTAGGAGGTCACGATCTTTATAGTGTAACAGTTTAACCACCATCGGTCTAGGCGGTCGGCCCAGCTGGGGCGGACGGGCCGGAACCCTGTGCGCTCTTTCTAGGGAGAAGAAGGGAGAGAGGCCCTCCGGCGCTACAACCGTTTTAAACCAGTTCTCCATGTAGGCCACAGCGTCATCCCCTTCAATTTTTTCCGGAAGGCCTACTACCCTCATGTTATTCCTCCGATTGCGACTTTCGGCATCTTCCGCACATCTCTCCAGTGTCGCTAAACGGCTCAGGATATCGGTCAGTTTATGTTCTGCACTGACCACCGCCGGCTTCAGCTCCTGCAATAGTTGCTCATTGTCCTTCACTTTGTCTGAGAGCTTGGCATGGTCCGCCTTCAGTAGTCCCAGCCCCGTAGCGACCTGTGCTATGTCCTGGTGCAGCGAGTCCTTCGTCCCAGTTATCGCTTCCAATATGCTGTCTAGTCGCCGATTCAGCCGCTGCTCCTGGGTCGATGCCTCCGAGGGGGCATGAGCCCCGCCATCTTGGACCAGGGCGGTCGCATCGACCTGGCCTCGTTCCATAGCGGGTGCGCCACCAGTAGCGGCCATCCTGGCTTCCTCGAGCGCCGCCCCGGGGTCGCCCCGAAGGGTCACGCTTGTCCCCTGTCGCGGGAACACTACTCGCCAACGTTTCTCAGCGGGGCCCAGTCTTGCGCAACGCAAGGGCCCAACCTCCGTAGCCAAAGATCGTTTATAGAGCTTCCTCTCCTCTCATTCACCCCCCAGAGCGCTCCCGATCCAGGGGTCCCCCACAGTTTCCGGCCATCGACCGTGTGGGCACGGTATAGCTCCACCCCAAGGTCCAGGTAGCGTTCAGATTAGATGCAGGCAACCAGCAATATGGGCCCAAAGATGTAGGCGTGTGACCCCCCCAGCCAGGTTGTCTGTCTGTCCACGGATGTTGCGCTCCTCAAGTGCGCTCGGCGCTTCCATCCTGCAGTGGCCCCATCAGTGCAGCAGTGATCTCGTGATGGCCCTCTGTGGCCGCCACCAGGGTCGGCGCGGCCGGAGTAAGTCTGGCCACGATACCAGTGAGAGGATCCCCCGTCAGCACAGCAGGGGGGGGCCCCGGCTCCCAGGGCTGCAGTCCGCCCATGCTCGGCCCCAGCGCAGCGCGCCGTCCGCACTCCTGTAACCCTGAGAGCTGCTGCAATGGGGGCTTTCCTGCACCAGTCCGCCCCCGATCCAGCCCTGTTCCGCACCTCTCCGGGACCCCAGTCTCCGACCAGGGATCACCACATCGCCTCGCCGCCCGTCCTGGCAGCCGCCATCTTAAGGCTCTCAGCCGGTCTCGCCGGCCACCGGCTAGCAGCGGTCACCTCTGCTTTTTCTCCCCGCGAGACGCCCGTCACGGCGCCCAGCGGCCGTTGTCCCTCTTCAGCCGTGCCTCAGTTTGTCGTTCCGCCGGCACCAGACGGGAGTCCACTCCTCGCGGGGCTATCGGGCAGACAGCGCCGCCATCTTGGGAATTCCGCTGCAGGTCGCCCGGTCTCGGCGACAACAAAGAAACCTCCGTCTCAGAGGCCCCGCCAGCCGGTACGCCGGGCCCCAACTGCGCCGCAGGTGCTCCGACACAGGCTCCTTGTTCCCAGGCCACTGGGGACCCAGATTTGCAGGATAATTTGGGGATCGAGCGCGGAGCTATCGGCTCACGCCGCCTGCTCCATCGGCGCCCAAGCCACGCCCCCCATGCTCCTCTTACCATGGGAGGAGTTCTCTCCCATGGAGAGGAAAGCATTGGCCCTTAGTGCCAGGTTTTTCCTGGCGGTGAATACTGACCTGCAAAGCCGTCCATCTAAATCAGGTGGGTAGAATTAGAGGTCTGTCTTTGATGGCTGTTACTACACAGGGCCATTGGAAAAATGTAATCTCGGCAGAGACGGAGTAGTCTCCACCGTGATTAAAACCATGGTCTGCTCACTTCTAATTCAGGAGGGTAGACCATTATCTTGACAGTAAGCATACCCTGTCACCATTGCGTAAATCCCATATCAATGATTTGACATCAATTTCAACACTTTTGTTTTCTGAATTTCTCTGTATTAGGCCTCTTGATTTTTCCAAATGTAAGTATTCTCACCTCCTTTTTGCTCTCAACGGAGATGGAACTTATCATTGCAGATGACCTCAGCAGGGCTGAGATGCAGAGGCTGTGCAAGAAAAGGGGTCTGAATGTGGCAAAGAAGGCCACAAAAGTGGATCTCCTGGTAGCCCTCAGAGCCTTTGAGGAGATCAAAAGGATGCAGTCCACTCCAGAGGAGCTGGGATATGATGCCCCGAAGGAAGGGGAAGTGGATTTGGAAGAGGAAGAGGTGGAGGGCCTGGATGCAGGCCCTGAGCTGCAGCACCCTGAGGGGAAGAAGGACACCCTGTTCCCAGGAAGGGAGTCCTTTGCCAAGGCAGGGGAAAGTGAATCCACCCACAATCTGAACCCTGAGGAACTGGCAGACAGGAAGGTAGATGGCCCAAATAAAAATGCAAGAGGCAGCTTGCCAGAGGGCTGCAGATGATAGAAGGGCAGAGGGAGACAGAGTCCTTGAAGATAAGAATGTTCTCTTGGCTCAGGAGACTCACATGAAGGAGCTGGACCTGAAGGCTAAGCAAGCTGCAGAAACCAGCAGCAATGGTGGCAGCAATTTAGTGTCCCATGGAGAGGGTCTGCATACTCCAAGATCTAGTGCCCAGCTAAGTGGTGGGGCATGATAGAGATAAATGTTTTCTGTATATAAGATAGCTCTGAGGATATACAGGTTCCCAGAGGAGGACTGGGGTGCCAGTCTGTGGAAACACATGTCCCGTGGGGAGGGATACCCTTCTTACATTAGAGGTTGGAGACCAGATGAGGCACTCTCCCAAGCTGTTATAAAAACAGAGTTTGGGCTTACCCCTGAAAAGTATAACATAAGGTTCAGGGACAGACATATTTTGTCAAACCAATCTTAGTCTTGCGTGGATTTCTTAGACTACTCCAGTGAAGCCCTAAGTGGCTCAGTGAGGGGCAACAAAGTAAGTGACTTTACTAGGCTGTACAGTTGAATTATGAGGGAACACATGATCAGTACTTGGTTTACAGAGCTGTGCCCAGGCCCGGACTGGCTACCGGGCAGATTGGAATGCTGCCGAGCTGCTGGAACATTTTACTGCAGTGGGGGCTGATTTCGTACATGGAGACCTGCGTGTACTTTGAAATAATGAAAACAAAACGAATTTCGTTTAGTACACGCAGGACCCGATCAAAGAAATTAGCCCCCAGCTCAGCAGCATTCCAAACTGCCCGGTAGCCAGTCTGGCCCTGACTGTGCCAACACCTGATTGACAGCAAGCTAACTGACTTCAGGGAGCTTACAAAGGAGGCAGACCTCTGGGTCAACACCAGAGTGCCAATAAAGGCATCTTGGGTTGATTCCCAAAACGATAGTCAGGGTACCCAGCAGAAGAAGAAGGTGGAGGTAAAATAAAAGCAAAATGTTCTCACAAGGCACTCAAAACAGTTTACAGGAATAGTGAACTTAACCCCAATCTGACCAAAAAAAAGAATGGGTTTGTACACAAGAAAACAAAAAAGGTGTGTCCCCAAGTGTTATGAGTGTTACAAATATGGGCACATGAAGGGGAATATCAAGTATCCCAAGAGAGTACAGCCCCCCATTCATGGGCAGATCCAAGGTTTGGCCGGTGTAGCGCATGATCAAGAGATTGCCACAGTTAGTATGGAAGAGCGAGCTGAGGTAATCTAGTGTCCCTGGTTGAGAAAGAGATGGTGCCCAGAGCCCACATGCCTTCCAGCACTCCTATGTACAGGCAATGGGTCAGGCATATGTCTAAGCCGTGACCCTGAAGAACTATGGCGTGCTAACTACAGTCGGGCCATCGACTAGCTGGAAAACAGAATTCCCATATGGTGTAAATTGCCACTGTCTCTTTCAGGACGCATAGCAATAGTGAAGATGATAGTCCTCCCCAAATTTCTATACCTGTTCCTTAATGTTCCTATTCCACTGAAAGCCCAAATCCAATTTGACAACACTGATATGGATGAAGAAACAACCGCCTGTGTCTTGGAACCTCCTCACCCTACCATTTGCGCAGGACATTATAGGGGTGCCTGACATGAAGCTGTACGCTTTGTGCACCCAAGCGCAATTTCTCCACTATTGGCTTCATCCGACTCCATTGCAGTCTCACATGGCCATAGAGGTGGATCTCACATCCCCCTAGCCATTGTCTATGTATGTACCTTAAAAAGAACTGAGGGCCGAAATTGGCACGGTAGTATGCGTACGCTGGGCATGGGAGGGTTTGGGCAAGTGAGCTGAGCTGACGTGTCTGTACACCCCATCCATCCCCCTCACTAACAACCCTCAGATCCCACCACTCCATGACAGTGGTGCTGTGGGCGCGAAGGAGACAGTTCAAGACATTTTCAGACTTTTACCTCGTGGATCACTTCATCCATCCGTTCAAGGCCACGACCTCCCCCCCTCATACCCTCCTAGACACTCTTCTTTATTGCCAACTAAGTGCTGCTTGCCGCTCAATTTACAACACGTTCCCTTCTCCCCACCACCTCCCAGCACTGGAACTTATCAATGCTTCCTCATCACGTGCTTATTTAACGGCATGCAAGCCACCTCACTGATCACCACTCCAGCTGCACGCAAGGCATGGGACGAGGATATAGACCTCGCCTCTGATGGATAAGCAGTGGGAGTTTTGCTGTGGACAGCTGGAATCCCTCTCCCTCAACTAAAAAATGTGTCTAATACATTTCAAATTTCTCTACTATTTATACTGCACTCCACTTCAGCTTTTAAAATAGGGCTCATCCCCAATCCCACTGCCGCTGCTGTGGTTTCCTTCAGGCTACCTATATCCCTCTGGCATTGCATTGTCCGAGGGTGGCGTCATTCTGGGAGGATGTTTATACGACCATACACTCTATCACTGGCACCTACCACCCTACACCCCCCCTGGTGGGGCTCCTTTGGTATGTCTCAAACACGACTGTTCCTCACCACTGACTCACTGCCATGCTGTTACTATTAGCCAAACAAAGGTTGGCCATGCACTGGGGTGAAAACATGCTCAGATCCTACAGGGCTACGGAGAGGTAATGCCATTATGCTCGTGTCCCAAAGACATATGGGAGCTCTTCCTATGCTTTCAACAAGATTCTTCCTCTTTGATAGCAGACAAGTCTGATCAGGGTCACACGCTGATCAGGATGGCAATCAGCCATCTACGGTAGCTTTCTAGAAGCGATAATATATGTTACTTTTGTTGAGAAAGCCAGAAGTTGGAGTGTTCATGGTAGAGCTGTGGCCTGCTTGCCGGTTTAACAATTGCATAATAACATGCTGTAACACACTGTATGTTGAAAACACTTGGTTTTACTTCAAGCCTCAGTATCATACTTTCTCTGAATGCCATGCAAAATAGAACTGTACTGCTTAAACACCCATTGTGACAAGGTACTGTGGTTTTTGTTGTCTTCCTGTTCTTCATTGACACATGGCAAGAAAAAAATATTTAAAACAAAATACAGGCAGTGGGTCACCATCAAAGGGCGGACTGTTGAGGCTGAGGAACACTGGAACCACTATGACTACTGTAGGGTGTCATCTGATGTCCGCAGGTAATTCCCAATAAAATCCACGGGTTTTAGTAGCAGACAACCGTGAGAGTCACTACTCAGCGGCTCTGGTTCTCTTTGTGTGGAGGGGTCTCAGCTTGTTTGAAAGTAGCTGTGGGCCCTGCCATGCCTGTAATTGTCTGTTAGGCAATGATCTGGAGCACACTGTCTGAAAAGTCACACCTGGAGATGTTAGGGTTGCCTGAGTCAGTGTAACTGACCACAAGGTCTATGTCAACTGAGAGGGCAGTCAATTAGGCATGGAGCCTAGAGAAAGGGCAGGAGGCATGGGAAATCAACTCTTAAAACCCCCCGGTAGACGTTGAAGGGGCACCTGAGAATGCCCCACCTTGAAGCCTACCAGGAGGATATTTCAGCCCTGGAAGACCTGCCTTAGCTTGTTGCATAACAAGTTGAGGGTGGGCCTACTGGTAAGGAAGACTGTAGAGCTCAAAAAGAGTGCCCATCTCTAGAGGACTTGAAGCGGCAAGCTGAGCCGAGGCTGCTGGAGACACCTCTGGAGATCACCTGATCTATTGGGAGAATGACCTCCTATAAAGGGAGCCTAAGGTTCCTAAACCTGGGTCAAAATGTGTGTTGGTGGTCCCCCAGTACTACTGAGCCTTACTATTGGGACTGGCACATGATATAGCCTCTGCAGGACAACTAGGGCAGGACAAGACTTTTTTCAGGCTTGTCAACCATTGTTATTGGCACCTGATAAAGACAGCCTCAGATGTACTCTGTAGGTCATGTCCCTCTAGTCAGGTCAGTGGGAAGTCGGGGGAAAAGCTAAAGGCTCCCCTGGTTCTGTAACCTGTCATTGATTCCCCATTTGAAAGGGTGTGCATCAACATTGTTGGGCCGCTTGACCTCAAACCTTCCTTAGGCAATAAGTGTATTCTGATTTTAGTGGACATTGCCACTAGGTACCCAGGGGCCATACCTCTGAGGACTGTAGCTGCACCTGCAGTGGCTAGGGCCTTGATGGGGATTTTTTACCCAGGTGGGGTTCCCCAAAGAAGTAGCTTCTGACAGGGGCACAAACATCTTGTCTGCATACAAGTCAGTGTGGGATGAGTATGGGGTAAGTTAAAACTTTTCCATACAATCAGACCAGTGGGCTTGTTGATAGGTTCAACAAGACCCCTAAAGGCATTATTATAGGCCTGGTTGAGCTCCTGAGCCAGAAGTGGGAAATCAACTCACCATGCCTGCTTTTTACCTACATAGAGGTAGCACAGAAGTTGGGTTGAGCCCATTTGCCCTCCCCTATGGTACACTTGATAAGCTGTGTGGTTGTTGCTTGAGAAGCATTTTCACCGCCTTAGATAAGAACCCAATTTCCTACAGAGGGGTCAGTGAATGGGAGAGTAGGTCATGAAAGAAGTTTGTATTTGTGTTTTGGATTTATAATTTGAACAGATGTCTAGCCTTTTTCAGCTTGGATGTCCACCTGTCAGATTCTTTTTTTTTTGCCATAGTCTTTCCAACTTTTTGATGTTCTTTTTTCATGTGTGTAAGGCGTTGTGTACCATGGTTTGCTGGAGGTGTGATTTTGAGTTTTTAGTTTTGATAGGGCTATATTATTGACAAAGTCATCAATAGATAGATAGTGGACATGATTATAGTCGGGGAGATGAAATTGAAGTTGTTATTATCTTATTGAGCATCACACGAAGGTGTTTGTTCATTTAAGGTCTAATTGGTGAAATATTTATGGTTTCACACCCAGAATTTGGAGTTGGGAGGTTCCTTGTGAGTGAGGTTTACCAATGGAAAGCTGAACTGAATGGGGAAATGGTCAGTTCATTAAAACTGAAAGGGTGGGTGCTGATGCATTCTTCCATGAATGTGAAAGGTAGGTCTAACACCTTTTCTTTGTAGTGCATTGGATGGTTAGACATTTGAGAGAAGTTATGTAATCTTATTACATTCTCTAGATTTCTGAAGAGGTTTGAGTAGGAGTTCCCCTGTCAATAATGCAGTGTCCCGTGTAAATGTTGTTTGGGGCGAGCATTCAGTTGAGGGTAAGTTTCTTGTAAAAAAGTTCCATAAATTTGTTGTACGGCTTTGGTAGTCGGTTGACTACATGAATGTACATAAGTAAGGAGGGATTAGCTCTCAGAGCTATTCTCAAGCTTTTGAATGTGTTGTAACAGGACCTTTCCAACTGGTGGCACGGAAGAGATTCTTTGAAAGTTATTGCAACTTCACAAATCATTTTGCTTTGTCTCTCTTATCTTATGTTCGTCATTTAACCCGATTTCCATCATCCAGAAGAGGTCTGAGTTTCTTTGTTCTATCCCTGCAGCTATTTGAGGGTAGTGTGCATTAGCAGATCTTACATTGAGTAACATGTTGTATAAGACAAAGTTGCACAAGTGATTTTCGCAAGGTCGGTCAGAAGGCTCCTCTTTTAAAGGGGGGGATGGTGGGATTACCCATTGGAGTGAATTTGTATTCCTTTGTGTGGGGTTTCCAAGCACATGGTGAGTCAAGGTGTTGAAGGAGCTTAAAAGTGCAGGGACTAAGGACTCAAAGATGGAATGAATAATGCTTCTGGAGCAGTGTTGTCAGGGGAAACAACCTTTACAACGCAACTTTTACAACGCACTACCATTACAATGAAACTTTTACAACGCAACATCCATTACATCGCATGCCATTACAACGCAACCATTACAACGCATGATACTACAACGCATACCACTACAATGCATGTCATTACAACGCATACCATTACAACGCATAACATTACAACGCATAGTACCCTTACGCTATCCAACACTTACCCTACTGTTGCACCCCCTGGAGTTAGAATAGTAATTTTTACCCCTACACTGTCCAACACTTACCCTACTGTTGCACCCCCCTGGAGTTAGAATAGTTATTTTTACCCCTACACTATCCAACACTTACCCTACTGTTGCACCCACCTGGAGTTAGAATAGTAATTTTTACCCCTACACTATCCAATATTTACCATACATGCAATGTAATGTTATGCGTTGTAATGGTATGCGTTGTAAAGGTAGTATGCGTTGTAATGGAATGCTTTGTAAAGGTAGTTTTAAAAAATGTGTTGTAATGGCATGCATTGTAATGGAATGCGTTGTAATGGATGTTACGTTGTAAAAAATGCGTTGTAAACGTATGCGCTGTAAAAGTATGCGTTGTAACATCATACATCCGTTGTCAGTCGGGTTGAATGGATATATTAGTTTGTTAGTATTAATATTTATAATGTGTATATTAGTTATAACATTTCATAACCTTGCATGTATTTAGCTACACCTGGCGAACTGGCAGTACCATGGAAGCAGCGTACAAAAAATTCCTTCTTAAATATATTTTGACAATTTGAGGAGAGAAATATTCACCATTGAAGAAACAGGCTATATTTTTACATCATGTGTGTTGAAGGTAGGAGGTTATGTGAGAATTTAGAATAGGTGATGTTAGGTGAATGTGCTGAAGAACCCATTGATTTTTCCAAATATCAAAGGACGTCTGAGAAAACATGCCACACCAAAAGAAAAGGTTCTTCTGGAAGATCAGTATTGATTCTACAATGATCCAAGGGCTCAGTAAAGATTTCACAAGTTATGCAGCAACCTTTACAAGATTATCCATTACAGGTGGGTTTGGAGCAATAAATGACTTTTTAATGAGAGATCAAATGCTAAGGTGTGCGAATAATATAAAAAAGAACATGAATTAGCAAGGAATCCTTTTTCTGAAGTCATAGCCTTAGTGAAAAGAATAGGACATTTTGCAGGGGGTAGGGGTATTTGAGGGCTGGGCCAGCCCATATTTATCTTTGCCCTCCCCCTGACTCCAAATTACCGAGGCAGCTGGCTCAGTATTTAAAGGTGCGTGAGTTCTGAAGGTGAATGAGCAATACAAATACCTTTACGTTTTTTATAATCTTGTTAGATTTGCTGAGTGTTTCAAGACAGGTTAAATGTCAGGCTACAGTCTTCTGACAAACTCCATTGAGATGTTTTTTTACTTTTCTTTCTTCGAATGCAAAGTGAGAGGATTTTGTAAAGTGAGCTAGGTGACAATCTTGCTGGGGTGCAAACAGGGCCACTGGAATTATGCAACAAGGGAGGCCTACATTTTGCAGCAATGTTGACTAAATTATGTGACAAGAAAACACACATTATGCGGCTTAATGTGGCTCATTATGTAATAGCATAATTTCATTATTTTTACATGTTATCACTGTCACAGCATGGTAAAGGTTTCACTTCATTAGGACCGATTCCATAGCCTCAAACCGCTATAAATACCTGAAAGTTGATCACACAACCTTTGCGAAGGACCTTCCACTGTGCACCAGCATGTGTTACAGCGTTTTTAGTAACTTTTGATCTGTTTGAGCTAGAAACAAAATTTATTATTTGTTAAAATCTGTCGATTTTGCAGCAGATGATGGATTATGTGGCAAATACAGCAAATTTAGATTTACGCAGAAAATACCACAGCTGCAAAATCATGTAATTCCAGTGGCCTTGCATACAGGGAGTGCAAAAAGAAATACAGTAGGAAGTTTAATTGAAATACCTGTAAATGAACTGTACAAATATTTCAAAATATACCAGGAGTTATAAAAGCACAAATGAAGCACATTTTATTTTAGAATTCTGAAGTCCGATGGATAAAAAGATTTTACAAACTCGAGAAAGATCTTGGTGATGCACGAACGATAAATATTGTAAAATATTGTATTGTATTGCACATTTGTATAGCACCTATATTTGGCACTGAAGCGCTTACTTACATGGGCAGCAAGCTCTGCCATATAGGGTATTATGTCGTTGGAAGGGTGTTGTCTTTGTTTTGTGAACCTATGTGGGAAGTGTTTCCATGTCATGCATGATGGCCACCAATGTCCATTTATCATGTAACGTGATGCATCGAGTAGCAGTGTGGTGGATGATGAGCTGTGGGAGACACAGATGCGCAGTTTATGGTTTTTAATTACGCCAACGGTTTTGAACAGCTCTGCAGGTTTATGTTGTTTCTAGTCTGCTTCTCTGGTTACTGCACTGGGTTGTCCAATCAGAAATGTTGAGTAAAGGTCTGGGGCACAGGTGGTATTGCTGGAGGGTGAAATAAGTGGAGAGATCTTCTGGAATGTGCATCATTACTATGTTCTCATATGAAAAATTCATTGTGATATGTAAAGTAGCGGCCATAGTGTATAAATATTTGGGACCTGCAGTTACAGACTAGATTAAAGTTTTATCGGCTGCATAGAACAGGTGATGGACAACTCTCATTATAGATTTGTCTTATGTGAATGTAAAAGATGTAAGTTGTGGTACTAGTATTAATATGGGTCAGAAATGATGAATGAACTTCCATAACTACATAATACCCCAAGGAAGCATAACTCCCTCCTTAGCATACCAGTTTATCAAAAGTAGTTTGCTGGATGGGATGTTATCAGTCTATGGACTGTAAGCTAAAGACTGAGCTTGAGGGTGCAACTATATTTCCATGTTCTGTTGCCAGGAGATGTGTTACTTTAGTTTACTTGGAAATCGCCATGTTTTCAACTGTCTTCTGAAATGTATATGCTCCTGGATGCTTCAAATGCTGGCTGACAGGCAGATGAGGCAGTCAAGCGCCCGCAGCTGATGAGTCGTTACTCCCTAGTGTTACCAAAGGCATTAAGACCGCAGGGTGGTACCACCCAATGAGGCAATCACAGCTCACATGCCTGGGCTTTGAACAACCGGCTTTCCGCCAGGACTCGTAGCGAAATCGCCACTGCTGTGCCCGTGGAGGCTGTCATGCTCCTCTGGATATGACGTACCCAGAATAAGATGGGAGCATACTGCATGCCGCCATCTTAGAAGCTGTATATACAAAGTATATATACAAAGTATTATTCCGGGTGAAGCCATATGCGAAAAACGTCACCAAAAGCAATGGGAGAACATGAGCAAACAATAATAATACATGATTACATTTTAGAACAAGCAGTGAAGTGAGAGGGGGTTGGGCTTTTAAACAGGTGCCCTGTGAATACCGTGTCTGACATTTGATCTCGGTCTTTGAATGCTATTTGTGAAAAACGGTGTCAAAAGCAATGGGAGAACTCGAGCAAGCAATAATAATAAAAAGCATCACCAAAAGCAATGGGGGAACACGAGCAAGCAATAATGATACATGCTACATTTTAGAACAAGCAGCAGTGTGAGTGGTGTTGGGGCATGGAGCATTTGCCTTTGAAAACAGAACCTGACATCAATATCTTTGAATAGTCAGCAAATGTGACAAGATAAGAACATGATTTACAGCCCTGTGTTCAACAGCGCTCAGAGCAAGTGAAAACACGAGCACTCCCGATGAGGGTTCTTAAACAAAGAAAAAAGAAGTTACTAAAATGGTCATTAAATGGGAGCAGTGGATGGATAGTAGTAACTGATTCATGATCTTGGTGAAAGCTAAACACACGAAGAGGCATGATGTATGCATGCCATGGACAAATGGTGAGAAAGAATAGAAGAGCGATGATGGAGCCTATAAATCGGAAATCAGTGGGTGGTTTGAAGCCCATGAAGTATGTAAAACATGTCTCTTTCAAGACAGCTCATGCGCTGTCTAGAGCTGAGACCTAAAAATAGAGTGAACTGTAATAAATTATCTGACATCCAAACAACAAAAATCCAATCACTTGAACCGGAGATATGCAATTTTAAAGATTTTGGTAAAAATAGTGCCTAAAAGCACAAAGTGCAGCTGTGGTTATCTGATCGCCCTGGACCAGGACAAAGTCACAATTTCAGGTTGAATGCTGTGGAGCACGGACCAACTACATGGACTCAGTCAGGCCCTCTGAATTAAGTACCTTAAATCCTGGTTTGTGGGAGATCCGGCGTCAAGGATGCATTGTACTGTTGACATGGTGCTTTTAGTTCGAAGGCCAGCATCGAGGGAACTTTCCGTAGTGGCGGTTCGAGGGACCTGAGGGCTGTGATGTGGAGTCCGGCGTCGGGGATGCATCACACTGCGGTGGTGCCGAATCGACTGCATGTGACATTGGTGTCTTCCCCTTCCATTGAAGTCCATTGTTTATGACTCCTCTTCAAAGGAGCCTGAATAATCCACTTAACTCTGACCTCTCAGGACAGACCACTGAAAGGCTCAAGCTGGGGCTTCCAGACAAGAAAGTCTGATAACTTCTTGTCTGTACATTTTAGGAGAAATGTAAAAATATATTATTGTTGGATTTATTAATAACATTTTGGGAGGTCTCTGACTGATATTTTTTTTCTCTTCTCCTAGCAGGATCTATCCATTTATAACTTCTTGCCATGCTAGCCTATCTGGCAGGGGATTTGCAATGGTAAAAATGACTTGGGCCATTTTTCCAGCAACAGGGCTTATAAAAACATATTTTATAAGTATTCTGTCTATATCTACAGGACCCCCACCCTTGGAACACCTAGCAAAGACTTTAGGAGTTCTGAATATGTAGACATATTGCACATCCTCCCTCCATAGTGCTCCTAGCACCAAACTCGATTTTGTGCAGCACGTTATCACAATGTGGGGAGTGAAATGTGCAATTTCACTTAACCCAGGGCATACAAAACTCATTTTATACTAGTCCTCCTTATAAATACCTGACCCCTACCCCTGGGACATCTAGGGGAGATCCTGGGGGTACCTAATATGCCCAAAAATTGTAGGTTATCCACTTTTAAGTGCCCCAAACACCAAAGTCGAGTTTGGGCACAATTAATGTTATCAAATCTGTCCTGCAACACAGAGCTACTTTTAAACTGACCTCAGGCTTCAGCAGTGCACACATGCAAGTGCAGAAAGGGCTGTTGGCCTCTAAGCCACCATGCCCTGTCATATACTAGGGTTTTAGAGGTAGTTTCAATCCCCCTGCCCTATTATGTACAATGGCCTTATAGGTTAGGTCATGCCAATCACAGTGGTACCCTAACCCATAGTGTACCCTAGTGTATGTAGGTGTTTTCACTGTATTCTACATATTTGTTTCAGCATAGCACTGGCCCTGGGCCTGGTTAGGCAGAGCACAGGGTCAGTCAGAGTCAGTTACCACCAGTACCAGTCAGCAAAAATGTTGGGAGGTGCCTAGGGCACAGGATGACTTTGCAACATAGCCACCATAAAGAAAAGGTGATGGGCTATTAACCTACAACCTGATAGTCCTCATCAGCTAAGTTGAAAAATGTGGAAAGTTGGTCCGCATTGGCATGGGCCACCTTAGGTCTGTGTTCCACTGTAAAGTCCATTTCCTGTAGGAAAATGGACCACCGTAACTAACTGTGGAGCGCTGGGAAGTCTCAATGCTGGGGCAGCCATGCGCTTTATAAATCTTGTTAACATAACATATATGTATCTACATGGTATATATATATCTTCAAGGTATGTAGATGTGGAGTTAGGACAGTAAATCTATACTTTCTACATATTCACTTACCTTTCAATATTCTGTCCTCAATATTCTTGTACCGGGACATTGTGGAGGTCTAAATTTAGTATGACAACCAGTATTTGGGAAGGAATGCACCTACAGAGCACAGCTTTAATGTGTGATCATAGCTGAGGACCATGCACCCCTAAAAACTATACTTCTGGATACCAGCCTGACACTTTGTAATGTGTTAAAGTAAGTTAATGGACCTCAGGGAAGTGAGAGAAATAAAAATGATATAATAAAACAAAGATAATGAGGGACTTCATTAAACTTAATATTGAGTCTGAGTGAAGCAGAGAAAAACCATATGGAAGGTTGTACAACATTCTTGAAACACTAGTAATGCGGTCAAACCAGTAATGATAATTAGACAGTCAGAACTATTGAATAAATCTAAATATTATATTGATATAAATAGGGAAATTCTAAATGTGTTAGCAGTTCAGGAAGTTGATATTTTCTGGTTGGGAATGAATTGTACATAATCTTATTAAAGTGGAAGATCTGACATGAAAGCAACGTGGAATGATGGCAAGATGATTGATCTTGTATAGATGGAAAATTAATATAAGAGGAGATTTAAAGCAGAGTATGTGTAACTGAATGTTGTTCTTATCTCACAGCATTTATAAATCAAAACAATGAATATGTTGTGTTCGACCCTGATAACAAAGAACATATCATGCCAACAGAAGGACCAGAAGAACCCTCAAAGAGTGAAGAAACTTTAGAACACCATCTTACCTTTAGAGCATCTTAAAAAAGAGTATTACCTTTTGTTAAGAAGAAGTTGTCAGCTAGCATTTAATGAGAAACTGTTAGACCTGGCATCCTTGGCATGGTTGCACCTAACTTTTTGCCTTCAGACCTCATGCTTTTACTGTTTTTGCTGACTTTCAGTGCTGAAGTGCATGTGCTCTATACTTAAAACATGGTATCATTGGCTTATCTACAAATGCAATATTTAAGTGTACTTATAAGTGCCCTGTAAAGTGCACTACATGTACCCGGGACCTGTAAATTAAATGCTACTCGTGGGCCTGTATCACTGATTATGCCACCCACGTAAGTAGCCCTGTAAACATCTCTCAGGCCTGCCCCTGCAGGGCCTGTGTGTGCAGTTGTAAACTGTCATATCGACCTGTCAAGTTAGCCCACTTTCCAGGCCTAAACCTTCCTTTTCATTACACATAGGTCACCCCCAATGTAGGCCATGGGCAGCCCATAGACAGGGTGCAGTTTATTTAAAAAGTAAGGCATGTATGTTTAAGTTTTACATGCCCTGGTAGTGAAATACTCTTAAATTTGTTTTTAACTACTGCAAGTCCTATCTCTCACATAGGATAACATTTGGATTGCCTTATTGCATTTTTATTTGCATTATTTCCAATTGGGAAGAGATGGGACCCCCAAATCTGGTGTCTCTGAAATCACAATTTACAGTGAAGTTGGATTTTAAATTGCAATTCAGGAAATAGCACTTTTAGAAAGTTGGCTTTTTCTTACTGTAACCTTTGGTGCATTCAGCCTGTCCCTGAATACATGTCTGGCTAGGGTGACAGTTTTGTGCTTTCCCTCTAGAAATTCACACACAAAGGGAGCTAAGGTGTGACTGATGGGCCTCCCACATCCTGACCAATCAGGCATTTATAGAGCGTGGCAAATCACCCGTGAGGGTCTTGAGAAGCTGTGTAGGGTGGTACTGCGTGGGGGTTTGATTATTCAAATATCCATGTCTTTATCTCTCTTCTAAATTGCTGGAGCGATGGAGCTGTTCTGAGGTGGTGGGGGAGGTTGTTCCAGGCCTTGGCTGCCAGATGTAAGATGGAGCGGCATCCGCTGTTGGCACGGTGGATGCTTGTGGTGCCTGTGAGAGACAGGAATACTCATTGGAGGTGTCTAATCGGTTGGTGAAAGGTCACCATATTTTCTGATGTATGCTGGTCCTTCGTTGTGTGTGGATCAGCATCTTAAACTGGTATTTCTTCTGAATTGGGAGCCAGTGTAGAATCCTGAGGTGGAGGGTGATATGGGATCTTTTTGGGGAGGTTGAGTATGAGTTGTGCCGCTGCGTTTTGTATCATCTGGAGTCTTCTAAGGAGGCATGCAGTGATTCCTATGTAGAGTGTGTTACTGTAGTCCAGTCTGCCGGTTATGAGAGCTTGAGTGATGGTCCTTATGGTGCTGGTTGCGATCCATCTGAAAATCTTGCAGAACATGTGAAGGGTGTGGAAGTAGGCAGATGATACTGCATTGACTTGTTTCTTTAAGCATAGCTTGCTATTCGGGATGATGTCAAGGTTGCGAGTGTGGCCTGTTGTGATGGGGTTGCTGAGTTCCTCTGGCCACTATGGGTTGTTCCAAAAGATGAGACTTCCGTCTTGCTCGTGTTGAGCTTGAGACAGTTGTTCTTAATCCAGTCAGTCAGTGACGTTCATCATGCATCTGTGGAAGTTGGCTTTGTTGGTGGAGAGTTCCTCGGACAGTGAGAGGATGAGCTGTGTTTTGTCAGTGTAGGAGATGATGCTGAATCGGTGTAATCTGATGGTGTCGGCCAGGGGGGTCATGTATATGTTGAAGAGGGTTGGGTTGAGGGGGGATCCTTTGAGGAATTCGCAGATGATACTCCCTGATGGGCCATCTGTCAGGGACTGTCCGGGACCCGGGACTGTGTGGGGAACACAGTCAGGGACTTGGACAAGGACTGGGAACTGGGTAGAAGACGTACACAGAAAGGAGGAGTTCAGTGCTGCCCAGGATCATACAGGGAGTCAGAGGAGAAAAAGGGATCCAAAGGGGAAACCTGTACAAGTGAACAAGATGGGTAAGACTCAGAAAGGAAGGGCACTCACAAGGCAATTTAGCATTCAGACTAACTACACCCAGGACGGACGTGCAAGACATATATAGAATACAACATTAACAATAAAGGGGGGTGTGGGGTAAAGCACTCAGGAGCTCCACATGGTAAGACTGAAGATCAGTAAGTTTCTTACCCACATATGCATGCAAAGGCAGGGTCTGTGGAGCTTATACCTATAGTGATGTTATAAATGTAACTCAAAGACAAAACTCACAGTTAACAAGAAACACCACCTAGGTAGTCAGCTGAGCCCACGGATCCTGGCGATCAAACAGGAAGTGACAGCAAGGGGGTAGAACTAAACACAAGCACAATAGACAAGGAGCTAGCAAGGAGGAGTGCTTAACAGGAAAGGAAGGAAATGACAGGGCACACTTGGCAGAAAGCAGGTAACAAACATACAAGGTAACAGAAGTAAGACAGCAGAATAGAAAGGCAGCAAACTAGAACTGGTACCAAGGAAATGGGAAGCAAGGCAGGGACTGGAAATGGATATACAGAAGGGTATACTAGAATAGTGCAGGTTACGGAATCAAGAAAACAAAGTAGCATAGAAGGCAGTGCTGGGGCAGGAACAAGAAGTGAGCTAAGGCTCAGGATTCAAGGCAGCACTGCAGACAGTGGTGGTTCAGGAACAGGGAACTATCAAAGCTTCAAGGATCCAAGGTAGCACTGCAAGCAGTGCTAGTTCAGGAACAGGGAAATTACTAGAGCTCAGGAGTCAAGGTAGCACTGCGGGCAATACGGGTTCAAGGAAACAGGACATAGCTAATGCTCAGGAAACAAGGTAGCACTGCAGGCAGTGCTAATTCAGGTACAGGGAATAGCTATAGCTTAGGAACTCAGGAAACAAGGTAGCACTGCAAGCAGTGATAATTCAGGGGAAGGGAAACTGCGGCAGTTCAGGAACAAGGAATAACAAGGCTATGGGGTCAGGGTAGCACTGCAGGCAGTGCTAATTCAGGAACAGGGAAAACAGCAGCAGGACAGGAACAAGGCTTAATTAAAGCTCAGGAAACACTGGAAACAAGAATGGCAAAAGCTCAGGGAACTCTGGAACCAAGGATTGGTCTCACCGGTAAACAGCTACAATGACCAACCCGGGTCCGAAGGGAGCTGGGGCTTAAAAGAGCTCACAGTAATCATAAGCATCAGGTGTGAGCAGGCTAGCAGCAGCCAGCCACAGGTGAGCTGAATTCCTCAACCCATCCTTGGCCTGCAGGGGTGGAAACAAAGCAGTGAACAGGGAATTCTGGGTAACGGAGTTTCAGGCATGAATAGTCTGGCTTCATGTATAAGCAGGCTGGCTTTCACAAAACCCGGCATGGATTGGGAATGGATGTCAATTCCCAATAAGAGTCCAAATGCCCGGAAGTCAGGATATGCATACATACATGTGAGTGTCTGGAGGCATATTAGAACACTGGAACGCCCCACAATTCGGCCCCCTGGTGGTGGGCACGAGAGCACAGGGAGCTAATCGTGACACCATCCTGGGAATGATGGAACGGAGGAGCTGATGCTTACACCTGAAAGGGCTGTGTCCTGTACCTACTCAAAGGGTTGCATACACCTCTGTAGTGAGTCTTGAGCTAGGGCAGGAAAGGCAGGGACATGTGCACTTCAAATGCATCGCTTGGAAGTCTCCTCCACTTCAAAGGCCTAATTTGGCATAAGCCCTGGACATCTGACATCACCAACTCAGGACACTTCTGGATCTGAGGATATTCTGCCAGGAAGAAGGACTGCTTCGCTGCTGGAGGGACTGCCACTCTGCTGGACTGCTTTGTTATGCTTGCCTCCTGCCCTCCTGCCTGGGAGTGAGAAGGACTGAATCTGCATCTCTTCATCCCTAAGTATCTCCAAGGGCCGGTTGATATTCCTCCTGTTCTGAAGTCTATTGGGATATCAAACAATTCAACCTACAAACGGTACCTGGGCGGTGCTTACTGTCCTGGGCGTTTGTAAATTGGTATAAAGTGCTGTGCATCTGACAGAACCCACACATCAACACCAATGTGCCGATTGGAACTGACAAATTGCCGCCGTTCCAGGAACCAGATCGACGCATTGCACTTGGAACTGTTACACTGCCTCCAGAATCACCGCTTCGGAACCTACGCAGTGCCGCCACTGCATGGAGAAGATTGATGCATCACCTCTACAGTGAGGAATAGCCCAGCACATCCCAGTTGGAGCCACCACACCGTGGAACCGGTGCATCGCGCATCGCTCACAAAGCTGACCCATCACCGCCATTGCATGGAGAAATCCAGTGCTTAACCCTAACTGCATTGGAATCACCAATCCATCGGTCGGCTGCACCCTGCACCTCATTGTTTGTGACCAGGATCAAGGACTTTTGCTCACCGGGCCCTGCATCTGTCCAGCTGCTCCATCACGATCGGCCTGAACTCTTGGCATTGTCCCGGTTCAGTGTGACCAATTAACTATTTTTGCATTTGTTCTTTTAAAATTGAAATCTCAAATTTTACAGATTCGTTTTTTTTTTGTTTTGGCCTTGTTTTATTTATAATTATTATTCTCTAGTGTTCTAAAGTGGTGTGGAGTCTTTTTGCGGTGTTTTCACTATGTTACTGTTTGATGTGTTGCACAAATAACTAACATATTGCCAAACGAGTTAAGTTTGACTGCTCTGTACCAAGCTATGAGAAGGTGAGCACAGGTTAGTTTAAAGTGTGTTTCTGACTTACTTACAGATAATTGAGAGGCAACCAAAAACAAGTATTCATATACATATACAATTTGTACTTAAAGACATGGGTGAGTGAAGATACCACCGACACGTGGTAGTTATAGACTGTAGGTTTGAAAACTTTACAGGGGTGTTTATGCTGTATTCCAAAGTACTTGACCATAAAAGAGCACATATGGTGCGGGTATAATACGTTTATTTGAATGCTTCTTTATAGATGGCAGCGTTCAGACCTTTACAGGGGTGTTCAGCAGTGTTCTGAAGTGCTTCACCATGCCTATATGAGTTTTTTCCAAAATCGCAGGAGTTGTGAACAGCTTCTGAATCACAGACAAACTACTTGTGTTAGCAAGTCAAACTTTTTATGACGGATTTCTCCAGACATATTCACCAACAGGTTTTAGATAAACCCTTAAAAAAGTTCGGGAAATGATCCAATATTTCAATATTTGCAACGTTGTGCCAGAATTCGCTTACTTTGGCAGGGAAAGCATTTATATGTTTCTAGAAGTGGTGTTCCCAGTACCAACACTGGAGGCACAGAAAGAAAATGTTGATGTCACTGTAAACTGAGTTGAATCTGATACATCAGCTGTTTGATGGTTTCTGCAGGGTCGAGTTAACACATCAAAGTGGTTGTACATGGTATGCTGCTAGGACTATATTCTCAAGAGCTGGCTTACTTAGCAGATAGGAGTCTCAAGGGATACACAGATGGGCACAAGAGTTGCTTGAGAAAGTAATGCGATCACAATTACTATCTTTGCAAACCCCAAATAATGACCCTTAGATTGCATGAGACCACTACTCATATCGCACCAGTTTATATACCCACCCATTGCTTTGGAGGATTCCAGTGTGTCCCAGTAGACCAATCATATATTGCACTGTCAGATACCACCTTCCATTAGTGTGCCAAGTGTACTGGCCATAGCAGGCACCAGGCGTTTCTCTGGTAGGCCGCTAGGGTGGGGGCCGGTTTTGGCCCTCTGAGGGGGCCGATTTTGAGACGGGCCTACAATATCGGCCCCCGATAACAGAATCGGCAAATCCAGCTCAAGCAAACAGCTCGGCTCCACCCCCTCCACCCCAGGGACCCCGGCAGAGCAGTTTTCCAGGGCCGGTTTCATTGCCCAGCCTGGCCCTAAAAGTGTACCACGCAATGCCCATGTAAAATTATTCCCCAGTACGTAAAGTACTATTGCCGGCCATTCTCTTCATTGAACCCCAGTACGTTAGCACCATTTCCACGGCAGGAGCCATATCTCCACTAGCATGTATAGATCCATTGCCATTGCAGTATCCATATATCTATTAGAATGTATAGAACCATTGCCATTCCAGTATCCACACTGGCCCAAGTATGTGAAGTTTTTTTTTTACCATGACAGAATCATTCTCCGTAAATGATGAGCACCATTGCTAAGCCAGCATTCACGCTTCTGTCTCCCTTTGTACATTGCACTGTCACTGGTTTGCCACTGAGAGGTAGATTTACAAGCCCATTTGTGACACTTTTGTGCAGCCGTTGCATCACTTTTTGTGACGCAGCAGCGGCGTAAACAATACACCGTGTTGCAGCCCATTTACAATGTGACGCATCTAGGGAGATGAGTCACATCATAAAGCCCAGCACCACATTATACCTGCGTCAGGTATAATGTATGCAGGGTGGGCATTCCCACGCAAAAAGCTATGTAGAACTGACGGAGTAAAATTTACATCATATCACTGCATCACTCTATGTCTTCACTACATCAAAATCCCTACACGTGCTAAGACCAGGCGTAAGGAATGGCATACAGCTTTTTGAATGGGACTCACTTATCTGTTGTGGCACATTGCTGGAGTTGTGTCGCCTTGATGAGCAACTCCAGCAATGCGTCACTTTTGTGCCAACAGATGCATTAGAATTTCTGACGAATCTGTTAATCCTTGCGCCATGGAGCACTGTATTGGAAATACAGCGCACCCATGGTGGCGCAAGGACATTTGGTGCTGGCGCAAGGAAACTGAGCTGACACACCTGCATAGATGCGTCATTTCCTCGTTAATGAGGCCCTGATTGCTGAGTGGGTTTTTCCTTGAGCTGGCCACTTTTTGCTGACCTGCCGTATCTGAAGCACAGAGCCGTGCTGCTGCCTGTCAGTGTTCCTGAGAATGGTGCTCGATACAGTTACATGTACCGCAAAAGTGCATGCCGTCACTGTTCATGCCCTGTCAATGTATGTTGTCCCTAACCTGTTTTTTCTGTGTACTTTGTTAAAAGTGTCCGGTGCAAGTCTGCCGCTTGTTCCAGGGCAGTGACAGTTGGTTCATTTTGCTCAGCAGCATGTGTGTCATGATGCTGGTGCTGCTATGAAGAAGGGGTGCATGCCACACACAACTCTGCCTGCAGAGACGGTAGCATGAGCTGGGATCATATACTGGATTACCCCTCTGGTGATAACCTGGTGCTCCATCCAGGCCTAAGTGCTAACCAATGCTGGGCCAAACTGTAACATGAAGATGGCATATCCCCTGAGATGGAGGGCTCGAGGGTGGGTTGAATAATCCATCGTCTTCACTGCCTAATGTAAAGCAGAAGACTGAAGCATGAGTATTTATTCATAAAACAGCTGTATGCCCAGGACTTGGTAGCTGTGGTGTGCAATATAATGGGAGGGGGGCCCTAATCCCTAATAAGGCTGGAAAAGTATGCAAATATCTATACAACTTTATGGCATTCCCAAGAGTACACCTGCAATGCTGAGATAAAAGCAGGATGCCGGGCTTCCTTTTGGGAAAGCCATGTTACTTTCATGCAGGATCCTATTTACCCTGTGTTGAGTTCTTTGTATACTCTAAACAGAGAAATGGGAAAGCTAACCATGCTTTGGAACGCCAATGTTCCTAACCGTGAGTGGGATTAGAAGAGCAGAGAAAGCAGCACTTTCTATTGTGATTTCAATTCACTTGCAAGGAATCTGCTTTGTGAATTCAGCTGTGTTTACCTTTGGGAAAGGGAATGGGTCCTACTGTTATGCACAATGTTTTACGCACTACTGAAGATGAATGAAAACTATAATAATCGCTGTAGAAGTTAAGTTATGGAAAGCCTGGCTGGGCGTGTAAGACAGAGTGAGCAAGCAAAGACTAGGGGCCAGATGTACAACCATAGCATTTTGCGACTCACAAATTGGAATGCTATGTACACCAGTGTCTGAGACACTGTTTGCAAATCCCAATGGGGTCGCAAATTGCATACCTTATGAATATCAGTGAGGCTGTCGCAATTTGAGACCCTATTGGGAATGGCTAGCACTCCCAGGAATTGTGGCCTGCTGGGGTCAGCAGACCACCATGTCTGGGACTGCTTTGTCAATAATACATTTTTTTTTTTTTGCAGCCCATTTTCCTTAAAGGAAAATAGGATGTTTTTTTTTTTTTTAATGAAACGCTTCCCTGGGACTATTGTCTGCTCTTAGAAAATACTTGCACATGCATTCCCAAAGGAGAAGTGGTCCTCTGGGGACCCCTTCCCATTTGTGAGTGCCTTACCGACCTTCTGAGAAGGGTGGTAAACTATGAGTGTTTTGCGACTGCAATTGCGGTTGCAGAGCATTCATACTTGGGTTCTGGACTCGCTATTAGGAAGGGATGCCCTTGCTTGGCATGCCCCTTCCTAATAGTGAGTCGCTAACCCTATTTTGCGAGTCGCTCATTGATTAGCGACTCGCAAAATACTGCTGGTTCATTGGCCACACGTTTTTGGCGGTCACAAACATGCCTAAAAACCCTTTGCGATTTTGGCGGTCTAATGGACTGCCACACCGGCTGGCAGTCCGCCCTCCACATTAGGACTGCGGCGGTTGGACCACCATGGGACTGGTGCTGCTGACAGGGATCCACAATCTCTGGCAGCTGCGCAATTGTCTGAGCCTCTATTATGCTGACGGTTTTGCTGCAGCACCACCAAGCATATTAGTAGTTTCCTCACCACCGCACTTTTCGTGGCAGTTCAACCAGCATGAAAAATGTGGCGTTGAGGAAACAAAGGGGGCCCTTCAGGGTCCCATTGTGCCTCTGCTCCATGGGGTATATGCAGTGGGCCACATGGTGTGCTCTCCTGTCTACATTCACCCAATGTTCATGCACTGAAAAAAATGTACAACGTTATGCATTTTGGCCCATGCAGGAACGTGCTTTGACGTTCCCATTGCGGGGCCTATTTCAAAGTCACCGCTGTGGCAACACCAAAGAACTGCCCACTGGTGACTTAAAAAGTCGTAATCTGGTGGGCGGTCTGTTCTGGCTTTGGTGGTGTAGGAGCAGGACAGCAGTGGGGTAGGCCCGTTCCCACACTGCCAAAGTCATAGCAAGGCCCTAATTCAACTTTGAAGTGAAAATTATAGGATTTGCGAAATGGAACAATTTCAGGTCTTATTTTTATCAATATGGGAAAATGTACTAATCAGCGCGTGTAAATTAATACTACTGCTCTCTTTGAAAAATATGGCACTGAAATTGGAAGGGAACACCTTTGGTGTGCAATACGTAGAAAATATTCTTTTGAATAGTACGAAGATATTAATTATGACTCAGTCGTGGAAGAATGTTTATCAAGTTGACCATTTTTGCTCATCTCTGGAGGCTTACGGCACTAGTAGAGGCAGACCTGCCAAGTGCCATGTAACAGGCGTTAGACTAACGCATTTAGTGCTGGTGTCCACTTCACCACACTAAAATGCATTAGCCCCACATATTATAGTGCCCCTGAACCCCACCACAGAGTGTGTAACAAGGAGGAGCTGCAGCGCTGGGAGCACAGTGGCAGCGAGTGAGCTGTGCTGCCAGCAGAGAGCGCATTGTGAAGGTGAGCCTTCCTTGTTTACTTTTCATCAGTCGGTGATTACTCTGGGTGTAAGCCACAGGGAATGAATTTCAGTTATCCCACACAATAAGGCCTAAATAGTAAATTGGGGCTACGTAGGCTGGCCCAGGGCTTCAATCAGCTAGCCAAGTTGGCCACTCGCTCCAGCATACCATGCTGTCTGTGAGCACCAGGCATGGAATTTAAAATCAAGTGGACTTGTAAGTGCTCCCACGTGGATCGGGGTGGCTCATTGCTTGGTTGTTCTTTTCTAGCAAGGAGCACCCCACTGTGAGCACGCAGTATAGCTGATTGGCTCCCAGATATAGTATAGCAGAGGGCGGTATGTTTAATTTTTATTGTTGTGCTGAAAAAAAAGGAGCTCAGTGGGAAGGTTAGATGTGGGCTGATGTGTTTTGGATATTTGAGGGCTTGTTGGTTGTCGTGTGCAGCGCAGGGTTTTACTTTTGATTTTCTCGATATTAACAAACTTTCCCTGAAGGGTTAACTTCAAGAAGTTTCTTCCTTGCAAAACACCTTTGTGGCCAGCAGAGGGTGTCTTGAGCAGCTCTCGTTTTTCCTAGTGTGCCTGTTGTTAGTGCAGTCCTTTCCCAAAGTATAGATGTCACTGTCACAGGTCCTTGTGCATTAACATTCTGCACCAAATGGAGTTTTACATGGTGAACCTTTATTAAAAGTTAAGTCAGGCATTGTTTTCTCTCGGTGAATCTCTGATAAATCTGAGTAAAATTTTTCAGCCACTTATTGAATTTCTGTATTTAATGGAATGGTCAAAGCTGAGTGTCTAATTTCCCTTTGATCAAATACTGGAAGAACAGGTCCAATTGTTACTGGTACTGTTACTGCTTCCATGCTTTTAGTTAACTGTTTTATTAACTCATCCTTTGATCGCATATATTCTGAGGTATTTGGTATTTCCTCATATCTTTCTGTTCTTATTACATTTCTTGGGACTTCATTTCTCTGCACTGGGGTTTCAAAATTATTTCTGGGAATTTCATTATAATTTCTATTTTCTCCAGATATACTAGAATTAGTTCTTGTTTCTACTCTTTCAGGTGTTTTTCCATAGCTTTGATTTGATATGGGAGATGTCTCATCAATAATTTCTCTTGGAGGAGGAGGAGCCCTTGGGGAGACTCTTGGTGTGACTGGAATTCTTGGGGAAGACCATGAACAAACTGGTTGATATTGGTAAGGTGGCGGTTTCGGTTTAGTAATATACGACACATTCTATCCTCATGAGTTTCCCTATTAATGTCTAATTTTGGACCTCTTGTTACACCACTGCTTTCTAGTTCAAGTTCCAACATCTCATCCTCCCATTCAGCTAAAGCCTCAAATTGAGTAGGTCTAGGCTTTGGTCAAGAGTCATAATTTTTTCTCTTAAGTTTTTCAAAACCTTAATATTAAATGACCAGTCTTCCGGCCATGCTAATACACCATCATCCTTGGTATATTCCATCCAATTTTCAATCCAAAGACAAGTATGATAACCATATTCACCTAACATATAAGCTGCGGGTGTTTTGTATTTATGAAGTAATCTTCCACCTCGCGTTTCAATTTTCTTGTCAGGTTTAAATATATTTTTCAAATTCTGAAACCATGAAAGCTTCTTTTCCTCTTTCATGTAATAATAACTCATGTTTTTAAACAAATCCGCTTATTTCTAAATGATCGTAAGTATTTTCTTGTGGTTCCGCAAAACCAGCCAAACCGTGCGCGAAACTCACCAACAAGCCAATCAGGTTAAGCTACGTCACCACCTTGCTCAACCAATAGAATTACTGCTTTCAGAAAGAGCCAATCAGCTGTCAGCTCGTCTTAGTCACGTGAACCAATCAGTGCGTCTACTGTGACGTATGCTAACCAATCACAGCGCGGACCCTGTGATGTACACTGCCGCTGCAGCTTCGCTGTCTCTCATGCCGCAAACTCACCCCTCCTTTACAAAATATTTTCACAGCACCATTTTTTACAATTCTTTTCAATGGAATTCAGTTAGTAACTACACAAAAACAAACCATTTGTCTGTTTCACTAAAATAAAGTGATAGCTTTTACAGTCATTCAAGTATTCCTTTGCGTGAAATAGACGACGCTATTCTCAGAATATTCAGATTCGTTGATAAAGTAAGGCTACTCTACCCTTCTAACAAGTAATAACGAGCTCGTTTTCCTCTGAATGCACATACAGTAGAAATTCAAAGTTTGACTCGATCATAATTACAAAATCATTTGCGCACTTTCAAACAGAAAAAAACCCTAATCATTCATACATGAATCTTGGTAGGACTTTAACCAACCATAGAAACCCACACTCGTCAGTAAGATAGACGACGCTTCCTTACCCTTCACTCAAGCTTCGATAAATTCTACTACTCTTTTCACAGTGAGTTTTAGAGCAGGACAGATGTCCCTATACTCGAAAGCTACAATTTCATAGACAATCCTCACTATACATTTAACCTAGCACACCCAAAATCCCTAAACTTGTGCTGTACGTCCACAACACTAGTGATATATGACAATACCACTATTTTGAAACAGAGCAAATGCACTGTGCAACTTCACTTGTCACACTACACTTTAGCCGGCATACCAGGAATTTTCACACTGCTGGAAAAAACCTTTCGACAACATATAACAACTTGACAAACTTAACATGTTTTAGACATGAATCCTATGTAACTACCATGTAGCATGTCCGTTACAATAGTAACCGTAACTCTGCTACCAAGTAATTGATCCAGCGCCCCTATAGAAAATCTGTCTCAACAACGCTACCCAACACCATGATACTCACCATTAATCACAAATCACTCACAAGGCCCATAAACCAACGAGACAAATTTTGGGCAACTGAATCATGTGACCTAATTAATCAGTATTATTTACAAACTATTTACATATTTATATTTAACTGCAGTTTATCATTTCTTACCATGGTTTTTCAAACATATATCATTTAATTAAGTCACTAAGGTAAATGGATCAAGTGATGGTAACTAGACCATGAATAAAGAAGAGCAGCTTGTCGTTTCAAAATCTAATTTTATTTACTTTATTATTGAAAGAATGAGTATTTTCAAAGAAGAATCTTTATTTATTAGCAGATTAGCAGCATTTTATTGAGGAAAGGACTTATTAAACTGACATTTTAAGGCAAATCATTCAGCATGAATTAAGGAAAATAAAAGTTTCCATTCTCTATTTTCTATTTCCCTGTCTAAAACTCGCTCCACCTAAAAAGAAGAATGATTAAAGTCTGCTATCCTTACGTGCGCCAAAGAGTCCAACAGCACGTCACGCCCTTCAGGAATCGGGAAGCGAGAAGCGCCCTCCTGCCTATGAGGCTGTTTTATACCTTTCTAACTAACTAATCTCCACTAAAAAGTACACTTGTCTTTGCTATCCAGTGTCCTCATTGGCTGACAGATGTCAGTCCATTACGTGTCATTACGCCTTCATACCAAAATCGAGCCTTTTCTTTGACTCTAGTGTCCGACTTAATACATGACTTTTGGCTTCCTCAGAAATGCAACATTTGATGAGTAACAGTCCGTTACTTCCTTAGCTTGGTAAACTTGCCGCTTCCTGTCCTTGGATTTGTCTCTCCAAAAGCACGCTCAGCACAGTTCTTTTTAACTGTATTTCTTTGACAACTGTCGATGTGGTAAAGGTTTCTACTTCTGAATACGTGCAGGGCTCCACTCTGGACAGGATTCTAAACACCATCTTTAAAACGCTAGGCCTTAAGCCTCTCCCTTGGAAACTAGTATTCAAACAAACACAAGACATTAATTAATTAGAATATTGAAACCCATTCTGTTACCCACCCCCTTTGCTAATTATTGACCCATTAATTATGTTACCTGGCTTTAGCACAAAAAAAAGCAGCGTTATTATCTACCATCTTCATTTAGGCCGCAATATTCTCCACGAGCTTTCGCCACAGAAAAGACATAACATAAACACATAAATAAGCACATGCCATTAGTTATACAGCCGCATTTAATACTGACAAAGACAATAGACAAGATTAGTTTATTATTTTTCAACATACTTGCAAGTGCAATAAAGAGCACATAAATTAGTCCCTTGTGTTGTGTAAATGCATTTTAAAACTAAGTTGATTAGTACTTTTCATCTCATGCTTGTTAATACGGTTACAATGTTATGGAAGTTTAACTTTGCGAGTTTGAACAAAATTTTGTTCTGCACCTCGCTCCATCATCAGCTTCAGGGTCTGTTAGGACTGGTGCCCTGCGCCAGGTGTTACTGTCTATTTCCCTCATGTAATTACCAAACCGTGCCCGGAGCTTAAATAAAGGAGTCTCTGTCTCATAAATCACCTGTACAGCGGAGTTGGCGGGCAGCAGCTTTCTGTTTCCTTGAGACGCCATTTGCCAGGCCCGAAGGATAGATCATATGACCAGTCAGTTTGTGGCCTGATTTCTTTTGGCTGTTGTGGGCTGGTTTTACTGTTGAGTTCTGATAATATAATATAGATTACTGTCAGAAAGCTTAGATGCATGCAGTCTTATATACATTGCAAAACACTATAGAGTGTGTCTTGACAAGTTTAGAACTGCTCTCAATTGCAAATGTGGGCCAATCTTAATTGTCTGATTTACTAAATGGGGGCCCTTTTAGTCTGCTGCCAGGGTTTTCTTTTGTTCCAGTCCTGCCCTAGAGTGGGATGTGTTTCTTTTCCAGTGTGGCTGGCAGACACAAGTGAGCTCAGGACTGGCCGGTCTGCAGCTCTTCTGCCTACATCAACCTACTCCGCCACCATTCAATTCTGTAGCTATATTGCACTGAGAACCCGAGGCATGCTTTTCTTAATCTCAGTATATTTTTAGACGTACTGGCCTCTAAAACATACTTTGTGCCTGCTGCACAGTGTTGATCCACGATTGAGGTCTTCTCAGGCTAAGCAAGTGTCTCACAGCCCCCTGCGAACTTGCTTCTTGTCTGTCTTCATTGCTGTGAAAGGCTTTACCACAATTGTTTTACAGTATGGTCATCTAAAAAGGAGGTTGTAGGTCAATGAGCTTTCATTTCAGGAGTTTTCCATTCCTTTCAAGAGATGTTGAGAAATTCTCGTTGTTCAAAATATATTAATTTCTGATATTAAGCTCTTTCAATGCACTTCGATCCATGGTTTTAAGTACGAGAAAGTGTCACTCTAAGTGTCAGACATTTGGCCGCTGAATATCACTCATAAGTATATTGAAACCAATGAAATGTTACACATAAGCAATCTCAAAACTTGGCTGCTATGACAGACTGTATGCATAAATTAAGAGGTTGAACATTTTTTGCACTTATTCTTTTGAAAATTGATATCTCAAATTCTAAGGATTCATTTTGTTTTGTTTTGACCTTGTTTTATTTACAAAATTATTCTCTAGTGTTCTAAAGTGGTGTGGAGTGCTTTTGCAGTGTTTTCACTGTGTTAATGTTTGATCTGTTGCACAAATAACTAACATTTATTTTAACGTGCCAAACGAGTTAAGTTTGACTGCTCTGTACCAAGCTATGAGAAGGTGAGCACAGGTTAATTTAAAGTGTGTTTCTGACTTACTTACACATAATTGAGAGGCAACCAAAAATAAGTATTCATATACATAGACAATTTGTACTTAAAGACATGGGTAAGTGAAGATACCACCGACACGTGGTAATTATAGACGGTAGGTTCTAAAACTTTACAGGGATGTTGTTGCTGTATTCCAAAGTGCTTGACCATACAAGAGCACATATGTTGCGGGTATAATACTTTTTTTGAATGCTTCTTAATAGATTGCAGGTTTCAGACCTTTACAGCAGTGTTCTGAAGTGCTTGACCATGCCTATTTGAGTTTTTTTCCAAAATTGCAGGAGTTGTGAACAGCTTCTGAGTCACAGACAATCTACTTGCTTGTGTTAGCAAGTCAAACTTTGCAGACACTCTATTTTATGACAGATTTCCCCAGACATATTCACCAACAGGTTTTAGATAAACCCTTAAAAAAGCACGGGAAATGATCCAGTACTTTAATATCTGCAGCGTTGTGCCAGAATTAGCTTTCTTTGGCAGGGAACGCATTTAAATGTTTCTAGAAGTGGTGTTCCCAGTAGCAACACTGGAGGCACAGAAAGAAAATGTTGACGTCACTGTAAACTGAGTTGAATCTGATACATTAGCTGTTTGATTGTTCTGCAGGGTTGAGGTAACGCATCAAAGTGGTTGTATATGGTATGCTGGCCTACTTAGCCGATAGGAGTCTCAAGGGATACACAGATGGGCACAATGGTTGCTTGTAAAAGTAATACAATCACAATTGCTATCTTTGCAAACCCCAAATAATGACCCTTAGATTGCATGAGACCACTACTCATATTGCACCAGTTTATATACCCACCCATTGCTATGGAAGATTCCCGTGTATCCCACTAGACCAATCATATATTGCAGTGTCAGATTCCACCTTCCATTAGTGTGCAAAGTGTACAGGGTGGACTGGCCGTAGCGGGCACCGGGCGTTTCCCCGGTGGGCCGCTAGGGTGGAGGGCGGTTTTGGCCCCCTGGTGGGCCATTTTTGTGACAGGGGGCCCACAATATCAGCCCCCTGTAAGAAAATCGGAGAAACCAGCTCGAGCAAACAGCTCATCTGCACCCCACTCCATCCCAGGGGGCCCGGCTGAGCATTTTGCCAGGGCCGTTTTCGGTGCCCAGTCCGACCCTAAAAGTGTGCCATGCAATACCCATTGTCAAATTCTTCCCCAGTACGTAAAGTACTATTGCCGGCCAGTCTCTTAATTGCACCCTAATACATTAAGGACTATTTCCATGCCAGGATCCATATCTCCACCATGTCTGGGGCTGCTATGTCTTTTAAATGCAGCCCGTTTTCCTTAAAGGAAAATAGGAGGCATTTTTAAAAAAAATGAAACTTTTCCCTGGGACTACTGCCTGCTCTTAAAAAATATTTGCGCATGCATTCCCAGAGGGGAAGTGGTCCCCTGGAGACCCCTTCCCGTTTGCGAGTGCCTTACCAACCTTCTGAGAAGGGTGGTAAACTGTTCATACATAGGTTCTGCACTCGCTATTAGGAAGGAATGCCCTTGGCACGGCCCCTTCTTAATAGCGAGTCGCTAACCCTATTTTGCGAGTCGCTCATTGATTAGCAACTCGCTAAATACGGTTGGTACATTGGCCACATGGTTTTTGCGGTCACAAACAGGCCTAAAAACCCTGTGCGACCGCAAAAAACGGTTGTACATGTGGTCCTAAGGGTCTCATTATGATTTTGACGGTCTAATGGACTGCCAAACCCATGGAGGCGGACCACCAGGCTGGCGGTCTGCCCACCACATTAGGACTGGGGCGTTGTACCACCCTGCAACTGGTGCTGCCGACAGGGAGCCACAATCTGTGGCAGTTGTGCAATTGTCTGTGCCTCTATTATGCTGATGGTAGTGCTGCAGCACCACCAAGCATATTAGTAGTTTTCTCACCACCGTACTTTTCGTGGCAGTTCAACCACCACGAAAAATGTGGCATTGAGGAAACAAAGGGAGCCATTCAGGGCCCCATTGTGCCTCTGCTCCATCGGGTATATGCAGTGGGGCACAAAGTGTGCTCTCCTGTCTACATGCACCCCATGTTCATGCACTGAAAGAAATGTACAAAATTATGCATTTCGGCCCATGCAGGAACGTGCTTTGACGTTCCCATGGCGGGGCCTATTTCAAAGTCACTGCTGTTGGAATACCAAAGAACTGCCCGCTGGTGACTTGAATAGTCGTAATCTGGTGGGCGGTCTGTTCTTGCTTTTGTGGTGTGGGAACAGGGCAGCAGTGGGGAAGTCCCGCTCCCACACTGCCAAAGTCATAGCAAGGCCCTAATTCTCCTTTGAAGTGAAAATTATAGGATATAAGAAATGGAACAATTTCAGGTCTTATTTTTATCAATATGGGAAAATGTAGTACTCACGGGTTGTAAATTAATACTAATGCTCTCTTTGATAAATCTGGTACTGAAATTGGAAGGGAACACCATTGGTGTGTAGTAAGTAGAAAATGTTATTTTGAATTGTATGAAGATATTAATTATGACTCAGTAGTGGAAGAATGTTTATCAAGTTGACCATTTCTTCTCATCTCTGGAGGCTTACGGCACTAGTGTTGTATGGCATTTTAGGATCCGAGCAAAATTTCCCGATTCATGCCCTTATATAGGTACAATTCGCATTGCCCTAATATAGGCATAGAAATCATTCCCCTATTTAGACATAGCCAATGCAGTCTAAATACAGGCATGGCTACTTCCACCCGTACCAAAACTTCACAACGATTTCTTGGAAAATCAGCTTAAGCAGTCAGGGACCTCCCCTTGCTTGAATATTGATTTGTCCAAGAACTCATGGACTTTACAAAGAACTACTATTCCCTTGGGGTTCTTTACTAACGTTATTATGCCCGACTTTACGTCAAACTAGGCACCTTCAAGGTATAAATATGCCTTCACTTGCTCTAGCAAGACACGGTGGTTCGGAGCAGCTCGACTATCTACTTGCCCGAAGCAGCTCGCTACAGCAAGTGCCGAAGGAAGCCGACCCTCCAGCTGACGCACTGATCAAGAGGCTGCATTTCTCACGGCGAGAATCCAGCTCCATTGTTTCCAAGCTCCCCTCACGGGTGTAGGGAAATCGAGCCCCGAGACAGAGTTACCAGACCTCCTTCAATCTAAACTAAGGTATGGAGCTGATTAGACCCTAAGAGAAATCTTGGATAGATTCTTGGCAAAGAAAACCAAACTTATGCTACACAATACTTACTCCCTCCCGGGTACTAGACTTAGGTTAGTTAGGTACACTGGGGTAGGCGCATTTTAGATAGCACTAGTTGAGTATTTTAGTCTGTGTATTTATGTATGTACTTTTATATGGCTTAGAAACCATACAATGCTTTTACAGTATTATTTTATAATTCTATTCTCGCTGTACGCATTATACTTTGCAGCCTGCATTACTATTGTAGCAGTTCACTTTACTTGCATGAGAAAGAAGACAGTTCAATAAATCCTTTTATTGAAAACGCCCGTCTCTCTATTTCTCTGCACCTCTGTTGAAACGAAGCATGCACGATTGACTGAGTGAAATATTTATCTATTGTTTTCACGACTCTGAGAGATATATTTCTTATTCTTCGGAAACAAAGTTGTCATGTTTATGCGGTTGTCAGAAACGAATCCCTTCTTTTGAATTCGAGAAAGTTTCTAGTGACCTCTGAGCTAGCTGGCACTCACTATTAAGTTTAGTGTATTCGATAGAGACCTAGTCGACCTCAGTCCTACGTCTAAACTATAGGATATACTATTCCAATGCGCAGAGCCTATTGAGAATATAGGAACTACACTACACTAGTAGAGGCAGCCCTGCCAAGTGCCATGTAAGAGGCGTTAGACTAATGCATTTAGTGCTGGTGTTCACATCACCACACTAAAATGCATTAGCCACGCATATTATAGTGCCCCGGGACCCCCCCACAGAGTGTGTAACCATGAGGAGCTGCAGCGCTGGGCGCACAGTGGCAGTGAGTGCCCTGTGCTGCCAGCAGAGATCGCACTGTGAAGGTGAGCCTTCCTTGTTTACTTTTAATCAGTGTGTTATTACTCTGGGTGCAAGCGCAGGAAATGAATTTCAGTTATCCCAAAAAATAAGGCCCAAATAGTAAATTGGGGACGCGTAGGTCGGCCCAGGGCTTCAATCAGCTAGCCAAGTTGGCCACTCGCTCCAGCATACCATGTAGTCTGTGAGCACCAGGCATGGAATATAAAATCAAGTGGACTTGGAAGTGCCCCCACGTGGATCGGGGTGGCTCATTGCTTGGTTGTTCTTTTGTAGCAAGGAGCACCCCACTGTGAGCACGCAGGATAGCTGATTGGGTCCCGGATTTAGTATAGCCGCGGGCGGCATGTTTAATTTTTTATTGTATTGCTGTGCTAAAAAAAAGGAGCTCAGTAGGATGTTTAAATGTGGGCTAAAATGTTTTGGATATTTGAGGGCATGTTGAGTCCGTTGTGCAGCGTAGGGTTTTACTTTTTATCTCCTCTATATTAACAAACTTTCCCTGAAGGGTTAACTTCAAGAAGTTTCTACCTTGCAAAACACCTTTGTGGCCAGCAGAGGGTGTCTTGAGCAGCTCTCGTTTTTCCTACACTGCCTGTTGCTAGTGCAGTCCTTTCCCAAAATATAGATGTCACTGTCACAGGTTGTGTGCATTACCATTCTTTGGTTGCTTCAGGACCTGTTAGGACTGGTGCCTATCGCCAGGTGTTACTGTCTATTTCCCTCATATAATTACAAAACCGTGCCTGGAGCTTAAATGAAGCCGTCTCGATCTCAAAAATCACCTGTACAGCGGAGTTGGCGGGCAGCAGCTTTCTGTTTCCTTGAGACGCCATTTGCCAGGCCCGAAGGATAGATCATTACCAGTAAGTTTGTGGCCTGATTTCTTTTGGCTGTTTGTGGGCTAGTGAGCCAGGTTTTACTGTTGAGTTCCCTGATAATATAATAAAGATTACTGGCAGCAAGCTTAGATGCATGCAGTCTTCTATACATTGCAAAACACTATAGAGTGTGTCTTGACAAGTTTAGAACTGCTCTCAATTGCAAATGTGGGCCAATCTTAATTGTCTGATTTACTAAATGGGGGCCCTTTTATTCTGCTGCCAGGGTTTTCTTTTGTTCCAGTCCTGCCCTAGAGTGGGATGTGTTTCTTTTCCAGTGTGGCTGGCAGACACAAGTGAGCTCAGGACTGGCCTGTCTGCAGCTCTTCAGCCTGTATTAACCTACTCCACCACCATTCAATTCTGTAGCTATATTCTACTGAGAACCCAAGGCATGCTTTTCTTAATCTCAGAATATTTGTAAACTCACTGGCCTCTAAAACATACCTTGTGACTGCTGCACAGTGTTGATCCACGATTGAGGTCTTTTCAGGCTAAGCAAGTGTCTCACAGCCTCCTGCAAACTTCCTTCTAGTGTGTCTTCATCGCTGTGAAAGGCTTTACCACAATTGTTTTACAGTATGGTCATCTAAGAAGGAGGTTGTAGGTCAATGAGCTTTCATTTCAGGAGTTTTCCATTCCTTTCAAGAGATGTTGAGAAATTCTCGTTGTTCAAAATATATTAATTTCTGATATTAAACTCTTTCAATGCACTTCGATCCATGGTTTTAAGTACGAGAAAGTGTCACTCTAAGTGTTAGACATTTGGCCGCTGAATATCACTCATGAGTATCTTGAAACCAATGAAATGTTACACATAAGCAATCTCAAAACTTGGCAGCTATGACAGTCTGTGCGCATACATTAAGAGGCTGAACATTGTGCAGAGCCTTAGAAAGGAATGTGTGCTGTTGTATAAATAAGATCCAGGAATACTATGTTCTGCACTGGTGCTTTTCAGAAGTTTTAAGATCTTAGAGTTTCTCGTTGGTCAATAGGTGAAATTTCTGATATTTATATTTTTCTCTCATCTTCATTGCTATATTTTTGCTGATGAGGAAGTGTCACTCATAGTCACTGAGTGTCACTCATAATTACAATGAAATTATGAAAATGTCACACATAAGCAATCTGAAACCTTGGCAGCTATGTGGGAGAGGTAGTTGTTTTCACAAAACTAGGTAAACTGAAACCGACTCCAGCTCTTTTATCCACAATTCAGAGGAAGGTTCTGAAGTGGCCTCTAGCCTGTATAATGGTAGCACACTGTATGCAGGGTTTCATATTCTCAAAATAGATCCCTGGCAGAAGGCTCAAAACACAGCTGTGACGCGTATTACTGATCTAGGCTGGATAATGTGAGTCACAGTTTGCCCATAAGCTAAAACTGAAGAAAAAGTATGAGAAAGGAAAACATCAAAGGAAAGAACCCTACTCTTGACATTTAGAGAAACATCCGACGAATAGAAGAGCAGTTATACTTTCTTGAACAAGGACCTTTTCTGAGCCAAGTTTGTCCAAATGGAAGAGGTAACACTGATATTTTTAGGTGGTAAAATTCGTAATCAAATTTAAAACAATACATGCATTCTTCAAATAACAATCAAAAGTCAAGAAGGAATTCAGATAAACTACTAGACATCCTTTTCTATTAGCTATTTAAGGAATCACTCTTTATGTGGGTTCTCTGAGGAATGAAGTGCTATGACACCTACAATAACTTTCAAGATAGTGGTCCTTCTTTCAATATTGCTGTTACGCCTTAAATATTCTGGTTAGTTGCCTTCTCCATGAACAATGACAATACAGTAATTTTTTAATGCACATTTCAGGCATACGAACTCGCTGTGTGGTCAGCCTTGGTCCATGCAGGAAAAAAGGATGGGGCCAGTTTGGGAGGGGGGGGGGGATTTCGACAGACGACGGCGAGGGAAAATTAAACGAATAATTAATTTTCCCTCTGTTGTAATACCCAACCCCCACCCGGCCCCACCGTTCTTACTTACCTGCATGAGCCGTGGCTGTGTGTGCTTGAAAGACAGAAAGACAGACAGACAGACAGAGGTAGATTGTTATCTATAATTAGGTATAGGTATATAGGTATAGATTTGTATAGGTTTATAGATATTAATAAAGGAATAAAATAAGCTAAGTAAAGGAACTTGTCCAAAACACATCCTTCCTTATCCGTCTTCAAAAATACCTGGGTTTCATATAGTAATAGAAATGTCATAAATATCAACAGTTGACGGCTTCTTCAAGAAAAGTATTACTTGAAAAAAGGGAGATAAGAGATTTCTGTAGAGAATAAACGATTAAGGCTAGATCATCAAGGACGGGCACTTTACCTGGCTTAAATAGACCATGATTGGTCCTTTTATTTTTTGGAGATATTGTCAAATTAGCCTGTCAGTTTTAATGAAATCATCATCTCAGCATTATATTGAACATGTTCTTTAATGAAATCATTATTCTGTGCCAAAATGTCCATTTGATTGCCTGTCTTTGCTTGGGTTTAGAAGCTCACAGACAACCTGATGAAGGTTGGGTAATTTGTTTCCTGCCCCTTGCTGTCAATCCAGGGACACCACCAAAGAGCTTTTTACCCCCCTTTGTGATGGATTACCTTGCAGCATGAAGCTAGTACAAAGTTTTTCCTGTGTGCATTATCAATCTCTACCTGCAACTCCTACTATCCAGTGTCTCCTTCTTCCTTCCATGCTCTCTTTCAAACACACACTCACACACCCGCAATTGTTTTGTGGTGATCGGTATATCTGCTCTTTTAGTACTATGATCCACACACATAAAACCCAGATCTTCTTGGCTTGCAGTAGGCTGTGCTATTCCAAGAGTGGGGCCCGCAAACACAGCTCTTCAAATGTAACACATCCTTTCTGCCAGCAGCATCTCCTGTATTTACTGGACTGGGACCAACATTCATTGACTGGAACTAACATTCACAGACCCTCCACTGCTTTTCAGTACTTCACACATTCAGAGGCCTTTCTATTCCATGACTAGAACCCATCTATAAAGTGTTTCCAATGCACTTAAACCCTTCCTGCCTGCACCACCTTTGCAGTTCCTGTTCATTGATCCCCACTCACACAGACAGCACTTTCAAAGCAGCTTAACATCTTAGTCAGGGCTGTTTAGCATAGGTGTAAGTAGGCTGGATCCATCCTAGATAATCCAGATAGCCACTATGTAAATGAGTTTCATTTAGATTCAAAGTCTGTAAATGTATGTTATTTAGGCATGTTGAAAATCCTGCATGTATCCTGTGCTCCAGGGCTGACTTTGGCATCCCTTATATGAACATTTCCCACAGCACCACCATAGATCCCGGCTCTGGGACCTCCTGCACATATAAGTCAATCTGTCAATGCAATTCAACAATTTCTGATCTGCAGAATCCCTTGCAGTCCCAGTACTGTGGCCCAAACCGACGACTCACCCAACCTTACAAGTCTGAAGTTCGCCTCCTAACACATACACACACACACACACTCTTCCACATTGACACTTGTGCACACATACACCAACAGTCACACACAAACTTGCCTCACCCTCATCCAGCACAATTAATTCTCTGGCCTGTAGTACTACCTCTTAAGTGCAGGGACTCGCACACACATTTTTGACAATTCACATCATCAAGCCACACCCCATGCTATTTTAGCTCTGACACCCCCTTACAAAAATCTGATAATGGATTTACTTTATCCCTTCCTGTTGTGCAGTACTCCAGCGTTCATAGTACTGAGACAGTTGTTTTGAAGAGATGTGGGTTAAAGTCCCACCTTTGCTCTGCTAATGCCCAAATGACCTACTATTCTGTTACTACAAGCACACCCCCTGATAAGTGTCTGTGGCATCGAAGCACAACAAATACCTTTTAAACATCACTGAACTGTAGAGGAATGACAAGCAATGAAGGTCATGATATAGTAACCCCATTCGTAATGCAGGGATGTGTAATTTGCACACCAACTGTTTTGCAGATTTTGTGAATGGGAATACAATTTTCAACGCAGCCTGTATACTAATAAGTGTCACCAGAAATCATACATTTTCCATGGGTAGCAAAACAACTTGACTATAATTTGGCAGTTTGTAATTTGTGTCAGTCTGTTATCGGCTGTATATGTAGGGACAGGAGACCTCCATCACTACATTTGCATCTCCAAACAGGAAGCATTTTTGTAAAAGGACCCTGTGTCCATCAAAGAGACCAATGCTAATTTTTTTTTGTTCTCCAAGTTTCCCATTTTAGAAGATTTCAGGGGCAGCAGGTAGTGGTCCCTTGGGCACTGACTGCGACCACCAAGGCCACTGCAAAAACCGCTAACGAAGGGTGTTGCGCCCAAACCGGTCCCAGGATGCGTGTTTCTGGTCCAGGGAAGACCTGTTTTGGTAGTTCGGGCTGGACTGTTCCCATGAGGACCAGGGTCAAGGCTGATTTGCGTATGTCTAGGCCTGAACTGGGGTGGCTAAGTGAGCTAAAGAATGATAATGGACTCAACCCAGATCTGTGACTGGGGGTGAGTGTCTTCATAGTGTCAGCACCTCGTCCATCATCTCCTTGTGTTTACTTTGTTCACCCTGAAAAATATACAACACTGTTTGAGGTGTCAGTACCTGCTCAATGGCGGCCGCAATTTTGGTCACAAACCACAAGAAGGAGAGGAGTTGGCCTAATGGCTAGGGCAGTCGACTTCTAATCTAGGGAACTGGGTTTGAGTCTCGGCAACAACGCTGAACATCCTGTGATTCTAGGAAAATCACTTAATCTCCAGGTGCCTAAAAAAAAATGAATGTGTCCTCATGTAACACAACTGGTGCTATGTAAAGCGCTCTGATACCCAACAACTTTGGGTCAAATTCGCGCTATATAAAACTCTGTAAAAAAATAAATGAATAAATAAAATAAAGCCACTGATACATTCCTATCCAAATGACAAGTATAACGAGCATTTGCAATGCAATAGGTCTCGCATTAGTTAAATGCAGAGCTATTGGCTTTGCAAATGTAAAAGTAATATGGCAATGGGTTTTTTTAAACTTTATTTTGTATTTATTGACATTTGTAATAATGGTGGCGCAGCGGCATGCCACCATTGTTACAAAAGTGAATAAATACAAAACATAGTTGTTTGTTTGCCGAATTACTTTCACATTTGTAAAGCAATAGAAAATAAGCCCACATGAACACAGTGCTCCTAATAGGTTTCATTCTGCATCTCCCAAATATGTTTTAAACCCACACTACATGGATTCTGTCTGGAATAAGTAACCGCCCTGCAAGACAACAGAATGAATTTCATTTATTTTGTTCATCCCTGCAGGGACAAGGCTAGAAAAATATGCAACATATTGGGAAATCTTTAAAACGGCATGCCCCTGGAAATAACTGCAGCTGTAAACAGGTACTCGGTCTGCAGACTTTAATGCTGCTCTTCCGTCAACGTTCTTACCCCAGCCCATTCATGAGGTTGTCAATAGTCAACAGTGTGACTTCTTTGATTGCCCACATATCGCTTTTAAAAGCAGGAAAGCAACAGTTACCTTTTTCAACGTGAGCACTAGGCTGTATATTGTGTGCGGTGCTGCAACATGTGGGTCAGTGAGAGCACAAACCCATGTGTATGTGAAAAGCTGCTGGTTATGCAGAAGATGGTGGAGGGCAACTACAAAGTCATGCGTCAGTGGAAAGGCAGTCAATTTTAAGGGTCTAGTCTACAGTAAGCTTGCTCCTGGCCGGAAACTTCTATAGCGCCTATCATTTTGGGACGCAGCCTCCAGGTGTTAACACTCACACTTGAGTAGTGTTTTCTATATAAAAGGATCAGCACACGAACAAACCTGTTTGGACCCCAACACACCCATTATAATATCTTTAAACCCGGCTCGCTGTGGACATCATGGCACTACAAAAATCAGCTGAAGCATGCTGAGGAGTTACTAAGTGCTACAGCACTGGAGCGGTGCGAGGCATGGATCTTTTTGGCTTTGAAGGTTACATTTTTTGACATGGGCTAGAGACTTGTGACATCTATGGTGAGGGCTTACGTAAGGCAATACCTAGCGCTTCAATAAGCGCTTCAATAAAAACTAAAATACGGAAATGTTGTCTTCATTTTTAAAAATGAACTCTGACGAGAAAAAGGGGTGGGAATATTTTGATAAGTGAAAACATTGCACCAAGGATGGAACAAGTAGTCCTAATCCCTGTGACCAGGGGAAAACTAAACACGGGAGGAAATATTAGTAAAAAACAGAAGAGGGCACAGACGCACTTTAAGATTTGTTTTGGTGGAAAACGTAAGGAACAACGGGGCATATCAACAACGATTAGAGATAAACATCGCTAAGCGTGTTTAGCGATGTTTATTCTATCGCTGGATTTCATCGCGGTGATAGCGCTGTATCAACAACGCTTTTCACAATGACGATAAGAAATCCAGCGATAGCGGGGAAATCGCCGATTTGCAGAGAACATCGCTGGTTTCCAGCGATGTTCCCTGCAAAACGGCAATAACCTTGCTGATACCACCCTGTGGCCGTATCAGCATAATCCACCCCCTGTGTTAAGCATAGGTAAGTCAGGATTTTAGCAGACATTAGTTTTTGGCGAAAACCACCTTTTTCGCCAAACTCTAATGGGTACTAAAATCCTGTGGGCTGCCTTGTAAATATCGCAATGTGCACATCAGCGATATTTTACTAGGTAGTCCATCAGGGGTATGCCCAGTGACGCCCACTTTGCATCTCATTAGAGATGCAAAGGGAGGTGTCGGGAAAAAGGGTGCTAACATGCGATTATGCATGTTAGCACCCTCTTGTAAATAGGGCAACCGTTTTATCTCAGCTTTTTTGGCTTTTAAAGCCAAAAAAGCGGAGCTAAAGCTCTTGTTAATATGCCCCAACATGTGAAACAAGCATCGGCTGTACATCGTGCAAATCACATTCAGTTAAAACGGAATGTGGGAAATGGGGACACAGGGCGTGTCTACATCTTTAAATACCTGGAATGCTGAAAAGACTTGCACGCTCAGGAAACAACACCAGATTTACAGCTATATACGCTCTTTTTGTACGGGAGCCTTTTAAAAGGGTCTAAAATACGAGGAAGACATTACGTTTGTTGCAAAGTGCAGACTGCAAGACAGAAACAAAAATCAAACCTCAGGATTGGGTCCCAGAAAGCGCAGCTTGCTGCTTGGCGGTAAAAAGGAGAGAGAGTGTCTTTAGAAGACAAAACTTAGCTAGATGCTGGTTGTGGGGAGGGAGTCCTGCTCACCTTCACCGTAAGGAGCCGACGCTGCTGCCAATGTTAAACATGTATCGCGTCATGCTGCTTTAAAAAACAATTGTTTGGCACACCGATCGCCCTTAGAGACGGCTGATACTAGAAACTTTGTAAAATGAAGTTTGGGATGAGTCAATGGAGGGATAGAGGAGGGTTATTAGGGAGATCATAGTTGCACAATGATGTTTGGGATACATCAGAGTGGAGGTAGAGGATATATTGAAAGTGGTATAGGATAGGAGATAAAGTAGTGCGTTGGAGAGAGTTAAAGGCTTTTTTATTATTTCTACAGTAGGAGTAGAGTAATAACTATATAGATACATAACTACATAGAAATGTATACATGTTTATGGAAAATATTGAAGAGATATATCGTTGTATTAAGTAAAGTCACATATGTGCATGTATGGATTGATAGTTAGAAACTCCGATTTTAAAGTGTTGCTGTATATAAAGCTATTTTATTTGTGTATTTTTATTACATTTATGGGTCATTTTATGAATTTTTCCCAATATTTCAATAGTGAAGCACATATAGATACAATTGTTATGATTATATTTACACATTGTGATAGAAAAAAATAAAATAAAACAGACACCTGTTACCATATAATCAATAAGTTATAAATGTTATCACACATTGTGATCAATACAATAAATAATGCAGATACCCATAAGCATTTAATCAAATAACTTATATGTAAACTATGCTTTCACCTACATACATGTTGAGCATAAATTATATATATACTAACCATAAGTAATATATATATTTGTTGAGCAGAAATATAAGTATATATTTTTTTTTAACCCATAAGTAGTATATATAGTATATGTAGTAATATATATTTATATTTGCATATCAAAATATATACATATTACAATTATACATGTATAGACACACCGGCATATGTTGTACATTTGTGCTTTGAGTATGGTGATCATGTAGGAAAAAGACAACTTTTAAGTAGTCTTTTGAAGTTAAGATAGTTATCTGAGGATCATATGTTTGGAGGTGATGAATTCTAGTTTTCCTGCTTGAACAGAGAATGATGTAGTGCCCATGGTATTTTTCTTGTATGCTAGGGTTTTAAGGCGAGTTACCAATGTAGAGCAAAGGTTCCTTTGTTGTATGTATTTGGTGATTTTATTTCTGTTGAAAAGTGGTCCTGTTCCATGTATTGCATGTGGGTGATACAAAGCCACTTGAAGGTGGACCTTTTTCCAACCGGTAACCAATGTAGGGCTCTCAAGGCTTCAGGCTTTACATGTAGGAGTATTCTGGCAGCAGAGTTTTGAATTTGTGGTAGCATTTTCATAGTTGATATTGATGATCCATGGTAGAGGCCCTGGCATATTCAAGTGTATATGGTACATGAGAGATAGTAGCTTGGACCTTGTGTGGAAATCCTAGGTGAGGGAAGATGCGTCACAGAGTTTTCATCATAATGATCCTTGATCTTGCTACCTTTTATTTTGGGCATCCATTGATAGCTTAGAGTCCTTGGTAATTCCAAGGGTTCTTAATTTCTTGGACACTACAAGAGGTAGCCCCAGGTGATCAGGCCTGGCGCAGAGTAGGTGATCATTTTCCAGTCGTTCATGTGAGTATTTCAGTTTTGGACACATTCAATTAGAGATGGCTCCATCTCATCCACTGATCAATGGCTCTGGGGCTACTGAAGATTTATGAGTGTCTGATTTCTTTGGGGCTTTCCAGGTTAAGAAGTATTTGTGTGTCATATGCATATGCTTAGTTATTGCAGAACCCATGAAATGGAACAATTTAATTTAGAGGGGCACAGAAATACACTTAATCAGCTATGAAAAATGAGACGGCTAAGAATTTTTGTTGGCAAGAAGCCTGTGCATCAATGCGAGACAAAGGCTTTATCCTCACTCTTGTAGCACAGGTAAGTGGGCACAGCTTCTAAGAGCCCGCTGTGTATGGGTGACATTTTCGGCCAATAATGACATTTTATCCAATAGATTGTTTGAATTTTGAGGCTTGTAATTACACTTTCAATGTTGAGTCCCCGAATTCAAAGACTTTGACTACCTCTATGGCTTTCCTGGTCATGCATTGCATTGGATGTCTGATGCGTTATATCACCTCTGGTACCTAGAACAATGCATGTGTTTAATTCTTCAGCTACTGATAATGTTAAAAGGCAAGCTCATGAGTCCATCTAGGTATGTGGGTTTGTGGTGTAGTTTCTATGCAAACAAGCACATCTTAGGTGCCTCACCTAAGAGGGTATAGTCTCTTTATATGTACTTTGAATTTGTCACACTACTTGACTGATAAGCAGGATGACAGATTAATGCTTTCATCCAGGGAATCTTTTGAAGTAGGCTGTGAGGCACAGGTAGTTATCACATACCAACAATAGGCTGAGAGTTTCATGCCCCTTCCAGAGGAATGACCTGAAATGCTCTTGTTTTTACAGTTACTTATTCTGTTTTCCTGTTCATCCTTCTTTAGATTTCAATAAATGCTATTTGCATGCCATATCTATCTGACCTATATGTGTTCCATTAAGTGTTAATTACACATAAGTTAATTATCTCATGTTGAGCGTGGCAGTAAGCAGGCCAATGCCACATTTGGCATTTTGGATTTTTTCATTGTAGGGCAATATGAATTAGGTTTTTGGACACCTGGATATGTCTTTCCATTTGCTCCATTGCAGTAGTTACTTTCATGCCTGGACAGAGTGGAGGAAGTGATGTGCCTGATGATGCTAATTTTTTCTTCTAACTTTCACTTGATGATTTTCTAGTCTTTATTTGTTGGATTACATTGTTCTTGCTCGGACCCAGAGTACTTAAGTGATTCAATGAAACAAAAGCTTACTAAATATTCATTTTCTGAAGTGTGGGGTTGCAAGCCGCCAGAACTTCAATGCACCACACTATGACCTATCACTTGGTCTTTGTATCATGAGGCATAGAAGAATGTACTTAATAAGAATTTGTTTTTTTTAGAGTGGAGAGCTGGGATTGTTGACTCCACAAAGACTAATCTCAACTCAAAAATGCGATGCCCCAATGTTATCATTCTATCATAGTGCTTCATACAAAAAAGCGTAGTGAATAGTAAGCACTCCAAAGCCAGGAGACACAAGGTAGTGTATACCTTGTATGTCCAATCAAATCCACACTACAAATATCTGAGAATTAAGACTTCAAGAAGAATGATTCTTCACATATCTATTTGTCACAACTTTCTCTAAATGGAATGCCAGGGAAAATAGCATATTTATTGCTCATTGGAAAAGAGTGGAGTTCAGGAACTTTGTCCTAATAGCCCAATCCAGTTTTTTTTCAGAATGTCTAGTCTTTCCAATCATGACACCTTATCTAATAAGCAGTGAACTAATGATTCGTTCTGTGACGGAATCGTTTTGCGACAATGTGTAGAGAAATACCAAATCCAATGCGAAAATACACTTTTCAAGTCAGACTGAGGAATAATGAGTTGACTTGTCCAGGTTAGGATTATGTTGATTTAATGAAATGCAACTATTACCAATAATTAAGTCATGTGCTTGCAAAGGACAGATATTTTATATATCAATCAATCAATCAATCACGAGATCATTATCGATGTCTTGAAAAAGATGGTATCAGTCTTACTGGGGCATAGAACATAGTGCCTTTTGGTAATTTATTATAGCTTTGATGAATTGTGGTCTAGTTGTAGATAGTGTCAGATATGAATGTTGCATACAAAAAGTTTTAAAACTGAGTTCTACTTGCATTTGGGAGCCAATAGAGGTCTTTCAGAAATGTTGGGAGCAGCTGGGGAACATTAAATGGGATGTGCCGCTTAGCTTCAGACTTGTGTCATCTTGCCTGAATCAAATCAGAGGGAACTATAGTAGACAAGTCAAATATTATTATGACCCTTACTAGTTCTTACCTCAGTTTGAGTAGAAGGGGTTTGGTGTCTTCCTTGACCTTTCTCAACGAGTAATGAATATTGTTAATACCAAATCCCAGATGTAGAATGAAGGAGAGGTTTTGATAGCTGGTAAGTTTTGATCCTGACCCATATGAAGGACTACGAACATGGACCAACGAACACTGCTGTGAGCTTCAGTTTAGGGCTCATTCATTGACAGACCTCTCAATGGGCACATACCTAGGGGTAACAGTACCAGCTGACTCTGTGCTGTTCACATCAAACTTGGTGATTTTCATATGCATTGGTGCAGGAAGAGAAGTAGAAGTAAAGTGAAGGATCTGGCAGACAGAGTTGCACGATGTGAAGGCATATGTCCCTGCTTAGCACCAAGGCTGCTGACCATAGATGGTATTTAATGAATGTCTAGGGTATTGAGAATACATGGCAGGACAGAGGGCACACAGCAGGGATAAAGGAAGTTAAGCACATGCTTCACACACCATCATCCAGGTCCACTATGTGGTCAGGTGGAAGAAAAATTAGGGAACAGACAGATATTGTTGTGGAAGAAACAGCAGAGGTGGTAGGGAAGGTGATGTTCATCCTTTTATCTTGGTGTGCGATGCTTGATTTGAGTGTGCCTAGGTATCAAGGTTCTGCCATCCTGCCATCAGGTGGATATCATGAACGCTGTGCTGGGCCCTACCTTTGGACCAGTTTTGTCACAGTATTTTCCAGCACATTGCACACTTTGCTTTATATCACACTCCAGTTCTGTTTTCTTTACCACCAGTGTCTGCCTTTATGGCCCATGAAGTTCCTATTATTTTTAGACCTTGCCTGGACCATGTCCCAGAGTTGGAGCATTGTTCAGTATCATGGGGCCTCATTTATGAGGCTCTGCGTCACTTTTACGCCGCCGGTGGGTCACTTTGTGTGACGCACCAGTGGCGTAAAAAACACACCTTGTTGCACCATATTTACAAAGTGACGCATCTAGGTAGATGCGTCACTTTGTAAATCCCTGCGCCACATTATACCTGCGCCAGGTATAATGTATGCAAGGGGGGCATATTGACACAGGAAAGGGTCATGGAAGTGACGCAGTGAAATCTATAAGATTTCACTGCGCCATTTCTTGGCCGCTAATGCGTCAAAATCTTACGCCTGCTTCATGGCAGGCGTAAGACTGACGCAGGCAGTAACAACATGGGACTTGCCCATGTGAAAGTACACATTGCTGGAGTTGCGTCACTTTTGTGACACAATCCAGCAATGCGTCACTTTTGCGCCTACAGATACGTCAGAAATACTGACGTATCTGTAACTCCTTGCGAGATGATGCATCATATTATAAATATGACGCATCAATCATGACGCAAGGAGTGCGTACTGAGAAGTGACGCATCGCTGCTTTCACGCAGCGATGCGTCATTTCTCATAAATGACCCATATGGTTCCTAGTTCCTATGGACGTGCTGACCTATTCATGTTTGTTTTCTGGACTTTTCTCTCTCTCGACTGTAGTGATCCACACTGTTTTCCTTATTTCCCTTCTTATGCCTTTTGAGTTTTCTAGTTTTTCCTTCTCCAAGAACCAATGCAGCTTTACCTTCAGTTGTGGATCCCTGATTCTCACCACCTGCCTAATTACTCACACCTGCTCTCTCCGTGCACCTGTGCTCCTTCCCTTAGCCACCAGCTATTTCTGCCCTGTGAGCTAAGTGTTCAAGCAACTATCTTTATTGCTGAGACTCTCCACGAATGTGTACTGACTTTCTGTTTTTCTATAAGGCTTGCTCCATTCTTTATAAATGGACTATCCAGTGACTGTTGTGGCATTCTCCGCATCCCAGTATCATGCAAAGGACCATGCCACACATCCACCTCTGGAGTGCAAGTCTTTAGTCTTCAGAGTGCAACCGATAACTGAACGCACTAAGTCACAAACTTTATTAACCACACCCAGCCACACCCATCTCTGCCGAGGACCGCTAGTGTCATCATGCAGGGAAACACAGGACACAACAACGGTGCTACTACTACTATAGCTTCTTTGTTACGGCTTCTGATTGCTACAACACAGACCACTGCTGTAAACATATTCCCTGCCTTGTACTTCCTTGTTCCATGTTCTGGTTGAATGATTCCAGTTCAGTCAGGAATTCTGTGCATATTTCATGTCTGGCGTTGCAGTGTTCCTCTGCCTGCATACTTTGTGTCCTCTACTTCTTTGTGTCAAGTTTTCTTGTCATGTATTTCAGTGTTCGGTTATATGCATACATCCAGTACAGTTCTTGTTTCTTAGTACTCCAGTCTTGCTTATCTTGAGCACTTTTTCTGTATTCAATTCCTCTCACTTTGTTCGAATTGTTCTCTCTCTCAGGTTTCTGATGAAATCTTAGATATTGTGACCACAGGATGCCAGTGAAATTGAAAGCTTCTTTAAAAGAGGTCAGAGATTTATTCAATCAAGAATCATGGCATGTACTCCCACACAAAATATTTACTTGTCAAGCACACCACTTCTCTTTGTTCATGGAGCTGCACGTATCAGTTAGGAAGCAGCGCTTTATTCTGTCTTCCTACCAAGATAAATAATTCTCTTGCTCCTTCTATGAATTCTAAAACCAGCAGTCTGAAGTTTTGCAAGAAAAACTTGGCTCTTTCATCAGATCACTGTCAATTAATCATCATCCGTGTGCTACTTCCTGTATCGTCAGGACACTTTCAAGGGTATCTGTTCACGCTCTATAAATTTTCATTAATTCATTCCTGCACAGAGACTCACTCAGCACTCTCATTCCATAAGCACTTCTGGCTGTCTTCCACGGCTTTGTGATATTGGTGCACCTTGCCTTATTTTTAGACTGTTTTGTGTCACACACATCATTTTCCACAGAGCATACAAACTATCATGTATATAGCATTCCAGTTGTTTATCGTATTCTACTTTCTAAGTTTTTCTTATGTAGGCATTACCCAATGTATGTCCTGTGTCCTTATCCAAGTCCGTTCCAACCTGCTCCATTCTTCTGCTTCTGTACTGTCTTTCGCTTTCCAAGTTTTGAGGTATCGTATCCCCTCTATGTGGTGACCCTCTCCTACTGATCCCTATGTCTCTACAGAAGGCAATCTCTCCCTGCTAGTCTACCATGGATCTCAGCAGTGGTTCTGACACAAGAGTGATGCTCCAGAGTTGGGCTTATATTAGGATATTTTGCATTTTATTTACCATTTCTATAGCAGTGTACTGCCACACATTTTTCCCTATAGAAATAAACACGCTACAGCTTGAGTGCACAGTCATCTACAGCCCTGAAGCCGCAGCCTGTAGCTCTCACAGCTTCTCTCGAGGCACCGGCGAGCGTGCAAGTGCAGCGGCTGTAGGCGGGTGCCGTGAAGAGCAAGCCTCAAGTGGTCTGTGAAGTTGGTTTGGTTAGTTCTGGATAAGCCTGCTGGACCCTCCTGGAGAGCCCCACTCACCGACACAATCACTGCCACCGCGGGTCCCCAACCTCAGACTGCAGGAGGACTCTAGGGGCAGCCTTGTCTCCTCGGAAGAAGCTGGGCGATAGGAGCAGAAGAGGGGCTGGTTGCGTGCCTTTGCTGGGCCAGTGGGACTTGAGGACTGTTCATCAGTGAGCTCTACAGTCCCCATAACCCTCCGCAACCAAAGTCCGGACAGCAGGCGCCAGGAGAGAGTGCCGTGCAAGGAGGTGTTAGGTGCCACAGTCTCTATCACAGCCTTGCCAGCTACTGTTGCATCTCTCCTCATAACCTCCCTCTGCGAACCACTTGCCCACCCACCACCACCCTGCATTTTCTAGATGCAGAAAATTCCAGGATAACCAGGCAAACCAGGCAGAATCAATTCGCAACCAGCTCAGCTGCGCAATAGTAACACAGCACTTCTGCGGCTGTCCACAGTTAACAATTAGCCGTAACTGGTAATAACCAGAAGTAGGCCACCGGTCCCAGCAGTAGTTGCACAAGTCGCTATAATCTTGCAACAATCTCACTGACCAGATTGCGGGCAGAATGGTGGGGAAGACTACCCTAAGATCAAGAAGAACAAGGGCCTCAACTATGGACTCCACGGACCTCAAGCATAGGAGGATTCAGAATGACGCAAATATAGATTAGGAGGCCCCTCCAGATCAACTGGCAGCCTCTAGTCTCCCAGAATCCCAGGTTTCTCACGTAACCCCCAGAGGCGATATGGTAGAAGAGTCCCTGACTGCTTCCAGCACCCTGATCACGGACTTCTTCCAATGGTCGACAAATCAATTGTCGGTTTCTGGTACAGAGGCTGACATCCTAGATCACTTGGAAGCCGCAATTCTAGCAATAATTCATTCAACATCAGACATAACAGCAGATGGTACAATGAACTCCCCGAGCGCCACACAAATTTGTCCCATGGCGCAAGAGCACAGTCTGGAAAAGGCGCCGACGACACCCCCAGTCTTGCTGATTTGACATGAGGATGTGCTGTCAGCTATAGCTCCTATTGCAGCGACAGCCGCCTCAGGCAGAAGACAATCTTCATTTCTCTACAGTCCCTCAGGCTTCATAGTTCTCTCTGGGTACTCAGTAACTCTTCACTCGGGTTCAGACCTGAGAGTTCAGGAACACAGCGTAAACCCAGCTCAGCGAGCTCAATTTTTCCTACCAATCTTGAACCTAGACGACGCGAATAAGACTCATATTAGAAACACCTTGTTTGGCCTCGTCGACAACCAGATCAGAGTGCTTCGACCATCCGGACTCGCCTATGGCAGGCTGAAAAGAGGCCAGAATGGGTGCTTCAACTTGATCTGGGGTACTCAACTCTATCCTCATTCTCATCCGGACCTCTTTTGTCTAAATCAAGCCGCTTCGAGGAAACAACACCTGAAATAGATCCCAAAAGCCAAGACCAGTGCATGCCAAGTTCCAAAACCTCTCCTCACAAGCCAGATTCCTCAGTCCAGGCCATGACCTGTCAACCAACAATTCATCCATTCTAACCACACCAGTAACCAATGTGTGGCCCTCCATGCTCAGGACAATTCTCTATCCTATCACTCGGACAAACTAGACACTGAAGTAGACATCCTTGGCTCTCTTGCCACACTTATCATGGGCATTAACAGCAAATTGGACGCCCTGAACAATTTCATCAAGCACACAAAAACTACAGCTGAATTGGCTGGCCCCTCTGTCAATCCAGGAGGTACCTGCATGTGCTCCCTGATCCTAAACAAGCTGGTCACTCTGCAGCATGCTATAGAAACCCTGCAGCAGGATCTTAAGTTGCAGCACCCCCTTCCAATCTTCCAGCAAGAGAGCACACCTTACAGTCTCTTCCCAAGGAAATTACAAAATGCAAGGCACCCCAAAATACCTTTCTACGAACTTAGGTACAGACATCAGAACAAGCACCGTTCAACATCTCAGAAAAGCTGCCTGCTCTCCTGCTCAGGCGACATCTACACAAATGCCTCATCAGCCTATTAGTCCCTCCTCACAGTCCAGTGCCACACTGCCGGCAAGACTAAGCAAACGCTGCCGCAAGTGACTAAGGAAACACACAAATAAAATCCATAAAGCAGCCTCTACAATTAAGCAGGAGTTGTTTTACTCTATCTTCACTAAGACAAAATTCAATAAAATCTCTATTTCTTTGGATTCCACAGTGCCAACCCCAGAATCGCTGCCAAATCTTCCATCTGCAGACACGGCAATGCAAAATTTGCCCAGTACAGCAGCAAACGCCAACACCAATCAGCCCTTAAAGCCGGGCAACAGACAGTGCCAAGGACAAGACCCCTCAACGACTCAAGAAGAGCCATCTAAATCTCCTTCAAGTGCACCAGCACCTACCATTTGTCTGAGCAATTCAAACAGCGGGTCAAAAAGGTTGCCTGAGGAAAAAGCGATCCACAACAAAACAGATACCCACTCAAGTCCATGCTCTGAATCATCCAACAGAGCACCTTACAGCGAAAAACATGATGACTCCAACAATCACACAACTCTCCCATTACAATCTCGAGAACCTCAGGGTTTGTCAACAGACTGCCAGCCCCTCTCGGGCCCAATCAGCTGGTCTTTACACCTGAATGCAATCATGGGGGACACACAAATCCCAACCAGGGGCAATATTTTCTTGTGCTACAATCAATCCCTGACCTACAGCACATAAGATCAGCTGACATCCGGGCTATAGAATATTTAGAGCCAAGAAGAAAGCATTAATCAGAACCCACCCAGGCCTTATTCCTCTCTTCCACCTGGGTGGGAATGATCTTGGCAAACTCCACAGTCTTTGAAAGTTGGGACATAAAAATTAAGCAAGCTAGGGCCAAAAGATATCCAATAGTGCTTCTGTACCAACACAACCCCAGACTCAATTTATATTAAATAGTGCACAAGGACCCCAAGACTCAAAAATATCCGCCACACTCACCTGTACTATTTTCCTGGGGAAACGCCCAACTGTAAACAAAAATCAACAAGGTGGACATGACTCCAGCAAGACTTGGATAAAACATTCCAACTGGTGTTGGTTGGTAACCGTTCTTCAAGCAAGAAACAAACTATGTCAAAGTGACCCAAATCAATATGGGCAGCACCTCTGCAGGGACAATTTCAGTCTATGTTCTCGGAATACACACGGGCTCTTGCAAAATCTTGAAAATGATGAACCTGCACTGTTTTGGAATGACTTCGACCTCCTTATGCTATAGAGACCTGGGCCCACTCAACTGCCCTGCTAACAGGCTTCGTCGAGTTTCAGAAACCAGCCATAAAAGTCAACAGGCACGGTCAACCAAGGGTAGGTCTCTCCATCCATGTCTCTACATCACTGCACCACACAGCGGAAGAGATGGCACTGAAAGTACCTTGGGCTTAAGCAATTCACCTTAATATCCTCCAACACAGCAAAGTCCACTCGCTTCTGATTATTAACATCTAAATTAATCCATTCAAATCCAGGAAGAAGGAGACACTGAACAATCTGGTATCAATACTAACTGACCTTAAAAAAATATCTTTCTGCAAATATTCCACTATCTGGTGATTTCAACACCAATCTTTTTGGGTGAATAAATGGCTGTAAGGTCAAAAGCCTGGACCTTCAGTCTGATCTCCCAGTGCAAAATCTACCCCCAGATACTCGGCCGAACACCTTGGCAGAACTCTTTGTAAACGGGTGTCACTCCCTAGGCCTGAGCCTCATTAATGGCCGATTCTGCGGCAAAACACCCACAGGTTGGACAAGAACTTTGGCCAAGTCCATTTCTTACATAGATTTCAGCCTCGGTATGGTGGGACTCTTCAATCCTTTTGGAGACTTCTCCTTATGTGCACGTCTTGACAGTGAACACAGGCCGCAGCACATCAACCATACTATTACACTTTAAAAATGGAAGCAGCTCCACTTACCAGCCTAAGAAAACTCAAAATGGCTGAAATGGGACAACAAAATCAGCCACAAAGTTAAGTCACAGATAAGAGCCCTAGCCCAACGCAACTCCCCCACCAGACAATGGGCTTGCTTTATTGAACAAATTTAGCAGGAATTCTGAGTTAAACTAAAATCATGTGCTAAGCCTCACAACCTGCTCCCTACAAAATTCTAATTGACAGAAGACTTGAAGATGTTGAAAAGAGACTTCAAGTGCAAACTGCGAGTTCTCATCAAGCAACTCTTCTCAATTGCCGTGAGAGGTATTCTGAGCAAATCAAGATCCCTTTAAGGTTCAGGAGAGCAATCTGGCATGCCAAAGGGAAACAAATGAGGACTTCTGGCTCCAATTGCTAGTCTCAAGCAAGGGAAGGGATACCAAAAAATTCTGGTAATTGATCAACCAAGCTACAAAAGGCAGCAGGAGAGGCACCAACGCAAATATCTCTGAACCAGCATAGGTCTCATTCCTGTCAGCTACGTTTTCATCACAATAGGCTAGTGATACACCCGGCTCTTTAAACCCTCATGCTACAAGCAGCAAAATGGAAGAACGTTGAGTGCTAAAACTGGCAAGGCTTCAAAAAGAGAGAGCCCCAGACCCCAATGGGCTACCCACTGCCTTGTTTGCATCCGACCCAACTCTCTGGTTCGAGGAAATAACATCACTGTTCAAATATTGTTTGCAGCCAATTCCATCCCAGACTCTTGGAGAGGTTCAATCATTCAACTAATCTTCAAAGGAGGCACGAAATCAGACCATCACCACTACCGGCTCATTGCCCTAATTGATAACAATGCTAACCTTGACACCAGCCTTTAACTCGACGTCAGAGCCTGGGCAGAAGATCATGGGACCATACCTAAGAATCAATGCAGCTTTAGAGACATATGCGGCACTACCTCAGACCTGATCGCTCTGGCCTTTATGTGTGACAAAGCAATCAGAGGCAAAAGGGCACTTTACTCTTGCTTTTTGGACTTCAAATCTGCATTCAACAGAATACCAAGAGGGTATCTATGGTGCAAATTGAGGGAATGGAGCCTGTCAGATGATCTTGTTGAGGGCAACTGTGCAGTGTACACTAACACTTGTGTACAGATGAAGCTAGGAAAAGGCCTCTGCATTTCAAGGGGGATCCCCACAAACTACAGGCTGACACAAGGATGTATGATGGCCCTGTTGTGATTACTGTCACTTTAATAGAATATAGAGTACTCTACATCATAGGATGAATGATAACATTCCAGTCTTCTCAGAGTCAGTTGCTGAGCTCTTGCTGTTGATGGTTGTACCAATAAACCTGCTCTACTGTAACTACCTGTTTGAGAGTTTTTATCAGGCCCCCTGCTTTTTAACATATATAGCCGACATGTCAAAACACTTTGATGAAGCAATCTGCCATCCACCGAAATTAGGAGGCCAAAGATTTACACACATGCTATACACAGATGATATGTTGCTCCTCAGCCAGACAAAGATCGGACTCGATTGTTACTGTCAACTCTACATGACTACAAGTTCAAAACATGTTAGACATCAACCTAGTAAAAGCCAAGACAGTCTCATTTAGCCTAAAACCAAACTTGGCTAACAGGTGGCATCGAAAAGCCATCAGACACCACCACAGCTATAAATACCTGTAAATCCTTCTAGATAGCAAATGGTCATTTAACCCTCATGTACGCTCCATAAATAACAAGGCTTCTAGCTTAATGTTTGCGCTCTCGTCCATCACCCTGAAGGTATCACCCTGAAGGTACAAGGCCCCAGCTCGTCCCACTCCTCCAGGTGATGAAAGCGAGAATCAGCCCAACGCTAACCTACAGGAGTGAAATCACCCTGGGAAGGGAAGTTGGGTCAGTGGTCAAACTGGTCCCCAGAATTTGTAAAGCCACTCTACGTCTTCCAAAGAGAGTGTCAACGGCGCAAGTGATACCTGAGTATAATAGCACAAAACAGCACTGGGCCAGAGGCAGCTGTTTTCTCAACCTTTGTCATGGGTTCAGACTGGCACCACCTGATTCCATGCATGGCTTAATCTGGTGTGAACTTGAGGGATCCGATCAGAGATCATCATACAGACAACATCTCAATGACAAACTAAGGGAATTCTCACTGTCCGAAGCCTGGAGCAAACACCTTTCCCATCAGGTCTTTAAGAAATAAGCATCTCTCACCTCCCCAAAAATGTAAAAACGGAAGGATCTGGCAGCCTTATGGAAGCGCTCCCATCTGTGGTCAGTCATAAACTCATACTCGTCAACCAAGCAGCAGAATTACATCACCTGCACTTACCCTATATGAATTAAAGCACACCTTATTGCTCCAAGACTGGGCAAGTGGAATTTTCAAGCTCACCTTCCATCCTGGTGCTTCCCAGCCACTCATGACGTAAGCTGCCACGTGTACAGACAAGGAAAAGAAACCTTAATTCATGCTTTTTATGTATTTGCCTCCAATTACTGCAGCAAAGGAGAACTCTTCTTAATGCCGACTTCTTCAAGCTCTAAGTGTGACCCTGCCAGCAGCCAGTGATTGCCAGTCTGATTCCACAAAATGCACTAATAAACATTAGAACTGTGACGTTTCTACGGATGGCAGTGAGGAAATTGGATTTATTCAACGGCACTAGCGCTGCAGCAATACACTCTTAAATGCTGTACTCATTGCCCCCTGTGCTCACCATCCTCATTCGCACACAAGGGGTTGGCAGAATCGCCACAACAATGATATGTTCAGCATTTCGAGCTGGAGACTAATTTCCAGCAGTCTGCACAAGGAGCGGGTCTGGCCACAACTTCAAGGTGTCATGCACACTGCTCTTCACTGCATATATATCGCTGCCCATAAGAGTTTTACAGTGACCTATGCTGCTGCATGACTTTCTTAGGCTGTCCAATGTAAAAAGAACCATTGATGGGCAGAATGTTGAACAATGTCTAACATTCACCCCAGTACAGAGATCTGGGCCTAAATCCATCTTTTTTTTGCTCCCCATGCCATTCCAGTTCATACTCAGCAATATACAAATCAGTCTTGACCTGCTCCCAATGGGAACAGTGCAGCCCGAACTGTCAGGCCAGGTGCGCCCTTGACTGGAAACAAGCATCCTAGGACCTGTTTCGGGCTTTCACCCCTCATCAGCCAGGACTCCCTGTGTCCACTGCTGTGAATGCAAGGCAGAACAATACTACCTTTATTGTTTTTTCATAGTTGAAATGATTTGAGAACTTTCCTTTTTTATTGAAATCATTTAGGCTAGACCCTACAACAACATCCTCAAACATTATTTCTTGTTAATGTATCCTGTTCTTATATAATTCTGGTGCTTATGGATTTATTTTGAGCTTTTTTCAGTCATTTTATTTTCTCCATTTGGAGAAGGATCCCATCTCCTTTAACATTGCGAGATGACTCATTTTGGACAACCTAAGGCATCCTTTGGGTACACTTGGTAAAGCCTACAGATGCATAACCATTATTGATCCTAAATTAGAACTATAACTATACGCAAAATGAATGCATCCGTCTGTAACGCAACTGGTGTTTATGTAAAGGGCTCTTATAACTTCGGGTCGAGTTCGTGCTATGAAAAAAATATATAACTTTAAAAAATTCTATCTATCTATCTATCTATCTATCTATCTATCTATCTATCTATCTATCTATCTATCTATCTATCTATCTATCTATCTATCTATCTATATATATATATATATATGTATATATATATCTATATATATTTATATATAGATATATATATATATATATGTATATATATATATATATATATCTATATATCTATATATATAGATATATATATATATACATATATATGTAACGGTATACAATGCAAGCTGTGTAACAGCCCCAAATACAGCAATGGAAATTTAAAATCAAGCAACAGTACCAAAAAGAGCCTATCTGTGAACAAAACATGTTTCTTATCGCTATAATTGTATGCCTAGCCTCTGCAAGGCAAGTAGAGCTGCAAATATAGAGAATAGATATATTACGTTGTGTCAATGTCAATGATTACCTGCAGCAGAGCAGCTGAAAAGGTAAACAACCCCATCAATTAAGGAGAGGCAGTTCTCCAGTCCCATTCATAGCGTATCACAGCTCTACAAATGTTGAAATAAGAACAGTCATTAGTGCTTCAAGGATTTCTGTTCACACAGACCCACCGGTCCCTTTAGAGGAGAAAATGCACACTGAGACAGTCAGTAATACCCTATTTAAAAGTAATCATACGCTCTTGTATAGCGCCTTATCACCGTAAGGTCTCAAGGCGATTGCTTTGGGAACCCGTCCTGGTCTTTCCCTGCAAGATTACCCCTACTGGGCATCCCCAACGTGAAGACCAGGCCTCCCATCGCGGTGGGGCCATAGTGGAGATTAAGCAAGCTATTTCCCAGAGTTGCAGAGTGTGGACATTATGAGCTCAAGACCCGCCGCGTCGGGAATTGAACCCTGGTCCCGGGTCTGACCTCTGCATCAGGGTCTGCCTCCTCTAACCGGTGAGCCACACTTCTCCACTTTCACAAGTTTGGAGGGAAACATCACTAATGGGTTCTATTTTAGGGTATTACTTGTGCTGGTGATGCTGGGGATCCGAGTGTCTCTTTCATGAACAGCAGTGTGTCCACCATGGAAGTTGGCCACGAGACAAGAAGCCTCAATCTCCTATTACACCCAGGATGGTGGCCTTTGTCTTTGGCAGCACATTAAACATTAAACAAGGACACAACCACATACCTGACTGGCAGTATTTTAAGGGTTCATACTCTCACGTGTTATTTCATGGTTTTACCAGCTGTTTTGGGCCACATTAATCACTTGCAAAACAGGCACTCTGGAAACTGTGTGGAGAGGTCAAATTTTGCAAAGGGTCCCGTGCCCTTGCTTATGATTTCTCCTTCCTACCCACCCCGTTATCGCATTGGGCGATCAGCCACGGCTGGTAGTGGGAGTACGGGCCGGGCGGTGACGTGGGGAGGGCGAGGGGCAGGGTGGGGGGTAGTAAAGAATGGAATACGGACATTAACAGGTAAGTAAACATACAAAAAAAATAAAACAAATTTCGTTGCGCACACTGCATGTAAATTGATACTTGTATAGCACACTACTCACCTGCAAGGGTCTCAAGGCGCTTGTACGAATACCGCTGTGGAACCCATCCTGGCTTTCCCTGTGAGGTGTCCACTCCTGGGCACCCCCAAGGTGGAGGCCAGGCATCCTTAGCGTTGTGGGGGCCGTTGAGGAGATTAAGCAAGCTATTGCCCAGAGTTGCAGAGTGGGACTCCATGATTGGAATAGGCACCGAGGCGAGAATTATCAGGTCCGTGGAATTTTTGAGGCGGGGAATTGAACCCTGGTCCTTGGCTAGACCTCTGCATCAGGGTCTGCCGCTCTAACCATTGAGCCACACTTCTCCCTGCATCGCATTTGGTGATGAGGTGTGCGCAACGAAATTCGTTTTATTTATTTATATGTTTACTTACCTATTAAGGTCTGTAATCCATACATTACTACCCCCCACCCTGCCCTTCCCTCTCCCCACGTCACCGCCCGGCCGGTACTCCCACTACCAGCTGCGGCTGTGGGCGATTCACAGCACACCAGCCAATCGCTGACACGCCTTTTTCATTCGCTTTACTCTCCTAGATGACCCCCCACAGCTGCGGTCCGTACAGTTGACAGTGGTATTCTGGTATTCACAGAAGTTAGGATTTTGTCTTAAGTTTGTCTTAAGACAAACTTAAGACAGACTTAAGACAGACTTAAGTTAGGATTTTGTCTTAAGTCTGTCTTAAGACAAACTTAAGACAAAATCCTAACTTCTGTGAATACCAAAAGTAGTAAATTCATTCTGTGAATGCCAAAAGTAGTATGTGCATTCTGTGAATACCAAAATAGTAGTAAGTTTAGAATTGAGTCTTAAGTTCATTCTGTGAATCGGGCCCTAGGTGTTTATTGCAAGCCCCAATGTGGTCTATTTTTGACTACCGGGCCCGCAAACATTAAAACTGTCCATTCACATAAAGGCTACCCTCATTTGATAAACAAAAAACTATCAGGACATTAAGAGAATGAAGAGTTAGTGTTGAATACTGCTGAATTTAACTCCAAGGACTACATAAACCATAATGTCATGGGATATTACTTGTAAAGGTGTCAAATTTAACACACCTCGCTGAAGGCTCACGCCTGCAAAATGTTACTTGTAGATTTGTGGGAGTACAAGCTCAGCTCCATGTGTTTTAAGTGAATTTATGCATTTAAAGTCCCACCATATCTGTAAGCACTCAGAATATAGAGCATTCCACCAACGTTTTGCACATACTCATATGATTTTAAAGTATTGCCTTCCAGCAACGGCAGAAGTGACAGGATGCAGCTCAGCGTAGCTAATCCTTGTATTTTCGATTCATTCCCTCCTGATTCGAAAACGTGAGAGAAAGTCTGCATAGAAACATTCTCTGCTTTTAAGCAATTGATTCTTAATGTAGTTTCATCTTCTGATGGAAAGTTTCAATCTATTTAATTCTTTTTAGTGTTATTACATAACAGGGTTGAAGTAGCTTATCCTATTACTTCTGCATTTTTCTTTGAGTTGGTTTAGAGCATTATTATTTTTTCCTTACTTAAGTGCAGCTATTTTTGTACATGGCTTTGTTGTCAGATGTGCATCAAGGCAACATGTATTACAAGTTTGAATTTAAGAGATAGGTGAATGCTGGCAGGCCGTGTGAACAAGATAATCAAACAAACAATGGTGACCCGTCGCACAATCATGTGTTGCTGTGAGTAGAGACGAAATGACCACATTTTCAATTGCCCACCTCAAGAAATGGTTTGTCACCAATTTGAACTACAAATAAATTAACAAATGACCCAGGAATCTGAGAGGCAACAAGGGTAATACATTACACAATAAAGGCAAAATTGCCAGTCAAAGCAAATGAAACGAGAGATTAGTATTTAGTAATTATGTCCTTTATTTCATGTTCTATGAACAACTGGGAATACAGCCAACGCGTTTTGCCCGTATCTGGGCTTCTTCAGGGCATCCAAGAAGCCGGACTCCTTGTTCTCAAGGCGGTTCCTAATGCGTTTTCTTTTTTAACGCCCCTGAGGCTGTATGAAAAAAGAAGTATTACACTCACAGGAGATTTTATATTTTTAGACGCTGTGTGTCTTCCATGAGAAGCTTTATTTTTCGTGTTCTGTGTACACATAAATAGTAGAGAGCTGTAATCAGCCTTCGTTATGCATGAACCAGGTCCAGTTCCGGCAGCACGCCAGTGAATATAACGCCTATAAATTACGCCTATCAATGTTCAGACCATTTTCTCTACTTTGAGCAAAATTTGAAAACCCCCCTCTCCTTCACCCTATTTGGTACTCTTTTGTCATCAATTTTGGCCCTTCAGGTGCTGTCGACGTCAGTAGCAGCTGGCAGGGAACGAGTGTGTAGGGGTGGGGGTGTGGCAGGGGGTACAAAATAAAATTTTTTTAAAAACACTTACCTCCTTGCTGCATCTCTCTGCAATGCAATGTGTTGTGATTGGTATGATTGCTGTGGTTCGACGTTCAGCTGGAGAGTGGGGGCCTGGACATGTTCCTCACCAGGCTGTGTACTGCAGCCTGGTAGCGAACATGCAAAGTAAGCATGACTATTTGGCCAGCCCAAGGCAGTCGGCCAAAGAGTCATTCACACATGGAGTGTGCAAACCCCCTCAACCCCCTCCGTGCCATTAGCCTCTCACCACCCTATCCCATCCCTGAACCTAAGAAAAATAAAATAATAACGACAATTTTATCATTTTATTTTTCCTGCTCTGAGAGTAGTGGGGCCACGCTCTTCCATCTTTAGTATCGGAGCTGCCATTGGTCGGCATGATATCTGACAGTCCATTGTGGACTTATCATGACATGGTCCTGGATGCAATGCCAACCCATACCATATGTCACGAGTACGATGCAGTGGCATAAAGAAACTTGAGAGGGTCCCCCTGCAAAGTATATGTAGGGGGACCTCACGCTCCGGACCTAGTCTGAAGCTCTCTGTCCAGGGGCCTGCCAATGCTGCAATGGGCCCCCAGAGTTCTCCCTCCCTCGCACTGCAGGGTCTGTTGGCGCTTTTGTTACACCACTGGTATGATGTACTGATTGCTTTACAGGATGGAAATTATGCTCATTATTAAGTTAGCCAACTACAAATTCATGATAGCATATGAAATGCATTTTTGTTAATACATTATTGTTTCGATTGTTTTCTGTTACAAACATACTTATTGTAATGCACCGAATGTACTTTGGTTTTTATGATAATAGCTTTTTTTGTTACTTTATTTTCCATTTGGAACAGGTAAGTGTCTCCTGAGAGGGTGAAATATTACATTTTATAACATTTTCAGACTCTAGGTTACTTATGTAGTCAAATCATTTCAATTTCAATTGTTTCTTATGCTAATCTGCATATCTCCTACAATGTAAAGGCATGAATTAAGATTTTTTTTCAGCACGGAAAAAACGGTATGGGTACAGACAGAAATAGGTCCAAATGTCCTATCAGGACCTCCAAGGTCAAAAGCCCTGAAACCTCACAGGTCCCGATAGCACATTTATATTTATAAATATATATATATATACATGTGAGCAAGGTTACAGGGGTAACCGAAACGCGTCATAGCTGCTGGAATAATAAAGACCCGATATTTCCATGAAAGAATTGGTGTCCGTATCCTGTTTCTACTTTCGCGACCGTCTGACAGCGTAAAGGTGCGGAACTTACTGTGCATATATATATATATATAGAGGAATTGTAAGCATTTTATAGCGACGTGGTCCAGTCGCAGAGTAACGAACCGACAGCCAGAGCGCCAGGTTTCCCCACCCCGGACCAAGCAAGCGGATTCGGTAAAACGAACATGGGGGGAAACGGTGCCACCAAACACTGGAGTTTGGTATGTTTCCTCAGCAACCTTTGCTAAAATACGGGCTGCAGCGAGGAGCTACACAACTGGGAACCTTGCCCCAGTGAGACATTATTAAAACATTGGCATTATTTTACCGGAGGGCTGTGAGACCACAAAGACCAGCATGCTGCGCCAAACACCACAGCGTGGTGTCCACTAGAGGGCCGGTTTTGTTTCTTAAATAATCACAGGAACTCATGAACTCATGCACAGCCTTCCAATTGCCGGGCTGACCTTTGAAAAAGTTTGAAGCCAAACGAAACGCGTCAGGATTGCCCTTTCCAATGCTCAAAATAAATTGATTGCATCATTTGTGCAGCGTGTTCGACTCACCTCCTTTCCAGCTTGGGAGAGGAATTGTAAGCATATATATATATATATATATATATATATAAATGGTCATGTGAACAAGCCTCTACGGAGGTGAAATGTTATGGCGGGTTGCAACAAATAAAAATATCCAGCACTTAACTTTGGTGGTCCGTGTCTGCGTTGCTACGGTGGGAGCTGCAATTACCTTGGCCGTGGCAAGATATATATATATATATTCACTGAAAAAACCATAGGCTATAGACCATATATAGTTAGGAATTAGCATTTACAAAACCTTGAAAATTCACTGAAAAAACCATAGGTTATAGACCATATATAGTTAGGAATTAGCATTTAAAAAACCTTATTTTACTCACACAAAACCATTGAAATTCCATATATAGTTAGTTGCACTAACTATATATCGCACACCCGCAATCCACTGCTGATGATGTCACATATTACATCATTCATGACATGGTCAGTGACATCACTGATGACATCACTGATGACATCTCAAATGACATCACTGATGACATCACTGATGACAACATCCAGTGACTGTATGTTTCTGTGAAGTTAAAATGTGTCTTACATATTGAAGAATGAGTGGAAGTATAAGTGTCTGGACAAAGGATTTAGTAGGTGCATGACTGAATGTATGAGTGAGTGATTAAATGTGTCTCACTGAGTGCATGGGTTAGTGACTGAAGTGTCTTAATTTGTGCATCATTATGTCTGTTGTTCTGTAAACTGCTACATGTGTTGATCAGTAGCTATATGATTAACTATATGGGTTACTGATTGATTGTCCAAGTATTTGTATGGGAGACTGAGTGTGTGTGTGGCTGGCTGGGAGGTGTGTGACTCTGTGCAGATCAATGTGTACTTATATCAATGATTGTATAACAAGGTAAGTATGTGTTAGTATATGTTTTAAAATGTAAGGTGCTCTATGTTTAACTGTATAGACAAGAAAATGGAAGTGTGATTGATTCTTTACAGGACTGACTAGGTGTGTGAGTAACTCCATGGATGAGTGGCAGAGTGTGAGTGTCTGTATAGGTGTATGAGTGCATATGATAGTGTTGTAAAGATGAGTGATTGTATGTATGAATGATTGTATGGGTGAATGAGTGAATGTGTGTGTAGACGTAGGAATCAGTGAGTACATATGTAGTAACTAGTATTGGTGTGTCAATGGTTTCAAAAATTATACTCTGTATTTAACACTGGGTGAAACAGAGGTTATATTAAAATGTGAGGAGATGCATTGTATTGTCACATGAATGATATCATCAGTGATGTGGTCATTGATGTCAAATGAGATGTCATCAGTGATGTCATCAGTGATGTCATTTGAGATGTCATCAGTGATGTCATCAGTGATGTCACTGACCATGTCATGAATGATGTAATATGTGACATCATCAGCAGTGGATTGCGGGTGTGCGATATATAGTTAGTGCAACTAACTATATATGGAATTTCAATGGTTTGTGTGTGAGTAAAATAAGGTTTTTTAAATGCTAATTCCTAACTATATATGGTCTATAACCTATGGTTTTTTCAGTGAATTTTCAAGGTTTTGTAAATGCTAATTCCTAACTATATATGGTCTATAACCTATGGTTTTTTCAGTGAATTTCAATGGTTTTTTAATAGCAAATATCATAAGCTGTCGAATGTCAAGTACGTGGTAAGTGAAAACATTTTCGTGTTTATGCACACTGATCTGCTTTGAATGGTGCCCCCCCCTCATTTCTATTAGGAGTACTCTCTCTTTGCACATAGTGAAGGGTAGTTAACGCAGGCCTTTGCCCCCGTTGTAATACGTCGTGCCTGCTTCTCTCTCCATTTGATTGATTGTTATCCAAGTATTTACTGTTTTAGAATTGGTTCTCTTTGGTTCATTCTCTATTTACAAACAAACACAGAGTCGCAATACTCTGTTTAGTCTTTGCAGATAATGAAAAATCGTGTAAAAAAAAAAGAAAAGGAATCGAGCAAAATCAGTAGGCCACTAATGGGATCTCTTTTTGACCTCGCTAAAATAGAAACATTAGGAACAACCCCTCATGACAAATACAAAACTAGTGAAATGAACTGAACTCCACACAATGATGGCTGCAAAACAGCTCGGCTCCGCCACCCACCCCGCCCAAAATAACGATAAAGAGCGGCTGTCATGATTGGTTGCGGAATGGCCACGACGGAGCTACGAAATGGTGCTGCTCTCATGCTAACCCCAGCTTCAGTCTGAAACATCCAGAAACACTGTAGACTACCAATTCGATCAGTTCCGGTAGCGCCCCAATGTAACCCGGTAGAGAAGAACTAGCCCTCCCCTCGTTGACTAATGGTTCTTGTTGCCTGTCCCTTCTGTTGTCATTTAACAGAACTATTTAGCCTGCTGAAAGGGGTTGTGTTCCGACCGCTGGTTGGTGGAGACATTTTGACTATATTCTGGACCTGCGTTGTCGCGTAATGCGTCATATGACGCGCCGCGTTAGCGCATCCGGAAGTCATCCGGGGCGCGCAGCGCGTAACGTAAGCATAACAAGTCATGTGACTTGTTAATAAAACTTTTCATTGGTTCATTTTACTTTTCTTATTCTAATGATGAAAGGCTTGGTCATATGACCTAAAAATTACGCTTTTTATTACTTCCGAACATTATTTTTTCTTAAATATATGTTATAATGTTCCAGGCTAATGTACTTTCCCGGAAAATTTACAACTGTCCTGCAAGTAAAATATATTCTTTTTTCGAGAAAAAGACCGTTTCTTCGTCCCATGACGGAGCCGTTGAGCAAAAGAGGGTCGACCTGCTGTCTTAGTCGCCGATACGCCTGAATATGAGATTCTTATCGATCACTTTATGTTGCAGGAATAGAAAACACAACAGCCCTTGACCATTTATCTTTACTGCGTTCCTTCGTATTATACCTTTTACCCTTCATGTAATTGGTCTGCTTTATTTCACTTGCCTTTTAATGATTCTAAAACAGTGACTATTATTAAAAACTTTACCAATGTATATACTACTACCATGTTTTCTTTTAAAAACCTTTATTGTGAAAATTTCATTATACAAATACGAGCCTATAACCACGTGGGCCGGCCACGGAGCAAACTGTAATCGTATATGATGAGTAGACATTTACACTGTAGAGGAACGTAACGGGCGGGCCATTAGGTTGCAAGAACTAAGGTGTCTAACAGTTACGGAATCGGTGGACGTACATTTTATAATTAAAATACGACAGGGCCAGTTACAATAAAATTATCTAGATATACATTTGCGGGCAAGTACCATGGGTGACGTTAATTCGAACTTTCAATGGTACAGTAATCAATAACACATCAGAACTTAATATCAATAGGGATGTCGAAATATTCAATCAATTCTCGTCCCCGCCCGCCATGTGCTTCAAAACTGCATACGTATCTCGTGATTTCAAGGTTCTGCAACCAGTACACAACAAGGAGTTACGAGTCCCATTTATTCCGGCGCCATTTTGGGCGAGGACGGGCAGGTCCAGGATATAGTCAAAATGTCTCTACCAACCATCGACTATGATGATGTTCATATGCTGTATTTATTAGAGTAACACTCATCTGTCCACATGAAATTAATTTGCCACAATCTAAACATGTCATTTTAATCTTTCCAAAGTTCTTCTAAATATTTGGGACCGTTTCCCTTGCCTCTGATGCTGTCAGTGCCACTTCTTTGATGAATGTACTAGCAGGTCAGGGGTTCTCCTCCAAATCTCTCTTTTATGCAGCACTATAATTAATTGGTGCCACCTCTCCATATGACGATGCATGGTATAGTTACCATAACTATATTTTTTTTCGGTTCCTCTGGAGAGTTCATCGTGGCAGATGAAGCGTGTAACGTACCGGGCATTTACCTTTTTTTGCATGTACAGGAAAGGGAAAAAAAATCGAGCGTCCGAGTTCTAAGGTGTCCCAGGGCCATTTTAGTGGACCAGGCCCAAATCCAAAGAACAGGCCGCCATTTTGAGAGTCCTGTTGCAGCCGCCTGTCGCTGTAGCATCAAGAGCAGCCGAAACTCAGCTGAATGGCAACTGAAACGGTAAAGGGGCGCCCCACTACAGCAGACGAGCCTCCACCTAGGAAGGCCCGTTCACGCCGCCTCCCCCCCCCCTTCGGGCACCCCACGCCGTTATTCGGAGCAGTATTGTAGGATGGCCACACCAGTGCGGCAACTTGCTATACATCACCTCGATGGTAACCGAATCTCAACGCCTTGTGGTGTCTTCTATTCAGAAAACATTGTTATGCTGCCTTCGACCTATTCGCCGCAAGTGCGCACGCAACTCAGCTGCATAGCTTGCTAGACACCACCTCGGTGCTAACCGAATCTCAGCGCCTTGTGGTCTCTTCTATTCCAAAAATATTGTTGCGCTGCCTTTGGCCCCAATCGCACATCGGTCCGCTACTGCCGCCATCTCACAGGCCAACGGGGCGCCCCACGCCGACTTTCAGCATTGTAGGATGTCCACACCAGTGCACCTTACTAGACACCACCTCGGTGCCATCCGGTCTTGGCGCGTTGTGCTGCCTTCGGCCTATTCGCACATCGGTCCGCTACTGACGCGAACTCACAGGCTAATGGGGCGCCCCACGCCGAGTTTCAGCATTGTAGGATGACCACACCAGTACAGCAACTTGCTAGACATCACCTCGGTGCCATCCGGATCTCGGCGCCCCACTGCAGATGAAGTGCCTCTCAACTATGAAACCACCACGGTGACATCCGGATCTTGGCGCGTTGTGCTGCCTTCGGCCTATTCGCACATCGGTCCGCTACTGACGCCATCTCACAGACTAATGGGGCGCCCCACGCTGAGTTTCAGCATTGTAGGATGACCACACCAGTACAGCAACTTGCTAGACATCACCTCGGTGCCATCCGCATCTCGGCGCCCCACTGCAGATGAAGTGCCTCTCAACTATGAAACCACCACGGTGACATCCGGATCTTGGCGCCTTGTGCTGGTTCCGGCCTATTCACTCATCGGTCCGCTACTGACGCCATCTCACAGGCTAATGGGGCGCCCCACGCCGAGTTTCAGCATTGTAGGATGACCACACCAGTACAGCAACTTGCTAGACATCACCTCGGTGCCATCCGGATCTTGGCATCTCAACGCCTAGTGGTATCTTCCATACAGAAAATATTGTTGCGCTGCCTTTGGACCCATTCGCACATCGGTCCGCAACTGACACCATCTCACAGGCCAACAGGGCGCCCCACGCTGACTTTTACCATTGTAGGATGGCCACACCAGTACAGCAACTTCCTAGACATCACCTCGGTGCCATCCGGATCTTGGCATCTCAGCGCCTTGTGGTGTCAGTCAGAAAATATTGTTGCGCTGCCTTTGGCCCCATTCGCACATCAGTCCGCTACTGACACCATCTCACAGGCCAACAGGGCGCCCCACGCCGACTTTTACCATTGTAGGATGGCCACACCAGTGCCACAACTTGCTAGACACCACCTCGGTGCCATCCGGATCTTGGCATCTCAGCGCCTTGTGGTGTCTTCTATTCCGAAAATATTGTTGCGCTGCCTTTGGCCCCATTCGCACATCGGTCCGCTACTGACGCCATCTCACAGGCCAACGGGGCGCCCCACGCCGACTTTCAACATTGTAGGATGGCCACACCAGTGCGGCAACTTACTAGACACCACCTCGGTGCCATCCGGATCTTGGCGCGTTGTGCTGCCTTCGGCCTATTCGCACATCGGTCCGCTACTGACGCAAACTCACAGGCCAACGGGGCGCCCCACGCCGACTTTCAGCATTGTAGGATGGCCACACCAGTGCTGCAACTTGCTGGACACCACCTCGGTGCCATCCGGATCTTGGCGCGTTGTGTTGCCTTCGGCCTATTCGCACATCGGTCCGCTACTGACGCCGCCTCACGTGCCAACGTATTTTCTCCGCATTTTATACCCTATGCCGCATAACAGGTCATGTGACTTGTTTATAAAACTTTTCATTGGTTCATTTTACTTTTGGTTTCCTAATGATGGAAGGCTTGATCATATGACCTAAAAACAACACTTTTCATTGGATGAAAACTTTTTTTTTTTCCCAAACGATGAAAGCCCCACCTTGTTTCTGGATGTTTCAGACTGAAGCTGGCGTCAGCATGAGAGCACCACCATCTCGTAGCTCCGTCGTGGTCATTCCGTGAGCAATCATGGCAGCCGCTCCCCACCAGAAGCCTACAGGAGTCGGGGGCCCCCAAAACTTTTGATGAATCCTCAAGGCGGAGGGGACGCTTTCGAGAATGGGGTCCAAGACCTAGCAGACAAGCGTCCGATTTCCAAGGTGTCCCAGGGCCATTTCAGTGGACCAGGCCCAAAAAGGAAACAGCCTGCCGCCATTTTGAGAGTCCTGTGACAGCCGCCTATCGCTGCACCGCAAGAGTGGGCGCAACTCAGCTGAATTGCGGCTTTTGACACAGTGGACCAAAAACGGACGGAATGGCAACTGAAACGGTAAAGGGGCGCCCCACTACAACAGATGAGACTCCACCTGGAGAGGCCCGTTCACGCCGCCTCCCCCGGGGCGCCCCACGCCGTTATTCGGAGCAGCATTGTAGGATACCAAAACCAGTGCGGCAACTTACTGGACATCACCTTGGTGCCATCGTTCTGCTGCCTTGGAACTATTCGCACAACAGTTTGCTACTGATGACCCACCCCCCACGACGCCCCACGCCAGAAATCTGGACGTTGTGCTGCGTTGGGACTATTCGCACAGCCGACCGCTACTTCGTTGTTTTTCCCTAAAAATGTTTATATGTTATTACTGTTTTTGTTTTCTTGTATATATTTATAAGTTATTAAAGTTTTATAATCTTACTACTTTGTCGGAGTGCTATATATTTTTAATGTGACACATAATTGTAAAAACTTTGATGTACAAAGAGTCATCCCTGGAATCTTCCGCTTCAGGCTCGGTCCCCTCCCCAATCACAATACAGGATGGTTTTCAGATAATAGGAACGCGTCTGCTGTGACGGATCTCATCGAGTGTGGGCCTTGATCTACTATAACTCCTTTGAAGAGGGGTGATTCTTTACAGCTGTGGCCATTAACTACATCTGCAGGGCTAGCTGATACCCTAGCACCGGCCTGGACAATCGGACACAGAGGAAAAGGAGTGTCAGAGGGTGCGGTAGTGAATAGGGCGAAAGGGAGGTGTCGGGCGGGCACAGGGTGTGATTCTCAGGGAAGAGCAGCGCAGATGGGGGGAGGTTTATTACCCATGCATAAGACAGAGAGCGGGGGTGACCAGTGCCTGGGGGAGATGCTTGCGAGGGTGGGGAGCCATGCTAAGGATCGACAGCGTGCACAGAGTGGGTCTGGTCAAGGCATCTAAAATGACTGCCGTGCACGACAAAAGTGTGGCATTTGAAAAAAGACAAGATGGCGCAGACAATGTTTTTCAACACTTCCTGATTTCCTTCGAATCGAAAGTTAACAGACGTTGGGGCATATTACCAAAGTTAAGCGATATTTATCCCTAACGATGCTTAGCAACGATTTTTTTACCGCTAAGCATCGTCAGAAATTATCGCAGATAAACCTTGCTATTATCAAGGTTTATCGCAAATACGATAAAAAACGACCGCAATGCATTAATATCGCTGAAAACTCAGCGATATTCATGCATTACCGAGCTAATGCTCTTAGCCATGTTATCCACCTCCCATTGGATAACATGGCTAAGAACTGCTCAGGGCAGGTGCTAGCTTTTGGAGATATTCGCGCTTATCGCGAATATTTCCAAAAGTTGATAATAGGAGATAGCGATGTTAGCGACTGTTTCCAGTCGCTAACATCTTGGCATGCCCACTTTGCATGTCATTAGTGATAAATATCACTCACATGCAAAGTGGGGCCCAAGATGGTCGCTATCTCCTACTAGCCGTCGCTAACTGGTGTTAGCAACAGCTAGGTAATACAGATATAATTTTATCTCCGCGAAGCGGAGCGCTGTTACAGATATATATCTTGTTTTTGAACGTTAATTTCTCAAAATCCACTGAAGCACATATATTGAGACCTAGCAAAGGCACATCGAGCTACCAGTCCCTACAATTTTGCCAAGTTTCGTGCAAATCCATTCAGCCGTTCGATTATTATTATTATTTTTTTTTTTGCCCCGCGGGGCCCTTTTAAAACCTCCACATCAAACCTAAGAGGTCAAGGAGGATCTACTATGCCCCCTTATGGTCATTTGCCCCTTCGCTTTGGCCTCCTCTTGTCTCTCGATCCTACCGAGAGACAAGATGGCGGCCGCTACGGACTGTTTGGAATGTTTACAGACGCCGGAGAACCAATCAGCTTCGCAAAGCTCCGTAACGCGAAAAGTACGCGAAGCGGAGCGCTGTTACAGATATATATCTTTTTTTGAACGTTAATTTCTCAAAATCCACTGGAGCACATATATTGAGACCTAGCAAAGGCACATCGGGCTACCAGTCCCTAATATTTTACCAAGTTTCGTGCAAATCCATTCAGCCGTTCGATTATTATTATTATTTTTTTTTTTTGCCCCGCGGGACCCTTTTAAAACCTCCACATCAAACCTAGGGGGTCAGCGAGGATCTACTATGCCCCCTTATGGTCATTTGCCCCTTCGCTTTGGCCTCCTCTTGTCTCTCGATCCTACCGAGAGACAAGATGGCGGCCGCTACGGACTGTTTGGAATGTTCACAGATGCCGGAGAACCAATCAACTTCGCTTCACAAAGCTCCGTACCGCGAAAAGTCCGCGAACCGGAGCGCTGCCCGGTCCGCTGTTACAGATATATATCTTTTTTTGAACGTTAATTTCTCAAAATCCACTGGAGCACATATATTGAGACCTAGCAAAGGCACATCGGGCTACCAGTCCCTACAATTTTGCCAAGTTTCGTGCAAATCCATTCAGCCGTTCGGGCTAAAAGTGAGGCCAACCGCCCTATGGAAAACTCAATGTTAAAAACACGTTTTGGGACCACCCTTTTTTCTCGGCCCCCCCTTGACGAACCCCCCCCAAAATTTCAAGGGCTGCTCAGAAACAAAATGTGCCATTTTCCTGAAAATTTCAGCCAATTCCGTCCACAAACGCCAAAGTTATTAGACATAGAATTTTCAAAAATCCCATAGAGAAAAAATCCTAACTATATATACCTACTGGCGACCGCCAGTAGGTAATATATATATATATATATATATATAAGCATTCCCTTCCCTTTCTGTGAAGAGCTCCAGGATCAGGCTGCTGGGCTCTGCTGCCCTGATACACAGCTCATTAAGAGCCTCATTTCCAGATTATTGACACAGGGCAGCACAGTGTGTCACTTTGCTGCTTTGCCCTGTGTCTAAAGGAAAGGGCAGTAATGCACCATATTTATTGATATACAGCACATTCCTGTCCTTTTTCACTGTGCTGGTGCCGTTTTGGCTGCTTTGTGCCATCACAGGCACCGTTGCACCACGGTGCAGAGGAGTCTGCATTGTAAGGAGGATTGTTTTTGTGTGTAATTTTTGACATATTGTTGTACTGGAATGATAAAATACAAATGTCAATAAAGAGATTCAAACAAAAAAGACTGATTGTTTTTGTGCAGGAAGGGACACCGTCCTGCACAAAAACAATCCATGGACTCATTTTCCTCCTTCTAGGTTTGCTGCAAAATGCAGCACACATAGAACGAGGAAAAACAAGCCAAAATAAAATTACTTCTCCTTGTTATGCCTCTCCTCGGGAGGCAAAGGCTTTTGATGCATTCCCAGGTTTACAAGTCCTTGTAAATCTGGGAGTATGTCAAAATCCATGGGTATTGTGTGGAAGCACTGTTATGTTAAGTTATTGGAATTTTTAAGAAGTGCACGATTACCCGTGGGTGTCCTCACCGCAATGTCCACGGAACGCCTTTTTGGCGCAGAGTAAAGCAACGCAGCGATTAGCACTCATCTGCCTTACTCCATAACTATGAGGCCATGAAAAGCCACACAAATTGGTTTTGTGTGGCCTCGTAGATATGGGTCTGCACTCTGCGCCGCAGGTGCGTCAAAAAAGTGATGCACCGGCAGCACAATGGGCTTGTAAATGAGTCCCTAAATCCCTAAATCATGGACATCACTTAGGGGGCATCAGGGGTTACAGCTGTGACCCCTGGCTTGCTTCTTGCTACCCCTGAGACTGCTTTTGCGACTCTCAGCCTCAAAGGCAACTAAATCAGTGCCTGGAACACAGGGCCTAATGGTGCTGGTTGGAGCTCCACTTGCCTGTTTTCTGTCAATTCTTTTAACGTACAAATAGAGATTTACTTTTTGCGGAAATTAAAAATAGAGTACATTTGCTGGAATTTGACCCTATCCAGAAGCTAAGGTAAGTAAAATATGCTTTCAAGTGTACGTTGGACACGTTTCTTCTACCGCCTAACTCTAAATATAGCACAAAATGTTGAAAACCAGATAATAGGGACTAAGGGCCAGATGTAGGTCGCCCAATACTGGTCGGTAACGGACGAAATTACCGAATTTCGGCCGTTACCGACCTGCATTTCGCTTTTGAGATGTAGGTGGCATGATTCCTGGATTCGGTATTTTATTGAATCGGTAATTTAATGAATTGGTAAATTACCAAATTCTTAACATACCGATTCGGTAAAATACCAAATCCGTAATGTAGGGAGCACACAAGTTAGTGCATTTCTGAGTTAAGGATTCGTTATTTACCACCAACTTCAAGTTGGTGGTAAATATCGAAAACCTTTGAAAAAGCAATTATTTTGCTTTTACAACAGTGCGATGTGGCAGACATACATGCCCTTAGGGCATGTATGTGTGCCACATGTGCATCCATGCACTATTCAGGGGTGCAACAGGGTGTCAATGTGACACCCTGCCACCCTGGAAAATGTTCCCCCTATTACCGATTTGGTATTTACCGAATCAGTAATACTGAATGGCTTCTAATTCATTCCCTATGGGCCTTCAGGCCCATAGGAATGAATGGGACTTACCGAATAGGTAAATACCGATTCTTAATTACCGAATCCTACCAATTCGGTACAATTTACCAAATAATTATCTACATCCCATTTACCTATTCTTAAATACCGAATCAGTAAAATTTGGTATTTAAGAATAGGTAAATTGAGATTACCTACATATGGCCCTAAGGGCCATATGTATCAAAAATGACTTTTGTGAATCTCTACTTGAGTTTTTTTGCGAATCGCAAATAAAGATTTGCAAAATGCAATGTATGTAGGATTTGCTAAAAAAAATTTGAATCCTACATATTCCTTATTTGCGACTCGCAAATTGAGATTTGCAAATAAGGAATACCATCCCATTCATTCCTATGGGCTAGGAGGCTCATAGGAATGAATGGGAAGACTTTCTCAATTTGTGATTAGCAGTTAGAGAATTGCAAATTGAGAATGCAATTTCAAGGTTGCAAGGGTGCCAAAAGGACACCATGTTGACCCCTGAAATGTGCATGTGTCCACATGTGGCGCACAAACATGCCTTAAGGGCATGTATGTGCGCCACATTGCACCTTGAAAAATATCAAGAAATTGCTTTTTGAAAGGAAATCGCATATTACCACCAAGTTGAAGTCGGTAGTAATTTGCAATTCCTTAAGGCAAAACCGCAATTTGCGATGCCTTCTAGCATAGCATTCAGAGAATAACAAATTGCGATTCTCTAAATGCTTGTGCAAAATAAGGAATCACAATTTTTGCGATTCCTTATTTTGTTAGTAGGTTTAAACTTACCTACATAGCACAAAGCTAAATTGCGATTGCAAACGCTGAAATTCTGCGAATTTCAGCGTTTGCAAACTCAATTTAGCTTGAAACATATGGCCCTAAGACACATGTTTTGCGGCTTTCAACACATACAAGCCACCTTTCATGCAATTTGTGGTATAGCCTTTACATTTAGAAACTCTGTACACAATGTGTTGAGGGATTAATGCAAAGTTGGATACATACAAATTAAATTCCGGAATAATTACCCAAATAAAGTAATCCCATACTGTGCTCGTGAACAATTATGTTATCTTGGAAGTACATATTTTGAACATTTTTGGCATGATCACAAAGAAGAAAGAAGTCTGCACTTGGAGGTTTCCATCATCTCACTTACACAATTTCCAACTAATTAAAATTCATTAACTTTTCCCAGGCAAACAGTGGATACCTGCAACAGTTCCATGTTTTTAGGTGCACAGCATGAAAACATTTGTAAGTTTACACTTGGGACTATGCAGAGGCATTTTCACTTGTACAATTTTAGTGTGGGTGCAACTTCTTACGGAGAATTGTCTTTGAATGAGTGCAATACATTAGAGCATGATACCACACCTGAGTGTTCATCACGCACAAAATGCAAACACTTCTCACATAGGCACAAAGCAAAAACAACACTCTCAAACCACACAATGATATGGTGTAGCTTGCTACTTGCATGGGCAAGTGCTTCAGTGACTCACGTAGACACAGTAAGCGCTATACACATACCATAATACAATACAATATATGATTCCATTTTATTTTTATTTTTCCATGTGAAGAAACCATGGATTTCAAGTACAGTTATGAGTTTACCCTTTTTTCTTCTTATCTCCCAAGACTCCATCTCACCTAATTGTAATAGACCATGTAAGAAGTGAAGAGAATTATTAATCTTGTCAACCTTAGGGTGGTCTTCCACCAACATTTTGCCTTTCCCCTCCATCTTTGCTGATCTCATTTTTGCTTTTGGTGACCTTAGGGCTCTGTGCACTTTATCACTGCTGACCAGTGTGCTCTCATCTTTAAACAGGGTAAAGGTGGCTTACACCCCATTGGCACTTTTAATTTATTTGTAAGTTCCTAGTAAAGTTGTACTACATGTATCCAGGACCTGTAAATTAAATGTTGCTAGTCGGTCTGTAACACTGATTGTGCCACCCATCTAAGTAGGCTTGAAAAAATGTTTCCGCCTGCTACTAGAGCCTGTGTGTGCTGTTTAATCTACCATTTTGACTGGCAAGAAAACCTCTTGCTAGGCCCCAACCTTCTTGTTTAATACATATAAGTCACCAGTAGGGGAGTCCCTAAACAGCCCACAGGGCAGGGAGCAGTGTAATAAAAAAGTTGGACATAGAGTTTTAACTTTTACATATCTTGGTAATGAAAACCTCTTCAATTCGTTTTAACTACTGCAAGGTCTACCTCTCCCATAGGATAACATTGGTTTAACTTATTACATTTAATAAGTGATAGTTTTCAATTAGGAAGAGGCAGGGATATCGAGTTTGGTGTCTAACGAATTGTAATTTAAAACACTTTAATGGCGACCTAAACAGGATAAATAGATGGTAATCAACCAGTATATCAAGTAAAATAGGAGATGTGGGGTTATGTTTGAGGTTAAAAATACCTGATGAGTGATTGGTAAATGGTTTAATGCATACCCTAACCAGTATGATTAAAAATGGGAAAGGAATTTGGAAGTTAAGGAAGGGTTCAATTACCTTAACTTACATAAGGTTTTACATGTTTCTGCCACACTTCCCTGTGGCATAGTGCACAGTGCTATCCAATCATGCAGTCTGCATGCCTGCATGCCTCCTCTGTTTTTTATGCTAGCACCAGGATGCCTGCTATGGTGACAGTCAGCGCTTTACAAATTCCTAAATAATAATAATAATAATGAAATTCATGCACCTATATAGTGTCTGTTCCACTAAGATTGTGAAGAGGTAAAGCGTTAGCCTGGAAAGTCCTGGGACACTGAAAAGTATGTTTTCAATTGTTATCAAATAAAAAGTTTGCATTCCAAAATAATAGTTAGCAATACCATCATGCTGAGAAATGCCCTGTGAAAATCTATGTATAAATAGTGTGATGGCTAGTGAAAATAGTAATCACTTCTAATACACACAGTGGACGCATTCCTAAGTGTACACTTGTCCTCACACACCACAATACATGTATATAACGACTAGCAGCCCGTCCCGACCTTGTACGGGAGCAATCAGGCTTCCCCGACCCCCGCCTGCCCCGACATTGCCCAGCAGCCCAGGCCCCGTTTACGGAGGCAAGCCACAAATTGCACGTTTTAATCCTTTAGTTTTTGTCAGCATTCAGATCTAGATTATGTGACTGTGACAGAGCGCATGCACTTCTTTTACTTAAATGCAAGCGAAACAGGAAAGAACTGCTTTAGGGTAGTAAGTGCCTGCACTTTAAATTTGCATATCTAGCTCCGGCTCTGAGTCACTCCTAGAGGTGCGCATAAATCAGTGACAACAGCGTCATATTAAACATATTGGTAAAAAGACTGACATACTAATGAGACTGTCGTTATGCCAGTTTCGTTAAAATAACATTGCGTTCCAAAGTCTTTGGGGAAAAATGTTGTTTCCCATACAGCCTACCTACAGCCGAGAGAGAGGACAGGTGTGCGCATCTCACTGTTCCAAAATTCAGAGCGAGGGATTTCCATGCAAGAAGAAATAAGGATGGGACTGTTGGCTCACTTCCTGAGGTAACTTCTGCGCTGTGAATGGAAATGGAATCGGATCTGGGCGCTGAGCGAAAGGGTCCGAAATTCATACATCACCACACAGGACAATGCACGTTTCGAAGAAGTTGCGCCCCGACATTGCCTTTTGTAACTCCCCCTCCCCCGCCTGGCCCGACACCCGCCTGCTTACCTCAGCCGCCGCTCCTGAGTTGACAGCTCCTCGCCGCTCTGCTCCTCACCGCTTGTCCGCCGCCGCACCTCCCCCGCGCCATGTCCGCTGCTCCTCTGACGCCGCTCTGACGCCGCTCCTCGACGTGAGCACGCACGTCGCGGCCGGCGCTACTTTGGGGGGACTACTTTTTTTTATATACATTTCTTTAAATAAGGTTTATTTTTAAACTTTATATAGCCTATAACCATCTACACACCCTGACGATTTCTACGGTGTATCGGGTGTGTAGATTGGCACAGTGGTTCCGGAGTTTACCCGCCTCAAAGCCTGAAAGTTTCTCCTATATTATAGTAGTATAGATTATATATCAAGAAGCAGTCATGAGGAATATGGCGATAGACAATCTGCCAGGCCCTAGCGGATGGACAGCCTCATCACAAAGCTTTCTCAGAAACAACTCATAAAATCACAGACACATGTATTTGAGAAGGGGTTAAGGTTTGTACCTACAGCGACCCTGGATAATTTCAAACTACATTGTGAGGTCAATGAGGTAATAAGAAAAATTAACACAAAGTGTTTTTTGCAGGGAAACCACATAATGAGAATGATCAGGGTGACACACATCTAAAATGTAAATCTACGTTCATAAACCTATGCCTGTTTCGTGGTCGGACCACTTCCCGACTTTTTTTTCTTGGGAGGTGGCCAGGCCAGCTCAGGCTGCGGCCTGTCATCAGCCTCCGGCCTATAGAAAAATCTATCCTCAGCAGTTTTCCTACTCTTTGGTTGCCTCCAGACCTTTCCTCCAAGATGATCTGGAGGGATATTTTAATGGGTTCAACACCTGGCTAGTGGATTCAGTGTCAGCTTTGGCTGCACCCTGCCGACCCAAGTTGGCAAGAGACTCGCCCTCCAAACCATGGTTTTTCCAGGAGCTGAGGGATCTTAAACATGAATGCAAAGTCTTGGCGCGGGCCTGGGGCTCTAGGGGCTATAGTCCGGAGGCTAAACTGGCACTTAGGGCCAAACAAAGAAGTTACTACACTTCTATTACCACCGCAAAAAGCCTCTACTATGCCACACAGATTGATCTGGCTAATAATAACTCAAGGGAGATTTTTGCTATTGTTCAAACTTTCATGGCCCCCAGCGCACTGGTTCGAGCAATGATCGCTTCTACAACTTGGTGTGGCATGCTCTCCCAGTTCTTTGTAGACAAACTTTCTAGCATTCAAGCTTCATTTTCTGTCCTGGAGGCAGGGCTTACTGCCTTTTCTTCGGTTCACTCGACGACAGACTTTTCTAACACATTGTCCACTTTTGCGCTGGTTGAACCATCTACTATGTTAAAAAGCCTTAAAGCCTTGAAATCAGGCTCTCCCAATGACCCTTGTGCTGCCAGACTTCTTGCTGCTGTTGCGGACACTATTAATCCGGAAGTCAATCAAATCATTATTAGGTCCCTCAGCGATGCTATAGTTCCAACGACATGGAAGCAAGCATTGATTCTCCCTCTCCTTAAGAAGCCATCGTTGGATCACTCAATACCCAGGAACTACAGGCCTATCTCTCTCCTGCCTAGTTTAGCTAAGGTATGTGAGAAAGTGGTCAATAACCAGCTCACCAACTTTGTGGAGTCATTTGGCCTGCTGCATCCAGCTCAATCTCGTTTCCGGGTGAGCTACAGTACGGAATCAGCCTTAGTAGAAGTGGCAGAGGCAATTTGGGAGTGTCTGGATGTCGGCGGGAGGGCAGCATTGGTGATGCTTGACCTCTCGGCGGCGTTTGACACAGTGCCTCATTCGCTGCTTGTTAATCGCCTCACGGAAATCGGCGTTGCTGGTGCCGTCTGGGAGTGGATTAGGTCCTTCCTCGATGACCGAACGCAACAGGTCTGGCTCCCTCTGTGTATGTCGGAGCCTTAGAAGCTGTCTATTGGCATTCCGTAGGGGTCATCGCTTAGCCCCCTGTTATTCAACATCTATGTTATTCCGCTGGTCTATCTGGGGCTAAGGTGATAGCCTACGCTGACAAGCCGCAGCTGCTGTTTTCTTGGGGTAGGGATAATGATTCAGTCCAGTCTGCTCAACACTGTCTCGCCTCTGTTTTCCAGTGGCTGGCTCAAGCACAGTTGAAGTGCAATGAAGGGAAGTCCCAGGTTCTCTTCTATGGGTCCTTCGCAGTCGACTTAAGAGCAAAGCTATGGCTCCCTGGTTTCCCCATGCCTAGTGCAGGGAATACTACAGTAAAAAATCTCGGCATTTGGTTTTCTGAGAATCTGAATTTCTTTGGCACCTTGAAAGCCTTGAAAAAATTCCTTCCCTTTCTTCCAAGACCAGCCAAGGAAACAGTGGTCCGCGCATTGATTCTATCTTGCTTGGACTACGCGAATAAATTTCATGGTGGCATGCAGAGTGCGTGATTGGATAGCCCTGTGCACTTATCTAAGGAGTGGTCTCACGGAGTGTGAAATACTGTCCTGACGATGCCACAGGAAAGGGTGGCAGTAACAGGTCACTGAACTCTTCATTAACTTCCTAATTTCCTTCCCAGTGTTTAATAATACTGGCTTGGGTATACATAAAAGCATCTGACAACCACTAGTATTGTGAACCTACACCATAAACCCTCCATCTGCTATTTTACTTGATACATTAGTTGACTACCATCTAGTGCTCCCGTAAAGTTCACAAGTACTAGCACAGCCCGTTCCACAGTGGAATAGGAAGGAACCCAGTGATAAAGCATGTCACCAAATGGTAACCCTGGTGGGTGAGGGTTTAGCTATAAAAAAGAATGATTTGGTTTTCTGGTACATAATTCCTGGTTAGTCCAGTTGAGAGGGTAAGGCTCTTGAGTTAGAGTATAGTTCATAATTTTTTTAGGAGGATCAGCCCTCCCCCACATTACTTCTTCCCCCTTCATATTGACAATAATAACTACCACACTTGGACAGCACAAATGCACTGCCTGAGCATACTCACAAAGGATTTGACAGTAGTCTTTTGTGACCCTAGACAAGCTGACACCAGGGCAGAGAGGCAGGAAATTCCAAACCCCTCTTGGGGTGGAAACCTTTGGAACATTCTCCTACTTCACAGTGGGTACCAGGCATAAATACTGGACCGAACTCTAGAGGACACCTCTGGACCTCTGGAAGGAGTGCTGTGTTGCTCTTCAAGAAGGACTGTTACTCTGTTGCCCTGCTGCAGGGACCCAGAAGCACAACCCTCCCGGGTCCCTGCTCTCCAGGACACTGCTCCGTGGATCACCTGGGCAGTGCTCTGCCTTTGCAGCCCTTCACGCCACTGTTTTAACCCTGCGTCTATCGTCAGTTTATTTAGCAGTTGACTCTGCTATTAGTTGACTCTATTTTTAGTTTCATTGGGTTTTTAGTGGAGTGAGGACCTTTTATTTATTCCTATTCTGTTCTGGGATAGGGCGGTGCGTCTGCCTACCCTGTGCAGCTTTAAGCCCTAGCCTCCCTCTTCTTCCCTCTGCTGCTGCCCCCATGGGCCCTCTTGCTCCCGCACTTCCTCACCCGATCACAGGTCCCCCTCTCAGCTGTGCCGCCCTCCCCTGACCTCTATTTAATGGAGGCCGCTCTGCAGCCGTTCCGCAGGCGCACCAAAGGCAAGCCTGTCTGTGTCCATCCACAACCCAAGCGCAACCAGCGCCAGGGACCCTGGATCTCTGACATACCACTGCTACAACTCACCTTCCCACCTCGCACTCAACTCTGGAAGGAACAACAACTGCCAGCTGTCCATGCCGAACACCACCCACGGCCAGTTCTCCTGCCGCAACTGCCACCAGACCTTAACAACCGCCCAGCTGCCAACACCGCCAATGCCCTGAGGTGCATCCTCCTCAAAGTGCGCTCCCTGCACAGATACACCATAGAGATCTGAAACCTCCTCGACACCCTCTCACCAAACACCGCCTTCTTTACAGAAAGCAATGCCTCTGCCACCACCAATATTGTCTTCGCCATCCCAGATGAATACAAGATCCAAAGAAAGGATTGTCCCAACTACCCAGGGGGAGGACTCGTAATCGTACACAAAAGCTCCCTCCGCCTCTCCACCTCGAGCGATGCCTTCTCTGCCACCAAACACCTGCACTTCCAGGTCCAGACAAGCCCCAGAACCACACTTTGCGGCATCCTCACCTACAGACCTCTCAGCCAGCGCCCCATTCACCCCCACCATCACCGACTTCATCACACCCCACCCCATCGCGTCCATGGTCTACATACTCATCAGAGACCGCAACTTCCACCTCGACAACCCCAGCGACCCAAACTCCACCTCCCTCCTAAGCAACCTCACCAACATTGGACTGAGACAGCTCATCACCACGCCTTCCCAAAAGGCAGGACACACCCTCAATCCCATCTTCGAAGGAGGAAACAACATCCACTTCAGCCACATCAAGTAACCCCCTTGTACGGACCACCACTGCGTGCACTTTCTCATCAATAAACCAAAGCCGCCCAAACCTGCACGCACCCTCCGCAAAGGAACTGGACCAAAGTCACTGAGGATCAGCTCAACTCCACCTTCAACTGCGACACCCCCACCACCTCGACCGACGCAAACATCGCAACAAGGGAACTGCACAAATGGATCCTCAATTGCGCAGACAAACTCAAAACCCTATGCTGCTCAGACAGACAGTGCCCCAGGAAGGTCACCTGGATCACTACTGACCTCCAAGAAGCTCGACGCTTCTGCAGTTGTCTCAAGAAGTGGAGGAACAGCAAAATGCCTGAAGACCACACCACGTATAGAACCACCATGACAGAATACCACCAACGCAGAAGAACCACTAAACGGACTTTCATCCAAAACAGAATCCTCACCAACTCCAACAACTCCAAGGAGCTCTTCAACGTCATTCAGGAATTCACCAAGCCCCCCAGCGAAACCACGGGGGAAACATCCTTTACAACGCAACTTTTACCACGCAGTACCATTACGACGCAACTTTTACAATGCAAACCATTACAACGCATTGCGCTGGGGGGCTCTCTAGGATAGGGAATAGGTTTAATTTACTATCCAACACCTTCCCTAGTGTCCACGGGGACTGGAGTTGGAATAGTAAATTAAACTATTCACTATCCAGCACCCCAAAGCGCTATGCGTTGTAAAGGTTTGCGTTGTAAAAAACGCGTTGTAAAGGCATGCAATTTAAAAGCATGCGTTGTAATGTCATACATCCAAACCACGGACAACACCCACTCCCAGGACTTCTGCGACAAGCTCGGATCTTACTTATATCTGAAAATAAAGTGCCTCTACGACAACTTCAACAACCAGACACCGGACTCCACAGCCATCCCCTCCACCTGCAATGCCATCCACCCCAGCATCTCCACCTGGACACTGGCCACGACTGCAGAGACTACCTCAATCATAAAAGGCATCCACTCATGGCCCACACAGACCCCTGCCCACCACACATCTACCACAGAGCCGCCACCGCACCAGAACTACGACGCACCATCAACACCACCTTCAAGACCGGCACCTTCCCCGATGATTGGAAACACATAGAAGTCAGACCGCTGCTCAAGAAGCCCTCAGTAGCTCCGACGGACCTTAAGATCTAGTGGCCCATCTCACTTCTCCCTTTTGAAGCAAAAGTTGCTGAGAAGACCGTCAAAGCACCACTAACATGGTCATCGAAGACCACTTGTGCTCGACCCCTCCCAATCCAGATTCCGCAGAAACCACAGCACCAACACCACCCTACTCGCCGCTACAGATGACATTCGTTCCCTCCTCGACCAAGGACACACTGCGGCCCTGATCCTGCTCGACCTCTCAGCAGCATTCAACACCGACTCCCACCGCACACTCGCCTCCAGACTCCATGATGCCGGCATTCAAGGAACCGCCCTCGACTAGATCCGCTCGTTCCTAACCGGCAGAACCCAGAGAATCAGACTGCCACCTTTCCTCTCTGAACCCACAGAAATCAACTGCGGAGTCCCTCAGGGATCATCACTCAGCCCAACTCTCTGCCCCCCCCTTTGCAGACGACACCCAGCTCATCCTTTCCCTCACCAAAGACCTCATCACCACCAGACTCAACTTCCAGGAAGGAATGCAGGACGTTGCATCCTGGATGGGAAACAGCTGCCTCAAGCTCAATTCAGAGAAGACCGAAGTCCACATCCTTGGAACCTCGGCATCAGTTTGGAATAACACCTGGTAGCCCACCTCCCTCGGCAGCTGTTGACCCCCACGGACCACGCTCGAAACCTCGGCATCGTACTCAACTCCTCCCTCTCCATGAGCCGACAGGCCAACACCGACACTTCCAGCTGTTTCAACACCGTCTGCATCCTCCGCAAGACTTTCAAATGGATCCCCTCCAAATCAAGGAAGGCAGTCACCCAAACACTCAGCAGACTGGCCTATGGAAACAACCTCTACGCCGGGATCAACAAGTATCTACTCTGCATCTCCAGACAATACAGAACACCGCAGCCAGACTCGTCCTCATCATCCCTCGACACAAACACATCACCCAACCCCTACGGGACCTCCCCTGGCTCCCCGTTGAGAAGAGAGCCACCTTCAAGATACTCACCCACGCCTAAAAATGCCTCCACAACACCGGACCCCAATACCTCGAGAGAATCTCCTTCCACGTACGCAAAAGAAACCTCTGATCCACCAACCTTGATCTTGCCGAAACCCGCGCATCCACAGAGCCAGAACAGGAGGAAGAGCCTTCTCCTACATCGTGACCAAGACCTTAAACGAGCTCCCGATCTACATATGACACGCGCCCTCCCTGAGCGTCTTCAGAAAGATATTAAAAACCTGGCTTTTCGGCTGAACGGAGTTGCTCAACCCCCCTCCAGTGCCTTGAGACCCTTGTGTGTGAGTAGTGTGCTTACAATTCCCTGATTGATTGATAGATTGATTGCTGCCTGTTGCCTGAGTTAAAAGGCCTGCATCTTGTGCTCAGTGCCACCAGAGTGACTCCTAGGGCTAGTTGACTGGCCTCCTGATCAGAGCCTCAGGGACAGAAAAAGCACCAACCAACTTGATCCCAACACCAGGACTCTGTCCGGTAATAATGCCAACACAGTCCTGCATTCTTGGAGGTGGGTCTGAAGGTGCTCTGCCAGACCAGCTGTGGTCCTGTGAAGCAGAACTGACACAGCACGACACATCTCCTTGAAGCTGAATTGAAACTACTGCATCGCGACGCAGCCTCTCACATCGCTGCTCACTGCTACTATGCGATGCAATCTTGATGCAGTCCTTCACATTGCAAGGCCCTCATTGACGGCATCCTTGATGACGATGCAGGACTCCACATCACAGCTCTGCAGCTTCTCAGAACCGCTGCAGCACGACTCTTCCTCGATGTTGGATCTGGCAATGTTGCCAATCAGCATGTAAGGTCATTTTGTTTAGCGGGCCTAACATTGTCCTTGTACCCAGCCCACACTTTATCATGGTCAGTCTGAACTTGTGACTTTATCCCGGTCTGGGGCAACCGGATAACCACAGTTAGCGCTTTGTCCATTTAGGGACATTTTTTACTTAATTCTTTGAAATTGAATCTCTCCAGTTTGACCGACTGGATTGTTGTTGTCTTGATGCCAAATAATTAATTAAATTTTACTTTGTTTTTCTAAATTGGTCTTGATTTTTCTTGTATTGTGTTTTCATTTTATTTTTGTTTGAAGTGCTGCATAAATACTTTACACATTGCCTATAGGTTAAGCCTTACTGCTTTGTAAAAAGCTACCAGAGGGCTGAGCACAGGTTAATTTAGGATTTGCTTGTTTTTCACCCTGACAGAGATTTTAGTTTCTGCTTGAGTAGGGTTTCACTCCCCTCAATCAGTAACCCAATTTACAACAGGGATTGTCAAGGACATCGTGCCAACCAGCCCTCTGTAATATGATCATGTTTTAAATCTCATACAGCATGTCATGTAGCACAATGGCTTTCTTTACAAAAACTGTCAAGTTAGGACAGAATGGCTTATGGATGAAAAAGGTAAAATATCCACATAAGGATCAGGTTTCTCAACAAAAAATATGTGTGTGTGTTTGTGTGTGTGTGTGCGTGTGTGTGTGCGTGCGCTTGTATGTGCTGGATAGTGACACTTTTAAAACCCTGCAAAGAGGACAACTTTTGGAATGATCTGGAGTCGGAAAGTTTGTACGTTGCTGAGCAGGGGTGGTATTCAATGTTTTTAGGTCTTATATAGAGGCATGGTATTTCATTAGCTACACCTTATTGTAGGGCATACATATGTGTACAATGTTTTTTAATGTATATTCCATTGAGCAGTTTATGTTGTCCCCTGAGGTCGCAATCAATTAATACTTTGCAATCGTGCACACCTGTGACTTAAATTAACTTCTGTCCACTTAATAAGGTGCTTGCATTTTGCCAGTTACAAACTTGCTATTAATTATGATATATTGCCTGGCATCCCAAGCCTCGTTCATTTCAATTTATGGCAAAAGGGACAATGTTGCTTTATGCACAAAAGTGGAACCTACATGCACAAAAAAATACCTGTGAGTGGAAATTCGATTTATTTATTTGTGGAATTTGTAGAGCATGACCATAGCCACATGGACATGAAAGCACTTTATAAACAACTAAGGAGCTCATTAGAGTGGCAGACATCCTGTCAAACTTTGCGTTTTCCCACTCTATTTAGAATTGAGGAAGCACTAGGTTTCTGATGCCTAAGTGTATGCTGGCTCTGCTAGTGGAAACCTTTGACCAAAGGCATGTCAAACTGTCATGCATTTTTCATTTACGGGACCACAAGTGAAAGCTTCCAGTGAAAGCTTACTGGCTCAAACAGGATAATAAAGTAATGCCTCCTCACACACTGAGAGAAAATCTCCCATTGTCTTAGAGCCGGATCACTGACACAATATTGAGGTAAACAATATCGTTTGGAACAAATATTGTGCCAAAGATATCATTTACCAAAATATTGTGTCCCTTTACTTATAATAGTAAGTGCCAAAATATCAGAAAAGAAATATTGTTGACACCAATATCTACAAAAATATCGATGTTTTAATATTAATAGAGTTTAAAGTAAATGTTACTATTTTAATATATGAATTTAATATAATGTAAAATAAATAACTTCCACTAAAATGTAATACTATATATAAAAGTATAATTATGTAAACACACACACACACACACACACACCCACACACACACACACACACACATATATATTTATTAACAATTCCGCAGGTGAGCAGTGGCTTGTTACTCGCCTCCTTATCTCCACAAATACGGATACGGACCAGATAAATGAACGTGCAATTATTTTATTTTCAGCAGCTTCGTCGCCATCATAACGTTTCGGCCTCCCTGAGCCTTGATCACATGACAGCGTGATCAAATGCCATAACCCCTTATAAAGTGCAAGTGCAAATTTTGAATTCAGACCACATGACCTCAGCATAAATAGACATAGAAGACTGGGAACATCGCCAACATAGTTTAAGAGAATAACTTATTGGTTGCTATGCTTATAATTTCATTGGCTTCGTTAGAGAATCAATGTGCAAAATAGCAAAAAATAAATAGTGCAATTGTGCATACAGTACTGATATTACATGATAACATCCCAGATAAAAAATTCCTTTTTTTACAATAACTGCATAAATGCCGTATTTTCAACATGTTTACACCTAGCCATCATGTTTCAGTGCTTGTTAATACTATGGCATAAAAAAACTCTTTGTGCAAATTGCAAATTCATTGTGCAAAATATGCATACAGTAAATAGTATTTTTATGGATGCCTTTTACGGAATACATTACACATTTGAATGTCTGCCTCAATGCATTGTTAAATAAAGCGCTCCACACCGAAAATCCTGGTTAAATCCAGCAATAAGTCATAATACCTACATCTATCATTCAGGACTCATTGTCAGTGCCATTCACCATTTGATCACATGGGTAACCCTATTTGCCCAAACTTAACTAAGTATTGCCTCCCAAATTATATCCAAATGTCAAAATGAATCCTAATGAAGATAGTATACCGCCTATTCCAAGCCCTTAAAAAACTATGTCTAATGTTAGGTCGGTAATTTGATAAAAAAGTGATAAAAACACCCTATGTGTGCTGGAAGCCGATGTGATTAAAATAATTTACCGCTTTGCAGGATATAACCACAACTGATCCCAATTGTATGTATCCTGGTAGATACTAGATAGCTTAATATATTCAATTTCGTATTTCATAAATGGTTACAGAATGGTAAGAAACTTACTAGGCTCAACAGATGATAAAGCTATAATAATGATATCTCTGTTCATGGGGGAATATGTACCTGTCACTAAGGAAAAATTTGAAATAGTACTTAGTATGTAAAAATGTATCATACTTATATACTAAAATCATAAATTAATATCATATAGGTGATGCAAGCCTACCCACCTACTAAGATAAAAAAAGTATTGTTAAAATTGCCTTATAAAAACCTCCCCTCACTACTACTGTTTAGGGTAAACAGGTGTACATATCATCAGTGGCGTTCAATCCGCCAGGATGCTTAGTATTCATCTGTTATATGTATTGTGTCTCCAACTTTCGTAATTTTGACTCTCTGTCACCACCCCTCCTGCTAGCATTAACTGCATCAATCACATAGAATCTCAGGCTCCTATTGTCGCTTAGATGTAATTCCCCGAAATGTCTATATATTTTATTTATTTATTTAAACTTGTAAGGCGCACAGCTACCCGCAATCTAGCGACCGGATAAGTATTATCCTGATTTGCAATCACTCTTAAATGTTGCAAAATCAGTTTATGTACAGCATGTTTAGTGCAGCCCACATACCTCAACATGCATGGACATTCAAGTACATAAATAGAAAATTCTGTCCTGCATGTAAGCACCTTGGATATACGGTGTTTGATGTTGCTGAAACCGTCTATATAGGTTTTCTTGTTGATTGCGTGGATACAAGATTTGCAAGTTTTGCATTTATAGAATCCGCTATTAGTTTGCAACCAGGATGTGTTCTCAATGCTTTCGAGGATTGGTATTTACTAACTTATCCCGCATTGAGGGTGCCTCACTAAATGTGAGAGAAACTTTGGCCGGGAGGGTGGGACCAATTAAGGGGGGCCCGATTCAAAAAGCTAGCAAATGCAGATTCCTAGAGAGAGGGTACACGTAAAGTATGATTGATAAGGCCATAGTCAAATCCATGAAGCAGGAAAGACAGGAATTGTTGAATGAATACAAGTCTATAGAAATAGAGGGGGCTCCCGCTAATTCTTATGTTCAGGAATTATTTCCTGCACAAGTCAGTCCATTTAGAATTGTAACTGGATGCAGTAAGCAACATAAGGACCTGTACAAGATCATAAATCGCAGTTGGCCTAGTGTCCGCAAAGACCTGGGGCCCGATTCACAGAACTAACTTAAGACAAAATCCTAAACTTACTCCATTTTCGTATTCACAGAAGGCACTTACTCATTTTGGTATTCACAGAAGACACTTACTCATTTCGGTATTCACAGAAGTTAGGACTCCTAACTTTAGGACTCCTAAATGCATTCTGTGAATACCGAAAGTCTTAAAATTAGGATTTTTCTCAATTTAGTAGTAGTAAAGTTAGAACTTACTACTACTAAATTGAGAAAAATCCTAATTTTAAGACTTTTGGTATTCACAGAAGGCACTTAGGAGTCCTAAAGTTAGGAGTCCTAACTTTACTACTACTAAACTGAGAAAAATCAACATTTTAAGACTTTCGGTATTCACAGAAGGCATTTAGGAGTCCTAAAGTTAGGAGTCATAACTTCTGTGAATACCGAAATGAGTAAGTGTCTTCTGTGAATACCAAAATGAGTAAGTGCCTTCTGTGAATACGAAAATGGTAGTAAGTTTAGGATTTTGTCTTAAGTTAGTTATGTGAATCGGGCCCCAGGTCTTTGAGGACACTAGGCCAATTGCGATTTATGATCTTGTACAGGTCCTTATGTTGCTTACTGCATCCAGTTACAATTCTAAATGGACTGACTTGTGCAGGAAATAATTCCTGAACATAAGAATTAGCGGGAGCCCCCTCTATTTCTATAGACTTGTATACATTCAACAATTCCTGTCTTTCCTGCTTCATGGATTTGACTATGGCCTTATCAATCATACTTTACGTGTACCCTCTCTCTAGGAATCTGCATTTGCTAGCTTTTTGGGTCACCTCTAAATCATGGGTATTACTGCAGATTCTCCTAATGCGAAGCATCTCGCCATACGGTATGCTCGCTATTAGATGAGCAGGATGAGCACTTCCCGCGTGTAAGATAGTATTACCTGCCGTGCTCTTTCGGAATAGCCACAATATATATATATATATACATGTGTTTATTACCTACTGGCAGTCTCCAGTAGGTAGTTATAGTTAGGACCTATTTTGCATAGGAAATCTGCAACATTCCATTTGGAATAACTTTGGCATCGGTTGACAAATCTTCGCGAAATTTTCGAAACTGGTGGGGCGCTCCGGTCCACTCCTATCCTGAAAGTCTTGGGGTGATTCGTGTAGCGGGGGATGAGAAAAAAGAGGGGTCCCAAAATGTGTTTTCCCCATGCAATTTTCCATAGGTACCGTTCATCGCGGCTCCAGCCTGAACGGCTGAACAGAATTACACCAAATTTGGCAAAGTTGTAGTCCTTGGTTCAGACTCGTGCCTTTTGCTTATATGGTGTAAATCTGTTTAGTAGTTCCTGAGAAAATTACAATTAAAAGCACATATATATCTATGGCCTCGGTGGATCCGCACATCTTGCGAGGATTATAAGCGCACCGTCCCGATCACGCGCTGAATGCTGATTGGCTGTCAAGTGGTTGTCAACATTCGAAACCAGGAAGTGTTGCCAGCCATGTTGTGCCTGGGTAGAAGTGAGGATTTAGAACTTAGTGGAACAAGTGTTTAAAACGTATAAAGGGGGCAGGTAAGATTTTTTTATTTATTTTTTTAAACTGGACTAATGTGCACTGGGTGCATGGATCCGCCGTAAAAAAAAAAAAAATGAAGCGCGGGCTCCTGTGCTTATTTAAAAATTAGCAACCTGGGAAGAAGAAATCCCGGGGTCTAAAATATTGCATTTGAAGCGGTAGTCCAGAGGGACACTGTAGCCCGGGGACCGCCATTCCTCCGTGCTACAAAATAAATGGGTGAGGGAGCTCAAAGGTCCGTCTAAGCCCCGGGGATTTTCACCCTCTGGGGCTTTTTATATTTTGAGAGGGGGGCTGCGTGGTCTCCATTCTGGAGCAGTCAAAAGCTTTGGGGAACACTACTCCCCAGGAGAGGCTCCTGCTATGTCTCGGGGTGTCTACCCCCCGGGACACTGATGTTTGCTATGGCAAGGTGGGAGTCGAGGTTCCCACTGTGTCATATTAAGCTTGAAGGCATATTAACAAGTGCCATATCCCCGCAATTTTTTAAAAAAAAAGCCAAAAATGCGGTGAAAATGATATCGCCCTATTTACTAGGTGACACTAAGATGCATTAATGCATGTTAGCAGCCGGTTTACTAAGGGCTCACCTCGTATCTCCAATGAGTTGCAATGTAGGTGTTCTCAGTGGCAAGGTAGGTGTTTCTATGAGAATATAAAAAGGGAGTGGGAGGTATGACAATAGCGTTGTATTTACAAGGCGGCCCTGGGTTTGAGGACCAATAGGAAAACTCTTGCTAATTGCGGTTTATGTCGGATCCTAACATCTGTTCTGAAGTAGACTTAAGCATGTTTAATATGCGAGGTGGATTGATATGTTGAGTCCACAGTCTTATATTAAAGCTTTTCACTTGCGAACATAAATTATCGCTCTATTTCTCACGATATTGGGGGCATATTTACGAGGACAGCGTTAAAATTATCATCGCTTTAGCGTTAGGAAAGTGGTGTTAAAGCGGCCATAATGGCTTAATAATAGGCTTTTGAGAATTCGTGAGAATTCCAAAAGAAACCCAGGTTTACACCAGGACATGTTAATGCTGTCCTTGATAATATGCCCCCAAGTTTGCTATGGCAGGGCGAGAGCCTCGGCTCTCACTCTTGCATAGCAAACAGTAATGTTGAAAAAATCTTCCAGTAAGATAACAAAGGATTTTGTAGTCCATTATCCCCGTTTTAGTTGTAGGTTGCTGCTGTTAAAGCGGCGACAATTTTAACGCCGTCCTTGTAAATATGCCCCAAAGTTTTGTAATGTCGACAATCCCATCTCCTATTTAAATAGGCACAAAGTATTTAGTGAAGTGCATTGTGAATCGTGAAGCAACACTGTCTAATTGTGATTGATAAAGAATTCAAAGAGTTGTGTACTTCTTTTGCTCGTAATGAACATAGGGGCAGATTTACAAGTTCCTTGCGTCACTATTGCAACACTTTTAACATGGGAAGTGGCGCAAGGGGCTTGTAAATCTGCTACACAGAGTTCTGTCTTAGTTTGCTTTCCATTCTGTCATGTAAAGGATCCTGGGTGAATATAACGGTTTCTGTGCAGCCAGGACCTTTTAACCCTACCCCCAAACTGCTCACTGCCTGTTACCATAGTAACAGTTCATGACTTAAGTGAACACACAGGTTACAAGTTCATCACACAATGTTGCTAATCCAAACAGTTACTGTGCTGGAGTTTTTAAAAATTTCCGTAGGAACCGTTAATCGCAACTACAGACTCTGGTAAAGAGCTGGTAAAGAGTTAGCCTCAATATTATACTTCTAGTTATAAACATCATTTCTATTTTTAGCTGTTTAATGTTTTCTAAGTATATGATTATCACACTGAATAATAGTGAAATGTTGTCAGAAAAAAAAGACCTATAAACTTTTTAATAAACTTTTATTAAAACAACAATAAATAACTAGAAACGTAACTTTAAGATAACAATATAATAAATAACTAGAAACATAACTTCAACATAAAAACATAATAAACAAAATGTGAGATGGACTCCAATGGAAAGAGGGTAGGTAACCTGCAAAACAAAAATGAAAATAAGTGTGTAAAATTAGATTGATGTGACCGAATGAGGTCAAAGATCACAAATTAAGGTAACACTTGGCAATATTTTTTTATTTGCACGTCTGCAGTGTGCCTGATACATTCCACCTCTCTTTTAGGCCCCGTTGAAGAGGTGTCTGTACGGAAGTGCCTACTGCGTCAGATTTACAGCATGGACCAATTGGTCTTTAAAATGATTCAGAGATGAGACATGATTAGGTGAGAGACCAGGACAATATTCTGTATTTCAAACGCATTTAATCGGAGGCATTGTGTATCTAGGCCGCTCTGCATACCTTGTGTAAACACTGTGGCGAACAGAGTCCAAAACTTGAACTCAGCTTTGGTTCTACACTGCAGACTCTATTAAATTCAGCCTTGATTTTTTTATCGGCAGAGTGGACAGCAGTGTCCCTAACTTTAAAAGAGAAAGATAAACAATGTGAGAGAGAGTGAGAGAGAGAAGGAGAGAAAAAACAACATTAAAAGTGTGAGAGAGGTTGACTTGGTACAGTATAGGTTGTATTCAGGAATAGGAATAGGAATACAACCTATACTGTACCAAGTCAATTAAGAAAAAGCAAAGGGGGATTAAGGTCTGGCAGGCGATGATTGATCATATGGGGGTGGAGGAATGATGTTTGTAAGTATTGAGACCAATGAATGTTAACACTGTAGCATAATACCAACATTGTTTTATATTTATATAGTCTCTATTGTTTCCCCCTGGCTTTTGGAAGTGTATAACTGTACAACTGTATTATGAATATGAAATGATATCAGTTTTGAACTGAACCAATAAAAAAATTTAAAAAAAAAAAAAAAAAAGTGTGAGAGAGGTAAAGTAATAGATGGAGCAGTTAATACTGGAGAAAATCTCCGTAGCTCACCTTTTTGCCTCCGTTGTGTGTCCAAGCATGTGCCAGTTCATAGTGCACCCTCAAGTTTAGTGATCTGAAAGATAGTATAGAGTTAGTAGTAGCAGAGTACATACAACTGCGCAAGTATATTTCCGCTTTATGTCTTTGTACACTCAGGGTACTGTATTTCATCAACTTCCACTGCAAGGAGGTGTCTGTGCGCTGTTTTTCTTCCAAAGTACTACACCCCATGCACTCCCACTGCCCATTCTCATTACTGCATACCCAAACTGTTGCACCCCATTGACTCCCAGAGTCCGGAGGTGAGTGCTTTTTCTTGCGTACTCAGGGGCAGATTTACAAGCTCCTTGCGCCACTTTTTGTCACTTTTCCCATGTTAAAAGTGACGCAAAAGTGGCGCAAGGGGCTTGTAAATCTGCCCCTCAGACTGTTGCAACCTATCTAACCTCACTGCCCGGAGGTAATTGTACATTCCTATGGAGTCAAGCTGCTGCACACTACCCACTCTCTCCTCCCACAGGTGACTTGTCGTTGCTTCGGAAACAAGCCTCTTTGCTCACCTTGTGCCATTGGCGTGATTCAAAGAGGATGCACCATGTGTCGAAGCAGCCTTCTCAGACGTTGTTACGATGGCCACGCATCATCCCAAAATCCTCGAACGTTGAGCTTTGGAGGTGTTGGAGGGGGGATCGCTAATTTGTGAAACACAACCTGTAAGATAAAAAGGAAGTTAACATTGTGCGTCATTTCTTTATCAAAGGAGAGAGGAAGTGAGAGAGTGACTGAAAAGAATATTCACAGCTCACCTTTCTGTCACCGGTGTGTCTTTCACCACGTGCTGGGACATAATGCACCCTGAAGCTCTAAATCTAAAAGATAGTAAAAGAAAGATGTTATGATTGGTAATTGTTAATATTTTAATGTGGAGTAGAATTACATCGCCCTTTCACACACCTTCCCTCCAGCATTTAACCCCTCGAACGCTCATGACGAGCTCAGCTCGTCATGACCCACGGTGCTTGTGTGCTCATGATGAGCTTAGCTCGTCATGACCGTTAGAACGCTCGCATGCTGGGGAAATTCCCGCGAACGTTCTACACAAACAGGTGTGGTCATGACGAGCTCAGCTCATCATGAGCACACGAGCACCGTGGCTCATGACAAGCTGAGTTTGTCATGAGCACCGGGGTGCTGTGCGTGCCCCCCGCTCCCCAGCACAGCAGGGGAATCCGCCTGCATACAAGGGGTTAAAAAACAACTATTTGTACAGTTACAACTTGTTTCGAAAAATTAGTATAGTAGTAATATTTTTTATCCGGTTGTGAAATCAAGTGGTGCTCAGTGATATAGATGGTTTTGATCATCACGAGCGACGGACATTTGACCGATTATAAAAACTTTTCTGCTATTGGAAAAAAAATACAAATGGAATGAGATACAGTATATAGGACTGCATACGCCTAAATCGCTGCGTCGCCTTTTTGTATGCAGTCTGCTGCACCCCATTTACTCCCTCCGCTGCCCACCCAGGCCTCACTGCTAACCTTTTTGTGGACAGGGCACCTTCTACATCATTCAGTTCCGCTCTGCCACCAAGAAGTCTCACATATGGTACTGAGTCTAGATATCGCTATGGCTAAGGACATACTCCTGCTCCCATCATCATCGCAGGTTGCTCACCCGCTCAGTCCTTGTGGTACCACTAACTTAGTGACCAAAGAGGCCACGCACGTAGTGGTGGCCCCCCCCGCTTGGTGGTTCAGGCCTAAATGAGGCGTCCAAACCACTAGGACGGGCCATCACAGCACTTGCCATGGGATCAGCTCTAAAATAGCATAGAGCACATGTGCCCTGTCTTTTTTATTGGTAGGGTCATGTGTGTAGTGCCGTATGTGCTGAATGGGTGTGGTGTGGGTGTATACCAGCCATGAGGGAGTGTGTGTGTGCCGTTCTGACAACTAGACCTGGAAGTAAGAAATCCCTACAATAGAATTCTGGGCCATGTATGCACCGTTGTTGTGTTTTCCTGGAAGCGTAAGCAGAGTGGGATGGACTGACGTATGCCAGTGCTGCGCGAGGCTGTGAACGATGACTCCGGAGCTATGGGCGTGGTGCCGTCATGACCTATATGAAAAATCTACTGATTTGGGTGTCCGTGTTGTAGTGCTGCTGTCACCGGGTCTTACACGCAAATGTGTCATTATGTCTGTAAAGTACCACAATATGGCTAACATGGAAGGTACGGGGTATCACTGACCCTATATTCATCCATAGATGCACACATAAAAGATGGTGGACATGACGCATTTCTGCGAATATGAATGTCTGTTGTACATTTAGTGGAGTGTTGTAGCTGTAGTAATACGGGGCTGTGAAAGGTTTAGGTTGCAGTTTTTGGCACATCAAGGACAGATAATATATATATACGTATGTGGTCATTCAGGTATACTGTCGAACTTGGTGCTTGAAATCATTGTTCGAGGCTCGGAGTCGCGTCCACATTCTGTTATTGTAGAGTAATGATGTAAGCAACGCATGCCTGAAAATGTCCTGTAAATACGGTGGTCATGCAAATTGTTGACATAGTTTTAGATCGACTTTGCGCTATTTAAATATGCTAAAAAAAGAAAAAAGTAATAGCACACATTTATAAATTGACTATAGTTTCTTTGCAGTATTGTAATGATCCACTTTGTACGTTCGAATGTGTAGAATGAGCAAGAGAAAGTTGTAGAATCAAAGTTTTTGTTATTGGCAGAGGTAAGATGGTTGCATATGCTGTTTACAACACAATATAATGTGGTAGGGCACAGGAGCAGCATTTTACAAACATAATAAGTATACAGACACAGATAGATAGTCAAAGTGGGTACGGGCAGGTGTGCTCGACTCCATTTTATTACGTTGCTGTTGGTAACAAGTAGAATAGTAATCATGATTTCATACACAGATACTCAATCATAAACGGTTTATGACTTCTGCTGTACTAAGGTAGGAGCACTATATGTGAAATTATACACAGAAGATTCTATCGTAAAGTGTTCGTGAGTTGTGGTACACTGAGGTAGGGGCGGTTTGTGTGGAGCCTGCGATGATGCGTGGTTCAGGCAGAACGCACTGGTAAGAATGTCTTTTGGCAACAGAATTTTGCCTTAATAAGGCCACATGGCGATTATTTATGGTGCACTGAACTAGTGGTACGTCTGGTGCTCAGCGTGTGCTCACCCTGCGATGATGGGTGGTTCTAGCAGTCTGTACTCAAAGCATTGACTGTTGCATACTGGACTGCATGAACTTTGAGGGGGGAAAAAAAAACTACCCTCAATTGTTATCAATTGCTCTGCAAACTAGGTCTACTGATTGCTCCCAATAATAAATTAAACAATTGCATTTCACGCAGTGCATTCTAACTTTCTCAAAATGGGAACGTATGTCTGGTGGCAATGTTGAAGGTGATGCCCCAGTGGTACTTGGTATTGCCGGTGGTGGAGGTACATTTTGACGCTGTGTTCCACATTCTTTGTGACATAGTTGACAGGATGCAGGGATTAAAGGAGCTTGCGCATACTAGCAGTGCCACAGGAGTATTTTTTTTCTGTGCCTTAAATATATCAAGGCTAAATGCCCTACTGTCTGTAAAGTAGATACAAAGCTGAATTCAAGTTGTGAATCCTACTGTCCACAGTGTGCATCAAAGCCACTAGTCAGCACAGTTATAGAAGAATGCTTTTTTCACTTAGTTTAAGAAAATCTGAATACATATAGTATGATTGTCTCTGCATTAAGTAAATCAAGGCTGAATTCCCTACTCTCTATAGCGTAGATGCAAAGCTGAATTCAAGTTGTAAACCCTGTTTTCCGCAGTGTAGATCTTAGGGTGGACTGCATCAACTGTAATCATGATTGAAATTGAAGATAGAACATGTATAGAATACATTATTGAAATATATATTTTTCAGGGACATTATACTTCAAATTATGATCTCTGCTGTCCTTAGTGTAGACTGACATTAAGTGTGTGTTTGCACTTGCAGCATGAATTTTATTATTCAACTAAATCTATAAGTGATATAAAATAACTTTTTGAAGGAAGCATACTAAAGGGATATTGAATAGATTCAATAGGTGTTATACTTAATTTGGTTTGCACTGTGTTAGTGGTATCTGAAACAACAAGGTTCTGTGGAGCCTGCGATGATGCGTGTTCCGGGTAGGCTGTACTGATAGTAATATTTTTTATCTTGTAAATTCAGTCTTAGTAACGCCACGTGACAATGATTTTTCGTGCACTGAGTTACTAGTACCTTTGGCGCTTAGCATGTACATATCCTGCGATGATGTGTGGTCAGGGGGCACAGTAATTGGAGTAATGTGTTTTGTCGATTGGATTCTGCATGAATTCCATTTAAAAGGGACAATATGTCTCACTGTGACATAAAACTGTTCACTCTTCTTTGCGATGATTTATGGTGCACTGAGTTATTAGTATCTTTGGCGCTGAGCTTGTACGTATCCTGCGATAATGCGTAGTTCAGGGAGGCTGCACTGGGAGCAATGTTTTTTGCCAAGTGAATTCTGCCTTAATAAGACTACGGGGAAATGACTTGTGGTGCAGTGAGTTAGTGGTACCGAAAGAACTCAGAGTGTGCACACCCTGCGATGATTCATGGTTCGGCGGGGGTCGCAGTGATATAATGTCTCTTGTCTACTAGAATGCGTCATGTACAATCGCCATTCTACCTGAATCGTGAACCCTCACAATGTAGATCAAAGGCAGTAGTCGTCACTGACATCAAAAAATTCTTTTTGTCGTATCTTTTAACAAAATCTGAGGACATAAAGTACAATTATCTCTACCTTAAAAAACAAGGCTACATTTCATGCTGTTCGTAGTATAGATTCAAAGCTGAATTCAAGATGTGAACCCTGTTGTCCGCACTGTAGATCGAAGGCAGCAGTCAGCAGATATATCAACAAATGATTTTTGTCACTTATTTTAACAAAATCAGAACACATACAGTACCATTTTCTCTGCATTAAATAAATCAAGGTTGAATTCACTACTGTCCGTAGTGTACATGCAAAGTTGAATTCAAGTTGTTTAACGCTGCTGTCCTCAGTGTAGATGGAAGGCAGTAGTTGACACAGACACCGAGGAATGCTTTTTTTGCCACATACTTTAACAAACTCTGAGGACACAGTACAATTGTCTCTGCCTTAAATAAATCGAGATCGAAGGCAGTAGTTGACACAGACATTGAGGAATGCTTTTTGTCACTTATTTAAACAAAATCTGAAGACATATAATACAATTGTCTCTGCATTAAATAAATCGAGACTGATTTCAATGTTGTCTCTAGTGCTGATGCGCAACTAGTATCAAGTTGCAACTTTTACTGACCGCACTGTAGATTGAAGGCAGTAGTCAGCACAAATATCGATGAAGAATTTTTGTCACGTATTTTAACAAAGTCTGAGGACATAGAGTAGAATTGTCTCTGCCTTACATAAATCAAGGCTAACTTCAATGCTGTCCGTAGTGTAGATCCAAAGCTGAATTCAAGTTGTGAACCCTGCTGTCTGCAGTGTAGATCGAAGGCAGTAGTCGATACAGACATAAGTTTGCGGTGCTGTGGCACTGAGTTCACAATGGGCCTGTATCGAGGAGGCACGTGGTCATGGCAGCAGCCACGTGGCAGGGTGAGGACCTTGGCTGTGGCAGAGTCTTTTTCTTTGCAGAAGTGAATCACGCCCAAGGCGGCTAATTATTTATACTCTTACTCTGAAGTTGCGTACGTTGGATCAGCCCACTCCGCTTCTGCTTCAAGGGTGGGAGACAACACAGCTACATGACCGAGATATTCCCCAGATTCTGAGATAATATGGTTGCGTCCAATGTGCACGTATCGATGGTATATGTACACATGAAAAAGTTTTTGGTTTGTATAGTGAGTTGTGTATAGCATATTACCGGTAGTATTAGCAGTGTGTACATTATTGTTGATGTGCGAGTTCCTTCCCTTATACATAGTTGATTGCCACATCTCTGACCATTACGCTAGTGTGCTGCTTAGGGGATATATTATTTTGGGAAGGTTTGTTGTCCTGTTTTGCGCTGCCTCTGAGGTAGTGGGGGAGGGATCCGGGGAGGGGTGGTTGTGGTGGCGCTGGTGTTGTGATTGTGTTGGGTGTCGGAGGTGCATGATTAGTACCTCTATCACATATTCGTCTTTAAATATGGGTGTGAGTTGGGTGTAATTCACGCAGTAGATAGTCGACCTCCTTACACCATTTAAATGTTGATGATAATTTGTTACTGGTAAGTGGCGCTATCGCTTGTCTTTTTAGTGGTTTGTGGCAATTCTGTTGGCAGAAGGAATCAATTGAAGAGTGGTGATATTTGCAGTTTTCACTAGGTTGAGATTGGGATGATAATTAAAAAAGATAGAAAAAACAGATATGTTTAATGAACATTATGATTAGGAATTATCATTTAAAAAACCTTTGAAATTCATTGAAAAAACCATAGGTTTCAGGCAGGTTATATTTAGGAATTATTTATTAAAAACCTTAGAAATTCATTACAAAAATCATAAGTTTCAGGGGTGTTATAGTTAGCTGGACATTTCACTCATAAAAAACCTTGAAATTCCTCCGTTGTAGTTAGTTGTACTAACTGTAACTCTTGCGCCCCCAATCCACTGATGATGATGATGTCACATTTTACATCATTAATGAAATGGAATATAAACAAAGCACCTGCTTTGTTTATATTTGTAAGTGCTTCCCGTTAAAGTTTAATTTCTGTGACATGCACACCTGGGCAAGTATGTAACCTCATTCTTTTCCAGAAGAGTCCCTAGTTTTGCCAAAAACATATATCCGGTGGTCCCCAGGATCGTATATGGCCCGGGAGATGGGCCAAGTGCCCCCCCCCCCTCCTTTCTTAATATGGTTGTCTCAAGGATTGGGACTCATGCAGACCCCTCTTTCATGTTTATTTTAGCCCAGGGGAGGTAGTGGTCCCCGGGGGCCAGTAGGATCCCCTTTTATAACTTTTTTTTATAGTCCCGGGAGGCAGTGGTCCCGGTGACATAAATAATCCCTTGGAGTGGGGCCCATCGTGCTCCCCTCCATTTTATTTTTACAACTCCTCATGTCCCTGGGACCTGGCCCACCCCAGAGCTACATTAAAAATAAGCGCTGGAGACCTTCTTTTTTTCATTCAAGCCGATACTCGTGAATATTTGTAAATTTCACCGTGAATTAAAAATAAATATGTTATTTTGCTCTGTTTGGGTCCTTGTGGGACTCCAGAACCAAGGGTAGAGGGTTCGGCTATTTGTACCCTTTTCTAATTTTTGCATTTTTTGGGGGGGACTTTCACTGAAGCGGAGTCCCAAGATGGCTTCCAACACTTCCTGGTTGAAGTGTTGGCAGCCATCAGAGTTCTGCAGACTCTGCACGAGTTTGTCATTATTCCCGAAGGATCCGCGCCGCTAGATATTCAAATTTGTTTTTCTGTTTTTTTATTTTTTTTAAATATATTTATTTGGTTTTGTCACCATACATAACATTTCACCCCCCACCCCTCCCCTTGGTCTGGCAGATACAAATAAAATAAATTTCATACAGAATCAAAATATATAAAATAACATAATTCATCCATTTAGTCAATATTTTCCAGAAATAGTACACGCGATGCAGTTACTACTTTTCAAAACGCCAAGTGTCGTATTGAGTTAATTCTTGTATTTCATACATTGTTACTTTGGGCTTGGCACCATACTAGTAACGGGGCCCAAATTTGCAACCCTTGTTTACGTTTTCTTTTGCCCTTCCCACTAATAAATCGAAATTTGAAGTCTATTGGTTACGTTACGTTATGTTATCAGCACTTTTATAGCGCACAGCTTCCCCAGCAAAGGGGCGTCCCGGCGCTTTGGACAGGCATAAAAGACATAACACAAAAGACATCAGAGAATCAGAGGGCAGGAAAGCGAAATGCTAAAGTACAGTAGGGAACAAATGGGTTTTGATAGCCCTCCTGAAGTCAAGCAACTCATCCAGTGGAATGAATGGAATGGAATGAAAACTTATATTGCGCGACTTTGCCAGAAGGCATCAAGGCGCCTAGAAAAAAAATCATAAAAGGCAAATCCAGAAAACTACGGGTAAGCTTTGGCAAAAAGCCAAGTCTTCAAGGCCTTTCTAAAAGATTGCATTGATGGCAAAGTCCTAATATCCCAGGGAACAGTATTCCACCATCTAGGAGCAAGGCTGGAAAAGGCTCTGCCTCCCCACTTAGCTCTTCGAACTCGGGGAACTGCTAGAAGAAGCTTCTTAGAGGAACGAAGGTTTCTAGGAGGAGCATAGGGAGTCAGCAAGTCTTTTATTCCTCCCAGCTCTTTTCTGGTCAAGGCCCCATATACTAGACAGAGAACCTTGAAAGAAGTCCTAGATTCGATTGGAAGCCAGTGCAAGGATTTCCTAGCGGCAGTAGCTGATGTGCTCCTGGGTAGGTCCAGTACAAACTTTGCTGCAGCGTTCTGCACAATTTGTAGTCACTGCAGCAAGCATTTGTTTATTCTAGCATATAGGGCATTGCAATAATCAAGCCGAGAGGCTAATAATGCCACCACAATCTGCTTACGGGCATGTACGGACAGGTAGTGCTTAATCTTCCGCAGGATCTTAATGATGCCACAGCAAGTCGAGATTGTCCTATTGACTTGATGACCCATTGCAAGAGTCGGATCGATCATGACCCCCAGGTTTCGTGCTAAAAAGGTAGGCACAGGGCAAGTCCCCAGAGATAAGGGCCACCATTCCGTCGACCAGATGTCATTCTTTCCGCCGAATACGAGGATCTCTGTCTTCTCGCCATTCAGCCTCAATGAATTGTCAATCATCCATTGAGCAACTGCCTCCATAAATTGGAGGCAGAAGAGCTGACAGACTGGGCGAGAGACAGCAAGATCTGGGTGTCATCGGCGTAGGAGCCTACCTCCATCCCAAATGATCTAATAAGCCTGGCCAATGGGGTCACGTAGCTGTTACATAGGGTCGGACTTAACACCGACCCCTGTGGGACCCCATACTTGACCGGCAGGGATGGAGATAGGAACTCCCCCAGCTTCACTCTCTGTTCCCTACAGGTCCAAGAAGGAGGCCAAAAGACTAAGAGCAGGCCCCTCCACCCCTATCTCCCTCAGTCGAGATGTTAGCACGAAGGGAGATAGGGTGTCAATTGCAGCCGTGAGATCTAGCAGGATCAGCAGGGTACTCGTGCCCCTATCAACTGTGGTCCGGATGTTATCAAGTACCACAGTAAGGGCCGATTCCGTGCTGTGGCCCTTCCGAAATCCGTGCTGAGAATGATCCAAGAGACCCGAGGTTTCCAGAAAAGATGCAAGATGCTGGTTCAGATGGGTTTCCAGCATCTTTGCTGGGGCTGGGAGCAACAAGATGGGGCGGAGGTTTTTTAAAAATGTCCGGGTCTAGGGTCGGCTTTTTCAGGAGGGGTTTAACCACCGCTCTCTTCCACTGAAGGGGGAAGATGCCATCCCGCATTGCCCTGTTCATGATCTCCAGAAATGAGGGCAGAAGGATATCCTTGCACTGCTTGAGGAGTTTAAGGGGGCAAGGGTCGAGAGGAGAACCCGACCTAGTCTTGGCCAGGAGGACATCCAATTCCTGGAGGGAAAGGGGAGGGAAACTAGACAATTGAACCGTGGTAGCAGGTCCAACAAATACTTGAGGGGGAATAACCTGCAAGGTGGAGGGAGATATTGAGGCCCTTTGTAACTCTAAAGCCGAGACAATATCAACAATTTTGGAATGAAAATAAAGGGCAATATCGTCACACAGCTGCTGAGTGCAGGTGACGGGGTCCGGGGTCTGCAGAGTGGTCAATGAGTCCACAATCTTAAAAAGCTCTTTCGGCGAGGTAAGAGCAGAGGTAAGATTCGAAAAATAATCCTGTTTGGCTTTTATAACCTCCGCCTTGTATTCCCTTAAAAGAGTTTTATGGGTTTCCCTATCCTGTGTATTCCAACTAGCCCTCCAGAGTCGTTCCTGCTTCCTACAGCCCTGTCTGAGATGTCTTAACGACTCCGAGTACCAGGGGGCCGACTGCCTTTTTCTGGCAGAATAACGGAGGGAGGCAGGTGCTAATTCATCCATTGGCCCCTGTGATGGCATTTTCCAGCTTACACACCACTGAGCTCACATCCTCCTCCATAGAAATCGCAATGGTGGAAATTAGGGGGGCCAATAAGTCATTAGTTATCCTCTTCAGGTTTCGCCTAGATTCCATTCTACTAAGGCCCCTCAGGATATTATTTATAGGAGTAGTATCCAATTTCAAGGGGACTCCAGTGTGATCAGACCAGGTAAGTGGGATAGGGGCATCAGTGGTCAACCGGCTATCATTCGAGAAAACCCCGTCTAACGTATGTCCCGCCTGGTGGGTATTCACCCTTAACCTGTTGCTGCAAACCACAGGCAGATAGGGTATCAAGGAGAGAGAGGGTTTCATTCACCTCTAGATTTTCAAGGTGGAAATTCAAATCTCCCAGAATCGTGATATGGTCGCAGCCAAAATAGGTTTCTAAGATACTGAGCAGATGCTGTACAAAATCTACTCTGGGCCCAGGAGGTCTATAGATGAGAATGCCCGTAAACGGAACATCATATGATGCATTAATAGAAAAATGTAAAGCCTGGACGGAGTCGTGAGGGGCTGATTAAGAGGTGACACAACACAAGTGAGAGTCTCTATACAGAATGCCCAGCCCACCACCTGTACGACCCACTCTGTCCTGCCTAACTAGGGTATAGCCCTCCGGCACTGCCTCAACCAAATCAGGTCCTGAAGATTCCTTGGCCCATGTTTCTGTAATGAAGACCCAAGAGGGTCTCCTGTCTAGACTGAAATCCTTGAAGGAAACTTTATTCTTAATCAGAGATCTCGCATTGATCAAGAAACCATGGTCCCTACTTATGCTAGTTGGAAACTTGCCTGTAGAGCCTATCTCCAAAGGTCCAGGAGATAGCACAGCTTCTGTGGGGCATAGCCTAAAGCATCTACCGGTGGGCGAATCTTGAAGAGTCTCGGGGGTACACGAAAAATGGCACAGTAACCGGGAAGGTTTCAATTTCCGAAGGACCTGATGTGAATACCTGGTCCAGCCGCGTCCATTCCCCGTAGAGCAGGGCGCCCCCTCGTCCAGCTCGTCCTTAGCGTGGACGGGCGCCGACGGGCTGGACTCTGGCGTGACTCCGGCGTTACTGCGGCACACACGCCGTGCGCATGCGCCGTGCGCTTGCATACTCCGGGTTATGTAGGGCTCTAGCGAGTCAGCCTGACTACTAGAGCGCTAACCCCAATGGCGCCCGGCCGGCGTCCCCTTCCCACCCCCAAGATGGCGGGGAGACTTCACGGGAGCGCACAGGAAAGCCGCTGAAACCGCGGTGTGGGACACAATTATGGTGCAAGGTTGTGGCGAGAGTTTAAAAACAGGGCGACAAAAGTATATTTTAAATAAAATACAAAGCGGGGATATTAAAATACAATGCAGCGCTCAGTTTTCGAAGCGCACGAATTTGGGATGGAAGTGAGTTCCATAATTTAGCAACTAAGACACGGAAGGAACGTCCTCCGGCTCGGCAGAGCTTGAACCATGGGACCACAACCAGGTTGTTAGTAAAGTCTTAAATTTGACTCTTTTGTGATAACTATCATACATATGATGCCAAAGATACCCTATATTTTGATCGCCTATCATTAATTCATATATAGATGGCTGGCCTTCCCGAGGTCTGTCCTCATCCCTGCCAATTTGGAGCAATTCCTGACTATTGAGTAATACAACAGCCCAGTAGTAGGCTCTCAAGTTAGGAAGGGCGAGTCCACCCCGTTCTTTAGGTAGAGTGAGGAGTTCATAAGCGCGTCTGGGTTTCGTGTAAGCCCATATGAATCTAGAGAAAGTACGTTCCATAGATTTTAGACAGTGATCAGGGATTTCCAAGCAAATGGCTCTGAATGAGTAGAGAAGTTTTGGGAAGAAGACCATATTCAGGGCGTTAACTCTACCTATCAGAGACAGATGTAAGTTATCTAGCTTGTACATATCTTTTTGCATAGACTTATATCAGGTTTACATTAATTTCCACCAGGTCTTCTAGTTTGGAAGTGATCGAGATCCCCAAATAGGTTGCGTTGTTCACTACCCGAGGGTCTTTAAATTCAGTTTTTTCATTAATCACAATTTGCGTTTTTCCCTGGTTGAGTGCATATCCTGAGATTTTACCAAATTCTGTTGCCTCCCTCGTAATAGCGATCATAGTTGTTTCTGGGTTAGTGGCAACAATAGCAATATCGTCTGCGTAGGCAAGTGTTTTGGTAGCGTGATCCCGTGAGATAATTGGCTCTATCGCTCTGTTTTTTTCGAGCCTCTGGATAAACGGGTCAAGATAGAGAGCAAAAAGCAGAGGGGAACATGGGCAGCCCTGCCTAGTTCCTCGGGTTATGCTAAATTCCTTAGTAAGGCTACCGTTGACCAATACCATAGCCGCCGGGTTAACATATAGCTGTTGTATGGCTTGAGTATACCCTCTGGGGATACCAACCCGGGTCATGGCAGACCACAAGAACTGCCAGGAGACCCTGTCATAGGCTTTCTCGGCATAGGGGTCTCCTGCAATCTTTGACTGATCAAATAACGTGATCACTCTATGAACTAGGTTAACTGGAACAAAGCCATGTTGATAATTAGCAATGACCTTGTGGATGATAGGGGCTATTCGGTTTGCAAGCAATTTGGAATATATTTTCGAGTCTGCGTTTATAAGAGCCTAATTGCTCTGGTGTTTTTTTTGGGGGGGGGAATATTATTATTTTTGCCCGAGACCAAGAATTAGGTGGTTGTCCCCCTTTAAAGATAAATCTAAATAGTTTCAGTAGTGTATCATTCAGTTCGTCTAGAAAAGTTAAAAAGAAATCTGAGGGTAAGCTGTCCAACCCTGTTGCTTTCCCCTTTAGTAGATTTTGCTTGTGGAGACTATTTGGGCGGGACTTTTTAAATAAATAACATGGATTTAAAAATGGCTGCATTTGCATCTTACATTGTTGCCACTGACGAAGAGCGGATAGATTGCTCGAAACGCGTTTGGCTGATTGAGGCATGATGGTATCCTGTCAGCGCTGCTGCCGGCATTGGTGTGCTGTAACCCCTTCCAGAGAGACCTCCTCACTGGGGCACCCTCTTGGCTTGATATATATTACCTACTGGCGGTCGCCAGTAGGTATATATAGTTAGGATTTTTTCCCTATGGGATTTTTGAAAATTCTATGTCTAATAACTTTGGCGTTTGTGGACGGAATTGGCTGAAATTTTCTGGAAAATGGAACATTTTGTTTCTGAGCAGCCCCTAGAAATTTGGGGGGGTTTGTCAAGGGGGGGCCGAGAAAAAAGGGGGGTCCCAAAACGTGTTTTTAACATTGAGTTTTCCATAGGGCGGTTGGCCTCACTTTTAGCCCGAACGGCTGAATGGATTTCCACGAAACTTGGCAAAATTGTAGGGACTGGTAGCCCGATGTGCCTTTGCTAGGTCTCAATATATGTGCTTCAGTGGATTTTGAGAAATTAACGTTCAAAAAAAGATATATATCTGTAACAGCGGACCGGGCAGCGCTCCGGTTCGCGGACTTTACGCGTAACGGAACTTCGCGTAGCGAAGCTGATTGGCTCTCCGGTGTCTGTCAACATTCTAAACAGTCCGGAGCGGCCGCCATCTTGTCTCTCGGTAGGATTGAGAGACAAGAGGAGGCCAAAACAAAGGGGGAAATGACCATAAGGGGGCATAGTAGATCCTCCCTGACCCCCTAGGTTTAATGTGGAGGCTTTAAAAGGGCCTCGCGGGGCAAAAAAAGAAAAAAATATTTTTTTGTTTTTTTGCGTGGGTAGCGCCCGGTTCGCGAACCGGGAAGCGTTCTGGGCAGCGTACTATAAGGAAAAAAGAATGATAGACTTTTCAAATACTGTATGTTAATTGATTGTTGGTTTTGTTGATTATTTTTTAATTTTTTTAATTTTTTAAAAAATTATTTATTAATGTAATTGCGTTTCAAAATTTAATAACATTTCTAACATTTCACTAGTTTATGAATTACATATAAAAATGATTAAAGACTCAAATAATTTTTTAATATTACATATAATTTTATTTTTCGGATTGTTTTTCAAAATTTAATAGAATGTCTAACATTTGACTGTCAGATATGTCCTCTTGTTGAGTGAACATAACTTCCCACATTTGACCGTCATCATAATGAAGGAAATGATCCACAGATTCTACACATTGAACTAATTCATGGTCCCGTGATTCATCCATGAAATCTGAGTCATCATTATCCTCAATATCTTTTTCTGTGTTGTTCTCCAGAACAATTTCGAAGGAAATATTCTGCTCACCTTCCATTTTATTGCTGTAATTTGCATAAAAAATAATTATATCAGTAGAGATAGGGCACTGTTGGGTTTAAGTTCAGACAGGTACTTGTGAGTTTATAACAGAGAAGTAATCTATGGGCACTGTATGGTTTCAGGCGTGAAGTAGTACTATTAAAAAGTGCCTGTGAAGAAGCCTAAGTAAATTCATAATTATACCACAGAAACCTAAATCAATCCATAATTATAATAAAGAAGCCTTTCTCAATGTCTAACTCTTACAGAGGGATAGTATATAACTATCTGAAAATGTTTTCAAATTTATAAAATAATATCTCACCTTCTAAAAACAAGTTTAAGTTGTGAGTGAAAATGATCTTGCAATGTAGTTCAGGAAGTAGTAGTCAAAATGGCTGTGTTTCTCTCTCTTCCTTTATATATATTCAGGTACATAACCAATCAAATGTCAGGTAAAAAAAGTAGAAAATGAAAGTAACATTTTAATTGGTTGTCAATTCCAACACTTCAGATGTGTTTTGTGAAGTAATTTACCTCAGGGTATTTAGAGAGGTGTACAGGCTAAATGGTTAAATGGAATTTCAATCAAATTTGTGAAAATGGTAGGGATTGGTATGTACTATGAGCTAATCTATATTTGGTGAAAGTGTCTCCAGTCGCTTTTCTGTAAACTACTTTCCCACCTTTTTTGATGGTGCGCTTCCCAGGGAGCGACCCGGTACGCGAACTGGCGAGCGCCCCGGTATGCGACCCTTAAGCGTTACGGGAGTCCACCATTTTGTGTTTCGGTCGACTTAAGATACAAGATGGAGGGCAAATAATGTTCAGAATGGGTAGAAGGGGGCACGGTAGACTTATCTTGACCCCCTAGGTTTTCTGAGGGTGGCTGAGGAGGCTTATATGTGCGAAAAAAAACATTTTTTTTAAAAATTTCGCGAGGTTAGCTTCCGGTTCGCGTACCGGGTAGCGCCCCGGGGAGCGTACTTTGTTGAAAATTAGTGAAAAAAGTTAGAGTAAAATAATAATTGTGAGTGATCAGATGTAGGGTAGCTCTGAGAAGAGCTTTTGGGTTTATGGTACATTTAGGTACTTATAAGTAGGTACCAATGCACAGTCTTAAATTCAGAATGAAAATTCTGTTGCCCTCATCTGAGAAGTGAACTCCATCTCCTCTGTAGATATCTTGCATGTAGTAACGCAAGTTATTGTTGTACAGGGAGCCCATTCCATGGTCTCTCATGTAAGCTGAAACAGATTTGTTTACATGCTTCCTCGACTTCTCAATTTGTGGACAAAATTGGTTTGACCACCTCCATTTCTGTCTTTGGCATATATTTGAATATACCAAGGCAGTCTGAGGAAAAAGTGCCATTAATTGCTCAAAGGTGTCCTTTAAAAGCATTTCCAGACCTACCCCAGTCAAAGTGCCCAAATCATTACCTCCACAGTGCACAATTAACAGGTCAGGTTTTGGCAAATGCATAAAGGTTTTCACCAATGGTATCAATTGGTGACATTTTAATCCTCTGTGGCCAAACCACTTAATTTCCACATCTTGTAAATTGAGGTTAGGTAAATTCCTGTTCTCAGCATACCTCTGAGCCCAATAGATGTAACTATGTCCAACAATCCAGACAGAAAACATGGTGAGAGAAGGTTCTCCTGCAGTCAGATGAAGTGTGGCAATGAAATGGCAGTTGAAAAAATAAGAGTTTAAAATGAAAAAAACTGTGGAGTTTCTGTGTTAATGAAGCAGTAACAGTGATTGGTGGATTTTGATTGCTGAAAACAGAAAGTTAGGGTGCATGGATGAGTTCTTTGAAAGATGTATTTTGAGTGGTCAAGAAAAAATCATTAAATGAAAGAATGCACTGGATATGAGGTGCACTGAGAGTTCAGAGTTCAATTGCAACATTGTTGTGTGAACTTGCAAACACCAGAGGCCTTCAAGGAGGTGGTTGCTATGCAAAAAAGGCAGAAAGGGCAGAGGGGGGAAGGGTTTTGATTTGAAAAAAAGTGAGGGAAGAGTTTTGATTGGGTGACATGAGAGATATGTGTGAAGAATTACAGCATTTCTGTGCTTTTGATAGCTGCAGACTCTGGAGTGCATACCTTTTGCTCTGCTGAAGACAAATTGGTGTGTTTCTGAGACTGTTTTGAAACTCAAAGTATTTGCTAAGGTGAGAAAAGATTTCTTTAATTTAGATAGAGAATAGTGTGCTTTAAGGAGAAAATTATGAAGAAAGTTGTGTTTTTCAAATGTTGCTTTGTCTCAAGTGTTTTACAAATAGATTTTGTTTCTTTGAGAAATTGTAATTGGAGAAAATGTGAAGTATTAGTACTGACAGGGTTTTTTTGTGCATAGGAGCTGTGGAGTGTTTTCAAATTATGACTTGAAAATCGTTTTTGAGGAAAAGGAATGGTTATAATATTTATGACAAGGACATAATGGTGTATGCTTCTTTATAAGGCAATTGAGTGTCTCTGATGTTATTTTTCCCATTTTAATGTAAGACCTTTCCCTGTGGAGCAAATTGCTTGTAAATATGCTCCCACCTGTGCATGGCAAATTTAGATTTTGAATGTTTGCGTTACATAGCCATGTTAAAAGTGACACAAACATGCTGCAAAGGCAATCAAAAAACGCTTTTATGTGTCTTAAGGACATTTTAAGTCATTTCCCCATGTGCAGTGTTTTCAAATTATGATTTGAAAATCGTTTTTGGGGAAAAGGAATGGTTTTAATATTTATGACAAGGACATAATGGTGTATGCTTCTTTATAAGGCAATTGAGTGTCTCTGATGTTATTTTTCCCATTTTAATGTAAGACCTTTCCCTGTGGAGCAAATTCCTTGTAAATATGCTCCCACCTGTGCATGGCAAATTTAGATTTTGAATGTTTGTGTTACATAGCCATGTTAAAAGTGACCCAACCATGCTGGAAAGGCAATCAAAAAACGCTTTCATGTGTCTTAAGGACATTTTAAGTCATTTCCCCATGTGCAGTGTTTTCAAATTATGATTTGAAAATCGTTTTTGGGGAAAAGGAATGGTTTTTAAATTTATGACAAGGACATAATGGTGTATGCTTCTTTATAAGGCATTTCAGTGTCTCTGATGTTATTTTTCCCATATTACATTAAAAGACCTTTCCCCGGGGAGCACATTCCTTGTAAATATGGTCCCACCTGTGCATGGTAAATTTAGATTTTGACTGTTTGAGTTACATAGCCATGTTAAAAGTGACCCAAAAAAGTTGCAAAGGCTTTAAAAAAACACTTTCATGTGTCTTAAGGACATTTTAAGTCATTTCCCCGTGGGCAGTGTTTTCAAATTATGACTTGAAAATCGTTTTTGAGGTAAAGGAATGTTGTTAAAATTTATGTGCGCCATATGCCCCCAAATTTCTTTTTCAGGGGTGCAGCAGGGTGTTCTTGAGACACCCCTGCACCCTTGGAAAAATTCCTAATTTGCGATGAGCTGATTGCTAATGGCAAATTGCACCTTCATTCCTATGGGCCTCCTGGCCCATGGAAATGAATGAGTAATTTGCAATTAGCAAGTTGCTCATTGCAAATTAGGAATGGTAAAGAATCGCTATTTATTCCTTAAAATTCGCTATTTAGGAAATGCAAAATAGTTTGATGATACATATGGCAGTTCATCTCTAACAAGATAAGAAGCATAGGGATAGATTTATGATGACTGACACAATGAAGTGGACATAACTTACTTCATTGGTAGGCCTTTACATGTATTATCTCCTCTGTATTCTTCATCAAGCGTAACTTTGATCTGCAATCCTGAGTAGGCCTCACCTTCAACAAACCTCTGGATAGGCCACACCTTATCGTCATCCTGAATTAATTATTTAAAATGCTAGGGACAGATTTATGATAGGTGTATGCCTCTTTTGCACCACTGTGCGTCACTTTTCTGATGCAGCGGCGGTGCAAAAGATTTGCTATGAGGCGACAAAATTACAAATTGATGCATTTAGGCAGATGTGTCATGGTGTAAAAAAAACGTGCCACATGAAACCGATGCAGCAGTGATGCAAAAGATGCACCATGTTGCAAGACAGGCCTCACTTGGGGCCATATGTATCAAGCTAATTAGCATTCGCAAAGGCCGAAATTCTGCGAATTTCGGCCTTTGCGAATGCTAATTAGACAAATGGTATGTATCAAACAAGTTTGATGCAAAATAAGGAATAGCAAAATTTGCTATTCCTTATTTTGCGATTGCACTGAAGGATTTGCAAATTTTGCGATTCCTTAAATGCAATGTATCAAACAAAAAATATGCAAAAAATGCCATTAAGGATTTGCAAATTACCACCAACTTCTAGTTGGTGGTAATTTGCGAATTCTTTTCAAAAAGCTTTTTTTCCAAAAAACAAAAGGTGCCATATGACGCCCATACATGCCCTTAGGGCATGTATGTGCGCCATATGCCCCCAAATTTCTTTTTCAGGGGTGCAGCAGGGTGTTCTTGAGACACCCCGGCACCCTTGGAAAAATTCCTAATTTGTGATGAGCTAATTGCTAATCGCAAATTGCACCTTCATTCCTATGGGCCTCCTGGCCCATGGAAATGAATGGATAATTTGCAATTAGCAATTTGCTCATCGCAAATTAGGAATGGTAAAGAATCGCTATTTATTCCTTAAAATTCGCTATTTAGGAAATGCAAAATAGTTTGATGATACATATGGCGGTTCATCTCTAACAAGATAAGAAGCTTAGGGATACATTTATGATGATTGGCGCAATGAAGTGGACATCACTTACTTCATTGGTAGACCTTTACATGTATTATCTCCTCTGTATTCTTCATCAAGTGTAACTTTCATCTGCAATCCTGAGTAGGCCTCACCTTAAACAAACCTCTGGATAGGCCACACCTTATCGTCATCCTGAATTAATCATTTAAAATGCTAGGGACAGATTTATGATAGGTGTATGCCTCTTTTGCGCCACTTTGGTCACTTTTCTGATGCAGCGGCGGTGCAAAAGATTTGCTATGAGGCGACAAAATTACAAATTGATGCATTTAGACAGATGTGTCATGGTGTAAAAAAACCGTGCCACATGAAACCGATGCAGCAGTGATGCAAAAGATGCACCATGTTGCAAGACAGGCCTCACTTGGGGCCATATGTATCAAGCTAATTAGCATTCGCAAAGGCCAAAATTCTGCGAATTTCGGCCTTTGCGAATGCTAATTATACAAATGGTATGTATCAAACAAGTTTGATGCAAAATAAGGAATAGCAAAATTTGCTATTCCTTATTTTGCGATTGCACTTAAGGATTTGCAAATTTTGCGATTCCTTAAATGCAATGTATCAAACAAAAAATATGCAAAAAATGCCATTAAGGATTTGCAAATTACCACCAACTTCTAGTTGGTGGTAATTTGCGAATTCTTTTCAAAAAGCTTTTTTTCCAAAAAACAAAAGGTGCCATATGATGCCCATACATGCCCTTAGGGCATGTATGTGCGCCATATGCCCCCAAATTTCTTTTTCAGGGGTGCAGCAGGGTGTTCTTGAGACACCCCTGCACCTTTGGAAAAATTCCTAATTTGTGATGAGCTAATTGCTAATCGCAAATTGCACCTTCATTCCTATGGGCCTCCTGGCCCATGGAAATGAATGGGTAATTTGCAATTAGCAATTTGCTCATCGCAAATTAGGAATGGTAAAGAATCGCTATTTATTCCTTAAAATTCGCTATTTAGGAAATGCAAAATAGTTTGATGATACATATGGCGGTTTATCTCTAACAAGATAAGAAGCTTAGGGATAGATTTATGATGACTGGCGCATCACCAGGGATGTGCCAGTCATCCTGTGCCGCTGTTCCGCCACCCATGGTGTGCTGCATTTACAATGCGGCGCAGCATGGGTCAAAAATGGCACAGATGCGTGACGCATCTGTGCCGTTAAGGTGGCGCATTGCTGGAGTTGTATCGCAAGTGCGATGCAGCTCCAGCAACGCTCAGGGGTGCCCCATCTCCACAATGTTGCGTCAAGACCTATGCCTGCTTCAAGCAGGCGCAGGGTTTTGACGCAGCTTTCTCCTATCTGATTGTAAATGCGGCACACCATGGGTGGCAGTGCAGCGGTGCACGTTAACTGGTGCATGCCTGGGGATGTGCCAGTTAACATAAATCTGCCCCTTTACATTTAAGTATGTGCAGGGGACACAGAGTCGGTGAGGCTTATCCAAGGTTAAGAAGAGATGAGTCCTGTTCAGTGAAAAATTAGACATAGGCTTCACCTGCTCAGCATCGTTGGACATGGCTAAATAATAGCTGCAAAATGTTACTCTTGTTAAACAATTTTACTATTATAATCTCTGAGATTTGTCTCTTACTCTGCAACATCTCATTGTTGTTATCTTTCTTTAAAGATAAAGACAACATCAACATGAGCGACAATCAGCAATCAGTTGATTTCGACCTCATCATTGAACTCGTAATTGAAACATCAGTGGATGTTGATCCCTTGGATGATTTAAATCCTGGGGATGAAGAAGAACGTGATGAGGATGCAGATTTGTCAGAATTATATGACATAGGATGGGAAGCTGACGTGCTTGAGCCTATGGAACTATAAACATTTATTTTAAAAATGTATAATAAATAAAAAGTAAAAATGTAAACCGTTTAATTTAAAAATAAAGACACCTTCAAAAACAGGTTATGTGTAGTGTCTTCAATAAAATATTAAAATATGCTCATAAAATTAGATCAGATTCACATATAAAATAGCACAGGTAAAATGAATATAAATTCCATTTCTTTTCTGCTATTTCTGTATTCTAAATTTGCCAAGGACTAAAAAATCTTCTATGTAAAAAAGTCAAGTAGTGTTTTAAGTTTTTGATTACTGTTATTGATTTACTGTTGGGTAATAGTGGTTAATAAAATTTTTTAATATATTTTACCACAGATTCAACTGCAGATCATTTCAAGATTTCACCATGCCAACCAAAGAAAGACTGAGAAAGGCTGCAAAACGTCAAAGACAGCAGGTCAATGAAAAAAAGCAGCAGTCCTCTAACAAAAAGATTTGTCAAGTCACCAAGAAAGCACCGGGTAAGAGTACAAAAACATTCATAAGAAATATCTGTAGTAAAAAAAATATTACTACAGAAAATGTTTCAGTCCAGAAAAAGAGAAGCAATTCAAACGGAAAGGAAAGGCCAATGAAAAATGTTACTGCTAGAGCAAGAGATAACTCTGTGCATGATAGTAGAAGGAAACAACAGTTTAGGGACATTCGTAAACGAATGTTCCGCAACAGGATAATTGGCAATTTGTTAAAAAATATTAAGAAAGGTCAACAGAAAGTGGTTTTTTATAAGAGAAAAAAAAAAGTTGAGAAAGTTATTGATCAGGCATTTGAAATTAAACGTAAGTTATTTATTTTGATAATCAATAGAATTAGGAAGCTAAACAAGGCAATTTATGATTTCAAAAGAAATAGTAGATGGAAGAGAATAGTTAATCGTAGTAATTTTTGTGAAGTTTTTTCTGGAGAATGGATTTATAGTTCAAGCTGTGAGACATTTTTTAATGAGGAGAGTTATTTCCAGGATAATGATTTGGTGCATGCAGTTGACACCAGTGGTCGAGCTTATGAAGTGAAAGATGGTTGTCCAGTTGAAAAAGAAAAACTTGTGACAACAGAGGCAGAAGAGGTGTTAGGTAATGAGGTTTTAGGAAGACATCCTAAGGGTCCTGTGTACACCTGGAAGTGTAGTAGTATTTGCAGTGTGCGACAGGATTCCATCAATTTGCTTTGTGATTTTGTACGGTCATTTAATAAGAAAAGTTTGAAGCAGAAAATGAAGTTGTTGCAAGAATTAGATCCTTGCAGAGTGAGAGAAGTGACAGGTTTGCATGGTCATTCACTGGCTTGTCTTTCCAGGAGAGTATGCCAGAGTGTTTTTCATCATTTCAGGATGCTAGCAGTGCATCATAATAAAGTGAGGAAATTAGTTAGAATGTTGTATTATGCTAAGAGTCCAGCAATTATGCTTAAACAATTATGCGCTGCTCTTTTGCATGGTTCTGAAATAGATGTGAAGAACATATGTGAAGAAATTGAGTTTTGTTACTTTGGAAGTAAAGAGGAGAATGTTGAAATTGACCAAGAAGAAGCGGGTAATGTGGAAGATAGTGTACAGGTTTCCAGGACAGATAATTTCCAGAGGGAAATTGCGACGTTTCAGGTCAAATCAAGTGAGAGGCCAAATTTCACTTGTGTGTGTTGTCGACGCACTTATTATAAGAATCAGACTAAGTTAGTGGATTTATATGCAAAAAGTGAAAGGGAAAATAATAGTGAATGGAAGGATTTCGCAACATACTTGATGGCAGAAAATTGTTTTGATTTGGGATTGGATCAACGTGTGTGTACTTATTGTTGTAATAAATTAAATCAAAACCAGATGCCTGCTAGAGCAGTTCATAATAATCTGGAATTGGTTGAGATTCCTTCTGAATTGAAGGATTTAAATACTTATGAATCTATTTTGATTCAAAGTATCCATCCCTTTCAGGCTTTTGTAAGAATGGAGCCAAAGACAGGGAAATTGCCTCCATCAGATTTACAGAGAGGATTAAAGGGAAGAGTTGTTTATTTGCCTCTAGATTTGAAGAAAAACATTACACAATTGGAGTAGAAAAAGTGGAAGAGGAACCTCTGGTTATCTTAGTTAATGGGGTTCCGACAAAGAATAAGAAAATATGGCAAGATTTAGTGGATGTTAGGAAAGTTAAAAAGGCAACATTGTATTTGAAAAAAAATAATAAATACTATAAGAATGTATATGTTGCAGAAGAGGAAGTAAGTGAGGAAGAGGATAGTGATTTGTGTGCTGGTCAAATTGAGAAAGTAGAACCCTCTACTAGTGAAGAAATATATGAACATTATAGTGTTCATCCTTTGCATTCCAAGGAAGTCATGGGGAATGCTATTGAGTTGTTTCAAATGAAACAAGCCAAAGGGAGTCCCATTAGTGTTTGGGAGGAAAGTTTGGAAGCTCGGTGTTTCCCACAGCTTTTTCCAACAGGTCAGGGAGGAAGATATGATGAGCGACCTCATCAAATTCCTGCTTCTGAATACCGGACTTTGCGATTGTATGCAGGAGATGCTAGGTTTCGACAATGCATTCCTTATTTGTTTCATCTCCTGTTTGAAAGCGATCTGTCTGGACTGTCATATGCAGTGAACCACATCTTGAAAAGTGGTATACACATGCAAAACATCTCGGCAAGTGACTTTATGGATAAAGTCAATGTCCAAGACAGTATTTTGGATTCTAACCTGATTAATCTCATGGCGTGTCAGCGTGGTACTAATGAGTACTGGTACCGTCGTCATGGTGATTTAAAATGTATGTTGAGGAACTTAGGAACTCCCACATGGTTCCTCACTCTCAGCTGTGCCGAGTATGGCTGGGAAGACTTACTTGAACTTCTACGAGAGGCAAATGCTAACGTAGAAAACATCGAATTCAAGACACCCGGAGAACTGTGCTCTTTGGATCCAGTCAATGTATGTAGGTACTTCAATCATAGATTTGAAGCTATGATGTCTTTCATCATGAATAAGAAGAATCCACCTCTTGGAGAGGTGTTGGATTTCTTCTGGAGAAAGGAGTACCAAGCAAGAGGTGCTCCTCATATACATATGTTGCTGTGGATCAAGGATGCACCTAAATTTGGAACGGATCCAGAAGACTCAGTGATGAGTTTCATCCAACAGTATTCTACGTGTGCTGTTCCAAACGCAAAGGAGAAGAAAAGCCTAAGAGAAAAAGTTCTACGTTTCCAAAGCCATCGATGTGGAAAGTACTGTCGTCGTAAATTCCGAAACAAAGACAAGTTCTACACCAAATGTCGTTTCGGCTTTCCACGACCGGTGATTTCTAAAGGAAGAGTGAACAGTTTGATGTCTTCGCTGCGACATAATGTGATGAAGAAATCACCTAAAAACACATACAATTTGAAGAGGAACGAAGAGTCTAAGTACATCAACGACTACAACCCGGTGATTTTGTCCATGTGGAATGCTAACATGGATATACAGTTTGTGGCTGATAACTGTATGGCTGTGGCTCGGTATGTGACATCTTACATCACCAAAAAAGAGAAGACAGAATTGAAGGATATGTGGGAGGACATTTCCCATGAAAAGAGCCTCAGCAAGAAGTTGTACAGTTTCAGTCTGAAGATGTTGTCGCATCGGGAAATCGGAGCTTACGAATGTTCTGACCGGTTGTCTTCAGCAAGTCTCTATGCCAAGTCCAGGAGTATCGTTTGGGCGAGTCTTGGTCTTGCTGCAACGCGTAATCGAGTTCTCAAACCTGTGCAGGAAATTGAGTATTTGGTGGAAAAGGAGCCAAACAGTACCGACATTTTGAAGACAAACATGTTGGATACATATTATCCAAATCGAAGCAGTCACCTCGAGAATGTTTGTCTGTATGAGGTTCTTCAAAATTACATATTCAAGAGGAACATCAAAGAAGATACTGAGAAAGGAGTGTATGCTGTAATAGGAAGTGAGGGATGTCTGGTCAAGCAAAGAAAATGCCACTTGATAAACCATCGAAAATTGAGTGGCGAATCTCCTGAAAAAAAGGAGTTTTTCTATTTAGCACTTTTGCAACTTTTCAAGCCTTGGCGTGCAGAAGAGGAACTGCTTGGAGATTTCCTCTGTTACGAAGACTCTTTCAATGCCGCCAAGGAGACCATAGAATGTCCTGCTTTTCCCACATATGTAGAAATGTTGAATGTGGAAATCGAGCAGGAAGCAACGATTGCAGCCGAGATTGCCAGAGACAGTTCTCAGGACAGTCACAGTTCTGCTTCATTGAGTCAGGATCCACTAGGAGGACCTGTTATCGAAAATGAAGCTGCCACTGCTATGAATGAAGTGGAAAGAGCCATGGCACATGCTCAGGAGGATGCGGTTAACTTAGAAGAGTTGGAAAGACAACTCAACGTTGAGCAGAGGAAAATATATGACGAAGTTACCATGCAAATTGATCATGGATTAAGTCATGACAAGAAAGAGTGCTCATGTACGTCGTTGAAGCCTGTCCGACTGTACGTGAGTGGAGAAGCGGGAACTGGAAAAAGTTTCCTTATTAAAGCAATTTCATGTTATTTGCAGGAAAGGACAGAGTCATCGCTGTCTTGTGTTGTCACCACTCCAAGTGGACTGGCAGCACATAACATTAAAGGGATTACTTTACATCGTTTACTGATGCTGCCAGTGGAGCATGACAACAAATTACAATATCACAAGCTATCTGGAGATGCTTGTTGTGAAGTTTCAAGAGTCTTGAGGAAAATGAAACTTCTTATCATTGACGAAGTAAGCATGGTTTCCAATGTCATGCTTGCTTTTGTGCATTTGAGAATGCAAGAAGTTCTCAAAACAGAGTATGATGTGTTATTTGGTGGCAAACACATCATTGTTTTCGGAGATCTTCTGCAGCTGACACCAGTGAAAGGGCAACCTGTGTTCAAAATGCTCACGCATGAAGATACCAGGAAGTGCCTAGGGAGCATTGGCAACGTCAATATTTGGTTAAACTTCAATTATGCTGAACTGCATGAAAATATGCGTCAGGCGAAGGATGAAGTTTACAAGACTATTCTACAAGATGTTAGAATTGGAAAAGTGACCGAGCATGGGAAAGAAGCTTTACATGCACGATTACTGTCAAATTTATATCCAGAACAAGATGTTGTGCCTGAGAATATTTTTCAGAAAATTACTGAGAACAAATCTGGAATATGTTTGATGCCAACTCTTGCAGAATGTGCCAAATTCAACAACAAAATGTTGCATTTAGAAAAGCAAGAGATTGTGAAACTGGAAGCTATTGACAGAGTAGAGCATATGGGATCAACAATTATTTTGTCTGAGAATTTGAAAACAAAATTGGATTCATTAGAGAAGAGTATATCTAAAACTGCAGGTTTTGAAAAGACTCTGAATGTGTGCTTGAACTGCCGTATAATTTTAAGAAGGAATTTACATGTTGAAAGAGGTCTGGTAAATGGATCAATGGGTAATGTTGTTGATTTTGTAAAATACAGAAATAGAGATGGAATTGAATTTTTAAAAATTAAATTTGATGGCATTGAGGAAGTACCGCTAATTGGTCGTTGTTCTGCTAGATTTTTGCTTGTAAAAGACTTATATGTTCGCCGTAAGCAGTTTCCTGTTTGCTTGGCATATGCGGTGACAATCCATAAATCGCAAGGTTTAAGTGTAGACAGTGCATTGGTGAATATTGGCAGTTCTGTGTTCAAGGAGGGTATGGCATATGTGGCATTGTCACGAGTTAGAACTTTATCGGGATTGTACTTGATTGAGTGTGATGTCACAAACATTTGTGCGGATCTAGATTGTGTTAAGGAATACAATAGGTTAAGAAGAGAGTATGCGCCACATTTGCCTCAATATCCTTTGTTTGAGAAACGTGTGGTAGGCCGGAAACGAAGAAATGTGACCAATACTGGGGAGGTTGTAGCAAAAAGACGAAAAGTCGATGAACCTGAAATTATAAGCAGAAACAAAAAGGATTCTGTTGAAGATGTTGTTGGTTTTCAATTTGAAAACAGTTCTGGTGTCAACTGCTATGCTAATGTAGTGGTTAATGTTTTGTTTTCTCTAGAAAATGTAAAAGAAGAGATTGTGGTCAATTCTGATCAAAGATTTTGCAGTTTGTTAAATTCTGTCTTAGAAAAATGTAGCACTGATAGAACAAACATAGAAAGTGTGTCTGAAATTCGAAATCTGTTAGACAGATGTTCAGGCCAAACACAATTCTCTCAAAATATTCAGCAAGATTGTCAGGAGTTTTTAATGTATATGCTTGATGTATTGCATGCTGAAGGTGTAGATGTAGATCAGCTGTTTGGGCTTTCTTATCAATGGCAGCATGACTGCGAGAACTGTAGGGTATCAAGTACTACTAGTGTAGACTCAGAAAGATTTATATATTTAACTTTGCCAGACAGTAAATCAGTCTCCTTTAATAAGCTAGTAAAAGCAGCTGATCACAACATGGAGTGTAGCCAATGTAAATCTGAAATGATGTCCACATTATTTATACGAACATATGGCCAGTATGTCATTTTAATGTTCCAACGATGTAGGCCTGATGGAACAAAATTGCCAACTTTAATTAAAAATTTTGTGGCTTCACAGTTGTCAATATCAGGAAGGACTTTTGTAACTGCAGCAATTATATATCATGATGGTCCTTCAATAACATCAGGATATTACACAGCTTATTTAAAGTCTAGAAATGGCTGGTCATTCTGCAATGATTCTGTTTTAATTTTCAAAAAAAAATTGCCGTATGACCTTAAAAACTCTTACCTGGTGTTTTTAAAACCAAAATTTTAGGGAAAGAATCTCGGGATGTGCTCTGAGGAATTTCAAGAAGTTCTAATGGCTCCTACACAATTTGGCCTTGAGGATAAGTGTAGTTCAGAGACATAACTTCTAACCATAAGACTGGACGTCATGGAGAAATAAGTGCACTTTGAATGAGTACAGAAAAACTGTTTCTTTTTATAAGCTAATTGAAGCAGCCAATCAAAACATAGAGTAGAGGGAATGTAAGTCTGCAATGCTGTCTACTGTTTTACATTGCTTTGTGATTAAAAGTGATGTAGAGAATTAAATAATTGTAGTAGTCATAGAGGTAGTGTAAGTCTGCTTCATAGTAAGCAGTATCAGTGTCATAGGAAATGTAGAACATGACTGAGCAAGAAGGGGAAGATATTACTAGTCCAGGATTGTGAAAATGATCTTCAACATTTTAATTGTGAAAGTTGCGGAAATACAACATGACGGGATTGGCTTACAAGAATTCCAAGAGTTATAAATGGCTCTGACACGATTTGGCCTTGTGGAAACGTGTGGTAGAGAGCGAGAAGTCATTTATTGTATGTAACATGTTTTTCAAAACGATGGAGGTTTTCTTTCAGAAAGTGGTGGTCTGAAAGTAATAACAGCACAACAGAGTGTAAGCTGTTCATAGGACATCCTTCGACGTCATGGAAAGTAAGTTAACTTTAAGGAGTTCTGAATTCTGATTTGTTATGTTGTATGGGTTTTTTAAACACAATCATTTTGATTGTGTTTTTTTTCCCCGCTGTTATATGATGAATACCTTCAAGTCACTGTTTTTAGTGAAATTTGATACATTCTGAGAACAGCAAAAATAAACCATTTAACATGTATAATTATTTCTGTACTGTTTGCATTTATGATGTACATTTAGAACTGTGTAGGAGGCATGGAGAAGGTGAGGCTTCTGTAAGTGTCAAAGTTGTTGCATACAGTGCTCATATTCTACGTAGTCTTTCATATGATAGACTACATTTCCACAATGAGATACCTAAGCAAAGGAAACACAGGTGATATGATTGTGGAATGAGCAAAATAAATTGCACGTTTTTCAATTATATTACCTGTGTTTCCTAACATTATACATCACATTGTGTAGGTGAGGTTTAGGCCTGTTCCTGGAGACAGAGGAGGTCTGACATTTGTTCAAGAGTGCAGTGGACATGACTCACTTCGTTGGTAGGCCTCCACATGTATTATCTCCTCTGTATTCTTCAACAAACCTAAATTCCATCTGCAACCCTGAGTAGGACTTACCTGAAACAAATCTGTGCATAGGTTACACCTTATTCGCATCTTGAAACAATCATTTAAAATGTTAGGGTCAGATTTATGGTGGCCGTGCGCCTCTTTTGCTCCATTGTGGGTCACTTTTGTGTAAAAGATGCACCATGTTGCAAGATAGGTTTCAGTTCATCTCCAGCAAGATACCATCAGTTTAAAATGTATATAATTAGCAGTGTGTAGGGGGCATGCAGAAGCTGAAGCTTTTGTAAGTGTCAAAGTTGTTGCATGCAGTGGTGCACTTCTGGGTACTGTTTAATATGCTGCACTACATCTGCACTATGAGTTACGAATGACATTGTGCAGATGAAGTTTAGGTCTGTCCACGGACACAGAAGAGGTCTGGCCTTTGTTCAAGAGTGAAGTGGACATGACTTACTTCATTGGTAGGCCTTCACATGTATTATCTCTTCTGTATTCTTCAACAACTCGAAATTTCATTTGAAACCCTGAGTAGGCCTCACCTCAAACAAACCTCTGGATAGGACACATCTTATTGGCATCCTGAAACAAACATTTAAAATGTTAGTGTCTTGCGACACTTTTGTGAAACAACAGCAGTGCAAAAGATGCACCATTTTTTAAGATAGGCCTCACTTCATCTGCATCAAGATACTGTTAGTTTAACATGTATATCTTTAGGACTGTGTACGGGGCCTGGAGAAGCAGAAGCTTCTGTAAGTGTCAAAGTTGTTGAAAAACTGTTTGTCCTTCAATCTTTTCCCTTGTCTTTTCTAATTTTTAAATACATGTTTTAATATTTTTCAAATGTTTGTTCTCTCTTTCACAGATTGAAAGTATAAAAACAAAAAGTGAGTAAGTTAATGACAATTATAAGGTAAATGTTTTGTACTCTTTTCGTTACATTTCTATCACATTCACCTACTAGTAGTTTGACAGCTTAATTTCTTTAACCCTCAGTTTCCTGCCTTTGCTACTTCCCTCATTCCTTTGTCTATTACCTACTTACTCTACTCCTTCCACTCCTTTTCTCAGTCCCTCTCTTCTCATAGTTCCTCACTCTTGTTCACTCTCTGTCTCTATTACTCTTAGTGTCTTTGACTGATCACTCTTTCACTACTTGTTCATTATGCTTCTTCTGTGTAGTTGAAGCACACTAAGGGGCATATTATCAACACAGCCAATAAAATTATTGCTGTTTTTATCGGCAGAAAAGTGTTGCAAAAGTTGTTTTAGCGGCAGTTTTCCGCCGCAAAAGCGGCTTTAGCGACACCTTTCTGCCGATAAAAGCTGCAAAACTTTTATTGCCTATGTTGATGATATGGCTCTATGTTATTTACATTTCTTTGCTGTTTCAATTAATCTTTTTCTGTTATTTTTTCTTTTTTGTTTTCTGTTTTTTCTCTCTGTTATTCCACATGTTTTACTCTGAGTTTGAACATTCACTCACATTGTCCAAGAAACTCTTCTTTGTTATTGTTCTACTCTCTTTTTTTTCTTTCACTTCCTTATCTATTTTGTTTTTCACAATTATACCCTCTTAAATCTTTTCTTCGGTAAATAGATCTATTAAACAGTATCTCTGGTTTACTCCCTATAGCTGTCTTTCTTTTAACATCACTCTCTGTTTACTTTCCTTATACTTACTCTTCTTTTTTTTTTTATTTTTTTTATTTTTGGTTCGCTCCCGGTTCGCGAACCGGGAAGCGAACTGGGAAGCGAACTAAAAGAAATAGAGCTTGCCAGAGTGCTAAACATTCTAGCAATTTTTTTTGAAAGGGGAGGTAGTTCTGAAAAGATTTTTTTTTTAATGTTTTTGTTGTTTTATATATTATTATTTTTTTGAACATTTTTTGTTTTTTTGTATTTTTTGAACAATTTTATATTTTTTTTGGTTTTTTTGGGGGGGAAACAACAAAAAACAGGCATTGAAAAGGGCTCAACAGGAGCAAAAAAAAAATTATTTTTTGGGGCGTTAGGGCAATTATGATTTTCATAAGCTACATTTATTAATGTTATGCTCATGTTTCCACAGGAAATCAATGCTCCACAATACAAACAGGTGAACTTGAAGTGTGCAAAGTTCTCTTGAATGTTTGGCACGGTTTCCCGTGCCTCTGCTCCTGACAACGATATTTGAGAAGTTGACCTGGCCACAGGAGTTGTTGTTGGGTTCTCCTGCTGGTCACGTATCTCTGCCCGGCTGTAATTCAATGGATGCCACCTGTTCATGTGCCGATGCATGGTATAGTTCCCATAGCTATACTTTTTAATAGTCCCTCTTGATAATTTCTCTTTGCAAATGAGGCAGGTGACATACCTCGCATTTACTTTCTTCTGCCCTGGAGGGATTGAAAAAAACTGCCAAATGAAACTGGCTTTCCTATGGGAAACCCGGGGCACCTCTTCCAAGAACTGTGGTCCTTCTCTCTCCTCTTCCTCTAGTTCTTCCTCTTCCTCCTCTGTGTTGGTGATGACCTGGGGAGGTGGTCCTCTCTTCCCATGAGGAGGTGGAGGTGGTGGTGGGGGTGCACCAGCTGAAGCAACTACTGAAGCCATTGCTCAAGTATGAAATAAGGTCTTCCTCTCACAAAGATGAAAGTCAGAGTGAGGAAAGAAGGAGGGGTTTTCATCATTTGGGAAAAACAATAGTTCTAAACCAATGAAAAGTGTTATTTTTAGGTCACCTGACCTAGCCTTACATCATTATGAAACCAAAAGTGAAATGAACCAATGAAAAGTTTTATTAACAAGTCACATGACCTGTTACGCTTATGTTACGCGCTGCGGAACGCGCCCCGGATCGCTTCCGGGTCGCTGCGCTTCGCGCCTCGGTTCGCGCTCCGGAGCACTTCCGGGTGCGCTAACGCGGCGCGTCATAAGACGCATTACGCGGCAACGCGATACGTCGTGCTTTCGCGACGCGCCCCGGATCGCTTCCGGGGAGCTGCGCTTCGCGTCTCAGTTCGCGTACCGGAGCACTTCCGGGTGCGCTAACGCGGCGCGTCATAAGATGCATTACGCGACAACGTGATATGTCGCGCTTCCGCGACGCGTCACGATGTCCATTTCTAACGCGGCAGTTCCGCAAACGGAACGTTTACCGGTTCGCGGACTGGGTCGCGGCATCAAGGTGAGCTAACGGGAAGCTTCCCGGTTCGCGAACCGGGAGCGAAGAAAAAAAAATATTAAAAAAGAATTTATTAATAAACATATAAAATATATTTTTGGATTTAAAGAAGAATACATTTTACAGCTACAGATATTAGCTTTTAAAAAACCAATGAAATTCACTGAAAAAACCATAGGTTATAGACCATATATAGTTAGGAATTTGCATTTACAAAACCTTGAAAATTCAATGAAAAAACCATAGGTTATAGACCATATATAGTTAGGAATTAGCATTTAAAAAACCTTATTTTACTCACACAAAACCATTGAAATTCCATATATAGTTAGTTGTACTAACTATATATCGCGCACCCGCAATCCACTGCTGATCATGTCACATATTACATCATTCATGACATGGTCAGTGACATCACTGATGACATCACTGATGACATCTCAAATGACATCACTGATGACATCACTGATGACATCTCAAATGACATCACTGATGACATCACTGATGACATCTCAAATGACATCACTGATAACATCTCAAATGACATCACTGATGACATCTCATTTGACATTACTGATCACATCACTGATGACATCATTCATGTGATAATACAATTAACCTCTTCAGACTCTAATATAACCTTAGATACACTCAGTGTAAACAGACACTCACAGACTGTCACTCATCCATGGAGTTACTCACACACCTAGTCAGTCATGCAAAAATCAATCATACCTCCATTTTCTCAACTATACTGTTATACACACCATACTTATTCAAACATATACTAAAACATATTTACTCTCTTATACAATCCCTGATACAAGTTCACAATGATCCATACAGCCACTCACACATTCACTGGCTCTTATGCACAGTTATTTATATATGTCAACTCTCACATGTACTGTGTTTTACATATGTACTTACTTTGACATGTAACACTGAGATATCCATTCACTCACCAATACACTCATGCACACAGTCAACGCCCATACAGCTGTTTCCACATGCACTTTTGAACCCATACATCTAGTGAATCAACTGCTCACACATCTATGCACAGAGTCATACACCTCCCAGCCACCCACACACACACTCAGTCGCCCATACAAATACTTGGGCAACCAATCAATAACCCATATAGTTACTCATATAGCTACTGATCAACACATGCAGCAGTTTACAGAACAACAGACATAATGATGCACAAATTAAGACAGTTTAGTCACTAACCAATGCACTCAGTGAGACACATTTAATCACTCACTCATACAGTCAGTCATGCACCTACTAAATCCTTCATCCAGACACTTATACATCCACTCAAGACATATTTTAACTTTACAGAAAAATACAGTCACTGGATGTTGTCATCAGTGATGTCATCAGTGATGTCATTTGAGATGTCATCAGTGATGTCATCAGTGATGTCATTTGAGATGTCATCAGTGATGTCATCAGTGATGTCACTGACCATGTCATGAATGATGTAATATGTGACATGATCAGCAGTGGATTGCGGGTGCGCGATATATAGTTAGTACAACTAACTATATATGGAATTTCAATGGTTTTGTGTGAGTAAAATAAGGTTTTTTAAATGCTAATTCCTAACTATATGTGGTCTATAACCTATGGTTTTTTCATTGAATTTTCAAGGTTTTGTAAATGCAAATTCCTAACTATATATGGTCTATAACCTATGGTTTTTTCAGTGAATATATATATACATATGTATATATATATATATATATATATATATATATATATATATATATATATATATATAATTTTTTTTTAAAAAGCCGTGAGACGAAACGCGTCTGTCGATAGGGGGGGAGAAGGCTAAACACCGAATAAAGCATTTTCAAGCTTTAAACAAGAACTCCGTGTGTGCCTTTCATTTTGCAAGCTGAAGGAGTGCTTGCTGTTCGAGGGATATATATATATATATATATATATATATATATATATATATATATATATATATATATATATGAGAAAAGAGAGTTACCCTCGGGCCGGCACTCTGAGGTAGGTAGGTTTGAGTGCCTTGCAAGACTTGCGGTGATCACCAGCAGCGCCCCCACTAGCACGCTGATCTGACGCGTTTTGGGTGTGACACCCTTCATCATGGATCTATCAGGGAACAAAAGGGCATACAAGTTGTCCACTCAAAATGCCCTCTTTTATTTCAATAGAACAGGTAGTCTAGCTCATGTGAGCCCTACTGCATCATGGGACAGGCAGTCCAAACAATGAAATCCCAAGTGGGACGCATGCCGATGATGTGACTCGAAGCAAAGTTCTTTTTGGCAAAAGGAGCCTGTGATCACCAGTCAACTAACAAACAAGGAAGCCCCCAGATCACCCATACCGCAATCCTGCCAAGTGGAAAACAGGGGCAATCCCCAAGGATGTTGCAGCGATGCCATGCCGTGGCCGGGTCAGCCACATATACTTGATAAAAGAGAGTTACCCTTGTGACCAATAACAATCACATGCTTACTTAAACATTGTTAATTAATTAATAATTATTTACTTAATTACCTTTGCACCCTATTCCCCTACAAACCCAACAACCTGCTATGACATTATCAATAACGATTAACAATTAAATAAAAAAATCTAAATCACGTAAAATTACAAACTATAGTTAAAAAAAATAGCAATTAATATATGCCATAAAACACATTAAAATAATCAAAAACTATATTTTTAACAGCTAAATTACTTAAAACGATATTAAAAGCAATAGTCTTCACAATGATATTACTTAAGAAAACAATATTCACGACAAAGAAATTCCTGCATCACAATATTTATGTATCACTATATATTTTTTTATATTTCCGTCTACCGATATTAAAAACTCGATATTTTGTCAAAATATCTTAGGGCCATATGTTTTTGTTTTACAATAATATAACCCAGCCTTAAGAATTTATTTTTGAGAAGCAAAAAACATTGCAAAGCAGGCAAAACCTTGAACAAGTCGTCCCGCACTCTAAGTATGGCAGCCGATAATCTGCCAGGGGAGCGGAGGACATTCCTCCAATGACCTGATGCACTGGCAAGATGCCCAACAAACTCTACATAAGCACCTAAGTGAACAAATGCATAGACAGGTACATCAAAAGCAACAGAAAAAGGATGCCAGTAACTATGTTCATTTGGACGTTGTAGGTTGAAGAGATGAGACTTCATAACTTTTCTGAAAGATAAAAGATCTGGATTTCCTTTTATGTGCTTTGGGATCAAATATCATTGTCTAGGGGATAGACAAGAGAAGGTTTGTGTTTTTGAGCTTTGAAGATTGTCAGAAGTTGAAGAGATTTGCTCACTGTTTCGTCTTTACCTCCTATGTTGACCCTTGTGTTTTTTAGATATCACGACAAACCATTAAGTAGAAATTTGTGCCTTATGCAGATTGAATTGAAGGTTATTCTTGCCTTCAAGCAGAGCCATTGAAGATCTTTTAATTTAAGAGTGAAATGAAATGATTTGTTTATCTGTGAACAATCGGCAACTCCATGAAAGATTTCCTAAGTACTCCTGTTCAGAAAATCACGACTAAGGGCATTTTCTCCCTCCAATGGGACATAGCCTCGCAGCAAGTCAATCAGTTTTATCATATTAGAATTTTCCATTGTAGCCTTGCTCATATACGGATAGGGACAGGGGTACATTACTGGTAGATTGGCTATAAAAAACAAATGGTGTGTACCGTATATCACCTAAGATTCCGACAATCTACATTTCCTACTCTGAAAAAGCATGTAAAATTGCTCAGAATATGCGGGAGGACGTGTCTTTCCAGGGTGAAAAACAAGAGGGTGTACCGTCTTGTTTTTAAGAGTGTAGGGCAACGAATTTCCCCATGCAGAAAGATAGTTTCCCATGGAAACAACACATGAACTGAAAAAAGTGCCTTTGAACATTTCTACCTCGATTTACACCAATTGGCAGGAAAAAGGCAAGGCTTTAATTACATTATGAGGGGGAAGGGGGTATATATGGACTTTGATAACATGCCTGTTTTCGATATTCTAGGACCATGAAATAGACGATGGACTGCAGCTCATTCATTGAGCTTCAACTAATTTACGCACAAAATGGTCATCAAGTCTGAAGTTTGCACTACTTCATTAGAAAAAAAACAGCAATTTGAAAATGAGCACCACCTGCATCAATTTTTTTAATCAGGCAGGAAAGTAGCCTATGCTGCTGTTTCATACTCTGCTGGGAAGGAGTGTCTGTGCATAGGAAATTTGGCAGGAGCTGCCATTGTTTCCCTGTCTTTGCCAGTAGTTCTCAGTGCTAAGAGATATGCCCATGGATACAACCTCCTGCCACTCTTCACTTAATTCGCCTCTGCTGGGCAACACACATCAGCCAAGTTGGAGCAGAATGTTCTATAGCTCCAATGGAAGATGGTGCTTATCGCTGGTTTGCATCTGACCGGGCACTTCACCCTAGGCCAGGTCCTGGCCAGTGCACCCTAGAAAGGGCTGCCAAGTGATGCTCTGTAATCTGATATAGTGGCCTCATCCTGCAGGCATATGTTTGGCTTGTGTTGGTGTTCGTATTCTTTGTTCTGGCCAACATTATCCCAGACAAGTCAGTGGCTTTTAGGATCTTTCAAGGGCAAAATATCCACAAGACTTTCTGATAATCTACAGCATCTCTTTAAATATGAGCAGAAAGTTGACCTGCTAGACCTGCTAGTATTTAGTTCAACTGTTGAGAGCATGCTGGTGAGCCTGTGCCTATTTCCTAAAATTATTCAAGTACTTTCACTTGTGCCATGGTCAGGTTTACTGCTCATCAAGGAGACCTACGGGGCATATTTTCAAGGGCAGTCTCGCCGCTTTAGCGGCACATTTTGACGCTAAAGCACGATCTTCTCATCGCCCTATTAACAAGGCGGCGCTAACATGAATCAGCGAATGTTAGCAGCCGATTTTCTAACGCTACGCATCTTAGTGATATACATCGCTAATGAGATGCAAAGTAGGCGTTCCTTACAATTACTTCATTGAAAAACGTTGCAAACACAACTTCGCTGTATTATCAAGGCTGCCCAGGACCAGCGTAGCGATGAGAAAAGGCGTGCTAAGCCCCCATTAACGCATGATCCAAATGCCTGAATAAAACCTGACTTACCATTATTGGTTGCTAATATGCCACTAACACCGCGATGTAATTCAGCGTTAGAGGGCAATAATGTAAAATGCGCTGAGCGCTTTTTGTGATATTTATCGCATTTAGTAGATAATATGCCCCCTAGTATACTGGCAATATGTTTGATCTACTGATGGCTACGGTACCCTGTAGAACACTTACCCATGGCCAGGACGTACAGGATAGCTGAAGTAACTGGCTGCTGGACCTTAGGCAATGTAGAAGCCAGGGCTTGAATCCTGGGTCCTATGAATGCCCTCTCACAGAGGCAATCTGGAGTCTCCGAAAAGTATCTTTTGATCATCTTTTGCCATCACAGTCCAAGCCAAGACTTATTCATTTAGAGAAGTAAGGGTATACCTTAAATAGCAACACTGTTTAAAGATAACTATTGTAGTAGTAGTAGTTCTATTTATTCGTTTTAAAGCAAAACCAGAAAGGCACATTTAAAAATTCAGGGGCATATTACCAAGGCAGGCAAAATGAAACCATCGTCGCATTTGCGGCCGTTTTCGGCCGTAAACCGGCGATAATTTCATCGCCCTATTAGCAAGCTGTCGCTAACATCAGTTAGCAACAGCTTTTAGGTGATAGCAAGCGGTTTGGGGCTCACTTTGCATGTCAGCAATATTTATCGCTAATGACATGCAAAGTGGGCGTACCCAACCTGTTAGCGACTGAAAGCAGTCGCTAACATTGCTATCGCCTATTATTAACGCAGGCGTAGCGATTAAAATATTCACGATAAGCGCGAATATCGCCAAATCCTAACCCCTGCTCAGACTACTTACTAGCCTGTATATCCAGTGGGAGGTGGATATTCAGGTTAAGTCCCTATTAGCGATAATGCCTGAATATTGCTGAATTTCCAGCGATATTCACGCATTTCGCCGCTATCGTCGGATATTTTATCGCTTTGGAGATAAACGTTGCTAATGGCACATAGTATACTCTCATTAATCGAGAGCAATTACTTCAGCAAAGGATTGTCTCATGGAGAGCGGGGAGTTGTTTACCCATACCCAGATATGGTAGGCCAGGGGTCTGAATGCCACCATATGCACTATATTTTTAAGCCCAAGATCTAATCAAATGGGGGTTAAGGTCTCATGAATATGTTCTCACTCTTTTCTGTAAAACCCTATATTGTACTGACCTTTCGGCTCTGTACAGTGCGACTCCTACTGCCTTGGAACTATATATTAAAATCGCTGGCGTAACTGGCCTACAAGTAGAGAATTTCAATTTTCATGACCAGGGCTGAGCTAAGATGCTGAAGGGATAGCTGACTCTTGGAAATTTGAAGGGCCCATGATAACAAGTTTGTTAACCTAACCGCTTTGTAATCAAATTGATTGACTTACTCCAACAAAGAGTCAACAAACGTAATCTTGCCACTGAAGGACTTATGGGAATTCAATGCCAAGGATTTAGTCTTGTTGACACTGACCTCAAGTCCTAATTCCTTACATAATAATGCAAACCGATCTAGAACATTTTGCAACCCGATTGGGTCTTGGAAATAAGAAGAGTATCGTCCACGAATAGTAGGGACGCGACTATGTGGCCAGTTATTGTGCGGGGATCACCCTTTCAGTCAGCTAGGGAGTTTATCAGCCCATTTATGCATAGGGTGAACAGGGTCAGTGACAACTCGCACCCTTGCCCACCCCTCTGTTCACCCTTATACGTTCGGTTAAATCACTGTTGCAAACCCCATCTGATTTGGGCAAAATTTCTCTTATGAAGTCTAATAATCATTTGCAATAGGTCATTCGGAATCCCCAGCTGCTCTAAAACTTCCCACATTTTTTCTCTTGGTATCAGGTCGATTGCGGCCCTTAAATCCACAAATACAACATAAATGTCTTCTTTTCAAATTTTTACGTATTTCCATAGAATTATAAAAAATCTGAATAGTTGGTCTGTATTGCTTGTGCTCTTTCTGAAGCCTGCCTGGGGAGGTGACAGAGCCTCACTCTCCCTTATCCAATGTTGGAGCCTCTTCAATAGGAGCCTACAGAACAATTTTTGTGAAAAATCAATTAGGCCTATAGTTTGCAGGTTCATTTTTGTCCCCCTTCTGGTATACCGGGACTACCTCTGCCCCCCTATCCCCGCCAGGAATCCGGTACCTCAGCGCCATTTAGTATAGCATTGAAACTGTAATTTAAAAGAGGGCACCAAAAATCAGGTTCTGAAAAGGAAAAGACTGCCTGGGATTTTGTCTAAGCCGGTGCTTTGACCCTTTGCCATGTGTTAAAGGCTAAGTAAGTTTCCTCCAAGCTAAAAGTAATCTGATCTACTTCCCATGGTACCCTTTCAATGCCTAGACAGGCTTGGTCAGGGCCCTCCATTCTCTTATCGATCATATTGACTGTCCTTGCATAGAGAGAACTGAAATTAGCTACTCAAAGCTGAGGTTAGATATGTAAATCTTCTTACATTACTCGTTTATGGGGTCCCTTTAGCTAGAATGTGCCAAAATAATCCTTGGTTTTAACAGTAAGTCTCTCCAAAGCCCCTACTCCCAGTTGCATTTAGATTTATTTTGATCCATTATGTAGTTTTTTCCTTTTTTGAACCACACTATCTCTACAGCCACTTTTTATTGAACTCATGAGCTCCTTCCGAGCATCTTTGCACTGGTCCTCGTCCCTTTCATTTTTGTGATTGTTTATGGCATTACGCTTCACTGACTTGTAAAAATATATTTTAATTTCCCCCATTAGATTGGAAAAGATGTTCGTGGTTGGATGCTCATCCTGGCCATATTGAGTAATCTCGTCTGGTGCATATGCTATGCTAGAGTATAATCAAGGCAATAGTATCCGCATTTCCCTCTATCACTGGCCACTTGACCCTCCAGTGATTAGTACAAGTAACTTAGTCAGATAACTATTGTAAATGTATAAACCCACGGTTTGATGAAAAATATATACTAGTATTAACTATGTATTAAATTATAGACAGTAACATAGGAGTGAATCAGTCCAAAATTAGTCTCTCATAAAGGTAAAGTCTCTAATGTTGAATAAGCCAGCCAGTCAGCCAAAGTTTTAAGAAATGTAAATGCTCATAAAACATGATAAACAAAATCAAGCATTAACGTTGCCGCAAAGCGAGAGCTTGTAAAGATTTACACCGACACAATTAATGATATCACATTGTGATGTACGCTTAGCAACATAGTCTGGAAAGTACATTAGAATGTTATTCTTTATTCATGATCCACGTTTGATAACATTTAGTATCATTATAATAAAAAGTAAATGTATTCACAAATCTATGAACTATTAAAATAACAGAAATCTCAAATTGTAGTGTAAGTTGCAATATTTCAATATTCATAATTTAAATACTCATTTAAAACTTCCAATGAAGATCCTCTTTTAGAGATGGAATAATTTGATGCATGATTTGGCTAATCAGGTAGGAGAATTAAGACACCAGGATGTTTAATTTGAGTAGCCAATTATTTTTTTTCTTCTTGCCAACTGTGTCTTTAATATATTTGGCACTGTGTGACATATAAATGTTGATGCCAGCTAGTTGTCCATCTGAACGACTACTAAATGAATGGATTTTCATGAACAGTACAATCAATTTTCATACAGGCATACAATTGTAAGGGGGAAAACCAAGAAATAATATGCATAGAATGAAGATTAGATTGGAAAGTAAAATAAAAAAGTATTTTTAGGATTTGAGCCATGTGTCTTACTCTAGTCGCCTAGTGCAAGGACCCTATGTCTTCATAAAGAAGAAAACATCGAATTGAGGTGTTGTTCCTAACATCCAATCCACTGTTTTATTCAAGTTCCCTTCTTCAATACTGATGGATACAAAAATATTAAACATTTTTAGGGGATCATATCAATAGGACTGAATCTTCATATGGTTCATTGTGACGAAGATTCGGAAGAGATTACATAATGTGATAATAAGAGTGAGTAAAACACTAAGACTTTATAAGTGCTTAATGACTGATCTGAAAACCAATGCCTGAGAGTTAATCCATGGATGGAATTAGACTAAAACATTAGGAATGGAGTGAAATGACTAATTGAGGAAAATTCCAGTGCTGATCTTAGTGTTAATACTGGACATGACAGTATAAGGTGCAAAAGAAAGATCCGAAGTGCATCATTAATGCAACCTAAAAAAAGAGAGTTTGGCACCATATGAAGCCAGACAGTACTTGGCCTAGATAATGTTTAAAAGGTGTCAGATATGCACATCCATCAAAGAACTCTAGTTGGTTAAGATCTGTCACAAATTCAGTATTTAGGGGCTCCAGCTATTCATGTATACCAACGTATTAAAAATGTTCACTTTATCAATTCTTCTGCTAATAAGCAAAAAGAAGCCTACAAATTGTTTAGGCATGTTAGCAAAGATTTATAATTTTGGAATTTTGATACATAAGCTCATAGAATGAACAAGGCAATTATCTTGATTAGAAACATTGGCTTTTGAAAAGGCAATGTATACCTGCTTCATAAGTTAAATTAGCACTTAAACATAGAAGCAGCCCTTTTGCATGCCCCTTTAAACTTTAATCTTCTCTGTCAATCCTCAATTATACTACTCATAATCTGTATTGGTTTTTCAGAGTTCACAGTTTAGTAGTTTTAACAAGTCCATGTTCAAGTCCACAGGACATTTGTTTGGCAGATAAAGGGCCATATTCCGATCCCATGAGGAAGGCCCCCAGTCGGGTTCCGGAATGAGCAAATCTGATTCGGAGCCAATATTTCAAACCGAATCGTTCCTCATTCAGAATGACCAAATATGATGCGAAAATCTCATCCGCGTCAGCCGATTCTTATCCAAACCCAATCCAGGCAGTTCGAGTCGTTCGCAGCTGTATCGTGCCAAGCAATGGACCCGCCTTCCGAACAAGCGAGTACGACGCACGATTTTGATAGCTCTATCGAGACTAAATGAGTGTGGAAATTGGACTTCAGGGGACTGTAGCAGGCCCCCTTTCACCCGGGGCCATCCAAATCGGTCATGTGGGGTACCCATGGGTCCCCCTTTCCATTTATGCACAGTGTGGTGGGCATCATGGGGTGCACGCTTTTCCCCACCCACCCCTTTATGCAATGGGAGCCAGTGTATTCGTATGGTACACAGGCTCCCATAGAGTTAAGTGGGAGTCCGAGCGAACCGAGTCTGTCTATATATGGATGCATCGGAATCGTTGCACAGCTCAATTCGCTTGGCTTGGAAACCTCTCTAGAACCGAGTCGTTCGGAGGGCTTTCCTAATGGGATCGGAATCGGATACAAAGAGACTCATTTCACAATATAGTATTACAGAATGATTCAATATAGTCCAAGGCCTTACTCATCCCGCAGCACACAGCTTTGAAGTTATACTGGCAAGATGTTAAAATACTGTCTTTCTACTATGTAGTAAACATGAGAAAGGATTCGTTTCTCAAACCTTACACCTGTTATACCCAGAAGCGAAAGTGGGCGATAATTAACTGATAGAATTTTATCACATTTTTGGAATTTACAGAGATTTAATTTTTGCAGTGTATATTTGGAATTCTTTCCGGAGAACAGACTGAGTTCACTACCTTGGGCACGAAATGTGCCCATAAAATAATGTCTTGTTTAAATAAATCGTTAGAGTGCATGAGGTTCAGAGCCAAAAGTGCTGCCTAACAGCTATGGTGATCGTATATTTTTGTTGGGAGTAGACCTTGATGTGCACTTCTCAAGGTTTAAATAAAACAGTTAACAACATCCTATTGGCTTTTAAGGCCTGTAGTTAATCCTGCTTGACTTGTTTGCTTTTCCTATCAAACAAGAGATCAATCTTTGGGACAAATTCATCTAAAAGTACTTCAGCTCTCTTTAATGGCTTTCTAAGGGTCGAATTACAATCTAAGGTGTTATTTATTGCCCCTGATAAATAATGATACCATGGGGTACGTTATTTATCAGGTGTGATAAATAACACCTATGAGTTCATTAGGAATAACATATGGATTTTGGTGTTTAATACACCAAAATTTGCATTATATTGTAAATACCATAGGTTTTCCTCTGTTAAATTTTGTCAGGTTTGACCTTCCGAAACCTAATGAAGGTTGAGTTTTTGAACTCATCCGATATTTATCGGATGCGTTAAATACCTTCAAACTCGTAATTTTGACCCAAGCGTACACAGAGGTAAAGGCATGGGTCGGAATATTACGGGGTACTTGTAATCAGACCCCAAGTCTCTTTGTGGTATTTTCAAAGGGTGCCCGGATTAGAGACGGTTTAGAATTTTGGTTCAATTGTTTTCACTGGTTATTCATCATATAGTAAAGTTAAATTATTGTATCTTTTCCTCGACATTGCTTCTAGGCAAATCCCAGCTTCATGAAGGATTCTTCCTCCTGTCGGTTTGCTCTTGGTGGAATAATACTTGTGATAACCACATAATTGACACTATTTCTGCACAAACTGTACAAGTTGTGATTAAGTTTTATTTACTTTCATTACACCAATTTACCTCAGTCCTTCTTTTTTCCCCTTTTATATTGTCCCATTTCATTATCTTTTTTCCGTTTTTCTCCTTCAAAATGTTTTCTTTTCAAAATAATGTTAGTTTTTTTGCTTATTTTGAAATAGCTTTCTGTAAATGCAATGTTATTAACCATTTTATGATAATTCCTATTTACACCCTGTTGTTGTATGCTCTGTTAAGCACAATACAATCTTATTAAACTGTAAGAAAAAAAAGAGAAGGTTAAGAATGTTATCTTTGGGATTAACACCTAGTACTGAACAATAGTCAGTTAAATGTGATGTGGTTGTAGGGAATTCCTGAACAGGCTTCAACAGCTCTGAATATTCTTGTTGGGAGCCCTGGTGTAGAAGAATTTTAGAATACAAAACGCTTCGGCTAGTGGCAGGTGCTTTTCTTCTGCTGATTGAATTTCTTCACATAAGTTTCTCAAGCACTAGCAACTTCACTACTTGGTTGGACATTTGTAGATTTTCTTGAGATCAGGCAGGCTCCACCGCTATGGTGTGGGGTTGCCGGATCTCACCATGGAATGTGTTGGAAAATTGGGAAAAGTTCCATTTATGTCCAATGCTCCATGCTCTGGAATGCACTTCCCTTCCATCTTAACTAGAAAATGATTTCTTGAGATTCTGGGTAGATTCTAAACCCATCTCTGTCTCACTGCACGCATCTAAAGTAGTCATGGGTTGAGGACAATATTTATTTCCTGGAGAAATAAAAGGAGCCAAACTATCTTAAATGCAATTTTCGCTTAACTAGCATCTTTTTAAACAAATGGAAGCTGATCATACATATTATGAGTGCCACGTAACTAAACATGCACTTATAATTGCACCATTTCCCACAACCTTTACCCTCAACGAGGGCTAGCACTTCCATAGGTTGAGTTGAGGCAGCAAAAGCTTTTATACAGATGCAAAACTCTATTTTGCCCGCTGGAAATCCTTGTATTTTGAGCTGGAAATCCTTGTTTTGTTTAAGAACAAACTCCTTTCCATGTCCGTAATTCGTGTCCCACCCCAGCCTAGCCCAGCACCAGGAGCCCTATTATGTAAAGGGTGCACGTTCCCTGTTTGCACCGGGTGCTCCTTAGAACAGGTGCACTGAGCACAAACAGGGGAAGTGTGCCCTATTACATGGAATGTGCTGTCCCCAGGGTAGTCGCAAACTCGCACGGCCCTGAGGACAGTGCATTCATTTGAAAAACGGATCGACTACTTTGAACCCGCTCCGTGTTTCACTGTGCAGGCGACTACCCAGCTGCACTTTTAAAGGAGATTAGAGATCCCCTTGCAGGTTCGTGCAGTGAGTGACTGCACCCACCTGCAAGGGTATGTCTGGGGGAGTCCATGGGACCCCCTTCCCCCTCCATAGGGCCGCAATCATGGAGAGCACTGGCAGTGCGCCCCCTGTTAGGGGTGCACTGGCAGTGCACCTCATGACAGCTTCTTTGCCTCTGCGCCCATGTCTATAAGATGGCGCAGGCGCAGAGGCAAAGAGATTCCCTCAGTTACATGGGGCCACGCCCCCATGCAAATGAGGGAACACGCTCTGAAGATAGCAATGTCGCTTTATGTGCACCCGCGCTATCTGTATTACAGAAGGGGTCGCACTAGGTTCTGCTGCCCCTTCTGTAATACCACAGTACCCCAGGGGCGAACACAGCAGGTGCACACAAGTCCACATTTTACCATAAGCTTACATGTGATGCAAACTGAAAAAGCAGAGCATGCCTGAAGTACAACTGATTTAAGTTTGCACAAGGAACAGGGATTCTGTTGACTTCCTGCCTTTTGACTAGGGATCTGCAAATATTTAAGTCTTCAAAGGCGAGGGTCACACATAGGTGGAACATCTTCGCTTCTCGTTTGCTTTCCTGGAAAACGTGACAGTGAATTGTGCATACAGATTACGATGAACAATTTTTTTAGTGAAAAATATTTTTCTTGCCGTTCAAGAATACTTACAGTGACCTTGACTCATCCAGTTAGCACAATCAAAAGAAGACTCACTGAAGAGTTTTATCGACGAATTATACAACAGCCCACTCTTTGTAAAACCACTGGCTTTTATAGCAAATCATTTCCAAGCATAAAAAGCGAATGCGGAATAATTAATCACCATTCATGGCAATGGCGACCTACCGGCCAATACAGAATTTTTCGTTATTGAACGAGAAATGGGGTTAGATTAAAACATCACCAACCTCCCTTTCTGACAAATTGAATTTGCACTGTCCTTCTTCTAATTCCAGTACTTAAAAGTGATGTCAACGGAATTTGGGGGCATATTATCAAGGACTATTGTTAAAATTATCGCCGTTTTATCGGCAGGAAACTGCTGATAAAACGGCGATAATGGGCTTGATAATACGCCCTGGTTAATTCCCATAGAAGCCCATGTTAACATCAGAACATGGGCTTCTATGGGAATTAACAAGGGCGTATTATCAAGCCCATTATCGCCGTTTTGTTGCTAGTTTCCTGCCGATAAAACAGCGATAATTTTAACACCAGTCCTTGATAATATGCCCCCCGTCATGTTATTACATGATGATCATTGTTCAGCAAAGGCAATATTCAGGTATTTTAAGGAAAATGACACGAGACTCAAATATCTGCACACATGTTTTTCATGTCGCAGCAGAGCCTTTTTCCAGACAGCTGCATGAATGCAAATCCTATGATTTGATTTACCTGATAATGGCAGGAGCTGAACGCCCCCTTCTGCAGCACTGGACCCTTGCCCGCTTCTGTGAGTTTTTAATCTGAAAAGGAAATGCTGTACATCCCCAGAAGCATTTACACGCAGACAGGGCCTCGCATCCCTCCACCCCCACGGCTGCTTTCGTTCAATTCTTTTGACTTCAGAGACGGAGTCCTCCGGGGGAGTCTGCGCCTATGAGAGAGGGCTCTTGTTCTTTCCGAATAGAGAGACAGAGCCGTGAGTCTCTTTACATTACGTCTACAAATGGAACAATGCGGAAGGAATCTTGGACAGTGGTGCTGAAGCCATAGGGATTGTGAAAAATCCAAGTGTCACACAGAGAACAACTGTAGAAAATGCCTTCAGCAGGAGGGTGGTAAAGGTTTCGTATACGGCTGGTGGTGCATTTTGGAGCGCACGGCCGCAAATATATCACCAGCATGTTGTGGTAGTGCACTTTACAGACAGCACATTTTACATTAAAAAAGCAAATACATTTGTACTAAAACTAAACAGCACAAAAACAATAATGTTTGGTGTTAGAAATGGGGTTACGGGTTGAAGAGGGTTGAAAGGCTACTTATGCAGCAACCACAATCCTTAGCAGGGTGAAGTCACAAGCAATCCACAATTAACCTGTGCTCAACCCTCTGGTAGCTTGGCACAGAGGAGCCAGGGTTAACTTAGAGGCAATTTGTAAAGTAACGATGCAGCACTTCAATGAACTGAAAACATAAGACGAATCCCACACAAATTTAGAAAACTGCATAAAATATAATACATTTTTTTGACACCAAAATGACAAAATATCCAATCAGTAGAACCGGAGATATGCAAATTTAAATATTGGTGTAAAAATAGTCCCTAAAAGCACAAAGCGCCAATTATGGTAATCTGGTCCCACCCGACTGGGACAACGTCACAAGTTCAGGCCAACCACAATGGAGCATGAGGGAACACCGTCCAGCTAGAGTTACCCACTTAGGCTGCTGATCACAGTACCTCAATCCTAGTTGCAAAGTGATGCATAGTCCTGTGTCGAGGATGATTTGCGCTGGAGAAGCAATGCGAGGTCCAGGCGAGGAGATATGTTGCGCAGTGCAGTTCTGAGGAGCTGCGAAGTGCGAGGTGAGGTCCTTATGTGGAGATGCGTCAACTCTGATGGGTTGTGATGGGCCATGCAAAATACTTGCGGCGCGGAAGTCTGCGCAGCAGATGCGATGCATTGGTTCTGAGGTTGATGCATCAAGCTGCAAAGGCGATGCGCTAATTCTGTGGAAGATGTGTTGTGCCATGAAAGAGATGGGTTGGTTCTGCTGGATCCACAGATGGGCTGATAGAGCTTCTTCAGGCCTACTTTCGAGAGTCCAGGACTGGGGTGCACCACGTTGGGAGGGCAGGACTTACAGATGGCAGGTGCTGGCTTCACCATTGTGGGAAGCCTGATATGTCTCAAAGGCTTCTGATCTGGAGGCCAGGCAGCTAGCCCTTGGAGTCACTCTGGAGTCCTGGGTTTAGAGATGCACATCCAGTCCTTCTCACCCACGCAAGAGGGCCGCAGGTGAGCACAGAAGGGCAGCAGTCCTTCAGAATGGGGACTTACTAGTAAATTAAATGGGTTAATTGAGTGTAAGCCAATTCTATCACATTTTAAGGGGAGAGCACAAGCACGTTAACACTGGATAGCAGCTGTAAAGCGCGCAGTGTTCCAAATCCAGCAAAACAAGATGTTTGAAGGCAAAACATTAGGGGAGAACCACGCCTAGAATGCTAGGTCTAACATGAGGAAATCAGTTTTATTTCAATATTTCATTTTTGCCACACCAAATGTATTGGTTTGTAGTGATCGTTTTAAATTCTTTTTTCTGTCAGTCTTCAGAACTACAAATAGTGTTTCAATTGTGCTTTCCTAACTGCTGAAATAGTCTCAACAATTTGTACAGTTCATTTACAGGTATTTTAATTTTGTTGTGTGTTAGGAAAAATGACATCCAACAGCCTCTCCCTTCATAGTCGCTACAGCTAATTAGATTGTGGCATAGTTCACTTCACAAAATCCTGTAACATGGCAGTCAAAGAAAGAAAAGTTACCCCAACCTCCCTTTCATAAGAATAAGCAGCAATTTGTCAGAAGAGATAGCCTGATATTTGACCTCTGTCTTTGAACACACAGCAAAGATAACAAGATAAAAACAAGATTTTAAATCATTTTTATTACCCATTCACCTTCTGAACTCCAGCATGGTTATTTTAGGAGTGCTGAAGCATCCCCAACACCCATTTTTCCAGCACCTATGCAGGCTTTCCACATCATTAAACTGCCATTTGATGGCGTGAAAGGGGAAGCATTCTGCTATCAGACAACTCTTAGCAGCCAAAACAACACATTCATTACTGGTGTGATCACACTTGTCAGCTTTATTCAGTGAAACCAATTAATATTCTCATGACACTTTAATCAACAGACTTTCAGGTTATGTGCCTGCAATGCCACATTTCATCACAAACAAAAGCATTCCGCTTATTGTGTGCAAGCATACATTTCAAAAGGATGACATCACTATTAAGGGTGAAAAGTTTTATAAAGCGCTCGATTGCTCATGGGCGTCTTGGATAATGTGTAGAGTGTTTGTGCATTCATTTATTAGGCACTAAATGGTAAAAGCCAGTACTAGTGGTGGCTTGATGTGATGCCTGATACTAATGTCATTTCTAACTTGTAACTACGTTACTATCCCCATGAATATAACACTTGGCGGTATGACACTCACCATAATCACTTTGAGACCGTCCCAGCTACCCTACCCCACCATTGGCGATGACTCTTGTGAGGGTGCCAGCAGTCACCTCATGCTTTCTTTTGGATGATGTCCCACCCAAGTATGTCATGAACCACAAAGTAGAGGATGTTGGAGAGGGATAAGTTACATGGGGTCCCTCGGTTGGACATCAATAAAATGAAAGCAAAAGGTGATGCAAGCAGACCGCACCCTTCCACAGGACACCAACAGGAATAATCTTAAGTGCTGGAGATGGTTAGGTTTAGGAAAAATTGCCAAAGTATCCCACTACTGGAAAGCTTGAATTTTCCAATTTTCCTTTTATGTGCACACACTATAAAATGTTTATACAACCATAGTTGTCACACATAGTGGGCCTCATTTATGAGAAATGACGCATCGCTGCGTGAAAGCAGCGATGCTTCCCTTCTCAGTGCGCACTCCTTGCGACATACCTGATGCGTCATATTTAATGTATGACGCATCATGTCGCAAGGAGTTACAGATACGTCAGTATTTCTGACGTATCTGTAAGCGCAAAAGTGACGCATTGCTGGAGTGTGTCACAAAAGTGACGCAACTCCAGCAATGCTTCCTTTCACATGGGGCAAGCTCCATGTGAAAGGGCTTGCGTCAGTCTTACGCCTGCTGTGAGGCAGGTGCAAGATTTTGACGCAATGGTGTCCTAGAAGTGACGCAGTGGAATCTCATGCGTCACTTCTAAGTCCCTTTCTTGTGTCAATACGCCCCCTTTGCATACATTATACCTGGCGCAGGTATAAAGTGGCGCTGGGGTTTACAAAGTGACGCATCTACCGAAAATCTTGATACTCTGCTCTAATACTATGTGGCAACCAGGATTATTCTGCTCTAGGGCCCCACTCTGCTGTATGTTCATAGGGATAGCCATTGTCAAATCTTCGTGCTCCAGTGACTCCTGTGTCGGTCGGGTAGAGTTACTTTGTACACAGTTAGGTGTAGACCGAGCTTCAGTTAGGGGAGTTATCTTTATAGAGGATGGTGAGGCTTGTTTACCAGGGTTTTGATCTTCTAGATGGCAGAGATCAGTATAAGTATTCAAGACCGGGCTCAAATTTTCATGCAAGGGAACTAGTCAGTCGACCAGGTCCAAAGTACTGAAGCGATTGTTTACAGATATATTAAAATACTCTAGATTTCCACAATCTTGGACTGAATGTGACGGGACATTGTTCTGTGCACGCTTTTCCCATTTTTTTGTACACACTATCCATTCTATCCAAGAGAGGACTGGGCGGATAAAAGTAACCCAGTGGAAGTACTTGAATGCCGCCTGTCCCTATAGTTGTTTGTCCCCCTTTAAGAATGTGGTGAACTGCCCTCCTATCTCTAAAGTTTATCAACACACAATCCCCTGAATCGTCTTTTGTCTCTGTCCGAGCCAACTAACCCTACGTGCAAATAAAATTTCGGTGTGTACCAGGGGAGGGAGTGGCCTGTGTTTGTTCAACCAGTAGATTAATTTATTTTTCAGTTCCATAAATGTTTCCTGACTCCAGGGGTGGAACTACGGCTAGAATTACCACATATGGAGTTGATTCTGGAGGTAAATCTATGCGTTGGGGAGCAGGATTTATTGGACTTATTTTCAGGAGTATAGTGGTCCTTACGGGATTTAGCACTGGTTGTGGGACCTGATGAGCATCAGCCATACCTATACCAAGTGCCTCAGAATTAGGATTTTGGTCTTTGAGGGATGGTACAGGAGCCCTAGGATGGGCACTACTCGGGAGGTGGGTTTCATTGATTTGTCCACTAATCTGAATGGGCGAATTTCGGTTATGAGTAATGACTTGGCCTACTTTGGGATCGTTGTGCCCACCGGGGAGAGTAGGAACCTGCATGCCTTGGTACGTGGTGGCCCTATTTGTAGACTTTGGGCTATCAATAGTTTTTAATGCTGCATCAATTTTAGACCCCCAAGCATCCAGAGATGTTTTCTAATGTGGCAATGCTTTTCAAAACATCACTAAGTTCTGATTTAAGGAGCTGGTCCAAGAAAGTTTTAAGCTCTAGTTTAAGCACTTTGGCCCAACCCGGGACATCGAAATTTATACGGGTATCTAAAAGGCTAATCTCTGCCGTAATGGTAGACTCTCTTTCTACAGGAAAACCAACTCCTGGTCCCCCCCTAGCTATAGACTTTTTTTGGGCAGGACCTTTCCTTTTCCCTCTCCCACCCTATCCACTCTATTAACTCTAATAGTGGGTACACTCGCTTGTGCCGGGGGTAACTCTAGTGAATTGGTAGATACTTGTTGTATAGATACCGAGGGTGGGTAGTCTTCCCCATATCTATTACCTTTCCTGCGTACAACAGAACCGGAAGAAGGGTTGACTAGAGTGTTGTAGGTTACTAGGCAATAGCAGTAAAAAACCCTAAGATTTGGCAAGCCCACAAACACAGTGGAGTATGTATTTACAAATCCCCAAACTCATAGAATGTCCCGCAATGAAGGAAGTCCATGTGAAGGTACTCACAGTTCACACGATAGAGGGGTGGCCCAGCCCAGTCTCGTACAGGCCCGGACGGGCACAGACGGGCCCGCCCTAGGCCTGGGCTTTGCCCGGCTCATCCCGCGCCATGGGGGGCATGGCGGCGCTTTGTAGCGTGGTGTTGAAGCTTCTGCCCTCAGCAGCTGCGTCTGATTTGGGGCTGGCGGTGATGCAGAGTTGCACTCTGGGACTCCGAGTCCCACCAGAATGAAGTGCCCATCAAGAAACGGGAGCGGGGGTCCGTGCAGATGGTGGCGAGTGCTTCAAGAGGGGCAAAGTGCCTCCAGACCCGCCGAGTGCACAGGCAGAAGAACCGGCATGAAGAAGCTGAGCAAAAGTCCCCTGCACTGCGATGTTCGAGGCGGCGCTTTGTGGCGCGGTGTTGATGCCTCCGCCCTCAGCAGCTATGTCTGATTTGGGGCTGGTGGTGATGCAGAGTTGCACTCTGGGACTCCGAGTCCCACCAGAGTGTAGTGCCCACAAAGAAATGGGAATGGGGGTCCGTGCAGATGGTGGCAAGTGCTTCAAGAGGGGCAAAGTGCCTCCAGACCTGCCGAGTGCACAGGCAGCAGAACCGGCATGAAGAAGCTGAGCAAAAGTTCCCCGTACTGCGAGACACGAGGCGGCGCTTTGTAGTGCGGTGTTGACGCCTCCGCCCTCAGCAGCTGCGTCTGATTTGGGGCTGGCGGTGATGCAGAGTAGCACTCTGGGACTCCGAGTCCCACCATAGGGTAGTGCCCACAAAGAAACGGGAGTGGGGGTCCGTGCAGATGGTGGCGAGAGCTTCAAGTGGGGCAAAGTGCCTCCAGACCCGCCAAGTGCACAGGCAGCAGAACAGGCGTGAAGAAGCTGAGAAAAAGAATTTAATAACACATCTTTTAGGACAGATGGTTTTTAAATCCTGTGTTTGAGAACAGCACTTTTAGAAAGTGGCTGTTCTCTTTTCTGACCTTTCTGTGTGCCTTGGCCTGTTTGTGACTTGACTGTCTGGTTTGTGAGTGACAGGGGCTGGGGAGACCCCAGGCTGGTGGATGAGTCAGCCCTAGGCTGAATGACTGCATCAGTATCTTGAGTGGTGGGAGGGGATAGCACCTGGGCCTGAATAGGGCTGTGCCTGCCTTCCACTATGCTGGCTCCACCTCCTGCTGGGTGGCTGACAACCCTGCCCCTCTCTCTGAAAGGAAAGGAGAAGACAGAAAAAAAAGTGCTCAGGAACTGACCTGAACTGGTTCTGACCAAGCCAAGGCATCTCTGCCTCTAGAGAACAAAGGAAAGACTGGTATAAACAGGGCTACCCAGGCTACAGAAAATTAGATCATCCTGGAATCAAGAAGGAAACTCTGCCAAGGAGAAAGCTGGAATACTGAAGAGGAAGGACTGTCCTGCTGTGTGCTTGTGGACTGACCTGCAGTTGCTTTGCTGCCAAGGAGAGGGGCAGGACTTTGCTGTGGGCTGTGTCACCTTTTTTGAAGAGATCCCCAAGGGCCTGAGGAGAGCTGGCCTCCTATTAAGAAGTACCAGGAACAAAAGGACTTAACCCCAGCTTCCCCCACGAACTATGCTGAGTAAGTTCTGCCCTTCCTAGAGTGCTTGATCCAATTGTGGGGCCTCTGGAAGTTGTTGCCTGCTGTTTGGGAAGTTGGACAAGGAAAAAAGAAGACAATCTGAAATTTTCACGCATTGCTCGCTTGCGGAGCACATCCCCGACAGTGCGAGGAAATTCCCGCCGCCATGAAGATCGAGATAGTCGCAGCACCTGTTGCCGCTGCAAGAACCAACGCATCGTTCGCTTGCGGAACGGATCGCCCCGGTGCAGGAAGCTTCCTGTCGCTGCGAGTATCGTCGCAGAGCCTGTCATCGCTGGGTGAGATCACCGCACCGCTTGCTTGCGGACTACATCACGTCGCTGCGAACATCGTCACAGAGCCATCGCATCGAGGGGCCGCGAGAGGAGAAGATCGACGCTGCTCATCCCCGCCCCACCTGAGATCGTCGCCATCCCAAAGATCGTCGCATCCTGCCTGTGCGAGACGCTTCCTACCGAACCTGCGCACCGGAATCCATACAAGGCATTGCATCCCTCCCCATACAGACCGGATTCATCGCAACACGCCCGCTGCGTCGCATCGCCTCCCCAACGGTCTCAGGAGTGACGCATCGCTTGTTTTTCAACGCTGCAGCTTCCATTTGGAACTTTTGTCGCATCTACAGGTACTTTGGGCTAAACGTGACACAACTGTGGATTATTTTAACGCAAACCCTAGAACTCTCTGAAAATCATATTCTTTAACTGTGTAGGTTGGATTTTTGTTGTTTTGGTCTTGTGTAGTTTAGATGAAATAACTTTATTTTTCTAAACTGGTGTGGAGTCCATTTGTGGTGTGTTCACTGTGTTACTGGGAGTGTTGGTACAAATACTTTACACATTGCCTTTGATAAGCCTGTCTGCTCGTGCCAAGCTACAAAGGGGGTGAGCAGGGGTTATCTAAAGAGTGTACCCCCTTACCCTGACTAGAAGCAAGGTTTGCTATTTGGACAGTGGTACCCACCTCTGCCAACTGGAGACCCCCAGATCTAACAATAGGCAAATTACATGTCAAAGGCTCCTGAGACAAAAACTGGAGAATAGGAAAATGTAGCTTCAAATTAAATGGTTCCAAAATTGAAAACCTAGTCCTAGGTATTTAGGTTTTCATAAGGAGCTAGTCGCTTGCTGCCCACACCCCACATTCTATCATGAGTTGATATGCTAAAAAATTAATGTTATGAACCAAGGAGTAAGATACAGATGACAGTCAGAACTCTCAGGTAGCAGTGAGAGAAAAGTACTGCTTCAAGCAACAAAAACCCCTTAAGAATACCTTTCCCTTCAAGATGACTAGAAAACACTCCATTGCTGTTGTTTCAATGATAGCGTATCTGCTTGAATACATCATTGTTCCTTATGCTGGTTTGCCGTCTTATGCCACTATAAAAATGTAAACCAGTGTTGCATGGCCTATTTTTGGATTTAAAGTGAGACAAAAATGTACTGTTCACCTTAGAAGGAAGACCTGGCTTCCTGTACAAGCCACTGTCATCCTTAAGATATTATAATTCACAAGTAAATGCATGGATAGCTATGAACAACTCACCTCAGAAAACGGTCAACCATTACCACCATTCATACTCCTGGCACTTGAAAATATGATATAAAAACCAAAGGCCAAATGTTAAATTTGAGGGAAATGAGGAATAAGGATTCTCCTCAGTTGTCCTATTGCTTCTGAAATAACTTCATCTGAAATAGTTACAGTGCCCCAAAGTGCCTCTACACTGGGTGTGGAATCAAGGAAGGTTGGGATTAGCCCTTAAATGCAGCTCTCTCCACTAGATGCCATCTAATCCATGCATGTATTTTGGCTGTAGTGTCACTATATAACTTGCAATACAGAATCTGTATATCGCAGATACAGATGGATGAGAGACTACCCTATGACCGAATATTCGGTGGCCAATACGACTCTGTGACTGTGAGCCACTCTCACATCATTAAATCCTCATACTGTAGAAGACTGAACCCAGCTGATTAATCTTGAGCCTTAAAAGGATCTTTGTACATTGGAGGTGGTGAGATGCACACCGTCGTCATCCAATTTGTCAGTATTTAAACCAATTCAGAACTTTAAAGGCATGCAAGCTTGTCCGCGGCTCCGCCCCATTGCGCTGCAATATTAACAAAACACGAGGGAACCTACTCATATTCAACAAGCTGCACAGCCACATATCCGAATGCATCAAATGAATTAAATTCAGATAGTTTAATCCTCTGTTTGGTTTCATAATATGGGACATATCTCATCATAAGTCACGGTAAGAGTCAGTAGAAGCTAAGCTGTGTAAAAGCAAATGAGAGCGCGGGCTTACGACACGAGGATTCATTGACTACAAACAACATTTTGCTAATTGCGTGGTTGTTTTGGTAAAAGGACTGTTGTCCATAATATTGGATTTTGTGGTGCCATCATGTATATTTGAAATGTTGCTTTAAATGTTTACTGGATAAATAATTGCATAGTAAAATGGAAGAAATTCGGTAGTCAGTTGCATTGAGAATGCAATGATAATTCTGATAGCATTATGAAAAATTATTTCTTTTGTATTTTAGATGCCCCTGACGAAGGGATTTTTAATCCCGAAATGCATTGGGTGACTTTTAATAAAATTGTGACATGTGGAACTTAATGGTGCTCCTGTGCTTATGTGAATATTGTCGCCAAACACTGAAATGAGTAAAACGAATTGAATAAATATTGAAAAAAAGAAGGATTTGAAGTAAAAATGGAAAATATGGATAAACAGAGGATTAAACTATCTGAATTTAATTTATTTGATTCATTTGGATATGTGGCTGTGCAGCTTGTTGAATCTGAGTAGGTTCCCTTGTGTTTTATTAAAAGGATCTTTGGCATAAAGGACTATGTGAAACACTTATTCAAACATGTGTTGGCTGATTGCTTTTTAGGTAAGTCAAATCAAATTGACTGAGTCTTATTTGATGAACCTCAACCTGAAACAGGTCGGACATATTTTGAAGTCTCAACTATGTAAAAAGGACATTCTCCATGGTCTTAAAATGGAACAGAAAGCTGTATTTACAACCTAATTTGACTAAATCTTTGCAAAGCTTACATGGTTTACAAGATCCTATCAATCACTGACTGGAATCTGTCTCATCTTATCTTCTCTAGATATCTTCCCTTTGCTCCTAAACTTGAAAGCTTGATCGATGTCACAATAGGCTGATGTGCACTTCCCTATGCCATGAAGCCTAGGATGATAATTAGAGGCCCCTTTCACAGAACTAACTTAAGACAAAATACTAAACTTACTACCATTTTCATATTCACAGAAGGCACTTACTCATTTTGGTATTCACAGAAGACACTTACTCATTTCGGTATTCGCAGAAGTTAGGACTCCTAACTTTAGGACTCCTAAATGACTTCTGTGAATACCGAAAGTCTTAAAATTACAATTTTTGTCAATTTAGTAGTAGTAAAGTTAGGACTCCAAAGTATTAAATGTGATTTAGTCCACATTGGTAAATAATTTGGTGCCCACTGGTACTAGTAGATGTGTGTTCCTGCCCACAGGTAATGTATATAGCTTGGTATGCGTCAAAATTGGTTCGTGTTTCTACATAATATAGATACTTTGCTGCAAATCAGCACTAATCTGGTGTATGGCCAATCAATGCTGAATGTTGGTACCCACCACGTTTGAGTAATTTTTTACTTTTAGTACTGTGACTGACATGATGGCATGCAGAGCTTGATTCAATGTGTTGCCTATTGGTTCCTGTACATTCTGATGCATGTTACTAGGAAAATCCACCAATAGTGCTTGATGTTTGCTGTCACAGTAGTGTATTTTTGGCGCCTATATGCATTGTAAGTTATTTAGTGACATAAGTACTACAAATACTTTAGCACCTAGCATTAACACTAGTTGTGGTTGGGTTCTCATCAGCACTAAGTAATTTGACTCCAATCATTACTGGAAAAGATTGGGTATATATTGATTTAGTAAACCATTTGGTGCCTCTCCATACTAAAAATAAGTTTGTGATAGTGAATCCTGGATTTGGGTAAATGAGCTTCACTGGAGTGTAGCTTCTCTTGCACAAACAAAGCACAAATGTCCTCACTACTTGGTAGAAACAGTTAAACTTTAAAATTAGTCAAATTATAAAAACGTTTTAGCCTCTAAAAGTTCTATGTGTGATCCGGACTCGTTTTTGGTAGTTCAACATCATGTATGTGTATGATGTGCATCTAGCCATAAAACAATTGAGATCTGTACAAAGTTGGGGTATGGTGTAAGAGCATGGGGATGAGTGAGGAAATGATGGGACACTAAGGGAGATTCTGAGCTGAGACATATCATTGGAAGAGTGACATATCAATCAATCAAGTCGTACTTGTATAGCATGGCTTATCACAAAAGCCGGTATCCAGGCACTGTGCTGTCGAAGAGCCAGGTCTTGAAGCCCTTCCTGAAGTGAGTATGCGAGGGTGAGTGTGGAGTTGAAGGGGGAGGGCAATCCAGGCTTTGGTGGCACGTGGGAGAAGGAGATTCCTCTGCAGCTGCAGTGGCGGATATGTGGAATCTGTGCAAGGGCTTGGTGTGCAGAGCAAAGATTCGTGGTAGGTCAGTGGAAATGCAGGCAGTGGTTCATCTAGGCAGGTCCTTGGTCATGGAGGGCATTGTAGTCATGGGTCAGATTTAGAAGTGGCATGTCTTCTGTACGGGGAGCCAGTGGAGGCCTTTCAGGTGCTGGGTGATGTGGGTCTTCTTGGGCAGCTTGAGGATCAGTCTGGCAGCTGAGTTCTGGATCATATGGAGTCTTTGAATGAGCTCAGATGTGGTGCCTGCATAGGGTGCATTGCCATAGTCCAGTCAGCTAGTGATGAGGGTCTGTGCCATCATTTTCCTGGTGTTGATGGGGAGCCATTTGAAGACTTTGCGGATCATGCGGAGCGTGTGGAAGCAGGCTGAGGAAACTGCGTTGACCTGATGTTTCATGGAGAGTTTGCTGTCCAGGATGATGCCATGGTTATGGCGTGGTCTTTTGAGAAGGGGGGTCCGAGTTCCACCGGGACTTATTTCAGAAGGCTGTGTGTCTGCAGAAGATCAGAACTTCAGTTTGTCCTTGTTGAGCTCCAGGCATTTGTCCTTTATCCAGGGTGAGATGTTCTTCATACAGTTGTGGAAGTTGGTCTTCGTTGAGGAGGGGTACGCTGAGAGCGAGGGGATGAGCTGGGTATCGTCAGTCTAAGAGATGATATTGATGTTGTGCAATCTGACAATGTCTGCAAGTGGTGTAATGTAGGCGTTGAAGAGGGTTGGACTGCGGGATGAGCCTTGGTGTACAATGCAGATGGTGTGCTTGGGTTACGAGGTGAAGGGAGGGAGGCGGATAATCTGGGTGCGCTCTGTGGGAACGGATGCCATCTATCTGAGTGCATTGTCTATGATTCCTATCTGGCATAGTCGATCGATTACTGTGTGGTGGGAGATGGTGTGGAAGGCTGTGGAGAGGTCCAGCACGATCAGCACAGCTGATTTTCCTCTGTCAAGTAGGGTGCAGATGTTGTCTGTTGAGGCGATCAGGGCTCCTTCGGTGCTGTGCTTGGCTATGAAAACCTTTTTGAAAAGATCCAGTAGGTTGTTTCTTTCCAAGTGTTCAGTGAGTTGGAGGTCTTTTGCAGGGAACGGTAGCAGAGAGATAAGACTGTAGTTCTGTAGTTCGCTGGAGTCAGCTGAAGGTTTCTTGAGGAGGGGTCTCACCTCCGTGTGTTTCCAGGCATCTGGAAAGGTGGCTGTGGTTATGGAGGCATTGAGGATGGTGGTGAGCAAGTGGCTGATCTTTTCTCTTCTGAGGTTGAAAAGTCAGTGGGGGCATGGGTCGATTGGTGCTCCTGAGTGGATGGAGTTCATTAGAGTTGTTGTGTTCAGTGTGCTGAGCTATTCCCACACGATGAGCGGAGTGGTAGACTGTGGTGGTTGATGGAATGCTGAGGAGTTTCTATAGTTTCTATAGTTGGTTGCTATCTTGTTGTGGAAGTGGTTGGCAAGGGTGTTGCTGAATTCCTGTGAGGAGGGGGTTAAGTTTCCGGTGGCTGACAAGCATGTAAGCTCTTTGAAAATAGAAGAGTTCCTTGATTTGGTTGGTGCTGGTCTCTATCCAGTGGGTCAGGGCCTCCTTTTTGCAGCAGTAGGTTTATTTGAAGGTGGCTCGGTCTGTGTGGTTCCTGCTAGCGAATGTGGACAGTGCCACTGGAATTATGTGATTCTGCAGCTGTGGTGTTTTCTGCATAATCTATCATCTGCTGTATAATCTGCAAAAAATTGTTTCCAGCTCAAATGTATCTAAAATTTATAAAAATGCAGCAAGGCATGTTGCTATACAGAGGAAAGCCCTTCGCAAATACCTTCTGGTTACTTTTAGGTTGCTTATTATCATATTTGGGTGTTATTCTGGAAATGATGAGAGGAAACCTTTGCCAACATAGTGTTAACATGTGTACAAATGATAAAATAATGAAGTAATACTACAAAACATATGCTGCATTATACCGAAGAATTTACGTTATGTTGCTACATAATTTAGTCAACCCTGCATCATAATTTGGTCCTCCTCTGGTGCATGATTCCAATGGTTCTGCATAAGGACGGGACATGTGTTTAAAGAGCAAGGTCTTCAGTCCCTTCCTGAAGAGCAGAAGTGAGGAAACATATTAAATCTGGGTGGGTAAGGAGTTTCAAATCATAGAAGAAAAGCCAGGAAAGTATTGGATTCAATTTGGATCCTTCTTCCTTTCTGTCACAATCTTGATGAATTTGGTACTGCATATGTTACATAGATCACAGGAGATCTTGTCTTGGTTACTAGATATTGGAGAGTGTTCCATTTTATCTCTTTAAGAGATGCAACAAACAAGCCACCCTAGCAGGGGAGCTAGATGCTATCACCAGCAAATTAAAGACGCCAAGCAAAAAGTGTTGGACTGCATTGAGAGAAGCTCCAACAGCTGCAAGGCGATCATCTCTATTGTCAAGGATTTCACCTTGCCCTCATCTACTGTCACCAACATTGCTACCTCCCAACCATTCTGCGCCAACCTATCCAACTTCTTCCACAGCTAAATTGTGAACATTTACAGCAACGTCGCACACCAACCCAACCCCAGAGAACTCATCTAAAAATTACCCACCACCAACCAAGACGGCCACATGACCAAGTGGACAACCCTCACCAGAAACGACACAGCGACAATCATGCGGACAATCCACTCAGGGGCCCCAATGGGCCCATGCCCTCACCACATCAACAACTTGGTAACATCACCAATCAGCACCACCCTGACCCACATCATCAACACCTTAATCATGTCTGCCACTTTCCCAGATGAATGGAAACTTGCAGAAATCAATACCTGCCTTTAAGAAGTGACATTCAAAATATTCTGGACCGAGAAACTGTGGCCCTCATCCTGTTTGGCCTGTCTGTGGCCTTCAACAATGTCTCCCAGAACACCCTCATCAGAAGACTCCACAAGATTGACGTACAAAGATCTGCTCTGAAATTGATCTGTTCCTTCTTCACAGGAAGAACCCTAAGGGCCAGGCTGCCATCCTTCACATTAGAGGGCACGAAACCGATATGTGGTGTCCCACATGGATCATCCCTTAGCCCCACTCTTTTAAATATTTACGTGATACTGCTTGCCAATAGCATGTCATCTCCTATGCCGATGACACTTAACTCATCCTCTACCTGACCAAAAAGTCAAACACTAGCAGAACCAACTACACCAACTGCATGACCATGGTAGCAGACTGGATGCGAACCAATTGTCTGAAGCTCAACTCCGACAAGACAGAAGTACTGGTCTTCGGCAACGAGACCTCACCATGGGATTTCACTTGGTGGCTGTCAGAGCTATTACCCACATCCACACCCACTGACCACACAAGAAATCTAGGGATCATCTAGGGATCATCCTTGATGACAAGCTTAACATGGCGGCTCAAGTCAATGCTGTGTGCAACTCCAGCTTCTCCATCCTATGCATGCTCTGAAAGATTTTCAAATGGTTACCAGAGCGCCAGATGGACTGTCACGCAAGCACTTATGACCCACAGGCTGGACTATGGCAACACTTTCTATGCCGGAATATTCAAACAACTCCTACACAGACTCCAGACCATTCAGACTTATACTTGACCTCCCACGCTGCACCCACATCACACTGCACCTAAGGAAGCTTCACTGGCTTCCAATTTATAAGTGCAGCCAATTAAAATTTCTCACAGACACATACAAAGTCCTACACAATACAGGACCAGAATGCCTGAACAGACGCATACACTTTAACAAACCCACGAGACAGCTATGCTCTTCCTCACTCTCCCTCATACACACTCCAAGCATCCGCAAAAGAAAAACTGTGGATCGCTCATTTTCTCACATCGCACCCAAGACATGAAACTACCTCCTTCAAATGATCAGAGCCTCCTCCTCACTTCTTGAGTTCTTCAAAAAGCTAAAGAACTGACTCTTCATATAACACCTTGGACCACACACCTACACACCTTGCCCAGTGCCTGAATAGCCTCTCGGGTGATTAGTGGGCTATACAAATCAACATAACATAACAGCTTTAGCTCTGTACACTGGAAGACTGATTGTGCAAATGTGGGGCTCAAAACAAATGAGTAGGACATTGGGTTACTGATTGAGGAATGGTGGGAACCTACTTAGGTAGCAACCACATATCTTCTCAGTGTGAAACACATGCAAACCTCACATTTTCCTGATCTTGGCACTCTGGTAGCTTGGCACAAAAACATTCAGGCTTACCTTTGGGGCAATGTGTGAAATATGTATACAGTGCTTCAAACAGTAATAAAGTAAACACACAACACAAGTAAAATCCTACACCAATTTAGAAACATTGAGTAAAATGTAATAAAGTATTTGACATCAAAATGACAAAAATCCAATCAGTAAAACTGGAGACATGCAATTTTAAATATTTGAGTACAAATAGTGCTTAAAAGCACAAAGCAACAACTGTGGTTATCTGGTCGCACCAGTCCGGGACAAAGTCACAAGTTCAGGCTGATTGCGATTTCTGCAGGCCAGATACAGGGACCAGGTTAGGCCCACTGAACAAACGACCTTAAATCCTGGTTGCAGAGCATTGAGAGGTCTCACATTGAGAATGCGTCGCCCAATGGTGATTCTGCGGAGCTTCGGGCTGCAATGTGTGTTTCTGCGTTGAGGATCCATCCTGCAGTGGTGGTTCAGTGGAACTGCGGTGCAGCGATGTGAGGTCTTGCATCAAGATGTCTTGTGCAGCATCAGTTCTGACCAGCTACTGGGTTACAATGGCAGGTTTTGCGACAAGATGCTTCTAGATGCGGGTCTGAGGAGCTGCAATGGGAGGTTCTGCATCCAGATGCATTGCACAGAAGCAATTCCAATGAGGTGTGGGGTAGTGTGTTGCTCTGCATCTGTCCTGATAGTATCACAGTTGGACTGGTAGAGCCCCTTCGGGTCTACTTCCAAGGTCCAGGACTGGGTGGCACGACTTGGGAGGGCAAGGGTCACAGCAGGCAGAGTCCAGGTGCTTGGTTCAAGATGGTTTGAGCCTTTCCTGTTCCAGAAGCTCTCATCAGGAGGTCAGACAACTAGCCCTTGGAGTTACTTTGCTGGTCCTGGATTCAATATTCAATTCCAGTACTGCAAGGCAGCAGAGTAGCAGTTCTTCTTGCAGCACAGCAGTCCTTCTTCTGAGTCTTCCCCAGGTCCTAATGTGTACTGAAGAGTTAAGTCTGGGGGTCCAATATTCAATCTTGGTGCCAGCTTTGAAGTAGGAGAAGTTTCTAGAGGTTTCCACCCCTACAGGTGTTCGGAATAACCTGCTTTCCAGGCTGCAGACACCAAATGCTTAGGGAAGAAAATTCCAACTTTCTGAAAATGACATTTTATGAAGTGTGCCTTAATATCAGACTTTACCATTAAAGATGTTTTTTAATTAAAATTCTTTCAACACCAAGCTCAAACTCTCCACCTGCTCCCAATTGAAAGTTATCACGTGTTTAATATAATAAGTTAACCCAATGGTAGCCTATAGTAGAGGTTGACCTCTCAGTAGTGAAAAATGAATTTAGGTGTTTTCAATACGAGGGCATATAAAACCTAAAAGCACATGTCCAGCTTTTAAACACACTGCATCATGCCCCATTGGCTGTTTAGGGCCTACCCTAGGAGTTACCTTTCTGTATTTAAAATGGAGGTTTTCAAGCCTAGCAAAAGGTTTATCATGTCAGGTCGAAATGGCAGGTCAACACTGCACAGACAGACTATAATGACAGGCCTGAGTCATGTACAAAGGGCCTCTTGAGTGGGTGGCACAATAAGTGCTTCAGGCACACTAGTAGCATTTAATTTACAGACCATTGGTACAGGTAGTCCCACCTTACTAGGAACTCTCAAGTAAATTAACTGTTCCAATAGGTATAAGCTAATTTCACCATGTTTAACAGAAAGAGCACAAGCACTTTAGCACTGGTTAGCAGTAGTAAAGTGTTCAGAAGCCTAAGGCCAACAAAAGAAGTTCAGCAAAAACTGGAGGAGTAAGGCAATAAATCTTTAAGAAGACCACCCTAAGGCCGACAGGTCTAACAAAATGAATAGATAAATCAGTGCAACAGAGAGTTGCTCTGGAATTTGGATGGGTGTTTGTTCTTGAACGCATAGAGCAGAGTCCAATCATTACAATATGACTTCTTTATTGCAGGGATTTGGTGTCCTATGTTCCTCATTCTAGCGACACAAACGGATCACACTGCACTGTATTCAAGGGATGCAACCTTAACTCAGCATTGATTCCTAGTGGCATTAGCCCTCCACAATGCACTGCATCCTCTGAAACCAAATAACACTGTTCTTATGAATACTACAGCTCCACAGGGCACTAAGAGGGACATTACCTTTTGAACATAAAGAATCATAGGCGAGCTAATATTTAAAACACATTTTGTTGCAAGCATCATATAGTTGAAAGAAATTACAAAAGTGAAAAAAGAGAATAAAATTGTCAGATGTAAAGTTGTTCTGGAAAAGAAAGTATTAAAATCATATTCAATCCGAAAATTAGTATTTTTTAAATTGTTTTGCATGCATAAAAAATTGTCAGACTTCATTAGTGTCCTTGTATCTCTACAGTCAGGTGCTGTTCATCATGGTGCATATAAAAAAATAGACAAAGGTTTTTGTATGCAAGCCAGGTTCCATTGTGATTGATGGAGCAATTTCAGTGTTGTGCCCCATGGAAGTGAATCGCTGTATTTGTAATTGCATTTCTGCTCCAACCATCCAGCATTTCCATGCTTCCACACATTGATCAAACAAAATGCTAGAACCGCTGGCTATTGATATGCTAGTTGCAAGTTTACCTGTATAGCTTTCTTTGCCATGCCGTCCCTTTTAACGTCCATTTCATGGTCTTACTCCAGTGCAAAGTCTGACACGCATGGAATTGGCAATCTGAATGCACAGAACGGATAGGTCTGAAAAGTAAAACGCCATTACAGGGTGTGTGAAACTTGGGACTCCCAATTGTCTCATCTCTGCATACCTATAAGAAGGAAAGTATTATGAAGTCACCAATGGAATTCCCACCAAGGCACAATCCTGCTAGAAGCTGACTTCTTTCACTTCTAGCACTTGCAAACAATCTTGCAGTTTTATGTATTAGCAACACAATAATCAGTGCAGCACCTAGAGGCAATCTTACTGTATTAGTGTGCTGCATGGGACTTCCATTGCCAACTGCCCTGCTGATGTGCATGCTGTACTTGTCAGATATGCATTTACGTGCTTCCTGTACGTGAATTCCAGGTTCAGGCCCCCAGGGTGATTACTGTGGCCTGTTTTTGAAAAAATAAGTAATTGCTGCATAGTTTTATGTACTTCAATAGAAGTCAGGCTACTGAGAAGTCGCTCTTGTTCAAACTCATATATTATAGAATAATTTTGTAAACTCTTCACTTTTCTCCCACTACATAAGATCTGTTATTGGGATGAAAAAGTGGTGATTAATTCAAATATCGATAACAAGAACTGGGGACACCTCTGAAAATATCACTAAACTGTTGTTCATGTTTTAAAATCATCATTGATATAAAGTACTTAGGTGTTTATGGAGTCCTGAGGTGCAGCTAAAACAGATATGCTGGTACAAGACATAAACATGAAATAGCCTGCTTCTTGAGTAATTCAGATGTGATAGTCTGGGTAGGCATCACACTGACAACTTTATAATTGATAACAATATTGAACTGTTATTTGTAAATGAAACTTGACTTCACCTGATTTTAACTGTGTTCAATCCTTGGTAGATGTCGGACTCTGAACAGGGGGCCGCAGGGCAACCATGGGCTACTGGCCAAACTGTGTTCGCTGTGATAGTTTGGTTTTGGTGTCTTGAGGTCTGTCTTAATTGTCTACAAACTGACCTAAATATACCTATTCAACAACTGACTCCTATGTTAGTGCAGTGGAGCAGTCAATGGCTTCTGAGGAAGGTACTGTAGGAGAGTAGGATCTGCTTACTATGGTTACCCCCACTTTTTGCTGGTGTTTCACTGTTTTTCGATTTAGTCTGGCCGGGGCTCTCCTATTCAGGACCCCAGCCTAGCTGCTGCCTCTCTGAATTGATTGCATATACATTAGGTACACTCCAGATTGGTTACTGGATTACCCTTGTGAGTCCCTAGTATATGGTACCTTAGGTACTAAGGGCATAGGTACCCCAGAGACCTACCAGGGACTGAAGCATGTTTTATGCCACCCATGGGAAGCCTTCCAAAATGGCATCACAGGACTGCTACTGCAGCCTGGGTAAGGTGGTGCATGCACCCCTTACTAAGATATAGGTTACTTATATCTACCTTTAATCACTGACACATATACACCTATCAGTCACTCCTATGGCAAGCCTTATCAATCCTGAAGGCAGAGTGCTTGGTTTTGTGTGAGAGGGTGCCCATGCACGAGCAGGACTCCTCTGCAGCTTTCGGAATCTATTCTCTGAAGCTGTTCTGTGAGGCAGCCAGACCATATACTCTTAAGTGCATTATAACCGTGTGGTAAATGCTAACTTTGGAATGACTGCATGGAAACTTGTCGTGTTTGGTGTCAAACACTTTGGAATCCTACCCCCCCTCCCTGCCAGTCCTGGTGGTGGGGGTAGAATTCCACCCTTCTAGAGTGAGAAGACATGTACACACTGGTCTGCCCAGTAATAGGTTAAACAGGCCCTGGCATCACAAAATGGATTCCACAGCCACAAAAACCGGTCTGACCTCCTGCTGCTGGACGAAACTCCGGCAGGGGAGGATTCGACAATAGGTTTCCTGTCACAGGTAGGTGTAACCACCTCCCAGACAGGCTTTAGTGTATTGGGGCTGGGTGGGAGCACTCAGAGAGTGCTTTTCAGACAGTGCTGGGGGCACACTTGGTGTCCCTGTGCATACCCTAGTTCAAACCGGTTGCAGGGGCGCTCAGCCCCTGCTCTGGCACGAAACTGGACAAAGGAAATGGGTGTAACCACCCCTCTTTACTGACCCTCCCATAAATGGGTCCCCAGAGTATGTCCAACCCATTTTCTTAGTATAAGTAAGGGACCCCTGACAACAGGACTTTAGATTATACCTGGACGAAACTCTGAAGCTGAATCTGAAACTTCAACACACTAGTACGACTAGAGGACTGAATAATCTCCCTTGGGGTCAAGTAGTGACTCCCCTGTTCACACAGGCACCAAAGAGGCATCTTGCTGGTCTGCATTTCCGAAGCTCCTGCCGGACTCTGAAGTATTTGTGACTCAAGACTTCTCAGAGGCCGACACGAGATCCCAGCAAAGCTGAGACCCGCAGCCCTCACGAGAGATGTGTGACCGGAACTCCTGGACACTGTGCACATTTGCTAGTGCATCAACTTCCCAAGCTTTTCCGAAGTTGTGCATTGGGCTACTTGTAGTCCAAGCCCCAAGCACCATCTGCACCGAAGATTGTGGGCCTACACTCCACAAGTGTTCCATGGGCCCTCTTCTAGCATTTCTGCTTGAGGCCCCTTTGCGATCCGTGGTCCGTCGACTGGTGGGTCCTCTCGAAGGTAACTCTACTTTTCCTTGGGCTTTCCTGGTTGCTCCAGATGTGCCCTGACTCCCTACCAAGTGGTGAGTCACCCAGACCTTGCTGGTCTGCACCAAAGCCTATCTCTGCTTTATGAGTGGGTTGCTTTTGCCAAGGTTTGTTGGGTCCAATCCGGGCACCAACACCGCAGCACTCGGCATCCTTTGTGGGACAGCTCGAATCAAGCTCCTGGTTGTCGTCGACGTCTCCGGGACCTCGTGGCTGAAGAGTCAAGCTTCACCTTCTTCACCTGAAATCATCCGACATCGGTGGGCATCCGCCTATCGCCCTCCTGGTCACTGGCTAGTGACACAGACTCTGTCCCCTCTGCTTTCAGGTTCTTCACATCTCCAATCCAGGATTGGATCCCTCTTGACACTTTCGCTTGGACGCTAGCAGCACTTTTCAGCAGATCGCCAATGAAAACAACAACGAATCCCAACATGAAAAAACACCTATGCACCCGGCTTCCCTGGGTGAGGTAACTCGAGTACTCCGGTGCTCCCGTGGGTATTGACTCTAGAACCTCCCAGTTCTAAAGGGGTTTGCTCCAAGTCCTCTTCTCTCTTCCTTTCTCCTTTATTATTTCTCCGCATTTTTTACTGGGAGCCATGCATTTATATCGTCCCCCCGGGCCCCCGAGCACATTTTTAAATGCTTTTGATTAAGCCATTGTGCCTAGAGCCATGCACTCTCTTACTAATTATCTACTACTCGGTGACTTTAATATTCACTTTGACTGTAGTGAGGCCTCTGAGACACGTGCTGTGAATGAGTCCTTGGATCTTGCCCAGTTGACTCAATGGATTAATTCCCCTTCCCATAGTTAGGGACACACCATTGACTGGGTCTGCTCCAACTTACCGTTAGTTGTACAGGATCCTCTCCCTGTCTCTTGGTTCGATCATTTTTAATTCAATTCTCTTGGACCATTAAGCCATCCTATTCTTCTACAAAGACCTTGGAGGCCACACCTCCTCCTCGCATTGAGCCTGCTGCCCTGGGCAGAGTCCTGGGGGATACCCGCCCGGGCAGAGTCCTGGGGGATACCCGCCCGGGTACCTTAGGGGGTCTGTTGGAAGCAGTCGGTGGATTTAATAACTGGTTGTCTAGATCAGTGGAGCAATTTTCCACACCCCTAGGTCATAAAAGAGCGAGAAAATCTCCGCCCCAACCCTGGTTTTCCAAGGAACTAAGGGGCATATTTAAAAGGGCTTTATCTCCGCTTTTTTGGCTTAAAAAGCCAAAAAAGCGGAGATAAAAATATCGCCCTATTTACAAGAGGGTGCTAACATGCATAATCGCATGTTAGCACCCTTTTGCACTATGCCTACCTTTGCATGTCTAATGAGATGCAAAGTGGGCGTTCCTGACATAACTACATGTCAGGACATCAATAGCGCGGCTTCGCGCTAACAGCAAGGATGCCCTAGCATTTTAGCAGACTTTAGCTTGACTTAGTCACCCTTAACATAGGGGGTGGATTGGGCCGATTCGACTATGTGGGTCGTATCAGCAAAGTTTCCGCCCTTTTGCAGGGAACATCGCTGGAAAACCAGCGATGTTGCCTGCAAAAAGGAGATATCCTCTCTATCTCTGGAATTTTTATCGCCGGGTAACGCGTTGTTAATTACGTGCTACCAGGGCGATAAAAAGCAGAGATAGCCTGCGATTATCTAATTATCGCTAAGCACGGCCAGCGATAATTATCACTGGCCATTGCTAATATGCCCCTAAAAGACCTAAAAACAGCCTGTAAAAAACTAGAACGCTGTTGGAGACTGGCCTACTGTCCGCTAGCCAAAATAGCCCTCAGGAAGGCTAGAACAACTACTATAACATGGTCAAGTTGGCTAAAGGCCACTTTTTTTGTGGAGCGCATTGCTCAATCAAAAAATAGTTCTAAAGAAATCTTTGCAATTGTACAAAGCTTCCTGAATCCATGCGCTGAACAGATGGCCTCGCCGAGCTCCAACGACTGGTGTGAGCAGCTTTCGGGTTTTTTAATCGATAAAATCCAAGCCATACTGGAAGGCTTTGGGACTGCTAGCCAACGGCAGGTGACCTATTTGCATCAGACAGCTGTTGATCAAGCCTGCCCCTGTTTGACTGCATTTTCCTCCATCCCGCTGTCAGATACTTAAATCACTCAAATCAGGCTCTCCTACGGATCCCTGCTGAGCTAGGTTACTGGCGGCAATGGCGGAGGTAGTCAACCCTGAAGTCAACAAAATTGTCAATCTGTCCCTCCTGGATGCCACGGTTCCACCTGAAACAGGCAAAACTCCTTCCTTTGCTGAAAAAATCCTCACTTAATCCAACTACCCCGGCTAGTTATCGCGCAATTTCACTCCTCCCAGCGGTGGCTAAGGTGTGTGAGGAGGCCGTTCTCAAGCAGCTCTCTGAGTTTGTTTGAGAGCTCTGGCACCCTCCACACTGCACAGTCGGGCTTCAGGGCCTCCCACAGCACTGAGACGGCCCTAATTGAGGTAGGGCAGGCTAATAGAGAGTGCCTGGATGCTGGTGGCAGAGCGGTTCTGGTGCTATTAGACCTCTCTGCCACATTTGACACCGCGCCACACCGCCAACTTTTGGCACTGTTGTCTCACATCGGAACCTGTGGTCAGGCGTGGGAGTGGACTGAATCTTTTCTAGCCTACAGATCACAGCAAGTATGGCTGCCTCCCTTCTCCTTATCACATCACCATGAAGCCTGACGACAGGGGTGCCCCAGGGCTCATCACTGAGCCCTCTTTGTTTCATGTCTACATGACGCCCCTTATTTTTCTGGCAGAGGAGCTGGGCGCTAAGATCATAGCTTATGTTGATGACACCCAGCTGCTCTTCACGTGGAAGAAAACTGATTTCTCCACAATCATTGCTAAAAACTGTCTGGCTTAAGTTTTTAAATGGCTAGCACAGGCCCAACTAAAATGCAATGAAGAGAAATATGAGGTGCTCCTCTATGGATCCTTCCCCCCGCACTTTGGAGAAGACATCTGGCCGGTGGGTTACCCCGTGCCTATATTTACGGGTAGCCCGGCGAAAAATGTGGGGGTTTGGCTCAGCAATGAATTGAGATTTCTGCCTCAGGTCAATAGACTGGCCGGTGTGTGCTTTGGCACACTGAAATGCCTCAAGAAGTTTTTACCACTTTTGCCCATAGTGGCCTAAGTGATGGTGACCCGGGCCCTCATCCTCTCACGCCTGGACTACGCCAATGCTCTGTACATTGGCCTACCAGCATATTAGCTAAAAAAGCTGCAGATTGTTCAGAACGCGGTGGCTAGAGCCTTACTGGGTATTCCGGTAAGGTCTAGCGCAAAGCAGGCTCTACAGGATCTGCAATGGCTCCCGGTTGACCAACGTATTTTGTTTAAAGCTCTTATGCTTGCCCATGATGCTCTTTATAAGGCTGGGCCTCAGTATCTCAGAAGTCGGTTCACATTTTATGTGCCACCCAGACATTTACGTTCTATGGGACAAAAGGGGGGTGGTGATGGACGGAGCATCCGAACCAATCAAACACTCACACCCAGTCAAAAGATCTGGGTTTGATCCATCACCGTTCTTTAGCCCACTCTGCCACCCCAGTTCAGACATGGCTATATGCAAATCAGTCTGACCCTGTGCCTCATGGGAACAGTCCAGTCCGAAATGCCAAGCCATGCCTTCCCTGGACCGGAAACAAGCTTCTGAGAACCGGTTTCTGGCATTCCAGCTGTCTCCAGCCCGGCTTGCTTGAATCCAGTGGCAAAGTGAGCAAGGGACTCACGTCTGAGTATACCCTGCCACACTTATGGCGGCCAAAGCGGTACAAAAGGGGGGTGGTGATGGACGGAGAATCCGAACCAATCAAACACTCACACCCAGTCAAAAGATCTGGGTTTGATCCATCACCGTTCTTTAGCCAACTCTGCCACCCCAGTTCAGACATGGCTATATGCAAATCAGTCTGACCCTGTGCCTCATGGGAATAGTCCAGCCCGAACTGCCAAGCCATGCCTTCCCTGGACCGGAAACAAGCTTCCGAGGACCGGTTTCTGGCATTCCAGCCGTCTTCAGCCCGGCTTGCTTGAATCCAGTGGCAAAGTGAGCAAGGGACTCACGTTTGAGCATACCCTGCCACACTTATGGCGGCCAAAGCGGTACAAAAGGGGGGTGGTGATAGACGGAGCATCCAAACCAATCAAACACTCACACCCAGTCAAAAGATCTGGGTTTGATCCATCACCGTTCTTTAGCCCACTCTGCCACCCCAGTTCAGACATGGCTATATGCAAATCAGTCTGACCCTGTGCCTCATGGGAACAGTCCAGCCCGAACTGCCAAGCCATGCCTTCCCTGGACCGGAAACAAGCTTCCGAGGACCGGTTTCTGGCATTCCAGCCGTCTTCAGCCCAGCTTGCTTGAATCCAGTGGCAAAGTGAGCAACGGACTCACGTCTGAGCATACCCTGCCACACTTATGGCGGCCAAAGCGGTACAAAAGGGGGGTGGTGATGGACGGAGCATCCAAACCAATCAAACACTCACACCCAGTCAAAAGATCTGGGTTTGATCCATCACCGTTCTTTAGCCCACTCTGCCACCCCAGTTCAGACATGGCTATATGCAAATCAGTCTGACCCTGTGCCTCATGGGAACAGCCCAGCCCGAACTGCCAAGCCATGCCTTCCCTGGACCGGAAACAAGCTTCCGAGGACCGGTTTCTGGCATTCCAGCCGTCTTCAGCCCGGCTTGCTTGAATCCAGTGGCAAAGTGAGCAAGGGACTCACGTCTGAGCATACCCTGCCACACTTATGGCGGCCATAGCGGTACAAAAGGAGGGTGGTGATGGACAGAGCATCCGAACCAATCAAACACTCACACCCAGTCAAAAGATATGGGTTTGATCCATCACCGTTCTTTAACCCACTCTGCCACCCCAGTTCAGACATGGCTATATGCAAATCAGTCTGACCCTGTGCCTCATGGGAACAGTCCAGCCCGAACTGCCAAGCCATGCCTTCCCTGGACCGGAAACAAGCTTCCGAGGACCGATTTCTGGCATTCCAGCCATCTTCAGCCCGGCTTGCTTGAATCCAGTGGCAAAGAAAGCAAGGGACTCATGTCTGAGCATACCCTGCCACACTTATGGCGGCCAAAGCGGTACAAAAGGGGGGTGTTGATGGACGGAGCATCCAAACCAATCAAACACTCACACCCAGTCAAAAGATCTGGGTTTGATCCATCACCGTTCTTTAGCCCACTCTGCCACCCCAGTTCAGACATGGCTATATGCAAATCAGTCTGACCCTGTGCCTCATGGGAACAGTCCAGCCCGAACTGCCAAGCCATGCCTTCCCTGGACCGGAAACAAGCTTCCGAGGACCGGTTGCTGGCATTCCAGCCGTCTTCAACCCGGCTTGCTTGAATCCAGTGGCAAAGTGAGCAAGGGACTCACGTCTGAGCATACCCTACCACACTTATGGCGGCCAAAGTGGTACAAAAGGGGGGTGGTGATGGACGGAGCATCCGAACCAATCAAACACTCACACCCAGTCAAAAGATCTGGGTTTGATCCATCACCGTTCTTTAGCCCACTCTGCCACCCCAGTTCAGACATGGCTATATGCAAATCAGTCTGACCCTGTGCCTCATGGGAACAGTCCAGCCCGAACTGCCAAGCCATGCCTTCCCTGGACTGGAAACAAGCTTCCGAGGACCGGTTTCTGGCATTCCAGCCGTCTTCAGCCCCGCTTGCTTGAATCCAGTGGCAAAGTGAGCAAGGAACTCACGTCTGAGCATACCCTGCCACACTTATGTCAAGAATGGGAGGCAGCTCCCTTTCTGTCAGAGCAACCATGGCTTAGAATGCCCTGCCCTTTGTACTGCGGAACACCAGCGACCTCAGTCTGTTTAAAAAACATCTAAAAACGTTGTTATTTAAGTAATTCTTCCAGCCGGGTCTGCCCCTCTCTGTCGCCACCATTTGGCTTCCGCGCCGGGACACTTCAGAGTAGGTGTGCGTGCTATAAATGGAAGATAAGATACCATAACATAACATAAGAGTCCTCTAACTGTGAATTTCCAACCGAGACTTTCCCCATAGAAGTTAATGGTGATTCGCGGCTGTGTTTAGACATGGCACGCGTCCCCCGTGGGTCCCCTGTGTCATTATCTTGGGTGGTTCCTGGTGGCCCCAGCAGTTCTAAAGGCTCTAGGACTTGTATCTGTGGAAGTCGTGGTTCTTATACCACTTTATCGATATATGGTTTGATACGCCCCTAGGGCTCAACGTATATTGTGCTAATTTACTGTGTGCTATTAAGTTTACTGAATTTACTTTGGCCTCTAGCCTCATAAAGAGACTAGAGGGATGTGTAGAATAAATACATATATTTTATATATATACCTGGTGTGGTTCTCCTTTCATTTGGTCATTCACGAGATTATAGACTGGTAAAACAAGCTGCTTTACATTCCTTCAAGACTCTCCACAGCTACCACCAGGATAGCTTTCTATAAGGTTGTTATGTTATGTTATGTTACTTTATTTCTTTTATAGCGCACGGCAACTCCAAAGGAGCATCCCGGCGCTTTGGTAAAGAAAGACAGCATAGAAAGCAACCACACAACAAAGGAACAGAAAAAAAGACTATTTCCTAAAAAGCCATGTCTTCAGATCCTTTCTAAAAGTCAGAAGACAGGGAGCCGATCTCAGGGACACTGGTAATTCGTTCCATGCCTTGGGTGTCAGATAGCGGAAAGAACGACCTCCCAATCGTGCACGACGAATTACAGGAACTTTAAGCAAAGACAGACCCGATGACCTGAGATTCCAGCTTGGCACATACCGGAAAACACGTTTCCCAATATATTTGGGGCCAATACCATTAAGGGCCTTGAAGGCCACAGTCAGGCATTTAAAAAGGACCCGCTTGGAGATAGGTAGCCAATGAAGAGTGTTCAATAAGGCAGTGGCGCCAGCTCTCCTTGGGAGTCCAAAAATGGCACGGGCTGCCGAATTCTGGACTACTTGCAAACGGGTCATGAGATATTTTGGTAGACCCAGAAAGAGAGCGTTTGCGTAGTCCAGACGCGACCCGATTAATGCCTGTACGACTGTTTTCCTATGATTGAGTGACAGTAGAGGGAGAAATTTCCTCAACATCCGTAAGATGCCGAAGCACTTCCCAACAATGGACAAGATGTGGGGTCCAAAGGATAACTCGCAGTCCACTATCACTCCCAAATTCTTCGCCTTCACAGCAACCTTGTCAGGAGGAAACATATCCTGAGGCCACCAGGATTTCCAGTCATGTTCCGGTGCGCAACCGAAAAAAAGCAACTCTGACTTGTCAGAGTTGCATTTTAAGCCATGACCTCTGAACCACTCAAACACCGCACCCAGGCAATCCCTGATCTTTATGCCATCAAATGACCCCTCCCTGTCACATGTGAACAGGAGTTGGGTGTCATCAGCATAAGACACGATCCGGGCGCCAAAAGATTCCGCGACTTCCGCCAGAGGGGCCATAAAGATATTAAACAGCATAGGGCTGAGAATGGAGCCCTGCGGGACTCCCACCTCTAGCGGAGCCATATCAGCGGAAAAAGGAGGCGCCCAGATCGTTTGCCGGCGGTCGGCCAGAAATGATTTTAGCCAATTCCACACCGTTCCTCGAAGGCCACACTCCCAGAGTCTTACAAGGAGGGCATCATGAGGAACGGTGTCGAAAGCCGCCGACAAGTCAAGCATGACTAACACGGCCTTTCCCCCCGAGTCGAGTACTTCCCTGATAGCATCAGTGACCTCCAGCAGAGCCAACTCCGTGCTAAAATTAGCTCGGAAGCCGGACTGCGAGGAGTGCAATAGGTCGTTTCCTTCGATGAAACTGGAAATTGTCCTATGCACATACCGCTCGGCCACTTTTGCCAGAGCAGGGAGAAGGGAGATTGGCCTGTAGTTGGCATGTATCAAGGGGTCCAAGGTGGGTTTTTTGAGCAGTGGTAAAATCATGGCTCGCTTCCAGGCCAGAGGCACCTCCCCTGTCGACAGAGATGTATTCTTTAACTTACCATCAATAAAGGGTCGTTTGGACTGGTTCAAGGTGCCCACTAGAATAGTGGACAGTATATGCCAGGCCAACTTCTCACAGGTACTTGTGGTATTCTAATGCCTCACTAGCTTGTAACAGTGCGTGGAATGCTGGTGTGGAGTCAACATTTTCTTAGAGTTGGTTGAACTGTTAGTCTGCCACAGATCATGACGCTGGCGGTGCTCTTGTGCCCAGCTGCTTGGGGTGGTTTCTTTGCACAGATTGAACTCAACTTTAATATAGCTTTACCTTGTTTATGTATTCGTTACCAAATATTTTGTGTTGAGGAGCGGGTCAAGCCACTCCACGACAGAACCTGCGGGTACCGGTTGGCTCTGTGACAGCTCAACATAGATGCCATTTTGCTCTTATGCCTGTGTGTCTGTGTCAATATTTGCGCTCTGGAGCTGACTGGAGTGGTATCCTGAGCTTGATGATCATCGGGCCAGGTTTGAAGCATGTGTGAAGAGTACGTGGGGTGCACATTGCAGCAGGTTACGATTTGGGGGGAGGCAGTGACTGCTTGTGGTACAAACCTTAATGCAAACACTTACTCATTTGGAACTGGGCGTGTATTTAGCAAGTGGCTGGCTGATTGGCTTGGAGTGTGAGGGCGGGTTTGTTTTGGTCCCAGGGTTCCGCATAACTGGGAAGTTGTGCTGTAGCCAGCTTCATTTGAAGTGCTGCTCGAACCATGCATTTTCGTGTGCCCTCCACCTCCCTCATCCAACGTGTGTACGCAATCGTGCGTACTACTCTACTTGCACATCAGTGAAATTCTGGCCACTAGTTATGTCATTTGTAACAACATACTGACATTTTGAACACTTTTTTTGAGTTTTTTTGATGTGATGCACTGGGCATTCTACAGACTGATCGTTCCTAACATTAGATTTTGGCTGATGTAATTTATCGTCATATTCAAATTGGTTAAATAATATGAACTTAAAATATCTCCAGTCAGCATACTTTGAAAACACTAGTTTTATATTTGGCGATTCTTATATGTTTCAAAGTATTCCTGATGTGGCTGGATTGCTCATAACTAAAGAGGCCATTACTTACCAGACGCAATCCTAACCAGCTTCTTGCCAGGGAATCCAATGGTAAACATATGAAGAAGATTCTGACAAGACTTAGGATGGTGTTCTTTACACATCGTGATGTGCACACCTTGGAACATTTCCACTGTTTATATTTAGGTTTGAAGCTTACAAATAGGTAATTTGACATTTTAGCACACAGTGATGTGCACACCATTGATTTGCTTAGTATTTAACACCTGCATGTAGGTGATTTGTGGCAAGAGTGTATAGTGTATAATGTTTTGTTGACATTGTACAACAGTAGGATTTGTAATCACATGGTGATGTGCACACCTTACACTAGATGGGGAGTTTAATGAGTTTTGCCCTAAACAAATATATGCTATAAAACTTGTTTAGATTGGGTAAGCTGATTCCTGTTTTTCAACATGCAGTGAGTGTGACCATCGCCACCATTTTTAGACACTCCAGTTGAACCACCTATCCAATGGAGGCAGTAGTTTAATGCTTTCGAAACATATTTAAGTGCAAATGGCGCATCAAGTTTCAGACCCGAGTGGAAGAAATTTGTATTGTTCCATTTTTTAGGTTTCGAAGGCAGATCCACTTTTAAACACTTGCCTAAACTGCTAGTAATGGAAGAGGAGGATATGGACGACTTCTAGGATTCAGTCTAAAGACTAGTCACTAGTAGGCATATTATCAAGGGGGCTTTAAAAGCCAAGAAAGCGGAGATAAAATTATCTCCCTATTGCCTAGCTGTCGCTAACACCAGTTGGCGACAGCTAGTAGGAGGTAGCGACCACCTTGGGCCCCACTTTGCATGTCAGTGATATTTATCACTAATGACATGCAAAGTGGGCGTGCCAAGATGTTAGCGACTGGAAACAGTCGCTAACATCGCTATCTCCTATTACCAATTTATGGAGGTATTCGCGCTAAGCGCGAATATCTCCAAAAGCTAACACCTGCCCTGAGCAGTTCTTAGCCATGTTATCTAATGGGACGTGGATAACATGGCTAAGAGCATTAGCTCGGTAATGCATGAATATCGCTGACTTTTCAGCGATATTCATGCATTGCGGCCGATTTTTATCGCATTTGCGATAAACCTTGGTAATACCAAGGTTTATTTGCGATAAAAATCGCCGCAGCTGAGCGGTAAATTTTTGTCTCTAACCAAGCAATAGCGAAAATTATCGCTATTGCTTGGTAATATGCCCCTAGATTTGATGTTCTTCCTAGTTTTGTGGTTTCCTTCCAGACATAAGAGGGCACAAAAAGCTAGTGAGGATGTGGACACATATTTTGGCTTTACGAAAACTGGTAGCTAACTGCCAATTTGAGAATTTTAGTGATCAACTTATTAGGGACCAGTTTATCTGCTAGTGTATAGATGTCAACCATATGCCAGAATTTTTTGTCTTTTGGTATTCCTTCACTAACAGAGTGTATTTGGATAGCTAAAAACATAGAACCCTCATTCAAATCAGTGAAGAAACTTGATGATGAAAATAGTGATAGATCAATCCTGTACGGTGTAAAGAGGAAAAGTCTGTAGCAACGAAAAATTTCCAGTCTAACCATCCAAATCAACCATATTCTTTCTTTAACAGGTCTAATACATGCTTCAGGTGTGGAAATCTGCCTCTCAAGGAAGAAGGCAAACCATGTATTGCCAAAAATGTATTTGTAGGTTATGCAATACATTAGGGTGCTTTGCTAAAGTGTGCCAAAGGTCAAAGCGCACTAGACTCAAGGTAACAGCTGTGTCTGAAGATATGGAGGATGATCCTGAAGATCTTGTATCTGAAATGCATGAGATAATATTAGTCGTGGGTCAAATCAATGTCAATAAGTGGTGACCCATCAGATTGTGTAGACCCCTTTGTTGATATTCTGGTGGGAAACAAAGTGTTGCTGGTTGATTGTAGGGCATGTACCACAAAGTTCACTAAAGGATTGTTCCATACCATGTGTGTGCTACTTCCTGATCGCTCACCAGTATCCCATAAAGGGCAAAAAGTTAAGTGTTGGGATACCTTGAACACATTATGAGTTTCAAAGGAGGGTGTTTTTATGTAGCTATCAATGACTTAAACATCCTTTGGTGGTTCCACCAAGGGTTGTTTGACATGGTGCTTAATCCTGGAACCAGAGAACAGGCTTTGGTCATAAGAACGACTGATATAGTTGAGGAATCGCTAAATCTGATTCCCAAAGTTTTTTTAAATTAGGAAAGATTAAAGGGTTCAAACATATAATAAAGATAAAGGAGAGAGCTATACCTGTGAAACACAAGTTCAGAGGGGTGTCTTTTAGTGTACGAGATGACCTGGAAAAATACGTTGAAATGTTGGCTAACAGAGGGATCATTGAAGGGGTAGAGTCATTGCTTTGTTTCCTGCATTGGTAGTGGCACATAAAAGGAAAGGGGAGTTAAGAGTATGGGCCAATCTACATGCCCCAACAAGGAGATTTGGGTAGACTCCTATCCTAAGCCTAAGATCAATGAGATGCTGGGTTTGATTGCTTGAACTAAGTTTATTACAAAACTAGATTTAGATTCAGTATACCACCAGATTGAGTTGGATCCAGAATCCATCCTTTACACAGTGTTTGTTTTCCCTCGGGGAACATTCCAATACTATTGAATTCAATCTGGTTTAGCACTCGTGGCTTCAGTGTTCCAGAGGGTCATAGCAACACTTCTAAAGGGGAATAAAACTGTTGCTTTATTTCAAGATGATGTTTTGATATTTCCGCGGGGTTGTTGAAAACATAATGACACACTTAAGCAAGTTTGCAATGTATTCCATCAACAGGGAGTAGTGCTAAAAAGAGATAAGTGTGAGTTCTTAAATAACAGTGTGGAATACTTAGGCAATGAGTCCCCAGTTCAGACATCAGTAACCAACTAGGGTTGGTCAATGCCATATTGCAAGCCCCACCACCTCTGGATAAAAGTGGTGTTAAGGGTTTTCTGGACTTGTGTGAGTTTTACTTCCGCTTCATTATAACATGTGTATTTATAAAGCGCACAATGACCCTTGGATATCTTGGCGCTGAATAACATTTTTATTGTTACCCAACTCAATGGTACTCAATCGACCTCACAAGGATGAAAGGCTGAGCGGATCTACAGGGATTGGAATCTTTGACCACGAGGTCCCTACAGTGGACGCATTTGTCCACTGAGCCATCAGACCTGGCTTAATCAAAGACTTTTCATCCAAGGTCTGACCAATTTTGAATCTTTTGAGAAAAGATGTAGAGTTTTGTTGGGGTGAGGAGTGTGTGACAGCTTTTGAGTGGAATAAGTCTCAATTGACAATTGACAAGTGTTCAAACACTCAAACCATTCGACCCCACACTCAGGTGTGTACTAACAGTCGATGCTAGCAATGTAGCCCTTGGGGCGCTTTTGACTCAAAGAGCAGGTAAAGTGGAAAACACTATTTGGTTTGTTTCCAGGGTGCTTTGTGAGCCAGAACGTCACTATTCGGTAATTGAAAATGAACTATTGGCGTGGTGGTGGGCTATAGAAAAGCTTTGCACCTACTTCTGGGGAACACAGTTTGTGCTTCATACAGATCACAAACTGTTAGTGTTCATTCTGGGGGAAAACAATGGTAAAAACAATACACCTAGAATTGCTAGATTTGCAGCCAGGTTATTACAATTCCAGCTTGATGTTGAGCATGTCCCAGGAGGAAGACTACCCGGTAGACAGACTACATTTCTCATTTTCCTATCAAAATGAATGGTGGTGACACAGAATCCAATGACTTTGAGGATAAAAGTTGTATGGTAGTTTCAGTTGAATTTGAAAGCGTGTATCCATTTTCTGAAATGGAATGGAAGTCAGCCACACATGATGATGTTTTGCTGGGCGTGGTTTCAAAATACATAGGGATAGTTTGACTTAAGAAGAAAATGCTTGAGCAAAGTATACAACCATTCTTTAAAGTAGCTGAAGAACTATCTCTTGAAGATGGGTTTGTTATGAGGTTAGAAAAACTGATTCCTCCCGTCAGTCTTCAATCATTCTTATTGAAGCGTGCACTCAAAGGGCATTTCGGAGCTACTTCTACTAAGTGTAGAGTGCAGTCAGCATTCTGGTTGCCACAAATGGACAACAAAGTTGACATGTTAGTCAAGAATTGTGTTGTGTGCTACACTAGTGATAAGGCATTGAAAACACCTAACCCCCATTAGTTCTCTTTGAGCTCCCGGCCGGACCGTGCTTAAAAGTCAGAATTGGTTTGGTGGGGCCATTTACTTCTCTGCCTAGTCATTCAAGATTTGCTTTGGTTCTCATTGATTATTATACCAAATGGCCTGAAGTGTGATTTGCTGGGGTACCGGATTCAAAAAGTAATTACATTTGTAGAGGTTGTCTGCATGAGGGAAGGTTTCACAGAGTGCTTAGTTTCGGACAAAGGAGTGCAATTTGTTTCCACTGTGGTTGAGAGTTTCTTGAAGCGACCAGCATCAAATATCTGTGTAGCTCACTTTATCACACAAATGGGCTCATAAGCACTACAACAAGGTGTTGGGAGAGTGTGTGCTATTGGCATTGCATAACAAGTGTGTGATGAGTACTGATATCCAAACCATGTTGTGGTTTTACAGGACTACACCTCAGTCCTCTACCCAAGTATTCCCGTTCGAGCATCTCAGGGGTAGGGAACCAGCCACTGACTTTAGGCTTGCATAGAGGTCAAGGTGGTTGAAGCAAAAGGTTGATGTCGAAAGCATGGATGTACTTGTGACAAAGAATGTTACACTGTCCTAACATAAGCAGAAACTTTACTATGACATGAGGAAAAAAGTTCCAGACAAACCCATCATAGTCGGTGATCATGTGCGAATAAAGAAATGTTCCCCTGTCTGAAAAGGTGATTTAAAATTTTCCACACCAGTACGTGTTGGGAGAGTATGTGGAAATGCTGTTTGTATGGAAGGAAGCGATTGGTGGAATCATTCTAAAGTTGTAAAGATTTGTATCCAACAGAGTAGCACATAGCCAATGCCGGGCAGGGTACTATGGTTAAACAGATGATGAAGGAAAAAAAGGGCAGAATGTTTTGTAGATTGGTCAATTAGAATCACTACCTCTGCAGAGAAGTGCACGTCAACATAATATTCCGATCAGGTACAGATGAATTTCATTATTTATATAAGATGTTCTACAGTAAAGTCTGGTTAGGTACAGATTATCTTCATCATTGTTATAGTTGTTCTACAGTAACTTGATTAAAACTGTATTCGTTTGTAAATATAACAATTTTCATTTAGGATCTCATCCAGCTGTATCTTTTGTTTTCTGTATGCTCTGGAGGTTATATTTAGGAAGTTGTTGATTACATTTCGTCTTGTATTTTTGTTCCTTAAATTATCTGTTTGTTTAGTTTGATAATATCAAGAATTTTTTTTTGTTTTGTGTAAGAAGGGAACCAATGTAGTTATATGATTCCACACCAGCTGGTAAAATGGTGTGTGGTGCACTGATGTGGAGTCAACATTCTCTTATTTTTTTTTTGTAGAGTTTTATATTGCGCGAACTAGACCCGAACTGAATCAGGTATCAGAGCGCTTTACACAGCACAAGTTAAGTTTTTCACATGAGGACACACACTTTCATTTTTAGGCACGGGGAGATTAACAGCCTGATTTGCCCAGAATCACAGGAGGTTTTGGCGTCGTTACCGAGACTTGAACCCAGATCCCCAGACCCGAGGTCAAGCGCCTTAGCCGTTAGGCCAACTCCTCTCCCCTTAGATGCTATAGTATGTTTAGTCCGCCACAGATCATGAGGTTGGCAGTGTTGTTGTGCCCAGCTGCCTGGAGTGGCGTGACCTTGTCTGTGTGTTTGTTACCACAGTATTGTAAGTGGCAGACAGTCAGAACTCAAATAGTCAAACGGTAGACACAATAATTAATTATCCAGTGCAAAGAGTAGCACTTTCATCATACCATAAAAAGATCCTACACACAAGAAATGTTAATCACTGCAAGGTTGCATTCCAAAGGTGCAATGAGGATTATCTACAAAAATATGAGTTGACTGCATTAAAGTGCAGGTCCATTCGGTGCAAATATGCAGCTTCCCTGGTTTCTGTGACCTATTGGCCAGTCTGTGGTTCCATTAAGCTGGGCTATTGGCACAGGATGATCCCAAAGCAATCTCTTGCAATGCTTATGTTCAATGTTCAGCTCAGGTGATGGATTTACCCGAGATGGTGGACACTTGCTAGGCTTAAGCGTGAGTGTGCAGGCCACAATCACACAGATGAACTGTGGTGCATCACAGGTGCAGTGACTTACTATGCAGTCTGCCCCCTTCTCTTCATGAAGGGCCTAATGCGGGGCAGTGGCTCTGTGGCTCATATCAGGCTGGTCCAGGCACTCTCAGAGATTGGTGTCTGTCCTCTGGTTCTTGGTGTGTGTCCATGGTCTCAGTGCACAGAAGGTAGAGTCAGCACAAGCCTGTTGTCCACCGTTGTTGGGCGCCACTGGAGTGGGATCACAGGTGGGAAGGTTGAGCTGAATCCGCTCATATTGTTTTGACATGGAAACCCTACGGGAGGCCAAAAGATATTTTGGCAGACTCAGGTCAACTCCAGTTAATCTATTAATGTGATAGTTTGGGTCTCACATTTGTCTCACCTTTATCCATACTTTCCCTACAGAGGATAGTGACCGACTGTCAATGTTCAGGAACTGGTTTGGGTGGCTCATTTTCATACTTCATGTTCTCACTGCAGGGCAGACACATTCTTATTTCAATGGTAATGGCTCTCACATCAAGCATTGGCACTGTTGGCTCCCGGTAGGAGTAGCCACAACAGGAGGACATTGGTGTGTGATAACTCTGCGCATGACTGTCATCAGCCTTCCTGAAGTAGCACTTTGGAAGTACAGGCACTGCTTAGAAGCTTTCCTTCCTCTAACAAAATAATCTGCTGACTCGACCTCAATCTCTCACCTTTAACCCAAATGTCGGTGCTCAGGAAGGACTAATTAGCAATCCTCTGCTAGAAGGGCACAATAGAATTTCTAACAGCAGCCCATTTCCATCCTCCTACACTTCACTGTCAAGCTCAAGAATGCAGGCAATACACTTTCATTGTCCGGGGTGGGTGCTCCATAGCTTCAGTCATGTGCCATGTAAAACCAAAGGCAATCCACAATAGATCCTTCTGGTCTCAGCAATCGTTCACTGACAACCACATGGAGTCCTGCTACCATGCACACCTTCCTCGTTGTATTTGGACTATCAGGACAAGGGCCTGGGTGTCAACTTTTCGTGAGTGGGGATTTGAGAAAATAGTCTGCTGTGTTGTAGGTTTATAAAAATAATGCGATGCCATGACCGCTTAATGTTGATAACCCAGGGCATGGACAGTAGCTCCATGTCAGCTAGAAGGCATGCTTACTTCACCATTCAAGGTCTCAGAACCAGATTCTTTGCTTCAGAGTCAACGGACAGGTCTATGTCTTAGCAGGCATTGTGGAATAGGTTGTGAGCTAAGCCACAAAAAGTCAATTAATAAACTGCATCTATAGTATAATTATATCTGTAGAATAGTAGGAGCCCTGCAGGACACACTGCAGTTGATGGTTTTCATTATTATCTTTTTGTGTTGATGCACTGCAGAACAACAGATTAATGTTTTTTTCTTTTTTCTTTCTATCTTGCAGAAAATGTGAAAAATAAGGACGCTTATAATGGAATCATCTGACATGATTTGATACTTTTTACTGTCTGTGAGAATTCCAGAGTAATGATGTTCACTGAGAAAAGCAACTCGTCACTGTCCCACAAACCTGGCCAGAAAAAAACACGCCCCCCAGGACTCCCGTCACCAGCTCTCTGCTGCGCGTGTGGACTCTGCATCATGCTAGCTGGCATCAACATTACCTTGGTGGGGGCTTTTGCCTTTGGTACTTTCTTGCCAATAAACAACCCACCTATAATCATTGGACCCATCTTGCTTGTTGTAGCATTCACTTTTTTTGGGGCATGCTGCATATGCAGCCGTAGGCCACCTGCCCATGGGGCAAGAAAGTGCAAACCAGGCTCCAACATTGGCTTCATCAAACCTGGCAATGCTGCCTTTGAAATTGAAACCAGTGAACATACCGTGCAGGACACAACTGCAGTGCAGCTGAGCCCCACCAACTCTCCAGTGTCCTCAAGGAAATCCACCCCAGTTCATGAAAACGCCAAGGCTTGCAAACTCTTCACAATGGAAGCCAATGGGCCAGCAGCAAAATACTCTGCAGGAGGGGATTCTATACAACTTAATTTACCCAGAGACCCTGTTACATAGTACTTCAAAATGGAAATGATCTCGCTTAATGATTCTTACATGCAGTGCAATGGAAGTACTGCACTTGTGCTAAGGCACAGCACTTGAGCATCCAGTTACAAGAGGGGAAAGTTAGATGAACAACAGCAAGGGAAAACAAGTTGAACAACAGCAAAGAAAAATAAGAAAGAAATCTGCTTAGTAAACACATGGGTGATGTGTACAGACTACACATTTAACAAAGATTGAGAAACAATTGAACTAGAGGGACATTATTATGAATATAACATGTTTCACTTTCAATGTATTGTTTTCGTTTGATTAGACTGACCTTTGTTATTCTTGTATTTCTGTTGTTATAGTTCTGTACTGTGCTCCCTACCCATAAAAACATTTCCACCAGATCGGTCCGGATATCATCAAATTTCAGGCATGTATAAATGTGAAATCCTGGTTGGATCCTACCATCACCTTGCCAAATCCAAATCTGAGAACTTTGATGTAGTTAAAGTCAAGCTTTTCCAGCTGGTGTTAAGAGAGTGTTCACTGATTATATTTTTTTTAATTTATAAGTGAGCTGCAAGCCCAGCTCTCCTGTCCTTATTAACCACCATCAATGGAGTCTCTGGGATGCCTCCTTCAATTTCTGAAATATTTGTTGGCTGTTTTGTTCAATCTGTGTGGCTAGTTCAATGCTACCTTGCTTCTTGTTCCCAAGCCACCAACTCCTCAGCAGCTCACCTTAATCCCACATTAAGATTTGATCTAAAAAATTAGCGCAAATGAAGAGATGTCGGACATTCTCAAATTGATGTGGGCAGTTTTTCCCATTTTCACAAACCTTTCCATTAGACCATACTTGGAGATGGCAGTAATATATATATAATGTAGGGTCCTCCCTGTTTGCTTCAGTACAAATCTTAATGAATATGTTGTAAGAAACCTAGTGTAGATTACAGAAGTTCACAGGCATCTCTTAAATTGTTCCAGAGGAATATTTGTTACTCAGATCATACCTGTCCTGTCGCCCCTATTTTAGAAACAGTGTCATCACATGCTGATGGATATCGGCCATGAGCTAGTGGTTGGCTGATTGAACCATGATGTTCCATATTAAGTGTAGCCAGGGTCTAAATAATACAAAGTTGTACTTTTGTGGCACTGGTGAAAAACATTATCTAGAAAATGTGTTGTACTGTTAACATGCACAAGTGTGGATGAAACTATATAACTTAATGATGTTTATGTCAAAATTTGAACAACCATTTTCACAATTTCAGCTCACTGTGAGATGAACTCCTCTAATGATCACTATGGTGACACCACCACAACAGGAGGACTTCCTTTTCCTTGAGATCATGCTATGCTACTTGTATATCGAATATGCTAATCTGGATCCTGAAAAATGGCCTTAATTGTGAATCAGGTGAAATTAATATAATCATTTTGGAGTCTTACCACAGATTTGAGTGTAGTGTGCTGTCGGCGATTTACGTAAATGCACATCGTTCAGCAAGCCCGTCGTAATTCATCATTTTCTATTAATAGGAAGTGTAGAACGAATCCTTTGTAGAAGCAGTGAGAGCAGGACACCAACTAAATTTGTTTTCGTTTGTGCTTTTGAAAATTGGAACTAATTGCTCCTACTGATTTGTGACCTCAATGAAGCCGTCAAGGCATTGAAATTCAATTAGTACTTATTGGATTTATACTGTGCTCTTACTTTTGCCATCCATCTTCAGAAACAGACTTTGCTGCTTCAATGACTTGGGCATTACATCATCTCTTGTTGATTATCTCAAATGGGAGAACTTTGGGTTTTTTCGTTGCCTCTTCATGGACTTTCAGGGCTCCCTTCACATATCCACCACTTGGAAAAGGCAAAGTTGATTTCAATGTACCCCACTTGAGAGGCTTAAAAGCACCATACATTACATAAAAAACATTCTTTCTTTTAACATTTGAACATGTGGAAATTACTGATCCACAATATCTCAAAGGACTGTACATCTCTAATTGCTTAAATCTTCAATCAATAATGTTCAAGTTGTCTCCCAGGAAGTCGTTCCTCACATAATTATGGAATTCCTAGATTCTTGGAAGCCTAGATTCTTGGAATAACTCAACTCCTATTTCACCAAATTTATCAGTGGCAAATCATACTACTCTAATTGCTATTTTGTAAAGTTTGATCAACACTTCCAGGTTCTCCAGAATGTTTCCTTAAACGTTGTAATTTCCAAGGCATTCATTGGCTAAAAGACATACCCTTGGATATATTTAGATATTTGACATCATTGTCCATATCGCACTTCTTTGAGCATCCCTATATTTGTAACATATTACAAATGGGTAAACCTAGTTAGGCCTTACAATTATTTCAACCTACAGAAATAAATGCGATTATGCAATTAATTAAAGTGCTGCTAATTGAAGTGACGTAAAATCAAAGGGGCTCAAATGTTATCATTATCTCCTTTCTAAATTGCTTTATTTATGAAACCACTTATTGACTCCCTCCAGAGTTACTATTATCCTTTTCAACAAAACCGCAGCCTCACAAAACTTTCCTTACCTTTCACTTGGAACAAGGACATTAACAATCATCATCCATGGTCCCCTTGTAGGCACCGCAGGAAAACCAATGTCTGGAATCTAAATAAAATCACAAGACATAGAAGCTCTGGGAACAATCCTAAAATTGTCGGCATCCTCTCTATCCATATTTGGTTACAGTTTTGCAGGACATTGACAGCTATCACCTGGGCTCCTGCAGTACATTGCATCCAGATTTTCAATAATCTAAGGTAATATGAGTTGAGAATCAGTCTAACGTTCTCTCAGTATAAGGTCCTTGCAGAAGTGGAATTTGTTTAGTGTGATCAATGTTACAGTCATTGTTACATTGTCAAGGGAAGTTAATATTTGCTTATCATTTAAAACAAATCTTGAAGTTTCATGTAGGCTCAAACAGCCATGATGTTGACCGAGGCTGGACTGATAGTCCTAGATTCAGTAATGCTTATTTGGAAATATTTCTGTATGTTTTTTGTCATTTAGGAAGTATACATTTGTTTGTATTAATACTTGAATTGAAAATATTCCATACATAGGAGTTCAGACTCCTTATTAATGGAAAATGTAAGTCAAAGACGAGGATGTGCAGCATCTTCTGCATGGCAATATATTTATCCCAAATAGGTTTATCCAGAGAGTTAGGTACCTCAACACAAAACAATACAATACGAGACATACTATTACACAAAGTTTTTAAATAACACTGAGGAATTCTGTGGGTCCTAACTTTCCTACTCTGTCTATGTCTTTTAATTTAAATGTGTTTCTTTTTCTCTCGTTCACTCTTTCCCTCTGCCTTGGGGTGCTTTGCCCAGTTACTCATTCATTATTAGTCACATCTGCTGAGGCAACATAGATTTCCTCATTTGCAAATAAAGGAAATCCCATCTGAATGACTTTCCACAGTATCTCTGCCTGGGCATTTGGTGTTATATGAGACTGTACTACCCAACTTCTGGCCTAGTTCCCGTTGTGCTCCGCCTCATTTATTTACTGACAACTGGCAGCCACTTTGACAAATTGAAGAGGCAGATTATGGGCCCAGAAGTATGAGTGGCTGCACCTACCTGCCTCTCCCTCCTGTCCTATGCCAGTGTCATGGTCATTCCTATGTTATTTACATCAGAGGGGAGGTGGTAACGAATGACCATTATTAGACGAGGAGAGTTTGCTTCTTTGAAGAACAGATACCCCAACATGGGGTCTACTTTGACATTCTGATTAAGGAAGTATAAAGGAACATCATAAAATCAGTATATGTTTATTCATACATTTCACCTCTGTCATGAAGTAAAGAAAAAAGCCATGCACAGAGATATACTCAACAAGTCCAGCCCTGTCCAAATGCTTATTATCTGATAGGAGAGTTGATAGTCTGGGCTCCAAAGTTTAAGGGTATATAGCCTCCTCATTAACGTTTAATTTAAGTAGGCATCTGCATTCAAAGGATCCCCCAAGAGACTCTCTGACTCTTATTGTGGCAAGGTTGTACCGCCTACATTTTACAGTACTGAGCATATGAAGACACATACATTAAGGACATTGACGTGGAAAGATTGTACCCTGAAATGATTTACATAATCTTTCAAAATACATAAATACATCTAAGTATTTGTAAAGAGTATGCTGTCAAGGTCTAATGTCTGTGGTCTGCAGAATATGGAGTAACCTAAAGGAATTATGGTTGAGTGATTGTTATGGCTTTAATCATTTTCCCAGATGTGAGCCTGTAATCTTGTTATCTTGGAGCATCTCCTGCATAACGTAGCCCTGAGTACTGGGTCTTTCCCATCATTTTTAATTTATGCTTTTGCTTTAGTACTAATAGGTACTATTTTTCCATTAAAGTTATCATGGGTCATGATGATGAAATCCATATCTCTCAAAGTTACAATGATAAAGGTCATTCTCTTTTTTTATTCCAAGTGCACATGTTGAAAAAAACCGAATACATTAAAGTCACAAAATTATGGTAAACTGGAGAGATTAGTTCAAGTATCTGCTGTGGTCAGTGTGAAGCTTTGTAGGGAGCTTCTCTGTCATGGACCTGAACAGTCAGGTACAGAGAAGAAAGCCTTAGAAAAAACAAAAAGCTTAGAGAAAACTAGTACGATTGTAGCAGTTTCACAATTGGCAGCAAGTGTGCTCTAAAGTTTTTTCATTAGCTGCTCCGACCAGTCTGTGCCAGTTCGGTGGCACATTCACTGTGTTACATTTGTTGAAGATTAATTTACGGCTAGCACCAAAAGCCAAGCACATCAATCATAGCAGATAGTGTGAGGGATTAATAAAAAGGGCAAGGAGCAGGGGAGCTACCTGCAGGAAGCTGAAGTCAGAGCTTTTCATGGATAAGAAGATGTGGATGACTGGCTAGACAACCTGGAAATGAACTCATGAGCAGGTCCCCTTCTAGGATGCCAATACATGAATCAGGCGGTACAAAAGGGGGTGGTTCTGGACGGAGCATCTGAACCAATCAAACACTCACACCCAGCCAACAGATCTGGGTTTAATCCAACACTGTTCTTTAGCCCACTGTGCCACCCCAGTTCAGACATGGCCATATGCAAATCAGTCTGACCCTGTGCCTCATGGGAACACTCCAACCTGAACTGCCAAGCCATGCCTTCCCTGGACGGGAAACAAGCTTCCTAGGACTGGTTTATGGCATTTCAGCCGTCTTCAGCCAGGCTTGCTTGAATCCAGTGGCAAAGTGAGCAAGGGACTCATGTCTGAGCATACCCTGCCAACTTATGGTGAACAAAGTGGTACAAAAGGTGGTGGTGATGGACGGAGCATCTGAACCAATCAAACACTCACAACAAGTCAACAGATCTGGGTTTAATCCAACACCGTTCTTTAGCCCACTCTTCCACCCCAGTTCAGACATGGCCATATGCAAATCAGTCTGACCCGGTGCCTCATGGAACAGTCCAGCCCGAACTGCCAAGCCATGCCTTCCCTGGACCGGAAACACGCTTCCTAGGACCGCTTTCTGGCATTTCAGCCGTCTTCTGCCAGGCTTGCTTGAATCCAGTGGCAAAGTGAGCAAGGGACTCACATCTGAGCATACCCTGCCAACTTATGGCAAACAAAGAGGTACAAAAGGGGGTGGTAATCGACGGAGCATCTGAACCAATCAAACACTCACACCCAGTCAACAGATCTGGGTTTATTCCAACACCGTTCTTTAGCCCACTCTGCCATCCCTGTTCAGACATGGCCATATGCAAATAAGTCTGACCCTGTGCCTCATGGGAACAGTCCAGCCCGAACTGCCAAGCCATGCCTTCCCTGGACCGGAAACAAGCTTTCTAGGACCGGTTTCTGGCATTTCAGCTGTCTTCAGCCAGGCTTGCTTGAATCCAGTGGCTAAGTGAGCAAGGGACTCACGTCTCAGCATACCCTGCCAACTTATGGCGAACAAAGCGGTACAAAAGGGAGTGGTGATGGACGGAGCATCTGAACCAATCAAACACTCACACCCAGTCAACAGATCTGGGTTTATTCCAACACCGTTCTTTAGCCCACTCTGCCACCCCAGTTCAGATATGGCCATATGCAAATCAGTCTGACCCTGTGCCTCATGGGAACAGTCCAGCCCGAACTGCCAAGCCATGCCTTCCCTGGACCGGAAACAAGCTTCCTAGGACCGGTTTCTGGCATTTCAGCCAGGCTTGCTTGAATCCAGTGGCAAAGTGAGCATGGGACTCACATCTGAGCATACCCTGCCAACTTATGGCGAACAAAGCGGTACAAAAGGGGGCCGTGATGGACGGAGCATCTGAACCAATCAAACACTCACAACAAGTCAACAGATCTGGGTTTAATCCAACACCGTTCTTTAGCCCACTCTGCCACCCCTGTTCAGACAAGGCCATATGCAAATCAGTCTGACCCTGTGCCTCATGGGAACAGTCCAGCCCGAACTGCCAAGCCATGCCTTCCCTGGACCGGAAACAAGCTTCCTAGGACCGGTTTCTGGCATTTCAGCCGTGTTCAGCCAGGCTTGCTTGAATCCAGTGGCAAAGTGAGCAAGGGACTCACGTCTGAGCATACCCTGCCAACTTATGGCGAACAAAGCGGTACAAAAGTGGGTGGTGATGGAGGGAGCATCTGAACCAATCATACACTCACACCCAGTCAACAGATCTGGGTTTAATCCAACACCGTTCTTTAGCCCACTCTGCCACCACTGTTCAGACATATGCCAACTTATAGCGAACAAAGCGGTACATGAAACTGGGGCACTCACATTAAGCCAGTTTGCTAAGAGACTACAAAGTAATGTGCATGACAGGTTTGGGGGGGAAAGGGGTGCAAGACACAGCTCCAAAGGGCCTTAGCACGTGATGTTAGGACGCTCTCTACTTTGTAAGACAAAAACTTCAATATTCAGAATTTGTGGAAGCTGAGTAGGAAACTGACTAGCAGGGATAACTGTACTTAGAACTGACATACAGCCTCTGTGCAGCACTCTCACGTTAAGCATCAGTCTCATTTGCAACACCCTGAAATATTATTTCCCTGTAATTGGCAGATACCTTAGGAAAGAAAAACCTTTCTCACTTCCAGCTTTGCACAACTCAGATTGCTAGTCCACTTATATGTAGCTTCCACCACCAGCCCAAGTACCCATCTGCTTGTAACTGCAAACTCAATGTTATAAACCAGCCTTAATTGCTTTCCGCTTTAACACTTACATCACAGTTCTACGGAGTCCATCAAGCGCCAAAAGGGTTCCATCATTTCTAACTCTCAAGACACTACATCTCCCCCTCTGTTGAATAAAACATTACAATCTTTTACACAATATATATATATATATATATATAGATAGAAATATATAATTTTATCTCTTCAATCAGCCAAAAAGTCTTTCTGGCTCTTTAATATTTTTACCTGATCTTGTTCTTGGAAAGTGGGAACTCTCCTCGTCAATGTCCAGGATCTGCATCAACGGTGCAGAGGCAACAGCAGTGACTAATGTTTCAGACCCAATCTCTCCTTCAACAATTGGATCTGATGAACAAATAGATAAGTGCCTAAAATTAGAAGAGTCTCTGGTAGTAGACTTCTGAGGGTGCTGGGTAGTCACTATGTGTCCCTTGGTAGACACCACGTACAAAGGTTCTGCACTACATGGAGAATGAGATTTTCTTCTCTGCATCTGTCATGCAAGCACTCGATGTCCTTTCTTAAAGACAAGGTTCTGTTTGGGACAAACTTCTGCTTGGATATGCCACAGTATGGCTACTAGCATTTGGTTGTCCACTGTGCTGTGCAAGGATAGCACCTAACCCGAATGGGCTTGCGTCAACAACAACTTATGTATGAAGCTTTGGATTGAAGTATGCCATTTCAGTACAATTCTCAATTGCTTGTTTAATTATTTTAAAGTTTTCCACACATTCATATGACCAATGAAATTAGATTTCTCATATTTATTGTTGTCTCTCAACAGGGCACTTACTATGGCAAAGATTTGTATGTATCTGAAACAGTAACTGGCCATGCCAAGAACCAAACGCACCAAAGAACTTGTGGGGGATCAGGATTTGACAGCACTTGTACTTTAGCAGGATGTGGTGTCATACCCCCATCAGAAAATATATGGGCAAATAATTTTAGCTTTGTCTTATGGAACTCATATTTGTCTGTATTCAAAGTCAAACCTCACTTCAGCAAGTAAACAATATACTTGTGTAAGAACTTTACTGTGTTCTTTTTTGTAGCTCTAAAAAAACCAATATGTCATCGCTATAATTGAACAAATTCATACTAGGAGACAGGCGGTATGATGCGTCTAATTATGTCTTGAGACAGTTCTGCAGCAGATGACACACTAAAACCTAGTCTTTTGTATCGTAACAGACCAACATGTGAAGAAAAGGTTTGTAATGTATCTGCAACCTTCTTCAAGTTCTAACAAATGATAACCTTTATTTAAATCAAGGCGAGACCTTTCCGTTATCATGTCAGCAATGTGTGGACCTGGATGACATTCTCGTTCAAATGCCTTGTTTGTCTGATGCATGTCAACGCCTATGCATACAGCTCCATCACTGTCCTTTTTAGACACTACTACTATGGGAGAAACTCATGGCGTTGGACCAGTTGAATGCTCTATAATATCATGCTTAAGTAATGCTTCAAGTTCTTTTTAAAGAGCTTCTTGCAAATGAAAAGCAATTTGTTCATGACTCTGAGCAACAGGACGGATGTCCTCATTAATATGTAACTTTACTTTCATAGTTTTACGCTTTCCCAAACCATGAAACAACAAAGGGAACTGACTTACTATTTTGTGTTGAGCATTCATGTTGTAATTCACCGAAATCAGTCCCATAACAGTTGCTGTGCTGAAATTTAGCAGACAGGCACTTGACGCTGTGACTTGAAGCACATGGATGGGTGCTTGCACCTTTGCTTTCTTGTGTTTCATTGTCGCTACAAATGAATCTTGACTTTTTAAGGGTGTCGATGCAGCCCAAGTATTCACTTTAGTTTTCCATGGCATAAGTTTGGGCAAAAGAGATAGTTCATTGTATTTCTCCTCAGGCATAATGTTTATTGATGCACCACTGTGAATACTTAAAGGTATAGAACAACCATTTACTTTCAGCATACTCTTCAGACAATGTTTGAATGACATTGGTGCTTTGGCATGTCGATTTTTCTTTGACTGACATTTTTCTTCACAAGCTGCCAAACCAACATGCGCATGCTTTTCTGAGGTAAACATCACCATGCAACACTCATTTTCATTGCTTTCATTTGATACTGAAACAGAAGAACTGTTAAAAAATGATTTAGATGACGATCGACTTTGTCTTAACTGATGTCGCCACTTGCCGTTGTGGATGTGCGTTGAATGCTGCTTCTGGAACGTTCTGCAGCCATTTTGTCTTTGTGATGTGATGCATTTACTTCTTCCTTCACTTTGCAAATCATTACAAAGTGGTTCTGCTTCCCACAGCCTTTACATATCTGTCCAAGAGCAGGAATTGTACCTCCGTGTGGAAACATAAATTCACATCTAAAAAACGTCTTTTTAGAGGTAAACATCATATCCTTCAGTCTTTTATTTTGACTTACTTTTCACATTAATGATGGATTAATTCTGGGCACCTCCGGCCTCCTTGTCAGCAGCTTTTGTATCAGCACGCTCTTCAGCTCTGGCAGCCATTAAAATGTGCTTAAGGGTAAGAGTTTCTCTCAGCATTTGTCCTCTGAATGAATCTGACAGGCATCCATCAATAACTGTCAGACACATAGCTTCTTCATCATTAAATATTTGAACTTACAATGTCTGATGAGTGTGTCGAGTCTCTCCTCAGATTCACCAATAGTTTCACCAACCTTCTGGCGTTCTTGATCGAAGATGTATTTTAATCAACATTTGGCATTGAATTAAATTTGAGATTAAACACTTCTATAATCTAACAATATGTTACTTCTGCAGTTTGTGGCATTTTCTTTATGACCAATTTTACACAATCACCAGCAAGATTTTTGAGATTCTTATTAATCTTTTGGTTATCAGTCTCTTTAAGAGCATCAGTGAAATGATCAAGTATCTCTATCCATCAGTCTATCTATCGACAATATTTAGCTTTTTGGTGGTATCGAACGGTGGTGGTCATTTCAGGAAAGCAGCAGCATTGTTGCCATTTCTAGAAATGGTTGATATTGAGGGTAGAGCGCTCTTCGCCTCCCTTCGCTATTCATCTTGAACCTGTTCATGTGAGCAATCTCTGAGGCCTTAGGACGTGCTGGACTCTGGATCATCCTTGATGACTTTTGAAAAAACGGCTTCTGTCTTTGCCTCCATTGGAAAAGCAAAGTTTCACTATTCCAAAGATATTGGAGATTGTGGTGATTGTTGCACACTTGTCAAACATAACCCCTGAGGTTGGTCTGGATTGCAGTGCCTGGCACTGAGGTTGTTTACTTAGGTTCTGGTGAATCCTTTGGCAGCTCTTTGCACAATCTCTCTCTTTACCACTTTCTAATTGTGACATTATCTTGCAATTTGTGATTATCAATAGCTGCTCTTTGAAAACTAGGTTGTATCTGCCTTCAGCATTATTGCTCCTGATTACATATAACTGTATATTGCATAGCAGTGTGGTACATTCATGTACGATCTGACCAGCACGTTTTCGGTCACAGATATTTATACTTCTTTGTAATGCTTTTGTTGCTTTCAACTTCTCTACAGCAGCTGGAGTTGCGTTTTGACTCCACATGCATTAAGCGTCCATTCCATACTACGATTGCCACACGTGCAATGCACAAGCAGTTTGCCTGGACCACGGAAAACTCTCTGGGAGAGCACTGCCAATCTTCGGGTAAATTATCCCCTAACTTGTCCCAAGTTGTAGGGTCCTCCCCAACCCGGGTACACTCTAATGACTATGCCACAGACAGAGCTTAGTATTACACATCTTTATTCGTCTGCGTGTAACAGCGAACTCAACAACTGATGTCACAGTACTACAGAATACATCAGGATCCAAAAGGGGTCCTTCATTTCTAATTTGCAAGGTGCTGCATTATACTGTATGGCAAATGACAAAATTACATTTCTAACTGAGTTGGGGGCACAATGGAGTACAAGCGACTTTGCCTAGGTCCCTTAAATATAACAATATTAGGACAGATGTTTTTAACCTTTTAATTTCTGTAGAGTCCCATTCTAGAAGTACTGGAAGGTATAGAATCCCAGCCTAAGGAATGTCTACAATTTGAACCTCAAAAGTACACAAATCATAAGAAATAAGAACACATCCAACAAATACATAAATAAAAAAATATTTTCATTAATTCCCCAGCACAAATATACCGAAATTGAAAATGTAATTTTAATGTCAAGGTAGGAGCTTTTCAAAATTTAGATTAATTTCTAATGGAAAAGTGATATGTGAATCCTAGCATTTACTTCTTATGCACCCTCTCTTTTTTTGCCATCACATACTAGTGATCCAGTTGAGGCCACCAACTGTCCATACTATTGTTTGCTGTACTTGCGCTGCTCCCATAAATCAAGCTAAGAATACAAACTTAATTTTCACCCTCCAATTTCACATACCTTCACATTTACTGATCATTTCAAAATGTTACATTTTACAGTTTGCTTTTTATGTGCATGTACTTCATTACTCTGTTAATTTTTTATAACAGTCACGGACCCATGTCCGTAAACCACAGGTTAAGAACTGCTGTTCTGGGATAATATGACAGATTCTCTACATAATTGGAGAAGGGTAGAAACTAGGAACTAAAGACTGGAATTATCAACATAGCTTTCATCAAGTGAAACAATGAATTGAGCGACATGATTGTGAGTGGCACTGGGCCTCACTGGTCATGGAACACTCATAAATATCTGTAACTACTTTTGAAGAAACAAATGACGAAACTGTTCACAGAGATCACGGATGAACTTAATTAAAAATTAAAAATGAAGTGAGAGTCCACACATACTATCACTCTATAAAAGTGAATCCTTAAAAATAAACCACTAGATAGATTGCATTGGGCTGTTGGATAAGCAACTGTGAAAGTAGCTATTTTCAGCCAGCTGTGATGCAATGTCCTCTTCGTCTAAAATAGAACATCTGACTAATGTGGACCAAGTTAAGTCAAAGTCAAATACAGTTTGGAAGATGCCTAAACCTGTAGGTATCCACCCCAACCACAAATCCTTAGCATTAAATGAAAAAAAGCAAACCTTAAGAAGAACCTATGTTAGCCCTTGCCGAACCTCTCAGCACAAAGGACTTTTTCTACTTTACCCCAATGATCTACAATAATTTTCTAACTAATGATTTCCTTTTACTTTGCCAGGTGCAAATCAATCCTTGTCCTACTACCTTAATAAACCTCCTGAAGACTGAAGTACAAGTATGAGGCCCAAGAACCAGATTCTGTAGAGTGAGTGATCCTGTGGATCACTTCGATGAGTCCAAAGTGGGAAACAGATGTGGGGGCCTCAATCTGAGAGAATGAAAAGGAGGATGTATTTAAAGCAACAGATATTCAAGGAACATATAAATGTATTCTGGGTGATTCTGCTGAGAAAGTGGGAAATGGGACCAAGAATAATTCAAAAAATGTCCTCTGTTAGTTTGGAATACACCACAACAAAACATGGAAGGAACATTAATAAATTGTAGCATTTTCTTTGCAATGTGAGCAAAAGAACCTCAGAGGAATTTTTTAACGAGAAGGGATGCTCAGAAAATACCCCCGATAAAGACAAAAATGGCCTTATTGTTATCTTCTTTCCATACCAATAATATGCTTAAAAAAGGGCTTAACATTCTAAACATTTTCAAAAACACTTTATACCCACCCCAGATTAGCATTAGCAACTGGTATGCATGCCACAAAAACAATCCTACCAAAGTGCCTCTGTTCTGCACTTGAGCGCCTTTTCTAGAAGCAAAAAAAATTAATTTCAATGCCATAAGTCACATTTTCTCTGTGAAGACGCTAGATAAAGATTCAGTTTAGTGATATTCCTCATGGCCTCAAAATTAAAGATGTTGTAGATTTGCAAGCTAGAACTTTTTGAACAGTGCTTTGGACCAATGATTCATTCAGCAAAGACTACCAAGATGTCTCCTAACGCTAATACCTTTTCAACCAATATGGCCCGCATTACAAGTGGGCGCTTAATTGTGATGGAGCTGGTACCTGCAGCTATCAGGTCCATTCGATCTATGATATTGTTGTTTTTTCTGTGGATCTGTTTAGTTTCACATAGACATTTTGGGTGCTTACGTAGCTGACTTATCCATTTGAAAATCTGTGTGAAAATGAGGTATTACCAGGGGAATCGGACCTAGAATTATCAAATCCCCAGTTAATTTCTCAATTGGTAGTGAACCCTGAGCGTCTAACTTATAATGGGCTGGCTTTTCTCCACCCCAGAGTTTCTGGTACCCTCAGAACACGTAACTTCAGCTGTGGGGAAAATTTAGGACATTTTCTTGGCCACTCATAATGAGGGCCTATGTTGTTAATTAATTTCGGGTCTGAATCAAAAACCAAGGCACAGTTTTCCTGATAAAACTAAAGGGTGAACTGGTTTCTGTATCAACATATGTATACATTTGGAATCCACCTTCTACACCCATCAACTACTTCTATGGGCTAGCTTTACAAGCAGAGAAACAAAAACAGCAAACTATAACACACAACAGTTGACAACTCAATCTGTAGCCAAACAATTGTGTTCATTTTGAATCAATGAGCTTTACAGAATGATGAAGCCTCACACAAAGGCTAGTGATCTCATATATAAAACACATTAATGTGTCAAAACTATTTTCCTATCCAAAATACTGAGGGAAGACCTTAAGCCCTCTAACATTTTGACAGTCTGAAATGTTTAGATAGATTGTGAAAATATTTTTCCTCTACATGAAATGTTTTAATAAAAAACACATAAAGTTTTAAATTTTCTGAAAATCATCAAATATTCTTTGTAAATTGGTGTAAAACGTGAATTCTTTCCACCCTTCTAAGATGACTCATTGGACTAAATTAAAGAGTACTGCATTGCAGCACCCTTTTTTAGGAATGCCTATTATTTTCAGGTGTTTTGCTAAACCTAATTTTTGACTTTCCAGATCTGTGTGTAATTTGTCTCCATCGTGAACTGTTGAAATTGCCTATTTGTACAAAACAGAGTATATTAAGATTATTCGTAAAATCTGGCACTTGTTTTTCTAATGTTATCATAGATTTTACATGTATGTAATGTGAATTTATAAAGAAAAAGGATGAACACCGCTTCTAGTCTCTCTTTTATGTTTTTTGCCATACTTACTTGAATGACACAAATTAAAACATTGTGTTTGGTGACCAGGTAAGCCTACAAGCTGAAATAACCAAACATTCAAAGGTGATCCTGGATAATTGATATCTAGAACAGAGCAAGTTTAAGACTTCTACAAATGACAAAGAGCATGTGCAGTGTATTTCCACCTTAGGTACAGATCTTGGGAAGTGTAGCATTTGATGAACATAAGATGCCACTAATGAATGGTCACAGTTTAGAGTTAAGGAAGGGACTCATGAACCATTCCATCATCTGCAGAAATCTGTGGGATCTAATATGGCTAGCTAAAAAACATAGGCCTCCAAACTCATGTCTCACTACACCAGTGCACACCACAGTGAAAGTATAAGACACATATGTGATACCCAAGGGCCTGCCTGATGACATATCCTTTCCCTTACACCCTTATTCACTGTAATATTGAATCCCCCACCTGCTATGGATGGCTAGGCTTTTCGATGGGGGGAGGGAGTTTATATGATGATCTCAGAAATGTTTAGTGCTGCCACTGAAGGACTGGGTTCTTTAAGGCCCAGCGGTGCCAGGGAACAACACCTGAAACCTTCGTGGGTTACTTGCTCTGGCGTACAAGTGACAGAGACACGGGACACTTCCTTTGGCGTCAAAGATCAGCGTTTATTACTGCAGGGATACAGAAATCGCAAGAAGTACAACATAGTGTAGGTTCTGAGAGTCTGCTTCAAATTGCAAAAGGGAATCGCTCCTTTTATACACATTTTCGTCATTGCTCGACATAACGAACAAAAGGTTACAACTCAGTTCCCACAGTAAACTTCAAAAGGATTGCATTCATGTTTTCAGAAGCCCGGAACATGAATATAGTAACATTGCCGGTTCCCAACTGTAAAAGCACATCATCTCGCCATAAGGCACATTCCACTCTAGTTGTAAACAGGCGAAAGAAAGAGACAGGAACAGGTGTAAGAAAGACAGACAACCGTAACAGAAGAGTGTGGGGGCAATATCGGAAGTGTGATCACAGGATCAAAGGACTCAAACCTAACATATGTAAAGCTGAAACAATAGACCAACACGGCAGAATAAGCCTCAAGCTGAGCCATCTGCCTTTGCCGTGTCATTCCCCCGGTCGTAAAGACGACCCCAAAGAATATTCATCTTCCGCCAGAGCTTGGGAATCCCAGGGTCACGAAGCGGACATTGTCCCTTCGCTGGCTACGTGAGGGCAAGAAACAAAATGGATGCCGTATCTAAAATGGAACCCGAGGGTTCAGATGAAAAAACCCGTAAAGGAGACGAACGCTTCTAAGTAGTGTAGCGTAAACGCATACACCTACTAATCTCGTCATTTACGGTTCATAGATACCAAACTCGTCCATATCCGAGAATGCCCAAAACGTCGTAATGATTCTCACGGAACCTCAGACGCTCCTTTTGCCCTCAGGTAGGCAAGCACTAGTCGAAATCAGAATCAATTTCGATATTCATCCGATCATTCAGGTGTTGTTGAAACATCATCCTATCCATCAATGTCTCTTTGGTCACAGATGGCCTTCTTATACACGTTGTAGCACAAAGGCCACATAAGGCAGGACCACACTGCACACAAAGACAACACGTGAACAGAAACGTTACAACGACTCCTATGATCATCAGAAGCTTCCAACCCCAAGTCGACATCAGACCCCAAAACCATCCTAGAAGCGTCCAATCTTCCTCGTCCACGTGTATGGACTCCGAGATTTTATGCAACTTTGAGATGGCTTGATAAACAGTTGGAGCATTATCAGGGATGAAAATGCAGCAGCTCGAATGGATTACCTTGCACACACCACCTCTATCTGCAAGTACAATGTCTAGAACCATACGGTTCTGTAGCATCATAAGTCTATCCGCTTGAAGCTCTGCTGTCAGGTTACCAAGGGCACTTGCAGTGATATTAGCAGTCAATTCCACCACACGAGTCAACTGTCTCAAGTTCCTACTATTAACCATAGGACCCCAAAACGGTAGGAAACCCTTTAAGAAGTCTCCTGCCTCTTGACTGGCAGTGTCCTCTTTACTAACGACGCCTCTCACAACTCTAGTCTTGTGATAGTTTGAGGCAACCGTAAAAGTTGGTGGTAAAAGATTCGCGATATAGCAGGTGCCTGAAAAGTCACGAGGCAACCACGTATAAGCACGATCGTAACACACAAAATAAGTACCCTTGGCAGTCAGGAAGACAGGGGAAGAGAGCATCGGTAAGACATACGTCTCAGTACAAGCACTCTTCCCAAGCTGAGCTCTTGGATTTCGACCAAGGCCTTGCAGACAGAAATGGCCGAGATGAGGTACGATCCAAATCGGAGATGAGATTTTAAGCTGTCTATCACTTACTAACATACTATACTCAACCTCACTCAGATCCTTGTAAGCTCGCACCTCTTCCTCTGAGATAATTGTTGCATCAAAAATATCTTTATCTAAATCAGCAATCGCTATCGCCAAAGGCTTGTGGTACGGGCTGGGACTAAGGTCTGTGGAGCGAGGCTCTCGACTTGGGTAGGAATCTAGTGCACTACGGAACATAGTTTGGAATGCTCGAGCTGACCCCTGGGTGCTGTAAGGAAGAACCAAATACGGAATACCTTTATCCATAGTACGTGGCATTAACCCACACACCCAACAATTGGTAGTATTCATCACCAACTGATGCTGATGCAGGAGTTGGACAAAGGAATTGTTCATAAATTCCGCACGTATGGCCTGTTCATGTTGAGGCAGAAGATGAAAGGAATGTGGTGAAATAGTGGAAACAGAATTTAGGTCAAGTGAGAAGGAAACGGGTGAAATGGAAGGCAATAATAATTGAATCCCAAAGTACACTCCACCCACTAGTAGCATAGAAACAGTCAAGAACAACATAAAAACCTGAAACAGAAAACATTTTGTTCGAAACATCTTATGCAATTTGGATCTTTGTACCGCCATTTTGTCTATGTCCGACAGCTTAGAAAACTCCATCCTCTAAAAACCGTCCGTGACGTTCTTGACGCACTTTGTTCTGAGTAGCGATTATCAATTCCCAGGAGTTCCCAGAAATTGACAAAAGGCAATCAACCTAGTGTCAGAAACCTGCTAAACAGAAGGAGGTACCCGCATGGCCCTACGGTCAACCCAGATGGTAGGTCTAATCAATTTATCTTTTAATTAGCATAAGTCTCCTAGCTGCAAGGAAGAAAAAAAGTACACACACAATATGCAAAATCATAACATTCATGGCAACTGTAAGGGGTAACGTGAATTCAAAAATAAACAAATGCATTAGTCTTTATTGCGCGATCGAAGAAAATATCGAGTTTTTCCAGGTTGCGTTTGCTCTTCAAATAACGGTTCTGATGGCAAAATAGTGTTCGATTGTTCAGGTAACAGTTCAGAACTTGAACTCTCCAATGCTGATGATAACGGTATTGTTTTCGATGATTCGACAGGGATATCTGATTGAACTAAATCGTTCCCTACAGGCTGGGCATCACTAAATGGTACATAGTACAAAGGGGTCTCTGTTTCAGTCGAGGCGACTCCTTTCTTCATCCATGTGTCTACTGGCAAAGGAAGCGGAACCTTCTTGGTGTGGGTGGCATGCACCCAGTGCTTTCTTCCTTCCAGTCGAACTGCAGTCCTCGTCGCCAGTAACACCTGGTGGGGTCCCACGAATCTAGGCTCAAGATTGCGTTTTCGTCCAAAATTTCGGGTAACGACCCAGTCGCCAGGTTGGAGCCGATGACCAGGACCTTCTGTTTGTGCCGGTAGAGCCTCGTAGACCTGTTGGTGAATCAAACTCAATTTAGCAGTCAGATCATGAAGATAGTCAATCAACATTGGATATTCAAGTCTGTTAAATTCCTTAGGCCTTGGGACTCCCCAAATGTTCGCAGGACGGCCGAACACAATCTCATATGGGCTAAGCCCTACTCGAGAGTGCACAGTCTAGAGGCAAAGAATCTGGCCATGATAGACCAGTCGTGGCCTGGATTTTGGCAAGTTTCAGTTTCAGGGTACCATTGTATGCTTCCACTAAACCCGCCGACTGAGGATGATTAGCACTATGGTATTTTTGATGAATACCAAGGCCACTGCATACACTTTTCATCACACTTCCCACAAACTCACTTCCGTTATCCGACCATACAATCCGTGGCATGCCATACCTAGGGAAATACTCTTTGAGCAACACTTTTGCTGTAGATAGGGCAGTATTATCTTTAAGGGGGTAAGCCTCAATCCATCTAGAGAATGCACAAACTACAACCAAGACATACTTCAGGTTGTTGCATCTCTCCATATGGATGAAATCCAACTGAATAATTTCAAAGGGACATGTAGGAGGGGCAAAATGACCAGGTGGAGTAGGAGTGCCCTTGCCAGGATTGTACATCAAACATATCATGCAATTCTTAACCACTCTCTCCGCACACTTAGTAATTCCCTCATTCTTCCATACTGGGGACAACAACTTACATATGCCTTTTGCGCTAATATGTGACGTGCCATGAGCCATGGTAACAACGGCAAGCACATATGCATCCGGTAACATCCATCTCTGCCTTTCTGACAAATCAACCCAACATCCATTCTCATCTAACTTCCCCGTGCTTTCTTTCCACTGAGTCTTTTCCATCTCGGTAGCCTCATTCTGTATCTCTTTCACACTCTCAACTGTGTCTTCACACATACCAGTCTCCGCTGGCCATCTTACTGAACTCGTAACGTACATTCGATTTGTCAGATCTCTAGCTGTCTCGTTAGCAATCTCATCCGCAAACGCATTACCGCGGCCAACATCATCTGTCACTTTCCGTTGCGCACTGCATTTGATTATTGCCACCTGTTTAGGCAATGTAAGTGCATCCAAAAGGTCATTCACAAGTTGTCCATGCTGTATCTTCGTGCCATGCGACGTGAAAAACCCTCGTTCTCTCCACAATCGACCAAAACTGTGCGCTACGCCAAATGCATACTGACTATCGGTAAACACATTCATCCGCTTTCCTCTAGACAACACACACGCTCTCGTCAACGCGATCAATTCAGCTGCTTGGGCCGAATTCTGACTCAATCTCGCAGTTTCCACAACCGTACTCAACGTCACTACAGCATACGCAGTCGTCGTATCACCATTCGGCAACTTGAGGCACGAGCCATCAACATACAAAGTACCATCGGGATCTATCAATGGAGTGTTTTTCAGGTCAATGCGACCCTTCGTCTCTTCTTCAGTTCTCAAGTAACAATCATGAGGTGCTACATCATCTGATTCCATGTTGATCGGCAACAATGTTGCTGGGTTCAACACATTACAACGCTTTATCCGTATATGACTTGCCAAAAGTGTCAGCTCATACCCAGACAACCTTGCGCTCGTCAGGTGTTGAGTTTTCGTTTGGTTCAGAAGAGTGTCAACTGCATGCGGAACCATCACCGTAAGCATATTATCCATAACCAAACCTGCGGACTGTCGAATGGACACCGCAGCTGCTGCTGTTGCTTTCAGACAACTCGGTAATGCTCTAGCTACTGGGTCTAAAGTTGAGGAAAAATATGCACATGGGCGTTGTTTGTCGCCAAATTGTTGCGTCAAGACACTCAACGCACAACCATCCCTCTCGTGAACGTACAGTGTGAACGGCTTACTGTAATCGGGAGTACCTAACACAGGAGCCGAACACAACGCATCACGTAATTCCGAAAAACTTTGCTGACACTCTTCAGTCCAAGGCAAAGGAGTCGAAACATCCTTGCACGTGAGAGCTAACAATGGCTTCGCTAATAATGAAAAATTTGGAATCCATTGTCTGCAGTATGACGTAATACCTAGAAAGGCACGCACATCTCTCTGAGTTTTTGGCACAGTCATTCGCGCAATCGCTGCAATTCTTTCTGGGGTCAACCTTCTCCCTTCTTTTGACAATAAGTGACCCAAATAGGTTACTTCTTGACAACAATATTGCAGCTTAGAAGGTGACACCTTGTGATGTAAATCACATAAATGCTGCAACAACGACACTGTAGTGGTTCTGCAAATAACCTCGGTATCAGCAGCCACTAATAAGTCATCAACGTACTGAATCAAAGCTGCACCCGTCGGTAATACAAATGCATCCAGTTGACTTTTAAGGGCTTGACTGTAGATCGATGGACTCTCACAATAGCCCTGTGGTGCGCGTTTAAATCTAAAACTGCGACCACCTAGTGAGAATCCGAATAGATCTCTGCTTTCCTCAGCAATTGGAATGCTAAAGAAAGCATTCTTTAGATCAATCACCGTGAACCAGGAGGCAGAAGCTGGAATTAAGGTCAACAAGGCTGTGATATCTGGCACCACAGGAAATTGTGGGACCACGATCTTATTCACCTCTCTTAAATCAATTACAAAACGGTACACAGGAGGTTTAGATGGATCAGTTTGTTTCAGGATGGGTAACACAGGACTATTACACACATTTCCCCAAGTTTCTTCAATGACATCCTTTTCGATCAGGTCATAAATGATCGCTAATAGCGCTCGCTCACCATCAAGAGAAATACGATACTGAGGTATACGTGGTAATCGCACATTTGATTTCAACTGGACCACATAAGGTGGAATGTCCAACAAACCCACATCATTGGGGCCCGTGGCCCATAGTGACGCAGGAAGGGAACTCAGTTCCGGTGGGAACTTATCGATCGATAAGTACATAGGAGAGATTATTCTCTGACCTAATGTAAGCTCCACTCCCGCAGGAGAGCAGTACAAAGTCGCATATAATCGTTTTAACAAATCCAAACCCAAAAGATTCTCGCCACAACCAGTGGAGAGAATCAAGGGAGCCTCCAGCTCACGAGGACCAATCGTAAGGGGCAAAGGGCTGGAGACAGGATTGCTAACAGGAGCGCCAGAGAATCCAACGGAAACATTCGTTAAGCCGGACAAAGGTGCGCCAGGGAGTTTTGAATGCATGATGGAACTTTTTGCTGCACCAGTGTCCAACAGAAAAGGCTCAACTACGCCAGATGTAGCAACTGCGACGTAAGGCCCTCTCTGATCAACCGGAACTGACACTACTCCCTCTCTTTGTCGGTGGCTGTCCTAGTAACGATCACCTGCCTCAATCTCATGTCCAATGTAATAATCGTCCACATGGTACTGTGCCGATCTATCGGACCTCGCATTCCGCTGATCAAAACAATTATTCGCATCCAACGAAGTAGGAGAGCGCTCATTCTGATTCTGAGAGTTACCACGACCTCTACCTCGAAATGCCTGTTGGGGACCACCACGTCCCCCTCGAGCCAAAACATGATTATAGCGATCACGTAAAGTGGGACAATTAAATTTGATATGTCCCTCTCCCCTACAATATGCACACTGATTATATCCAAGCATAGATCTAAAGTCAGAGGAGTCAGAGCGTGACTGCATCCTGGAAGACTGTGCCTGTGGCCGATACTGCTGTTGCGAATCATTTTGATTCGAACGCGGAGGATACGCTTGTTGTAACAAAACCTTCGTTTTAAGCTCCTTCGTTTTCTTATCTGAACGATCACTTTCTTCTTTTTCCCTATTTTCGTAGTATTGAGCCGTCGCTAGTATTTGAGCAGTGGTTGAAACGGCCCATGCACTTTCTGAATTTTTCAATTTGTTGCATAATTCAGGCAACAAATTTAACACAAACTTATCAACAAATAACCGCTGTCCTCCCTCCGTACTCATGTCCTGACCACTATGATCAATGAATGCTTCCTCAAATCTAGTAAAGAAATCGGAGACACTTTCGTCTTTCTTTTGCTTACAAGCCGACAATTTGTCCCAATTCACCCTCATCGCTGGCATAAGCATTTTCATGAGCGTAATGATTCTTTGGGGCAAATCCGTAATTAACTGCTCGGGCTTAGCCCCACCAATTTGTCGTCCATCAGCCGCTAATAGCGTAGCCCAATCACCACCCAACTCAGCCAAATGATTCTCTTGGCGGATTTTTGCCCAAATCGGTTGCGGTACAATATTACCAAACAACATGTCGATGTCAGCAAGGTTCATAATAGAAGCATCCACCAGTTGGGATAACTCCTTATAATAACCTGCCGGATTTTTGCGTGGATCAGGCAAGGATTGCTTCACCTGTAAGACTTCTGATCGCTTCCATGGGAGGTGTATCCAAACCCTTTGGAAATACGGCAGAACCACAGGATTAGCGTTCGGATCCCCTGGCATCCAAACTGGCGGAACCTCTCTCATAGGATACAGACCGGAGTTCGCTTTTGGAGTATCGGAAGGCACTGTAGACCTAAAGGCAAATAATCGCTCTAATGCACGTCGTACATCTGCACCTACGATCATACCACTCAAAAAACGACTCTGAAGTTCGGTCATTTCGGGCGGTACATCATCTAAGTCATCATTATCCCACTCTTCCCTCAAGGAGTTGCACATTTCTTCAAACACAAATCTCTGTGTTGGCTCATTGAACTGAGAAAATGTATCGAAAACTATGCGTGAGGTGTATTTAGCAGGGTGTCTAATCCATCTACGCGCCATAGTTTCTAACGTCGCTCTCTCTCTCTTCCACCAGGGATTTGACTTCGTCTCTGGGGAGTTTCAGAGACATTGGATTGAAGTAACGATCCGGAAAGTGGGGAGTAGAGGGTAGCAACAGAGTTAGGGATACGATTACGAACGGAAGGAGAAGAGGAAAAAAGAACAGGAGCAACAGCATTAGAAGCGGTTGTAGGATCAGTGGGGGTAGCAGGAACAATAGACTGAGAAGGTACAGGCAAAGAAGCAGTAGGAAGAGGAACAGGTAGAGGAGCAAGAACAGGACCAACAACAGGCTGACCAGTAGCCGCCAAAACAACAGGAGGGGGAACAGGAGGAACTACAGGAGCACCCTGTGCATAAGGAGGTGGTGATTTCATTAAATACGCTAACAAAGGATCTTCTTTTGAGTCTTCTTCCTTTTTATCGAGATTTGACGATAACACCGGGTAACATTTATCCGCCCACATGTGATGCAGTCTAACTGAAACTTCCGTTTCTTTATCTGCGTTATCCTGATGGTGACATTCTGCATCTTGCATTATCGTAATGATACTACTTTCTTTCTTATTTTTCTTAAGCTGTTTGATTTCTTTCTGCCTGGCCTCTTTGCGCCATAACCGAAAGGAATCGAACATAGCCGGCCTAGATTTTCTTTTAAACAGTTTCGCTTCGAGATTATCTAAAATTTTAGTGTCGAAACTTCCATGTGATGGCCAACTAAGGTCACCGTCATTTGAATCCAATATTCATTATATATAATAGGGCCCACACCATGTCGACTATAGAGCTCATATATCGGAGTTCCAACTGGAGGTATCGGACACGAGTCCTCCAACCGGGAGTCCATACTGTGACATTTAAAGAAACCAAGGAAACCACTATGGCCAGGCATCTTGCACGCTAACCTAGTATCAAACTTCAAGGGTTATCGAAGTACAAAATCTTCGTGAAATACAAAACCCTCGGTTTTTGGCAATTGCAACTGTCAAATAACAACTAAGAACCAACAACTAAGAACCACAAATGCAATGGAACCATGCAAAACGACTAAGCACCAACAACAACCAAGGATACTGGGAGCGACCCACAAATACTTAACTGAGAACTCAATGGCGTCACCAGGAAGGCCCGTCTGTCGTCTCGCCGTACAAAGGACTACGCCAGGTGCCAAAACAGGTCGACAGTCAGAGCATCGGTCCGTCGCAACCGTCAGGAGGCGGGGATCTTCGCAGGAAAAGTCTTCGGACCACTTATTTCGACAACAGGATCGATGAAGCGGGGTGCACCTTTCCTCGGAGATTTCACACGAAGTTCCTCACGATCGTCAGGTTTTGGACCGGTACCGCTGATGTCGCCCCACGATGGGCGCCAACTGAAGGACTGGGTTCTTTAAGGCCCAGCGGTGCCAGGGAATAACACCTGAAACCTTCGTGGGTTACCTGCTCTGGCGTACAAGTGACAGAGACACGGGACACTTCCTTCGGCGCCAAAGATCAGCGTTTATTACTGCAGGGATACAGAAATCGCAAGAAGTACAACATAGTGTAGGTTCTGAGAGTCTGCTTCAAATTGCAAAAGGGAATCGCTCCTTTTATACACATTTTCGTCATTGCTCGACATAACGAACAAAAGGTTACAACTCAGTTCCCACAGTAAACTTCAAAAGGATTGCATTCATGTTTTCAGAAGCCCGGAACATGATTATAGTAACATTGCCGGTTCCCAACTGTAAAAGCACATCATCTCGCCATAAGGCACATTCCACTCTAGTTGTAAACAGGCGAAAGAAAGAGACAGGAACAGGTGTAAGAAAGACAGACAACCGTAACAGAAGAGTGTGGGGGCAATATCGGAAGCGTGATCACAGGATCAAAGGACTCAAACCTAACATATGTAAAGCTGAAACAATAGACCAACACGGCAGAATAAGCCTCAAGCTGAGCCATCTGCCTTTGCCGTGTCATTCCCCCGGTCGTAAAGACGACCCCAAAGAATAGAGCTTGGGAATCCCAGGGTCACGAAGCGGACATTGTCCCTTCGCTGGCTACGTGAGGGCAAGAAACAAAATGGATGCCGTATCTAAAAGGGTTCAGATGAAAAAACCCGTAAAGGAGACGAACCCTTCTAAGTAGTGTAGCGTAAACGCATACACCTACTAATCTCGTCATTTACGGTTCATAGATACCAAACTCGTCCATATCTGAGAATGCCCAAAACGTCGTAATGATTCTCACGGAACCTCACCACTCCCAAAATGTTTCTGCAGGATAAGTTCCACCTTTCAGAAATGGAACACGCTCAACTTTAACATCGGATTACAAATCCCGGCATTCGTTCCATGGCTATACATGGCAAGACTCCTTTGAGGCACTCGTTCCTAAGTTGGTGTTCACCAAGGGTACTATTTCCTACCCATATCATGCATTACTTGGACAGGAGGCACTACCCACATGGAAATACAATAGGACCTGGGAACACTCTTGGGGGAGGGGGAAGTTATACAGAAACAGTGGGAAAGGTTGTGTAAAGTCTTACACCATTATCCACTCATCATATAGGGCAAGGAAATTCATTGGAAGGTATGGAATGGCTGGTACTCTACTTCTTCTCACCTACACCACAGGTCTCCCAAAAGGAATCCTAAATTCTGGAGGGGCTGGAGGGAAATAGGAGATGTGCTACATATCCAGTGGCAATGCCCAATATTTTGCCTCTTCTGGGAGGTTGTCGCTGACACGTTGAGGGGCATATTGAGATATCCTCTCCTTTCTGCTCCGGAGGTGGTGTAGACACTGACGAAGGAAAACCGAAACGCGTTTGTCTGCTAAGTGTTTGTTATTAAAGAACGAACTTAACACTTCTCCTACGAGTGCCGGATTTCTTTCCTTTTTACGGGAGATGATCGGAGCGGCAATTTGTGACGTGCGGCGCCACCACGAGAGGCACCCGTCTGCTAGTGCCCCGGTTCTTTTGGCGCAACGGAGTGGCAATATATATATATATATATATATATTTTCAAACACATATGCAGGATGAAACCCTGCTACGCATGGTGGTAATAGACTCTGTCGATCTAGGAGTCAGAGGTGGTAACTATGAGTTATCTTTAAGAAAACTTGAAACAAAGTACATCATAGATTTTCAATGCTTGTCTCCGATGGGACTTAACATGAGTGAAGAATTGAAGGTTCATTTATATGAATAAGCAATGTACATTATGTGATATTTACAGTTATCAGCCTTCTGTTTTTGATTTTAACTTTTTAATTTTTTCAGATGAACTTGGAGGACTAAATGACAATTTTATGTAATGGCATACAGTGACCATTGATGGAATAATGAGTCCAGTGGAACAAGGATTTGTTGGAAATGATCATATTGACATTATTAATTTTGGAACTAGGTCCTTTGATATATTATGAGATCATTGAAGAGTATTTTACAGGTTATCATGAATTTGCCCACTAGGGCGCAACCTGTGCTGACGAAACAGCAACCAATGGGAACACTGGTTTCAGTTTAAGTTGGTTATGTCACATGACCCATTGTGGTTTATGTCATCATCGAACTGATCGATTTTAGATGGTCACTGTGCCTAATTGTGAGATACTGTGCACTTGCAATGGTCATATATCGAATTAATATATGTATAATGAAATTTACGAGTATTTGCTGTGAAATGAATTTTGCTAATATACGGGATACATTTAATGTTATAATTGTGCACAAATACTCTTGGATTATATATTGAGTTATATATATTCCACACACGATATATGGCAAGCTAGTATATTGTTCAGCTAATGTATTTGACTAGACTAATATGTCCTCCTCATTTACTTTGTTTGTCACATGACTTGCACGTAGGGTGTGCTTTGGGATTTTAAAAATGGCCGTTGTTATCGGCCTGACGAGCGTGAACAAGCCGTAAGGGTGAAACGCGTCGTGACTTTTTCCTGTTAAGAATAAAGGATTAACTGCAAACGCTGAGTGTCCAGGTCAACTTCTTAACAACAGAGGTAATTCGGAGGGAATTTCGAGGTCAGCCAGTGACCTAACTTGGACCGCTCAAGACAGCAGCAACGCTCATACTGGCAGTGGTGGAGTGTGTATTAATATAAAAGAGCTGCAGCTGACCTCCTGAGTGTGTGGACGCCGTTCACGGGGCTAGTGATATACCGCCCAAAAAAAACGTTCGAGGAATAACACCGCCAATCCAAAGGTGATGTGAACGGAGTACCGCGGTACACATTTGACGTCTTTCGGTGGTGACTGGAGTGGCGGTTCTCGAAAGAAATACCTGGTGGGTGGGAGACACTTACAGGTATTTCGAGTAAGGTTCGTGCTATCCTTATCACTGCCGGAGTATACGTTATTACTTGGGAGACGGAGAGCGTGTTTGGGCTAATACACAATCACAAGCCATTACACGCGCACAGCGTTTGCTTGCCTGCATTCCACAACATGATGGGAAATTTGGATGCTCGTCGTAAACAGACGTTTGATAAACTTTTCTTCACGGAGACAAGTAATCACATTGAAGATGTACAAATCTCGGCTAATATTACCTTGGAAGTGAACTTGCAAACCAAATTGAGTATGTTGGAGAAATTGTACAAAAAAGAACTGTCCAAATGGTGGGAGGCGGAATCGCTTCAAAGATACATTGATGTAAAAAGAGTACCAAGAGGTCTTCGAATCTTTACCATCCCCACCTATGAGGACCCCGATCAAGAAATGTTAGAAGAGTGGTCGGATAACTCGGGGAACTGTTCGTATAGCATGATGAAAATCCTTGTGAAATACGCCATCAAAGATCGTGCAAAATTATTGCTGGAAATTGAGAAACTGCTATCGGAAATCAGTTCCATGATGTCTAAAGAAGCACTGGATGAACATCAAAAAAATCTGTCAATAAAAATGGACAAGTTAGAACAGGAAATCACGGCAAAAAAACAACGCAAATTCATTCGTGATTTTAAAGATTATCAATCAGGGCGAACTCTAACTTTCCAGAAAAAGTATGATCATCTTTTCGATAAGAAAACAGGGATGGTAATCATGAGTTCTGCTCGAACGGGCTGTCGTCAGGAAGTGGTGGAAAGCGATGTGTCTGATGGAAATATCTCTGAGGGCTCTGTCTCATCTAACAATGGAACCGCCCAGGAACCTATGATGGATCCGAAAAAGAAGACACATTTTTTGTTACAGTTTCAGATGCTAAGTCAAAACAGGACAGAGTCATTCCAAAATGGGGGGAATCAGAGAGGTCGAGGGCGTGGAAACAGAGGAGGAACAAACGCAACAAAAAGGCAAAAAAAAGGAGGAACAAACGCTGCACAGGCTCCAATGGGAATGGCAACAAGGAGCCAAATGCAGAAATGAATATGACAGTTGTTAACCTATCACGGCGGGTTTTGACCCAAGAGGAAAGAGATACCTTGGCATTGGGTTTATCGTTTTGTCCCTCTCAAAATCTTAATTTTGCACAAACACGCATTGACCTTTTCTTGTTCTCACGTAAACTCAAACTGAAGAAATGGTTCTGCACTAAACCGAAAGACAAAGGAACTGTGAGTAACATCAATGTTTACAGTAATCTTGATGTTAATGATGTGGAACTATTACATGAGCTACATATGGATGAAGTAGATACAGAAACTGTACCTGAATGGGACACGTGGGGAACTGAATGTAATATCAATCCAGGTTCCAAGTTTAAACCGAAATCTATATTCTTGCCAGCAATTCATTGTGATGCAATTGACGTGTTTGAACGGGGGGTTTTAAAGGACCTGTTGAAAATACGCTACAATAAGACACCTAATTGTAATAAGAACCTGTCTAACAGTCAATATACTGCATTGGAAACACTCAAATTGGATACTGACATTGTCATTCGACAATCTGATAAAGGGGGCAATGTCGTGGTTCTCGACAAAGACAAATACCTCTTAGAGGGAGCCAGACAACTGAGTGATGAAAATTGCTACAGTATATGTAATAAGGACATACTGTTGGAATCTCACACCACCTTTAGAGAATTATTGCTGGAATGGAGGGACCAAGGGTTGATAGAATGGGAAGAATATCAGTACCTATACTGTGCCCATCCCAAGATACCAATACTATATCTTCTCCCCAAGCTTCATAAAGATCAGCTCAATCCTCCAGGTCGTCCCATAGTATCCCTTGTGGGATCCCTGTTGGAAAACACCTCCAGATACATAGATCACTATTTAAGACCTTTTGTGATCGCATTACCATCTTACATCAGAGACACTACTCACTTCCTTAGTACCATCAATGAAATCCATTGGGAGACTAACTTCACCCTGGTGACTCTGGATGTGAGTAGTCTCTATACTAGCATCAAACACTATCTGGGATTGGAAGCAGTAAGACACTTCTTGAAGACGAGATCAATTTCTTTACTTTACCACTCACAAATGATCGTGGCAATGATTGAGTTTTGTCTGACCAATAATTTCTTTTATTTTGATGATGTCTTGTATCGTCAGTCACAGGGCACAGCCATGGGGACCTGCTTCGCCCCCAGCTATGCTAACCTTTTCATGGGCTGGTGGGAGGAGCAGGTCGTCAGGGAAATGGCAGAATTTGACAACGTGGCCCTGTGGCTGCGATACATTGACGACATTTTTTTCATTTCGAATGGGGATGCTATCTCAGCTAAACAATTTGTCGATAAGTTGAATACTAATTGTCTCAACTTACATTTAACAGAACACATCAGTCAGACAAGTATGGAGTTTTTAGATGTAAAAGTGGAAGTGAGAAATGATACACTGACCACGAAACTCTTCAGAAAAAGCACAGCAGGCAATAGCATCCTCAGAGCTTCAAGCTGCCATCCAAAGAGTCTAGTGTACAGCATTCCGTATGGCGAGCTGTTGCGCGCTAAGCGGAATTGCAGTACCTTGGAGGGGTTTGAAGAGGAGAAGGTTATTATGTGTCAGCGATTTTTGAGCCGAGGATACAGAAAGCAGGTGATTGATAGAGCGACACAACGTGTCAGTATCAAAACCAGGGAAGAACTGTTGCACCCTAGAGAGACCAAAGAAGAATCAGATACAGTCAGATTCATAACCACATTCACGGGCCAGTCTCATGAAGTTCGTAAAATCCTTAAGAAACATTGGCATGTTCTGAATACAGACGAACACCTGAGAAAATATCTCCAGGAGAATCCACAGATCACTTTCCGTAAGGGGAGAACCCTGCGTGATGAACTTAGCCAGAACTATGTCACCAAATGTGGTAAAAAAGAAAAAGGTACCCGTGTAGGCTTTACTTGCTGTGGGAAGTGCAAGGCGTGCAGGAATAGTCAGAGTTGTAAAACTCTGACTATTCCTGATACCAGCAGAGAATTTACTATTCGCAAACATCTCACTTGCAATACTCCATACAGTGTGTATGTACTTATATGCCCGTGCAACAAGTGGTATGTGGGAAGTACCAAACATGAGGCCAAGAAAAGAGTGCTGGAGCATTTGCGGGCCATACGCTCCCACAATAAATTGTACCCCGTTGCTAGACATTTTTTTCAAACACATATGCAGGATGAAACCCTGCTACGCATGGTGGTAATAGACTCTGTCGATCTAGGAGTGAGAGGTGGTAACTATGAGTTATCTTTAAGAAAACTTGAATCAAAGTACATCATAGATTTTCAATGCTTGTCTCCGATGGGACTTAACTTGAGTGAAGAATTGAAGGTTCATTTATATGAATAAGCAATGTACATTATGTGATATTTACAGTTATCAGCCTTCTGTTTTTGATTTTAACATTTTAATTTTTTCAGATGAACTTGGAGGACTAAATGACAATTTTATGTCATGGCATACAGTGACCATTGATGGAATAATGAGTCCAGTGGAACAAGGATTTGTTGGAAACGATCATATTGACATTATTAATTTTGGAACTAGGTCCTTTGATATATTATGAGATCATTGAAGAGTATTTTACAGGTTATCATGAATTTGCCCACTAGGGCGCAACCTGTGCTGACGAAACAGCAACCAATGGGAACACTGGTTTCAGTTTAAGTTGGTTATGTCACATGACCCATTGTGGTTTATGTTATCATCGAACTGATCGATTTTAGATGGTCACTGTGCCTAATTGTGAGATACTGTGCACTTTCAATGGTCATATATCGAATTAATATATGTATAATGAAATTTACGAGTATTTGCTGTGAAATGAATTTTGCTAATATACGGGATACATTTAATGTTATAATTGTGCACAAATACTCTTGGATTATATATTGAGTTATATATATTCCACACACGATATATGGCAAGCTAGTATATTGTTCAGCTAATGTATTTGACTAGACTAATATGTCCTCCTCATTTACTTTGTTTGTCACATGACTTGCACGTAGGGTGTGTTTTGGGATTTTAAAAATGGCCGTTGTTATCGGCCTGACGAGCGTGAACAAGCCGTAAGGGTGAAACGCGTCGTGACTTTTTCCTGTTAAGAATAAAGGATTAACTGCAAACGCTGAGTGTCCAGGTCAACTTCTTGACGTGAGAGGTAATTCGGAGGGAATTTCGAGGTCAGCCAGTGACCTAACTTGGACCGCTCAAGACAGCAGCAACGCTCATACTGGCAGTGGTGGAGTGTATATATATATATATATATATATATATATATATATATATATATACATATTTATGCACACAACACTTGGTAAAGACTACTGTAGGAATATCAATATGTACCTAGAAGAAGCAATATTTACATGAGCTGATGTGCACAGGAATCTTGTGGTGAGGTATGCACATTTTTTCCAATAATTGTAATAGCTTATGTATACATATATATACATGACATTTCTTTAAACGTTTGCAATGATCTACACCTTCATAAGTCAACTGTAATAGTTTTCAAATGGTTTGCACAGCTGTACACACTTGTTTCATTATGATGTAAAAGTAAAAGTGGTATTTTCCTCTACTTGAAACTAAAACATGCACTCAAAAGCAAGCTACAAAGGCGACTTTTAGAAGTTACATGTGGGTGGAAAAAACATACATCCCTACCTTCTTCTTAAAAAGTGTGATGGGCTTCCAGATTTTCAGTGTGTATTTAAATAAGTATGAAGTAATCAATAGAACATAGCATTTTAATTAGCTACCCTATTGATTTGTTTGTTAAGGGTAGCAATAATGCCTGCCAGAGCATTAACCACAGTGTTAACAAATGGATTTTCACCTATGTTTCATATATAAATGTCCATTTCATACCTAAACTTCCTTAGAGTTACAGGTAGCTGTCTGACTGCATAGGCTAGTCAGAAACAGAAAACGCCTCCCTTACACCCCGATCAAACTTCCCTGGGAAATGGACAGCACAACATTAAGGACCCAATATATATCTATGTTGGCGACCCATTTCTCTGCCAGTGTGATGAAGTAAATTACTTTGTCACCCTGACGGAAATGCCACCCACCTAATTTAAAAAAGAGCGCCAAGTTAGTGGGCATTTCTAAAGCATTGGCAGAAACCACCATCACAGCAGTTGCTATCAATGCTTTTTCACTTTTTTGCAGGGCTCCATCAACATGATGGAGCCTTGCACTCAACAGTTTTCCTTATTTTTTGAAAAAAATAAATCCTAAAGTGGAATTTTCTATTTGAAAATAAAGAAACATAATGCCCCCTCACCAGGGGAACACTCTACCATGGAGAGGGGACCTTTTTTCTGACCCCTACCGCCAGGGTTTGCCTGGCAGTGACACACAGTAAACAATGGCTATATGCCCACCAATCTAATTTAGTCGGGTCATTGGGTAGGTTTACCCAAGGTGATGATCACTGCTGTTGCCAAACTTAAGGTGCACCTACATTCAAGTCTGGTGGGTGGACTACCATGTTGGTGAGTAGGTAACACCATTGCGACAGAGTTACTCCACCACCCACTTTTAAATTAGGCCTTACATCTGGATTGTTGCCCACAGAACAGTGGAGCTGCTCACGTTAGTGAAGGAAGAGATTACTAAGGCTAAGAAATTGGGAATTTCTTCAATTCTCCCTGTGGCCAGGTTGTATGGAGTTTAGAGGGAACAAGAGTTGAACAGAAGGAAATTACACTCCTCCTCTATTTCATTTCTGAAGTTCAGATGACAATAGAACATTTCCAGTGTAGCATAACCATGCCACTTTATTGTAGAACTATGACAACATTACTTTGGTTTCACCTCTTTAAAACCCAACATGACCCATTCTCAAATAAATCTGTGTAATACAAAAGAAAAAAAGAAGTTGGATAGAATTGTATCTCCATTTATCTTTTCAATCTTAGGCCTAAGGGAGATAGTTTCTTTCTATCCCCCAAGGACATAGGCCAGAGGTCTGGGTCCTGTTTAAATTAACTTAACTGTTGTTGACATTGTCCTTCTATTAGAAAGTGTCTCTTTTGTGTGGTCACCTCCATATTGTGTTTCATATTTTTACTCTGCTCAGTGGAAAATTGCTGTATATGCTTCAACTCCTAAAACATTACAGAATTGTCTCACTCCTAATTGGCTATATAAATGTCCAGGAAGATTATAGTATATGGTACAAAAATACACCAATTGCAAGGAAGTTAAATGCTGCCTGTAGACTGAATCAGTAGATACATATTGTGTCATCCAGTAGCACACACACTGCCATCCTTTAGACTGACAAGAAAAACATGGAATCAGACCTTCATATGTAGCTTAACTGCTGCAGCTTTTAAGTCGCACAGGAGACTTGCTAAAATAATACTTTTTGACATGAAGGAACCCTATTCTTAAATATCTAGGAAGTTGCCTCTATATTCGTGTTAGACCCAACCTCCTTGGTGTGGTATTTCCTTGACATTGTGCTTTCACTTACCTGTTTTTGCTGACCTCCTTTTTATTGGCATAAGGACTTCGTGCACTTTAACCCTTCTAACCAATTGCAAAGTGCTTGTGCTCTCTCTCACTAAAACATGTTAAAATTGGCCTACATCTAAATGCCACATTTAATTTACTTATGCAATGGTACTAAATGTACCTAGGGTATGTAAATTAAATGCTACCGGTGGGCAGCAGCACACATTGTGCCACCCACTAAAGTAGCACTGCAAATCATGTTTCACCCCTACCACTCCAGTATGTAGTGCTTTTAAAATTGTTATTTCAACCTGGTAAAATAAACCTTTTGGCAGGCCTAAATATTCCTTTTTAATATTTATAAGTCACTGCTTTATCAGGCTCTAAAGCCTCATAGGGAAGGGTGCATGGCATCTAAAAAGAAGGACATGTGTATTTAAGTTTTACATCTCCTGGCAGTGAAAAACTAAAATTGTTTTTCACTGTTTTAAGGCTATTTCTCCCATTGACAAAGACAGTGTTACCTTATTAAATTTAGTAAGGGCTGACTTCAGTTTCAGATAAGAAAGAGGAATGCTGTTTCTACTCAAATAAATATGCATTTTAAAATTCTCTTTAATTTTAAAGTCTGATTATAAGTTACTATTCTAAAAATGACACTTTTAGAAATTTGCCATTTGTCTACCTAAACCAAATGTGCTTTTCTTCCAGTTCAGGGTCACATGGCTGTGAATATCTCTGCAATTGTGGGTTGTCTATTCCTTCCAGACATGGAAATAAAGGAGGCCTCATGTGGAGAATGATGATCTTCCTGACAGGATGGCTGGGGAGGAGCTGTGCCTTGCACTGATTGCATTTAAAAGGGCCCTACCTCTAGCATGCACAAAATAACCTGCCACAAGGCATGTTCTTCCTTTATAACCCTAGACAGTTTGGTGCCAGGATCGGGGAAATAACTGACCAGAACCGGTTTTGGGTGTATGCCAGGGAATTTCCCCTTACAAAGGTTGGCACCAGGTATAAAATTGGTACCTTCAGAACCTCTTGCTAGAACACTCCTTGAGCTTTGAAAGCTACTGAAGAATTCTACCCTTCTGCCTGCTTGCCCTGAACCGAGCCTCCCCAGAAGTGACTTCAAGGGTCTATTGGCTGACGTCCTGTTTGAGCTGCATGGACACAACAAACTTCCAGGGGCCTCCCTGCCGCTGCCCAGTTGACCAGCACCAACTGTACCTGACTGGCCTCTTCTTGATTGGATCCTGATCCCCAAGAGTTTCTCCCAGGTCCTTGACCCTTGGCTGGCATCAGAGTATACTCCTCCTCATCTCAGGGTGGGAATACGGAGGTTTTGGGATCCTCGCAACTAGGAAGTGACCTCTTCACGCCAAGAAACAAGCTCCCACAACAACAGCTAATGCAAAGCTCTGAGACCTGCATTTTACACCTACATTGGCTATCTTCGAGGACCTCCAACACGAAGCTCTAGTGAGACCTGCACTTCGGGTCAATAGCTACAACCCACATTGACCGCCAACGCAAACCTCGAGTGAGGATCGGCTCTTCGTGCTACAACAGCCACTGTCAGAGATGCCCAACCTGACAAGGGCCTCTTCATACCCAAAGTGAATGGTAGCTCCTTGTGGGAACTTGAAAAGGTAACTCTTCAACAGGATGAACCTGGTTGACTGTATCTGACCCGTGCTCTACTGCAGTGAACCTGAACTTGTGACGTAACCCTCGCCCGGGGCAACCAGATAATCGCATGTGGCAATTTATGCTTTTTGCATCTTCACTTTAAACTTTGTAAACTTATACTATGAGTTTTACTGGTTGCATGTTTGTCATTTTATATATTAAATTGTACTCTATTGCTCTAGAAGGATTTGGGAATTTTCTTGTGTTGTGATTTTACTTTATGATACAAAAAGGCATGATGGACGGAGCGTTTGAGCAAATCAAACACTCACCCCCAGTCAACTGATCTGGGTTTAATCCATCACCATTCTTTTGCCCACTCAGCCACCCCATTTCAGACATGGCTATATGCAAATCAGTCTGACTCTGTGCCTCATGGGAACAGTCCAGCCCGAACTGCCAAGCCATGTCTTCCATGGACCGGAAACAAGTATCCTGGGACCGGTTTCGGATTCATAATCCTCATCAGCCAGACTATCTTGAATCCAGTGGCCAAGTGATCAAGGGACTCACGTCTGAGCATACCCTGCCACACTTAGGGCGAACAAAGCGATACAAAAGGGGATGATGGACGGAGCATTTGAGCAAATCAAACACTCACCCCCAGTCAACTGATCTGGGTTTAATCCATCACCATTCTTTAGCCCACTCAGCCACCCCATTTCAGACATGGCTATATGCAAATCAGTCTGACTCTGTGCCTCATGGGAACAGTCCAGCCCGAACTGCCAAGCCATGTCTTCCATGGACCGGAAACAAGCATCCTGGGACCGTTTTCGGATTCATAATCCTCATCAGCCAGGCTATCTTGAATCCAGTGGCGAAGTGAGCAAGGGACTCACTTCTGAGCATACCCTGCCACACTTAGGGCGAACAAAGCGATACAAAAGGGGATGATGGACGGAGCATTTGAGCAAATCAAACACTCACCCCCAGTCAACTGATCTGGGTTTAATCCATCACCATTCTTTAGCCCACTCAGCCACCCCATTTCAGACATGGCTATATGCAAATCAGTCTGACTCTGTGCCTCATGGGAACAGTCCAGCCTGAACTGCCAAGTCATGTCTTCCATGGACCGGAAACAAGCATCCTGGGACCGTTTTCGGATTCATAATCCTCATCAGCCAGGCTATCTTGAATCCAGTGGCGAAGTGAGCAAGGGACTCACGTCTGAGCATACCCTGCCACACTTAGGGTGAACAAAGCGATACAAAAGGAGATGATGGACGGAGCGTTTGAGCAAATCAAACACTCACCCCCAGTCAACTGATCTGGGTTTAATCCATCACCATTCTTTAGCCCACTCAGCCACCCCATTTCAGACATGGCTATATGCAAATCAGTCTGACTCTGTGCCTCATGGGAACAGTCCAGCCCGAACTGCCAAGCCATGTCTTCCATGGACCGGAAACAAGCATCCTGGGACCGGGTTCGGATTCCTAATCCTCATCAGCCAGGCTATCTTGAATCCAGTGGCCAAGTGAGCAAGGGACTCAGGTCTGAGCATACCCTGCCACACTTAGGGCGAACAAAGCGATACAAAAGGGGATGATGGACGGAGCGTTTGAGCAAATCAAACACTCACCCCCAGTTAACTGAGCTGGGTTTAATCCATCACCATTCTTTAGCCCACTCAGCCACCCCATTTCAGACATGGCTATATGCAAATCAGTCTGACTCTGTGCCTCATGGGAACAGTCCAGCCCGAACTGCCAAGCCATGTCTTCTATGGACCGGAAACAAGCATCCTGGGACCGGTTTCGGATTCATAATCCTCATCAGCCAGGCTATCTTGAATCCAGTGGCCAAGTGAGCAAGGGACTCACGTCTGAGCATACCCTGCCACACTTAGGGCGAACAAAGCGATACAAAAGGGGATGATGGACGGAGCGTTTGAGCAAATCAAACACTCACCCCCAGTCAACTGATCTGGGTTTAATCCATCACCATTCTTTAGCCCACTCAGCCACCCCATTTCAGACATGGCTATATGCAAATCAGTCTGACTCTGTGCCTCATGGGAACAGTCCAGCCCGAACTGCCAAGCCATGTCTTCCATGGACCGGAAACAAGCATCCTGGGACCGGTTTCGGATTCATAATCCTCATCAGCCAGGCTATCTTGAATCCAGTGGCCAAGTGAGCAAGGGACTCACGTCTGAGCATACCCTGCCACACTTAGGGCGAACAAAGCGATACAAAAGGGGATGATGGACGGAGCGTTTGAGCAAATCAAACACTCACCCCCAGTCAACTGATCTGGGTTTAATCCATCACCATTCTTTAGCCCACTCAGCCATCCCATTTCAGACATGGCTATATGCAAATCAGTCTGACTCTGTGCCTCATGGGAACAGTCCAGCCCGAACTGCCAAGCCATGTCTTCCATGGACCGGAAACAAGCATCCTGGGACCGGTTTCGGATTCATAATCCTCATCAGCCAGGCTATCTTGAATCCAGTGGCCAAGTGAGCAAGGGACTCACGTCTGAGCATACCCTGCCACACTTAGGGCGAACAAAGCGATACAAAAGGGGATGATGGACGGAGCGTTTGAGCAAATCAAACACTCACCCCCAGTCAACTGATCTGCGTTTAATCCATCACCATTCTTTAGCCCACTCAGCCACCCCATTTCAGACATGGCTATATGCAAATCAGTCTGACTCTGTGCCTCATGGGAACAGTCCAGCCCGAACTGCCAAGCCATGTCTTCCATGGACCGGAAACAAGCATCCTGGGACCGGTTTCGGATTCATAATCCTCATCAGCCAGGCTATCTTGAATCCAGTGGCCAAGTGAGCAAGGGACTCACGTCTGAGCATACCCTGCCACACTTAGGGCGAACAAAGCAATACAAAAGGGGATGATGGACGGAGCATTTGAGCAAATCAAACACTCACCCCCAGTCAACTGATCTGGGTTTAATCCATCACCATTCTTTAGCCCACTCAGCCACCCCATTTCAGACATGGCTATATGCAAATCAGTCTGACTCTGTGCCTCATGGGAACAGTCCAGCCCGAACTGCCAAGCCATGTCTTCCATGGACCGGAAACAAGCATCCTGGGACCGGTTTCGGATTCATAATCCTCATCAGCCAGGCTATCTTGAATCCAGTGGCCAAGTGAGCAAGGGACTCACGTCTGAGCATACCCTGCCACACTTAGGGCGAACAAAGCGATACAAAAGGGGATGATGGACGGAGCGTTTGAGCAAATCAAACACTCACCCCGGTCCATGGAAGACATGGCTTGGCAGTTGGGGCTGGACTGTTCCCATGAGGCACAGGGTCAGACTGATTTGCATATAGCCATGTCTGAAATGGGGTGGCTGAGTGGGCTAAAGAATGGTGATGGATTAAACCCAGATCAGTTGACTGGGAGTGAGTGTTTGATTTGCTCAAACGCTCCGTCCATCATCCCCTTTTGTATCGCTTTGTTCGCCCTAAGTGTGGCAGGGTATGCTCAGACGTGAGTCCCTTGCTCACTTGGCCACTGGATTCAAGATAGCCTGGCTGATGAGGATTATGAATCCGAAACCGGTCCCAGGATGCTTGTTTCCGGTCCATGGAAGACATGGCTTGGCAGTTCGGGCTGGACTGTTCCCATGAGGCACAGGGTCAGACTGATTTGCATATAGCCATGTCTGAAATGGGGTGGCTGAGTGGGCTAAAGAATGGTGATGGATTAAACCCAGATCAGTTGACTGGGAGTGAGTGTTTGATTTGCTCAAACGCTCCGTCCATCATCCCCTTTTGTATCGCTGTGATTTTACTTTATTACTGTTTGAGTGCTGCACAAATAATTTACACATTGCTTTAAAACCTAACTGCGTTTGTGCCAAGCTACTAGATGGTCAAACAAAGGTTTACTAGATGACTTTTGTCATTCACCCTGACACGGATTGGGTTTATTATTTGAGTGGGGATTCTACCCCTCTTGAAAAATGACCCAGAATCTTCCAGTTGTTATTTCGCTAGGGAATGTGAATTGTGTCAAATACTTTACAGTAAGGCAAACAAGTTGAACTACAAAAGAGGGAATGTTGCCCCTTGGGAAATTTTTCTCATTGGTTAGAGTGCTAACATTAAAACACTCAAGTTTAATCGGTATATGATGTAAAATAGCGGCAGAATATGTTCAGCCTTAACGTGGTCTTCCCCCAAACATTTTGCCCTTACCCGTAGGACTACTAACCCATGCTAAAGTGCTTTTACTCAGTCCCTAAAGCATGTCAAATTGTCCTACATTTGATTGACATATTTAATTTACTTATAAGTCCCTAGTAAAATGGTATACTATATACTCAGAGCCTGAAAGTTACATTTCGACAAGTGGGCCTGCAGCACTTATTTTGCCAACCGTTGAAGTAGTTCTTTAAAACATATCTCAGCCCTGCCATTGTAGTCTGACAACAATTTTAAACTGCCAATTTGATTTGACAAAATAACCCATTTGCAAAGCCTAAATCTCCCCTTTTAATACATATATGACCCCCTTACGGTAGGGCCTAAGCAACCCACAGGGCAAGGAGTAATGTTTCTAAAAATGAAGGCATTTACTTTTAAGGTTTACATGTCCTGGTAGTGAAAAACACTGCCATTTATTTTTCACTACTATGAGGCCTACCTCCCCCATAGGATAACATTGGGTTACCTTCCTATATTTAATAAGCGATAACTTTGATTGGTGCAGGTTGAAAGTCATGTTTGGTGTCTGAGGAACTATAATTTAAATTCCTCTATAATGGTGAAGTCAGATTTTAACAGGCTCATGCATCAACCATATTTGCGAGCGCAAACGGTGCAATTCGCAAAAATCATCCGTTTGCACCCGCAAAATGGGCTTCTGCGATGCATCAACGTGTCAGCCTCTCGCAATGTAAGAAATCCCTAATTATTGAGATTTCTTAAATTGCAATTCCATTTAAGGAATTGCAAATTGTGAGTCCTTAAATGCAATGCATGATGGAATCGCAAATTGCGATTTCGCTACTAGGGGGTGCAAATTACAGTCAAGTTGAACTTGATGGTAATTTGCAAAAACGTTGAAAAATGCACTAAAGTGCCTTTTTCAAAGTTGTAGGTTACACACACACTTGCCCTCGAGGCATGTGTGTGTGCAACATGTGTGCACATATCAATTTCAGGGGTGCAACAGGGTGTCCTTTTGACACTCTTGCCCCCTTGAAATTGCATCCGCAATTTGCGAGTACCTATTGGTACTCGCAAATTGCGCATGTATTCTCCCATTCATTCCTATGGGCCGGTAGGCCCATAGGAAGGAATGGTGGGAAGGCATTCCTTAATTGTGACTCGCAATTGGCGAGTCGCAATTTAGGAATGTTTGGGAATCGCTAATTTTATAGTGATTCCTACATGCATAGGCTTTTGCAATTTGTTATTTGCGATTCCTTAATAACTGTGATTTCAACTGACCAGTGCTTTGGCTAGGAAAGGTCAGTTGGGTTGTACAAGCTAAAATATTTATATGTAATGTTCTCCATAATACAAGACAATAGATCGTAACAATAGGACAGAAACCTATTATTTTCAGGAAAAATGTATTTAATGAGTAAGTATATTCATGGGGAAAATATCTCATTCTTAAAATCAAAACATGACTCATTATTAACCTATAATCTGTCTTTCACTTGCAGTTTCAAAATAGAGGCTGCACTTCTTAGAAATGTATAAATGTACAACCTTAACTTATATTGTGTCTGGCCTCTTTGAACTGAGAGATTTAGCAAGCATATTTAAAACTACTAGAAGCTCTGAAGCACTTTAAACCAACACACATAGCTAATTAAAAACATGGTTATATTTGTAAACATGAATACTGTAATGCATAGAAATATATGTGCATGAATGAAACAGGATTTAGATTTTCACATGAGTTTCCAGGAGTTACTCCCATGCACTTGCTAGTGAATCCTTCCAAAGTGGCCCCTCACCCCCAAATCCTCTGGGCAAGCAGAAGAACAGAAGAGGACTGGACCTTCTTTACGTGACATTTGTGGAGACCTGAAGATTTGTACTTGCTCCTACCTGTATCAAGAACAGAGAAGTGGACTCCAAGAGTTAGTTAGTTAGTTGACCTTGTGTGGCTACAAGGACAAGCTAACCTTTCGCAAAAAGAAACTCCCAAAGTGAAGTTTGTTTTCTGTAAAACAAAATACAGCTGATCCTGACACACCAGGAGTTTTCTCTCAGGCTATGGGGGGAAGGGGTGAGGGGGTCAAGGGGGTTGCTTTCTTTCTTTTTTCCAGTAAGGGACTTCCAAGTTTTTCCTGTCAGTCCCAAAAATAAAAGAAAATATATCAAACAATCTGCTCTAAATTGGGTGGATGAACTGAAATATTTCCACCGAAGACCCTAAGTATGTCAGGCCGTCGTTTTGAGAGTGGGTGGCCCACCAGTTTGGTGAATGCAAACATGGCAGAAAACCCTCTCTGCCAAAGTCTAAATAACCCCTCAAATTCCATTAAAACATTCTTGACTGGGTGAAGGTGCAAACAGTATCCAGCCATCAAAAAGTGGACATTCAATAGTGTGAAATTAGAATTCTCCCACTGAGAGGTTTTCAAGCCAACACCAATGGCTTCTGTTAGACTTTAACTAATGGCTATCTGAATTTGAGAGGACTTCACCAGGTACAGCCATCAACCTCACCCTGCTGGCATATTTCAACTTCCAGAAAAAAGGCATAGGGCTTATTTTAGAGTTTTGTGGATGGTCACTCCTTCACAAATGTGACAGATATCCCTTTCCACTGTGTTGCAAGTGCATGATATCCAATGGCACTTAGAATATGGCAGATGGGAAACTGTGGTGGAGTAACCTGTCCAACATACTCTTAATCGGGCCCTAAGTCAGAAGGTAACTTCTTTGAGCAAGTTCTCATGCTAGGTTTAGTTGGCCTTGATTGCATGGAGTTCAGTCTCAACTTGTGCCTAGGTAACGGTCTACTCCAATTTATTAAAAATGCAAAGGTTGGATTTGAATAGTTTTTGTATAATTTTCCATGATTTTCAGAAATATTTCTTGGTATTTTTACTGCATTGTGTTTCCACTTTGTTTTATTGGCACTGCTAATTACTTACACACTTGTGTAACACCTGCCTGCTCTGTGCCATAACTACAAAAGTTGAGCATTGTCTTAAGTTATTGAAAGTGAGAGACATATTTATCATTGTTTCCTGCAACGTGGCAAGCCACCTTGCTATGCTATGTGAAAGGGAGGTCGCGGGAATGCAAATGTGCAAAACTTCCTAGGCAATCATGAAAAAGGGAAGCTAATGCAAGGAGGGACGGACAACTAAGTAAATGCACATACATACATGTATTATTTATTTCTCAAAACCATATTTTATACACAAAATTATAAAAATGACAATTCATAAATCACAATAACACAAAGGAGATTTTTTTAAAAACAATAATAAAACATCAACATAGAAGCAAATAGACAATTAACATTTAAAACCGAAGGTGGCAAGTTTATGTTTTTCGACGCGCGTTTCGGCGTTCAAGACAACGCCTTCTTCAGGAGCCACACAATTTTCTGCAACATAACAGAAAAACATATATTATAGCAACCCTATTTATTATCATTGTAACCATCAGTTAGTGCATTTCCATTTAATAAAAAGAGTTTGTCCTCCACTACCTAGCTATTAGACCCTATTGGTACAACAAAAGATTATATTCAAACGGACACAGTCATTGACAGCGTGAATAGCTTAAAGAAAACATGATAAAACCAGCAGTCGATACATGACCGTTTCTTACAAAAAATTATTCACAACCAATCATTTAAATGAAACAGTCAAAAATTCATGGGTTCATCATTTTAGACCTAGCATATATATGCAGATGTCTATGTCTTATTATGCTGAGTAAAACATTCCTATTTGTATCAAAAATATCAAATATACCAAGTGCATACAATTAGACTTACTAAAATCAGGGACAGGATATGATTGTCTTCGTGCCTTTACTTGATATGGCTACGATTTCTAACGTGCACTGCAGACTTTCCAAAAGGATGAGGTAGTTCTTACAGCAATGGTAGAGTTACCTATTTATTCAAGGGTAAGAAGTACCAATAAGAAATATATATAGAGGGCTTACTCTAGGATCTATATTACCTAAAGATAAACTAACTAGAGTAGGCCTAAAATTCTCACCTTTTTTAAAAAATATTTCCCAAGTCTTGTGTTGAAAACGTCTAGCTGATAGTACTCAGTGCAGCGTGATAAACGGTGATTAAAAAAACAGTAATTTCATCTGTGTTAGAAAGGGAAAACACGATAAAACTAATTAAGTTTCAATATACAAAAAGTGCATACTTTAAGCACACGTCCTATTCTCAAGTGAAGCCTATAAATACAACTTCACACTCACCAGAAAAAATATTGTGTCAACGGCGTGGTCTTTAAGACCTTTAAACACGACCTGGATATTCCATTACAGAAATTTAAAATAGAAGCGTATTTCTTTCTTCTTTATAATTGCTCGTTGCTCTGGACAAGATAATGTCGAGCTGTGAGTCTGTAGAATGTGGATATATAAACAAGGCCAACCAGAAGATAATTAGAGCGATGAAAACATACCCTTTTCCATTCAACTCTGCCATTTAAAATGGCTTCACAACATGCGGAAATAAATAAACCCGCATTGAGGTCGCGGGAATGCGCCATATCTATCGAGTTGATGCACATTCCTGCTCGCTGCCTACACTGGTGCACAAACAGCTGCCCAGCACCAACGCAGGGACCTTTGCACCTTGGTGCACGGGTGCCTGCATTGTGGGAGGATTGTATTTGTGAAGGAAGGGTCACTTTCCTGCACAATAACAATCCTCTAGGGGTTTTTCCTTTTAGTTTGTGTGCAGCAGAACAGAGCACACGTACAATGAGAAAAAAATTAGGAGAAAGCCTCCCCTGGGAAGGCGTGGCTTTCTGACTCATTCCCAGGTCTACCATTATTGGTAACTCTGGAAATGCCCCAGAATCCTTGGGTGGATGCGTGGAAGCACCCCCACTCTACTCATGGAACGCCTCCCTGGGACAGAGTAAACCAAGGCAGCAACCTGCCCTGGCTTGCATTACTCCAAATTTACCAAGTCACACTTGGTCACACACAAGGTGACCTTGTTTGGCTTGGTAAATCTCACTATAGAGTTTGTGTCGCCCTGCACCTTCTTATATGGTGCAAGGGTGACGCAAAACCCTTGGCAAATATGCCCCAGAGAAGTGGTGGACTCACATCCACCTCTTTAATAAGCCACTTACTTAAATCCACTGTTCTCTACTTCACATTTCTATTACTCCATGTTTGGAGTGTGAGTCTGGCATGTACCTCCAATTCTTACTGTAATCAAACTGTACAGTTTAGGTGATTCCTCTCTGCATTTTCTCTCCTGACGCTGGAGAGTTCCAAAAGTCCTGAACACAGAAAAAGCTGTGCTTCTCTTGAAGAGAACCAGCAGAATAGCTGTAACTGGACAACACTGATGTGAAACAGCGAACTCTAAATGCAATAGGGGGAATAGGTATTAGGGTCAAATAACACAAATAAACCTAATTCAATAACACAATTGTTATAATATTCACTGAAAGTCTGGGTAATATAGAAACACATCATGAGAGCAAATTCTTATCAGGCAGATAGTTATAAAATCATAAACATAAAAAAGAATAAATATAAATATTTTGGCTGAATAATAACTCACTGTCTGGTCAAATGAAACACCACTAATAAAAAGTACATACAAGACATAAAGACAGTTCTGTTTGATGCTTCATTTGCATTCCAGAATTTTTTGTAGTTGGCTTAAAGATACTCGATTTTCAGACCTTCCATCTATTATCATGCATAAAATGGGTCCCAAATTCATAATCTTCATGGCTATGTGCATAATGTAACAGATTGAAGTGAAAATGCTAATAAAGGTTCTGCACAGAATTCTCAGTGTTGCCATATTATGTCTCCTGTAATTATTCAAGTTACCAGGCATCAGAAAAAATACTTGCACTTTCATCACAGATCGGATGAATGGTGTAGTAGTGCACATTCAGGGCATTATTTATAGATTTTTCCATAGGGAGCATCACAGGCCTTCCTGCAACGCTGCCCTATGGCAAAGGAGAAAGGCAGCAATGCACTGTATCTTTCAGATACCAGGCATTCCTGTCCTTTTTCCCTGCACAGTCGCACAATGGGCTGCTATGCACCAATACAGGCACTTTTGTGCTATGTTGCAAGGGTGCCTGAATTTCAGGGATGATTGTTTTTGTGCAGGAAAGGAAACCTTTACAAAAACAATCACAAGAGACTTTCTATGTGTGCTGCCAAATGAAAAAGAAAAAAGGAAAAACGAGGTGATAAAGGCATTTCTCCTCGCTGCACCCCCCATTTTTGGCGCTGCCTGTGAGTTACGATTCCTCATAAATCTGGGGCAGCGTCAAAAAGCCATGTGTGCTTCTGGGAACTCCCACAGCAACACCAATTCCATGCAAAGTGGCTTAGTGCTGCCTGGTAAATATGGGGCAGACTCCTGTGCCATTGGAGCATCATAAAAAGTGATGCTCTAGTAGTGCAGCCTCATTGTAAATGAGGCCCTTAGTTCCTTGGGTTCTCATTACATCAATCATGTTTTCTGTTTTTAGTGACTGCTGGGACATCAACACCCATTATCCAGGGAGTTGCTCACCTGAGTGATGCACTTATCAGCTTATCTCCTGCTGTTGAGCCTCACCATATTAAGGAGGGCAGCACTTGAGCTCCCAGAAGAAATAGCACATGCCTACATGCTTTTACTGAACCTCACTGGTGAACAGCAAATACTTTCTGTTTTTCCTCCTTCCATATGTTTTGCTACCTGGTTGACAGTATTGTATGAAGCCATAACATTAATTTATCATCAAAGGAATGAAATGCAAGCCAGCCAATGTTCAAACACATCACCTGCAGGTATCTGGAAATGGCGCGCCTACTATGCTATCAAAGTAATATGACAGTGAACACAATAACTCTATCATCTCCCTTCCCTGAAGAGCACTGGGAGCCTTCCCTGGGGTGTGCAGCTGCTTTCAATCACCTGTAATTGTCTTTGATGTTAATGATGAATTCCTATTTCATGTCAGTCAAATCTGGATGGCTTTCCCTTTGGCACCCACGATACTGCCTTTCCCACCCTTGGTCTAGAAAGTCATAAATGTAGTGGAAGAAACAGTTTATAAACATGCCTACAGACAGAAAGGAAGATGGATAGAAAATAAGGAAGGAAACCGAGAAAAGCTAAATAGAGAAATGTAGAGATAGGTACAGGAAGAATGAAGGAAAAGAACAGCTGAAAGAAAGACAGAAAGGTTGATCGAAAGAAAGAAAAAAATTAATGACTGAAAGATACGTAAAGCAGGAAAAAGGAAAGGTTAAGGGAGAGATGGATAGAAATCAGAACAGAAAGATGAAAATAAATGCAGAAACAAAGAACAGAAGAACACAAATAGGAAGTGGAAAGCCTTTGAAGTACCACCTATAGTGGGGAAGTTGAAAGCTAAGATACAAACAAGGAAAGAATAATATCAATCAATCAATCAAAATAAGCTTTATTCAAAATCACACAGTGAGTCATAAAAGCTACAAAATTATAACATTGTCTAAGTTTAAATATAGTAAACAAATTACATAAAATACATTATTAAAAATTTGAAAAAAACATCCTCCTATTATCAGTAACATTTCTACAACAGCTTACTACATCTAATAACTGCCAGTAAAAACCATGACAATACTGCACCTATATACACTCTTGGGAGGGATTGTAGGTAGAAAAAAGCTAGTCGGCATTACACAAAACCAAACGTTTTTAACATGAGCTTAATAAAACAATTCCTCAAATCTGTGGTTAAGGAAACTGGTTAAATGATAAAAGATATCCAGTTGAAACCATATCCGTACAAATCTATGATGCGGATTATATACATTAGCTAGAGAAGGTTGCATATCATAGGTGGTCAAGATCAATTGGCTCTTCAAAACAGAGGGTTTATTAATCCCAGAGAATAACCTCAAATCCTCGAGTAAAGAGTAGTGTTTCAATGTTAGTGCTTTCCTTGGACTGCTAATCAGAAGCTCAGGGTGGTCAACATACTCAGAATGACCGATTTCGGCCAGAAGGTCATGCACAAATTAAGCCAAGGAATTTTAAATGCAGACGTAGAACTGAGGCAATCCTCTACAATGGAATGGTTAAGCTCAGTATAGTCAAAAGTCCTTATCTTATGCCAGAACAAGACTGGCTGGATCTTAATCAAGTCTGCTAAATGGGGGACTCCCAATTCAGAGTGGCGATCAAAGGTTGAACAACTATTCGGGAGAGCAAGAAGTTTCCTTAGGAATGCATTTCCTGCTAGCTGGAGTAAATCAACATTCGTGTAACCCCATTACACGGACCTATACATAGCAGTCGGTCTGCATTTGGCCTTATTAATGGTCGTCATTTCTCGCGGGTGTTTAATGCTCAGCTTCCTAGAGAAATTCATCAAGGCTGCAATGCTTTTAACAAATTGAAGCCTCCTGGACTTAACCACACTGTTCCAGTTACCTTCTTTATTAAATAAAATACCTAAGTATGAAAATGTGGGTATAAACATGATCTTGGTTCCCTCAATAAAGATATCACAACAGTTAGTTACCTTTTTTCCAAGTTTCATTACAAAGGTTTTGCTAATGTTAATTTTCAGACCATGATTCTGCATAAACTGGACACATTCATTGAGTAAACGCTGTAAGCCCAGATGAGTGTGGGCCATTAATACAGTGTCGTTGGCATATAAAAGTGCCGGGATGGGCCGATGCCTGACTTGAGGTAGGTCAGTACCTTTGGTTGCAAGAGTTCTACCTAATCTGTTAATGTAAAGGTTAAACAAGAAAGGAGCAAGTGCACATCCATGACAGATCCTCTTTCTATGTTTAAAGGTCGAGTACATTCACCGTTTAATCCATAACGTACTCTATCTCGTCCCAATGCATACAAATGTTTGAGAAAATTCACAATTGTATAATCTATGCCCATAGTAAGCACGATTGTCCATAATTTGTCATGCACAACAAAGTCAAAAGCAGAGGATAGATCTACTAATGCTAAAAACAGATTTCCTCCTTTAATACGCATATATTTCCCAATGAGTAGGTTCAAATTGCTACTCTGCTCGATTGTCCCTGCACCTAGGCGGAACCCGCACTGCAGGTTTGAAAAATGCTGTTGGATTCAACCCAGCCCTGCAGTCTGTCTAAAAGAATGCATCCGGCCACCTTGACTAAAAAGTCCAATAGAGAGATAGGTCTGTATTGCGCAGGGCTATTGCGATCTCACTTTTTAGGTCAAACCTAGCAGCGATCCTGCGCTGCTTTGCAAGGCATGGAGTACCTACTCGGGGTGCATAGGCCATCCCCAACGCTTGCCATTTGTTCTTTCCTTTAACTGTGAAAATTGCTTTATTTAAATTGTTAAAGGCTGCTTGCTATAGCACCTTTGGGTGTGTTTTAACTTTGGTGGCGACTGCCCCAGTCACACGTCTCCTTACTTTTGGCTTTTCTTCTCGTGTGTTTGCTGCACTCTTTGCTTTTTTTCATTGAAAGGTCCTCTGCTGTTTCTTGTTGTTTGTCTGCATCTACTGCTATGCACGCCGTTTCATCTTTCTTCAAGGACACCAGACGTCACGCATACCAATCAGGGTCGATCATCGTAAGCACCATTTTAAATTAGTTAAAAAAACTAGATTAACAATAACCCCTGCACAAATCGGAGGGCCCTGGGTGAAGCTGGGCCTGCTATGGGCCCCCAAAGACCGATTCTGGCAGCCTTTTTGACCGGGTAAAATGAATCGAAAAGGATGTCCGAATCGTTCATCGTACTTGCTTGCTTGGAAAACCTACTCCATAGAGCTGTATGATTTGGCTCCGAAGAGCTCTACCTCTCCGTATGCCTTCTGGAAACGATTCAGTCAGTGCTAAGGGTTTCCAGGCATCGTACTTGGTTGTTTGGAATTGGGAACGAGTCGGTCGGAAACAAGGTCTCCGGATCGGTTTAGGTAAAACCAAATCTGATTCGAAGCCCTTTGCACCGAGCTCGGAATCGGGCCCTCAGTCTGATAAGCAAGTCTCACCCCCACAAGAGAGCAGAACAGCAGTTCACATGTTTTGTTTTGGGTGAGCCTGCAGAATGCTCAGTTCCCAGGTTCTCCAGCCAGCCTGCACGCAACTACACCCCAGCCCTTCCTGCGCCTTTGCCTGACTCACTCTGGTCTTGTGGTTTGAGTGCTTTCACTTTTGCTTAATGGACTATAAATAACATCTTGCTGAGAGAACAGCAGTTAGTCATGCATTCCTGCATGTTGCCACTACTTCCGCATTGGACTATGATCACTGTTCTCATATGTTTTTTTTTAATGAACTTCGACAGGTGGATTACAGAAGCCCTTTTAACAACTGGCTGCTAAAGTCTAAGGTGGGACCGATCAAGGCTTCATCCTTCCTAGGCCGATAGCATGAGCATAGCCCACCACCTGGCTCTATGGGAAAATCTAGTTTATCGAGTGTGCCGCGTAACGGGCCAGCTTCATTGAATAACATCTGCAGCCAAAAGTCCAGCGTCAAAGTTTACCATGAACGTGATTTGTAAGATTTGCGTCCCATATACATAGTCGACCCCACCACAGGCTGAATGTGCGTGCTGCAATGGAATGCAAAAATAAACTTGTATTCCGCATCTAAGCACCAAAAAGGAGGATTAAGCAAGCAGGGAAAACCTTCATTTGGCAGCCACGCCATTCCTTACGTACAACTTCTTCCTGTGCCACAAGGAGCAGTGCATGTCCTGCTGTCCAGCCCCTGCCTGCCCAATTTCCAGTAGCAGTGGGGACTGTCTGAGGCACTTTGCTCATTGCGGCAGCACGTTAGTGGTGAGACTTCCACTCTCTAATTCCAGCAGGGGCGGCTCTAGGCTCATGGCGGCCCTGGGCAGGGAGTGTAGGTAGGGGGCTCTGGAAGAGGGGGTCCGGGCGGAGCACGGAGGCCAGTGAAGGGAGAGGGGGGTCAGGGTGTTTGGAAGTAGAACAGAACTGGAGGCCGCCAAATCCCTGCCAGGGGCCGCCACGCAAATATCTATCCATCCTCAGAGGATTATTATATTAAGGATATATATTGGCGTGGTGGCCCCAGGGGTTTGGTGGCCCTGTGCAGGTGTACAGCTTGCACATGCCTAAGGCCGCCCCTGATTCCAGCAACTGCCTGCCTGATCTGGCTTGGATCTTTTGTCTTAAAATGGTATTAGAAATAGAACTATAGAGCGCACTTAAAAAAACAATAGGTAAAGGAAATCTCCTGCAGTATAATTTTTAAATGCATTGGCATGTCTTACACTTTGAGACACACCTGATGCAACAGCTTTTAGGGATTCTGTTACAGGTATTATCGGAAGGGGTTACTTGATTTTAATCGCAGTTCCTCTGATAGTGTAACTGCATCCGAGTCACTTTGGTGCGATTTAATTAGCGAAAGAGTATAGATAGCGCTGCTTTACAATACACATTACATCTAGCACCCTTAGATGGAAATAGAAAGTGAAAATACGGACTATCCCTACCGGGAGCCACATCTTAAATGAGAAATAGCATACCTATGCAGTTGTGTGATTTATAGCCTCAAAAGGGAGGGTGGCACCAGTACTGCGAGGGAAGTGGCCTTCCTATACACTATTTGGGCACCAGGCACTTTATTTGTTTATTTATTCATGTATGTATTTATTTGTTTTTACTAATTAAGCACTGGGACTGATAGATGTTTTTGTCAGAAGGTGTTTTTTTTTTACTCCATGCCGAAATCATTTTGTTCGCTTTCAGTAATTGCCAGTTGTATGTCCCCAGGCTGAATGGTGGTAGTAAATGGCGCAGCTGCCTTCTGCAGACAACAGCTGTTAAGAATATCAGACACATCCCTTCACAGAGTGTGTGTGTGTGTGTGTGTGTGTGCGCGCGTGCACGGGAGCTCACTGTAAATATATTATTAAGCTGTATAATTTTTGGTGCAGGGCTTTTTATTACATCTGCATTAGGTGTATAAGCAGTGTATAAGCAGTCTCATCAGTTCACAAAAAACAAATTACTCAAAAAAGTGTATTACTTTATTTTAATGCAACAGTCATTGCTACTAACATTCATCTGTTCTCTGGAAATTGGTAATAAAAAGGGTCTAAGAGCCATGTAAATATGATCAAAAGGTCAGAGTCTATCGTGCCGTTTATACTACATATGTACATTACACAAATTTACTCGACATTACACAATTCCACGCCACAATTACACAACTAACAATTCCAATCACACACACAAAATTCCACTCAAACCATATACATTCACTCCCTAATATAAGGGTAAAAGACATTCACATTTACAATGCCAATATGAGAGACCTATTCATTTGTAATGCTTGTTATATATGGGAACTATAAGGGACTCTGGCCAAGTACTAAAAAATCCTTCATTCCGGCAGGCTCTAAAAAGAAGTGTTAAAAGGGAGCCTCAAAGGTCAGTATTGGATTCCAAAAAATCGATGGGAATACCATCAGGACCAGGTGCTATACCTCCTTTACTTGGCTTCAGAGCCAGAATGACCTTATCTTAGGTAAGTCAGGATAAATCTGCTTGGTCGGGAGGTTTGTTGTTGCCAAATCACTCATGGGTGCCAAAGTAAGAAGTGCTGAGGCATTAACCTCCTGATTTGAATAGAGCTTAGAAAAGTGGGTTAACCAGTCAGCCTCTGTAATGGCGATCACAATACAGGGACTGTCAGATGATTTTAGGAACGGGGAGTTGTTGAGTTGTTAATGCGCCAAAAGGTTGTGTTGTCATTCTTCAGGCTTGCCTCAAGTAGTTTATTCTAGGACCCCTCCTTCAAAGGGGACATTGTTCTCCCCTCTCCCATTAAAAGTACTCTTAACTTCAATTGGGGGGCTAGTTAGTTCATTACAAAAACTGAGGTTGTATTTAAGAATTAAATCATTTAATAAATCCCCATAACCTGTATGTAAAAAGAGAGTATTATCACCTTCATCTGGGGCATCTGGGGCATCCAACCCACAGACCTTGTTAGATGTCGGAGGACATAGTCGGAGATTAAAATCGCCACCCCATAGAATGATTGAGGCCCTACAACTAGTAGGAAATCGTGACTCGAGATCAGTATCTAGTTGATGGAGGGCAGAAGTAATGTCCCTCACACAGGCATTGTTATAAAAATGTACTATGGCCAAATTGATGTATGATGTAATTTGAATAGAAGTGATCTGATAATATACTTTAGTCGAAATCACTGAAATATTCAAGGGTGCCAGCTTCTTTGACACATAAACACATAAGACCCCTTTGGGTCTCCCACAAATGGAAGGGGCGTGAAATGTTTTAAAACCATTAAGATGTATTGGGTCCACAGACCATGTTTCTTGTAAACATAAGATATGAAACTTGGACACAAAGTCGAGCCACTCCATCATGGTGCACTTGCGGCACATATAGTTAGGATTGTTTTCCATAAGGAAATTGCAACATTCTATTGGGAATAACTTTGGTGCCGGTTGAGGAATCTTCCTGAAATTCTCCTTAACTTTGCCTCGCGGCACTCCGCTCCTTCCCTGAAAGTTTGGGGGGTATTCGTCAAGCGGGGGCCGAGATAAAAGGGGGGGTCCCAAAACGTGTTTTCCCCATGTTAATTTCCATAGGGCGGTTGGACTCACTTTTAGCCCGAACGGCTGAATGGTTTTCCACCAAACTTGGCAAAATTGTAGGGACTGGTAGCCCGATGTGCCTTTGCTATGTCTCAAGATATGTGCTCCAGTGGTTTTTACGAAAATTAACTTTGAAAAAATATATATTGGGCTACATTGGGCTAAAAATATGTTAGAGCCCAAATGTAGCCCAATGTAGCCCAATGTAGCCCAAAGATGGCCACCAGAGACAAACAAAACAAATGTAGCCAAAATATCAGCCAGATGTAGCCCAACTATAGCCCAATGACAGAATGTCCCAGAGTGTTCTAAAGAACCACTAGAGCGCTAACAGTCTTACTTATGACAAAAGTATGGCACACCTGAAGTCATCTTGATTGGAATAAAGTGTTAACACTTAAAACATTTAATTTGCAAAGGAACAAAATGAGGGGGTTCATTTTGCCATAGAAATTATGATTAGTGCTGAAGAAAGAAAAATTAGGGCACATTTTGAGTGACTTCTCAAATCCTCTTATATTTCATTAAAAAAATTCTGATATGCAGTCTCCCAAGATGGCCACCAGAGACAAAAGAGCCCAAATGTAGCCCAAATATCAGCCAGATGTAGCCCAACTATAGCCCAATGACAGAATGTCCCAGAGTGTTCTAAAGAACAACTAGAACGCTAACAGTCTTACTTATGACAAAAGTATGGCACACCTGAAGTCATCTTGATTGGAATAAAGTGGTAACACTTAATACATTTAATTTGAAAAGGAACAAAATGAGGGGTTTCATTTTGCCATAGAAATTTTATATATATATATATTCACTGAAAAAACCATAGGTTACACACCAGTTATAGTTAGGAATTAGCATTTAAAAAACCTTTGAAATTCACTGAAAAAACCATAGCTTTCACACCAGTTATAGTTAGCTGGAAATTTTACTCGCATAAAACCATTGAAATTCCCACGTTATAGTTAGTTGGACTCACTATAACTTGCACGTCTGCAATGCACTGCTGATGACGTCACATATTACATCACTCATGCATATATTTAAATATTTAAACATTACTCGCTAATATATGTATTCACTAAGATACACTTAATAAGCTAGTTAACCAATCAATTTTTTTTTTTAAAACACTGAAAAAAACATAGGTTTCAGGCCTTATATAGTTAGGAATTAGCATTTAAAAAACCTTTGAAATTCACTATAAAAACCATAGGTTTCAGGCCTTATATAGTTAGGAATTAGCATTTAAAAAACCTTTGAAATTCACTGAAAAAACCATAGGTTTCAGGCCTTATATAGTTAGGAATTAGCATTTAAAAAACCTTTGAAATTCACTGAAAAAACCATAGGTTTCAGGCCTTATATAGTTAGGAATCAGCATTTAAAAAACCTTTGAAATTCACTGAAAAAAACATAGGTTTCAGGAGTTATATAGTTAGGAATTAGTTTTTAAAAAACCTTTGAACTTCACTAAAAAAACTATAAGTTTTAGTGGTGTTATAGTTAGCTGGACATTTTACTCATACAAAACCAATGAAATTGCTCCTATATAGTTAGTTGTACTAACTATATTTCGCGCACCCGCAATCCACTGCTGATGATGTCACATATTAGATCATTCATGACATGGTCAGTGACATCACTGATGACATCTCAAATGACATCACTGATGACATCCACGTGTCAATCACATACACCTTTTCATACACTATTACAATTTTTCATCACTGTTTGTAAAATACAGAGTATCATATTTAAATCCATTGTCACAGCAAGCCAAGTATCTAAAAATAAACTCAATTATTCATAGATGTATACACACATCTAGTCACTTACCTATGGATTCACTCATACGTGCTGTCAATGAACAATAGAACACTATCAAAAATACGCATCCTATTCACATATGAAGTCATCCTACTCACTTATGCAAACAATTGATCATACTTACATATTTACTTAGCAAAACACTTATACAAACACCACTTCTTCTATTCATTTAGATAGTAAGTCATACTTAGTGAATTATAAAATCATTATTACAAGTATACAGTTATCCATACAGTCACTCACACAATCATTGTGTCTTATGTATACTTATTTATGTACAACAACTGACACATACACTGCCTTTTATTTTTCTAGTTTGTTGGACCTGTACCTTTGAGAAATATATTTGCTCATCACCACACCCATAAAGAGATTCCCTCACCCAAACTGTTAGAACATGTAGTTTTGACTTCATATATCTACTGAATCAACTATTCAAACATCTTTGGACAGTCACACACCCCCACTGAACCACACACACTTTCACACTCCCATACAAATACTCAGTTAACTAATCAATAACTAATATAGACTTTCACATAGCTAATAACATACTGTAGAATCAGTTTACACAACAACTGACAAAGTGATACAGATATTCACACAGTTTAGTCACTATCCACTATATTTAGTGAGACATTATAAATTGGTCAAGTAAACAGTCAATTACACTGCTAGTAAATCCTCCATCCAAATATTTATTTATATATATCCACTCATTCTTCAATGTAAATTGCTATATATATAATGCATATTTAAATAACGAAGCAAACCACATTCACTGGATGATGTCATCAGTGATGTCATCAGTGATGCCATTTGAGATGTCATCAGTGATGTCACTGACCATGTCATGAATTATCTAATATGTGACATCATCAGCAGTGGATTGCGGGTGCGCGAAATATAGTTAGTACAACTAACTATATAGGAGCAATTTCATTGGTTTTGTATGAGTAAAATGTCCAGCTAACTATAACACCACTAAAACTTATAGTTTTTTTAGTGAATTTCAAAGGTTTTTTAAAAACTAATTCCTAACTATATAACTCCTGAAACCTATGGTTTTTTCAGTGAATATATATATAGATATATATATATATATCTATAAATATATATATATAGACATATATATATATATATATATATGTCTATATATATATCTATATATATGTATATATATATCTATATATATATATATATATATATATCTATCTTCAAAAATAAAGAGTTCGCCCCTCAGTGAGCCAGCACTCGCAGGGGTTTATTGCCAGTAGAACAAAAGCAACACTCGTGGACAAAATTCTCCTTGTCATGATCCTGCCGACGCGTTTCACGCCCTTCCTCCTGGGCAGTTTGTGGAAAATGACAGCAAGTGGAGACTACCAGTATATCCCCTCGCATTGATTGGATAATTATGCTCAGGTGCACATGACCACAGAATTCTGGAAACGGTAGTCCATCATTATCTCCCTAGAGAGTCGCTGCCATCAAATGTAGTCCATAAAGTTCTTAAGGACTTTTTAATGTCTTACAAAGTCACTCCTGTAATTCAAAAGCACCTCCTACTCTGCATCATAACGCCCAAATAAGCAGAAGCGGATCCGCTCTGATCTCGCGGTGGTGCTAGCTCATGGCCTGAGCCGACCACATTAAATTCAAGAAAAAGAGTTGCCCCCTTGGTGAGCCAGTACTCACAGGTCGGTTTATTGCCAGTACAACAAAAACAACACTTGTGGACAAAATCCTCCCCGTCATGATCCTGCCGACGTGTTTCAGGCATCACACTCTTCCTCCTGGGCAGTTTGTGCAAAATGACGGCAAGTAGAGACTACCAGTATAGCCCCTCGCATTGATTGAATAAATACGCTCAAGTGCACATGACCATTGAATTCTGGGACTGTTAGTCCATCATTATCCCCCAAGTGCGTCGCTGCTACCAAATGCATTCCATAAAGTTCTTAAGGGCTTTTAAATGTCTCACAAAGTCACTCCTGTAATTCAAAAGCACCTCCTGCTCCGCATCATAGACATATATATATATATATATACAAAAATAACATAAATCTAATAAAAAAACATTCTTACAAATAATTACAAATTAAAACATTAAACTATAAAAAAAAAGTTAAACTTAAATTTCCCACTATAGTCACTGCAACAGTAGGGAAAGTGTTGGATAACGGAGGGGTAAAAATTACTTTTCCCACCCCAATGAGTGCAACAGAAGGGAAAGTGTTGGATAGCGGAGGGGTAAAAATTACTATTCCCACTCCAGTGAGTGTAACAGTATGGAAAGTGTTGGGTAGCGGAGGGGTAAAAATTAATATTCCCACTCCCATGAGTGTAACAGTATGGAAAGTGTTGGATAGCGGAGGGGTAAAAATTACTATTCCCACTCCAATAAGTGTAACAGTAGGAAAAGTGTTGGATAGGGGAGGGGTAAAAATAGCTATTCCCACTCCAGCCAGTTCAAAATTAAAAACAAACAAAAGGTTAACAACAACCAAAAAAAATAAAAAAATAAGTAAACAAAAAAATATATCAATATGTTAAAAATTTAAATTGAAATATATTTAAAACTTTTAAAAAAACATATTATTATTAAGTACATATGACAAATACCTACAAATATTATATTAAATAAACTAAAAAATAATTTTCAAAAAAACAATATTTTTAATTACAAAATATTTAGAAACAAAAACATTAATGAGGACATAAATGTCGTTTTTGTTTCCTACCCTATAACACCACACAATTCACAACCCACATCTAAATAAATAAAAAATGTACTTCCATGATTAACATAATTAATTACCAATTAAAGAAATATTATTAATTAAAAATCAAATTAAAACTCTTAAAAATTCATTAACTTCCCAGACTTTACCCCTATACTCCCCACAACCCATAGCTAAAATTATTCTGCAAAAAAAAGAATTACACAATTAAAACTTATTTTTAATTAGAAAACTAATAGTATTTAACAACTAATTATAAAGTAAGTAACATTAATGTGCCCCCTAGCCTGTACCCCTATAAAAGTAAAACCCGCTCACACAAAATAAACAATCTCCCTAATTAAATATCAATTAATTAATTAATATTAAAGAGCAACTCATTATTAATTAATTATTTAAACATACATTACTTTCCCCTCTTTACCCCAATAAGCCGCACAACCCACACCTAAAATTAATTACACAATTTCCATATTTCATTTTCAATTAATTAATTAATTGATATTAACAACTAATTATTAATTAATTATACATTAATTATTTCCCACCCTTTACTCCTACAAACCCCACAACCCGCACCTAAAATTAATTACACAAAACCCATAATTAATTTCAATAAATGTATTAATATCAATTAACAACTAAGTAATAATTAATCAACAATAAATTACTTCCCACCCTTTACCCCTATAAACCCCACAACCCGCAATACAACTAATCACACAATTTCCATATTTAATTTTCAATTTATTAATATTAATTAACAATTTATAATTAATGAATTACAAATAAATTACTTCCCACCCTTAACCCCTATAAACCCCACAAATCACACTAGTGTTTTTCCACAATTACCATAATTAATCACTAAGTAATTAATGAATCAGTATTAATCAACAACCAATTAATAATGAATCAATAATACATTACTTCCCACTATTAACACTATACAATCTCAATTAAATAAATATTAATACATTTATTATAATTACATTTCTTCCCACCCTATTCCCCTATAAACCCACAACCCACTACGGAACTAAAAAAACGCTGAATTTAGTTAATATAAAATTGGTAACTACTAAAAATGTAACACATAAATTAAAAAACATAAACAATTCATATACAAAAAATACATTAGATCCATTTAAAAAATATACTAAAATACATAACACTAATTAAAAAATCGATATTTTAAACAACTATATTTTTGCAAACAGTATTATTGACTTCTATGTTTTTTAAGTTCGATATTGCTTACCTTCAAATCGATATTCTTGACAACGACATGCTTGCACTTGATATTTCCACTACGCGATATTTCCAACTCGATATTCATGTAGTTTTAATTTTTTTGCCACGATATTCTGTCTCATCCGAAAACACATGAGAAAGTAGTTCATGCACTGAGCACTGCAACACTGGACTCTTCCAGCGGTCTTTATCTTGGTCTTCTGGATAAGTTCATTAACAAAGTCCACATGGTGCAAAATGTTGCTGCCCTTATGTTCTTGAATATCCCGTGGAGATCACATACCACGCACCATCTGCAAGAGCTGCACTGGCTCCCACTGAAAATTGCCATTTTACACAGGGCTTTTTAGTGACGGTGACCATAATATATGATTTAGATAATCAAACACTGTTCTCCTTTTACATCCCTGTTTTCAGCAACGGCCTTGCTTGTCATCGTTCCGAGAGTTTGTCGTGTAAGATGTGGAGGCTGATCCTTCATGGTGGCATATTGAATCAACTCCCTGTCTATCTCGGCTAAATTTCTCAGGAGATGTCCTCCTGCAAGGCTCTCAAAAGCTATATCATTTTATCCTAGTAGGATAACTTAAAAGCTCTCCTTTCATTTAGTCTCCGGATATTCATCGGAGTTGCAGGGCATTCTACAAATCTCCTTCATTCATTCCCACATTCATTCATTCATATGCTTCAGGAACCATGCAATTTATCCTCTTGGAGGTGATATACACCCTGTGCAAATAATAATAGTGGACAAGTTAAAATGTTGGCTCCCGGATATCGTAGATGTGTAGCGCAATATGTGAGACCATTTGTCGTCACTCAGAGTAGCTCCCAGGTCATCAACCGATTTAGTCTATAATGATGATAACTACATTTTAGAATTAGTGAGCAAATACCTGTAAAGTAATCACTTTCGTTTTTTTATGCAAGGTGTATAAACTACTTAAGCATGCATGTACCATGACCTCAGATGTAACCATTTTCCACCTGTTGGGAAGAAATGCCAATACTGCCCCATACATCAGAAAGTGCCTTCTTGGGAATTCATTTGTTTCAGCTGATCAACTGAGGCAAGACCCCATATCTCCCATTCCCTCAATCCAGGCCAGATTTCCTGATTTAATGCTGCAATGGGGATTTCACATGCATAATGAGGTTTGATGTGTCCTCTCTGTAGAACCTTCATCCACACATAACATAAAGTGTTTAGTAAAATGTTATCTGGCTGTATTTGAGGCGTCATAGAGGGTCTTAGCAATGTACATGTGAGCATCAGCTGCAATGTTGGGGGGTGGGCTACCTAGTGGTTTTTGAATAGTCTGCTCTCCATCTGGCCATCCACTGCACTTGGGCAGCCTGGTAGTATAACTCCAAGTCCTGGACCGCTAAACCGTCATCATCAACAGGAAGCCTCAATTTTTTCAGTGCTATCTTGCATCTATCATGACCATAGATTAGTCCTCTGAGCATCCAATCCAACTTGTGAAAGATTACCCTTGGCATTCATATAGGCAGGGTGGACAAAAATATAACATTCTACTAAATAAGACCATATTGGAGAGTGCTATTCTGCCTATAATGGAGAGGGGTAGGGACAGCAATAATTTAATAGATTTTTAGGGACGCCATTGCCGCTCTTACGTTACCCTCCAGTAGATGCTCCTCTGATCTAAATACACTCACTCCCAAGTAAGTGATAGTGTGTGGTTCCCATTGGAAGCCATGGGGTCTTACAATGGCAGTATGCTAATGCACAGGGCAGCTGTATGATTTGCCCCATTTTTACTGTCAATCCCGAGATCATTCCTAAAGTCTTGCATGCCCTATTGCTCCCCATATATCTGCTCTCCACCACCAAATGTAAAAGGGTAAAGAAGCATGTCATCAGCAGAGAGGGAAATATAGGTGTCAGCGCCTAGTCGTATATGCTGGTAGCCACGCCCCTGTCTGATAGTGGAGGCCAAGGGTTTCACTGCAAGGAAAAACAGCGGATGGGATAAACTCTGTCTCTGTCTTCGAATAGAACAGACTTTGGAAATTAGACCCCCGCCCCCATTTTAATCCGCAGAAATGGTGTTGCATTTAACAGTTATGCCCACTGCATGAAGCGCTTCCCAAAACCCATTGTGACTTTTTTAAGGCTGTCAAATTATGATATGAGAACATACATGTAAAATATGTTTCATATTATAGAAAATATGAAATAGAAAATTAGAGTAAGACAAGGTTACAAAAAAACTGTAAAGTCAGAATAATGTTGACTGCCAGGAACAGGCAACAGTTAAGTAGTAACTCCAAATTAAATTGATCCCAGTTATAAAGATTTAGATAGTGAGATTAAAGTCAGTGCCCTTGATGCAATATAGAAAGGACCGAGAAGAGAGAGATTGTGATGTGATTTCACTACAATCGATCCCAAAGTGCTCATTAAGAGCCCACTCTTGATGAATATAAGTTATCATAATATGATTTAAGCACCCTGTAGATTTCCACTGGAGGCTGGACCAGAGAGCTCGTCTTTGTCATAAATGCTCAATATGGGAGTATGTTTCTTGTCAGGGTTAACTAGCCACACTAGCAATTTTCCACGCTTGTTCCTCTCATCCTTCATCCTGAAGCGGTGGCTTTTATAATCAGACCCTTCAAGCCACTCTGTTGAAGTCAGTAATTCCTCTCTTTCCTTCAGAAGTTGCCCTAGATTCGCTGGGAGCTGTAGTGCCTCCCTGTCCAAAACATTTATCAATTGTTCTTGCTTGCAAATTTCCCTATGCAACTAGTCCCTACCACCTACTGTGGCAGCTATATAGTGCCTCCTGACAACTGATTTGAAGGCTTCGCACTCAATCAGTTGTGAAGAAGCAGCACTCTCATTTTCAGAAAAATAATTGTGTATTACCTTCTCCAGCTCTGACCTGAAAATCAGGTCATCAAGCACTTCTGTAATAGGCCTCCATGTAGGGATAGTAGGCCATATCCTAGCCCATGCACAAGATCAGTAGAGGATTCCAGTACGAGAGGGTCTTCACCAAATATTCTGTATCACTAATCTTATCATACACAGTCTAATCTAATCTCACATGTTAATTGTGGGAATATTCTGTAAAGATGCTCTGTAGTCTTGGTAAGGAACAGGTACAGGTTTATTTGTAGTAAAACAGCAAATACAGGTGAGTACCAGGGAGCAGCTGAATACAAGGACAGCTCCAATGTAACTGACACATACACCCGAATGATGCACATAAGACATTCTAAACTGGGACCTCGTGCACTATAACAAGAATGAAGCACTTGTCTTAAAGGCATACTAAATAGAACAACATCACACATCCCCCCCCCTTAACCAAAAGAAAACAGGAACATAAAAAACCCAAAATAAAATGAACCAATAATCCCAGAAACAATAGAGTTCATTAAGTTACATAGTCCTTAAGCCATGAAGGTAAAATGATTGTTCTTTTCCCATGCTCCCTTTCCACAACAAAGGAACCACCATTGTCACTGTTAGAGTCCGAATTAACATCTCCACCATTGTCACTGTTAGAGTCCGAATTAACATCTCCACCAACAGCCCTTCCTCCTCTTCACAAAAAGACTTATTGACAATAGAAGAGTCCTCCACAACCCCATTATTGCTCCTTTCAACATCAGCCAACTGGGATTGTAAACAACTATTTTCAAAATGATCTTCAATCCATTATCTCGTCTATTGCCCACTTCAGCACATTCAACATTGTCCTGTTTAGGATTAATAGCAATACTTTTCATGTTCCAAACTTTCCCATCACTCAACCTTACAGCATTTCTCAAAACTTCAACTACTTTTTTGGGTGGATCAAAACAACTCTCCCCCTTTGGTTTCCTCACACGCACCCAATCCCCAATTCCAATTTGCATATCTTTGGTGCCATAATGATCATCATAAAAACTTTTACTTTTAGCATGAATAGTATCTAGATCTTTTTTAACTTTAGTAGAAGACCATTGTGTGACCTTCCCTTTTATCAACCATCCCGGGTTACCTTTGCTTCTTGGTAATCTTCCTCTCATCATAACGAACGGAGACAGACCAGTACTAGCCTGTGAAGTTGTTCTGTATGACCACACTGCTTTTTGCACCTGAACTTTCCAATCCATTCCTTCGTTGACAGCCGCCTGAATTACACCCTTGACAACTCTATTAAATCTTTCAACAGTACCATTCCCGCTTGAATTGTATAAAGCAGTAGTTTTATGCTTAACACCACACTTTTGAAAGTAATCTTTGGCCATGTGCGACAAAAATTGCACTCCATTGTCCGTAAGAATACAATTTGGAAACTCTTCCATAATAAAAATCTTATCTAAAAATTTTAAAACTGAAAGAGAGTCTGCTTTATCTACAAATCTTAAAATAGGCCATTTAGTAAAAAGGTCTATAGCTACTAATCCATACTCTTTCATTGCGCCCAATGGTCCAATAATATCTACAGCAATTGTGTCCCATGGAATATCTGGAATTAATCCATCACTCATGCTTGGTTTTAAAGTTTTAAGAGTTTTATATGCAGAACAACACACTTCACAATTCCTGACAAACTTTTCCGTATCTCTATCAACTCCTGGCCACCAAAACATATTCTTGATCATTGCCTTGTTCCTTCCAATTGCAAAATGTCCTTCATGACATAATCCTAAAATCTTTTGTCTCAAAGAGATAGGGGGAATAATTCTATCACCCCTAAAAAGTATATTTTTCTCAAGAGATAACTCCATTCTAACTTCCTAAAAGGCTTTTAAACTATCTTCAATAAAACATTTCTTAGGCCAGCCTTTACAGATATACACAAGAATCTTCTTAATTTCTGCATCTTTCTCTTGTTCCACCAACCACTCTTGATTGCTAATAGCAGGTGTTCCTGAATCATGCACAAGAGTCACACTAAATGCACCCCAGGGGTCATCCACACACTCTTCAAGTGGGGAAGGCAACCTAGACAAACAATCCGCAATAAGATTGTCCTTCCCTGGTAAGTAAACCATTTTATATATATACTCTTTCATGCGCATGGACAACCTAGCCATTCTCGCTGAAGCTGCAGAAATTCCATCTGCGAATGATTACAGGCTTGCCCCATACAAAAGCCCTGAAGTGTTCCAATGCCCATGCACACGCTAATGCTTCCCTCTCAATAATTGGGTACCTCACCTCCACAGGTGAAAGTGCCCTTGAAGCAAAAAGAATGATCTTTTCTTTCCCATTCATACCTCTTTGTGATAACACCGCCCCCAGGCCCTTATCACTAGCATCCGTTGTCAGCAAACACTCCGCATTAGGGTCAAAACTTGCCAGAGCATTAACATTTTGTAAATCATTTTTGATCCTTTCGAATTCTTCTTGACAACACTTAGTCCAATCAAACTTCACATTCTTTTTGAGTAAATTCCTTATGTTAAATGTCTTTGATGCAAAATTGCTCACAAACTTCGCACAATATTCAGCCATTCCGAGAAACGCTCTCACTTCTTCTTTAGTACAAGGTGCATTTGAATTCACAATGTTCACAATCAATTCTGGTTTAGGTCTAACCCCTTCCTCACTAATGATGTGACCCAAATATGAAACATTCCTTTGACTAAACTTACACTTCGATAATTCAACAGTTAACCCAGCCTTCTCCAACACTTTTAGAACCTGTCTCAACTTACAATCATGCTCCACCTGGTTCCTTGCAGCAATTAAAATGTCATCCTGGGAAAAATTAGATCATATCCATATCCCCTAATAATCTATACATCAGTCGCTGAAAGACAGCCGCAGCTGACGCCAGCCCGAACGGCATACGTCTAAACTGATAGCAACCGAACGGCGTGATGAAAGCCGTAAGATATCTAGACTCTGGTTCTAACTCTACTTGGTGGTATGCGGCCGAAAGATCTATAGTTGGGAACCATGAAGCACCTTTTTAACAAAGAAACTATTTCGTTAATCTTAGGCAAGGGAAATTTCTCCACAATTATGTTATTATTTAGGTGACGTAAGCCTATGCATAGACGGATCTTGCCATTAGGTTTTCGTGCAACGACAATAGGACTAATCCACTCAGATGCTTCCACTTCTTCTATGATCCCCTTTGCTAACAGACCCTGCAACTCCTTCTTCCCTAATCAACATTGGAATGGGTCTTACCTTATGTACTCTAGGTTCTGCGTCAGCTTTAAGTTGTATTTTATGCTCAAAACCCTGCAATTTCCCTAAGACTTCACCAAAAACTCCTGGAAACTCTTTGCACAAAACATCACACAACTTACTTTGATCATCCACAACCAACAATTTTTCCTCACTATTAGGGTCTAGGATGATGTTCAAATTTTTCTGATCAAACCACCCCAATACTGATGGTCCAACTTTAGACACATATAACTTCCCTCTTGTACTCCTTCCTTTGAATAAGAAAGTAAGCCACCTATAACCTAGCATCTCAATATTCTTACCCATATACCCAACAGGATTGACATCAGATGCATACAATTGACCTCCAATCTTTCCCACGAAACTCTTCTTCCAAACATTCTCATCGACTATAGTATAGGGAGATCCTGAGTCTGCATACACTTCTACTACAACCCCACCTAAGGAAATATTACACAACGGTTTACCCAGTAATGACTCTTCTGACATGTTAATCACGTAATTGCCTCTCACACTCTTAACATACATATGGGTCCAAATCCGTTTTCCAACGTCGCCAATTGTAAAGATGCTCTGTAGTCTTGGTAAGGAACAGGTACAGGTTTATTTGTAGTAAAACAGCAAATACAAGTGAATGCCAGGGAGCAGCTGAATACAAGGACAGCTCCAATTTAACTGACACACACACCCGAATGATGCACATAAGACATTCTAAACTGGGACCTCGTGCACTAAAACAAGAATGAAGCACGGGTCTTAAAGGCATACTAAATAGAACAACATAACATATTCCTACAATTATTGGTTGTGTTACCTCTACCATCCACTATCCCCACTGAGTCAGCCACGTATAATATACCTTAGCTGTCTTGTGTGTCATGGATGAAGAAGAAAGGGGTGAAACCTATCCAAAACTATATCTTGAACACAATTAACCCCCGCTTGAGGATGCATTGTATGGCAGTACCAAGGTCAACTGAGTAGACAAGCTATCGAGAAAAACATACTGGTCCATGTTTGTCACTTAAATATTCATCAGCCCAATATATTTTCTTTTCATGCAGCCACCCATCACTAGGTAGCACCCCTCCTTAGCTATGTGGAACATCTTAAGTTGGAACAGGATGTCGGGTCTAATCCAGATCAAGTCGCTACACACAAAAGCATAGTAAGATGCATAATACACTAGCCTCCTACATCTCCTCTGCAGAGCTTGACCCTGCATAAGATGAGTCTACTGGAGGAACACAAAATGTGCTTCTTGCCTCTTAATATATGGGTGCACATTGTACCTCTTAGTAGGGAAATTAAGTCCACTTGCATTCTGTGTTAGCAACCTGAAGCAGTCAACTTGAGATAGAGACCCATGTAAGCAAAGAAAGAAGCCAAGTGAAGGATAAAACCCTGAGCTGAGACTATGATGAGATTCATACACAGATATAGGATGAGAAGAGGCAGATGCAGTAACATGCTGATAATGAAACAGCAACAAGGAAAGATAGAAAGAAGAGTCAGACACAGAGATTCAAACAAGAGAGAAGTGTCAGAACCGCAAATCTAAGTACAGGTATTTGCGGAGTATGTTCAGTGATAAAGGATCAGGTATTTCCTAACTGGAATACATGGACCAGTCTGGTCCGCAGATGGAGATATAAGATGGAACCTAAGATGGCCACCAATGGTAGAGCAGAGGTGAGCGGTCTAGTTTATGTGCCCACAGCTGCAGGAGAGTAGAGGAGCAGCGCGAGCGCCTTTGTGACGACGCACTTCACTAAAGAATTTCAGTCAGGAAGGTTGCCATTAGCGCTAAATCCCCCCCAGAGTTCTTGGCCGTTATAGTAACTATATATTTCTTCCCAATTCATTTCCGTAGAGCAGAAGGTGTGAATTCCGATGTAACTCGCCTAAAGTGTCCGACGCGAGTTACCAAGGAGCTGAATTCCAGGGCGGTTTCGTGAGTGACACGGAATTCGACAGAAGAAGGTGTTTCCCAGCAAATGTTCGAGCGGTAGAGGAAAGCGGCTTCGAGTACAGAGCTAAGTGCACATTATTTCGGAACTTGAATAGTTATGAGAAACAAACTTACCTGGCATGAAGTCTGTTGTTGTAGAACCTGAAAACGGAAAGGACTAATTAGTTCTAAAACGTTAAGACAATTTAAGGAATTAGAAATCATTCAAAAGTCTGTAAATACTTACCAGAAGCAGTATACGGCGTCATATAGAAAAGACCCTGGAACAGGAAGAAGAAGGAAAAGTTAGTTACTTTGGAGTTCTCTAAAAATCCAAATAGTTTGTGAATAAATGTACATAATCTACAGAGCAATGTTGAATACAATAGAGGACCTGTGAGTAAAAGACCAGTTTTAAAAAGAAGACTATAAGGACATTAGTTAAGGAAAAGAAAAAGAAAAACACAGAAACCCATTTAAAGAACCACTCTACAGTTAGTGAAGTAAGTGCACTTACATTAAAATTAATAAGAGCAATAGATTAAAAGAAAGACTAGAGGAATTAATCTCTGTTTTCTTTATCAGTGACGACTAGCCGGCGAGGAAGGCAGAATCTCACAAATTACCAGAAGAGAAGCAAGGTCCAGGAGATCTAGGGTGGGTGAGATATACAGTAGAGAATTACAGGAGTAGAGTAGAAGTAAAGGTAGTAATGTTGCTTTAAATTTTCAGGTTCCACTGAAAGAAACAGAGAAGGTGTTTGCAGATAGCTGACAGAAGGAACCATACCGGACCAGTCTCTTCTTTGTTTATTATTTTATCCAATTCCCCCGTCCCCCAAGGTAATGATTAGGAGGTTCTTGTAGAGAGCTACTGGCATTGCCGAGCGGGACTAGGGACCTAGCATCTCTGTTCCTGTGCAAGAACTGGTAAGTCATTAAAGTATATAAACTTGAGTTCTGACAGAGTGAAGTGCCCACGTTGCCTTCGCAGCTGAACAGAGATGGCGGAAGGAATCGATGTACAGTCCCTAGGAACAATTCTAGATGCGATACAAAAAGAGCTAGGAGCTGTCATAGAAGAAAATCGAAACCTTAGGCAAGAAGTAGTTAGTGCCAGGAAGGAAACTGCAGAATTAGCACTAAGACTTAGGTCCTCCAGTAGTCTGAAAAGGGAAGCTATGAGTCCAGTGTTAGAAGCCACCAATAGATCGACCACCCAGGTAATTAATTCCCTATCCCCTGTTATTCCACTAGCGGCTCCAGAAAGATTTAACGGGGATCCCCAGAAGGCGCAAATATTTCTTTCACAGTGCTCTTTGCACTTTATGTGCCGCCCTTCGATCTTCCCTGATGCGCAGTCCAAGGTAGCTTTCATACTCTCGTATCTAAGTGGAGACGCAGCTTCCTGGTCAATGCCGCTAGTCTCCCGGGATGATCCTCTACTTAGGAACTTTGAAGGATTCAAACAGGAATTTCTTCGAATTTTTGACAGGAGGCGGATTTCCCAGGTGGTGGATAACGAATTACTCGACTTGCGACAAGGAAATCGAGATCTAATAGCGTACCTGGCCCAGTTCAACAAACTGGTGGTCGAGACTGACTGTCCAGAAAGCAAAAGAGCTGCAGTATTTTATCGTGGGTTGAGAGATGAACTAAAGGATACATTGGCTCAAATTCCAAATCGACCCACAGAGATTTCGGCACTAATAGACCTAGTTTTGGAAATAGACTTTCGTCAGGGAGAAAGAAGAGGAGAAAAGAAGAAGGATTTTAGAGCAATTACTCCAAGATTCGATAGAGCTCGATCAGAAGGCACAAGAAGTACGGAGACCCAACAAGGAATCGAACCAATGCAGATTGGGACAATTAGAGGCCCCCTATCTAAGGAGGAGAAGGACAAAAGAAGAATTGGTAATTTATGTATGTACTGTGGATCCGGAGGGCATTTCATTCGAAATTGTCCAAAAAAGCCCAAAAACACCTACAAGCTGAAGGAAAACTAATGGCACCACCTGTGGGAGGAGTTGAACGGGTGGATGCGAATCAAGAAAAAACTCCAACAGAACATCGAGTTGCGAACACATTACAGTCAGCGGCTCCACATTTGAACCTGTCCATGGAAGCAAGATTCAGAGAGACCATTCTGACAGAGATGTCGGTTATGATCGACTTCGGAGCCACAGGAAATTTTTGTGACTTAAGGTTTGCGGCTAAGGTGGGCATCCAAGCGATTAAGAAGAGTAAAAGTGAGCCCGTCCGAGCGGTGGATGGAACCAACCTTTCGTCAGGACCGATCGTAAGTCACACGGAGGCGATCCAATTGATTTCAGGAGATGGGCATAAGGAAAGGATTCAGTTTAATCTAATAGATGCGCCACAATTTCAATTAATTCTAGGTCTTCCGTGGCTTACCGAACACAATCCTACAATCGATTGGAGTTCCAGAACTATTGAGATGAACTCGACTTATTGCCATGAGAATTGTTTTGGTGCTGAGGAGAAAACCTTGGAAAGTAATCCGGCCCTATCACTGTGTACCACTGGACATTCCATGTGTGTAATAAACATTACAGAAGTCCCCGAAGAATACCAAGAGTTTCAAGACGTGTTTAATGAAGTGGAGGCCGAACAGCTGCCTCCACATCGAGTGTATTACTGCAAGATAGATCTGGAGCCGGGTTCAAACTTGCCATGCAGTCGTGTCTATGCACTGACTGAAAAGGAAAACCAACATTTAAAAGAGTACTTGGATAAGTATCTTGCAAATGGATTTATTCGCCCCCCCCAGTCCCCTGTCTCGTCTCCCTTATTTTTCGTGCCAAAGAAGGAGGGAGATTTGAGGACGTGTATTGACTATAGGGCAATTAATAAAATCACTAAGAAAAATCGATACCCTTTGCCATTGATTTCAGTACTTTTGGACCAAGTTAAAGGAGCCAAAATTTATACCAAGTTGGACCTGAGAGGGGCCTACCATCTGGTCCGAATGCGCGAAGGTGACGAGTGGAAGACGGCATTTCGGACTAGGTTTGGGCTTTTTGAATATCAGGTAATGCCCTATGGGTTGTGTAATGCCCCGGCCGCCTTTCAGCACTTCATTAATGACATCTTGAAGGAATTCATAGACCAATGTGCAATTGTGTACATAGATGACATTTTAATTTACTCATCTGATGTGTCAAGACACCACAAGCAAGTAAGAGGGGTTTTGAGGAAACTACAAGAGCATAAATTATTTGTGAAACTGGAAAAATGTGCCTTTGATGTGTCACAAGTAGAGTTTTTGGGGTTTGTCCTTTCGCCTTCCGGAATATTGATGGATCAGAGGAAGGTGGAAGCAGTAAGGAGCTGGGAGTCTCCTACGAGCGTAAAAGAAGTCCAGAGCTTCATTGGCTTTGCCAATTTCTACCGGAGATTTATTAGTGAATTCTCCAGGAAGATTCTCCCCCTTACCAAATTACTGAGAAAAGGAATCAAGTTCGAATGGACAAAGGAAGCCGAAGAAGCCGTTCAATCTTTGAAGAAGGATTTTACCGCAGCACCTGTCCTGTTGCATGCTGATCCAACGGAACCCTTCTATGTTGAGATGGATTCATCTGATCAAGCTGTGGGTGTAGTACTGTCTCAACGACACAAAACCACAGGTCAGTTGCACCCGGTTGCCTATCGCTCCAGAAAATTAACCTCGGCTGAGATTAATTATACCATCACAGAGAAGGAGTTATTAGCCATTAAGGATGCCTTTAAGGAGTGGCGACATTACCTGATGGGGGCCCAACACGTAGTGACCGTGTTTACAGATCATCGTAATCTAAAATTTTTAAAGACTGCCAGAACCCTTACACCAAGACAGTTGAGGTGGTCCATATATTTTGCGGACTGCGATTTCGTGATCACGTATCGTCCTGGGGCACAAAATGGAAAGGCGGATGCGCTGTCCAGAATCGGCACAGAAGCACAGAAAACCCTTACAGAGAATCAACCAATCATTCCGAGTACAAAGATTATTGGGCCTACCACTTAAATCAGTTTAGAGGAAGATGTCGCTAAGGTCATGAGTCCAGAAGCCATGCAGGATTGGGCAAAAGAAGATCCAAATAGAGAGATTATCCAGCAACTATCCTACTATCGAAAGGCCTTGTATGTTGCACTGTTGGATTGCAACAACAAATAATGCGAGAATGTCATGATGATAAATTAGCCGGTCACAAGGGAGAAGCCAAAACCGAGGAGTTGATCAAGAGACACTATTGGTGGCCGAAGATGGCTTCAGACATCGAGAGGTATGTTAAGTCCTGTGAGATCTGCGCTCAGGGAAAGTCGGAACGGCAGGCCCCAAGAGGTCTTTTGCAACCACTGCCCACTCCCCCGTACCCATGGCATACAGTCACATTAGATCTTATTACAGACTTACCAAACAGTCAGGGGTTTGATACAATCCTAGTAGTGGTGGATACCTTTTCCAAGATGGCCCATTTTACTGCCTTGAAGGGGGTTCCGTCTGCCAAACAGTTAGCCGCCCATTTCAGCTCCCAGATTGTAAGGATACATGGAGTACCGAAGATAGTGATTTCGGACAGGGGTTCACAGTTTGTGTCTCACTTCTGGAGGGCCTTTATGGAAGGGTTAGGAACGGAAGTGGAGAAGTGTGGCTCAGGGGTTAGAGGCAGCAGACCCGGAAGCTGAGATCGGTCCTGGACCAGGGTTCAATTCCCCGCCTCGGCGGAGTCTTGGGCTAAAAATTCCACGGACTCGATAATTCTCGCCCCGGTGCCTCCTCGACTCACGGGTTCACACTCTGCGACTCTGGGCAATAGCTTGCTTAATCTCCACAACGGCCCCTCGCGGCGGGATGCCTGACTTTCACCTTGTGGATACCCTGCTATCTCACAGGGGAATACCAGGAAGGGTTCCCTAAGCAAGCGCCGGGAAACCCACTGCGGGTAGCTGTGCGCTATATAAGCTCAACTACATTTACACATTTACATTTACATTTAGATTTTCCACCAGTTATCATCCAGAAACTGATGGGCAGACAGAGAGGGTGAACCAAGAATTAGAACAGTATCTGCGACTGTTTCTTCTAAAAGAGGAAGGAGATTGGTCAGATTATTTGTGGACGGCAGAGTTCGCCCACAATAATGCAAAGAACAGTTCGACAGGTTACTCCCCCTTTTACCTGAATTATGGCAGGCATCCAAATGCTACCATTCGGCAAACGGATATCTCAGTTCCAGCAGTTAAAGAAGCAGTATCGCATTTGCATCAGACACAGCTAAGGGCAGTAGACAATCTTGCGAAGGCTAAGGAAAAATATAAGGGCTATGCTGATAGAAAAAGGAGAGAAGGACCAACTCTGAATATAGGAGATCCAGTCTGTTTAAGCACTACGATCTTAAGATTAAAAGGTAATCGGAAATTTCAGCCCCGATTCATTGGCCCCTATCCGGTTGAGGAAAAAAATCAATTAGGTCACCTACCGAGTAAAATTACCACCTAAGCTAAAAATCTACCCAGTTTCCCATGTTTCACAGTTTAAGAAAGCTTCTGCAGACCTTAGAACTAAAACCCCTCCAAAACCAATTCAGTTAGAGACAGGAACTGAGTTTGAGATGAAAGAAATGTTAGACTCCAAAAGGTCCAAGGGAAACTTGTACTACCTAATTGACTGGAAAGGCTATGGTCCAGAGGAGCGGTCTTGGGAACTGGAAGAGGATGTCCATGCCCCCAGGTTAATTAGGTCTTTTCATCAATGATTCCCCTCAAAGCCAGGAAGGAAAGGAGCTACCTTGTTGGGGGGTACTGTCAGAACCGCAAATCCAAGTACAGGTATTTGCGGAGTATGTTCAGTGATAAAGGATCAGGTATTTCCTAACTGGAATACATTGACCAGTCTGGTCCGCAGATGGAGATATAAGATGGCACCTAAGATGGCCACCAATGGTAGAGCAGAGGTGAGCGGTCTACTTTATGTGCCCACAGCTGCAGGAGAGTAGGGGAGCCGCGCGAGCGCCTTCGTGACGACGCACTTCACTAAAGAATTTCAGTCAGGAAGGTTGCCATTAGCGCTAAATCCCCCCCAGAGTTCTTGGCCCGTTATAGTAACTATACATTTCTTCCCAATTAATTTTCGGAGAGCAGAAGGTGTGAATTCCGATGTAACTCGCCTACAGTGTCCGACGCGAGTTACCGAGGAGCTGAATTCCAGTGCTGTTTTGTAAGTGACACGGAATTCGACAGAAGAAGGTGTTTCCCAGCAAATGTTCGAGCGGTAGAGGAAAGCGGCTTCGAGTACAGAGCTAAGTGCATTATTTCGGAACATGAATAGTTATGAGAAACAAACTTACCTGGCATGAAGTCTGTTGTTGTAAAACCTGAAAACGGAAAAGACTAATTAGTTCTAAAACGTTAAGACAATTTAAGGAATTAGAAATAATTAGAAAGTCTGTAAATACTTACCAGAAGCAGTATACGGCGTCATATAGAAAAGACCCTGGAACAGGAAGAAGAAGGAAAAGTTAGTTACTTTGTAGTTCTCTAAAAATCCAAATAGTTTGTGAATAAATGTACATAAATGTACATAATCTACAGAGCAATGTTGAATACAATAAAGGACCTGTGAGTAAAAGAACAGGTTTAAAAAGAAGACTATAAGGAAATTAGTTAAGGAAAAGAAAAAGAAAAACACAAAAACCCATTTAAAGAACCACTCTACAGTTAGTGAAGTAAGTGCACTTACATTAAAATTAATAAGAGCAATAGATTAAAAGAAAGACTAGAGGAATTAATCTCTGTTTTCTTTATCAGTAACAACTAGCTGGCGATGAAGGCAGAATCTCACTAAATTACCAGAAGAGAAGCAAGGTCCAGGAGATCGAGGGTGGGTGAGATATACAGTAGAGAATTACAAGAGTAGAGTAGAAGTAAAGGTAGTAATGTTGCTTTAAATTTTCAGGTTCCACTGAAAGAAACAGAGAAGGTGTTTGCAGATAGCTGACAGAAGGAACCATACCGGACCAGTCTCTTCTTAGTTTATTATTTTATCCAATTCCCCCGTCCCCCAAAGTAATGATTAGGAGGTTCTTGTAGAGGCCTACTGGCATTGCCGAGCGGGACTAGGGACCTAGCATCTCTGTTCCCGTGCAAGAACTGGTAAGTCATTAAAGTATATAAACTTGAGTTCTGACAAGAAGCTTAGAACCGGTTGCCATAGAAACGTTGACATGGCTATGACTAAATAATTAGAAGTGGAAATAAAAGAGGACCTTTAAGACTATGGTGACAGTAGAGACACTGTAATGAGTATGCTAATCTTTATGGTGGCCCTGCCATATGGTGCCCTCATTGCAAATGTGGGTTTTGTGAGCATTATGAAGGTCATCCTTGGCATTATGCACCAATGTCAGTTGCCCTCCTTTGCATATTTGGAATGTTCTAGGCATTAGAAGGACCCAGGTGTAAATATTTTAAAAGTGTTTAAGGTGTCCACTCTGTGTATTCCTTCATTGAATTCCATTAGCTCATAGAAAAGTCAGAATTTTCCAACCTTCCTGTTACTGTCTTTGTCTTCTTCTCTATGTTTGTTTAATACACTATTCGTTGCTCACCATTATGATCATGATCTCAACCATGTTTCCCATTGGAGACTTGACAAGCACAGGAAGAAGAACACGTACAATTGATGCATCACAGGAAAAGTGTCAGACCTTGGGGCATGTGGCCATAGTGATGCCCAGTTAAGCAGGATGCTCCTTCCTCCAGTGCAAAGCTGTGCCTTCTGTTCTTGGTGGTGTTGTGGCAAAGGCCATCACCCTCCCAGCTGGTAGATGGACAAGGATCTCAGAAGCAAAATGCAGAAACAGGACAAGTCCCAGCTGGACTAGCGCTGCTGGCAAAAGTAATGACAGGCCACCCATGCGCAGTAATCTGATTCCTCAGACATGGCGCCTGGCATTGGCAGTCCTCAATACAGTGTGGTATCAGGTGTTTATTGGCCATGCCAGCATCTCCTTTTAATGTGAATGTGGCTTCAGTGCATGCTGCCATGATTTGAATCTTTGGCGCAAACCCGCTTTTGGGTACCAGTTAGTGAGCAGTTGCATTGACTTCCTTTTCTGTAGACAATTTCTGGTGTCATGATTTGGGTTTGGGGCATGATTAACTCCTAACTCTTCTTACATTTCGATATTTCATTTGAAGTGCTGGATAAAGGTCTTGAAATTGTGCGTAGAGATCGGGAAAATACCCAGCATCTTCTCAAAACTTGTACAGACCATTGTAACTAGTACTTATGGGTTGGACACTTTTGAGTGAACAAAACCAATTTATAATTGTACAAGACTTCAACTAGTAGTACTCCTGAATACAGCAAGTACTGACTTCTGGCTGCAAGTTCCTCCTCACTCAGTAGAGTTAACATTTTGCTGTGTGTTACTGTGTGTGGTGCTAGCTGGAAGAGACAGCTGTCATCTGCTGGTGATTGTATTTACCCATGCTTTATTCCTTTCCAGCCTTTAGTGCTTGTGCATTCAGGATATTAAATACCAGCCCTCATCTCGAAGCTGTCAAACAAAGGTTATTAACCCAGAGCATTAGTTTATTTGAAGTTGTTTCTTCATCCTTTACTGCTCTAGATCGCTCTCCATGAAGACCCATCTTTACTATCTTTTCCTGACCAAGGGGAGAGGTATCGCTCGAAGTTTGGCTTTGTGAACGTCCTGCTTTCGAGGAATAGGCTCTGACAGAAAGCTACGGCAGCACTCAAATCACAGGTGCAGTGGAGTCCCATGTGCAATCAGTAACAGACTATTGGGCATATTATCAAGGGGGTTTATCTCCGCTTTTTTGGCTTTAAAAGCCAAGAAAGCAGAGATAAACTTATCTCCCTATTACCTAGCTGTCGCTAACACCAGTTAGCGACAGCTAGCAGGTGATAGCGACCATCTTGGGCCCCGCTTTGCATGTCAGTGATATTTATCACTAATGACATGCAAAGTGGGCGTGCCAAGATGTTAGCGACTGGAAACAGTCGCTAACATCGCTATCTCCTATTACCAACTTTTGGAGATATTCGCGCTAAGCGTGAATATCTCCAAAAGCTAACACCTGCCCCTGAGCAGTTCTTAGCCATGTTATCCAATGGTAGGTGGATAACATGGCTAAGAGCATTAGCTCGGTAATGCATGAATATTGCTGACTTTTCAGCGATATTCATGCATTTCGGCCGATTTTTATCGCTTAGGAGATAAACCTTGATAATTTCAAGGCTCCTAAGCGATAAAAATCGCCGCATCTCGGCGATAAAAATATCGCCGCTAAACCAACATAGCGATAATTATCGCTAGTTGTTGGTAATATGCCCCTATATTGTTTACTCTAGCTGAGCTACTCTTCTTGGCAATGAACAGGAAGTAATCTATAATTCAGTTTTATTTTGGACAATAAAACAATTGCGCTTGAGGGTACAGTACCAGAATATTGTAGATTAAATATTGCCTTACAAAAATATTGGGTCTATAATATTGTTTACAAAAACATCTCCCTTTGGCCAATGTGACTACAGGAGTATACTGAAAGTTTTCCAATACAGATGCACTTTTGTGCTTTGATAGTCATAATCTGAAACCTCAGTCCCTCTTATCACCATCTCCTGCAGATTAGAATACATTGTTCCAGGACTGAAATCTGCCTGGTCCGTGCACAGGATTTAGATCAGAAACTGTAAGAAGAGGGTTACCATAAAAACCTGGGGCCTCATTTATGAGAAGTGACGCATCGCTGCGTGAAAACAGCTATGTGTCACTTTTCATTGAGCCCTCCTTGCGACATGCTGAATACGTCATATTTACAGTATGTCGCAAGGAGTCACAGATACTTCAGTATTTCTGACGTATCTGTAGGCGCAAAAATGACACATTGCTGGAGTGTGTCACAAAATTGATGCAACTCTAGCAATGGGTCATTACACATGGGCAAATCCCATGTGAAATGTGTCTGCGTCAGCCTTATGCCTGCCATGAGGCAGGCGTAAGATATTGACACATTTGCGTCCTAGAAGTGGCGTGGTGCAGTGAAATCTTATAGATTTCACTGCGTCACTTCTGTGACCCATTTCTTGCGTCAGAACGCCCCCCTGCATACATTATACCTGGCGCAGGTATAATGTGGTGCAGGGTTTACAAAGTGACTCATCTACCTAGATGCTTCACTTTGTAAATATGATGCAACACGGCGCAATTTTTACCCTGCTGGTGCGGCTCATAAAGTGACGCACCAGCTGCGTAAAAGTGACACAAGGGCTCATAAATGAGCCCCTTAATATATAGCGATAAGAACTGCGGCCTCAATACTTAGAGAGACATTGCTTGACACACACTAAAAGATGAAAAAAGACAAATACAAGTGTGTTAACACATTTTCCACAATATCTAACATAGTCAATCCTATAATTAAAATGTACTGTGACATACAGAGTAGTACTTGCAAAATTGAGAACCCCCCTATCTGCCCATAAGAGAGATAAACATGTAAATATGTAAACGATATAAATATTGATACCAGGCATAAACAAACCAAAATTCAGTTTCCATGTACAACACTTTGGCACCTCCCCCAGTTGGTGGTCTTGTTCCATGATAATGTAGCATTAGCGATCAAACTAAAATATCGACACCCATCAATCTGGAACAACGAAAATATATAACCTGGAACAGTACACAATTACTTGTCCCCGCATCAAGAGATATATAGGGCTAATGATTAGAAAGATCAAACTTTGTGTACAAGAACATAAAAATAGCATAAAATGTGCCAAATTGACTACAAAACTGGTAACACAATTTTCAGAAATAAAAAGCAAAGCAGGTGGTTTGCTAGGTGGTAATTGAGAGCATCATACCACAGAAATATCAGATGGACAAAGAATGGCTATTGCTACAGAAAGAGTAACGCTGAATTTATATGTTGTCAGCAAACATACATGGGTTAAATGGAGAGAGGGTCAGACTGGAACAAAAAATAGGCCTGGGCACCAAAATAAAAGTGGCCCCCATTAGTGAACCAGACAGCTAAAAACGTAGGCCAATTTTGAACTTTTTAAAGACACACTGCATGAATATTTTGCAAGATATGTGAGAATGCATTTTTGTTTGCTGCAGGCAATGTTTGTTATAATATCACAGAAATCAAAAGGAAAATCCATCCAGCTGTGTCATGGGCCCTCAATCTGACAGCCCAACGACAACCATTGAACACCTCCACTCCCAACTCCAGACCAACCCCAACATCATCCTCCGCTGCACCCTCGTCTACCGGCCTCCCGGCCCCACCCGGCCATCACCAGCGCCATTGTTGACCTCATCGCACCCGAGGCTCTGGCATCCACAGATTACATCCTACTCGGTGACCTCAACATTTACCTGGACAACCCTAGTGACCAGAACACCACATCCCTTCTGAAGTACCTCGCCAACGTCGGTCTCAAGCCGCTAGTCACTGCTCCGATCCATGCAGTCGTACACATGCTCAACCCTATCTTCTCTGCCAGCAGAAACATTGGCCACACCACCAAACTCCTGTGGACCGACTATCACTGCGTGCACTTCGCATTCACCACACCCACCGTGCACCACTACCCTCACCGCCCCTGCCCGATCCTAGCTGGAACATGGTCACGAAGAACATCTGACTGCCTTCCTCAGCACCACCACAGTGCTGCCGTCAGCAGAAGCTAACACCTCAGCATGCAACCTTTACAGATGGATCTCCAACAGCGCCAACACTCTGGCACCACTCAAGAAAGCCAGCTGGTTCACTTCGCCCTTCACTAGTCTGGCACCACTCTAGAAAGCCAGCTGGTTCACTTTGCCCTCCACTAGTCCAGAAGCACCTGTAGATGACTCAAGAGAGATGGAGGAACAACAAAACTCGGAAAACCCATGCAACCTTCAAAACCACCATCAACGCACACCACCTCCACCTTAAAGACACAAAGAAAACAGTTCTCCAAGACAGAATCAGTGCCAAAGCACACAACAGCAAAGTACTCTTCTCCATCGTTCACCAGGCCCAACAGCGAGACCACAGATGTCCCACCCTCCCAAGACCTTTGCAATCAACTCAGCACCTTCTTCCACTGCAAGATCAGCTGATCTATGATGGCTTTGACACCCAAGACCCTTCCACCACGGCCGACGAAACCACATGCAGCCACACCACACTTCAACCGATCCTGCTCAACTGGACTCTGCTCACCACAGATGACACACTAAACACCATAAAGAGCATCCCCTGGAGCCTGGGATGACTTGTGGTGGCCCCCGCACCGGGAACCCTCCCTACCTCCACGGACCACACATGTTACCTTTGCATCACACTGGACTCCTTGCTCACAATGAACCGCCAGGTCAATGCCGTATCCTCATCTTACTTCCACATGCTCCGCCTGCTTCGAAAGACATATAGATAGGGACTGAGATACCGCTACTAGCGCATGGTGGGTCTCCACTTTTAACCTTATTATTTTTCTCACTTGCTTTTGGGCATTTAACTTTTAATTGCTACCGAACAACTTTTGTAATACAACTCGAGCGCTAACGCGGTGCCCGTCTTTGAAGCGACCCGCCTGAAGATTAGCGCTCTAGTTGTTGAACTCTCCCTCCGTCCCTCACTTCCTATATCAGGGCAGATGCAGCGTCCGATCTGGCGTAGTAGGGACTGAGATACCGCAACTAGCGCATGGTGGGTCTCCTCTTTTAGCCTTATTATTTTTCTCACTTGCTTTTGGGCATTTAACTTTTAATTGCTACCGAAGAACTTTTGTAATACAACTCGAACGTTAACACGGTGCCCGTCTTTGAAGCCGACCAACCTGAAGATTAGCGCTCTAGTTGTTAAACTCTTAACCTTATTATTTTTCTCACTTGCTTTTGGGCATTTAACTTTTAATTGCTACCGAAGAACTTTTGTAATACAACTCGAGCACTAACGCGGTGCCCGTCTTTGAAGCAGACCCAACTGAAGATTAGCGCTCTAGTTGTTGAACTGTCCCTCCCTCCCTCACTTCCTATATCAGGGCGGATGCAGCGTCCGATCTGGTGTAGTAGGGAATGAGATACCACTACTACCGCATGGTGGGTCTCCTCTTTTAACCGTATTATTTTTCTCACTTGCTTTTAGGCATTTAACTTTTAATTGCGACCGAAGAGCTTTTGTAATACAACTCGACTGCTAACGTGGTGCCCGTCTTTGATGCGAACCCGCCTGAAGATTAGCATTCTAGTTGGTTGTTGAACTCTCCCTCCCTCCCTCACTTCCTATATCAGGGTGGATGCAGCTTCCGATCTGGCGTAGAAGGGACTGAGATACCGCTACTACAGCATGGTGGGTCTCCTCTTTTAACCTTATTATTTTTCTCACTTGCTTTTGGGCATTTAACTTTTAATTGCTACCGCAGAACTTTTGTAATTCAACTCGAGCGCAGACGCGGTGCCCGTCTTTGAAGCGGACCAGCCTGAAGATTAGCGCTCTAGTTGTTGAACTATTCAAAAGATCGCGTACTATTCTGTTGCTGATTCCGTAACACCAACCTATCACAGTGCGGTTCGCACTAATGCACCAGTTAGAACACGATACGTCACTATAGTGCTTAACCAATAGCCTTTGCTGCTTTCTGTGATGAACTAATCAGCTCCTACTCTGTCTTAGTCACGTGGACCAATCCCAGCGCGACACTTTTGACGTCACCAGCGCTCCGGCTCCTGCAGCGCCGATTAACCCTTTCCTTACAAGGATTTTTGAAGAAGCCGTATTTACAAGATATTTTACAAAATCAGTTAGTAACTTACACAAAACAATTCCACTAATCTGTTTCGCTAATAAAGTGATAGAATTTTCAATCGAACAAGCATTCTGTAACTGGAGTAGACGACGCTTATCGCCTCAGAATTTTTAGACTCGTCGATAAAGCAACACTACTGGCCTTACCCTTCTATCAGGCAATAACGAACTCGTTTTTCCAGGAAAGCACATACAGAGATCTTTTTCACCTCCTTAGAGACAATGCCAGAGTTTCACTTGAACGCGTATTGCAATTTCATTTACACACGTTCATACGGAAAAACCTATTCATATACGCATGAACTCTGTGTTACCAGTAGGCAGCGCGTCCATCTAACCTACCACAGAATTCCTCTATCGTAAATAAAGTAGACGGCGCTCCTTTACCCTTCTTTCAAGCTCGGGTTGAGTCCTACTACTCTCCCAGCAGTAAGTTTTAATCAGGATACACGAAATGATCCCTGTGCTTAAAGGCTGAGATTTCATAGACTGTCCTCACTAGACATTTATCCTTTCACACCTAAGGTCCCTAAACAGTGATGTACGACGATACCACCGCAGTATCCGACGATACTCCTTTTTTGAAACAGACTAATTCACTGTGCGACTTTACCTTGCCACACTTCCTCCGTCTGCAGACAGAGGCACTGGCTTCACCCAACACTTGGAAACCTTTTCAGGACTACATATAACGTAATACAGCTCAACAGATGTTAGTCATAAATCTATACATCAAATTGTATATAGTACTTTATACATAACCCTAGCTAATTTCCTTAGCAACCACTACTCTGCTACCAAGATATAACTGCTACCGCGCGGCTCCAGAAAATATTTCTAATCAATACTCACCATTTCCCTGAAACCTTAAAACTCACAAATCATGCATCAGTGGGGCCCATAACACTGCGCATTTACCCTGTTTACTTACACTTGGCTTCAAGGCTTTGGTCAATCGCAATGGAGAAATGCTGTAACATTTGGTGGAGTGTCTAAACCTATTTAACTATTTATTATTTACACCTGCAGATTATTACACTTTACCATGGTTTTATTCAAACTTTTAATAATTCAGACACACCACCATAGTGGCAATGGATCTGCTAGAAAGTAAATTAGGCGTAGGAAAATTACAAGACCAGCTTTTAAAATTCCATTTTCCAAATTTTATTAACAGCAAAACTTTATTATGTCTGACATTTATGCATTAGTAAATTCTTTATTCAGAAAATCTTAAACTTTATTTCAAAATGATCATTTTATTTAGAGCTCAGCAAAGAATCGCTTTATTTTAGAAAACCAGTTAAAGTTTAGCAAAGAACAGATAGTTCCAAATTCATTCTTTCCTAACATCCCTAACTAACAACCTCATCTTATCCTTCAATCCTGCAAAGCAAACAAGTAAAAAATCATTAAAATCTTACATCCAGAAATCGGTCATTAGTCGGGCAGCACTTCCAGATGAAATCGAAAAAGCGACCCCTTCTTGACAAAACTAGGGGTTTTTATACATTAATTCCCTAACTTAATCTATCTAAAAAGTAACTATCATTTCCTATTCAAACTCTCATTGGACAATTTCGGGGTGGGTGAGCATCATCTCACCATTACAACATCATTTTCTCGATGGTTCAGCAGAAAAATAAAGGGTCTTTGTTTTAGGACAGTCTTTGGCCTAGCCATTTCCTAGAGTGGCAACATCACAATATTTTCTCAGGATCAGTACATTCAATCATCCATGTTTGGCACCCATCCTAGGTTCCGGGCCAGGGTAGCCTTGAACCTCCTCGAGCACAGGCAGTTCACTTTGACTTGCAGGTTTTGACACGCCTGTGCTGTTCAGCTCTTGCTCACTGTTTACCCGAGCGTCCATTTTCTAACTAGGCCCATAAGCCACTTTTGGAACTATCATAGAAACAAACACAAATTCATGTTAATTATTGAATTTAAACCCATTCTGTTTACCTCCCACCATACTAATGTGTCCCATTAGTTGTTACCTAGCAAATAAGCAACACAAATGCGTTTTATACTTACATATTCGACCACTTCTTAGCACAAAATGTATAAAATAAGCACATTTAATCTACGTTTGTTTATATATAAGCTGTGCATTAATTCACAACACAATAACAACACATATTAATTAATTATATTGCAACATGCAAGCAAAATTAGTGCTCCCGTGTATAATAAAACGTGTGCATCTTATTCTATGGTTGATTAGTTTCACCAAACACTTTTAGTAAATGTTATCGTTATGGGACATTGACTTCAAGAGGGGTACACAAAATTTTGCGTTTGCCACCTCGCTCCATCAGTGGCCCTGCCATATGGTGCCCTTATTGCAAAATGTGGGTTTTGTGAGAATTATGAAGGTCATCCTTGGCATTATGCACCAATGTCAGTTGCCCTCCTTTGCATATTTGGAATGTTCTAGGCATTAGAAGGACCCAGGTGTAAATATTTTAAAAGTGTTTAAGGTGTCCTCTCTGTGTATTCCTTCATTGAGTTCCATTAGCTCATCGAAAAGTCAGAGTTTTCCAACCTTCCTGGTACTGTCTTTGTCTTCTTGTCCATGTTTATTTAATACACTATTCGTTGCTCACCAATATGATCATGATCTCAAACATGTTTTCCATTGGAGACTTAACAAGCACAGGAAGAAGAACACGTAAAATTGATGCATCACAGGAAAAGTGTCAGACCTTGGGGCCATGTGGCCATAGTGATGCCTAGTGAAGCAGGATGCTCCTTAATCCAAGTACAAAGCTGTGCCTTCTGTTCTTGGTGGTGTTGTGGCAAAAGCCACCACCATCACAGCTGGCAGTGACATACGTGCCATGTACAATGATCTCAGAAGCAAAATGCAGAAACGGGACAAGCCCCAGCTGGACTAGCGCTGCTGGCAAAAGTAACGACAGGCCACCCATGTGCAGTAATCTGATTCCTCAGACATGGCGCTTGGTATTGGCAGTCCTCCATCCGGTGTGGTGTCAGGTGTTTATTGGCCATGCCAGCATCTCCTTTTAATGTGAATGTGGCTTCAGTGCATGCTGCCATGATTTGAATCTTTGCACCAAACCCGCATTTGGGTACCAGTTAGTGAGCAGTTGCATTGACTTCTGTTTCTGTAGACAATTTCTGGTGTCATGATTTGGGTTTGGGGCATGATTAACTCCTAACTCTTCTTACATTTCGATATTTCATTTGAAGTGCTGGATAAAGGTCTTGAAATTGTGCGTAGAGATCGGGAAAATACCCAGCATCTTCTCAAAACTTGTACAGACCATTGTAACTAGTACTTATGGGTTGGACACTTTTGAGTGAACAAAACCAATTTATAATTGTACAAGACTTCAGCTAGTAGTACTCCTGAATACAGCAAGTACTGACTTCTGGCTGCAAGTTCCTCCTCACTCAGTAGAGTTAACATCTCGCTGTGTGTTACTGTGTGTGGTGCTAGCTGGAAGAGACAGCTGTCATCTGCTGGTGATTGTATTTACCCATGCTTTATTCCTTTCCAGCCTTTAGTGCTTGTGCATTCAGGATATTAAATACCAGCCCTCATCTCGAAGCTGTCAAACAAAGGTCATTAACCCAGAGCATTTGTTTATTTGAAGTTGTTTCTTCATCCTTTACTGCTCTAGATCGCTCTCCATGAAGACCCATCTTTACTATCTTTTCCTGACCAAGGGGAGAGGTATCGCTCGAAGTTTGGCTTTGTGAACGTCCTGCTTTCGAGGAATAGGCTCTGACAGAAAGCTACGGCAGCACTCAAATCACAGGTGCAGTGGAGTCCCATGTGCAATCAGTAACAGACTATATTGTTTACTCTAGCTGAGCTACACTTCTTGGCAATGAACAGGAAGTAATCTATAATTCAGTTTTATTTTGGACAATAAGACAATTGCGCTTGAGGGTACAGTACCCGAATATTGTAGATTAAATATTGCCTTACAAAAATATTGGGTCTTTAATATTGTTTACAAAAACATCTCCCTTTGGCCAATGTGACTACAGGAGTATACTGAAAGTTTTCCAATACAGATGCACTTTTGTGCTTTGATAGTCATAATCTGAAACCTCAGTCTCTCTTATCACCATCTCCTGCAGATTAGAATACATTGTTCCAGCACTGAAATCTGCCTGGTCCGTGCACAGGATTTAGATCAGAAACTGTAAGAAGAGGGTTACCATAAAAACCTCGGGGTTCATTTATGAGAAGTGACGCATCGCTGCGTGAAAACAGCTATGCCTCACTTTTCATTGCGCCCTCCTTGCGACATGCTGGATGCGTCATATTTACAGTATGTCGCAAGGAGTCAGAGACACGTCAGTATTTCTGACGTATCTGTAGGTGCAAAAATGACACATTGCTGGAGTGTGTCACAAAACGCAACTCTACCAATGGGTCATTACACATGGGCAAATCCTATGTGGAATGTGCCTGCATCAGCCTTATGCCTGCCATGAGGCAGGCGTAAGATATTGACACATTTGCGTCCTAGAAGTGGTGTGGTGCAGGGAAATCTTGTAGATTTCACTGCATCACTTCTATGACCCTTTCTTGTGTCGGAACCCCCCCTGCATACATTATTCCTGAAGCAGGTATAATGTGGTGCAGGGTGACTCATCTACCTAGATGCGTCACTTTGTAAATATGACGCAACATGGCGCAATTTTTACCCTGCTGGTGCGTCACATAAAGTGACGCACCAGCTGCGTAAAAGTGAGACAAGGGCTCATAAATGAGCCCCTTAATATATAACGATAAGAACTGCGGCCTCAATACTAAGAGATACAAAAGGGGGTGGTGATGGACGGAGCATCTGAATCAATCAAACACTCACACCCAGTCAAAAGATCTGGGTTTAATCCATCACCGTTCTTTAGCCCACTCTGCCACCCCAGTTCAGACATGGCTATATGCAAATCAGCCTGACTCTGTGCCTCATGGGAACAGTCCAGCCCAAACTGTCAAGCCATGTCTTCCCTGGACCGGAAACAAGCTTCCGAGGACCGGTTTCTGGCATTCCTTGGATGCTTGATTCCGGTCTGGGAAAGACATGGCTTGGTAGTTCGGACTGGACTGTTCCCATGAGGCACAGGGTCAGAGCTGATTTGCATATAGCCAGTGTCTAACCCAGGGTGGTGTGGAGTGCAAAAAAACGATGTATTTAGGCCCAGATCCTTGTACTGGGGTGAATGTATGACATTGTTCTACATTCTGTCCATCAACAGTGTTTTTTGCAATTTTCACCCCGAGTGGGCTGGGTATGCTCAGACGTGAGTCCCAGGCTCTCCACACCACTGGAGTCAAGCTATCCAGGCTGAATGAAGGCTGATAGCCAGAAACCGGTCCTTGGATTCTTGATTCCGGTCTGGGAAAGACAAGGCTTGGTAGTTCGGACTGGACTGTTCCCATGAGGCACAGGGTCAGAGCTGATTTGCATATAGCCAGTGTCTAACCCAGGGTGGTGTGGAGTGCAAAAGAACGATGGATTTAGGCCCAGATCCTTGTACTGGGGTGAATGTATGACATTGTTCTACATTCTGTCCATCAAATGTGTTTTTTTCAATACTAAGAGAGACATTGCTTGACACACACTAAAAGATGAAAAATGACAAATACAAGGGTGTTAACACATTTTCCACAATATCTAACATAGTCAAGCCTATAATTAAAATGCACTGTGACAAACAGAGTAGTACTTGCAAAATTGAGAACCCCCCTATCTGCCCATAAGAGCGATAAACATTTAAAAATGTAAAAAATATAATTATTGATATCAGCCATAAACAAACCAAAATTCAGCCTCCATGTACAACACTTTGGCACTTCCCCTAGTTGGTGGTCTCGTTCAATGATAATGTAGCATTAGGGATCAAACTAAAATATCGACACCCATCAATCTGAAACAACGAAAATATATAACCTGGAACAGTACACAATTACTTGTCCCCGCATCAAGAGATATATAGGGCTGATGATTAGAAAGATCAAACTTCGTGTACAAGAACATAAAAATAGCATAAAATGTGCCAAATTGACTACAAAACTGGTAACACATTTTCAGAAATAAAACGCAAAGCAGGGGGTTTGCTAGGTGGTAATTGAGAGCATCATACCACAGAAATATCAGATGGATATAGCATGGCTATTGCTACAGAAAGAGTAACGCTGAATTTATAGGTTGTCAGCAAACATACATGGATTAAATGGAGAGAGGGTCAGACTGGAACAAAAAATAGGCCTGGGCGCCAAAATAAAAGTGGCACCCGATAGTGAACCAGACAGCTAAAAACCTAGGCCAATTTTAAACTTTTTAAAGACACACTGCATGACTATTTTGCAAGATATGTGAGAATGCATTTTTGCTTGCTGCAGGCAATGTTTGTTATAATATCACAGAAATCAAAAGGAAAATCCATCCAGCTGTGGCATGGGCCCTCACTCTGACAGCCCAACGACAACCAATGAACACCTCCCGGCCCCCACCCGCCCATCACCAGCGCCATTGTTGACCTCATCGCACCCGAGGCTCTGGCATCCACAGATTACATCCTACTCGGTGACCTCAACATTTACCTAGACAACCCTGGTGACCAGAACACCACATCCCTTCTGGAGTACCTCACCAATGTCGGACTCAAGCCGCTAGTCACTGCTCCGACCCATGCAGTCGTACACATGCTCGACCCCATCTTCTCTGCCAGCAGAAACATTAGCCACACCACCAGACTCCTGTGGACCGACTATCACTGCGTGCACTTCGCACTCACCACACCCACCGTGCACCACTACCCTCACCGCCCCTGCCCGATCCTAGCTGGAATATGGTCACGAAGAACATCTTACTGCCTTCCTCAGCACCACCACAGTGCTGCCGTCAGCAGAAGCTAACACCTCAGCACGCAACCTTTACAGATGAATCTACAACAGCGCCAACACTCTGGCACCACTCAAGAAAGCCAGCTCGTTCACTTCGCCCTCCACTAGTCTGGCACCACTCAAGAAAGCCAGCTGGTTCACTTTGCCCTCCACTAGTCCAGAAGCACCTGTAGATGGCTCAAGAGAGATGGAGGAACAACAAAACTCTGAAAACCCATGCAACCTTCAAAACCGCCATCAACGCGCACCACCTCCACCTCAAAGACACAAAGAAAACAGTTCTCCAAGACAGAATCAGCGCCAAAGCACACAACAGAAAAGTACTCTTCTCCATCGTTCACCAGGCCCAACAGCGAGACCACAGATGTCCCACCCTCCCAAGACCTTTGCAATCAACTCAGCACCTTCTTCCACTGCAAGATCAGCTGATCTATGATGGCTTCAACCCCCAAGACCCTTCCACCACGGCCGACGAAAGCACATGCAGCCACACCACACCTCAACCGATCCTGCTCAACTGGACTCTACTCACCACAGATGACACACTCAACACCATAAAGAGCATCCCCCTAGAGCCTGGGATGACTTGTGGTGGACCCCGCACCGTGAACCCTCCCCACCTGCACGGACCACACATGTTACCTTTGCATCATACTGGACTCCTTGCTCACAATAAACCGCCAGGTCAATGCCGTATCCTCATCTTGCTTCCACATGCTCCGCCTGCTTCGAAAGACATATAGATAGGGACTGGGATACCGCTACTAGTTGTTGAACTCTCCCTCCCTCCCTCACTTCCTATATCAGGGCGGATGTAGCGTCCGATCTGCCGTAGTAGGGACTGAGATACCGCTACTAGCGCATGGTGGGTCTCCTCTTTTAACCTTATTATTTTTCTTACTTGCTTTTGGGCATTTCATTTTTAATTGCTACCGAAGAACTTTTGTAATACAACTAGAACGCTAACGCGGTGCCCGTCTTTGAAGCGGACCCACCTGAAGATTAGTGCTCTAGTTGTTGAACTCTTAACCTTATTATTTTTCTCACTTGCTTTTGGGCATTTAACTTTTAATTGCTACCGAAGAACTTTTGTAATACAACTCGAGCGCAAACGCGTCTTTGAAGCGGACCCGCCTGAAGATTAGCGCTCTAGTTGTTGAACTCTTCCTCCCTCCCTCACTTCCTATATCAGGGCGGATGCAGGGTCCGCGCAGGTAGCACGCCGAAGCCCATCTGCGCCCAAAACACCCCCAGGGCCAGAACCCCTGCCCTTTTTCCTTGGTATTTTTATTCACATAACCAATTATATAGTCTTAACTCAGATATATGTGCTTCACATACACTGTACCATGCTTCTTTATCGTCTGTGTGCTGCTGTAAGCTGTGTGGATGGGTGGCATCTCCCTCAATTACTATGAGTACTGCTGAACGAAACCTCTCTAACAGTAATGTAGGGTAGGAAAATAATGACTCTTATAAAGTACGACACAGATTCACACCCACAAATAAAAATCCTAAACCTATAAAGTGTATTCTGCTTAACACCAGGTTGATGGTGAAACATAAATTTCAGATAGAATGTACGATACAAGTACAAAACTCAGATCTTGTTTTCCTCACGGAAACTTGGGCAAATGAGAACAATGACTCTGACTGGTATTTAGCAATTCCAGCAGGTTACATTGTCGCCAACTCTGACAGAAGGATGGCAAGAGGTGGAGGAATTGCCATAATCCATTGTTCTGATTACACAGTCAGATTCACCTCAGAGTATGCAGTAGAAGCGGAAGCAATGTCCTTCTCTATAAAAATCAACAATGTAGAAATATTTCCCGGCCTACTAATATATAGACCCCCCTGGCCCTAGACTGTCTTTTTTAAACTCCCTGCACACCTATCTGGAATCATGCTTGGATACAGACTACTTTACTGTATTAGGGGATTTTTACTTCCATCTGGAGGACAATAATAATTCAGATACGGCTAGTTTATTAGACAAATTAGCTAGTTTTGAAGTAAATCAGATTGTCGTTGAGCCCAAACTTACAGCAAGGCACACGCTAGATGGTATATGTACCAATAATTCCCGCATAGAGGTTATGAAGGTCTGTCCTCTGCCTTGGTCCGATCATTTTGCCGTGCACTTTAACATCACGCCTGCAATATCAAACAATGGACGAAGTTTTTGACCTCTGACTGACAAATATCGTGCCTGGAAGTCAGTAAGTAAATCAGACTTCGCGTTGGCACTTAGTAACAGACCAGTAATATATAATGACGCAAATCAAGCTGCCACAGATTTTTACAGTTGGTTAAATATTGCTGCAAATAAAGTTGCACCTGAAGTGACCATGAAACCCCGACATAAAAAAGTCTTGTCTCCCTGGTACTCTGCTAATCTCAAATTGGTAAAAATTAAGTGCAGGCAAAAAGAACGTATTTGGAGATCCCAATATGATGATGCACACAAGAAAGCATATTGTGCTGCCCTTGAAGAATGTAAGGCCGCAATCATACAGGCTAAAGCTGTCTATTACACTGCTAAAATCCAAAAAGCCACTAACTCTCCTAAAGAACTGTTCCAAACAGTTTCTGAATTACTGAAATGCCCACGGTATGTATCCTTTACACCAGGTCAAAAATTTGTAGACAAATTAGCAGGCTTTTTCCAAAGCTAGGTTCAATCTGTATATAACTGGTTGGAAAAATCAGCTGAGGAAATGCCGAAGTTCAATTAGAACATAGGGCTGAGCATAGTGGCCTGCCGTTTTTTCCATTAATGACAGAGGAGAAAGTGGTGGACTGTTGTTAAACATCAAATCAGGCTCTCCCCTGGACCCCTGTCCACCGTATATATACTACATCTGGCCTCAGAGGAGGTTAGTATGTCACTATCTCCAGTATTAAATAAAATCTTGTCATCAGGAGTTTTTCCCAAGGCCTGGAAAAAAGCCTGTATCCGTCTCCTTCTAAAATATCCCAGGCTGGATCCACTTGATGAAAAGAACTATCGTCCTATCTCCTGTCTACCGTTTGCTGCCAAAGTTCTTGAGAAGGCAATAAATCTAGAACTAACATCGTATCTAGAGACTAATAAGATTCTGGATAACACACAACATGGTTTCCATTCAAAACACTCTACGGAGACAGCCTTGATTAAGGCAGCAGAGGAGATTCGTAAGGTGATGGATGCAAGAGGAAAGGCTATACTGGTCCTGCTCGATTTAACAGCAGCCTTTGATACTGTAAGTCATGCAGTAGTAATTCAAAGACTACAGGATGCAGGCATCAGTGGTACAGCTCTTACCCTCCTATCCTCCTTTTTATCGTCTAGAAAACAAATGATCCTCTGGGATGGATATCGATTGGAGGAATTCACACTTCCTGGTGGAGTCCCTCAAGGCTCGGCCTTATCACCTACACTCTTTAACATTTACGTAGCCCCTCTGGCCAGACTAATAAAGAGTTACAGCTTCACACTGGTGTCATACGCTGATGACACTCAGCTTATAGTTTCTGTAACTGAGTCAGCGGATGTTGTGGCAGCTGATTTTTGTAACTGCACTTCAGCTTTGATGACCTGGATGAGCTCTAATTTTCTGAAGCTGAACACTGAGAAAACGGAGGTCGTAGAGTTTGGTCTCAAAGCTCCTATTTGGAATCAGCTATGGTGGCCTATTACAGCCGGCACTTGTCCTGTGCCAGTTACAAAGCCTAGGAATCTCGGATTCATGTTTCATAAAAATCTCACTTGGGCATCGCAGATTAACCAAGTTTCTTCTGCATGCTTTTGTATTCTAAGGGGTTTGAGAAAGATTCTTGCTTACATCCCTCTCTCCTTGAGGAAAACAGTGGTAGTAGCCACCATTCTATCTAGAATCGATTACTGCAACGCCCTTTATTTGGGAGCAGGCGCAGCCCAACTTGCTAAACTAGCCAGAGTTTTGCTTGGGTTACCCAAACATCACCCTACATCGAAAGCTATAAAACAGCTTCACTGGCTTCCAGTACAACGACGTATCGAGTTCAATACGCTTTGCCTGGTGCACAAAGATTTGTTTGGTGGCGGGGCTGAGGATGTGCAATCCCTGTTCTCACACTATCTTCCTCTGCGACCTTGAAGGTCATCTACCCTTGGCCTAGTACAAATTCCCAAGATAAAAAGAGTAAGATGTGGAGAAACATGGTTCTCCTTTTTAGCATCTAAACTCTGGAACACACTACCTGTATATCTGAGAAGATTACCTAATAGATCAGCCTGTAGGAAAGAAATCAAGACGTGGCTTTCTTCCCAACTCTAATATGTTAGTGGCTATGGCCCAGTTTCTCTACCTCAGCTCGGAGACGCCTCGGCAGTAGTGCCCTTTTTAAATACCATCAGTCAGTCAGTCAGACAGATCCCCACAGAATCCAGAAAGACGCTCACCCATGCGCTTATCACCAGCAGACTAGACTACAGCAACAGACTCTATACCTCCTCCACAGATGGATCTCCAACAGCGCCAACATTCTGGCACCACTCAAGAAGGCACCCAGCAAGCAACACTCCAAGAAACCCAGCTGGTTCACTTCACCCTCCCCTAGTTCAGAAGCACCGGTAGATGACTCAAGAAGAAATGGAGGACAACAAAACTCAGAAGACCCACGAATCCTTTAAAACCTCCGTCAACACACACCACCTCTACCTCAAAAAACACAAAGGAAATGGCTCTCCAAGACAGAATCAATGCCAAAGCACACAAAAGCAAAGAACTCTTCTCCATCGTTCACCAGACCCAACAGCGAGACCACAGATGTCCCGCCCTCCCAAGACTTCTGCAACCAACTCAGCACCTTCTTCGACTGAAAGATGGGGCAGATCTATGACAACTTCGACACCAAAGAACCACCCACCATGGCCGATGCCACCACAAGCAACCATGCCACACCCCAACAGATACTGCTCAACTATACTCCGCTCACGACAGATGACACCCTCAAGACTGTGAAGAGCATCCTTTTGGGAGCTTGGGATGACTCCTGGTGGCCTGCCGCATCGGGGACCCTCCCCACCCCCATGGACCGACCACACATGTTACCAAGGCATCATACTCAACTCCTCGCTCACAATCAACCACCAGGTCAACACCATATCCTCATCCTGCTTCCACATGCTCAGCCTGCTTTGAAAGCCATATAGATAGGTCCCCACAGAATCCCAAAAGACAGTTGCCCAGCAGACTTGACTACGGCAATGCACTCTACGCCGGCATTACCCACAAACTCCTCAGGAAACCACAGAACATTAAAAACACCACAGCCAGACAGGTCCTCAACATCCCCCGCCGCACCCACATCACCAAACACCTTCGAGAACTCCACTGGCTCCCAGTCAACAAAAGAATCACCTTCAAGCTCCTCACACATGCCTACCAAGCTCTCCACGTCGCAGGACCTGGGTACCTGAACCACCGCCTCACATTCCATATACCCACCAGTCACCTGCACTCCAACCAACTGGCCATGGCAACTGCCCCACAGATCCACAACACCAAAACCAGAGGAAGATCCTTCTCCCACCTCACTGCCAAGACCTGGAACACCCTGACTACCCACCTCAGATAAGCCCTGTCAATGACACAATTAAGGAAGGATCCAAAGACCTGGCTGTTCAATTGAACTCCTGCACCCAGACACATCATCACCCTCCGCCCAGCACCTTGAGACCCTTATGGCTGAGTAGCAGCGCTATATAAACCCCCGATTGATTGATTCATTCATTGATAAAACCATCCCACAGACTGACACTGACCTATCAGACCAGCCCATTTGGCACTGTCTGATTGTCCTATAGGCCAGTCCAACCCTGAATGGAGATGTAGAATTTACTCCATTACGTTTTTGAGCAGATCACATGACTAATCATTTGCAAATGGGGCTTTCTTGATTAGAGGAAATAAGTTTACCACACCATAACCTATAAGAAGCTTATCATATCAAAGGCACAGTATGTCAGTGACAGCACACTGTTACTTACAACGCATTCTTTAAGTAAAGTTGTCAAAGATTTTTCTCCATTAGTCATATGGACCTTTGTTGGTTGAAGTGAAGCACTAAAAGAGAGAAGGTATCAGCAATACATTTTTAACTTGTGAAGCCAATGTGACTCCACATTAAGGACCAGGAATCCCCAGATATGGTTAAAGGTGTTTTACTTTATAAATGTCAAAGATTACAACGACCGACTCCTAGCTCTGCACCTCAAGATGGTTCCCAAAAATTCTTGTTCCTGTGCGAAACTCCCCAATGCCAGCCTTTGTGTGACGCCTATGTGCTCCAGATCCAAGATTGATTACTACAAATGGGGGTGCGCTAGGTAATGAAGTCCAATACACCGTAGGTATTTTAAAAAAAGTTCTTTATTTTTCATTTCATATGTAATTTCAGTAGTAAGCAAAGCTTAACCAACACGTTTCATTCCCTCAAGGGGAACTTCATCAGGGCTTAAAGATATTTCAGTAAGTTATCAAAGACGGACTTGTAATGCAGGAATTTTTCTCCAGTGTATTGTGCTGGAAGCCCTCAGAGTATTTACAGGCATAATAAAGACTGCATGTCGCACCGCAGACACGTTTGTCTGGTCAGATTACCAGTATATATTCAAACCAATAATAGTTCAAAAGGTACACCAATACAGAAGATAAACTGAGATATGTCAGTAGATTGTGTCACAATAGAATGAGAAACAGAATTGTGATAGTCACAACAATAAAGAAACAAATGTACGCAAACTGGTGTTTCTTAAAGAAACTTCCCTTCTCTCTTCTTAACATAGGTCAAATATAGGATCCTCTAATAAGAGTCTCTATGTAGAAGGTATAGAAGGTGTCAGCATGACAAGACTTCATTTTTAAGGATTCCTGCCACAGCTCACCTCTCCTGACCATCACAATATACCGGAATGATTCATATCATTTCTCCTAACACGTATGAATGAACAAACTTCTTGTACCTTGACTTTTGACCATATTACATGATTTTTTTAATAGCTAGCTACAGCTGGTGGTTCCTGGTTTGTTTGAAAAGGTTTACTAGCTTTTACAAATGTTTTACCATGCATATGCAAGGTCAGGTTTCAGGCAAAACTTCCAGGAAATCGACCAGAATAAGCATCAAGCAACCAGCATAGATGACCTCAATGTGAACCTTCCGGAAGATAGCCCTCTTCAAATTAATTCCCATGCACCTGTTCCTTGCTCTAATTAATTAGAACGTGACCTTTGTGAACAATATAAAACACCTCATAGAAGACAGCCTCATCAAATTAATCATCTGCACCTGTCTCTTGCTATATGCAATTAGAGCACAACCTTTATGAACATTCTAAAACACCTTCTAGAGAACAGTCTCATCAAATGAATCATCTGCACCTGTTCTTTGATATAAGCAATTAGAATGCAACCTTTGTGTACATTCTAAAGCGCTTTCTAGAACGCAGCCTCATCAAGTTAATTATCTGCACCTATTGCTTCTTACAAACAATTAGAGTGTGACCTTTATGAACGTTACTAAGCAGTCTTACTTAAAGACCGTCCACACTCCTCCCCTTCGCTTAGCCTCTTCGCCTGCCACTTACCTGTTTTCCGGCTTCCAGGACTCTGTCTTTTCAGTTCCTTTGAGACTCTCAGTTCAACCTCACTGCAAGGAACGTCTCACATTAGTCTCACACCTGGATGGAAAAAAGAACAAGAATAAAAGGCGAGACGCATTAACAGAGTGAGCTCAGTCACAACATTGTGCTGCAAGCAAAGGTAATCTGTTTTTGTCTTCAACTTGTACATAGAGTTGACAGGGCTCTGCCAGAGAGGACTTGGGTGAAGCTAACCCTATATATATGTATGTGTATGTGTAAAACATATGAACGCACACACGGAAAGGTAAATGAAAGCAAGATAAATTTATAGATAGTGTCCAACATGCACACACAGGTGTAAATAAAGATGGGAGTATTCCAATGACCTACATCCCCATGATTTTAGTAATGCTTCATAGAGAAGTGGGGGTAGGTGATCCCTGTAGTCACACACTGAGGAGATAAGAGAGAACATGAACTTTTTCCTCTTCCTTTCAAGGGTGGTTAGCCTCTGGTTGCTGTTTAATTTGAAAAGCTCCCTACACTTCTTCAAGGGATATTGTCTTCCCTTTCAGCTACTTGGCTCCCCACACTACCTGGATGTTGGCCGTGTTTTGACCAAGGCGCTTTTTAAGCGAAGTATAGAAGTGGTTGTAGGAGCAGGGAGGTCGGGATTGGTAGTCCCACCTCTCCATCGTGTTGTGATCATTTTGGTGTAGAGGCGCTCATAGGTCTCTAGGCTTCTCTATTGGTTTAAAGACTCACATGGGGCAGGAAGGGCAGGAATTGTAGCCCTGCCTCCCGCTCATGTTGTGACTGATTGCATAGCAGTAAGGCTGCAATCAAGTGTACTTCTGGGCAATGTGGTTAATGCATAATCTAGGGTCCTAGAGTGCACTCGTGGGGTGTCCATATGTGCTGGCACAATAGTGGTGCTCCAGTAAAACCGTTTCATGAATCAGAGGTGTGGGCAGCGAAGATTTTTGTACATATGCAGTGGGAATTTTAATAAAATATTTTTCTGCAATTATACACACTGTTAATAGTTTTAGTATTTTCCCCCAGGTGATGGCATAGTTCAGTCATTTTTTGTGCATGGATAATTTGTAAATCCAGTGCTACTCTTTCTCAAAAAGGATTATCTCCATATTTCAGCTTTCTTCAATTACGCATTAGGATGAACCATTTAAGATCTTTCACAGAGTGTCTAGTGTTTATGTAATATTCCGGTACTAATGCATCTGCAATGGTTGTTACTCTGTGCTCACATTTCCTTGTGCTTATTTTTCAGGCGGTCATGCCTATGTATTTGAGATTGCATGCTTCCTGTTGCAGTTTGTATGTTTCCTCAGTTGCCAGGTAGAGAGTAGACCTAAATTAATTTCTTTACTGGGTTCAGTCAAACGGAATACATTACACTGGCCACATGAGTAGTGACCTACTACTCCTGGAAGACCAGAGGCAATGTGTATGGTGTTTGTTGGTTTTATTTTGGGTTTGGGTCTGATGTGTGCCAGTGTATCTCTTACGTTTCTTGCTCTTTTATATGAGAATAGGGAGTAATCCCAATAACTTGGTCTTGTATTGAGAATACACCAGTTGGGTTTTATGATCTTCTTTATGCTATCTGAGTCAATATTATATGTTGTAACGCATACCAATGGGAGTTCTGTGTTCTCTCTTACTTGTGTCTCAAGTAGTGCATATCGATTTTGGAGTCCTCCCCGCCCCATGCGACTCTCTTAAAACCAATAGAGAAGCCCAGAGGCCAATGAGCGCCTTTACACCAATATGATTACAACATGAGTGGGAGGAGGGACTACCTTTCCCGACCTACTTGCCGACTGACTCACCACAATCCAATAGAGAAACCCTTATGGCCATGAGCGCCTCTACACCAATGCTCCTCAGCTATTCACTGCAACACCCAACAACCGATCATGTGACACTCGCATGTCACTTGACACCCTACAACTGCAATGGGAATATCCCTATTAACTACATCTCCTATATTTTATTAAGTCTTCATAAGGCAGTGGGGATGGGTGATCCATATAGCCACACCTCTGAGGAGATAAGAGAGAATGTGAAGTTTTTTCTCTTCGTATAAAGACGGCTAGCCACTAATTCTCGCTTACTCTGAGGAGCTTCCGCACTTACTTCATTAAGGGTCATTGTCTTCTCTTCCACCTACTTGGCTTCCCACACTCCTCAAATGTTGGCCTAGTTTCGGCCAGTATGCTTTTTAAGTTAAGTACACAAGTGATTGTAGGGGCGAGGAGGTCGGGAATGATATTTCCACCTCCCACTCGCCTTGAGATCATAATGGTGTAGAGGTGCTTGTAGGCCTCTGGGCTTCTCCATTGGTTTAAAGAGAGACTTGTGGGGTGGGGAGGCTGGGAATTGTAGCCCTGCCTCCTGCTCATGTTGTGACTGATTGCATAGCAGTAAGGCTGCATTTGAGTGCACGGGTGGGTAATTTAGTTCCGTTGTTGAGGACCAATTAGAAGGGAAACTTGTTATGACTGCATAACCTAGTGTCCTAAAGTACTCGTGGGGTCCCCAATGTGTTAGCAAAATAGTGGTGCTCCAATGAAACATCTTCGTGAATCATAGTGTTGTAAATTGACCGAGATCACTGTTAGCCATATTGTTTCTGGCAGCCTTCTAGTTAGCACCTGCTACATTGCACATGCTCAGAAGAAGTCTGAAGCTGCCCATGCACCTGCACTAGCCTGTTACTGTCAGGCTGTTTTAACTGATGTCAGCAACTCATTACTCCTCCTTCTTTGTTGACTATGCATTCTCTGTATGATCATCTCTGTGTGTAAATCTTCCTATGTCTAATTGTACCGCCTCTTTTTGAGCTCCTGTGTGGGTATAGAAGACCCACAGTTCTTCTACTCCTTGTGCTACCTCATACACTGCCGAAAGGTTTTGTATAGATGTAGTTCAACCTCATGAGTATTTAATTAACTATGCTTTTGATATTTCAGCTTCCGTGGCAATCTTAATTAATTGGTCTGAGGACTTGTGCGCAAAGAAGGGCGAACCCATAGCACCAGTCGGCCTTGGCGAGGTCTACTTTTACAAATTGGCGCCCGTTACGTGGGGCTCATCGGCGACTCGGAAGCCCGGCGGAGTGGTCTTGACGGAGGATTGGAATCTCACTACTGATGATCACTGCTTGAGGAGACCCGGGTCTTAGCAGGCTAAGGCGCTTTTCTGATTGTCACGATTTTGACCCTCCAGGTGGTGCCGATCCTCAACTGAGATCCCTTCTGGTGTTCGCCATGCAGAGACCATTTGGTCGATTCAGAATTTGGCAGCTGGGGGCTGGAGAATTTTGCTTGGTAAGGTCGTCTGATGCAACACTTTTGTTTGTCTGGCCAAAATCTTGGATTTGTTTGGATATATACATTGCAATTAATATAGGCAGGTAATGAAGAAGATTTTTCTAGGGATATGTACATTAAAAATGGTATTTCTTCTATAATGTATAGTGCACTGTGGAATAAATATACCAGCAAGGATCCTGAGTTACGATGGCCTATAAATGGGTCATTTGATCTTAGAAAAATTCAGTATGTGGAACAGTGTATGTTTAAGCGCAAAAGTAGACAATATATGTTTGACTGTGTACGAATGTGGGAGAAAGAAGCGCGTGAACGAGTGAGAAGAGAGCAAGCTTTAGCAGAAAAAGAACAGCGCAAAAATATCTATGCGAAAGCGCTGGAGATGAAAAATAAAGAAATGAAGGAGATAAAAGAGAGAGAGGATAAGGAGCGCCGTTTACAGGTAAATGGCCAATACCCTGTCCAGCGCCCCCTTTATCCTCTACTTAATAAACCACAGGATGATTCAATTCTATTAGCTCGCTCTCTGCCTCCATATACTTTCCTTCTGATTCTGATGATGGCAAGTCTCTCAGAGATCAGGAAAAGACAGAATCAGATGCTAAACGACAAACTAGCTCCTTTCTGACCGCTGACCGTGCGGCCACTCTTAGGTCTATTGCCCGAAAAGCAGCTCGTGGTGACACTTCTGCTCCAGATCTTATAGCGCAAGTTCAACAATGGCCGGAGTCAGAGCAGTTATATTTTACAGAGTAGTTTACTGGAGAAGTAATTGAAAGGTTCAGGAAACATTCCAAAGAATTAGAGCCTGTTGATATAAACAGATGACATGATCATAAACAGTTGAGTAAGTCTTTTTCTCCCTTCCCAGGCGGCTGATGTAATTAGACGCGTGGTTAAACTGCGAGCTGATGCACTCCGTTTGCTAGAGGAGAAAAAGTCAGCTGCTACATCTGCACAAACAGTTCAGACCTTCGTGCTGCAGGATGACGATCCAGGGACAGATAAGGATATTGTAGTTCATGGCATACCAAGGTGTGAAGCTGCGCCTTTGTATGTCCCTCCTAGGGGTGCGGGAACAAGTGACAATAAAGATTCAACTGATACAAAGGGATATTTTATTTATAACTGGGTGTATACTCCTTGTAGTAGAGTGGATGTCATGGTTCTTAAAGTTGCTCTGCCTGATCCGTGGAAAAATCCGGCTGCTTTTTATGAAGAAGTTGAAGGAGCTATTAGTTCTTGTACTATGCCTTTGTCTGATATTGATATGTTTTTTGTGCTTATCCTACCCCCTGATATGTGGAGATCTATTCGTAAAGTAGGTGATCATACAGCTTTTGGGGATATTTGGCAGGAACTTCTAAAGGCTATAATAGCTCAATTGAAAACTCTCATTCCTGCTAAATAGATAGACTGGACTATGTTAGCATCGTGTAAGCAAAAGGCAGATGAGTCAGTTTCTGATTTCTTTACACGTTTTGAGGAGACATTCCGCGACTTTCGTGGCCAGTCATTGACAGATGAGACGGGCAGGCATCTGTTTGTCGATAAATTTGTCGCGAACATGTTGCCAGATATAGCTAGTTGCCTAAAGGCCAGTGAAAGTTCATGGACTACGTCTTCCCCAGTCTCTCTTTTGACTATGGCTCAGTATTATGAACGTCAGGAATTGGAAGCTAAGGGCAACGAGGATTAAAAGGCTAAGGATTTAAAAACAAAGGTTATGTAGCTCAGATTTATGGTCCATCCCATATAGGTAGTGGCAGAGGCGGATGTGCAATGTATCGCCCTGGTGCAACCTCTTTCCCCCGATCTACTGTGTCTTCTGATCAGTGCGCTTATTGTAGGGAGATTGGACATTGGGCTGTTGAATGTCCACGCTTGCGTACTCAGCAGTATCAGCGTTGTCAGGGACAGATGAGAAGCCGCCCAGGGAATTCCGGACATAGGGTAGGTATGGATGATCGCACCAGGTTTTAGACTGTTGAGCATACTCAGAATTCTTCTCGTACTTTTTGCAGGCAAAACCAATATCAAATGTCCGATTATTCAACTTCTGATTTGAAGGATTCTGCTTATGCATAGGAATGCCTAGGATGGGGTGAGGGATCAGTTGAAGTCCCAGTAGATCAGAACGGTCCCTATGTTAACACACATGTTTTGGGTTCTACTGATCGTTTTTTGGTTGACACAGGAGCTACTCGTAGCTCCCTGTCTAAACAATCGGTTCCAAGGGCTCCCCTGTCTGGCTTATCAATCACATCAATAGAATTCGATGGGACACCTTCCCTTAGCCCACTGTCACAACCACTTGTATTTCATGTTGATAAATTCTCTGCTTCATGTCCATTTTTGCTTTCCCCTAACACGCCGGACAATATTGTGGGTCTTGATATGCTCAACCATTTCCGTGCTACAATACGTTGTTCCCCAGAAGGCCTGCGTACTATTTTGAATGATAACTATCCTATGATTGAGAAGTCCTATCTCCTTAGAGAAGATATTGCTTCGGCATCACTTCCTAGTACTTTGTGGGCTACATCCGATACCGATGTAGGGCAAATGGTTATCTCACCAGTTCATATTCAAATACCGTAAGGCGCTTCATTACCTGGACTGCCTCAATATAAAATTTCTCGGAAGGTGAGGAGGCACTCATACGTATTGTTCAAGATTTGATTGGAGTAGGAGTTGTGGAAGAAGTCCATTACAATATTTGTAATAGCCCTATCCTTCCTATTCTAACGAAAGACACTGATACTAAAATCTACCGGTTTATCATTGATTTGCGAGAGGTTAATAAGATCGTAGTGCCCCAATACCTGGTAGTCTCTGACATCACAACACTCCTTACCATGCTGCTACTACATTTTCAGTGATAGATCTGAAGAATGCTTTCTTCTCAATCCCTATTCATCCTGACAGCCGATATTTGTTCGACTTCACTTTGAATAATCGATCCTTTAGATTTTGTAGAGCTCCCCAGGGGTATACAGAGAGTCGTAGTATTTACAGTCAAGCATTTAAACGGCAGCTTGATTCTTTCCCTGTGCCAACAAGGGTGGCTCTCATACAATACGTCGATGATATCTTGTTGGCAGCTGATACCTCTGAACAATGTGAAGAAGGAACTTTGTGATTGCTTTTATTTCTTGCATCAGACCATCACAAAGTTTCTCGGAAGAAATTGCAGTATTGTAGACAGAAGGTTACCTATTTAGGTTACCTCCTGTCTAAGGAGGGACGTGCACCTACATCAGATCATATTCAAGTTATTTCAGACATGCCTGTGACCCGCACTCAGAAAGATGTTTGTGCATTCATTGGTCTTACTTCTTTTTGTAGGCAATGGATCCCTAGTTTCTCACACATTGTTAAACCTTTGTTGGCTCTCTTGACCAAAGACATTCCAATGCCCCTTCCATAGACTATTGGAAGTCAGAATGCTTTCCAACAGTTGCATCAAGCTCTCTGTTCTGCACTAGTATTAGGCACTCCAGACTACACTAAGGTTTTTACACTCTATGTACACGAGAGGGATGGTTGTGCGTTTTCAGTTTTAGTACAGACACACGGTGACAAGCAGCGTCCTTGTGCATATTTTTCAGCTGTCCTTGATCAAGTCGCTCGTGCGTTGCCTGGGTGTTTTCGTTCTGTTGCAGCAGCAGCTGTGTCCATACGTCAGAGTGAAGGGATAGTCTTGTCACATGGATTGCTTGTGTTAGTACCCCATGCAGTTGATGTCCTTTTGATCCAAACCAAAATGCAGCATTTAACTAGTGCTCGTTTGACAGGATATGAATTGATACTTTTTGCCCTTCACATCACTCTGAAAAGATGTTCAACTCTGAATCCGGCTACTCTGTTGCCATACCCAGTTACTCAGTCCCAGTCACAAGAGCCTCAAGACTGTATATTCCTTACTGAGGAACAGACAAAGGGTTGTGTCGACTTGCAAGATACCCCCCCTCTCAAATGTTGATGGAGAATTATGGGTTGATGGGTCTTGTTTGCAATTACCAGATGGCACATCAGCTGCATATGCAATCACACCGCTTCAGATGGTAGTTGAGACAGCTCGAATTCCCCAGAAGTCTGCTCTGAGCTAATAGCATTGACAAGGGTGTGTGAACTTAGTACTGACTTGTCCATTAACATCTATACAAATAGCTGCTATGCTTTTGGAGTGGCACATGATTTTGGATTACTTTGGAAGGAAAGAAGCTTTCTTACCACACATGGGACACAGATAGTGCATGGAGGACTAGTGCATAATCTCCTGACTGCCTTGACATACCCGAAGAAGATAGCGATTGTTAAGTTTAGTGCACATAAGAAGGTGACAGATAGAATAGGACAAGGTAATGCTTTCGCAGATCGCATAGCCCGCGAAACTGCAATGCAGCGAAGCACCACATCTATGTACATGGTGAAGTCATAGGCCGCACGTTGGCATGATGCCAGGCAGGAAGTGCTAGACATGCAGAGATCTGCCTCTACAGAAGAGCTTGAACAATGGTCCAAGGAAGGAACATTGGATGATGAGGGCTGTTGGAGAAATAAAGACATGACCTAATGGAGACTGCCCATAGCCTATTTACATCCTTTGATTCACATGCCACATGGGCCGGCACATGTTGGAGCCTCTTCAATAACGAAGTTGCTTACGCAAGTTTGGGAGCATCCAGAGATTGCCGGCATGGCTGAAAAGATAGTGCAGTCCTGCTTGATTTGCCTTCAGTACAATCCTGGAAAAGGGACACAAACTCCTACAGGATAGTTTGCTACACCAACTGCACCTTTTGAAGTTCTGCAAATGGATTACATCCAGCTTGAACGTTGTAACAGTTTGAAATATGTCCTAGTAGTGGTATGTGCCTTCAGTAAGTGGATAGAGGCATACCCTATGAAAGATAATACAGCTCGTACTACAGCAAAGGTGTTTTTAAAAGAATTCTTTCCCAGATTTGGTGTTTGCAAACTTTTGTTTAGTGACAACGGATCCCATTTTATTGGGCAAGTTGTTGAGTATGTCCTGAAAGGATTAGGGATTAAGCAAAGGTTTCATGCAGCCTTCCACCCACAATCAGCAGGGCTAGTGGAATGGTACAACTTTACCTTCAAGCTTAAGCTAGCTAAGAGTCAGGCTTCTACATCTTTTAAATGGCCTAATGCACTACACTTGGCATTGTTGTCCATTAGATCAGTGCCACATTCACGATCTGGCCTTACACCATATGAGGTGGTATTTGAAAGACCTATGAATATTTGGGGGATTCCTAAGCCAAGCCCCATACATGATGTACCTTGTGTCTTGATGAGTGACTACCTGTCACAGTTGACTGACGTCTTGCTTTCTATTCATCAACAGGTTCGAGAAGCTCTTCCTGACAGGTCGTAAGGTGATGGTCATGATCTTCGGCCCAGTGACCAAGTGATGGTCAATGTCTTCCAGAGGTCGAACAGCCTAGAGCCCAGGTGGAAAGGCCCTGAGCAGGTGCTCCTGCTCACGAAAACTGCAGTCCGAGTTACTAATCGGAAGAATTGGGTCTACTCTACCCACTGCGAGAAGGTCCTATCTACCCTGGTGGAACCTGCTGCCCTTGTCGACCATCGAGACATCCTGGACACAGAGAGAGGCCAAGCTACATCACCTGAAGAACCTGAGGGAGTCTTCCTGGACCACACAATCCCTGGTACATCTCGACATCAGCTGCGACCCCAGAGAGAAACTGCATTGCCGAAAGAGACTGGTTAAGCAACCGTCCTGGGTTGGTGAAAGACTGAAATGGTGAGGTCTTTTGTTTAGTGACACCCGTCTCAGCCCTCAGTGAAGAAATCAACAGCTGCCCCGGGCTTTAGAGCTCCATTTATTTCATTTTGCTTCAACATTGAGACCATCATGTCTACGGAGAAGTTATCGACCATTGAGAGAATCTTTGACAAGAAAACCGTGTTCATTGCTGGGATTACCTTTTTCATGATTATCTCAGCAGTAATAGCCTGGGTTGTAGAGGAAGTGGCCCCTGCTCTACAAACACTGAATGCCACTACTCCAACCCCCATTGAGCACCATTATTTCTCCCTTCCCTACCATGAGCAGCAGCATAGAAAATCCTATCTCAACAATACTTTCATTCAGATGTTGCACCATACCCACAACGCTACAAAAATGACCAATTATTGTGTGTGTGGAATGACGCCCGCTCATCTAAAAAAGGATGGGGAACACCTTTCATTCCTCTTCCATTCTCTCATAATGGTTCTTGTAAAGCCTGGTTTGCACTCTTATTGGCTTCTGAGGTGGAAAAATTACTGATTTTGGTGTAGGGGGATTAAACTACTATCTTAATAAAGCGTGTTATCGTGATGAGGAAGGCGATCCGCAGGCTAAAGGAACTATATGGGAGATGGAGGAGTACCGATGAGGAAATGCTTCTACACATTATGTTTACCCAAATACTCGAACTGCTAAAGGTAATGGACCATTTGTTATAGCTGTCACTAGGGCTCGTGCAGACTTGTGTGTGAACAGTGTTGTCAGAATTCCCGTAGGGATAAGCGATTGTACTTTGGTTCTAAATATTACTGGAGTAAATAACAGCAGCCTTACGTCATCGCATAATACATATTTTATCTGCAGAAATAAGGGATACTACAATTTACCCATTGGCTAGTCCGGTACTTGTTTTGCGTCCTTTTTGTTACCTCCTGTGTTTCTGGCACCGGCATCATATCACAAGGACTATCAACTGTTTAATGACATTTCCAAGAACAGATACTAAAGAACAATAAGTAATGATGAGGTAGATCAAACTGACACTGCACTGCAGCAATACATTGATTTCAATTTGGGGTTGTTCTTTTTTATCGGTGCTGCCAGCAGGAAAATAAGGCGACTGACATGTGTTGTAGAAGCTGTGACCAACCAGACACCTGTGGCACTTGGGAACGTTACAGAAGAACTACAGATTGCAAGGATTGTTGCCCTCCAAAATTGTATGGTCCTGGAATCTGTCCTAGCTGATCAAGGTGGTGCATATCACATCATCGGGAGTCGTTGTTGTGTCTTCATCCCTGATCATGCCCCTTCAGTTTTTAACGCAATATCTAAGCTACATAAAATAGCTGCTGAGATCCACCCTGATACTGGCACATGGGCTTTAGCAGGTTGGCTATGGACACTGTTTTCCACCTGGGTCTTTGCTCCTTCTGTATCACTGCCTGCACACCTGCCAGACGTGATGTTAAACAAATTAATGCCCAACGTATACTAGACAAAGAAGTTGATGAAATGATGCAGATCGATGTACATAATGTCTACTTAGACTCTTCTAGATTATAGATTATAGATGTCTTCAGCTAATGCTAAAAGGGTCGCTGTTGTAAATTGACCGAGATCACTGTTAGCATGAGCTGAAGCCATATTGTTTCTGGCAGCCATCTTGACTGACCATGTGCTCGCCATGTGCTCCTTCCATCTTTGCTGCTGCCTACCCTTGTGCTTTGCTCAAGAATTGGCTATACCTGCTACAATGCACATGCTCAGAAGAAGTCTGTAGCTGCCCATGCACCGGCCCTAGCCAGTCACTGTCAGGCTGTTTTAACTGATGTCAGCAACTCATTACCCCTCCTTCTTTGTTGACTATGCATTCTGTGTATGACCACCTATCTGTGTAACTCTTCCTATGTGTACTTGTACCGCCTCTTTTTGAGCTCCTGTGTGGGTATAAAAGACCCACAGTTATTCTACTCCTTGTGCTACTTCATATACTGCCGAAGGGTTTTGTATAGATGCAGTTCCACCTAATGATGTTTTAATAAACTATTCTTTTGATATTTCAGCTTCCGTGTCAATCTCTATTTATTGGTCTGAGGACTTGTGCACAAAGAAGGGCGAACCCCTAGCACCAGAAGGCCTTTGGTGAGGTATACCTTTTACAATAGGTTTTGGGGCAGTGAAGATTTTTGTATAGATGCAGTGGAAATTCTAATAAAATATTTTTGGCCAATCATACACATATTGATATACATGCACCCTCTGATGCTATCTGTGATGGAGGATCTTGTGTTTCTAATAAGTACTGGAAGAAATCTGGGTTTGTGTCAGTTATCGTAAGTTCCCCTAGGGGATGGAATTGTTTGTTCCTTTTTTGTGCGTGGATAGTTTGTAAATTCGGAGCTACTCTTTCTCAAAAAGGATTCGTCCAGATTTCTGCTTTCTTCGTAGAATGACTCACTTAAGATCTTTCACAGAGTGTCTAGTGTTTATGTAATGTTCCGCCATTGCTTCTGCAATGAATGTTTCTTCTATGCTCACATATTCTTGTGCCTATTTTTCTGTTTGTCAGGCCTATGTATATGAGATTGCCTGGGCAGGTTATCGTGTATATCACTTTCTTCATGTTGCAGCTTATATGTTTCCTCTGTTGCCAGGTAGAGAGTAGACTTAAATCAATCTCTTTAGTGGGTACAGTCAAATGGCATACACTACTTTGCCACATAGGTAGTGACTTACTACTTCCGGAAGATCAAAGGCATTGTGTATAGTGTTAGTTGGTTTTATTTTGGGTTTGGGTCTGGTGTGTACCAGTGTGTCTCTCACGCTCCTTGCTCTTTTATATGAGAATCGAGAGTAATCCTAATGTCTTCCTCCTGTATTGAGAATACACAAGTTGCATTTTATGATCTTCTTTATGCTTTCTGAGGCAATATTGTATGTAGTAACGCATACCAGTGGGGGTTCTGTATTCTCTCTTACTTGTGTCTCGAATAGTGCATCTTGATTTTGGACACCACCCCGCCCCATGTGACTCTCTTAAAAACCAATAGAGAAACCCAGAGGCCTATTACCTTCTCTACACCAATATTATCACAACATGAGCATGAGGTTGGGGATACCATTCCCGGCCTACTTCCACCTACCCGCCGACTAACTCACTGCAATCCAATAGAGAAGCCCTTACAGCCATGAGTGTCTCTACACTGATGCACCCTGGCTTTTCACTGCGACGTCCAAACAACAGATGATGTGACACTTGCATGTCACATAAAGCCACTCAGCCCGAACACGACCAACATCTGAAGAGTGCGGGGAGCCAAGTAGATAAAAGGGAGGATGATATCCCTTGATGAATTAAGTGCAGGGGGCTCTTCAGATTAAGTGGCAACCAGAGGCAAACCGCCCTACATACAAAGAGAAAAAAGTTAATGTTCTCTCTTATCTCCTCAGAATATGACTACAGGGATTCCTCTACCTGCACTGCCTTATGAAGCCTTACAAAAATACAGGAGATGTAGTTCTTAGGGATATTCCCCTTTTTATTTATACCTGTGTGTATGCTGGACACTAGCTGCAAATTTATCTTGCTTTTATTTACCTTTCTGTGCTTTTATTTTTTTTTAAATGTATATATACATACAAAGGTTCCATAAATACCCCTTAACAAAAATACAATTGTTGTTTTTTTGTGTCAGAGACCATAAAGAGAAAAAGGTCCACTACGGGCTATATGTCTGCATGCTTCATGATGCCTGTGTGACCTAATTTCCAGGTTCGCATTGACAACCACATATTGTAAGGATTCTACGGAAACGTTTGGCCCTGAAGAAAGTCTGCTGACACTTGGTGGTACCAGAAACAGGCTGAAACATTTCAACCCATTGATGTAAGTTGTCATCATACCCACTAAACTTCCCACTGGTTTTATCCTCGCCAAAGGGCCTCGATCGTAAAAATGAGTTAGGATCCTGAAGGTGATTTTAATTTGCAGTTGCAATCCCTTTGCAAAAGAGCCCAGCTTACAAACTGCGATGAGCCCAACACTCACATTAGGTGTCGTGGATGAGGATCTGATGATGAACCATGCCACTGATATTAACTCTGGGTGAGGATCCTGCTATGTCCAAGAGATGCCAGGATTGCACTAATTCAACTGGGTTCAGACTCGCCACCATCTTGAGGTATATTGGGTCCAGGCACCTGACCACTTAGACTCTAAGGGCTAGATGTACATTGCCTTTTTAGGTTGCAAATGGCCCAATTTGCAAAATTGAACCATTTGCTCCTGGAAAAAATCTTTTTTCTATATACCAAACCCTATTTTGCGATTTGGTAACCTATTACACAATCACAAAATCTGTTTGTTATACGATATTGGGAAGGGGCATGTTAAGGGCGTCCCTTCCTAATAGCGACTTGCAGTGGTAGGAGTGAACGTTTTGCAACCGAAATGTCGATGCAAAACATTAATACCAATGTTTACAAAGGGAGAGAGTGGTCCCTTTGACAATGGTTGTAAAAAGTTTTTTAAGAGCAGGAAGTACTAAACAATGCTTACTCTTAACAAATGAAAAGAAAACTTTTCATTTTTGTTTTTGAAACGCATTTCGTTTTCCTTTTAGGAAAAGGGGCTGCATCCTTTTAGGAAAAGGGGCTGCATTAAAAAAAAACATTGCATTATTTAAAAGCGATAACAGACTTGGCGGACTGCTTACCCCAGCACACCACTATCTCTATGATTATACTGATTCCTAATGGGTCCCAAATTGTGACCTACCTCATGAATATTAATGAGGTAGGTAAATTTGTGCCCCAGTTGGAGTTGTAAACAGTGTAAAACACACTGCAGAGTATCGCTGATTGCGATGACCTAAAACTGAATCGCAAAAATGTATTATTAGGTAATCTCAAAAACAAACATATGTACAGCTGGCCCTTAAAGTTTAACAGGTGGAGAACAGTCTGTCAGGGGGGCAGTGGGCATTAACTCTGCCACCCTGCAGGACTAGCACCTACCAAATTCAGCGATGACTGTTGATGAAGGGGTCATCTCTGTACATTGAAGGGAACCGCTGTCAAAGCAGTTCTTCTCAATGCACTAAAAGTGTGGTGTATGGCTGCCATTGATTTTGACAAACGTTCAGAAACTTCCCAAAGCAGGAGTTTTTTTCTGAAAAACAAGAAAAAAATATTCCCCACACACTGGGAGTTTTCTCCCAGGGTGTGATGGTCATTATAATGTTTTTCCTGTCCTTCATCACCAGGTTTTTCCTGGCTGTGATGGACACAGGAAAAAAATACATTACACCGTCCAACCTAAATAGTGTAAGTGGAATAATATCCTTTCTCCGACTGCCTTTACTTCTCTCGGCCTTCAGAGGAAACATTCCATGAACAGAGTCAATGGGGGCTCAATCAATAGAATACTTATGGGCCATACATCTTTATATGGAGAGGGCAGACCAAGGTTTGGTGGGCAGGATACAATTTATGCAATGGAATATCCTGTCTACCAAACTCTAAATCAGGTCCTAACTGCCAGAACAATGCTGAATTCTTTATTATTAAATAACAAAGAGATTACATCATGAGGTACAATGGTATTTATTATGCACCAAGCCACATCAGAATAGTGAGTAAACCTTCCTCATCGATCAGTGAAAGGCTGCTGATGTTTAGAGTATGGCCACTGGACTCAAAATAAAGGAACGTCTATCAGGTTGTAAAAAAATGACTGCTAGACATGGCATCCTTTGCGTGTTTTTCACTAACGTTTTGCCTTCAACTCTCCCGTTTTGCTGACTTAGTTTTCTGTGGCATTAGGACGAGTCACGTTACCACTGCTAACCAGTCTGAAAGTGCCTGTGCTATCTCCTTAAAATCAAGTATAATTGGCTGATACCCAATTGGCATATTTAATGTACTTGTAAGTCCCTAGTAAAGTGGGACTACCTGTGCCCAGGGCCTGTAAATGTAATGCTACTAGTGAGTCTGCAGAACCGATTGTGCCAGCCACTTAAGTAGCCCTTTAAACATGTCTCAGGCCTGCCTTTGCAACCTGTGTGTGCAGCTTTAAACCACCATTTTTACCTGGCAAAGGAAACCTTTTCCTAAGTCCATTCATTCCTTTTACTATATATCAGCCACCCATAAGGTAGGCCCTGGCCAGTCCAGAGAGCAGGGTGCAGTGTATTTAAAAGGTAGGACATGTACTTTTAAATTTAACATGTTCTGGTAGTGACAAACTCTTAAGTTCATTTTTCATTACTGCAAGGCCCGTAGGATAACATTGAAGCCACCTCATTACAATTAGTAAGCTGTAACGTCCAAATTAGAACAGGTAAACAGTTCCATCATCAAACTCTTTATTTCGGTAAAATACCATAAAAGAAACAAAGATTCGAGGAATAGGTTTAATACATATCAATATGAATCAAACAGTGCACTTCGATAGTTAAAACATTACAGTTTAAAAGTGGCGATATGTTTAAAAGTTGAACTAACAGCCGTTAAAAAGCATGAAATTAAAAACTACAGGTACTGTGCGGGTCGTGATTTTCGTTGCAAGTTCAAGCCAAGAGGGAAGATTGATGTGCAAGCTAAGCAAAGTCCCGTTTCTAAAATGGAAATGTGTTGGATGATAGCAATTACATTCAACAGTAATGCGGATAATGATTTTCATTGCAGGTTCCAACCAACAAGGAAGATTGAAGTGCAAATTTAGCAAAGTCCTGTTACTAAAGTGCAAACAAAAAGTTGATGTGCCTTCTTGGCAAAGTCCCATTTCTAAAATACAGACACCTTGAATATTATTGATTACATTAATCATTCAAATGGGTCATTGCTTCCATCACAGGTTCTTACCTACAAGGAACATGGATGTGCAAATTTGGCAAAATAACGTTACTAAAGAGAAAATGCTAGTGGTTACATTCACCAATCGTTATACTAAAAGACAATAAAAACATTTTAAAATTACTTGTAAACAGAACTGAAAAGTATTACTTGCATTTTAGGATTGCTAACCTTTCAGGCAAAATGCTTTATTGGCAACTAATCGTAAACAGTTTGTGGTTGGTGTCTTGGGGATTGTAATGGGAATTCCTCTCTTATGGTGAAGTCAGATATTTCTGCCTTAGCCATTCAGTGCCTGAAGCCTGTCCCTGGGTCACTTGACTGGGTGTCGCAGACCGTCAAGCTCTGTGCATTACTCCTAGACAGCTGCACACAATAGAGAGCTTAGGTTTTTATCTGGATGGGCCATCATTAGCAGGATGGACGTGTGGAGCTGAACATAGCCCTTCTTACGCTTGAATACACTGTGTCCTGCCTCTACACAATGGGCTGCATACCCCCTTCAGTTAGACTGTAGCCAAGGCAGGGGAGACAGGAAACCTATGCACTTCAAAGGGTAACCTCTAGAACCTACTCCTACTTCAAAGGAGGCATCTTGTATAACTAGTGGGCCTCAAAGAGCAACTCTTCAGTAAACCTCTGGCTTTGTGAAGGAAGAAGGACTGCTGCACTTCTAAAAGGACTGCCACACTGATGTACTGCTGCCCTGCTGGACTACTCCCTTGCTGGACTTCTGCCTTGCTGGATTGCTGCTCGGCTATCCTGGTGCCCTCATGCCTGAGTCAGAGGGTGATGGACCTGTACCTGCACCCAGGAGTACCAGAGTGACTCCGAGGTCTAATCAGCTGGCCTCCTGTACAGAGCCACAGTGATATAACAGGCTCCCAACCACCTGATCCAGGGCCAAAATCCAGCTGGAGTTAGTCCTTGACCCCAAAGTAGTGCCACCCAGGTCCTGGACTATTAGTGTGACCTCAGTGAAAATTAATTGAATGTTTAGGGCTCTTTGCGATTGCAAACGTGCTGTTGGTGCCAATATCATGTCACTCACACTGCCCGCCAACGCAAAGTTCTGTAAACCGGACTTTTCCCGCTACAGCATAGACCTCTCACGAGAAGTGCAACCGTGAAGCTCCAGCCTGACTGTTTAAAACAACAACAGGATTTCCGTACTATAACAATGGCTGTCTGCAAAACCCGCCCTGGTCCTCATACTGCGACCAACTGCAATGCTTCTCTTCTCCTCGCGGTCCCCTCCACCATGAACCGTACTCAATGCGCTGTACTGATGAGGAACATTTTCAGCAGTCAGCCTGAACTGGTGACTTTCTCCCAGTCTCGCAGGGCCACATTACTTTGAGTGGCACTTTGGGCTTTTGGCGCTTTTTTCCCTCACATCTTTAAATGTGGATATCTCTGTTTTGACTGATTGAATTTGTGTTGCTCTATTTGTTTAAATTGGTGTGGGGTTTTACTTAAATTGTGTTTTCAATTTACTACTGTTTGAAGTGCTGCATAAAAGCTTTAAAGTCAAAAAGAAGTGAAGGAGGTCTCCTTACAGATCCATTCAGGGACAAGGAGAAATATCTAAAGAAAGGAAGGGAAGTCCCTATTTTCCACAGCTTGGGAATATGATCGTACCCTCTTTAGTGAACATACAAACCCATGAAAATAAAAACCACAAAAAGGGGAAAAAAACGTTTACTATTTAATTCTAAACGTTCATTGGCTATGTAACTGTTGCTCGGGGGGTCGATAAATCTTACTCACCCTTAAATGCATATACTATTGTTTAAGGAATGGTCAACACACTGAGGAAAAGAGTATTGAGCGGAGCAGGGAGGCCGTACCACGCCGACCGGGTAAGCGCTATGAATGTGTTGATATGCTACCTGTACACATAACCTAAAGACCTTTTCTGTTGACAATCCGAGTCTTGGTGTCTAAATACTATTAGCACCGTAATGTATAACACGACATCGGCATTAAATAGTTAGTGATAGCAAGGCGTGTATCGTTCAGAGAGGTGTCTTCATCTTTCTTCTTAGTATTTGAATAATGGTTAATATTCATTCAGGTTATAAGATTGAAACACAGACAAAATGGATAATACGTTTTTTCCGGAAAGGATTAAATGAAACAGCTGGAAAGTTTGTGATCTCGTAAACAAATAAAGGTATAATTTCCTGGAGGACTAATGAGTTTAATTAAAACCCAAGAAGAATATATGAAACTCTTCTAACTATATTCATTGTAATACAGCTCTTTATAGTAACCCCAGACAACGAACTGACAAATAACTTCAGGTGTAATATTAACTTGCAGCTAGAGCAGATCCTAAATGGCTTAACATTTTCTATTATATTACAGATTTGGAGGAATTAAGTACTCCGAATCACATAGAGACAGATAGAACAAAACTCGAAATTGAAAAAACTGCAATTTATAACGCTGTTGCCAAGAGCATCAAGTCAGATATTGCTACGGTTCTCCAAATTTAAGGGTGAGTAAGATTTATTGACCCCCCGAGCAACAGTTACATAGCCAATGAACGTTTAGAATTAAATAGTAAACGTTTTTTTCCCCTTTTTTGGATCAGAAGTGTTATTCTAGCACCAATAAGAAAACGGTGGCTGCCTCAACTCTCAGATGCAAGAATAGATCTAGACCTAAAGGTAACAACAGTTTATTCTATGATGTGTTAATTCCGCAATTAATAGGAGTCCCAGGATATTCTAATCTGTGACCCCTCTTAATCCTTAGAAATTTTATTGCACTAAGCTCAAGCTAGCGACACGATTTTCATGACGATTGATACCACGATGAAAATCACCTCGAATTGAATACAGAGGACGATAATCAATTCCCTTAAACCTTAAGGTATGCAAGTACGACATTTAGAGATACTTGGTTGTGCAATTTCTAAGCACTTTATCTTCTAGCCTAGTTCTAGTGACAATATCCCCTTTTGTGACGATGCAACCCTAGAAAACCACATGTTTTGGATTATATAAACACAGTGCCCTAAATGTTTTGTGTTAAACGTAAATAATCCCTTGTTGGTATAGCATGGATAGTGGAGCAATAATGTCAAAAACATTATAAGCAAATCACTGTATGATTCTAATTGTATGTTTCTTTTTTTACCATAGCTTTGTCCTGATGAAGGTGTAATAATAAAACCGAAACGCTGCGTCGACATCTTTTTAACAAACAAGATTTTAACCTGGTCTTCATGTGAATTTTAAAAAGAATTATATTTTTAACACTGTACTGTAAAGGCACTTTAAATTGTTATTGAATGTATGAGTTTCTACTGAATAAATTGTACAATTGTTTTAAACCATCACTATCTGATTTTGTGTTTTGAGTATCTCATCTAATTGAAAGTGTTTGTAAACATTGTGGTTTTTATTTTCATGGGTTTGTATGTTCACTAAAGAGGGTGCGATCATATTCCCAAGCTGTGGAAAATAGGGACCTCCCTTCCTTTCTTTGCAAAAAAGCTTTACACATTGCCTCTAAGTTAAGCCTGAATGTTCTGTGCCAAGCTACCACAGGGTTGAGCACAGATTATTGTGGGGTTTGCGTGTGCCTCACCCTGATAAGGATTGTGTTTGCTACTTGAGTAGGGTTTCCCTATCCTCAACCAGTAACCACATTTCTCACAGTGACTAATTAATTGGGGTGGATAGAAGCCAACCACAAGCAATAAAGTCACTAACCTGTGTGGTCTGTCAAATGTTCCAGTCATTTAAACCTGAGATCAACTGCTGGTAGCTATGGCATAAAGCAGACTGGCATAATTTAGAACAAAATGCTTAAATCCCACTCCAGTTCAGAAAACCGAAGTAAAATTTAGTAAACACATTCACAAACGTCCAATAGGGGAAAAGCAGATATGAATTTATAAAGATTAAAATGCAAAAACGCTCAGAAAACGTAAAGCATCAATGATAGTTTATGGTCGTGTTTGATTGGGACAAAGAGCGATTTCAAGGCAACCACGATGGAATGCAGATCGGATACAGCAAGTAGGTTCGTTTCTGATGGGAATTTTACCTTGTAATGGAAGAGGCTGAATCAGAGGAAATGGATAGGCATCAGAAGAGCTTGTGCTGAAACTGTTGGTTTGTCGGGGAACTTCAGAGTGGGAAAATTCTAATTTACTTTTTGTGCCTAGGTCTGGATGGGATTTCCACATGCATACTCTTTTTTGAGCTCAGAATACTCATTGCAGGCTGTATCTGATGATGAGTTGTATGAGGCTGGATACCTTCTTACCAAAGACCCACTGAAATGGGTTTGATTCTGTGGAGAAGTTCCATGGGAGAAAACCTGCTTATTCAGCCCTGTGAAATCACCCCTCGGGCAGATTGGCTTGGGTGGTTGGTCCTGGTCCTTTGGAGGTCTGGAAGTCCAAAGATTTTCTGACTCCCAACCTTTCATAATTGTTACGAGAAGTCCAGTTAAACACAGGCAAGTTTCTCCGGGTGTCAGTACCTCAGGGACATCACATACCTCAAAGACTCACTCCAGCAGAGTTCACCGTCAAGATCTAGACCAGGTATAGATGGAACTAGTCCAGTGGAAACATAATTAAAAGGCCTCTTGCAACTAGATGTGACCCTGTGGGCATTCAGATGGGCAACCAACTGACCTTTAGAATTCACTTCTCTCTCCTGGGTAAATGTTGTAGCAGGTCCAGTCCTTCAGGTTTCTTCACAGATCTCAAAAGCAGGTGCAGTCCTTCTTCCACAGGTACAGAAAGTGATCTGTGGAAGGTACCTTGGGTAACCACATTTATAGTTGGCAACAGCTAGAGGATGGGGTAAATCCTGTCTCCTCCATAACCAATTGGGGTAAAAGCTCCCAGGGGCAACTCTACTGACTTTTGAAGCAAATCCTGCAAACAATGCCCCAGTGCACTTTACTCCCAAAATCCAAAATGGAGAAACCCTTCCCCACTTATGTAGTGCCTATGTACCCACCAAGAGTCAAAACCAGTTCTGTGTTAGCACTCCTCCCAATCATTAAGGAGCCAGTGTGACGGGGACAAGGCTTTCGAGGTTTCACCTTACATTTACTTGTGACAGGCATGCCCCTTTGAAATTAATGATGTTCAAGTGTGCACCATAACTGGTCTTTCTGCCAGAGGAAGAAAAACATCTCCCCGCACACAAGCCATTGTCCCTGCTCTGGGATCAGTAGTCACACCTCATTAAATGTAAGTACTGGGTGGACAGCTGCTGGAGAGGTAACGTAAATAAGCCTCCAGAAGCTTCAGACAGGGAAAAGGTAACTTTCTAAAATGTACCTTTTCTAAATACTTATGAAGCATCCAACTCCATCACTAAATTGACTTTTTATAAATACTAAAAAGAGTGGTTGAATTGTTTTCTAGCTGTCTCCAAATCTGTGAAGTAGAATTAATAATTGTATCTGTACTTCGATATTCTCAGAGGACAGCCAGGATCTTTACCAGTGAAAATAGCGTTTGGGGTCTTTGCACTTCAGGGACATAGTTAAATTAGTTTTCTATATGTACCATTTTAATAATGCATCCTACTTTGTAGGCTAGAAGGACTACATAGGGGTGACCTATTAATATTTAAAAGAATTATGTTTTCCCTGTCAGAAGGGTCATTTGGACAATCCAGACTTTAGGTTTAAACTGCAGTAGCCAGGCTACCCTGGTAGGTTTTAAGGCTTATTTTCCTTGTCACTCGATGGCACTGGATAGCACAATAAGTGCTGCAGGGTGACATTTGACTTCTCCTGCCAGAAGTATATTTGTGCACCATATATTGTGACATTGTAGGAAAGTTAAATAAGCCAATTGGGAGTTAGACAATTTATTCATGTTTTATGGGTCAGACAACATGCACTGGGACCTTGACAACAGTATCTCAGTGCTTAGAGTATGAAAATCAGCAGCATCTGTCAAAAAAAGGGAAGTGGCCATGCAAAAAGGGGCACTTTCTCACAAGTTTGGAGGCATAAGAAACTAGGGGGCATATTAGCAAGGGCAATATCGCCGCTTTAGCAGGACTTTTTCCCTCTAAAACAGTGATATTTTTACCGCCCTATTAGCAAACTGTCGCTAACAGCAGTTAGCTGTGAAATAGAGATATTTAGGAAAGGTAAATTGAACTTATGGATCTAAACAAACAACACGATATAACATACTCAATAACAATGTACATATAACTAATGTGGTGTACAATAGACAGCAATTGAATTTAATAATGTATTTATTTTCTTTTTATTATGAAAATTATTTAACAATAAAATACATAGAATAAAATTATCCAGTGCCAATGATATATCTGTGCTTGAATTTTATACTTGAATGTCACCGTTTATAAAGCTCAATAATAACTTTCGAAATTCATTAAATGAAAGAACACATTTGAAAGAAAAAACAACAATCAATGATGACATGGCTGTAAATTCTGGTAGTTGCTACGCACATTTTGGCTATCAGCCTTCATCAGGGAGCCATGATTTTAATTCAAGAAAAACCTAAACAAAATACAAATATCCAAAATTCATATCAGTGTTGTGCTACGGTCCTATATACATAATTAAAAATTGCCAATTAAACATCACAAGGTCAAAATAATTACTGTTAATCTATCAATAAAAACTAATAGTCATAGCATACTTATTCTAAACAACCTAACAAAAAATGACCCAAAAATGAAAGGGTCCGTGCCATTAGTCACTAACACCACAAATCCAAATTTTTAATTGTTTAATTGGCAATTTTTAATTATGTATATAGGACCGTAGCACAACACTGATATGGATTTTGGATATTTGTATTTTGTTTAGGTTTTTCTTGAATTAAAATCATTGCTCCCTGATGAAGACTGATATCTGAAACGCACGTAGCAACTACCAGAATTTACAGCCATGTCATCATTGATTGTTGTTTTTTCTTTCAAATGTGTTCTTTGATTTAATGAATTTCGAAAGTTATTATTGAGCTTTATAAACTGTGACAATCAAGTATAAAATTCAAGCACAGTAATATCATTGGCACTGGACAATTTTATTCTATGTATTTTATTGTTAAATATTTTTCATAATAAAAAGAAAATAAATAAATTATTAAATTCAATTGTTGTCCATTATACACCGCATGTGTTATATGTACATTGTTATTGAGTACGTTATATCGTGTTGTTTGTTTAGGTCCATAAGTTCTATTTACCTTTCCTAACCCCTTGGCCGCCGCCATGCTTGTGACGGAACCTGACGGAACCACTCCGTCACGAGCCACGGTCGCGCTGTGCTTATGATGGAGTGTTTCCGTCACTGCTCCGCCCACTCACTAATTCGCTCGTACAGGCAGGGAATCAGTGCCACGTGGGTGGAGCGGCCGCGGCGTGACAGTACCACTCCGTCATGAGCCCACGCCACCCGTGGCTCGTGACGGAGTGGTTCCGTCACTAGCATGGAAGGAGCTAAATATCTCTATTTCACAATTGATTTATTTGCCCCGGTTTTGGAATATTAGTCGGGGGTACCTCTTTTCTTTACAAACGCTAACAGCAGTTAGCAATAGCTTTTAGACGATAGCTACAAGTTTGGGACCCGCTTTGCATGTCAGCGATATTTATCGCTAATGACATGCAAAGTGGGCATACCCAAACTGTTAGCGACTGAAAACAGTCGCTAACACAGCTATCGCCTATTAGCAAGGCAGGCGAAGCGATAAAAAAATCGCTATAAACTAACGCCTGCTAAAAAGTTGATTTACCTGTATAGTCAATGGGGGGTGGTTTATCAGATTAAGCCTCCATTGTTATGTTATGTTATGTTATTTAATTGTATAAGGCGCACAGCTACCCAAAGGTTTCCCGGCGCCGCCTGCAGAGGTCAGAGACAAATACGGAAGGAGGGCTATTGATTAACAAGCCAGGTCTTCAATATCCTACGAAAGTGCACAAAACTAGGCTCATTTCTTAAAGACAAAGGAAGAGAGTTCCACAATGTTGGCCCTAGATAAGAGAAGGAGACACCGCCTACTCTAGATAATCTATATCTAGGGACCACAGTCTGACTAGCTGAACGAAGGGAACGAGGAGGAACTTACAGTTGAGCAATAGATCTCAGATATTGGGGGGCCTTACCCATTTTTATCTTGTACATATAGGTTAAGGTCTTAAATGTAATGTGATTCTCCACTTTCAACCAATGGAGATTGCGTAAGGAACTACACACAGGAGAGAATTTGGGAATTTGACAGAGCAATCGGGCAGCAGCATTTTGAACAATTTGAAGCTTATGAATCACCTCCTTATTAGCTCCTAGAAAAAGGATGTTGCCCTAATCCAGGCGAGACGTAATCAAAGCCTGGATGACAGTTCTTTTTGTGGATTCCGGCAGCATACATAAAATCTTTTTGAGCCATCTAAGAATGGCGAAACAAGTTGCAGCTACCTTAATGGCTTGAGGCTCATTGAAAGCTGATCGTCAATTATGTGTCAAAATATTCATAGTTTCCTTGATATTTTCGGCAAATTATAGCTATTACAATGACCCATATTCTGCACAACAACAATTTATAATAATATATCAGACAGAGATTATAATTTTATCAACATTGATCATTGCTAGTGAAATCATTTACTGGAAGATACTACACTTACGAGAGCCACTAGCGCGTGAATGTCAATAAGCTGACACTCGCAGCATCATCCCTCACACCACATGATCTGACCCAATCGGACACCAGAGCTTTACTTGCTCTCTCCACAGCTGGCCAGTCTCAAATAAGGAGATGTGGCAGAAGAAAATAGTTAGGTGCAATGCTACTAAGTGGTCCCAATCAAGTTTACCATCAATATTCTATCTCCCTTTACAGTTGGGTGAACCTGAAGAAATATCTTCCCCTGCAACAAAGATGTAGGTAGCATAGAAACTTTGGGGAAGTATCTTTACTCTATACTGGAGTTTACTGAAAACTTTTTTCTTTTACTTTATAATGGCTCCAACTAGCTACAACTGTATGGTTTCCTGTGCTGTACATGTTTGGACTTATATTTTTTAGGCAGCTATAGGTGAAAAAAGGGAAGATTTACTTGAAGAATATTTTTATTGTTCATACATTTGATGATGAAGTGACAAAAGATACATCATTCAAGGTATTTGTGAAATGATGCAATGTTAACAGTTACATAAGGTTTGTTAATACAGGAAGTGACTAGGTCTGCAGATTTCACGACATAGGAGTCTACTTTCATATTTTTACTCCTGGCGGAGTACCAACGTCAGTGTTTGACTCTGTATTATAGGTCAGAAACGCATTGATTTCTTATTATAGACCACATCTGGTCCTAATATAATATAATGATGGGAAGATAGCAAATAGTAAAACAAAATACACCTTCCTATATACACTTTTAACTAGTTCTTTCTCACAGTTGATCAAATCCACATGTCTACAATTTCTCTAAAACAAGATTTAAGAACTCGCCTGGGACATGGTGTCTTTGGCTGAAAGTGAGCAGAATGATAAGGCATGCCACATAATTGTGGAATAGAGCCAAACACCCAATTATATAGCAGGCCCTCCATTTTAGGAGAATAATCTTCCCAATAGTATGCATCATTGAACTGAACTAAAAAATAATAATAATAATAGGGAGTCTTGTAGAGCGCAATGGTGACGCACAACGGCGTGTCCCCGCGCTGAGATGTGAGCGTGTTCAGAGGGTGTTCAGAGGGGACGGCCCGCTATCTGGCATAGAGAAATGTTTTCAACTTGGCTCTGAAGATAGCCTCTGATGGTTCCAAACGCAACGCTACCGAAAGTTTATTCCAGCAGGATGCGGCGAGGTACCTGAAGGATCTGCCACCCATCCTTGCTCTGGACACCTTTGGAATAGTCAGGCGCCCTGAGCCAGAGGATCTTAGCGCACGGGATGGCTCGTATTGTGTCAAGAGACCCTGAAGTGGAAGGGGTGCCCTGCCATTAATGATCCGATGACAGGTGCAGAGGGCCTTGAATTCTACCCTGCTCCTGACCGGAAGCCAGTGCAAGGCCTGGAGCGCGGCTTTGGAGGCTGATCTTCTAGGTAGTCTGAGAACTAGCCGGGCAGTGGCATTTTGCAAGACCTGTAGGCGGTTCAGATTCTTCTCGGGGGTTCCTAGATAGAGAAGGTTGCCATAGTCCATCTTGGACGTGACTAAAGCATGCACTAGTGTTCGGCGGGCTTTGGTGGGAAGGAGCTCCAAAACCTTCCTGAGGGTCTTAAGGATCCCGAAACAGGTGCCGACCACCCGGTTGACCTGGGGGCCAAAGGTGAGATCGGAGTCGAACCAGACACCTAAATTCCTCGCCTCAAGGCAGGGGGTAGGTGCTGGTCCCAAGCAAGGAGGCCACCACGCTGACGTCCACGCCGCCCGGTCACCCCCTACCACCAGCACCTCAGTCTTGTTGCCGTTAAGTTTAAGGCAGTTGGCCGACATCCAGGCAGCAAGATCTTGCATGCATGCTCTGAAGATGTCTGCCGCAAGGCCGGGTGCGCGCGACAGGGAGATGACCAGCTGCGTGTCGTCAGCGTAGGACACCATGCGCAGACCGTAGCTCTCCACTATGGAGGCAACCGGGGCCACATGTAGATTAAAAAGCGTCGGGCTTAGGGCCGAGCCCTGTGGTACCCCCTGGTCCAATGCCATTCGCCTGGAATAGCAATCGCCCTGCCTGACTTGGAAACCACGGCCCGATAGGAACGACTGGATCCATTTAAGCGCTACCTCACCCATCCCTGCTTTGTTCAGACACTGTAGCAAGATGGAATGTGCTACAGTGTCGAACGCAGCGCTGAGGTCCAGCAGGATCAGGGCCACAGTGTACCAACATTGTAGATTATCCTGATATAGATAATGAGGACCAAAGCTCCTTTGTTAAATGACTTTAATGTTGTGGAATTAACTCAAAGTGTCCTTACGAAAAGGCTTTAAGGACTTCCCCTCACTCTATATAAGTAAAAGCACTATCATGCCCTGATCCGGGACCCATAAAGACAATGGAGCAGCTCTGTAGAGTCTCTTACTCTCTCTTTGCCAGTCTCCTGTTGCTGGCCACAGTGATTTAGCCATCTATCAGCAACACTTGTGACAGAGATGAGAGGGTGAGGTTCACGCCCGATTTGCAATAGTATTTACCTTGTATTGGTCACGGAACTGATTCACTGTGTGTGTATTGTTCAATTAAGGTCTTATCATCAATTATGTTGTTTTAGATGTTGTATATATATATATATATATATATATATATATATTCACTGAAAAAACCATAGGTTATAGACCATATATAGTTAGGAATTAGCATTTAAAAAACCTTATTTTACTCACACAAAACCATTGAAATTCCATATATAGTTAGTTGCACTAACTATATATCGCGCACCTGCAATCCACTGCTGATCATGTCACATATTACATCATTCATGACATGGTCAGTGACATCACTGATGACATCACTGATGACATCTCAAATGACATCACTGATGACATCACTGATGACAACATCCAGTGACTGTATGTTTCTGTAAAGTTAAAATATATCTTACATATTGAAGAATGAGTGGATGTATAAGTGTCTGGATGAAGGATTTAGTAGGTGCGTGACTGACTGTATGAGTGAGTGATTAAATGTGTCTCACTGAATGCATGGGTTAGTGACTAAACTGTCTTAATTTGTGCATCATTATGTCTGTTGTTCTGTAAACTGCTGCATGTGTTGATCATTAGCTATACGAGAGGCTATATGTGTTATTAATTGCTTGCCCAAGTATTTCTATGGGAGATTGAGTTTGTGTGGGGGTGGCTGGAAGGTGTGTGACTCTATGCATAGATGTGTGAACAGTTTATTCACTAGGTGTATGAGTTCAAGAGTGCATGTGGAAACAGCTACATGGGCAGTTGACTGTGTGCATGAGTGTATTGATGAGTGAATGGATATCTCAATGCTACATGTCATAGTAAGTACATATGTAAAACACAGTACATGTGAGAGTTGGCATATATAAATAACTGTGCATGAGAGCCACCGAATGAGTGAGTGGTTGTATCGATCATTGTGAACTTGTATCAGGGATTGTATAAGAGAGTAAATATGTGTTAGTATATGTTTCAATAAGTAAGGTGTGTTTAACTGTATAGTTGAAGAAATGGAGATGAGATTGTTTCTTTGCATGACTGACTGGGTGTGTGAGTAACTCCATGGATGAGTGGAAGTGTGTGAGTGTCTGTATACACTGAGTGTATCTAAGGTTATATTAGAGTCTGAAGAGGTTTATCGTATTAGCACAAGAATGATGTCAAATGAGATGTCATCAGTGATGTCATCAGTGATGTCATTTGAGATGTCATCAGTGATGTCATCAGTGATGTCACTGACCATGTCATGAATGATGTAATATGTGACATGATCAGCAGTGGATTGCAGGTGCGCGATATATAGTTAGTGCAACTAACTATATATGGAATTTCAATGGTTTTGTGTGAGTAAAATAAGGTTTTTTAAATGCTAATTCCTAACTATATATGGTCTATAACCTATGGTTTTTTCAGTGAATTTTCAAGGTTTTGTAAATGCTAATTCCTAACTATATATGGTCTATAACCTATGGTTTTTTCAGTGAATTTCAATGGTTTTTTAATAGCAAATATCATAAGCTGTCGAATGTCAAGTACGTGGTAAGTGAAAACATTTTCGTGTTTATGCACACTGATCTGCTTTGAATGGTGCCCCCCCCCCTCATTTCTATTAGGAGTACTCTCTCTTTGCAGATAGTGAAAGGTAGTTAACGCAGGTCTTTGCCCCCATTGTAATCCGTCGTGCCTGCTTCTCTCTCCATTTGATTGATTGTTATCCAAGTATTTACTGTTTTAGAATTAGTTCTCTTTGGTTCATTCTCTATTTACAAACAAACACAGAGTCGCAATACTCTGTTTAGTCTTTGCAGATAACGAAAAATCGTGTAAAAAAAAAAGAAAAGGAATCGAGCAAAATCAGTAGGCCACTAATGGGATCTCTTTTTGACCTCGCTAAAATAGAAACATTAGGAACAACCCCTCATGACAAATACAAAACTAGTGAGATGAACTGAACTCCACACAATGATGGCTGCAAAACAGCTCGGCTCCGCCACCCACCCCGCCCAAAATAACGATAAAGAACGGCTGCCATGATTGGTTGCGGAATGACCACGACGGAGCTACGAAATGGTGCTGCTCTCATGCTAACCCCAGCTTCAGTCTGAAACATCCAGAAACACTGTAGACTACCAATTCGATCAGTTCCGGTAGCGCCCCAATGTAACCCGGTAGAGAAGAACTAGCTCTCCCCTCTTTGACTGATGGTTCTTGTTGCCTGTCCCTTCTGTTGTCATTTAACAGAACTATTTAGCCTGCTGAAAGGGGTTGTGTTCCGACCGCTGGTTGGTGGAGACATTTTGACTATATTCTGTACCTGCGTTGTCGCGTAATGCGTCATATGACGCGCCGCGTTAGCGCATCCGGAAGTCATCCGGGGCGCGCAGCGCGTAACGTAAGCATAACAAGTCATGTGACTTGTTAATAAAACTTTTCATTGGTTCATTTTACTTTTCTTATTGTAATGATGAAAGGCTTGGTCATATGACCTAAAAATTACGCTTTTCATTACTTCCGAACATTATTTTTTCTTAAATATATGTTATAATGTTCCAGGCTAATGTACTTTCCCGGAAATTTTACAACTGTCCTGCAAGTAAAATATATTCTTTTTTCGAGAAAAAGAGCGTTTCTTCGTCCCATGACGGAGCCGTTGAGCAAAAGAGGGTCGACCTGCTGTCTTAGTCGCCGATACGCCTGAATATGAGATTCTTATCGATCACTTTATGTTGCAGGAATAGAAAACACAACAGCCCTTGACCATTTATCTTTACTGCGTTCCTTCGTATTATACCTTTTACCCTTCATGTAATTGGTCTGCTTTATTTCACTTGCCTTTTAATGATTCTAAAACAGTCACTATTATTAAAAACTTTACCAATGTATATACTACTACCATGTTTTCTTTTAAAAACCTTTATTGAGAAAATTTCATTATACAAATACGAGCCTATAACCACGTGGGCCTGCCACAGAGCAAACTGTAATCGTATATGATGAATAGACATTTACACTGTAGAGGAACGTAACGGGCGGGCCATTAGGTTGCAAGAACTAAGGTGTCTAACAGTTACGGAATCGGTGGACGTACATTTTATAATTAAAATACGACAGGGCCAGTTACAATAAAATTATCTAGATATACATTTGCGGGCAAGTACCATGGGTGACGTTAATTCGAACTTTCAACAGTACAGTAATCAATAACACATCAGAACTTAATATCAATAGGGATGTCGAAATATTCAATCAATTCTCGTCCCCGCCCGCCATGTGCTTCAAAACTGCATACGTATCTCGTGATTTCAAGGTTCTGCAACCAGTACACAACAAGGAGTTACGAGTCCCATTTATTCTGGCGCCATTTTGGGCGAGGACGGGCAGGTCCAGGATATAGTCAAAATGTCTCTACCAACCATCGACTATGATGATGTTCATATGCTGTATTTATTAGAGTAACACTCATCTGTCCACATGAAATTAATTTGCCACAATCTAAACATGTCATTTTAATCTTTCCAAAGTTCTTCTAAATATTTGGGACCGTTTCCCTTGCCTCTGAAGCTCTCAGTGCCACTTCTTTGATGAATGTACTAGCAGGTCAGGGGTTCTCCTCCAAATCTCTCTTTTATGCAGCACTATAATTAATTGGTGCCACCTCTCCATATGACGATGCATGGTATAGTTACCACAACTATATTTTTTTTCGGTTCCTCTGGAGAGTTCATCGTGGCAGATGAAGCGTGTAACGTACCGGGCATTTACCTTTTTTTGCATGTACAGGAAAGGAAAAAAAAATCGAGCGTCCGAGTTCTAAGGTGTCCCAGGGCCATTTTGGTGGACCAGGCCCAAATCCAAAGAACAGCCATCTCACAGGCTAATGGGGCGACCCACGCCGAGTTTCAGCATTGTAGGATGACCACACAAGTACAGCAACTTGCTAGACATCACCTCGGTGCCATCCGGATCTCGGCGCCCCACTGCAGATGAAGTGCCTCTCAACTATGAAACCACCACGGTGACATCCGGATCTTGGCGCGTTGTGCTGCCTTCGGCCTATTCGCACATCGGTCCGCTACTGACGCCATCTCACAGGCTAATGGGGCGACCCACGCCGAGTTTCAGCATTGTAGGATGACCACACCAGTACAGCAACTTGCTAGACATCACCTCGGTGCCATCCGGATCTCGGCGCCCCACTGCAGATGAAGTGCCTCTCAACTATGAAACCACCACGGTGACATCCGGATCTTGGCGCGTTGTGCTGCCTTCGGCCTATTCGCACATCGGTCCGCTACTGACGCCATCTCACAGGCTAATGGGGCGACCCACGCCGAGTTTCAGCATTGTAGGATGACCACACCAGTACAGCAACTTGCTAGACATCACCTCGGTGCCATCCGGATCTCGGCGCCCCACTGCAGATGAAGTGCCTCTCAACTATGAAACCACCACGGTGACATCCGGATCTTGGCGCGTTGTGCTGCCTTCGGCCTATTCGCACATCGGTCCGCTACTGACGCCATCTCACAGGCTAATGGGGCGACCCACGCCGAGTTTCAGCATTGTAGGATGACCACACCAGTACAGCAACTTGCTAGACATCACCTCGGTGCCATCCGGATCTCGGCGCCCCACTGCAGATGAAGTGCCTCTCAACTATGAAACCACCACGGTGACATCCGGATCTTGGCGCGTTGTGCTGCCTTCGGCCTATTCGCACATCGGTCCGCTACTGACGCCATCTCACAGGCTAATGGGGCGACCCACGCCGAGTTTCAGCATTGTAGGATGACCACACCAACTTGCTAGACATCACCTCAGTGCCATCCGAATCTTGGCATCTCAACGCCTAGTGGTATCTTCCATACAAAAAATATTGTTACGCTGCCTTTGGCCCCATTCGCACATCAGTCCGCAACTTAGACATCACCTCGGTGCCATCCGGATCTTGGCATCTCAGCGCCTTGTGGTGTCAGTCAGAAAATATTGTTGTGCTGCCTTCGGCCTATTCGCACATCGGTCCGCTACTGACGCCATCTCACAGGCCAACGGGGCGCCCCACGCCGACTTTCAACATTGTAGGATGGCCACAGAAGTGCGACAACTTACTAGACACCACCTCGGTGCCATCCGGATCTTGGCGCGTTGTGCTGCCTTCGGCCTATTCGCACATCGGTCCGCTACTGACGCAAACTCACAGGCCAACGGGGCGCCCCACGCAGACTTTCAGCATTGTAGGATGGCCACACCAGTGCGGCAACTTGCTACACACCACCTCGGTGCCATCCGGATCTTGGCGCGTAGTGAAGCTGCAGCAGCTGCAAATAAGCTTCAGACAGTGTTACAACCGCTGCTCAGAACTCTCAACTATGACACCACCTCGGTGCCATCCGGATCTTGGCGCGTTGTATTGCCTTCGGCCTATTCGCACATCGGTCCGCTACTGACGCCGCCTCACGTGCCAACGTATTTTCTCCGCATTTTATACCCTATGCCGCATAACAGGTCATGTGACTTGTTTATAAAACTTTTCATTGGTTCATTTTACTTTTGGTTTCCGAATGATGGAAGGCTTGATCATATGACCTAAAAACAACACTTTTCATTGGATGAAAACTTTTTTTTCCCCCAAACGATGAAAGCCCCACCTTGTTTCTGGATGTTTCAGACTAAACTGGCGTCAGCATGAGAGCACCACCATCTCGTAGCTCCGTCGTGGTCATTCCGCGAGCAATCATGGCAGCCGCTCCCCACCAGAAGCCTGCAGGAGTCGGGGCCCCCAAAACTTTTGATGAATTCTCAAGGCGGAGGGGACGCTTTCGAGAATGGGGTCCAAGACCTAGCAGACAAGCGTCCGATTTCCAAGGTGTCCCAGGGCCATTTCAGTGGACCACGCCCAAAAAGGAAAGAGCCTGCCGCCATTTTGAGAGTCCTGTGGCAGCCGCCTATCGCTGCACCGCAAGAGTGGGCGCAACTCAGCTGAATGGCGGATTTTGACACAGTGGACCAAAAGCGGACGGAATGGCAACTGAAACGGTAAAGGGGCGCCCCACTAAAACAGATGAGACTCCACCTGGAGAGGCCCGTTCACGCCGCCTCCCCCGGGGCGCTCCACGCCGTTATTCGGAGCAGCATTGTAGGATACCAAAACCAGTGCGGCAACTTACTGGACATCACCTTGGTGCCATCGTTCTGCTGCCTTGGAACTATTCGCACAACAGTTTGCTACTGATGACCCACCCCCCGCGACGCCCCACGCCGTTATTTGCTGGGTGGCAACTTACTAGACATCACTTTCGTGTCATCTAGATTTCGGCGCGTTCTGCTGCCTTGGAACTATTCGCACAACAGTTTGCTACTGATGACCCACCCCCCGCGACGCCCCACGCCGGAAATCTGGACGTTGTGCTGCGTTGGGACTATTCGCACAGCCGACCGCTACTTCGTTGTTTTTCTCTAAAAATGTTTATATGTTATTACTATTTTTGTTTTCTTGTATATATTTATAAATTATTAAAGTTTTATAATCTTACTACTTTGTCGGAGTGCTATATATTTTTAATGTGACACATAATTGTAAAAACTTTGATGTACAAAGAGTCATCCCTGGAATCTTCCGCTTCACGCTCGGTCCCCTCCCCAATCACAATACAGGATGGTTTTCAGATAATAGCAACGCTTCTGCTGTGACGGATCTCATCGAGTGTGGGCCTTGATCTACTATAACTCCTTTGAAGAGGGGTGATTCTTTACAGCTGTGGCCATAAACTACATCTGCAGGGCTAGCTGATAGCCTAGGACCGGCCTGGACAATCGGACACAGAGGAAAAGGAGTGTCAGAGGGTGCGGTAGTGAATAGGGCGAAAGGGAGGTGTCGGGCGGGCACAGGGTGTGATTCTCAGGGAAGAGCAGCGCAGATGGGGGGAGGTTTATTACCCATGCATAAGACAGAGAGCAGGGGTGTCCACTGCCTGGGTGAGATGCTTGCGAGGGTGGGGAGCCATGCTAAGGATCGACAGCGTGCACAGAGTGGGTCTGGTCAAGGCATCTAAAATGGCTGCCGTGCACGACAAAAGTGTGGCATTTGAAAAAAGACAAGATGGCGCACACAATGTTTTTCAACAATTCCTGATTTCCTTCGAATCGAACGTTAACAGACGTTGGGGCATATTACCAAAGTTAAGCGATATTTATCCCTAACGATGCATTGCAAAGATTTTTCTACCGTCAGAAATTATCGCAGATAAACCTTGCTATTATCAAGGTTTATCGCAAATACGATAAAAAACGAGCGCAATGCATTAATATCGCTGAAAACTCCGCGATATTCATGCATTACCGAGCTAATGCTCTTAGCCATGTTATCCACCTCCCATTGGATAACATGGCTAAGAACTGCTCAGGGCAGCTGTTACTTTTTGGAGATATTCGCGCTTATCTCGAATATTTCCAAAAGTTGATAATAGGAGATAGCGATGTTAGCGACTGTTTCCAGTCGCTAACATCTTGGCATGCCCACTTTGCATGTCATTAGTGATAAATATCACTCACATGCAAAGTGGGACCCAAGATGGTCGCTATCTCCTACTAGCCGTCGCTAACTGGTGTTAGCAACAGCTAGGTAATACAGATATAATTTTATCTCCGAGAAGCGGAGCGCTGTTACAGATATATATCTTGTTTTTGAACGTTAATTTCTCAAAATGCACTGAAGCACATATATTGAGACATAGCAAAGGCACATCGGGCTACCAGTCCCTAATATTTTACCAAGTTTCGTGCAAATCCATTCAGCCGTTCGATTATTATTATTATTTTTTTTTTTTGCCCCGCGGGGCCCTTTTAAAACCTCCACATCAAACCTAGGGGGTCAGCGAGGATCTACTATGCCCCCTTATGGTCATTTGCCCCTTCGCTTTGGCCTCCTCTTGTCTCTCGATCCTACCGAGAGACAAGATGGCGGCCGCTACGTACTGTTTGGAATGTTTACAGACACCGGAGAGCCAATCAGCTTCGCTTCGCAAAGCTCCGTAACGCGAAAAGTACGCGAAGCGGTGCGCTGTTACAGATATATATCTTTTTTTGAACGTTAATTTCTCAAAATCCACTGAAGCACATATATTGAGACCTAGCAAAGGCACATCGGGCTACCAGTCCCTACAATTTTGCCAAGTTTCGTGCAAATCCATTCAGCCGTTCGATTATTATTATTATTATTTTTTTTTGCCCCGCGGGGCCCTTTTAAAACCTCCACATCAAACCTAGGGGGTCAGTGAGGATCTACTATGCCCCCTTATAGTTATTTCCCCCTTTGTTTTGACCTCCTCTTGTCTCTCGATCCTACCGAGAGACAAGATGGCGGCCGCTACGGACTGTTTGGAATGTTGACAGACGCCGGAGAACCAATCAGCTTCGCTTCACAAAGCTCCGTTGCGCGAAAAGTCCGCGAACCAGTGCGCTGCCCGGTCCGCTGTTACAGATATATATCTTTTTTTAAACGTTAATTTCTCAAAATCCACTGGAGCACATATATTGAGACCTACAAAAGGCACATCGGGCTACCAGTCCCTACAATTTTGCCAAGTTTCGTGCAAATCCATTCAGCCGTTCGGGCTAAAAGTGAGGCCAACCGCCCTATGGAAAACTCAATGTTAAAAACACGTTTTGGGACCCCCCTTTTTTCTCGGCCCCCACTGGACGAACCCCCCCCAAATTTTCAAGGGCTGCTCAGAAACAAAATGTGCCATTTTCCTGAAAATTTCAGCCAATTCCGTCCACAAACGCCAAAGTTATTAGACATAGAATTTTCAAAAAACCCATAGAGAAAAAATCCTAACTATATATACCTACTGGCGACCGCCAGTAGGTAATATATATATATATATATATATATATATATATATATATATATATATATATATATATATATATATATATATATATATATATTTATATATATATATATATCTTGAAAGCAAAAAAAGCCAAGCTGCAGTCCCGGGTCCCCAGGGCAGAAACAGATGACTCCACGAATCCAATCTGAGGCAATAGATTTATTGAGCAGCTAAGCAGAAAGCAAAAACTGACGCGTTTCGGGCGGATGCCCTTGATCACAGTTGAATCTTAACACCTCAAGTTTGAACTTTTAAAGTGCTAGTGCATACCATGTGACAAACATAGACATTGAAAACATACTATCACTACGAATCACTGGCATGGGTTTGGAATGAGAGGGGAAACATTCTGTAACCACATTAAAATTATATCTCAAACACCAGTTAATACCTGAATAAATTCATTTAGTGTATTTTGAAAAAACAAGATTGCTTCTGCATGAATGCTCGAAGAAAATTCTATATAAGGATAATGATGATAAACTACTAACAGATATGAGTATTTGAAAAAGGCATTATAATAGCAGCCCACAAAATATCCACATACTGACCTCCATAATGCATTTGAATATGGGACACAGCATATATATGAAAAATAATGTAGCTAAAAATGCACATTCTACCACTACTGCATGTTATTGTGAGCAAATGCTCTAAATAATACACTATGTATCTGTACAATAGAGGTAATATAATATGTGCAAAATTTCGCCAATAAATACTATACATATGTACAAATAAAATCATCTACCCTATTTACAATCTTGTGGGGACATCTCATAGTGATGGCAACCCCTATGTAGTGCTGGAAAAAAGGGGACATCTAAACTTGATGGCAACCCCTCATTTCCCTAACCAATTTCCTACGTCTAATAGTAAATTTTCAAAATTAAGTGAAATGTGTGCCCAATATCTAATAGGTGAAATAAACAAATGAACCAAAATTATTCTCAGATATGGTTCCATTTTTTTGTACATTTTCTACAACATAATCCAGTCAGGACTAATAGTTGTAGTTAAGTTCAAAAAACGAAAGAAATATTTAAACGGGGTGAATAAATAAAATAAATAGAAAATTCTTTTTTAGAAAAAAGGGAAAGGGACAAAAAATAATAATGTTGTATTTTGAAATTAGCAGGAATGTCAGTATGATAACATAAAGGCAGACTACTGATCTAACCGATGAACACAGATAGTAAAGGTTTCAAATGAATACAGAGAATGGACAATAATATAACTAAGACAGGATCTTATAGAAAATGATATAGGTCCTCCGTGGTGTTAAGCCCATTGGGGACCTTCGTATCTAATTCTAATATCATTCTAGATTCCAGCTGGCGAAGCATCTTGTCTCTGTCCCCTCCCCGACGGGGTTGGGGTACAGATGTCAGGACAAAATAGCTAAGACACTCCAGATCGTTGTTGTGAACACTCTTGAAGTGTCTTGCCACCGGATAGGAACTGTCGTTATTTACAATTGCTCGGAGATGCTGCAAAATCCTGACATGCACCGCAAGCCGAGTACTACCGACGTACCTCAGGCCGCAAGTGCATGTCAGGACATATACAGCAAACTCCGTCCTGCAATTGAAATTGCCCCTGATGTGTATTGGTAAAGGACTGAATGGAGTCTTGTAAGTACTGGTGTTTATACCAAACTTACATGCTCGGCAACTAGAGCATTTGAAAAATCCTCGTCGTTGCGGGAACCAGGGTTTCTGTTTGAGGATTTCAGGAAATGGATTGGTGACATGGTTGCGGAGGGAAGGTCCTCTCCTGAAAGTAATCTTAGGGTTATCAGGGAGTTCAGATGATATAACATTATCAGTTTTGAGAATTGGCCAACTCTTCGTAAGGATTGATCTAATTTTCCTATTTTGGCAGCTATATGGTGTAATAAATCTCAATAATGATTTTTCAGGGTCATCATTTATTGTTGCACTCAATTCTTCCTGGTGAAAGAGACAGTCTCTAGATTTTTCATTTACTTTGTTGACCGCCCTTTTCAGAGTATCAACATGGTACCCTCTTCTTCTGAACCTGCTCAACGCTTCCGTGGTACACTTCTCAAATTCCTCTTCACTGCTGCATATCCTTTTAAGGCGGAGCAGTTCCCCATAGGGGATATTTTCAATAGTGTGGTGCGGATGAGCACTGCTAGCGTGCAGAGTAGAATTGCCCGCTGTGGCCTTTCTATGGAGAGTGGTAGCAATCTTGCCTGACTTGTGGTAAACCTTAACGTCTAAAAAATCAACTGATTGGCTACTGATGTGATGAGTAAACCTTAGGTTGTAATCATTAGCGTTAAGTTGGTCAATAAAAGCGAGTGCACTCAATTCATCCCTTCTCCAAATTAAAAACACATCGTCAATAAATCTGACCCACATTTGTACATTTTCCGTAAAGATGTTGTGGTGTGTGCCCATGAGGACCTGCTTTTCCAAATATCCCACGTGCAAGCACGCGTAACTAGGGGAAAAGCAGGCCCCCATTGCCACCCCCCTCTCCTGTAAGTAAATGTCTCTGCCAAACATGAAAAAATTGTGGTTGAGGCTCCATGCAGTTAAGGCTACCAACATTTTACTGTGGTTATAACACTCTACAGGTCTTGTGTTTAGAAAAAATTCCAAAGCCCTCAATCCAATTTTATGTTCTATGCTCGTATAGAGAGCCTCAATGTCAAGCGTAATCAGAAGAGAGTCATCTGTCCAGGTGGTATTGTTGATTTTGCTCAAGAAATGTCCCGTGTCTTTAATATACGTGGGTAATTTGACCACCAATGGTTGTAAGAAGTAGTCTATATACTGCGCAAGATGTTCACCCATACTGTTGATGGCAGAAATGATCGGCCGTCCAGGTATGGGGACTATTTCCTTATGGACCTTGGGTATCAAATAAAAGCGTGCCATGACTGGTAATTCAACATGCAGGAATTTAAACTCTTGAGTAGAGACTAAACCCTCCCTTTTATACTGAAGGAGGAGTTTTCTCAGTTTTTCCCTTGCAAGGTCATATTGCTTGACACACGTTTTTGTGTAGCATGCAGAGTCTGAAAGTTGGCGAGTGGCCTCCGCAATATATTGTTCTTGCGGCCAGATAACAATATTGCCACCCTTGTCAGAACTGCACACTATATTACGATGGTCATTATTTAATTTCGATACCAAAGCCCAATATTGGTTTTCTTTCTCTTGCTTGATTCTACCTCGGTGTTTCACCTGATGGTGTAATTTCTTGAGGTCTGACGTTACCACATCATGGAAAGAATCGATTGCATCCTTGGGCATGATGGGCACGAAGTTTGACGATGGTTTGAAAGGGCTTGATCCTGCTCCGATTTGTTGGATTTCAGCAGTCCTTAGTTCCTCCTGTGTTGATAAGTCATTACTAGTGTCATTCATTTCCTCATCCAACTGACATAGAGTGAGTAAACCTCTGACGTCCCTGGCTTGAAGACTGGAAGTCGAGGGTGTTACTGAGTTGGATTCCATAGGATTTGGGTTCTGTTTGATTTTGAAGAATTTGGACAATTTCAATTTGCGGATATAACGGAAGATGTCTATTCTTGTAGCCGTATAGTTAAAATCTGTAAGTGGACAGTACGTAAGGCCAAGACTGAGTAACTGTTTTTCCGCTATTGTCAGGGTTGTAGATGAGAGATTGATTATAGTTTTTTCATTTATTGTTTGTTCTTGCGCCAGAATTTTTTCTTTTTGTTGTTGTTTTTTGTGCCTGTTTTTTTGGCGTCGCTCTTTTCTGCGGCGGTTAATTCTGGCCCTTTTTTCTGCTGTTTGTGTGGTTGCTTGCGTGGGCGTAAGGTTTGCAATCGAGCATTGACTAAAAAATCAATTTCTTCGCCCAAATTAAGCACCATTGTAGAATCAGTCTCTTCATCTCCTGTTATTGAATTGTCACTGTAATTACTACTCAAATTGGAATTGGAGTCACTTGTGCTGGGTGCTCGCTCTCTGGGGGGTTCGCGTGTGCTGTTATTACCAGAAGCTACTTCTCCATCTGCTGGTAATGATACCTTGTTTTGGTTCATTTTTAATCTCTTTGCCTCTTCGAATTTGCGCGCGAAAGTATAAATTTTGCCATGTTCGTAATCATCTTATATATATATATTCACCCAAACACCTTCCCAGGAATAGGAAAGTAAGTAGCCGCACACCACGATGAAGTTTGCATCTTTTTAATCAAAAGGCAGTCAGTAGTCCGAACATGTTTCGTTCGTTCTTCGTGAACTTTGTCAAAGGGTTGCGCCGCTGCCATTCAGACCAGGTATGACCAGGAACTACATCACTTCTTTCTTTTTTTATCAGTTATCCAGTGGGCGTTTCACTCCCTCGCTAGGTTTTGTGGTCACTGTAGTTTCTGTTATGTATAATTGTTTTTTTACCCTCCAGTGGGTTTATGTCTCATACCTGCTACTTGATGTAAAGTCCATCGCGTCCCAGACAATCCATTTTCGAGATTCTCCAGGAACCAATACCCAAGGCAGTCTTCGGCGGCACCCGCCTGTCCTGTTGCTTACGCATTCCAAAAACTACGGTTCAATTTCGGGCAGGCTGTGGCGCTCTTGTGGCGGTGCGTCGCATACGGCTGAACCACGCCGTTTAATATTCACCCAAACACCTTCCCAGGAATAGGAAAGTAAGTAGCCGCACACCACGATGAAGTTTACATCTTTTTAATCAAAAGGCAGTCAGTAGTCTTAACATGTTTCGTTCGTTCTTCGTGAACTTTGTCAAAGGGTTGCGCTGCTGCCATTCAGACCAGGTATGACCAGGAACTACATCACTTCTTTCTTTTTTTATCAGTTATCCAGTGGGCGTTTCACTCCTTCGCTAGGTTTTGTGGTCACTGTAGTTTCTGTTATGTATAATTGTTTTTTTACCCTCCTATGGGTTTATGTCTCATACCTGCTACTTGATGTAAAGTCCATCGCGTCCCAGACAATCCATTTTCGAGATTCTCCAGGAACCAATACCCAAGGCAGTCTTCGGCGGCACCCGCCTGTCCTGTTGCTTACGCATTCCAAAAACTACGGTTCAATTTCGGGCAGGTGGTGGCGCTCTTGTGGCGGTGCGTCGCATACGGCTGAACCACGCCATTTAAAACTCACCCAAACACCTTCCCAGGAATAGGAAAGTAAGTAGCCGCACACCACGATGAAGTTTGCATCTTTTTAATCAAAAGGCAGTCAGTAGTCCTAACATGTTTCGTTCGTTCTTCGTGAACTTTGTCAAAGGGTTGCGCCGCTGCCATTCAGACCAGGTATGACCAGGAACTACATCACTTCTTTCTTTTTTTATCAGTTATCCAGTGGGCGTTTCACTCCCTCGCTAGGTTTTGTGGTCACTGTAGTTTCTGTTATGTATAATTGTTTTTTTACCCTCCAGTGGGTTAATGTCTCGTACCTGCTACTTGATGTAAAGTCCATTGCGTCCCAGACAATCCATTTTCGAGATTCTCCAGGAACCAATACCCAAGGCAGTCTTCGGCGGCACCCGCCTGTCCTGTTGCTTACGCATTCCAAAAACTACGGTTCAATTTCGGGCAGGCTGTGGCGCTCTTGTGGCGGTATATATATATATATATATATATATATATATATATATATATATATATATATATATATATATATATATATATATATGGTAATTAGCAGGGAATGTGAGTTATGGTTGCTTTAAGGTACGAGATATAGTCATTTAAGATAACTACAACCTCTGATTTTCAGTGTTTTTTTGGTTTAAAATGTTATGTTGCCATTGTAATTTTCACCTAGCTATAACGTTACTTTAAACTTTCTTTTTACAGTGAATTTCTAAGGTCTTTTAATGTAAAGTAAGATATAATTATAATTCCTAAGGATAACTTAAACCTTAAGCCAACCCCATACCGCACACAACTTGTTGGCCGCAGACAGGCACGCACCCATCGTGTATGGTCTTCAGTTGTGTACCGCGTGGGATTGGCCACAGATCCTAACCTGCAGCCAGGCCTTGCATCCAATCCTTTGCAGGCAGGCAACTGCACACCACGCACCATGTGGTCAGGCCCTGTATCCAACACCCTAAGACTGCTCTACCCCACACTCCTTCTGTCATGCCCAGTATAAGGCTGGGCATGATTTCCAGCTTTCGGCTCCCAATCCCCTACAATTGCCATACCTCCCACAGTACACGGTCTTCTGGCAAATGCAGTATGCTGCTGGTCTTGCAGGTCCTGCTGGGCACACTTACTGATTTTGCCGCTAGCCACGGTTGTTACTGTTGTCGCCACTGCCGTGGTGGAAGCCAAGGTTGCCTCTCTCTTAACAGCTGTTGTTGCTACTCTGGTACCTGCTGTGGTGGTAGATGTGGTTGCTGCAGAAGTCCTGGTGCTGATGTTGGCTAACATCGTGAGGAGAGTCAGTTACAGCTTTTGTGTCAGGGAACGCCATAGTGTGAACACGTGTTCGTTTTTTTATTAATATATATATTTAACACACTACTATGGTATGTCCTAGTACGACCGAGTTTGAGTTCATAAACTACACATTCTGTTTCAGTAACAACAAAAGTATCTGGTAGAAAGGTTCCTGTTTGTTTCATAAAGAAGCCATACTTAAATATTGCCTAAAAACAACCTAGTCAGCACAGCCTGGGACAATGGGCCGGATTTACAAGAGTGTTGCTATAATTGACATGTTCCAATTTATTCCTGGACAAGATTAAGTCACACTTCCTAACAGCAAAATCTTTCTAGATTGGGCCCTGCGCCTCTTCCAGGTACAGAGGGGTAAATGGACAGCCTGGATATGGCTGTCAAACAGTATACACCTTAAAAATGTCACGGCGCCAGCCATCATTTGCTTAAGGACAGTTTTTGAAAACTAGATTAATTTTCCTACGGCTTCATTGACCTTTGAACCAACAAATATATGACATGGTCTGGGTGCCTGCGACATGTCCCCTTCTTTGCTTCAGGGCAGCTGTCTGCTGTAAGTGTGCTGCATGGCTAAACACTTATGAGGTCCGAAGGCGAGACCTATTGGCTATGTCAATGCTTGTTTATAATGTGGCCACTCAACTCCTTAATGTATGGGTGATTGGTAGGTGATGGATAGGTTATAATGGGTTAAAGCCTGCACTGGTGGAGGCTCTCCTATCTAGGAGTATTATGGCACTTGACTTAAATAATAATAGGAATTGTAACATGAGAGCTTCTGGGACCTGATGCGAGGCACGAGAGAAAGAGACTGGGGAAAATGGTGTTGTAATAAAGGAACTCCAAAGCGTTAGAACTGCATAAAAGGAAAAAACGCAAGTACCGTAAAGCCAAGCAAAAAAAAAAAATGGGAAAGAAGTCTCATTGGAGGCACACTCTTGACAAATGAAAAGAGAGGAACGCTGTTTTATTTGAGTGCATCCACTCAAACTGCTTGTTCTAATTCTAGTTTTGTTGCAATGAGCCTCTCTTAAGTGTGAAAATAAAAAAAACAGAAATCTAAGCTGCCGATCCTGGTATGTGTGATCGTTAGGTGAAAGCCTTGGGCTAGGCATGGTACATTTTCCGAGAGTAAAGCAATTATTAAATGTTCAGAAAACCGATGTACCTTTTCAAAGTGAGCGAACTGAAATGTGAAATGTGATAGTAGGAAAGTAAGAGGGGTATTAAAATTGAATTTCACGGTCTGATTTATATTTTTCGGAACTAAACTTAAGCTCAGACTGTCTCAGCATCGATTATTTCGTGCAAAAGATTATAACGCAGGAATGGGAGCCATTTCCGGATGGAGCATGCACCTGTTTTATCGAGTCATTCTCTCCTCCCTGCCTGGCCCTTGGTACCCTGCGGGGCATCCTTGATTTAGCAAGTGTTTCTCGGTGGATATCCTTAGGGAATGCAGGTAATTCAGCCTCAATTCACAGAAAATATTCATTAGTTTATAGTGACTCGACAGCACGAGCAGCTTGAGCAGCCTCCCGTGGCCATGAGACCTGCTCTCAGCTCCTCTGGGCGATGCGATTCCTACTCAGAGTTTTCATTCTAGGAGCTGTGCTGCCGTGGCCACCGCACGCACACCCGCCCAATTAACTTAATTGCCTGCCAGGCTGTTTTTTTTTCAACTCAAGGATGGAGAGGAGAGTCCTTTGCATTCACAAGAGCAAGTCTCACTTGAAAGAGCACGTGTTTGGAGAGGGCTGGCGTGTATTAGTTGTTTGAAGTGTTGAAGTGGGAGCAGTGGAAGAGAATCCATTAAAGTTAATCAGGTACCACATAGATGAGCTCTTCTGGTTTCAGGAGGCACAGGTAGGACGAAGGAAGAAGGCGAAGAAGTGCTTGGAGAAAGTGGGGGATGAAGAACTGCAGAGGGAAATAAACTGTAAAGAAGAAGGTATTCATTGAGAATTGTAGAAATAAAGAAATTAAAGTAGGGACCAAATAGTGAGTAGAATGTAATCTCACAGGTTGGAACCATAGGGGAATTCAAGCGACACTATGGGGCCAATTCCGATCCTGGAAAAATGCTGTACAAATCGTGGTATGGAGCGTTTTCCCCATATAACTCTATACTTGTAAGGAGGCCCCTACAACCTAGGAAGTACGATCCGTACAAATAGACGCACTCCATACAAATTGTAAAAAAGACCATACAACTTGTATATACAAGCGATTCCGATTCGGATTACTCTGTACGCGACGTTCCCATGTATTACCGAAAGCAGTTTACAACCCGGCAACTACGATACGTACAAACGGCACTCCGTACGGCTCTTTTTTTACAAGAGCCAAAAAGTGCCGGAAAAACCTTGTACGCCCCGAAAACAGTACGAGACATACCCCTCATGTACGCGTCGTACACCCCATGAATACAGGGGTACGGTGCGTATGTACGGTGCGTACGGATGACAAGGAAAGTGGGGTACGGTGCGTACATACGCGATGAAGGGGTACTGGTCGTGTACGCACCGTACAAGCACCGTACCCCAAAATCGCCTGTGTACGCACCATACCCGAAAATCACGTATTTACGCACCGTACCCCAAAATCGCCTGTGTACGCACCGTACCCCAAAATCGCGTATGTACGCACTGTACCCCAAAATCGCCTGTGTACGAACCGTACCCCAAAATTGCGTACGTACGGTGCGTACATGCACGATGTTGGGGTACGCACCATACTCACGCCTCGCATGTGGGGGGACCCCTGTACGCCTCATACCCCTATACGACCCATACCCCGGTATGAGTCGTACCCCCAGAACGAGTCATACCAGGGTACGAGGCGTATAGGGGTTCGCTTCGTTGCCCGGTACGAGTCATTCCCCATATACAGGTCATTTTCCATACAAATCGTATGCTGACAACCCGGTACGAATCGTACTTGACGGGTTGGACAGCCTTTTTACAAATTGTATGGTCTTTTTTACAAGTCTGTGTCTTACAGCTTTTCCCGATCCAATTTGTAAGGATCGAGCCGATCTGTATGTATTTTTCCAGTACGAATCGTACTACACGGGTTGGAAGGGACTTTTACAATTTGTATGGAAAAAAATACAAATCCTATTTGTATGGAAAATAAAAATCCAGGATCAGAATCGGCCCCTTAATTTCTGGAAAAGATTGAATGGAGAAGGCCTCCCCAAAATAGCATATATTTGTAAGAAAGAAATAGAGACCAGTGATCTTATTTGGGCGGTTGAAGCAAGGAATAAACTAGATAAGTTATGTGCTAAACTTACTCTAGAATAAGACCATTGGAAATCAGGGCAGCAGATCCCTAAGCGGGACTTACGGGCCATTATTGACGCAAAGGCATGAGAAGAAGATTTATGCTATTTGAAGAGCAAATCTTCGGGTTTTTGATAAATGGTTGGGTTAATGACGGAAATTTCCCCTAAATAGAAGCTATGTCTAGCCCAAAGCTTAGAAATATAATATTGAAATTTAGAGTCGGCCTGAACCCAAGTAACATTAATCGGAAGATAATATCACTTATGTCGAACGACCAAGGCCTGTGCTCTTGTGGCATACAAGTAAAATGCAGTAGCGAACATATTTTGCTGGATTGTTTGTGCTTTTTAGAAGAACGGAAAAAAATGTTAAAACCTATTTTCATTGTATATAAAGGTTTTAGTAGAGACCAAGCACTTAGCTTATAGACAAATATGAGATTTTTTAAATGTGGCATGTGCAATATGAAGATTCTTAATTGCTGTACAGGAGTCCTTGAATGAAATGGCATAGGTTGAAATGAACATATAGTGAAAATTCAATCTTACCTATCATGTGGGGATTACGCGAAATTTTACAAATGTATAGCTAATGTACAAGTTACTCCTTGCTGTTTGGAGAAGAACTACGAGATCTTATATGTGGGTCTTTTATTGTCTATTTTAGCAGTCTTTTACTGTGTAGTACACTGTTTTATGGTAAAACCTTTGAGATAAATCATGTTTAAATTGTTTGTAAAGTGTTTTTTTTTTTATGGTTAAATATGCCAAATAAAAATATTCAAATGCAAGTCTCACCTGAAAGAGCATGTGTTTGGAGAGGGCTGGCATGTATTAGTTGTTTGAAGTGTTGAAGTGGAAGCAGTGGAAGAGAATCCATTAAAGTTAATCAGGTACCACATAGATGAGCTCTTCTGGTTACAGGAGGCAGAGGTAGGACGAAGGAAGAAGGCGAAGAAGTGCTTGGAGAAAGTGGGGGATGAAGAACTGCAGAGGGAAAGAAACTGTAAAGAAGAAGGTATTCATTGAGAATTCTAGAAACAAAGAAATGAAATAAATGACCAAATAGCTGCTAGTATTCTTCATTACTCAAAGTTCTACTCATCCTTGTTATTCGTTTACTGCCATATCAAAGGCATCTTTCATGCTTGATATGGTCTCATTTAGGAAGGATTGCAATAAGGACGAAGAATAAGGAACAAAATGACTCAAATATATACTGCCAATTTTCCTAAGTTCAACACATTCTCTTCCGTGTTTGACTTGATCTTTGTCCATCTCCATCTTTGTAGCGATTGTTGGGGAGGAGAGTATATTTTACATAGTTAAATGTGTGTTCCCAAAAAATGGGTAGGACAATTTTATGGGAAGGAAACTGGGAGCAATCTTCATGGAGTGGGTAATCCTCGTTTAGTAAGGACAGTGATGGGGGTGGCGGGGCAATGATATGTCAAACTGTATAGGAGAAGAAATTGTTAAAGAATAGTGTGGAGGATGGTATAGAAACAGTATGGAGGGAGTAATGGTTAGGATCTCCATGGAGGATGGATGTGATGAAGAATAGGATGTGGATATGTGGATGGAAGGATGGCTGCTCGGATGTTTACAGAGCTAAATAGCACACACAAAAAGATGCTGGATGGAGCACTGAAGCTTTTCAACCACTCACCCCCAGTCAAGAGATCTTGGTTTATTCCATTGTTCTTTTGCTCACTATGCCACCCCAGTTTGGACCCAGCCACAGGCAAATCAGTCTTGACCCTGCTCCCGATGGGAACAGTTCAGCTCCATCTGCCTGGGCAGGTCTGGATCACTGACATAATATCGATTACACAAATATAAAGTTACCAAAATATCGAGGAAAAAATATAGAATGCAAAAATATTGAATTCCTATCTCCAAACAGGTAAATACAAAAATATCGAATCAAAAATATCGTTGTAAAAAATATAGTTAGTCAAAATATCGAATTTTTATGTCTTAAAATAATTTAAAATTAATGAAATAATAAATATAATTAACTTAAATACACTTAAAATACTTAAATAGCATTACAATTAATAAATAATAAATGTAAGTAAAAAAAAATAAACATACAATTTGATTTTTAATACATATATATATATGAACGTAAGATTAATAAAAAATATACAATATTTTTACCGTAGGATAGCAGGAGGGTAACATTTACTATTACCACTCCAGTGAGTGCAACAGTATGGAAAGCGTTGGATAGCGTAGGGGTAAAAATTACTATTCCCACTCCAGAGAGTGCAACAGTAGAAAAAGAGTTGGATAGCGTAGGGGTAAAAATTACTATTCCCACTTCACAGAGTGCAACAGTAGGGAAAGAATTGGATAGTGTAGGGGTAAAAAATACTATTTCCACTCCAGAGAGTGCAACAGTAGGGAAAGCGTTGGATAGTGGAAGGGTAAAAATTACTATTCCCGCTTCCATGAGTGCAACAGTAGGGAAAGCGTTGGATAGGGGGTGGGTAAGAATTACTATTCCCACTCCAAAGAGTGCAACAGTAGAGAAAGCGTTGGATAGCATAGAGGTAAAAATGACTATTCCCACTCCAGAGAGTGAAACAGTAGAGAAAGCTTTGGATAGAGGAAGGGTAAAAATTACTATTCCCACTCCACTGAGTGCAACAGTAGTGAAAGCGTTGGATAGGGGGAGGGTAAGAATTACTATTCCCACTCCAAGGAGTACAACAGTAGGGATAGCGCTGGATAGCGTAGGGGTAAAAATGACTATTCCCACTCCAGTGATTGCAACAGTAGGGAAAGCGTTGGATAGCGTAGGGGTAAAAATTACTATTCCCACTCCAGAGAGTGCAACAGTAGAGAAAGCGTTGGATAGTGTAGGGGTAAAAATTACCATTCCCACTCCAAAGAGTGCAACAGTAGGGAAAGCGTTGGATAGCGTAGGGGTCAAAATTACTATTCGCACTCCAGTGAGTGCAACAGTAGGGAAAGCGTTGGATAGCGTAGGGGTAAAAATTACTATTCCCACTCCAGTGAGTGCAACAGTAGGGAAAGCGTTGGATAGCGTAGGGGTAAAAATTACTATTCCCACTCCAGTGAGTGCAACAGTAGGGAAAGCGTTGGATAGCGGGAGGGTAAAAATTACTATTCCCACTCCACTGAGTGCAACAGTAGAGAAAGCGTTGGATAGCGTAGGGGTAAAAATTATTATTCCCACTCCAGTGAGTTTAACAGTAGGGAAAGTAATGATTTAATATATTATTAAAAATAAATTAAATATCAATACCAATAAAACATTAATTACAATCAATTACCAATTTAATATTATGTAATAATTAGTTAATTAAAAGTATAAATAAATATTAGTTATTAAAAATCAATTACCTATTGATAATTAATTAACAACTAATTAATTTTCAATAACAAAAACGAATTAATAATAAAAATGTATACCAATTAATAATTAATTAACAGTAAATAACTTAAAAAATACACAAAAAGTATTTTTTATATGTAATTAATTACAATTACATTACTTCCCAGCATATTCCCCTATAAACCCACAACCTGCTACAGAAAATAAATTAATACAATTATCATAATTATCAAATAATTAATTATAAAAAAAATGAATTACCAATTAATAATAATTAATTACCAATTAAAAATGTATTAACACTAAATTAAAAATCAATACCAATAAATAAAGAAAAATATTTACTTAATTACAATTACATTACTTCCCACCCTATTCCCCTATAAACACACAACCCGCTACGGAAAATAAATTAATTAAATGAACATAATTATCAATTATTAAAAATTAATTACCAATTAATAAAAATTAATTACCAATTAAAAATGATTTAACAATAATTCAAAATGAATAGCAATAGATAAATAAAAATATTTAATTGATTACAATTAAATTACTACAGAACTAAAAAGCAAAATGAAATTAAAAAGAATTAATAATTGCTAAAATTTAATATTTAATTTAATATAATTAAATTACTTCCCACCCTATTCCCCTATAAACCCACAACCCGCGACATAATTAAATTACGCTAAAATTAAATAACATGAAATTCATTACTTAAAAAAATTAAACATACATTACAAAAATAATATTCACTTTTCACACATAAACTAACATCCAAAACACTTTAAAAAATTTGATATTATTAAAAATTCAATATATTTTAATGCCTATATTATATACTTCGATATTTTGACTACGATATTTTGACAATCGATATTCCTTACCTTCAGTTCGATATATTTAACCACTATATTGTGTCCATTCGATATTTTGTCCATTCTATATTTTTAATTCGATATTATGTCCATTCTATATTTTTGCTTCCATCTTTGGAACGCAAACAAGCATCCTGAGACCGGTTTCGGGGTATAATCCCTCATCAGCCAGGCTAGCATAAATCCAATGGTGAGTGAGCACGAGACCAAATCTGGGCATACCCTTAGCCACTTAAGGCACACATTGCAACACCACAAAAAAATGTAATGGACGGAGTGTTGAACAATGCAAACATTCACCCTCAGTCACAGCGATCTGTTATTAATCCATCGTTTTTTTGCTCACCTCGCCATCCCAGTTTTGACCCAGCCATATGCAAATCAGTCATGCACCTAACAGAAAAAACGATGGATTAAACCCAGATCTCTGTGACTGGGGGTGAATGTTTGCATTGTTCAGCTTTCTGTCTATCATTTGTTCTTATTTTCTTATGGTCGGCCTGGGTGAAATTTGCATTATTTCCTTTGTGAAAATTACACAAAATGTCCAGAAAATAAACAAAATTACACTATTTGGCATTTTGCTCTATCCTTTAGCATGAACTTTGCCCATGTCTTTGGTGCAAGGATGTGGTTCGCCCTAAAATACATAGAACAAAATTGCATGGGATGCAATTTTGTGCAACAACAGTTGCTTAAGTTTAGTTCGATGGGGTTGTTCCTTTGACAGAGTTTTTACCCAAATGAAACTCATTATACAAAGTGGCATAATTCTGGACCTTCATGTGCCAGAATTATGCAAGATTATACAGGTGTAAATATGGACCATGAGCATATTGTGACATTAAAGTATATCTGCTACAATTTTGACTTTGTACACATCCTATGCAAAATACCATAATATCGACTAAACAATATTGTAAAAGCAATTGACTACAAACATTTGGAAGACATAAATATTGTTTATGCACAACACAACAGGACGAGACAAAATGTCAACATTATACATATCTACAAAAATATATTGATAAAACATAAAAAAATGGATACATGTGTAATCTAAAATATTGACGTTTTATAGAACAAACTCCAACAATAAAGATAACCTACATCTAGTTAATTAAACAAAAATATCAATATAAATTACTGAAATAATCACATTCGAAACCACAATGGTTAACAACAAAGAACAGACACCAAACAATCAAAGCTGGTGGCAAAACATGCCTGAGCGGAGAGGAGAACGTTGCAGAGAATGACAATGTAAGTGCACTTTTATCTTTTGTAACATTAAAAAACGGATTTTGTTAAATGGCTCGTAACAAATGACTAGTTCTATCGTAACGTATTTATATATTAAAGGCACATTGCTATATTCATAGAACAATACATGTGCTGAAAATATTTTGATTAGAAGTCTAAAAGCCAATACAAGTAAGCAAAAAAAATACTTTTTATATAAGCATAAAAAAAGTTTAATATATCTTCTCAAAATAAATATACCAATAAGTACATTTTATTTACATATATATGATTTTCAGATCCCACATTGCAAGTGACAACACATGTTTATCAAAGGGAAACCAAAGTTGGCTTATATAGAGGATGCACTTCTTCAAAGGAAAATACTGCAAATAAAGAAACACATTGAATGTGTTCTACATATTGCTCTAATGTTTGCAATGGGCATTCTACTACACTTAATGATGCCCTAGAAAACCAGTGAAAGCACAATCGCCTCCTTTCGGGAGCCAAAATAGAAATAAGAGGCTTTCGCCTTAATTACGAGTTGCACTTACAGATGCGTTTTTACCATTTCTGTGTGGAAAATCACGCCAGTACCATTCAATAATGAGTAAAGTCCCATGAAATGAGAAATAACCACGTGGACTCGTTTTATCGGCTGTAAAACCACACAGAATTCACCATTCCGTTTTTTTTAAACTCTATTTATTTATTTGATTGTTGACACATGTCATGGCAAACACCATATACAGAGATACAAAAAGGAAAAAGACAACAATACAAAAACAATTCCAGAGAAAACATCACATAGACTTAGAAATCCATTGTGGAGCATAAAAAAGAAAACAGCCAAAGGTACACTTAAAAAAAATCAAAGGTGACAAGCATGATAGGACATATACCTATATACCTAGGCCACCAACACTCAGCCCAGCTCATCTGTACCTGTTATCCCTGGGATCATTCTTTGATAGGGACCCATATTCTAGTACCCATCTCCCGCCTCCTTTTCCCCCTTGAAAGGTACACAGAGGACTCTATATTATACAATGCGAGCATCCTAGATCTCCAATTTAAAAATGTAGGGGCTTCCGGGCCTATCCATTGTGACGTGATGCACAACCGAGCCATTGCCATTGCTAGAAACAAAAAAGCGGCAGTATACCTAGATCTTCCGACCGTCCCGGTATCCTCATATCCCATTATGACCAGCTCTGGGGAAGTACTCAATTTCATGAAAGAATTCACCCAGACTTGGGCACAGATAAAACATGTGAGCTGCATCAGCCGCTTGAAGCCCACACCTGCCACATCTATCGCCCTTCCGCCCCCCCCCCCACTTTGCAATCTTCGCAGGTGTGTAGTACAGATCGAACACCGCCATATAACATTGAGTCCGAAGGCTGCCAGAGATTAATATCTAACTGGCCAGTTCTAAGGTATAACCAATATCGACCCCCGTCTTACCAAATTTTCTCTCCCACTTCATATTCTGAACATCGATATCATCCGGGAAACCAGATACGAAATATTGTTAAATTGTACCTATTCTTGCCGTCCTTCGACCTGATTCAACTATAGAGATCTTCTTAAACACCGAGGTAGCCTCATTTTGATGTCTATCAAAAAAACTCCTAATCTGAAGATATTTAAAGAAATCGTGGTTATTTAGCTGGAACTTCTCCCTTAAAAAAAAAAGGATGCCATTTGTCCCTCCTGACACAAATCACCAATGACCTTCGGACCCACCCGCTGCCATCTGAAAATAACCTGGTCCTAAAAAAATGGGTGGCAGAATTCTAGCAGCCATGAACGGTGTATAATCGTTAATATTCAGAATTTTTCATTTACTGCAAATTTTCCGCCAAATCGAATATGCAGCACCAATTACTTTGAACCTAGTATTTTTAAAACAACTTGGTTCTAGTATCTGAACTAGAGTGCCTTTTGCCGCCTCCCCGAGACCTATTTCATAAATAGTCGGTCTATTAGCTAACGGAACCTCAGCTCTGTCCCCTACTAAAAATACTCCAAAATGTTGCACCATGGATGACCAATATTAGAATAATATATTGGGAACCGCCCATCCCCCACGATCCCTAGGGAGACACATCCATTTGGACGCCCTGTGCGGTCGGCGATAGCCCTAAAGAAATCTAGAACAAATTCTCTCAGCCCTGACCAAGCATACTTGAGAGAACTCTAAGGGGATGGTTCTAAATAAAGACATAAACTTTGGAAGAACAAGCATTTTAAGTATATTGCAGCCGCCGTATAGCGGGAGATGCAGATGGTCTAATGTTTCTAGTTTGGCGTTTATAGATTCGATCACTGCAAGAGGATACTAGCAACTGATGCAGTGATTTTAACCCCCAGATATGTTGCTTCAGTAACAACAGGGACATTGGGAGGAAACAAAAAAGCTGAGTGTAAAATCTACGTCTTCTCGATACTTAATTTATAGCCTGATCTTATTCCAAATTGCTCTGCAAGAGTCTTTAAGGTCGAAAAGGCCAGAGCAACATCCCTAGTTAAGACCACCATGTCGTCCGCATAGGCTAGCGTCTTATAATCTGTATCATTGATCCTAATCGGTAAAATATTTGGATTTCCTTCGATTTTGTTAAGGAAAGGGTCAATGTACAGAGAAAAGAGCAAAGGCAAGCAAGGACAGGCTTGTCTGGTGCCCCTGCTATTATTAAATATCCCTGTTTCCTGCCCTGAGATATGGATTGTCGCATCTGGAGAAATATACAATGCTTGCAATGCCTGTATAAATTTGGTACTGAACCCTTTCCAGTGAAGCACTGCCCACAAAAATCGTCAGGAGACCCTGTTGAACGTCTTCTCGGCATCCAACAGGATCACCCCCAAGGGCGACCTGTGGCCTGCGCCCAATTTAGTAGAGCAATGACCCGTCTAACATGGTCAGCCGTATCCCTTCAAGGGATGAACCCATGTTGCTGTATGGAAACTAATAGAGTGATAACTTCCGTGAGTCTAGAGGCTAGTATTTTTGAATAAACCTTGCTATCTGTATTGATAAGCGAGATAGAGCGATAAAATGAGGGATTTAGCTCAGGCTTATCTTTTTTCTTATAGAGATCAATGGTTGTTCACCTCCAGGATTCGGGTATGACACCCGTTTGTGCCTCCCAAAAAACCGACAGAACATCCTGTCGGATTTCTTGAGAAAAAGCCCTATAAAATTCTAGCCGGATAGCGTCGGGCCAGCGGCCTTTCCATTAGCCAGAGATTTTATGGCCGTTTCAACCTCCTCCCATGTAATTGGTGCTGAGAGAGCCTCATTCCGTTCTGCTGTAATTTTAGGAGTATCAATGTCTTGCAGGAACTCCACCTCCAAAGACTCACTAGATATCATAGTCCTCTCTTCCGTATATGACAGAATGTAAAATGTTTCAAACACCTCCATGACCCCCTCCTGTGTATCCTGAATCTGGCCATAGTGATCTTGAACTCTAAGAATTCGATTTGCTATATTTCTCTGCTGTAGCCGTTTAGCAGGGACTCTACCAGAGTTTTCTCCAAATTCATACATCATAGTACCATATTAAATATACTTTGCGGCCAAGTCTTCCTCAAAGTATTCTAATAATTTTGATGTAATAATAGCCACCGCTTGTTGACTTGTTTGATCAGTGTTATGGCCAGCCTTAATATTCTGCGTTAGCTCCAACTCTGCTACTGGTAGTTGCTCAACGCGCCGCTTGATCTGCTGCTGAGCCATCTTCCAGCGATAAGCCGCAAAGCTCTTAGTCTCACCCGGTACTGCAGCTTTGACTGTATCCCACACTATACAACCAGAAGCAGTATTTCTATTAATATTTAAAAATTCCGTTATCCATTTAGACATATGGTGCCGATAAGATTGATCCAACAGTAAATTTTCTTTCAATTGTCCATGGCCTAAGACCTCTATCCATATACCCCAAAGGACATTCAATTATCAGTGAATTGTGGTCAGATAATATTCTGGGGGGAGTTTCAATAGAGACTTCCTCTGCCAGCTGATCGGACATAAAAAAGTTGTCCAAGCGGACCATTTTATTATGAGGGGCGGAATAATATGTGAAGCCATCATCATCTTTCTTATGCCTAAACCAAACAACCACCAATCTGTGTTTACATGCCAGAGTTTGAAGAGCCTTAAAAACTCTCGGTTTCCTCCTCTATATATTGTCAGTTACTTGAAAGATTAAAGTTACCTGCCTTTTTTTTCCAAATATAAATGAACCCTAGGAGTAAGGGAGGCAAGATGGCGGCCGGTCACTCGGCTGTGTGAGCTGGCGTTTTTGGTGTCTCCTGGATAATTCCTCCCAAGCTCACTTACTGGTGTGATGGAATAAGTTAGGGCAGCAGAAAAGTGACAGAAAAGCGGTTTAAATCGAAATTGGTCATTATGCTCTGGCGTCTGATTCAGCTGCGAAGAGACTTACCTAGCAGTACAGCCTGGCTGGGATTCCTCCCGATTTGCGTGGGCTTCACAGAACCGTATCTGAGATTGCATTGCACCATGGCTCCTAAAGCACCGCAAAAACATGTGAAGACTCGCGCTTTGATCGCACAGGCAGCCAGCCCTGGGAAACGTCCCAGCGGGGAAAAAGAGTTTCAAGCTAGCCGCGGTTCAGGAGAGATGGCGGCTGGAGCCGGTGGACACCCCCAGACATATACTACGGGAACGGGCAAAGGGAAGCAGACGCTCCCCTCACTCTTTCAGGCACAGGCTGGGAAAACGAAGAAAGCAGAGTCTCTTGCAAGTGTGGGAGCAAGTAACCAGGAGCTGTTAGCTGCTGGCAAAACCGTAAGCAATGTGGACACAGAGGGGGTAGAGTTAAGGGCAGGTACGGTCTCTATTCTGAGTGTGTCTGACGGGAGTCAGCGAGTGCTTGCCCACAATCAAAGCAAGTCTCAGCATATGGAGCGGGCTGGGGTCAGCACGCCGGCTCACAGTGGGGGCTCTGCAACTAATGACATAACGCTCGCTGGGGGTAGTGGAAGTATGTCCGAGGCTGATTTGGAGGGGAAAAGTGAATCCAAGACCATGGTGTCTCCCCCGAGTAATGGAATTATGGGAACTGTAGTCCCTTACTCTGAAGCGCAGGCCACAGGAGACCAACAAAAACTTAAATTGCTCGGCAAAGGAGATGATCCCATAAGAACAGAAGCTCAAGGCGCTGGTCCAAGGGACTTAGGCGATGGCTGGGGGCTCGGAAAGGAGCTTGAGGGGGGAGACAAAAGTTTACTCAATGTCAAATCATACGGTATCATCGGAGGATGAAGGTCCGGATAAGGAGTGGATGGATGAGTACAGCAATCTCATTGACTGGCGGTTTGGAGAAGGGCAAACAGGCGAAGTATCACTCAGAGGGGAGAGTACGGTATGCAAGCCCAAGAAACAAAAGGTCAAGGGGGTCTTATGACAAACAAGGCCTCTGGGATAATGGGATCAATGGTATGGGATTATTCTTTCTCTACTCAGCCTGGATCTATCTATCTGCCGTCATGGATGGGACCAGTGGTATAGATATTACTCAGGGACCCCCTGCAGAGATAACATTGTCTACCATCTACCAGATCATCATGGCACACCGGGAAGAGACACGTCAAGAAAGTTCTCACACACGCATGTTGTAAGATGCAGAATTCGATTCGGAGAGTGGCCAAAACATGTTCGGACACAGCTGCTAGGATCGTCGAGGCTGAAGAAAGGATCTCTATATTAGAGGATGACCTCGCAATATAGAAAGGCCTTACGAACTCAATCAAAACACAAAGGGATGGTATGTTGTGGAAGTTGACGACTTGGAGAACCACGCCAGGAAGAACAACGTACGAATTCTAGGAATTCCAGAAGGTTGAGAGGGGTCGGACGACAGTTTGTCATAGAACTTTTCTCTGAAGCATTTCCAGACTTGAAGCAGTGGGACTGGCAGGCAGAGGTGCAGCGATCACACAGGTTCCCCTTCAAGTTAAGGCAGAAGTCGGGCTCAGCTATGGATATACCTCGGCGATACTAATTTGTCTAAATATGGGACCTGCGCTTTATGTTTATGTTTATGTTTATGTTTATTAAGATTTGTATTGCGCACAAATACCCGAAGGTGTCTCGGCGCAGAGGATTATACGTTGACGGAAAAAAATGAAGAATGAAATTATTGATCGAAGAGCCACGTTTTCAACTGTTTTCGGAAAATTAAAAGGGATGGACTGGTTTTGATATAGAGAGGGAGAGTGTTCCATAGCCTCGCCGTGGCTACCAAAAAACGTCTATCCCCCCAAGCAACTGTTCTGGTGCGAGGAAGAGGCAGAAAGAAGTTGGATGCCGAGCGGAGAGACCTGCTGGGAGTGTAAATCCTGAAGGCATTTATTAAAAATTGAGGACCTGCGTTGTGGATGGCCTTATATGCAATACAGAGGGCCTTGAATTTTATGCGGCATCTGACTCTGAGCCAGTGCAGTTGACGTATGGCCGCCGAAACAGATTGGTATTTGGGGATGGAAAGAAGAGCCCTAGCTGCCGCATTTTGGACTGATTGCAGTTTATCCACAACCTGCTGTTGGGCATTTAGCAGGAGGGTATTACAATAGTCCAATTTTGAAAATATTAGGGTGGTTATCAGTGTTATTCCTGCAGCTGGAGGTAAGTAGGGAAGTAGTTTCTTGATTTTTCTGAGGGTGAAAAAAGCATTGATGCATTGACTTGCCTGTCGCTTGTCGGATTGGCGGGTGACTCTACACGGCTCTACACGGCTGTATTGTATCCATCCTGTCTTGACATGCTCAATAAAAATATTTGATCCTAAATAATGTCTTAGTCAGAAAGGGAATCTACAATCTAGCGAGGCCAGACAGGAAGAGAGTAAGTAAAGACTGTGAGTTTTGTGTCAGACCCGATTTCTGTCAGGCAACAGTTGAGCAGGTGGCAGCTCTGACAGCTAATTGGGGCATTTCAAACAAATGGGGTGCAAGCCTTTTTGCTCTATCCCTCTAAGCTGAAAATAATATTTCAGACAAGATTTTTTTTTGTCTGAAATCCAGGCAAAGGACTTTCTGAATTCAATTTAGAAAGTATTAATGATTCAACCTTTTTTCTTTTTTCGTTTTCCATCATAGGGATCATTAGAGTTTAGCTAAGAAGGTGGGGGATGAGCTAGTGAAAATGTTTTTATTGTAGGTATTGCATTGGCTTCGTGTAGCTCAGATCCCCTCTCTGGTAAAAAATGGGAGGAAGGACTCAGGGTAGAGCACGGGGGAACCCAGTTATACCATCACAAGGACCTTGTTCCTGTTGCCTCAAAAGGGGGTTGGAGTGCTGGGGTGGGTGAGGGGTTGGGTTGGGGTAAGGGGTGGGGTTAGATGTGGGGTCAAGGGGGTGGGGTTTAGGGGTTTGTTGAGTTTTGGTTGCTAACTGAAGTCATGACAACTGTGATGCGAACGGTGACATTGGAACGGAGATAATGAGCAAAAATGATGGCGCTAACATAGTATTATTATCTGTTGAGCTATGTTCAGGGTTTGTATTTTTTTTTAAATGAGGCGGGGTAGGCTGCGTTTCAGTACTTGGAATGTCTGTGGTTTGATTGATAGTAAAAAGTCAGGGCTTCTATGTAAAGTTTTACAAACCATGCAAGTGGATGTTCTGTGTTTAAAAGAAACACATATTCCGTGGGGTAAGCGGGAGTGTCTGAAAGGGTTAGGCTTTGATTTAGTAGCCTGTACAAGACAATCATCTATGATCAGAGGTGTGGCCATATTGCTAAGGCGGGGAGTCGGGATTTGTAAAAGAGTGAAAGAGGATAGAGCGGGTCGATTGGTGATATTTATTTATTTATTTTTGACATTGCTAAAGCGCACTGTTACCCGGAGGTGTCCTGGCGCTGGAATAATTACTAGTGCGTGTGAGCTGGGGCGTTAGTGTGTACAGAGCCAAGTTTTAAGAGCTTTCCTGAATGAAAGGAGATCTGGAAGCTGCCTAAGGCTCAGAGGCAGCGCATTCCAAGTCTTCGCTGCTCCCATGGAGAAACTCCTGCCTCCCCATCGGGCTTTCCTAATTCTTGGGATTACCACCAGTTCCTGATCTGCGGATCTTAAGGTTCTTATGGGCTTGTACCATTGGAAAAGTTTCATCATGCATTGGGGGCCTAGTCCGTGCAAAGCCTTAAAAGTTACGCAGAGTGTTTTAAAAATTATTCTCTTGCGTACTGGGAGCCAGTGTAGCTTCACCAGGTCTAGGGCTACTGATGCAAATTTGGGCGTGCCCGTTATCAAACGAGCTGCGGCATTCTGCAGAATTTGAAGTTTATTTAACAGCCCCTTTTAGGCATTCAGCAGCAGGCTGTTACAATAGTCTAGCCGGGACATCACCAGTCCGGTGACCACTGTTCTCCTGTGTTCGTCCGGTAGCCGAAATTACGATAAATAATAGGCCTATCACTATCTGTACGATCTATGGCTCAAATCTAGATGATCCAGTGGTTATGACATTTTAAAATGTTGAGCTAGCATTGTGGCCGCATCCACTGATTGTCTGTGGGGATTTAAATATTCAGAATTCACCATTCCATGAAGCTTTTCTGTATACATATACTAGTTGCATTGAGCAGGTGGAAAATGAACGTTAGCCTGCCAGGTGTGTTTGGTGGCGAGTGACTGATGGTGAGTGCTGTGAGTAGAGGACAAGGTACGTTTTTTTCTAACGGGGGGTTGTGTATACTTCTCCTGTTAGGAAGCAAAGTGGAATGAAACTTGGCTGCTGCTGATGCTGCCAAAGTCTCATGTGATATTATTTCTGGCAGTTTTTTCTGACTGTCCCACAACCAGTAAAAGTAGGTGAGGATAAACCAAACAACTTATAATCAGGTGGTACGACATTAACAACTAAAATCATACATTCATTTCATTCCACCAATGTTATACTCAGGGCTATAATATATAGATTCTGTGGCATCCACCTCTACAGCATCCGCAGGCTTTCACCCCCCACCCCAACACCTGATAAATCCCAAGTCAAAAGTCAACAGTATAAAACATCAAAGAACAATCAACAGAAAATGAGGAGCGGAAAAACAGGATCCACCAGCACCCAATCAGTGGGAAAGCTAGACAAATCCCATTACTCCAACACACACTGCAGGAGAGCACATATGCTACGATAACAGTAATAATGACAAAGGATTCATGCATACTCACACTGTAAATTACATACTAAAATTAACTCAATCACCAGTTTGACTAATGGATGGGATGCTTACATTGTGCTTTCTACCCACATTAGTCTAATCAACACTATACACACACAATATCTCATCAATGGTATTCCCTTAGCCTAAGCTTCAACCTACTAATAATTTCTCACACTAATGCACGAAAAACCAAACATATCTACATGTTAATAGTGGACTTTGAATGTACAAAAATATGGACTTAATCAAAGTTTACACTGAAATCCAAATTCAAGACCACTAATTTAATTGTAGTCAATTTATTTGGTGACACAAAAATCTACACTAAGCTCCTGGTTTAGAGATTGGGTTACCCTGTCACAAACTGACTAATATCACATCTGCCTTATTACAAATGAAGTATGTACTTTGGCAGTTAAAAAAAGGTATTCATATTTGTGGAAAGTAACCTGTCCATCAACCTCTAAATCAAACCCTAAGTGTGGCATATTACACTAACAGCAAACTTACTTTGTTTTAGCTTGTGTCCCTCCTAAGTATGTAGTCTAACATTATATATGTTAATAGATGAAGAATAGTGTCACCCTTTCCAAGGCATTTTTTAAGACACCTGAGTTAGATGCAGGCATTGTTTATGTACAAGCTGCCAGCCCACATACCCTTGTGAAAAATCTACAAAGGTTCACCAAAGAAGCCAAAAAACGTAATGCAACAAAAAGGTGGCACAACTCTTTCCAGTGAGCCCTTCTGTAATACCACTCCAACCATTGCCAGTTATTGACATGGCCCGCCTTCTAAGGTAGATTTGGGAACATGACTGAGACCTTCTTTAGTTTTCAGACTGTTGTGAGACAACAGGGTCCTTGGGGCTCAATTATAAGCCATTTGCACTCCTGGCGCATCACTTTTGGATGTACCAGTGGCGCAGTGTGCTTGCCCACATTTAGATGTGTTACAGCAAACAAATGATGGATGGAATGCTGACAATGCGAACATTTTCGCCCAGTCAAAAGATCTGAGTTAAATCCATTGTTCTTTTGCCCACTACACCACTCCAGTTTGAACCTAGCCATATGTAAATCAGTCTTGACCCTGTGCCTCATGGGAACAGTCCAGACCGAACTGCCAGGCCAGGTCCTCCCTGGACCAGAAACAAGCTTCCTGGGACTGGTTTCAGGGTATGGCACCCTTCTTCAGCCAGGCTACCTTGAATCCAGTGGCACAGTGAGCAAGGGACTCATGTCTGGACATACCCATCCCACTTATGGCGAAAAGTGTTACAGCAAACAAATGATGGACGAAATGCTGACAATGCAAATATTCTCCCCCAGTCAAAATATCTGGGTTTAAATCCATTGTTCTTTTGCCCACAACCACCCCAGTTTGGACGCAGCCACATGCCAATCAGTCTTGACCCTGTGCCTCATGGGAACAGTCCAGACCGAACTGCCAGCGGAGGTCCTCCTTTGACCGGAAACAAGCATCCTGGGACCAGTTACAGGGTATGTCACCCTTCTTCAGCCAGGCTAGCTTGAATCCAGTGGCACAGTGAGCAAGGGACCCACGTCTGGGCATACCCATCCCACTTAGGGTGAAAAGTGCTACAGCTACAGCAAACAAATGATGGACGGAATGCTGACAATGCAAACATTCTCCCACAGTCAAAAGATCTGGGTTAAATCCATTGTTCTTTTGCCCACTATGCCACCCCAGTTTTGATCCAGCCACATGCAAATCAGTCTTGGCCCTGTGCCTCATGGGAACAGTCCAGACTGAACTGCCAGGCCAGGTCCTCCCTGGACCGGAAACAAGCTTCCTGGGGCTGGTTTCAGGGTATGTCACCCTCCTTCAGCCAGGCAAAGTCGAATCCAGTGGCACAGTGAGCAAGGGACCCACGTCTGGGCATACAGATTCCACTTAGGGCAAAAAGTGTTACAGCAAACAAATGATAGACGCAATGCTGACAATGCAAACATTTTCCACAGTCAAAAGATCCAGGTTAAATCCATAGTTCTTTTGCCCAATACGCCACCCCAGTTTGAACCCAGCCATATGCAAATCAGTCTTGGCCCTGTGTCTCATGGGAACAGTCCAGACCAAACTGCCAGGCCAGGTCCTCTCTGGACCGGAAACAAGTATCCTGGGACTGGTTTCAGGGTATGTGACCCTTCTTCAGCCAGGCTAGCTTGAATCCAGTGGCACAGTGAGCAAGGGACCCACGTGGGTGTTGTATGTTCAGCATTGTAAATCACTTGGGGTGAAGAGTTTTGCCTTTTGTTGGTCTGTAATTTTGATTGATGGGGATCTCCTCCACTGAGGTGCAGATCTTGGTCTGGAAATGCTAGGAGAGGCGTAGGTGGCAATCCCCAGCCAGATGTTTGTGATTTGTATTTTATACATTTCATGTCTCATTTCACCATTACACTAATTATTAATAAAACACCAGAAAACTCGTGGTGTGCTGAATCTCCCATAAAGACCTAACATGGTTTTCGCTAACAATCTGGTCCATTAAGATATGTGCATTGAGATGGCATTCCATCAGGGTCTTCCGTTCACCAGCTTGCACACGCAAACAGACAGACACATACACGTTTCCAGTCAAACTAATCTCGTCAAAACCACATCAATACATGCACAGCGGTAAAACATCCTTCAAGCAGTTTATGTAGATCTGTTATTGAACCCTGAACCTGTAAAGGGAAGTGCATCCCATGTGGGCCTTTGTGCACCAAGCGGTGCATGAGTCAGCCCTTTGCATGTCTCAGCCCTCGCTCCAAAGACTTTCACACTATGCATGACTCAGCACTTCCTCCAGGGCCTTCCAAACTGTGCATGACTTAGACCTGCACATTGCTCAGCCCTACCTCTAGAGACTTCCATACTGTGCATGACGGAGCTCTTCCAGACCCTTCACTACAGGAGGCTCTTGACTATAAAAGACACACCCTTGGTGCCATGCCATACTCGGCAATAGACATCACAGAAGGAGATGCTTGTCAGTTCCAGAACCTACTTGTGCATCACCAAAGAGCTGGAGTCAGTCTGCAGTGATTTTGTCAGTTTCGCAGACTTCGTTCCTCCAGGCAGGAGCAACACCTGATCCTGGAACCTTGCTAACTAGCCATTACTAGATGAGTATAAACAATGTACTAAGCATGAATGACCATAGGTAACGCATGACAGTTCAGTGCTTGATCTTGATGGTTGCACCTTTGATGCAGCTGCTCCCTCAGGTTAAAAGCGCGTGGCCTAGGAAGGGAAAAGCCAAGACTCTTATACACTTGCAGCATCACCCCTCAAGAGAAACTACCCTGCACAACTAATAATCACCCCTGATGCACAAGCCTAGGGTTAATTGTTGTAACAAGACTTTTGAGCCTTGAGCCTTAAATCCAATCCCTGTAAGCTCCAATTGACACGTGACACCATAATTGCCCTATTGCATGAACCTTGTTTGCACCTCCTTTGTATTCCTTCCCGCAATGCTTGCGGGCACTACTTGCTGCTTTTCTGAGAGGTTACAGAAGGGCCACAGAATTTACCACACTGCCACCAGTGCTGCCCTGGGTCAGATAGCAGATAAGGTGCCTGAACAAGTGTGAAGCAACACAGCCAGGTACCTCCTGTGGGAGACATCAGAATAACCCCCAGATGCATCAAGAATCCATTTTGCGATTCCTTATTAGCGAAAAATAAGGATTCGCTAATAAGGAATAGCAAAATGTAATGCATGAAGAACTCGCTTAAAAAATAGCGATTTCTTAAAATTCCTTAATTGCAACTCGCAATTTGCGAGTTGCAATTAAGGAATACCTCCCCATTCATTCCTATGGGCCTGGAGGCCCATAGGAAAGAATGGGAAGACAATCTCAATTTGTGATTCTCAATTAGAGAATCGCAAATTGAGATTGCAATTTCAAGGGTGCCAGGGTGTCAAAAGGACACCATGTTGCACCCCTGCAATCTGCATATGGGTACATCTTGCACACACACATGCCCTAAGGGCATGTCTGTGTGTAAAGTGGAGCTTTGAAAAATGCACTTTAGTGCATTTTTCAAAGTTTTTGCAAATTACCATGAAGTTCAACTTCATGGTAATGTGCGCCCCCTATTAGCGAAATCGCAATTTTTTTTTACTTTAATGCATTGCATTTAAGGAATCTCAATTTGAGATTCCTTAAATGCAATAGCAATTTAAGTAATTGCAATTTTGCGATTTCTTAAATTGCGATTTTGCATTTGGGATGATTCTGAGAATCTGCCCCTTTGCGAGCGGTTTTTAGCTTCATGCATCTGGGCCTAAGACTCTCTTGTTGTCTCTAATTCCCAACCTCCAGTTCTCCTTGGTGCTGTCTTGGAGAACGTGTATAATCCGCTCACTCCAGAGAGCGCTAAGTAGCATAGGCACCAATATAGTATGCATCGCTCCCATTGGGCCAGTGGACCGCAGGGTCGATTTTTTATTTTCACACGTGGTTTATGTCCCCTTGATTCATTAACATGTCACATACATTCATATTGCTTTGTCTATGGTCCCTTCCCCTTCCACACAACAAACCATGCATCCGGAGCTTTACATCTTGGGCAGTCAGCCGTGTTTGTGAGTCCTAGTATAGTCATTCTCTGTGGCGTGAAATATTCTCTGTAAATTATATTGTAGTCTGTGTCTTCCGTTTGCCAATATTTCTTTAGTCGGTTGACAACAGAAGTACCAGAATGCATCTGATATGTTCTGATCTAGCCCCTTGCACATTTCTTGCCGCCTTATTTTTAGCAGAAACGCAACTAATCATCTTATTGCACATCACAGTAACTGTTGGAACTGGCCCTTCTTGCAGGGTCATCCTCAAACTTTTTGCTTCTTCCTCCCTTATTTTTCCTGACCCGTGGCTGTTGGCAATAGTACTCTGCGCACTTAACCACTGCTGATCAGTGCTAAAGTGCATATGCTCTCTGTGTAAATTGTTATTCTGATTGAATATACATGTTTGGCATATTTGTGTCACCATGAAGTCCCTAGTAAAGTGCACTGTGTGTCCAAGGGCTGGTGATGACAAATGCTACTAGTGGGCCTGCAGCACTGATTGTGCCACCCACAGGAGTAGCTCTAAAATAGTGTCTAAGGCCTGCCACTGCAGTGCCTGTGTGCAGTTTAGCAACTGCCATGTCCTCCTGGTTAGTGTCCCCACTGACCAGGCCTAACCCTTTCCTTTTTGTGCGCATCAGTCAACCCTATGGAAGGCCCAAGGTACCCCCCTGGGCAGGGTGCAGTGTATGTAAAAGGTAGAGCATGTACTAGTGCAGGTGACATGCTCTGATAGTGAATGGCAGCCATTTTCGTTTTCACTATTGTAAGGCTATCTTGCTCCATAGAATAACACGGGGGATGCTGGCTACAGTGGTTAACAGCATTTCTTCCCATAGGAACAAGATAGGACATAAGTATCTAGTATCCCTGAACTCAGAATTTAATAACAAAGCTTTTAGGAAAGGTTGTTTTTAAATCCTGTGTTTGAGAGCAGCACTTTTAGAAAGTTGCTGTTCTCTTGTCTGACCCTCCTGTGTGCCTTGGCCTGTTTGTGTATTGACTGTCTGGTTTGAGAGTGACAGGGGCTGGGGATTCCCCAGGAGGCTGGATGAGTCAGCCCTAGGCTGAATGACTGCATTTGCAACTTGAGTGGTGGGAGGAGTTAGCACCTGGGCCTGAATAGGGATGTGCCTGCCTCCCACAATGCTGGCTCCACCTCCTGCTGGGCGGCTGATGACCCTGCCCCTCACTCTGAAAGGAAAGAAGAAGCCAGCAAAACAAAGTACTCAGGAAATACCCAGAACTGGTTCAGACCGGGCTCAGGGCCCACATACACAGAGAGAACAAAGACTTTAGGGGTATAAGTACAGGACCCCTGACAACAGAAAATTAGATCATCCTGGAATCAAGAAGGAACCTCTGCCAAGGAGAAAGCTGAAACTGAAGAAGGGAGACTGTCCTGCTGTTGCTCTGCTGGACTGACCTGTTGCTTTGCTGCCAAGGAGAGGGGAAGGACTTTGCTGCTGAGCTGTGTCCCCTGTCTTGAAGGCATCTCCAAAGGCCTGAGTAGAGCTGGCTCCCTGTTCTGAAGTCCCAGGAACAAAAGGACTTCACCCCCAGCTTCCCTGAACTCTGCTGAGAGATTCCTGTCCTTCCTAGAGTGCTTGATCCAGTTGTGGGGCCTCTGGAAGTTGTACCTGTGCTGGGAAGCCTGAAAATAAGCTTGAGAGACTTTTTGAAACTGAAAAGTGTTGCATCGCTCGCTTGCGGAGCGCATCCCCGACAGTGCGAGAAGTTTCCCGCCGCTACGGAGGTCGAGATCGTCGCAGCGCCTGACGCCGCTGCCAGAGACGTCTCATCCTTCGTTTGCGGGACGCACCAGACCGGTGCGGGAAAGTCGAACATCGCTGCGAGTGTCGTCGCAGAGCCAGTCGCCGCTGGGTGAGATCGCCGCACCGCTTGCTTGCGGACCGCATCACGTCGCTGCGAGCATTGTCGCAGAGCCATCGCATCGAGGAGCTGCGAGAGAGAGGATCACCGCTGGACCGCCCATCGTCGCCCCGGAGATCGTCGCATCCCCTACGACATCGTCGCATCGTGCCTTTGCGAGAACAAACTTCCTACGGAACCTACACACCGGAATCCATACAAGTGGCCTTCCTCCCCATACAGACCGGATTCGTCGCAACACGCCCGCTGCTGCAGCGGGGCTATCGCAAACGCCTCCCCAGGGTCTCAGGAGCAACGCATCACTTGTTTTTCACCGCACCAGCTTCTGCTTTTGGAACTTTGTTGCAACTAAAAGGTACTGTGAGTAAACGTGACGCAACTGAGAACTTTTCACGCATCTGTAGAGAAATCAATCGCAACGTAGAGAATTCTATCGCAACCTAAAGAATTTTAACGCAACCTTAAGAACTCTTTTGAAAACATATTCTTGAACTGTGTATGTTGGATTTTTGTCGTTTTGGTCTTGTGTAGTTTAGATTAAAATACCTTTATTTTTCTAAACTGTTGTGGAGTCAGTTTGTAGTGTTTTCACTGTGTTACTGTGAGTGTTGGTACAAATACTTTACGCATTGCCTCTGGTTAGCCTAGACTGCTCGTGCCAAGCTACCTAGAGGGTGAGCAGGGGTTATCTCAGAAGGGTATCTCCTTGCCCTGACTAGAAGCAAGGGTCCCTATTTGGACAGTGGTACCTACCTCTGCCAACTAGAGACCCCCAGTTCTAACAGTAACTATCATAGTAAATATTTGTAGGGTATTATTAGGTTGGCTACTCTCATAATAACTCATTTATACTCTTTTGGTTCCTCTGTTATTTCTGGATATGGTTCCATCAAAGTGCATTGCAGTCTATGGAATTTTTTGTAACTAAGCTACCAAGTGTTTGAAGCTGCTCGGCCTCAAGCCTGGCTACCACCACTGGCTCACTCATCATCTCCAATCTCGGTTCCCTCTTAATTGTATATGTGGGGAGTATGGCAATGTCATTTATTGTGGATAGTTTCACCCATGGCCATTGAGTGCACTCCACCGTGTTAATTTTACACATGGGTTGGGGTGTCTTTGCTTCAACATGGTGGGCAGACGCATGGAAATAGAGCTGCCGCACCACCGTCCATATATTGCCCCATCCTGCCAAAAGGCAATGCCAATGCCATGTTGGGAGCACAGGGGGCTCCCCTGCAGATCAGTGCACAATGCAGTGCCGGCATTGCAGTGCTCCGAAGCTTGGGACTGAAAATTGACTTAACCCGTGCTGTGATCCAAGGCTGTAGCCTCAGGTAGTTGACACATGCCTTCTGGGAGAGTCCTTGAGTTGAGAAATCACCTCAAAGAGCAATGCTGCATTGTCCTCTCCATCTATGCCTGCGGGGACTGTGGTGCTGGTGGACACTGCGGGGAGACTGTGAGGGTCTACATAGTCTCAAGGAGCAGCAGAACCCAAGCTTTGTGGCGGGAGACAGAAAAGCAGTTCAAACCCTTTTTTCGATGCTCTCGAGTTGAGTTGGGGAGGGTGTGGGCCTCCCTTCCTTCTCTATAGCTCCTACTGAAATGAGTTTCACCACTTTTGGCGGTATTGAAGGTTTGGGACCTGGTGCCCCGTGCCCATAGTCCTTAGTGGGAAGAGAGTCAGCTCAGGGCTTGCTATTTCAGGCCTGTATCTACGTGTGGCCCAGAGATTCACAGAGCTGCAGTGTTTCACATTTTTCTTTTTTCGAAGGCTGAGTTGACTGCACAATACAGATATGAGCCATCTGTACAACGGGACTCCTCCCTGATGATCTGTATAGAATCATCTATGTGAATGCATATCCCCATCCTACCACTGTGGAACATTTCTTTTTGACAGTTGGTCCTAGTCCAGAAGACATTGTTGTGCTTATAGTACCATTTTAAGTCCTATATATTTTGTTGGTACTAGTGCTTTTGAGATCCACGGAGACCCAGGAGGATGAGACTGTAATTATGAAGTGCGGTGCCAGCCTGGAAAATGCAGGTGGCGCGTGACCGCAGGAAGAACGTCACAATTTTTTACCTGCCCCGCCCCAGCTAAGCTCATTTCAGCTAATCAGAGCAGCTGGTTAGTGTGAGGGCGGGCAATGGCTTATAGCTGGAAAAAGACAATGAAGTGCTAAAAAATAAAATGCTTAAAATAGTCTTTATAATTAGAAAGCAGCGCAAGCTACTCCCAGTGGGTCGGCGAGCTACCGGTAGTTCGCGATGGACCGGTTGGAGACCCCTGCTCTAGGACTTAAACCAAACTTGGCTTGTTGCATATCTAGGAAGGTGTGCGGCGTCCCTTGTTGGGTGGCTAGGAGGGTATAGCCAAGCACCGCTGGGCCTAGATCAAGAATTCATCTTCTGCACCAAGTATGCCTTTGGGTAGGAGCCATCCTTGGTGCAGAGATGGACAAGCCAACAGTTAAAGCCAATAAACAGAGTAGGGCAAAATAACACATTCCACTTTCCACTCCACCAGGAAGCCAGATTAATGTGGAAGTGGCAGTAACAGATGCCCCCTCGGTCCCCAGACAAATCAGAAGAGATTCTACAACCTGTACTGTCATCTTGAGGTGCTCTAAAAGAAAAAAAAGATGCTGTAGTGCTTGATGTGTGACTGCTCCGTTTCAGACTACAGGAGACTTACTGAGACAGTGGCTGAGACGGAATCCTGGTGCAACCAGGATTTAAGGTACTCTGTACAGTAGGCCTAATTGGGTCCCTACAGCTTGCCTGCGCTCCATCGCAGTGAACTTCTGACTTTGTCTCAGTCTGGAGCGACCAGATATCCCCAATAGTGCTTTGTGCTTTTTTGCACTGTTTATCACTATAGAAGTTCAAAATCAGTATCTCCTGTTCTACCAATTGGATTTTTGTTGTTTTGGTATTTTTTTATTTATTACAGTTAGTTCTATGTTTCTAACCTGGTGTAGAATCATTTTGTGTGGTGTTATTACTGTTTTGCTTTTTCCAGTACTTTACACACTCTAATTTAAGCCTGATTGCTTTGTGGCAAGCTACTAAAGGGTGCGCACACGTTCATTTATGGTTTGCTTGCCCCTTACCCTGACTAGGATTGTGATTGCTGCCTGACCAGGGCTTACACCCCAGTCAAATCAACAACTCAGTTTCTAACAGGAGTAAAATTAATGTAATTCATTTTGTAACTATAGATGAATCCAAGCTTGATTTTTTCTTTGTTAAAAACGATATTACACAAGAAGATGATTGATACAAATAAAAATTCACATATAGGTTTGCAGTGGTTTCTCAATTGTTTTTAACCAATTTTGTCTTGGAGTTAATATCTTTAAGTGATATGGGTATCAAGGTGATATGCTTTCATTCCATATTAACCAAGCAGCAATAAGGGTACATGGCTCTGGTAATTTGCACATTGTTTTCAATGAAAATCCAGCTAGCATCTTAGTAGGTGCAACTTGCAGATCGACTGGTATGCAAGCTGCGCTTCATTTTGTGAGCAGTGGTGGCTGGCATCTACCGGAAGGGGGGACGGGAGGATGCGCTCACAAAATTAAATTAAAAAGACTTACCCTACCACGTCCTCGGCTCCGTAGTTATTCTTTCTCTGACTCTTACAGGAAGTGGATACTGGAACTCCCTTAGCCAATCCTGGTGCTGCTCTCATGCTGTGAGAGCAGCGACAGCATTGGGGGGAGCGGCCTCACTCGGCACTCCACAGTGCCTTGGAGGCCTGCACTTACTCTAACCCAGCTGTCTGACGTAAGCTGGGTTAGAGGTTTCCAAGTGCGCATGTCAGGCTGGCCGTCTCAAGACCGCCAGCCAAACAGACATGTGTGCTTTAAAAAGTGCATAGCCAGCCCACCCTCCTCCCTGCTGCTGTCACTCAGCAGCGGCCCGCCTCCGTCCCTGACGTTCTGTTTGGGACGGGGATGAAAAATAAAATGGTAATAAATTCCCATTTTATTTTTCATCTTTGTGGCTTTGGGTGGGAATTTAAGTGGGGTAATGCTCTTCCGCTCCAACGGAGGAGGCGCCCCTCGTTGTGAGACAATTGAAGTGTTAATCGCATAGCAAAATATGGACTCACAGAAAGAGACAAATCCTCCTTTCTACCTGATTAATATTTATGAGGCAAGAAGCATTTTGCAACCTCCTTTATTTGCATGTGAACTAAAGGATGGAGTCTTGCAATAGACAGCAGACCTCCAGCCATTCCTTGCTTGGTTAGACTTTTTTAAAGCAGCTTTTGTCCCTTAAATGGACAGGAGCTGCTTCACCAACGTTTTACTTGGACGGAATGACAACAGGGGATCATGGAGTGCACAGCACCTAGGACATATATCCCTAATTTGAGGGTTGGTAACCCTTCAACGGTTTATGATCTCAGCTGGTTGTTGAAAAAGCATTGACACATTGCACTAGAATTTGCAGATAAGAGAGGACCGTCATTTTCACTCACCTCTTATATGCGAATTGGAAAGGGTCACACAAAACATTTTGGGAGTCGGAAATTATTTCCCAACTCACACATAGCTTGTACAGGTTGCAACCAATCATTTTGTAAATCGCAGGCTTTGCAACCATAAAATCGCTTAGCATCTCAAGCCTCCTAATCCCTGAATATTGAATAAAGCTGCTGAGATAAACACTGGTTATGCGAACTTCACTGGGCCAACTTAGGGTTTGCCTTCAGTACAAGTATATATATTTGTTTGATCATTTTAAATTGTTTACCTCCGAAAGAAACAGCAATTAGTCCCTGTCATCACTAATAGAAATCTGCCTCCAGCAGTTGTCTTGTTGATGCCTGACTCACTGTTGCATAGTTAATTAGTTCCAAACAAACAATATTATCTCCTGTGACTTTGCTGTGAAAATGACATCCAAGGCCAGAAGAGTGCGTTCAGAGTGACGTCTCCCTTCAAAATGACAGTGCCTTGCAATTACCGGGCTAAATTTAGTTATGCGAACATGATTATTGTAATGAGCAAATGTTTATTACCCATGATTATTAAAAGGGAAGGAAAGATTATTATGAAGAGGCTGCAACTTGTCCATACTTTAAGACTCAACGAAACTTTCCTATCCTTGTTATTCACAACCAGTCACTTGGTGACTACACAGACTCACTTTGGTCTGCAACGGATGGCTCCTGCATGCAGGCTTAAGAAAGTTTCAACTCGGCCAGTGAAGTTGAGAACATTATCCCTGGGAAAGCAAGCGGGAGAAGCACCACAGGTTTGCCTTCTTCTCTCGAGGATAGTTAAATCACTCTGGCCCAAAAGAGCACCAGAATTCCTGGAGCAGGATGTTCGGTGAGGTGCAGTCCCTTCCTGCACAGGTAGGATGTGCGGTAAACAGGTGAAGGAAGCAGGCAGTGAGCAAGGAAGGTGTTTTTGGTGCCTGGGAGGAAGGGAGCAGCATAGGTGGTGGCAGCGAGGAAGGGAGAGGGCAGTGGTGGAGAAGGTCTGTGGGAGGTAAGGAACAGTACTGGGGGTGAAGGTCAAAACAACCTTGGACTTTAACCACGGGTCGGGAGCAGGGGATCGGGGACAGCTGTCAGATGGAGGCAGCAGCCATGTACAGCCATTCACTGCCTCAGGAAGGGTGCAGCCAGGGGCCATTGAAGACAAAGGCCCTTTCTTCAGTTTGCTTTGTCCTGACTATGACCGTCTGAGTGTCAAAGCTGTGTGTGAAGCAATGATCCTTTCCATCTGCTTCTGAAACCCCTGTCAAACTCTGTTACCAATGTGTCTTTGTCTTACACTACTATCTCTTACATTTCTCTCGCTACTTTTTTATAATGTTTTACTGGTTCATAATAAGAGGCAGCTTCATGCATTTACTACATCTGCCAAGAGAAACCTACAGGTCACACCTCGACTTCCTCCAAGAGATTGTAGCACATGAGATCATCCGGAGAGACCGCGTCAACCAGACAGGAGGAGGCATCGCCATCATCCACAGGAACACCATCCGCATCATGACTGACACCGACGATACACTCGCACCCGCCGAACACCTGCACTTCCAGATCCACGTCAACCCCAAGACCACCCTCAGAGGCACCCTCATCTACAGACCCCCGGGACCACGCACACAATTCAGCGAAGACATCGCCGACTTCATCAGCCCACACGCCCTCCCCTCCGCCGACTACATCCTCCTCGGGGACCTCAACTTCCACCTGGAGAACAACAACGACCGCAACACCACCACCCTGCTGGACAACCTCTCCAACCTCGGACTCAAGCAACTGGTGACCACCCCCACCCACTACACCAGACACACACTCGACCCGGTCTTCTCTTCCAGCAAGGACATCGCCTTCAGGCATGCCACGGGACTCCACTGGACGGACCACAGCTGCGTCCACTTCAGCTTCAGAAGGACCACGGTCCACCATCACCAGCAACAGGTTCCCCGCAGAAGCTGGAACAAGATCACTGCAGACCAGCTCGCCGCTTCCCTGAGCAAGAACCCTCCCACCAGCACAACGAACCCGAGCCAAGCGGCCACCAACCTCACGAAATGGATCACCGTCTGCGCAGACGACCTCGCCCCTCTGAAGACCCCGCCGAGCAGACCCGGCAGCAAGAGAGCCCCATGGTTTAACGACGTACTCAAGAGCTCCAAGAAGAACTGCAGAGCACTCGAGAAAACCTGGCGCAGAGACCCAACATCGGACAACATGACTGCCCTCAAGCTCGCCACCCGAAAACACCACCAACTGATCCACGCCACCAAGAAAACTGCATTCAAGGAACGACTGGACATCAACGCACACAACAGCAAGGAACTCTTCAACATCGTGAAAGAGCTCTCCAACCCCAACGCCGGAAACAACGACATCACCCCTTCGCAAGACCTCTGCAACTCCCTCGCCTCCTACTTCCACAACAAGATCGCGGACATACACAACAGCTTCAGCACCCAACCGACGCACGCCACGACCGAACCAGCGCCCCCCACCACCACCCTCCGCGCCTGGACCCAGATCAGCACCGAAGACACCATCCGCACGATGAACTCCATCCACTCCGGATCTCCGACCGACCCCTGCCCTCACCACGTCTTCATCAAGGCCGACGCTGTCATCGCACCCCACCTGCGGGACATCATCAACACCTCCTTCGACACCGCCACCTTCCCGGAGAGCTGGAAGCACGCCGAACTCAGCGCTCTACTTAAGAAACCATCAGCCAACCCCACCGACCTCAAGAACTACCGCCCCATCTCGCTGCTCCCGTTTCCGGCAAAAGTCATTGAGAAGACCGTCAACAAGCAACTGGCCACCTTCCTCGAGACGAACGGCTCCCTCGACCTCTCGCAGTCTGGCTTCCGGGCCAACCACAGCACCGAGACCGCCCTGATCGCAGCTACCGATGACATCCGAGCCCTGCTCGACAATGGAGAAACAGCGGCCCTCATCCTCCTGGACCTCTCCGCGGCCTTCGACACTGTCTGCCACCGTACCCTAGTACAGCGCCTCAGCAACGTCGGAATCCAGGAGAAGGCTCTGGAGTGGATCAGCTCCTTCCTCGCCGGAAGGACACAGAGAGTCCGCCTCCCCCCGTTCAGATTGGAGGCCACCGAAGTCATCTGCGGCGTCCCTCAAGGATCCTCGCTCAGCCCAACACTCTTCAACGTCTACATGAGCCCCCTCGCAGCCATCGCACGCCAGCACAACCTCAACATCATCTCCTACGCCGACGACACCCAGCTGATCCTCTCCCTCACCAACGACCCGCCACCGCCAGAGCCAACCTGCACGAAGGGATGACAGACGTAGCCAAATGGATGTCGAACAGCCACCTGAAACTGAACTCGGACAAGACGGAAGTCCTCATCCTGGGATCCTCACCCTCCGCCTGGGACGACTCCTGGTGGCCCCCCGCCCTGGGCAGCGCACCCAAACCCACAGACCACGCACGCAACCTGGGCTTCATCCTGGACTCCTCCCTCTCCATGACCAGACAAGTCAACGCCGTCTCCTCGTCGTGCTTCAACATCCTACGCATGCTACGTAAGATCTTCCGATGGATCCCAACCGAGACCAGGAAGACGGTCACCCAAGCCCTCGTCACCAGCCGTCTGGACTACGGCAACTCCCTCTACGCCGGAACCACCGCCAAACTCCAGAAGAGACTCCAGCGGATCCAGAACACCTCAGCACGACTCATCCTGGACATCCCCCGCCGCAGCCACATCTCCGGACACCTGAGAGACCTGCACTGGCTCCCGGTCAACAAGAGAATCACCTTCCGGCTCCTCACCCACGCACACAAAGCCCTACACAACCAAGGCCCAGGATACCTCAACAGCCGCCTCAACTTCTACGCTCCCAAACGCCAGCTTCGATCGACCAGCCACGCCCTCGCCGCCGTCCCCCGCATCCGAAGAGTCACCACGGGAGGAAGGTCCTTCTCCTACCTGGCCGCCAAGACTTGGAACTCCCTCCCGACCCACCTCCGCCTGACCCAAGACCACCTGGCCTTCAGGAAGCAGCTCAAGACCTGGCTGTTCGAGCAGTAGCGGACCCCCCCCCAGCGCCTTGAGACCCTCCGGGTGAGTAGTGCGCTATACAAATGATTTGATTGATTGATTGATTGATGAGATGTTTGGGGCCTACGGAACGCATTTGCACTCAAACCACTTCAAATCACAACAATTTTTAGGTGATTCAAAATGTTATGAATTTTCTAACATTCTTGATCGACAGTTCGAGATTAAATGTCTGGTTTCCATGTTTTGGTTCTTTCAGAGCTCTGAATGTTTTCGAAAGGGAAAGTGAATTCCATTCCCCAGAGAGCAAAATGCGTCTGCTTAAAAACGCAGCATGGGTTACATTGTAGTCGATCCTCCCCTAGGCAAATATTTATCATTATTATTAGTACTTTATTGTTTGATAAATTAAATCATTACAATCCATGTAAAGGAGCCAAAACTTGAAAACATTAGAAAATATCTTTCACTAGGCTCCTCCCATCATTCTCAATAAAAATGAGGCAGTGAAAATATAAAAGTTTTCTTCTAAGACAGGGTAACCTTCGCTTAAGTACAATCACTTGGCTGCATAGTATCAATAAATACAGTTAATAAAAATAGGGATTACTTCTAAAAGCAACAGATAGGCCACCAAACTTGAGAAGGAGCATCTTAGCGCAAAAGGAAAGAACCATGTTCATGGTCCGATGAGGAGTCAGGGAGTGTTAAACAACTGGCGGACTTGGAGATGTATAATCCAGCAATTCAGTCATAATTTGCTGAATATGTTATCAGAGTCAAGTTTAGCCTGATCCGTGTTATGGCCTCCCAAAATCAATGCAAAATTCAGAGTAACAACAGTCAATAGTCAATGACAAGTTGTTGATGCCACGTCCTTTCCTCAGCCGCACAGCTTAAAAATTCCACGGCCCTTTAACAAGATTCTGCTGTTGTCAGGGGGGCACAGGCGTCTCAAAAAAAAAAATGGATTGAGGTTCCATGTTGTGAGACTGAGGCAGGGTACACAGGTTTTACTGGGGAGCAGCTTCAAAGATTTACCATTGTTATGACCACTTGTGGGATTTCTGATTCAGCTTGCGATATGCCAGATGGATAAAGAGTGTGAGGCTTATGTTTAAAGCTGTGTTCTCCGGGTTCAATGCCACGATGATACCCTGCCTACAAGACCGGACTCCCAATCTGTTCCACTCAGGCGGCAGTTTTGATCTGCGCAAGGACAACAATGCTGGGCAGAGGCATACAACATGCTCCAAAGACTCAACCGATTCCCCGCAACCCCTGCACAGAAGCTCATCTGTTGGGCACTACCAAAGGGGTAGTTGTTTCAAAAAGTGCCACTTTCCCAGTCTAAGTCCCATGAACCTCTGTTTTAAATACAGTGGACATGTACAGGCCAGGTATGATGGAAGAGAAGCCAACTGATAAGAGTTGATTACTGCCCATCCGTGCTTGCGTTTGGCAAGGGTCACTTTGTCAGGAGAGTAGGAACACAGTAGGGTGCGCTTCTTGATACTTATTTTAAAAGCTGTGTTACTTGGCTTAAGGTTCCAGAGGTCACTTGCTGATAAATGCTGTACGCATTTGTGAAAGAACCGACTGTGTGACCCTCCAGGATTGCTAGAGCTGATATCCAACCATAACAAAGACTCGAGGGAACCAGCTCTGGCCTGCCTTAACTTATGGAAACATTTTAAATAAGCACCTTAGCTTAGCATTTCATAGTCTAGGAGGCCTAGTTCTAATCGAATCTGAGCGGCAGATGCAGTTTTTGGCAGCTGAAGGACCTTTTTATAAATTGAGTATACCTAGGGAGATTTCGAAGCCGTACGACAATGTGGGGCCTATTTTAGCTCTCAAGACTTCCAACATTTGAGCTAAGCTTGGACCTGTCACTTTTTTAGAAAGTTTTGAAAGGTTAACTTGCAGAGCCATAGCTTTCATAGCGATGTCGCTACGATACTTGACAAAAGTGCCCCCAGAGTCGTTGTTGATCCCCAAGTATTTATATGATTTTCCTACTGAAAGTTTAGAGTTATTATGTGAACAGCCACCACCACTATGGTGCTTCCTGCCACATAGGACTACTCGAGTTTTCTTTAGGTTTACCTCCAGTTTGTTCATGGCGGTGTAACTGTATAATTTATTTAGCAGTCCTTCCAGCCCAACTCGCGTAAGGCTGAGGAGGACAAGGTCGTTGGCATACAGAAGATTGCTTAATTGAACACCACCAATCTTGGGGGGATAACTATTTATTGCATCTAGCTCCACTGAGAGGTCGGCTATAAACAGATCAAAGAGCAGCGGAGCTAGCACGCATCCCTGTTTGTCTCCCCTTGACATCTTGATTTTTCGAAATAGGTGTGAGCCAGTACCAAGCTTGACTTGTATCCAGGTGTTGGTATGTAGTTGGACTACAGCATCCAGGAGTTTAACCGGGATTCCCAGTGTCCCCATTTTTTTAGCTTGGCCCCTTGGAACCCGGACAAAGGCAGCTTGGAAGTAAAAAAAACAGCAATAAACCACCTTGGAGGAAACTATCGCTTCATCAATAAGTATTGATAGGGCCAGTAAATTGGACATAGTGCCCAAGTTTGCAGTGAAGCATGTTTGGTTTTTTGGAATCTTTCCTTTCGAGTCAGCCCAAGAGCTCTAATGAGGCCATTTTGTGATGAAGGCCATTAATGTTCCAGGACCTTAGAGATGAGGAAGACTCAGACTGCAAGTTGTTAAGAGTTATAGATTGAGGGTGAGGTTCGCTATGTTTAACAGCTTCCTTTTGCTTAAATTTTTGTGAGCCTTGCCCGTCTGATCAAACTGAGCTTTTGTAGGACAGGGCTGATGGCAACCATCCCCAATCTTGATCTTTATTAATGTTAGGGGGTGTGATCCATGATCTGATTGTGGAGAAGCGTGTCTCAATGGTTAGAGCGGCAGACCCTGATGCAGAGGTCTGGCCCGGGACCAGGGTTCAATTCCTGCCTCGGCGGCTCTTGGACTCAATTTCCCCGGACCTGATAATTCTCGCCTCAGTGCCTAGTCTAATCATGGGTCCCACTCTGTGACTTTGGGCAATAGCTTGCTTAATCTCCACAACGGCCCCAGCAGCGCTTGGATGCCTGGATTCACCTTGAGGGTGCCCAGGAGTGGACATTTCACAGGAAAGCCAGGATGGGTTCCACAGAGGTATGAATACAGCGCTGCGAGACCTCTGGGTAGAAGTGCTCTATATAAATACAAACACATTTACATTTACACATTTACATCTGTCATTTGTGACTGCATGACCTACAGCATTTTTTAGGACTGAGTATGGCTTGGTTCTATCATGTTCGGAGACCGACTAGAACTTGGTTGAGTGACTGGTAACTTAGCTAGCAAATTTGGATAGCCTGGTTTATATAATGGGTAGATTTAATTCCCCATGACCAGAAGATGTCTTTGCTGACTAAAAGGGCTTGAACCCAGATCGAAGATTTAAATGTTGCCAATGTTACTTCTGAGGGTTGTAGCCCTCTTGGAGGGAGAAATTTGATATACTTGATGTCCCCAGATGCCATTGTATCACACCCTGGTGCTCCTTTCAAACATTTCCATTAAGGACATCATGCTGTCCTTTTGATTTGTATTCAGGTACAAAAACAATGTTGGTGTTCTTAGGGTCACGGGAAGCTCCCTGTTGGCGAATGCCAGAGTCTAATAGATCATAGTTTTCTGTTACTGAACCAGAGGTTGTTCCTAGTTTGTGCAGACAGTTTTCTCGAGCGTCTACCTGACTAGTCGGGCGTTCTCCAAATGACCATAGTGCGTTCTTGATGGTTACTTCTAGATGGTTGTCTCCAGCAATAGAGCGGAGAGTCTGAGGTTGATGATGAGTTAAAAATTTAATCGGAGTAGTCAATTCGGTTGTCTAATTTGTTTTCTCTACTTGTATCTGACTGTTTGCTTTTTCAATGGCAATTAAAGGCTCTTTTAGTTCTTCAATGACTATCGTGCCGTGGGGGTTTAATTAAGGTATCCTAAAGCAAGGAGGGGAGGTATGATGAACCTGGTGGTGTACGGTAATGGGCTGTTGAACATTTAATGTTAGGTTCCCAGTAGTAGTTTGCAGTTCGTGGTTCGTGGTTCTTATTTATTGTCTGGTAATTTAAACAAAGGGTACAGTTTAAGAGATTCGGCTGTAGTTTTTATTGTTAATTTGTTTCTTTGCTTACACTGGTGTTTCCTTTCTCTCTTGCTAAGAGAGTAAGATGATTGAGAATTGAGCTTAGGGTGTTGTGAGGCCAGTCTGAGTAGTGTAGGGTCCAGCACTGGGTCAACTGGAGCAAATAAATTACTCCCAACTTGAGGACCCTGCAGCAAAGATGATGGGCTCTTGTCCGGTAGCGTCAGAACTTGATCGTTATAAAGAGGATTTGGTACTGCGCAGGGATTTATCTCTCCACTCTCTGTCACCCCATGGTCCACTGGTGCCTGAGTTTTTTTGTTTATTTTAGCAGAGGTTGGTCCTGCACACTTTAATTGGACCTGTTCCTGGCACTTACTGTCACTGCCTCCAGTCAGTTGTTAGACTTCGTCCAGGATACAATTTTAAAAAGCTGGAAGCGCTGCAAGGCTATCAATGATGGGTGAACAATGGTCCACTGGCGCCTGAGTTTTTGTGTTTATTTTAGTAGAGGTTGGTCCTGCACACTTTAATTGGACCTGTTCCTGGCACTTACTGTCACTGCCTCCAGTTAGTTGTTAGACTTCGTCCAGGATACAATTTTAAAAAGCTGGAAGCACTGAAAAGCTATCAATGATGGGTGAACAACAACAAACTGACTGGGCCAGGTTGGAAGATGATTGGGCCCTTATTATTAGGATGTTCAGGTTCTCAAGCTTGTTGTCAATGCTTGCTGTAAACAGGGCTAGGGTATTCAGAAGATCAACTTAGATGTCCAGTTTATCTGAATGAGAATTTAATGCTGTGATTGTAGTTTGAAGAGTTTGCAGCAGCTGTGACCATGCTGCCCATATTGGTGTAGAGATAGGGCCCCTTGTACCGGGATCAGATTTCTGACTAGATGGTCTGTCTGCGTCTTTAAGAAAATAAGATAGCTCCAATAATGATTGGTCGTTTAGGTCAGCGCCTGTTTGTTGCTTTGTAGTGACAGTTACTATAACCGGATTAGAAGGGATTTGGAGCGGAAGCGGTTTAATATTTCCCTTCAGGGACCCGTCACATTAGGCTGCAAAAGGACTGAGTATATCGGAACTTGTTGGTTGTAGTTTTAATTTAGGTGGCGAACTTGTAGATGGATGTTGTCATGACATGATGTTAAAGGGGTCTATTTGTTGTGACAGAGCATTAGATGTTGACTCAGTGGTTTCACACCAGGGCTGATCGTTTGGTGCGTGTGATTGATGACTTTCTTGGGACTGAAAGGGATAGTGAGGTAGAGAGTGCTGAGAATCTGGTGGAGCCCCCGATGATTGGCCCAAAAGAATGTTCTGGTCTTCTACTATTGGACTTACACTTGGGACATCCATCAGTGGTTGAGTTCTGTTAGTTGGCGGCGTGTGGACAATTGCCACAGTTGTTATTTGTTGTGGTATTTTAGCCTTGGGCACCTCTGGGTCCAAGGAAGGGGGGAAAACTGAATCCCTCCTGATGTTTTTTTTAAGTAATCGAAGATGGAAGGGGGTTGCGGATGCGTAGAGCCATAAGAAGAATCTCGCTCCTGGTTGCAGTCACGGTCAGGTGCAGGAGAAAGAAGGCTTGATAAATGCAGTGGAGACTTGTCCATGGATTTCTTAAAAAGGTCGCTGCATTTTAGGCTCGGGAGATGGGAATACTTTCCTTATTTTACCGGATTTCATCACTCTGTTTTGTTAAGCTACCTTAACAACAATGCAACAAACATGTCAAGCCACCTCTCTGGGTTTGTACTCAGTGACCCATGCAGTAATTGTGGAGTCCCAGGGTTGTCTTGTTCCAGGGGGAATAGGGAGGCTAGCTTGAATCCAGTGGCAAAGTGAGCAATGGACCCACGTCTGGGCATACCCTGCCAAATTAGGGCGAACAAAGCAAAAAGAAAGGTGATGATGGATGGAGTGTTGAACATTGCAAGCACTCAACCTCAGTCAACTGATCTGGGTTTAATCCATCATCATTCTTTAGCTCACTCCGCCACCCCAGTTCAGACATGGCCACATGCAAATCAGTCTGACCCTTTGCCTCATGGGACCAGTCCAGCGCCGAACTACATAGCCATGTCTTCCCTGGACCGGAAACAAGCTTCCTGGGACTGGTTTCTGGCTAATCAGCCGTCATCAGCCAGGCTAGCTTGAATCCAGTGGCAACGTGAGCAAGGGACCCACTTCTGGGCATACCCTGCCAGCTTATGGGGGTACAAAGCAAAACCAAAGGGGATGATGGACGGAGTGTTGAACAATGCAAGCACTCACCCCTCAGTCGCCTGATCTGGGTTTAATCCATCTTCATTCTTTAGCTCACTCCGCCACCCCAGTTCAGACATGGCCACATGTATATCAGTCTGACCCTGTGCCTCATGGGAACAGTCCAGCGCTGAACTGCCAAGCCATGTCTTCCCTGGACTCGAAACAAGCATCCTGGGAACGGTTTCTGGCTAATCAGCCGTCATCAGCCAGGCTAGCTTGAATCCAGTGGCAAAGTGAGCAAGGGACCCACGTCTGGGCATACCCTACCAACTTAGAGCAAACAAAGCAACACCAAAGGGGATGATGGACGGAGTGTTGAACATTGCAAGTACTCATCCCCAGTCAACTAATCTGGGTTTAATCCATCATCATTCTTTAGCTCACTTTCTCTGTTACAACCACTGGACTAGCCTCTCTTTCACTAGTTTTGTCATCCAAGTCTCCAGAACTCTCCTCAGGGCAATCATGTGCTATTTCAGTTTCTGGCTGTCCATCTACAGTTTGACTAACCTGCTCCCATGATCTCTCAACCACCACTGGCTCTTCTGGGAGAGGCACTGTTATTTAATCAAGGGGGCAAAGAACCCTGCGAGTATGGGCAGCATGGATCCAATTGAGGAGACATCTACACTTCACAGCAGTTTAAAACAACTGTGCTGCAACTATAAGGCATATGCATGCCAGTAAGGTAAATAGCATCACAAGTAAGCTATACACAATGAGAAGCCTTACCATGTTTAGATATATCTGCTTAAGCCCTTCCTCACTATGTGGGCAGAGTTATATATCATAGATGTGTAGGATTAGAACCGAACCCCATACCTGGTATTATTGTTCGACAATCTACATCTCAAATTGTGGAAGTCTGGTGCATTCATCTTAGGCCCTCTCCTGTGCAAGAATTCCCCTCTCTATTTTCAAATGGCACACCAAGGAGAATTTGATATGAGGGGCCTTTTTTAGGTCTTGCCTAGTGAACGAGACCTAAGTTGTCGACTTAGCAAACTCAGAAGTGGACAAACTAATAGCACCTGATTTAAATCTTGTACATGGTTCCTGGTCCAAAAGCCTCTCTTCCCATGCTCCTGTATTATTACTCAGTTGAAGCAAGTTCAGCCTTAATAATAAGATGGTTCTACGCACTCCATGGGGGAGGTTCCATAAAACATATGGGTGAGATTTTTTACAAATACCATTCTCCACAATTATATCATTATTGATGTGCCGAGAACAAAATACAATATCTCTTTTCTGACTCAGTTCGTAAATGGTTTTTTCAATCATATTTAATAGACTAGATTTTGGGAGGGATCCCACTTCACTTTGCCCAATACCAAACGCATCCAGTGCTTTCACATAAATAGAAAAGCCAGCACTTCTCTCCATCAGACAGAAACATTTTTAAAGCAGTATGTACGCTACCCGGATCACTATTCAATATTCTATTCTCACACCTCAAACTGGGTGCCATGGCAAACACAGTCGTGAAGAGAAGCCATATACACCCCTCCACCTTCTCAAAGAAGGACCAATCCATTGATGTGCAGGCATAGCTCAATGAGGGTGGAATTTTGATCTTGTATACTTCCAAAACATGGGCAAAATGACTTGTATAACCTGCCAATTGCTGAAGCTTGGGATATTGTCTTACTTCTGCACTGACTAATATCATCACTATTAGAACAGTTGAAAGAAAAAAATCCTTCCCAAATATGGGTATAACTTCACCACCACTAAAGACCAATGGAAATCTTTCCTAACACTACACCTGCGGAAGCTAAAGGTCATAACTTTGCTCTTAGTGATGTTTATTTTTAGGAAATGTTCATCACCATAGTTGTCCGATTCTGAAAGACACCTCTGTAAACCAATTGGTGTAAACTAGCAAAATTACGTAATTCGCATAGAGAAGACAATCAAAATTCATTGTACCAAGTATTGGAGGGTCCCCCTTACGATGTCCAACTCTGCTAGGAAAGTCATGGATATAAAGGGAAAAAAGGAGTGGTGCTAGTAAGCACCCTTGCTTCGGCTCATTGTGAGTTTCTAAGCTATAACCTCTCCCCCTGCCCCCTCCCCGAGGTCCAAATACCCCTACCACCTCCCAACCTCTACGCTGTCCCTAATCAACAATACCTCATCCCACTCCCACCCCTTGCGCTGTCCCTACAACTACCCCAACCCCTTCCATTTCCCATAGGCAAACCCCCTTTTTAAGAAAAACTACCGACCCGCCCAGTCCTAAATATTACCCCACCCTCCCCTAAGCCCTAAAACGTCCCGACTACCCATTTCCCCTCCTCCTGCCTAAAACCCTGTCCCTTAACCTGACTCAGCCCAGCCCTAAAAACTACCCCACCTCCCCTAAGCCCTAAAAACTACACTGACTCCCCTAAGCCCTAAAAACTTCCTCAACTACCCATTCTCCTCCTAATGCCCTAACCCCTAATTAAAAAACTACCGACCCTCCACCATCCCAGAAAACTGCCCCCGAACCTCCCCCAGCTGAGAAACCTACCTCCGGACTATCCCCAGCCCAGAAAACTACCCCGACCACGCAGCCCAGAAAACTACCCCCAACCCAGCCCACAAATCTACCCCTGACTCCCCAGCCCAGAAAACTACCCCGACCACGCAGCCCAGAAATCTACGCTCAACCCAGCCCACAAATCTACCCTGACCCCCCAATCCCCCCCAGCCCAGAAAACTACCCCGACCCACCCTCAGCCCGGAAAACTACCCAGACACACCCCAGCCCAGAAAACGACCCCAACACCCAGCCCCGAAAACTACCCCGACTCACCCCCGCCCAAAAAACAACCCTGATCCCCCCATCTCAGAAAACTACCCCAACACCCAGCCCAGAAAACTACAGCCCAGCCCCATTTGAAAAGGGGGGGCCCTCGGCCCCCCCGCACGCATGGCGGCGCGGCGACCGTCGCCCCCCCTTTCTCCTTGAGGTCATTCGGCGGTGGGGGCGTGCCCTGAGGGGGTGCGGCCCACCGCCGATTGGCCGGCGGCCCTCCTGACCCGGATTCAATTTAGTGGGTCCGGGTCAGGGGGGGCGGGCGATAGGAGGGGCCGACCGGCCCCTCGGGAATAAGAGGTAGGGAGCGCCCAGGAGACCCCCTTGTCCCTGGACGCTCCCTCGCTGAACGTCGTGCCCCGAAAAAAAAAAAAAAAAAAAAAAAACTATTTAACGAGATTTTGGGGTGCGATTCTCTAGCGGACAGGACCTAGGGCCATCCAGCACGCAACGTGGTGTGGACGGGGACCACTGACCTACCGCCAGCGAGGACGCAGGACTGATCGGTAAGAGGGGTACGGGGGGCTAGCATTCATCGCTCCTGGTTGCCGCCGGGTGGGTCTACATTAGGTTTACTCACCCCTTACATAAGCGGACAAGCCGCTAGTGTTGCGGTCGCCGTTGCATGGTGCTGAAAGCCCCCTGGTGACCCTCCATCTGAAAGGTACACACAGTTGGCCTGTTGGGAAATTAAGAGAGTAGGCAGCGGGTGTTTTTGGGGTAAGCATCATGCCAGGTCCAAGGGGTGGAAAAAGGGGGTCCAACATGGAGGCTATGATGCGGGCTATGATGCGGGAGATGAGTGACATTAAGCAACAGCTAGGGAAAGTTAAGGAGCTGGAGGCACGGTTTAATGAGAGAGATGGTGATGCCCCGGGCCCATCCGGGAGGCCGATCCGCAAGAGGGTGGCACCAGTGCCAAGGGGGGAATTTGTCACCCCGCAAGGGAAATCTAGGTCCAAAAGACCCAGGGATGCGGCCCCCACCCCAGGCCCAGTAGATCCGTTACCTGCCGCGCCGCCGGCGGTGGTCCCACCCCCGCATGTGCCTACACCCATTGCCCCCGTGGTGCCGGTGCCGGCAGGTCAACCAGTAGACGCTGGGTCTGCTCCCGCACCGGTGCCCACAATCCCGGGTACAGGCTGGCCACACCCGGCGCCCCCCCTGCCAGCTGTGCCAGGACCACTGGGCATAACCCCAGTGGTACCTGTTGTCCCGGGGGGTAATGTAGATTCAATGCCACCCGAATTGTTATCTCAGTTAACGGCCATGATGCCATGGCTCCAAAAAGGGGGAGCCTTCCCGAATTCTGCAGACCATGCGGCAGAGGCGGCGAGGTTTGTGGAGAAAATCAGATCGGCACCGGTCGCCGACAGTGTTGCATTGCCAATATCTTCTCCCCTTGCAGGTCCATGTGTTCCCCAGCCGGACGGAGTTAAAGGGCAGCCGCCCCCGGTGCCCGCACTTGGTAAGGAAGTGGCATTGCCGCTCTTGGGGGACGGTGTTTTACCTTCCAGGAGCGAAAATCTGGCTCAGCATGTGTCATTAGCTGTGAAAGAGATGATTTGGGCGGATAAATACGTGTACATTTATTCTTTGTTGTTAGACAATAGGGAAATGGAGCAGGCAAAAGCACTAAAAGAGTGGATGCTCCCAAGCGAATGGAGGGCGCAGTGTACTAGATTTAGGGTTGAGGAAACTCTCAACAACTGGATGCAAGCATGGGCTGTATTCACTGCAATTAAAGCTGAGCGTCCTCCAGATTTACAGGCAGCATTGGCATGCTACTCGAGCAGGATTGTGGGGTGGAGTCAACAGTATTCTGGGGAAGCATGGAAGGGTTATGATGTCAATTTCAGGAAGGCTTTGGAATTCAATAGATCATTGCCATGGGACACGGTAGATTCCATGGCATGGCACAAACAGTTCTCTGATACTGCACCTCCCCCTCAGTTCGGTGCTGTCAAGGTGTTCACTAGACCGCTTCAGCCCTTTCGGCCCCCCCAAACGAGTGAGGTACCTGGGAAGTTTAGGGCAGGTGGGCCAGAGAAAAAAGGGGTGTGCTGGGATTTTAATAGGCGCACCTGCACAAGGGCCGCGTGTAAGTTTAGACATGCATGTTCCTCCTGTGGGCACCCCTCCCATCCAGAAACTACCTGTAGGTCCAAGCAAGGTAACACAGATCAGAGGGGTAGGGGAAAGCCATTATAAGTCAAACAGGTTAGGCCCCCCCACTCCAGTGGATGTGGTGGCAATGATTCCATGGTTGAACAGATACCCAGACCACACATCGGCCACCCTACTCCAAGAAGGTTTTTCTAAGGGTTTTAGGATCCCGGCCGGGGGATACACAGGCAGTGCGCACTGTAGAAATCAATTGTCAGTTAAGCACAATCCGGCTGTTGTGGCCGCCAAAATTGACAAAGAGCTATTATTAGGCAGGATAGCTGGCCCTTTCACTGGAGTGCCTGTACCCAATTTTGTGTGTTCCCCACTGGGAGTTGTCCCCAAAAAAGAGAAGGGGCAATTCAGATTGATTCATAACCTGTCAGCACCTAGGGGGGCGTCACTGAATGATGCCATTGAAGAGGGTATCTGTAGTGTTAAGTACGCCTCTTTTGATCAGGCTGTTAACTTATTACAGGCCACGGGACCCGGGGCACTGATGGCGAAATCAGACATAGAATCAGCCTTTCGCCTCCTCCCAGTCCACCCAGCGGATCAACATCTTTTAGGTTTCACCTTTGGGGATATGTTTTACATGGACAAATGCATGCCTATGGGTTGTTCTATATCTTGCGCTTACTTTGAGATGTTTAGCTCCTTTCTTGAATGGGCCATGAGACAAGTGACGGGCCATCAGCGGGTCATGCATTATTTAGATGATTTCCTCTTCCTGGGTACAGCGGGATCTCAGGAGTGTGCACTGGCATTGCAGGAATTCTGCGTGCTCATGCGGACTTTTGGAGTTCCTCTTGCGCCCGGGAAGACTGTAGGCCCGACCACCTGCTTAGAATTCCTTGGCATCGAGATTGACTCAATGGAGGGATGTTTTAGACTACCTAAGGACAAGGTGTGCAAATTCAAGACATCGCTACAGTTATGCCTCCGGAAGGAGAAGGTCACTTTGCAGCAATTACAGGAGGTGGTAGGGCAATTGAATTTCGCACTGAGAATCATCCCCATGGCTCGCCCTTTCTCTCGCTCCATCGCCCACGCGATGAGGGGGCTGAGGGAAAAGCACCACCGCACGCGCCTATCGTCTGAGATTCGCCAGGATATGCTTATTTGGATGGCATTCCTGGAAGATTTTAACGGTAGGGTGGTCTGGCCCGGCCCGCTCACAACATCAGCGGAGTTGGGCCTATGGACTGATGCGGCCGGTAGTGTGGGCTTTGGCGCCATCCTAGGGAACAGGTGGGTCGCTCAACAGTGGCCAGAAGAATGGAAGACATGGGGTCTGATCAGCAACATTGGCTTCCTTGAACTCTTCCCAATATGGGTGGCACTGATGGTCTGGCCCGAACACCTATGAAACCAATCAGTGGTGTTTTGGTCAGATAACATGACGGTGGTGGAATGTATCAACCAGCAGGGGGCGCGGTGTCCTTTCATACTTCGTCTGATCAAAGAAATTGTTCTGCGGTGCCTTAAACTGAATGCTAATTTTAGAGCCAAACATGTCCCTGGTATTTTAAACAATGCGGCTGACTCCCTTTCTCGCTTCAAAATGCAGGTTTTCAGGGAGCATCTTCCCACAGCAGACCCCTCGCCAGCACACTTCCCAGCAGTACTTTGGCAGATTGGTGCCCCAGATTACAGGACCTCGTGGTCGCTAGCCTAGCCCCCAGGACCAAGACGGCTTACGAAGGGGCGTTTCTGTCTTATTGTTCTTTCTTGGGGCCACAGTGGGAAGCGCTTTGGGCGGAGGAGGATGGCTTTGCAGCCTATTTAGAATGGATGCATAAGGAGGGGCGCTCGGTGGCAGCTGCGACCAGACATAGGGCAGCGGTGTCATTCTTCGCTCAAGCTAGGGGCTTCCGGGATCCCACTAATACCTTTATGATACGTAAGGCTTTAAGGGGATGGCGCCGTATTCAGGGACACCAGAAGGATAGGAGAAAGCCCATTGGATTGGCCCGGCTAACAGCCTTACTGGGCACGCTGGAGACTGTTTGTAGCTCGGAGTGGGAGGTGCTTCTTTTTAAGGCGGCATTCTCCCTGGCATTCTATGGGGCGCTGAGAATTAGCGAACTTGTGACAGGTTCCAAGTCAGACCTACTAGGCGGCTTGCAAAAGGCTGGTGTGACGATAATGGGGGACACCATGTGGGTGAATATCCAAAAATCAAAAACCGACCAAGAAGCTAGGGGTCACACCATAGTTCTGCAACGGGCCCCCGCCAACCCGTGCTGCCCGGTGAGGCACGTAGAATTATTCCACGGACTATTGGTAGGTTCAGCGGGCAGGGCATTGCTCTGTCACGCCGACGGGAGCCCCTTGACCAGGTATCAATTCAGGAAAGTGTTGGAGATGGGGGTTAGGAAAGCAGGTCTTGACCCTAAAGATTTTGGCTCTCATTCCTTCAGGATTGGGGCAGCAACTGAGGCGGTGGCGGGGGGCCTCCCGGTGGAAAGAGTGAAGACAATTGGGAGATGGTCTTCAGAATGCTATAAACGTTATGTTCGGATTGACATGCTATGATTACTTGTCACTCACGCCTGGTCTCTTTCCGCTCTCTTACAGTTTCTCAGACCTGTTACGCAGGGGAGGAATTTGTCGTCGGGCACCGGCAACATTCATCAGCACGGAGCGGCGACCAGGAAATAATGAAGAACACTGTCTGGATTGTTGGTCATTCATATGTGAAGCGAGCAGAATGTGTCTTCCTGTCAGGTGACAAGAAGAAAAGGGCGGCACAACTAGGGTTGGACATCACGTTCTTTGGCAGAGGGGGGTTATGTCTTCACGAGTTTAGGGGATTCTTCCAAGGGCTGTTAGCACGCCAGCAGTCTCCACCGTCAGTGGTGATACTTCACCTTGGGGAGAATGATTTGGCAACACTGGGCAGGCGCATTCTGATTGAGGAGATTATCTCAACGGCGGGTTGGATGGCTAGGATCTGCCCCGGGTGCACACTAGTATGGTCACAACTCATACCTCGACTACAGTGGCGGGGGGGACATTCGGTCAGGGCGTTGAATCACTCGGTAAAGAGGATCAACACACGGTTGGATAGGTTGTTTCGGACCCCCTTGTTACAGTCAATACCTCATGGGTGCATCTGGGGTCACAAGTATTACTTGAAGGACGGGGTGCATTTGACAGAGGAGGGTAATGTCCTTTGGTCTGACAATATCTGGGCCTGGCTAGAGGGTTTTGAAAGGAGGAGGGTGTCCTTAGGCAGGGGCTAGAGGGGGAGGCCAGATCGTCGGTTAACAATGCTGGCCTGTGGCGGTAAGGTCATTATCGGTGAGCACATATTTGAGGTCTGAGGGGGCGGGCATCATCCTATGGAGGTTCCCGCCCAGGGGGAGGGGCCTGCGGGCCACTCCCAGAACTCCAGGGGCAAGGTAATAGGCAAAGGAGCGCGGGTAGGAGTAGTTCACGCTTTCCTTAGGCTGGTAGCCACCCCGCGCGCGTGGACTCATGACGCCACCGGCGCAGAGTAAGGGCCCTCCTTTAGTGGGTAAATGGAGTTTGGGGCGTAGACCGGGCAACTCCCGGGGTAACACTGCGCATGCGCACTTCTAGGGGGGAGGCGCAGCTTGTAGGACCTGACACCGGTAGTGACCCTGCCTTATGGCCAGAAATGTACAAAAATCAAGTTTAGGATGTTTAGTTTAAGCTAGGAACAACATGTATTAGAGTTTTGTTAAGGTCAGGCTCTCAAACTTGTTGATAAGAATTGTATAATTAAATGTCCTGCTGATTTTTGTATTCATTGTTGATTATGCAATTAAAACCTTTTTTAATTTCATACTTTAATAAATACGGCCGGGCGACTAGCGCCCGCCTTCCAAAAAGTAAAACACGTCTCGTGTCCACGTTCCTGGGTGTTGGGTGCCGGATTGGGGGGGAGGCGGCAGCTAGTCGCTGACCATGTGAAAAGGGGGGGCCCTCGGCCCCTCCGCACGCATGGCGGCGCGGCGACCGTCGCCCCCCCTTTCTCCTTGAGGTCATTCGGCGGTGGGGGCGTGCCCTGAGGGGGTGCGGCCCACCGCCGATTGGCCGGCGGCCCTCCTGACCCGGATTCAATTTAGTGGGTCCGGGTCAGGGGGGGCGGGCGATAGGAGGGGCCGACCGGCCCCTCGGGAATAAGAGGTAGGGAGCGCCCAGGAGACCCCCTTGTCCCTGGACGCTCCCTCGCTGAACGTCGTGCCCCGCGTTCGGGGCTTCTTTGTTTTCCCACCCACCATCCCTTGGAACAAAGTTTTGAGCAGTGTTATGTCTGGTTTAATGGTAAGTTTCGAAGGTACGGACCACAGGAGAGAGTGGGCTGTTGGTGTATTTTGTGATGCGTTTGTTTAGGAATTTTTCCCCCTTTTTAGCAAAATATGTGTTGAAGCTATGTGTCTTTAGGCCTTTTTTCCCTTTGTAGCTTTACGTTGATATTGTTATTTGGCGAAACATGTGTGAAGTGAATTGTAATTTAATGCCATGTGTTGTTAGGCCTTTTTTCCCTTTTTAGCTATACGTTGATACTGTTATTTATTAGCCAGTGTAGCTGTCCTTTAGAATTTTTTCCCATAGGTCGTCGTATTTATTAGGTATGGGGCATGCGGTAAGGTCATTATCGGTGAGCACATATTTGAGGTCTGAGGGGGCGGGCATCATCCTATGGAGGTTCCCGCCCAGGGGGAGGGGCCTGCGGGCCACTCCCAGAACTCCAGGGGCAAGGTAATAGGCAAAGGAGCGCGGGTAGGAGTAGTTCACGCTTTCCTTAGGCTGGTAGCCACCCCGCGCGCGAGGACTCATGACGCCACCGGCGCAGAGTAAGGGCCCTCCTTTAGTGGGTAAATGGAGTTTGGGGCGTAGACCGGGCAACTCCCGGGGTAACACTGCGCATGCGCACTTCTAGGGGGGAGGCGCAGCTTGTAGGACCTGACACCGGTAGTGACCCTGCCTTATGGCCAGAAATGTACAAAAATCAAGTTTAGGATGTTTAGTTTAAGCTAGGAACAACATGTATTAGAGTTTTGTTAAGGTCAGGCTCTCAAACTTGTTGATAAGAATTGTATAATTAAATGTCCTGCTGATTTTTGTATTCATTGTTGATTATGCAATTAAAACCTTTTTTAATTTCATACTTTAATAAATACGGCCGGGCGACTAGCGCCCGCCTTCCAAAAAGTAAAACACGTCTCGTGTCCACGTTCCTGGGTGTTGGGTGCCGGATTGGGGGGGAGGCGGCAGCTAGTCGCTGACCATGTACCTAATTGCAGATCTCTTCCTGCGAGGTCTTCCTGCTTCCGTCCCAAGCAGCCAGCAGCTTGACCGCCCATTGCCTTAACCGACATATGCATGGTTAAGGCATATGCGTGGTTTAGGCAAGCATGCTTTAGCTTGCGGAGTCAGAACACTTGTAGTTAAGACCGCAGTGTTCCCACTGTTTCCCCCAGAGAAGACATGCACAACCAGGTAAAACCAAGCAGAACTCCATGCAGCAAGGAGGCACATAAAGCGGGAAGAACATCAGAACCTTCAGAAATTACCTTAATATCATTCCAGAAGCAAAAGACGCTGCAAAAGAAAGGAGACGATGGAAAGGTAGGGAGTAATCCCTAGCACTTGCCTCCATCACAGCTAAGAGGCATCAGATGCCCAGCCAGCCCCTTCCTAGCCGTCAGAAACATACACATAAAGACTCGACATGAAAGACCCTGTTTGTTACTAGAGCAAGCAACAGTGATAGTACAACCAAACCCACGCCTATCACTGCAAAGCAATCACCATGACTGGGTCTAGGACACGCTGCCGGGAGGATGGCAGAGCTATCTGCTCCGACACAAACCCTCCGGACCTGGGGGCTGGTCTTCGAGGTTAGGCCAACTTTCAACTAGACCAATACCACTAGCCAGAACTTGGAAAAGGGACATAAAGAAGCTGGTGGCCATAAAAATGTGAAGCTTTGCAAGCGGAATGCAACCACTATGCCATTCACCAAGAACAGCTAAAGAGTGTCTGCACAGATGGACAATGAAAAGATGGCTATGAGACCTACAAAAAAAGGTGATTTTTTAAAAATAAAGATGCAAATGTTTCAGAATGGGCTTTCCGGGAGGCTTGACATCGTATTTTCTATTGCTTGTTCCTATGTTTGTGTAACAAGTGATTGACAAACACATTATCGACACCTCTAAAATGTGAATGATTAAATAAAGTGTGCGTAAAATCAGTGCCCTAATTAACAGAGCAAAATCATTTGTTTAGTTATTAACAAAGAAATGTGAATCTTGTTTTTTTTGCAATTACCTACTTAAAATAATTTATAAGCAACATTTACGTCATGTATGTTTTGCAACTTTTCACATACTATTTTCTCACAAATCTTTACCAAGTATGGACAGAAGCTAAATCGCTATGCTCATTTCCCTGTCATTCACACTGCAACATTGGTGAAAAGACATCTACCCTGGTTTACTCCAGTTTCTTACCCAGGCATTTCCGCAATTAGCCCTTGCTTCAAGTATTCATTGAACAGATATCCTTCACTGTAACAAGGCGCAAGTACAGATAATCAATTCCGAGGATGTAGTTATCAGCAATCAATTAATTGTGTCTTCTAGTGCCTATGTGTACTAAGGTTCTGGGAAATCTGTTGACCAAATCGACATCTACTTGAGAAATCCTATTTGTGTGATACTGCTTGGAATTTGATTCGGGTAGGTGGGTGGTGGGGGATTGGACATTTTATTGCTCATGTGTATCCCTGGACTACTTCAGGAACCTTGCTCGGTTCGGTTTAGATGTCAATAACCCAGAAAATAGTTAATCTTGTAAACATTTGAAAACATCACCCAGGTGTTCACTTTGTGTGCAGATAGGCGGGGCTCATGGGAAGCAAGCACTAATTAGCCGAAGTCTCCCGAGCATCTGGTTATTGATACATCTTAGCAGTTTCATAAATCCTCTAAGAGGACTTTAATGACAAAAAGCGCGCGCATTACCATCAGGTTATCAAAACGTTGAGGGGGCAATGCCGTTGAAAGATTACCCACCTGCATCCGGGCAAACACTATCGTTTCGTCAATGAAGATGCGCAGGGGAGTGAGCTTGTTGCTTTTGGAACAGCACCGAATTAGTTTTGTTCTATTTCCCGCTTTAAATGCTCTTCCAGGGTCCCTTTTTGTCCCTCTCAAGTGTTTCTCTGACTCAGACATCCTTCATTCTCCCTGCGTACTGAGCAGGAAATGGGTCCCATTAATTGCTAATTGTGCAGCCGCGTTCTCCGTTCTGTTCAATCAGGCAGATTGTGTTGTGCATTTAGCCAACATTGACACAGTGCGGATTCTCCATAGGAAGGGGGAAGGCTCGAGGGTCTGGCGCCACACGGCAGCGCCTGTCTCTCGAGAGGATGGGTTTATTCGACAGCGTGGGCGGGCCAGGAGCTGCTGGTTCATTTATAGCCATACAATAGGGTTCTCAGAGCTTGTTGTTTGGAGGCCTGATGCAGGCAGCCAATAGAACACTGAAACATTCTAAAATGTGAGAATAAGAATCCCACAACAAGCACTGGCAATGCCAATAGGTCCAGCTTTAAAAGAATGTTGTACGGTAATGTGAAGCAGTACAAGTAGACAACATGGAAATGGGTACGTGTTTGTGTGGAAGCAGATAAGAGTAATATTGGTGTAGAATAACATGTCACGTGACAGTTGCACTGTCAAGCCATATCTAAAAACTCCACATAGATTAATATGAAGCATTACAACTAGATTGCATAGGAAGGGATAACTCTTTGTGTGGAAGTAAGGGACAGAAGAGTAATATTGGTGTAGGTTAAAAGGTCACGTGACAGTTGCAAGCCAGATCTAAAGTCTATGTAGGTTAATGACTGTCTTCCTCCCCTCTGTGCTGCTGCCAGAGTAAAGCTCCATAAATTATCTAGTTATCTAAAACACTTTTGAATAGCCTTACAATGCCATGTGTGTGCCCCTAAATGTTCAAGTTCAAACAATTGGATGAATAAAATGATCACAGATGTGTGATGGGTAAGCACTATTTTGTGAGAGCACACAACTTCACTCCAATCAAACAAAAAATCTACTCCTGGCTCTCAACATGTAGATGAAGTCAAAGCTCCTCTCCTGGTGATCTCACATAATTACCCAACTTAATGGTCTCTGACATCTGTCAGGTTTTGCCAGCGCTCACAGGCCCTAGTGATAACCTGGCGGGCCCAGCCTGTCACACACGCACACAAGAATGGAGACACAGGAACTTGTACCTCTTAGGGGCTAAAGACCCCATGCAGTCAGTGCCCCTTTATTATGTAGGCTCTAGCCAGAGGATGTACAGGGTGTTATTTAGGTGCATGGCAGCACCTCGGGCGATGCTAGGATCATTACATCGCTCCCCAACTTGGCACTGACCTTCACAGTTGCACTTGACATGCAAAGTCTTTGAGTCATTGGCTTGGTGGTGAATTGGGTCTCAAGTTGTAGCGCTGATGCTGAGAGCGGTTTTCCATGACTTCAGAGATCATAACGTGGTGGGGGTCTGTCCCTGAGCCTTCCCCTGGACTTATCGGCCCAGTAGTGGGGCAGCTGGAGGTAGATTCCTCGGGATCCACTTGCCAGGAAAGGTCTTCTCAAGCAACCTCTTCGACCTTTGGTTGGGGGACCGGTTGACTTGGGAAATCTACCTTCCGGAGCAACAACACTTTCCTGGGGACTGTCTCTTGGCCTTTTCTGGCAGTAAACATGGTGACAGTTACGTGGGTGATTGTCCATATGCTTGGTTCGAAAGGTGCCTGGAATTCCCATTCATTCCTGGTTTCCTGTCACCTGGAAGGAGTCGTCGGGACTAAGCATGTCTCTTCAGGCTTGCACGCTCATTGGTTTGGATGCTCCTAGCTTAGTAAGTTGCGGGCTCATATAGATTCGGTGTCCATTCTTGGGAAACAGGCATGGTGTCCCACCTGTGTCTGTTTAGCATCAGGGACCTTGAGGACCGTTGCATGGTGCAGTGGGGTATCCCACTGTACTCCTGTAAGAATTGGGGCAGGCTGAATTCAAGGTTGGTGCCTTCTGCGACTGCAATCCTAAGGGCTTTATTCAATGTGTGCATAAAGCGATTCGCCTTGCCGTTGGCCTGCGATCATTGAGGAGTGATGCAGCAATGCTTTATGCCTAGAGCTGCAAGCAAGTCTCTGAACTTCGACCCCTGGAATGGCAGTCCATTATCTGTCTTTATTTCTCGAGGAAGACCAAACAGTGGAAAGGTTCTCTCTAGCGTGGGGGCCACATTTGAGACAGCCCTTGGGTCCACCATTCCAACTATGGGATATTTTGAGTAACTTTCGTCTATCACGTCCGTCACTCGCCCATCTGGAAAACTCCAGTAATCAAGGAATTGTGCATGGCTCCTCTGTGATGATTGGTGCTGGTCGTTCTTGGAGAATTATGAGCTGGCATGATGGGCATTGCCTCACAACATCTTCCACTTCTATCTCCAGGATAGGTAACCATACTTCATCTCTCATTCGGGATTTCATATGAACGGTCCCTTGGTGACCGTCATGGGCCAGGTTTGTCACTTGGAGTTGTCGACTCTTGGGAATTACGATGCGTGCTCCCCATAATATGAGGCCTTTACCTGTGGTGCGCAATTCGTCACGTACTCTCCACTTCTTCCCGATGCGTTCTTTCTTGGGGCCCTACCAGTTGTTACCATCTCGCAGCAAATTCTGCCACAAACCTTACTTTTACTATAACTGGGTCAGATTTGGTCACTTCGCTGATTTCTGGGATCTTGATTGCTTTTTGCTGCATGCTTCCAGGGACACCATGCTCACATACTCTTGCATGGTGTCTGTGTTATTGCTACTGTTGTCCACGGGAAATGGCAGGTTACGGGAGAGGCAGCCGGCTGGGTTATTGGCTGCTTTTCGGTAGACCACTGTAGTGATTGCATGTTTCTTTAAATGGAATTCCTCCTATGTATTGTGGAATGTTTTCTTACAATGATTGTTCTAATGTGTGCACTGTAACTGCAGTTGGGATTCGTTCCTTGGATGAACCTTCCTTCCAGCTGCATCTATTCTTCTTCGCTCAGGAATAAATTCCATTAACTACATTTCCTGGATTCCTCTTTATTTCCATTACATTACTACTACAATTTTGGCGACATGGATGGTTTTTGAAAGAACAAGAACCCAATTTAAAACGACAAAAGTGACTGCCTTTTGTTAAATCTCGACTTCTCATCGCTTTATCACCTGGGAATTTCATCTCTGCCTGTGAGTACTTTAAAAGGATTTTATTCTTATCTAGTACGTTTCCCTTACTTCGTGTTCTCGCTTATCTCCCACACGAGAAGTAGTTTTGAACTAAATGAAGCGTGATTAGTACTGAGCACTCATTTCGGAAAAGGCATGAGAAGGGAAATTATCCGGTTTGCATGGTGATTTTTTGTATTATTATTTTTTTTTCTCTTCAACTCAAAACAGTGAGGTTTCTACATACTGTTTGTCTTTGAAATCCGCGCTGTAACGGATCCCTGGCAATAGCGTCCTGCATTGAAACGTGGTCTCGAGGGAACTTTACTCCGAATCTCTTCTCGGAATCAGTGGTCGACACCACGTCATCACGACACGTTAGGACGCACGCCAGCATGATCACGCATCACGCCACCCAGCGTGATTGCAAAAAACAACAACACAAAAAACAACAAGTGAAAAAAACAACAACAACAACCCATAGCATCATCACGCATTCAGCCTACGTGTGACGGCCATTTTGGTAGTGTTGTTTCGGGTTTCCTTGGCAACCACTCGCGTTGCAGAAATTTCGGAACAGACAGTTTTTGGAGAGGAATTTAGCGGTACTTTTCAATTTTCTACTATTCTTCGATTTTGATGCAGCTGGAAGTCAGAAACATTACTGAAGGACACCTTTCACGAAGTGGTTATTTCACGATTTGGAGTTTTTATTTCATCTTATTTCACTAACCCAATTTCTTTTGCAGGTTTTATTTAAAAACGTAATTTCTTTTTCCAATATGTCTACGGAACCTGGTGCATCACAAACTGCTTCTTCCAATGTACATTTATCTTTGAATTTACAAATTAACTCTCCATAGGAGATTTTATCTGTTCCTGGAGAACCTGTAGTTGCTTGGCTAGATTGGAAAGCATATTTCCTAAATTATATAGCGAATTTAGAGGACGTCAATGGGGCATTTTCTCCTGAGAGGAAGAAAAGAATGCTTTTATATTCTCTGGGGCCAGAAGGGTTACGTATTTTTGAGGACAATCATCATAGAGCAGAAGGAGATGTAGATGTTTTTAAAACTGCTTTATTAGATTTGGATGATCATTTTTCTCCATCAGTATGCATTGCTGTAGCTAGACATGCTTTTTTCCACAGGAAACAAAGCAAAAATGAATCTGTGGAGGAGTTTGTTTCAGCTTTAAAGAAACTAGCCAGGAAATGTGAATTTGCCCAATTGCACGATGATTTAATCCGTGACCAGGTTGTTATGTATACCAAAATCAAAACCTTACAGGAAAAGTTGTGGGTTGAAGGGGACAAATGTCTTAAAGATATTAGCGTTCTAGTCAAGAAAGCAGAATTGTCTGATCGTTGTGCAAAGGCGACATTATCTCAAGATAACAAGGTTCCAGAAGAAATCGTGGGCAAAGTAGTTGAAAAAAAATTGGGATTCAAGAATGTTAGAAATGAGAAATATGTTAAAGGGAAAAATGATGTTCGTGATAGGGATCGAAAAAAATTTGATGGCGGTGAACAAAAGAAATTCAGTAATGTAATTTGTTATAGATGTGGCAGTTACTCCCATTCTGCTACTTTTGAAAAGTGTCCGGCTAAACAAGCTAAATGTTTGGAATGCGGACTAATAGGTCATTTTTCAAGAGTATGTAACAGGAGAAACAAGAAGGTTTCACAAAAGAAAGTCACATATGTTCAGTGTGAGGATGTTACTACTGATTCTGAATAGGATGATACTGATGTTCAAGTAAACATAGTTCAAAAGAAGAAAGTTGTTCTGAACATCAAAGGGGATATGTCTTCTAAACCTTTGTGTCTCATTTCTTTGGGTGGCATCACAGTTCAGTTGGCTGCTGATTCAAGCTCACCTTTCACTATCATCCCTCAGAAAATGTGGAGAAGCCATTTTGTAGACAAAATAGGTGAATGGTTGGAACCGAATGATGTGTCTGCAGAAAGTTACACTGGTGAAGATATCATTTTTTTAGGGTTCAGAACATTCATTTTTTCGATTTAAAGAGAGGCAAGCTACTGGGAAATTGTATGTTGCCAGTGATAGTCCACCAGTTCCTGGGTGGAAAGATCAAAAGTTGTTGGACATCATTCTCAACCCGAATAGCAAAGAGCAAGTTTCGGTCTCCTGTGAGAGTGTGGATACTAAGAAGTGGGTCTTAGAAGAATTTCCTGAGGTGTTTGAGAGTCGCATGGGGAAATTGAAAGTTTCACCCATAAGTTTCACTTGAAAGAAGGTGCAATTCCCAAAATTCATAAGGCTAGGAACATTCCATTTATCATCAGGGAGGAGGTCAAACAAGAATTAGACAAGATGTTAGCTAATAAAGTCATTGAGTCTATTGAGGCTGCTGAATGGGTTTCGCCTTTGGTCGTAGCCCGCAAATCCAATGGCCGAGCCCGTTTGTGTGTGGACTTAAGACATCTCAATAATAACATTATTGTAGACCAATTTCCCCTCCCTAGAATTGATGAAATGCTTTCTCTAACACGGGATGCGAAGTGGTTTTACACTTTGGATCTTTCTTCCGCTTACCACCAGGTAGTGCTAGATAAGCAAAGCAGACATTTGACTTCTTTCTGTACTCCTTTCGGTTGTTACAGATTAATTCGGATGCCGTTTGGGTTGGCATCAGCCGCTGCCGTGTTTCAGAGGCTAATGTCAAACCTATTCAATCACATACCTGAAGTAGTTGTATTTCAGGATGATATTCTCATCATGGGGAAAAGTAAAACTCATCATGACACATTATTGAGGGAGGTTCTATCTACCCTTAGGACAAATGGTTTAATTGCATAGGGCAACAAATGTAAGTTTTCAGAAAAACATGTCACCTATTTAGGGCATGAAATTGATGGGTCAGGTATCAAACCGAAAAGCTCATTGGTCGAGGCCATTCTGAAGGCTCCTTCTCCCAAGTCAAAAGATGAGTTGAGGTCCTTTTTGGGTTTAGCGGAGTTTTATGCTAAATTCGTGAACACTTTTTCACAAAAAACATATAACATGCGTACTTTAATGAAAAATAAGGTTCCTTTTTGTTGGACTGACGACTGTCAGAGGTCTTTTGACATCATAAAGGAATCGATTGCACGAGCCCCTGCATTACAAGGATTTGATCCAAAGGCAGAATCTATTATTACTACTGACGCTAGTGGCACAGGTTTAGGTGGTGTTTTGTCACAGATGAATAAGGATGGCAAAAAAGTGGTGATTGCTTTTGCATCTCGTGCATTGTCTCCTGCGGAAGTGAAGTGAAGTACTCCGTCATAGAGAGGGAAACACTGGCTTGTGTGTGGGCTATGGAGTATTTTAGGAAGTTCGTTTGGGGAAAGAAGTTCCTTTTAAGGTCAGATCACAAACCTTTGACAAAATTGTTGACTACCGAAGGTCTTTATAGAGCTTCAGCCAGAATTGCGAGGATGTCCATGAGAATCCAAGATTTTGTTTAGTGGTGCAGTATGTTCCTGGGGCTAAGAATGTCATAGCAGATTTTCTTAGTAGGCATTCTTTGCCTCTCAAAGAGATTGCACCAGACCCATGGAATGATTGGTGTGGTGCAGCTGTGTTTGACAATACTCCTACTCTCTCGAAGAGCATATGGGAGGAGGAACACAAAAAAGATGATTTGCTGCAAACTGTTGCTGATAAACTTATTCAGGGATGGGGTAAATTGGACAAACTGGATCAAAATCTAAGACCTTTCTGGGAAGTCAGGGACGAATTAATTCAGGATGGGGAGTTTCTGTGCAGATCTGAAAAAATCATACCTCCAGTGGGTATGAGAGACAGAATACTTGAATTGGGGCATGAAGGTCATCCAGGAATCACTAGAACGAAGAGAAGTATTAAGATGTTATACTGGTGGCCTGGGATTGATGTGAGCATTGAAAGATTTGTTCGCAATTGCATTCAGTGTGAAATTTCTGACAAAGCACAGAAAACCTTAAATCCACCTTTGTCGTCTTTGGAATGTCATACTTTACCCTGGCAGAGCGTGGCTTTAGATATCATGGGACCCGTTATTTGGCAAGATAATGCTGTCAGGTACATTTAGTGTTAGTTGATTTATTTTCAAGATGGCTCGAAGTGGAAGTTGTATCTAAGGTGGACACACAAAGTGTCATAAAATTTGGAAATGTGTTTTTTGAGAGAGGGTTTTCCAGCAAGTATTTTGACAGACAATGGTGTTCAATTTAAATCAGACTTAATGAAAAGTTTTGTAACTAGAAATGGAATTGAGCAAAAGTTCACCGCACTGTACCATCCTAGGGGTAATTCTGTAGTTGAAAGAGCGAATAGGATGCTTAAAGGTGTTTTACAATTGGCGAAAAGGAGTAATAAGAATTGGGATGATGAATTGTATAGATTGATCTGGTCCTATAGGGTTACAATTCATGACACTGTAGGTGAGAGTCCTTTTTGTTTGATGAGAGGGAGATTTCCTCATTGTAAAATCAATCCAGGATGGATTGGTAGAAGCAAAAGAGTTGATTGGGATGCTGACAAAGTTCAGCAATCTATTTTGGAATCACAAGACAGAAATAAAAATTATTATGACAAGAAACATGGTACCAGGGAGGTAAATATCAGTATTGGACAAATGGTACGTGTTAAATCTGCAAGGAAGGTTGGAAAGTTACACTCAAAGTTTTCTGAAACCAAAACTGTTGTAAGGGTTATGAAAAATACGGTCCAATTGGATGATGGCACGATTCATCATATGAGTCGGATTGCTTTGGCTGGCAAGTCTGGTTTAGAAGGGAATCTCTGTAGGAACTTGGAAAGGGATTATTGGTGGTTGGATGTTTTTTCTCAGTTTGAAAGGGGAGATGGTGTTGTGGGTGAAGATTCTGAAGCTCAGGATGGTTCACAGGTTCCTGCTTCTTTGGAGTCTCCAAGTGGTGTGTTTACTGAGGGTTCGTTCTCTAACACCATAGGGTCACACGATTCACCACGATCTACTGATCAACCTGCCAGTCAACCTACCGGTTTACCTCAGGTTGAGAGTTGTAATCCACAAGATGGTATCAGTTTGGAGGGAAGGTCTTTACCTGTTAAATTTACTAGAATTGGGAGGGAGATTGTAGCTCCAAAGAAATTTGATGATTTTGTTTGCTCTTGATGTATTTGGATTCATTGTTTAACATTTGTTGTATTTATTGTTTTATTATTTTGTTTTTTTATTGAAGAAGGGGGATGTGTAGTGATTGCATGTTTCTTTAAATGGAATTCCTCCTATGTATTGTGGAATGTTTTCTTACAAATGATTGTTCTAATGTGTGCACTGTAACTGCAGTTGGGATTCATTCCTTGGATAAACCTTCCTTCCAGCTGCATCTATTCTTCTTCGCTCAGGAATCCATTCCATTTACTACATTTCCTGGATTCCTCTTTATTTCCATTACATTACTACTACAACCACCTCCATTTGATAGTGTTGCCACTGGGTGTCTCAACGTTCAATCCATGGTGGAGGGTGTTGCTCAGTGACACAGAACAAGGGGACAAGTGATTACTGATCAGTGATCCTGCAGAATGGCCTGCCGATGAGATAGAGATGGAAGTGATCACACGCCCATTTGATGGCCAGTGCTTCTCTCACTATTTGTGAGTATCGGGCTTCCTTTAGTTTGAGTGCCTTACTAGCGAATGTGAGTGCCACCCACTTGCCAGGTTCCACTTCTGGGGTTAGTACAGCTCCCAGGCTTAAGGGGCTGGTGTCAACTAGCAGTTCTGTGTGTCTTTCAGATTCAAAGTAGGCCGTTGTCATTTTGTTGAGCAGGGCTTCCTTCACCTTTTGGAAGGTGTCCTCTTCCTTACGGCCTCACTTGCAAGGAGCATCTGTCTTGGTCACAAATCGTAAGGTCTTGTCAATGGTTGCCAGGTTTGGATAAACCAGCCACAATAGATGGCAATTCTCAGGAAGCTATGCACCTCAGGCACTGTTGTTGGAGCCGGTGCTTGCTTGATTGCTTGGGACTTGCGGGGGTCCACTTAGACTCCCTCTTGGTTAAAGAAATAAATGAAAACCTCAATCAAATTCTGGAAGAAGGAGTATTTGTCCTTGTGGAGGGTGATCCAATTTTCAGAGAGCCATCTCAGTGCAGCTCGGAGGTGTCGGTGATGTTCCGTAGCGGTTGTCGAATGGATCAGGAAGTCGTTGCTTACATTCATGATGCCTTGTAGCCTGACAGGGTCTCTGGGATTCCGTCTTGGAAAACTTTCGCTGCTGAGGAGATTCCGAAGATCAGCCTCTTGTATCGACATAGCCCCAGGTGCATTGAAAACGTGGTGATATAGTGACTCTTCTACTAGCAGCAGCTGGTGGTACCTGGTGATAGAGCGCTCAGCGCTCTTAAATTTGTAAGGGGTGCATTATAATTATGAACAAACTGCACTAGTATATATTTAATGTTTGGTTGAACTTTGTGCATATTAAAATGAAGTTTATATATCATCATGTCAAAATGTGTAGAATGTAATCGTGATGCTATTTACATGATTGATTAGTATTTTGCAGGTATTTAGAGAAATCATGTAATTGTGCATGTATATAATGATTAGTAGGTAAACCAAATGTATTCACTTTTACAACATTCATATGAAGGCCTATGTAACAAGTGTATATTAAGGTGATGCACACTTACAACGCAACTTTTACGTCGTAATGCTGTTACAACGCAGCTATTACAACGCAGGATCCATTACATCGGATGCCATTACAACGCATGGCATTACATCGCATATGCTATTACAACGCATACCATTACATCGTAAGTATTGGTAAGTATATACATTTTTTTTATTTTATTTAATATTATATAATTGATTTAATTATTATTAATTATAAATAAAAATAAATAAAAATATTTATTTATGTTTTTAAATATTATAAATTAAATTTATTAATTTAAGTAATTTTTTAAATAAGTATGAGTATAGGAGTATATGTTTTGGTGTACTGAGGTATATGTTTTGGGGTGTTTGGGTATTTTTTGGTTTTAGGGCAGGGTTTGGGTTTTGGGGTACAGGGGTGTTTTTAGGTTTCAGGGCTAGGTTTGGGTTTTGGGGTACAGGGGTGTTTTTAGGTTACAGGGTAGGGTTTGGGTTTTGGGGTACAAGGGTGTTTTTAGGTTTCAGGGTAGGGTTTGGGTTTTGGGGTACAGGGGTGTTTTTAGGTTTCAGGGTAGGGTTTGGGTTTTGGGGTAAAGGGGTGTTTTTAGGTTTCAGGGTAGGGTTTGGGTTTTGGGGTACAGGGGTGTTTTTAGGTTTCAGGGTAGGGTTTGGGTTTTGAGGTACAGGGGTGTTTTTAGGTTTCAGGGTAGGGTTTGGGTTTTGGGGTACAGGGGGTGTTTTTAGGTTTCAGGGTAGGGTTTGGGTTTTGGGGTACAGGGGTGTTTTTAGGTTTCAGGGTAGGGTTTGGGTTTTGGGATACAGGGGTGTTTTTAGGTTTCAGGGTAGGGTTTGGGTTTTGGGGTACAGGGGTGTTTTTAGGTTTCAGGGTAGGGTTTGGGTTTTGAGGTACAGGGGTGTTTTTAGGTTTCAGGGTAGGGTTTGGGTTTTGGGGTACAGGGGTGTTTTTAGGTTTCAGGGTAGGGTTTGGGTTTTGGGGTAAAGGGGTGTTTTTAGGTTTCAGGGTAGGGTTTGGGTTTTGGGGTACAGGGGTGTTTTTAGGTTTCAGGGTAGGGTTTGGGTTTTGAGGTACAGGGGTGTTTTTAGGTTTCAGGGTAGGGTTTGGGTTTTGGGGTACAGGGGTGTTTTTAGGTTTCAGGGTAGGGTTTGGGTTTTGGGGTACAGGGGTGTTTTTAGGTTTCAGGGTAGGGTTTGGGTTTTGGGGTACAGGGGTGTTTTTAGGTTTCAGGGTAGGGTTTGGGTTTTGGGGTACAGGGGTGTTTTTAGGTTTCAGGGTAGGGTTTGGGTTTTGGGGTACAGGGGTGTTTTTAGGGTTAAGGGTTGGGTTTGTGATTAGGGCTAAATAAATTATAGTTACCATTTATAAATTAATTAAAATATATTTATTAAATTAAATTAATTATATTATATTAATTACATTTTAATTAAATTAATTAAATTAAAAAAATTATTTTAATTAATTTAATTTCATTACAATTTTAAACATATTTAAATTAAAATAATTTCATTATATTAATTAATTAAAAGTAATTACAATTTTTATTAAAATTAAATTAAATAAATAGATTTAAATTTATTAAATTAAATTAACTACTATTTTAAAATGTATTTTAATTAAATTAAATAAATTAAATTAATTAAATTAAATTAATTACATTTTTAAAAAAAAGTATACTTACCTATACTTACGATGTAATGCCATGCGTTGTAATAGCATCTGCGATGTAATGCCATGCGTTGTAATGGCATCCGATGTAATAGATCCTGCGTTGTAAAAATTCCGATGTAACGGAATGCGTTGTAATAATCCGCGATATAGTGACACCAATCCGTATATTAAAGATCATTCTTAGGTTAGCCAGAAATGTAGGCCTAACTTTCATTTCCTTGTAGGTTTTATTTCTCCTCGTTTGCTCTTTGGTCAGGAGCTAATTAAAATGTATGTGTGTAGGAACTTTTTTTTTCACCCCTACTGCAACTGGTGGAATTTGACCTCGTTGTTTTAGATTTAAGAAGATACACGGGAGGAAAGGAATGCCTTTGAGGATCACAGATATAGAGAAGGGTGGACACCTTCCTTGCCTGGTGAAATTTGGGGACCAAGGTCAGCGGACAGAGCTGTAAAATTAATTGCATTTTGTGGAAAGTTACTTAAAGAAGGTGTTCACGGAATAATGTACCATGTGACCCATTAGGGGTGTAACTTTGTCTTTTTGTATTAGGCACAGGGACAGATTTGTAGGTCTTCTGTATTTGACTGATGAAGGAGAGCATCTTAGAACAAGCTTTGTAGCTTTATGCTACTTGACCCATTTAACGTGAGTGCACTTCTTCGGAAGTCAACACGTGCTGACAACTTTTAGGAAATTCTTCTGGGAAGAGATGCCACTTTAAAAGTAAAATAGGGACAGTGTATTCTTGAATTCAGAAATACAAATGAAAAAGGATTTGGATGCAGCGTCTGATTTTGGAATTTATTGTGCTATGCCTATTGTGCTGTATGAACTATATTCATAGATTGGGCTCTGTATTAGTTTTCATGTATCTTTACACTTTCATTTTGAGGTTTTTCTATATTCTGTTATTTCTGGCTTTGTAATAAATCTACAGAAGCTAAATTCAAAGTTAATAGTTATTGGAAGTTGATGGGGAGGGAATTGTATAATTGGTCAAATGTTTTCTTCCCTCCATATTTCTTAGCAGGCAATAAAGACCATTGTCCAGAAATTCCCAAGTAAATCGAGGACAAGGAATTCTGCCTCATCAATTGGTAGCGGAGGATTGTTGCCTCTAGAAGTGAAGAGAGATTTTAGAATATCTAGAACAGAATTAGACCTACAGAGCCCAAAAGAGAGCCCATAACTGAGAGCAGAAGAAGGCGGGCATTGACGGAGGTCGGCGGAAGTTGATGGTGCGGCGGATGGTGTGGCGGAGACAACAGTAGCGTGAGTATGAATAGTGATGTGTGTGTTAGATTGCGGTGAATTGATTGTGTGATGTCTTGCATTTGAGTTAGAATGATAGTCGAGTGAATGTGAGGTTATTGGTTTACTGGTCCGAACATGTGCGGATCAGGAGGTTTTTGGAAAACTGACTTAAGAGAAGTCCAAGATCCCAGGATAGTTTGTAATTGTAATGATCTGATCATTAATGTGGGTGTCTTGGAGCATTATCGATGGCTCACTTGGGGTAGGGAACTTTGTGTGAATGAATTGCATGGAGCCACATGTGGAAAACCTCAGGCCTGGGGTGGACTACAGCGATTCGAGTGACTGATGCAGGTCATGGGTCACAGAGTGTGAATGTTCTTGAGTGAGTGTATACTATTGATATTTTAGATAACAGACGATTATTTGGTTTTAGGTAACTGTAAGTTGTTATGGCTGCCTGACTTGGTTTAGTAGCTTTTGGGTAATCAGTTACTTGGCTGTGTGAATGTGAGAGCGAATGTATGAGGTGAAAATGTGAAGGAGGGTGAACTGCTACAGAGAGGGAACGGTGATGTCAGAGTGTGCTGCGCTGTAACAGGCCGGGTGGTGTAATGCCACGCTGGGCTTGGAGGTTTCTCAGTGAAATGTTTGAAAGAGAATTTTTTTTATTTTTATAATTGAGTTCAAAATGAGATGTTTTAAGGTATTGCAAGACTTATGTAGAGGAGATTCAGGTATAGTGACTCAGGTTGGGGAAGAAGCCCACCAGAGCATATCCCGGCACATTATATGGCAACAAATGTAGGATTGCACACAATAGTGTGGCTCCAAAATTGGCATAAGATGTGGGTCATTTCGATTGGATGTGTTGTATCAAATGAGAGGGGTGATGTCTTCATTAAGACCTCCACCTAGACCCACCCAATTTGAGGCAGTATATGCATGGATGCGGGCAGTACAAGCTAGGCGAAGAGAAAATTCTCAGAGAAGGATGAGAAAAGCGATGAAGTCCTGTCAGGATGCCAGGTGGGATGCGCAGTTGAATAACTGGAGGGTAGATACCATAGAAGGAGAGAGGTTGTATACATTGTTGCTACAAGGAGCTAGCTCACAGACAGGAAACATAGAAGACCCTTCAAGGGTGGGTACAGGATCGGAAGTGAGATGAATTCTGCGAATTTCGGCCTTTGCGAGTCGCAAAAGGCTTGATATATCTGCCCCTAAGAGCATAGAACTTTGGAAGGTATAACTTTCATCCATGCTAAATACTGCTTAAACAATCCTGATGAATGTGCAAAGCTTAATATCTCTGTATGTTCTATTTATACCTTTCCTATCCCAAATGCTTCTGGCTAAAGCAGTAGGCGAAATACAGGTGAATATGTTCAACTAGCATTAAGACATTTTTAGCTTTCACTAGGTTTTTCATCTGGTTAACTTGCCTTATAATTCTATTGTTATGTTATGTTATGTTATGTTAAAATAGCTTATATAGCGCTCAGCTGCCCCAGCAAAGGGGCGTCCCGGCGCTTTGTAGCAGATAGATATCTGACTCCGGTGAAATTCAACAGGGCATAATCCAGAAAAGCTTAGTTTAGGGAGAAGAGGTGGGTTTTGATTGCCTTTCTGAAGTCCAACAGGCCTTCCCGCTCTCGTAAGTGGGCTGGCAATGAGTTCCACAATTTTTCTGCTAAATAGTGGAAGGAGCGTCCTCCCGCTTGGCAGCGCTTGATCCGGGGTATCCTCACCAGATTTTGACCTGCAGAGCGTAATACGCGAGTTGGAACATATGGGGTCAAAAGGTTGCAGAGCATTTTAGGAGGAGCAAGTTTTAAGATTTTAAAATATTTGCAGATCTCCTTCCCTGCTGTTCCCCACCCGACACCCTTTCCCCCGCCTGGCCGCTCTAATCATCTGTGTCATAACGACAATCAGATTTGGAGCTGGACCCTTCTAGCATTGTGCAAGCCCTGAGGAATGTCACCTTTGACAGGAGCTCCCTGAAAGTCAAGCAGGCGAACCCTCATCAAATCTAGACTGGTGGAGAACAGCGAGGGCCCTCAGCGGAAAAAGCTTCAGAAAATGTTAAAAGGCCAAAGGTTACAATTTTGACTGAGTCCTACTACATGGTCTCAAACTTTGACATTGTCCTGGTCAAGTGTGGTACTATTGATTTCTAAGCACTAGAAAGTGTTTGTTCTTTAAAAATTCATATCCCTGGTTCTCTACTTTGGATTTTTATGGTTTTACTGACATTTTAAAGATAAAAATAGTTTCTTTGTTTATGAATTAGTGTGGGATTTGTATTGTGTGTTGTGTCTTACTTATTCACTGTATCAATGTTTTCGAATGCTTTACATGACTATCATCTAAGTCAAGCCATATTGCGTGGTGTCAGCTACCAAGAGCAGAGCAAGGATCAAATTCATATTTAAGACCCAGTACCGTTTTGGTGGTCTTGTTGATGGATTTAGGCGCCCTACTACCACTCACTATAACCCACCTTCTGATAGGGATTTCAAGCGGAATGTTTAGCGTATCATGTTTTGGCCAATACACCTGCCCCAAGTGATTTCAGTGTGCAATTGTGCACTCTATTCTCTTAAGGGGATCGTAGTGTAAAATCCAAAAATCACCTTGCATAGTGGTCGTTAAAATGCTAATAAAGTCTAACCATTGTTACTTCATACACATTGCTTGTTGCAAAATGATTAACAATGGCACCCCCTCCCTATATGCTCTTAGTGAAAAATCCTAACGCCTTCTCTTTTAATCCATCTCAACCATGTCTACATTTGCAGGTATAGTCGCTGGAAAGCACAACCTACTTGCTGAGAAGTTGAACTTGTGTTACTGTAAAGAGACTGTTGAACATTATCTGCCTTACCTTCTGGTATACTGTGCTCACCAGCATTATAAAACGTAAAACCTCGATATAAATTAGTTATATCTGCATATGTATGTACAGTGAGAGCTGGCTTGAGCCATCTCATTGCCACGTTGCTGCCTTTGACAGTTGATTCGAACGTTAAGGCCGCGGTGCAGCAGTTCGAGTGGCAGACAGCAGGTGTTTCTTGAGTGGCGTCGAAAAAAATAGCCTCATGTATGCTGCATCCTGCGATTATTCTCCATGTAACATTGCCGATGATTTGGACAGTAAAGAATTCATGGTGAAGGAAGGAAGTAACAGTGTCCACTTATCTGTGGAGTGACGAGGGACTCTGACAAGAGACTGTATTCAGGTCACATGTTCTTTTTAATTTTAAATACAGACTTTAAATACATTTGTGTCTGCATAATTAATTGCACATGTTACCTGCGCTAATTGCCCACATGCGTATGCTTGGCTGCCATGTTAAAGTGCCTGTTGTGTCTGCATAGTCAAACAGCACGAAACAAGCCACCCACTTGATTGTTGAGGTTGCATGTATTTCGACGCACAGCGGCCATCTTAGTTCCTCGGGAAGGAGTGGCTGGACTTGCATGCACCTTATGTGTTTTAAGGATAAACGGATTTCGTCAAGCCTGTTGTTATAGTGAGAGGCACACCTTTAACCCCACGTACAGCGGGAAAACCGCTAGCGCGCATGCGGTTAATATAATATTGCATGCTCTGGACACCCTGAAATAATTATTTTCGTGCAACCTCTTTTGGGTTTAGGTTGCAACCTGTTCCCAGTGTATTTTACAGTGACAGGCAAAGTTTCAGAAGTACATAAAAAAAAAAATAGAACAGTGTGCCTATATTATGGTAAAAGGCACACCATCATATATTTCTTGTTCAAATGTTTTGAAGGTGTCACAACAATTGCAGGTTATGGTGACAATGAGTACTGAGAGGATGGAGTCCCAGTGTGTGTGTAAATTATTGTTATACAATCAAAACAAATAATTAGCAACACATTGACTGAGTCCACATTGTTTTAATCACAACGAGACTGGGTATATTAAATATACACAAGAATAAATCAATAGGTACAATGGGTTGTACAGTGCCCCAGAGAGGATAAGGAAAGGTGGTGGTAAGTGATCAGGTGAGGATGAGGTAGTGAGGAAAAATGAGTGACAGTAAAATCAATGAATCGAGAGGTCTGTATTTATGAGTCGTATACAGTACAATAGACAAATAGTTCATGACAATTGGTTCAGGGAATCATACTTCACATTGAACAGTAAATGAAACAAATGATGGCGTGAAGTTGATAGACAAGTGGACGGTTGTCAGGTACACGTTTTGCAAATAATTAAAGCCCAGGCACACTCTGGGTATAAGACTGTACCATAGTTTTTCTTCTGAATGCCATTCATTGCATATTTTAACTCACAGATTTATTGTATACTGCTAGTACAATGCCTATATCGGTTGTAAACATTGTAACTAGCTAAGCTATTAACCCCTTCCAACTATCGTACAATCCCCAGGAGAGCCAACCATAGCTTGGAAGGAGTGGTTTAGAGCATTTAAAGCATTTCTTGGTGCTATAGATGGGTTTAAATTTAGGCCTGAAAGGAGGAGATGGTTACTAGATTACTCTTTAGTTCTGGAAGAAAAAGAGATATGTGTTCAACTCTGTATTTACACATGGAGATGAGGAAGAGTTGTGATGAGTATGAGGAGGTGGTGAAGAGATTAGAGAAACATTTTTCAAAACTTTCCAATTTGATGGTTAGGAGACACAAATTATTTTCCAGGAAGCAATCGGCCACTGAATCTGTAGACATGTATGCGGCGTCGATACGTGTAGTGGCGGCAAAATGTGAATTTGGGAATTTCACTGATCAATTGATCAGGGATCAACTTGTTACCAGAGGTTATAATGAAAAGATTCAAGGGAGACTTCTCACTTTTAAAAATCCACCATTAGATGAAGCACAAGAGATAGAAATCACAATAAAAAATTCTAAGGATTCAGCAAAGCAACTCATTAGGACAGATGATGCTGTTGTGTTAATTAAAATCTACAAATCCGATGTGAACAAGACACATGACATAAATAAGGCAATTGACAAGAGAACAACCTTCAACTCCAGCAACATATGTTATCTTTGTGGATCCAGAGTCCACATAGCCTCGTTTAAGCAGGGTCCTGCTTCTAGCAGGCAGTGTAATAAGTGTGGGTATAATACTCATTTTGCCAGGATGTACTGATCTAGCAATAAGAAGGGAAAGGTGAATTTAGTAACTGAGGATTCCGACCAATTTTCGTCTGATGACAAGAACAGTTTGTTTCTGTGCGTAAGGGTGCAAGGGCAGGAAGAACCCAATTCTGGGAGCACTGTTATACAACATGAGACGGTCATCAATAATAACAACAATTCAGTGTGCTGTATTAGGATTCATGAAAACAACATACCCAAATCTGGGGATCTATTAGACATTTTTAAAGTGGGTGAGGTAATGATACCCTTAATGACAGACTCTGGGTCCAAAGTTTGGGTATCCAGTAGAAATTTTCAAAGTGGCTGAGGTAATGATACCCTAATGATAGACTCTGGGCCCAAATTGACTTTTATCTCCAAATATATTCTTCTCATTAACAACCAAAGAGGTTTTGTTGCTACCAGATGTATAATGGCGCAAAAACTGACTTGGATATTTTGAAATAGTAATTGGCTTCAGGGGTCGAGAAGTGCAAGGTAAGGTGTATATCTCACAATGTGGACCAGACATTCTGGATTGGCATCATCAAGCCTGTTTGGGTATTGTTCTCAAACCTGGTGATGCACATAAAATCTTGGTGATTGCAGAAGGTCAACCTGATGTGCAGGTTGATTGTTTACATGCATTATTGGAGACGCATAGAACATTTTTTGATGAACAACTAGACAAGCTAAATAGATTTGAACATCATTAAAGTAAAGGATGGGAGTGTTTCTGTGAAACAAAATTGAGGGGGGTGCCATTGAGCGTGAGGGACAATTTGAATGATGTGTTGGATAATTTATACAAAGATGGGGTGATGGAACCAATAGATTCATCTCTTTGTATATCCCCCATTGTGGTGGCTACAAAAAAAAACAATGAGATCTGAATGTGCATGGATCTTAGAAGTTTGAACAAAGCCATCTGGGTGGATGGGCATACTTTGCCTAAAATAGAGGAAATGATGTGTACCCTAGCCAGAACTAGTGTGTTTTCCTAGCTTGATCTATGCTCTGCATATCATCAAGTCATATTGGCAAAAGAATCCAGGCATCTAAATGCTTTTTTCACACCTAATGGCATGTATCAGTTTTGTAGGATACCTTTTGGACTTGCTTCCACTGCATCGGTTTTTCAGAGCAATATATGTGATGTCCTGAAAGATTTAAAGGGTGCCCTTGTCTTCCAAGATGATGTTCTTGTCTTAGGGAAGAATGTCTCAGAACAGTAAGGCAGGTTGGATGCTGTGTTGACTGCTTTAGGTGAAAAGGGGTTGAGCCTGAGAAAAGATAAATTCGATCTCGGAGTACGCAAAGTGGAGTATTTGTGCCATGTAGTTTCTGGCAAAGGGACTGGTGCATGGCCAGGTTTATTGAAGTTTTTTAAACAAGAGGAACCAGGAGCTATGTGTAAGCAGGTCCTGCACACATGCTCCAGGGCAGTAGTCAGAAATACACATAGTTTGCAGTTCCTAAAGGTAGGGGAAGAAAGGTATTTTCTAAAAAGTGCCATCACACACCCTGAAGGAATTCATGCTTCATCATTGGGCCTTGCACCTCATTGGGCCGGCGCTGCAATGCCCGACAGGCACCCGAGAAGAGGCTCTTTGCCGAAGGTGTTTTTATAGATGAAGTCGTAGGGTGAGTGTGGGTGTGTGGCGTAGGTAGTGCGGTGAGTGAGTGGGTTAAAATAAGTCAAGGGCCGTCAAAAGTAAATGTGTTAATTACCGGGGGCACTAGCCTAGTAAAAAGTAATGGGCCCCAACTGGATATGATGATCCTATAGTTCTAGTGTGGTGCATAGGTTTGACATGTTTCATGCCAGGTTAGCCCCTAATTGGTCTGGTGGCACTTCATCAGGACCAAAAGAATGATAAAGGGTATTTCAGCAATCCCGCAATCCTGGTTCCGTGGTTCTTAACTAATGACCAGAAGCAGCTAAATGCCCCGAATTGAGTGATCCCAAGGTGAAAGGCACCTAGAGATTAGGGCTTGTGCTGGCGGGATGGCAGAGCACTTTATTGCTCTGATGGCAGGGAGGTAGTGCAACTAGCTTCCATCCTACCCTTGCTTCGGACGCTAGTTGCACCGCCGACCCAACGAGGAGCAAGGCCCAATGATGAAGCATGGCATCCTTTGGGGTGAGTGAGGGCACTTTTTAAAAAAGACCTTTCTTCCCCTACCCTTAGGAACTGCACACTCCCTGTATTTTAGGTTTATTGAAGGCCATTAAGGATGTACCAGTTCCCTCAGACAGAGTACAACTCAACGCATTACTAGATATGCACAAATATTATGCTACGATTGTGAGGAACTTTTCAACCATTGCTGGACCTCTACTTGCATTGTTGAAGAAGAATGTTAGATTTAAGTGGGGTGTGTCGCGAATGGTTGCGTTCAAAGAGATCAAAAAGTAGTTGGACAATGCACCTTTGTTGAATCCATTCACTCCCGGTGAAACATTTGCTGTGACTGTGGATGTGAGTAGTGTTGATTTGGGATCTGTGCTGTCCCAGGGTAGAGGAAATTATAAGCGTACCATTTTGTTTGCATCTTGTAATCTCAAACTGCTTGAAAGACAGTACTGTCATTGAGTGCGAGACATTAGTGTGTATCTGGGCAGTGGAGTGATTTGGAGCCTATGTGTGAGGTACTAGGTTTAGACTCAGATCGGATCATAAGCCACTTATTCTTACTCTGAGTGGGACAAACATACATTCCGCTAAAGCCACTGCTAGCGCAGTAAAGCTACTTGAATATGAATTTTGGGTTTAATTCATACTGGGTGGAAGGAACAAGAAAGCGGACTGTCTTTCCAGATTGCCCATTCCGGGAGAATATGATGAAGTGGATTATCAGCAGGATTTGGAGTGTATGGTTGCCAGTGTATTTTTGTTAAATACTAAATGTATCAGAAAAAGGTAGTGGAGCTCTGCTTTTGGCCAGGATCTGGTATTGACCAAAGTGGTGGGTTTTACTAGAAAAGGCTGGCCAAGGGAAGGTAATCTTTGTGTGAAACTCCAGACTTATTACAAGGTGCAGTCAGATCTTTCAGTAGAAGGTGGGTCACTATTTAGAACAAATTATTTCCCCCTAAGGATGTCAGGGAGAGACTGATAAGAATAAGTCATGAGGGTCATATAGGCATGACCATGACTGAGAAGAGATTGAGAGAAACTTTCAGGTGGCCAAAAATGAACAGGGATGTGGCGGAATGGATTGGCTAATGCAGGAACTGTGTGTCGAATGACAAGGGATTGAAATGTGTGACTCAACCTATGGTTATTCCTGAGACTCCTCAGAAGGTGTGGGTGAGAGTAAGTATACATTTTTGGGGGCTTTTTCAGGTTTTGCCACAGGCAAAGTGATTTACCATTGTTCTGATTGACCATTTGTCAAAGTGGCTGGAAATTAAATTCATTCAAGAACCTAATACCAGAAATGTGTTAACATTTCTCCCTGATGTTTTTGCTAGGGAAGGTTTCCTTTCAGAACTTTTAACAGACAACAGAGTGCAATTTGTTTCTTTTGAGATGGACGGGTTTTGGATAGGTGCAGGAATCAAATCCAAGAGGTGAAGTTTTTATCATCCCCAAGGGGAATGGTCAGATTGAGAGGGCCAACAGGATGGTCTCCAAATCTGTCAGAGGGGCTGTAATTGAAGGTGTTGATGTGGTAGATGCGGTACATGCCCTGCTCTAGACGTATCACAATATCCCCCACAATGTGACAGAGATTACACCATTTAAGGCTCTTAGGGGCCGGGGTACACATGATTTGTTGAAGCCTGCATGGTTGAAAAATGTATCAAAGGTCAAAGCTAGCAGTGTGAATGCACACGATGTTGAAGCACTAAGGGTATCATTTAGCAATGTCAAGCAAAAAGTAAAAAGAGGTATGACATGATTAAAGGGACTATGAATGTGTTGTTTGAGAAAGGTGATTATTTGCAGGTGAAATTACCTCATGCAAAATGTGTTAAGGGAAATTTGAGGTTTGGTGCTGCTTTTCAAGTGGAAGAAGTGAGAATGCATCTGCAGCAACATTTCAAAATGGTCAGTGGTGGAACTGTGCGAGATTAGTTAAAGTGGCAGCCCCAGTGCAGGTTTGTAAGGAGTCTGTTAAGGGCTAACCAAGGTACCATGCAACTACTCCAATTGAAAAGCGGGTTCATAAATTTCCAGGAAGATTCAGATATTTCGTCAAGACTTAGAACATTAAGGCATGTTCTGTCATCCTTATAGGTATATTTTTTTTCTCTTGGAGTCTATAATTCTGTAGTTCTGAAGCTGTCGTATAGAACTGTCCGTTGTTTTGCATTTCATTTTCATCCTAGGTTACTTACATTGGCATCATATTGTTATGTATAGTTCTGCAATCAATTTGTAGATTCATTTTTTGGGGGGGATATTGCATTGTTCTGTTTTTTTATGTCATTTGAACTTTTTGTTGGTGTGTTTTGGAGGTGTTTTATATCTGCATATGTATTCAGAGAGAGCTGGTTCATGCCAATGCCAGCTTGTGACATCTCTGCGCCGCGTCACTGCCTTTGACAGTTGATTAGAACGTAAGGCAGCAGTGCGGCAGTTGGAGTGGCAGACAGCAGGTGTTGATGAGTGGCTGTATTGGTTTTACTTTTCACTTCAAATAAATAACCTGTCAGCTATGATGTGTCCTACGATTGTTCTCCATGTAATAATTTTGTTTTTTTTTAAAGGACGTGATTTGGCTTTTTAGTGTACATTAAATATATGGCAGTCTTTTAACTGATTCATAACACAAAGCTTCACTTTTATCTACACCTGTAGTAATACCAAAGAGTGCCCCTGCAAGTGAATATTTTACATTCCATATACACATGGCAGGCTTCTATGCTTTCTACATTCACCACTCCGAAAAGTGCATGCCCCTCCAAGCAATGTTAGCCACATTGGGGGCACCAGCTTGAGGATTCTGCACAAGGAGTCTACTGCATGTGAAAAGAATAGGAAATGTCCACTATTCTGTAAGGTACCATGCAAGCAGTATCAAAGAGAGATGTTATCACAGAACAGGATCCTAGGTGCTAACCCTGAAACCACCACACAGAGTCTTAGAGGCAGAACAGCTGCCTGCACATCTATGGCTGATATATTTGGAGATGGAACTAGTGTCTTCAGCCAGGTCATAGGTCTCAAATAGACCAATCCCAGGCTCACACACTAACTTATTGTTTACCATGCCTAACTGCCTTGCTGGTCGATGTCTAACAAAGGTCACCTTTTGTACAACACCTTTCACACAACGTGCCTGTAACTATGAGTGGTGAATGCCAATGTTAGAGCCTGCTTAAAGTCCATGCAGTTTTGACTGGTGCTTTGTAATATACAACCTAATTGAATTATCCATCTTTTGTTACAAGCTTCTAGTGAAATTCATTGTGAAACCTTCCCATCTTCCCCTGTAAAATCGCATTTCAATTCTATTTAGTTTTCATCGTTGTTGCTGCCCTAAAATGTTTAAAACACTCTATTCACCACTAACTTCTCAAAATGTTCTTAATGGATATGCTTCAAGTTATTTTAAAGTAGTAGCAAGTTAATTCAAAACTTCACTTATTAAGTTGAACGGAATTAGGAAACTTCACATTTTACAAAGCAGATGACGTTTCCTATATTTACATGAGGTAAGGTTTATCCTTTCAGGCCTTCCATGTGGGATGATTTCCTGATGCAGAATGGCCCAGACCCTCTAGCAAAATAATTTTGATTTTGGAGGCTGGGTATCCACCTCCTGAGCTCGGAGGTCTGGGGAGGGCTCTGAGATGAGTCTAGCTTATTTTCTTTTTAACAATTTTTAACAAAAAGAACTTCATAAGCTTTGTATTTCATAAAGCTTTGAGCTGTTTCGAAAATACAAAGTTGGAATTCAGCCTACCTTACACCCTTCTTCTTTAATTCCCATCTAATTGATATGATTTAAAGTTGGGTCGTAACAAGTTGATTGAGTGTCCTTTAATATGCACCATAAAACATCCTTGTAGTATTCCTTCACAAAGAATAACATGGTATGCACCTAAATGTTGAAACCAGAATATTGATGGCAAAGAATATTGAAGACAGACTATCGAATTAAAAATATCGGCAGGTAAGTAAGTATAGAGGGGCAGATTTTCAAGCCCCTTGCGCATCTTTTACGCCGCCGTTGCTTCACTTTTGTGATGCAGCAGCAGCGCAAAAGATGCGCCATGGTGCGGGGTATTTACAATGTGACGCATCTGGGAGATGCGTCACGTTGTAAAGCCCTGCGCCAGAAGGAGGCGTTCCTGCGCAGGGGGCCTCCTAAAAGTGGCAGAGTGAAATCTACAAGATTTGACTCAGTCACTTTTGTGCCCATGCTGCGTCAAAACCCAGCGCCTGCTTGAAGACGTGGGTCCCTTGCTCACTAGGCCACCGGAGTCAAGCTATCCTGGCTGAAGACGGCTGATAGCCAGAAACCGGTCCTTGGATGCTTGATTCCGTTCCAAGGAAGACATGGCTTGGCAGTTCGGGCTGGACTGTTCCCATGAGGCACAGGGTCAACACTGATTTGCATATGTCTGAACTGGTGTGGCTTGGTGAGCAAAATAACGATGGATTAAACCCAGATCCGTGACTGGGGGTGAATGTTTTGCCATTGTGCAACATTCCGTCCATCATCTTGTTTCTTTTGCTGTTCACCCTATGTGGGAAGGGTATGCCCAGACGTGGGTCCCTTGCTCACTAGGCCACTGGAGTCAAGCTATTTTGGCTGAAGACAGCTGATAGCCAGAAACCGGTCCTAGGATGCTTGATTCCAGTCCAAGGAAGACATGGCTTGGCAGTTCGGGCTGGACTGTTCCCATGAGGCACAGGGTCAAGACTGATTTGCATATGGCCATGTCTGAACTGGGGTGGCTTGGTGAGCAAAATAACGATGGATTAAACCCAGATCTGTGACTGGGGGTGAATGTTTTGCCATTGTGCAACATTCCGTCCATCATCTTGTTTGTTTTGCTGTTCACCCTATGTGGGAAGGGTATGCCCAGACGTGGGTCCCTTGCTCACTAGGCCACTGGAGTCAAGCTATCCTGTCTGAAGACAGCTGATAGCCAGAAACCGGTCCTAGGATGCTTGATTCCGGTCCAAGGAAGACATGGCTTGGCAGTTCAGGCTGGACTGTTCCCATGAGGCACAGGGTCAAGACTGATTTGCATATGGCCATGTCTGAACTGGGTGGCTTGGTGAGCAAAATAACGATGGATTAAACCCAGATCTGTGACTGGGGGTGAATGTTTTGCCATTGTGCAACATTCCGTCCATCATCTTCTTTGTTTTGCTGTTCACCCTATGTGGGAAGGGTATGCCCAGACGTGGGTCCCTTGCTCACTAGGCCACTGGAGTCAAGCTATTTTGGCTGAAGACAGCTGATAGCCAGAAACCGGTCCTAGGATGCTTGATTCCAGTCCAAGGAAGACATGGCTTGGCAGTTTGGGCTGGACTGTTCCCATGAGGCACAGGGTCAAGACTGATTTGCATATGGCCATGTCTGAACTGGGGTGGCTTGGTGAGCAAAATAACGATGGATTAAACCCAGATCTGTGACTGGGGGTGAATGTTTTGCCATTGTGCAACATTCCGTCCATCATCTTGTTTGTTTTGCTGTTCACCCTATGTGGGAAGGGTATGCCCAGACGTGGGTCCCTTGCTCACTAGGCCACTGGAGTCAAGCTATCCTGTCTGAAGACAGCTGATAGCCAGAAACCGGTCCTAGGATGCTTGATTCCGGTCCAAGGAAGACATGGCTTGGCAGTTCGGGCTGGACTGTTCCCATGAGGCACAGGGTCAAGACTGATTTGCATATGGCCATGTCTGAACTGGGGTGGCTTGGTGAGCAAAATAACGATGGATTAAACCCAGATCTGTGACTGGGGGTGAATGTTTTGCCATTGTGCAACATTCCGTCCATCATCTTGTTTGTTTTGCTGTTCACCCAATGTGGGAAGGGTATGCCCAGACGTGGGTCCCTTGCTCACTAGGCCACTGGAGTCAAGATATCCTGGCTGAAGATGGCTGATAGCCAGAAACCGGTCCTAGGGTGCTTGATTCCGGTCCAAGGAAGACATGGCTTGGCAGTTCGGGCTGGACTGTTCCCATGAGGCACAGGGTCAAGACTGATTTGCATATAGCCATGTCTGAACTGGGGTGGCTTGGTGAGCAAAATAACGATGGATTAAACCCAGATCTGTGACTGGGGGTGAATGTTTTGACATTGTGCAACATTCCGTCCATCATCTTGTTTGTTTTGCAGCAGCGGCGCAAAAGATGCGCCATGTTGCGGGGTATTTACAATGTGACGCATCTGGGAGATGCGTCACGTTGTAAAGCCCTGCGCCAGAAGGAGATGTTCCTGTGCAGGGGGCCTCCTAAAAGTGGCTGAGTGAACTCTACAAGATTTGACTCAGTCACTTTTGTGCCCATGCTGCGTCAAAACCCAGCACCTGCTTGAAGCAGGCGTAAGGATTGACTTAGCATTGGACAGATAGGGCCCCCCAGAGCATTGCTGGAGCTGCGTCCAGCAATGTGCCGCCTTTACGGCACAGATGTGTGACTCATCTGCGCCGTTTTTGCCCCATGGTGCGCTGCATTGTAAATGCGGCGCACCAATGGTGGCGGAGCTGCGCGCACAATAACTGACGCATCCCTGCTGATATGCAGGGATCCGTCACTTATTGTTAATCTGCCCCAGAGTTTCTATGCCTTACTCCACACTAATGTACTTAAGCGTTATGTAGCTGTGGAGTTAGGAACAGTATTCTATTCTTCCCTACATGCACTTAGCTTACGATATTCTGTCCTCAATATTCTAGTACCATGATATTTTGGGGCATCGATATTTAGCAGTATAACCAGTATTCGTCAAAGAATGCACCTACAGAGCACATCTTTTATGTTTGTTCAGAGCTGACGGCCATGCCCCCCTAAACATATACTTCTGATACCAGTCTGTCTATTGAGCTCCTAAAATAGACTCATAATCCACTGCAAAAGGTTATAAAACGTAGAATGATCTTCAAATCGCTTTGTAGATTTAGTTTGATTTCACTTGTATATTTCAACTTTGCAAGAGTACAAGACAGTTGTACTTTTTTGAGGATTTGTTACCGACAGCTTTAGTTTGATTTAGGTATTCTGAGTTTCAATTTGTGTCTATGAGTTGGCATGTTAGGAATCAGCGGATATTGATGTAAGTTAATTACTTTCCATTGGCACACAGGTCAAGTACCACCATAACTCATCTTCCACAACGAGTGCATAATGAAGAGACTTGATATAATTATCCTATTCCTACCCATATTTTGTATGTTTAATTTGTGGAATAGAAATTTCTACATCAGAGTGCATAGAGTTGGTTTCAGAGAGATACCCATTGTCTATTAGCTTTTTCTGGTAAATGGAAAATTGTTATGGCCAGATATTAAAACTATCTCTTAATGCATTTAAAAACCCCATTACATATTGCAGACCACAGAGCCCAGCAGAAGCTACAAGTCAGAGTGGTGAAGTCCAGTCTCTCTTAGCTCATTTTCATTTCCCTTTTTCTACTACTAGCTCTCATATTCTTGTGTATGTGGTCACTGGCAGAGGCAGTGAGAGAAAGTTAGAGAGCTTTGCCTTCGTATTGCTCTCTTCCTTTCCCATTTGCCACCTCCCTCTGCCTCCTCCAAAGTCGGACTGGCCTACAGGGCAACCAACAGTGCACAAAGGGGAGGTCTTTCATACCAATGTATGGGCTATTGTTTTGGCTGGTTGTGGGCCCTTTTTATGTTCTGGTGAGCTGATGTGACTGTTGAATTCTCTGATATTATCACAAGTATGGCCTACAGCTAGCAGAAATGCATACAGTCTCCTACACCTTGCAAAACACCTATATAGCTTGTCTTTATACGTTTAAAACTGCCCTGATTAAAAAATATGGGCCATTTTTTTAGTTATCTGATTTACTAATGGGGGCCACTGTTAATTTGGCGCCCAGACTTATTTTCTCTACCAATCTGACCCTTAGGTCCCAAGACTAATGTGCCGCATCTGAGTTTCCAACTTTTATTAATAACCCATTGGTTTTCCAAATATAATTATTCTTCTTGTACAATCATGTTGCTAATTTCCCCTAGCTCATTGAAGCCATGAGGTTATTTTATTCACTCTACAAAATACGATTACCATTACATCAAATCACTGTGTGCAGGATTGTTGGAAATGGGATCCCTGGCTGGCCAGGGCTTTCGCCAAAGTCAGTCAGAGACCACCACCCCCAAGTCAGGGCAAGGGAGTTACACGCCAAGATAACCCCTACTCACCCTCTAGGTAACGTGGCGCGAGCAGCAAGGCTAAACTTGGAGGCGATGTAAGTTAAGTATTTGTGCACGCACCCCAGCAACAACTCCCAGGGCCCACCACAAAGGAAACTCCACACAAGGTTATATAAAAATAGCCTTTGTATTACACCAAAACACATTAGATAAAACACACACTTTACAATGTGCCAGAGGCACGGGCAGAATTTACAAGGGATTATTACAAGACAGGGCCACCTGGGCCACTGTCAGGAATCAGAAGTAGCACTTTCAGAAATAGCACTTAGTACATAGAATATAGCACAAAATAGCACACAACCAGTAATCACTGGTAACCAGGACCTCACTAGCACCACCTGTACTAGGGAGAAAACAACCACCTACACATCACAATACCTGTGGGGGTGGAAGCACATAACACATGATGCAATGCATAACATTCATTCAGAGGTGTAAGGGAGGAAAACACATGATGCATCACAATACATTCAGAGGTGTAACAATAACATTGCGCAAAACTTAGATCAGTCACCACCTGTGACAGTCCCTGTGTCCCAATGGCAGGGCCTAAACGTCGCAGTTGCCCACAAAGTGCTGGGCAACTGGTGCAGGGAAAGTTTGGGCAACGTTGGAGCCTCTCTGGCTCAAGAACCACCACTGTGGCACTGTGGGGCCTCTCTGGGCTCCTGGACAAGAAATGGGGCTTCAGAGCCTCTCAGGGCTCTCCAAACGAATATGGGCACCAGAGCCTCTCTCAGGCGTTTCCTTCCAGAACCATTGGGCCCCAGGAGCCTCTCTGGGCTCCTCAACAAATAGCGCCTGGAGCCTCGTGGCGCCAACAAACAAATGCCACCTTGGAACCCTCTCTGGGCTCCAACAACAAAGGTGCAGCCTCGCTGGGCTGTGGGGGCCCCTCACGGGGGACCCTCGAGCACGTGGGGTGCTTCTGGGGTGAGTCCCCCCCTCTGGGGACTCAGGACGACAAATGGCAGCAAGAGCCTCTCTGGCTCGGGTTGGAGTCCCCCTCTTGGGGACTCGAATTGCCCAGAGATGCCCCCTAAGAGCCTCTCTGGCTCTAAACGCAAGGGCGCGAGGTCGCGCTGCTGAGGGGGCAGGGGGGGGCGGACACCGACAGCGTGTCCCGGCGCCCCTCCCTTCGCTTCTGGCAACACTCACTATGACGCGGCCGGCTGCTTACTCTGTCTCCCGCCTGGCCTCGTCACGCAGCCATCCGCCTGACTTCCTCCGGGGCTGCCAATGGCAGCGCGGCCCTGGGGGTAGGGAGGCGGGACTTCCGGGTCGCTGCGGGCAGCGCGGCGGCTCGCTTTTAGGCAGGCAGGCGGTCTCCCATGATCCGAGGAGTGGGCTCCCTCGTGATCCACATAAATCACGGGCAAACAAAGCGGCAAGGAGCGGGGTGGCACCCACGCCGCCAAAGCAAATATAAAGCGAGGTAGGCACTCGCTAGGCACCGCAATTTCGGGCTGATGCCGGCTCTCAAAGTGCTAGCTGCGCTAGCGTCTAAGAAAAGGCGGGGCCAAATGTAGCCAAGGGATTCCAGCGCTCCCCAGCGCTGAAGGGCAGAGAGCAGCGCTCTCAGTGCTGCAGGCACAGCACAAGCTCCAGCAGGGGCTGGAGGCAGGCAGGGGGGCAAGGCAGGGCCAGAGCCAGCACACTGGGTCTCCAGGCAGGGAGACACCCCAAGTGGCGGTCCTCCTGGCCCCAGTAGCAGCAACAGCCCCCTCTGGCAGGATCCAAAAGCAGAACAACATTTGTGGGGACACAGCCCCATTTTTATTCAGCATTCCTTTGTCTGAATGTGCAGAGTGGGGGCGGAACCAGTCGCAGCTGGTTCTTGAGTACTCTGTTTACCTCAGCCACCCTCTCTATTCACTGGCAGGGCTTGGGTCATTAGACACACCACAGGGGGGCGGAGCCAGCATTGTGTGGGGAAAACCCAGCCCATCCAGGACACAGGTACACTCCTCCCACACATCACTCATGCTAATCTCCCACTCACCACCGGGCAGACCCATCCAGACTTCCTGGAGCCTGGCATGCCAGCCAGCTCCAGCCAATCACACGCCAGCACCCTCACAGCACACGTACAGCCATGTCTAGAAATGGAGCTTCGCTACTAGACACATACATGCTGCATACACCATCTCGCAGCATTCACTCTCACGAGTTCACACATACCAGACTCAAGCCTGTACACCCCACGCATCAGGAACTACCAGGGACACATACATTCCCCATGCATTCCTATGGGCGGGCAGGCCGAGCTCAGCACATGCACTCAGAGTGCGCACGCACTTTCCCCTGGGACACAGTGAAAGTGCGCAGAATCCAAAAATCACCATCTCCAGGTCACCATTTCAAGCAAAAAGTCTAGGGGTGAACCTGCCCTAAGGGCCAAAGTCCAACATAACCCCCTTCCAGCCAAAACGCAGGGGAGACCAATCACCACCGTGATGGACTTTCCTGCTTGGGGCGATAGAACACGGACGCAGGCCCGCAACTGCAGGGACACCCTCCTGTTCTACGCCACGGTGAACCCATGGGATTCCCTCTAAACACACTGCCTGGACCAACTGGGCTACCCCACTGGTACTCCCAAGTTGTCCGCGGCCAGGACCAGGCCCTGGGCCACCCAGGTGCCACTGGTCCATGCCAATTCGCAGAGCGGGGGGTAGTAACCCCTGGCACATAGGAGCCATTCTCCACTCTTCCTGTCTGCAAGACAGGACTAGACTGCCACTGGTTCTCCAGCCTAGGGCCTACAACCTCAGGCGGACCAGGAGTCTCAGGGAAGGCTCTCCTCCCCTTACCTCTTCTCCTAGGGTTCCTCCTCCTCCGGCGAGGGGTACACCTAGAACGCCATTCCAACCCAGGGCTTATCCACTCAGGTTGCACCGGGGTCAGAGGTGGGCTCTCCCACCCTCTGCACCCCCTTCCAGAGGTCTGCCCTCTCCCACCTGGAGAAGTTCCTCTGGAAGAAGAACCGGTCAGGACACTGGTTACAGTCGTCCTACCCTTCAGGTCAGGCAGATCCTGAACCTGGCCTTCCAACCTCTGGTCTAAAACCTTCGGTGGAACAATTGCCTGGCACTCCAGGACTTCTGGGGACTCACACACAATCCCCCTGAGGCTGACAAATGACACATCTGTTGTGTGATTGTCTGTCTGGCGCAGATCTCCCGCCCTCTGTCCACCTGACAGTGCGTGACGATCCCCCAGACCAGAAGTGGCGCCACCCGGGTCACTACACGGGAACCTAGCCCAACTGGGTAGTCCCTGACCCACTGGTCCTTCCACTGGGGAACTCCCCCAATCACTCCTCACTCTGGACTCCTGTACCCTCCCTACCGGAGCGGTACTGCCAGACTCTAGAACCACAGGAGCTCTGGTTACAGACGCTCCAGGTCCTCTACTCACTAGGAGATCCTCCTCAACTGGGTTAACAGGACAGCCTAGGTCCCCAACCTGGTGTTCCCTCAAGAAACCACCCAGGTTCTGAGACAGGGCTTCGGGCCTCTGGGGGCTCTCAGCCACCCACTGACTCCTGCTCCACTGAGCCAGGCAGTCAGCCCCTACACCCTTCTCACTAACCAGGGACCTAGCTGGGCTACACTGAGCCTCTTCCACCACGCTGGACTGGAAGATCCCTGACCCACTATTTTTGGAGTCACTCCCTAATGACTCTACAGAACCCCTGGTACCTTCCCAGCGGTCTGCTTCCTCTGCAAGGTCCCAAGGACAAAAACATTTCAACTTCAGCAGGTGCTGGCGCAACTCTGGACACACAACACTGAGCAACTGCTCTTTGAGGAACATATTCACTACTCCGTCCCTCTCATCGTCCGGGTTAGCCGCCAGCCAATCCTCCATTGCATCAGAACAGTCATCCACAAAATACCCCCACTTCTGGTGAGGCGGTTTCCTATGGTTCCTGAACTTCAACCTGTTCTCCTCCTCTTGGGAAACAGGTTCCAGACTGGGGGAACTGGGACTGGGATTTCCTACACTGAAATCTAAATAGCTGCCACCACTGGATTCAACCCTCCCTGGGGGATCCAGAAACTCAACACTGCGCGCAGGGGATAGTCTACCCTCCAGAGCTACTTTGCCTCTGGTGGCGGCCCTCTCAGCCTCCTCTATCCTTTCCTGCGCTAAGACCCTCTCGGTCTCTAGCTGTTGCTTCTTAACCTTCAGCTGTTGCTTTCTAACGCCCAGCTGTGCCATAGCCTGGGCATGCTCCAACCTGAGCTTTTCTAAAGCCAGCTGGTGCTCCCTTTCTCTCCTCCTATCTTCCAGCTCCTCTGGGGACAGAAAAAGGGATGAGGCGCTGCCTCCTACGCCGGACCCAGCAAGGGACTCCCTATCTATGGGGTCCTCACTATCTGCTGGCGTCCCTGTGCTATCATCTTCTTCCTCCTCCTCAGACTCTTCAGGGCTCCCCTCTGACCCACCACCCTCATGGTGTGAGACCCGGGCCCTCTCCTCACTGTGCTCACGCTCCCAGTCCTCCTTCTGCCATTGGATTAGGTTACCCCTAAGTTGGGACTGGGTGTCTGACTCATTCACTGCAATGTCTCTCTCTTCGCAAAACTCTCTCAGTTCATGCAAAAACAGACCCCAGACATTAAAAGCAGACTCCATCTTGGCAAGATGCTTACAGACACGTGCAACACAGGGGACTTAACAATCTGAAGTAAGAGTACACAATTCCAAAACTTCAACAATCTCCTTATCAAAGAGAACTCATACTCATGCGTCCAGGAAAACACACCATTCATCCACACACACCCTCCCCTCGGATCGGTAAGGCAGTTTCTACCACCCCTGACTTCTCAACCTGACCAAAAGCGACACAGGTACCAAACTCTGGAAGCAGGGCGGGGGACAAATGTACTGAACACAATTATAAAATGACCCTCTTCAGGAGAAGAAACAATGGAATTTCAAAAACAATCCCCTAAAAATGTGGTCATCTAAAATGCAGAGCTTTGTGGTATGGCCAGCTGCTACTAAGGTACAAGGCAAACACAAATCCTTATCCTCACCGCTTGCCGCCAATGTTGGAAATGGGATCCCTGGCTGGCCAGGGCTTTCGCCAAAGTCAGTCAGAGACCACCACCCCCAAGTCAGGGCAAGGGAGTTACACGCCAAGATAACCCCTACTCACCCTCTAGGTAACGTGGCGCGAGCAGCAAGGCTAAACTTGGAGGCGATGTAAGTTAATTATTTGCGCACGCACCCCAGCAACAACTCCCAGGGCCCACCACAAAGGAAACTCCACACAAGGTTATATAAAAATAGCCTTTGTATTACACCAAAACACATTAGATAAAACACACACTTTACAATGTGCCAGAGGCACGGGTAGAATTTACAAGGGATTATTACAAGACAGGGCCACCTGGGCCACTGTCAGGAATCAGAAGTAGCACTTTCAGAAATAGCACTTAGTACATAGAATATAGCACAAAATAGCACACAACCAGTAATCACTGGTAACCAGGACCTCACTAGCACCACCTGTACTAGGGAGAAAACAACCACCTACACATCACAATACCTGTGGGGGTGGAAGCACATAACACATGATGCAATGCATAACATTCATTCAGAGGTGTAAGGGAGGAAAACACATGATGCATCACAATACATTCAGAGGTGTAACAATAACATTGCGCAAAACTTAGATCAGTCACCACCTGTGACAGTCCCTGTGTCCCAATGTCAGGGCCTAAACGTCGCAGTTGCCCACAAAGTGCTGGGCAACTGGTGCAGGGAAAGTTTGGGCAACGTTGGAGCCTCTCTGGCTCAAGAACCACCACTGTGGCACTGTGGGGCCTCTCTGGGCTCCTGGACAAGAAATGGGGCTTCAGAGCCTCTCAGGGCTCTCCAAATTAATATGGGCACCAGAGCCTCTCTCAGGCGTTTCCTTCCAGAACCATTGGGCCCCAGGAGCCTCTCTGGGCTCCTCAACAAATAGCGCCTGGAGCCTCGTGGCGCCAACAAACAAATGCCACCTTGGAACCCTCTCTGGGCTCCAACAACAAAGGTGCAGCCTCGCTGGGCTGTGGGGGCCCCTCACGGGGGACCCTCGAGCACGTGGGGCGCTTCTGGGGTGAGTCCCCCTCTCTGGGGACTCAGGACGACAAATGGCAGCAAGAGCCTCTCTGGCTCGGGTTGGAGTCCCCCTCTTGGGGACTCGAATTGCCCAGAGATGCCCCCTAAGAGCCTCTCTGGCTCTAAACGCAAGGGCGCGAGGTCGCGCTGCTGAGGGGGCAGGGGGGGGCGGACACCGACAGCGTGTCCCGGCGCCCCTCCCTTCGCTTCTGGCAACACTCACCGGCTCTGGCTGCTGCAGGACGGCTCCTCTCGTGCTGCTCCTCTCTGGGCGGTGCTGCAGGGGCCGCGGGCGGGGCTCCCCCTCACTCTGGAGCCTCGCCGAGATGCTGTAGGCTGCTTCCTGCGTCTCCTGTCCCTCCGCTCCTCCGATGACGCGGCAGGGGGGGCTCGACCGCCTGGGCCAATCCCAGCGCGGCCGGGCTATGACGCGGCCGGCTGCTTACTCTGTCTCCCGCCTGGCCTCGTCACGCAGCCATCCGCCTGACTTCCTCCGGGGCTGCCAATGGCAGCGCGGCCCTGGGGGTAGGGAGGCGGGACTTCCGGGTCGCCGCGGGCAGCGCGGCGGCTCGCTTTTAGGCAGGCAGGTGGGCTCCCATGATCCGAGGAGTGGGCTCCCTCGTGATCCACATAAATCACGGGCAAACAAAGCGGCAAGGAGCGGGGTGGCACCCGCGCCGCCAAAGCAAATATAAAGCGAGGTAGGCACTCGCTAGGCACTGCAATTTCGGGCTGATGCCGGGTGGGCACCGGCTGGCTCTCAAAGCGCTAGCTGCACTAGCCTCTAAGAAAAGGCGCTCCCAAGCGCCACCGGGCCAAATGTAGCCAAGGGATTCCAGCGCTCCCCAGCGCTGAAGGGCAGAGAGCAGCGCTCTCAGTGCTGCAGGCACAGCACAAGCTCCAGCAGGGGCTGGAGGCAGGCAGGGGGGCAAGGCAGGGCCAGAGCCAGCACACTGGGTCTCCAGGCAGGGAGACACCCCAAGTGGCGGTCCTCCTGGCCCCAGTAGCAGCAACAGCCCCCTCTGGCAGGATCCAAAAGCAGAACAACATCTGTGGGGACACAGCCCCATTTTTATACAGCATTCCTTTGTCTGAAGGTGCAGAGTGGGGGCGGAACCAGTCGCAGCTGGTTCTTGAGTACTCTGTTTACCTCAGCCACCCTCTCTATTCACTGGCAGGGCTTGGGTCATTAGACACACCACAGGGGGGCGGAGCCAGCATTGTGTGGGGAAAACCCAGCCCATCCAGGACACAGGTACACTCCTCCCACACATCACTCATGCTAATCTCCCACTCACCACCGGGCAGACCCATCCAGACTTCCTGGAGCCTGGCATGCCAGCCAGCTCCAGCCAATCACACGCCAGCACCCTCACAGCACACGTACAGCCATGTCTAGAAATGGAGCTTCGCTACTAGACACATACATGCTGCATACACCATCTCGCAGCATTCACTCTCACGAGTTCACACATACCAGACTCAAGCCTGTACACCCCACGCATCAGGAACTACCAGGGACACATACATTCCCCATGCATTCCTATGGGCGGGCAGGCCTAGCTCAGCACATGCACTCAGAGTGCGCACGCACTTTCCCCTGGGACACAGTGAAAGTGCGCAGAATCCAAAAATCACCATCTCCAGGTCACCATTTCAAGCAAAAAGTCTAGGGGTGAACCTGCCCTAAGGGCCAAAGTCCAACATAACCCCCTTCCAGCCAAAACGCAGGGGAGACCAATCACCACCGTGATGGACTTTCCTGCTTGGGGCGATAGAACACGGACGCAGGCCCGCAACTGCAGGGACACCCTCCTGTTCTACGCCACGGTGAACCCATGGGATTCCCTCTAAACACACTGTCTGGACCAACTGGGCTACCCCACTGGTACTCCCAAGTTGTCCGCGGCCAGGACCAGGCCCTGGGCCACCCAGGTGCCACTGGTCCATGCCAATTCGCAGAGCGGGGGGTAGTAACCCCTGGCACATAGGAGCCATTCTCCACTCTTCCTGTCTGCAAGACAGGACTAGACTGCCACTGGTTCTCCAGCCTAGGGCCTACAACCTCAGGCGGACCAGGAGTCTCAGGGAAGGCTCTCCTCCCCTTACCTCTTCTCCTAGGGTTCCTCCTCCTCCGGCGAGGGGTACACCTAGGACGCCATTCCAACCCAGGGCTTATGCACTCAGGTTGCACCGGGGTCACAGGTGGGCTCTCCCACCCTCTGCACCCCCTTCCAGAGGTCTGCCCTCTCCCACCTGGAGAAGTTCCTCTGGAAGAAGAACCGGTCAGGACACTGGTTACAGTCGTCCTACCCTTCAGGTCAGGCTGATCCTGAACCTGGCCTTCCAACCTCTGGTCTAAAACCTTCAGTGGAACAATTGCCTGGTACTCCAGGACTTCTGGGGACTCACACACAATCCCCCTGAGGCTGACAAATGACACATCTGTTGTGTGATTGTCTGTCTGGCGCAGATCTCCCGCCCTCTGTCCACCTGACAGTGCGTGACGATCCCCCAGACCAGAAGTGGCGCCACCCGGGTCACTACACGGGAACCTAGCCCAACTGGGTAGTCCCTGACCCACTGGTCCTTCCACTGGGGAACTCCCCCAATCACTCCTCACTCTGGACTCCTGTACCCTCCCTACCGGAGCGGTACTGCCAGACTCTAGAACCACAGGAGCTCTGGTTACAGACGCTCCAGGTCCTCTACTCACTAGGAGATCCTCCTCAACTGGGTTAACAGGACAGCCTAGGTCCCCAACCTGGTGTTCCCTCAAGAAACCACCCAGGTTCTGAGACAGGGCTTCGGGCCTCTGGGGGCTCTCAGCCACCCACTGACTCCTGCTCCACTGAGCCAGGCAGTCAGCCCCTACACCCTTCTCACTAACCAGGGACCTAGCTGGGCTACACTGAGCCTCTTCCACCACGCTGGGCTGGAAGATCCCTGACCCACTACTTTTGGAGTCACTCCCTAATGACTCTACAGAACCCCTGGTACCTTCCCAGCGGTCTGCTTCCTCTGCAAGGTCCCAAGGACAAAAACATTTCAACTTCAGCAGGTGCTGGCGCAACTCTGGACACACAACACTGAGCAACTGCTCTTTGAGGAACATATTCACTACTCCGTCCCTCTCATCGTCCGGGTTAGCCGCCAGCCAATCCTCCATTGCATCAGAACAGTCATCCACAAAATACCCCCACTTCTGGTGAGGCGGTTTCCTATGGTTCCTGAACTTCAACCTGTTCTCCTCCTCTTGGGAAACAGGTTCCAGACTGGGGGAACTGGGACTGGGATTTCCTACACTGAAATCTAAATAGCTGCCACCACTGGATTCAACCCTCCCTGGGGGATCCAGAAACTCAACACTGCGCGCAGGGGATAGTCTACCCTCCAGAGCTACTTTGCCTCTGGTGGCGGCCCTCTCAGCCTCCTCTATCCTTTCCTGCGCTAAGACCCTCTCGGTCTCTAGCTGTTGCTTCTTAACCTCCAGCTGTTGCTTTCTAACGCCCAGCTGTGCCATAGCCTGGGCATGCTCCAACCTGAGCTTTTCTAAAGCCAGCTGGTGCTCCCTTTCTCTCCTCCTATCTTCCAGCTCCTCTGGGGACAGAAAAAGGGATGAGGCGCTGCCTCCTACGCCGGACCCAGCAAGGGACTCCCTATCTATGGGGTCCTCACTATCTGCTGGCGTCCCTGTGCTATCATCTTCTTCCTCCTCCTCAGACTCTTCAGGGCTCCCCTCTGACCCACCACCCTCATGGTGTGAGACCCGGGCCCTCTCCTCACTGTGCTCACGCTCCCAGTCCTCCTTCTGCCATTGGATTAGGTTACCCCTAAGTTGGGTCTGGGTGTCTGACTCATTCACTGCAATGTCTCTCTCTTCGCAAAACTCTCTCAGTTCATGCAAAAACAGACCCCAGACATTAAAAGCAGACTCCATCTTGGCAAGATGCTTACAGACACGTGCAACACAGGGGACTTAACAATCTGAAGTAAGAGTACACAATTCCAAAACTTCAACAATCTCCTTATCAAAGAGAACTCATACTCATGCGTCCAGGAAAACACACCATTCATCCACACACACCCTCCCCTCGGATCGGTAAGGCAGTTTCTACCACCCCTGACTTCTCAACCTGACCAAAAGCGACACAGGTACCAAACTCTGGAAGCAGGGCGGGGGACAAATGTACTGAACACAATTATAAAATGACCCTCTTCAGGAGAAGAAACAATGGAATTTCAAAAACAATCCCCTAAAAATGTGGTCATCTAAAATGCAGAGCTTTGTGGTATGGCCAGCTGCTACTAAGGTACAAGGCAAACACAAATCCTTATCCTCACCGCTTGCCGCCAATGTTGGAAATGGGATCCCTGGCTGGCCAGGGCTTTCGCCAAAGTCAGTCAGAGACCACCACCCCCAAGTCAGGGCAAGGGAGTTACACGCCAAGATAACCCCTACTCACCCTCTAGGTAACGTGGCGCGAGCAGCAAGGCTAAACTTGGAGGCGATGTAAGTTAAGTATTTGCGCACGCACCCCAGCAACAACTCCCAGGGCCCACCACAAAGGAAACTCCACACACGGTTATATAAAAATAGCCTTTGTATTACACCAAAACACATTAGATAAAACACACACTTTACAATGTGCCAGAGGCACGGGCAGAATTTACAAGGGATTATTACAAGACAGGGCCACCTGGGCCACTGTCAGGAATCAGAAGTAGCACTTTCAGAAATAGCACTTAGTACATAGAATATAGCACAAAATAGCACACAACCAGTAATCACTGGTAACCAGGACCTCACTAGCACCACCTGTACTAGGGAGAAAACAACCACCTACACATCACAATACCTGTGGGGGTGGAAGCACATAACACATGATGCAATGCATAACATTCATTCAGAGGTGTAAGGGAGGAAAACACATGATGCATCACAATACATTCAGAGGTGTAACAATAACATTGCGCAAAACTTAGATCAGTCACCACCTGTGACAGTCCCTGTGTCCCAATGTCAGGGCCTAAACGTCGCAGTTGCCCACAAAGTGCTGGGCAACTGGTGCAGGGAAAGTTTGGGCAACGTTGGAGCCTCTCTGGCTCAAGAACCACCACTGTGGCACTGTGGGGCCTCTCTGGGCTCCTGGACAAGAAATGGGGCTTCAGAGCCTCTCAGGGCTCTCCAAATTAATATGGGCACCAGAGCCTCTCTCAGGCGTTTCCTTCCAGAACCATTGGGCCCCAGGAGCCTCTCTGGGCTCCTCAACAAATAGCGCCTGGAGCCTCGTGGCGCCAACAAACAAATGCCACCTTGGAACCCTCTCTGGGCTCCAACAACAAAGGTGCAGCCTCGCTGGGCTGTGGGGGCCCCTCACGGGGGACCCTCGAGCACGTGGGGCGCTTCTGGGGTGAGTCCCCCCCTCTGGGGACTCAGGACGACAAATGGCAGCAAGAGCCTCTCTGGCTCGGGTTGGAGTCCCCCTCTTGGGGACTCGAATTGCCCAGAGATGCCCCCTAAGAGCCTCTCTGGCTCTAAACGCAAGGGCGCGAGGTCGCGCTGCTGAGGGGGCAGGGGGGGGCGGACACCGACAGCGTGTCCCGGCGCCCCTCCCTTCGCTTCTGGCAACACTCACCGGCTCTGGCTGCTGCAGGACGGCTCCTCTCGCGCTGCTCCTCTCTGGGCGGCGCTGCAGGGGCCGCGGGCGGGGCTCCCCCTCACTCTGGAGCCTCGCCGAGATGCTGTAGGCTGCTTCCTGCGTCTCCTGTCCCTCCGCTCCTCCGATGACGCGGCAGGGGGGGCTCGACCGCCTGGGCCAATCCCAGCGCGGCCGGGCTATGACGCGGCCGGCTGCTTACTCTGTCTCCCGCCTGGCCTCGTCACGCAGCCATCCGCCTGACTTCCTCCGGGGCTGCCAATGGCAGCGCGGCCCTGGGGGTAGGGAGGCGGGACTTCCGGGTCGCCGCGGGCAGCGCGGCGGCTCGCTTTTAGGCAGGCAGGTGGGCTCCCATGATCCGAGGAGTGGGCTCCCTCGTGATCCACATAAATCACGGGCAAACAAAGCGGCAAGGAGCGGGGTGGCACCCGCGCCGCCAAAGCAAATATAAAGCGAGGTAGGCACTCGCTAGGCACTGCAATTTCGGGCTGATGCCGGGTGGGCACCGGCTGGCTCTCAAAGCGCTAGCTGCGCTAGCCTCTAAGAAAAGGCGCTCCCAAGCGCCACCGGGCCAAATGTAGCCAAGGGATTCCAGCGCTCCCCAGCGCTGAAGGGCAGAGAGCAGCGCTCTCAGTGCTGCAGGCACAGCACAAGCTCCAGCAGGGGCTGGAGGCAGGCAGGGGGGCAAGGCAGGGCCAGAGCCAGCACACTGGGTCTCCAGGCAGGGAGACACCCCAAGTGGCGGTCCTCCTGGCCCCATTAGCAGCAACAGCCCCCTCTGGCAGGATCCAAAAGCAGAACAACATCTGTGGGGACACAGCCCCATTTTTATACAGCATTCCTTTGTCTGAAGGTGCAGAGTGGGGGCGGAACCAGTCGCAGCTGGTTCTTGAGTACTCTGTTTACCTCAGCCACCCTCTCTATTCACTGGCAGGGCTTGGGTCATTAGACACACCACAGGGGGGCGGAGCCAGCATTGTGTGGGGAAAACCCAGCCCATCCAGGACACAGGTACACTCCTCCCACACATCACTCATGCTAATCTCCCACTCACCACCGGGCAGACCCATCCAGACTTCCTGGAGCCTGGCATGCCAGCCAGCTCCAGCCAATCACACGCCAGCACCCTCACAGCACACGTACAGCCATGTCTAGAAATGGAGCTTCGCTACTAGACACATACATGCTGCATACACCATCTCGCAGCATTCACTCTCACGAGTTCACACATACCAGACTCAAGCCTGTACACCCCACGCATCAGGAACTACCAGGGACACATACATTCCCCATGCATTCCTATGGGCGGGCAGGCCTAGCTCAGCACATGCACTCAGAGTGCGCACGCACTTTCCCCTGGGACACAGTGAAAGTGCGCAGAATCCAAAAATCACCATCTCCAGGTCACCATTTCAAGCAAAAAGTCTAGGGGTGAACCTGCCCTAAGGGCCAAAGTCCAACATAACCCCCTTCCAGCCAAAACGCAGGGGAGACCAATCACCACCGTGATGGACTTTCCTGCTTGGGGCGATAGAACACGGACGCAGGCCCGCAACTGCAGGGACACCCTCCTGTTCTACGCCACGGTGAACCCATGGGATTCCCTCTAAACACACTGTCTGGACCAACTGGGCTACCCCACTGGTACTCCCAAGTTGTCCGCGGCCAGGACCAGGCCCTGGGCCACCCAGGTGCCACTGGTCCATGCCAATTCGCAGAGCGGGGGGTAGTAACCCCTGGCACATAGGAGCCATTCTCCACTCTTCCTGTCTGCAAGACAGGACTAGACTGCCACTGGTTCTCCAGCCTAGGGCCTACAACCTCAGGCGGACCAGGAGTCTCAGGGAAGGCTCTCCTCCCCTTACCTCTTCTCCTAGGGTTCCTCCTCCTCCGGCGAGGGGTACACCTAGAACGCCATTCCAACCCAGGGCTTATCCACTCAGGTTGCACCGGGGTCAGAGGTGGGCTCTCCCACCCTCTGCACCCCCTTCCAGAGGTCTGCCCTCTCCCACCTGGAGAAGTTCCTCTGGAAGAAGAACCGGTCAGGACACTGGTTACAGTCGTCCTACCCTTCAGGTCAGGCTGATCCTGAACCTGGCCTTCCAACCTCTGGTCTAAAACCTTCGGTGGAACAATTGCCTGGTACTCCAGGACTTCTGGGGACTCACACACAATCCCCCTGAGGCTGACAAATGACACATCTGTTGTGTGATTGTCTGTCTGGCGCAGATCTCCCGCCCTCTGTCCACCTGACAGTGCGTGACGATCCCCCAGACCAGAAGTGGCGCCACCCGGGTCACTACACGGGAACCTAGCCCAACTGGGTAGTCCCTGACCCACTGGTCCTTCCACTGGGGAACTCCCCCAATCACTCCTCACTCTGGACTCCTGTACCCTCCCTACCGGAGCGGTACTGCCAGACTCTAGAACCACAGGAGCTCTGGTTACAGACGCTCCAGGTCCTCTACTCACTAGGAGATCCTCCTCAACTGGGTTAACAGGACAGCCTAGGTCCCCAACCTGGTGTTCCCTCAAGAAACCACCCAGGTTCTGAGACAGGGCTTCGGGCCTCTGGGGGCTCTCAGCCACCCACTGACTCCTGCTCCACTGAGCCAGGCAGTCAGCCCCTACACCCTTCTCACTAACCAGGGACCTAGCTGGGCTACACTGAGCCTCTTCCACCACGCTGGGCTGGAAGATCCCTGACCCACTACTTTTGGAGTCACTCCCTAATGACTCTACAGAACCCCTGGTACCTTCCCAGCGGTCTGCTTCCTCTGCAAGGTCCCAAGGACAAAAACATTTCAACTTCAGCAGGTGCTGGCGCAACTCTGGACACACAACACTGAGCAACTGCTCTTTGAGGAACATATTCACTACTCCGTCCCTCTCATCGTCCGGGTTAGCCGCCAGCCAATCCTCCATTGCATCAGAACAGTCATCCACAAAATACCCCCACTTCTGGTGAGGCGGTTTCCTATGGTTCCTGAACTTCAACCTGTTCTCCTCCTCTTGGGAAACAGGTTCCAGACTGGGGGAACTGGGACTGGGATTTCCTACACTGAAATCTAAATAGCTGCCACCACTGGATTCAACCCTCCCTGGGGGATCCAGAAACTCAACACTGCGCGCAGGGGATAGTCTACCCTCCAGAGCTACTTTGCCTCTGGTGGCGGCCCTCTCAGCCTCCTCTATCCTTTCCTGCGCTAAGACCCTCTCGGTCTCTAGCTGTTGCTTCTTAACCTCCAGCTGTTGCTTTCTAACGCCCAGCTGTGCCATAGCCTGGGCATGCTCCAACCTGAGCTTTTCTAAAGCCAGCTGGTGCTCCCTTTCTCTCCTCCTATCTTCCAGCTCCTCTGGGGACAGAAAAAGGGATGAGGCGCTGCCTCCTACGCCGGACCCAGCAAGGGACTCCCTATCTATGGGGTCCTCACTATCTGCTGGCGTCCCTGTGCTATCATCTTCTTCCTCCTCCTCAGACTCTTCAGGGCTCCCCTCTGACCCACCACCCTCATGGTGTGAGACCCGGGCCCTCTCCTCACTGTGCTCACGCTCCCAGTCCTCCTTCTGCCATTGGATTAGGTTACCCCTAAGTTGGGTCTGGGTGTCTGACTCATTCACTGCAATGTCTCTCTCTTCGCAAAACTCTCTCAGTTCATGCAAAAACAGACCCCAGACATTAAAAGCAGACTCCATCTTGGCAAGATGCTTACAGACACGTGCAACACAGGGGACTTAACAATCTGAAGTAAGAGTACACAATTCCAAAACTTCAACAATCTCCTTATCAAAGAGAACTCATACTCATGCGTCCAGGAAAACACACCATTCATCCACACACACCCTCCCCTCGGATCGGTAAGGCAGTTTCTACCACCCCTGACTTCTCAACCTGACCAAAAGCGACACAGGTACCAAACTCTGGAAGCAGGGCGGGGGACAAATGTACTGAACACAATTATAAAATGACCCTCTTCAGGAGAAGAAACAATGGAATTTCAAAAACAATCCCCTAAAAATGTGGTCATCTAAAATGCAGAGCTTTGTGGTATGGCCAGCTGCTACTAAGGTACAAGGCAAACACAAATCCTTATCCTCACCGCTTGCCGCCAATGTTGGAAATGGGATCCCTGGCTGGCCAGGGCTTTCTCCAAAGTCAGTCAGAGACCACCACCCCCAAGTCAGGGCAAGGGAGTTACACGCCAAGATAACCCCTACTCACCCTCTAGGTAACGTGGCGCGAGCAGCAAGGCTAAACTTGGAGGCGATGTAAGTTAAGTATTTGCGCACGCACCCCAGCAACAACTCCCAGGGCCCACCACAAAGGAAACTCCACACACGGTTATATAAAAATAGCCTTTGTATTACACCAAAACACATTAGATAAAACACACACTTTACAATGTGCCAGAGGCACGGGCAGAATTTACAAGGGATTATTACAAGACAGGGCCACCTGGGCCACTGTCAGGAATCAGAAGTAGCACTTTCAGAAATAGCACTTAGTACATAGAATATAGCACAAAATAGCACACAACCAGTAATCACTGGTAACCAGGACCTCACTAGCACCACCTGTACTAGGGAGAAAACAACCACCTACACATCACAATACCTGTGGGGGTGGAAGCACATAACACATGATGCAATGCATAACATTCATTCAGAGGTGTAAGGGAGGAAAACACATGATGCATCACAATACATTCAGAGGTGTAACAATAACATTGCGCAAAACTTAGATCAGTCACCACCTGTGACAGTCCCTGTGTCCCAATGTCAGGGCCTAAACGTCGCAGTTGCCCACAAAGTGCTGGGCAACTGGTGCAGGGAAAGTTTGGGCAACGTTGGAGCCTCTCTGGCTCAAGAACCACCACTGTGGCACTGTGGGGCCTCTCTGGGCTCCTGGACAAGAAATGGGGCTTCAGAGCCTCTCAGGGCTCTCCAAACGAATATGGGCACCAGAGCCTCTCTCAGGCGTTTCCTTCCAGAACCATTGGGCCCCAGGAGCCTCTCTGGGCTCCTCAACAAATAGCGCCTGGAGCCTTGTGGCGCCAACAAACAAATGCCACCTTGGAACCCTCTCTGGGCTCCAACAACAAAGGTGCAGCCTCGCTGGGCTGTGGGGGCCCCTCACGGGGGACCCTCGAGCACGTGGGGCGCTTCTGGGGTGAGTCCCCCCCTCTGGGGACTCAGGACGACAAATGGCAGCAAGAGCCTCTCTGGCTCGGGTTGGAGTCCCCCTCTTGGGGACTCAAATTGCCCAGAGATGCCCCCTAAGAGCCTCTCTGGCTCTAAACGCAAGGGCGCGAGGTCGCGCTGCTGAGGGGGCAGGGGGGGGCGGACACCGACAGCGTGTCCCGGCGCCCCTCCCTTCGCTTCTGGCAACACTCACCGGCTCTGGCTGCTGCAGGACGGCTCCTCTCGCGCTGCTCCTCTCTGGGCGGCGCTGCAGGGGCCGCGGGCGGGGCTCCCCCTCACTCTGGAGCCTCGCCGAGATGCTGTAGGCTGCTTCCTGCGTCTCCTGTCCCTCCGCTCCTCCGATGACGCAGCAGGGGGGGCTCGACCGCCTGGGCCAATCCCAGCGCGGCCGGGCTATGACGCGGCCGGCTGCTTACTCTGTCTCCCGCCTGGCCTCGTCACGCAGCCATCCGCCTGACTTCCTCCGGGGCTGCCAATGGCAGCGCGGCCCTGGGGGTAGGGAGGCGGGACTTCCGGGTCGCCGCGGGCAGGGCGGCGGCTCGCTTTTAGGCAGGCAGGCGGGCTCCCATGATCCGAGGAGTGGGCTCCCTCGTGATCCACATAAATCACGGGCAAACAAAGCGGCAAGGAGCGGGGTGGCACCCGCGCCGCCAAAGCAAATATAAAGCGAGGTAGGCACTCGCTAGGCACCGCAATTTCGGGCTGATGCCGGGTGGGCACCGGCTGGCTCTCAAAGCGCTAGCTGCGCTAGCCTCTAAGAAAAGGCGCTCTCAAGCGCCACCGGGCCAAATGCAGCGCTCTCAAGCGCTAGCCAAGGGATTCCAGCGCTCCCCAGCGCTGAAGGGCAGAGAGCAGCGCTCTCAGTGCTGCAGGCACAGCACAAGCTCCAGCAGGGGCTGGAGGCAGGCAGGGGGGCAAGGCAGGGCCAGAGCCAGCACACTGGGTCTCCAGGCAGGGAGACACCCCAAGTGGCGGTTCTCCTGGCCCCAGTAGCAGCAACAGCCCCCTCTGGCAGGATCCAAAAGCAGAACAACATCTGTGGGGACACAGCCCCATTTTTATACAGCATTCCTTTGTCTGAAGGTGCAGAGTGGGGTCGGAACCAGTCGCAGCTGGTACTTGAGTACTCTGTTTACCTTAGCCACCCTCTCTATTCACTGGCAGGGCTTGGGTCATTAGACACACCACAGGGGGCGGAGCCAGCATTGTGTGGGGAAAACCCAGCCCATCCAGGACACAGGTACACTCCTCCCACACATCACTCATGCTAATCTCCCACTCACCACCGGGCAGACCCATCCAGACTTCCTGGAGCCTGGCATGCCAGCCAGCTCCAGCCAATCACACGCCAGCACCCTCACAGCACACGTACAGCCATGTCTAGAAATGGAGCTTCGCTACTAGACACATACATGCTGCATACACCATCTCGCAGCACTCACTCTCACGAGTTCACACATACCAGACTCAAGCCTGTACACCCCACGCATCAGGAACTACCAGGGACACATACATTCCCCATGCATTCCTATGGGCGGGCAGGCCTAGCTCAGCACATGCACTCAGAGTGCGCACGCACTTTGCCCTGGGACACAGTGAAAGTGCGCAGAATCCAAAAATCACCATCTCCAGGTCACCATTTCAAGCAAAAAGTCTAGGGGTGAACCTGCCCTAAGGGCCAAAGTCCAACAAGGATTAAAGGCCAACATCACTATACTCCTCTGGAGCCACCATAGACATCTGCTTCTTGGATTGAAGTAGGTCAAAAGAAGCACTTTAGCACAGGAGTAAGATATGTACATTGGTGATGTGCCTTTCTACCTAGAGCTAGCTAGTGAATGACTGGGGTCTGATTCACAGAGGTAAACATTCACATTTGTGTACGTTTATTCTTATTCAATATTCTATAGTCTTTGTCTCCTGATTCTTAATCAGGGGACCTCCACTGATCCTTTGGCCAGAGGGTTGGTCTTCCTGTTATCACCATTGGGTAATTATTATTCTGTCTTAAATTTGCATACCTTTTGCAAACAAATGATTTTATTATGCCTTTTGTCTCTTCATCTATCCATTCTTAATGCATTGATTTGTTGAATGATTCTGTGAATTGAATGTATTGTTAAATTAATTTTCTCTCCCATGAAAGTTGATGGAGTTTGCACTGTGAATTTGTACTAAAGAACAAGTTACTTACATTCGGTAACGATATATCTGTAAGAAACAGTAGTTAGTATTAGATTCTTTACCTTAGAATATCCCCAGGCGTCAGACTGGATCCGGAAATTTTTGCGAAGCAGTACCCTTGCACGTTGGTAGGCGTCGTCTGCGGCTCCGCGTCCGTCGTCGGCGTCATGGGCGCCGTGATGACGTCGTCGGAGTACTTAGACGCCGCCTCCGCGTGCTGACGTCAGTTCTTAGACACAACTTTTCCGCGCCAGAAACGCAGAGCCATGTTAAAAACCAACACTGGTGCCATTGAAACTAGGGCCCTGAAAGGGGATGACCTTAACCCTAGATATCAGTTCGCAGAACGGGGAGGATGGGTGGGGCGGTAATGAATCTACTACTAACTACTGTTTCTTACAGATATATCGTTACCGAAGGTAAGTAACTTGTTCATCTGAAAGAAACAGGTTAGTATTAGATTCCTTACCTTAGAATAGATACCCCAGCAATACCAACCCCGGTGGTGGGTCTGTGAACCAATAATCACACCAGAAAGTCCTGGAGGACAGAACGGCCAAAGAAGCCATCCCTCCGGACTTGGCTGTCCAGGCAGTAGTGTCTTGCAAACGTGTGCAGCGATGCCCACGTAGCTGCCTGACAGATGTCATGCAGGGGGTCTCCCCGGCCCAGGGCAGTGCTAGCCGCCGTGGTCCGAGTGGAATGGGCTCTCAGCCCAACAGGAGGCTCCTTCCTCGCCAAGGAGTAACATGCCTTGATACACAGGATGACCCACCGAGAGATGGTCCTCTTGTGCACCGCCCGTCCCTTCTTAGCGCCCACGTAACCAACAAAGAGTTGGTCATCCACCAGGAACTGGCGTGTGCAATCCAAGTAGAATGAAAGCGCATGTTTTGGGTCCAGACGGTGGAGCCGCTCTTCCTCTTTAGAGGGATGCGGTGGTGAAAAGAAGGTGGGCAAGGTTATAGACTGCCCGATATGGAAGGCCGTGACAACCTTGGGCAGGAAAGATGGCCTAGTCCGCAACACAACCTTGTCCGGATGGACAGAAAGGAAAGGGGGTTTGGATGAAAGAGCCTGGAGCTCACTCACTCTCCTGGCAGAGGTGATGGCAACCAGGAAAGCAGTCTTCAAAGTAAGAAGGCGGAGAGGACATTTGTGAAGTGGCTCAAAGGGAGCACACATCAGAAAGGTAAGAACCAGGTTCAAGTCCCACTGAGGCATCACAAATGGAACAGGGGGAAACATGTGTGTGATGCCCTTCAGAAAACGAGTTACAATGGGGGACTTGAACAAAGAAGGTTGATCAGGCAGCCTTAGAAAGGCTGAAAGGGCAGAAAGGGAGTCCTTGATAGTGCCCAGAGCAGAGCCCTGCTGGGCAAGAGAAAGAAGGAAGAGAAGAACCTCAGAAAGAGGGGCAGAAAGTGGATCCACAGCCTTTGCTGTGCACCATGTCACAAATTTATTCCACCTGCAGGCGTATACCGATTTTTTGGAGGGACGCCTGGCTGCCAGAATGACATTACAGACTTCAGGAGGCAAGTCAAATGGCCTCAACTGTCGCCGCTCAATCTCCAAGCATGGAGGTGGAGACTGGACAGGTTCGGGTGGAGGACCGTCCCCTGCTGCTGCGACAGAAGGTCCTCCTGAAGAGGCAGATGAACCGGAGGATCGACTGACATACTGAGTAGCTCGGGATACCAGTACCTTTGTGCCCAGTCCGGAGCCACAAGGATGACTTGGGCCCGGTCGCGTTTGATCTTCTTCAGCACTCTGGGCAGAAGTGGTATAGGCGGAAAGGCGTACAACAGACCGCAACTCCACTGGCAACGAAAAGCGTCGCCGAGCGAGTGCCGCCTTGGAAATTCCAACGCGCAGAACAGAGGACATTGCGCGTTCTCTTCGGTGGCGAATAGATCTAACCAAGGCTCTCCCCACTGCTGAAAGAGGACTTGCGCCACGTCCGAGTTCAGACGCCATTCGTGATCCATCATGCACCGACGGCTGAGTTCGTCCGCCCTGGCGTTCAGAGAACCTGCCAGGTGTTGAACCACCAGGGTCACGCCCTGATGTTCCAGCCACTGCCAGAGGCGCAGAGCCTCCTGGCAAAGGGTCCACGACCCCACCCCGCCCTGTTTGTTGCAGTACCACATGGCGGTGGTGTTGTCCGTGAACACTTGCACTACACTCCCCCGGACAGAGGGGAGGAATGCCTTCAGTGCTAGACGAATCGCCCGCAGCTCCAAAAGGTTGATATGGAGCCGGGACTCTGCCGGAGACCAGAGGCCTCTGATCTCCGCCTCTCCCATGTGGCCTCCCCAGCCCTGGAGGGACGCGTCCGTCACAACTACGTGCTCCGGTTAGGGAAGGGAGAGGGATCTGCCGCTGACCCAATCGTGGTCCGTGAGCCACCACTGCAGCTGTCTCGCAGTGCCCTCCGAGATCAGGACATGGTCGGACAGGTTGCCTTGATGCTGGGCCCACTGAAACTTCAGGTCCCACTGCAGAGCCCACATCCGCCACCGGGCGTGATGCACCAGAAGGATGCAGGAGGCCATCAGCCCCAGAAGCCGCAGCGTCAACCTGACCGAGACCCGGGATAAAGGCTGAAAGAGTGGAATCAGAGCCTGAATATCCCAGACCCGCTGTTCGGGAGGATAAACCCGAAACTGCACCGAGTCGAGAACCGCTCCGATAAAGAGGAGCTTCTGAGAGGGGCACAGGTGTGACTTCGGCACATTGATGGAAAACTCCAGCTGGTGCAGGAGGTCTGCCGTAGTCTGGAGGTGGCTGACGACTGTCTGGGGCGAACCAGTCGTCGAGGTAGGGGAAGACTGAAACCCCTAACCTGCGCAGATGAGCTGCGACCACCGCCATCACCTTCGTGAACACCCGTGGGGCGCTGGTAAGGCCGAAGGGGAGCACGGTAAACTGAAAGTGCTCGTGGCCAACCGTGAACCGCAGGTAGCGCCGGTGGGCCGGCAGGACGGGGATGTGGAAATAAGCGTCCTGCGAGTCCAACGCTACCATCCAGTCTCCTGGGTCCAGGGCAGCCAAGACCTGAGCCAGTGTCAGCATTTTGAACCTCTCCTTCCGGAGGAAGCTGTTGACATCCAAGATAGGGAGTAGGCCCCCTTTGCCCTTCTTGGGTACCAGAAAGAAGTGGGAGTAGCAACCACACCCTGCTTCTGGCCCAGGAACGCGCTCGATGGCCCCCTTGGCCAAGAGGGCCGTAACTTCCTCCTGCAGAAGTCGCAAATGATCCCCCGATACGCGGTGGTATTGCGGTGGCATGGCTGGAGGGGTCGCCTCGAAGGGGAGGGAGTAGCCCCTTCGGACGATTTGCAGCACCCACTTGTCCGATGTGACAGTGCGCCAGTGGAGGAGGTGATGGAGAACCCTGCCTCCCACTGGCGTCACATGGGCCTGAAAGCACAGACTAAGAGGGTTTTGAGGCGGATGCTGCGGGGGAAGGTGTGTACTGACCTCGCTGTTGCCCCCTACCACCACCACGGCGGTTTCCACTGCCGCCACCGCGTTGGATATTACCCTACGGTGTGTGGCTGGCAGCACGTGTGAGGACGCCCCTTCCTTGGCCACGAAAGGAGCGAAAGGCACCCATTTGCAGGCGCGGGCCGAGAGGCCCAAGGACCTGGCCATAGCCCTGGAGTCCTTAAAGCGCTCAAGCGCATGGTCTGCCTTGTCGGCAAAAAGGCGACGGCCATCAAACGGCATGTCCATGAGTGTATTCTGGACATCGGCCGAGAAGTTGGCGGACCTCAACCAGGCGTGGCGACGAATCGCCACCGTCGTTGCCATCGCTCTGCCCTGTGAGTCGGTGGTATCCACCCCACACCGGATAGAATACTGTGCCGCATCTCTGCCTTCCACAGGGGCCTGGCCGAGTTTAGCCCGTACCTCCAACGGGCATTCTGGCAGCACGTCCACGACCGTATCCCACAGAGAGTGGGTGTAGCGGCCCAAGAGGCATGCGGTGTTGGAAGACCGCAGTCCCAGACTCAGGGAGGAGAATACCTTTTTGCCGTATTGCTCATACCTCTTGGATTCCCTGTCAGGCGGAGCCAACGGGAATGCGATCTGGGAATTGGAGGCCTGGATCACCAGGCTCTCTGGGGTGGGGTGGGTGGACAGGAAACAAGGGTCGCCCGGGGCCGGGCGGTGGTGTCTGGCCACGTTCCTATTTACAGGCGAACCTGTAGCGGGCCTGGACCAAGTGCCCAAAAGAACGTCGGTCAAGGCCTCATTAAACGGCAGCAGAGGCTCAGCCGAGCTTGACTGCGGTTTAAGGACCTCAGTGAGGAGGTTAGTCCTCACGGCCGCAATGGGGAGTTCAAGGCCCAAGGCCTTGGCTGCCCGCGTCAGCACCACACTGTAGATTGCCCCCTCCTCCGTAGCCACGGTAGGAGGTGAGACAAAACCAGTGTCTGGTGAGGTGTCCAGACCACTGGCATCCCCAAGTCCACCTGTCCAGTGCTCCTGGGACTGACACTCCCGTGTCAGAGGGTCCTCAGACCCCTCCCAATGCTCCTCATCACCCATCTCCTGGTACTCAGGGGTGTCAAATGATGGGGCCGGTTCATTGAAGTAGAACTCTCCAAGCGGCGTCGAGAGCGGCGACCAGCGGCGCCGCTTCGGCGCTGGAACCGGATTGAGGGAGGCATCGGGGACGGCGCCGCCCGAAGACAGCGCCGGAGGTGACACCTGAAGGACCGGCGCCGGTGAGGTCGTTCGGTCAACCAGCGACGAACCGAATCCGGAAGCGGATCCAGTGGGGCCCTGCGGCTCCGAGCCCGAAGGCGCCGGCAGGGTCGGGGCCGAAGCCCCCGACCCGCTAGGGCCCCCAGACGGGTCCGCTTGGCCAGAAGGTGCCGCGGAGCCCGTCGGAGGAGTGAGAAACTTCATGGCCATGAGGGAACGTTCGATCTCCTCCGGCGTCGCGTGTGGCCCAGGGACCGGAGGGTGTGAGGCCGGACGCGACGCCCGCGACTCCGACGGAGCCACGTGGGCGGTGTCACCCGAACCCCCGGCCGTGTCGCGCGAGCGTCGGGGGGAGTCGGAAGAGCGATGACGTCCCTTCGACTTCTTGTGCTTACCTGACGACTTCGACCCTGAGGAGTGATGTCTACTCCCGGGGCTATAATGGCTCCCCTCCCACGACCGGTCCCTCGACCTCCGTCAGGACCGGGACCTTTCACGGCGCGGGGCCAACTGCCGGAGCTCGAGTCGCTTGCGGGACCGCTTCCGCCTAGCTTTCGAAGTCAGGGCCCGACAGTCGGAGCAGGTCTTGTCGTCATGATCGACACCGAGACAGTGGAGACACCGACGGTGAGGGTCCGTGACCGACATTAGTCGGTCGCAATCCTCACAAGGCTTAAAACCTGGCATCTCTACCGGCACCGTTCAGAGTCGAAGACTCGAAAGAATGATCAAAAAGGATCGTAAAAGTTTTAGTCAAAAAATGACTAATGTACCACTTGAACTGACGACAGCACGCGGAGGCGGCGTCTAAGTACTCCGACGACGTCATCACGGCGCCGACGACTCCGACGACGGACGCGGAGCCGCAGACGACGCCTACAGACGCGCAAGGGTACTGCTACGCAAAAATTGCCAGATCCAGTCTGACGCCTGGGGATATTCTAAGGTAAGGAATCTAATACTAACCTGTTTCTTTCAGATTGGGCGTTCATTTATGACTGAGATTTAGGTAAAACTTCATTGAATCTTACCCAGATTCTGTGGTTATTTCACTAAGATCTGTAAGTTAGTTAGATAAATTGTTAATATCACCATCAACTACTCAACTAATGGTCCATTAACCAAAGGACGGAGTGTTGATCTGTGAAGATTAATCAAAATCAAAGTGAATTACAAAACTTGACCCCCAGCGAAACAGTCAGGAAACTTGGATGTGTATATGGGCCCATTTTAAAATTTTATGGATTGTGTAGTGTTTAACCCCGGCCTTTTTGCTGGATCTGTTTTTCCGGTAGTAGAGCGATGGCTATTGTTGATTAGTTGGTGATTATTGATTATTAGTTATTGAATATTGATTAATTGACTATATGTTCAACACTAAGGGGCCCATTAGGATCTCGGGCGGCTTGCCCCCGCCAGGCTGGCGGTAGCCACCGCCAGCCTGACGGGGGCAAACCGCCCGACATCCTTCCCTGAATTCCCCCCCACCATATTACAATGGCGGGGGGGACCGCAGTGGAGAAAAACACCGCCCGCCACTTTTCCGTCCTGGTGGGCTTGCGGCCGGGGCGGAAAATGTTTAATATGGTGGCGGTGTCTATTAGACACCGCCAGCCATATTACAATGGGCTTTGGTAGATGCCTTTCCTTGGCGGCGATGCCGCCACGGAAAGGCATGCAGTCTTCACTCTGGGGGCCCCCTGCGGGCCCCCAGAGTGAAGGAGGGGTGGGAATTGCACATGGGGGGGTTCCTGTGGTACCCCCCTTCATTTGCATAAACAAAGCGGCAGGCACCGCGCGGTGACTGCCGCTTTGTTTATGCAAATGCTGAAAAGCATTTCTAGCATTGCGGCGGGCGGTGCAGAGAGCACCGCCCGCCACAATGCTAGAAATGCAGGATGTGCCTGCCACCCCCGGGACCCCCGCCCTTATGGCGGGCGGTCCCAAACCCCGCTAGGATGACGGACGGACAAAGTCCCCCCGTCATCCTAATGACCCCCTAAGAGTTAGCGTTGCGTTCTAAGTTGTCTGGAAGTACAGGTACAGAGATACCTGGGAATCTTGGGAACGGAATTTAGAAGAGTGTGGTAAGGAAATCACAAGGCAAAAGCTTACTCGTCTGTGGTCATAATAGCTAAAAGTTATGCTGGGCTGTAGGTGTTATATTAGGGACTATATCGTATAAGAGCAGAGTGTTAGTGACCGCCTGTGAAACTTTGGCCTTACCCAATGGAGGAGTATCCTTAGAGGAGTAATGGGTCATCCCTGAGCTTAAGTGACGGGTACACAGTGGGTTTTACTCATAGTGACAGGAAGCGGAGAGAGGAGTTAGCCTAACAGCTAGGGCGGTCGACCTCCCATCTGGGGAACTGGGTTTGAGTTTCGGCAACAACGATGAACATCCTGTGATTCTGGGCAAATCACTTAATCTCCCCGTGCCTAACACAAACAAATGTGTCCTCATGTAATGCAACTGGTGCTATGTAAAGTGCTCAGATACCCGATTCAGGTCTTGTTCGCACTATATAACACTTTGTAAAATAAAAAATAAAAATGTTAATGTATTTTCTCTTTGAAGCGAGTGAAGAAACCATCTTTGGTTTAGCAGAGCAGACAGAGTAGCATTGATTTTACATTATTACTAACGGAAATTTTATAAAGAAAAGTTAGAAAAGACATTGTCGTATTACCTTGTGAGGGGAGGGTCAGTAGAGGGAGCCGTACTGATGTCACAGATAGCCTCGCTGGTATTGGAGGAAACAGCGGGCGGGTGAAAAAGCAGATTGAGAAGGGAGGGTCAGTAGTAGGAGTAAAACTGACATCACAAAGAGCTGCTCTGGCATTGGTTAGACAAGTGGGTGTGTTGTATGCTCTGATTGGTCAATAGACAAACACTGTGCTGGTATTGGCTGCAGAAAGGAATACATAGTGAGCCCTGATTGGACTGTTGGTGTGAGACGTGCAGGTATAGGACGAGTGTTAACAAACAGAATACATGATAATACGGAAGAGTTTTTGGGTTTTACCAACTAAATTAGTTTAATTATTAGAGCTGGAAGAATGAAGCTGATCAATAAGATCAAGAATTTCTTTAAAAAGGACAAAAGTGTAGTGACTAGGGAGGGAATTCTTATGCCACCCCCTGATACGCCTGCCTTCTTTATGATGATGGAAGCGGATATCATAGGTGTGTGTGGTTGCAAAACTGGATGGAATATACGAAAGGTGACTGTGTTCTAACTTTTCCAGAACATGGTACCTTTAATACGAGGATTCTTTAGAACTTGAGAGATAGGATCAATTTGTTAGAACCAAAACCTAGACTAACTCAGTATGAGGCTTCGGAAGAATGGGAAGTTGAGGCATATGAGCGAGAAAAATTACAGAGGAGGTAGAAGAATTAATAGAGGATTTTTACACAGATACCCATTTGACACTTGAGTAGATCAGATGAAAAGATGGAGAAGAGCTGTAGTAACGAAGAGTTTATACCCAGTATCAATGGCTGAAGATCACAAATGGAGTAAATATAAGGAAAAAAAGAAAAACATGGGTGTGTCAGGAAGAAGGTGTGATGAATATGATGATGAACTGTTAGAAGATATTCTAGTTAAAAGACTTCTGCCATATCAAGAAAGTGCTAGGGATGCTACTCCAAGTGCCCCTATGATGCGAACACCATTGGTTCCAAAAGGTCTATATAATCCAACAGTCATCCTAACATCACAAGAAAGGATGCATTGAATCAAACAAAAGAAGAGATAATTCAGAAAATAAATCAGTTAGGTCTAAATGCTGAAGCATTGACAGTGCCAGCAACTATTGGTTCTGTCATTCCATTCTATGGTGACAAACGAGGTACACCAAAACGCAAAGTGTCAGTCTCACAAAATGGTGTTAGAAAAAAGATAATGTTGTTAGAAGATCAGACTAGTGAGAGTGATTTGAATGTCTCGTTACTAGATCTCCCAAAGAATTTCACCTGTAGATACAAGGAGGAAGGTACCAACTGTTACCCCAGTGACAGGAAATTCTACTGGATTTTCACCAGAAGATCTGGAAGAATGGGAAAAAGGATTAGAAAACAAGCATTTACAATGCAATAGGTCTCGCATTATTAAAGTTTGAGCTATTGGCATTGTAAATGACAATGCCTTTTATTCATTCGTTTTTAAAACATGCAATCGGTGCATAAACTCGCACTTTGAATGTATAGTCCTTGCTTACGATGAGCAAGGCTGGCAGTAAGAGAGACTGCCAGTCTTGTTTCTCATAAGCATGGATTATAAGTACAAAGTGCTTGTTTACGCACCTGGTGGCAATGCGTGCACTGATGGATGGTGGTGTGTGTGTGTCTAGAAGCTTGCACTGAAGGCTGGTGGTGTGTGTGCCTGGTGGAAAAGCGTGCACTGACATGTTTAAAAGTAAAGTGTGCCATACTGCGATCGCTACAATAGTTAATTGTGGATGCGTTAACTATTGATGCTTGCACTGATGGCTGTTGGTGTGTGTGCCTGGTGGAAGTGTCCACTGCCAGCAGGTGGTGTGTGTGCTTGGTAGAAGCGTGCACTGACCGCTGGTGGTTTGTGCCTGGTGAAAGCGTGCACTGACGGCTGGTGGTGTGTGTGTGCCTGGTGAAAGCATGCACTGACATGTTTAAAAGTAAAGTGTGCCATACTGCGATCGCTACAATAGTTAATTGTGGATGCGTTAACAATTGATGTTTGCACTGACATCTGGTGGTGTGTGTGTGTGGTGGAAGTGTGCACTGACGGCTGGTGGTGTTTGTTCCCGGTAAAAGCGTGCAACGACGGCTGGTGGTGTTTGTGCCCTCTCATACAAACCCACACTTCCAAGAACATCATGCTGCCTCACATACAATCAGACATACATCACTCCCTCATATACTGACCTCATACCTCAAAAACATAAGTCCCTCACATGCGAACCCCATATTCCACAAAGATCACATTCCCACACAAATAACCCCACACTCCACAAACATCACTCCCCCACATACGAACCCCACACTACACAAGCATCTCACTCTCTCACATGCGAACCCCACACTCCACAAATATCACACTCCCTCACATACAACCTCACACACCTCCACAAACATCACTCCCTCACATACTAACCCTACGCTCCTCAAACATTTCACTCCCTCACAAACAAACCCACAAACATCACACTCCCTCACACACGAACACCACACTCTACAAAGATCACATTCCCTCACAAATAACCTCACACTCCACAGACATCACTCCCTCACATATGAACCCCACACTACACAAGCATCTCACTCCCTCACATACAAACCCACAAACATCATACTTCCTCACACATTAACTCCACAAAGAACACATTCCCTCAAAAATAACCCCACACTTCACAAACATCACTCCCTCACATACAAACACACACTCCTCTACAAACATCACGCTTTCTCACACACAAACGCACAAACCTTCACAAACACCATGCTCCCTCACATACACAAACATATCAGTCTATCTCACACTTGTCTAATACCGATGCAGGGGTCTAGCCCGGGACCAGGGTTCAATTCCCCGCCTCGGCGGGTCTTGAGCTCAAAAATTCCACGGACCTGATAATTCTCGCCTCGGTGCCTATTCCAATCATGGAGTCCCACTCTGCAACTCTGGGCAATAGCTTGCTTAATCTCCACAACGGCCCCCACAACGCTAAGGATGCCTGGCCTCCACCTTGGGGGTGCCCAGGAGTGGACACCTCACAGGGAAAGCCAGGATGGGTTCCACAGCGGTATTCGTACAAGCGCCTTGAGACCCTTGCGGGTGAGTAGTGCGCTATACAAGTATCAATTTACATTTTACCCCACTCCCAGTCGCATATACGCATAATGCGTTCTCGCTGACACATACATGAGTACACCAAACTCTCTCTCGCATACAGCTTCATACATACACGTTCCAGAAACAATACACACACACATAAATGTCTATCACACACACTCATCAGTCTTTCGCGTACCCACAACACAAACTCTCTCGGTGCCACTGCCCTGCACCAGCCCCAGGTCCCATAGAGGTCCCCATAGGCTGGATCAGTTTGCAGGTGCTTCACAGCCGGGCCCTTAGCACCCCAAAACCTAATAAAAAGCAGCCAATAACCCCTGCCTGGCACACTTTGTTTCCAAACTTTTGACTATAGCACGTGTCTGGAACTCAAATAATGTAATGGAGCTGTTCACACATATAATACACTTGGGATCGGTAAAATCTGGTCCGATACAGGACCATTCACGGCGAATAACGCAAAACAGGTTTCCGATATTTTTGTTGCATCAGTAACAATGGAGGAGCAGGCCTGCTGTGACGTTTCACTTTGGAAAAGAAGAAAACAAAATCTGTCTCTTAGATTTCTCTTTTCATGAGTTGTGTAAGTAACATGCGGCTGCCTTTCACTTGCGCTGTGTCAAAGTCCTGCTGAATACGGCGTCATCCACACACAAACCGAAGCTCTGCTACTATATGGCAAAGTCCTGTCTCCTTGCACCTTTCCTGTCTGGTTGCAAACGTGCAAACACCACGGACTCGTGCTGTGGAAATGGAGAAAAAATCCAGCGGCGCCGCATTTCATCACACTTTGCTGACTACATTCTTGTCTACAGCTCACAATCCTGACTGGTTTCTAGGCGCTACAGTCACAATTTAGGTTAAATTAGAGCCAGATAGAAATGCCAGGCACAGAATGACGACCCTGCAGCGCACATCACACCATTGATGGATGAAGGGTTCAATGAAGGAAGAATGCTTTGCTGAATCCCAGATTAAACGCTGCGACTCCTATTTATTGAGTTTAATCTAGTTCAACGTATCCCTTCTTGTGATGCCCCCGCCTGGTATGTCTGTTCCTTAAATGTGATGTCATTGTTCCCTGTAAGGGTCAGAGGTCGTGACACCGTTGCTATGATGCTGGCAGTGCAGTGTGCACCCATGTCCGTCACGGACAGTCCGTGCACATCACGCACTGCTGGGCCCCACCAAAGGGAGGGGCAGGACCCCCCTGGGGGACCAGAGTGAGGGACAATCACTCAATAAACACCTGTGTGTTCACTAACAAACAACTTAACATATCCAAAGAAGCAGCAAGCAATAGCCCGCGTTCGAGCACATGTCAGCGGGTTTACTCGCTTGCTGCCTCTGACAGCTACCGTTTGTGCTTCTTTCCTCACACTGGGGTCACCGGCACTCATTCACTGCACACTCTGACGTCACTGGCACTGATTCACTGCACTCTCTGACCTCACCGGTGCTCAGTCACTGCTCACTCTGACGGCACTGGCACTCATTCATTGCACACTCTGATGTCACCAGCACTCATTCACTGCACACTCTGACATCACCGGCACTCATTCACTGCGCACTGACGTCCCTGGTACTTATTCACTGCACACTCTGACGTCACCGGCACTCATTCACTGCACACTCTGATGTCACCGGCACTCTCACTCACGTGGCCGTGATTTATGCTGCAATAGATCACTCTCAGGCATTACAACCTGGATTTGTCACGGTGACGTCACCATCTGTACCTACGTCTGACAAGATCCGTGAGAACCGGTGCCCTTCATCCAACACTGCGAGGGACAGTAACAAACCTCATGGGGTGGAGGGGTGTGCACGAGGTGGAGGGGTGTGCACAAGGTGGAGGGGTGTGCACAAGGTGTAGTGCACGAGGTGGAGGGCAGTGTACAAGGTGAGGGGTGGGCACAGTGTGGAGGGCAGTGTACAAGGTGGAGGGCAGTGCACGAGGTGGAAGGCAGTGCACAAGGTGGAGGGCAGAGCACGAGGTGGAGGGGAGAGACCGAGGTGGAGGGGAGAGACTGAGGTGGAGGGGTGTGCACGAGGTGGAGGGGTGTGCACGAGGTGGCGGGCAGTGCACGAGGTGGAGGGGTGTGCCCGAGGTGGAGGGCAGTGCAAGAGGTGGAGGGCAGTGCACAAGGCGGAGGGCAGTGCATGAGGCATAGGATAGTGCAAGAGGCAAAGGGCGGTGCACGAGGCAGAGGGCAGGGCAGAGGGCAGAGGGCAATGCACGAGGGGGAGGAGTGTGCACCAGGTGGAGGGGACTGCACGAGGTGGAGAGGTGTGCACGGGGTGGAGAGGTGTGCACGGGGTGGAGAGGTGTGCACAGGGTGGAGAGGTGTGCACAGAGTGGAGGAGTGTGCACGAGGTGGAGGAGCGTGCACGAGTTGGAGGAGTGTGCACGATGTGAAAGGGTGTGCACGAGGTGAAAGGGTGTGCAAGAGGTGGATGGGTGTGCACGAGGTGGGGGTGTGCAAGAGGTGGGGGTGTGCATGAGGTAGAGGGGTGTGCATGACATGGAGGGGTGTGCACAAAGTGGACTGCACTGCACGAGGTGAAGGTCACTGCACGAGTTGGAGGGCACTGCACGAGGTAGAGGGCACCGCACAAGGTGAGGGGTGGGCACAGTGTGGAAGGCAGTGTACGACGAGGAGGGCAGTGCACGAGGTGGAGGGGTGTGCATGAGGTGGAGGGGTGTGCACGAGGTGGAGGGGTATGAAGGAGGTGGAGGGGTGTGAAGGAGGTGGAGGACAGTGTACGAGGTGGAGGGCAGGGCATGAGGTAGAGGGCAGTGCATGAGGTCGGGGGCAATGCATAAGGTGAGGGCAGTGCACAAGGAGTAAGTCAGTGCACGAGGCGGATGCCTGTAAACCTAATAAAAAGCAGCCAATAACCCCTGCCTGGCGCACTTTGTTTTCAAACTTTTGACTATAGCACGTGTCTGGAACTCAAAAAAAGTAATGGAGCTGTTCACGCATAAAATACACTTGTGGATCGGTAAAATTTGGTCCGATACAGGACCATTCACCAATCACGCGAATAACGCAAAACAGGCTTCCGATATTTTTGTTGCATCAGTAACAACGGAAGAGCAGGCCTGCTGTGACGTTTCACTTTGGAAAAGAAGAAAACTAAATCTGTCTCTTGGATTTCTCTTTTCGTGAGTTGTGTAAGTAACATGTGGCTGCCTTTCACTTGCACTGTGCCAAATTCCTGCTGAATACGGCGTCATCCGCGCACAAACTGAAGCTCTGCGACTATATGGCAAAGTCCTATGTCCTTGCACCTTTCGTGTCCGGCTGCAAACATGCACCACGCACTCGCGCTGCGGAACAAGACGTCAGCAGTTGTTTTGATTAGTTGCTTTGCCGTGAAATGGATAAAAAAACGAGTGGTGAGCACGCGCCACTGCGAGACATATGTCTTCAATATGCATGTCTGGCCGCGATAATTGAAGACATATGGGCTTTGGTGTGCGTAACAGACACCAATAGGCCATAGGCGGAGATACGCGACCGCCTATGGCCTAATGCGTGTTCTGTTAAAAAACAGCAAGCACGCAAAGCCCAATCAAAATGGACCTAAGAATGCACACGCACCAGCTGTGTGAAATTTCAAGGTCCATTTTTAAACCCCATACAAAAGAGCTCTTTGATTCGCTTTGCGAGCCCTAAAAAGAAACTTCAACCAAAAATTATAGATGTAAGCAAGTTGAGAGTAGATTTGGATGAAATGATTATTGGTAAAATAAGGCCAGACAGATTAGGTTCATATGGAGAGGAAGAATTTTTGTTTTTGTGCGAAAGTATAACTTGGAGAACAAAGAATCTTCATGAGAAGATAGTAGAAGCAGCTTTAGAATTTAGAATATATGTGGAAAAATCTAAAATATTACAAAAACCCTATAGATCAGAATTCACCAAGAAGGATTTAGAGAGTTTGAATGTGTCAGGAAGGAGATTGCAAATAAAGGAACAGATGCACATTTTAAAGAAATGGGGAGATGTAGGTCAATGGAAAAGTAATTGGATAAAAAAGAGAGATGAAGCAGCTACAAAGGAAGCATCCACATTACCGTTGAGAGAAGTAGAAGAGGTTGAAAGGATGTGTCCTATGAGAGAAGTTCCTGGTTGTGGATATATTCATGTTTCATGGAGTAGACAGGATATTTTGTCTTTTACAAATTACTTCCCTAGATTGAGAGAAAAAACAATTGAATGGTACAAGCAGGCAGAGATATTTGTAAAGGTTTCAAACGTTTTGTTGATAGATTTGGATGGTCTGTTTGACATAGTGGTACCAACAGATTTCTGGACAAAATGTATGATTACAGTTGATTGGCCAACTGAAGAGTATCCTTGAGACGCAAAGACAGGTGCGCCTTCAGAGGATGTGATGAAGAAATACAATCAAGTGATTACCTTTCTGAAACAGAAAATTCCTCCTAAGTAAACAGATTGGGTTAAAATAGACAGGACAACTCAAGAACCAAGAGAATCAGTGCATGCACACTATGAAAGGTTGCTTCAGGTGTTTGAGCAGTATAGTGGATTTGAGAACATTGGTGATAAAGATATGGGCCATTTTGTCTATAGGTTTGTGTATGGATTAAAAGAAAAAATGAGTGAGATGATTCAGCAGCATATGCTTTGCTGGCAGAATAACCCAACAAATTACATTCTAAAGTACTCAATGTACTGTAGTGATGACATTGATGCAAAGCATAAAAGGTTAAAAGAGAAACTGATGTGGGCACAAGTGAAGTTGGCAGAACACCAAGAGGAAGCGTCTGGTTCTCAAAATGATAACCAGATGAATAGGCAGAATCAGAATAGTCAGCTACCAAATGGAAATAAGGGAAAAGGACGAATGAGTAGAGATGAAGCGAAAAAGAAATATCCTTGTCATGGATGCGGAAAGCTTGGACATGAAAGAATGAGTGTAATGGGGTAAATCAAATTTTACGTCTGCAGATGCAGAATAAGGTGGTTATGAACCAACAACAACAGCAACAGGTAGTTACTCCTAAGTTGCAGGTGCCACAAGCCCCTTTGCCCAACAATGTGAACGCTCAGGTGCAGAGATACAGTATGAATACCAGATTTCGTGGAGTAATTGGTAAGAATACACAGACGGTTAAAAAATATTGGATGCAAAGTAATGAGAGAGATTCAGAAATGTCCCAACGACGGTGCCTGAGGAGGAGTGCGTGCTTGGCACATCTTTGGCGGTAGATCAGTCAGGTCTATTTATTGATGCAAAAGTTGTAGGAAATTACATCACTTTTCTAGTGGATACTGGTGCTACCCGTTCTACTGTGAGAATTTATCCAAGTTGTGGGAGTCTCAAGTAAGCAAATAAGGACCCCAGTCACGAAACCAATAGAAGTGAATATTGGGAATTTCAGAGATATGCATTGGTTTGTAGTATGCGACTGAAGTCCAGTAAACTTGTTAGGTAGGGACTTATTGTGTAAGATCAACTGCACCATCTTCTGTACGCCTGATGGTGTTGCTTTCCAAACACCAGATGAAGATGTTGCTTTCAAGATGATGTTAGCGAAACAAGGAACAGGAGTGGATGATATGTTTTCACTTTTTCCTGAAAGCCATTTGCCTGATGAATTGAGAACCATAGTAAGGTAAGATGTGTGGGATTTTACTGGAAAATAAATTGGTCTAATGGCAAAAGTAGTTCCAATTAAAATTGTGGTAAAAGAAGGTGTGCAATATCCAAACACACCACAATACAGAATGAGTCCTGAAGTAAAAGCAGAAGTTGCCCCAGTAATTGATCAAATGATTGAACAAGGTATTTTAAAAGAAATATTGAGCAGTCCTTGTAATTTGCCAATCATGGGACTTAAAAAGCCTAGTGGAAAATATAGAATAGTACAAGATTTGAGGAAAATTAATGAAATAGTAGTACCCTGTTGTCCAATAGTACCAAACCCTGCAGTGATTTTTTATCAGATACCGTGGGATGCTCATTAGTACACTGTGTTTGATTTGTGCCAAGGATTCTTTTCAATTCCATTGCACCCGGAGAGCCAATATATTTTTGCTTTCCGGTTCATAGACTGTGTTTTGGCATTGTGCGCGTTCCACAAAGGAATACAGAGAGTCCATCGATTTTCAATCAGATTCTGCAAAAATTTTTGGAGACTTTAGTTATGCCAGGAAATTCGGTCTTGGTTCAGTACATTGATGACCTATTGGTGGCATCAAAGTTACGAGAAGCTTGGGTCATGGACACAATAGCTTTACTGAACAATTTAGCAGAAGGAAGACGCAAGGTGTCGCCAGAAAAATGTACATTTTGCAAACAGGAAGTTCAATATTTAGGACACAAGATAGAAAGAGGAGTCAGGAAAATTATGCCCGAAAGAATAAAAGTGATTCGACAAATGAGTTTACCCAAAACCAAGAAAGAAGGGCAAATGTTTTTTAGGAGTGGTTGGATACGGTCACCAATGGATCAATGGATTCTCACTGCTTGTAAAACCTTTAATAAGGATGACGTGAAAGACTGTAATCGATCCGATTGAGTGGAATGATGAAAGTGAAGAAGCATTCATAAAATTGAGAAGTTGCTTGTGTCATGCACCAGCATTAGGAATGCCAGAGTATATGAAAGAGTGTGCTTTGTTCTGCTGTGAATGGGAAGGTTGTGCACGTTCAGTGTTAACACAGAGACATGGATTGTCCTGACGTCCAGTAGCATACTTTTCTGCTACTCTGGATCCAGTGGCTGCAGCATTACCTGGCTGCTTAAAAGCAGTAACTGCTACTTGTGTGAGTCTGGAATAGAGTGAATAGATTGTGATGGGGCATGCTATAAAGGTGTATGTGCCACATTCTGTTGAGATCCTTTTAACGAGGACTCGTACTCAACATTTGACCCCTAGTCGGCTGACTAAGTATGAAAGAGTAATATTGGGTGCTGAGAATGTAAGTGTGACGAGATGCACCATGATGATTCCAGCAACCTTGTTACCTGATTCGTATTGTGAAGAAGTGAAAGAGGAAGTTGATCATGATAGTTTGGATGTGACAGAAATGTGTACAAAGCCCAGACCTGACCTCCTTGACGTTCCTCTGGAAGACGCCAATACAATAGGAGTCACAGGGAGAGAGAAAAGGTGAGGCCGCCCCCACTCACAATATTATAAACAACTAGGGCCTCACCTAAATTACACCCAATCCTAACAGGAATGACAATACAAGGGTTTTCAATATCCTTCTCAATTCCCTTGAGTGTGATTACTTGCACTACTCTAACAGTCACGGTGTATCAATCACTACTTTAAAAAACATCCAGGCTAGGTTCCACCTCCCACTACTAGATATATAAAGAAAAGCGTGAAGGAAGAGAGAGAGTACCTCACGGTAGTAACACCAAGGGAGGTGCTGACTGGTACGCGCCAGCTCATCCACTTATCATCATAGGCCACTCTCTCTCTGTGTGAAGAAAAAGGAAGAAAAAAGTGTATGTTCTCCTTTTAGAAGAACCGTAACATAAATGTGGTAAAGAGTGATAGTCAAACTTAAGTATAAGTAAAAATACAGTGCCTACTATTTGGTATAAGTGCCCGTTAAACCCCTGTGAGAATGAGAGAACATAATTTTCACCTTTAAAAACCAGTGAAGCTTGTAGGCCAGACAATTTTATTAGATGCTGCAAGCTTCCCCAATTAAAAAATGGTTTCCATCAAACCATAGTCAACTTAGGGGTCGATTCCGTTCCGGTAAAATCACCGTCCGTACGACTCGCATCCGGAGCCGTTGCCGTACGACTCGTACGTACGCCGTACGACCGGATGATTCCGATCACGATCGGGCGACCCGGACGCGATTCCTACGGTCCACGTCGAATCATACGGAAAAGCGCACGATCACCTACACATCGTACGGCGCGTACCCCCCATGATCGCAGGGGTACGTGCCGTACCCCTGCAATCATGGGGGTACGTGTTGTACACCCAGCGTACATGGGGGGTACGTGGCGTACACCCAGCGTCCATGTACGCTGGATGTACGGCACGTACCCCCATGATCGCAGGGGTACGGCACGTACCCCTGCGATCATGGGGGGTATGCGCCGTACCCGGGGGGGCCGTTCCGTACCTGTTTCGGGGCGAACTCTGACTGTACGACAGTTTCCAGCTCCCGTAGAAAAAGGGTCGTACGGAGCGTACACAACATGGATCGTACTTGCCGGGTCGTAGAAAGCAGCCGCGAAACGTATGAACGTCGCGTACAGCGGCTTCCGAGGGCGATTCGTACGGGAATTTCATTCGTACGGTCCCTGGTACGATTCGGACGGATAGCTGCATCGGGTGTGGATCGTACTACGTCGTTCTTATGGGGACGGTTACGGGTACGATTCGTACGGAAAAAAATGCTCCGTATGACGATTCGGAGCGCTTTTTACCGGATCGGAATCGACCCCTTAGTGTTGCCAACATGTTCCGTTGCTACATCATCTCGCAACTTCTTCAGGGCTAATAGGCATTCCAATTCTCAGTCTTCACTCAAAATTCACCTGAAACCTGTGATGGTACCAAAAAACAATATGGGGCCGGTTGTAAAATATCCATCTGCCTTTCACGAAGTCACGATAAATTCCAAGGCTGTTTAAACACACAGTTTACTGCAAATGGTGTACATAATCTTTACCTGACGGTTGCGGAGACACAGCGTACCTGCAACTGTCTTCAAACTGGACACTGTGTCTTTTGATCACGTGTCCTCGGGGTGACTGCCCACTGTCTAGCCCCCTGCAGAAATATTTAAAAACGCCATCATCAAGCTGGAAAACAGTTTCTACATCCCTAAATTTCACATTTTACAAGCGACTGCTTGGCAGAGCGACATTATCTTCACTATTCACTCGTGTGTCTCAACAACGCTAATAACACTCTTACATCCCATCAAATGTATATTAATGTATGCTGTGTACAAACTCCAGTTTCCAATATGGGCAGTCATCAAACCAGGGGTGATTTAAACTGTCACACGTATTGGTGGCATCTAAAAGGATTGGTGTTTTTGTAATGCTGGGTGCCATTCAGTGATCGCAGAGGCATTCTGATTTCACCAGCCTACTAGCGGCCACACATCCTTCAGGGTCCACATGCCCATCAAAAACACAGCGCGAGGAGTGGGATAAACAAGGGGAATAAACCCCTAGGTACAGATCCAGCCCTGAAAATCAACCCCTGTGTGCCCACATCCCTGTCGCATTGGTGTGTTCCCTGGAAGGCTGGCTATAACCCCATAAAGGTGCCACAGGGGTCTTATCCCAGACTCAGCTAAACTTTAATGGCATGTGGGTTCAAAAGTGTTGTCAATTAGTAACCTCTTCATATACACATCTCAATAATGCTGATACATTTCCACCATCACTTACTGATGTTACATTCCTGTCCGAAGGGGGGCAGGCCCTCAAAAAAAGTCAGTGCATGAATGTTAAAGCTCTCATAACTGAACAGACCCCTCCTCAGCGTCTACTAATCCTATTCCATTCAATGTAATCATTCAGTCCCTCCCGGTCTTCTCGTTAAAAAAAAATCCATTTAGTCTCTTTCCTCGCTAATATGGCTTCAACATTATGGGCCCCATCAGGATGTCGGCGGATCGCCACCACCATGAGGGCGGTGGCGATCCGCCCAACATCCTTCCCCGCCCACCACCCATTCCCCCCGCCATTTTACTATGGGGGGGGACCGCGGCGGACGGAAAGACCGTCCGCCGCTTTTCTGCCCAGGCAAGGAGTTGACCGGGCTGACAAGGGTTTCATATGGTGGTGGTGTCTAACAGACAGATGTCCATATTAGGGTGAAGGCGGGGACATGCTTTTCCGTGGCAGAAACGCCGCCACAGAAAGGCATGCGGTGCCTGTCACGTTGTGCATTGAAGTGCACAATGTGCATTTTTAGCACTGCGGCTGGTGGTGCTGGATGCGCCCGCCAGTGTGGTGGACGCATCCTAATGGCCCCCACGGGACCGCCGCCCTTATAGCAGGCGGTCCCGTTTTATGGCGGGATGGCGGGCGGACAAAGTCCACTCGCCATCCTAATGGGTCCCTATGTGTTTCACCCAACACCTTTTCAAGGACGGTCCATCACAGGTCCCTAGGATCGTGTCCTTTCTCATTAAAGTGTTTCACCAACCGCGTTGTTAGTTTTTTAGCCTTGATCATACTCAAATGCTCCTGTACGCGCACTGTCACCTTTCGTGAGGTTAGACCAATGTAGTGTAACCTGCAACTGCAGGTCAGTCTGTAAATAACATTGGACGTGTTGCAATTACTGAACCTGTTCAAGAACCAAGTTCTACCATTATGCAGAGTTACATTCTTGGCCACTTGTGTAAGATTGCAAACCGAGCATCCCCCACACGGGTAGTGACCTGTTGGAAGAGAGGTTGACTGTGTTGTCATGGGAATACTGTTATGGACCAACTTGTCCTTAAGATTCAGCGCTATTTTGAACGCAAAGCGTGGCGGTGGCATCTTACTTGTAGCGATATCAAGAATGGACCAGTGTTTTCTCACAATCTGTCTCATTTTTGTTGAGAGAGGATCGAAAGTGGTGACCACAGGAAGGCAATCTTTTCTCTCCTTGATATTCCTTTCCAACAAGGCTTCACGTGGAGTGTTCAAAGCCCGCTAACGGGCTTGCTTGATGACTCTGATGGGATATTCCCTTTCCTTCAATTTGGTCGCCAAATCTTCAGACTGTTCCATAAATTTACCAGTCGTTGAGCAGTTACGGCAATAGCGCAAAAACGGCCCACCGGGAGATTGTCCCTAAGGGCTCTGGGATGAAACGAGCGATAATGGAGGAGGGAATTTCTGTCCGTAGTTTTATGATGGACATTGGTGGCCAGCCTTTGATTCACAGCAGTGATGTCCACATCTAAATACACAGCAGATGTATTGCTGATAGTCCCCTGATCCGTAGACACTCATCAGCCTGGTTCAACCAAGTCAAAAATGTCTTGAGAGGACCATCATTAAAGGTGAGAATTATGTTCACTGATTCTCACAGGGGTTCAATGGGCACTTATAATAAATAGTAGGCACTGTTGGTTCACTTATACTTAAGTTTGACTATCACTCTTCACCACATTTATGTTACGGTTCTTCTAAAAGGAGAACATACACTTTTTTCTTCCTTTTTCTCCACACAGAGAGAGAGTGGCCTATGATGATAAGTGGGTAAGGTGGCGAGCACCAGTCAGCACCCCCCTTGGTGTTACTACAGTGAGGTACTCTCCCTCTTCCTTCACACTTTTCTTTATAGGTCTATACATCTATTAGGCATGTGGGAATTGTTTGTGGGGGCCCATTGCGGGCCCCCAGGGACTCTTGGGGGTGGGGAGTGCACATGGGGGGTACCTATGGTACCCCCAGCAGTTCCATGCACAACATGGCAGAAACCACGCGGTGCCTGCCATGTTGTGCATGGAAGTGCACAACATGCCTTCCTGGCATTGTGGTGGGTGGTGCTGAGTACACCACCCGCCACAATGTGAGGAATGCAGGATGCGCCCGCCACTGTGGCGGGCGCATTCTTATAGCCCCTATGGGACCCCCGCCCTTATGGCAGGCAGTCCCATTTCACGATAATGACCCCCAGAGCCTCAAACACCAAATCTAGTCAAAAGTAAAAAAAAAAAACCTACACCTAAAACACACAAAAACACACTACCTAACACTAAAGACACTACACACACCACCTAACTACATCCAAATTAAATTAAAACTTAGCTTAAACAAAAATAAATAAGTCTTACCTGGCTCAAAGCGACACAGCTCCCAACTGCGATCTGATCCCCAGAGAAATAACCCAAAACGACAGTAAGCGGTTACAAAAGTAGTCCCCATAAACAAAAATGGCTGAATAAATATAATTCTGAAACTTAAATATTATAAAAATATGCACTAAACTTACAAACATTAAACAAATATATTTTCTGAAAATATAAAAAAAGTTTATGAATAAATAAAAAATATTGCAACATTGTTAATTAGTAATAATACAAATTATACCACATATAATAATTATTAATATTAAAAATAAAATGTATTTCTTACTATACATTTGAAATATATGCATAAAAGATATCAAAATGTTAAATAAATACATACCTTTAGACAAAAAACATAGAAACTTAAATAATGTCATTATTAATATTATTAATAAAAAACATATTAATAATATTAATAAAAAATATGTTGTGTATATTCACAAAATGTACTAATAAACTAATATTATACACTGTTAAATGCAAGTAGATTAAAATGCAATATTCTTTTTCAACAATAATCAAAATGTAAACAATGTAATTATTAATATTAATAATACACATATTAATAATATTAATAACACACTTTTCTTGTATATTTGTAAAAATGTTCTGCAAAAATAAGAATATGTTTTACGAAGTATAAGGATATTAAAATGCAATATTCCGTTAACCAATATTTTTATTTTACAAAACAAAATGTGAAAAATTGAGACATTTATTGATAATTAATGTACCAATATTATTTTGTATTGAACATATTTTTCTCACAAACATAAAAAAAATAATTTTATGTTACCAATTATTTACACATGTATTACTAAACATAACAATGTATAAATGATATATGTGTAAAAATATATATTGTAAACATTGTAATATGTTGCAAAAAGTTTACGCCAAAAAAAAATGTAAAAATGTTCAACATATGTCTTCACAATATATGATCTACCTAATAAAAAAGAACCTTCTCATCTAACTATATCCTAATAAAAATGAAACCTTTGTTTATCCAGTCTCAATGCCAGATTATTTAACAATATTTCTATTTTTATCAAATGTTCATTATAAACACATGCATTTACAAAAATAACTATTATACATCAATAACAATTCCCCTCCCCAAAACACAAAAAAATATTAATTATTGTAAAAAATAACATTTTTAAATAATTTACTATTCCCACTCCACTCAGAATTAAATCAGGGAAGGTGCTGAATAGTAAATAAATATAATTTACTATTCCAACTCCAGTCATAATGAAATCAGGGAAGGTGCTGGATAGTAAATAAATATAATGTACTATTCCCACTCCAGTAAATATTAAATCAGGGAAGGTGCTGGATAGTAAATAAATATAATGTACTATTCTCACTCCAGTCAGTATGAAATCAGGGAAGGTGCTCGATAGTAAATAAATATAATTTACTATTCCCACTCCAGTCAGAATTATTCAGGGAAGGTGCTGGATAATAAATAAATATAATTTACTATTCCCACTCCAGTCAGTATTAATTCAGGGAAGGTGCTGGATAGTAAATAAATATAATTTACTATTCCCACTCTTGTTAGTATTAAATAAGGGAAGATGCTGGATAGTAAATACATATCATTTACGATTCCCACTCCAGTCAGTATTAATTCAGGGAAGGTGTTGGATAGTAAATAAGTATAATTTACTATTGTCACTCCAGTCAGTATTAATTCAGGAAAAGTGCTGGATAGTAAATAAATATAATTTACTATTCCCACTTCATTGAGTATAAAATCAAGGAAGGTTCTGGATAGTAAATAAATATAATTTACTATTCCCACTCCAGCTAAAATTATATACTTTTAATTTACAAAGTTGAGAATATAAAATCAATTGTAACATTATATAATATATTAAACTATTTTAATTACCCACAATGTAGATTTCAACAAATCATTTTATATTATAATTATACAGTGAATGGTATAATATTTTAACAATTTTTACATTCCCAAATGTTTTAATCAACTAATTATATGTTCAAAAAACACATCATTAAAAATAACACATTTAGTTAAATAATCCAATTACATGTAAAAATAATTAATATATGTATTTTGAATTTGTAGAACATTTACATAACAATTTCCAATTATTTCTAAACTAATCATTTACTCTCAAACATGTTTTAAAAAAATATTTAATATGTAGAATCTGTAATTTTCAAACATGTCATAAATATTTATTGCCTCACAATCAAATAATTTCTTAATTTCACAATTTTAGAATATTTAAACTGTAAAAAATAAAAAATGTTAAATGTATTATTTTCTCTCAAAAAATACATTTTTGATTTACATGTTATCAATCTCTATATTTTAAAAACACTCCCCACCCTTAACCTCTAATTATCCAACATCCCGCTCCTAAAATGTATATTACAGTATTTATTTTTTATAAATTTGTACATATATTACATCACAATTTACAAATAATTCTACAAAATATAGTGACTATCAACAAATTTAATAGTAAAATTTACATTGCTTATTTTTTAAATATATAAAATTTATAAAAAAGATTTTAACATTTCATTATTATTGATTTACTCGCAACAAAAAAAATATTTTAATTTACATGTTTTAAATCTCTATATTTTTAAAACACTCCCCACCCTTATTCCCTAATAACCCAATATCCCGCTACTAAAATTTATATTACAATATTTATTTTGCAATAATTTAAACATATATTAAATCACAATTTACAAATAATTCTAAAAATGTATTTACCATCAACAAATTTAAATGTAAAATTTATATTTCTTAATTTTTAAATATTTAAAATGTATAAACTAACATTTTGAAAATGTCATAAATATTTATTTACTCTCAACAAAATACATTTTTATTAACATTTTATCAATCTCTATATTTTTAAAACGCTCCCCACCCTTATCCCCCAAACACCCAACATCCCACTCCTAAAATTCATATTACAAATGAATTTAAAATGTTTTTTAACAAATATTAGGTATACTATTTTACATAGCTATTATTACATTTTTAACATTTCGATATTTAAAAAATTTGATATTTTTAACATTCTGGGGTCGATTCCGATTTGGGAAACAAATCCGTACGACGACTCGTATTCGTAGCCGTTTCCGTACGAATCGTACGAATCTGTCCGAATGGCGTAGTACGATCCATTGCGAGAAAATATGTCCGAATCATTGCGAACCGTATGAAAATGAAGGGTAAATCCGTATGACATCGACCCGCACAGTGAACCGTAAGATTCATTAACATGCCGTACGACCCGCCAAGTATGATCCGGACTGGGGAATGAGTACGCGATTTGTACGGTAAACGCCGCGTATGAGCAATTCGTACAGAGGGCAACAGTATCACATACGCACCGTACCCCTAAAATCTAGGGGTGAACGCACGGGGTGTACGCACCGTACACCTATGACCTTGGGGTGTACAAACCGTACCCCTACAGTCCGTACACCTACGATCATGGGGTGTACGTACGGGGACATACGTACCCCTGCAATCATGGAGTGTAAGCACCGTCCCCTGGGGGGGGTCCGTTTCATACGCATTTCGAGGCGAAATCTGCTTTTACGGACGTTTTAAGCTCCCGTAGAAAAAGATTCGTATGGAGTGTTGTCGATAAGATTCGTACTTGCTGGGTCAGAAAATGCTGCTTCGATCCGTACCGATATCGCGTACTGTGCGTTCCGAATGCGATTCGTTCGGATTAGTGAGTTGTACGGTCTTCCGTACGATTCGTACCGAGGACTGCTTTGGGTCTACATCGTACTACATCGTACGTACAGGTACGGTTCCGCATACGATTCGTACAGGAAAAAAGCTCTGTACGGCTATTCGCAGGGCATTTTACCGAATCGGAATCGACCCCACTATGTTATTATTTTCGATATTACTTACCTTTACAATATAACTGTATTTTGTCATCACGATATTTTGTACTCCATATTTTATGATTCGATAGTTTTTATTAAAATAGGAAAATTATATTTTTACATTCGATATACAGAACATCGATATTTTAATACATTTGATATTGAAAACTCAAAATAATGTCATATTGATATTTTCTATTTGATATTATGTCTGTTCACCCTGTCAGGTATCATAGAAGTTTCCTGTCTAAGAGAAGTTAACTTTGCACAAATAGCCGAATGGTTTGCATTAACCAAAGCATGTAAAATTGGGAGGAAATTGAGAGTAACCATATTTAAGGATAGTCAATATGGTTTTAGGGTTGTGCATGACTTTGGCCAATTGTGGCTACAGAGGAGATTTCTGACTTCTTCAAGATCTCCCATCAAAAATGGCAAAGATGTAAAGTATTTTAAGCATCGCAATTGCCAAAAGAAATTGCAGTTGTCTAATGTGCCGCATATAAGTCAGGAAATGATTTTGAGACATTGGGTAATCGCTACGCTGACCAAATTGCACAATTCTGTGCTCAAACTACAATGTCTTTGAACAGAGGAATGGAAAAAGAAGTTACCATTTGCCAACTAATGTTTTTCCCTGCTTTTGAAACATGGGACAATGTTAGACAGTTACAGGATGAGGCAGATGCAAAAGGAACACTGGCTCACATCAGGTTGCTCAAAAAGAGCGGACGATGAAGTGTGGTTGAGTCTAGATGGTAGACCAACAATGCCAGATAGTTTGTTGTCGCAAATGGCTAGGGTACATCATGGAACCACACACATTGGGAGGGATGCCATGATTAGACATTTCAGGCAAACATGGTTGTTAGACCTGACACCCTTGGCGTGGTTTTCCCCCATCTTTTTGCCTCTGCCTCCTGTATTTTTGATGCTGTGCTGGATTTCGTTTTTGCTGGTTTAGATGCTTTGGACACTCTGCCACTGCTGATCAGTGCCAGAGTGTAAGTGCTCCCTATGTAAATTGTCATATTGATTGGGTATACCTGATTGGCATATTTGTATCACCATGAAGTCCCTAGTAAAGTGCACTGTGTGTGCCAGGGCTGGTGATGACAGATGCTACTAGTGGGCCTGCAGCGCAGATTGCGCCACCCTCATAAGTAGCCCTAAAATGGTGTCTCAGGCCTGCCAGCGCAGGGCCTGTGTGCAGTCAGTGGACTGCCATGTCCGCCTGGCCAGTGTCCCCACTGGCTGGGCCTAACCCTTCCCTGTCTGTGCACATCAGTCACCCCTATGGAAGGCTCAAGGTACCCCCCTGGGCAGGGTGCAGTGTATAGGTAAGGTAGAGCATGTACTAGTGAAGGTCACATGCTCTGGTAGTGAGCGGCAGCCAGTTTGTGTGCTCACTGCTGTAAGGTTATCTTGCTCCGTAGGCTAACATTGGGGAGGCTGGTCCCAATGGACACCAGCCTATCTTCTCATAGGAACAAGATGGGACATAAGTGAGTGATATCCCTGAACTCGGAATTTAATAACACATCTTTTAGTAAAGGTTGTTTTTAAATTCTGTGTTTGAGAATAGTACTTTTAGAAAGTGGCTGTTCTCTTGTCTAACCTTTCTGTGTGCCTGGGCCTGCTTGTGGATTGACTGTCTGGTTTGAGGGTGACAGGGGCTGCAGAGCCCCCAGGAGGTTGTCTGAGTCAACCTGTGGATGAAAGGCTGCATCTGCTGCCAGGGAAGTAGGAGGAGATAGCACCTGGGAGTGAATAGGGCTGTGCCTGCCTGACCACAATGCTGGCTCCACCTCCCCGCTGGGCGACTGTCACCTCTGTCCCTGATACTGAAAGAAAGAAGGAAGCCAGGAAAGCCCCAGTGCTCCAGTAACACCCAGAACTGGTTTAGACCGGGCTCAGGGCCCACTTGCACAAAGACTTCAAAGGACTTCAAAGACTTTTTGGGGTATAAGAGAAGGACCCCTGACAACAGAAAATGAGATTCTACAATCAAGAGGAACCTCTGCTGGAAGAAGGACCGCTGGAGAACTGAAGGAAGATTGCCTTGCTGTGTGCTCTAAGGGCTGACCTGTTCTGCTGTTCAACTAAAAGCTGAGAAGAAGAAAGGGACTTTGCTGTGTGCTGTGACCCTGCCTGCTTGAACCAAAAAGACTTTGCTGTGTGCTGTGTCTTCAACTTGAATCTCCAAGGGCCCGAGAAGAGCTGGCCCCCTGTTCCTTGAACCCAGGGTTAAAAGGTTCCTAAAGAAACCCCAAGACGCTGTGCAGATCGTGCTGTTTTTGCCTGGTGCGTGCTTGGTGACCAACTGCTGAGCGTGGGCAGAGATCGGTGTGCTCATCGGCACATACTCAGCGAGGGTTGGAGGTCCGTGGTGCCTCCCCTTGTGAGTTCTGCTCTAAAACGATCTTGTGGCCATGAGTGGGGTCTTGTTGTGACCTGCGCCCTCGTAAATCTCTTGCCGCCTGCTCATTGCCACGGCCCGTGGCCAGCAACACCCTCGAAAGCTCGCCGTTCTTGGTGGGGGCTGCGGAGACGGAGAACGAAGCCACAGCACTCCCATTGGCCAGGAGAAACGAGCCCCTCCAGTCACGCCACGCTGAGATTGGCGCAGCGTCGCCTCGTCATCGGCGAAGCCGCGCACGGATTGGTTGCCGGCTCAAGCGTCATCAGCGGCTGGTCCCGGGAGCCGCACTGCCATTGGCTGACTCATGGGTGCACACGGAGGCTCGCCTGAAGTGCCGCGACATCATTGGCCGGCCCGGGGAAGCTTTGGAAGATCGGCAGAGCCGCGCCCGCAGCGAGAAGGAGACCCGTCCTCGAGACCCGTCCTCGCCGCGGGAGCATCGTGAGTGCCCCCCTGCCCCTGGCCTGTCTGTCCCTGCTCGGAGCGCCGAGCTAGCTCCCCGCCGCTCCCCAAGGATCTGAGAGCGGGCGGAGGGCTGCTGGGACCGGCCGGGGCAGGGAACGAGTCTGTTCTGCACGGCGCAGTGCGCCTGAAGTCCGTGGTGGAGGCGCGCCCGCATTGTTCGGGTCCAGTTCATCAAAAGGCTCCACAGGGGAGTTAAGTACACGCTGGCAGTGATTTTACCACTCGTTTTAAGAGCTAATTTAAATTAAGTCAGTAGCGTTATTTTTAACCCTGATTTGAGAGACGTGAGACTATATTTAATATGAAGAACTTCCTAATAAGCTAAGTAACCATCAAGATTAAGAGCAACCTTTTGATCAAGAGCTATCAACGTGCAACTGTTTTATTTTTCTTGCTGAAACTAGATAAAGATATATTTTTATAAATATACTTATCTGTGTGGTCTCAGTTTGTGGTGGATGGGGAGTCATTGTCTGTGTTAAGTGCATTTATTATACACATTGCCTTAGGGATAAGCCTGCCTGCTTGAGCCAAGCTACCTAGAGAGGGAGCAGGGGTTATCTACTGTGTGTATTCCTTCACCCTGACTAGAAGCAAGGGTCCCTCCTTGGTCTAAGGTACTTACCTCTGCCAATTAGAGACCCCCCAGATCTAACAATGGTATAATCCAAAGTTTAGGGTAGTTGCAGAGAGTCTCTTCCAAAGATGTTTAACCTCCCAACTGCAAAACCCAGGGAGGAAGATAATAGTCAGTTGGGGAAAAATTGGTAAAGCACAAGGACCACTCACAAGATTACAACTAGACTTCATTGAGTTGCAACCGCGCCGCGGTTTGAAGTATGTCCTTGTCATTGAGTGTCTGTTTTCTCTATGGGTAGAAGCCTATCCCATGAGAAGAAGAAATGACAGTCTCACAGTTGCCAAACTACTGTTAAGAGAGCTCATTCCAAGATTTGGATTTTTAGTCACTTTGGAATCAGATGGAGGACCTCATTTTAATAAAGAGATAATCAAATTGATTTGTACAGCTTTTAAAATTGAGCAGAAATTACGTTGTGCCTATCGACCAGAAGCTTCTGGAGTGGTTGAGCAGCTCAAGGGCACAATAAAATCCAGGTTAGGGAAAGTGTGTGCATCCACTTGACTGAAATGGCCTGATGCTTTGTCCCTTGTATTGATGAGCCTTAGAAGCATTCCTGACCGACGAACAGGATTAAGTCCACATGAAATCTTCATGGGAAGAGCAATGAGACAAGCATTTGTACCAGGTAACAAATTGATGAACATAACTGATGATCTAGTTTTGGACTATTGTAAAGGACTGCTGATCTGGTACATTCTGTGTCCCACCAGGTTGGAGAAGATGCCACCACAGCACAGCCAAACCATGCTCATGTTTTGTGTCCTAAAGACTGGGTTGTGGTGAAGAAGCACACGAGAAAATTGTGTCTGGAATCCAGGTGGAAAAGACCACATCAAATTATATTGGTCACAACAACAGCAGTGAGGTGTGCTGGCTTGCCAAATTAGATACATGCCAGTCATACCCAGAACGTCCCAAGTCCACCAGAACGACAAAATCAGCAACTGGTAGAACAAAGAAGAAAAACAGAAGCTGAAAGTTGTGAAGTTGAAGAAATCAGAGAAACAGACTCCGAAGAACGCATTGACGATGAACAACCAAGTACCATTCAAGTAGAGTAGGAAACTGCTGTAGAGGCTGAGAAAGAGCTACAGCTTGAAAGACCAGAACAAAGTGAGCAAAGAATAGAAGAATCAACTACTTAAAATCTAGCTCAAGCTCAGTCAGAAGAAGAAAAGGAAAGATCAGAGGGTCCAGAACAAATACAAACAACAGAAGAAGAAAAAGTTGAGAATTCAGTACCGGTCCAACCAAAAGAAAGTGAAAATAAAAGGACACTTGAAATAGGTGAAGGAGGTGAAAAGGCAGTACAGACTAGGGCCATATGTAGGTGGCCAAATACCGGTCGGTAACAGCCGATTTCGTCCGTTACCGACCGGTATTTTGAGTTTCAGATGTAGGTGGCCAAAATATTACCGATTCTGTATATTTACCGAATCGGTAAATTTACCGAATCTGTAAATTACCGAATCGGTAAATGTACAGAATTGGTAATATGGGGTGTAGGTGGCACTGGAAACAGTGCCACAGGCCCTTAGGAATTCGTTATTTACCATGAAATATTATTGCATGGTAAATAACGAATTCCTGTGTACATGCACATCTGTGCATGTACACCTGTGCCATGTGGCACACAGACATGCCCTAAGGGCATGTCTGTGTGTCACATGGCACACAAGCCAGAAACAGGGGTGCAGCAGGGTGTCAAAGTGACACCCTGTCCCCCTTGTAAAATCGGTAATTTTACAGATTCGGTAATTACCAAATCGGTATTTGCTATTGAATCCTATGGGCTTCAAGGCCCATAGTAATCAATGGCAAATACCGATTCGGTAATTACCGAATCGGTAATTACCGATTCTTACCGATTCAGTAATTGTTACAGAATAATTACCTACATGGCATTTACGGATTTATAAATACCGAATCGGTAAAATTCGGTATTTACGATTCGGTAAATGCCATTTACCTACATATGGCCCAAAATGGTTTAGAAAGGGAGATCACTGGATAAGTGGAGTGAAAAAACTGAGATTCATTCTAAGAAGAAAAACAGAAAGAATTAGAACAAGTAAATGAGGTGTCAAGTCAGGTTGAACAAGAACAATCAAGAAGAATATCATTAAGGTTATCAAAGAGAGGGAGGGTTCCAAGTAGAAAATATAAGGCTCCAGAGTGGACGTATATCATCCTTGAAGATTTTGAAAATCTCGATCTAAATGGAGAACCACAAAGTGACACTTTTGAAGGATCTGATGAAAGGGAATTGAGACCACCTTAAAGAAAAGATTTTTCACACAAAAGGTGAATTCATTGAAAAAATTATCAAACAAAGAGAAGAACAAATCCAAAGAAAAGGGCTAACTAAAACCTCAAAGCTTTTGAAGTGTGGGATCACACAAAGATTTTACATTTATTTTTTTCAAAAAGAAAATACATTTCAGAAATTATTTTAGATACTAAAAATGGTAGAAGTGAATGTGACTGAACATCCGAAATCTAGTCTAAAATGTAGATGTGTTAAATGTTGTTTATTTTGTATTATAATACTAATGTTGATGTGCTTTTTGTTAAAGGTTGTGATACCTGTCCTAATGACTAATAATCAAAATTACACAGATACTAGTGAAAGAATGAATGCAGTCACTAAAAAAACTACTACCACAGATTTAGAACAAATCGATAAGAGCATGTATTATCATGATGAATCAAATAGTGATTCGTTATTAAATGTATTTACTTCTTTACCAATATGTAGAAACTATGGATGTGAGTGACTGTTATGTTTGCATGAAACTACCTACATCTGTCTCAGAAGTTGTGACATATCACCATCTTCCATTCATTTATGGTGTGTCCTGTAGTGTTTTGTCTTTGTTCTATGTCACTGGCAAGTTACAATACTACTATTCTAATATGGATTTAGTCTTTTCAGAAATCCCTATTCGTAGAAACTTAAATCCCGTGTTTAGTAGCAAGAATGCAGAGTTTATGGGTAATTTTTCCTAACAACGAATCCCATAGATATAACACAACGCCCATATAAATAACTTAACATGTCTTTTGCATCATGAAGAAAAAGATTTTCTAAACATAGGGGCCAATTCCGATACCGTCCGGAAAACGTTCCGTCTGACTCGGACCGGGAATTCAGACTGACCGACACCATCCGGCGTCGTACGACACATGTAGTACGATGCAAGGTCAGAGATTTACAACCGAGCCATACGGAGGTAAGCCGTACTACCGAACCGTACGTAAACAAGCGATCCGGCCGGAAAAATGACGGGATTCGCACTGACCGACACGTACCTGTGGGGAAACAAGACCGACACGTACACGCGAAGTCCGACATGCGCAGTATCATGTAACGCTTGTGAAACGCGACCAAATCGCATGGAGGACAAACCGTATGATCGACACGCACAGAAAACGGGGAGTCTAAGTAAACGAGTCCACCGCGACCGAAATGTACGCCACACATGAAAAGCATCAGAAAGTCAGCCTGAACAACCCAGAGAAGCCCGCACGAGCCAACAGCGGCGTCCGTCGCAGTCGCAAACACTTCTCCTTCATGACTACAAAACAAAAATGGAAAAACACAAAAAAGGACCGAACAAGCAATCCCAAAGTCAATAAATAAAAAAAAAGTGTGGAACAAAGACACACCCACAACTACACCCACATAAAGGCCACAAATTCCCTACCATCATCCCCTGCAATTCCCACAGACTGGCCATCACAGAACAGCAGACAACAACCACAGACACACCCACAACTCATCCATCACACAAGCCTCACACTATTTGCACCTCTCTAAAAGCACTCACAAACACACACACAAAAACTCACACTCACTTACCGCCACGTACACACACACACACACACATCAATCCCCACAACAACGCATCACCATGTCCCCAAAGAAGAATCCAAAGTTCACAGACAGTGAGTTGGCAGTGCTGGTAGATGAAACCATCAGAGTAGAGCCACAGTTGTTTGGTACATTGGTACAACAGATCCCCATGTCCCAGAAAACCAAGATGTGGGAGAGGATCATCAAAAAGGTGAATGTACAAGCACCAATGTTTGCGCACAAAGGATGACATCCAGAACAGTTGGTATGATGTGCGCAGGAGGGTCAAGAACCTCATCCGCAAGGACCATGAATTGGCTAATCGCACCGTCAGTGCCCCTCATGCCAAACCAGTATACTTCCGGTCTGGGAGGAGAAGGTGTGGGCCATCTTACCACCAGAGAGCATACATGGACTATCAGACATCCCAGAGCCTGGTGAGTACACAACCTATATACTCAAAATGTTTGCCAATACACACATCACTGGCAAGGGGACAGTCAAACCATGCACTGTTAGCAAAGCCACAATAACCACAAGAGATTCATCCCTAGATGTGTATGCCAGTCAGACAAACACAATATCTGCCATCACATAGTGAAATATAACTGTGTCAGGACATGTACAAAACTAACTACAAATAAAGCAAGGCAGTGGTACTAATCCAACTAACAAACACAGTCAGGCAATTTGCCACCACCAACACACCACCCGACATGGAAGCCGCCTACCAGGAAGAACATGTGGGAATGCTGGGGAAGTAAGTGTAGCCAAAAACATGATGGGATTTGTAGTCACAAAAAATGCACCCCCACCCAATTGGCCCATCATCAACACTCAGAAGCATGCTCACATCACAGGGAGTGGAAAAGAACTCACAAGATCGCTGACACTCGGGACTACTGTGGGGAGGACCAGCCCCTGCTGGGAGTTGTGGGCAAACAAACCGCAGGGCACCACTGGCTGACATCCTGAAAGACAACTTGCCCTCCTTGCAATGGGCGCATGTTTCATGGTGGGATAACTGGCAGGGTGGAAAGGAGGACTGGTAGCTCTGACCATAATTCCCCGCAGGTGTAGTCACACACACCCCTTAACACAAACTCATCACAACTCACCTAGGATAATGCATTGCCTCACATTCCATTGAAAAAGTCCACAAAGATCGACCACACTGGCTTCTTCTGTGTGAAGCACATGGCCATTTTTGTGACTTGTATCCAAACAAACACCAGGACACCACTGTCAACAGGAAGGAAGGCCGGGCATGCTGGGAAGGGGGGTGTAGCCAAGAGTATGATGGGAGTTGTAGTCACAGACAATACACACCCACCTACATGGCCTAACAAGCTCACACTGAACCATGCTCACCTCACAGGGAGTGGAAATGGACTGACAAGATGTCTGACACTGGGCTCTGTTGTGGGGAGCACAAGGCCCTGCTGGGAACTGTGCACCAACAAACACCAGGATTGCACTGTCAGCTATCTTGTCTGCACAGGCACACTCCCTCACAGGGAAGCAGAGTCATCAGGAAGGAAGGCTGGGCATGCTGGGAAGGGGGTGTAGCCAAGAGCATGATGAGAGTAGGAGTCACAGCTTAATATCCCCCACCCACATGGGCCAGCAAGCCCACTCTGAATCATGCATACCTCACAGGGAGTGAAAAGCCACTTACAAGATGGCTCACACTGGGCTCTGCTGTGGGGAGCACATGGCCATTATTGTGACTTGTATCCAAACACCAGGATACCACTGTCAGCTATCTTGTCTGTACAGGCACACTCCCTCACAGGGAAGCAGAGTCAACAGGAAGGAAGGCCAGGCATGCTGGGAAGGGGTGCAGCCAAGAGCATGATCGGAGTAGGAGTGACAGCTCAATATCCCCCACCCACATGGGCCAGCAAGCCCATCTTGAATCATGTATACAGGGAGTGAAAAGCCACTTACAAGATGTCTCACACTGGGCACTGCTGTGGGGAGCACATGGCCCTGTTGTGAACTGGGTACAAATAAACTACAGGACACCACTGACTGATATCCTGAGAGTCAACATACACACTGCAAGGGTGGCATGCTTCATGGTGGGAGAACTTGCCTGGGGGGAGAAGGAGGTCAGGATTTCAGACAAAAACCACCAAAACTGTCTATTCACACAACGTCTCAGCTAAACACACATCGCACACGTGAGACCAGTCACTCCCAAACGTAATGGGCTGGTAAGATGGCTGACACCTGGCCATGAGTAAAGATGTGCCTACAAATCGCCCACTTGCACTGGCCAACCCTAACACGTACACACTCACAGCCATTGCAATTGTGTTTTAACAAACACAGTATGGGGATGCAGTGTCCCGGGGGGGCCTCCTGGCCTGGCTGTGAAGGTTTGTCATGCACATGACAAATGTGGAGAATATGACAGACTACATAGCACAAAACACACTGGAACTCACAGACATCATTGGCAGGGGACACAACAGTGAATGGAATGGACACAACAATATAGGTGACACTGTAGCTTGGTGTCGTTCACACAAGGTGCTCTACTGACCTGAATTCCAGCCCTACATCGTTCTGCAATGTATGCATACTGCATTCAACACACCACTCAATGTCCTACACACTGTAGACACAAGGACCCACCTCGAATGCATTGGAGGAGACATGCTCCTCACAGCAGCTAAATTGCTACACACACACCACGGCCCACACTTCCATGTACATGGAAAAGCCAGAGACCCTCTGTGCCCAATACCAATCCCCATGGAGGACAGTGACCGGATAAATCAGGCTTGCTCGTACTAAACTCAGCAACCACATCATTAGCTATGGCAACATCACCACCCATTTCAAATGAGACGTGAACTAGTAACGCAGACAACAACACAGATCCACAAAAGAAATCTCAGGCATACTGGACTCTGACCATGTTGTACACACACACCGATGTGACGCACAAAGACTTGCTAACACTGACAACACACATGCCCCAATCCAGAAACATATCTGAAGTGGAATTGCACGTATGTCACCATTAAAGACCAAACATTGTCAGGGATGACACACCTGTGGAACGCACATGATGGCCCCTGAGTATAAATGGCCATATACAGTCAATCAATACATGAGCTGGGCATGCACACACCTCCACATGCAAAGTAAAAAGTTCCAGGTTGGTAGGACAATGTGCTATGGCTACATCAACCTCTGTCTGTGACAACGTAGGACAATGCAATGCACAGGCGTGCACCCTGATGTACGTCACAACTGTTATGTGTATGAACCATGGATGCCTGTAGATATATAACATACATTGTGTGTCTCTTCCCAACACAGCTGATGCTGAGGACATATCAGCCAATGAAGAAGAGTCCCAGCCCCAGGCTCCGGTGGAACATCAGCTCTCTGGTGTGGACCAGTCTCTGTCCTCTTCGGATGACGAAGGACCTGGCACCCCTGGTGTGAGTTGTCATGCCGCAGCAGCAGTACCCTCATCTGCAGCTCCTGCACCAACCCACCAAATCTGGCAGACACACGACCCCCGATGACATGGACCGACCACAGACACAGGATTCCACCAGCACAGGGCCCCCGTCCACCCGGGAACCAACGGACACCAACAACTGGACCGGCTCCCAGGGGGGCCATGGTCATCTGTGCGTTCACCGCAGGTCCGTCCCATGTGCCTAGGGGTGGTAGGCAGATGTCATGCCTTGCAGAGGGGTCTGGACTGCATGATGACCCCCAACTGCTACGCATCATAGATGCGTTCCAGGTTACCACCAGAGAGGTCAGCCAGGTTGTGGGGATCCTCAAGGACATCAATAATCAAATGGAAGGAGAAGGAATGAGTGATCTCTCAGTTTCCTTGAGTTTGAAATCAACTAATCAAATGGGGAAAGATCACTTGTCCTGCATAACCAGGGTATGCAGTTTTCGTTCTTACCAGTCCCAAAATTAACCCTCATGCACGTGTGTTAGGTGGCTGTTGTAGCAGTTTATCTTGATTCTCCGCTTTCCCTCACACGTGTGTACATAATCATTGGGTTTTTTTGTTTTATGCACCCTCCACCAGGAGGTTGTACCCTTAGTTAGGATCAGTAGTGATCAGTGATTGGTGCGTGACAAAGTGAGGTGAATTAATTTAAGAATCTCTCATATCCAGATTTATTGGTTTATTCGTTCTGGCTTGGAGATAATAAAAATTGGTTTTGCGTGATTGAGAGTGATTATGACTCTCTCACATTAATGTTAGTGAAGTAGGTCGACATGTTTCAGCCCTTGTGCGCCAGTCGGTCAGTGGGCTTTCTTCAGGACCAAAGTGATAAGTGTAGAGAGGCCGGTAGGCGTCTCTAGGTGTGTTAAGCAATACTGGTAGTTCCTAGTAAGCTAGTCTCCAATTATGAAGCATTGTTCATTATGGCTCCATGAAGGTATAAATGTACCTGCGAGTAGAAACATATAGACAAGACAAAGGGTAGGGGTTTGGATTTTCATTAAACTGGTCAAACTGGTTAAATAACCAGGAACAGTTTGCGCTATTGTAGCGTGACAACTAGAAAATAGCAATACTTTATCCGACTGTCCCTAACTTCAGGTTAGGGTCAACTCTCGCTACTAAAGTCAACTTTTTTATCTCTTGACTGGATGAGATAATATTATTTCATCATGCCGATTTAAATTGCATGCATGCCAATATTTTGTATTTATTGTACTTTTAGTATTTGGTCTTAATTACCCAGTCGTTCATACATCCATTCAATATTTCTGATTGCATTTCATTAATGGCAAATGTTATATCTCAGTTGTGGTTTTCGTTCAAAAATGATCATTCATAATACACACACACTCATTATTACTAGTCGGTGTAGTTCACGTTTGGAATAATCGTCGTAATCCACACACACTCTGATTGTTACTCGTCACTCGCTGTAACCATTGCATCTTCATGCCCAATTTTGAAGCGCAATGTGTTGTTTGTACATAGTTTTCATGAATATGAGTGACAAAGTGCCCCCGGGTGACTTGAGACCATCTCCGTTTTTGTTTACGGCAGAAATAAACAGGTATAAGGTAATGTATCACGTACCTCTGGTTTAGGTTATGATTACCTCATCGGATTTGCCAGTGGGTCAGGGAGGCCTTCTGGAAACAATAGCGAATGTTTTAGTTTAGGGGTAAGATATACTTTACGGTTGTTGTCGGCGTTGGTTGTTCTCTCCAAGTCACCTTCGGTCTCGGCCTGCACGACTTGTGCTGACTCTACCACCTGGATCCGGATGTCTAAGAAACGGGTTCCTGGTTCACCTGATATTCACCACTGAGGTGTTATTACCACTGAAGAAAGACTTTATCAGAACTCTCAGTCTGTTTTTCATTTATAATGGTTTGTTTGAAAAATTCATCATTACGTGAATTTGTTAATTTCTAAACGAGAGCAGAGAGTGATATGTCGCACTCTTTTTGTTTGAACAAGATCTAGTCAACCACATTTGTCATTGGTTGCGACTTAGTGCTGACGCATTGAGACAGAATTCATGATAGTCTCTGTTCATGTAGAGGGTCAGTCCGTCTTTATATCTGTGTAAATGCTTATAGATGACATAATTCAGCATAGGGATATTACTAATTTTTCTGGGATAGTTATGATGAATTATAGATATGCTTCATTTTCAAAGCAGTTGTCATGGGGTCATATGGTCAGCATTTTTGGATATCCTTTGTAGGGCTGTAGATTATTAATTATTTATTTATAAATGTTTCCCCCCACGGGATAATGTCATTAAGTCCTTCTGAATCTGTCTTAAGTCTATGGACCCATCTTTGTTTCTTTTCAAAAAGGATTCTTTCGGCATTGTGATCTTTATTGCTCAATGTTTCAAGGACTACCCAATTGAGGTAATTCACTGTGTGTCCTGCTTCTAAATAATGGCTTGACATCTTTGTTGTAATTTTTTTTGCATTTCACGTTGCTCCTGTGCTCACATAGGCGTTGGTTGACTTTTCTACAGGTCATGCCTATGTATCGTTTGTCGCAGGGGCATGTGATCATGTATATCACGTGACTGGTGTTACAGTTGGTGTGGTTCACCAGTTTCCACTTGAAATTTGGGAGGAGTTCAATCTCTTTTGTTACTTTTGTTAAAGGGCACACAGAGCAGGAACCACAGGGGTAGTGTCCTGTCACTGGTGGTGCATCCCAAAGGAGATTAGGTCTACTTGATGGCTTTGGTGGGGTGGTCTGGTATGTACCAATATGTCTTTGAGGTTTCGAGTTCTTTTATTGGCAAACCGTGGTTTAGGCCAGTCGATGTCTGCTGAAGTAAGTATTCCCCAGTTTTTGTTAATAATCTTTATGGTATTATAGCTTACAGGTCTCTAGGTGGTTACGCAGGTTACGATATCTTCTTCAGATGTTTTTGGTATGGTTTCTAGAAGGCTTTCACGGTTTTGATTCTTGCCCTTTTCTTACATTTATCAATGACTCATTGGGGGTAGTCCCTTTCTTTGAGTTTCCCACATAACTCCTCTGCCTGTTCTTTGTATTCTGACGCTTTGCTGCAATTTCTGCGCATTCCCAGAAACTGACTGTAAGGGAGATTCTCCCTTAATGGTCTGGGGTGGAAACTCTGGTAGGAAAGTAGGCTATTCTTGGATGTAGGTTTTTGATAGGTTTTGGTGTGGAGGGTCTGGTTTTCAGCATAGATTGTGATGTCCAGAAAGTCCAATGTTTTGCTGTTTGCTGTGTACGTGAATCTCAGCCATTCGTCCTTTGTATTCAGCCAAATGTGAAAGTTGTTGAGACTTTCCATGTTGCCCTCCCAAATCACGATGATATCGTCTATATAGCGACGCCAGAATAAAATCTGTTTGTGGAAGGGATTGGTGTCGTTGTTGATGAACTCTTCTTCGAAATTACTCACGTAGAGCCCTGCTACGCTGGGAGCAAACGTGCTTCCCATGGATGTCCCATGGCATTGTTGGTACATAGTGTCTTCGTACTGGAAGTAATTTTCTGTGAGTGCCATCTTGCAGCATTCTAAGATGAAATGTCTTGGTGTTCTAAAGTCCCACTCACTGTTGAAAATGATGGTTTCTAAAGTGTCTAGAGTCTTTTGTTGGGGGAGACTTGTGTAAAGGCAACTGTAACACCAGTCACGTGATATACATGATCACATGCCCCTGCGACAAACGATATATAGGCATGACCTGTAGAAAAGTCAAGCAACGCCTATGTGAGCACAGGAGCAACGTGAAATGCAAAAAAAATACAACAAAGATGTGAAGCCATTATTTAGAAGCAGGACACACAGTGAATGACCTCAATTGGGTAGTCCTTGAAACATTGAGCAATAAAGATCACAATGCCGAAAGAATCCTTTTTGAAAAGGAGCAAAGATGGGTCCATAGACTTAAGACAGATTCAGAAGGACTTAATGACATTATCCCGTGGGGAAACATTTATAAGTAAATAATTAATAATCTACAGCCCTACAAAGGATATCCAAAAATGCTGACCATGTGACCCCATGACAACTGCTATGAAAATGAAGCATATCTATAATTCATCATAACTATCCCAGAAAAATTAGTAATATCCCTATGCTGAATTATGTCATCTATAAGCATTTACACAGATATTAAGACGGACTGACCCTCTACATGAACAGAGACTATCATGAATTCTGTCTCAATGCGTCAGCACTAAGTCGCAACCAATGACAAATTTGGTTGACTAGATCTTGTTCAAACAAAAAGAGTGCGACATATCACTCTCTGCTCTCGTTTAGAAATTAACAAATTCACGTAATGATGAATTTTTCAAACAAACCATTATAAATGAAAAACAGACTGAGAGTTCTGATAAAATCTTTCTTCAGTGGTAATAACACCTCAGTGGTGAATATCAGGTGAACCAGGAACCCGTTTCTTAGACATCCGGATCCAGGTGGTAGAGTCAGCACACGTCGTGCAGGCCGAGACCGAAGGTGACTTGGAGAGAACAACCAACGCCGACAACAACCGTAAAGTATATCTTACCCCTAAACTAATACATTCGCTATTGTTTCCAGAAGGCCTCCCTGACCCACTGGCAAATCTGATGAGGTAATCATAACCTAAACCAGAGGTACGTGATACATTACCTTATGCCTGTTTATTTCTGCCGTAAACAAAAACGGAGATGGTCTCAAGTCACCCGGGGGCACTTTGTCACTCATATTCATGAACACTATGTACAAACTACACATTGCGCTTCAAAATTGGGCATGAAGATGCAATGGTTACAGCGAGTGACGAGTAACAATCAGAGTGTGTGTGCATTACGACGATTATTCTAAACGTGAACTACACCGACTAGTAATAATGAGTGTGTGTGTATTATGAATGATCATTTTTGAACGAAAGCCACAACTGAGAAATAACATTTGCCATTAATGAAATGCAATCAGAAATATTGAATGGATGTATGAACGACTGGGTAATTAAGAACAAATACTAAAAGTACGATAAATACAAAATATTGGCATGCATGCAATTTAAATCGACATGATGAAATAATATTATCTCATCCAGTCAAGAGATAAAAAAGTTGACTTTAGTAGCGAGAGTTGACCCTAACCTGAAGTTAGGGACAGTCGGATAAAGTATTGCTATTTTCTAGTTGTCACGCTACAATAGTGCAAACTGTTCCTGGTTATTTAACCAGTTTGACCAGTTTAATGAAAATCCAAACCCCTACCCTTTGTCTTGTCTATATGTTTTTACCCGCAGGTACATTTATACCTTCATGGAGCCATAATGAACAATGCTTCATAATTGGAGACTAGCTTACTAGGAACTACCAGTATTGCTTAACACACCAGAGACGCCTACCGGCCTCTCTACACTTATCACTTTGGTCCTGAAGAAAGCCCACTGACCGACTGGCGCACAAGGGCTGAAACATGTCGACCTACTTCACTAACATTAATGTGAGAGAGTCATAATCACTCTCAATCACGCAAAACCAATTTTTATTATCTCTAAGCCAGAACGAATAAACCAATAAATCTGGATATGGGAGATTTTTAAATTAATTCACCTCACTTTGTCACGCACCAATCACTGATCACTACTGATCCTAACTAAGGGTACAACCTCCTGGTGGAGGGTGCATAAAACAAAAAAAAACAATGATTATGCACACACGTGTGAGGGAAAGCGGAGAATCAAGATAAACCGGTACAACAGCCACCTAACACACGTGCATGAGGGTTAATTTTGGGACTGGTAAGAACGAAAACTGCATACCCTGGTTATGCAGGACAAGTGATCTTTCCCCATTTGATTAGTTGATCCTCAAGGACATTCAGCAGCAGCAGGCTGCCCATCATGCCTGCTTGGACTCCCACGTGTCCTGTGTAGAGACACACATGTCTCGCATGGAGTCTAAGTGGGACACAGTGGAAGAACTGACATGGGTGCATAGGGACATATTGACATGCCTCCACCAGATTAGCACCAACATGTCCACACCTCCCTGTGTGCCCATAACCTCTGGTGCAGCAACATCTGCAACTGCCACAGGGAGGGAGATGACTCTGGCGGAGAGTCCACTGCACTGCAGCAGGCTGCACTTGAGGGTCCCCCCCAGGAAGAAGAGTGGTTGTCCGAAGAAGGGCAAGTGAGACAAAGAAGGCAATGCACATCCCCCAGGAACCCAACACCTGTTCTGGAACTTTTCCTTTGTGTGCAAACTGTTCACCTTGTCGAATGCCACTCAACTCTTCCACATGACATGGAGGGTTACAGTTGGTCTGATGTATCATATGACTGTGGACTTTACTCTGGACATTTTATCTTACAGCACTTCCTACTAATCTGTGAACTTTGGATTCCAAACCATTGTACAGCACCCACCATCCTGTGAACTTTACTCACACATGTATACCAATAAACTCACAAATACACAATACTTGCCTCTGTAGTGATTCCAACTTTGTTTGTGTCATGGAGAAGATGAACTGCTAAATGGCACTGTGCATGCTAACTGCTACAGCAATGCAAACACCGTCATGTGGGTAAGGATGATGTGCCACATGTGAGGGAGAAGACACACCACTAGGGAACCACTAGGTCAACACATACACACCATGCCCATCTGACCCATCTCCTACACTGATATAGCCAAGAAATACAGTTGAACGCACACACACCACAACTATCCTGAGTCAATAGTAAGTAGCCCACAGGTGCAGTTCGCAAATGTCAGCCAGATGTGTGAAGACAAACAACGCACAGCCCAAAGTGTAGCACACAGACATGACACACAGTCAAAAGCAGAGAAGGCCAGGATAGAACTGCAATACACATACCCAAAACCGGTCACAAGACACACACACAAAACCAAGAGAGCTTGTCAACACTGTTGGGGAGTACAGGCAACCTGTAAGGACACATCACTGCATGCATCCAGTTAAGTAGCACATAGCCACAGTACGAAAGCAAGAGAGCACCACCAACAAATATCAGGCAAACTCAAGTTTGTGACATAACATCTCTGTACACTTACATTCAGCTACAGAAGTTGTTGATGATCTGTGTGCGGACATCACCCTCCTCCTCATCATCACTGGCATCGTGGCCCAGGCCAGGATCCTCCACAGGTGGCAGATGTTCGTCATTGTCATCCCGGATGAGAGTCAATTTCTTCCGCACTGCCAGGTTGTGTAGCAAGCAGACTATGATGATTTTGCACACCTTTGCTGGGTCATATGGGAGGGCTCCTCCAGTTTTGTCCAGGCATCGGAAGCGGCTTTTCAGGAGTCCAAATGTCCGCTCGATGACTCTTCTGGTCCGACCATGTGCCTCATTGTAGCGCATCTCGTGTGGTGTCACAGGGTTCCTGAGTGGTGTCAGCAACCACGGCATGTTGGGATATTCGGAGTCACCTTCAGAAAGACAATTGCACATTAGATGAGTTGAGAGAGAGGGTGAAATACAAGATAGCCCAATACAAACAATGGTAAACATCAGTACACGCCCACAAGCCAGGCACGTTGGTTCTGCATCAGTGCCATCAGCCTCGGGATGCGACTACTCCTCATGACGTAGGCATTTTGTGACCTTGCAGACCTTGCGAAATGTACACACACATGTGAAATGGTCATATCCGTCAGACATACCACCAGAGCATTGATTGAGTGGAAGTGTTTCCTGTTCCTGTATGTTCGCTCATGTGCCTGTGGTGGTACCAAAGCCACAGGTGTCCCATCAATGGAGCCAATGACATGTGGCATCCTCCCCATGGCATAGAAAGCACTCTTGACGTCAGAAAGTTGCTGTGGTCTAGGGAAATAGATGTAGTGTTTCAAGTAAAGTAACATTGCCTCCAACAAATCTCGTAGCACACGGCAGAACATGTACTGTGACATCCCCCCAGCAGAGGCCACAGTGTGTTGAAAGGTACCGGTGGCAAAGAAGTGTAGAGCTGCCATCACCTTCACCTTGGGGGTCAGCGCTGTAGGGTATGTCGGCCAGGTTGCACAGGTGGGTCCAACCACCCCACCAATTCCTCAATCAGCGGCCTGGTGAAGCGGTACCATCAGATGCAGTCACGTTCCACCATGGTTGCAAGTTCAGGGAAGGGTCTGTGGACAGCTGGTGCCCTGCAGCACATAGGTGAACAAAGAAAAATTGTCAGTCCCCACACCTCTGTGGCATTCACCATACTCAACATCACATGCGACGTCATGACAACACACAAGTACTTGGTGTGTGTGCCATTGTGTATGGACATATATGTCACCAACGTGCCCATCATCTAACATCTCAGTTCAACATGTGTACACAACAAGTTTAATGCTGTGCCAGGGCAAATCATTAGGCTGTGTCACATAACCTATGTACTGCGGTCACGGACCAAACACACACCACAGTAACAAGTGAGGACAGATGTGTCCCAGGCATCACAGCTCTTTGGAAGGTAGATTCCCAGGGACCCTGGATTGACACATGGACACTGGTATCATGGTGTATCATGGACATGCCAATAAACAACAATGACTCCCACAGGTAGTGGCCCCTGTTGTGTCTGCAGGACAAACATGGACAAATGTGAGACACACACACACAAACACCGTCAATGTTGATGCACACACCACATGGATGTGGAGACTGTCTCCCATTGGGAACATGGAATCAGAGACATCTGAAACACAACATGCACACAGACCGTATGTACATCACAATTGCGGCAATGGGTCACTCTGTGATGTACATGCCATCACACCTATGACTCGTGGGGTATGTGACATGACATACACATATGCACACAGGAGATGTGACCATGCCACATGCTCTCAACTGACCACGTGCACATCACAGTGGTCTTGTGCACAACACACAAAGGATTCTGTCCCCACGAACACGTGCACAGCCTGGGAGTGGTTGCCCAAAAGTGCCACCCAACAAACCACATGTTGACCCCCACACACACAGGTAATACTTAAATACAGTGTGGCACAGGCAGTGGTGTCTTGGTTGTGCACATGAATCCATGCCAGGTAATTGTGGCTGGCATCCGTTTACCAGTGACAAATATGCTGACCAATGCGTGTTACTTGTACAGGCACACGCCGTACAGCAATGGACCGAGCCGTGCGCACGCATTGACTATTGCAGAGAATGGAGACGGGTGTGTGTTGTTTTCAAAATACGCACCGTACAGCAATGGTCCGAGTCGTGCGCACGCATTGTCTATTGCAGAGTATGGAGACGGGTGCGTGTTGTTTTTCAAAATGTGCGCCTTACAGCAATGGCCCGAGCGCCGTGCGCACACATTGCCTATTGACTGTCATGGAGATGGACGCGTATTTTGAACTTATACGAATCTAAATGTGTGCATCAAATACAGTTGGCTCACTACAACAATGTTGCAAACTCAATGGTATAATGGATGTTAACATTTGAACGATGCGGAAGGCGTGTACGAGTCATGCAGTTAAAGGAATTGGGCAAAATCATAAGATGTAAACGTGTCGGACCTATCACTTTGAATGCATGGGACAGAGCCTGCCTCTGCAGCACAGATATAAAGCTGTCTGGTCCCCTGAGAGCTCACTTGCCTGTACTACATGCTACAGATCTACAACTCACTACTACCACTGCTGCTGTCTCTGCATCCTCTGGCTACTGCAATGGCACGTACTCTGGAAAGGGCCTCAGCCTTCACAGAGGACGGGAACCAGGTCCTTCCACAGTACAGCAAGCTGTATGGGAAACCAGGGGAGCAGGTGAGTGTGCAGTCCACTGCCTTCCTAATTGTGCATGTTGTCTGACTACCAGTACTATCAGTGTGTACACCGGTGGCTAGCATGCTCACTGAGTAGGTTCTACCCCCAAAGTGTGTAGTTACATGCACTGAACAGGTACAGTGCAGTCACAGTGCATCTTGTTCTTCCCAGGCAATGTTTCCATGTTGTGATTTCTGGACAACTGTTCATAGCTACAGTAGCACTACCTGTGTCAATCATAGGTCTCTGTGATAGAGATCTGTAAAGCAAACTGTGTAATGCACAAATATGTTGCATGTGTACTTATGGCCTTTTTATTTTGTCATCCTCACAGGTTGATGCCCACCAGAAGCAGGAAATCTGAATGACCATTGCCCGGACAGTCAGATCTGTGGGGGTCTACAAGCGCCGGATCCGCAACTGCCAGAAGAGGTGGCAGGACCTTCGTGGCTGGACCCGGAGGATCGCAAGGGTCCAGCTTAAGCTGTCGCCTCCTCGCAGGAGGGGCGGACACCGGACCCTGACCCACCACATGCTCCGGATTCTGGCAGTGGTCTTCCCTGACCTGGATGGGCAGATGGAGGCCAGAGAGCAGCAAGGAGGGGGTAAGTGCTAGCCTTTTCAGGGAACTATGTCACACATGCTCTTTTATTATTATTATTATTATATTTAATTTTATACAGCGCACAGCTACCCGGAGGTTTCCCGGCGCTAAACAAAAAGAGAGAGAGCGGGGTAGTTACAAAGAACAGACTTTTACCAACATAAAATGAATGCAGCGCATAGTGACACCTAAATCGTGCCCCTGCAATATGATTTTCAATTCTGGTCTAGTGCAGCAACACACGTACCCTCTCTTAGTAGGTCTTTGCACTCCTTTAGCCTGGTTACACTTCCACAGTACGTGTGTCTTGTAGTCCAGGACTCATGTCCCTCACTTGTGTCATGCCCCAGCCTCATCTAATACAAAGGTGTGGCCCAAACAGTCTGTGACTCAGGTCACTTGGGTACTGTGTCCTTTTAGTTACCTGAAGTTAAAGTTGGGGCCAGCATCCGTTACAGGAACTTTGCCGTTGACTCAATGGGTGGTACAATTGCTCACACAATGCCTGTGATCTGACATGTACTCTGTGTGTGGCATTAACATTTGTTCCTAATGCTGCTCTGACTCACTCTGCCTCTGACGTATGTACATCATGTGTGTCACACATGCATAGCCACCTGCCTAGTGTTCAGGGTAATACCATGTTGCACATTCACCAGGATAGTAATGCCTACTCCAGCCATGAAATGCTCTATGTTCTCCCACTCCCATGTGTCAGCTCACATATTGAGCATTGTTAAAAGTGCCTTCATGTGTCTGCCTCTGTGTCATTGTGGTGAGGCCTTGCAAAGTGGACTCCTGGAGGGTTTAAACAGTTTGGGGTGGGCAGCCATCTGAGATGGGACTATAGGATCTGCACATTGATCTATACATAGGTGCGTCACCCCTTGACTGTGCACATTGGTGTATGCAATATCACGTTGCAGGCTGATTTTGTTGAGTCTCAGACTGTGAAGTGTCCATGTCTAGGGATATTGTTTACTGTCACTGTAAAGTCTCATTTCTTTCATGTGTGATCATCTTAGTCCTCATGATGTGGGTGCCAGAGGGTGAACATGTGGTCTTGTCATCAACAGAGCTTGCATTCCCCAAAGACCTTTCATTGTACCAAAGTGCAACCAGTTGTTGTGTGGATGCACTGCCCCTGTGACAGGAGACTATAAAGACTGACTCACAAGACAGGCCTGTGCCATGGAATTCAACTTGCAAATGTGTGATCCAGCAGTAGTGTCAGCTGTCCAGCATGAACCCAATTGTCACATTGACTATCAGGACATGAGAACATCATTGTGTCTGGTGATGGAGGCATATCCTGCATATCGACATTGAATCTGCCCATCCCTTTTCCTGACACATGTACTGAGTCATTGACAGGGGATGGCATGTGTGTGGAGTGACACATTTCAATGTGTTATCTTGGATGTCCAACAACTGTCTATGTGGTGCATATGTACACAAATGATTGGTGGCATCCAACATGCGCCAGATATATGTCTCCATGGATGGGAGTTAAATGAAGGGAGTATTTGAGTGGCAGACTGTCAAGTGTCTTGTTCACATAGGTGTTTGCACCATTGGCAAATGATGTGAAGACTTGCTCTGAGATGTGCTCTACTTACTGTGGTGTGTCAGGTCAATACAATTGACTGATGGGGATCTGTTTCTCCTGCTTACTTACAGATACATCTTAAGCCACGGGGGAGACAGCTTGACGGACCAGGAGGAGAAGCAGAGCCAGACTAGGCCATCCACCGAGGATTCAGAGGAGCCCAGTGCCACGGAGGGTGAGGGGAGCCACCACAATGATACCTCAGCGCCATCCACCTCAGCTGAGGAACACAGCTCATCAGATGATGAGTCCCTTGTGGAGATGGGTGCCAGCAGTCAGCAGACACCATCAAGCAGATCTGTCTCCACCACCACCACCACCATCACCACCCTCCCATCTGCTCCAATCTCAGAGGTCCGTGGAGGGTCCCATGTCAGGGATCATGTATCCTTTGCGCCAGGCACCGCACCCCCTGCCTCTGTCTCTCCTGCTGCCCTGAGTGTGGAGTCTGTGGACTTGCTTAAGCAGATCCATGTAGGGCAAACATCTATGCTTAGTGTCCTCCATGCACACACCAGTCTGTTGACACAACTGGTGTCATTCATGGAGGGCATCTCTTCTAGCATGTCTGCCCTACAGCGGACCAACCAGTCCATGGATTCCTCACTGACAGCAGCAGTGTCCCTCCTCCAACAGTCCCTCACCCCTCCTACCACTGCCACATCCTCAATACCCACTACCCTACCTGCCACAAGCACAAACACACCGACACAAACACGCACCACCACAGTTACAGGCACCACACAGACACGCAAGCCACAATCAAAACGTACACGCAAGCACAGTTAGGGGACTGATACCTCACTCACAAGGGATGGGGAGCAGACACAAACACAGGCCTCCACAAGCACTCCGCAGTCCTCAGATACCTCTCCCTCCAAAACCCTTTCCCTTGCCTCACCTGCAACCCCCACCTCAAAGCAGCTATTCCTCTTTGACCTTGGCCTCTTCCCTTCCGACCCATCAGATAAGACTCGCAAAGGGAAGAGACACAGAGGGGACTGCCCCTCATACCCGTACCCCCTCCACCAGGCACAGGCAGACTGAGGCCCCCACTCCCAAGTCCACCCGGAGCAGGAGGAGCAAGATCCCACCACCACATAGCTCCACCACACTGTCTCTGTCCTCCAGCCCCCAGCCCACCACTTCACAGGTTCCCCCGCCACACCCTACCACAGGTTCCGCCCCACACACATGGCATTCCCAAAATCATCCGCCCCTCCCATGACACATGCACATCCACACCCATCCCGGACGCTCAGCCTGTTTGTGCCACTGGTGTCGAGACCGTGTCCCCTCCCCTGCCCAGCTCATCTGCACCCCCTTCCACTCCAGTGGAGTTAGGCAGTGGAGGCCGCAACAACCCCGGCTGACCAGCCCACTGCAGCGGGGCCAGCACCCACCACATCTGATTCATGCCCTTCAGTGATGCCAGGGTCAACCACTCCTGACTTCTGCCCTGCAGTGGTTACTGGGCCCACTGTGTCAGACACCTCCACTGCAGTTGCCAGTGAGCCCCCTGCTCCTACCACCCCTCCCCTGCCTCTTTCTCCTATCCCCTGATCCTGTCCCTGCGGTGCCTGGCCTGCCCCTATATGTGCCCCTCCATGGGAGATGTCCCCTGGCCGTAGCAGTGCAGGCAAGCAATGGGTGACAACTTGTCCCATGTCCCCCTGTTTGGACTTTACTAATGGACTGGCCATTGGCCTTTGTGTTTTCAGATCTGCATGTTTGTCTTCCTGAATTGCTGATTATAGCTTATTTTTGTCATCTGGTGGTTTTCATTTTGATATACATGATGTTGGTGATGAGTATCACGTACTGGCAATTGTAATAGTGTTTTTTTAGAGGAAGAAACTGAAGTGTTGATGTGATGTACTCCATGTGTTCTGTGTAATTTGTGTCCTTTCTGGTTGGTGTCCATGTTATCCTGTGTAACAATCTGAGGGGGTCTCCAGTGGACATGTAGGTCTGCACATCAATGGTGTAGTAGTCAACTGTGTCATCAGTGCAACTTGCCATACATGTGTGCTGAGTATGTGCAGGTGACATAATAGCCACTCCGGTACACATGCTGATGTGACCAGAGCCTTCATTTCAAGTTCAAGCATTTATAAAGCGCACTACTCACCCAGAGGGTCTCAAGGCGCTAGAGGGAGGGGTTCATTGTTTATCGAATAGCCAAGTTTTCAATTCTTTTCTGAAGGAGATGTGATTCTGAGTAAGGCGGAGGTGGGTGGGGAGTGAGTTCCAGGTCTTGGCAGCCAGGAAGGAGAAGGATCTGCCGCCCATGGTGGTTTTTCGGATGCGTGGGACTGCGGCGAGGGCTTGAATGGATGATCTTAGTTGGCGTGTGGGATAGTAGAAGGACAGTCGGGAGTTGAGGCATTCTGGTCCTAGATTATAGAGGGCCTTGTGTGCGTGGGTAAGAAGGCGGAAAGTAATTCTTTTGTTGACGGGAAGCCAGTGGAGGTTTTTTAAGTGACCGGTGATGTGCTCTTGGCGCGGGATGTCTAATATGAGTCTCGCTGATGCGTTTTGGATGCGCTGGAGCTTTTTCTGCAATTTTGTTGTAATTCCGGCGTAGAGAGTGTTGCCATAGTCCAGTCGACTCGTGACCAGTGCATGGGTGACAGTCTTTCTTGTTTCGAGGGGGATCCAGCGGAAGATCTTTTTGAGAATGCGAAGGACGTTGAAGCAGGAGGACGATACGGCGTTGACTTGTCTGGACATTGAGAGAGAGGAGTCTAGAATGAAGCCAAGGTTACGTGCATGGTCAGTGGGTGTGGGCGCTGATCCCAAAGCGGAAGGCCACCAAGAGTCGTCCCACGCTGAGGGGGAGGATCCAAGGATGAGCACCTCAGTTTTGTCTGAGTTGAGTTTAAGGCGGCTCTGTTTCATCCATTCGGCTACTTCTTTCATACCTTCGTGAAGGTTGTTCTTGGCGGTGTTGGGGTCTTTGGTGAGGGAAAGTATCAGCTGGGTGTCGTCGGCGTAGGAGATGATGTTGAGGTTGTGTCGACGTGCAATGGGGGCGAGGGGACTCATGTAGACGTTGAAGAGGGTGGGACTGAGTGAGGAGCCTTGAGGTACGCCGCAGATGACTTCGGTGGGCTCTGAGTAGAAAGGGGGAAGTCGGACTCTCTGTGTTCTCCCGGCTAGGAATGAGATGATCCAGTCCAAGGCTTTTCCTTGTATGCCGATGTTGTTGAGGCGTTGTATGAGGGTGCTGTGACAGACAGTGTCGAAGGCGGCGGAGAGGTCGAGGAGAATGAGGGCCACTGTTTCACCGTTGTCCAGGAGTGCTCGGATGTCGTCGGTCGCCGCAATGAGGGCGGTCTCGGTGCTGTGTTTGGCTCGAAAGCCGTTCTGTGAGGGATCAAGGGAGTTGTTGGATTCAAGGAAGGCTGCGAGTTGGCTGTTGACGGCTTTCTCGATGACTTTGGCCAGGAAAGGGAGGAGGGAGATGGGTCGGTAGTTTTTCAGTTCTGAGGGGTCTGCTGTTGGTTTTTTCAGAAGGGCGCTGAGTTCGGCGTGTTTCCATACTTCTGGAAAAGTGGCTGAGTTGAAGGAGCAGTTGATGACATCGCGGAGTTGGGGAGCGATGATGGAGTCAGCTTTGTTGAAGATGTAGTGGGGGCAGGGGTCAGAAGGTGAGCCAGAGTGGATTGAGTTCATGAGGCGAATGGTATCTTCAATGGTGATTGGGTTCCAGGAATTGAGGTAGTTAGTTGGAGGGGTGGGATCAGAAGGGGGTGGGGTGAGTTGGTCATTGGGAGAGTTCTTGAAGCTGTTGTGGATGTCGGCAATTTTGTTGTAGAAGAAGGAGGATAGCGCATTGCAGAGGTCTTGGGAGTTAGTGATGTCGTTGGATGCTGCGGGAGGGTTGGTGAATTCTTTGACGATATTGAAGAGTTCCTTGCTGTTATGAGAGTTGTTGTCGAGACGGTCCTTAAATGCTGATTTCTTGGCGGAACGAATCAGTTGGTGGTGTTTGCGGGTGGCTGTCTTGAGGGAGGTCATGTTGTCTGAGGTTGGTTCTTTTCTCCAATTCTTCTCCAGGGTGCGGCAAGTATTCTTGGATTTTTTAAGGTCATCATTGAACCAGGGAGCTTTTTTGCTGAATGATTTCAACTGGTGTTTTTTCAGGGGTGCTAGTTCGTCCGCACTGTGTGTAATCCATTGCCTGAGGTTTGTGGCCGCTTGGTCTGGGTCCGTTGTTAGGGTGGGAGTGTTTTGGCTGAGGGATGCGAGGAGTTGGTCGGTGGTGATTTTGTTCCAATTTCTTCGGGGAATGGGTTGTGGACGGTTGTGGGTCAGGGTTGTTTTGTAGCTGAAGTGAACACAGCTGTGATCCGTCCAGTGGAGAGCTGTAGTGTGATCGAAGGAGATGTGCTTGCTGGAGGTGAAGATAGGGTCGAGCGTGTGTCCGGCTGTGTGAGTGGGGGTGTCGACAAGTTGTTTGAGTCCGAGATTGGACATGTTGTCCAGGAGGGTGGTGGTGTTGTTGTCGAGAATGTTGTCAAGGTGGTAGTTGAGGTCTCCTAGAAGAATGTAGTTCTCGGAGGCGAGAGCGTGCGGGCTGACGAAGTCTGTGATGTCGTTGCTGAATTGAGATCGGGTGCCTGGGGGCCTGTAGATGAGGGTTCCTCTGAGGGTGGTCCTGGGGTCGGTGTGGATCTGAAAGTGGAGGTGTTCGGCGGTTGCAAGATTGTCGTCAGAGCTGGTTGTAATTTTGATGGTGTTTCTATGGACGATGGCGATGCCTCCTCCAGTTTTTTTAATGGTGCGGTCTTTTCGAATGATCTTGTAAGTGTCCGGTATGGCTATGGCGATGTCGGGGGTAGAAGATGCGTTCATCCAAGTTTCAGTGAGGAAGGCGATGTCAGGTGACACAGTGTCGATTAGGTCCCAGAGTTCGGTTGCATGTCTGTGGACCGAGCGGGTGTTCAGTAGGATGCATTTCAAGTCGTTGGGTTCGGAGCTGAGTGTGGAGGAAGTGTGTTGGGTTCTGAAGCAGTTGAACTTACAGGAGAGGCAGGAGAATGGGCCGTGGGTACGTCCTGGGGTAGCTACGCAGCATAGTGGGGTGCGTCCTGCGTTGAGGGCGAGGAGAGTAGCGGTATCATAAGTTACTCTGGGGGGTTGGGAGCGGCATAGGGCAGGGGGACGGGCGCTGGGCGCGGTCCAGGCGTGGACGGGCGTAGACGGGCTTACCTTTGGCGCACCTTCGGCGCGCAAGGGGCGCGTCCGCAGCGCGTGACCGCTGCGCGTAGACTGTTCTGACATAAGTGCATAGAGGAGGGGGCGGAGCGTGGGAGGAGCAGCTGGGAGGCGGGTGCGGGGTGGAGAGGACGGGCTCTGAGGCAGGACAACAACCAACAAAATGGAAGGCAACAATAACAACACCGAATCAGGTTGGGGCACCAAGCGCTATGGAGCAATGGGGAGTGAAAGCGCTAGCAAAGTCCAATGCGCACAATGAGAAAAACGAGCAGGCAATGATAATGCAGCAGAGATAAAATAACAGTAAAGCGCTGTTTAAATTAAGTTGCACACGCTGTTATCATTGAGCAGGCAGCGGTCTAGGCAGGTAGCAATTCGATTTGTAAGCAGGCAATGCAGTAAGTTCCAACGATACCCAGGCAGGACAGGGAGCGTGGGGAGCGACCGCTTCCGATGGTATCAGGACGGTCACAGCGCAAAGGAGGGCGTGGAGAGCCTTAGAAGTCCGTGGGTGGGAGGAGCAGCTGGGAGGCGGGTGCGGGGTGGAGAGGACGGGCTCTGAGGCAGGACAACAACCAACAAAATGGAAGGCAACAATAACAACACCGAATCAGGTTGGGGCACCAAGCGCTATGGAGCAATGGGGAGTGAAAGCGCTAGCAAAGTCCAATGCGCACAATGAGAAAAACGAGCAGGCAATGATAATGCAGCAGAGATAAAATAACAGTAAAGCGCTGTTTAAATTAAGTTGCACACGCTGTTATCATTGAGCAGGCAGCGGTCTAGGCAGGTAGCAATTCGATTTGTAAGCAGGCAATGCAGTAAGTTCCAACGATACCCAGGCAGGACAGGGAGCGTGGGGAGCGACCGCTTCCGATGGTATCAGGACGGTCACAGCGCAAAGGAGGGCGTGGAGAGCCTTAGAAGTCCGTGGGTGGGAGGAGCAGCTGGGAGGCGGGTGCGGGGTGGAGAGGACGGGCTCTGAGGCAGGACAACAACCAACAAAATGGAAGGCAACAATAAAAACACCGAATCAGGTTGGGGCACCAAGCGCTATGGAGCAATGGGGAGTGAAAGCGCTAGCAAAGTCCAATGCGCACAATGAGAAAAACGAGCAGGCAATGATAATGCAGCAGAGATAAAATAACAGTAAAGCGCTGTTTAAATTAAGTTGCACACGCTGTTATCATTGAGCAGGCAGCGGTCTAGGCAGGTAGCAATTCGATTTGTAAGCAGGCAATGCAGTAAGTTCCAACGATACCCAGGCAGGACAGGGAGCGTGGGGAGCGACCGCTTCCGATGGTATCAGGACGGTCACAGCGCAAAGGAGGGCGTGGAGAGCCTTAGAAGTCCGTGGGTGGGAGGAGCAGCTGGGAGGCGGGTGCGGGGTGGAGAGGACGGGCTCTGAGGCAGGACAACAACCAACAAAATGGAAGGCAACAATAACAACACCGAATCAGGTTGGGGCACCAAGCGCTATGGAGCAATGGGGAGTGAAAGCGCTAGCAAAGTCCAATGCGCACAATGAGAAAAACGAGCAGGCAATGATAATGCAGCAGAGATAAAATAACAGTAAAGCGCTGTTTAAATTAAGTTGCACACGCTGTTATCATTGAGCAGGCAGCGGTCTAGGAAGGTAGCAATTCGATTTGTAAGCAGGCAATGCAGTACGTTCCAACGATACCCAGGCAGGACAGGGAGCGTGGGGAGCGACCGCTTCCGATGGTATCAGGACGTCATGTTATTGTTGGCTCACTGACCACGTATTATACTGACATGACAGAGCCCTGCAGAGACAACATTTGGCACAGTTGACATTCCACCAGAGTGTAGTCACCTCATGTGAGTGTGCTATTCCGTGGCATTGCCTGAGCCCATGGTGTGTGTTGTGTGAGCATGTCTGTGTGTGTTCACTTCCATTTCCCTACATAGCCTGTGTTCCCTTCAGATGTCCCAGTTTGTGGTGCTTGATGAGTTGTCCATTGTTAATTCAACATCTCCGCCCCGGGTAGTCTTGGATGTGGGTGCATGGCAAACTGCTGATCATCAGGGTGTCATCACTCTTTGTTTGTGTTGAAAGGTCCTGGGATGTGGGCAAAATGCATGTGGGACACTTCATGGGTCTACAAGTCCCTTTTGTGGTACCGCCGTCATGTTGTTGTGGCATTGTGTTATCTTTCAGTTATTGTGACACGTATCTGTGTGTGTGACTGCTCTCACTCCTCCGGTCCATTGATGCAATGCTGTAAGGTGTCAGCATGTGTTCATCATGGGTCTCCTTGGGCTCTTCAGTGGTGTGGGACTTTGTCTGGGATTTCAGGAATTCGGGTACATTTCAGGTAATGGCCATGTAACACATACTATGCTTGTTTCAGACATTCACAAAGGTTGTCTCCTGGGCAAGTGAGATGAATGATGGGTAAGTTGGATACCCTCCAACCCCAGGGTTTGTCATGCATGCATGTGCAGTGTCACCAGTTCATGTGTGCTTCCCTGATGCACATTGGTGCACATCTCGGTGTGTGGTGTTTGGAGTGTCAAAATGTGAGTTGTGCGGTAGGTAGGCCCCAGTCTCCATTTTGGACTTTGCCTACAGACAATGCCCTGTGATTTCTGGTTGTGTGATGTAAGTTTCTTGGTCTGGACTCATGACCCTGTGTTGACAGGTGACTGTGCTTCACAGGTTGTGCCACATCTCCATTTCTCATCAGTTAGGAATTAGCATGCATGGTAGTGTCAGCAAATTGTGGTTTTCATGAGGGTAGTGCTGTGGTGGTTGTGTCTCTTCCTGTGTTGGTTGCTGTTCCACCCAGCTTGTGTCACAGTTTTCTGACCATATCCCACTCATCTGAGAATGCATGATTGACCACAAAGGGGTGCCCAGGTGATATTTACTTGTTCATGGTACTATGTGGGGATCTGTGTCATTGGAGTTCAGCCCCCTCATGTGTTGTGTACTATCCTGTGGGTAGTTGCACACACACACATGTTTTGTTTGATATGCAGTGTATGTGTGGAACTGCCTGGCTGTGTTTGTGCATACGCAACACTGAATTGGTATGTGTTTTGTGTGCTATTGGGTGTATGTCGCCTAACCTCTGGGTCTCCCATTACGCATCCCAGTTTGCATCTCAGGAGACGGACAGTGAAATTAGTAAAGATCTCCCCCCCAATAAGGTTATACCCCCCTTACACTTTGAGAGGATTGAGGTGAGAAAGATATTGAATGCCATCCCAAAGGGTAGAGCACCAGGACTGGACTTGGTTCCAGCAGGTCTGTTTATGCACGATAAGGAGCTTTGGTCACCGTATATTCAATTTCTAGCAAACGGTATTGCCAATGGCTCACCAATACCGGATACTTGGAAGGGCGCTGAGATCATACCGATCTACAAAAAGGGGGAGCGCTCAGATCCAGGAAATTACAGGACTATAAGTGTGATAGACTGTATACAGAAGGTGGTGGCAAGGCTTGTTCTGCAGAGAATTCAAGGGTGGATAGAGGAGGAAGAAGTATTGTCACCTCTCCAGGCAGGATTCCGCAGTCATACAAGCGCTGTAGACCAAGTTTTTAGATTTCTTTTAATTTACTGGAGGGTGGTATTGCTGGGGGGGGAACGCTCTTTACCGCATTTGTCGACCTTAAATCAGCGTTCGACCTGGTGCCTCGAGCAAAAATGTGGCCAGTCTTTGAAGATCAGGGCATGCCACTTGACATCTTGTCCTTCCTAAAGAAACTACATGAGATGGAACCAACTGGGGAGTGTTACAGATATGTTTCCTATAGCGAAGGGAGTATGCCAAGGGTGCGTACTAGCCCCGACCCTCTTTTCACTATACATCAACAGGGTGATCAACTACTATGAGCAACACCCGACTGATGCCCCCAAGTTGGATGGTAAGTTGATCCCCCTGTTGATGTTTGCAGACGACACCCTATTAATCTCAAAAACACAACACGGCCTTCAAAAAGCCATTGATGTGTTTGAGGTTTTCTGCAAGGATCACGGACTTGTAGTAAATGTGAGCAAGACAAAGTTTATGGTGCTTCACAAGTCAAAATATGTTAGAGGGAATGTGGTAATGAATGGGGTCAAACTAGAACAGACTCAGGTTTTTTCATACCTAGGCATAACCCTTGCATCCAAACTAGATTGGAACCGCACATCACCCAGTTGGTTAAGAAGCACGCACAATTAGCAGGAGATTTAACAAAAGAGCTACTTCTTTCCCATACAAGGCCAATATCGCCAGTGCTAAAAATTTACGATGCAAAGATAGGCGCAGCAGTTCTATACGGGGCGGAACTGTGGGGTTATAGTAATCTCGCCCCTCTGACTAGGGCCCAAAACAAGTTTTTACGTGGGATCACGGGCCTTCCAGTATCGACCCCGCTGATTCCACTCCTCTATGACCTAGGCTCCCAACGCCTGGAGGATATGGCCCGCTACAGACCAGTGGCATACTGGAGGAGATTGTGGGTTACCCCAGACCTCTCACAGTATGCTCGGGCATTCCTAGATGTTAGAAATGCTGACAGGGCCCATAAAATTCCCTGGATGTGTGAGGTAAAGGCAACCTATTCCACTATGGGCTTAGCCAGTTTATGGGAAGATCCAACAGCCCATACGTTCCCACCTAGACAAACTCTAAGAGAACTCACTGGAGCATGGTTTCAATGAAAAGATTTTCCACATCTATGGGTCCGTCATTGACTACGGACTTCTTGGAACTTAAACACTCAACTGCTCTGGAGGGTTATTGGGATTGTATTACTGTTCCTGAGGACAGAAAGAGATATCACCAATTTAGGGTGGGAACCCTACCAATTAATTCCTTCTTTTCTAAATGGAGAGAAGGCCTTGATCCCAGTTGCCCCTTCTGTCCCACTCAAAAGGAAAGTATTGGGCACATCCTATTTATCTGTCCAGATTATAAAGCCCGTAGGCGGTCTTGGTTGAAACCTATTTGTTTGCAGTTGGGTCTCCAAACAGGTTGTGAGGCTCTAAGGATTCTTAAAACAAATACCTCTCAGCCTGTGGTTATCACAGTCACAAAGTTTCTACACTGGATGTGGATAATCCGCGCACGTAAATTAGGTTTAATTTGAATATTTTAGATTTCTTCTGTATTCCCTTTTTATCTGTAGTCTTTTTAAAATACAATTTTAGTTTTAATGGAATGTGTATATAACTGAAGCTAAAATGTACGTTACACTTCAATTGATGAACTTAAATTATATTTTTATTCTGTGGGACGGTTGTGAATATGGTATAATCTCCTGATGTGATTTTTTAAATTGTATTATGAAATTAACTATATTGCATGTCACCTTATTGGTCTTTTTAAATTTGTTAAATATTTTAATGTTGTCTTTTATGATTCAAAAATCGAAATAAAGACTTTTTGAATTGGGTGTATGTTGTTTGTAAGTTCTTCCCTAGTGTCCATGGGACTCTTGCCTCATCAGTGTGCACATTCCTCCCGTTTGGTATGTCCCATTGCTGGCATGGTGTGGGACTTTGTCCTATTGTACACATTGTGAGCCCCCATGTGCAATGCTTCGGTGCAAATGGTAGAGGGTGTTTCTGTTGCAGTGCAACCTTTGCCTGACCACTGCTGTGTCAGTATGGGACACAACTACTACTTTGCCACACATGCGATTGTGGTATTGGTACCAGTATTCATTCATGTTGTTTGCATGTTGCATCTTTCACATTACAACACTTCCCTTTTGCTCACTGTGATGATGGGGGCTTAGACCCTATTGCCACAGTGATCATGGACTGCTGTAGTTTTGAACCCCACACTTACCTTTTGCTCACTGTGATGATGGCGGGCTTAGAACCCATTAATACATTGATCATGGACTGCTGCAGTTTTGACCCCCACACTTACCTTGTGCTCACTGTGAAGATGGGGGCTTAGACCCCATTACCACAGTGATCATGGACTGCTGTAGTTTTGAACCCCATACTTACCTTTTGCTCACTGTGATGATGGGGGCCTTAGACCCCATTACCACATTGATCATGGAGCCAATCCGATAGTCGCTGATGCGAATTTACATACCTGGCTTGTGCACTCTCTGGATACCCTCCTTCCCAAAAAGAAACAACTTACAAATGGGAAGAGAATGGGTTCGGCACCTTGGTATTCGTCGGACTTGAGAACCTTGAGGAAGGGGTGCAAGAAGTTAGAGCGGTCCTGGAGGAGAGATTGGAGTGAGGCGAGTCGCAAAGAATATCGTATGGCTCTAAGTAGGTATAAATCCGCTATACGGGTGGCAAAATCAAGATTCTTTGAAGAGCGTATAGGTTCTGCGGCCAACTCTTCTAAAGAGTCATTCAGGGTTATTAAGGAGCTACTTAATGCCCCTGAACCCCGGGTTTTACATGAGGACCCTCGCAAAAAATGCACTGAACTGGCCTCGTTTTTCAAAAGAAAAATTGATAACATACTGGCCTCCCTCCCCCGGCTAGGTGAGGTCCCCGCCTTGGTGGATAATTCCAGCTTTCAATCTAAGATGCAATCGGTGGAGATGGCCTCCCTGGGCCCGGTTACTATGGAGGAAGTTCTGGCGGCTCTGGGCTCAATGAAGAGCGGTTCTCCGAAAGACCCAGCACCTATTAAATATCTCAAACAGGTGTCCTCTGTGATTGGTGGCCCGGTGACGGACCTGATAAACCTGTCCTTTGCCCATGGGGTAGTCCCCCCCAGTTGGAAAGGAGCGGTGGTTAAGGCCCTTTTGAAGAAGCCTAACCTTGATCCCGCTGACCTCGCCAACTTTCGGCCTATCTCCTTGCTGCCGGGTATCAGTAAGGTGGCTGAGAAGCTGGCGAACAGACGCCTCTCGGACTTCTTGGAAGCCAATTCCCTCCTGGGCGACTCCCAAACGGGTTTCCGTCCCGGTCAGGGGACTGACACTGCCCTGTTGGCGGTCGTGGAGAATGCTAGGAGCATGCTGGATGCGGGGGGATCAGTGGCAGTGATCCTCCTGGACCTCAGCGCTGCTTTTGAAACCGTGGACCATCAGGTGCTTCTCCAACGGCTGTCAGGGGTGGGGGTCACGGGTCTGGCCCTCAAATGGTTCGCTTCCTTTTTGGAAGATCGTTCATTTGAGGTGTGGGAAGGCCATGAAAAATCATCTTCAACCCCTCTCCAGTGTGGTGTGCCACAGGGCTCTTCACTGAGCCCTACTTTATTCAACGTTTACATGGCCCCCCTGGAGAGTGTGGTACTGCCGCTGGGTATTAAAATCATCAGTTATGCTGATGATACTCAGCTGGTGGTAGGCCTTTCCCAGTCGGCGTACCATCCCGACCGGCTGCACACATGTCTTGAGAAGATCTACACGTGGATGTGCAGCTCAGCCCTAAAGTTAAATGGCTCCAAGACGGAACTGATGCTGCTGGGGAACTCCTCTCCATCTTTGTCCCCCAGCAGCTGGCCAGACTGTCTGGGACCGGTTCCCCCCCCCCAAACGGGAGATCAAGAGCTTGGGGGTATTGCTGGAGCAGGACCTATCGCTTAAAACTCATGCCAAAAAGACTGCTGGCGTGTGCTTTGGCCTGCTTCGCGCAGCCCAGAAGATTTTGCCTCTGCTCCCAGTGACCACCCGAAGGCTTCTCATCCAGGGACTTATCATCTCGCGGCTGGATTTCAGCAATGCGTTATTCCTGGGTGCACCCGAATCTACCCTGAATAAACTGCAGCAAGTGCAGAACGCGGCAGCCAGACTTCTGACGGGTCTCCCTAGGCGTCAATCTGCTCGCCCGGCGTTGAGGGCACTGCACTGGCTTCCTGTGAGAGACAGGGTGAAATTTAAGTCACTTTGTATCGCTCACAAAGTCCTGCACGGGGTAGGTCCACCTATTCTGGGGGAGATGGTCCAGCCCTACAAGGCCCCTCGCTCTCTTCGCTCTGACGATCAACATCTCCTTCAGGTTGGCAGGGTGAAGAAGGCAAGAACGGGTGGCAGAAGGTTTTCAATAAAAGTGGCCTCTTTGTGGAACTCGTTGCCCCTACAATTGCGCTCGGAAGCTAGCCTGCTTCGGTTTCGAAAACTTTTAAAAACTTTTCTGTTTTCTGTTTAATCCCTTCATTCTTTAGTAGTGTTATGTTCTGGTAAGCGCTGGGATGCCTATAGGTAACCAGGCGCTATACAAAACTCAGAATAATAATAATAATAATAATAATAATAATCATGGACTGCTGTAGTTTAAACCCCACACTTACCTTTTGCTCACTGTGATGATGGGGGGCTTAGTCCCCATTGCCACAGTGTGCATGTTATATTTGAATTGTGAATCACACAGACAACTGTTGGCTCACACATGTGATGTGATTCACATTGTATGTGCCCTGTCAGAGTCAATATTGTGAGCATTTTGACACAGGTGATACACTTATGCCATGAGGGTTGGGTTGCTTTATTTCAAAGGGTGTGGGCAGGGTGATAGTGTTATGCATCACACATCCCATGTGTGGGGACTGCGAGTAGTGGTAGGCATCCAGGCCCCTATGGGGTGGACAATGCTGAGGGTGATAGGCATCCACCCACCATGGGGTGGACAATGCTGGGTGTGATAGGCATCCACACCCGTATGGAGTAGACAATGCTGGGGGCGATAGGCATCCACACCCCTATGGGGCGGACAATGCCGGGGGTGTTAGGCATCTACCCACCATGGGATGGACAATGCTGGGAGTGATAGGCATCCACACCCCTATGGGGTGGACAATGCTGGGAGTGATAGGAATCCACACCCCTGTGGGTGGACAATGCTGGGGATGATAGGCATCCACCCACCTTGGGGTCGACAATGCTGGGAGTGATAGGCATCCAACCCCCTATGGGGTGGACAATGCTGGGAGTGATAGGGATCCAGCCCCCTTTGGGGTGGACAATGCTGGGGGTGATAGGCATCCACCCACCATGGGGTGGACAATGATGGGAGTGATAGGCATCCACACCCCTATGGGGTGGACAATGCAGGGAGTGATAGGCATCCACCCACCATGGGGTTGACACTGCTGGGAGTGATAGGCATCCAGCCCCCTATGGGGTGGACAATGCTGGGAGTGATAGGCATCCAGCCCTCTATGGGGTGGACAATGCTGGGGGTGATAGGCATCCACTGACCATGGGATGGACAATGCTGGGGGTGATAGGCATCCACACTCCTATGGGGTGGGCAATGCTGGGAGTGATAGGCATCCACCCACCATGGGGTGGACAATGCTGGGAGTGATAGGCATCCAGCCCCCTATGGGGTGGACAATGCTGGGAGTGATAGACATCCAGCCTCCTATGGGGTGGACGATGCTGGGGGTTATAGGCAGCCACCCACCATGGAGTGGACAATGCCGGTGGTGATAGGCATCCACACCCCTATGGGGTGGACAATGCTGGGAGGGATAGGCATCCACACCCCTATGGGGTGGACAATGCTGGGGGTGATAGGCATCCACCCACCATGGGGTGGACAATGCTGGGGGTGATAGGCATTCATCCCACTATGGGGTGGACAATTCTGGTTGTGATAGGCATCCACCCACCATGGGGTGGACAATGCTAGGAGTGATAGGCCTCGACCCACAATGTGGCGGACAATTCTGGGAGTGATAGGCATCCACACCCCTATGGGGTGGACAATGCTGGGAGTGATAGGAATCCACACCCCTGTGGGTGGACAATGCTGGGCATGATAGGCATCCAGCCACCATGGGGTGGACAATGATGGGAGTGATAGGCATCCAGCCCCCTATGGGGTGGACAATGCTGGGGTGATAGGCATCCACCCACCATGGGGTAGACAATGCTGGGGGCGAGAGGCATCCACACCCCTATGGAGTAGACAATGCTGGGGGCGATAGGCATCCACACCCCTATGGGTTGGACAATGCTGGGGGTGATAGACATCCAGCCCCTATGGGGTGGACAATGCTGGGAGTAATAGGCATCCACCCACCATGTGGTAGACAATGCTGGGGGTGATAGGCATCCACCCACCATGAGGTGGACAATGCTGGGAGTGATAGGCATCCACCCACAATGGGGTGGACAATGCTGGGTGTGATAGGCATCCAGACCCCTCTGGAGTGGACAATGCTGGGGGCGATAGGCATCCACACCCCTATGGGGTGGACAATGCCGGGGGTGTTAGGCATCCACCCACCATGGGATGGACAATGCTGGGAGTGATAGGCATCCACACCCCTATGGGGGTGGACAATGCTGGGAGTATTTAGGAATCCACACCCCTGTGGGTGAACAATGCTGGGGATGATAGGCATCCACCCACTATGGGGTGGACAATGCTGGGTGTGATAGGCATCCAGACCCCAATGGAGTGGACAATGCTGGGGGCGATAGGCATCCACACCCCTATGGGGTGGATAATGCCGGGGGTGTTAGGCATCCACCCACCATGGGATGGACAATGCTGGGAGTGATAGGCATCCACACGCCTATGGGGTGGACAATGCTGGGAGTGATAGGAATCCACACCCCTGTGGGTGGACAATGCTGGGGATGATAGGCATCCACCCACTATGGGGTGGACAATGCTGGGAGTGATAGGCATCCACCCACCATGTGGTGGACAATGCTGGGAGTGATAGGCATCCAGCCCCCTATGAGGTGGACAATGCCGGGGGTGCTAGGCATCCACCCACCATGGGGTAGGCAATGCTGGGGGTGATAGGCATCCAGCCCCCTATGGGGTGGACAATGCTGGGGTTGATAGGCATCCACCCACCATGGGGTAGACAATACTGGGGGTGATAGGCATCCAGCCCCCTATGGGGTGGACAATGCTGGGGTTGATAGGCATCCACCCACCATGGGGTAGACAATACTGGGGGTGATAGGCATCCACACCCCTATGGAGTAGACAATGCTGGGGGCGATAGGCATCCACACCCCTATGGAGTAGACAATGCTGGGGGCGATAGGCATCCACACCCCTATGGGATAGTCAATGCCGGGGGTGTTAAGTATCCACCCACCATGGGATGGACAATGCTGGGAGTGATAGGCATCCACACCCGTAAGGGTGGACAATGCTGGGGGTGATAGGCATCCACCCACCTTGGGGTCGACAATGCTGGGAGTGATAGGCATCCAACCCCCTATGTGGTGGACAAGGCTGGGAGTGATAGGGATCCAGCCCCCTATGGGGTGGACAATGCTGGGGTGATAGGCATCCACCCACCATGGGGTGGACAATGATGGGAGTGATAGGCATCCACACCCCTATGGGGTGGACAATGCAGGGAGTGATAGGCATCCACCCACCATGGGGTTGACACTGCTGGGAGTGATAGGCATCCAGCCCCCTATGGGGTGGACAATGCTGGGAGTGATAGGCATCCAGCCCTCTATGGGGTGGACAATGCTTGGGGTGATAGGCATCCACTGACCATGGGGTGGACAAAGCTGGGGGTGATAGGCATCCACACTACTATGGGGTGGGCAATGCTGGGAGTGATAGGCATCCACCCACCATGGGGTGGACAATGCTGGGAGTGATAGGCATCCAGCCCCCTATGGGGTGGACAATGCTGGGAGTGATAGACATCCAGCCTCCTATGGGGTGGACGATGCTGGGGGTTATAGGCAACCACCCACCATGGAGTGGACAATGCCGGTGGTGATAGGCATCCACACCCCTATGGGGTGGACAATGCTGGGAGGGATAGGCATCCACACCCCTATGGGGTGGACAATGCTGGGGGTGATAGGCATCCACCCACCATGGGGTGGACAATGCTGGGGGTGATAGGCATCCATCCCACTATGGGGTGGACAATGCTGGTTGTGATAGGCATCCACCCACCATGGGGTGGACAATGCTAGGAGTGATAGGCCTCGACCCACAATGTGGCGGACAATTCTGGGAGTGATAGGCATCCACACCCCTATGGGGTGGACAATGCTGGGAGTGATAGGAATCCACACCCCTGTGGGTGGACAATGCTGGGGTGATAGGCATCCACCCACCATGGGGTAGACAATGCTGGGGGCGATAGGCATCCACACCCCTATGGGGTGGACAATGCTGGGGGTGATAGACATCCAGCCCCTATGGGGTGGACAATGCTGGGAGTAATAGGCATCCACCCACCATGTGGTAGACAATGCTGGGGGTGATAGGCATCCACCCACCATGAGGTGGACAATGGTGGGAATGATAGGCATCCACCAACAATGTGGTGGACAATGCTGGGTGTGATAGGCATCCAGACCCCTATGGAGTGGACAAAACTGGGGGCGATAGGCATCCACACCCCTAGGAGGTGGACAATGCCGGGGGTGTTAGGCATCCACCCACCATGGGATGGACAATGCTTGGAGTGATAGGCATCAACACCCCTATGGGGTGGACAATGCTGGGAGTGATAGGAATCCACACCCCTGTGGGTGGACAATGCTGGGGATGATAGGCATCCACCCACTATGGGGTGGACAATGCTGGGTGTGATAGGCATCCAGACCCCTATGGAGTGGACAATGCTGGGGGCGATAGGCATCCACACCCCTATGGGGTGGACAATGCCGGGGGTGTTAGGCATCCACCCACCATGGGATGGACAATGCTGGGAGTGATAGGCATCCACACCCCTATGGGTGGACAATGCTGGGAGTGATAGGAATCCACACCCCTGTGGGTGGACAATGCTGGGGATGATAGGCATCCACCCACTATGGGGTGGACAATGCTGGGAGTGATAGGCATCCACCCACCATGTGGTGGACAATGCTGGGAGTGATAGCCATCCAGCCCCCTATGAGGTGGACAATGCCGGGGGTGATAGGCATCCACCCACCATGGGGTAGGCAATGCTGGGGGTGATAGGCATCCACACCCCTATGGAGTAGACAATGCAGGGGGCGATAGGCATCCACACCCCTATGGGGTGGACAATGCTGGGGGTGATAGACATCCAGCCCCTATGGGGTGGACAATGCTGGGGGTGATAGGCATCCACCCACCATGGGGTGGACAATGCTGGGAGTGATAGGCATCCACACCCTTATGGGGTGGACAATGCTGGGAGTGATAGGCATCCAGCCCCCTATGGGGTGGACAATGCTGGGTTTGATAGGCATCCACCCACCATGGGGTAGACAATACTGGGGGTGATAGGCATCCACACCCCTATGGAGTAGACAATGCTGGGGGCGATAGGCATCCACACCCCTATGGGATGGACAATGCCGGGGGGTGTTAAGCATCCGCCCACCATGGGGTGGACAATGCTGGGAGTGATAGTCATCCACACCCCTATGGGGTGGACAATGCAATGAGTGATAGGCATCCACACCCCTATGGGTGGACAATGCTGGGGGTGATAGGCATCCACCAACCTTGGGGTGGACAATGCTAGGAGTGATAGGCATCCAGCCCCCTATGGAGTGGACAATGCTGGGGGTGATAGGCATCCAGCCCCCTATGGGGTGGACAATGCTGGGGGTGATAGGCATCCACCCACCAAGGGGTGGACAATGCTGGGAGTGATAGGCATCCACACCCCTATGGGGTGGACAATGCAGGGAGTGATATGCATTCACCCACCATGGGGTGGACACTGCTGGGAGTGATAGGCATCCAGCCCCCTATGGGGTGGACAATGCTGGGAGTGATAGGCATCCAGCCCTCTATGGGGTGGAGAATGCTTGGGGTGATAGGCATCCACCCACCATGGGGTAGACAATGCTGGGGGCGATAGGCATCCACACCCCTATGGAGTAGACAATGCTGGGGGCGATAGGCATCCACACGCCTATGGGGTGGACAATGCTGGGGGTGATAGACATCCAGCCCCTATGGGGTGGACAATGCTGGGAGTAATAGGCATCCACCCACCATGTGGTAGACAATGCTGGGGGTGATAGGCATCCACCCACCATGAGGTGGACAATGCTGGGAGTGATAGGCATCCACCCACCATGGGGTGGACAATGCTGGGTGTGATAGGCATCCAGACCCCTATGGAGTGGACAATGCTGGGGGCGATAGGCATCCACACCCCTATGGGGTGGACAATGCTGGGGGTGTTAGGCATCCACCCACCATGGGATGGACAATGCTGGGAGTGTTAGGCATCCACACCCCTATGGGGTGGACAATGCTGGGAGTGATAGGAATCCACACCCCTGTGGGATGGACAATGCCGGGGGTGTTAAGTATCCACCCACCATGGGATGGACAATGCTGGGAGTGATAGGCATCCACACCCCTAAGGGTGGACAATGCTGGGGGTGATAGGCATCCACCCACCTTGGGGTCGACAATGCTGGGAGTGATAGGCATCCAACCCCCTATGTGGTGGACAAGGCTGGGAGTGATAGGGATCCAGCCCCCTATGGGGTGGACAATGCTGGGGGTGATAGGCATCCACCCACCATGGGGTGGACAATGATGGGAGTGATAGGCATCCACACCCCTATGGGGTGGACAATGCAGGGAGTGATAGGCATCCACCCACCATGGGGTTGACACTGCTGGGAGTGATAGGCATCCAGCCCCCTATGGGGTGGACAATGCTGGGAGTGATAGGCATCCAGCCCTCTATGGGGTGGACAATGCTTGGGGTGATAGGCATCCACTGACCATGGGGTGGACAAAGCTGGGGGTGATAGGCATCCACACTACTATGGGGTGGGCAATGCTGGGAGTGATAGGCATCCACCCACCATGGGGTGGACAATGCTGGGAGTGATAGGCATCCAGCCCCCTATGGGGTGGACAATGCTGGGAGTGATAGACATCCACCCTCCTATGGGGTGGACGATGCTGGGGGTTATAGGCAGCCACCCACCATGGAGTGGACAATGCCGGTGGTGATAGGCATCCACACCCCTATGGGGTGGACAATGCTGGGAGGGATAGGCATCCACACCCCTATGGGGTGGACAATGCTGGGGGTGATAGGCATCCACCCACCATGGGGTGGACAATGCTGGGGGTGATAGGCATCCATCCCACTATGGGGTGGACAATGCTGGTTGTGATAGGCATCCACCCACCATGGGGTGGACAATGCTAGGAGTGATAGGCCTCGACCCACAATGTGGCGGACAATTCTGGGAGTGATAGGCATCCACACCCCTATGGGGTGGACAATGCTGGGAGTGATAGGAATCCACACCCCTGTGGGTGGACAATGCTGGGGTGATAGGCATCCACCCACCATGGGGTAGACAATGCTGGGGGCGATAGGCATCCACACCCCTATGGAGTAGACAATGCTGGGGGCGATAGGCATCCACACCCCTATGGGGTGGACAATGCTGGGGGTGATAGACATCCAGCCCCTATGGGGTGGACAATGCTGGGAGTAATAGGCATCCACCCACCATGTGGTAGACAATGCTGGGGGTGATAGGCATCCACCCACCATGAGGTGGACAATGGTGGGAATGATAGGCATCCACCAACAATGTGGTGGACAATGCTGGGTGTGATAGGCATCCAGACCCCTATGGAGTGGACAAAACTGGGGGCGATAGGCATCCACACCCCTAGGAGGTGGACAATGCCGGGGGTGTTAGGCATCCACCCACCATGGGATGGACAATGCTTGGAGTGATAGGCATCCACACCCCTATGGGGTGGACAATGCTGGGAGTGATAGGAATCCACACCCCTGTGGGTGGACAATGCTGGGGATGATAGGCATCCACCCACTATGGGGTGGACAATGCTGGGTGTGATAGGCATTCACCCACCATGTGGTGGACAATGCTGGGAGTGATAGGCATCCAGCCCCCTATGAGGTGGACAATGCCGGGGGTGATAGGCATCCACCCACCATGGGGTAGGCAATGCTGGGGGTGATAGGCATCCACACCCCTATGGAGTAGACAATGCAGGGGCGATAGGCATCCACACCCCTATGGGGTGGACAATGCTGGGGGTGATAGACATCCAGCCCCTATGGGGTGGACAATGCTGGGGGTGATAGGCATCCACCCACCATGGGGTGGACAATGCTGGGAGTGATAGGCATCCACACCCTTATGGGGTGGACAATGCTGGGAGTGATAGGCATCCAGCCCCCTATGGGGTGGACAATGCTGGGTTTGATAGGCATCCACCCACCATGGGGTAGACAATACTGGGGGTGATAGGCATCCACACCCCTATGGAGTAGACAATGCTGGGGGCGATAGGCATCCACACCCCTATGGGATGGACAATGCCGGGGGTGTTAAGCATCCGCCCACCATGGGGTGGACAATGCTGGGAGTGATAGTCATCCACACCCCTATGGGGTGGACAATGCAATGAGTGATAGGCATCCACACCCCTATGGGTGGACAATGCTGGGGGTGATAGGCATCCACCAACCTTGGGGTGGACAATGCTAGGAGTGATAGGCATCCAGCCCCCTATGGAGTGGACAATGCTGGGGGTGATAGGCATCCAGCCCCCTATGGGGTGGACAATGCTGGGGGTGATAGGCATCCACCCACCATGGGGTGGACAATGCTGGGAGTGATAGGCATCCACACCCCTATGGGGTTGACAATGCAGGGAGTGATATGCATTCACCCACCATGGGGTGGACACTGCTGGGAGTGATAGGCATCCAGCCCCCTATGGGGTAGACAATGCTGGGAGTGATAGGCATCCAGCCCTCTATGGGGTGGAGAATGCTTGGGGTGATAGGCATCCACCCACCATGGGGTAGACAATGCTGGGGGCGATAGGCATCCACACCCCTATGGAGTAGACAATGCTGGGGGCGATAGGCATCCACACGCCTATGGGGTGGACAATGCTGGGGGTGATAGACATCCAGCCCCTATGGGGTGGACAATGCTGGGAGTAATAGGCATCCACCCACCATGTGGTAGACAATGCTGGGGGTGATAGGCATCCACCCACCATGAGGTGGACAATGCTGGGAGTGATAGGCATCCACCCACCATGGGGTGGACAATGCTGGGTGTGATAGGCATCCAGACCCCTATGGAGTGGACAATGCTGGGGGCGATAGGCATCCACACCCCTATGGGGTGGACAATGCTGGGGGTGTTAGGCATCCACCCACCATGGGATGGACAATGCTGGGAGTGTTAGGCATCCACACCCCTATGGGGTGGACAATGCTGGGAGTGATAGGAATCCACACCCCTGTGGATGGACAATGCTGGGGATGATAGGCATCCACCCACTATGGGGTGGACAATGCTGGGTGTGATAGGCATCCAGACCCCTATGGAGTGGACAATGCTGGGGGCGATAGGCATCCACACCCCTATGGGGTGGACAATGCCGGGGGTGTTAGGCATCCACCCACCATGGGATGGACAATGCTGGGAGTGATAGGCATCCACACCCCTATGGGGGGGACAATGCTGGGAGTGATAGGAATCCACACCCCTGTGGGTGGACAATGCTGGGGATGATAGGCATCCACCCACTATGGGGTGGACAATGCTGGGAGTGATAGGCATCCACCCACCATGTGGTGGACAATGCTGGGAGTGATAGGCATCCAGCCCCCTATGAGGTGGACAATGCCGGGGGTGATAGGCATCCAACCACCATGGGGTAGGCAATGCTGGGGGTGATAGGCATCCACACCCCTATGGAGTAGACAATGCAGGGGACGATAGGAATCCACACCCCTATGGGGTGGACAATGCTGGGGGTGATAGACATCCAGCCCCTATGGGGTGGACAATGCTGGGGGTGATAGGCATCCACCCACCATGGGGTGGACAATGCTGGGAGTGATAGGCATCCACACCCTTATGGGGTGGACAATGCTGGGAGTGATAGGCATTTCGCCCCCTATGGGGTGGACAATGCTGGGTGTGATAGGCATCCACCCACCATGGGGTAGACAATACTGGGGGTGATAGGCATCCACACCCCTATGGAGTAGACAATGCTGGGGGCGATAGGCATCCACACCCCTATGGGATGGACAATGCCGGGGGTGTTAAGCATCCGCCCACCATGGGGTGGACAATGCTGGGAGTGATAGCCATCCACACCCCTATGGGGTGGACAATGCAATGAGTGATAGGCATCCACACCCCTATGGGTGGACAATGCTGGGGGTGATAGGCATCCACCTACCTTGGGGTGGACAATGCTAGGAGTGATAGGCATCCAGCCCCCTATGGAGTGGACAATGCTGGGAGTGATAGGCATCCAGCCCCCTATGGGGTGGACAATGCTGGGTGTGATAGGCATCCACCCACCATGGGGTGGACAATGCTGGGAGTGATAGGCATCCACACCCCTATGTGGTGGACAATGCAGGGAGTGATATGCATCCACCCACCATGGGGTGGACACTGCTGGGAGTGATAGGAATCCAGCCCCCTATGGGGTAGACAATACAGGGAGTGATAGGCATCCAGCCCTCTATGGGGTGGAGAATGCTTGGGGTGATAGGCATCCACTCACCATGGGGTGCACAATGCTGGGGGTGATAGGCATCCACACTCCTATGGGGTGGGCAATGCTGGGAGTAATAGGCCTCCACCCACCATGGGGTAGACAATTCTGGGAGTGATAGGCAGCCACCCACCATGGAGTGGACAATGCCGGTGGTGATAGGCATCCAGCTCCCTATGGGGTGGACAATGCTGGGGGTGATAGGCATCCACCCACCAAGGGGTGGACAATGCTGGGGGTGATAGGCATCCACACCCCTATGGGGTGGACAATGCTGGGGGTGTTAGGCATCCACCCACCATGGGATGGACAATGCTGGGAGTGTTAGGCATCCACACCCCTATGGGGTGGACAATGCTGGGAGTGATAGGAATCCACACCCCTGTGGATGGACAATGCTGGGGATGATAGGCATCCACCCACTATGGGGTGGACAATGCTGGGTGTGATAGGCATCCAGACCCCTATGGAGTGGACAATGCTGGGGGCGATAGGCATCCACACCCCTATGGGGTGGACAATGCCGGGGGTGTTAGGCATCCACCCACCATGGGATGGACAATGCTGGGAGTGATAGGCATCCACACCCCTATGGGGGGGACAATGCTGGGAGTGATAGGAATCCACACCCCTGTGGGTGGACAATGCTGGGGATGATAGGCATCCACCCACTATGGGGTGGACAATGCTGGGAGTGATAGGCATCCACCCACCATGTGGTGGACAATGCTGGGAGTGATAGGCATCCAGCCCCCTATGAGGTGGACAATGCTGGGGGTGATAGGCATCCACACCCCTATGGAGTAGACAATGCAGGGGGCGATAGGAATCCACACCCCTGTGGGTGGACAATGCTGGGGATGATAGGCATCCACCCACTATGGGGTGGACAATGCTGGGAGTGATAGGCATCCACCCACCATGTGGTGGACAATGCTGGGAGTGATAGGCATCCAGCCCCCTATGAGGTGGACAATGCTGGGAGTGATAGGCATCCACACCCCTATGGAGTAGACAATGCAGGGGACGATAGGAATCCACACCCCTATGGGGTGGACAATGCTGGGGGTGATAGACATCCAGCCCCTATGGGGTGGACAATGCTGGGGGTGATAGGCATCCACCCACCATGGGGTGGACAATGCTGGGAGTGATAGGCATCCACACCCTTATGGGGTGGACAATGCTGGGAGTGATAGGCATTCCGCCCCCTATGGGGTGGACAATGCTGGGTGTGATAGGCATCCACCCACCATGGGGTAGACAATACTGGGGGTGATAGGCATCCACACCCCTATGGAGTAGACAATGCTGGGGGCGATAGGCATCCACACCCCTATGGGATGGACAATGCCGGGGGTTTTAAGCATCCGCCCACCATGGGGTGGACAATGCTGGGAGTGATAGCCATCCACACCCCTATGGGGTGGACAATGCAATGAGTGATAGGCATCCACACCCCTATGGGTGGACAATGCTGGGGGTGATAGGCATCCACCTACCTTGGGGTGGACAATGCTAGGAGTGATAGGCATCCAGCCCCCTATGGAGTGGACAATGCTGGGAGTGATAGGCATCCAGCCCCCTATGGGGTGGACAATGCTGGGTGTGATAGGCATCCACCCACCATGGGGTGGACAATGCTGGGAGTGATAGGCATCAACACCCCTATGTGGTGGACAATGCAGGGAGTGATATGCATCCACCCACCATGGGGTGGACACTGCTGGGAGTGATAGGCATCCAGCCCCCTATGGGGTAGACAATACAGGGAGTGATAGGCATCCAGCCCTCTATGGGGTGGAGAATGCTTGGGGTGATAGGCATCCACTCACCATGGGGTGGACAATGCTGGGGGTGATAGGCATCCACACTCCTATGGGGTGGGCAATGCTGGGAGTAATAGGCCTCCACCCACCATGGGGTAGACAATTCTGGGAGTGATAGGCAGCCACCCACCATGGAGTGGACAATGCCGGTGGTGATAGGCATCCAGCTCCCCTATGGAGTAGGCAATGCTGGGGACGATAGGCATCCACACCCCTATGGGATGGACAATGCCGGGGGTGTTAGGCATCCACCCACCATGGGGTGGACAATGCTGGGAGTGATAGGCATCCACACCTCTATGGAGTAGGCAATGCTGGGGACGATAGGCATCCACACCCCTATGGGGTGGACAATGCTGGGAGTGATAGGCATCCAGCCCTCTATGGGGTGGACAATGCTGGGGGTGATAGGCATCCACCCACCATGGGGTAGACAATGCTGGGGGTGATAGGCACCCACACCCCTATGGAGTAGACAATGCTGGGGGTGATAGGCATCCACACCCCTATGGGATGGACAATGCCGGGGGTGTTAGGCATCCACCCACCATGGGGTGGACCATGCTGGGAGTGATAGGCATCCAGCCCCCTATGGGGTGGACAATGCTGGGAGTGATAGGCATCCACACCCCTATGGGTGGACAATGCTGGGGGTGATAGGCATCCACCCACCTTGGGATGGACAATGCTGGGAGTGATAGGCATCCAGCCCCCTATGGGGTGGACAATGCTGGGAGTGATAGGCATCCAGCCCCCTATGGGGTGGACAATGCTGGGGGTGATAGGCATCCGCCCACCATGGGGTGGACAATGCTGGGAGTGATAGGCATACACACCCCTATGGGGTGGACAATGCAGGGAGTGATTGGCATCCACCCACCATGGGGTGGACACTGCTGGGAGTGATAGGCATCCAGTCCCCTATGGGGTAGGCAATGCTGGGAGTGATAGGCATCCAGCCCTCTATGGGGTGGACAAGGCTTGGGGTGATAGGCATCCACTCACCATGGGGTGGACAATGCTGGGGGTGATAGGCATCCACACCCCTATGGGGTGGACAATGCTGGGAGTGATAGGCATCCACACCCCTATGGGGTGGACAATGCTGGGAGTGATAGGCATCCAGCTCCCTATGGGGTTGACAATGCTGGGGGTGATAGGCATCCACCCACCATGGGGTGGACAATGCTGGGGTGATAGGCATCCACACCCCTATGGGATGGACAATGCTGAGAGTGATAGGCATCCACCCACCATGGGGTGGAAAATGCTGGGAGTGATAGGCATCCAGCCCCCTATGGGGTGGACAATGCTGGGAGTGATAGGCATCCAGCCCTCTATGGGGAGGACAATTCTGGGGGGGGGTGATAGGCATCCACCCACCATGGGGTGGACAATGCTGGGGGTGATAGGCATCCATTCCACTAAGGGGTGGACAATGCTGGTTGTGATAGGCATCCACCCACCATGGGGTGGACAATGCTGGGAGTGATAGGCCTCCACCCACAATGTAGCGGACAATTCTGGGAGTGATAGCCATCCAGCCCCCTATGGGGTGGACAATGCTGGGGGTGATAGGCATCCAGCCCCCAATGGGGTGGACAATGCTGGGGGTGATAGGCATCCACCCACCATGGGGTGGACAATAATAGGAGTGATAGGCATCCACACCCCTATGGGCTGGACAATGCTGGGAGTGATAGGCATCCACACCCCTATGAGGTGGACAATGCTGGGAGTGATAGGCATCCACCCACCATGGGGTGGTCACTGCTGGGAGTCATAGGCATCCTGTCCCCTATGAGTGGGGGTAGTGGTAGTGGTAGCCATGAAGCACCTATGGGTATATATCGTACTGGTGGTATACTACCCGCCCCTATGGTTCAGCTGTTGGTGGTGTACGTTATTTCTGCATCCATATATGTGTGCGACATGAGGCAGGAATGTGTCGTTAGTTTGTGTGGTGGGTGTCTGACTTACCGTCTGTGCCGTACTCATCTGTTTCTGATCCGCTGATAGATATAGAGTACTGGGAGGACCAGCGCGGCGGGATTCATGGTTGGTTCGTCTCCAACGTGTTGATTGTTGCTTCAACTCGTACTGGGAGCTGGCTCACCCGTTTTGTAATTGTGGATCGTGTTGTGGTGCGAATCGCACCTGATATGCAGCTCTTCCGGATGCTTTGACGTGCTGTACGTGGCGACCCGCTCGGCGCGAATGAAGTTCGCATTGTACTTGTCCGGCCCGAAACTCATGTGTATTTACGCCTGTGCGACTTGAATCGGCGTCTACGGATCCGCTTCGCCGGGTAACTGCGGCTGTAATCGGAGCGTACGGCTCGTTCGGGATTTTTGCACTGATGCGCATAGTACTGCTTCGCCCGGATGGACCAGCTCCAGGACGGGGTCGGTCGTAAAGTAAGGCTACGGACGACTCTTTCAGGGCACTCCCGCCGAGATCAGAATAGACCCCTTAGTAGAAGAAAGAAGGCAGGATTTCCAAAAGAACGGTTTTGAGCAGAAGTCACATGTACCTCCATGGGCTACTTTAGAGGGGGTCTATAAGAAAGGCGAGACTCCTGCTGCAATGTCCCTAGACTTGCCAAAAGTGGGCAAATTCTGTCTACATTGACTAAAAACAGAGTATAACAGTATTTTCATTGGTACTAGTGAATGTGAACATACCTTCCTAATAATGGGGGGATGGGGACTAAAAGGGGGTGCTGATCCTGTTTTCCCAGGTATATATTATGTGTGTGGTAAAATGACTATTTTGGGTTCCCTGCGCGAAGGTACGGTAGTTGTTATTTTGGCATTGTGTTCCCGAAGGCACACCACATAACTAAGAACAATGAAATGAAATGGATAAGTTTTTCATAAATAGTTGGTGACATATTTGGTGCACCAATACCATCAGTTGGAGTTGTTTTGAACTCACACAAGATACGTCAATTATCAACAGTGCTGAACATATATCCCAGACAAAAGTAAAGGCATTGAGGGATATATTAAGAATATTACAAAGATTCATAAAGACTTGACCCAACTGGAAGTTGACGGTGTTCGGGAAAGACTTAGTAGGAGTCTTTCCACTATAGGTAGCTGGTTTTCCACTTTTGGGAGTCGCTTATTAGGGAAAATATTAATTCCTGTAATTTCAATAGCATTACTAATATTGATGATAATATTGACCTATAAATGTTGCAAGGGAAACATGAGAACTGGATCGATGAGTGAAATAAGGAATAGAAGGACGGAAGAAAGAAAAAAGGAAGGAAATAAAGCTAGAGGAAGTGAAAGAAAATCTATATGGCAAAATGAAAGAAATTAACATGAAAGAGAGAAATAAAAAAATGTGTGGAGAACAACTTAGATACCAAGATTAAATCATAAAGTTGGCACTTGGTACAGATGGGTATTTAATGATGGCTCTAAAATGCCATCAGAGGGGGGATTGAGGGAACAAGGGTTTGGGAAAACGAAACTTTCTCGGACCAATCTCTCATTAACAGTACTAATTAGTAAAATAATATAGAAAACAAAATTAACATACGCACAATGTTTACATATGGGGAAAAGAGTTTTAAGCATGTTTAATTAATGAGATTAAAATGCAATGCGATTAGAAACCCTCTTTAAACTGGAAAATGCTTTTGCCCATGTGCAAACCAGAATGACATAGATAACAACATGACTATCCCGTTTGAGAGGGAAAAACTCTCATGCATGCACAGAAACTAACCAATGAAGACTTGTGGTACCCTGTGCCCGGCATACGCTTGTCTGAAATTAACGAGAGCTATTGCTGCTAATAAGGAAAAAATAATAACATGGGATAGAGTAGAAGTGGGTGGTGAACAGTCTCTCAGACACCGTCCACCATATTAGGATGTCTGTATTTCAATGCCTTTACACGGAGGCATGTCCGCCGTGCAAAGGCATACGGATTCTTGTTTGGGGGCCCGTTGCGGGCCCCCAGGGGTGAAGAGGGGGTGGGGGGTGCACATGGGGGGTACCTATGGTACCCCCCTGCATTTGCGTGCACAGAGCGGCAGGCACCGGTGCCTGCCACTTTGTGCATGCAAATGCATTGCGTGCATTTTTAACATTGCTGCGGGTGCAGCTTGAAGCCGCACCCGCCGCAATGTTAAAAATAGAGGATGTGACCGCCAGGGTGGCGGTCACATTCTAATTGCACAGGAGGGAACTCCGCAGGACATGCGGAGGTTCCCTCCTCCTCTGTGGTTGCGGACGGACTCAAGTCCGTCCGCGATCATAATGTGCCCCTAAGAATTATACATACACTCAGAGCCACAAACACATTCAGAGCCACACAGACACTTAAAGCCACACACATACTCAGAGTCCCACATACATACTTAGAGTCACACATACACTTAGAGCTACACACACACTCCGAGTCATACACACTCTCTGCACCACACTGTTACAAAGAGAGTGTGGTCCAGAGAGTGGAGTTTCGAGAGCGAGGTCCAGAGAGCGGGGTCCAGAGAGCAGGGTCCAGAGAGCGGGGTCCAGAGAGAGTGTGGTCCAGAGAGAGTGTGGTCCAGAGAGAGCGTGGTCCAGAGAGAGCGGAGTACAGAGAGAGCGGGGTCCAGAGAGAGCGAGGTACAGAGAGAGCGGAGTACAGAGAGAGCTGGGTAAAGAGAGAGCATGGTGCAGAAACAGCTTGCTGCAGGGACAGTGTGCTGTAAAAGGGGCATGCTGCAGAGAGAGAGCGCTGCAAAGAGAGCGAGGTCTAGAGAGAGTATAGTACAAAGAGAGTATAGTATAGAGTAATAGAGAGTTTTGTACAGAGAGTGTGTTATAGAGAGTGTGTACAGACAGTGGTGTACAGAGAGACATAGTACAGAGAGTGTGGTGCAGGGAGAGTGTGGTGCAAAGAGAGTGTGATGCAGGGAGAATGTGGTGCAGGGAGAATGTGGTGCAGAGACAGTGTGGTGCAGAGACAGTGAGATTTTATTAAGGCTGCCATAGTGTGCGAGTGTCTACTAATATTATAAAATGTAATAGCATAAATTGTATTAAAATAACGTGACCTCTTCACTTTTACACTTGCCCTTATGTTATAAGTGTGCAAGGAAGTTGCGTATGCACGTTAGAAAAGATTTCTAAAAGGCAAAAGCATTTGATGAGGGCTGGCCCGGTGCCTAGCAGGACTAAACTATGGGCAGTGATAGGGGGGGCATGCAGGGGGCATTTAAGCATGGAACGTCTAAAGCTGTGTGGAGGACACTGTGCGCCTGCGCAGATGTTGAGGGAGAAGGCTTGTGCTTCTAATGCGGGGTGTTGTGCGCTGCTAATAAAGTTAATTGCAGTAGAGAATGTGCGGATCGGCGTGGGCGATGGGAGCGGGGGTGGGGGGGTGCTGTACAGACAAAGGCGACAATACCAGAGTGCATTGTACATGAGGTAGCAAACTGTGCTATACAGGAGGAAGTGTGACATGTATGCAGATTACGAGCTAAAACAAAGTACAATCAGAAGTAAAATACTGCAATGTATGGCAGACTATTAAAAACAAGCATTAACTTTACATAGGCGATGGTAACATTTGTGCAATTTTTAACTTAAAAGTGCGCCGGAGCAGATGTTGAGTGAGGCGGTGGTGTTTGAGTTACAAAGATGTGTGACACGGGCCTTTCATCCTTCTCGGGCCGAGTGTGATTGTTATTTACTATTGCGGGTGTTGGGAAGACAATGCAAGGAGTTGGACGTTGTTGATAAAGTTAATTGCAAAAAAGTGGTGTGTGCAACTTACAAAAGAGCAGCCTAAAAAAAGCGTGATTTTATTAAGGCTGCCACAGTGTGCGAGTGTCAACTTATATTATAAAATGTTACAGCAGAAAGTGTATTAAAATAACGTGACCTCTTCACTTTTACACTTGCCCTTATGTTATAAGTGTTCAAGGAAGTTGCGTATGCACGTTAGAAAAGATTTCTAAAAGGCAAAAGCATTTGATGAGGGCTGGCAGAGTGCATTGTACATGAGGTAGCAAACTGTGCAATACAGGAGGTAGTGTGACGTGAGCAAGTAACAAGATAAAACAAAGTACCCACTGCCAAGTGGGGGCCGCTCGAGTAGAGGCGGGGGGGGGAGAAGGTGCGCGACCTCGCACCTCTCCCCTAGCCTAGCCGGCTTTCACTCACCGGCTATGCGTCGCTGGAGATCTCCTCTTGCCGCCCGGTCTCACAGCGGCTGCTCTGGTGCCGCGGGCGGGGCTCCTCTCCTCCGGGGCCTCGCTGCACCTCAGCTGGGATCCTCCGGGCAGGGCAGGGGCGAGACAGTCAGAAACCTAGACGAATCAGAATGATTTGCCTCATATTGTTAGCGAATTCAGGAAGAGGCATACAAAAGGCACCATTAACAAGCTAGTAGCCCACGCTCGCTTACTGCCCAGTGCTGTGTTGATTCCTGCTCCGCGAGGTGCGGGTTGTCGCTTGGTGTCTTCCGCCCTTTGTTCGCTGGTGGTAAGCAGGTAAGATCATCAAGATAAGAAGCTAGCTTGACTGAATCTGTACAGTAATCTAAAACACGAATAAGCATCACTAAGCAATTTAATCCCAACTTACCCGAGCGTTACAAAAAGCCCAAATACAATCTGATCACCTTAAGTGAATGCCAAAGAGAGAGTAGGTAACGTGCGCTTCCCATGTTTACAAATTCTGCCATGGGTTACTTGTTCAGATACGTCATGGACTGCACCCTCCTTCAGCCTCAAAACCAACTTGCTATTTGTGAGGCTGCATAACCAAAACAAGCTGAGGATCAACGGGCGCGAAACAGCGTGGTGGGCGCGCACCAGACGCAGCGTGGGCGTGCACATCAGCTGAAGATCGCCGGAGAAGACACCGAATCTGCCTGCTGCCGTGACTGACCCGCTGCGGAGGGAAAGAGCCCGGTGAGTGGGGGTAAAGGGGGGCGGCAGAGAGGGAGTGGGCAGAGAGGGAGGGTGTGTGTGTGTGTGTGTGTGCGTGCGCGCGTGTGTCTGTCTGTGTGTGTGTGTCTGTGTGTTCGTGGCGCGTGCCTGCCTGTGTGTGTGTGCGTCCACAGACCCTGGTCGGCTCGTGCACTGCTCTGTCTCCGTTGAGAGCGAACTCGGCTGCAATAGGCCTCGATGCCGAGACCTAAAAAGCAATGCGGCAGCATGAGGTGAAGACAACTCCCCTGTCCCTGCCCAATCACAGTAGATAATTCACTGATATTTGCACCTTTTTTGAGGGTGGGACATCTAGAAATAAACAGTATAAATAGAGTGAATTAAGTAAGAGAGAGTATGATTTTTGCAAACATCATTGAGCGACATTGCTGAGAAACAGAGAGAGAGGCGAGAGCTGCTGCTGATGAGAAAGAGAGAACAGACTAGGAAGATTCACCTCTGAAAGCCACCTGATTAGATTGAAGATACCGGAAGAATATCGAGGAGGGAGAGAATGTGAGAGAGGGATACGCTCCGGTGCGTCGGGTTTGTAGAGAAGTTTAGTAAGTATTGCCCTATCCTGATCCTGTCTTATAGTCTTTGTCTCTTGATTCTTAATCAGGGGACCTCCACCGGCCCTTTGGCCAGAAACATGGTTTTCCTGGGATGTATGACGCTACAACGCATACTTTTACAACGCCTACCGTTACATCGCATTTTTTACAACGCATACCATTACAACGCATAATGCTTTTGAGCGCTGGATAGTGAATAGTTTAATTTACTATTCCAACTCCAGTCCCCGTGGATAGTAGGGAAGGTGTTGGATAGTACATTAAACCTATTCCCTATCCTAGAGCGCCCCCAAGCGCTATGCGTTGTAATAGTTTGCGTTGTAAAAGTTGCGTCGTAATGCTAGTGCGTTGTAAAGGCTGTTCACCGTTTTCCTGCTATCACCGTTGGGTAATTATTATTCTGTCTTAAATTTGCATATCTTTTGCAAACAAATGATTTATTATGCCTTTTGCCTCTTCCTCTATCTACTTTTAATGCAGTGATTTGTTGAATGGTTCTGTGAATTGAATGTATTGTTTAATGAATTTTCTCTCCAATGAAAGGTATTGGAGTTTGTACTGTGAATTTGTACTTAATGAGTGTTCATTTATGACTTAGATTTAGATAAAATATTATTGAATCTTACCCAGAGTCTGTGGTTATTTCACTAAGATCTGTAAGTTAGTTAGTTTAATTGTTAATATCACCATCAACTACTCAACTAATGGTCCATTGACCAAAGGAAGAGTGTTGATCTGTAAAGATGAGTTAGGCATCGTCTAATCAAGATCAAAGTGAATTACAAAACTTGACCCCAACTTGAACGTGTATATGGGCCAATTTGAAATTTTTGTGAATTGTGAAGTGTTTATCCCTGGCCTTTTCGCTGGATCACAGGCAGATATGGTACCTATAAACAAACAAATACCAAAGCTTTAGTTTAGTATTAACTCTCTTAAGGTATCTGGGGGTCCAGGTCTACCACTCCTCGTCTGGTCTGATAAAAGGTAACCTAGGTAAGGCGAACACCAGCGCCAGAGGAACACTTCTGTTCTGGACCACTCTTCCGCTCTCCCCCATGGGCCGGATAGCCATATACAAGATGTTCCTCCTCCCTAGGCTCCTATACTTTTTCACAGTCCACCCCTATAGACCTCCCCAGAAACTATTCAAAGATCTACGGTCATTGCTAGTATCTTGATATGGGGCAATTCCAGGGCAAGGGTAGCACTCTTGAAGCTTCATCTCCCCATCTGGGAGGGAGGTCTAGGAGCACCCAATTATGAGCTATGCTATGCAGCTGCTCAGATCCAGTGGCCCATGCACTGGCTTGCAAAGAAGAACTTAGCTGAACTTGACACCTGGGTAATGGCATTATTGCAGTCCACGCCTGCTTGAGTGGTTATCAGGCTCTAAAACTCTGCTCCAGAGGACAGAGGGCTGCACTCTGATGCTGGCAGCCCGCAACGCCTGGTCAAACTATGTAATAGCCAGACGCCATCCTCCACTGTACGCCCCAGATCTCCTAATTGAAACGTAACCAGGGTCATATACCCGCCTAAAGCGTCCAGCATTGGCCGTATAGCAGGCAGCCGGCCTGGCAAATGGGGTGACTTTTTTACTGACTCCACCCTATGCAATTTTTACACTCTTATGGACGATTATGGTGTGTCACCTGGAACGTTCCTTCTCTCTGCTACATTAAAACAGCAGGCAACACAAATCTGGGGGCCCATAAGCATGGTACCTTCAACTTCTGAAGCCCTGCAGACACTACTGATACATGGGACAGGCAGTAAAGCCATCACGGCCATCTATAACTCCTTTAAAGCAGACAAAGCTTCCTCATTGACCCCACTACATGAATACTGGACAATGGTGCTCTCCACTGAAATAACAGACAAGCAGTGGAAGCAATGCGTAGAAACCCCAAGACCATTTCAATGAATGCCAGAAAAAAATTCACTCAATTCAACTACTTACATACTTGACCCCGCATAGGCTGGCGCCAATGTACCCGACCTCCACCGATATATGTCCGAGATGCTATAACTCGTACACGCATCACAACATACTGTGGAAAGTATCTGATAAACTGACAGCAGCAACGGGAACCACAATCCCAAATCAGGGCTCGCACTACTTGCTAGGCATTACAAAACATAATGCTCGTCGTAAGAACCTCAACAAATTCCTGGACTTAGCGCTGGTTCCGGCCAAAAGCACCTTGGCTATGGCTTGGAAATTCACAATGGGCCCTTCTACCAGAGGCTGATCGCCCTCCGGCAAGCCCTGTTGGCCGAACACGAGACACTGGCCTCCCAGACCACTCGTCCAACGTCTAGGGCACAACCTGTAGACTGGCAACACTACGTAACTACTATAGAACTTAGCCTTCACGACACACACGCTAATGGGTAGCATGACAGTGGCACCAACGTCGCAACCAGTAGGCATGACTAGGATACTCCGAACACCTAATTTGAGGCACACACGCAAGGGGAGCGCTATGTTACATACACACACGTGTGGCAAACGGACACAGCTGGCTCATACCTTCGGCGAGCCCCTGCCACACCTAAAAGCCAGCCCCTGCCACACCTATGCATAGAACAGCATCTGCACTGCACAACTCTGCCCCTATTCTACTGTCAATGAACTGAACATCATAGCCATACCCCCGTAGTTTGCATTACGCATAAGTGGCACATTTAGCAGTACCATATTTATAGTAACCATAGGACAGGCACACTAGTTAGGTGGTATTATGTTTCTTATTTCATGTTATGATACAGCTTTGTACAGTAACATATGTTGACAAACTCTGCAGTGAATCAATTCGTCCCCCACCTAGTGGGCACAAAAATACAAATTGTGATGTACTACAACATGTTCTTTATTATGTCGTATTTACAGCTGTATGTTGTTTCGAGCAAAAAATGGATAAAGATTATTAAAAGAAAAAACTCTCTTAAGGTATCACCTCACAAAAGCTTTTCAGATCTCAACCAACCTTTAGTTTTGTTGTTGTTTTGTTTTCATTTGGATTGTCCGTAGAGGCTCCTTTATAAAAAAAATTCAAAACTCTTTTGAGTATGATTTCCGCATAAAACTCACAAGCAAATTTGGACCGCATTAGCTTTACCAAAGTCCTCTCTGACAGAGCCCTGCCAACAGTATGTACAAGTTTAACAAAAACACTGGTTACCTTTGTTTGCAGTGCGATGTTTCGACTGAGCTCAGCGCATAGTAAAATCAAGTCTGCTAATGCATCTCTCCTTTTCTTGTTATTCTTTTTTCCATTCAGGTGTGAGACTAATGCAGGGCGTTCTTTGCTGTGAGGTCAAAGGAACTGGCAAGACAGAGTCCTGGAAGCAGGGAAACAGGTAAGTGGTAGGCAAATAGGCTAAGCAAAGGGGAGGAGTGTGGTATGTCTTTAGATAAGACTGCTTTAGAATGTTCATAAAGGTCACATTCTAATTGTTTGTAACAAGAAACAGGTGCAGATAATTATCTTGATGAGGCTGCCTTCTAGAAGGTGTTTTAGAATGTTCACAAAGGTCGAGTTCTAATTGCTTATAGCAAGGAATAGGTGCAGGGAATTAATTTGATGAGGGCTGTCTTCCGGAAGGTTTACGTTAAGGTCATCTATGCCGGTTGCTTAATGCTTATTCTGGTGGATTTTCTGGATGTTTCTGTGGCGCATGAAACCTGACCTTGCATATGCATTGTAAAACATTTGTAAAAGCTAATAAGCCTTTTCAAACAAACTGGGAAACACCAGCTACAGCTAGCTATTATCAACAGCATGTAATATGGTCAAAGGTCAGGGTACAAGATGTATGTTCATTCATAGGTATTGGATGGAATGGTATTAAAACACCCACTTGCAGGAGCAAAAAATACCATGAAGATGGGGTGATGTACGACCGTTACATCAACCTATATCTATAATTCTAGTCCCTGAGCAAAGGAGGTGTAGTGTAGTTTCTATATCCCTGATAGGCTTTACGAATTGGAATAATATACACTGTAGTTTTCACATAGGACTGAGGTCAGTATGTCTCTATCGAGTACATTAAACTTAATTACTTGTGTGTGCCAGCTAACTCAGAGGTCACTAGAACCTTTCTCGAATGAACAAGAAGGGATTAGTTTCTGACAACCGCATAAACATGACAACTTTGTTTCCCTTAGAGTCGGAATAATCTTAGAGTCGTGGAAACAATAGATAACCGTTTCACTCAGTCAATCATGCATGCTTCGTTTCTACAGAGTTTTGCACAGAAATAGGGAGACGAAGGTTTCAATAAAAAGGGTTTATTGACCAGTCTTCTTTCTCATACAAATGATATGAACTGCTACAATCGTAAGACAGAGTGGGAAGTACAATACGTACAGAGTTTGTAGTAAGATAAAAATATACTGTAATAGCATGGTTTGTAGCTATGACACATATTCATAAAAATACATACATAAATAACACAGGCTAAAATACTCATCTGGTGCTTCTAAAATAATCCTACCCCAGTGTACCTAACCTAAGTGCAGTACGAGGGAAGAAGTAGGCGCTGTTTAGTTAGAGTCTAGTTTAGCTATAGTTGTCAAGAGTCCCCCTAGGTTCTAGTCTGCTCCATACCTTAGAATGAGAGAGGTTGGACTCTCTTTCCCGGGTCTCGATCTCTAACACCTAGCAAGGGGAGGCAGAAACACTGGAGCTGGATTCTCTGCAAGGAGGATGGCAGCGTCTGGTCAGTGCATCAGTTGGGGACTTGACTTACTTCGGGACTTGCTCTGGCGAGCAGCGTCGTGCAAGCAGGTAGCCGAACCGCACCGTGCCTTGCCATAGCAAGTGAAGGTATATTTATACCTTGAAAGTGTTTAGGAATGCTAGTATTGACGTACAAGTCGGGCATAAGAATGTCATTAATAAGCCCCTAAGGAATAGATGTTCATGCATAATAAATGAGTTCTTGGAGAAATCAATATCAAAGCAAGGTGAAGTCTTAAAGTCTTAAGAGTCTGGTTTTCCAAGAACTCGTTGTGACGTAGATGAACGGATGTAGGTGGCCATGCCTGTATGTTGTTAGCATGGACACTGCCTAAATAAGGGCTGGATTTCTATGCCTAAATAAGGGCAACGTGAATTGTACCTATATAAGGCCATAAATCTGGAAATTCATACGGAATCTAAATCGACACACAACAGTACTTGAGTAGTCACCTGCTATGTGAGGCTTTCAGTATATGTTATGAAATGCATGATTATCCTAGGGTCAAAATATTATTATTTAATTGGATAAAAGATCGTGCTGTGTCAGCTTGAAATAAGGGACCGACTACATAGGGCCTGATTACCAGTTTGGCGGTGCAGCATTGTGTCCGCCCTGCTGCTGCACTGCCGCTGCACCGCCAAACCCGTGGTCAGGCTGCCCGTAAGATTAGGTGATTCCTCCTGTCTGCCAGGCTGGTTTTTGCATTCTCATGGCAGTGCCTCAGAAAATGGGCCCCACCGTGGGAATGCCAAAAACTGTTCCTGCACGGCATGGACTGTGGAGTCCATGCCATGCAGAAAGTGGTGTGCATGCTCACAGGGAGGCATGGGGGCAGATGTTGTGCCCCCCTGTGTGAGTCCACAGACCATGAGGCACCAGGGGATCTTGTAGGGCCCACTTTGTTTCGTCTCCTCCATGAAATCCGTAGTTTAGAGGAAATTTGTAATATGATTGGCAGGAATGCAGCGGTCCTGCCAAGCATAATACTGCCTCTACACCACCACTGCACCACCACCGGATAATGGCGGTTCCCTGGCGACTGCAATGGGGCAATGGCAGTCTGACCACCATTATTGTAATACACCACCGCGCCCCCATGAGTCTGGCAGTCCGTGGACCGCCAGACTCGTAATTAAGCCTATAATGTTTCTGACTTGTTTGTTTAATGGTGCATGGCTAGGGATTTTCGTTTTAGGCCCTCAATTACAATTCAGCTAGAGGAGGGTGCAACACACCCGATATATATTCCAGCACCAGCAATTTACCTGCTGTGATGAATAGCTTCAACTATTATTACAGCTTGCAAATGTGACATAACTCATTTATTTTGGTGCTTTTCACACCATAATGCACAAATTCTGTTACTTAACAAGTAGTTTTCACCCTATTTATTTTCAGAAAATTTGATCTACTGAAATTTATATGGGGAGAGTTGGTGTTTATTGGAATTAACCAGGCCAACTGGATCAGGGGCCTTTGAGTTTAACATTAATAAGCCCTTTAAATGATACAGAACTGAATTACCGTAGTGTAATTATCTAAGTAAAATCGAGTGACTTGTGGCTGCAGAAATAGCAGCATTACTGACGTCTTTCCAATCAATAAAAACACAAGACACATTTTGTCATCAGGGATTAATGGCAACTTCTGAGATAAAAATGAGTCACTGGCTTTGACTAACACTTCCAGAAGGCGGAAGTGGAAACTGAGCATGTGGTGTGGGGGCTCTTTGTCGTAATCTGTTTATCAAAAACACAGTTCAGTACATCTTAAAGACGTAAGGGTTTAGACCTGTCCACGTTCCCAGTTTACGTAAATCTTGAGTAAAATGTAGAGGTGAACAGAGCCAACAAATAAACATGGGGTGGCGGGTCCTAGAAACCTGTGCAAGAGCCTAGCTCGTGGATTGTAAATCAAGCAACAAACACGTATCAAAGATTATAATGTGTCTTCCAAATGCAAAAAAAATATTTATTTAAAATGAGGAAATGATTCACCATAATACATCCGATTATGTCACTGCATTGAGAAGTATGAATTAAAAGTGAGAATTAGACAGTGCACATCCTGAACTAACCTATTTGAAAGTGTTCTTATATATAATTAATAACAGAAAGGAGATAAACTCAAATATTTGCTTACCATCACACAATTTGGTCAAGCAGGGATGCCGGGATTCAGGCCCTTAGCCAGGAATATTTTTTTGGGGGGCATGGCCTGAGCAATGACAGCAACATAAGAGTGGTTCAGTGGATTGACAAATAAGCTTTCTTGTTGAATTGTTTAAAAAACCTTTACATTTTGGTGAGATTGTAAAGACTGTTAGAAGCAGGACATGCAGTGAGAGTATGTATATACATTTTGGGATAGTGTGGGAAGGGCTCAACCAAGGTTTTTTATTTGGTTAGTGTACACACAGACCTTATCGTTGTTAACCACAACAGAAACAATAGAGTGCCAAACACTCCTCTGTCAAATCACACAATGGGTTTAGAAATGTATACCAAAGCAAAAATGCATTTCAAAATGCTATGTAACAATTGCCTGAAACCATAATTTAGGTCGTAAACCATACTTAGGTTACCTATCCTCAAAGGTGGTGTAACCCATTCACAAAGGTGAAGTGGCCAGCTTAAGACACTTTCCCTGCTGTGAATGTAGGACAAAAGTTTGGAGTGGGAAGTGGTCCTGTGAAACTTTAAAAAACAAAATTTGAAATGCAGCACTGTTTCTTTCAGAACAAAAGGATTGCATTTAAAACAGTGAGGGGGTGGTAAGGACTGACAATGTGGAGCTGAGTTCATTCCGTTGTGTCTTTTTAGCCAAAACTTTTTTGTATTCTGGGATTTGCAGACTCATATTTCCAAACAATGTGTGAGTTGCATATTGTAAAGCGTTGTTGGCTAAAGATGTCAATGGTGACAGTTGACAGGTATTTGTGAGTAAGTGTGGAATGGATAGACTATTTATTTCAATTAGACAATATCTATCCATGTGATAAACTAATCTCATAGCTGCCTCAGGTTTTACTTTTGACTTGTGCACTCTTGCTGGTATGTGTGAGTGGTCTTAGGTACCCCACCTATGTATGAGAAAGTCAGAAAGTGTAAAGGCATCCATTTGGTGCAATTGTGCATCTACAGTACTTTAAGTTTAACAAAAATGTTTCCTCCTCTGCTTTGTGTTGTTTTTCCTCCCATGTGTCTAGCATTGTGTTCAAAATATTAGGCTGTGTTCATTTGCTGCAGCACCTTGCTTCCTCCCTGCCCAGGGCCGGACTGGGAACCAAAACTGGCCCCGGCAAAGTGCTCGGCCGGCCCCCCTGGGGAGGGGTTAGGGGTGCCGCCGAGCTCTTTGCCGAGGCCGATTGTCAGCCGATTTTGTTACAGGGCCGATTTTGCAGCTATGCTGCATAAACGGCCCTGTAACAAAAGCGGCACCCAGGCGCCCAAAACTGGCCCCCACCCTTGCGGCGCACCCGGGGATTGCCCGGTGCCCGCAACAGCCAGTCTGGCCCTGTCCCTGCCTTAAGCAGACTACTTCCACCTCAAGGGCTGGTCTCTTAATGTCTTTATTGACCTGCAGGTGCAGTAGTTGAGCCTACTGCACACCAGCCCCTCCTTCCTTGGTAAATGTTGCTCAGCCCACGCATCTTATCTCTCACTATCAACGTGTCCATATTGGGCATCCAACCAAAAGGAAAAAGGATAAACGTGTCTGTCTGTGGTGTGTTCCCTGTCAGTACCTGAAAGACGTGAGGGCTTGAGCCAGAGTTTGGTTCCCTTTGATCTTTGTTCTCTTATTCTCCGAGCCCCTACCCACTCCACCCTGGGTGAACTCCATAAACTACTGTTTTGGTGTTTGAGTCTATGTCACACATGGATAGACTCCATTGTAGTTCAACAATCCCTCCAATGGATTACTCCTTTGTTCTCCTGCATGAACATTATACATCACTCTTTTGTTGTTTTAACAGCACCTCCAAGTAGTTGGTCTTCTATTTCTCCATAATGCTACTAGACAGATTTCACATAATACGTTGAAACCTCCAATCTCTCTATAAAGGCCCATGCCTAATTTCTTTATAATCGTTGAGTTGGGACGCATCTAGTCATCTATGATAAAGAAACAACATAGCTGCTGAACTATAATAAGTTACTACAGTTTAGTTCAGACATCGGAATGGCTGTTGGCAGCAGCCAGGTGAAAGGCAGTTTAACCAATGAAAATGGGAGCTGGCTATTCCTTTTGTTACATTTTTCTAAAAAGAAAAGGCGACCAGCAATTAAGAGATATTCATGCCAAGGTGTTTACTTTTTTTCCACAATGTAGGTCATTGCAAGAAAGTTTCGACTCAATATGATCCACAGCCTTTTTAACCCAGCTTGCATTAAACTGATTCTATTATATTTTAGAAAAAGTTGGTATGTGGGTGTGCTTAATCTCGCAGTACAGATTCTTCCTTTATACTTCTTATCTGTAATGAGCAAGAAAGAGCAAGACACCAAGGCTCAGATAAGCAAATATTTTGTGCTGCTTATGTGTCACAAAAGTGACACAAACCTGTAAACCTGTGCAATATTTTTTATTTACTTTCCAGCCCAAAACTTGATATCTCTCAAAGAAATGCAATGAAGCTCTTAACTTTGCATTTCTCCGCAAGGGAGAGTGTTACATGGGTTGCAGTTGTTAAAAAGGAGAAATACTTTTATTTCTCCTAACTGTTCTCACTTCGCGTTTGTGCTGCAATGCAAAGGTGGAATAACCTGGGTTGTATATGTGCATTCTCATGCAACCACACGTTTTTAGATGTAAAACCTCATCTACTAACAATAGTTGGCAGGGTTTTATGCCAAAAAATGATTTCACTTTGAAACAGGCACTAAAAAAGAGAAATACTTTTATTTCTCGAACCGTTTCCCACTTTGCATGTGTCCTTGCTGCATAGAATATATCCGACATAGGAAAAGTTTTAAAGTTAGTCTAAGCATAGTATTTTGTACTATGAAAGGAGCCCTTCCAATGCAAAACATTGTGGTAACGGTCTAGTTGTCCGCAACCAGAGGCGGAACCGGAAGACTGCAAATCGGAACCGGAAGGCGGCCAACTTGTGTATGCCGGACGGCTGAAGGAGAGCCACACAGCCCCGGTACTCCGGGGGAATAAAGAACGTGTTTAACACATGCACGGCTCCTGGTCTTTCTTATGTAAGCGGCATTCCCACAATGGCGACGAGGCGAGATCTGAACTAGATCTTCAAAAGAAAAAAAAAAGAATTAAAAACGAAACGAACAGTGGGAGAAATGGGAATAAGGCCCACCGACGGTGAAACATAAGGAGCGAACCCCGGAGCACGGCAGAGGGCGAGTGACGACGCGATTGCCGGGCCACATAGCGGTACCTGCAACGTACCATAGCCACCCGACCAGCCGGTAAAGGAGGCGGACAGCGAGAGCACCGAAGACGCATCGCGCAGAGTGAGGTCCACATGGCGAGCCCAGCAATACACGTAAGGGGGTGAGGGAAGCATCACCCGGCACCGGCCCACCCCACACCGCAGCACGCTGGCGGACCAGCAGGCGAGAGGCGAAGGGCCAAGCAGAGCAGAAAAGGACAGACCACGAGTGAACCCGGCTACAGAGAGTGCAACGGGTGGGGCAGACAGCAGAGGGACCAGTGAAAGGGGCAGGGAAGAAAGGCAAGCGCCAGGCAGCCCGCCCAACAACGCAGTTCCCGCTCAGAAAGTCCCGAGGAACGACGGGAGAATGGCGATTCTGTCCATGTCCCTCACCCACATGGTGCCCTTCCTCCCAAAAAGGGGGACACCCACGATGCCGTGGAAGGATTGGAAGCGATACTTCCTTTATTACTTGGAAGCTCTGGAGGAGGAGGGTGAGGCCGCCTACATGAGCCCGAGGAGGAAGAAGATACTATTACACAATCTGGGCCCGAGGGACTGAGAGTGTACGACACTATAGTCAAAGGTCCAAGAGGCGCGGCCGACAACGATGTATTCAGTCATGCCTTGGAAGACATGGATGCGCACTACAGACCGGTGGTGTGCGTAGCTATAGACAGATACAATTTTTTTCAGAGAAAACTGGGAAGTGGAGAAACGGTGGATGAATATGTGGCGGCACTGCAAAAGTTAGCACTGGCGTGTAAATTCGGTACCCTCCGCGATGAGCTGGTAAAGGACCAAATCATTATGCACACATCGAGCACACACGTTCAGGAAAAACTGTGGGTTAACGGCGACGCTCCCCTGAAGGAAGTATGGGCATTGGTGAAGAAAGCAGAGATGTCCAAACGATGTGCTCAAGCAGCCAGAAAAGACACTGGAGGCACACAAACAGTCTGCAAAGTCATGTTGCACAACAAGGGAGACAAATTCAAGCAACGGGAACCACCAAGAGGCCAAGACACCAGAAGAGGCCAACAGTCAGGGGAGCAACCCCGAAGACGGAAAGGGGTGGAAGGCCAAGCTGCTACAGATGTGGGAGCGCATCGCACCTGGGCAAAGACAAGGTATGCCCAGCTTTTAGGGCAAAGTGCGCGTTCTGCGGAGTATTTGGGCACTATGAGAAAGTGTGCAGTCAAAAGCCAAAGAGAACCACCATCAAATACATAGAACAAGGCGGCCCAGAAGAAGAAGAAACGCAGGAGGAAGAAGAAGACCTGGAAGAGGTTCTCTACATCGATGCCCAAGTCCTGGATGTGGGTTGTAAAGAGTCAGACAAACCAATGTTCAACTTGCACATCGGAGGAGTGCCGATTGAAATAATAGCAGACTCGGGAGCCCCCATCACGATCGTTCAAAGGCAAGTGTGGGAGGAAAAGTTCAGGACAAAAGTTAAGGACGCGCTGCGTCCCATGGATGTGAGACCGGTCACCTACACAGGGCAGAAGATACCCATGCTGGGCTATTGTCCTTTACTATTTGAATTTAAGGGGCGCCAAGCCAACTGCAAACTATACGTAGCGGAGAGTGGGCCATCGGTGCTTAGCTGGAAGGATCAAGGCGCGCTGGGGATCCAGCTGAATCCAGGTGGTGTAGAAAAAGTACTGCTGATGAACATGGAGGACGGAAAAGAGGACGAAGCGTGGCACAGAGAATACCCGAAAGTGTTCAGCGGACAGATAGGAGAATTGACTAAGTTCAAGCACATGATAAGGTTGAGAGAAGGAGCCAAACCGGTCATCCACAAGGTACGGAACATTCCCTTCCGTTGCAGAGAGGGGGTACAAGAAGAACTCGACAGACTGGAGAGAAGTGGAGTGATACAGGCCATAGAGAGCGCGGAGTGGCTGTCACCCTTGGGGGTAGCCCAAAAGCCAAATGGGAAGGTGAGGCTGTGTGTAGACCTCAGGGAACTTAACAAAAATATACTAATTGACAAATTTCCACTCCCACGCATAAATGAGATGCTTGCCAAGACAAAAGGGGTTAAGTGGTTTTCGACTGTGGACCTGTCGTCAGCCTACCATCAAGTAAAACTCCATCCCTCCAGAACCACCTAACCTCCTTCATAACACCGTTCGGGTGTTAAAAAATTTTGAGGATGCCGTTTGGGCTGGCGTTGGCGACAGCCGTGTTTCAAAAGCTAATGCACAGACTCTTTCAAAAGGTGGAAGGAGTTCAGTTTTTCCAGGATGATATCCTCGTAATGGGGAAATCCAAACAGGACCACAACGAGAAGCTACACACGGTGCTACGCACATTACAAGAAAACGGACTCACCGCTGAATGGACAAAGTGCAAGTTCGGGGTGCAGTCAGTTACCTATCTGGGTCATGAAGTGAGCGAGAAAGGAATAGAGCCGAATAGGGCCAACATGGAGGCAATCAAGAGCGCACCGGCCCCAGGAAAGAAAGAAGATGTCAGGTCATTCCTGGGGATGGCCGAATTCTATAGCAAATTCATTCCTAACATTGCTACCAAGACACACTGCCTACGCCAATTGCTGAAGGAGAGGAACGGATTCAAGTGGAATAAGGAGGAGCAGGAGGAATTTGAGTCCTTGAAGAGGGAAATGGGCGAGGCCATACCCCTTAAAGGATTTGACCCGGACGCAGAATCCATCCTTACCACCGATGCCAGTGACCGAGGCCTAGGGGCAGTATTAATGCAAAGAACAGTAAATGGGGAACTAACAATGGTCAGCTTCGCATCCAGATCCCTGGCACCCAACGAGGAGAAGTTCAGTGTCATAGAGAAGGAGATGTTAGTGGTGGTATGGGCGATGGAGCGCTTCAGGCAGAACTTGTGGGGAGCCAAGTTCTTGGTCCGCACAGACCATAAGCCCCTGATCAAGGTATTGACATCGAATGGTCACGCACATGCCACCCCGAGAATAGCAAAAATGACACTAAGACTGCTAGACTTCGTGTACAAGGTGGAGTACATACCGGGACCTCAAAACAAAATAGCAGACTTCCTGAGTAGAGCAGCGGCGAAAGAAGGAGCGGAAGAACAGGAGACACCGGGATGGGAAGGCTACATGGTGGCGACCGTGCAAGACATGGAGCAAGTGATCAGTGCACAAGAATGGGAAGAGGCTTACAAGCGAGATGAAGACTTGGAGGCGGTAAAGGGGTATGTCATCCATGGGTGGCCGGAGAAGAGGCACCTGAAAGAGACCCTGAGGAGATACTGGGAAGTGAGAGACGAGCTGTCACTAGGGGAAAACCCCCTGTTCCTGTTCAGGGGTGACAAGTTCATCCCCCCCAAGGGCTCATAGACCACTTGATGGTGTTGTTACATGAAGGACACCAAGGAATCACAAAGACGAAAGCCCTAGCCAGACAGGCGTACTGGTGGCCGGCAATCGACGCCCAAGTGGAAAGGCATGTGAGACTGTGTGACTCCTGCTCCAAAGCGGACAAATCCCAATCTATGCTGAGGCCACAGTTGGGGAAGTTCCCCGTGCCGGAAGGACCATGGGAGATGGTGCCCATTGACATCATTGGACCATTCCTGAACATTGAAGGTATACAGAAGTACGCTATAGTGTTAATTGACAGGTACTCCAAATGGCAGGAGGTAGAAGTGAAGGACACAGTGGATACTGAAGCGGTGATAACGTTCTTGAACGCCATATTCATAAAAGAAGGAATCCCTAAGGTCATAACGTGCGACAATGGGCCACAGTTTGTATCGGCCAAATGGGAGGCCTTCATATCCAGGAATGGGATAGAGGTCAAACACACTCCCATATATCACCCCGCTGGGAATGGACTGGTGGAACGTTTCAATCGTGTGATAATGGGGACAGTCCAAGCGGCCATAAATGACGGACAAGATTGGGAGAAGGAGTTGCCCAAGATGTTATGGGCCTACCGCATCACGCCAGGCAGCACGGGTTACAGCCCCTTTATGGTATTGAGGGGAAGAGAGCCAATTCACAAAAGACAACATGGCATGGAGACAGATGGTGGTGCAAAGCAAGTGGTCTCCAGCCATCGTGAGGAGAAATCTGGAGAGAGCACAGGAGACGTACACAGAACATTTTAACAAGAGACGCAATGCGCAAGGAGTGTCACTGGAGAAAGGTGACTGGGTGAGAGTGAAGGTGGCGACCATGAGAAGGAAGGGAGGGAGCAAGTTCACACCGCCCCTGCAGGTATTAGAGCCATATGCCAGATCGGCAATACTCAGCGATGGCAAGGTGTGGTCGCAGGACAGAATGGCAAAGTGCAGCAAAATACTGAAGTGGGGAGCGGAAACGGACGAGGAAATGGAAAGGGAAGAAGAGATGGAGAATGAGGAATGTCGAGGAAGGAGGCAAGAGCAAGTAGAAGAGGGGACACAGCAAATAGAAGAGAGAGAAAACACACTAGATGGGAGCAACAGAGAGAGAGAGAAAGGAGGTGGCACAAGCAGGAAATGAAGGAACAACGAAAGGCAAGACAATAAAGGGGAAGAAGCAGAGACACGAAGAGCGAGCAGTACACCAGAAACACTACGGAGTGAGAAGGAAGAAGGAATGGTGAGGACGAGAGCTGGAAGAATCTTGAGAACTCCCGAGAGGTTCAAAGACTTTAATATGGACATCAAGTTAGGGGGTTTATTCTTGTTACAGTTATCAGTTGCATAAAGGGGGGAGATATGTGGTAACGGTCTAGTTGTCCGCAACCAGAGGCGGAACCGGAAGTCTGCAAATCGGAACCGGAAGGCGGCCATCTTGTGTACGCCGGACGGCCGAGGGAGAGCCACACAGCCCCGGTGCTCCGGGGGAATAAAGAACGTGTTTAACACATGCACGGCTCCTGGTCTTTCTTATATAAGCGGCATTCCCACAAACATATGCAAAACTCATCCAGACATGCTTGCACAATGGTGCAAATGTGTGTGCATGGCAATCTCCAACCTGATTGTCTGTTGGCACTAGGGCGACAGGAGGAGAGTCCCATATCTCTGTAGATATGGTGCTTTTCTCCTCTCTCTTTGTCATGTGACACATCGCAGCAACTTTGGTTGTTGGGCTGCATTTTGTAACATTTTTGATTGCCTGGCCCCATGGTTTGAAGATGTTTGGAGAAAGGGCATGTTCTACTTGTCCTGCAGCTTTGCTCCTGTATATGGCCTGGGTTCTCCTTGGTGACTTGTAATATTGTTTTAATGCTTTAATGTTTATAATACTACTTGGGGATTTTACAATGCCTCTGAATACGTATGGTCTCGGATTGGTAGGTGGTGAGTGCCGTATACCATAATGAACCCGTCTGATCCACATTAACAGTGGATTCCATCTATAGTGCATGCAGGTGCAACTGAGTCTCTTTCACACCCTCTACAACACCCCTAAAACCTATGTTATATCTATATATATATAACAAAACCCTTTCAGGCATATATATATATTCACTGAAAAAAACATAGGTTTTAGGGGTGTTATAGTTAGCTGGACATTTCACTTGTACAAACCATTAAAATTCCTCCGTTATAGTTAGTTGTACTAACTATAACTCGCGCGCCCGCAATCCACTGGTGATGATGTCACATATTACACCATTCATGACATGGTCAGTGACATCACTGATGGCAACACTGATGACATCTCAAATGACAGCACTGCTGACATCACTGATGACATCACTGATGACATCATCCAGTGAATGTGGTTTGGTTCGATATTTAAAAAAGTAATATATATAGGAATCTGCATTGAAGGCTGAGTGGATGTATAAGTGTATAAGTGTCTGGATGGAGGATTTAGTAGCAGTGTGATTGACTGTCTAAATGACTAATTTAAAGTGTCTCACTAAATATATGGGATAGCGATTAAACTGTGTGTATATCTGTATCACTCTATCTCTTGTTGTGTAAACTACTACATAAGTTGGTTACCAGTTAAATGAAAGTCCATATTAGTTATTAATTAGTTAAGTGAGTATTTGTATGGGATAGTGAATGTGTGTGTGTGGTTGGGTGAGAGGTGTGTGACTGTCCAAAGATGTGTAAATAGTTGTTTTAGTAGGTATATGAGGTTAAGACGAATCTATGACAAAATATCGACTACAAAAATATCTACCTACCGAAATATCGCAACAAAAATATCGATGACAATAATATCGAGATCCTATCTCTAACAAGTTAAGTACAAAAACATCGAAAAAAATATATCGATGTCAAAAATATCGTTTTTAAGAAAATATCGTTTTATTTAAAAAAAATTAATATTAACAAAATAATACTTATATATGTAATAAACATAGTTAAAAATATATTATAATATTTAAAATTAATAAATAATGTAATAAAAACTAATACTAATAAAGATATAATACATAGTATATACTTCATTAATAATAACTCTAAAATAATTATTTTAATAACTTATAAATAAATGAAAATATAATAAATTACAAATAAATGTATATACATAAAATAATAATATAAATAACAATTAATAACAATGTAAAACTAATTAAAAAAAAATACATTTCGGATAGCGTACGGGTAAAAATTACTATTCCCACACCAGAGAGTGCAACAGTAGGGAAAGTGTTGGATAGCGTAGGGGTAACAATTAATATTCCCACTCCAGAAAGTGCAACAGTAGGGAAAGTGTTGGATAGCGTAGGGGTAAAAATTACTATTCCCACTCCAGAGAGTGCAACAGTAGGGAAAGTGTTGGATAGCGTAGGGGTAACAATTACTATTCCCACTCCAGAAAGTGCAACAATAGGGAAAGTGTTGGATAGCGTAGGGGTAAAAATTACTATTCCAACTCCAGAGAGTGCAACAGTAGGGAAAGTGTTGGATAGCGTAGGGGTAACAATTACTATTCCAACTCCAGAGAGTGCAACAATAGAGAAAGTGTTGGATAGCATAGGGGTAACAATTACTATTCCAACTCCAGAGAGTGCAACAGTAGAGAAAGTGTTGGATAGCGTAGGGGTAAAAATTACTATTCCCACTCCAGAGAGTGCAACAGTAGGGAAAGTGTTGGATAGCGTAGGGGTAAAAATAACTATTCCCACTCGAGAGAGTGCAAAAGTAGGGAAAGTGTTGGATAGCGTAAGGGTAAAAATTACTATTCCCACTCCAGAGAGTGCAACAGTAGGGAAAGTGTTGGATAGCGTAGAGGTAAAAATTACTATTCCCACTCTGGAGAGTGCAACAGTAGGGAAAGTGTTGGATAGCATAGGGTTAACAATTACTATTTCAACTCCAGAGAGTGCAACAATAGGGAAAGTGTTGGATAGCGTAGGGGTAACAATTACTATTCCAACTCCAGAGAGTGCAACAGTCGGGAAAGTGTTGGATAGCGTCGGGGTAAAAATAACAAACTTATAAATAAATGTATTTTTTTAAATAATATAAATATTAACTATTTAATAAATATAAACCATTTACAAATACCAATACATAATTATTAAAAACATGATTAGCCAAATATTTTTAACCAAACAAATTTGTAAAAAATACCATATAATAATATTTAATTACCAATTAATAATTAATTAACAATTATCTAACTAACAAAACAATTAAAGAACATTATTACTTAATTACATTTAAATTACTTCACACCCTATTCCCCTATAAACCCACAACCCGCTACAGAAAATAATTATCAATTAATCAATTAATTAAAACTAATTACTAATTAATTAAAAATAATTATCAATTAATTAAATTTAATTTATAATTCTTACTAATTAATAATAATTTTAACATAATTAAATTACTTCCAACCCTATTCCCCTATAAACCCACAACCCGCTACAGAACATATTTATCAATTAATCAAATAATTAAAATTAATGACCAATTAATTAAAAATAATTACCAATTAATTAAAATTAATTTATAATTCCTACTAATTAATAATTAATGTAACATAATTAAATTACTTCCCACCCTATTCCTCAATAAACCCACAACCCGCTACAGAACATATTTATCAATTAATCAATTAATTAAAATGAATTACCAATTAATTAAAATGAATTACCAATTAATTAAAATTAATTTATAATTCCTACTAATTAATAATTAATTTAACATAATTAAATTACTTCCCATCCTATTCCCCTATAAACCCACAACCCGCTACAGTACTAAAATAAAAAATTTAATTAAATTACATAAAAATAAATTAAAAACATAATAAATACATAATAATATACACAAAAATAATTTAAAAATCGATATTAGTAACATCGAAATTATTAACATTGATATTACCGACATCGATATTTCAAACTTCGATATTACTAATATCGATATTAAATCTATCGATATTACTTACCTTCTATATTATGTCCCTTCGATATTTAAACTTGGATATAATTGTATATCGATATTTAAATATCGATATTTTGTCTGCATACCGGTTAAGACTGTATGTAGAAACAGTCGTTTGGGTGAGTGAATCTCTTTATGGGTGTGGTGATGAGTAAATATATTTCTTAATGATACATGTCCAACAAAGTAAAAATATAAAAGGCAGTGTGTGTGACAGTATAAGTATACATAAGACTCAGTGATTGTATGAGTGACTGTATCGAAAACTGTATACTTGTAATAGTGAATTTATAACACACTAAGTATGAGTTACTATGTATATGAATAAATAAAGTGGTGTTTATATAAGTGTGTAGCTTACTAAACGTAAGTATGATCAATTGTTTGCATACGTGAGTAGGATGACTGCTTAAGTGAATAGGATGTGTGCTGGTGTGTAATGTCGATGTAGGTGTATAAGTATATTTATTAGTGTTCTATTGATCTTTGTTAGCATGTATGAGTGAATCTATAGGTAAGTGTTTAGATATGTGTATAGATGTAGGAATCACTGAGTGGGTTTTTAGAAACTTTTATTGGTGTGTCAATGGTTTCAAATATGGTACTCCATATTTTAGAATGAGCGTTGAAAGGTTATACTAGTGTATGATGAGAAGTATCAGATTGGCACGTGGATGATGTCATCAGTGATGTCATTTGAGATGTCATCAGTGATGTCACTGACCATGTCATGAATGATGTTATACATGACATCATCAGCAGTGGATTGCAGGCGCGCGAGTTATGTTAGTACAACTGACTAAAACTGAGGAATTTCAATGGTTTTGTATGAGTGAAATGTCCAGCTAACTGTAACACCCCTAAAACCTATGGTTTTTTCAGTAAATTTCTAAGGTTTTTTAAATGCTAATTCCTAACTATAACATGTCTGAAGCCTATGGTTTTTCAGTGAATTTCAAAGGTTCTTTAAATGCTAATTCCTAACTATAACATGTCTGAAACCTATGGTCTTTTCAGTGAATTTCAAAGGTTTTGTGAATGACAATTTTTAAATGTATTAATTGTTATATTTATTTTTTGATACTGATTTACTACTTTTTTTTAAACTATTTATTTTTAGATATTTTATTTTTTAAATTACATTAGATATTTTTAATATAAATTTGAAAAAAATGTTTTGAAAAATATTAAAATTCTAATATATTTGTTTTGAAAAAAAAAATCTAATATTTTTATTTTATTTTATATTTTTTTTAAATATATTTATATATATTTTATATAGCAGACAATGATATCCTATGGAAGGAAATTCAAGTTAGTGGTAAGTATGGTTAGAATTACTTTTCAGGATCAGTACTGGGCTCAAAGATGCAGCACTGAGGTCCCTCCTGATGACAGGAGTTCGGAATTCGGAATTCGTAGTTTGGCTGATTTGAGAGGAATATTTTAAAGTTGCAAAACTCCACACTTAGAAGAATTTCCAAGTGAAACAAGTCAATGTTAGCCTATGGAAGGAAATTCAAGTCACTGGTAAATACAGTTAGCATTACTTTTCAGGATCAGTACTGGACTCAAAGATGCATCACTGAGGTCTCTCCTGATAACAGGTGAGTAAATCGGAATTCGTAGTTCGGCTGATTTTACTTCGGTCCAGTATATATAGAGCCAATTTTCTACACCATCCCCTCCCTTCACCACTGTCCAAACACACACTGTGGCGCTTTTTAAGTTGGGGAAATAATTCCCCTTCATTCCTGAGCCTACTAGGTACATCCAGTAAGCGCCACAGAGCTGCGTAGCAGAGAGATGTAAAAAGAGGCATGGCCTGCACCACCTCTCTGCAATGCTGCGCAGTTGCGCATCCGGAAGCACCTGGTGGGCTACTTGGCCCCCATGGTCCCTCAGGATTGAAGGGGATTTTTTCCCTAACTTAAAACGCGCCACAGGGCGTGTTTGCACATATCACCTCAGGCCCCGTCCCCTCCCTTTCACCACTGTGTAAACGCGCCCTGTGGGCGTTATAAGTTGAGAGATTAAGTCCCCTTGAATCCGAAGCGTCCCTAGGGTCAAACTAGCCCACTAGGTACCTCCAATAAGCGCCACAGACCTGTGTTGCAGAGAGGTGTAAAAAGGGGCGTGGCCTCTGAACACCTGTCTGCAACGCAGCTCCCTGGCGCATACTGGAGATACCTGTTGGGCTATTTGGCCCTCAGGGACCCTCAGTATTGAAACAGAATTAATTCCCCAACTTAAAACATGCCACGGGGCGCGTTTGCACAGTGGTGAATGTAGGGGGCGTGGCCTGAGGTGACGTGTCTGCAAACACAGCCTGTGGCGCGTTTTAAGTTAGAGAATTAATTCTTCCTCAATCCTGTGGGTCCCTGGGGGCCAACTAGCCCACTAGGTAAATCCACTATTCGCCACCTCCCCGGGGCACTAAAGATTTAAATTGGGGGTCCGTGACGGAACCCCCAGCCCCGGGGAACACCACCCCCTGAGACTTTGTAAAACATGTGAGGCGTGCCGTGCGGCCCACCTTCTGGAGCCTTGTTGTGGCCCTGGGGACCGCCACCCCCCAGGGCCGGCTCCTGCAGTGTCCCGGGGTGCCCACCCCGGGACACTGTAGTTTGCAATGACAGGGCGGGAGCCTCGCGGCTCCCACCCTGTCATTGCAAACTGCTTTGCTTCATTGAAGCGAGAGCAGGGAAACCTCTTCTCGCTTCAATGAAGCAAAGCAGATTGCTTTTCCACATGGGAAGCAGCATGTTAGCTGCTCCCCATGAGGAAAAGCAATGCTGGCTCCCACAGGGTGCGGGGAGCTGGCTGGGACCGTGGAGGGATTGGGGGCCACCCCACAGTCCCCAACGGAGAGGGCCAGCCCCGGGGGTTATATAGGCAGCTGGGATTTTAGGTGCCAGTTAATTAATTAAAATCCCAGCTGCCTATATAACATAATTCCGCTATTACAAGAATTGGAATGATGTATAGAAAGTATATGTGTTACAACATACGCTCATATTATCATGTTGCACCACTACAAAACGGCTGATGCATTTACCTGTACTACCATAAAACCTTTCCTGTGTACCTCATCACTGTTTTATGTTGGTGTCACTTTACTTCACTTTATTTAAACAAGCCAGAAATGTTATGTTGGTTATCGTGTGATCAAGACACACTCTGTGTCGAAACGCGTAACGTTTTCTGAGAATAAACCTTAGCATCCATACTTCTGAGTGCGCGTGGTGCTTCTGAGCAAACTGTGGATTGAATTGAATCGTTCGGCATTGGGGTTCGCCGAAGAACACGCCACCTGACGATGGGAGCAGGACCCCGGAGGGACCCTTCCTGGAATACTAATATATATATATATATATATATATATATATATATATATATACATATATATATCCTCTCAAATGTCCCCGTCACAGAGGGAACGCTTCTGTTGGTGCCCGCGTTTTGAGACCGGGAGCGTGTCTCATTTTATTTCCAAAAACAAAAAATTACGCGGCACACTTCTTGGCAGGTAAATTACAGTTTTAATCACTCAGGTCAGCAAAACTCCAGTTTTGCTGACCTGAGTGATTAAAACTGTAATTTACCTGCCAAGAAGTGTGCCGCGTAATTTTTTGTTTTTGGATATATATATATATATACATATATATATATATATATATATATATATATATATATATATATATATATATATATATATATATTAGTGATAAATGTGATGACATGAAAAAAACTATATGATGAACGATCATACCAAACATGATCCAAAAGGCAATTTCTTTTTCTTTAAATATTTGTTACGTTGAACAAACATGCAGTCTTGTTATGTTGAGGGAACTTTTGAAAATAAACTGAGGCAATATGCATACAAACTTTAACATTATTAGTATTAATGTGATTTGGCAGACAGGAAAAGGCAGGGACTTGGGAATACCAACTAATGAATGAGTTTTTCTATTGTTGATGTTGACATCAGATGCTTCACAGCATATCTTATGCTACTGTGTGGTACTTCCTTCCTGAGACACCCTCATCAAAGTTATTGTCGAGTGTTCATCAGTTACGCTGGCTCTACTGGGCAAATCTATTGTCATCAGCTAAAAACCCCAAATGTATGTTTTTCTGTGTCTTTAAATCCACTTGTAACTCATTCTGGCTCTGCTATTACAAGGCTCAACACCTGTCACATTTTATTACTGCACCCCTGATAGCAGGTGAAGGGTCTGGCCCTTACACAGGATTACCCGAAACATTGATTTGTACATTGAAACAGTGCAGCAGGAGTCACTGCCCTTCCTTGCTGAGCACATATTAAGAAGGCAAGCCTGTTGCAGTGCCACGCTGCACCATTAAATAGCAACATCCAGTTGAGCACACATCTGAAACCTTCCTCTCCCTCTGTGCATATTGAGGAACATGTGACCAGGGTTTGGGGTATTTCAGCATTTACACATTTAAAAGTGAGCTTTGTATTCCACTTGAGGTGGGTGGCTGCAATTCTTTATAGGCAGCATGCAGTGAAGTTGTGTTGTTGCCTTAGATTTGCGGGGACCAACATAGTCTCCATATTTTGCAGCACACGCGTGTGCATTGATTCTTTAACCCACTCCACTAGTGCAGCCCAATATTATATTTGTAAATCCTGTATACTGACCCTCCTTCAGAGTCCAACAGGTGCAGCCATTGACAGATCCTTCTTAATGATGGTTAGATAAGTGTTATACTTACATGTTGCCTCTCTTTCCACGGTGTCTCGCGGGGATGCCTGGGCTCTTGGATGGTCTGTGTTGCTCGTTCTGGAGCCAAGTGTTCCGCGTTGTGCCAATAAACTTACCCAGCAAACTACATTGATATCAGTTTCCTCTTTTCAACAATAAGCTTACTTATGAGACCTTGCGTTAATTGGAATCAGGTAGCATAATAGTAGAAAAAAAAAAAGAAGTATTCTAATTTTGAAAGAAATTTTGTAACAGAATTGAAAGAGGGAACTTAGACAAATTCCTTAGCCTCATATTGGTATCAAATAAAAAGGTCTCCAAAGTAATGTGCTATATATTACCCATATTGCGGAGCAGTTTGACACACAAGCATTTGGCTTTTGAGACGAGATATGTGGAAGAATTTGAAGATTAACAGCTAAAACCTTTGTTATGTGCCAGTCCATTTGTCCTGTACAACTACAGTATAGACAGAGGCTTTGTAATGATCTTTGTTTGACATTTTAAATCTCTGTTACGAAAATTACAATACCATCTGTAAATTCAGTGTATGGGTGCTATTGTGATCCGAGTATGCATAGTTACCTAATGTGCTTTGTAGAGAATTTAGAACAGCACTAAATTATGGCTTGAGGAAACATGTCTCTCTGAATATCAATAGTTCTTGACAGAATCCTGTTAACAACCAGAACAGCCAATGGTTTCTCATATAAGAGTCATACAGTCCTCTCAGATGAAGATGCAAAGCTGAAAGCCTCCAACACCTATGTATCCATTGCACCCTATGAAAAGCTTTTTCCGCCTCTATATGGAAAATGGGAGAGGGTGTTTAGAACAGTTGGATGACTTATAAATGGCCAAGAATAAATGTGTGTGGTCTATGGTATTTCTGTTAGGGACAAAGACATGCTGCTTAAGTGAAACCCTACTATTTGGTAGAGGCGTTATTTGACTTGCGAGTACCAAGTCTAGAAGTTTATCATATGTAAATAATAAAAAAAGTCAATATGTAAGATGAACAAACAACGCTTTACTCGGCCTTTTACGAAAATCAAAAAATTAGCATGCAAAACATTATTGGGGCCTTTGCTTTGGTCTGCATGCTCACTATGATCTATGGAAGATGCCCACCAAGTGTGGTCTGGATGTTTTATTGGATGTTCGATCACTAATAATCTTCAACAATTCATTCATATAGGTCCTGTGGCTCAAGAACTTCAAGCTTGTCTACTACAGTGAGAGTCCAATTCTCTAGGTTGATGGCATTGAACTATATCATAAACCGCTACAAAACTTTGGAGGAGACTGAATCATACTCAGTCACCAGCCTGCCTGATTTATCTTGAATAGCTGACATGTAATTACTAGCATAATTTAGAATCAGTGCAAGCATTTTTCAAAGGCGTTGGCTTTGAAGTCTCTGAGGGGCATATTACCAACAACTAGCGATAATTATCGCTATGTTGGCTTAGCGGCAATATTTTTATCGCCATGCTGCGGCGATTTTTATCGCTTAGGAGCCTTGATATTATCAAGGTTTATCTCCTAAGCGATAAAAATCGGCAGAAATGCATGAATATCGCTGAAAAGTCAGCGAAATTCATGCATTACCGAGCTAATGCTCTTAGCCATGTTATCCACCTACCATTGGATAACATGGCTAAGAACTGCTCAGGGGCAGGTGTTAGCTTTTGGAGATATTCGCGCTTAGCGCGAATATCTCCAAAAGTTGGTAATAGGAGATAGCGATGTTAGCGACTGTTTCCAGTCGCTAACATCTTGGCACGCCCACTTTGCATGTCATTAGTGATAAATTTCACTGACATGCAAAGCGGGCCCAAGATGCACGCTATCTCCTACTAGCTGTCGCTAACTGGTGTTAGCGACAGCTAGGTAATAGGGAGATAATTTTATCTCCGCTTTCTTGGCTTTTAAAGCCAAAAAAGCGGAGATAAACCCCCTTGATAATATGCCCCTTAGTTCCTCCACCACTTTGGCCAAAAGAAAGATACTGTTGATGGAATGACATAGCCACTCCGATATTTCATCTGCCTCTTCAGGATTATCAGAATATTTATCCTATGCCAGCACATTGGGCATTCTTCAGAGTGAAACATTCTTCTTTCAATTATCTGGTGCTTGAATTTTTCTTCTGCAACTCACTAAGCAGACTAGCAAATGCATGTTCTTCACCCTACTGTTTTTATAGCCTCCTTTGAGGAAATCAGCTGCATTACATTATGTGGTTGTGCCACCTCGCCGTGTAACACACAAACCAACCCCTTTAGAACCTGTAGGTTTCATTTGTCAAACCTTTAGCTCAACCTTGGGTAGCTGGGGCTCTGTGCAGCAAGGCTTCCACAAAGTGTTTAAACAGCACCAAAACAAGTTATGAAGAAATTAACAAGACACTCAAACAAGCATTTGCAATGCAATCACTCTTGCCTTTGGGATCTTATGTGTATTTAGCTATGCAGCACATTAGCCTGGGTGCTGAAACATCTACTTTCCTTTAAAATGGAGAAAAGGTAAGCACCAAACTGTAGAACACGCCAGGTATGGGAGCACATAGAGAGAAATACTGCCTATCATCGAGAAATTGTATTGGACCGAACCTCTGTTTTTAATATAAAATCAACCCCTTTGGTAGTCATATCACTGGAAATACAAGATTTGAAAAAATATTATTGTTTATGGGTGCTCGTTGAATACAAGTTTCTATTGCCTGGAATCTAGGGAATGCTAAAGTGATCCTGATGTTTCACTGACCTCTGCTGATCGTTTTCTATCAAGAAAGTTATATAGAGGCAGGTACCTGAACAATAAAAAAAGAAAGTCCCTAAGTAGAAAGCAATTCTGGTATTTTCTGACCTCTATTGGTCGTTTCCTATCAAGACAGTTACATTGAGGCAGTTGAACAGAAAAAAAGTCGCTAAGCAAAGGCGGAAGCATACAAGTCCTAGGGCTGATCTCCTGATCCCAAAAAGTACATACAACTGCTCTTCCAGACAGCGCAAGCCCTGTCTAGGCTAGACCTTAAAATCAGACACCAATTTATAAAAGTAGATTGTTTTATTATGTATTTTTAGACACTATAATAAAAAAGATCTTTTGGAGGGTTCTGGGGATGTAGAATTTACAAAGTAAAGTAAATCAAAGTATGTCACTCTATAGTGAAAAAATATTGGCAAATTCAACAAATTAGACACCTAGGAACTTTTTCACCAACAAGTTGGGCTAGTTATAAAGTGATCACTTTGAGTCACTTTAGGTGACTAACTCCAGTAGGGAGCCAGTCAGGGGGACCATCAATGTGCCTAGAGTGAGTTACCCTGAAGCAGTCTCCAGTCAGTTCCAGGCACTTTATCCATGTTTCAATTGATTCATATGGAAGTGGTTCTGATGCAAGGGATGAAGGATGAAGGATGCAGAAGATGCATAAGGATGCTGTAGATTCAATGGGGTCGATGGGAATCTTCCTACAGCTACTTTTTAGTTCACAATGGGAGTGAAGCTGTCCTGGTCAAAGGGCTGACTTCCCTCAGAGTCTTCTCGGTGCTTGTCGAAGTCCAGTCGGCCACTGGGCCACCAGTCACCTGGGATAGCTATCCCAACAAAATTCTTCCCTAGGCAATAATTTGGCTTCTGAGATTCATTTACTCTGAACCTCTCTTTTGTAAACATCTGAAAACTTGGAGCTTCACGACCTCTGACTCATTGTGTTGTGCACTTGTTCAGTGAACTTTCGTTCTTTATTCAGGCACCCTTCATTAATCCTGTCATTTACCAGTTATTATCAGGATGCTCCTTTGGGAGTGACAGTCACGCTTTACAAATACAATATTCATTCATTTATTCTGGGTGACTTAGCTGCAGTCAGATGACTCAGCAAATGTGGGTGCAACTTTGCGTGTTGGGACTTGGTTTCTGGTGCTGCATGGCAGTGGATGGTGGCGGTCTAAAGATTTTGGGCTACAATCTAGTCCCAGCAGGCTTCTCATCTGTTGCTGCCCTGTTCTGTGAATTAGAGGTCAGCCGACTAAACCCTCGGAGTCTCATTACTTTGTCTGGACTCTGGAGATTACTTCTGCATGAGTAGGACACAGCAGGCATAGCCCTGTCCTTTTCTAGCCACCAGGTTCAGCAGGTGCAGTCAATGCTGGTTCAGCCTCTCCTTGTCAGTTTCAAAGTGCAGCAAGGCAGTCCTTCTTCCAGTCCAGATGAGTTCTGAGCTATGGGTGACAGGGGTGCCCTAGTCTACCTAAAAATGAGGCTGCCCCTCTCCCAAGTGACTCCCTTGATATCCTAGATACCATACACTAGAGATGTACAGGTACGTTAGCCTCCGCCAATTGGGTATATTTAAAGTAATATACATATTTTTGGGGTCAGGGCACTGGCACTGAAGTCTGGTTAGAAGGCCTCAGTGCATCCCCAGAATCAAAAAACGAGCAGCATCAGCCCAAAAAACCTGGGGGTGACCATACAAAAAGTGGCATTTCCTTACACCTCTCACATTATGCTTAGCGTGAAAGGGTTTGCTGAGGGCGTTCCACTGCAACACCCATTGATTTTGACTCTGCCCCCTATTTACAAGGGCAGCATAAATAAGATGCAGCGCCAAAATTAAGCCCATGGAAAACCTGGTCTTAACTTGGCTAAATGAGGAGAAATGCTTTATTTCTCCTGGTTTTCGCTTTTTCCATCCTTCAAAAAATGACATTTTGTAACTTCCATGTGTGCTGCATTAAGCAGCACACATAGAAGTGACAAAATGGCATTTCAGGATTGTTTATGTGCAGGAAGGGACATCTTCCTACACTTAATGAATCCTCCCCTGCCTGCAGAGACCCTTGCCATATGGTGTAAGGGTGCCTGCATTGGCGCTACGCTGCTAAGTGTAGCACCAGCACACGGGGAAATGCAAGGCTGCACCATATCCTTGTAAATATGGTGCAGCCTTCCATATCTGAAGTGGTGGAGTGAGGTGTTAAGCCATGACGGCTAACGCCTCACTCCGCCACTTCTTCGTACATATGCCTCAAAATTTGGTCCATATCACAGTTAAGGGGACAGTTAAAGCCACATATAGGATATAAGGCTCTTGAAAGGTAGCTAATCCAAGATAGTTTTTCTCAAATTTTCCTATAATCACAGTCGACGCTCATATAGAGCAGAGCGTTAATTTAAAGTTTGCATTTATAGGTTAGCTGTACAACAGCATTCTTCTGGGTTCACCACAAATGTTGCACCCTAATATACAACTTGAAAAATATCACAGGGACACTCCACACATAAGCGCCTTCATGGTGATCTATTGCTTAGGTTGCTAGTAACTTTCTTTCAGAGTATGCTAGGTGAGTCTCCTACAGCCATATTACATCAGATCGCTCACAAAATAATGTCTGTGCTGGAATTCAGGTGCAGATTTGAGGTGCAAACCCACTCTATACCCAGTGTATGGATCCATATATATGTACCTGTATATTCTTCTATTCAACTTCATAATGTACGAGCTGCATGCATGTGTGTACCTGTTGTTAAATACATGTTCCAGATATCTCTAAGATTTATCCTCTTCATGGCCAACCAGACCACCATTTTAAATGCTAATTTCTTAAAAACTACTGAACAGATTTACACAAAACCAAGAAATTAATAGTCCTTGAATAAAGTTTTACTTTCTTGCCAAATTCAATCTGATTCCATTTAACCTGTTTTTTTCGGTATCAAAAAGCAAATAAACCTATGGGAATTAACATGGAAAACTGCACTTTTGGAGACCCCACTCCTTTTTCTTGGCCTCCCACTAGACGGATCAGCAAACAACTTGCTACAAACAACCCAAAGTGGATCTACTATTTTTGGGAAGTTCTTGCAGATTCATCGAATGGTACCAAAGTTACTCAGAAAACAAAATTGCCTTTCCTATAGAAACTCTGACCTAACCATAGCTATCGCTGCCAGTGTAATAATATATAGATCAATGATGTAGATGTACTCTCAATAATGTACCTGCCACAATGGCATGACTCCTGATATAAAGGTATGCAACAAGTGATACTTCTTGCTATTATCTGTTCTGTTCATTTGTGCCTATTTAGGTATGGAAGTAACAATACAATGGCACAGTGGTTTCCACTGGCCAAGGGGGCTACCGGGATTTGGTCATTAGGCTATAATACTGCTGATTTCCCCCCAACCCAGCTAATGGTTGTTGTAAGTGGTCTTTACAAATTGATAATCATCAGCTTTTAACTAATTGAAGCTGCGATTCCTGAAATGGAGGATTGCCAGTGCACTGGCGTGGGAGTCCATACAGGGGTCGGGATGTCTCCCGGTCCAAAATTTCCATGAAAGTGCATTATTTTAGAATGAAATGTATTGTTTATGACATTTGAAAGGCCATTAAAGTCACTCAGGTGCTTGCAACAAATCATAGAGGAGAAAACAAATTAAAGCACTGGCGGGAAAGCATGATAACCTTGAATTTGTTGGATAAGCGTTTGCAGTCATTGCAATATCTAGGAAACTTCTCGTTGCTCATTGGCTGTAACACTTCGGAGACTATACCATGGCTTGGGATTAGTTTAGCAAATGTAAGGAAATGGATCAGTACCTTTGGGCTCATGGAGAATAAACAAGCATGCAGTACTGAGGATGCCCTTCCCACCTTTTGTCATTGGGAAGCTACCTGACTCCACTTGTTCCACTTACTGAATCAGTATTGAGGTCTATGAGGTAGGTGTTAGTGGTCAGCAGTGAACGATGTGTACACAATTTGTGCTGGTGAGTAGACTATTCACCAAGAAGGTCTTAATGTCATTGGATTCTAAATTCACTTCACGGCAGCTTCAAAGAAACCATCTGGCACCAAGTATAACAGCCTGGAACACGCTAAGAACAATACCCCTCTGTCACTTACTCCAAGGTCCATGGTTCTGAGTTGCAAAAACGGTGCTGTTGTCAAAGGAGCACAAAGGAGGAAGCAAAGGTGCACATCTGGAAGATCACTTTGCCGTATTGTTCTGAGGTGTAGGATTTGCTGGCATGTTTGTGTGTGCGTGTAAGTGAATGCCGGAGACAGAATGCGTGAACGCCCGTCGTGTCTGTGTCATTCAGTCTGGTAGCATCCCACTCAGGGACCACTGACCTGATCCCTATATTAGGCCACCCATGTCGTCTCGTGACCCTCTGCACCTTTCCTGGATACCAGTGGGTCCTTCTTTAAAGTCAGGGGACAACTTCTAGCATAATGTTCATCATGTTTCATATATTGTGGGAACCTTTGGCATGATGGGCACACCACTAGCACAATACAGGCATTGGCCCAAAATATTTTTTATTGGCATACACAGATCCTCATGGCTTGATGATGCTCACTTAAAGAATGACTTTGGCACTGGCATTATGATGATAATTCATGGCATGGTGGTGGTAATTCTTGAAATAATTTGCCAGCCATGACATGATGGTGTTTACCCTTAGCACAATGGTGGTCCTGTCCTCATGGTTAAAATTGTTAGTGCACTGTTACTATCCCTGTAGTGATAGTGCCAACCCTTGTGAAAATGATAGCATCATCAAATGCATAGAAATACTTGGCAGGATGTTGGGTACCGATGATAAGATAATACCCAATGCTGCCCACCAGATAATTCCAGTGTGTATCCCTGCCGTGATGTTGAACATAATTCTGACAATGGCATCCATGGTGTGATAGTACCAACTTATGATCTAATGTTGCCACTGGTGTCAAGTTAAATAATCTTGGCACATTATGCTTATCCATTTTCGTACTCCAACAGATGCAGGGAGGTAAAGCTGTGGATGTTGGTTTAGAACAATATTTGATCAATTGTGGAGCACAGGCTCTTTGCTCTTGTTCTGTTGAAAGCCAGATATGCATCCACATTACATAACGTCCAATTCATCCTCCCATCAGTGCTCTCTCATCAATCCATCCACTCATTTATTAAACCACTCCCTCATTTTTCAGTTCATGCTCTAACTAAGACATAAGACCATCCTTACACTGATCAGCTCATGCAATCACCTTAACATGCACCCATCTGGTCACTCAATTGCTGATGCACTTACCCATCCGCTCAGGATTCCAACAGATGTTTCATTATTTCATTTTTCCAATCAAATCCACACAACCACGCGGAACTTGCTAGCCAATAAGATGGATGCACTTTCACAGAATCAGAATATATGATGTTACAACGCAAACAATTACAACAGAGTTTTTATATCGCAAATACCATCACATCGCATGATTTTACACAGCATGCCATTACAACGCATTTTTAAAACTACCATTACAACGCATTCCATTACAACACATACCATTGCATCGCATACAATTACAACGCATAATACTTTTAGGGCAGCAGTAGGATAAGTGTTGAATAGTGTAGGGGTAAAAATGACTATTCCCATGTAACCTAAAACCCATACCCACCCTAAAATGGAAAAATCGCCATTGCTTATTTTATAATGCGTTGTAATGTCATGTGTTGTAATGGTATGCATTGTAATGGCATATGTTGTAGTGACATGGGTTGTAATAGCATCCAATGTAGAGGCAGTTGCGTTGTAAAGGTAGTGCGTAGTAATGACTGAGTTGTATTGGATGTTTCCCCTTCCGCGTCATGTCAGACTCATTGGCTTTGCCACTGCCTGGTTTTTCGCATAAAGTAAAGTGTCTATTTAAGCAGCTCTTTTAAGGCCACCATATAGAGAAGATTCAATTATAGACTATACAATCTCACTTCTGCCTCATTGTCCTCAAATTGAACTGTTATTGGACAATACACTTTAGCACAAAGTGTAACAAAGGGTGCTAATAATAGGTGCTTTGCCTCCCCTCAGAGTGGCAATCTAGCATGTGCGCATCTACAGCCCTTGGTGTGAACGCGGGGACCGCTGACGGGGAGCGAATTCATTTGAACTCTGCAAAGAATACACAATAAAAGCCCTTAAAATCATCCTGCAGGTTGAAACCGCCCAGCTGTCAGATGTCTAGACGTGCAATGTCCCAGCACTGATCGATCAAATACCACAGAAGATAACTTCATTACATTCTGAAAACAAATACATTGATTTTTTCGATGCCTGGAGAAAACAAGTCATCTGGGAAATGGAATCAAAACGGAAGGCCTCACTGATGTTCAAATGAGAGCTCGCTGATCGCCTGTCAGTCTGGCGAGGGGCAGCCCAACAAGAGGCAATCATTAGGTATGTACAGCGAGGCTGCCTCTGCTCTGTGGCACGTGAGATCTTTCAGGAGCCAGGTCGCCACTCTTTGGGGTCTTGGCACTAACTGCATATTGTACAAAATGCTATTCAGAAACCTGAGTATAAATCCACACCTCTTCTTAACCCTACACTCGGCCAACTCCAATTACTACATATTCCACATATACCCGTTTATGAATAAACTTAAAACAGCTGTGTGTTTGCATTCTTCTATGGGAATACTTGGCTGCAGTTTTACTACATGCATGGACATCGTTGACCTCATACATCACAGTGGTCAGGTGTAATTCAAGATGACAAGGCCATAAACATTATTACAGTGTCATAACTCATTCTGAGTACCACAAGTCATAATTTCCGACAGGATCATAAATCATAACTACGAGACAGGTCATAGGTCACGGTTGACAGGTCATACATCATCTCTGCCATACAGAAATCATTTTGACAGGATCATAAAACTTCACTGTGTGGCAGGTCATAAATCGTCAACGGGTGACATGTCCTAATCATCTCTGCCATATATCAATTAAGCCCTTGTCATTTGCCTGTCATAATTCTGACACGTTTTGTTGTTGAGGCCATCCTCCATGCTGCTTTTTGGGGTCATAAAGTTCAGTTGGTCTTTCGTTGGTTCTTTTACTGATCGTGAGGGGGAAGCCTCTTACTGCTGGTAGGCTCAACTCACTACCTTGTCTCTCCATGTTGTGCTTTGCTAAGCGGCGGGTCTGGGTTGCGAGTCCTGTGCTCTGCTTACTCTCCCATCTGCCTACTTACCGTGCCATCAGGCATCCCAAGGTAAGTGACCTTCCTCGAGCACACCACCTTTCGGTGCACCTCCTTTACCAACCAACGTACCCCGCTCATTGCCTGCCCTCGCAGCCCTACGACAATGCTGTTGTTCTGGTGTGGGTCTCGAAATTTCTCGCGTGCCGCCTCTGCCCCACAAATGTACCTTCCGCAGGGGCAGGGCAGTCCTTTTAACTCCCGTGTCCTGCTGATAGTGCGGTGGTGTCCCCCCCATGGGTGGGTTCAAACACTCATTAGCCTTACCAGGACAACTTTGGCGTGGTTTTGTTCTCCTTAAGGGGTAGGGGGGGGGGGGGGGGTGTCTCTCCTTATTGGTTTGCTGCTAAGATGGCTGAAAATGGTTATTTCCGGGTCCACTGTGTCATTATTTTGCCAGCCCCTGATGCCTCCTTCGGGGCGGCCTCTACCAATCTTTTTACATAGGCCCTCGATACAAGTGCAGAGCTAAATGTCAGTCCCTGAGCAAACGCTTGTTAGTACAGAGATCGCCGTTACGAGATGTGTGGTAATTATCACACTCTAACAGTTTTCCCCTGATGGATTCCGTCAGGTCAAACCTGCCCAAATGTTTTGGGGAAAAGGTCTGTAAAAAAAGGAAAAATAAATAAATATGGTGTGATAAATACCAATTCTGCACGTAAGACTTCACTTACGAGTTAAAAACTCAGAATAGAAGGAATGTACCATATGTGCTAAATACCTCACCCAAGGGTAATGGCATTTCCTTCATGTGGTAAATCCCTCACTGTATTCTGCCTAACATGTAATGACAGCTTAAGTAGTAAATGTGGGAGGGGGAAACATCCATTACAGAGCAGGCATTACAACGCAATGCCTTTACACTGCGGCAAATACAACTCTAGTTACTATTACAACGCATTCTATTACAACGCATGCAGTTACAACGCTGACTAGCACCTTTCCTGAGGTGCGTACCCGGCGGTTTAGAATAGTAAATTGTTTTGTAATGGTGCAAGGGTTATAATGGCTTAAGTTGTAATGACATGCGTTGTAATGGAACTTGATTGTAAAAACTGTGTTGTAAAAGCATGTATTGTGATAGTTTGTTTGTAGCATCATACATCCGTGGGAGGGACAGGGGGACTGGCTGGAAAAAGGGGCATCCTTGCTACTACATGGAAGGGGTTTAGGGAGAGTAAATAGGGGTTTAAGGAAAGCTAGAGAGCAGTTTATGCAGGGAGACACACCCACCTACAAAAGAGTAAGCCCACTGCTATTCACAAACTCAATTCTAAAGTTGCTACAGCCAAATGTGACCCAAAAAGTAGTACATTACTCCTGGTCAGAGATGGAGTAAGTCCAAGACCACACTTGGCCAACCACTGGTATTGCAACTCCCTTCGTCGAAAATAATGGAGGTAGGGACTTAATATATAACCCCATAGGAAATTGTGTTAAAATATTTTAAATTGATAAAAATATAAACAAATGTAATTTAAAAGATCTTACAATAGCATGTAGTTATTATTCAATTATAAAAGATTTAACAATAATGTAATCATCATATTTTATTACAATGTAATTAAATTACTTCTAACTAATCCTGTACAATGCTTTTAATAATTATTAATGCATATAAATATAATAAAAATAGTTTGGGGATTTTTTTTTTTTTAAACCTCAGAAAAAATATTATTATTTAATGTATTTAAATTATTTAAGATTTAATTCAAAATTAAGCTGTTGTTATTGAACTCAACATTTAAAAAAATATATATGAGATTAATTTACATTGATATTTATCATGATATATTTGTACTAGTTTTTTTCATTTTAATAAACATTTTACTTTTCCCTATATTTTACCACAGGAAGTCTCCACAGTATGGGGTCCATTAGGATGATGGGCGGACTTTGTCCGCCCGTCATCCTAGCGGGGATTGGAACCACCCGCCATAAGGGCGGAGGTCCTGTGGGGGCATTAGGATGTGCCCGCCACAGTGGCGGGCACATCCGGCATTTCTAGCATTGTGGCGGGCGGTGCGGGGTGGGGGTGGGGACTTTCAGCAGCCCCCACCCCTCCTTCACTCTGGGGGCCTGCAGGCCCCCAGAGTGAAGACCGCATGCCCTTCAGCCGCCACGGAAAGGCATGTCTGAAAGCCCATTGTAATATTGCTGGCGGTGTCTATGAGACACCGCCACCATATTAAACATTCTTTCCGTCCGCCGCTGTCCCCCCGCCATACTAATATGGCGGGGGGGGGGGAAATAGTGTGGATGTCAGGCGGATTGCCTCCGCCAGGCCGGCGGTGGCTACCGCCAGCCTGGCGGAGGCAATCCGCCCGACATCCTAATGGGCCCCTTAGTGTGGAGATCTCTCTATATAAAGAATAAAAATAAGAAAAATGCTACAGCACTATTTGACTCCCTGGAATGGGTATAATGTACTAGTTAGCATGCTATATCAAAATTCAACATATGCAAATGTTGCAGGTGTGCTTTGGGGTCCCATGATTTTCATCTGGATACATCTGCTGCATCCAGAATGTAACCCTGAATTGGGTGCAAACTAGTGATTGTGATTGTTTGAGTGCTTTTATTAACTAGAAAATAATGCTTTTTTTTAATATGGTTTAGTGAGCATGACACGGTCTCATCCAACTTGCAATGATATTGATTCATGTTTGCGGCAAGAATTGTACACTTTTATTTTACGTGAACACAGTTTTCTGCATCCAGTCTGCTGTGTGCTTTCCCATTTCAGAAAGTCAGCAAAATAGAAGCCTAGTCCAAGGTCTCTGTATTAATAAATTATATTAATTGTGTTCCCCTTGAGAAAGACATGTCCAGGATATTCCTGCCTATGTAACTTTCATGGTCCTTTGCTCAAACCTTTCATAGTGACCATTTATTAGTTGAACGATTTCTTGCATTTCTGTATGACATAACATCATGCCATTTCCTTCAATTTCTATGTACACCTCATTCAGTAACATGGTGTAGATTGTTCATTGGCTTATTAGAATGATACATTACCAGCTCTACCCTATCATATCATATTTTGTCACTGAATGTGTGGCTTTTCAGTTTAAACGCCACAAAAGATGATGTTTTTGGAATATGTGCCTTCCTTTGGAGGCAGACGTCATGTCAGTCCTTTTGCTGAACTATACTTATTTCTGAATGTTAGTTTACTCTGTATTTTGACCCTATGTTGATACTCTCACATTATTTGATTTTGGTTTACTATTATGAGATTGAATGCTATTGATTAACCACTTTTAGCCTTCTGTAATGATCTTAATTTTGAATCACCTATAAGGTGCAACTTGGAACTCTGTTGCACATAAGTTTATTTGGTTTGTCTTGGATTTAGACATACCTCATCCAATCGTATATATTGACCCTCTTATTTTCATTTGAGTGTCGACATGCTCAAAATGTAATTACAGAGCAAATGATGATCAAGTTGTTAATCTTGGTCTTTGTCTGTACATCTACACAATATCTGGAAAGAGTCATTAAGTTTCTAAGACAAGCACTGCTGCCGCAATGATTACCTTCTTCCCAATTTATAAGATGTTACTAATAGAGGAGTTCCAATATCCTGTGTGTAACCATGTTCAGGCAGGTGCAATTTACTACAACAGTTTGTCAAGCTTCAGTTAGTCTTTTTCCTCACTCATAATGGTGATTTGCTTGAAAATCACTTAATTACTTCTTAAAAGAATCCTTAAATTAAATGTGGGCACACATGTAGATGTAAAATGCTGTGGTTTACATGCATTTTAATGTGAACTACACCAATGTTATGATGAAACAGTCAAAATGTGCCTACTCTGCTACAGAACCCAATATATTCCTTACCCTGACAGTAACTCCAATCTTAACCCATATCCTTTTAAATAAAAACCATCCCTTAACGTAACCCCTACATTCGCTCCATCCGTAACCCTTACACCATCCTTCATGCTGCCTAAATTCAATCAGAGTACTTGTAAAGCGCGCTATTCACCCATAATCTAAAATCTAACCCAAGCCCAATCTCATAAACTAACTCTAGTACATAACCCAACCCTTAAACTTGCACTATTTCTTAACCCAGGCATTACAATACCTTTATTGCTTAACCAAACCCCAACCTTTACCTAAACCTAACTCCAAAGATTACCTGAATTTAAAACATAACCTTTAATTCTAAAGCTTAACCATAACCCTTAGTCCTAACAATTAACCATAGCATTGTCATAACCTATTCCTAAACATAAAACTTAATTGTGTCCATAATACATTACATTTTATAACCATTTTTTTAGGTACAAACAATGTTTAGTGGAAACAAAGATTTTTTAACTACAGCAATTTTCCAAACTAAATTAATACATTAAATATTAACCTAGATTTATGACACAGCCTTTCTGCAATACAACCTTGAGCAGACTAAAATTCTAATGCAAACCTGAAAATTGATCTATGCACAGTTAGTGCATGAGTTAATTTTTTTAATTCTTTATTCAAAGCTGTTGCACTTCCCTAAGTTCTGAAACAAAGTTATATTGCAAATGATCCTGATGGTCTGTTGAAAGCTATGTAGTTTAATTAGGCATATTTTTAGGCCTGCCATGGAGACTGCTCTAGCTGTCCCAAAAGCTCATTTTATTGTGGAAAATGAGTACGGTACATCAAAGTCATTGTGATAGTACTTGTAGAAAGGGGCTTTAGTTTCCCTTTTTCTGGCATTGTTGTATTGGAAACTTGTTCACACTTTAGTTTAGTCCACAGGACAGTATACCAAGAGTGGGGGGCTGAGACAGCATCCATTGGCCATTGAATTATAGGGAATGTCAGTCACATTTTGCATTGGTCCAAAAAACAGCCATTTTGTGTTTGGTTTGTCAGGCAGGGCGAGTGATCACATTTTTTCTGCTTCCTGTCGTCATCTGCATCAGGAAAGCCACCATTACCACAGCTATTAGTACCAGCACCATTACCACCACTACCACCAACACTAGCACCTTCACCATTACTCATATTACCTCCACATTACTGTCATTACCGTTATCATATTACAAATATTAACGCTAACACTGTTACCACCTCACCCACACCACATTATCATTACCACCACCACTGTTACCATGAAAATTGCTACCATAATTTTCACTGCCATCACTAACAATAATATTGTATACCACCATTACCATCACTGCTGTTACCACTGCCGTTACCAACACTGCCACCACAGCCACAATGGCCATGATTATCATCACTATTACCTCTGTACTGCCAAGTCCACCATTGCTCCCACCACCACTGCAATAAATTCTACCACTATTGCTACCATTATTTTTATTATTACCATCTCCACCACCATTGGCACTACCTTTAGCAGCATAAATAGTACCAAAACCGCAACCTATATCACTGACACCATATTAATACAACCACATTCACACCACCACCATTACCATCACCTATTATGCCATCATTGCCATGAGTAACACCAGCATCATTATCATCATTACGACAATTACCACACCATTACTATCACCATTATCATCACTACCATCACCAATATTATCATTAGCAATAAAATTGCTGCCACCATCACCACCATGCCCACCACCATTACCACAACCACCGTACCACTGTCATTACCACCATCAATATCAACATCATCATTACCACCACTACAAACAGCATCACCACTGGCACCACAATTACCACATCCATTACTAACTTTACTTCCACCATTACCACCCAATACATAAACACTACCATCAAAATCACAATTACTACTAGCACCATTACCATGACCAATTCCACCACTACTTTAACCTCCATGTTTGATATGACCATTACCACAATCCCGCATTTAACTCCACCACTTTCAGCACCACCATTACAGCTGCCATCACCTTACCACCACCATTAAACCCAGCACCAACATTACCACCACCCAGCACCAATATTGCCACAACTATATCATGTCAACCATTACCACCATCATCAATGCCACCACTACCTACATACGCATTACCACTATCACCATTAGCATAACCCCCAACATTGTCATCACCATCATTATCATAACCACTACTACCATTATTACCAAAACCATCAGCATTGTCACCTCCACTGCTAGTACCACCACCACTATTACTACCACTATTATCACTATTGCCAAATGTTACCACAATTGTTACTGTCACTAACACAACTATTAACACCAGCACAACTACCAACACCAGTACCAGAAGCATTATCACCATCATTACCAATACCATTGCCATTACCACCTCCATTACTAACAGCAATAACACCACCACCACAGTCACCTCAATAAGCACCCCCATCATCATCATTACAACCACCACCAGGGCAAAGGTCAGCGTAACTGATCAAATAACTCCTGGTATCTTGGTATGGATAAATTAGAGGTTGCTAAATCTTATTCATTTTTGGGGAAAATCATGTTCAGCACTTTAAATGATGTGGAAAACATATAGTGGTTGGGAGCATTTTAGAAAGCAGTGGAGCGAAGAGATTTTATCCACCTGATCTCTGTATTCCAGTCAAAAATCTCAGCCTCAGTATTGTATGCAATGGAATTAAACAATGTTGAAGAATGGAGGGGCATATTACCAAGCAATAGCGATAATTATCGCTATTGATTGGTTAGAGACAAAAATTTACCGCTAAGCTGCGGCAATTTTTCTCGCAGATAAACCTTGGTATTACCAAGGTTTATCGCAAATGCGATAAAAACGGCTGCAATGCATGAATATCGCTGAAAAATCAGCTATATTCATGCATTACCGAGCTAATGCTCTTAGCCATGTTATCCACCTCCCATTGGATAACATGGCTAAGAACTGCTCAGGGCAGGTGTTAGCTTTTGGAGATATTCACGCTTAGCGCGAATATCTCCAAAAGTTGGTAATAGGAGATAGCGATGTTAGCGACTGTTTCCAGTCGCTAACATCTTGGCACGCCCACTTTGCATGTCATTAGTGATAAATATCACTGACATGCAAAGTGGGGCCCAAGATGGTCGCTATCTCCTACTAGCTGTCGCTAACTGGTGTTAGCGACAGCTAGGTAATAGGGAGATAATTTTATCTCCGCTTTCTTGGCTTTTAAAGCCAAAAAAGCGGAGATAAACCCCCTTGATAATATGCCCCGGAGTTTCTTAGACAAAACCGAAGGGCAAATCTTATGGAGTCTTTGTGGATTTCATACCCAGATGACAGTTGTGTTTCAGAAATGTCAAATGCACTTTACACTTGTTTGACTTAGATCAGGGTCATTTATCGTCTATGTCTGTAGTCCAGTTTCAATCTCGCCTCAAACTGACCTCTCCTAATTTAAGTCTTTGCCTGGTCATTGATATTTGTAGTGAAAAAGAATAATGTGAGATGGTAAGGAATTCCTTTATTTAAAAAAAAAAACGGAGCAATATTTGACCTGGAACATAGACCATGGGGTCAAGTGTTTCTGGACTTTAATGCGCCTAAATATTTTACCTTTGCAAGTTTTAACTTCTAAACGGCACATATTATCAAATATATGCAATCTTTGTAACAGTAGTGCCCAGGACCTGAAACACGTTCTATTTATTTGCCCCGTTCTGCTATTATATCGTCTCACTTTTATGAGACCCCTCTTCTTAAAACATCAAGTTCAAATAAAGGCCGAAGTCACAAAGTTATTATGTTTCCCTCTTAATGGAATGTTCTGTTTTAGAGTCTCTACCTTCTCAAAATGTTTCTGAGATCTGTATTGAACGTTATGATATAATTTAGCTTTTTTAGAATATGAAATTGATTGTACTGTGGTGAGTCACTAAATTTATGGTATTACTATCTATGGCATTATAATTTTCTATTTATTATGGGTTTTTGGTATTTTCTCTTGTGGACATCAGAGGAGTTCCGAATCATGAATAAATAAATAAGAAATTATAGCAACCACTAACTGCATGAACAGCAGCACTAATATCACTACCATGATCACTACGAATGGCGGCCGATGCGCAGCAAGAAGGGTGAGACCACTGACCTGGTCAGTGTAACTGCTCTCCCCCACGCTGCTCCACTGTTAAGGGGGTTCCTTCAGAGCCCTGAGCTCTCCGTTTCTGTGCAAGTGTTCATGGCCCTACTCCACCCTCAGGCTCCTGCCTGCACTTCATCCCTGGTGGTCCAGTGGAAGAGCACTCTGCTCTTCTGCTGTTTCACTTCTCTAGGCTTTTTCTGTGCCCTGTTTTCTCCTTTTGCTCTCTCTGCGCTCTTTTCTCTCTTTATCTCTTCACCCTCTTTTTCTCTTTCTTATTGCCTACTTTTCTGTTTTTACCCTCTTGTGTTCCCCTCTACTGCTGCTCCGAAGCCCCACCCCATCCAGCCTGTCCTTCCCGCCTCCCAGCTGACCGCCCTCCCCCCAACCCCTATTTAATGGCAGCCGCTGTGCGGTTGTGCCGCTGGCCAAAGGCAAGGCCGTGTGCGCCTGTTTGCGTCGCGACCACGAAAAGCGCCAGTGAACCTGGTCCTCTGCCCAACCTCCACTCCAGCGCCCTCCATACTCTCAACCCGGGATGCAGCAGCAACTGCCAGCCTTAGCAACACCCAAGGCCCGATCTTCTGTCGACACTGCCACTGCACCTTCACCCACCTCTAAACCCCAGCAGCAGCTCCCAGCCTACTGAACACCACTGATCACTAACCTCTCAAATGCATCCCTCTCAACGTGCGCTCCCTACACAAGCACATCATCGAAATCTGCACGCCAGACGTCGCCTTCCTCACAGAAACCTGGCCCAATGTCAATCTTCACCTGACATCGCCACCGCCATTCCTGACGAATACAAGATCCTGCAAAAAGACTGTTCCACCCGCCCAGGAGAAGGCATTGCCATCATCCACAAAAGCACCCTCCGCATGACAACCACCAGCCAGGTCGACGCCATGACCATCATGAAGCGTCCCCACATTCAAAACCAGACCAACCCCAAAACAACTCTCTGCGAAACTCTCATCTACAGGCCACCTGGCCCCTGCGATCCTTTCACTGACACCAGCATCGACCTCATCGCACCCCACGACCTCGCCTCCACAGACTACATCCTACTCTGGGACCTAAATTTCTACCTGGACAACCACAACCACCCCAACACCACCACCCTCCTAGAGGACCTCGCCAACATAGGACTGAAACAACTTGTCACCACCCCCACGCACACAGCAGGGCACACACTCAACCCCATATTCGCAGAAAGAAACAGCATCTCTACAGCCACTACACAGAACTCCTCTGGACAGACCACCACTGCATCCACTTCTCCTTCAGAAAACCCACCATACACAAGCAAGCCCACTGCCTCTCCCGTAGAAGCTAGATCAAAGTCACAGAAGACCAGCTCACCTCTGCCCTCATCAGCACCTCACCACCGATGACACCAGACGCTAACACCACAGTATGCAACCTCCACCGCTGGATCATGAGCTGCGCCGACACACTCGCGCCACTCAAGACAACCACAAAATCACACACCAAGAAAGCAAGGTGGTTCACCCCTGCACTCCAAAAATCTAAGCGCTCCTGCTGACGACTCAAAGAGACATGGAGGAACAACAAAACCCCAGAAACATGCACCACCTAAAGAGTAGCCACACCAGCACACCACCAACTCATCATATCCACAAAGAAGATTTTCCTCCAAGACAGAAGCCTCAACACCCACAACTCCAAAGAACTCTTCTCCATCATCAAGAAATTTGACAAACCTGGCAGTGAAACAACAGACATCCCACCCTCCCAAGACCTCTGCAACAGACGCAGCACCTTCTTTCACCTCAAGATTAAGACGATCTACGATAATTTCGACAAGCAAGACCTCTGCACTGCTTCAGCTCCCACCCCCAGCGACACCACCCAACAGTCCCTGCCCACTTGGACCTCGCTCACGACAGAAGACACCTTAAAGACCATGAACAGCAACCACACCAGAGCACCCTCAAACTCCTGCCCACCCCACAACTTCCACAGAGCCGCCAGCGCACCAGAACTAGGCCAGACGATCAACTGCTCCCTCAAAACTACCACATTCCCTGATGACTGGAAACACACCAAAGTCAAACGCCTCCTGTAGTAACCCTCTGCAGACCCAATGGATCTCAAAAACATCAGGCCCATCTCCTTGCTTCCGTTTGTAGCCAAGGTCATCGAAAAGGCCGTCAACACCCAGCTAGCAAACTTCATTGAAGCCAACAACATCCTAGACATCTCCCATTCTGGATTCCGCAGCATCCACAGCAATGAAACCGCCTTACATGCTGCCACCGACGCCTACTGCTCCCTCCTCGACCAGGCCCAAACAGCAGCCCTCATCCTCCTGACCTCTCAGCTGCCATCAACACATCTCGTACCGCACACTCGTTACTAGACTCCACGACTACGGCATCCACGGAAAGGTCCTTGACAGGATATGCTCATTTCTCACAGGCGCGAGTCAGACTCGCGCCCTACCTCTCGGAACCATCGAGGATCAGATGTTGGGTGCCCAAGGGATCTTTCTTGAGCCCCACCCTTCTCAACATCTACATGGCCTCCCTTGCAACCATCGTCAGACACCACGGGCTCAACATCGTCTCCTACGCCGACGACACCCAGCTCATCCTCTTCCTCATCAAAGAACCGACATTACCAGGCACAACTTTCAAGAAGGGATTAAAGCCGTGGCCCCTAGGATGAAGAAGAGCTGCCTGAAACTCAACTCTGAGAAAACAGAAGTCCTCATCCTTGGCTCTATCCACTTCGCATGAGAAAACACATGGTGGCCCTCTGCCCCAGGAACCTCCCCCCTCTTGACGGACTACATACAAAACCTCAGCATAATATTAGACTCATCACTCACGATGAACCGCCAGATCAAAGCCGTACCCTCAACCTGCTCCAGCACCCTCTACATACAAACATTCAGATGGATCCCTTCCTAATCCAGAAAAACGGTCATGCACGCCCTCATCAGTAACTGACTGGACTACAGCAATGCCCTCTATGCCGGAATCATCAGGAAACTACTTCAATCAATCAATCAATCAACAGAATTTGTATAGCGCGCTATTCACCCATTAGGGTCTCAAGGCGCTGAGGGGGGGGTCGCTACTGCTCGAACAGCCAGGTCTTGAGTTGTTTCCTGAAGGAGAGATGGTCCATGGTTAGCCGTAGGTGGGTGGGGAGGGAGTTCCATGTCTTGGCTGCCAGGTAGGAGAAGGATCTACCTCCGACGGTGGATTTGCGGATTCGTGGGACGGAGGCGAGGGCGAGGCTGGCGGAACGCAGCTGGTGGGTGGGTGTGTAGAATGAGTCGGCTGTTGAGGTACTTCGGGCCGTGTCATGGAGAGCCTTGTGTGCGTGGGTGAGTAGTCTGAACGTGATCCTCTTGTTGACGGGGAGCCAGTGCAGGTCTTTCAGGTGGGCAGAGATGTGGCTGTGGCGAGGAATGTCCAGGATGAGTTGTGTTGAGGCGTTCTGTATGCGCTGGAGTCTTTTCTGGAGTTTGGCTGTTGTTCCAGCATAGAGGGTGTTCCCGTAGTCCAGACGGCTGGTGATGAGGGCCTGGGTAACCGTCTTCCTGGTTTCGGTGGGGATCCTTCGGAAGATCTTTCGGAGCATGCGCAGGGTGTTGAAGCAGGATGATGAGACGGCATTGACTTGCTTGGTCATCGTGAGGGAGGAGTCCAGGATGAAGCCCAGGTTGCGTGCGTGGTCCGTTGACTTAGGTGCGGTGCCCAGGGCAGGGGGCCACCAGGAGTCGTCCCAGGCGGAGGGAGATGGTCCGAGGATGAGGACTTCCGTCTTGTCTGAGTTCAGTTTCAGACGACTGATCTTCATCCATTCCGTGACGTCTTTCATTCCTTCCTGGAGGTTGGCTTTGGCGGAGGCGGGGTCGTTGGTGAGGGAGAGGATCAGCTGGGTGTCGTCGGCGTAGGAGATGATGTTGAGGTTGTTTTGGCGTGCTATGGCTGCGAGTGGGCTCATGTAGACGTTGAAGAGGGTGGGGCTGAGTGAGGATCCTTGCGGAACGCCGCAGATGACTTCGGTGGCCGAGGAGCGGAACGGGGGGAGGCGGACTCTCTGGGTTCTTCCGTCGAGGAACGAGATGATCCACTCCAGGGCCGCTCCTTGGATTCCGGTGTTGCTGAGGCGCTGTATCAGGGTGCAGTGGCATACGGTGTCGAAGGCTGCTGAGAGGTCCAGGAGGATGAGGGCAGCAGTTTCTCTGTTGTCGAGCAGGGACCTGATGTCGTCGGTGGCTGCAATGTGGGCCGTCTCGGTGCTGTGGTTTGCTCGGAACCCGGACTGTGAGGGGTCGAGGGATCCGTTGGTCTCAAAGAAGGCGGAAAGTTGTCTGTTGACGGTCTTCTCGATGAGTTTGGCTGGAAAGGGGAGGAGCGAGATGGGGCGGAAATTCTTGAGGTCCGTGGGGTCCGCAGTGGGTTTCTTCAGGAGGGCACTCAGCTCTGTATGTTTCCAGCTCTCCGGGAAGGTGCCGGATGCGAAGGAGCTGTTGATGATGTTCCGGAGTTGGGATGCGATGATGGAGTCGGCTTTGTTGAAGAAGTGGTGTGGGCAAGGGTCGGTAGGGGAGCCGGAGTGGATGGTGTTCATCAGGCGGGTGGTGTCTTCAGTGCTGACTGGGGTCCAGGTGCAGAGGGTGGTGGTGGGGGGTGTTGGTTCGGTGGTTGGGTCCGTGGTCTGCGTGCCGAAGCTGTTGTGTATGTCGGCGATCTTGCGGTGGAAGAACGAGGCGAGTGAGTCGCAGAGGTCTTGCGAGGGTGTGATGTCGTTGTTGCAGGCGCTGGGGTTGGAGAGCTCTTTAACGATGCCAAAGAGTTCCTTGCTGTTGTGGGTGTTGTTGTCCAGTCGTTCTTTGAATGTTGTCTTCTTCGTGGTGCGGATCAGCTGGTGGTGTTTGCGGGTGGCGTTCCTGAGGGCGGTCATGTGCTCTGCTGTCTGGTCATGGCGCCAGGCTTTCTCGAGGGTGCGGCAGGTTTTCTTGGAGTTTTTGAGTTCGTTGGTAAACCACTAGGCTTTCCTGCTGCCGGGTCTGCTGGGAGGATTCTTCAGTGGTGCGAGTTCGTCGGCGCAGTTGATGAGCCACTGTGTGAGGTTGCAGGCTGCTTCGTTGGGGTCCGTCGTGTTGGTGGGCGGGTTCTGGTTGAGGGTGGTAGTGAGCTGGTTGGCGGTGATCCAGCTTCTGCGGGGAACCTGTTGTGGGTGGTGGTGGGTCGTGGTTCTCATGAAGCTGAAGTGGACGCAGCTGTGGTCTGTCCAGTGTAGTCCAGTTGAGTGGCTGAAGGAGATGTGCTTGCTGGAGGAGAAGAAGGGGTCAAGCGTGTGGCCGCCGTAGTGGGTGGGGGTGTTCACCAGTTGTTTGAGTCCGAGGTTGGCGAGGTTGTCCTGTAGTGTAGTTCCTATATTCCCAATAGGCTCTGCGCATTGGAATAATATAAACAGCAGTGTAGACGTAGGACTGAGGTCATCTAGGTCTCTGCTGACTATATTAGACTTAATTAGTTTTGCCAGCTAGCTCAGAGGTCACTAGAAACTTTCTCGAATGTTCAGGAAAGAGTTAACTCTCCTGATTTAGACAAGAAGGGATTAGCTTCTGACAACCTTATAAACATGACAACTTTGCTCCCTCAGAATGAAGAGTGTATCTCTAGAGTCGTGTGAAAACAATAGACAACTATTTAACTCAGTCAATCGTGCATACTCAGTTTCACCAGAGTGCAGAGAAATAGAGAGACGGGTGTTTTCAATAAAAGGTGTTATTTATTGAGCAGTCTTCTTTCTCATGCAAGAGAAGTGAGTTGCCACAATTGCAATACTTATCATGAAGTAAAGTGCGTACAGTAAAAGGAGTATTATGAAATAATACTGTAAAAGCATTGATATGGTTTCTTAGCCATATGATACTTTAAAATGGATAAAATATATACATACATAAAAACATTGACTAATGTACTCAACTGGTGCTTCTAATATACGCCTACCCCGGTGTACCTGACCTAAGCCTAATACGTGGGAAGGAGTAAGTAAGTTGCAGTTTAAGTTAAGTTGGTTTTTGCCAAGAATCTGAATCAAGAAATCTCTTAAGGGTTTGGTCAGCTCCGTACCTTGGTTCTGGAATGTCGGAGGTCTTGTATCTCTCTCTCAGGACTCGATCTCCCAGCAACCCGCAAGGGTGACTGGAAACACAGGAGCTGGATTTCTCAGCAAGAGAAAAGACAGCGTCTCTCTCAGTGCGTCAAGGGAGGGTCGACTTCCTTCGGCTCTCGCATCAGCTGGGCGTCGGGCAAGTAGATAGCCGCTCTGCTCCAAACCACCGTGTGTTTGCTTAAGGCAACGTTGCTATATTTATACCTGAAAGGTGCCGTGTTTGACGTAAGGTTGGACATAAGACGTCACCAAGAACTAACAGTTCTTTCTGGACTCCAGGAGTTCTTGTGCAAATCAAAACAAAAGCAGGGGGAATTCCCAGGCTGCTGGAGGCTTGGTTGGTTAAAGAACACGTTGTGCTTTCTAGGAGTCTATGGGAGTAGCCTTGCCGTCTTTGGAATGCATGGGCTATGACTAGATATGGGCGTGATTCCTATGCCTTTATAAGAATATGTTTTATTATAACCACATAAGGGCATAAATCGGGAATATCGAATTAGGGTCCTAGATAGAAACACAACACCCACTCTACGTATTATGTCAACCATTACTAAAATACTAAGCAATACTAAACATATAACAATGCATGTGTTTTCCAACCCACCCCAAAACACATAAATTGCATTTGAAATGGTGTATGGTGTATACACAAAAAATGAGTATTGGTACTGTACGTTTTTTAAGCAGTGATATCATTCAGTTAAAAAATGCATATGTGTATCAGCTGAATGAATTGCGAAAATTACACATGAATCGGCTCTGAATACAGAAAAGAAAGTTGAGACCATTTCATCACATATTTATACAATACGTACATGTGCTAGAGGCTGAGGTAAAATATTGTCTCTAGTATCTCTAAAAATAGAAGCTCTGTTCTCTAAGAATAGTTCTACTTTAAGCAGATTACTGTGTGCCAAAAAAAGTAAATATTTTGGAAGTGGAAAAAATTATTTAGTTTTCAGGGGAAAAAATAGTTCCAAATGTTTTCAGTAGTCTTGTTTATCAAAACTGAAGGCCGAATTCAGAGTTCAGGGAACGCTGTGTACTCGTTGTTTAAAAAGTTATTCTTTTTTTCCAGGGGAGAACATCATATCAGACAGGCTTGCAAAAAATTGGTCTACAACATCAGGTGAAAGTTCGACCAAGTTCGAAAATGCTGAAATTGTGCATATGTGAGAATGATTGCTATCATCGATGTCGGGATCAGCAATGCTCACAGAAGGTTGTACCTGTTTGGTGCAGCTTTACTCTCGTACTTCACCGCCACCTAATCGTAATGGTGAAGTCTCAACGAATGCCGTCGTCAGAATAGGTAGCCGCTGGGGACAATACGTTGCATGAGTCGTTACCGGACCTAGCAAAGCATCGATATCCATTGGTACTGCTGATGGTAGTGTAAGACAGATGTCTAACACGCATTCTTCTCCGCTTAGCAGACATCGAAGCACAAGTAAGATGCAATCTTGCCAGATTGGTCTGAATGAAAGAAACCAGGTTGCACTAAGATCTCTTAGCCGGGCCAATCCGAGCACTTTAGTGATGCAGTCTCAGTAGCGTATTGCTAGGATCGTTTCTTTCATTGTAGCTGGAGTTCTGTCTGTGGCTTGGCTTGCCATATCGGAGCAGAAGGATCAAAAATAAAATTCCTGCTACGAGTCCCAAAAGAAGAGGTAGGCAGCCGAAAAAGGAATGGACAAAATATGGGAAAATGCCCAGAACTGTTGCAAAGGGTGATAACAGTCCCGAAAAAATTGTCTTTAATACATGTGCGATGCCACTGGTATCAGACATGTTTAAAATTTGACCTAACATTTCTACGAAATGCACGGGGCAATTTGTTGATAATAGTGAATGTATCTCTGCTGCTGTCCTTGCAACTTGTAGATCATATGTCTCTTTGGACGAGGTTAAAGGCACAGTTGTCTGTAAAAGAATAGACTTCATTTTGCTTAAAGTATCAATTCGAATAGAAGAGATATTCAAAGAAGGCCATATTGCCGCCTCCATGTCTGGATTGCTGTTTGGATACAATACTTGCATACAGCAAGTGACCATGGAACTAACGCTCATGAGATAGGCTTTTCCTGGCACCATGCCACAACAGCTATGGTCACTTATTAGAACATAACTGCAGTTGGAAAGTTGTCTGAAAAATGGCTCTATTTGTGTTGCAGGAGTGCCGTGCAGGTGACATGAAAGGTTATTTGAAGACCCTTCGCAGGCTCCATGCAAGTTAATATCTTGACACAGTAGTGTACCGCTTAGTGATTTTTAACAATTGTTACCACTAAGGAATACCTCTTTTTTCCCTTCACTATAACATTTGTGTGTATAAGGTAATTTCCATGTTGACTTGATGTATCCTTTACCCAACCTTTCATACAGGCCTGCTGGTATATATTTTTGGCAATACTTAAACTGGAAAGTTGTTATCGGAGTTGAAATTGTTCCGTGTATTATCCATTCAATGACAGGTCTCTCTGATATTGTCAATGGTAATCTCTCAAGTTTTTCAATGCTCAGAATCCTATAGTCTGCTCCTTTTTGTGCCAAACTGATTTGTTTATCAGTAAGGTTAAAGATAGAGAATAGTGACGTTGTGTTGATTAAACGCCATGGCACGTAGCCTGAACGCAGGTTTTGCAACGTCCAGCCAAGCTGTACAATAGAACGTAATTGGGACTGACCATGTTGTAACATTAGTAAATCCTGCTCTATTATATCAATAGCAGATGATACAATGGTGTCCAGTGAATATATTCTGGAGGACAGAGTCGTTAACCCATTGTCCACTACAGAAAGTGCTTTTTCCAAATATATACGAGCAATTTCTCGTATTTTTTCTGCTGTTTCAATTTGTGTTACTTTCCAAGCTTCGTTGTAAGCAGCGTATATACCGACGTATATGAAACGTTTTTTACGCTGTTTGCGTGGTCCCAGTATGAAATCACGCAAGTCAGCACCGTCTTTAAGTAAAGTCAAGTGTTGCTTAATTTCAGCCAGTGTGGATTTCTGTAGCCATTCGAGGCATAGTTTCCCTACACTGTATGTTGTAACTATCCCTGGATGTTGTCTCCGGGAATATCTTAGGTCTGGCCTGGTCTGTTTAAACCCCTGTGTTTTGTTCAGGAATCTATCTTGACAGTTATTTGTGACTGTGGGCCAGGTCAACCATTTTTTCCAATCAGGATTTGTTCTGTTTTGGTGTAAAATATGGGATACGTCTATCTCCACATCTGTAGTGCTATTACTATCAGGTATGGGCTTCAGAATAGACGGTTTGTTTAAGTCTTTTATCTTGGCTAAACCAAGACAGGTTGTTTGCTGAATAGTGTCATTCAAGAATATTATTTGTTCTGGGATCATGCAGGCTCTAAACAATGCTTCTAGACCTTGTACCTGCCAATCTTTTGAACCCCAGATGGTTTTTGTTTCAATGTTGTTTTTCCAAAATTCAAAACCAAATGTAGTCATTTTTTCATAAAATGTTTTAGAATAAATCAATTTAGTATTTGTCAACATTGTTTTCATTCCTGTCTTATTTAACATTTTAAAATAAAACGTTTCTGCATCACTTGTGTTAAACCCTGAGAAGTATGGGAATTTCTCATAAAATGTTTTCGAGCTGCTTTTAGGCGGTGTTGCACAATTTTTCCATTGGTTATAATTAAAAACATTTCTAGGTTGAGCAGATTTATGCAAATAATGATGACCATAATGATTATAACAGTACATTTCTTCATAATTTGATGAACCCTGTAAATAATCATGTTCTTTAAATTTTGCTGACATTACTAAATCTGACATCATATTATTAATATTTTCAAAGTCCCAATCATCAGAGAAAGTACTTGGTGTCACAAAGTCACTTAAGGAAACCTTAAATTGATGTGGATATTTCAAGAGCTCAATCAGGCCATGGATTTCATAATCCGTTTTGTCCCATGCTACCCCACCGGGTATTGGATTGGCTGTGATGTTCACTGGTGACAGTTCTCTTTTCTTGAGATGAGAGGATGTGTGAGGCTTTAGGACCAAGTTGATGTTCTGACTTGCTGTGTTCATTGTACTATATTTTCCATCAATGAATTTTCTCAAACATAGAACCATGATGAGCCAAAGCAGGAGGAAAAGTACACCTAACACAATCCAAAATTCAATCCATGGTGAAATCAGATAAGTTTTTTTTAGTTGGTGAAAAAGTTCAGTCAATTTGTCTTTGAAAGTTTTTGTTGCTGGCGTTCCTTCATGCTCGCTTGGATCTTCAGAAAAGTCATCGAAATTGATGAAGTAGCCAGATGCAGTTCTGTCAATTGTTGGAATTGCTTCCGGATTTTCATTTGCTTTTGGATTTTTCTTTGTTTCATTAGCATAGGCTGAGGCTACATCGTTGTAGACAGGTGTTTCTTGACGAACTGTTGCAATTTGGGTTTCAAGAGGCACAAGTTCCATGGCTTTGTTGCATAGTCCTTTTTTATTCACTGCAGGTTTATCAAATGTGATTAGTCGTTCAGTTTGAACCTCTTGGATTGTAGCAAGATTTGTTCTTCTGCTATTTCTTGGGAGTCTACTGGGCCTACTAGTTATTATTGGCCACATGATTGTGGTTTTACCAGGTCGATGGATACAACTCGGTTCTCCTTTTTACCAGCAAGGGGCGGTAGTACAACTGATCTTGTTCCGCTGACAACTAAGACAGGTACTGCTTTTCTATAAGAAGGCCCAAATTCCTTCTTCACCGCGATTTTCTCTCTGACTAGATCCCCAATCTTTGGAATCCAGACAGGTCTTGCTGGGGCAGGTGGTTTCTCTTCAGTGGCTGTTGGCTTTAACTTTATATTACTCAGACTTCTTCTTGTTTCATTTAAGTCCTGTAAAACAGCCAAACGATCTTTGATATCAAAGGGTTTTTCTTCTACCACTGAAGTCTGACAATCTGGATGTGCATTCTAGTGCCGAACAATAGGTTGTAAGGAGTGAAACCTTTTAGAGAATTTCTTGGCAGATTGTTAACACTACGTTGGACACTTGTTAAATGTTTGACCCACCCATCACTCGAACCTAATACCCTCGCCGTTATAGATTGCTTTATGTCACGTTTTTTTCTTTCCACTACCGCATTTCCCTCAGGATGGAAGGGAGAAGAGTACCGCAATGTAATGCCCATGCTGGTCATTGCCTCTTTGTAAGCTCAAGAGCTAAACGCAGGACCCTGGTCAGAATGTAGCATGCCAATTGCGTATGTGCCGATAAAGACTCGCAAATCTTTTATAACAGTTCTGGCGTCAGCCGAGCGCTGGGGCCACATCCAAATGAATCTCGTACAGGAATCCACTGCGACCATGATGTATTTAAAATTGCCATCCCTTTGTAAGGGACCACAGTGGTCCAGGTAAACACATGCTAATGGTTTATCTGAGATTAGAAGGGGCGTCTGTGCTGGTCGTTTCACTGTTGATACTTTCATTCTTTCGCATATTTCACATTCTGGAACATAGTTCCTAGTTTTTTTTCTCATGCGCGGCCACCAATATCTCTGTTTTAATAATGATATTGTGGCGGAAACACCAGCATGTGCAGAAGCGAGCCCTTCGTGTGCCGCTAAAATTAGTCCTAACCTGTGTTCCATGTTTGGAATTGCCCTATCCCCCACTCCAGGGATTCGAGCAAAAGGAACATTATTCGCATCAGTTATGTATGAGTACTTTACTGGAAAACCATTCGGGAGTGTTTTTCTATCATCTTTTACTGAAGCACTGACAGCTTGCATTATATTGCTGTCTATTTTTGTTTTTGACCGGGTGATAGCAGCTACGGAAGCCATTTGCACAGCTGCCAATGAATTCCCCGCAACGTGAACGCCATCACGTTGATGACTCAGTGTATGTATCATGTGAGTCTTTCGTAGTTCTTTCTGTAAAAGAACTACTTGTTCCCAAAGCGTTTTATGCTTGATTGTGCCACCTTTTGCATCTTTGAAGCCGTTTTGAACCCAGTTCTGCAAGTATTCTTTATAAGACTGAACGCAGTAATATGAATTGCACACTATTAGTGTGGGGAATTCGCGATCGGTATTGTCAAGCGCCATCTGAAATGCTAGGAGTTCAGCTCTCTGAGCTGTACAATCTCCTAGAGATTGGGTTTTAGTGACCAGTGGTCTAAATTTTCCTTCGTGCCAACGACCTTTAACAATCGCGCACGCAGCACAGTAAGCTTGTTTACCCCCAACTGCGGGTTGTGCTGATCCGTCTGTATATATTATACAGCCGTAATGTTTCAGAGGCAGGATTTCGGTCGGCAGAGTACATTCATATTCATATTGGAGGAATTCTTGTGTTTTTAATTAGGATCAAATTCGTATATTACGTCTGTTGCAGCAAGATAATTAACCCATTGTATCCATCTCGGATGTAGTCCTTTAGCATTTGGAATGCTTGCTTTTTGTTACTGCTTCTAGGGCAGTGTTAGACCTGTCTGCTTTTGAGGGTCCCCTCACAATTATGATTTATTTTGTCCCCTTTGGCCTCTGAGTGTTATTATTTTTTTTTATGCCCACCCGGATTTTTTTTGGGTTGTCAGCATTGACTGGGGGGCTGGGTGTTCCTTGAGTAGGACGTTTCGCCTTCCCCTTTTTGGGCCTAGTTACCTCAGGAATGTCACATCTCTAAGGAATCTAAAATGGTGGCCACCAACTGACAAAACTGTCACCTCTGGGAGGTTGGCCCATTGACTTGCATTAGGAAGGTTCTAGAACCCACCAGCACCTTCCAGTAGCCAGGACCCAGCCTATATAAGGTCGAGACCAGGGTGGCCATTTTAGGTGTGAACTGACCGAAAGGAGAGCAAGGTGGACCAGGGCAGGAGGGAGGCAGACTTGTGAGGAGGACAGCGCTTTCACCAGTAAAGATCGTCCTGTGGGTCAGCTGAATACTTGTATTGACGCTGCCCCTCTGAGACTGACCAAACCTTGTCCTAGAAGTGAATTTCTACTCCTGAAGCAAGACCCCACACTTTTTACGGAAGTCTGGTGTCTGGGGAAGTAAATCAAGGTCTGCCTGCCATCTCGCAATTACAAGTTCCCCTCATAAACCTGTGGTGGAGATTGCCCAAGGAATAACCAATAAGAGAAAAAGTTCCCTCCTAGGCCTCAGTTATTCCAGATCTGTATTAATCGTATTCTTTATATAAAAAGTGACAGAGTTACACCAACCACATTTTTTTCTCATTTTTTTCAAAAATATATATCATTTATTATTTTCATAATTTATACTTTGAGGTATTAGCATTACTCTCACAAATATGATACAAAATTAATTATTTGGAAACACCAAAGAAAGTTAAATCACAAAATCCATATAACAAGAATACATTATTAACACAATATATACAACAGGAAAAAGAAATCACTATTTACAAAAACATTGTACATAAACCGCAAAAAATTAATTTCATTTACAAAAAGAAGGAAGAAAAAACAAATCATGTGTCCCAAAAGGTTCTCATCCACACAAACAACTAACACACTCATGCATACACATTCACAAATACTCCAAATGTCAAAAGGTAGCTGGGTACTAGTAGACAGGGAGACCCCTGTCACTAGGACGGTCTCAACCAGAATATTGAGACCCGCACTCTGGTAGTCGACGCGCGTTTCGGCGGCTCTAGGCCACCTTCCTCAGGACCTTTTCCCAGATGAACTGCAACCCAGTGAGACCAAAGGGGACACCGTGAGGGCTTGGTATGTATTCAAGTCTTGGTGTGTATTCAAGTACGTGGCTGTATCACAGGTATAAGGATTCTCTTTCTATTCATTCCTCATTCTCCAGAGATGGGTGTCTCTCCAAGAATACCCAATTGGTAAGAACCCGATGTCGCCCAATTATAAAGCTTGATCCGTGGATTAATTGAGATTGACTATAGTTAGTAAGCAAAATTGCTTACATATTATGTCAGGAAATTCCTTAGTTTGTAAGACAAGAGCGTGTCTTTCCGTTTCCGACCTGAATGCCCACCGAGGAGGATTCTCGCAAATGTGCACAAAGTGCACGGTAAAACCGGAACGCCACGGTCAACGACGACATCGGACCGTGGCGTTCCGGTTTTACCGTGCACTTTGTGCACATTTGCGAGAATCCTCCTCGGTGGGCATTCAGGTCGGAAACGGAAAGACACGCTCTTGTCTTACAAACTAAGGAATTTCCTGACATAATATGTAAGCAATTTTGCTTACTAACTATAGTCAATCTCAATTAATCCACGGATCAAGCTTTATAATTGGGCGACATCGGGTTCTTACCAATTGGGTATTCTTGGAGAGACACCCATCTCTGGAGAATGAGGAATGAATAGAAAGAGAATCCTTATACCTGTGATACAGCCACGTACTTGAATACACACCAAGACTTGAATACATACCAAGCCCTCACGGTGTCCCCTTTGGTCTCACTGGGTTGCAGTTCATCTGGGAAAAGGTCCTGAGGAAGGTGGCCTAGAGCCGCCGAAACGCGCGTCGACTACCAGAGTGCGGGTCTCAATATTCTGGTTGAGACCGTCCTAGTGACAGGGGTCTCCCTGTCTACTAGTACCCAGCTACCTTTTGACATTTGGAGTATTTGTGAATGTGTATGCATGAGTGTGTTAGTTGTTTGTGTGGATGAGAACCTTTTGGGACACATGATTTGTTTTTTCTTCCTTCTTTTTGTAAATGAAATTAATTTTTTGCGGTTTATGTACAATGTTTTTGTAAATAGTGATTTCTTTTTCCTGTTGTATATATTGTGTTAATAATGTATTCTTGTTATATGGATTTTGTGATTTAACTTTCTTTGGTGTTTCCAAATAATTAATTTTGTATCATATTTGTGAGAGTAATGCTAATACCTCAAAGTATAAATTATGAAAATAATAAATGATATATATTTTTGAAAAAAATGAGAAAAAAATGTGGTTGGTGTAACTCTGTCACTTTTTATATAAAGAATACGATTAATACAGATCTGGAATAACTGAGGCCTAGGAGGGAACTTTTTCTCTTATTGGTTATTTTTTCCCCTCTGTTCCCTGGCCTATACTTATCTCTTTTGAGGGGGTCCCATCATTTTCGCTTGATTGCCCAAGGAATAACAGGGTTGCAACGTGTGTGGAGATTCCGCACTTACTGTGAAGAGAAGTCGGCGCTTCGGTAGCATACCGGCGGCGCGGGGAGCCCCATCTCCTCAGGTCCGTGGTCGACGGTGGTGGATGTGGAGGCGTGACTGGACGGAGGCGCCTGGGGCAGAAGAAGGAGGTCCGAAGTGACGTTGAGTAAGAAGTCGGGCGGTGACAGAGCCCTGGCCCAAGGTGCCTGCAGTGACATGGGAAGCGGCTGAGCCCAGAGCGACGGAGGCCAGGCGGAGGCGGAGCCAACCTTCGAGAGTTCGCCGGGAGAAGCACCCGCCGTTGACGCACCGCCTGGTTAACACCGCTGGGGAAGATCGGAAGCGCTCACAGGTCTCAGAGTGAAGTAAACTCTCTCCGGTGACAGAGCGAGGGAGCGACGCTCGTCAAAGACTTCCGCTGTGAGAGTCCGACACCGCTAAAGTAAGCTGGGGGAGTTGACCGGGAGAGGGAGGCGGAGCACTATTAAGGTGATTTCGTCCACCGAGCAGTAGTGACACTACAGGAACAGCCTGACAGTGGAACTCTACCCTTCTAAGACTGGCCCCGATCTAAAAAGAGAGCTAATGGATTTCTGAGGAGTGTGAGAAGGGGAGACGTGGCCCAGAGTTCATTGATCGTGTGGTAGGATATCTCTAGAGGGTTATCCCAGAAGTCTTAGGGTAGTAGCTGAATAAACCATCAGCGTGAAGGGGGTTATTGAGGAACCAGGTCACCACTGATAGGAGCTGGGCAGTTGTAAAATGTTGAGAATGTTCCAATAATATATCTGTCTTCTCTCAAAGTTCTAGTTGGTGGTGGCATTGTTCAGGATAACTGTGGGGGCGGTCTGCTGTTCAACTGAAGCCTCAGGCTAATGCTGAGACTGCGTACCAAGGGTAATGTACCATACAGATTAAACGTTGAGGTGCATTTACGTAGTTTGTAGCCTTTGTCACCTGCTCATTTACTGTTAGGAAAAGTCACTGCTGTTGCTACAGATGATCTATATATGATATGTAAAAGACAACTCTGTAATAAGAATGTAAATGAATGCTGCTTAATGACACTGCAAAATTCTACTTGTAATCAAATGTAAGCATTAATCTGATTTAAAGAAAAAGAAAAAGATACAAAGAGAAACTTTTATAAAAGGTACTGGTATTTTTCTACATTGGTGTGGTGTCCTTTATTTTTAGTGGTAAGGCATTGAGTTACTGTGAGTGAATTGTAAGCATTACATGCAAGCCTTGGAGTTTTAGCAACTCCCGCTCTGTGACAGGCTACCCTATGTAGTCTAGGATTCCCTAGGTCTAACATAATTGGTGTTTCAGCGGTGGGATTACGGATTTGTGCTTACACTCATTTAGTAGTAACGCAGTGCTTACCACGGGCCTACACCTGGAGTTTTCTCCAAGCGGTCTCCCAAATTTAAATTTTGATTTTCCAAATTTACTCCTGGTGGTGGGTGGAGGTTGTCCTCAGATTACACTTCTTAGTTCTCTCCTGAGTGCCCATTTGATACCATATTTGAAAAATGGAATTGAACCTTGAAGAGATAGAAACCTACACTGTGGCCCAACTTAGAGAGTGGTGTCAACGACAGGGGGTGTTCTTCAAGAAAGGTGCCAAGAAAAGCGAGTTGCAGACAAGCTTGAGGGCATGGGTGGAAGCTCATACAGAGGAGGACCAGGAAACAGAAGAGAGTGATAAAGACAATGTCCTTGGGGCAGGCCTGCTGTACCAAACTGAAGGGGGGAATCTGCTGACAGGTCCCAGGACATTTTCAAGGGATGGCAGCAGTGTCTCAGTGAGGAGCCTTACCGAAGCCGAGCTGGAGGACAGGAGGGAAGAGAGGAGAATGAAATTGGAGTTAGCCAGATTAGAAATGGAGAAGGAGAGCAGGAGGTTGGCCCACGAACTCACACTAAAGGAGCTAGACTTTAAAGCCTTAACATTAGGGTCCCCCAATCCTAACAATGGTGGCAGCGAAAACAAAGAGATCACCAGAGAACCCAGACCCTACTTGCCCAAGGATGTCATTGCTAGTTACACCCCAGGTGATGATATTGCCAAGTGGCTAGCCGCCTATGAGGTCTCCTTAAGGGCCCATGGAATCTTGGAAACCCACTGGGGGGGTGGGCTGTATAAGTACATGCCACCTGCTAGCAGGGATACCTTGTTGGCCCTGGAGCGGGATGAGCAAACCCACTACCCTACAATGAAAGTGGCGCTGATAAGGAAGTTTGGACTAACTCCTGAGAAGTATAGGCAGAAATTTAGGAGTAGCCACAAACTAGGCACACAGAATTGGGTGGATTTCCTTGATTACGCAAAAAAGGCTTTGGAGGGTTGGGTGAAAGGCAGCGAGGTAGGGGACTATGAAGGTTTATATGACCTCATACTCAAGGAACACCTACTCGAGAAATGTTTTCCCGAGCTGCGACAACACCTGGTGGACAGCAAGCTGACCAGCCCCAGGAAGCTTGCTGAGGAGGCGGACATCTGGGCTAGTACCCGGGTGTCCTCAAAGGGGACTGGAGGGGATTCCCAAAAGGCCGGACAGGGCGCCCCTCAGAAGAAGGAGGGGGGAGATAAAAAGCGGGAGTTCTCTAAAGGTCCCCAAAACAGTTTTCAGGGAAAAGGAACAGGTTTCACCCCTAAGGCTAACCCGCCCAGAAACCCTCATCCTGACCAAAGCCAGCAGCCAAGGGTTGTCCACTGCTTCGAGTGTGGTGGTGTTGGACATTATAAGGGAGATGTCAGATGCCCAAAGAGACCACCCCCTCCCACCGGAGGCAAAGCCCCGGGAGTAGCCAGTGTAGCGCTCGGGGAGGAGTTGCCCTTAGATAAGGGGGTTGAGTGGGCGGGTGTCACCTTAGTGTCCCTGGGAGAACGGGAGATGGTTCCTAAGATTCAGGTGCCCCCAAATACTACCAAGTATGGGCAGTGGATCACCATCAATGGCCAGAGAGGGGAAGCTCTGAGAGATACAGGAGCCAGTATGACTATGGTGAGAAGTCAACTGGTTTCTCCAGAGCAGGTGATTCCCAATGTACTCCACCCCGCCGCGATGGCTGACTGCAGAATGGGCCACTACCCCGTGGCCGAGGTTCCCTTTGAGTGGGAAGGGGTTGCAGGTTCACTTCGAGTTGCCGTAAGCCCTGCCGTGCCAGTTGATTGTCTGCTGGGGAATTACATGGAGCACAATGCTTGGAGGGAGGTGGAATACCGGACTCATTCTGAGATGCTCGGTACACCTGACTGGGCCTGTGTCAGCACAAGGTCCGCGAATACCCGGAGGGGGAGTTCGCTTACGCTGGAGCCTGGAACAATGGCCCAGCCAGCTGCCAGAGAAGAGAAGGACAGTAGGCAGGAGGAACCTGCCTCAACATTTCTACCTCGTGAGATAGATAGGCCACCTGCGAAGGTGGATCTGGAGTCCACGGAGGAGAATGTTACTTCCTTGGAGAACCTACCCATCCCTGCTCCTGCTGAGTGGCATGTGGAGGGAGGTCCTTCCAGGGAGGAATTCTGCAAAGCTCAGAAGTAGTGTCCTACTCTTGAGGGGCTGCAGCAACAGGCCAAAGCCCAGGCAGCAGGGAACGTTGTAGGGAACTACCAGATTTACTGGGAGGATGGACTCCTCTACAGTGAGCCCAAGGCACCCGGACATGGTTCATCCAGGGCCTTGGTGGTCCCTCAATGTTTTAGAGCCTTTATTCTAGAACTGGCTCACGAGATACCCTTGGCAGGTCACTTGGGTCAGGACAAGACCTTTGCCCGGCTTGTCCCCCACTTTTACTGGCCTCGGATGAGAGTGGCGTCTGATACCTACTGTCGGACGTGTGTGTCTTGCCAAGCTAGTGGGAAAACAGGGGTGAAGCTGAAAGCTCCCCTGGAACCACTTCCAGTCGTTAGCACCCCCTTTGAAAGGGTGGGCATCGACATTGTAGGGCCATTAGATCCACCAACTTCAGCTGGTCACAGGTTCATCCTGGTTCTAGTGGATCATGCCACACGGTACCCAGAGGCAATTCCTCTGAGGACCATTACTGCACCTGCAGTGGCAAGGGCCCTGATGGGGATCTTCACCCGAGTGGGTTTCCCCAAGGAGGTTGTGTCCGACAGGGGGACCAACTTCCTATCAGCTTACATGCGGGCTATGTGGAAGGAGTGTGGTGTCACCTACCGGTTTACCACTCCTTATCACCCACAGACCAATGGTCTTGTGGAAAGGTTTAATAAAACCTTGAAAGGCATGATAAGAAGTCTGCCTGAGAGCCTGCGGAGGAAATGGGACGTCCTCCTACCCTGTCTCTTGTTTTCCTACAGGGAAGTGCCACAGAAGGGAGTGGGCTTCAGCCCCTTCGAACTTCTGTATGGGCACCCTGTACGGGGTCCTCTCAGCCTGGTGAAGGACGGATGGGAAAAGACTCCCAGGAAGCTTCCCCAGGACGTGGTGAGCTACATGCTGGCCTTCCGGAGCCAAATGGCCAAGTTGTGGAAGCAAGCTTCTGACAACTTGGAAGCCAGCCAAGCAGTAATGAAGGAGTGGTATGACCACAATGCTCACCCAGTGGAACTGGAGCCTGGACAAAAAGTGTGGGTGATGGAACCTGGAGAGCTAAATGCCCTCCAGGATCGTTGGACAGGCCCCTTTGAGGTATTGGAGAAAAAGGGTAAGGCCACTTACTTGGTGGACCTTAAGACCCCGAGACAGCCCCACCGGGTGCTTCATGCCAATCGCCTCAAGCCACACCATGAGAGGCCCGAGGTCGTCTTGATGATGGTGACCGATGGATCATAGGAAGAGGAAAGCGAGCCTCTCCCTGATCTTTTCTCGTCTCAAGAAAAGGATGGGTCAGTGGAGGGAGTGAATCTCTCACCATCCCTGACTCCTGAACAGCAGAGAGATTGCCGCCAGATCCTGGAGCAATTTTCTTCACTGTTCTCCCTTGTCCCGGGAAGAACCCACCTGTGTACCCATGATGTGGACACAGGAGACAGCCCACCTGTGAAGTCCAAGATCTACCGGCTGTCAGACAAGGTGAAGGCCAGCATCCAGGGTGAAGTCGCTAAGATGCTGGAGCTAGGAGTGATAGAACCTTCCAATAGCCCTTGGTCCAGTCCGGTGGTTTTGGTACCAAAAGCGGCCCCACCGGGCACCACACCTGAATTAAGATTCTGTGTGGATTACCGAGGACTAAATTCAGTAACAAAGACTGATGCTCATCCGATCCCCAGGGCGGATGAACTCATTGACCGGCTGGGAGCTGCCCAATATTTGAGTACCTTTGACCTTACTTCAGGGTACTGGCAGATTTCCCTTACTGATGGAGCAAAGGAAAGGTCAGCCTTCTCCATGCCTCAGGGTCACTACCAGTTCTGCGTGATGCCCTTTGGGCTCAAGAACGCCCCTGCCACTTTTCAGCGGCTGGTGAACAAGGTCCTCTCTGGAATGGAAGCTTTTTCTGCTGCTTATCTGGATGACATTGCCGTCTTCAGTAGTAGCTGGGAGGAGCATTTGCAACACTTGCAAGCTGTTCTCCAGGCCCTGCAACAGGCTGGCTTGACAATCAAGGCTAGCAAGTGTCAGATCGGGCAGGGGTCGGTGGTGTACCTAGGCCACTTGGTGGGCAGAGGGACGGTGCAGCCCCTCCAGGCGAAGATTGAGGCTATCATGGCCTGGGAGCCCCCCAAGACTCAAACTGAGGTCCGAGCCTTCCTGGGCCTCACTGGATACTACCGTCGCTTCGTGAAGGGGTATAGCACCATTGTGGCATCCCTCACTGAACTTACTTCTAAGAAAAAACCCCGACGGGTAGTCTGGACGGAGGCTTGCCAGCGAGCCTTTGTGACTTTAAAACAAGCATTGTGTACTGCTCCAATACTCAGGGCCCCTGATTTTTCAAGAGAGTTCATTGTCCAAACAGATGCATCAGAACATGGCATTGGGGCAGTGTTATCGCAACTAAATGATGAGGGCTTGGATCAACCCGTGGTCTTCCTATCCAGGAGACTACTCCCCAGGGAACAGAGGTGGAGTACTATAGAGCGGGAAGCCTTTGCGGTGGTTTGGGCTCTGAAGAAGTTGCGTCCATACCTATTTGGCTCGCACTTCCTGGTTCAGACCGACCACCGGCCCCTTCGTTGGCTGATGCAAATGAAGGGGGAGAATCCCAAGTTGTTGAGGTGGTCCATCTCCCTACAGGGAATGGACTTCCGGGTGGAACATCGGCCTGGAGAGAACCACGCCAACGCAGACGGTCTCTCTAGGTATTTCCGCCGTAGTGATGAGAACTCCCAAGGGATTGGGTAGTTCTCCCCACTTTCAGCTGGGGGGGATGCGTGTTAGACCTGTCTGCTTTTGAGGGTCCCCTCACAGTTATGATTTATTTTGTCCCCTTTGGCCTCTGAGTGTTATTATTTTTTTTAAGCCCACCCAGATTTTTTTTTGGGTTGTCAGCATTGACTGGGGGGCTAGGTGTTCCTTGAGTAGGACGTTTCGCCTTCCCCTTTTTGGGCCTAGTTACCTCAGGAATGTCACATCTCTAAGGAATCTAAAATGGTGGCCACCAACTGACAAAACTGTCACCTCTGGGAGGTTGGCCCATTGACTTGCATTAGGAAGGTTCTAGAACCCACCAGCACCTTCCAGTAGCCAGGACCCAGCCTATATAAGGTCGAGACCAGGGTGGCCATTTTAGGTGTGAACTGACCGGAAGGAGAGCAAGGTGGACCAGGGCAGGAGGGAGGCAGACTTGTGAGGAGGACAGCGCTTTCACCAGTAAAGATCGTCCTGTGGGTCAGCTGAATACTTGTATTGACGCTGCCCCTCTGAGACTGACCAAACCTTGTCCTAGAAGTGAATTTCTACTCCTGAAGCAAGACCCCACACTTTTTACGGAAGTCTGGTGTCTGGGGAAGTAAATCAAGGTCTGCCTGCCATCTCGCAATTACAAGTTCCCCTCATAACCCTGTGGTGGAGATTGCCCAAGGAATAACAGGGTTGCAACGTGTGTGGAGATTCCGCACTTACTGTGAAGCGAAGTCGGCGCTTCGGTAGCATACCGGCGGCGCGAGGAGCCCCATCTCCTCAGGTCCGTGGTCGACGGCGGTGGATGTGGAGGCGTGGCTGGACGGAGGCGCCTGGGGCGGAAGAAGGAGGTCCGAAGTGACTTTGATGAGGAAGTTGGGCGGGGACAGAGCCCTGGCCCAAGGTGCCTGCAGTGACGTGGGAAGCGGCTGAGCCCAGAGCGACGGAGGCCGGGCGGAGGCGGAGCCAACCTTCGAGAGTTCGCCGGGAGAAGCACCCGCCGTTGACGCACCGCCTAGTTAACACCGCTGGGGAAGATCGGAAGCGCTCACAGGTCTCAGAGTGAAGTAAACCCTCTCCGGTGACAGAGCGAGGGAGCGACGCTCGTCAGAGACTTCCGCTGTGAGAGTCCGACACCGCTAAAGTAAGCTGGGGGAGTTGACCGGGAGAGGGAGGCGGAGCACTTTTAAGGTGATTTCGTCCACCGAGCAGTAGTGACACTACAGGAACAGCCTGACAGTGGAACTCTACCCTTCTAAGACTGGCCCCGATCTAAAAAGAGAGCTAATGGATTTCTGAGGAGTGTGAGAAGGGGAGACGTGGCCCAGAGTTCATTGATCGTGTGGTAGGATATCTCTAGAGGGTTATCCCAGAAGTCTTAGGGTAGTAGCTGAATAAACCATCAGCGTGAAGGGGGTTATTGAGGAACCAGGTCACCACTGATAGGAGCTGGGCAGTTGTAAAATGTTGAGAATGTTCCAATAATATATCTGTCTTCTCTCAAAGTTCTAGTTGGTGGTGGCATTGTTCAGGATAACTGAAGCCTCAGGCTAATGCTGAGACTGCGTACCAAGGGTAATGTACCATACAGATTAAACGTTGAGGTGCATTTACGTAGTTTGTAGCCTTTGTCACCTGCTCATTTACTGTTAGGAAAAGTCACTGCTGTTGCTACAGATGATCTATATATGATATGTAAAAGACAACTCTGTAATAAGAATGTAAATTAATGCTGCTTAATGACACTGCAAAATTCTACTTGTAATCAAATGTAAGCATTAATCTGATTTAAAGAAAAAGAAAAAGATACAAAGAGAAACTTTTATAAAAGGTACTGGTATTTTTCTACATTGGTGTGGTGTCCTTTATTTTTAGTGGTAAGGCATTGAGTTACTGTGAGTGAATTGTAAGCATTACATGCAAGCCTTGGAATTTTAGCAACTCCCGCTCTGTGACAGGCTACCCTATGTAGTCTAGGATTCCCTAGGTCTAACAGGCAGGTACTGGTGTAACGATTATTATTTGTTTACCTTGTGCTAGGGCTCTTTCTTTTGCTACAGCAGTTTGAACCGCAGTTAGAATTTTTTCAGTAGAACTGAATTTCATTTCAGCTTGTGTGTACAAATGTGATTTGTAAGCTATTGGTACCATTTCTCCCTCATTAGAGGTCAGGTACGTGAATCCGCATTTTCCTGGGATGACTCGGATTACAAGGTTGCGTATGTTTTCGCGTGTTTGCAGTTTTGTTTTAGTTAACATGTCTGTTTGTAATGATCTTAAAATTTCTGTGTGTTTCTGAGTCCAATTAATTGGTTTGACATCAGCTTTTATTAATTCATAGAGAGGTTTAACCCTCTCTGCATAATTTCGAATGTATGTTCTTCCGAAATTCAGGAAACCTAGTATTGATTGTAAGTTCTTCAGCGTTTTTGGAGCTTGGAGTACAGCACACTTCTCTAAGAAGTTGTCTGCTAGGATGTTGCCTTCACTTGATAATTCATATCCTAAAAACAGGATAGTTAGATGAGCAATTCGTGACTTTTTAAAGTTGAATTTATACCCTTCACCTGCGAACCCAAGTATTATGGTTTTCACTCTTTTCAAGTGAGTCTCCAGGTCATCATCTGTGAGATAGATGTCATCAACATATGATAATGCCTCATCATCATATATTTGTAGTAACTCTGTTACTCTTGCTGAGAATAATCCTGGGCTATTCTTGAACACCTGTGGGAGTCGACAGAATTGTTTTTGCGAAACCATTATTGAGAAAGCGGTCAAATACCTGCTTTCAGCTGCAATGTTTTGACAAAAGAATCCATTTGAGATATCTAATGTTTTTTTATATTTTTTGCGCACGATGTTATTCATTAGTGCTGCACTGTGTGAGTTTTGTACTGCAAATGTTTTGCAGCAGGAGTTTAGGTGTCTGTAGTCCAAAACTAGACGATATGAATCGTCTGGCTTGGAGACAGGAAACAAAGGATTGTTCATTTGTGAGGTGCATGTTTCAATCACCCCCTGATATTCAAGTTGATCTAAGATCTCCCTGACTTGCTTTTTAGCTTCTTGTTTAACAGGATACTGCCTTTGGGCAGTTGGTTGATTTTTTAACTGGATTTTGTGAGGGGGAGAATCCTCATCCCATCCTGCATGATTTTTATATAATGTAGGAGCTTGGGCCTCTGCCCATTTTCTAGCAAATGTGTATGTTTTATGAATTGGAATATTATTTGAGACGGCAGGCATAATCATTTCTTCGCCATGAGGGCACTCCCTGACAAACTCTGGTGGCCAGTCTTTCTCAGCTAACAGGATATCATAGCCTTTAGAAAGGTTATCCCAAAAGAGACCCCTTACTTTCCTAGTCTTGTCCCCCTCTATAGGTAATGTTATTTCATATAATTTATGGGGTTTGCTAACTCTGGTGTCTGCAGTTTCCACCTGAATGTATTCATTCGTGTCCACTGTCTCCAGAAGATTTATCAAGATCTTGCGAGGTATGGTTACTTCTGCTGCGCTGTCTAGCACTGTCTGGGCCCACTCTCCGTTTTTCAGTTGTGTCCTCAGAATCCTCGGCATGTTTTTTCTTAATACTAGCTACCTTCTTCTTTGGATATTGTAATTTTTTACTTTGATGAGCAGGTTCCTTGTCTTTGGACTTGACGTGCTCTTTTTGTGTTCTGACCGTCCTCTTCTTTGCGATTTCTGTGAGGAAGTCTGAAAAGATCGAGAGGGACGTGTATCAATATCTTGATATCTGTCAGGTTTTCTTAATTTATCCCTATCTCTAAGGTTGTATCTTTTCTCAGAGGGCTCCCTCTGGGGAGACTTGCCACCTCGTTCTGGAGATCTATCTCTCCGTTGAGGAGACCTTCCTCTGGACTGGAATCGTTTTTCCCTGGGAGTGGATTGTTTATTTCCATCCCAACTCTTTTTTGGAGTGTTTAGATTATTTTTAATAAATGTTTTTTCAGGATTTTCAAGTAGTTGGGGTTTTACTGGTTTCCCACCCAAACTATCTCTACCTAGTTCTTCATAGGATTTTTCTATGATTCTGGCAAGTTCAAAAGGTTGTTCTGCTATATCTGTTTCTTTGAATTTCTGGCGGATCGCCACAGATGCTGCTTCTCCTTTTATGTTGGCTAATAATATAGCCGAGACCTGTGTGAAGTCTTTCAGTAATTTCATACCCAGAGTTAAAGCAGGTTCTGGACCGTATTCATTTTGAATCTGTCTTAGTACGTCTGGTATAACCGCCATGGATGGAACACCATGTGATTTTGTGTATATGGAAGCAAAGACTGTGCCCCAAGTGTCACAGTCCTCCACATGTGGTGCGATCCCCATTGGAAGACGGATAGTCAGAATTCTGTGTTTCTCATGAGGTGTAGTATCCGGAAATATCGCCTCTATTTGAGTGATTTTCTGGGCTAACCAGAATGGAATCTGTTCCTATTTTGCGGGTATTTTGCCAATGGCTGATTGTATATTCTGTGGTGTGATTTTATTTGTGTTCTCCTGGTGAGGGGTGGTCTGTGGAATTTTTATTGCCGGTTGGACTGTTGAAGTCCGCATGACATATTGGACCAATTGTCTATGTATTTTAATGAGTTGTTTTAGTTGAGCTAAAAGTTCCCGGTCTGACATTTTTTCAATGTCTGGATGTGGTGTGTAGCTGGCTAGAACCGGCCACGTGGCTCCTGGTCTACCTAGTAGACCGAGCCTGGTGATGTGATTTTGATGTTTTAGGGCTCCATTAAACCAGAGCAGGTGCTCTTGGTAAGTTAGTGGGATTTCAACATCCTCGAAAGGAGCGTATTCATCCGGAGGTTCCTCTATTTTGTAATAGTGGAAGTCTTGTGTCACAGCGTGTGCTGCTGGAAAATGTATAGAATACCTCTGTCTGCCGATATTCATGGGCCTCTACGACGAATATGACTGTACCACCTCTCGGTGATAGTCCATTTTCTATAAGTTTAAGAGTTATAGTTCTTCTTACGTTTACCGGAATGAGTATAACATTCGGATCTTCATTTTGGAGACTTGTGTCGTCCGCTAGGAGTTGAGCTGCTATTGTAGCTCTCTCTCTTTCATCGTCACTTTCTCCCATTTTACTGACAGAAAGTTTTTGTTGCAGATCAAGTTTCAAGGGAAACAAAGATTAAGTGCACAATATTTTGGAACACTGTATTCTTCAACGTTGACTAAACCAAAAACGAATACATAGGAATCTCTTCCTACTAAGTTCCGGCGGATATTAACCTTTTACCTACTCCAGACGTCTTTTGGAGTATTTACGGGAAAAAGGGTCTGTGTGAAAAAGCACAACTGAGTTACTCTAGCGTCTTGCGTTAGATTATCGCCTTACCAAACGTTGGGCGCCATGTAGTGTAGTTCCTATATTCCCAATAGGCTCTGCGCATTAGAATAATATAAACAGCAGTGTAGACGTAGGACTGAGGTCATCTATGTCTCTACTGACTATATTAGACTTAATTAGTTTTGCCAGCTAGCTCAGAGGTCACTAGAAACTTTCTCGAATGTTCAGGAAAGAGTTAACTCTCCTGATTTAGACAAGAAGGGATTAGCTTCTGACAACCGCATAAACATGAAAACTTTGCTCCCTCAGAATAAAGAGTGTATCTCTAGAGTCGTGTGAAAACAATAGACAACTATTTAACTCAGTCAATCGTGCATACTTAGTTTCACCAGAGTGCAGAGAAATAGAAAGACGGACGTTTTCAATAAAAGGTGTTATTTATTGAGCAATCTTCTTTCTCATGCAATAGAAGTGAGTTGCCACAATTGCAATACTTATCATGAAGTAAAGTGCGTACAGTAAAAGGAGTATTATGAAATAATACTGTAAAAGCATTGATATGGTTTCTTAGCCATATGATACTTTAAAATGGATAAAATATATACATACATAAAAACATTGACTAACGTACTCAACTGGTGCTTCTAATATACGCCTACCCCGGTGTACCTGACCTAAGCCTAATACGTCGGAAGGAGTAAGTAAGTTGCAGTTTAAGTTAAGTTGGTTTTTGCCAAGAATCTGAATCAAGAAATCTCTTAAGGGTTTAGTCAGCTCCGTACCTTGGTTCTAGAATGTAGGAGGTCTTGTATCTCTCTCTCAGGACTCGATCTCCCAGCAACCTGCAAGGGTGACTAGGAACACTGGAGCTGGATTTCTCAGCAAGAGAAAAGACAGCGTCTCTTTCAGTGCGTCAAGGGAGGGTTGACTTCCTTCGGCTCTCGCATCAGCTGGCGTCAGGCAAGTAGATAGCCGCTCTGCTCCAAACCACGGTGTGTTTGCTTAAGGCAACGTTGGTATATTTATACCTGAAAGGTGCCGTGTTTGACGTAAGGTTGGACATAAGACGTCACCAAGAACTAACAGTTCTTTCTGGACTCCAGGAGTTCTTGTGCAAATCAAAACAAAAGCAGGGGGAATCCCCGGGCTGCTGGAGGCTTGGTTTGTTTAAAGAACACGTTGTGCTTTCTAGGAGTGTATGGGAGTAGCCTTGCCGTATTTGGATTGCATGGGCTATGACTAGATATGGGCATGATTCCTATGCCTTTATAAGGATGTTTTATTATAACCACATAAGGGCATAAATCAGGAATATCGAATTAGGGTCCTAGATAGAAACACAACAGTCCAGCAGGGCGGCGGTGTTGCAGTCCTTGTTGTTCTCCAGGTGGTAGTTGAGGTCCCTTAGGAGGATGTAGTCTGTGGAGGTGAGTGCGTGCGGACTAACGAAGTCAGCGATGGCTTCGCTGAATTGTGTGCGTGGTCCCAGGGGGCTGTAGATGAGAGTGCCTCTGAGGGTGGTCTTGGGGTCGGTGTGTATCTGAAAGTGAAGGTGTTCGGCGGCGGTGAGGGTGTCGTCGGAGTTGGTCGTGATGCGGATGGTGTTTCTGTGGACGATGGCGATGCCTCCTCCGGTTTGGTTGACGCAGTCCCTGCGGGTGATCTTGTAGCCCTCTGGGATGGCTATGGCAATGTTGGGGGCTGAGGAGGCGTTCATCCATGTTTCTGTGAGGAAGGCGACGTCTGGTGATGTAGAGTCGAGGAGGTTCCAGAGTTCGATGGCGTGCCTGTGGACGTAGCGGGTGTTGAGTAGGATGCACTTGAGGTGGTTGTTGCTGGGGCTCGGCTTGGCGGGTGCGGTGCAGGTTTGGAGGCAGGTGAATTGGCAGGCTTGGAAGGTGAAGGGTCCATGAGTGCGGTTCGGGGTGGCTCGGTAGCAGGCGGGGTTCTGGCCGGCATTGAGTGCGTGGAGGGTGCGGCCTTGTAAGTTCGTCGGGTGCGCTGGCATCGGCTAGGACCAGGGGTTCTGGCGCTGGGCGCAGTCCAGGCGTGCCTTTGGGGCACAATCGGCGCGCCCGCTGCGCGTGACCGCTGCGCGTACACGCGGGCTCCATATGAGGCGAAGTGGGAGGGAGGTGCAGCTGGGAGGCGGGAACTCCAGACCGGACAGAATGCTTCAGCCAGACTGACCATAGATATCCCCCAACACAACCACATCACCCAACACCTCTGAGATCTTCACTGGCTCCCCATCAAAAGAAGAATAACCTGTAAGCTCCTCTCTCACGCTTACAAGGCCCACCACAACATCGGACCAGCATACCTAAACAACTGCCTCTCCTTCCACGCACCCAAAAGACACCTCCAATCAGCTGACCTCTCTCTGGCCACCGTCCCATGCATCTACAAGACCAGAACTGGTGGAGAGTCCTTCTCCTACCTTTCAGCAAAGACCTGGAACGACCTCCCCCTTCACCTCCGGCAAATTCCAACACTGCTCCAGTTTAGGAAGGACCGTAAGACCTGGCTCTTCGGATGACCCCAGCACTCAATGGAGCCTCCCTGACCCCACAGGCACCTTGAGATCCTTGCAGGTGAGTAGCTGCCCTAACCACCCCTGATTGATTGATTGATTGACTACCACTATCACCAATACCACCATTGGCACCAACACCACAGCCACCACCAGCAGCAGCACCATTATAACCCTCACCACCACGACCCCATCATAGTCACTATCACAAAAGCCACTATCAACAAACATCACCACAACTATCACTTCCATTAACCCCACACTTCTATAAAAAAAAAAAAAGTTCCGCAGCACACTTATAGAAAACGTTTTTTAAATGCAGGAGATGTCTCAATGGACATATAGTTCAAAGTTCATACGCGAAGAAGTGATCCATCATAGTGTTATTCTTTCTTTTATTGTTCATACATGAGCCAGCCGACACGTGTTTCGTCGCAAGAAATCACAATATTTCCGCGACTCCTCAGGGCTGTAGGTGGATGGTATATGACTACAGGTCGCGGTGCCGGTGATAATTCCGACCCGGCTCCGCTCAAGACCGGGTAATGATGTAGATCCAAAAAGGATTGTGACCGCACCCGGAACTGAAACGCTAGCACTGGAAAGAGTGCACGTCGTATTATTCCCGCACTTCGGGGATTCATCTCCAGGCAAGTCTATAATATTACCACGATCTAAACACAACTACCAAGTGACCATCACCATTATCCGAAGAAGAATACCTATAGTTACTATTTTTTTCTACAACGTATTCTGGAGAAATTCAAGATCTACACTGGCACAATCCTTTTTGGATCTACATCATTACCCGCTCTTGAGCGGAGCCGGGTCGGAATTATCACCGGCACCGCGACCTGTAGCCATATACCATCCACCTACAGCCCTGAGGAGTCGCGGAAATATTGTGATTTCTTGCGACGAAACACGTGTCGGCTGGCTCATGTATGAACAATAAAAGAAAGAATAACACTATGATGGATCACTTCTTCGCGTATGAACTTTGAACTATATGTCCATTGAGACATCTCCTGCATTTAAAAAACTTTTTCTATAAGTGTGCTGCGGAACTTTGTTTTTCTGTTACTTAATGTGTCCTCAAAACACATTTTGAGGGGTTACAGGGTGTTGCCTCTCATCCGCACGCACCTTTTGCTTGAAGCATTCATTTGTACGTTAACCGAGTAGTGCGCCTAGAATTTCCCTCACGCCTGAAACCCTGTTCTTTTGAACCCCACACTTCTATCACCTGAACTACTACCACCAATACCACGATCACCACCACCATCACCATCTTTACTGGTGCTACCATTATAACCTCCATCACTACTGCTTCCTCCAAATCCTACACTAACAGCACCATCAATATCCCTATCACCATCATAACCACTACTTTCACAACATCACCCCCACCACCACAACTGGTATCGCTCATCCTTGGAATGACTGATATGAGAGGTATCGGTAAGTCTCGGGCATGGTAGACTACCAGTGATTACGGTGTCTCCCTTGGAGGTACACTCCGAAAAAATAATAATGAGGGAAACAGGAATACTGTAGACTCATCTGGACATTTTGGATGCTTTCTGCCAAAAGGCACCATATCCACAGAGTAGTTCTCATAATAGTGTAATCTCATAATCATATTTGCAGAACTCATAAATCCAGTGGGTCCAGTAACTCTTATTAACAGCCCAATCAGGATTACAACGTGACTTGTAATAAGCCCAATATCATGATACAGATTTTGTGGATATATCCATTAAATCTATCATTAAGAGATGGCATTTTAGCATATATGCTGTAATGATACATAGAGTACAGTCAAGGACTGGACAATGTGTGGAGGAACATGCAGTAATATTTGACACAAATTATGTGAATGCAGTTGCCGACAGCATGCTTTCCATTCAAGGGCTGGGTACATTTGTTCACGCGATGCAATCATCAACGGCACGCATTGTGGCCGGTTCACAAAGGCATTTATGTTTGAAGTAGTACTGCTGTACCTTCTCTTAAATGCCTTTGTGCATTCTCCTCAAAACACCTACAATGGGAATATTCAGGGAATTCATGTAGACTTAGTACCAAGGGAAATGACCATGAACTCTTTGCACTTTTACTAATAGGGAGTTGGACATTTCAAGGTAGTCATTTTCGTAAATTAGTTTCTTCTATTACTACTTCATCGTTCACATAATTATCTTTGTGAATCGTGTTCATGACTTTTTGACATTGCTGAGGACACTGGTGATGTCATCTGTGAGGTACATTGTCAATAGTAAAATCGAGGGTGCTGTGCTAAATTTCCTGGATCCTTAAAATCCCCAGAGCTTAACTTTTCTGTTATACTCATTCAAAGATATTTTTCAACTGAATTGTAGTTAAAACCAAACGTGTACAATTATGGCACATAAACTAAAACATACAAGGAGAGGGCTTGGGAGGTGATATGTAGGAATGATATGAATGGTTGAGAAAAAAAGTCATATCTCACAAATTGATTTTTCCTAATTTACCGGATAAAATAATGTTTGCGGTTCGTATCGGTGACTCTTTGGAGCTTCCCTGAACCCAAAGGACATTTATGCAGAGAGCCCACATTTAAGCAGGCATGTGGTGCGATTGCTGCCTTGTGTATCTCGGTTCCTGGCTTTCTGAGGGCAGCATGTAGTTGTTTTCAAAGCAGGGATGTGTGTGTTACCCCCTGCTCCTATCATTACTGATTTCTTACATGAAAATAAAATAAACAGATGCAGGTAGTTAATTCAGCACAGTGGTTGAACTACAAAGACCTTGTGCAGATGTTGCTAATTCTATTGCCAAACACGAAAAAATATTTTATTTATGTGAAATCAGAAACACGAACACAAAGCTTCATAAACATTAGGGCCCACATCTACTAAGATTGAGCGTCGGGCTACGTCACTTTTTTGGCATAGCTCCGAAGCAAAATCTATTTTGGAATTTTCAAAGCAACGCCAAAGCCTGATGTGCGGGGCTTTGGAAAAAATATTAAATAAATGATGTAATGGAGAGCATAGTGGGGCATTGTACCAAGGGTGGCGATAGGCAATCATCGCCGGTTTAGCGGCTGTTTTCGTCCGCTAAGCAGCGGTAATCCTATCGCTCTATTAGCAAGCTGTCTCTAACTGATGTTAGCAACAGCTTTTAGGCGATAGCGAGCGGTTTGGGGCCCGCTTTGCATGTTAGCGATATATATAGCTAATGACATGCAAAGTGGGCGTACCCAACCTGTTAGCGACTGAAAGCAGGCGCTAACGTCGCTATCGCCTATTAGCAAGGCAGGCGTAGCGATAGAAATATTCCCACTATCGCCAAAAACCAACGCCTGCTCAGACCAGTTCTTAGCCATGTTATCCAATGGGAGGTGGATAACATGGCTAAGAGCATTTCGTCTCTAATGCGTGAATATCGCTGTATTCTCAGCGATATTCACGCATTTCGCCGCTATCGCTGGATATTTTTAGCACAATGGAGAAAAACGTTGCTAATAGCATGTTTTCTCCACTAACATATCCAGCGATAGGCAGCGATAAAAAAATCGTCGCTAAGCCTATTTAGCGATAATTATCGCTACTTGTTGGTAATATGCCCCACTACATCCTTGCATTACCTTTTGTCTGGGAGGCGTTACATGGGTGGAGCATCGGCGTTTCCATGTTTTGTGACGCAAATCCATACATACTAAAGTCAGTAAACATGGATTTGCGTCAAAATGGTACGCCTAGCCAAGGTTGCCGTAATTAAGAGAAATATCTTTATTCTTCCTTGTTACTTCTTCTTTTGCATGTGTGTGGCGTTTTGCAGCACACATGCAAAAAGGAATGCACCTCTAAGGATTGCGCACAACAATTATTCTGACTACAGCCAGGCACCCCTGCGTCGTGGTGCAAGGGTGCTTGTGTAGGCACTAGGCAGCCAGAAAAGTGTCAGTGCTATGAGAGATCCGACCGGTGCCATAACTTAGTAGATAATGCGTATTTGTGCCCCCTTCATTTGACACAACGCTGCGTCAAAGTTCAGTCAATCTGCCTTTTAATGTATTTTGAGCACAATAAACGGATTTACTTCGATGTGTTTAGCATTCTCATTTAGTCTTTCATCTTGTGAAATACCAAGATCCTTTGCTTGAAAACTGGGATCTGAAATCTAGCCAGCTGGTTTTAAAGACAACGGGTACCATATTTAGGTGCTGAGTTTTCTTTTAATATATCAGTTTCTTCTGTGAGATGTAGTTTTCATTTGTTTCATCTGACCCACTGATAGTGTTCTAGAAAGAAATCTGGCTCTAGATACACAATATCTGAGCTGGATAAAGTGATATGGAAATCTAAGTGTCCCGTGCTAGTACTAAAAACAGGAAGGAAGTGCACTGAGGTGATTCAAATACATGAATATACCAAAGAGACCGAGGATGAAATTGGCAGGCAAAAGTACTGCCTTATTACCAAAAGGTCAACATTTCTAAGAGGCAATGATGCAGTGGGCATTGTGAACCAAAGAAAGAGATTCCTCCACAGTGAGACCACTAATAGGTTAGGCGTATACAGTGATCTGTACTTCAAAGCCAAGTCGATGAGCCAAGGATCTACAGATTGAGCAGACATGACACCTGAATCAATACATCCATTCACCTCTATCCTTTGGTGTTTGTCTCCATGCCCCCATGAGGATGCCTGCAGGTGTAAAGTGTGACTGTTCATGTTTGTGCAACTATATACGTTTCTGTAACTCTGTTGTTTGCAGGCGTCAGTCTGCGTATGTAGGTTTGTGAATATGGGTACCTGACTATCCGACTTACCCTTCCATCTTTTCGGAAGTCTACCGTCCAAAGTCGCCACCATCCCTAATTTGTCACACTAATTGCCCCTCCGCATTGATATATACTTCCTACTGTCTCTCACGTCCTCCTTGTCCACCCAGCCAACTAGGAGGCTAAGATAGGCTGGTCGAAATGGGGAAAATGATTCCATTCACAAAGTTCACTCCTTCCCATTCTCCTGCCACAAACGGCACATAGTGCGACCTTACAGCAGCAGCATCAGGTGATGCACAAGCAACAAACATAACATAACGTGTGTCTCTAGATCTGTGTATGGGGACTGACTGCATGTCTGTGTTCTATGATGTGGGTGCATGTCGGTCTGTGTGCCTGAATGCCTGTGTTTCTGACGGTCTGGGTAGCTGTGGAAATGTTGATGTGTTTGCACTTTGATATTATTAGGTATCTAGCTAGGACTGTATATTTGCTTGGGTGTGTTCTCTGTGTCACAGTGTGCTTGGACGTAGTGTGGCTATGTGCATGAGCTATAAATAAGTCGAACCTATTGGCAGTGTCTTAACTTGTTTCTACATTGCTACCTTGAGACTGAAAGTAGCAGGTTTTACAAAGATTGGATCTGATGCTGTGTCCGTTTGCATCCTCTTTTCTTCTACAATAAAAGGGGATTCGCTCATCTTAATTACTCAAGATATGTGATGCATTGTGATTTGTGCTGGGCTTGCTTTTAAAGGGACAGTCTCCAACAGTGATGTAATAGATGGAGGTTTTATCGTTTTGCTTTGAGCTGTGCATCTCTGTGATGGCAGTAACCTTTTCAAAGTACACAAAAGCATGTTAAATGTCAGGACACTCATGTGGAAACCGAAGGAGGAATACGATATGGCCCAGGACTTTTACAAAGCACAGCGATCATAAGCATAGAGCCAGGCGAATAATGCAAGGAACGTTCGATAAAATATATTATTTTGCCTTTAACACTAGAAAAATGAAATAAAAATGTAATTTACATTGACTGTTATTTATTTCACATACTTATTTCCCAAGCTAGCCTAGTTGACGAGGGAGGATACCCCGAACCCAGTCCCAAGAGGCTTGTTTCTTGTCCAGGGAGGACCTGGCTTGGCAGGACTGTTCCCATGAGGAGCAGGGTCAAGACTGATTTGCATATGGCTGGGTACAAACTGGGGTTGCGTGGTGAAAGAAAAATGGATTAAACAAAGATCTCTGTGACTGGGGTAGAATGTTTGCATTATTTCTCATTCTGTCCATCATTTGCTCATTTTACTTTTGTCGCTCTAAGTGGGAAGGGTATGTCCAGACGTCAGTCCCATGCTCACTGTTTCACTGAATTCAATGAATTCAAACTAGTCTGGCTGATGAGGGGTGATATTCCAAATCTAGTCCCTGTCCAGGAAGGACCTGGCAGTTCAGGCTGGACTGTTGCCTTGAGGAGCAGGGCACAAACTGGCGGTGATGGATTAAACCTTAATGTTTGTGATTGGGGGGTGAATGCATTGTTTAGGCTTCCCTAATCATTTTTTTTACTTTTGCTTTTGTCGTACTGGTCCCAGGTTGCTTGTTTATTAGTCCAGAGAGGTCCTGGCCTGGCAGTTCGGGCTGGTCTGTTCCCATGAGGAGCAGGGTCAAGATTGATTTACATATGGCTGGGTACAAACTGGGGTGGCATGGTGAGCAAAAAACACAATGGATTAAATCCAGATCTCTGTGACTAAGGATGAATGTTTGCATTGTGCTGCATTCTGTCCATTATTTATTCTTTTGGCTTTTATCACCCTAAGTGGGTCCCGTGCTCACTGTACCACAGGATTCAAGATAGCCTAGGTGATGAGGGGTGATACCCCCAAACCAGTCCCAGGATACTGGTTTCCAGTCCAGTGAGGACCTGACCTGGCAGTTTTGACTGGACTGTCCCCATGAGGAGCAGGGTCAAGACTGATTTGGTGTGGTGAGCAGACAAATGATGAATTAAACCCATACCTCTTAGACTGGGTGTGAATGATTATATTGTTCAACAATTCATCCATCATTTGTTCTTTTTTTTTGTTCTTTTTTACCTTTCTATAAGTGTCATATTCTGAATTGTGACTTAAAATCTGTCTTTACCATCAAAGAGGGCTTTTAATTACAATTATTTCTTCCTGCTCCAAATTGGAAGTTATCATGTATTAACTGTTATAGAGAAACCCAAAGTTATTCCATGGGAGAGGTAGGCCTTTGCAGTAATGAAAAACAAATTTAAGAGATTTTTGCTACAAATGTAAAAGTACATGCCCATGTATTTTAATGCACTGCACCCTGTCCTATGGGTGGTTTAGAGCCTACCCTAGAGGGGACATATATGTATTAAAAAGGAATGTTCAGTCCTGGCAATATGTTTATCTTGAAAAGGTCAAAATGTCAGCTTCAACTGTACTCACAGGCTACCATGTCAGGCCTGAGACATGTTTTACAAGGCTACTTAAGTGGGTGGCACAACCAGTGCTGCAAGCAGTTTCCACTTGCAATGGGAATTTTTTAAGTAAATTAAATGTGGCAATCAGTTACAAGCCAATTCTACCATGTTTAGGGAAGAGAGCACAAGCACTTCGCACTGGTTAGCAGTGGTAGAGGGCATATAGTTCTAAGGCCACCAAAACTAGATTAGTAAACATAGAAGGGTGACTGCAACAATTCTGAGGATTGCCCTGCAGAAAGGGCCACGTCAAACAATCATGCATAGAAACCGAGAATAATGAGGAGAAAAATCTTTTTTCACTGTGTTAGGCCATCCTCTGGAACGCATACCGATTTGACGCAATCCCAAGTTTGCAAACATCTGTAGCTGCATCAAATTCATGGGTTAATGCTCCACCAATAGAATACCGCCCAGCTAGAAATGTAATATAATGCAGCACAAGCATCTATGTTGCGTTGCATTTCCTTACAAAACCCCGCAAAGTGCCGCAAATCACCTTTTACCCATTTCTTTACAAAGCCATGAAAGGCGGCACAAATCCCGCCTTACTTGACTTTGTAAATATCACTAAAGGCTTTGCGTTGTCCTTTTGTCACTAAAGCTTATTAAATCTGCAAAGGCTTAGTAAATCTGGACCCTGCTGTCTAAATATACTAATTTGAATTAACAAAAATATATTTAGAATAATAATTTGGTGACAAATCTTAATGTTTGCATCCATGTACAAAAGTGAAAAAGTGTAAGACTGGCAGCTAAGACCAAGGCACAGATTTACTAAGATTTTGAGTCAGGGTTGCATAACTTTTATGGTGCACTCCTGACGCAAAATTATTTCTGGCATTTACTAAGCTAAGTAGAGCCACTTTGCGTGGCATTATGTGGTTTAGTAAATACACAGTACTGCAACTCAGCGTATAGCACTGCTTTGTGTTGCTTTACGTTTGGTGGGAATTACATGGGTGCAACATTAATTTCTGCTCATTACTTCTTCTTTCCATGTGTGCAGCACATAGGATTCCCGACTTGTTTCACCTCCAGCTGTTTGAATGTGGTAGTAGGCCTGCTCTGTACAATTTAGAAAGGGTCCAACAAGGCAGTTGTGCAGGATCTTGAAGTATATGAACTTCAGTCTAGCTTCTTTTTGTGAGTGTCAAGCAATCAAGTCCAATCCTTCTTAGTGTATTCTTGCCCAAAAGATTCCACCCAAAAGAGCCTAAAGTTGAATGAGGTCCACCTTGATGCTGTATCGCCTTATGTATGCTATAAAGGCCCATGTGACTCCTCCGAATTTGCCCAAATTAAGAGATATTCCCTAACAGGAGATGTTGGTGAACTAACGAGGTGAGGACGTAGTCACCATACCAAACAGTATGAGGACATATTCTCCAAGGTCAATGTATATCTCAGAGAGCCAAAGATGTTAAACATTCTGTTAGCAGACAGTTGGCGCAGGCAGATGGGGTGTAGCTAATACTGACACTCTACAAAAAAAGGAAGATATGTTTTTTAAAATGTTATTTGCTATCCCCAAAGGGTGGTCCAATTATATTATGCATCATGAATTACAAGTACCTTTTATATCTGATCTGACTTTTTTTTTAGCCCCAGTTTTACTTTGGCATTCAATTTGGATTCAGTAGGACTTACCCAAGGTATCATCCAAGACTGTATACTGCTTGATAATGTAAACCGAGTCCCCTGGTTATGTAACATTAAAAACACACTGTTGAAGTTGGACTTAGAAACCCTGTATTTAGATCCATCTGCCTGCAGGGATACATCCAAAGGTGTAATTAAAGCACGTGCTAAAGAATTTAGAGAAAAGGCAAGAGAAAATTTAAATTGTGCTAAACCTACAGTGGTACTATACTTAACCCTACCATGTATTTTAGGAGAAATTAATTTATACTTGACATCTGTAACAAATCCCTGACATAGATTTATATTGTTAAGGTTTAGATTCAATTTTATCCTCCGTATGTTAGGTTATCCATCAGGGACCTACTCAGCAAATAAACTTCCAGTTTGTCCCTGTGACAATATATCCATACAATCTAACTTACATTTGTAATATTTTGTAAATTTTATTCATGTATCCGGAAAAAGTATATTCGTCCATTTCTGCTAAAATATAATTTTATCCAGTGCCGTCCTGCCCTGTTTTTCCTCCAAATGCTACCTAATCCATATGTCAACTACTGTGTAGCATCATATTTATGTTCGGTTCTATCAAAAAGGATGTTAGTGAGGCATTAGATTGCTTAAAAAAGCATTAATTAGCATTTTATAATAATTGATTGGGAGGAGTCTAATTTGATAAGTATGCAGGCAGGGTTTCAGCCCTGCACTAGTACAATCGACCACGTCCTGAGGTTTGTGATGATATATTGGAGGGTTGTCCTCATAGGTGGTGGCACGCTTTATGCAGCATTTATTGGTTTAAAATCAGCTTCTGACCTTGTCCCACGTAGCAAAATGTGGAGAGCCTTCCTAGAAGTGGGAATGCCCCTAGAGCTCTTATCGATGTTAGTTAAGCTCCACGATTCCAACAATGCCCAGGTTAGATGGAGCTTACACGGAGAGGTCACTGATAAATTTCCAGTGGAAAAGGGCGTGCGCCAGGGATGCATCCTTGCGCCTACCTTGTTTTCCTTATTTATTGACAGGGTAGTTCAATATTATTCCACATGCCCCACCGATCCTCCTATGCTTGGGGGAATGAAATCCCCCCTTCTCATGTTCACGGACGATACTCTAATATTATCCAAGACCCAATCTGGGTTACAGGTGGCCTTGTCACGTTTTGAGGAGTTTTGCTGAGATCATGAGCTGGAGGTTAACGTGGACAAGACTAAATTTATGGTTCTCCATAAATCAAAAGCTGTCAGGGGAAATGTCCACATGAATGATGTTGCCCTAGATCAGACAGATGTGTTCACTTATTTGGGTATAACTCTAAATAGAAAATTGCAATGGAAACCGCAAATCGACGTGCTTGCTCTGAAGCACGCTCAGCTTGCTGGGGCCCTACTCAAAGAACACAGGCTGTCATATACTAAACCCATTGACCCTGCACTTACAATATATAACACCAAGGTGGTCAGTGCAGTTTTATATGGCACAGAACTATGGGGGCATGAGGATTTAACCTGTCTGGCTACAGCCCAAAACAAATTTATGGGGGCTTTAACAGGTTTGCCGCAATCTTCCCCTCTGGTACCCCTATTTCTGGATTTGGGCTGTCACCATATTGAGGACCTAGCCAGATTCAGGCATTTAGCCCTCTGGAGAAGGTTGTGGGCCACCCTCGAACTTGATCTTTATGCTAGAGCTCTCTAGGATTTTAGGAGGGTTGGAATTATATCGAAGATCAAATGGCTTCAGTATATCAGAGACACCCTCACTGCTATGGGGCTGGGTACCTTGTGGGATCATCCTGACTCGACTCCTTTTTCCTCTAAAAAGGAGTTTAAAGCCACTTACATGGGTTTTGTGATGGAGAAACGCTTTTCTAGTACAACAGGTCCTTCCCTGACTAGAGACTTCCTATCCGTCAAGCATGTACCATTGTTTGACCCCTACTGGGATCTTATTTTAAAACCACTGGATAGGAAGCTCTACCATCTGTTTAGGGTTGGTTCCTTGCCCACAAGAGCATTCACAAGCAGATGGCTTAGGCCCACAATGGACTTATGCCCGTTGTGTCAGGCCTACCCTGAAACTACTTCCCATATGCTATTTGCTTGTTCGGCCTACAATGTCCCGAGGAGGAAATGGCTTGAACCTATGTGTCTTGTCCTCAGCACCAGTGTTGCCAGTGAAGCCCTGAGGATCCTAAAGACAAGCCCCCAGGAGGCCATTGTTATCGCCACTGCTACATTTCTTGGGTGGGCATGGAGGCTTCGGGCCAATAAACTTAGGGCCTAAAGATATGTCTTTCCATACTGAATTCAGACGTGGGGTAGTGTGAATTGCTTTTTACCCTTTTTCAAATGTATAAAGTCATAGATGCTGAGTGTTTTAACCTTATCTATCTTTTGTGTACTAATCATGGTTTTAAACAGTGAGTCTTGGCTTGCGGTTTAATACTTGTTTTAGGGTACCTTGTGCATGTTTTAACTATTTATTCTAATGTGTTTTAATGGATTCATTCTATTGTTGGATTATATTTTATGATTCTATAATCGAAATAAAGACTCTATGAATTGAATTAAATTGAATTGATAAGTATCCAAAATGTTTTAATAATTCATATATTGGTCATTGCAATGTATTTTATCAATTTAATGGTATTGTTTACAAAGGGCATTGTGAGCACTTTAAGCACTATGCACTTTATGTGCTACTGATAAGTTAGTCTGAATAATTCAATGAATAGTATTACTATTTTAAATGGTTCCTTGTTTGTACATCTTTGTGATGTTTTAATTATATTGCTTGTGATGTATCTTTTTTATATACTTTGAATAATGTATGATCAGTATACTTTTATGACCCTATCAATTAAGATCCAATAAAGTTATTAACCAACCAACCAGTTGTTCTGTCTGGATGATCTGTTTGGATATCGAGTTAGTTCAATGTATCACGTTACTACTAACCAAGATGTCCTTATTATGCCACATATGTTAATGGATCTATTGCCAACATTTTATGACTATACTTACAGGTAGTCAACGTGTCTGTAATTATATAGTTATCTAGAGTTTTGCATAAGTGATTTGAAGCCATAAAGTGAAGACAGGTAGCTCAAATTATTCCATGTATCATGTACTAAATGTACTTACATTGTGGTGAGTCTAGATATTGCAGGTGGTATGTCTGTTGTGGGAGCATATGACAAAAAACAAAGTGACCGCCGCTGGTGACCAAAGGTCTAGCTACAGCACTGTCCACAGCATTTGACCTTTGGTCACCAGTGGCGGTCACTTTGTTTGCCGCCCACAGCAGCTGCATTGAAGAGCAGGGGGGGTGCTGGCGATTGCTCTGATTGCCGCATTGAAGAGCAGGGAGTGGGGGAGGCTTCTGACGACTGCTGCCTGACACGGCACGTAAGAGCAGGGAGAGGCCGCCGCCCCCAAATCTGCCCCCTTCCCCCCCATGCTACGCCACTGGCTGGAAAGCCATATAAATTCCTTAGGGAGTCCATCTTCAACAAGGGATTTATAGGTCTGATTTAGCAATATGACTGTGGTTATTTCGTTTATTATAATCTTACCTTTAAAAGGCTTTTGCTCTTTCTTCTTGAGAGAAAGAGCCATGGTGTCTTAAAGATTTGATTTTTACAGGTCCTGAGTGCCTACATTATCTATAGAGGATGGGTCAACATAGGTATGGTGACAATGTCTAGTTACGACCCCCTTTGCTGTAGTTGTCATGCTGAAAGTCTCCTAGTTTTCTACCCTAACTCACAGTGTCTCCACTTTGGTGTCACAAATGCACATTCAAAATGATTACTCAAGAATGTGTTAAGTGAAAGAAAAATGTGTTTCTGATCCATATCTCAAACTGGGTGATGGATATGTAATTTATTGGCCAGCCAGATCTTTAATGGAATGGTCTAGACTGCCATGGTCAAAGTTTTTATCGATTGCAGAGTTTTCATAAAGAAGCCTTCCAATGTTCCTTTACAATGTTCCATACATTGTACTGGGGCAACTGCATTTCTGTATTTATATGTGTGTATATTTGCCCATAGGGTATTTTTGTTGGACAGGAGTCTATATTTGGTTGCCTACATGCTCCATAGAGAAGGGGAGGATGTGACATAGTGCAGACCAACAGCAATATGAATCAGTGAATGGTCAGTGAGACCACTTTCAATAATTTTGCAATGTAACACACATAGAATGAATGTTGCCTGTATTAGGAAGAAACTAATAGATGATGTTGTTGCACAGTGTACTTGTATTCTGAGCTGGCAGAAGAAGTAAATGCTAAACATTGTGAAGACAATTGAGACAGCGTAAAACTTAAAAGTTGATCATCCATTACATGATACACAAAACCAATTATGACAACGAGAACTCTAATGTGCACTCTAATTGTTTAGAAAAACAACAGGGAAACTGAGAAAAGTTGGAGTACCAGCACCGTAAAGTCTGCTCGGATATATATAGAAATAGTAGGATCAATAAAATAATGTAATTAATATGTTTATTAAATGATTAGGTTTTTAACAAAGTAACTATGAAAAATGTATGATGAAGCTTAGCATTTCTATTGACTTCATTGTAATGTACAATAGCAAAACAGAAAGTGGTGCAAAAGATTTGTGGAATATGCTATATGACTGAAACTTTCAGTATAAGTGCCTAACATTTAATTTGTTATAGGGAGCCCTACATTGCATACCAAGTACTCTGCACGCTGCACTTTTCCTGGGGACTTCATCCCCCAACAGTCTCTGTGCCAGGAGGCACATAAAGGCAGCTCGGGGCTACCACAGCGTGGGCACCCTTCATTGCATACCAAGTACTCTGCATGCTGCACTTTTTCCGGGGACTTCATCCCCCAACAGTCTCTGCGCCAGGAGGCGCCATCGTGTTACACCTGCGCCAGGAGGCACATAAAGGTAGATCGTGGCTCCTTCAGCGCGGGACGCACGCGCACGGGCCAGGACCACGCCGGGGCAAAGCCCGTGCAAGGGCGGGCCCGTCTGTGCCCGTCAGCCACAGGAAGAGGCGGGGTGGGGCCACACCCCTTGGTTTTTCGTCGGCTGACCCAACACAGCTTGTTCATTGTAGTATTAGTGTGCCCCTGGCTCACGAGGTATTGACTAGTCCTTGGTAACAGTGGCCGACAGTAAGAGTCCTCCATGCAGAGACCGTCTGCGCACCACAGGTATCTCTCTAGCAGGGAAAATACTCTAATCTGTGTGGTTTGGACTCAGGGGGGTTGGTGGGAGGTATTTGAATTGTGACTTCTGTTCGATTTCTCTGCTCCAGCCTCCGGCCCGAACCATCCCATTGACTTGTTTTGATTGTCTACCCTATCAGGCATATTGATGTATCAAGAATTGCTATTCCCTGTTTTCCAGCCAAGCCTAGCCGGGTCTAGCCTCATTTACAGGTGGTCCTGGAAGGCCTGTATTAGACTTACATACCTATGGGAAAGAGAAAGGGACAGGATAAAGCCCAGGGCCCACCCTGCCCCAAAAAGAAGGCTACGGGTGCTGCATGTAATGAGGCTATGGACAGGATTGGTTCCTTAATTATTGAATGCCATGAAATAGCCTCCCGAGGGGAACCTCGGCCCCCACCCAAAATAGATGTCCCTCTAGCCCAGCATCCAACAATGGGGTTGCAAGCGACCCTTCACCTGTTCGCCCTCCGGCTAGACAATCGGCCAAATGTATCCCCCGATGTAAAAAAATTCTATCAAGTCTAAGGGAAAAGGCTGCAGTAGTAGGATTGCATCCAACAAAATAGAAGCTGATTCCTGTTCTCCTTCTAGTGAGATGCACAGCCTCCCAGTCAAGACACACTCTATACAAGTAGAATAGATTCAAGGTACTTGCAGTAGAGGAGACCGGAGTCCTAGATGGGGTGTCTGTTGGCCTTTGTGACAGCAGTAATGCCTCTGATGTTGAACTAAAGGCCTTAAAAATAATTATCGAAGCCCTGAAGGAGGAGGTAGTTTCGCTGAGTTTAGAGGTTGCCAACCAAAAGGGGAGGCCATACTGTGACAAAGTCACCCAAACAGAGAATAGTGCAGAATCCCTGACTAGTGTAACCAAGATAGCTGATTTCATGTGCATCGGTACATCCTCCTAAACTGATGCTAGATCAATATATTGTGCCTCTGATCCACAGCCATTCCCCATTACCCACTTCTCCCAAGTGGTCGTGTTATGCATAATGTTCATGCCTTCAACCTTGCACTACCTAGGAATCTTCAACAGGGTATGGGGGAGGTCAAGAGAGAGCAAAGGGAAAAGCTACATTGAGTGAGAGGCGTGAAAGTGTGTATGGCCTAGGGTATTTTTCTGGAAAGGGGATTGTGACGGATGGTGTCTACAATAGATTTGATCGACAAGGAAGGAAAGCAGAAATGTATGTATTGGAGGTACCAAAATCTGAAAGGAGGGGATTTGAAGATCTTGATTCCCTTAGGAACAAGGTAATCTACTGGTTCAGGACCACCCGACATTGCCAGTCAATTATAACAGACAACATCAAGTCTGTTGAAAGACTATCATTCCCGGGGAAGCTAAAGGATGTGATTAAAGTCACCTTCTTCCATATTGCAAGAGTCGATGGCCTTGTGGCAATCGACTCGCACATTATCCCCATTGTTAATCCCTAAATTGCCATCAGGCATAGACCACCAGAAGGGATGGCTACTCCCCCTGCCATGGGTACATTGCAAAGGGGCCCCTAACAAATCCAGGCTACGCTGCAGGGCAGGGATGACTACCCTAGTTATTTGGATTGTTACAAATAGTCAAAGCTACAGGGGTTGCTTGGCAAAACAAGTTCTCATATCAGCCAGGAAATTGCCCATCTCCAAGGCAGGCTACATCTTTAGAGGTATTATGTGGGCCTCCAAATGCTAGCTTAGGGAGGGAAGGGATGGCCAACCTACCTGTGAGTGAGGCAGTGGGAAGCCTGAGTATCCCTGGTACCACTGAAGGTAACAACAATACTCCTCATAGATCCTTGAGGTTCCTGGTATGGAATGTTAGTTAGATCCTGACTGGTGTTTCTTTGTGGATCTTCATGATGTGATCCTATTCCAAGAAACGTGGAGCTTACATAGAAATTAGTTTTCCTCATATCATCTAAATGCCACTAGAAAAGAATGGGGGGGGGTGCTTCAGGAAGTCTAGCAATCTGGGTCAAAAATGCTCTGGGCTTTAGAGTCAAGCAGGTCCATTTAGATTCCCAAGATATTTTAGTAGCACTGTAGCTGGAAATCCAGGATCTTTAATGTATACAATAGAGTTGTTCATGGCTCAGAGAAAACCAGTGCTATTCATACCTTAGACCTTGCATTAACTGAACTCCCTGTTAACATAACAGTCATGGCAGCCGGCGATTTTAACTGTACTTTTGAGCCACTCTCTTTTGCCCCTTTAGAACTGACTGAGGAGTGGAAGTGTAAGTGGCAAATCCCCGAGCTTGTTCTTCCCTCGGTGAGATCGACAAAGAGAGGTGGCCATGTGCTGGCTCTCACTCTCCAGTATCATCTGAGAGCAACTAATGGAAGGACAAGATCTGATTTAATGGGAAAACCTATCTTTAATAGACCTAGCCACGCTAGTAGAATCAATAATTGGCTGGTGGCGAATGAACTTTGGCCTAGTGTCCATGATATGTTGGTAGTTAAAATAACACTCAGCGGCCTTAATGCCCTTACTCTTACCCTTAACATTCAAGGCGATCAAGAACTTGGTGTCAAGAGCAGGCTTGAGCTGGGTACCCTATCTATCTCCAACAATCAGAGGGCAATTAGATGGAACTGGGTAGAGGCCAATCCAAGGGCCCTGGAAACAGCTAAAGGTAAGGTTTGTTTGGTGGTGGGAGTCCTGGTCCAAAAACCCAACGACGCAGTCTCGAGGGAACTGGGCATTTGCCACGAACTTCTGTACAACGAGATTAGAGATCTGTTGGGCAAACCGTGTTCAGACCATAATTCGGATAAAAAAAGCTACAACTGAATAGTGATCCACATGCAATGTGATATAATCGGGAATGTAGGAAAACAAAGGGGGACCTGCTACAGGCTGTTAAACCTAATATGAGCCCTGAGCTATTGAGCTAGCCAAGAGAAACTGGGAAGACTCTCTATGGTCCTCATTGCACAAGGCACTAACAGATAGAGAGACCAAGACCTTTTGAAAAAAGGCGGCCCAATGGCTCAATGGCAATAGGACTACATTGGAGTTCACTGTACAGTATGACAAATTGGTGTCTCACTTCGAACGTCTCTATGCAGTGGACAATTTAGAGTTAGAAGACTATAGAAAGGGGTGATGGGCTCATCAGGAGTGGATGATGCTCTAGTCTTCTCTCTGGATCCAACAGTCTGGGTTTTGTATATTAACATGCTAACAAACTCCATTACACTGGGCATGGAGATACCACCATCATGGAAACTAGCTTAAATAGTGCCAATTTACAAGAAGGGCGATCGAGTGGGCCTTCTTTACTCTCTCCAGAACGTCTTTTGCAAGCCAGTCCTAGCAAAAATCCTGGATTGGATCATAGAGTCCAGCATTCTAAGCTTCTATTAAGCTGGGTTACGTGCAGATATTAGCACAATGGACCAGGCTTTCCACTTCCTCTGTCTATATTGGAAGGAAGTGACCATCAAAGGTGGGGAATTATATGTGGCATTTGTTGACGTGAGATCCGCATTCAACCTAGTTCCCTGAGCCACTCTCTGGAGAGTGCTGAAAGAAATGGGCTTACCTCACAACCTCCTAGACATTTTAATCAGATTGCATTTAACTAATGCTGCCCAAGTAAGATGGGGCACAAACAATCAACTAATGAAGAAATTAAAAATCGAACGCAGGTTGAGGCAGGGGTGCGTCCTCGCGCCCATGCTCTTCTCACTTTTAATAAATGGGTGGTTGGTTTTCTAGGGACGGATGTAATGCCCCCAAAAGAGCGGAGAAAAGAGTTCTAGCACTCCTTTTTGCAGATGATACTTTATTAATTTCCAAATCCCCCCAAGGTCTTCAACTTTTGTTAAACAATTTTTTAAGATTTTGAAATGAGCGGGGTTTGTTTTTAAATGAGGCAAAAGCTAAATATATGGTTTTTACTAAGCGAAACGCAAAACCTAATAATAAAAGTCTCTTTATAGGAAGCACCCACTTGGAGCAAGTATCTGCTTGTGATTACCTGGATATTCACCTCACACCTAGCGTAAATTGGGCACCCCATATTGACAAAGAAAAGTTAATGTTAATCCAGCAGAAAAAAACGGTGTCAAGAAAAGTGGCTCCCACACTGGAGATTTATAACATCAAAACTCTGGGGGGGGCTCTATATGGGGCGGAACTATGGGGGAGTGGAAATACAAACTGTCCTATTGCAATAGAAGATAGCTTTTTAAGATCTTTCTTAAACGTACCCACTGGGCACCCCTTTGACTCCTTTATACCTGGACTTTGCCCAGAGAAAATTGACTCACAAGCTTGACTACAAATTACTTATGTTCTGGCATCGTCTCTGGTTTGTTGATGAGTTCGTCTCATACAGCATTGACTAGCCTTTTGCACTATTCCCAGATAAATTCGATCCCTTAGTTCAATTCTCTGAGAAGTCTACTCCGGTGTTTAGGGCTGGAGTCTTATTGGTTAAATCCTGAAAGTATGTCGTTAATACCGAAGGCAAGTGTCAAATTGATCTACTGGGAAAAAGTCATGGAGACGGAATCTTCTAATCTGGTGGATTCCTTGACCAGGGTTGTTTTTAGATTTTAATCCAACCTCAAGTTATAAAGAAACAATTGATGAAATTGTGCCTCTTTTGGCTCGCAAACTGTTTGTACAATTTCGTTATAAGACGCTGCCAACCAAACTGTTTTGCAGTACATGGAGCCGTAATGTTTCTCTGGATAATCTCTGCCCAGCCTGCAAATCAAGTGCAGAATCTTTAGTCCACTAGCTCTTTTTTTGTCCTCACTATCAAAATCTGAGGGCCAAGTGGATTATTCCTCTGTGCAGACTGGTTGGCCCCGGCCATTACTTGGAGGTGCTAAGAATTTTGTCTACCGGTACAAGAAGGTTAATTATTTTTTCCCTGGCTAAATTCTGGTATACACTTTGGATAAAGTGTGCTAAATGCATTGTATGATTGTTATTGTATATATTGTACTAGCAGCCCGTCCCGACGTTGTCCGGGTATGAATTGCTGCCGGCCCGTAGTAAATTGTTTTGTAGGATTTTGTTTTGATAGAATTTCTTATCCGTGACAGGCCTGTGAAACACTCCGATTCTCAGTGCACTGCTGATGCACTTAAGAGTGCGCGTTCAGTAGTGTGTGAACTCGAGTTTCCCTACTTTATTTTTCCTTGCAATATTATATAGCGCGAACTTGACAACATGGCATGAGCACAATTTACATTACATAAGAACACATTCATTTGTGGTAGGCACAGGATGTTGAGCTGATGCCGAGATTCGAACGTAGCTCCCCAGCTCTAAAGTTTGCAATTCTAGAACTTGTGGCGGGAGGTGTGTCTAAAAGTGTATGTCGGTGCTGGCCATCAATGAGAGAGACCGGTGCATTTTTCAAATCGGTGGTGAAAAAATATGAGTATGTTGCTGGAGATGTGGGCTGCAGTGCCACCAATGTACTTACCGTGGGAGGGTAAACACCCATTATTCCGCAACTTTCTTTCTGCATAACATCACTCCGCATACTCTCATTACGAAAGTACCATGACTCCTCAATGCCATTATAACGCATGGCATTACATTTCATATGCTTTTACACGCATACATTTACAACGAAATTCGTTGTAAATGCATGAATGGTAAAAGCATGTTTTTTTTAATGTTTGGATAAGGTAAGTATGGGTATAGGGGTATATGTTTTGGGGTACTGAGGTATATGTTTTGGGGTGTTTGGGTATTTTAAGGGTTCAGATATAGTTTTGGGTTATGGGGTACAGGGGTAGTTTTAGGGTTTAGGGATAGGTATGGGTTTTGGGGTACAGGGGTATTTTTAGTGTTCAGGGCTAGGTTTGGGTTTTGGGGAATATGTATTTTTAGGGTTCAGGGGTAGGTATTGGTGTTGGGGTACAGGGGTATTTTAACGGTTCAGGGCTAGGTTTGGGTTTTGGGGTACAGGGGTATTTTTAGGGTTCAGGGCTAGGTTTGGGTTTTGGGGTACAGGGGTATTTTAGAGTTCAGGGGTAGGTTTGGGTTTTGGGGTAGAGGGTTATTTTTATGGTTCAGGGCTAAGTTTGGGTTTTGGGGTACAGGGGTATTTTTAGGGTTCAGGGGTAGGTTTGGGTTTTAGGGTACAGGGGTATTTTAAGGGTTCAGGGCTAGGTTTGGGTTTTGGGATACAGGGATATTTTAGGGTTCAGTGGTAGGTTTGGGTTCTGGGGTACAGGGGTATTTTTAGGGTTCAGGGGTAGGTTTGGGTTTTGAGGTACAGGGGTATCTATAGGGTTCAGGGCTAGGTTTGGGTTTTGAGGTACAGGGGTATTTTTAGGGTTTAAGGATAGGTTTGGGTTTTGGGGTACAGAGTATATTTATAGGGTTAAGATGGGTTAGTGTTTAAGGGTGTTGGGGTATTTTAAGGAGTAAGGGTGGGTTATGATTATGGGGTCAGGGGTATTTAAAGGGAACAGTGTGGACACCGGGAGCTGGAATGTTTTTTTTCCCGTAATCCCGCGCCCCGCACACGACCACAGCACACGATATGAGACATGGCATGAAGGGCGGAAGGCAAAAACAACAGTTAATGGACAGAATGTAGAACAATGTCATACATTCACCCCAGTACAGAGATCTGGGCCTAAATCCATTGTTTTTTTGCACTCCACACCACCCCAGTTCAGACATTGCCATATGCAAATCAGCCTTGACCCTGTGCCTCATGGGAACAGTCCAGCCCGAACTGCCAAGCCATGTCTTTCCTGGACCGGAATCAAGCATCCTAAGACCGGTTTCTGGCTATCAGCCATGTCTGAGCATACCCATCCCACTCGGGGTGACAAATGCAAAAACAACAGTTGATGGACAGAATGCAGAACAATGTCATACATTCACCCCAGTACAGAGACCTGGGCCTAAATCCATCGTTTCTTTGTACTCCACACCACCCCAGTTCAGACATGGCCATATGCAAATCAGCCTTGACCCTGTGCCTCATGGGAACAGTCCAGCCCGAAGGGTGGACGTACCACACGCCCCCAGCATTTGTCACGCCCCCAGCACACACCCACAGCACAACGCAGACACGCCCACAAGAGACTACTTTGCTGGCACGGTTCTTTTACCTTTTAAATGTATATGGTGGGCGTCTGCATAGCCTATGTCCTTCTGCTGCAACTGCCCTTTCCAACGCTGTATTGGGTGTTGTGATTGGTGCTGTGGTTCCTGCGATTACCCGCCTCAAAGGTTTGGGCTCTCTCTTTATCATATTAGTATGGATTTTATGATTCCTATGCCTTTTACTGTATCAATGTTATGAGTTGTTATGCACTTTTTAAGATCTATATACAATCGGAATAACGTTTCATGACTGACTGAATTTGTTATGCTTGAACTTAATTAGGACTTTATTTTACTAAATAAGAAATGCCAACTTTGAAATACATTGAATTGCCTTCTTCCTTAGGTTGCATTGTTTCATTGCCTGGTGTAATGGACTTTTGTTATGTTTCTTCAAATGTTGCTTAATCTGTTTTGTGTAGACAACATTCTTTAAGCAACAAGACACTTCTCAGTACTTCTTTGCATGTGAATTAGTGGAACCCAACCTTTCGACTAAATTAATGAAGAGAAACAAAGTAAATAAGCTCTGTGTCAACTAACCTGTGAGGACGGAATGGACAGTCGTTTCTCATGAGCAATATGGGAAAATATGTTGAAGTATCAATTTTGTACCTGGTGAACCGAAGAATAATCACATGACAGTCAGACCATCGTATGGTGACAACTGATATTACAAATGGATGATTTGGAGAATAAAAATTGACTTTCCTAAAAGGAGGAATCCTCTTTTGTTCTCAGCCAAACCATCTTGCATTTTGGCCACATTTTTCTATTTCCGACCGCCTGCTGGACTATCTTGACATGTCTTTTTCCCCTATTGATGAACTTGCCTACTGTTTGGTGAGTGCCCAGACTTGAACTTTTCTGATTAATGCTCCACTCCCCTTGCCCATGGACTTTTTCCTCAGTGGACTCTAACTTGATCCTTTTGTCCTTGCTAAGAGAACTCTTTTGAACCTTCCTCCTGCCTATGTTGGTAGAAGGAATTCTAACCCTTACCATCCCCTTTATGGATTCATTTATTTAGAAATAGATTTACTTTTACTAAATGTGCGGTTTTATTGTACGAGCTGAAAGACTCATGGCAGAGCTTCTTAAAATGTTACTTATATGCATTGATTTTTTATCTTTAATACAAAAAACAATTTATCTAAATTTGTCTTAGCCTTCAATTGCATCTTAATGTTCTTTCTACCAAAACTGTGATTACAACTATCAGATTTCTAAATGCATAATAGAAAGAGCAATAGATTTTATTTGAAGGGGTTCTTTTGCTCTTGTTCTGTTTTTTATCACATCAGATCTCCTTGTTTGTATAACTCCAGTCAGTTTGAACTTCTTTAAGAAGTATGTGTCTTCCAATTGCAATACTCTATTTCTATAGCATGGTTCTGAGAGTAGTATACTTGAACCTGATCTCTAAATTGTGAGAGGCTACCAATTATTGGTCCTCATTGGGTGATCGACAGCTAGACATCCTGTTTTCTCACCCCAAACTACTACGATGAAGAAACACCCATCTGAGGTCCAATGCCTCGGTGGATGAAATATAGAATCTGAGTGAAGAGATTAAGGGCCAGATGTAGGTAAATGTCATTTACCGATTCTTAAATACCGAATTTTACCGATTCGGTATTCAAAAATCGGTAAATGAGATATAGGTAAAAAATCGGTATATTTTACCGAATCGGTAAAAGTCGGTATCGGACTTTCTGTAATACCGAATCGGAAAATACCGAATCGGTAATTACCGAATCGGTAATGGCCATACAACCCTATGGGCCAAAAAGGCCCATAGGAATGCATTAAAAATACCGATTCGGTAAATACCGAATCGGTAAATACCGAATCGGGAAGCAAGCAAAAGTGAAACTAATGAGACCAGCCAATCAGTTGCTATCACCCTCCCCCTCCCAACCAGGAAGTGGCTACCCAGGCAGCTGCAACTCATTAGAAGGTTCTGGAGAGGCAGTCAGAGCTGAGCAGAGAGACAGAGCAGCAGGGAGAGATTTGTTTGCAGTGAAAGAGAGAAATAATGGCAAGCAGCACAGAGAGCCAGAAGGCGGACAGAAAACGAAAATTAAAGTTTAGCAGCATGGAGCTGCAGGTACTGGTTGAGGAAGTTGTGAGGGTCCACAAACAGCTTTTTGGCAGGCTGTCCCTCACTGTAGCAGAGTCAGCCAAAAAAAACCTGTGGCTTGCCATAGAAGGTGAATGCTGTGGGTGTAACCAGCAGGAGCCAAGAGGACCTGAAGAAAAGGTTTTACGACCTCAGGAGCCTCACCAAAAAAAAAATGGCAGAGATCCACAAGCAGGCTGGTGTGACCGGTGGAGGCAGGAACCCTGCGCCCCCCCTGACTGACCTTGAGGAACTGGTGGCCACCACCATCGAGCCTGACAGTGTTGTGGGAGTAGGAGATGTGGACAGCTCAGCCAGAGCTACTACGAAAGGTAAGAGGCCTGCGCAGCATGACACCCCAAAGCAAACTGCTTCCCTTTAGCCTATGTGTACAGCCCAACCCCAGTCCAGTACTGCTAGCACTATACATGAGCAATGCATTATGGGAAATGTAGTCAGCAAATGTAGGACCACATGTAAGTGCACAGAAAACAGCAATGCATTGAAAGCCAATCAGAGTAATGAAAGTGAAATGTGCAATGCATTTATTGTAGTGACTGTAAGACAATAGCACTCAGTGTACATACGCTTCTTTATACCTAGGGCCAACATCAGGCAGTGGACCATCTGCCTCACAAGGAACTGCACCAGCGAGGGAGGAGAGTGTTGAGGCAGGGCCAAGCACCGCAGAAGCCTCGCAGGAGGAAGAAGACGCCACTGCCCTCTCCCATGAGGATGACACTGTTCGTCCCCTTGTGTTTCCCCACTCCCCACACGTTTCCCAAACCCCCCCATTGGTGTTCTCACCTGCCAGGAGGAGACATGTGGCCCCACTGAGAGTCATGGCGGGAGGAGAGGGTGAGGCTCCAGCAACCATTGAAGTCACTCCTACTGCACAGGTGTCCACACATCAGTCCAGCAGCACTCGCAGCCGCCAACGCACTCCCAGCAGTGCAGGTCCACCTGGAGAGGGCACTGTGTTCCGTGGCCTTGAGGAGAGCATGGTGCGCATCCAGCGCATGCAGGGGAAATCGATTCAGGCCTGCCACCGCCAGTTTAGGATCCTAAATCAGAAAATGGGAGACATGGGCAAGGGCATCAGTGCTTTAGTGGAAACCAACAGGGAGGTTGCAAAGACCAACACTGACATGACCACCGCCATCAACCAACTGTGCGCAAAAATGGATGCCCAGGAGCAAACAAGGCGCAGGGATGCGCGTGTGCACAACAGGGCTATGCACCGGCTGGCCACGGCAACATCCCAGCTATGCCGTAGGAGCGCCAACATGCAAGAAAGCCTCACGCAGAACACCGCGGAGGTAACCAGGGGCATGGCCAGGATTACCAGTGCCCTGGAGGCCATGATCCTCTCCCATACTGCTGCGAATCCTGCCCTGGACGTGGCTGAGGCATACAACAGCAGCAGCCGCAGCAGCCCGGCTAGCGCAGTTGTTGAGCCACGCCGGAGCACCAGGCGCTCAGCTGAGCCTGCAGGCCATGCCGAAGGGAGTGAACCACACCCCAGTGGATCTGCGAAGCGCGCCCGTAAATGACATTTATAGTGTGGGTGAGGCAACCTGGGACATTAGCAGTCCCCACGTTCAAATACTTATTATTTGTTCAACATCAGTGCATTAACGTTGTGGCAACATTAAAAAACTTTTTTTCACATTCACAAGCTGTCTGTGTCTCTTTACTCACTCAGAAATAGTTGTCTGTTATCTCCTCACGCCTGTATCTGCCATCACTTGGTGTTGACACTCCAGCAGGTTGTCTGTCAGGCACAGCATTGTCGTCGTCATGATCCTCATAGTCAGACAACTCCACCTCAGTACCCTTCTTCACAGCCAAGTTGTGCAACATGGCACAGGCAGCAATTATCTTGCAGCAGGTGATGGGGGTGTACTGCCTTGCATCTCCACTCTTGTGAAGGCATCTAAATCTGCTCTTCCAGATGCCAAAGGTCCGTTCTACCACATTCCGTGTACTTTTGTGGGCCCGGTTATACCTCCTTTGGCTGGGTGTGGAGGGGTTGAGGTAGGGAGTGAGGATAAATGAACGTACGGCATATGCACTGTCTCCTAAAAGGGAAATGGGAATACATTACTTAAATGCATACTTGTAATTCTTACTGCAATAGGTGTTGAAGGGGTCGCACACTGTGTCTTACCTAGGAGGTATCCTTCACCAAATTCCCCTGCAGATAGCCGTGCATAGATGCCGCTGTTCTGAAAAATATAGGAGTCGTGGGTACTCCCAGGGAATTTCGCAACAAGGTCTGTGATGACGAACTTTGCATTGCAAGTCACCTGTACATTGATGGTGTGGGTGGACTTCCTATTCCGGTAGATGTATTCTGTGGCAGCAGGGGGACAAATGGGGATGTGCGTGCCATCAATGCAGCCGATGATATGGGGAAATCTAGCCATCTGGTAGAACTCGGATTTGGTTTGAACCAGTTCAGCATGGGTGGATGGAAAAGAAATGTAATGCTCCATCCTATGCAACATGGCGTCAAGGAATTTTTGAAAAAACCTTGAGAGGCTGCTCTGGGTCACCCCACCCACCGCAGCAACCACGCTCTGTTAGCTCCCTGACGCCAGCAGGTGGAGGCTGCACAGCACCTGTACATGGGGTGGAATTGCATGTGCCCTTGGGGTGGTGTGCTGCAACAGTGGTTGTAGGTCCCTGATGAGCTCCAAGATGGTGTCTGTAGCCAACCTGTACCTCTGCAGTATCTCTTCCTCTGTGAGCATGAACAGGGTCACCCTCTGCCTGTAGACCTGCTCCTGTCTCAGCCATTCCCTCTCTCCTTCCTCCTGTAGCCGTAGACGTCTTGCGATGACATAAAATGCTGCCATTGTGCAAACAGAATTGCATTTTGTGTCCATTTTTATAGGCTGCACCTGGTTACCACCTGATTAGAATCCATGGTAAATACCGCCTCTTAAATACCGAATTTGAAGCAAATTCGGTATTTCAGAGCCTCCCTACATCTCAATCTTCAATTTTACCTATTCTTAATTACCGAATCGGTATTTTACCGATTCAGTAAGTTTACCGAATCGGTAAATTTTCCGATTCGGTAAATATTCAGAGTCGGTATTTTTACGATTCGGTAAATTTTCCGAATCGGTAAATATTCCGAGTCGGTATTTTTCCGATTCGGTAAATTTTCCGATTCGGTAAATATTCTGAGTCGGTATTTTACCGAATCGGTAAATTTTCCGATTCGGTAAATTTACCGATTCGGCCTAATTTCTATCACCTACATACCGATCGCTCAATACCGGTCGGTAACGGCCGAAAATCGGTATTTTCGGCCGTTACCGACCGGTAAAGGGCTACCTACATCTGGCCCTAAGTTTGTTAATTAATTATATTGGCCTGGTGCTTCAACTGCAACAAAACTCGGTAGCAGAGTAATGGTTTAGTTTAGTGACGTGAAGAATTTAAGGTGCCCAAAATAGATTTCCCCTGTCCTGCTAAAAAGCCCCAAATCCTATGGTTCAGAAGAAGGATTGACGGAGCACTGAAGGAATCTAAGCAACTTGCAGCAGCAAAGGAGTGTGAGTATTAGTAGGGATTCGCATTGCAATTGCAATAGCTTGGATGGCGGTGTTTTAAAACGGCTGTGTGATGTTATGCGCAATTGAAAAAGTTGCATGTGCCAAATTGCAAAGAAGTTGGAGTTGAAGTTATCGGGTCCATTTGTGGCCTAAGATTCTGAAATATATACACACACCTCTCAGTGCAGAAGACACTGAGTAAGTGTGTTGTGGTGTTTGTTGTGAGACATCATCAACAACACCTCTGACTAGGGACTTTTTTGTGTGTTAGTGGTAAGCTATTGGTATAGTTGATCTCAGGTGCATAGGGAATAACTTTATCAATGTGGGTGAAATACTGCTGCTTGAGATTTCATTTGTAGTGAATGATTATTTAGAATATAGATAAATTGTTTTAGTTACCATGTAAGAGTGATAATCGCTTTTCCTTTATTCAAGCAGACAGATTTAATTGTTGAAATCGCTTGCATATTGTCTTGTATAATTGCTTAAAAAATCAGCCGAAGAAAAGTGTAAAGGAGAGTGGAGCTGCGGACAAGGAGCACGGTTAATGTCACAGTGTGTCTTGCTGTGATTGGTCGGTGGTGTAAAGCCACGCTGAGATTGCTTAACTACATCATAGAAAGTCTCGCTGTTATTGGTTGTGATTGTTAAACTAGGGAATTGTGGGAGAATTTAATTTCCTGGTTGTGTGAAGTACAAAACTGAATCAAAATGACATTTTTCAAAGCTTTATGAAAATTAATACAAGGAGATTGGACCATACCTGTTAGAGTAGGAGTAGACGTAGATCCTAGGGTAGCCAGGATACAATGTATTGATCGATAAAAGATTACGTCCATGTATTTGACTTGAACAATGACATCAAATTACAGAGAAAGACGAGGTCCTACCATTTCCTCGTCATGGTATATTTAATTTGAGAATCATTGAGAATTTGAGACTGAAATTATACGTAATAAGACCACCTCCTAGTCTGGCTCAATTTGAGCATTAAATACTTGGGAACACATAGCTCACCAGAAAGAGAAAAAATATATCAGGGTACATATAGAAGAACCATAGATCCGTATACATAAGCTAGATGGTATGCACAACAGAAAGTATGGAGAGCAGATGCTATTCAGGGAACAAGAATGTACCCTTTGGTACCTGTCGAAGGAGAGATTAGAGGAAAACAAAAAGAGAAAAGGAATCATATTGAGAAAGAAAAGAGTGACGCTGAAACAGAAAGAGAAAGTAGTGATGGAGATTATGATCTTTTAAATGACTTATTGATGAATCGTCCAATACCATACAATGAATCTCACAGTGAGAGGTTAACAGACAGAAATATAGTTGAAATTCCAAATGTCCCTAATATGCCTGAACTACTAAAAGAGACTGCAATTGTTTCTCCTGTAAGGGGGTGGGAGTGATAGAAAAAGCAACTTCATTGAACCCATATGATTTGAATGCACCAGATGCTTTAACCATTCCTGTTACTATTGGTCCTGTTGTACCTCTTTATAAATCTGGGGCCCAGGTAAATACTGCCCACACTCTGACTATACCTGCTCTAGTAAATACTGCACATTGAAATCTACTAGATCTGAAAAGAAGATCTTTGCTTCATACGCCTATGGTTCCGACTCTAAGTAATACTACCGGTACTAAGAGTACAGCTCCATTTTAAATCAGACACAATTTGATCCGAGAAGCAGAATGGTTCAGAGGTTACCACCTGAACAAGTGAGTCTCCTAAAATAAGTTACAGTGCTTCTGAATTGACTGTTCCAACAGGAATTTATTTTCCTGATACATCCGCATTAAATATGCAACCTGGAACAAGTAGAGATTTGACCAATGGAGATTTGCATTCAAATACTGCAAGAGAATAGTCTGGATTTACTCCCCAAGAACTGGATGACAGGCTCAGAGGGTTTAATACCCCAAAAAGTTCTAATACTATTCCGGTCCCAGTAAAGGGAAGAACATTAGATGTGGCTAAGCTAAAAGTAGGGTTAGAAGAAATGATTTGTGGAATTCTTAGCCCATCTCAATTAGGTATCTACCAGGAGAAGGAACTATTATTTCTCTGTAAAGACATTACCCGATGAGCTAGACAGACGCTCATGAAGCTACTTGAATTGGCTCAGAAAAAAGAAACTGATGTTCAGAGATCAAAGGTTTTGCAAAAGACATAAAAATTAGACTTTAGCAACAGATATTTTTCTAACACGATTCCAGCTGGAATGGAATGATATATTAACACAGAATAAGCTACTATTAGCACTGATCAAAAATGGAACGAGAGCGAATCAGAGAATCAGTGAACGAGCAATTAGAGAATCTATCACTATAAACACCTGACCCCCACTTGCCAATCACAGACTCTTACTAACAGACAAGAAAAGTGCCGCAATAGACTCAGGATTGAACTTAATCTGGAGACTGAGTCTAAAAGTAGAAAATAGTTCAAGTTCAAGTTCAAAAATTTGTATAGCGCACTACTCACCCAGAGGGTCTCAAGGCGCTTGGGGGAGGGGGGTACCTTACTTATCGAATATCCAAGTTTTTAGTTGCTTTCTGAAGGAGAGGTGGTTCTGTGTAAGGCGGAGGTGGGTGGGGAGATAGTTCCAGGTTTTGGCTGCTAAGTAGGAGAAGGATCTTCCCCCCATGGTGGATTTATGGATGCGCGGAATTGCGGCGAGGGCTTGATTGGACGATCGCAGTTGGCGGGTGGGGGTGTAGAAGGACAGTCGCGTGTTGAGGCATTCGGGTCCTAGGTCGTAGAGGGCCTTATGTGCGTGGGTGAGGAGACGGAACGTAATTCTCTTGTTGACGGGGAGCCAGTGGAGGTCTCTCAGGTGTCCGGAAATGTGAGCTTGACGGGGGATGTCTAGTATGAGTCTGGCTGAGGCGTTTTGGATGTGTTGGAGTTTTTTCTGTAGTTTGGCTGTGGTTCCGGCGTAAAGGGTGTTTCCGTAATCCAGTCGGCTTGTGACCAGTGCGTGGGTAACCGTCTTTCTTGTTTCGGTGGGGATCCAGCGGAAGATTTTTTTTGAGCATGCGTAGAAAATAAAGCAAACACAAGGAGAAAACACCATTTCCTGAAACTGTGTGACCATTTGGCAGGTGAAAAAAATAGGCAACTACCCCCCATCCCCTGTTGCTGACAGCAAAAGCAGTGATCCTCTTCTGCCGGGAACATTCTGTGGAGAGCCACTGGGGTGTAATAAGCCATCCAGCGAGATAGAAAGGACATCCTCTTAAAATATGCTGCTCTTATGTCCTGATTGTGTGTCAGACTGCCACTCTGAGAAAGTGGATTGTGTGGACAGACTGATTTTATCTAAAAAACCTTAGGCTGACTGCCCCCCTGATCCCGTAGTAATCTATACCAGTTCCAATCCCCCTAAGTTTTGACCTTAAAAGTGAACACATTACAGGGTGGGAGTTTAAGATGGACTCTGGACAGTGATTCTTTAAAAAGAGGGTAATCTGCTAAAACACCAGATAAAACAATTGCATTGACCGCCACATCTTGCATGCAGTTCTTGCCATGTAATACATATACCCCTCAACAGGAAATGTCCAAGGGGCATATTATCAAGGACAGGCGATCGAATCGAAGCCCATGTTCACATCAAACATGGGCTTCGATTGGAATTCATAGAGCATATTATCAAGGCCATTATCGCCGCTTTATCGGCAGTTTCCTGCCGATAAAAGCGGCGATAATGTATCGCCTGTCCGAAACTGCCGATAAAGCGGCGATAATGGCCTTGATAATATGCTCTATGAATTCCAATCGAAGCCCATGTTAGATGTGAACACATCTAACATGGGCTTCGATTGGAATTCATAGAGCATATTATCAAGGTCATTATCGCCGCTTTATCGGCAGTTTCCTGCCGATAAAAGCGTCGATAATGTATCGCCTGTCCTTGATAATATGCCCCCTAGTTCTTTAAAACCATTAGCATTCCAAAAATTTGACTATGTGGTATTCTCAGGCCGGCATATTTACATTACTGCAATGTAAGATACTCATAGCCCACTGAAATGTGCTTAGATAGCTAAAGTGCTTGAAGTTGGGCGCTAAACTCATGTGCACCCTTGTATCTTGCTTGCTTTGGGAATGTTGCTGTCTTAATAAAAACTGGGAGCTGGAATCCTGCTTCCTAGATCATTTTGTCAAAAAAAAAAAAGTTTGACCATCCTCTTCCTATCAATGGATCTTACTTGTGCGTCTAAGTACGATATCTCATAATATGTCTGCACCTGAGGTAGGCCTTTTTTTTAGTTCCTGATAGCGACGTTGCGAGGCCCCCGTCACATGAGAAAGAGGGCCCAGTGTATACCCTCTCTCCTCTATTCGTGGAAACCCTGATGTAAATCGTTATTTGAATCTTCGCCACGATAAATAGCAACAGAAGAAACCTCAGATTGAAACTCTTTGAGTGAAGCATATTTTGAAAAGTCAAACAGGTAAAGCACAGGATATCCGTGGGAGTCACACTACACAGATACCCCCACCCTTGGTGGAGAAGAGTGGAGCCTAATAGCTGGACAAAAAGAAATGGGGTCCAACATCAGTTTTAGGCAGAGAATAGCCAGCCCTATACACTGGATTGAAAATGAACGGCAGACAGAACAACATACAAGTCAGCTGCATTGAACTGCAAGCCAGGGAAGCACTTCCACATGCTGGCATAAAGATAACGTTCAGATTCCCCAATATTCACTTGTGACATATCGACACGTTATTGTTTGAGGCCCTGAAGAAGATGGATATTAATTTCTAGATCCATCGAAACGTGTGTCGGCCAAGAGTGTTTGACATCCTAGAACTCAGCACAAAACTAGAGGAAAGCAATTATCTCCTCTTTACTTGCTTTTTTGTGCTTGATTAGTGGTTCCATGGGGTGTGTCTGATTGATGATGTGAGAATGTGGTATGATTGTGGAACGTTTTTGTGGATGGGATATGTCTGAAGGGGAAGAGATGTGTTGTATTAATTGCAAATATCAATTAATTGAAGCTGTACAGAACAATGTCTATCATGTTGAGATGACAAGATGTTAAAGTGTTTGATGATATCTATCGAGAAATGTACAAGCAAGCAACTATGTTATTGAAAATATTTTTGTAAATCATGTCATGTTGAAAGAGGTATGCATATATATTTTTATAACTAATACTATAAAAAAATACACAAAAACAGAACTTTTATTATTATAAAGAAAATAAACAAATGAACTAAAAATGTGTCATATGTGTTGAGAGATACATTTCTTGGTTAGCTGCCCTATATTCTCCAAGTAGAAGTGAGAATACACTGGTAAAAGGAATATAGGTCAGGTGCGAGTTTGTCCTAGTGACTATATTTAGTTTTGCACCTGAGGTAGTGCCAACCCATCCTGACTGGTATCAAGTTGGAGTATAGAGATTTATACCCTAGAAACCTTCTTATTGCACACAGAGGGCCCGATTCACAGAATGAACTTAAGACTCAATCCTAAACTTACTACTATTTTGGTATTCACAGAATGAACTTACTACTTTTGGTATTCACAGAATGAACTTACTACTTTTTGTATTCACAGAAGTTAGGATTTTGTCTTAAGTTTGTCTTAAGTCAGTCTTAAGTCTGTCTTAAATTTGTCTTAAGTCTGTCTTAAGTCTGTCTTAAGTTTGTCTTAAGACAAACTTAAAACAAAATCCTAACTTCTGTGAATACCAAAAGTAGTAAGTTCATTCTGTGAATGCCAAAAGTAGTAAGTGCATTCTGTGAATACCAAAATAGTAGTAAGTTTAGGATTGAGTCTTAAGTTCATTCTGTGAATCGGGCCCAGTGTGCCTAAAAAGTGTCTCCAGTTCCATAAAATAGCTTGTATTAACTTTGATACTAACATTTGAAAAAACAAATAGCAATAGAGGTAAAATGGAAATTTTGATAAGGGCTACCCTACCCACTAATGTAAGGGGAAGGAGTGCCAATCTATCCAACAATTCCTCAATCTTCCTCATCATAGCCACATCAATTAATTGATAAAGCTGCAAGGAACTATTCGTTACAAAGATCCCCAGAAAGCAAATTGGGCTTTGAGAGTGGGCCTGCTGCTGAAGAGAAGGAGGGAGATTACTGACTACAGTGGTAAAAAGAAGAAGTTCAGTTGTATTCTAGCTACTTTTATATCCCCCAATCATTTTAAACTGCTCAAACTCATCTAGCACCTTCTGGATCATCTGCTTTGCTGGCCTAAGATATAAAAATTATATCGTCTGTAAACATTTTTAATTTGGCCATCCCTATTACGGGGGCTTCAATCCCCTCATTCTCCCGACACCGCACTGCCAGGGGCTTTATAAATAAATTAAATAAGATTGGAGACATCGGGTACCCCTGACAGGGTCCCTATTTATATCTACTGTCCTTGCAAGATTAGAATTCAGAAACATCTTTACCTGTGCCCCATGCTGCAACATTGCTATGAATTGGACTGGAAAACCAAACCATACCAGGCCATAAAAAAGGGCATCCCAGTTAACCAGGTCAAATGCTTTCTCTGCATCAACCATCATTACAGCAGAAGGAGTCTGGTTAACTGCAAAGTTGTCCAGCGCGGGTATTAAAAAGCGCGTATTAGCCAACATCACCAGACCAGCCCCACACCCTGTCTGATCTTTTTGCATTACAGCCTGGGATGCTGGAGTAATGCGAATATCCCATATTTTCATTAAAAGTTTATAATCTCCATTCAACAAGGGAATTGGTCGATATGAGTTAACATCCCTCTGGTTGTTATCTTTATTTAAAAAACTAACAACTCTAGACTCTCCACCCTCTCTAACAAAATCAAACAACTCCATCGAAAAGGGTGTAAGTTGACTTGCCAATTTTCTTTTTTTTAACTCTGCCTGAAAACTCTCATTGCCACAATTATTCCCACTGGGCACTATGGCAAGAGCTTTCTGAATCTCTAATGCTGATATGTTGGAGATAATTGTTTATACCTAGGCGTTTCGCAGCTGGGGCAACCTGTTATTCTGAAAGTATTGCGATATACAGGCCTGTGGACTCATATATTTGCTTTCATGCTACATTTTGTGATGCTGCAAAAAACGTGGGACACTCTGACCCTATCAGAAACCACTTCCCCAGTCACTGGCTTCAATTGCTCACTAACAAATGTGGCATCATGCTTAACTTGCATTGACCATGCAAGGAATTTTCCAATCATCCTCTCTCCTGGTATACCTGCTTCTGAAAAGCCCTCAAGCTATTGATTTCTTCCAAGAAAATAATTCTCTCAAACCATGCTTGGCTTTACCAGTTGGTTCTCTATGGGGGACTGTTGACCCTGAGAGCTATTCCTTGCTTGAAGGGCTGTATCTACTACAGACTGAAGCTCAGCTATCTGCTCTGCATACATTTTAGATTGCTGAGCCAAAAAAGCAATATTCTTCTCCCATTCAGTTTCCTTAAAGGCTCCCCAGACCAAAAACAGTGATGCCGTACCCCTATTCTGACGGAAAAACTGAATGGAAGTTTTCATTACCTTTATTCAACCTTGGTTGGTAAGAGGATTCTGATCCTGCTGCCACCTGGACCCTTATGTTTGTTATGTTATGTTACTCCGGTTTGTATAGCGCCAACTCACCACCAGGTCTCAAGGCGCTCCAGACCAAAGAAAACACACTTTATTCCTACTCACAGAGAACTTAGACCAGCTTGTCGGTTTAACTTATGTGACCAAAAGCCTCTCTAAACAGAATCGTTTTCAACTGTTTCCTAAAACAGAGAAGATTCGGCTCCTTACGCAAAGACACTGGTAGCTTATTCCATAACACTGGAGTAAGTATGGAAAAGGATCTACCTCCTTTTGTCACTAGATTGAAACGAGGGCATGTCAACAGTGAAGCGTCAGATGATCTTAGGATACGTTTCGGATTGTAGGGCTTTAGACGATCCTTAATATAGCCAGGTGCACGTCCATGAATTGCCTTGTGTGCAATGCACAAGCTCTTGAATTCTATCCTCTGCTTCATAGGAAGCCAGTGAAGTTTAGACAACAGAGGGGAAGCATGAGCGCTTCTCGGAAGTTTAAAAATTAGGCGTGCAGCGTCGTTCAAAACGACCTGCAATCTTTGGATCAAGTTCTTTGGTAGACCCAAGTACAGGACATTACCATAGTCCAATCTTGATAAAATAGTGGCCGAAACCACTGTCCGAAGCATAGATTCGGATAGCAAAGGGACTAGGCGACGCAGTTGCCTAATTAGACCAGTGCAGGTGCCCACAACACCAGAAATCTGGGTAATCATCGACAAGTCCTTGTCGATCTTTATACCCAGACTTTTTACATTGGGCTTTGGTCCCCTCTTTCCCTCTGATTCTGGTTCATCAAATACAGGGGCGTCATAGTAGAACAAATGTATAGATTTACCATTTCCACTGACTTTCAGCCAAATCCACCTTCGCTAGGGATCTCTAATAACTTGAGAGACCATCCACTCCAATCCTCTATTGAAGTGGACAGCAACTCCCCTTATAGCCAATCCAGCTGAGACAAAATAGACCTTTGAGTAATACTTCAGGATAAAAAGTTTCAGAGAATTGCTTTTAAGATGGGTTTCCTGTAGAGACAAAACTTCTGGCGAAACAGAGATTAACCATCTAATTACCCCACATATTTTCACGTATTTGACATGCCATTGACATTACAGGAGCTAAATCAGGCTTAAAGACACATTACCTTTATGATATTTTCTTATTAGTAACTTTCCCATGTAATATGTTTCTGAAAATTCATGATCTAATATCATAATGCAAATTTTTGCCGCCATAAGTGCTCCCCACCAAACATGGATCGCCCCAAGCCTGAAACCACCCAGTACCTCCCCCAGCCCAAAAAGTCTCTAACCCCTGAGGGAGGAGAATTGCCCACAATACTCCTCTCCATGTAGCAGCAACCCTTCCAGGGTGCCAGGTTGATGCACTGTAGTGAGCACGTGATCCACCCTCCTCAAACTCCAACGCCCCCGTTGAAGGCCTACTTAAGCCGTATTAGACTTCAACCTCCTAACTCAAAACATCCCTTGACAACCTTATCATCATCATTGGTCAACTTGATGTTAGGCGCCTTGACGCCCATGTGGCAAAGTATGCGCAGAATAAAAACATTTTCATTCATTCATTCACTTCAACCCTCGTGTAATTGTCAAATCGTCTGAGTGTTCCGGCAGGAAATGAGTCTTAATAAAAGAGTCCACCCAGTGAAAGACCTGAGAGTCCTCAGAACCGTCCGGAACTCCAACTCTCCAAAGATTAGAATGCCATGAGTGGTTTTCTAACTTTTCCTTTTATATTCCAGCGACGATTTTTGCTTTTTGAACTGGCTGACTTCCTATTGCATTGAGCTGACTTGATCCTCTAATTGTGATTCTCTGGATTCGGCCTTTTGTAGCCTTTCTGGAATGTGCATTATAGTTTCTTCAATTTTGTATAGCCTCTGATTCAAGGCTGCAATTTATTTGCCTGAGAATTACTTGTGGGGTCTGATTTCATCTGAGATGACTGTGCTGCAACCCTTACATCCTCCTGGGTATTTTGGTGAGGCACCTCCTTAGACTGAGATGGTACTACAGTCTGGAGCTGCAAAATCAAGTTTACTTCAGAGCTAGGATCCAAGCTTAAAGACTGGGTACCTGATAATCTGTGGCCTTCGACGGGATGACTCAGAGGATGAGGCTACTGCTAGGGCCGGCGAATCTGCTGGTGCACACAATTCAGAGGGCTGAGATGACCCTAAGTGATCTGATGACGCTACCTTTCCATGTACAAACAAAGGTTACTCTTTTGTTTTAATTTGCTTCATATTAGCATCTAAAGTTCCAACCATCAGTGTATCATTTTTCTCGTTGTTCTCATTATTCTTATTCATCGTGTTGCTCTTATTCTCATGGTTTCCAGCTTCCAGGCCTATGTGGGAGTTTGATGCTAGCACAACACCTTCTGCTCACAGCTCCTGAGTGACACCTACAGCCCCCAATGCTCCTTTCTTATAGGCAGTAATCAGATCTTCTTCTCAACTTAGTAGCTTGTTGCCACCACTGATCCCTGACCAAACTGAAAATTGCAATCTGCTCTCACAGGTGTAGATTTCCCTTGTGCAGCATATTTTTTTGTTCTTAGGGTCAGCAGTGGGACAGAGTCCAAACTTTCAATAAGATTGGCAGCTTTAATGTGTTTCCCCATGTTTACCAAAGCCTTCACTCACTTCCCTCATTGAATTGTCATAGCAAGCCTCACCAGGATACTAAAGTTGGTTGAGGAGGACTTGGGCCTGATACTTGGGGGGAACCTGCCCAGCAACCTTCAAACAGGTGGATTGCAAATGCCTACTAGAACAGTCAAACCACTTACCCCGACATGAAGCTTGGTGGCTTGCCTTGCATTGCACTCTCCTTGCGGCATCCATGCTGAGGGATACTGCAATGCTATGATGCTGAGAGCAGTTGTTGTACCCCTATAAAGATCTTTGCTGTGGTCGGCAGGCCACTTCACACCGCAGAGCAGTGCTTCCTTTGCTCTGCTTCAGCTGATTTCCACCGTTTTTTGCTCAGCCTTTCAGTCAACAGCTCTTAGCTGCTGTAGTACCCATCACGCGGTATTTCAGCATTCGGAAGTGGATGCAAAGAGGAGGGGAGGGGCCTCCCTTGCCTAGCAATGGATCATGTGGGAGCTGTACACCTTGCCAGGTGATCTTAACACAGTTTGGATTGGTCCTACAGGCACCTACAAGATTCAAATGGCTGGCATCTCCATCCTTCAGTCTTCCAGAATATTTCTTATAATTAGGGTCCATTCACAATAGATCTCTTTGCATCACGTTTGAACCTTCATCTCCTATTATTTAGAGTTGGATACCCAATCTTCACGCTATGGTCGCTGGTGATTTTCTCAATCATTGGTCCCAATCTATCAATTATGTCTTTCCTCCCTTTATCATGATCTCCTGAGTGCTTGCGATGTGGTCAAGAGAGTGCCCCGATAGTCCTTTGAACTCCATTCTGGCAAACTCCGTTTTGGTGCACCACCTTTTCCCAGTTTACTTCTCGGTTCACAAGGACACCCTCACAAAATGTTGCAAGATCAGTCCCTATTTCTAGCTGCTGTACCAGAGCACCAGGTTCAACTAAGATCTATCATACAGCCCACCCAGTATGGTGTAGTTGATGTGTGGATAGGGGTTTTGATATCTTTTCAGAGATGTTGTCATAGTGTTTATTCTTTGGCCTCCTTAGCTTCTCAAGAGAAACGTTACTGAAACATAAACACAAATTGATCAACTATTTCTGCAGGACATTTAGGTGTAGATGGAAAACCCATCAGAGAACATCCTCTTGTTTACCATATTTTAAGGGTAGTAAGATTGCTAATCTTCCTTCACATAAATATAATTATATGTGGGATGTGGACCTGGTATTGAATTTGTTAGTTTCTTGGCTGGACAATGTCGCATTATATTTGAAATTCTTGCCTTAAAAACGTAACTATTCTACAAATGTTTGATATTATTCTGTATAATATCTTCTGGTGTTTGTTCTACTGTTCCTAAAAGAATTATAAGTAATCTTATGACTCTCCGATATCCATATTTTCCTCTCCAACCTAAATTCTGCTGGAAAGTATATACTCAAACGACAAGTGATCTGAAAACTCCCTTGTCAATACAGTTCATATTTTCTTTGAGGAGACCACGTAATCCAATGTCTTCTCTAACTTTGGCTCATTGGTCAGAGTTTTTTTTCTCCAGCAGTCATTAATACTGATACATTTAGGGCTCATTCATCTAGAGGAGCCTAGGCTAGGCTGGAACTAGCCTAGACAACATTTGCAAGAGTGCAGATTGGTCTGTTTCTACATTTAGAACGTTTTATTGTAAACCTGTTCCTCATTTTGCTAATTCTGTGTTACCAATACTTCAAGCAAGCATGATAGGATATTCTGTTCTTGTAATAACATGTAGGCTTTCTTGCATTTTTTGTGTAAGGAAAGTCTTGGTTTTATTAAAGACATTGAGGCGAGTATTTACCCGCTGTTGTTGTTGACTATTATTAGACTTCATTTTTTCTTATCTCTGGCGTGATCAGGAACAACTTCTACATCTATCTAATCATATTCAAGAGGGATATATATTGTGCTTGGATTATTTAGAAGCCTTCCTTTTGAGAACTGCAAGCCTAGTGTCCATTTGTGACCATTTGTTAGCTTCTATCAATTCACACAAGCGATGCCCTGTTTTCTTGGATCTTTCTTGATAACATATTACTTTGTTGTGAGTCTTCAGTATTATACCATTTATCGTTTCTATTTTTCATTATGCTTGATATCCTACTCACACAACAAGGAGGACTTGTTGCTCTCAGGACTTTACTGTATGCCTATTAGTTATGCTTCATTGTGACTTAGCATATTCTTCTTTCATGTTGAATCACAGAATTTGTTACCGTATTTGTTATATATTGGCTGCTATGCTTATAAAGCAAGAAAAGAAAGCATAATGCTCGCCGTAGTGTTTTTAATATTATTACGACTCTCCATTTTAAAAAAAAGGCCAATAATATCAGCATGTTATCCCTCTGTGGTCGAAGGGGGCTGTGATTGTAACTTTGCTGCATAATAATTAGAAGACGGGTGCTGATTTTATTCTATGGGCGGCCACTGTGCGAACTCTGTTTATTGTGGCCATTCTTGTTTATCATAGAAGCAGGCTCGTTCTTTTTTATTCAAGTGCAATCTCAAGTAAATCTCAAATATTGGGTCATGCGCATTTCATATAGAAAATGTCACATGAACAATCTCCGCACACACACCTACTCGCCCCTCAATGACACGGACCTGCATACCTGAACCACCGCCTCTCATTCCACATACCCACCAGAAACCTCCTCTCCGCCGAAATGGCCCTGCCACCGTCCCTCAGATCAGCAAGTACAGGACCGGTGGAAGGTCATTCGCCCACCTCACCGCCAAAACCTGGAACACCCTGCCTCTCCACCATAAGCTACCCCCGTCACTGATCCAATTCAGGAAGGATCTCAAGACCTGGCTCTTCGACTGAACCTCAACACCCATCAGGACCTGCAGCACCACCACCCCCCCAGGTGCCTTTAGACCCTCATAGGTGAGTAGTCACGCTTAATAAACACTGATTGATTGATTGAATACATTGAGCAGGTTATTTTTATATCCAAAGGCATCATTTGCGTACATGTTCCTTGATGATAACTGCCAGGTACATTGAGCTGGAATACCTGGAGTACGATGTATAAGCAGAAACAACCTAACACATCCACCAAGCATCTTACATGACTTTTGTACTTTAGGGCATATCATGAGTACAATTGTCACAAAGACAACCACCTAAGCATACCTACTTATGTAAAAATATTACACAATTCAGCTCAACTCTTAAGAGATTGATTTGCATGAAGAACAATATTAAATTATCATACTGCTGTGTGGTGTCCAAGTCTTCCCAAATCACTACCAGCAAGCATTTATATCCAGTGCTACCATGTTGACTGAAGTAAAATACAGGAAAGACCTACAAGTAGTACCAATTAAAGTTCCAATTTTAGGAGAAACAAAAAACAAAATGCAGGCTGTCATGATTGTTTGGTGTCCCACTTTGAAATACTAGTGTTTATGTGGTGTCACCACACCTACACAAGCACAGTGGCATACAAATAAAAGTAGAAACAGGCTGCGACAGGTAAGTGTTGTCCATGCTGAATGACCCAACCCTCAACCTTATCAACATCTAGGCAGATACCATGTAAGTGCACCACACAACAGAAGGTGACGTCAAGGTCATGGGGACCATTGTAGAGCATAGCGTGGCCATGGAGCTCCCTGTTTCTGTCATTTAAAAGAGATGTTGCAGACAGTCAATATTTTGTAGCAGGAAGGCTTTGCAGTATGGGGATTTATATGGGAAATGAGTCACCTTCCATGCTCCTGGGAAGTACTGTTGCCGTTTTATTTTACTGGCATAGCAACTTGTTTGCTTTATTTAATAATGAAATATATCTTGTCTATCACAAACCCTTTCGTTGTGTGAATAAGCAGCAATGGCCTATAAAAAGAACAGATACTTTTAAAACTGGTATTGCTGTAACGGGCCGGTTATTATAGAATTGCTTTGCTACTTTTTTGCCCCAAAAGCTATAAATCGTATCGATTTTCAGTTAATACTCATTGGACCTGATTGAAATCGATCATTTTCGTTGCAGTTTTCTCAGATGTCCGTTTTTAGAGAGCTCGGAGATCAGAAAAGCTAATTCCCCAAAATATTTTTTCAAGTGAGAGGTTTCCAGTGCTAAAACGCACAGACACGTGCTGCCCTTGTTCTGTGCAGTCACTGCAGGCATTAGAGTTGTGGATGGGGTGGAGCACAAACCGATTATGTTACTGAGAGCCACATAGCAATTTGCATCTCAAAGGTATAATGGGTAATTATAGGATTGTGATCTCCCTTTCTGAGTCAGCCATACCGGTTACATGATCAACACAATGGAAAGACACCCTTTTCCACGTGCATTAAAATAGAAAGTAGACCTGCAGTCGGGAGGCTTCATGAGAGGCTAATGTTTCTGCGCGAGGACATGAAATGGCCCTAATGGCGAGCCTCGTTGCTATGAAGTAGAAATTCCCGGGTTGTTAACATTATATATTATAGTAAGTCACATTATTAACCCATTCACTGCAAGGCCTCCCCTCCTCCTCCCTTGATAAGCCTTTTTTTGGCTATTTGGGGTGGTTCACGCTTAGGCCTCTGAACGTTTTTGTCTACAAGTATCCGTGCAAAATTTACGCCCTTTTCTTCCAATATCTGAAGGATTCTAAAGGTACCTAGGGGTTGAGGATTCCCCTGGACGGGACAGAGAAATTGCCCAACATACAGGAAATGTTTGGGTTTTTCAGGAAAATGGGGAAAAAGTGCTACAGACGAAAGTGTCTGTTTTTTTCCCTGCAAAAGGAATCAACAAAGGGTCTGTGATGCTAAAATCATCATCTTTCCAGCTTTCAGGAGAGGCAGACTTTTGTCAGAAAACCAATATTTTCTACAGTATCGACATTTTACTGGGATATAGCCTATTTTTTCTCATTTTTGTGCTTTCAACCTCCTTCCAGTTAGTGATTAAAATTGGTGTGAAAGCAATAACGGATCCTGGAAAAATATATATTTCTAAAATTTAGGCAAAATTATAAATTCAGCAAGAGGTAATTTGAGCAGGTCCTTCAAGGTTTTTTTTTTATAGAAACTAGCGGTTGAAAATAAAAAATATTGAAATTGAGTTGTAAGAAACAGCCATTTGTGTCAACATTATCACCTGTAACATCTTCTAAGTATGGCAGATTTTTTAAAGCAATATACCATTACGTTTGCTGGACCCTTCTGGTTGCGGGGATATATAGGAATTGTAGGTTCACCAAAAACCCGAGGAACCCAGAGCCAATAACTGAGCTGTGTCTTGCAATGATTTCCTATTATGTACCGGGGGCCCGATTCACTGAACTAACTTAAGACAAAATACTAAACTTACTACCATTTTCGTATTCACAGAAGGCACTTACTCATTTTGGTATTCACAGAAGACACTTACTCATTTTGGTATTCACAGAAGTTAGGAGTTCTAACTTTAGGACTCCTAAATGCCTTCTGTGAATACCGAAAGTCTTAAAATTAGGATTTTTCTCAATTTAGTAGTAGTAAAGTTAGGACTCCTAACTTTAGGACTCCTAAATGCCTTCTGTGAATACCGAAAGTCTTAAAATTAGGATTTTTCTCAGTTTAGTAGTAGTAAAGTTAGGACTCCTAACTTTAGGACTCCTAAATGCCTTCCGTGAATACCGAAAGTCTTAAAATTAGGATTTTTCTCAGTTTAGTAGTAGTAAAGTTGAGAAAGATCCTAATTTTAGGACTTTCGGTATTCACAGAAGGCATTTAGGAGTCCGAAAGTTAGGAGTCCTAACTTTACTACTACTAAATTGAGAAAAATCCTAATTTTAAGACTTTCGGTATTCACAGAAGGCATTTAGGAGTCCTAAAATTAAAAGTCCTAACTTTACTACTACTAAATTGAGAAAAATCCTAACTTTAAGGCTTTCGGTATTCACAGAAGGCATTTAGGAGTCCTAAAGTTAGGACTCCTAACTTCTGTGAATACCGAAATGAGTAAGTGCCTTCTGTGAATACCAAAATGAGTAAGTGCCTTCTGTGAATACCAAAATGGTAGTAAGTTTAGGATTTTGTCTTAAGTTAGTTCTGTGAATCGGGCCCTGGGTGTATGTCAATTAATTTGGTAAAATATAAAGAGGGAAAAATAGGCATCAAGGAAACCTATATATTTTTGAAATGGGAACAGAATATAGAGTTTAGAAGCAGTGGTTATTTGCACATCTCCGAAAAGGTGGGTACCCATACAAGCATGTGAATTGGAGGAATTTTTTCAAAATTACTTTTTTACACAATGTCTTACATTTGGAAGGCTGAAATGCAAAGAAAGTCAATTGCCAATAACACTTGTTCCACTATTCTGTGTTCTCCTAAGTCTCCCCATAAAAATTGTACCACATTTGTGTGGGTAGACCTAGTGTCTGCGACAGGAAACGCCCCAAAACGCAACATGGACACATCACATTTTTCCAGTGAAAACTGACTCTTTTTTCTCAATATGACTACCTGTGGATTTTGGACCCTAGCTCTGCTGGCACCTAGGAAACCTAGCAAACCTATACATGTTCGAAAACTAGACATACAGGAGAATTCAGGATGGGGTGACTTGTGTGGCTTTCACCAGGTAAATATACTCAGATTCCCTTGCAAACCACAAACTTTGTATAAGAAATACATTTTCCTTACATTACTGTGATGGAAAGTTCTGGAAACCGCGTGGAGTCTCAAATAAGCATGGGCTGAAAATTCGTTCTGCTCGCGGAATTTGCGGATTTTCCTCGATTTCGAGATTCGCGAATCTCGCGAAATCGCGGCAAAATCCGCGAATCAGCGGGGACGAATTTTCAGCCAAGCACTTACAGGGTTACAGCAGCAGGTGCAAAAGTTTAAGCTAATTTTTTTGTAACCTTTTACAAAAGGGTTACAAAGAAATTAACTTCAACTTGGGCACCTGCTGCTGTAAGCCTGTAAGTGCTTCCTGGCGCCTCGTTGCCTACTTGCAACTATTCTCTGACCCTGCTCTGACCCTTGAAGCAGGGTCAGAGAATAGTTACAAGTAGGCAATGAGGCGCCTGTCACGAAAATTAAACCTCAACAGGAAGCACTGACAGATATAAAAACAAGCATTTGCGATGCAATAGGTCTCGCATTAGGAAAGTTTGAGCTATTGGTCTTGTAAATTATAATTTTTTTTATTAATGTGTTGGTTTTGAAAATAGCTAAATTAATAGCTTTGTCATTTACAATGCCAATAGTTATAACTTTCGCAAATGTGACACCTGTAGCATTTGTAATGCAACATGTTTTGTATTTAGGTGACTTAGCTGTATTGATATTACAAATTACATCTTGCTTTCAATTTTTTTAAATAATTAATACTTAAATAAAAGTGATTTTAATTTATAATGGCAATAGCTTAAACTTTTGTAAATAACTTTTGTGAAGATTATGTTCAGTGTATTTTATTGTGACGAAAATCCAAGAACAGAAGTGAAATATTAACATCTTTTTGTGACATTTGTAATAAAGTTTGAAACATTGAGAGAACATATTTGAACCAGTTGTTGTTGAATGGTTGCATAGATTGATGCTGGGGTGGCGCTGAGTGGTGCTGTGGTGGTGCTGAGTGGTGCTGTGGTGATGCTGAGTGGTGCTGTGGTGGTGCTGAGTGATACTGGGATGGTGCTGAGTGATGCTGGGGTGGTGCTGACTGGTGCTGTGGTGGTGCTGAGTGATGCTGTGGTGGTGCTGAGTGATGCTGTGGTGGTGCTGAGTGGTGCTGTGGTGGTGCTGAGTGATAATGTGGTGGTGCTGAGTGGTGCTGTGGTGGTGCTGAGTGATGCTGTGGTGGCGCTGAGTGCTGCTGTGGTGGTGCTGATTGGTGCTGTGGTGGTGCTGAGTGATGCTGTGGTGGTGCTGAGTGATGCTGTGGTGGTGCTGAGTGATGCTGTGGTTGTGCTGAGTGGTGCTGTGGTGGTGCTGAGTGATAATGTGGTGGTGCTGAGTGATGCTGTGGTGGTGCTGAGTGATGCTGTGGTGGCACTGAGTGGTGCTGTGGTGGCACTGAGTGGTGCTGTGGTGGTGCTGAGTGGTGCTGTGGTGGTGCTGAGTGATGCTGTGGTGGTGCTGAATGATGCCGTGGTGGTGCTGAGTGGTGCTGTGGTGGTGCTAAGTGATAATGTGGTGGTGCTGAGTGATAATGTGGTGGTGCTGAGTGATGCTGGGGCAGTGCTGAGTGATGATGTGGTGATGCAGAGGGCAGAAAGGCACAAAAAGCAGTCTAACAAAGGGCAGAAAAACAAGGGAAAAACGAGTCTAACAGAGGGCAGAAGGGCACAAAAAACCAGTGTAACAGAGGACAGAAGGGCAGAAAAACAAGGGAAAAACGAGTCTAACAGAGGGCAGAAGGGCACAAAAAACGAGTCTAACGGGGCAGAAAGGCACAAAAATGAGTCTAACAGAGGGCAGAAGGGCACAAAAAACGAGTCTAACAGAGGGCAGAAGGGCACAAAAACAAGGGAATAACAGAGGACAGAAGGGCACAAAAAACGAGTCTAACAGAGGGCAGAAGGGCAGAAAAACAAGGGAAAAATGAGTCTAACAGAGGGCACAAGGGCACAAAAAACGAGTCTAACAGGGGGCAGAAGGGCAGAAAAACAAGGGAAAAACTAGTCAAACAGACGGCAGAAGGGCACAAAAAACGAGTCTAACAGGGGGCAGAATGAATCCCGCCCTGCGTGTTTGTCCACGAAGATGCCACCTTTTTGTGCAATACCTCTACTCAACTGGAGTACTTTCTACTGTCTAATCAGTAAGTGCTCCCTCGTTGGCTAAATGTATAGGGGCAGATTTACAATAACTGGCGCATCCCCAGGGATGCGCCAGTTATTGTGCGCCGCAGCTCCGTCACCCATGGTGCGCCGCATTTACAATTCGGCGCACCATGTGGCAAAAACGGCACAGATGCGTCACGCATCTGTGCCGTAAAAGCAGCGCATTGCTGGAGCTGCGTTGCACTTGCGACGCAGCTCCAGCAATGCTCTGGGGGGCCCTATCTCCCCAATGCTGCATCAAGCCTTGCACCTGCTTCAAGCAGGCGCATGGTTTTGACGCAGCATTGGCCTAAAAGTGACTGAGTGAAATCTTGTAGATTTCACTCAGCCACTTTTAGGAGGCGTTCCTTCGCAGGAACGCCCTCCCCTGCGCCGGAACGCCTCCTGATGGCGCAGGGCTTTACAACGTGACGCATCTCTCAGATGCGTCACGTTGTTAATACCCAGCACCATGGTGCATCTTTTGTGCTGCCGCTGCGTCACAAAAGGTCTCGGTAGAGGGTGGCAGTGGTGAACCAGAGGGTGACAGTGATGAACCAGAGGGCGGCAGGGGTGAACCAGAGGGTGACAGTGCTGAACCAGAGGGTGGCAGTGCTGAACCAGAGGGTGGCAGGGGTGAACCAGAGGGTGGCAGGGGTGAACCAGAGGGTGGCAGTGATGAACCAGATGGTGGCAGGGGTGAACCAGAGGGTGGCAGTGGTAAACCAGGTGGTGGCAGGGGTGAACCAGAGGGTGGCAGGGGTGAACCAGAGGGTGGCAGTGATGAACCAGATGGTGGCAGGGGTGAACCAGAGGGTGGCAGTGGTAAACCAGATGGTGGCAGGGGTGAACCAGAGGGTGGCAGTGGTGAACCAGAGGGTGGCAGTGCTGAACCAGAGGGTGACAGTGGTTAACCAGAGGGTGGCAGTGGTGAACCAGAGGTGCTGTGATGAACCAGAGGGTGGCAGTCGTGAACCAGAGGGTGGCAGTGCTGAACCAGAGGGTGGCAGTGCTGAACCAGAGGGTGGCAGGGGTGAACCAGAGGGTGGCAGGGGTGAACCAGAGGGTGGCAGTGATGAACCAGATGGTGGCAGGGGTGAACCAGAGGGTGGCAGTGGTGAACCAGAGAGTGGCAGTGGTGAACCAGAGAGTGGCAGTGGTGAACCAGAGGGTGGCAGTGCTGAACCAGAGGGTGGCAGTGGTTAACCAGAGGGTGGCAGTGGTGAACCAGAGGTGCTGTTATGAACCAGAGGGTGGCAGTCGTGAACCAGAGGGTGGCAGTCGTGAACCAGAGGGTGGCAGTGGTGAACCAGAGGGTGACAGTTGTGAACCAGGGGGTGGCAGGGGTGAACCAGAGGGTGCTGCGATGAACCAGAGGGTGGCAGTGGTGAACCAGAGGGTGGCAGGGGTGAACCAGAGGGTGGCAGTGGTGAACCAGAGGGTGGCAAAAAAAACAACAAAAAAAAACAACCTGGACCCCGGTGTCTTCAGCAGTTACCGTCCGATCTCTCTGCTCCCCTGGGTGAGCAAAATTCTCGAGAGGCACATCAATACCCACCTGGTGCACTTCCTCGAGAATAACCAGCTGCTAGACGCCACCCAGATGGGCTTTAGACCCAGACATGGGACAGAGACCGCTCTGTTGGTAGTCACCGAGGAAACCAGAAAGATCCTGGATCAAGGGGGATCAGTGGCAGTGATCCTCCTTGACCTAAGCGCGGCATTCGACACGGTCAGCCATGACACCTTGCTGAGCCGTCTCTCGAATTTCGGAATAGTTGGCGGAGCATGGCTATGGCTCAAATCTCTTTTGAGCGACAGGTCCTTCCAAATCTTTGATGGAGACACGGTATCCACAAGCAGGCCACTAAGGTGAGGAGTCCCGCAGGGCTCCTCCCTAAGCCCTGCGCTTTTTAACATCTACATGAGACCACTGGCTGAGGTTGTCCGTCCGTTTGGCATTAAGATCATCTCCTACGCGGATGACACTCAGCTAGTGGTCTCCCTGGTGCAGGAGCCGGGTTTACCATCCTCAGGTGGGTTTGCAAAATGCCTAGAGGAGGTAAAGGGATGGATGACTTCTTCTTCCCTCAAGCTTAATGGGGACAAAACAGAGTTGATGCTCTTGGGTCCCAAAAACCCCACTTTCTTCAACTCCTTGTGGCCCCCATGTCTTGGTGCCCCTCCAACACCCAAGGACAACATAAAGAGCCTCGGGATTTGGTTGGACAAAACCTTATCTTTCAACACCCAGGCTACAAAACTCTCGGCTACCTGCTTTGGTCTCCTCAGGATGTTGAAGAAAGTTCTCCCCCTTCTGCCTGTGGAGGCTAAGCAGGTGGCCCTTCAGGGTTTGATTCAGGCCCGTCTGGACTTTAACAATGTCCTCTATCTCGTTGCCCCGGAATATACACTGCGCAAGCTTCAGATTGTGCAAAATTGTGCGGCTCGCACATTGCTCCAGTTGCCGCGCAGACTGTCAGCCACATCTGGACTGAGCAGTCTGCATTGGCTTCCAGTACGACAAAGAATTGCCTTCAAGGAGATGTGTATATCCCACCAAGCTTTCTGGGACACAGGACCGGCTATTCTCCAGGACCTAATAAAACAGTATCAACCTAGCAGAAATCTTCATTCTAGCCAGGCATGTATGGCTATAATCCCCAGAATAAAAAGGGCAAGAGCTGGCGGCAGGATGTTCACTCACAACACCGCCAGGCTATGGAACTCACTTCCGTTTCAACTCAGGTCCAATCCCAACCTTTCCTCTTTTCGGAAACAGCTGAAGACCTTTCTGTTTAATGCCCCACATTAAATCCTCAGCGTTTCCCCTTTTTTAAGCAATTTTGGCAGCAATCGCGCTCTATAAATTGACATTTCATTTCATTTCAGTGCTGAACTAGAGGGTGACAGTGGTTAACCAGAGGGTGGCAGTGGTGCTGTGATGAACCAGAGGGTGGCAGTCGTGAACCAGAGGGTGGCAGTGGTGAACCAGAGGGTGACAGTGCTGAACCAGAGGGTGGCAGGGGTGAACCAGAGAGTGGCAGTGCTGAACCAGAGGGTGTTAGTGGTGAACCAGAGGGTGGCAGGGGTGAACCAGAGGGTGGCAGGGGTGAACCAGAGGGTGGCAGTGGTGAACCAGAGGGTGCTGTGTCCATACACGACCGCATGGGTAACTTCGCCATGCAAGTGGCCTGTGAACACTCAAAAAGCCCGGCGAACACGCAAAAAAACCCGCGAACACGGCTTGCTTGAATCCAGTGGCATTGTGACAATGCCACCCCAGTTCAGCCCGGCTGAAGACGGCTGTAATGCCAGAAACCGGTCCTGGGAAGCTTGATTCCGGTCCAGGGATGACATGGCTTGGCAGTTCGGGCTGGACTGTTCCCATGAGGCACAGGGTCAGACTGATTTGCATATGGCCATGTCTGAACTGGGATGGCGGAGTGAGCTAAAGAACGGTGATGGATTAAACCCAGAACAGTTGACTGGGGGTGAGTGTTTGTATTGGCAACGCTCCGTCCATCATCACCTTTGTTTTTTCTTTGTTCGCCTTAAGTTGGCAGGGTATGCTCAGACGTGAGTCCCTTGCTCACTTTGCCACTGGAGTCAAGCAAGCCCGGCTAAAGACGGCTGTAATTCCAGAAACCGGTCCTGGGAAGCTTGATTCCGGTCCAGGGAAGACATGGCTTTGCAGTTCGGGCTGGACTGTTCCCATGAGGCACAGGGTCAGACTGATTTGCATATGGCCATGTCTGAACTGGGGTGGCGGAGTGAGCTAAAGAACGGTGATGGATTAAACCCAGATCAGTTGACTGGGGGTGAGTGTTTGTATTGTCAACACTCCGTCCATCACCACCTTTGGTTTTTCTTTGTTCGCCCTAAGTTGGCAGGGTATGCTCAAACGTGAGTCCCTTGCTCACTTTGCCACTGGAGTCAAGCAAGCCCGGCTGAAGACGGCTGTAATGCCAGAAACCGGTCCCGGGAAGCTTGATTCCGGTCCAGGGCAGACATGGCTTGGCAGTTCGGGCTGGACTGTTCCCATGAGGCACAGGGTCAGACTGATTTGCATATGGCCATGTCTGAACTGGGGTGGCGGAGTGAGCTAAAGAACGGTGATGGATTAAACCCAGATCAGTTGACTGGGGGTGAGTGTTTGTATTGTCAACGCTCCGTCCATCACCACCTTTGGTTTTTCATTGGATTTCTTCTGAGCATTCCGCAAGCCCGAACGTTTTCTCTGACTCTCAGTTTCCTTCTGATAGTGGAGTGTTTTGGATACAGAGACTGTAGCCTCAATACTTCATATGCATTTTGATTTTTTTAGTCGCCAATTTGTCTTCTTATTGACCTGTGACACTTTGTCACAGGTTAAGTTGGTTCACATGATCAGCATTGTGATAGGCCACAGAACAGCAGTCAAAAGTGTTTGCAGAAATGTCAGCAAGTTTCTTGATCAGTGGGGTTGTCTTTTGATTGAGTCCTGTGTAGAATTCATCATTGAGTTTGCGGAGATGGTCATCCAACATCTCAACACCTAGGTCTCTGTGGAGGTCTGCTGTTCTTGTGAAGCAAGGAATGCATGCTGCTATCCGTAAGGCCTTGTGCTTTAATGTCTGCAGAGGCTTCCGATACTTCGCTGGCACCAGTGAATCATATGTCATTGTTGGTTGAATGACTTTGTTTATTGTGCGTACCTTTCTCTGTATAGGCATACACTTAGTCCTCAGAAGTGGGTACAATGCAGCCAGAGTGGTTGCTACAGGGTGTCCTTCTATTTATACCATGCCTCTACATGTGTGTGATGTTAGACACAGCTGAGGCGATGCTCAACACTAAAACAGTACACCCCTTCTCACTTTAGTTCACATCCCCACTTTTGCATCCTTAACAGCCACTCGTTAGTCCTGCTTCAAGAGCATAGCTGACACAGTCTCACAGTCTTGGGTTAGGTCAGAGATGCTTTCACTGGAGATAGTTCTGGCTGCTTCTCCCCAAGTTTTAATGAGAGACCCACCTGACTCCAGCATTACTCTTCAGTATGTTGTGCTATCCAGCACGGAGGCATCTACTCTCTGGGTGGCATCACAGGTGAGGGAGTCTCTTTCTTTCTCCCTGTTTCACCCTTTGCGACTCACACCCGCATTGTCATCCTCCTTCCCTGAGTTCGTAAGTGGACGTATATTTTTAAGCAGAAGATGTTCCACACCACGACTTCTGTTCCCCTCGCTGCTGTGATCATTGTTCCTATAAGCCTGGCCCCAGTCCACAGACCCTTTTTACAGAGTTTCCAGTTGCCATACTAGCATCCTCATAGATATTAGGCCCAGTCTGTTGGCCTCACTGTTTAGCTGCCGTTGCGGGAATTGGGCAACTTGCTTGTCCACCTTGAAGTCCATTTAAGGAAAGTACAGTTGGCTTCTTCCATGCCCTGATGGAGTTTGTGGGCTAGCCTTACCACATAGCCCAGAGCACTACAATCCATCTGTCCTAGAGGACGTTGCTGATCACCCAGAGTTCTGAACACAATCTCCATAGCTGCTAGTTGACGTCTTTTGTTTTCTGTTAGAAATTGGGCTACTGGTTAACTTGGGTGTGTGCCCTGGTCAAGCAGTAACCACAATCCCAATCAGGATGAGGCAAAAGCACACCCCAAATTAACATGTGCTCACCCCCTCCTAGCTTGGCACAGAGCAGCCAGGCTTAACTTAGAACCAATAGTAAAGTATTTATGCAACACTTCAAACAGCAAAACAGTAAAAATGCAGCAGAAAAAGATCCCACGCCAGGTTAGAAAAATAGAGCTGAATTTTAGAAAACAAAACAAGACGAAAACAACAAAAATCCAATCAGTAGAACTAGAGTTATACATTTTTAAAGACTTAACTGCAATATAGCATCTATAAGCTTAAAGCACCAACCGCACCTATTTGGTTGCGCTGGACTGGGTCAAAGTCAAAAGTTCAGGCCAACCGCTATAGAGTGTTGGTCGGATACAGTCCCAGATTAGTCCAGCTGAAGTTGTACCTTCTCAAGTTTTGAGCCAAGAGTTCCATTCACATTGGAGAGGATCCTGAGGCACAAGGAGAGCTTCACTGGCGGCAGTGGTTGTGAAGCGAAAAACAGGTGAGGAGCTTCGTGTTGGTGGTCCCACATGGCCTGTTGATGCTGCTGTGCAACGAGATGGGCTGGCTGTGGCTCGCATTAGATTTCGGTGGGAGCAGTGTGGTTCCAGGGTGAACGAGCCCGTTTGTGATAGCGAAGAAACCAATAACTTGATTTCAGGAGCTTGTGAGCCACACCAAGGGTTCATGGCGTGAGAGGCACCACACTTGGGGGTCAAGAACTCACTGAAGATGGGTGCCGGAGCTGTTGGAGAGCCTGTCTCTGAGGCTCAGATCAGGATGCCAGGAGACTAGCCCTTTGAGTCACTCCGGGGTCCTGGGTTTAAGATGAAGTTACAGGTTCAGGTCTTCTTCCCCAGGCAAGAGGTCAGTAGGCCGCCGGTCAGCACAACAGGGCAGCAGTTCCTTTGAAGCAGCAGTCCAGCAGAGTGGTAGTACTTGAGGCATCACAACAGTTCTTCCTGGCAGAGTATCCACAGGTCCAGAAGTGTACTGAAGCGTGGGTGTCTGAAATCTTTCTTTTATACACAGTTGTGTTGTTGAAGTAGCAAGTAGTTTCATGAAACATGCCTTTGAAGTGCACAGATGCCCTGTCTTTCGGGGTCTGGCTCCAGACTAATTACATGGGGTATGCAGCCCTATGTGTGTGTGGCTGTGCCCAGATGCTCCCTTCCATCCTGCCAGCAATGACCCATCCAGCTACACCTAAGTTCCCATTGTGTGTGGCTGTCCCGGATTAATACACACAGCCCACCGGTCGCCCACACCCAGTAATGTGACCCAGGGACAGGCTGCTGGCAACAAATGGCTAAGGCAAGAAAATGCAATTTTCTGAATTGTAATTTAAAATCCCACTTCACCATATGTTGAGATTTTATATTAGGACTCAAGAGACACTAATCATGAACTGATATCTCTTCCCATTTGGAAGTTACACTTATAACATGCACTAAGACAACTCGATGGGAGAGAAAGGCCTTGCAGTAGTGAAAATGAGTTTAAGAGTTTTTCACTACAAAGATATGTAAAACTCAAGTATAGATGTCCTACTTTTTAAATACATTGCACCCTGCCTTCTGGGCTGTCCAGGACCTACCCTAGGGGTGGCTTATATGTATTAAAAAGGAAGTGTAATGCCTGGTTAAAGGTTTATTTTACAGCAAACAAATGATGGATGGAATGCTGACAATGCAAACATTCTACCCCAGTCAAAAGATTTGGGTTAAATCCATTGTTCTTTTGCCCACTATGCCACCCCAGTTTGGACACAGCCATGTGCAAATCAGTTTTGACCCTGTGCCCCAAGGGAACAGTCCAGACCGAACTGCCAGGCCAAGTCCTCCCTTGAACAGAAACAAGCATCTTGAGACCGGTTTCAGTGTATGTCACCCTTCTTCAGCCAGGCTAGCTTGAATCCAGTGGCACAGTGAGCAAGGGAACCACTTCTGGGCATACCCATCCCACTTAGGGTGAAAAGTGTTACAGCAAACAAATGATGGACGGAATGCTGACAATGCAAACATTCTCCCCCAGTCAAAAGATCTGGGTTAAATCCATTGTTCTTTTGCCCACTACGCCACCCCAGTTTGGACCCAGCCTTATGCAAATCAGTCTTGACCCTGTGCTCCATGGCAACAGTCCAGACCGAACTGCCAGGCCAGGTCCTCCCTGGAATGGAAACAAGCATCCTGGGACCGGTTTCATGGTATGTAACCAGGGCCGGACTGACTACCGGGCAGTTTTGAAGGCTGTTGAGCTGAGGGCTGCTTTCATTGCAGTGGGGGCTGATTTTGTTTCTGGAGACCTGCGTGTGCTTCAAAATAATTAAAGCAAAACGAATTTCGTTTAGCACACGCAGGTCTCCAGAAACGAAATCAGCCCCCAGCTCAGCAGCATTCCAAACTGCCTAGTAGCAAGTCCGGCCCTGTATGTAACCATACTTCAGCCAGGCTAGCTTGAATCCAGTAGCACAGTGAGCAAGGGACCCACGTCTGGGCATACCCATCCTACTTAGGGCAAAAAGTGTTACAGCAAACAAATGATGAATGGAATGCTGACAATGCAAATTAGTTGGCAGTGTATGCCCAGACAACTTTGCCACTGGATACAGGCTAGCCTGGCTGATGAGGGCTGTTTGCCCTAAACCGGTCCCAGGATGCTTGTTTCCGGTTCACGGAAGACCTGGCTTGGCAGTTTGGGCTGGACTGTTCCCATGAGGCACAGGGTCAAGACTCATTTGCATAAAGCCGGGTCTGAACTGAGGTGACAAAGTGAGCTAAAGAACGATGATGGGTTCAACCCAGATCTGTGACTGGGGGTGAGTGTCTGAAAAGTTTCAGCGCTCCACCCATCATCTCCTTGTGTATGCTTTAAAGGTTTACTTTGCCAGGTTGACATGGTAGTTTAAAAGCACACCAATGCTCTGCAACCGCAGGCCTGAGACGGATCTATGACAGAATATCGAAAGTCAGAATATCGAGATACAAAAATATCGCAACAAAAATATCGATGTCAACAATATCGACATCCTATCTACAACAAGGTAAGTACAAAAATATCGAAAAAATATATATAGATGTCAAAAATATCGTTTAAAAAAAATATCGTTATTTTTAATTAAAAACAATATGTAAAATTAATTTAAAAATACTTAAAAATATAATAAATATAGTTGAACATATTTTATATTATTTAAAATTAATAAGTAATATAATGTAACATAAAAATTATTAAACAAATACATATAATAGATATTATATATACTTACTTAATAATCAGTTTTAATGATTAGTGTAATAACTTATAAATAATTAACAATATTATAAATTACAAATTCAACAATAAACATAAAATATTAACATAAATAAAAATTTAATAATTATACAAAACAAATTAAAAAACGTATTTTACTTTTAATATTTCTAAAATTAATTATATACTACATCAAGTAAAACAAAACAAAAAATATTAAATAACTGAGGAAATAAAATACTATTCCAACTCCAAAAATAAAACAGTAAGGAAAATGTTGGATAGCGTAGGGGTAAAAATTTGTGTTCCCACTCCAGAGAGTGCAACAGTAAGGAAAACGTTGGATAGCGTAGGGGTAAAAATTACTATTCCCACTCCAGAGAGCGCAACAGTAGGGAAAGTGTTGGATAGCGTAGGGTTAAAAATTACTATTCCAACTCCAGAGAGTGCAACAGTAGGGAAAGCGTTGGATAGCGTAGGGGTAAAAATTACTATTCCCACTCCAGAGAATACAACAGTTGGGAAAGCGTTTGATAGCGCAGAAGTAAAAATTACTATTCCCACTCCAGAGAATGCAACAGTAGGGAAAGCGCTGGATAGCGTAGAAGTAAAAATTACTATTCCCACTCCAGAGAGTGCAACAGTAGGGAAAGTGTTGGATAGCGTAGGGGCAAAAAATACTATTCCCACTCCAGAGAGTGCAAAAGTAGGGGAAACGTTGGATAGCATAGGGGTAAAAATTACTATTCCCACTCCAGAGAGTGCAACAGTATGGAAAACGTTGGATAGCGTAGGGGTAAAAATTACTATTCCAACTCCAAAGAGCGCAACAGTAGGGAAAGTGTTGGATAGCGTAGAAGTAAAAATTACTATTCCAACTCCAGAGAGTGCAACAGTAGGGAAAGTGTTGCATAGAGTAGGGGTAAAAATTACTATTCCCACTCCAGAGAGTGCAACAGTAGGGAAAGCGTTGGATAGCGGGAGGGTAAAAATTACTATTCCAACTCCAGAGAGCGCAACAGTAGGCAAAACATTGGATAGCGTAGGGGTAAAAATTACTATTCCAACTCCAGAGAGAGCAACAGTAGAGAAAGTGTTGGATAGCGTAGAAGTAAAAATACTATTTCAACTCTAGAGAGTGCAACAGTAGGGAAAGTGTTGGATAGCGTAGGGGTAAAAATTACTATTCCCACTCCAGAGAGTGCAACAGTAGGGAAAGCATTGGATAGCGGGAGGGTAAAAATTACTATTCCAACTCCAGAGAGTGCAACAGTAGGGAAAGCGTTGGATAGCGTAGGGGTAAAAATTACTATTCCAACTCCAGGGAGTTCAACATTAGGGAAAGTATTGGATAGTGTGGGGTAAAAATTACTATTTCAACTCCAGAGAGTGCAACAGTAGGGAAAGCGTTAGATAGCGTAGGGGTAAAAATTACTATTCCAACTCCAGAGAGTTCAACATTAGGGAAAGTATTGGATAGCGTGGGGTAAAAATTACTATTTCAACTCCAGAGAGTGCAACAGTATGGAAAGTGTTGGATAGCGTAGGGGTAAAAATTACTATTCCAATTCCAGAGAGTGCAACAGTAGGGAAAGTGTTGGATAGCGTAGACATTAAAAATAACATACTTATAAATAAATTTATATTTTAAAATAAATAATGATCAAAAAAATATTTACCAATTAAGAATTAATATCCAATAAATTAATTACCAATGCACAAATATACATTTAATAACTACTTAATTACATATCAATTACTTTACACACTATTCCTCTATGAGCACACAACAAACACCAATAATACAATAATACACATAACATAATTATCAATTAATCAATTAATAAAAATTAATTACCAGTTAATAAATATTAACTATCAATTAATTATTAATTAACAATAATATAAATCCCAAAAACAATTAATAAAAAAATTGTTACTTAATTACATTTAAATTACTTCCCACCCTATTCCCCTATAAACCCATAACCCGCTACAGAACATAATTATCAATTAATCAATTAATTAAAATAAATTACTAATTAATAACAATTAATTACCTAATAATTAATAATTAATTTATAATTCCTAATAAGTTAATAATTAATTTAGTATAATTAAATTACTTCCCCCCCTATTCCCCTATAAACCCACAACCCGCTACGGTACTAAAATACAAAATGTACTTACATGACATTAAAATAAAAATTATACATATTAAATACATAATATTATACATAAAAATCATATAAAAATCGATTTTAGTAACATCGATATTATTAACATAGATATTAGTAACATCGCTATTACTAACATAGATATTAGTAACATCGATGTTGCTTACCTTCGATATTACTCAGATTAGATATCCCTCACCTTCGATATTACTACTTCGATATTATTGTACTTCGATATTAACAATTCGATATTTTGTCTGCCTACCGCCTGAGACATGGTTAAAGGGCTATTTAAGTAGTTTCCAAAATCAGTGCTGTAGGCCCGTAGTTGCATTTATCTTACAGGCCCTGGGCACATGTTGTGCCTCTTTACTAGGGAATTACAAGTAAATTTAATATGCCAGTTGAGTATCAGCCTGAAAAAACAAACTTCAACAAATAGGGGGCGTAGGCAAAAAATGGTTCGGGAGAAGACCACTCGAAGGATGACTGGTATAACACTGCAGTTTTAAGTGAGTGTTGCCTACGATAGAGGTCGGAAGGCAAAAAGTTAGGGGGAACCACAGTAAGGATGTCAGGTCTAACTCTTTCTGCCGACTTTTCCTGTGTTGGTCAGTTAGCCCACCTACCTGTTTTGTTAGTTTGCAGCCCTTGCCCGCTCCAGATAGCTGTCTTGTAGTGATGCCTGTACAAATTCCTTCAGTGAGAGGTCCTAAGGGCACACGGCTTGAGCGACCAGTTGGACATAATTTTTGTGACAGTTCCGTGACTTTGATCTGGCAGTCCACTTCACATGTATGACAGTGTGAGTGCCTGGAGAAGAAATCAGCTGGGTTCTCTGCTAGGGGTTAGTAGCACCCACAATAGTTTGTCAGCCCTAGATAACTCTTCATTTCCGTGTTGGAGAGACGAGCTAGGGCATTCCCAATGTCGTCTGACTTCTTTGGATCTGCACTGATTCCCTCCAAAGAGAAGATATTGCAGAAGTACTGACTCACTGGTTGAAGAATGAGCTCTTGCTTTTAGGGGGTCATTAGGATGGCGGGCGGACTTTGCCCTTCCGCCATCCTGACGGGAATTGGGACCGCCCGCCATAAGGGCGGGGGTCCCGTGGGGGGCATAGGATGTGCCCGCCACAGTGGCGGGCACATCCTGCATTTCTAGCATTGTGGCGGGCGGTGCTCTCAGCACCGCCCACCACAATGCTAGAAATGCATTTCAGCATTTGCATAAACAAAGCGGCAGGCACCGCGTGGTGCCTTTGCTTTGTTTATGCAAATGTGGGGGGGTACCACAGGTACCCCCCGTGTGCAGCCCCCACCCCTCCTTCACTCTGGGGGCCCGCAGGGGGCCCCAGAGTGAAGACCGCATGCCTTTCCAAGGCATTGTTAAATGCCCATTGTAATATGGCTGGCACAATGGTACCATGAATTAATTAAGTCTGTCCACTGAATACTAGTCAACAGACCGCTTTGTTAGTTCTTGCCTAAAATTGTTGTTCTGTCTTGTTCCCTGTGGGTCACAGGTTGTGCCCCCTTGACATTACTCTTTATCTATCTATTGCTTATGTTTTACATTTTGAAAAATAAATTCCTGTCCGGCTGGACGAAGAACATATCGGCTATTTATCGTATGTTAATCCTCACTCTGATCCCTCATGTTCTAGGGACCCCTGTCTTTAGTAACAATATAACGCCCAAGGTCCCTAGTGTATTACCTTCGGGTTTCCCTTGTCTCTTTAAACAGGGGATTTGGAGTAGCCTTGCACATCATCACTAATATTGATTACCCCCTGCAGTCCGTACAAGGCTTCGGCTTTGGCATTTTGGAAGATCTCTGTCATGGATGAGGTTGCAAAATTCAGTTTTTTTTTAACACCGAAGCCCTAGGTGCATCACAAAAGTCACAATGCACCTGCTCTCTGGGTCTAAGAACAGTTGGTGGTACCTAGAGTGAAGGTCAATATTGGTGAACCACTTGGCTCAGGTGAGATTGGCTATGAAGTGGTCCATAGTCGGTGTGATACGGTGTTCCCTTTGAATGGGTTGGTTAGGGAGTCACATGTCTATGTAAAGCCTCACTGCTCCAGGTTGTTTGGATTGGCATACTAGGCCTTTGGATACCTGCCCAAACTCTTGTTGCAGGTGCTTTACTTGGTGTGTATGTACTTGCCTGGATTTAAACCAGTCCCAGCTCTTCAGCTGTGCAGCAACTAATAATAGTCTCTGCAGCCGTTAACTGTGACATTAAACCTTGTGTTGATCTGCTGCTCTTTGTGGCAGATGTGTCCTTCAAACATTCCTGATAATGGAAGCAAGTTGTCACTCCCATAGACAAATATTCAAGTTTTGTGGCGGCCAGATGGGGTCACATTTTCAAACGGTTGTAGTGGTCCATGTCCATTACGTTCACTGATGCTCCTGTATCTATGAGCTCCAAAATGAGTTGGATGTTGAGATCTACACTGCACACAGTATGTGGTCTTTTTTGTCTCTTTCCTCAACTTGAGCAAGATTTGCCTTGAGCTGGGCAGCCGGATTGCGGGTGTGGTTCCCGCCCACAATAATCTCATGATCTGGTTTGCCGGGAGGGCTTGGTTGTTGAGGTCAACCCTCCTAGCTCTCTCTGGGGCTTGGACTAAGTGTGAGTCCTTGTGTGCTTGTGCACCCTTGCTTACAGTGAAGGTGTTGAGTCACCATGTGGCGCTCTTGGTCTTAGCCAATAGACGTACACAGGAGGGCTTTGACCACTGAGCCAATTACTGCAGGTGCAAATGGAGGCCGATGTGACACTAGTCGGCCTAGAGTAAAACTGCTAGTGCAATAGCACCGGAGGAGGGCAGGACTTCAACCATCTGATCAAGAGAAGGGAACCAGACCCGTTCACGCAATGCTCTCTTAGTGGCTACGATGCCTTTGTTCCCTTCGTGTGCCAAATTGACGACTCCTTTACGCAGCTGCTTTGGAATGACCATCCTTTTATCTCTTAGCAGGAGGCCATCTATGGAAAAGGACAATTCATCTTTTACATGTCCAAAAGAGGTTAGTTCATGGCTGTCGGCATACCTATTGTGTCTGGGCTCTTCTAGGTGTCTCCAGCTGTTTGTTTGGATGTGATGTATCACATCCTGCAGGGTGGCATCCGCGGCAGTGGCTTCAAGAATGGCTTCGAGAGGGACTGGTGGTTTTGCTTGAGCCAAAACAAAGTGTATATACTCTTCTGCTAATGATTGGTTTGAGCTTGAAGATGTCTTGGGGTATCGCAACATGTAGTCAGCTGGATTTGCTGCTTTTCCGGGCTTGTGAATGATTGCATAGGTATGTTCTTAAAGACAAATTCTCCAGGGCTCTATACTGGGTGGCATTTTGGCCCGGGATTTCCAAATATAGTTATCAGAGCTTGATGGTCCGTGATGAGCGTAAAGTGTTTCCCATAGATAAAGATGCAAAAGTGCTCACAGGCCCAGACCACAGCCAGATGTTCCTTCTCAGGCTGGGAGTACACCCTCCTTGTGTCAGTCATGCTGTGGCTGGCACAGGCTACCATGAGACATTGATCACCTTCCTTATAGTACTGAGCCAATATGGCTCCAACTCCTACATGGCTGGCATCCAAGGTGATTTCAGAATTTTGACGAGGGTTGAAGTAAACCAGATTGTTAGCCGACTCGACGGATGCTTTGATAGAGTGAAATGCTTTATCGCATCTGGTAGTCCACTTGAATATATGACCTTGTTTAGTTAACTTCCTCAGGGGATAGCTGCTGATGGCATAATTCTTGATTTAACACGCGCAGTAGCTGGCCCTACCTAGAAATTATCGCATATCTCCAGCATCTTGAGGTCGAGGGGTATCATTCAGCACTGTGATTTTTTCAGGGTCTGGTCTCATTCCTGTGCCCAAGAAAATGTGTCCAAAGGATTTCAATGTTGATTTCTGGAATTCACATTTATCTTAATTGAGTGTTAGGTTTGCTTCCAGGAGGGCGTGACATGCCCGATCCAGTGCTTTGTTGTGTTCCTGTACATTTACTCCAAACACAAGGATGTCATCACTGTAGTTAAGTGTGCTGGGGATATGATGAATGACCCTTCTGATCACCTCTTGAAAGATCTCAGGAGCAGAAGAAATTCCGAAACTGAGCCGTTTGTATCTGAACAGGCCTTGATGAGTCGAGAAAGTGGTGATATATCTCGACCTTTCGTGAAATTCAAGCTGGCGATAGCTCTTGTTAAGATCCAGCTTGGAAAATATTTTTGCCCCATTCAATGATGTGATCATGTCACTGATGTAGGGTCCAGGATTTCTTTCCCTTTCAATGGAATTATTCGGCGCTCTCATGTCAACACAGAGACGTACATTGCCTTGTGATCCTTTTTTTGGTAGTATGACCACTGGAGATACCCAGGGAGTAAGTCACCAAGTGCTCTCAATGATATCTGCCCAGAGAAGCTCTTGCAGCTCTTCCTTCACAGACTGTTGAAGATGAAACAGTATTTCCCTATGATGTTGAGCTATGGGTGTCACACGTTCATTGATGTGCAGAAGAACTTGAAAAAGAGCCATATTTCCAAGCCCTGTAAACAATTTTGTGAACTTGTGGACTATGTCAGGTTCATCATCCACTCTGTATAGTATTTCCACTAGCTGAAGTTGTTCAGCTGTAGGCAAGCTAAGGAGACAGTCTGCTTCGGGCCCCTCGATAACATGAATGCAAGCTGGAATAGTTCTATCTTTGTACGTAAGCGAAGTCTGAAATTGTCCTAGACAAGGAAGAGGTACTTTCGACATCCCTGTGTAAAATTGCACAGCAGCTTTGTGCAGGTGAGGTTGTGGATTTATATTGTTGTATTCTGCAACTGAAATGTAATTGATGGATGGAGATGTAGTTGTGGGTATTTCTTCAAACTGTCAGGATCTGCAACCATGCAGACATATTCCTCACTGTCTTGCGATACGGGTGAAAGAGACTTTGATTCCCAACATTCTGAGCGTCGTGACCTGTAGGTGATGTGAGATTGGGGACTCGATCTTGACGAGGTGGTAGAAGTATCTCTGACGTCCCGTACAGCCTTGGCAGGATGGTGAGAGCTGAATTGTTTTGACTGTCTGTGAGTGCCTTTGTGTGTTGCTCCGCATACTTTCTCAAAGTGGTTTTCCTTGCCAAATTGCTGACATTTCTGACCTAATGCAGGACACGTCTCTGTGTGTGGGAAGTTTTGTCCACAGCGATAGCATTTCAGCTGGCGTTCACGTCTAATGTCAATCTAGTTGCGACGATGGCTTGGTCATTGAGAATAATCCTTGGACCTGGACGGTTGTCGACCTGCAGAGGAGTGACTGTCTGTGTGGTGAGATTGAAGCGAGAAGGCTTGTACCAGCTTTTCCAGCTTCCATTTTTTTGCATGTTCTTCTGCTTAATCATTGACTCTTGTCATTTCTTCAATTTCATGCAAGGAGTAACTTTTCTTTAGAAGACGTCTGTGTAGAGAATCTGATTGACATCCTTCGAAAATTCGCAGGCGAAGAGCGTCTTCGGTCGTGAAGGAGTCGAAAGCACAGTAGCGTGCTAGCCATTTGAGCTTGCCAACTGGCAGGTTAAGGGTGGGCCCACCAGGAAGGAATTTTGTCAAGCATATAAAGAGTGTCCCGCTATTGAGGACTTGAGGTGCCATGCCTCAGCCTATGCAGCAAGTGAAGCCACTGGAGATCACCTAATATACTTAGAGAACAAACTCATGTATAATGAGCCTAAGGTTCCTGGTGTTGGGGCAGCCCTTGTGCCTTGTTACCTGACCTTCCTACTGGGTTTGGCCCACAATATACCCCTGGAAGGATATTTAGGGCAAGACAAGATCTTCCCCAGGCTTCTATTGGCCCCGAATGAAGACAGCCTCAGATGTATTCTGCAGGTCCTGCTCCACCTGCCAGGCCAGTGAGAAATCAGTGAAAAAGCATAACGCTCCCCTGATCCCATTACCGGTCACTGACACCCCCTTTGAAAGGGTGGGCATCAACATCATTGGACCCTTGGACCCCAAGACAGCCTCAGGCAACAGTTGTGTTCTGATCTTGGTGGACAATGCCACCTGCTACCCATAGGCCACCCCTCTGAGGTCAGTGATTGCACCTGTGATGGCTAGAGCTCTGATGGGGATTTTTACCAGTGTTGGGTTCACCAAGGAGGTAGAGTCTGACAGAAGCACTAACCTCATGTCTGCATACATGAAGTTATTGTGAAACGAGTGTAGTGTACCTTACACTGCCTCTAGACTCACAAGTTATATTCACAACTTATGGTGAAGTCAGATTTTAAATTGCAAGTCTGAAAATGCCACTTTTTGAAAGTTGGTATTTTCCTACTTTAAATATTCTATGCATCTGCCTAGCTCTGAATACATGTCTGGGTTGGGTGACAAATGAGCTTTGTGCAATCCCTCTAGACAGACACACAGAGAGAGCTGGGGTGCAACGTTTGCATTCCGATGGCCTTTCACCAGGCTGATGGGCCTTCCTGAGGTAGATTGGAAGCAGGAGCTGACTTTCACCTGAATAGGGCTGTACCTGTCCTCACACAAAGAGCTGCATACCCCCCTGTAGTTAGTCTAGAGCTAGGTCAGGAAAGGCGGGGACCTTGTGATCTTGACAGGCCTCTTTGAAGTCTCCCCCACTTCAAAGGCACAACTGGGTATTAGTACTAGACCCCTGACACCACCAAATCAGAACTTTGCTGGAACCAAGGACATTCTGCCTGGAACAAAATAAGCTGAGCTGCAGGAGGGACTGCCACTTTTCTAACTGCTTTCCTCTGTTGGTCTGCTGCCTGCTGATTGATGTGCTGCAGGAAGAACTACCACTTTGCTACTGGCTTTTCTGTTTTGGCGTATTGTCTGCTGCTTCTTGCGTAGGAGTGAGAAGGAATGGACATCTGTATATCCTTGAACAAAAGTTTCTCCAAGGGCTTGTTGGCTTGCCCCCTGTACTTGCAGTCTCATGCACCTGAAAGACTTCCTTCCAAATCTGCTTCAACTGTTGTGCTCTGCCATCTGTGAGTCCTCCACTGCCTGAAGTGCTCCTCCAATCATGGGCCCCTGGCATTTTGCTCCAAAGTCAATGCATCGTCACCGCTGTGTTGATCAGAACTGACGCAGTGCCCTTCGTCACAGATTCAGTGCAGAGCTGAGGACATCCCAGTGCAGCTCGACAATGACACAGGACCCGACTTCAAGGTTCGATGACAACACAGCACTGATCCAAAGTCTCAACTGTGAGGATCCAAGACACCACCGTAAAGGGTTCGACGATAATGCAGGACCCGACTGCAACACTCGACTTCGGCACATTGACATGACTGCGTGAATCGGAAACAATGTATGGAGTCCTTGACGCCGATGCTTGCTCCAGTCAAGGTACTTTTTCGGCAACAGGACCCTGCGTGGGTTGTGTAGCCGGCCTGCCTTCCATTGCAGTCGGCCTAAAACTTTCGCTTAACCCCGGTCTAGTGCAACCTCAAGTAACCTTTTGGCACTATTGTCTTCAAAGTACAGTTTTTTATTTAATATTTAAAAGTTTATATCATGAGTTCTACTTATTGTATTTTTGTCATTTTGGTCATGTTTTACTCAGATAAATATTCTCTATTTTTCTAAACTATTGATAGTGGTTTCACTGTGTTACTGTAATTTAGGTTTAGCACAAATACTTTACACATTGCCTCTTAAGTTAAGTCTGACTGCTCTGTGTCAAGTTACTAGAGGGTGAGCACTGGTTAATTTAGGCTGTGTATCTGGCTGTGTATCTAACTTACCCTGAATAGGATTGTGGTCCCTTCTTGGACAGGGTGCAAACCTCTACCAACTAGAGACCCAATTTCTAACGGTGGGTCATGGAACTAGTAGATCCCAGAGATCTCAGGACAGCTTAACTTGTCCATATGAAGTCAAGGAGTGTAAAGGGGAGAGTACCTACCTGGTGGATCTCCAGACCCTTAGAAACCCTTCTAACGGTGTTTCATGTAAACAGACTAAATCCTCACTTCAAGAGGTCCGAAGTGAGCATGCTCCTTGTGACAGATGAGGTAGTAAAAAAGGACAGTGAACCTCTCCCTGACCTCCTCTCTGCACAGGAACACTATGGAGGATGTCAGCACCTTTTCCTCCTTCTCCCCAGTTGCTGGGACAGTCGCCTGACAGTTTCCCTCACCTCTTGACTCATCCATCTATGCATCCATGATGTAGATAATGGGGACAGTCTCCCTGTAAAGAACAACATGTACAGGTTGCCAGACACGGTGAGAGCCAGCATCAAGGATAAAGCCTCCAACATGTTGGCATTAGGTGTTATTGAGCCCTCTAACAGTCCCTGGTTCAGCCGTGTGGTGTTGGTACCAAAGGCTGCCCCACCATCCACCACACCAGAACTCCGGTTCTGCATAGACTACAAGGGACTCAAATCAGTCACTAGGACTGATGTACACCCCATCCCCTGAGTGGATGAGCTCATAAACAGGCTAGGAGCTGAAAAATTCCTTAGTAACTTTGATTTGACACCAGGGCACTGGCGGATTGCTGTGACTGAGGGGGATAAAGAGAAGTCCACATTTTCAACCCCATCGAGCCACTTCCAGTTTTGGGTGATGCCCTTTGGATTGAAAAATGCCCTTGCTACCTTCCAAAGGTTGGTTTATAGGGTCCTGGCTGGTAAGGAACCCTTCTGTGCCACCTAATTAGACTGCATTGGTGTCCACTGTGCCAGCTGGGAGGAACACCTGCTTCGCCACTACGCTGTGCTTCAGGCCCTGCAACAGGCCAGTAAGTGCCATATTGGGTAGGGTTCCGTGGTATATTTGGGACAACTGGTAGGTGAAGGCAAGGTGCAGCCCCTCCAGGCCATGATTGAAGAAATGCTGGCCTAGCAATCACCTAAAACCCAAACAGAATTAAGAGCCTTCTAGGCCCTACTGGCAATTACAGATGATTTGTTAAGGGCTAAGGCACCATTGTTGCCCCCTTAACCAAGCTGACTTCTAGGAAGCAGCCCATATTGGTGATCTAGACTGAGGCTTTTCAGAAAGCCTTTGACTCTCTCATGGAAGCCATGTGCACAGCACCTGTCCTCATGGTCCCTGACTCCTCCAAAGAATTCATAGTGCAAACGGATGCTTCAGAGCAAGGCGCAGTCATAGCACAGCTGAATGAGGAGGGCCCAGACCAACCAGTAGCCTTCATTAGTAGGAGGTTACTACCACGGGAACAGAGGTGGAGTGCCATTGAAAGATACGCTTTTGCTATGGTCTGGGCAGTAAAGAAGTTGAGACCATAACTGTTAGGGACTCACTTTCTGGTTCAGACAGACCACATGTACCTCAGATGACTCATTCAGATGAGGGGGGAAATCCCAAACTGTTGAGGTGGTCCATCTCCCTGCAGGGAAAGGGCTATCGGGTGAAGTATCGCCCAGGGACAGACCATGCCAAATCTGATGGTATCTCCAGATTCTTCCCACCTAGAGAAGAGAAGTCCCAAGGGGTTGGATAGCTCTCCCCACTTCAGCTCAGGGTATATGTTAGACCTTACAGCCTTAGTGTGGTCTTCCCCAAACTTTGTGCCTGCCTTCCCCCATTTTTAAACTTATTTTCGCTGGTCTTAGGACTGCTGACGAGTGCTTAAGTGCTTCTGCTCTCTCCCCTAAACATGGCAACATTGTCTTAACCCCAATTGGCATATTTAATTTACTTATAAGTCCCCAGTAAAGGGCACTACATGTGCCTGTAAATTAAATGTTACTAGTGGGCCTGCAGCACTCATTGTGCCACACTATTAATTAGGCCTCTAACCATGGCTCGGGCCTGCCATTGAAGAGCCTATATGTGCAGTTTCACTGCCACGTTGACCTGGCAAGATAAACCTCTTGCCAGGACTAAACCTTCCCTTTTTATTCATATAAGTCACCCCTAAAGTAGGCCCTGTATGATCCACATGGCAGCTTGCAATGTTTTGAAATGACAGGACATGTAGTTTTAAGTTTTACAAGTCTTGTTTGTGAAAATGTCCCACTTCATTTTTCACTACTGCAAGGCCAATTTCTCCTATAGGATAACAGTGGGATTACCTTATTACATCTTTTAAGTGTAATTCCCAATTGTAAAGAGATAGACTTTTCAAGTTTGGGGTCACTAGACTCAAAATGCCACTTTTTGAAAGTTGTAAATAGAAATGTTTGCCTATGCCTCCAAACTAATTAAGGTACACACTGATTCAAGTACGAGTAAACCACAGTTTGTTAGTTTACCCAGACAATAGTTTTTGTCTTTCAATTGTTACTCAGTTCACAAAAAAGATTTACATTTAACAAAAACAGACCTAAGACCACTATCGACCTCATGTCTAGCCATATACAATTTTGAAAAACAATTTGTGCATATATACAGTGAAAACGAACAAATAATTAATGTTTTTACAAAAAGTAACTTTTTACCATAAGTGCATTTTACCATGAGTACATCTTCATGACATGGACAAGTTGACCATACTCATTTGTGAACGATATGAAACTTTTTACAAACAAACGATCACAAACAAAGGGAGACTGAGTTGATGGTGACATTGGATGTTGCCTCGCTTTATACCCAAATACCGCAGGATGAAGCTCTTGAGGTCATTGAACTCTATTTAGAACAAAGGGCGAGACCCCACCGGGTGCCTACCAGTTTCATTGTTTCATTGGCTGAGATTACTCTTCGGAGCAATTATTTTAAGTATGAGAATAATTTTTTTATTCAAATCAAAGGGACAGCCATGGGTTGTCCCTATGCGCCGGAGCTGGCAGTGCTGTATATGGCACAATACGAGGAGAGATTTGTTCTGAATGACAATCCTTTCTCAGGCCATATTATTCAATGGCTGAGATATATCGATGACGTCTGGCTCCTGTGGCAGGGGAGCCAGACGGCACTCGAGCAGTTCCATGTTTGGTTGAACTCAAGGCACCCTGATATCCAATTCACGCTGAACCACAGTCCAAAAGAAATGACTTTCCTTGACGTCACTGTAGGCACCAGCGAATCAAAGTTGACGACTTCCTTGCATAAGAAGGAAACTGACAGGAATACAATCCTGCATTATACCAGCTCGCATCCTCAATCAGTTAAAGGATAACTTACCTTACGGTCAACTATTGAGGATCAGACGTAATTGTACAAGGCTATGTGATTTTGACTGTCATGCTACAAGATTCTGCAGCGAGATGGCAGAAAGAGGGTACCCTAAAAAACTGTTGAAACACTCGAGAAACAGGGCCAAATTCACTCCACGAGAAACATTACTAAAGAAGAAGGAAAAGAGAGATTTGGACCAATTGGTTTGTGTAACAACATTTGGCCAACACACAAACCAATTCAAGAATATAATCTGAAAGAATTGGCACCTATTGGAGACATTGGAGCACCCCCTCTCTAAGCCCATTTTTGCCATGCGCAAGAACAGAAGCATTGGGCAACAATTGATTAAAGCAGACAGTCATATCCCATTACCCAAAAGTGACCTTGTCGCGCAGTGGAAGTTGAAACCAATATGCGGGCACCATAAATGTGGCAATTGTGTGTCATGTTCCACAACGCAAGAAGGTGACACTTTCACACATAATGGCATTAAGTGGAAACATGAATGTTTCACTAATTGTAAGACTCGTAATGTCGTCTACGTGGTGGTTTGTCCATGCAACAGAGTCTATATAGGCAAAACAAATCAGCCCATCAATGCTCGGATCACTCAACATCGATCCCGTCTAAAGAAAAAGGTTTTGACCGCTCCCATGGTGGAACATTTTACCAGTAATAATCATTCTGAGAATGATTTCAAATGGACCACACTGGCATGGATTGACCCCAAACACTTTCCAGATGTTGACACAATGCTGTTGCGCAAGGAGGCTTATTTAATCCTCAAGTTTGATAGTGTAAACAAGGGTTTGAATAGTCTCAGTGAAATAAATAGGGCATGAAACAACTTCTCCCGGTGCACATAAACTACAGTTCCCAGAGTGCACCAGAATCCTTCTTTAACTCGGATTGGCCGGAGACTAATCACATGTTATGTGAGTGTTCGAACCGGCAGTGCCACGGACACCCGCAAACCTCAGTGTGCCGGGATGCAGCAAGTACGCGAAGCGGAGCTTTGAAAAATATTCACGGTAAGCCAGAAACCCGCTCGCACTATGATCTGTCATTGCGCATTACAAAGAGCATAGGATTAGCGCACCAGTGCGTTAATACTTCATCTCTTCCTGCCCTTCTAGATTTGCGAAGCAAAACACTTTGGAAACACGCCTAAAGAGTTAGAAATTTTCCTGCCGCCATCGCGGACCTTTGTACAAGTAAGTTTTCCCTCAATGGCCCTGACCATTGGCGCGCCACCGAGTGAGCGGTGCATTAAAACACGCTTTTTTTCTTTTATCTTCCCCAGAGATGAAAATGAGCATACACCCTAAATAGTTGAAAGACACCGGCACAAGTTGCCAAAGGGGTCACGAATATTGCAGGTAAAAAAAATCCTTCTTCTGAATACTCGTGTGTAACATGGATTCCCACCCCCACTAGACTTGACCCATTCCTTACTCTGTTGCAGCCCAAAACCCCGCGGCACAGACGACATTCTCATGTTAACAGGAGCTACTTTGGGCAGGATTAACACAAGGTATGCTTTAATCCTCTCACATATAGAGTTCCAAGAGCATTGGCTAGAGGACCCCTTTTTGGTAAACAAACCGTTTTGTTCTTTATTTTTTCAAACAGTTCCCATGGACTAGAATCATACCGCCCTGACGAGAATCCTGCAAGTCACTAAACAGGATTCGAAACGCGTCGGCACCCCCCCTCTTTTTTTCACTGGCCAGTTGGTCAATGATACTGATGCAAAAATGGGCAATGTTCCTGAAATTTAACTGATTACATCGGGTTCAGGTCTTGGGAGTTGACCTTGTTTGAAAAATACTTTTTCCTCTTTTTTCTCCCTTTGTTTGTGATCGTTTGTTTGTAACAAGTTTCATATCGTTCACAAATGAGTATGGTCAACTTGTCCATGTCATGAAGATGTACTCATGGTAAAATGCACTTATGGTAAAAAGTTACTTTTTGTAAAAACGTTAATTATTTGTTCGTTTTCACTGTATATATGCACAAATTGTTTTTCAAAATTGTATATGGCTAGACATGAGGTCGATAGTGGTCTTAGGTCTGTTTTTGTTAAATGTAAATCTTTTTTGTGAACTGAGTAACAATTGAAAGACAAAAACTATTGTCTGGGTAAACTAATAAACTGTGGTTTACTCGTACTTGAATCAGTGTGTACCTTAATTAGTTTGGAGGCATAGGCAAACATTTCTATTTACAATTGTGTGGCCCTGCCTACCCTCCGTCCCACTGGGCCCAGCCACCCTTGTTTTTTCTGACTTTTTGAAAGTTGGCATTTAAATAAATTAGCCATTTGGTGCGAGCTGTTTGACTCTGTTCAGGCTGGACTGAGTTACATCTGGGCTTTGTATATTCCCTCTAGACAGCCACCCGCAAAGGAAGCTTAGATGTGTCTTCATGGGCTATCCCGGGTGATGGGAGAGAGGAGCTGGGCAGAGCCTCACACTTACACCTGAAAAGACTGTGCCCGGTCCACACAAAACGGGCTGTGTACCCCCCTGTAGTGAGTATGGAGCCAGGGCAGGAAGGGGGGGGACCTCAGCGCACTTCAAAACTTTATTTGACATCTCCCCCACTTCGAAGGCCAACTGGGTATAAGTACTGGACAGTCAAAATCACCAGGTAGGGAGGAGAAAATGTATTTGTCCATTCAGTTTCCTCGTATAAGTACTCAAAAAAATCAAATTTTGTAAGTACTACTTTTTATGTCCTGATGAATGGCCCATAGACCCGGCTGGGCGCAGTGGGGCAGAAACATGTTGATCAAATTTGAATAGAGGTATAGAGGATCCAGTAACACAAACCACATATATACCCATTATAGTTTTTTTAACATTTCTCATCCACACCCTAATTAAAGTTTTTATTTTTGGGATGAGGGAGTGTTTTTTATCCTCTTCATACCCGAGTGTGATCGTACATCTATCCCTGGACACTACTGCGCTTTCCAGTGGTTGCCTCAGGCTTGAGGCTAGCTTACAACATAATAAAACCCAATGATGATGCAATAACGCATATGTGTAGGCGGAGAATCAAGATATACCGCCAACGTTACTACTAATGCGTGTATGAGGGTTTTTATAGAAATACCGTGGTAACGCAGTTACAAGTTGTCCATTCTCCCCCTTCTTTTGATTTTTTATAAGTACTGGACCTCTGACCCCATAACTGCAGTACACTTCAGGACTGGTGAAGACATTGCTAGGAAAAAGAACTGCTGTGCTGCTGAAAGAAGCACCACTCTGTTAGATTGTTGCTTTGCTGAGCTCACCTGCTGCCTGCTGTTCTCCTGGCTGGGTGAGAAGGGCTAGACCTGCATCACTTAAATCCAGAGTGACTCCAAGGGCTTGCCTCCTGTTCTAAGTCTCAGGGACATCAAATACTTCAACTCATCCTGCTAGAGCACTTGGGCTTTGCTTCCTGCAAATGGTGTCAACCCAGTCCTGGGCCCTTGAAAATCAGTATAAAGTGCTGCTACAACCAGAACCCAGGCTTCCTCATCGGAATCAGTGCAACTTTGCCTTTACGTGAGTCAGAACCAGTGCATCCTCATCATTGCATGAAGAGGATCCGGCGCATCGCCTTCGGAACCAGCACATCACCTGTGGCTTGGAGGCATTGCCTACTGCAGGTGCAACAGCCACACATCGCATTTGGAACCAGCACCTCGCACTAGGAACCAATGCATTGCCGCAGTTGCTTGGAGAAAATTGATGTATCTTATCCACTTCATGGCTCAACAACGACGCATCGCTTCAGCTACACCTCGCATCTTCATGGAAAACTATGGATCCCGGATCAAAGCACTTTCATTCAGCAGACCAAATGGTATCTGCCCGTGCTCCATCGGGGTCGGCCTGAGCTTTTGACTTTGCCCTGGTCCAACATAACCAGATATTCCATTTATTGCTTCTACGTTACATTTTACATTTGTTCTTTACAAATTCATATCGACTTGTTGGATTTTTGTTGTTTTGGTCTTGTTTTATTGATAAAATTAAGCTCAGTTTTTTCTAACCTTGTTTGGGGTCTTTTGTGGTGTTTTTACAGTGTTACTATTTGAAGTGTTGCACAAATACTTTACACATTGCCTCTTAAGTTAAGCCTGACTGCTCTGTGCCAAGCTACCAGAGAGTGAGCACAGGATAATTCAGGGTATGTTGTGACTTATCCGGACTAGGATTGTGGTTCCTACTTGGACAGGGTGCATACCTGTGCCAACCAGAAACCACATTTCTAACACTACTTCTCATGGTATTGTCATTTTTAGTGCTGCATTACCTTATCCAGAGTCCCCTAACTCTGGCAACAAGAGCCTCTGTAGAGTAAATAAGTATGATTTTGGAATGTGTCTACTCTTGTGTAGAGAAAGCTGGGCTCTGATTGGACATGCGGGTTGGCACAGGCATGCAAATTCTGCTGTGCTGACAAGGCCTGCGGGATACAGCTTTGGGTAGGCAGCTGCATCTCTTTTCAAATGAAGCCATGGCTGGTCACTTTGAGCCCCCATGCCCATGCTCTGCCCTGCCTCAGGGCTTGCTTCTGTGAATGCCACCTATTCTCTGAGGGAAGATTACAAGCAAACCTACTCCTCCATAATACCCACTGAAGCATATTCCCATGTCCTTTCGAAGTAAGAAAATACACATAGGGGAAACAGCAAAGAGGCCTGCCATGACACCCTTTCCAAATGCAACAAAGGAGTGCCCTCAAAATCTTGGAATGCAGGGCCTTATTTACAAGTTTTTGCCATAGGGAAGCACCGCCGGCCTTCCCGCTGTGCCGCCCTACGGCAAAAGATAAGGGCAGGAATGCACTGTATCTATCAGATACGGCACATTCCTGTCCTTTTCCCCTGTGCTGGTGCACAATGGACTACCATACGCCAACACAGGCACCTTTGTGCCATGGTGCAAGGGTGCCTGCATTGCAGGCATGACAAGAGCAACCAAAAGAGGCTTTTTCATCTTTCTATGTGTACTGCGGAATGCAGCACACATAGAAAAGGGAAAATGAGGCGAAATAAAGGTATTTCTCCTAGTTGCACCTCCCGTATGCCTACCTTGGGAAGGCATACACTTTTGGCGCTGCCTCAGAGTTACAATTCCTCATAAATCTGGGGCAGTATCATAAAGCCATGGGTGTTGCTGTGAACGCCCACAGCAACACCCATTACACATCCCTTTCATGCGGAAAACCGCATTAAAAGGAGCAATATTTACAAGGCCATATTAAGCCACGCAAAGTGGCTTACTGCTGCCTGATAAATATGGAGCATACCCCTGCGCCACCGGAGCGTCGCATAAAGTGATGTTCTGGAGGCGGTGCCTCATTGTAAATGAGGCGCACAGTGTAGGTCTCATTTATGAATGCCTTACGCTGCAGTTGCGTCACTTTTCATTGACGTTGCAGTGGCGGGTTAACCAATGCACCACACTGCGCCCTACTTACAAAGTGACGCATATAGGTAGAAGCGTCACTTTGTAAAGGCCTGTGCTACATTATACCTGCATCAGGTATAATGTATGTAGGGTGGTTGTTCCCCAGTAGAAAAGCCTTGTAGAAGTGGCACATTGACATTTAAGAGATTCTACTGTGCCACTCCTATGACTTGACTTTATCACATTCCTTACGCCTGCTTCAAGTAGGCATAAGGAGTGAAGCAGGGCCTCGCCTATGTGTAATGACACATTGCTGGAGTTGCTTCAGTTATCCGACACACTCCCGCAATGTGTCATTATTGTGCCACCAGATAAGTTAGGATTCCTGATGTATCTGTTAAGTCCTTTTTATTTATTTTAAACGTTTTATATAGCGCTGGCTAGACCCAGAGGTATCAGAGCGCTTTACATGAGTAAGATAGTATAAAGCAAACATGGCATACAAGCAGATAAAAGATAATAAAACAACAATGTGAAATATACAAATCAAAATAGATAAATAGGTGCAAGATCTATACACTTCAATTAATTAGGTATATGATGTTCGGGAAGTGGAGAAAATGTTACTGGACAAATATAACATGATGATTGGAGATCAAGTGCAGGTCACAGGTTAGGACATATTTGGCCCAATAATAATTGGGCCAAATATGGCATACAAGTAGATAAAAGATAATGAAAACAACATGCAAAGTATTCAAATCAAATAGACAAACAGGGGCAAAAGCTATACATTTCAAGTAATTAGGTAGATGGTGTACAGTAAAAGGACAAATATTACTGGAAAAATATAACATGGTGATTGCAGATCAGGTGTAGGACACAGGTTAGGATCCCCAATAATTATTGAGGAGGTGGATTTTTAGGTCTTTTTTTAAACTGAAATAGGAGAGGTTACAGCGCAGGTCTTTTGAGAGGGCTTTCCAGATGATAGGAGTATTACCAGAGATGGAGCGAGACTTTCTTTTTATGAAGTGGTGGGATTAGGAGGATGGTGTTGGTGTTTCTCAGAGGTCGTGTGGTGCCCGCAATGAGGAGCTTCTTGGAGAGGTATTGCGGAGTGTTTTGGTGGAGAACTTTCTGAGTAATGCAGGCAGTTTTGTATGCAAATCTGCCTTCGATAGGGAGCCATTTAAGAGATTTGAGAGCCGGGGATATATGATCGAAGCGTTTGCAGTCTCTGATGAGCCTGGCTGGAAGGTTGAGCACAGCTTTGATTGGAGCAAGGTGGACCATGGGGATTCCGTTGAGGATGGCATTACCATAATCAATATGTGAAAGAACATGTGACTAAACTACAAGTTTAAAGTCATCGGTAGGTATAAAGGGTTTGATTTTCTTGAGGTGACAGAGAGTGAAGAGCGCTCCTTTGGCAGCGTTTTTGATGTGAACGTTAAGGGTTAGGGTGTTGTTGATAGAAATACCAAGAGATTTGACGGAGTTGGACAGGGTGAGTGAGCTGTTGAGTGAGTTAAGGTCAGAAATCCAGGATTTAACTGGGAGATGGTTATTTTTAGGGGAGAAGAAAATGATTTTGGTTTTATTAGGGTTAAGTTTGAGATGATTGGAACAGAACCAGATTTGGGTCTTGGTGAGGGAGTTGTTCAGGTGTAAGATGAGTTTTAATCTTGTAATAGATTTGGGTGTCATCGGCGTAGAGGTGGTAGTTGAAGCCTGCTTATTTAAGAATGAGGGTGAGAGGTTCCATAAAGTGGTTAAAGAGGGAGGGAGAGAGAATAGATCCTTGGGGGACTCCGAAGGGAGACAGGATTGAGGTTAGAGAGACAGTTTTGAATTTTGATTTGCTGAGTTCGGTGGTGTAGGTAGGAGAAGAACCCTTTGCATGCAGTACCATTAAGGCCTAAACGGGGCATAAGCACATTAAGTAGGGCTGAATGGTTGACTGTATCGAACACTGAAGAGAGATCAAGGAGGATAAGAAGGCAGGTCTCGCCATTATCAAGTTATTGGTGGATGTCATCTATGACATTAAGCATTGCCGTTTCGGTGCTGCAGCCTTTCCTGAAGCCCGATTGAAAGGGGTCGAGTAGGTTGAAGTTTTCGATGTGTTCGTCAAGTTGTAGAGGACCTTTGAGAGGAGGGGGAGGTTAGTGATGGGGCGGATATTGTTTAGGTCATTGGGGTCAGCATTGGGATTTTTAATTATGGGAGAGATTTGTCCATGTCGAAGGGAGGTGGGGATACAGCCAGTGGAGAGAGAGAGAGGTGTTGATGATTGTGGTCCAGTATGGGGTGATGATGTGCTTATGGGCAGGGACAAGGCTAGAGGGTAAAGGGTCTTTTGTGTGGGAGAACGGTTTAAGATTGCCAATTATTTTAAGGACTTCTAGCTCAGTCACAGGAAGAACGATGAACAAGGAGGCATTGTTCTTTAATTGTGATATAGGGGAGTTGGTTACCGGAGATGTGGTAGGTGAGAGGTCTGGGGAGTGGTTAGGAGGGGTTAGGAAGTAGGTGGGTGAGTCACTAGGGAGCAGTAGGATAGTGGGCAGAAGAGAGAAGGGGTTAACTGGTCGAGGGGATGTGGAGTAGGCATTAGAGGTGAGGATAGGTTTGCATTGGGAATTGGAGGGGAGCTGTGTGGAAAGGAAGGATTGATCAATTTTGGCTGTTTTGGCAGAGAAAAAGTGGATCATTTCTTCACATCTGGTTGAGGAGGCGATCATATTTGGAGGTACGGGGGAAGTTTGGTTTTGAATGATTTTGAAGAGTTCCCTAGGTCTGTTTTTGGCACGATCAAGTTGAGTGTGGAATAAGGATGCCTTTGCACGTCTGAGTAGTGCAAGATGGGAGGGAGAGGGATGGTGGCTCCAGGTTCCTTCCCACAGTCTGGGTGCCCATCTATCGCTATTAATCTCGGTATTAAACCAAGAGTTTGAGGGGGTGATTCTTTGGTTTTTAGGTTTAGGCGGGCCAATTCGACAAGAATGCCGGTGACAGTATTGTTAAAGAGTTCAGCATTTTTGAGAGGGGAATGAGAAAAAGTTGAGCTTGGAGTTTAGATTCAAGAACACCCGGGGGATACATTTTAGATTTCTGGTCAATTTCTTAGGTCTGTTAATTTTAGAGGCGAGGAGATTTGCAGTGGAAGCAATGGTGAACCGTATAAGGTGATGGTCAGGTCAGTCCTTGCGCCATGGATCCCATTGTATAAATGAGGCACATCCATGGTGTTGCACAGATGGCGCGATGAAAAGCCACGCATTGCTGTTTTTGCTCAGTGTTGCGCCACTTTTCATAAATGAGGCCCTGTGTAAGTAAGGAAGTGCACAGCTTCCAAAGATAAGTAAGCAGGGGTTCAAGAGATCTTGTGGTATACATTTTAAAAAGTATGACTTTCAGGCTGCAAAACATCAAAGTTGAATAATAAAGTATAACTTTGCAAAGTATATAAAAAAATATAGTGGTGGGATATCTGCAGTTTTTTCTGTTTGATGAGAAAGCATTGCTGGAAGTCAGGGGTATACCTTTCATTAGTACAAAAGGTATACAGAGCGAGGGCCCAGAAGTGTGAGGGATCCACTGCACTCTAATTATGGCTGCCTCTTACTACCCAACAAGGGAGTCTAGCCCTTTGCCCTGTTTCCATTAGGGCCCACGCAACACTTTCTACGTCACAGTTGGGAATGAGAGGTGATGGGTTTGTGCTTTAATGGGGTAACAGGAAGTGCATCGCCATTATCAAGTGAGAGCACTGAAATACAATACTCGCGAATTGATATGGGCCTGTTTTTCAGACTAACAGAAATTAAACAAAGTGGAATGAGATATTTTATTGTAAGGTAGTAAATCGCTTTATTGTTGAGGCAAGAAAAGGTCTGAGATCTTTACATTTGCCCTGATGTTTTCAGCTATTTAGAGTAAATTATAGCCTGACATAATTGTTTTTTAGAAACAATGCCATCCAGAATGTTTCCATAAACAATGTTATTCATCAGCCCATGCACCCGTTACCATGCAGAAGTCACCAAACTGATCACACATGTGACAGCCATGGACCAGCATAGATAAACAACCAATGAGGAGCAGCACAGACGTAAATGTAACAAAGACACACCTTGAGATGGAAAGATGCAGAGCGCCTTTGAGACGGAGAGCGGTACACTAGAAGCATTCCTACACCACAAGCCCAATTGAGACACCTAGACAAACAACACAACAATCAATAAAACAGTGTTCCATTAAGAGGGAGGTGACCAGGCATCACAGGTAAAACTGTATTCGACCAACGGAAAAACGCATTGAGAAAGAGGGTTAATGTTCGTCTTCTGTGCAAGTCTAGCCGCATTACAAGTAGATGCATATTGGTGCATGCTGTCCAATGCAGCAAATGCAAAACAAATATTGTGCGAGGTAACCATAAACCATGTACCATGAAGGGACGTCACCAATTGTCACTTATAAAGCAGCCACTAAAACAGTGATGTCAAAGGGAATAAAAATCCATGCGCATTGACTGCACAAGGCACTGGCAAGTGTGTAACCCGGTACCATACCACCACATGGAATCTGGCTGTGGCCTGATGCACTGAGAAGATGTCCACATGACACCTGGCGCGATTGCAAGTGCCTCTCTGCCCATCCAACATGGACTGAGTGCTCTCAGATGAACCGTATCCACTTGGCCTCTCTCTTATACAAAGACAAGAAGAGATACTTATGGCATGTCTATTCCCTTGAAGTGAGTATTGGTTTGCTTCTTCGCCATTAAACTCTTATGCTACACAATTGTTGGCCTGGTTGAACACCATGAGATGGCAGGTCCACTCCATTTTTTTATGAAAAGGATTGATCAGAACACCAAGAGATATAGCAGGAGAAAAACCGTGAACAAATGATTTGCACAGACCAACAATAAGGTCCAGTGAAATTGCCTGCTCCCGCCTGACCAAATGAAAGAAAAAAGTTATGGCGTTTTTGTGCCCGAATATTGTGTGCAAACTATTGATGTGCCAAAACATTGCAGACGTGATGATCCAGGACCAAATATAGAGAATGTATGTATTATATAGATAAGTATTGATTTACTATTCTTAACTCTTCACCTACACACCTTGAACATATTGTCAAGATCCATATATGTGGAGTTAAGTATTGTAAACCTCTGCTTACTTACTGTAAGTATATTCTGGTCCCTAATATTATGCTATGATATTTTCACAAGCAATACTTCCCACACGTTATTCAGGTCGTAGACTACGGTTGCATCACTTCCACCAATTATCTGGTCAAAACTGAAGGTTAATTAGTTACTTGAAAAGATAGCTTGATAAGGCTTCCCTTAAAAAACTCACTTTGAACCCTAACCATCCAAACAAGTTTAAAGACCTATCTCACAGCTGCCTTACCTGGCAAAATACTCACTAATACTTGTACGATATTGACCTCCTGGACACTCATTAAGCTAGATTTCATCCAGGTAGAAGTCCTAAATTGGTTGTCCTCGCTACATTTTAGGTCCTCAGGAAGACGTTTCATGGTGGTTCTGTCAGGGCTCGATCAGTTGGCTGCCTTCGACACCACTGCCTATGTTCTTCTTCAGGATAGTTTGGAAAAGGCCGGGAAAAACTGGTTTTGGGTCTTGTCTGACTGAGTTCACACAAGAGCTAATATTATTGCAGTTTTTTTTCTGCTCCTCAGTGGGGCAAGACAGGTGCCTCTCAGTAATCTATTGTTCCCCCTCTCCTTTTTATGTCTCGCCAAGGCAGCGCATGCCCTGTCTCTTCGAGGCATCTTGCATTGAAGCTCTGCCCATTTTCCATCGATCTTTTCAATTGACTCCTGTTACTGTCCTTTGTATATGATGGCTTTGGATTCGTGAAAAGGCTTACTAATACGCCGTAGTACCTCCTTCTCTCCTGTTGTAACCTCCCAAGAGAACTACCCCTGTTACATGTGTTGTTTCTCAATATGTTTTATTTACAGTCTTTCAGCACTATTTTCATAAATGACTTTCTCCTATTGCAGGCACGACATGCTCTCTGGCAACCGCTTGTTTTTTTTCTCTAAGCAGTGCTTCAACAATGGGGGCCGCGACATTTACGCTGCACCCACAGTAATATTTTATTTTTAAAGCAGCGCAACACTGCTGTCTTTCTCGTATATTTTTTTATACGCTTTTTTTTCAACAGTGTGGCACGCTTCGGGGTCAACAATGGTGGCTGCGCTTTTCTTTTGTTATGCGGGGCTCCCCCGGACATCGATGGTTACATTTCGATTATTTTATTAATAAAAATAGTCATGCCGCAATAGAACGTTTACAACAGCAGCCTTGTCATTAAATTTGTTGTGTGTGGTTGTGACTACCGCTTGCACTTATGTTTTTTTTAGATGCGCTTTTGTTTTCAACAGTGCAGCATGTTTCAGTGTCAACAATGAAAGCTGCACATTTCTTTTCTTAAGTGCGACTCACACACGTGCATTCATGGAGTATTCCCAGCAGTGGTCAAAAGTGGGGGGAAAAGTAGGGGAAATGTAAGCGGAGATCTGGGGGCGGGATTAGGATTAGGTAATTGGGCGGAGTCAGAGGTGTGGCCAGAAAGAGCAAATCATTCACATTTTTAGTGTTTGTTTGGCATTTCACTACCCAGCTACAGCTTATTACGTTATTTAATTCAGTCAATGGGTATACGTTTATTTAAGTTTTATTATGAGGTATTGACATTAAAATAATTCACAAAGTGGGATTTGTTTACAATCACAGAATGTCCCAAATACGCTTAAAAGTGGAATCACAATTCATTTGTCTAAGAGTCATGGAGTTTCTGTCATCAGCACTTCTCCTCCCTTCTTCTACAAGAGCAGTTCAAACATGAATGGCAAAATATCCAAGTTTGCAAATGTTTTCTATACAAACAACGTGACTTGTGTTTCTGCAAAGTGGACGGCCCTTTGCAAAGGTTGACTGATCATGCTTCTCACTGTTGCATTTGAATAATACACTGCTACTAATAAGGCAAAATCTTTGCAGACTGTTAGCATGTGTAAAAGAAAATGTACAGCATTACGTTGTAGCTTGATGGATTATTTAGTCAACAGGGCAGAATAATTTTGTCCTCCATTGCTGCGTAATTCCAGTGGTCCCACAGCAGGCAGCACATGTTTAAAGTGCTTGTGCACGAAGAAGAGAGACCATGAAGTTTGTAAACTAAGGGGCCGATTATGATGACCGGCAGATCGCCACCGCCGGCCCGGCAGTGGCGATCCGCCCGCCATCAACCCTTAAAATTCCCACTGTCAAATTAGGATGGCGGTGGGAATGTTAATGTTACCGCAGCGGACGGAAAGACCATCCGACAGGGTCCCGCAAGGCGGTCCTTTCCCACTGCCTTGCGGGACCTGGTACACTGGGGGCATTTTTGCGGTGCTGTGCAGGCATCGCCGTGGGCATTATGATGCCTGTCTTTTTTGGCAGAGGTCCAGCTGCAAAAAGACAGGCGGAGAATGCCTTTGGGGGCCCGTTGTAGGCCCCCGGGTGTGTGGGGGTTGGGGGGCACACGTGGGGGGTACCTAATGTACCCCCCTGCATTTGCATGTACAAGGTGGCAGGCACCGCACAGTGCCTGTCACATTGTACATTCCCATGCACAACATGTATTTTTACATTGTGGCGTGTTCTGCCGGCCGCCGAAATTTAAAATGTAAAAATACAGGATGCGCCCGCCAGTGTGGCGGGTGCATCCTAATTCGCATAGCGGGACCGCCGCACCTATGGCGGGCAGTCCCTTTTGCCAATGCGATTCGTAATCGACCCCTAAATTTGATGTTTGTGCAAATCCTGCATCGCCGACCCCTAGTGAGTTGCAGCTACTACTGCTGAAACAAAGCCAATGGAAGTACCAATGGGTGAGGCGGACTGGTGGCAAGGGCAGGGCCAGCTTTAGTGCTGGTGGAGCCCTGTGCGACAATGTTTTTTGGTGCCCCCAATGACTCCCTCTGCCATGGATTACCTAATTACCACCTTTCGACAGTGCCCCTCGAGTCTCCATAACCACTTCCTTGCTCAGATGCATTTGATTAGATTTAAAGCGCCGCTGATACCAGTGTAGGGTGTCAGAGCACTTTACATCACACACATTACACAGAGACAATCATATGTGTGTAAATCACTCTATAAGAAAAAAATAAAAGAAAAAGTACTACAAGGTGCGGAGTCACATGACACTATACTAGTAAGCGGTAAAGTTTAATAGTGATTAGTCTGGGGAAACACAAACTCTGAATTTAGAAGGTAATACCATGGTTGGGGGTTCTCTTCAATAATCAGAATTGATGTTATCCATATGAACACCCTTTGCAACATTAGGATAATCAAAGACTGGGGGGAAAACATAACTCTCTAATTTATACCTTGCAGTTTGATTGCAGTTAATAGATCACTGTTGTATGTGAGGATTTTGATTTATAAACTGCAAGTAGGAAAAGAATCTCTCTGACAAAAGCATTAACCCACTGACCTGTTTACATTATGTGCACTTTGTGATCTGCATGGTACATGTTTTTTGCAGCAGGCACATTAACACTTTGTGCTAACTTTCCATGAGTCAAAACTTCTCCTTGACAAAACTCCATCTATCTCTAGGAAGAACATTAATCACCAGAGTTATCATTACATTTTTATTGTTTATGAAAACTGCTGGAGGCCAGGAAGGAGGCAGCAGGTGATTTTAGATAATATATTTGCAAACATGATGCCACCCACAGAGTCAGTACCTCCAGGAATGGTGCCCTTTCCCACCCATGGAAAACAATGTTGTTCAAAGAAAGGCGAGAAAACGAAAGTACTGCTTCACTGGCAAACTTAGTAAAGTGTCGCTAATATGTTTGGGTGAATAAAATCAAGCTGGCCATTTTGAGACCGCTCTATCTTTTATTGTATTGTAATTGCATTTATATAGCGCGTACTACCCCTGACGAGTCGTCAAAGCACTTTTTCTGTGACTATCACGGTACTCCGGAACCCAAGTGGTGAATTAGTATAGTGAAATATGAAAGTAATTTGAGTGGTTGATATGTTAGTCAGTTATTTGGATTAAGAAGGTCAGTGTAGGGATAGAAGGAACAAGGTTTGCATTTATATAGCGCTTGCTACCCCTGAATAGGGTGTTTAAGCGCTTTTTCGGTGAGTAGCATGCTAGTCGGGAACCCATAAAAGATTAGTGGTGAATTAGTATAGTGAAATATGAAATTAATTTGAGTGGTGGATATGTTAGTCTGTTACACAAACGGGAGTGGGCTGGCATTCAGTGATTTGACTGAAAGGAGAATACATGTTTCTGAGGCTGAGTCTAGCTGGTGATCCCACAATGCACAGCCATGGGAAGGGTGCATCACAAACTTGCTCCCTCTCGCCACCATAGGCAGATCTACCCCTTCTCATGCTCGACCAAAGGTTGCCCAGCCCACAAGGGAGTAGAGCTGGCCCAGCCCTCTCTGTAACCACTGACCCGAGGACACACAGAGGTAGTTTTATCTTAGGCACGTAGGTATCCTGGGAGTAGGGGTGGGAGGTCGGAGAGCTGCAGCAGAAGAGCACACATCAGCTAGGGCTCAACAGAGCTGCGTCTCCATACTCCAGCTCTCTAAACAGGCAAAGGTAGTATTTCTGCTGATTGACATACAAAAGTAAAATGTGCTGCAATTCACCTCTAGGTCTCCTGAATGGACAATATATTTCATATATTTGAAGTGTATGTGAACATTCACGCAATAATGTCCACATATACGGCATGGTACATAAAAGTAATTGTTAACTACCCTTTAATTAGTATTAAATATTGCGTTAATTACTTCCCAAAGATACTTGTTCGATCGCCTTCAGAATAATGAAAACACAAGTTGGCCTGGCAGGCATTCAAATGCATGCTATGGGCACAACATGCAGATGATTGCAGCTTGTGCATAACACACTTAGCTTTCTTATCAGTAACAGAACCTATGCCCTAAAGTTGGTCACTAAATCTCTAACAAATGCGTGAACTCACGGAGCACTCTGCTAGGATTCTAACCAGTGACATACTGATCACGCACAGTGCATTGCATCAAACACACTGACCAACTGAGCTATTCCATTAGTTTGAAAGAAGGCAGTGACTTTGATTACACACGGATCGCTGCAGCAAGTCCCTCAATCCACTGATATATCTCACTGTAGTGTTGGGGCCCTAGGCCCACATGGTGGAGTAAATGATGACACAGGACACCAGTTAGGGGATAGCAGATCTGGCCACGAGCACTTGCGCTCTGGCTCTTTTATTAGCAGCGTCACCTGACCCAGTGACGTCTGTGGTGGATGGGTGTACAGTGTATGGTTACACTGCAAACAAATAGACTGGCAGGACACTACATTCCTCCCTAACTTTAATGAAAGGAAAAGCGAATGTCCAACCTGCAAGAAAACAGAACAATAACATTTGATAGCCCCAACAGATCTTCTTCAGGCGATCAGCTGGGAGAATGTTGAAAGTTCCAGGACTACAAAGTCAGTCAGATGAGCTTCACCTCGGCGGTGTACTTCAGATCATCCTTGTCTTGCTGTGTTGACGCTATATACAGTGTTCATCACTTGGGGTACCTGGAGCAGAATGGGATTGACCCTTGAGGGGTCTCGCAGGTGTTCCTAGTCCAGTGGATGGCAACGCTTGTTGGTTGTTGGAGACGACTATGGCACGAGAGGTCTTTCTTTGGATTTGCTGATCTTGATGCCTTGACATCTCCGTCCAGCCAAGTAACTTCCGACTTGCCTTTCTTGCCAGACTCCTCTCTCACTGGGGCCTCGAAGACTGGCCTCTCCTGCTTGGACTCTTCTCTCACTAGAGACGCTGGGAGGACCCTCTTGCCGGACACGATGGGACCGGGTGGGCCGTGCGGGCTTCGCATGAGCCGCGCAAAGGCGTCGCTGCCGAACTGCCAACGGACTCACCGCCAAGTCTCTCATGATGTCCTCGGGGGTGTTGATGTCATCCGCCAGGATGGTCTTGCCGTTAGGACATGGGTTCAGTGTCTTCACCAGACCGTTTCTCGGTGCCAGGTGTTTACCTGGGGCCTTCATGCTTCCTGTTGCCTGTCGTGGAGCTGCCGCTGCTGCACCTCTCCCATCTGGATTCCTGTCTCACAGGACATGCGGCCGAGGCCCTTGTCCCCTGGACTGCCACTTGATCGCGTGGGCTGTGCGGGTCGCTGCGGAACTTCGGACATGGCCACAGTCGAGTCTTGTGTAGTCCACAAGGGTGATTATCTAGTGCTTGGGTATGTTCTGCTTCGGCAAGCTTCAGGTTCACGGGGCACCCATGCAGTTCTTCAGTGGTTGGTCTCCTCGAATGCATGTTGTAGGGCGATGTTCCTTGGCCAGCACCGATGTTCCTATGTGCTGACTGTTGCAATGCTCCTTGGACAGCACCGATGTTCCTGGGTGCTGTGGTTCTCTCTCCTCCTCTGTGGAGTGATGTTGTGTGACTCCATTCTTCCTCTTCGTTCGCTTCCTCGACGCGGTCCGGTCTTCTTTCTTGCTTACTCATGCTAACCGGGCTTCTCCATGTAGCGGGCCCTCTACATGTCGTCCTCTTGGTCTTGTCCTTGTGGTAGGACACTGTCTTCACTTGGCTTGGTGACTAGACCTGTCGTCGTATCTTCTCTGTTGTTGCTTTTCTTTCCTTAGTGACCAGACTGGGTGGTCGGTTTTCATCTTGGGCATGAGTTGTCATGCTGTGCTATTTTCTTTGTGGTCGCTATTCACCGTCACGGTGTTTTGGCGTTGGCGCACTTTGTCTGCGCGGAGGAGGGTTGCGTCACCGCTCCTGGTGCAACTCTGGTGCATGCTGCCATGCGTGCTGACGATGGCGCTCCGGTTGCTGCGAGACATCGCTGTCTCTGTTGGGGACCTTTGTGTGCAGTCCCGTGGCGTTGGCGTGTCGCTGTGCAGCGTCACTCTGGCGCTCCTGATTCCTGGCACGTTCCGGCGCAGTGCTGCGCGGTCCTGGCGTGCGGGTGTGGAGTTCTTGGACGCCTGTTGCTAGTCGTTGGGTACTTGCTGCTTTGGCTGTTGTCAGGGACTTGCTGCTTTGGACCGTTGGCGGGAGTAGTTGAGGCTGCGGTGGGCGCCTGTGGCCACAAAGCGTCGCTGCTCTCTCCGTCGTTTGATCTCGGCACTCGTTTTCCCTAGACGTTCTTCCAGTGCTTGGCAGTCGTTTCCTCCAGACGTTCTGTCAGTGCTTGAGTTTTCGTTGAGGCGTTCGTGCCTCTTCCCACGTTGCGTTGGGAGTGGCGTCTGCAGACCCCTTGCTGGTGTGTGTGGGTGTTTTCTGCGTGGTTGCGCACTTACTTGCTGCGTGAGATTATATGCTTTCCTTGGGGCGTTAGTCTGTCGCCCGTTGCTGCTGCTGATTTATCTTGTGTTGTGCAATGCTTGTTTTATTTCTTATTGATGCAGGTGCACTTTTGCTTTTGGCCACTGGGTGGCAGTGATGCTGGATTCCTCCTTGTAGTTTCTATCTCGCCGTAGCGAACACCGGTTGTCCGTGTCGCCTGAGTCTTGTAACTGCAGAAAGTACGTGGAATTTAAGCCACGCCTGTCCTACGCTTGCCTTATCCAAGTGGACTCTCTGCGTGTATATAAAGGAAGATTGCTTGTCCTGGGGCCAGATAGTGATTTCTGCCCCTTCCCCACACCCCCGTGTGGGTGGGTGTGTTTGTGGGCTGCCAACACCTGTCCGAGAATTAACGAGGACTGACAAGTATAGAGTACCCATTGTCCTGATGAAGCCTACATCATCTGGCTGAAACGCGACCGCGACTGCGTCGACACCTTTTGCTTCAATTGGAGTCCCCTGTTATTACGAAATAAGTTGTTTGATTTTTTTCTGATTGGCACCTATACAAATATAGATTGGGTTGATTCTGTAACCCCTAGGTGCCTTACTCTTGGGACTACCATTGTGTTGTGCTCTCATTATAAATTAAGTGGAGGCACCGATCCGAATTAGGATATATATATATTTTTTGTATATATATTTTTTGTTTTGTTTGGGGTACATAGAAACGTGATATTGTAAATGTGATGTATATTTGTATATGTGATATTTTGTAGATAGACTGTTGGTTGTTGTGCTCTCCTTGATGTCCGCTCATATGTGTGTTGATGAATTTATATATGTTATTCTTTCATGTTTAATTTCTGTTTCACAAGAGAATTAATTATTATTTTATTATTATTAAAAACAATTTATATGGCGCAACTAAGCCCAATGGGCGTCAAGGCGCATAACCAAATAGTAACAGCTGTTAAAAAAAATACCACTATGCAGTTATACAACTATTGCGGGTAGGCCTTGACGAAATACCAGGTTTTAAGGGCCTTTTTAAAAGAGGCAAGAGAGGACTGTGTCTTAATATCTTGGGGGAGAGAGTTCCACAACTTTGGTGCAACAATTGAGAATGCCCTATCTCCCCATCGTGCTCTTTTGGCTCGAGGGACAACCAACAGATTCAACTCAGCAGATCTAAGCGCTCTCCCCGGCTGGTAGGGAGTAAGCAAGGCGCTTAAAGGGTGCGTAGATCTTTCTGACAGAGCTCTATAAGCTAAGCAAAGAATTTTAAAGGAAATTCTCAGTTGAATAGGAAGCCAGTGAAGAGTCTTTCTGGCCATAGTGGCAGATGAAGTATTAGGGAGTGCTAGGACAAAACGGGCCGCAGCATTTTGTACAATTTGTAGCCGCTGGGTGAGCCCCTTGTTGGCATCTGCATAGAGTACGTTGCAGTAATCCAACCTCGAGCCCACCAATGCCACTACTATCTGCTTTCGTGCTGGGAGAGAGAGATAATGAAGAATTCTCCTGAGTATTTTTATAACTCCCCAGCAGGTAGCGACCGTGCGATTAACCTGAAGGGTCATAGACAGCGAGGTGTCAAAGATAACGCCGAGATTTCTGGCTGACTGGGAAGGAGAAGGACAGGTTCCCAACGCAGACGGCCACCACTCAGTAGACCAGATATCCTGGTCCTTGCCAAAGACCAGGATCTCGGTTTTATCGCCGTTCAACTTCAGAGAATTCTGAAGCATCCAGTCAGATACTGTCTGCATACAGATTCTGAAGTTTGCGGCAGATGTAGATACAGAGTGGGCTAATGACACCATGATTTGAGTGTCATCGGCGTATGACACCACTTCCATCCCCTGAGATTTTACTAGCCTCGCAAGGGGTGCAACATAAATGTTGAATAGGGTCGGACTCAGAGCCGACCCTTGAGGCACCCCACATTGCAAGGATTTAACAGGGGATAGAAATTCGCCGAGCTTGACTCTCTGCTCCCTATGTTGTAAAAAAGAGTGCAGAAGGTTAAGAGCCACACCTGAGATCCCTGCCTCCCTCAACCGAGATGTTAAGATGGAAGGAGACAGGGTATCAAATGCTGCGGTAAGGTCCAAAAGGACCAATACCGTGGTGTGTCCGGCATCTACCTTCATACGGATGTTATTTACCACCATGGTCAACGCGGACTCCGTACTATGGACTTTGCGAAAGCCATGTTGGGATCCATCAAGATACCCAGATGAGTCAAGAAAAGTGGAAAGATGACAATTAAGGTGAGACTCAAGTATTTTTGCGGGAGCGGGTAACAGCGAAATAGGTCTAAAATTTTTCAGCTGTTCCGGGTCCAGCGTGGGCTTCTTGAGTAATGGCTTAACTATCGCCCTCTTCCACACTAACGGGAAGATGCCTTGGGTGATAGATCCATTTATCACCTCTAGTAGAGGTGGCAACAGAGTAGCTCTGCAATCCTTCAGGATTTTCAGAGGACATGGATCTAGAGGGGATGAGGATTCTTGTTTGAAAATTAAATTTGGATCAATCCCTTCGGTACCCTTTGTTGCTACTTTTTCATCTTAGGATGTCTCCTGCTCAGGTATGGGAGGGTTAAATGGGCAGAACCCCTGACCATTTTTTTGCTAGTCCTGGATTCCTCCTTAGCCTGCTTTGCTCACTACTTTCCTCCCAGGCTGTGCACTCTCTTGTCTCTGCTACTCCCGGGGTTTACTGTGGGCTTGAGGTGCTGCTGACTGCAGGGATCAAGGCCTCACCTCTCTTCACGGTGAGTGCACATGTTTATTGCGTGTTTGTGCAGGGAGGGGGTGGGAAGCGTTCGGTGTCCTGCCGGGTTTACCGGTATGTGCACCTATCTGTCTCTGTGTGGTGGGGCACATTTGAACTCGGCGCTGGCCACATACAGGCGCTTCACTCCTCAGCCGGGGAGCCTAGGAGGTGGGGGCACACTTTCTTTTGCCGGTGTCCGCCCTGCTTACTCCTCGCTTCTCCCTCCCTCCCCCTCGCAGCAGGCCAAGTGTTCACGGGCTGCGGGGGGGGGGGGTGTGCGGCACTACGCGGGTGGGCTCCGCTTATTCGGGTCACTCTCCCCGGGACAGGGGACGCTTGAGGCAGGCCGCGGGTGGACTCCGCCGGCTCTGCTTATGTGCCCTTCAGCGCTTTTCCACCCTCTCCGCTCGCGGCAGCTTTCATCAGTCCTCACGTGGGCGGGGGGGGTGTGTTGTTGCTTCTCTGCTCTGGCCTGCAGATGGGCAGGGCCAGATCGCGGGGCAGGGCCAGATCGGGAGCCTCTCGCCCGGCAGGGCGCCGATGGCGTGCGGGCTGGTGAGTTTGTTCCCTCGTTGCAAAGGGGGGGGTCAGGAGGTGGTTAGCTACGCCACCCCCTTCCCCTCCAGGCTCTTCAGCGACGCCGGAGTCGGGAGTCCCTCTGCTTCATTAGTTCGCAGCGGGTGGGCTTCGCATGCGATATTTCCCCGCCGGCAGCACTTCTCACTCTGCTGGCGCCCCAGTCGACCCTCTCCGCCTCCATTCACACTCGCGGCCGGGCAGGGGACGCCTCGGGCAGGCCGCGGGTGAGCTCCGCTGGTCCTGCTGAATCACCGGGCATTAAGTTAGTGTCTATAGCGGGTGGGCTCCGCTTGGGTGCACAGTCTTCTGGGGGTCACTTCCCGCTCCCGGGCTCACCTTCGGCCGGCGGGCCAGGTCCTGGGCTGCGGTCGTGGCGGGTGGGCTCCACCCGGCCGGTGCACCTCTCCGGTGGGGGTCTCTGCCTCGCGGCCGTCGCAGGTGGGCACTGGGCGGTCCACTCCTCCCTGGTGGTGCTGGATGGTGGCGGCCGACGCGGGTGGGCTCCGGTTGGCTCGTCCTTCAAGGCTGGTGCGGTGGGCCTCACGGTCGCTGCAGGCTGTGGGGCTCCGACGTGCCCACCGGCTTCTCGGCGCGCTGCGCCGTGCTGCAGGGGATGCCCTCCAGGCGGGCAGCACTCTCCCCCTTATTGTCGAATTCGGGCAGTGGCACGCATGGGCTTCACTACAGACCTCGTCGCCAGTGTAGTGTTGGGGCCCTAGGCCCACATGGTGGAGTAAATGATGACATAGGACACCAGTTAGGGGATAGCAGATCTGGCCACGAGCATGTGCGCTCTGGCTCTTTTATTAGCAGCGTCACCTGACCCAGTGACGTCTGTGGTGGGTGGGTGTACAGTGTATGGTTACACTGCAAACAACTAGACTGTGTCCTAGCAGGACACTACACTCACTATCTGATGCATACAAACATTACGATAGCCGAGTTAGGTAATGATTCTATTGAGGAAATCTGTAGAGCAGTTGAAACCCGTCGATTCCAGTGCCACTGTGGTCAGCACAGCTTTTCATCCCTCCAAGGTTGATTAATTAAAACCACTGAGATTGGGAAAAAAGACACGGATTAATTACCGTGTTACATAACAAAAAGTCTGGTATAGCCAAATATGCTATCGGTTTATTTAAAGTTTGACGACGGGATACCACCTCAAACAAGCATTTGTAATGGATTAGTTTCAATAAGTGAGGAGGAGCAAGAAATAATGAGAGGGAGACAGAGTAAGAAAGTGGGTGGGGGCAGCTGCTGGGGGCGGTGGGCGGCTGCCAGCGGCAGAGCAGAAATGGACACTGCATCTCTCTTTAGGAAGAACATTAACACCTTCGCTGCGGCGGCTATTCCGCCGCAGCGCTAACGGTCACGAGGGGGCGCGCGGCTCACCTGCGCGGGTGACAGAACCGTTCCGTCACGGCTCGCGGGTGAGCTGTGCTTGTGACGGAACGATTCGGTCATGGCCCCGCCTGCTTAATGAGACGCACCGCGCAGGCGCGAAATCAGCACCGCGCAGGCGCTGCGAGCGGGCCGTGACGGAACCGTTCCATCATGAGCACAGCCCACCCGAGGGGCGTGACGGAACGGTTACGTCAATAACGTCGAAGGAGTTAATCACCGGAGTTATCATTACATCTTTATTTTTGCCTTCTCTGGGCAGCAGAGGCGCAACTAGAGCCACATTTGGGGGGGGGGGGGAGCTACGAAAAATTTTGGGGGTTGGGCTGGAGTGGGAGACGCAGTGGCTCTAAGAAGGGGTGAAAGGCAACAAAGCCTCCTTAGCACGTAAATGGTCTTTCAAAGACCTGTGAAGTAGTCGGTGCGACTGTGTGTCTGCCCGGGAAGCTGTCTCAGCCCGGGCTGACACACACGATGGTGAGGGGGAGTGGGTAGAGGGGTTAGGGTAGTAGGGGGAAGGGGGGGTCCATGGGCGTTGCACCCCTTCTGGGCAGAAAGGAAGAAAATGAGTCCTTTTCCTTCTCTGCCAGTCCTGCCTCCCCGACCTGCCACGAACGGCAATGGCCATGGCCATGGCTATTTCTGGCCCTAGGATGCGTGTTTAACTATAAAAAAGTAGGGGAACGGACTTGGTGACAGCAGCATGTGCAGTAGTTCTGGGATAGGCTCTACATGGGGTCTGGTCTTGTTTTTTCTACTCGTTTCTTAGAGTAGTACAGCTGTTCCCCCACCCCCCTAGTGAGCTGGGCATGGACAGCACCATCCACACACTCAAACACCCCTTCCTACAGATAATGAGCCCTGCGGGGCTTTTTGCATTCCCACACGTTCACTTGCTAGCTGGCCCGGCTTCTAGCCAAATTTCGCTCTCAGAACAACAAGCAAATTCAGACACTCTTGAGGAAACAAAACAAACAAGCATTTGCATTACTATAGGTCTCGCATTATTAAAAGTTTGAGCGGTTGGCGTCGCATTATTATTAGCAAGGCCATTAGCTCAAACTTTCAATATTGCAAGACCTATTGCATTGCAAGTGCTTGTTAATCTTTATATATAGTCATTGCCCACACTGTTACATGCGAATGGTGACACTCAGTCGTTATTTAGGCAGATTAATACGTCTCCTCAAACAGCCAGTAAAGCCGCGCCAGGGAAAAAACAAACCCCACAGTACTTTCCTAATTGGCAGGGGCATAGGAAGGGGGGTGCGGTGAGTGCAGGCCGCCACGGGTGTCTTCACTGAGTGGATGATAAAATGGCAGAAATATGTGTTTTAAAATATATTTTTGCCATTTGGTCACCCCCAGCTTGACAATATGACAAAAAATATGTGTTCTAAACACATATTTTTGCCATTTTGTTATGCCGGCTGACAAGAAAAATTTCGCACTGGGTACCACCTGACCTTGCTTTGCTACTGCTAATTGCTATTACCACATTGCAATATCCCAAAAAAGAAAACACAAAGTTCCCCATTCTTTGTCTTCCAGCTATCAGAGGAGTGAAACAAGTGGTATAGGAGAAATATCCAATTTTGACCTTCGAAACTTATAATGTGGAGGTGATACCACACCAGTAAAAAAAAAAACACTGTGGTATTTCCCCAAGCAATCTAACTTCTCAGTATTACTGTGCGCTTTGTTTAATGTACCTCTAGAACAAAACTTTCGCTTTTTAGTTTCCAGTCTCTACTTTAGATTTCTGTTACTTTCTATTTCTTATTTGTAAAACTAGAACAAAAATTTAGCTTTTTAGTTTCCAATCCCTTCTTTAGATTTCTTTTACTATCTGTTTGTTATTTGTAAAAGCTTTTCGTGCATAAATTGTCGAAGGACACATTACTGAGGGACAAGTAAATCTTAGTTTAAACCCACGCGCTGTTTCAAACTCTATCGCCTAACTGTCAATCTGCATTTTGAAGATTTGTAGATAGAAGTGCATGTATGGCTTCAGATGACATCCCCACAACACTCAGGGGCAGATTTACGAGGAAGTGCCACAGCGTGGCACCGTAAGCCCTTTGACTGCATCATTCTGCGGCACTTCCAAAGCACAGGAATGCAACATATTTACAATAATATGTTGCATTCCTGTGCCTTCCCCTGCGCTGGTGCACAAACTGCTGCCTTGCGGCAGCACAGGCCCCTTTGCCCCATGGTGCAAGGATGCCTGTGTCTTGGGGAGACACAAAAACAATCACTACAGGCATTTCCTCCTTGTTTTTTTCTCTTTCAATGTGTGCTGCAAAAAAACGAGGAGAAATGAAAACATTTCTTCTCGTTGCGCCTCCCTTCACCTCCCCTGGGGAGGCATAGCATTCACATGCATTTCCAGATTTACGATTCCTCATAAATCTGGAAGTGTATCTTGTTCCACAGGTCTTGTGTGGAACTCCCACAGCAAAACCCATGGAACGCCCCTTTCACGCAAAGTGGTGCGTGGAAAGGGGCCATATTCACAAGGACAGGAAAAGCCACGCAGGGTGGCTTTTCCTGTCCTTGTAAATATGGGGCATAGAAATACGCCACCAGTACGTCACAAAAAGTGACGTACTGGTGGTGCAGTGGGCTTGTAAATCTGACCCATAGATTTTAACCCTCCCGGGATTCAATGAAAGCCCAAAATATGAACTACGGAAAGAAATAGGTCAGCCACGGAGGTGATGTTGGTAGATGGGAAATCCTTACACAGGAATGCCACAGCTGCTTCTATAAATAAAAATATGATTCAAGCCTGACATTTATGTCGCAGCAAATTAATCTCTCTCTGTCAGCAGCTGTTTTGTCACCAGGCGACCTTTAGTTATATTACAAATGCCAGGTATTAGTGTGCAGAATTCGGTGTATCCCCATGGAATATATGTGGAGCGAGGGTCTCAGGGACCTAGAAGAATGTCAAAGGCGGTGGAAAGTGAAGTTGAGTCATCTGTTGCTGGCTGCCACTCACAATTGACATTTCATGTGTTGCTAGGCTTCTGGCACTGTGCTAAGTGCTTATTCTGCTCCTGGTGTCGCTGTGCACTGCTTACGACAGTCCAGAGACCTTCCACATGGTGCTAAGGAAACTCTTGCACAATCTGACTCATCTTGTGATGATATTACCCGTACTGTTCATATGGTGGGGTGTACAACCTACTTGGATCATGTCTGTGTTTGTACCCGAACCCGGCTACAAATTGTCCGCACATTTCACACAGATCAAACTTTTGGGAATTTGTGCAGGGAAAAATCACAACATTCCACATTTTTCAGCCTGAATTTGGATAAAGCAAGAGCCATTACCAGGTTACTCCCTCCCACAAGCGGAACTTTGAATGGGGAAGGGGTTATTCTGAGTAGTGAAAAACTGTACCCCAATATATCATTATTTCCCTCAGCGGTATTACGTACCAGTATTACCGCAGCATCAGAAGTGAGTGTCACTGTCTACTTCCTCGTGCTCTGAGTTTATGATGTTCCTATTAAAGAGAAAAGGCTGGTGCGCTCTCCCAGGTGCATGCATATCTTCCAGCCTGATGGACTTACCAATGTGTGGCAGAAGAAGATATGAGTGCGGAGTTTATGCATGGTAGGGGCTGCTGAGTACTGTGATAGCCAGTTATGGTTCCTTTATGTTAAAAGTGAGAGAGAGTAATGCTAATAGACTGACACACATCCTCCCTGAAACACTTTTAAAAAGCTAGGTTGTGACATCTGTGTAGTATTGAGGGCCCGATTCGAATTTCGGACAGAAGGGCTCCGAACGATGGTCGGAGCACTTCCGCCCGAATCGGAACGTGCCGGCCAGATTCCTTTTCGACCGAGCCATTCCAATGGGCTCGATCGGAAATTAATCTGAATTTCCGGATGGCTCACGATGGGCTCGGAGAGCCCGTCCGGCGTCGGGAAGTCCTGAAGTGCTCCCCCGGTCGCCTCTTAATGACCGAGTGAGTACGATGGCAGTTTTTCACTGCCTTTTCGTGCCAGTGTTTCCGGCACAAAAAGGCAGTTGGTAACCATGGATGCGAGGCCGCCGAATGTTGATCCCTGCACAAGATGGTCGGTTCATGACCGATGTCTGACGAGCTCAGGTCAATCCGACATCGGAATCAGGCCCTAGAGTCTTCACTATTTCTCTTTTACATTCTTCCATGTATTTCTTTCATCATCTCCTATAGCTCATGCATCCAAATAGTGTGACATACTTCATCAGAGGGTTGGATCCATCTACTGCAATCCGTAAGTCTTCATTTTACTTCACTCCTATGCCATGTATAGTGTAAGGACATCTTCGAAGAGCAATCCATCTAGGGCTAGTTCCTTCAACTTGCAATCCTACGTAAGGGATTTGAACAGTACTAGTTCTGTCCTCAGTGCTCATCTGTATCTGCACAATAAAATGGAAAAGCTCTATGCATATCCTCATGTTAAATTGGCTGCTATAGCTAGCTTCCATATTCTGAGGTTTCTTCAGAGTGGAGCTGCAAACCAAAAGGGAATGCGTGCACTCTCACAGGCCTCTCCAAGCAGTGTTGCCACTGAGACCACCCTACACCCTATAGGACATAAAATTGAGCCCAGGTAAATGTTAGCATGAAAAGCCCATCAGAACAGCTGGGGGACTCTAACAAAGTAATTGTTTCACTGTTCACTGCCACAGGGATGCACATGAGAAACACACAACTGCCAGGTGATCTTTTGGACTTTCCCCTACTTTATAAAATGTAGTAGTAATCTAGATTGAGTGTTTACATATCAAATTTTATTTCCCTGGTGCTCAATTGGAGGAACTCTTTAGTGAAGCATGCCACAATCAGAGGCTGAGGGATATCCTGCCTGCCAACAGTATGAGCTGGAGAACATTATTAAAGTTAAAGTGGGCCAGGGGAACAATCAATAGTCCTACATCCGGAGCTGCCCGTCCCACTTTACAAGACTGTGCTTGACTGGAAGATGCCTCCAGCCAGTGAGATTGCCCAGGATCCTTGCCTGCTGTGGTGTGCTTGGGTTCCAGAGTCCCTTTGTGCTGGTGGCCCTCGCACAGGGTTGTATGTCAATACAACGCGGTTGTTACACCGCGCTACCATTACAACGCGGGCTTTTCAACGCAAGTCGTTACCACGACTTGCGCTGTAGGGTGCTGGACTTAGGAATAGTAAGATTTACTATTCCAACACCAGCCTACGTACAGTAGGGAAGGTGTTAGAATAGTAAATCTACTATTCCTTAGCCTAGAGCGCCCTCCAGCGCAAGTCGTGGTAACGACTTGCGTTGTATTGCCCGCGTTGTAATGGTAGCGCGGTGTAACAACCGCGTCGTAATGGATGTTCCCCTCGCACTGCCTGGAGCCGGGCATGTTGAGGTGTCATCTTGCTGCATGGCCTCATCTGCTGTGGGATGGGAAAATGACTGGGTCCTGTTGCTGGGAGTGCTGTGCAGCCTACCACTAATATTATGCCTGATAGAAAAGAGGTGGTGATCCTCTTCTTGAGTGTGCCACCAGAACCTATGGACAGTGGCCAGCAATCCAGCCCTGGGGCTCCTCCCTGCTAGGGAGCTGAATGTAACCCTTGCTGATTGAGGTGGGAGCAGTCGCCTTATGCCCCATTGTCCTGCCAGGCAGGGGGGATGCATTGGTGGATCCATGGCCCTGCTTAAACTAGATTGCTGAGGAAGGGAGCATGAAGCTGAGGGTCATATATACAGGCCTTTCAACAGGAGTAGGACCCAATGCTTGCAGGGTGCTCCTGTAATGGCAATAATTCACATGATCACTGACTTGGCAGACTGGGTGTTAGCTCCTTGCGAGCCAGCGATGCTCTGAGGAACGGCTGAGAAAATTGTACATAATGGCAGCGTGGACTGGAAAGACTTCAGACCAGTAATGCACTAATCTAACACACACATCATTGTATACCCACTGTGCTGACCGAGGCCTGTATGTCTAATCACTATGAATTGGCAACAGGGCTGTCTGCAAACATCTGGTCTGCTGGCCCCCAAGGTACAATGCTGGCGGGGCCTGGCCTTCTCGCTTGACAAAACCAATTCTATAATACTTGGTACTCTTCCCTACTAGAGGCAGGTAACATTCCCAAATATAGCACCAAGCGGCTGCCCTGTCACACATACCACAACTCAATCAAAAGACGGGGCAGAGCTGCTGCATCTCAACGCAACCCATGCCACACTTCCAAAAATGGAAAAGTCTGAACTAAAGCCGACCACACTGTCCTCTATCTCCACACACTCCAACAAAATGATGGAGAGTGAGGTCTTTAAATGCCAGGCTCTCCACAGGAGTGTCACTAACCTGGATGAAATACTCCCCTAGTAAACATGCAAAGGGGGCTGGTCACTACTGAAATACTACTACACTACCCTCCTAATGATCATGGCTTTCTGATTTTCATACGATGGCCTTGTATGAATAGGTAATATACAAACTTATTGATCAAATGCAAAAATGTGACAAGACATGGGGTACATTTCTTCGCTCCTGATCACCCTTGAGTGACTCAGGGTGCCACTAGACTGCATTCCTTGGATGATGAACTCAGGTGGTCTGGATGTGGTTGGGACTGAGGTAACTTGCTTTGGCAACCATACAGATCCCACGAAATGGATATTACCTGATTACTGACAACCACTTATACTCTATTCTCAGGTAACATACTGGATTACCCAGACTCCGCAGCTTTCACTCGTCTTCAGACTGGGGCAACCGACCCGGGGGGAGGGACGCCTATCCTATTCTAATTGGTGATTGCCCATGCAATTGAAAATGTACTTTTACTATTTTTGATGGCTACTACTATTATTAATCCTACATGAATACTGGGGGATCATCTGTAAACTTGTGGATTTCATTGGTTATTTTTTCTCCAATAAATGACCTGAATGATTGTTTTCTTTTTTTCCTTTTCTTCTCTTTAGCATATTGTTTTACAACTATGTAAGTACCTGTTCCTGCTGTACCACACGGTGTATATTCTGCATTGTGCAAAAAACAATAAAGAACTGCGATATAAAAAAACAGACTCAAGGTTCAGGATGGATCTGAGGAAGGTCAGAATGAATAGGCAAGAGGACAGGCTTAAGACTGCAGAACAACACATCTTGACATAGAGTATACAACTCAAACTAAAAACAATAGCACTTCTCAGCATGTAAAAGTCCTCAATGTAATCAAAACTAAAAATGAAGAATTAAAGCACAATCAAGAAGAAATATTTTACTCATTCTGGATGTGCCTGAGCCAACTAACACAAGCAAGATGTAAGCTTATTCAAAGGAGGCAAGTTACCACTCATTGACCCAAGGGCCACTTCCTGGTCTTAGCTGCACGCTATATTTGCCTGCCTCCTTAAATTTAAACCTGAGACACATCCTTCCAATTCATTAAAGGGAAACATGAGCTATCTGATGGCAGCAACTCAATTTGAATCTATACTGACTTTACTGTGGTGGTGCACTATAATGCACCCTCCCATCTGGGTCCTTAAGGACTAGCTTAGGGGTGAATTATAGCTATTAAAAAAGAAAAACTTGTATTTTGCCAGATCTAAATTGCAGTATAAAACTGGATTACAGTGGCAGGCTTTTACTTTACAGGCCAGGTACATTAAATATGCCAATTAGGTGTCAGCCAATTTTACCATGTTTCAAGGACATAGTAAAGGGCACCTTAGCAATGGTCAGCAGTGGTAAAGTGCAACAAAAACAGGCTCAGCAAAGGAAGGGAGTGAAGGCAAAGCACTTTATGGTGGCCCTACAGATAGGGACAGGTGCAACACTTCTGAGGTCAAGTTAGGTAATATAGGGTCTGCTCACAAATGCACATATTAATAGTCTGCATAAGCAAGATTCCACCATTTATTCACAATCAACGACACACAGTTGCATCATTGTTCAGAGTATAATAAGGGGGTTTGCATAACAACTGTTAATTCTTATGGACCAAATATAGATGGATAATCCTGGAATCATTAAGTAAGTCTGATTTAGAGTGTTCCCAACCTCTCCCTAAATTATTATATAGGGCAGTAATTTCCATTTCATGTAGAATCCTCAACAGGATTACTCACAAAGGCCTATTCTCACTTATACACATGCTCTCTTGTTACTACTATAACTTCAGCACATGAGCTGTTTTGCATTAGGGTTGGGCAGAACTTGCGGAGTTTCACTCCACGGAATTCTGTGACATTACATATAAATTCCACGAGATAACCCAGTGTTCCACCATTTGGATGCAAGGTAGCATCAGTCTGCGGTGCACAAGAGCATGTGGCCATTTGAGTTGATTATGTTGCAGCAGTAGAAAATCTTCTCAAGCGCCAGCAAATCTACCAGACAAGCAGCCCTATCACATCGACTGCTTGTGACCTCCTGCATTAGAAAATGGTGCTAGGGAACTCCAAATCTTGCTCTAATTTCTGGAGCCTCACCGGAAAGAATTCTGGCACTTGGCGACTGGTGAAATTTGACTGGAACTCCATGTTAGAAGAGTTAGCTGGAGTTGCCAAATCCCGCTACTTCCACGTGTGAAATGAAACATTCTGTCCACCTCTAGTATACATCTGGCTCACAGTGTACTATGCTATTTGGGAGTGAACCCATATTTCTACAGTGCGCAACACTTGGTCAAAGATTTTTAACATGCATACTATTTGACCATTCCCCAGATTCTTAAGTACTACTTAACATTCACCTCACAACCTTGCAGAATGAAGCATGCACTTGGTGACTACCATCAGGCCCCTTAGTAGATCCTGTATTTAAAGTCAAGTTGGTGTTGTGATTTCTCAATACCGTACACTAAAAGAAAATTCAATGGACTGTGGAGGGACACTGTTGGATACCATTAAGTTTTTCATTTAAATAGTTGCATTGCCAAGCAGTGTGGCCTGCTTCAAACACTCTGGGATAATATGAACAAACTGAAATGTGAGCTCACTGTCTTAGAAGCCAAATATGTGACCCATACTCTTTTCCCAAAGTTTGGTACGGAATCCTCAAGCCATTTGGGCGTCTTAAAATAGCATTTTAATATTAACTACTATATTTTCCAATTGTCGGTAAATCGAAATAGCTTTTTAGATATTTCCTATAGGTGCTAGCCAAAATCTTGGAACAAATTTTAATTGCGGAAAATAGACTGTTAGAAATGAGGGTCTCTAGTTGGCAGAGGTAGGTACCTTTGTCCAAATAGGGACCCTTAATTCTAGTCAGAGTAAGGGAGATACACGCTTTAGATAACCCCTGCTCACTCCCTTGGTAGCTTGGCACGAGCAGACAGACTTATCCCAAAGGCAATGTGTAAAGTATTTGTACTCAAAACACACAGTAATACAGTGATAATACCACAAACGGACACCACACTAGTTTAATCAAATAAAGTATCTTTATTTAAACTCAACAAGACGAAAAGGACAAAAATCCAACATACCTGTAATAAGAATATTACTTTTTAAAAGGTTTAAAAAACTGGGGTCCATAAAAATCTATGGAGGTGTGATTTCTCACAAAGTACCTGTAGATGCGTCACAATTCACAAAGCCAAACAGCCGCAGAGATGGGAAGCGTCGAAAAACAAAGAGATGCATCAGTTCCTGAGACCATGGGGAGGCGATGTGATAGTTCTGATGCACGCAGGAGAAGTGATGCATCAAATCTGGTCTGTAGGGGGAAGTGATGTGTCGATTCCGAGACGGTTCTGGTCCACAGGTGTTGCGGCGGGAAAACTTGCTGCATAGGTATGATGTATGGAAATCCAGGATGCCTCGGGGTCGAACTGCACTGCGTCGGTTTCATCTGCCCCAATCCCTTGATGCGTCAGGTGATGCCTCAGTTTTGGCATCGGCCCAGTGATGCATGGAGATTCTTCTTGCACAGCGTTGCTGTATCGGAAAAAGAGCCGCAAGTTCTGTTCATTAGGTTTCTTCTCACTCCCAGCAGCAAGCACAACCTCCAGAGGTCTGAACTGAAACAGGCACCTCCTGGCAGGTCAGAACTCTCAGCAGCAGAGTTCAGCTGGGGGTGAAGTCTTTGTATCCCTGAGACTTCAGAACAAAAGTCCAGCACACACAGGCCCTTGGAGATCTTCTTCAAGCAGGTTCAAAGTAAAGTTTCAGCATTTGTCCTCTCCTTGGCAGAAACAGCAACTGCAAGCCAACCCTACAAAGCACACAGCAAAGGGGCAGTACTCCTCCTCACAGCTCTTCAGCTGTTCTCCTTAGCAAAGGTTTCTCTTGAGTCCAGAAGTGATCTAAAGTTCTGGGGCTTTGGGTCTAATACTTAAACCCCAAAATGTCTTTGTTCTCTTTGTGCAAGGGTCTCTGAGCCCAGACCAAACCAGTTCTGTCCTCACTAGTGCAGTATGACCACAGGGGGTGGAGACAGCATTGTGCAAGGGAGACGGGCCCTATTCAGGTGTAAGCAAATCTCCTCCCACTACTCTAAATTCAGCCAAGGTCTATTCAGCTCAGCTCTGAGGCATCCAGAAAGGACCAGGAACACCTCGATCCCCCCCAGTGGCTGTCCACACTGAATGCACATGTAAAATGTTGTCATGATAAACAGATTATCAAGGAATTGTTTTTTTTCATGTGTTATCTATTTGTATATATTGACTTAGCACCATATACTTCTATGGCTGATATTGTATGGTTTACAAATTGAATACAATAAGAAAAAACTGTTTTTTCATGAATATTGTTGAAGTGTCTATGTTAATACTTTGAGGGGTTGTATATCACATAGAGTTGGGCGTGCCTGAGCCTAGCAGGCAAGTTGGCTGCTGGCCCTCCTTATTTACTTTTTGAAAGTGGCATTTTCAAACACACAATGTAAAAACCATCTTTACTTGTAAGATGTTACAAAGCATTTCCCATTATATTCTGTGGGGCAAGATAGCCTTTCAATAGTGAAAAACGAAATTGGCAGTATTTCACTATCAGGACATGTCACACACACCAGTACATGTCCTACCTTTCACATACACTGCACCCTGCCCAGGGGGGTACCTTGGGCATACCATAAGGGCGCCTTACATCTAAGAACAGGGAAGGTTAGGGCCTGCCAATGGGTGCACTTGCCAAGTCCACATGGCAGTTAACATCTGCTCACAGACACTGCAGTGGCAGGTCTGAGATACCTTTTCAGTGCTACTCATGTGGGTGGCACGATCAGTGCTGCAGGCCCACTAATAGCATTTGATTTATAGGCCCTGGCACACTTCAGTGCGCGTAAATCAATTATGGCAAGGAGGGAGAACCAATTGTAATCACAATTTACTCAGGGAGCACTTGCACTTTGACACTGATCAGCAGTGGCAAAGTGCCCAAAGCATCTAAGCCAGCAAAAACGAAATCCAGCAAAGCTACAAAAATACAGGAGATAGAGGTAAAAAGTCCAGGGTAACCACGCCAAAGGTGCCAAGTCTAACATGGACATTCTTATGAAATTATATTTTGTATAGCAGGAAACGATCTACATGAATCCCCCTGTACATACTATTGAATCAGTGTCCCCTGAATTTCCGTGTTTTTCACACACTTCAAAGATATGCAATTAGATGTGTGTTCATTGATAGACTAGATGCATTCTAATCTTTCTATTCAACTTGTAATATGATGTTATTATTGTAATGGTTTTTATTAACTGAACAATAAATGTGTTCACATTTTCGTTGAAATGGCAGGCTGTATCACCTTCATAAAGATAGTGATACTTACCAAACTGTTTTACCTAATCCTAAACCTACCAAACCGAAGGATCAGACTTTTTGTTAAATCTCTGAAGACACTAATGATAACATTATCATGGGTCAATATATAGCCCACGTTAAAATGACAGGTCTTTACTCTCCCCAACAAGTTGCGTTGCCTCACAGACCAAAACGTTGAGCTTTACTACATATACACTCAAAGATAATTTGCATATTACTGGTTCAATCCACTTTTTAGGTCTCACCTCCAGGCAGTTTACATGCGCTGTTCCTTGGCAATGACCTCTTGTTTCTTAAAAAAAGGAGCTTTTATCACATCCAATATTTACCATTGGCTCTCATGTGCGATTGTCATTACTCAGCATGCCCGGTTTCTCTTTTTTTCCTGTGTGCTTGTCCCTTGGATTGAGCAGGGACCAAGTACTGATTGATTGCTTTATTAGTGTCCCTCCGATGTTGACAGTCTTCTTGCTGTACTTTTGTTTGTTTTGTTCTTCTCCCATTATGTTGTGGTGTCACTTTTTTTTGTTTCTTGTTTGTGCTGTGTGTGTCTACTGCTGTCTGCAGTTAATAGCACTTGTAGAAAAATGAGGTGGACTCGTTCCCGATTAAATGCGGTTAGCAGTCACACATATCGAAAGACTGTAATTAATGGGTAACCACAGCTGCCATATGGCATCAGTCTAAAATCATGTTCTGTTATTGCAAATATTTTCTTTATATTCATAATTGTATTTTATTAGAAAGAAGCTTGTCGAAGTGGGCGGATCTAAGGGGCATGACGAGTCCATACGTTTTTTAATTTGAAGCAAACAGTTCCCCTACTTTTTGTGAAGAGACAAACGTCCTGGGACTGTTAATCCCAACAGCTGAAATGCTTCAGCTGCAGTGTAAGGCAGGGAGTCTCCTATGCTGTTAAACTGAGGGAGAGGCAGACAGCTAAACAAACCTTTCTGCCAGGGTACCTGCCTGCCTGAAATAAATGTGAATGCGCACAACGGACTAATCTGCAAATGTAAAAGGTGATTGGAAGCTGGTATTAGCTTTAACTGATGGAATCACTTGAAGGGACCTCATGACACAGATGTATTCTTTTTGAGTAATATTGCAAAGGAGTTACCAGCTGAGCTGGGAAATGTGTGCTTTTAAAGGACAGTTATAAAAAAATGTGCACTATGTACAGTATGGGTGTTATATTAATAAAGTCTATATTTTGGAAGCACTGTTTTTATCTTAAACTTTTTTGCGCATTTTGTAGTAGCCTATCTTATACTGTGTGAAATGCAAGTTAAAAATAAGGACTTTCATATTCAGAACGCTTTCTGTCACAGGCTGGGTCGTCATAGCCCTAAAGATACACAAGTCACTAACCAGAGTTCCATTCTGTGGCTCTCTGATTACAGAAACAGACTTCTGCAGTGCATAAACTAATAGAGGCTTCAGAATGTACGAGTTTTCCACTGATAAACTTAAATTGCATTTATTTTTCATTTAAGCTGTGCCTTACTTTATATGTAGTTACTTGAAGGTGAAAGACTAAAAAAAGTAACAGAATATTTAGGTTTTTTTTAGCCACACCTTTGACCACACATCCAAGCTCACCCACCCCGCCCCCTGTGTGCACAGCATCACAGTTCTCATGCTTTCTTTAATGCATTTCGACCATTGTTAGGGAGATGATTTGGTGTTATGGCCTGAGCAGCCAACTTGGGAGCTGGGGAACCGGGTCTGAGTCTTTTTCTAGGCTTTCTCCACCTTACTTGGGCTTACACCCACAATCCAAGCAGGCCCGGACTGGCCGTTGTGGGCACCGGGCAATCCGCATAGCTGCAAAAACGGCCCTGTAACAAAATCGGCCAAAAACCGGCCCTGGCAAAGAGTGCGGTCGCACCCCCACGGGAGAGGGGGGGGGCCGGTTGAGCACTTTGCCAGGGCCGATTTCGGTTTCCAGTCCCCCATGTTGGAGTTGCTTTTATGTGAGGAAAGCCCACTTGGTGTCAGGAGATTAATTCGCAGTGCTGGCACTTCTAGTAGCCAAAAAAGAGATTTTGGGGAACAGCCAGAAACTGAACCCAAAGAAATGGCTGGAACACCTGGTATATTTAAATGAGCAGCTAGAAACCTATCACTCCATGACATAAGTCCTAAAGATAGCTAGACCTACTCCACTCTGGAACAGACCCTCCCAGACACTGCATTCGGCCCCACAATCAGGGACTACATGACTAGCATGCCTGAGGTTAGGCACCTAACTCAAATATTGCACCCGGTGCCACACCTACTGATGGCCCACATCCTTTCCCTTTAAGTATACATTACTCTCAATTGGAGCAGTACACAACACACACTCATGAAATGTATGTATTCATTATTAACATTAAATAAAGAAAGCATCTCCATGATGCATATGGACATTGTTCTATGCCAATCTCGTCTATTAAATGCCTCAGATGTATGCTTCTCTGAACCAGCAACTTTAATCATAGGGGTGGGACTTGCAGAATCTCATGAAGCGTAATCATGTGGAATTACCTAAGAAGTCTGTGAGACAGCGCGTGAATTCCGCAAGAAGAGTAATTCTGCACTTAGCTCTATTTCTTAGCATGAAAATACCCCATTGTATACACAATGGATGCAAGAATGTATTTTGGTCTAAGAAATAGCACTAAATGCCAGAGAACATGAATAGTGAGCGCAAACAGTCACTAAAGCTCGATAAATGTGCTCTTGAGGTAGGATTTTACCCCAATTTACTACCAGCATTTGCTGCTATTTTCTTAGCACAAAATGCACCCTTGAATCCAAAATGGATGCTAGGGTGCATTTTGAGCTATCAAACAGTGCTAAATGCAGCAGGACAGTAATAGCTCATGTTCGCCAAGTGTGCTCTTGTAGTATGATTTCCCCCCATAAATTACTTAATCACATCAGCAGGATTAATCGGTAATTCCCTGTTAAAAAGTAACACAAAATAACTCTGATTTCTCCGGCGTAATCGAAATTCAAAATTATCAGCAGCCTATTTAATAGCACAAGGAAGTGGATTTTTTGCACCTACCTTTTGCATCGATAAACAAAAAATATCATCTGTATTTGCAAATGACGGATTCTGAGACCAGCTGTCTAATTTGTCTAGATCACAGAGTAGTGCCGTGTTTGCGCAGAACGTGTGCTGTGACTCAGCCAGGTCTTTGCACTGCGCGCAATGTACTAATCCAGTCCATAGGGATTGATCCACGTAGGTTGCAGATGTCGCTCCTCATGGAAACATGTATTTCAATGGGAAGAAAAACTGGAAAAGGGAACTGTTCAAATGAATATTTCTGCCATATTTACTATTGTTTTGCTAATAATCCACAGGAGTAGGTATATAAAAGGGGAAATACGATTTTAAATCTATGACTTGCCTTGATTTTTGCATTTATGCTTGTGTACACACCAAAAAGCATAACTCTATAACTCTAGATTGAGTCAGTGCCAGGATGCTTATATGTACTTTATATCTTATCTTTCTAAAAGCTCAAAATGCTTTGAATGTTTTTATATAGGGTTGTGTGTGAACAGAAGCAAATATAAATGCAATGCTGCGCTGTAATTTTTGATTAACATTCACTAAATTACATATTTTTGGATTGCAGGCAAAGCATTAACATCTTTGAGATATCCAAGGAACCAGTCACTGGCAGATACTGCTTCTCACCTGAAGTGATCTTTGACATGGTAGCAGAGTGGGACAATGTACTTCATTCACTTTGAGCCCACTCTCAGGTTAACCCTGACCATGTCAAAATATTGGCTTCACTCCATTTCATGGCAACTGGATCCTTCCAGAGAGTTGGGGGCATATTATCTAGATGTGCGTTATATAACGCACCACGCACATTTCCATATCGCCGGATTTTTTCACCCTGTTAGCGCGTATTTATCAATGGGCAACACGTAGGCGAAATTAAATCCGGCGATAGTCGGCGATATGGAATATTAGTGCATGAAAACAAACTTTGTTTTCACGCGCTAATGTGTGCCTTGATAATATGGGGGGGTGGATTCAGCGTTATGATCCACACCCCGATGTTATCAATGCCTTAACACCTGGTCAGAGCAGGCGTTGGGAGACCTGCGATAAACGAGTTTATCGCAGGTCTTCTTCTCCCAACGCCTGCCTTGGTAATAGGGTGTTCCCACCTCCAACCACATTTTACATGTGGTTGGACGTGGGAACGCCCACTTTGCATGTCATTAGTGATGTTTCTCGCTGACATGCAAAGTGGGCTTGAGGCAGGCGTTAGCAAGCCCTTGTTAATAGGGCGCTGGAAGTATCGCCGCTTTCTCTGCACAATTCGCCGAAGAAGCAGCAATACTTCAGCTTGCTAATATGCCCCTTAGTTCTGTCAACAAAGATATCACATCGTCAAGGCAGTCTCAATCTTTTAAAACCTTAATCAGAGGATTATACAAGAATAACCTTCAAACCTTTCTCCTCCTTTACATGCCAGATGCAAAATATTTTTTGTGGAATAATATGTCTAACAATTTGAAAGTTTGAAGTTAAAAATTCATAAATAAACATTGGCTCGCTAATATGCTGAAGATTGCACAATGTATTTTTTAAATTAGAGGTAATAACCTTTTTACATAAAGTGAATTTGATATGTAGTATTGAACATATGAATTCAAAATGTCTTTATTTTTTCAGCTTCTTTTTCAGCAGACCAGGCTCACCTCACATTACAAGACCTGGGGCAAAGAAGAAGATCTTCAACTTCAAAGCATGCACAACAGCTATTCATCACCAGCAAAAGAAGGAAATGCTCAAACGCAGGGAAAATGCACCGTCATAGAGACAAAAAAGATCAGTCACAGAAAGATTCCAGGTGTAGGCTGTTGGCCAACTTAGGGGTGGGAGACGTTGACACCACCAGACAGAAGGAGACAGATAATGGGACCCCTGCTGGAATTGGGGTAAAAGAATGGGCCTCATTACCATTTGAGCTTCCACAGAAGCAGTGATGATGGAACAATTTCAAGAGTGGGGTGCTTCTGTCAATGTTAAATCAGGGACTTCATATAGATGCTGAAAAATCTAAGCATTGCATAAGCACTGCATTAAGTATAGCAAATGAGCCTCGGTGGGGAGCAGTGGCGGTCCAATAATCCATTTGGGAACATATTGTTCCAAAGATATGACAAGAGGATGGTGTGCTGGTATATTGATTTTCACAGACAGCTATAGTTGCCTCCGGGCTGTTTTTTAACTTGGATGATCTGAATTTTTTTTTGTAAAACGTGTTTTTTTATTCAAAAATTTTGTGGAAAAGGGGAAGGGAAGGAGGAAAAAGGAAAGAGAAGAAAAATCATACAGGCGACAATCCCGCCACAAATCCCTCACAGGGGAAGCTGCAAGAATTACTCGTGGATAGAAATGTGACGTCAGAGGTAAGCCGAGTGGCAGCTTGGGAGTTCTTATGTCCACTTCCAAACTCAGTCCGAGGGCCGGCAGATGGGAGGCGTAGAGAGTAATACAGAAGCCCTGCATCCCCAAGAGCTAAACGACGTCGCAACAGTTAACAAAACCCCGCACCCAACTAGTTTCCCCCCCAACCCCACCCCCAAAGTGGTGACAACACAGACACTCTCGCATAGTACTAGGCTTCAGAGGCATGCAATCCGGTCAAATTTGGAACAGGTGGAGTGCACGGAGCGTAGGCGGGCACACCGCAGACGGCAGCCCACTCGACAAGAAACGGACCAGTGGCCCCCACCGAAACAGAAAGTTTTTAAAATTGCCCAGGAAGATGTCCGCCATTCTCTCCATACTCAGTAGTCCCCAAATACGCGCATGCCACAATGATATAGCTGGGGCCTGTGGTTTCTTCCACGCTGCCGCTAACGTAAGCTTAGCTGCCTCTAAGCAAAGCCATAGAATGCGTTTATCCACCTTAGTTTGATGCTCCAACAATGGATCTCGGAGGCCTAGCAGGATGTGAGCTATAGAGTCCGAAATCGGATATCCCAGGATCTCCTTGATGTGGGAAAGTATCTCAGCCCAGAAAGGGCGAATGACCGGGCAGTCCCACCAGATGTGGTGGAAGTCCCCCAATAGGCCACAACCCTTCCAGCATCTATCCGAAGAAGTTGGGAATATACGGTGAAGCTTGGCCGGGTAGAGATACCAGTCGTGCATGGTTTTTAACTGGGCTTCCCTGAGGTTCACTGAGTGGTTGTGCGCCACAACGTCCCTCCAGAGGTGTTTCCATTCATCGTCAGAGATGTCTCGACCCACCAGGCCCTCCCACTGTTCCATATAGCGGGGGCGCGGGGAGACCGCAGTGGCCAGAAGCTGCCCATACAAGAAGGAGATCGTCCCCCGCATTGTGGAAGTGCGGAGCAGAAAGGACTCGAACGGGGAAGGCGGTCGGGTAGCAGCCTCACCGACCTCCGCCGATGTAGCCCAGTGGAGAAGCTGGGCATGGCGAAAGCGCTCAGTGACTGGTATCCCATAGTCGCGCATGCAGTTGTGAAACGTGAGTGGATACCTCCCGTCAAACAAATGCGTAAGCGCCCTACAACCCCCCTCTCGCCACAGCCTGAAAGGTCCCTCCTGCAAAGCCGGTGGAAAGGCCGGGTTGAAATTAATGGGGGTAAAGGGAGAAGGAAACGTGGTCCATCGGTCGTCGCCAGAGACCGTGTCCCACACCTTCAGAATCGTGCTAGTGGGAGTGCTATCGTAAGCATTTTTAGGTCGATCCGCTTTGGGTTTCCAGATCAAGTCCCAAATCGACCTCCCCGCTACGCTTCTGTCCATATGCAGCCAGTGTTTCTCTGAGAACTGCTGGGACCATTCAACTATCACCCGGAGCTGCGCAGCCTTGTAATACAGGAGCATGTCAGGGAACCCAACTCCCCCTCCTTCCTAGGCCTGCGCAGCATTGTGAAGGGGATTCGGGCCCGTCCGCCCTGCCAAATATACCGCAGCATCAACGTCCGTAATCGGCGGAAGAAGTCCATGTCGATAGGGATAGGGAGGGCTTGGAAAAGATAAAGAAATTTGGGTAGGAGGACCATTTTAAGGGCCTGGATCCTGCCAAGCCACAAGAGGAATTTCGGTTTCCACCGGTCCAGTTCAGTCCGTATCGTGGCCAGCATAGGAGTAAAGTTAGCCGCAAACAGGGACCCAATAGTAGGCGTCAGATGCACCCCCAGATATAATAAGGAGGCAGGAGCCCATGGCAGGGCCGTGAGTAAGCGCACCCGCTCCACTTCCGCCGGGAACAGAGTAAGATTCAGAATGTACGACTTGTCGAAGTTGACCCTGAATCCCGCCACCGCTTCAAAGCGAGAGAGCTCCTCGCGGACATGCGGCAAGGACTGAGCCGGGTCCCCCAAGGATAACAGTACATCGTCCGCGAAAAGGGATATTTTGTGCTGCTCCCCCGTAAAGGGAAGGCCCTTGATCTGGTCCCTCTCCCGGATCGCTAGGGCCAGGGGTTCGATACTCAAGGCAAATAGGAGAGGGGGCATCCCTGCCTCGTTCCCCGGGAGTGAGGGAAGCAGGCAGACCGGTGACCGTTACTCAGCATTCTCGAGGTAGGGCTGTTATAATTTGCACGGACCATCGTAAGGAATTGGCGCGAAAAGCCAAAGGCGGATAGGGTGCGGAACAAAAATCCCCAATCGACGCGATCAAACGCCTTCTCCGCATCCAGCCCCACTAGTACTGCCGGAATGCGGAATCTGGTGGCCTTCTCTATTAAATGCAGCACTCTCCGTAGGTTGTCATGAGTTTGCCGCCCCTTAATGAATCCGGACTGGTCCGGATGTATAATGGCCGGCATCAGATCTTGTAGCCGGCGGGCGATGATAGAGGAATATAATTTAGCGTCCACATTCAAGAGGGCTATCGGGCGGTATGAAGCGCATCTGGAGGGGTCCTTCCCCTGCTTGGGGATCACGGTGATCAGGGCCTCGGCCATAGTGCCTGAGGACTCCCCAGTGGTCGCCATCTCATTGAAGAGGGAGACCATGCAGTCAACCAGTTCAGATGCAAACAATTGGTAGAAATAAGCAGTATAGCCGTCCGGTCCGGGGGCCTTGTTAGGTTTCAAGGCCTTGATCCCTTCGAGTACCTCCTCCCTGGTAAAGGGGGCCGTCAGTTGTTCGTTCCGTTCATCAGAGACCTGCGGGAAGGGAAGGCCCGATAGGAATGCGGCTTGCGCATGCTGATCTAGAGAATCTCCCTTATAGAGTGCCGCATAGAACCGGCCAAAGATGTCCGCCTTATCTCCATCCCTATGTCGCACGGAGCCCCCCGAGTCCTGAATCCCCCCTATATATTCTTTCTCCCTTTTCTCTCGAAGTTGACGGGCTAAATGTCGACCCACCTTGTTCCCTTGCGCATACGACACACGTCTCAGTCTCAAGAGGGTGAACTCAGCACGATTGTTGTAATGGGCTTTCAACTTCCCACTGACAGCCGTCAGCGGTCGAAGTGTCGCGCGAGAAGGGTTTAGTTTGTGCGCCCGTTCCAGGCCCTTGAGTTCAACTTCCAATTTCTCCCGTTCTTCCCTCCTCAATCGATTAAGGGCCGCATTGAGGCTAATGCAGGTGCCCCTCAGGGAGGCTTTACAGGCGTCCCAAGTGTTGAACACAGATGTGTCCGAGGCCGGGTTGAGAGTCAAGAACTCCCTGATGGCCTTCCTTAGTTCCTTACAAGAGGCATCATCTCTTACAAGTGCTGCCGGGAAGTACCATTTCCGAAAGCCATCCCCCTTCGCCGACCACCGTAGCATGAGTACCAACAGGCTATGATCTGAGATAGAGAGCGGAAAGATCCTAGAATCGCGGACATCTCCTCTGAGCGCCTGGCTTAAAAAAATATGATCTATACGGGAATAAGTGTGGTGCACGTGGGAGAAAAATGTATAGTCCCTGGTCTGAGTGTGCACGGTGCGCCAGCCATCTATCAGTCCCAGTTCCCCCACTTGGTCCTTCGTTGCAGAGGAGAAAACACCAGATTCCATCCTCTGGGCACGGGAGCTGTCTAAGAGTTTGTCCCATACCATATTGAAATCCCCCATGGCAAATAGATGGCCCTCCACAAAGCCTCCCACCTTGTCCAACAATCCCTGAGAAAGCTATTCTGTTGGGCATTGGGTACATACACCACCACAAACGTACACAGACGGCCATACAGCAGCCCTTTGACCATCAGCCATCTGCCGTCTTTATCACAGCTCACTCCCAAAGGCTGGAATTGGTGGGACGCCCGGAAAAAAGAGCCACCCCCCTGTGCTTGGTAGAGGCAGAAGATCTATAGATGAGGGGAAATTGCCTGTGTCGGAGCCGGAGCTCGTCCTTGCGTGCAAGATGGGTCTCCTGAAGACCCATCACATCCAGATGATGGTCCAACAAATATTTCCATAGCTTCTGGCATTTCTGTGGGGAGTTGAGGCCTTTCACGTTCCATGTGCCAATGCTAAGAGGCATGAGGAAACCTCAGATCCCAACGCTTCACAATCGCACAAGACACACATCTCCACTCCACCCTCACATCCCACATCCAGTCATTCCCCTCCTCAACGGGTCCCTTCAGCGCACGTCGGCCAGCACCTACAGCAAGCATCCAACAGTCATCACCACCATACAACGCACCCCAACACCCGCCCCAACAAGCCCTCCCCTCAGCCCCCCTCCCTCGTCTTTCTCCCCCCCTCTGCCCCAACACCCCAAAAACCCCAAAACCCAGGCAAAATAGTCCTGGAAAAAACAAGCCCTGAGACATACTTCCCAGGGGGCGGGGGCGGGAACCAAACAGTGGGTCCCCCAAGGCCGAAGACCGGGGTGTCTTCTCAGAAAGTACATACATATCCCCGGAACCTGAGTATGTGCGTCCCTCCGGCATCGTAGGGCCAGCTATTCGGTGGTCAGGCCGCCCCGGAACTCTGCTGAGAAGTCATCAGTGTTACAGAAGCCACAGAGGCCACCGCACTCCCTCTCTCCTGTAAGCTAGTCGTGCGATCAGGTCGTCTGTGACTCGCCTCCGAGCCCACTCTGTGCCATGATGAGGAGCGATGCCTCCTCCGCGTTGAAGAGCTGCTAGGGCCAGGTGCAGGAGCCTCGTCTTCAATACCCAGAAGCTCCTTTGCCTCCCGGAGAGACCGAATCTGTGCCAGTCTATTCTGCCACCGAAAGACTATGCGAAAGGGGTGACCCCAGGAGTAGGAGATGTTGTGCTCTCGCAGGTAGGCCGTGACCGGGCGGAATTCGCGCCTCTTCTGGAGTGTCGTGGCAGCCAAGTCCTGATAGAGTTGAGGCCGATGTTCACGGAACTGCAAGGAGGGGATATCCCGTGCCTTCCGAAGGATTCGCTCCTTGAGCTGGAAGTCGTGCACACATACCAGTATGTCGGTGGGAGGACCACCATTACGCCTGTGCAGTCCCACTCTGTGGACTCTATCCATCCTGAATCCTGAAAGTCGTCTTCGTCCAACATTTGTAGAAAGAGCGCCTGCACATAGCCTCTGAGGTCTCCCGCCTCGCCGTCCCACGGCACCGACCGTATGCGGATGTTGTTCCGACGGGAACGATTCTCCAGGTCCTCCGCGTGGGCTTGTAAGTCTATGTTCTGTTCCATAAGACAAAGCACATCCTGCTGCAGTTGATGGACGTCATTGGCCATGCTTAGGTCGTGATCTTCCAGCGTGGCCACTCGCTCTCCGATACCGTCGACGTCCCTCCTCACCTCGCGGAGATCCGAAGCAAGTTGGGCGCGGAGTTCCGAGATATCCTCCTTTATTGATGCGAAAAGTTCCGTCATAAAAGCCTTGGTGGCCGGGGCCTCATCATCTGTTCTCCCAGGCAAAGCACTAGGGCCAGGGGAGGCCGGTGGCTGGGAGCTCTTGGACGGCCCCTCCCTACCAGGCTTCCCTTTGCGCTGCGTGGAAGCCATCACCGCAGCACCACCCCGCCGGCGGGAAGGGCGGGAAAGCACTATGTAGGAGAGTGGAGCACCGTCGGGTCCAGCAGCTAGTTGTAAGCGGGATCGCTAGCCAGTAGCCACAGGGAGCCCCCCGGCCCCGCGGAGGTCAAGAAGGTCCAGGCGCCACAGGCCTCTATCCCCCGCGGCACCAGCGTACAGAGGAGTCACTCCAAATCGGGGGAGTACGCATTGGGTCACAAGTTGCTGCCCCACTCGTGGCTTGCAGCCACAGGGCCTGGAAGCATGCGAGGTTCCCCCTGTACTCCTCCCACTGACCCACGGTCAGCTCTGGCCATGTCCCCGAGGTGTAGCTCGTTGGCACTCAAGACCGCCTCTTCTTCCCCCTGGCGAAATCAATGCTCGCCCCCAGATGTCAACAGGGTCCCGGCCTCTCAGGCGGGGTGTCTCCTGGGACAGGGTAGCCTCAGTGCGTGCAGGCGTCTTTGGGCGCACCACTCCACTCACCACGTGAGGTCCCAGCCCCTGCAGTGCTTCAGCCCCGCCGGCAGTGCAAGGGGCCCAGGGCCACGAGCCTTCGCGGTTCCACCTGGTACGCGAACACCGGGGGGACCAGCCCGGGTAGCTTAAGTCCGGTGACTATGCTTCCCCCACCGCGGGACGAGCCTGATCCTCACCTCGTCAGTTCTCCAGGCCAGCTCAGGCAATCAGTGTCGCTAGTTCGGTCCGCAGCGGTCAGGACCTCCGACCGTAACTAGGCCGAATCCCCGGCCTTGCGCAACACTCCGGCCGGGACGGGAGGCTTCGCCACTTTGGCCCCAGGGCCCCGCCTCCGCTCAGATGTCGGCGGGTTTCACTGCGTCGGGCGCAGTTAACGTGGCTCCCCTCCTCTCCGGCGGCCCAAACTGCTTCCCTCAGGGCCCGCCGCGATCCACAGCCTCCACAGCGCGGCAAGGGCGCCCCAAGGACTCCAGTAGCGCCGGCCGGCTGCTCCGCGCCGATTCTCCGCTCCCGACTGCGATCGCAGCAGGCAGTCCGACTCCTCTTCAAACACCGGCCACGACCCCCTGAGAATCCGGGGCCGACTAGAAGCCGCAGAAGAGACTGGGGCAAGCGCTGGACAAAGCTATGAGAGGCCCGGCGCCGGAGGGACAGCAAGGCACGTCTTACTCCGCCGCCATCTTGGCCACGCCCCCGGATGATCTGAATTTTAATGTCACAGCTGGAAAAAAAAATCGAAAATCCCTTAAAGACGGTATATTCCCCCTTATTTTTACACTCTTTAAATAGTAAATTTAAAGAACAAATCAAATGTGTTCTAGAGCTGTCTTAATGACACCTGTTTGCTAATTAAAGTAAACAAAGACAGAAAGGCCATGTATTTAAAGTTCTATTTAAGAATCATGGCTGAGCCTTTCAGCATCTTAAAATGTGAACAAATGGTCAGCATTTACCTCTGGGGAAGGTGGCAAACCTACAGAGAGCACATTTGCCATTGAAATGGTCCCATGAAATAGCCACTAAATTAGTATCAGACCTGCAGCTTTACTTCTAAACATGCATGGCATGCAAATGATAGCATGCTAAAATCAGATGTCTGATTGGCATCAGACGGCATTGGTCCTCCTTGTTGGGTGCTGCATGAGGGGGTCCAGGTCCCGGAACAGCTTGATGATCATTGGCCCATTCAGGCGGTACTTAGAGTAAATTTGCTCCGCAGTTTGGCCCAGCAGGGTGACCCGCAGACGGAATATTTGCTCCTGGATCCTGCATCTGTTTCGTGCTGCAGCCTGGAGCCTTTGCCGCCTGACCACCATGTAGAGTCCTGGCATTGTGAGAGTTCTCATGCTACTACTGTGTTTCCTTAAGTGTGTTTGTTCAGGACTGCACCTGTGCTCGTTAGTATTTTTGTATTTTTTTTTATTACTTAATGGTTACCACCTGCTTTTGGTTCTCCTTAAATTGCGCCCCGCAAATAGCGATTTTCAGCTTTTTCGCAAATTGCGAGTTGTCATGAATAGCGTTTGCGATTATTTCGCGAAATCGTAAAACAAATCGCAGAATCCATGGATTCTCGCTATTTCCGATTCGCTATAGGGGTTCCTCCTAGATTCAGCGATTAATTTTGCGATTTCGCAAATTTATTTTTGCGAATTCACAATTCCTGTGTTTTTGACATGATGAATTGCTTTTCTGTTAATTGCGATCGCAATAGCTAATTCGCAGCTATTGCGATCGCAATTTTGCTTCATGAATCTGGCTGCAAGTCATTCCAACCAAGGCAAGGCACACTTTAGCCCTGACACCCTACAACCCTCATGTGTAGCCCTTTACTTTCTTGCAGATTATGTGTCATAGACTGCTCCCAATGACATTCTCAGACCAATCTGAGAGATTAAAGAGTAGATCCCTCAGGATATTCAGGACAAAGTTAACGAGGTTCAGATTCTCAGAGAGTCAGTCCTTTTTAACAGGTGTAATATCTTGTCTGCTTCCTCATCTCGTTCTCACCACCTGTTATCCCATCTTCCAGTTAGCCTGCTACCCTGGGTTTTCTTCTTCTCTTAGGGTGAATGGGCCTAGTATAGCCAGTTATTTAACATCAGTGTCAAAGGAGGACTTTAACATTATTGTGGTAAGGAGAGAGAGGATGGCCAGGAACATTTTCCCCTAAGCTATGAACCAGGCTCGGGCATCTCGTCTGTCTTAGCTGGAGTGGAGCGTTACTTTATTATAGTTCTGGACAATTGACTTTGTTTCTAAACTTAGTCTTTTTTTTCAAAATGAATCATTTCTTTTTTTAATGAAAACTGATTTCTTTTAACTTTATGACCATTTTTTCAATTTAGCCCGTTTGTATATAGACTTCTTCCCGTGACTTTTCCAGGTGTGCTTTGCCTATTTGCCCACCCCCTTCAAGTTTCCTTTCCCCTCTGAAATAGGACTTCATTTTATTTAATTTTGCCCACTTCCAAGGTTGGTTTATATTGTTTCCCAAACTAAATGTTTGCTAAACAACCATTTACTAAAGATATTTAAACATAACTAGATTTACAAACATTAAAGTCTTTCTCGTTTTAACAAAATGCTGAAAATTGCCTTATATATTATGCAAAGAAAATTTTTAGTTATTTTGAAGATGCTTTCATGATCACAATTACATTTTTAATCCAATGCATTTTGAAGATAAACAAAGAAAAGAACATAAAACAAATTTTCCAATGTAGAAACTTCATCACCAAACATTCTGTCCAGGCTGGAGAACTCACGTGTGAGCACCTCATACTGTGGAAGTGATGTGGTTCTAGAGATACTTCCTCCAAATTCTTCTCTGGAGTCTTAGGTCCACTGCCACTTCACGTACGAAGCGGGCCCAGATTACCTAGTAGGAGAAAGGGAATGGAACAAGAAAGAGGGAGAGTTCCTTTCTTCCGGTCAATGGCAAGTATCTACGTTTGTCTCTCTATCACTTGCAAACACTGCTCTCATGTCTTTCTGTATTATTTGTCTCTAAATGTGAGTAAACAACACTTTATTATTATTTGTGAATATATTTTCTCCAAAAAGGTACCTTTTCTTATCAGCGCTTTCTTCCTTCTAACTTCCTATTTTAAACTTCAATTTCACACTTACCCCTTCAATTCAAAGAATAGGGTATTTGGGACTCCGACCTCTCTCTTATTGGTTGAATTGTTCTAAACAAGAGACCTTTAGTTACCACCTACTACAACTAATGCCATCTTAGTCACTATAGCATAATGTATATACCTATACCATGTACAAAAATACCTCATTTTGTTAAACAAAATTCATAAACAGGAATTACCTATTTGAATAGTAAATAAACAGTTAAAATTAGTGGTGGGCAGTAAACTCCACTCCTTCAGCAGAGTTTGCAGAGTTTTGTCAACTCCGCACTCTGCTGGGAGAGCAGAGTTCGGCAAAAACTCGGATTCCACTGCGTAGCGGAGTTTGCCCCGTGACCCATCTCTAGAAACTAAAGATAAGGAAGACAATCCTTGTTCTAGTGTTGAAGGACCGGTATCCCTTAATTTGCAATGAAGGCTTCTTTAAAGATATTTAAACATATTGGGACCAACTTAAAGTTAAATAGTAAAGAGACACTCGAATGAGGTGCTATTCTTTAAGTGGCACCATCAGAGGCAGAAGCAGTGATCAAGCTGCCTCTGGAATCTGAACTGGCAAAGAAAATACTGCAACTCATGTATTTACTTACTTGGTTGAATGTTGGCCTTCAGAGTCTTAGCCTAGATCGTCGTCACCCATCTTGGATAGTTGACGTGCTGCAAAGGGTCGTGGCTTATAAAGGGACCAATAATTCATTCAATATGGTTGATTCTTTACCGGTGCAGCTGTAATCGTGGGGTTAACTCAAGAGAAAGGCCCAAATATTCCCTCTCTTTCAAAAAACGACATGGATGGTTTGTAAGTGTGATAGTAGACATAGAAGTGACCTGTTTTTAAAGAAACCTTAGTATGATAAAAATGGTAAAATGGCTCAGTGACTACTATGGAATTCATTTTGTCATTTCAGAAAGGTGCAGTCCTTAAACATTAATCTGCGTATGTAGGAAGCACAACGACCTCAGAGACTACACTGTGTCTCGCACATGCGCAGATGTGACACAGGAGGCCCCAGCAGGTCGTCACACATCAAGTCACTGCCGGAGCATCTGTTTTGATGTGCATGTGCCAGCTGAGCACCATGGATATAGATTTGTTACAAGGTAAGGGCTGAGAGGCTAGGGACAGTGTTTAGTGACTGCACCTTTCAGAAATTACAATTATAAATCTCATAATTAGGGCGAAGCGAAACTCCACAAAATCCAATTGAGTTTTTATGCAACTCCGCGAAATTCCACCTAGTGCAACTCCGCAAACTCCGCCCACCCCCAGCTAAAACACACAATGCAATTTTTCTTTTGCAAATTAGGTACACACAATCTTTGCATTGAAAATGTCCCAAAAATCACATTGTCTATTGCGTTTTTCTTTAATGGGGTTGCAGTTCAAATTTTGCAAAATGGGCAGGTGAGTCGTTGCTTTGCATTTAACTTCTAGCTCCTTGCACTTAAAGTCTACCGCCGCATGTTTCTGTCTTCAGAATGTGGCTCAATAAATAAATATTTCTTTCTGCTGTTGTGTTTTCTTAGGTTTGCAGGTAATGTAGCCAAATGCCCCTTTGAAATCCTCAAAGGCACAGATCAAAGGATTTTGCAGGAAATGAAGATCATGCAAGTCTTGAATAGGTGTAACTTGCCTTTGCAAGATGGCGGCCGCTTAGGAGGCCAGCAGCAGCACGGACCGAAGGGCTGTGAGATCGATGTGAAGGACCAGAGATATACAATTTGGAAGTAGCCACAGATAAGGTAGATCACAGAAGCTGATGCCCTCCAGGCTCTGCGCCCGATCCTGCCACTGCTGCATTTGGGCGAATCAGATAAGGCTCGGGCTGCTCGCGTTAAGATTAGTGAGCCAGTACTTACCGCGAGCTGAATGTTGTTGGCAGACCCGGCCCTGTACTGCGATGGGTCCCAAGAATGCAGGCTCAGGAGCAGTCCCAAAAACTGGAGGAACCGGAGGAGCTCGGCAGACATGGGAGGGTCCTGTAGCGAAGGTAGAGATGGTGGATCCTGTGGAGCCGGCATCAGTACGTGGGTGTCGTACGCAGACACAACTGCAGCTCCAGCAGTCAGAGGAGCTCCCTGAGAAGCGAGGAAGAGGCGGGGCTACGGACACAGCGTCCCACTGGCCCCACAGTGGTCGACCTGTTCCAGAGGTCCTGAGAGACCCCGACGGGCGGCGGGAGAGTCAGCAGAATCCCAGCAGGCAGGTAAGCATTGGAAATCAGCGGGAAGGTGAAAACAGGAATGGATTGTTCCCAGCAGCAGGAGCAAGTAGATGCTCTGGTGCGGGAGACGGTTAAAGGTAGGCTCATTGAGACAGATGTGTCTTCCAGACAAACAAATATTCAAGCAGACTTTGTTCAAGTGGGCTGACATAGCAGTGCCCACAGTCACTGATGAGTCAATACCCAGCGGTGATGTGAATTTGATTAAAGGTCAGGATCAAATGGAAGCCCGATCCGTGTCAATGCATGATGAACCAACACAACTAGAAATCACTGCAGCAAAGCAAGGAAAAAAACCTATAAGCAACCAATTGATGGTATCAACACTAGCTTATCAACATCAATTCAAAGGGGAGAGCAAAAGAATGAACAAAGGAGATCCAGAGAGAGAGACTAGCGATTGCTTCTTCTCGGTCTCAGAGGGGGCAGAATAGTCAGAGGACAGCCAGGGCTCCGCCTCTGATCTTAGCAGCATTGAAACTGATCTGGAAGGTAGCGAAGGGGCCCAAGCCCATACAGCTCGGAAACGAAGACGGAAATCTAATGCACAAGGGCTGGGAGGCAAAGACCTCAAATGGGACTATACTTTAACAACCCAATTGGCAGGCTCCCCCTTAGGTGAGATCAATACAACAGCTAATCAAGAACCCACATCACTAGATGCTATATATCAGGCAATACTGAAGCACAGGGAGGAGTCACGCCAGGACTGTCGGAAAGCGCAGTCTGCGTTGCGCAAAATGCAAGGGGTCGCTAGGAAACTGGCCAAATCATGCAACATCATTGGGGATCATATGTCTGATCTGGAGGCTAGAGTGGTTACAGCAGAGTCAGATCTCACAGGCGCTCAAGCTAAAACGGAAGAACATGAGGCCCAGTTAAAAGACATTCAATGGAAATTGGGGGACTACAAAATCCGCCAGAGTAGGAACAATCTTTGTGTACTGGGGATCCCGGAAGGAAGCGAGGGGTCGGACACCAGGGCTTATACAGTCGAGGCATTAAAATCTGCTTTTCCGGAACTCTCTGATTGGAACTGGTCACATGAGGTTCAATGGACTCATCGCACTCCCTTTAAGCCAAAGTACCTATTGAAGGGAAATTCAAGGACCCGTGCGATTCTAGTTTATTTTGGAAACTTTTCGTTCTGCCAGGCAATTGCAGAAAAAGCTAGGCCTGAGTCTAAAAGATCTAGTGCATGGGTGTCCTTTTTTGTGCGCCCTGACTTCTGTCATGCTACACTGGAGAGGCGGTGGAGATTGTGGCAAATAATCAAGCCTTTCACCATAAAAATATCCAAACATACCTAATTAATCCAGCACAACTGAAAACCTACTGGGAGGGGCAGACGAGCTTTTTTTACTCGGAAATCAAGGCGAAAGAATTTCTGGACAGTATAGATAGACCAAAATGAACTGGTTCATGATAAAGTTTCTTACAATAGACCAGACGGATGAAATAATGTATTGTAACGTATTGAGCTAGATGAAATACATATGGGGAGGGAACAACACTGTAACTTAGGCAATGTAACACAGGACTGAAATAACTACCACAGGGTTTATTATAGGACACAGGTGTTCTCTTCTTTATACAGCCGCGGTCAGTCGTGCTGCGATCATCTCAAGCACAGGCCCAGGTCTGAGCTCTTGACAAGGGTGGTGGTGGGGGAGGGGGAGGGGTTGGCTCCAAGTAGGGGGCGAATGTGGGTCCCGAGGGAAGCTGGGGTGCCGGGAAGCGGGGGTAAAAAACTAAATAAACTTTATATACCCAGAGTTGAACCCATGGTTCACGGAAAAAGAAAACACTATAAAAAGAGTAATATAACTAAGATTAAGCAGGTAGGTTTGGATCGTGCATAAAACCAAGGAAAAAATGGTTAAGATTAATATTTGTACGATAAATGTTGGGGGATTGAATGACCGGAATAAGAGATTAGTGTTGGCTGAATTTGCTAGAACAAATAATATAGATGTTTTATGCATACAAGAAGCCCATATTCCATGGAAAAAAAGGAATATGATGAATATGAGAGGCTATAACATGGTGGCCTGCACATACCAGACCTCAAGCTTTCGGGGGGGTAGCAATTTTTGTAAAATCTACTATAGGGGGAGCCAAACGGAAGTCTGCTGATGTACTGGGGCACTGGGCAGTGGTTGAGCTCGAGTTGGGGTTTACTGTCTGTGCAATCTATGGTATAACTTGCCTTTTGCCACTGTCCTATACCAAAGGAAAGAGAGGGCTGGCCATGTCCTTCCTACTTATATGTTTAAAACAGTTCCAAAGTATCAGAAAGGTTTTCTCAGATGTCTTCTTAAAGAGTATCTACTAATCACAACACTCAAGGGTTTTCTCAGATTACTGATTGGAAATCACTGGTGCTTAGGGCATACTGTGCCATTGGCTGTTGTGGTTCAGTGGGTGGTGTCCAAAAAGGCAGGCCAAACACATCCAACTAAAGTGTGCTCAGGGAGAGTGTTAAGGATATAGTAGTAAAATGTTATAAAACAAAAATTATCATGGGACGTTTATCCTATAACTCTTCTTATACAGGTAGTGAGCTTGTTTGACAGAGTGCTTCTTTTGTGGGTGGTTGAGTTGGTAGAGGTTGAGACGGTGAATGTGGTATGGGTGGATGTGGCTCGGGTGAAGGTGGTGCAAGTGGTTATGGCAGTGGTGTTAGGCGGCAGGTGGTGTGCCCCTCCTAGGTTTAAGTTCCTCTGTAGAATATTGTGGATGCATTGGACATGACAAACAACATAAGTATGTTTTGTTAATTTCCTCTTTAATCTTCATAGCCAAGGCATATAGCCTTGCACTCTGTTCTCTCTACGTTTTTTAAGCTTCTTTTATGCCTTGTATTGGTTAAAGTTTGCAAAGATAATCGAGGCAAGGGTCTTTAAGAGACATAGTTATCTCATGTAGAATAGCCCCTATTGCATTAATATTGTACCGCACATTTGACTATTGTTGGGAAAGAATTATCCTCCCAGAGAGAAAGTTTAGACCATGCCACCCCACCTCCCCGCATGTGTGGCCATCTGATATTACCAGCAGTTTAACCATTAGGGAGAGGGATGCCATCTGAGATGGGCGAATGATGAATAGGGGATACCTGATCATCACCAGGGGTTTTGTTTCCTTCAGATGAATGTGAAAAGACTGGAGATGCACCTTCATGGGAGAAGTGTGTAGGAGATTGCACAGAGGTACCTGTTAGTTTAGGGCTGTGTGGAGGTGAGCATTCCTTAGGCAGAGATAGCATCTTGACTAATCAATGAGGATCTACATCTCAGAACTGATTTTGGAGAAAGAATACTGTCCAACCATTAAGTGGTATTCTTAGAGATGTTCTGTGGGAGGGGCAACAATGACCTTCTCCTCATCCAGGTCTTCCTCCCCATTGACCAGCTTCTGCTTCTTCTCCTCTTCTCCTTAAGCAATGATTGCTGCTAGGATAGTTAGTTATAGGAGTATTGGATTCTCTCCTTAGACCGCCTGATATCCTCTGCTTGTTTTGGATTCAGCATCAACGTCCTGCTCATTGTCCACAGTATCTGCAATAAAAGATGCTAACCGTTGAAGTATACAGTACTTTAAATGATTTTTTTCTGGAAAAAATACAAATAAACATGGCACCATGCGCACTTAAAGAAACACATGAAAGTAAGTTATTTCATGCATGAACTATGATATTGTAGAAAGCTCAGCTCACTAGCTCAAGTCACAGATGTTTCACTTCTGTATGACCCGCATGATGGCAGCTGCTGAACTAGTGTCCTCATAGTCGGTGTTGCGAAGGTATCTTCCAATCCATCAGCTATGAAGAGAAGGATCGTATTTAATAATTTCTGCATACATATAAAAGGGATCATGGCCACAAATGCTGACACATTAGAAATAAATAAATGAAAGTATTAAACAACAATAAAAACATGTTAAATGTTAAATAATTTATATAAAATAAACAGTATGAAATAAAAGTTAGAGGAAGGATTAATGGTGATAGGTAGAAGTTATCATTATAGACTCACAGATTTACAGAACCGATGGATGGTAGAGGGCTAATTGCTGCTGCCCAAATTCCCCTGATGTCATTGGTGCAGATGTTCACAAGGTGGATACAATGGGCTTTTGTATCACAGACATTGATAGAAAGGGAGATATATATAGTGGAGAAAGCCATTCTAAGTACTACTTGAAGATGATATTTTGATGATTTAAATCCAGTGTTTCAGACCCACAAAGGTTAATTTTCTGCAAGTGAAGTCAAGACCTGACATTTATCTAAGAGTGCTTCTGTTACAATAAAGTGCAGGGGCAATTTTATGAGCCAAAATATAACTTCTGGAACAATAACATTACATATTAACAAAGAGACGAATAAGGATGTGTGAAAAATCTAGTAAGGTGCAAATAAAGTGCTTACACACAAACTCAAAAGAATGAACATTTCACGTGGGAAACAACCATTACAATGCAGTCATTACAAAGCACCACCTTTACAAAGCAGCTGTTACAACACAACTCCCTTTACATCGCATGCCATTACAACGCATGCCATTACAACGCATGTCACTACAACTCATTCCATTACAGCGCTTACAATTACAACGAGTGCCATTAGAGTTCCTTATAAGGTAAGTAATGGGGATTTTTTTGTTTTAGGGTGGGCATGGGTTTTGGGGTACATGGAGATAGTATTTTTACCCCTACACTATCCAACACTTACCCTACTGTTGCACTCACTGGAGTGGGAATAGTAATTTTAACCACTGCACTGTCCAACAGTTACCCTACTGTTGCACTCACTGGAGTGGGAATAGTAATTTGTACCCCTACAATATCCAATACTAGCCCCACTATTGCCCCAAACGTATTATGAGTTGTAATGGTAAGCGTTGTAATGGTAGTTTAAAAAAATGCGTTGCAATGGCATGAGTTGTAAAATCATGCGTTGTAATGGTAGTTATGATGTAAAAACCGTGTTGTAAAGGCATGCGTTGTAATTGTTTTGCCTTGCAACGTCATATATTCATTTCATGTAACAGTCTCTACCATCTTTGTGCTGTGTGGTGCCAGTCTGGATTTTGGTGTACTGCTAGAAGCAGATGCTGTGGCAGGTGACGGATGGGACAACAGCCGAGAGCCATAAACATGACAAACATATGTGTATATTATGGTTTACCAGTATAAATGTCAAGGCCAGATTTGAGCACAATTATAATTCATTACAAAACATACTGTAAAATATAGTGTGGGGATTTAGGAAACCAACAAATAGAAATCCCTTGTAGTGCACCAATGATAGTGGTAGCATAGGGACATACCCGCATGTGTGATTGGGTTGCACTGAGAGGCCTACCCTGCTGCGCATGTGTGATTGGGTTACACTGAGAGGCCTGCCCTGCTGCACTTGCATTAACTCCTGTCCCTGCCGAAGCAACCAATCTACTGGAAAGAGTGGCTGTATGAAAAGAGTACAAATGAAAACAAATACTCTGAATATTTAGATACTTATAGGTTATGTGTTATAGGATATTTGTAAGGGGTATGTATGTGACGGGGACCTAACAATGTAGGCATTGAAAAAGGACAGATACCAATAAGTGACTGTGTGTTTATTTTTAGTGAGTGAGAAAGGGGTTTAGAGTGTTACTGTGTACCACATTAGTGTTGTCTAAAAGAGGCAGCCAATATAGCAGATGGGGATCCATTGTTGAGAGGACAGCCTTCTCGAGAGGATGGAGATGGAGATGGGATTCAGGTGCCCCTCCATGAACAGCTTGTGCCAGGTGAATCCTTGAGAACATATTCATCTGCTGCCTCCTATTTTTCCTCTTCTTTTTGATATCCACTTTTGTGCATGCCTTCTCCCCCATTGCATTGGCAGAGGCTGTGACCTCCTGCCATAAGGATGACTTCTGTGCACCTTTGAGGGTGAATGGAGGCCACCCATGTTGTTGTTAATAGTGCTTTACAAACATTTAGCTACAAGGACGGTCTCCTTCTCTTTTCCTCTTTAAAATGGTGGTCTGCATTATTGCAGAAGAATGTGGTGGCTGCAGGAACTGAAAACAAAGAGTAAAAAGCAGCGCCTATGGAACAATATTCATGTTGTTGGAAGCAAATTGGCATCTGGTGCGTTTAGTTTGGTTCAGGTGTAAGTAATTATCTTAATACCTTCCATGCAGAGGTCTTCATAATGGTTGCAGAGGTCTTCACCCTGATAGCCGACATCTCTACCAAGTGTGTAGAATGTAAAATATGGTTGTAAAGGTATTAGTAGTAACTCTACGGTCGTAAATTACATTTATGCGGACACCACCTACTAAACTGACAGTGTGGAGCCATTTATGTCTACACCAAGGAGTAATTTTACACCTAGACATGTGACTAGAAAAAATGTACTTTTAGGTGGAAGAGCACATTTACAAGTTTAAATGTATGTTTGTAAGGAGGGCACAAAGGGCCATATGTATCATTAAAAATTGCGATCGCAATTTAGCTAAGTGCGATATATGAATGGAAAACAGCCTTGCAAAATAAGGAATCACAACATTTTGCGATTGCATTTAAGGAATCGCAGATTGCGATTCCTTAAATGCAATGTAAGAGGCCCAGAAAAAGTGCAATTTGTCCATAAGGAATCGCAAATTACCACCAACTTCAAGTTGGTGGTAATTTGCGATTTCTTTGAAAAATACACTTTTTTGCATTTTTCAAAGTGCCATGTGGCGCTCATACATGCCCTTAGGGCATGTATGTGCGCCACATGTGCACAAATGAACATTTCAGGGATGCAACAGAGTGTCCTTTTGATACCCTGGCACCCTTGAAATTGCATTCTCAATTTGCGATTCTCTAATTGAGACTCGCAAATTGAGAATGTCTGCCCATTCATTCCTATGGGCCTCCTGGCCAATAGGAATGAATATGGGGGTATTCCTTAATTGCGAATCACAATTTGCAATTCACAATTAAGGAATATGTAGGATTCGCTAAATTATTTCCAAATCCTACATACATTGCGTTTTGCGATTCTCAAATAGTGATTCGCAAAATATTGCTGTTTGAAAATCGCAAAACCAAAGTTTCATACATATGGCCCAAAGTCATTAGCTAATGGCTAAATGGGGTTTAACCAAAGCCCACTCTCTGTATATCAATCAATTAATCAAAATATACTTTTATTTGATTCATTAAAAATCATAAAAGGATGGACAACCATCATAAAAAGCGGTGCTTTACAGTATACATTTTAAAAACGTAAAAAGGGCTTGAGGTCAACATCACAATAAGGGGCAGCTTATAATTTTAAAATAATGACAAGTATAACAGTGCATTTGGAAAATATGTGCCAATTAATTGGCTACTTGGCTAGAGTCGCTTTTTACCAGTTCTTTTGCCTTGATTTTCCAAAGAATTATGGCTCTGCAGGACAGGGGAATCAACGACCCTCCAAGACACTTAATGACCGCTGCTCTACATGTTCTTATTTGTTCCTTCCTTAGAGCCTCCCGGAGGATGGATTTTCGAATTTCCAATAAGTAAGGGCAAGGATATAGTAAATGTAGTAGTGACTCTTCCCCTTGACCACAGAGGCAGCATTCTTTGGCCATGTTTGTTTCCATTATGGGGTCAAATCCTTTGAGGGGAAAGATCCCATTCGTAGCAAAGTCAGATAATACTTTTTCTGGTGGGAGAATTGTTCTAACAGGTATTGTATAAGCTGTCCTGTAGGGTTTGCAAACAGCTATTTCTTCCAAGACTGATGTGAAAGGAGAAAAAAAATCGTGAATAATGAAAAAACAGAACACTGTAATAGTATATCCTTCCAGATGCAGAAGGTCTACCCCTTAACACAAAACACAAAGCAAACATGTTTAACAGCTGGGGTCCAAAGAATTTCATGTGGTACAAATTGTGCAATTATTTATTGAGAGAATTGATTGTAACCCTCTGTAACAAATACATCGTTTTATCAAAAACATCTATTTAATCACAGACAATTTCCTGATTGTCGATATCAACAAATTACATTGCAACAGTTGTGCTTAGAAGAAATCGACGACACAATTTGCTGAAATTGAGAGGTAAGGAAGCACTGCAGTAAAGTGTTATTTGTTTTGTCTGTGTGTGAAGGATGATTGCTCTGCAGGTACTCGTGATGTATTTGTTTTGTGTGTGAGGGATGCTGGTGCTGCTCCTGAAAACGCTGAACATCATCTCTGCGTGTAACTGAAGCTTGAGAAAACCATTTTGCTATAAATATATCAAATGATTGCCTTTGTTAATGATTGTTTGTATAAGCAGTTTTTTTTATCCATAACAATATATTCCTGCACATAATCTTGCATGCAGTAGACTTTGTGTCCATGTTGTGAGAGTCAAAGATGTAAAAGTCACTTATGTTTTTGCTTGACAATATAACCTCAATAGAAAAACTTTGACACAACAAGAAAAGCACACTCATCACTGTCACAGGTGACATCTGCATGATCATTGAGAAAGGCGACACAGTGCCCTCATTCTCCTAGACCTCTCTGCAGTGTATGACACGGTATTTCACCCCATCTTCATTGGGGCCTGCATGAGATTGGTATCCAAGAACCCGTTCTCTGCTTGATCTGCTCCCTCTTTCTGGATAGAACTCAAGCTGTCATCCTGGCACCATCCTCCAGCCTGGAGTATCTACGGAGTGCTTCAAGGTTCTTTCTCCAGCCCCACCCACTTCAACGCATACATAATCTCTCTAGCCAATGTCATCCATGTATACATCAACATTGTCTCCTACGCCAATTCATACTCTCCATCTCGGACAAGACGCCCAAACAAGACACAAATTCACCTCCTGCATGACTGAAGTCGCTAACTGGATTAAAGCCAACTGTTTCTCAACACCAACAAGACGGAAATAGTGATCTTCAGCAAGAAAACCTCAGCATGGGGCTCCAACCGGTAGCCGACTGAACTCAGACCCACACCAGGAAATTTGGAATAATCATCTACAGCAAACTGCACAAGTCAACTCAATCATGCATTCTGTTTCAACGACCTAAAACTGCTAAGAAAGTTCTTTAAATTGCTCCCAAAAAACACTAAAAGAAATGTCACTCTTGCCCTAACCAAGAAGCAGTTGGACTACAGGAACACCCTCTGCACTGGGATCATCAAGCAACTAACCAGAGAGTACAAACCATCATGGACTCAGCAGCCATACTCATACTTCACCTCCCACACATAATTCATGTCACACCTCAGGGAGCTTCACTGCCTCCCGATACACAAAGGCTCTCATTTTAAACTCATCACACACACATTCAAGGCACTACACAACTTAGGGCCCACCAAACTGAACAGTTATATCTCTTTACACCAACCACCCAGACACCTCAACTCCACAAGACTCCTACTCGCACACAGAATAAGAACAGAAGGGAAGGCATTCTCTTACATCACTCCTAAAGCATGCCTCCCGCTCCACATCAGAGCTCCCTCCTCTCCTCTTTAATTCTGCAAGAAGCTGATGGCCAGTGTATTCAATCAACCAACCAAGCATAGGCAACGATAGGGACACACACCTGCTCAGCGCCAGGATACCTTCATGGGTGATAGTGAGCTTCATAAACACACAAAACATAACAAGTCAACACAATAACCAAGAGAGCTATCAGACACAGATCAACATGATTCCTGCAATCTCTTGCAGTTGTTTCTAACATAACATATAACAGCTTGTTTGCTGCTACCTGGCACATACTTTGCTCAATAGTCTGCAACTGAACACACAACTTGGATTGTTTTTTTTGTAATAATATTTTTATTAAACAAAATAACAAAATCACGGTGGTACAATTAGTAATTTCACATCATTTAGCCACAACGTACGCATATTCCTTCTGGAGTACTTAAATCGTTGAACATAGTTTACTATCTTATCACAGTCCCTCTTCAGTTATCAGTTTTTGTACGCCCTCCTCCCTCATGCGAAATTTCAGACTGTGCAAGTTGGTATTCTTTCTGAAGGTCTGTGAATGTAACTAACCCTTTGTTATTCCATATGTTTCCTACTGATGAGATGCCTATCAAGTCCCATTTTTCGAACCCAGGGCAGGTGCTCAGTCGGCCCAACCCCTCCAGTTCCCAGAGGGGGGTTGCTAGAGTGATTTTCTTATCCCAGCCAAGTTTCTTATTGACTGTATGCCAAATTTGAATTGTTCGGGCCGTGGGTGCCGTCAGAGTCAGTCATTTGGGTAGTAGTGTATAATGCTCTTTGGTATCCCAGCCGCATTAGCCACCTGTCTGTGTGGAGGCTCTGCGCTTGTGGAGGCCATACACCCAACAATTAATCACTATTAGTTGAGATGCCCAGTAATAAAGTTTAAGATCTGGCAGCGCAATCCCGCCGTCATACCATCCTGCCATTAACTTTGGCAACGCTATACGCCGTGCCCGTCCATACCATAATAAAGTGCACACTTCATTTGCAATGCTAGATAAATAGGAGTCTGGGACCTTGTATTGGGTATTTTGCAGGGTGCACAGTCAAAATAGAAATTCCTAATTATCGACCTACATTAATATCGAGTTGAAAATTTCGAAGGTCAAGAATATCGAGGTCATGAATATCGTTGGACAGAATATCAACCCTTAGGTAAGTAATATCGATTTTTTTTATTTCGATTTAAGTAATATCGAAGTTAGTAATATCGATATCAATTATATCGATGTTACTAATTTCGATGTTACTAATATCGATATTTGTTTGTTGTTATGTATTTTATATGTATGTGTTATATGTTTTTTTAAGTATTTTATTTGTTTTAAATTATATGTGTACTATTTTTGTATATTAAAAATGTTATTTTAATTTTAATTGTATGTTTTAGTACTGGAGTGGGTTGTGGGTTTATAGGGGAATAGGGTGGGAAGTAATTTAATTATAGTAAATTAATTATAAATTTTTAGTAATTGTAAATTAACTTTAATACATTTTTGCGTTTACGTTCTGTAGCAGGTTGTGGGTTTAGAGGGGAATTGGGTGGGAAGTAATTAAATTGTAAATAAGTAATTATTTATTTTTTATTGGTATTGATAATTTTTTTATTTCTAATTAATTACTTTAATTGTTATTTAATTTTTTAGATTGGTAATTAAGGTTTGTAATTGGTAATTACATTTTGTAATTGGCAATTTGTTTTTTAATTGGTAATTAAGGTTTGTAATTGGTAATTACACTTTTTAATTGCCAATTCATTTTTTTAATTAGTAATTAATTTTGTACAATTGGTAATTGATATTTTTATTTTTAATTACTTGTTATTAATTGGAAATTCATTTTAGTAAGTGGTAATTAATTTTTCATAAAAAATGTTTTTTATTTAAAAATAAAAATTTTGTTTACCATTTTTTAATTGTTAATCAATTTTTAATTATCAATATGTTTTTTGTTTTGAAAAATATTTTAGTGTTCAATATTTATTATTTGGTCATTTATATTTATTAATTAATATTTATTGGTATTTTTTGCTAATTTATTGTTAATTATTCAATTGTAATTGTGTTTTTAGTAATTATTAATGGGTATTTGCAAATGATGTAGATTTATTTAAAAATTAAATTTTTAATTATTTTATTTACAACAATTATTTATAAGTATGTTATATTTAACTTCTACGCTATCCAATGCTTTCCCTACTGTTGCACTCTCTGGAGTGGGAATAGTAATTTTTACCCCCACGCTATCCAATGCTTTCCCTACTGTTGCACTCTCTGGAGTGGGAATAGTAATGTTTACCCCTACACTATCCAATGCTTCCCCTGCTGTTGCACTTTCTGGAGTGGGAATAGTATTTTTTACCCCTACGCTATCCAACGCTTTCCCTACTGTTGCACTCTCTGGAGTGGGAATAGTAATTTTTATCCCTACGCTATCCAACGCTTTCCTTACTGTTGCACTGTCTGGAGTTGGAATAGTAATTTTCACCCTTACGATATCCAACGTTTTCCCTACTGTTGCACTTTCAGGAGTTGGAATAGTAATTTTTACCCCTACGCTATCCAACGCTTTCCCTACTGTTGCACTCTCTGGAGTGGGAATAGTAATGTTTACCCCTACGCTATCCAATGCTTTCTCTACTGTTGCACTCTCTGGAGTTGGGATAGTAATTTTTACCCCTAGCTATCCAATTATTTCCCTACTGTTGCACTCTCTGGAGTTGGAATAGTAATTTTTACCCCTACGTTATCCAACGCTTTCCCTACTGTTGCACTCTCTGGAATTGGAATAGTAATTTTTATCCCTACGCTATCCAATGTTTTCCCTACTGTTGCACTCTCTGGAGTTGGGATAGTAATTTTTACCCCTACGCTATCCAATGCTTTCCCTACTGTTGCACTTTTTGGAGTTGGAATAGTAATTTTTAACCCTACGCTATCCAACGCTTTCCCTACTGTTGCACTTTTTGGAGTTGGAATAGTCATTTTTACCCCTACGCCACGCCATCCAATGTTTTCCCTAGTGTTGCACTCTCTGGAGTTGGAATAGTAATTTTTACCTCTTCGCTATACACAGGTTTCTCTACTGTTGCGCTCTCTGGAGTGGGAATGGTAATTTTAAGTTCTATGCTATCCAACATTTTTATTACTTCCTTTTTTTAATTATGGATTTTGAATAGTATTTGTATTTATTTAGATATTTAATTTTTTTGTATAAATTTAGATAATGTAGTATATAATTAATTTTAAAAATATTAAAGTCTAGAGAATAAATATTAAAGACTACTTTGTGTTTACTCCTGAGGCACAGCCGGGAGCAGTGTGTTAGATTCTGCATTTATCTGATTTTTAACTGAAAATATTTGTGTTTTTAAATCCTCACTCACCTTGTCTGTCACACGATTGTGATGTGCAGACACCCCTCGACGAAGCTTAACGAGCGCTGGTAAGGGCGAAAAATCGCCGATCTTCCCACCGCCATTCCCCACGCCCAGACCGGGTACACGCCCACTCAGAGGCCACGCCCCCGCCTACGCTACAAAAAGCGCGCTGAAATGCAAGTGCGCTGACTACTTTGTGTTTACTCCTGAGGCACAGCCGGGAGCAGTGTGTTAGATTCTGCATTTATCTGATTTTTAACTGAAAATATTTGTGTTTTTAAATCCTCACTCACCTTGTCTGTCACACGATTGTGATGTGCAGACACCCCTCGACGAAGCTTAACGAGCGCTGGTAAGGGCGAAAAATCGCCGATCTTCCCACCGCCATTCCCCACGCCCAGACCGGGTACACGCCCACTCAGAGGCCACGCCCCCGCCTACGCTACAAAAAGCGCGCTGAATTGCAAGTGCGCTGACCACTGTTCCCAATAAGCCGCGCGCGTGAGCGGCCGCGCACATCTGTACCGCTGTGCGCGCAGTGCAATGTGTGGAGCGCGCACACATAGCACATCCAACGAGAGTATTCGCGCCGCCCCTTTTAAAAGGCGAGCGGCGCGAAAAACAGGGATTTCCTGATTGCGGAGTACGGCGAAAGTGACCACCTTGAAGTGAACACTCGGGAGCGGCAGGTAAGTTTTACAATGAGGGCACTAGCTGTCTTTTGTTTCTTTCCCCAGTAGTGAGACCTGCCGCGTGTGCTTTTCGATTGACCTAAATCGCATGCATTGTTCATTAGTGAAGCAAGGCTGCGGGGGAGATGGTCTGCTTTAATTTAAGTATTTATGATAATTGCAGCCCCTTTACAAACTGCGATTAACATGAATACTTTAAAACAAAAGCGCACCATCTCCCCCGCAGCCTCGCTTTACTAACACAAGAATACAGCAAGTCTGCGGCGGCTGGTGAATGTACTAAGTAGTGGGGTGAAAACATGCATAATAAATTGCTCTGAGTGAGCAATCGACTTGAACCAGTATTTTCCCCCTATTTTGGATTAGTGAGGCATACTAGCATTTACCTGCACAGTAGCGCCAGTGGCAAATGCACTACACGCTTAGCTTTAAAAGGGCCTCAACTGCTCCGAATTTCTGTCTCCCGCTGATGCTTCTCCATTGCAGCGCGGTGTTGCCGATAATATCTTGCACATAAATCAAGTTAACTCATTCAGCCCACTGCTCAGAGAAGCCAGCACTGGTTTCTGTGGCAGGGCGAGACTCCGCAATGCCAGACTCTGGATTCCGGGTATAGAAGCGACGAGAAAACACCATTCAGCCTCAGCGAGGTTTGCTAAGGGCCATGCCACGAGAGTCAGCATGGTCAGCGACTAGCTGCCGCCTCCCCCCCAATCCGGCACCCAATACCCAGGAACGTGGACACGAGACGTCTTTACTTTTTGGAAGGCGGGCGCTAGTCGCCCGGCCGTATTTATTAAAGTATGAAATTAAAAAAGGTTTTAATTGCATAATCAACAATTTATACAAAAATTCAGCAGGACATTTAGGTACATAATTCTTAGCAACAAGTTTGAGAGCCTGACTTTAACAAAACTCTAATACATGTTGTTTCCTAACTTAGACTAAACATCCTCATCTAGAATTTTTGTACATTTCTGGCCATATGGCAGGGTCACTACCGGTGTCAGGTCCTACAAGCTGCGCCTCCCCTCTGGATGTGCGCATGCGCAGTGTTACCCCGGGAATTGCCCGGTCTACGCCCTGAACTCCATTTACCCACTAAAGGAGGGCCCTTACTCTGCGCCGGTGGCGTCATGAGTCCACGCGCGCGGGGTGGCTACCAGCCTAAGGAAAGCGTGAACTACTCCTACCCGCGCTCCTTTGCCTATTACCTTGCCCCTGGAGTTCTGGGAGTGGCCCGCAGGCCCCTCCCCCTGGGCGGGAACCTCCATAGGATGATGCCCGCCCCCTCAGACCTCAAATATGTGCTCACCGATAATGACCTTACCGCATGCCCCATACCTAATAAATACGACGACCTATGGGAAAAAATTCTAAAGGACAGCTACACTGGCTAATAAATAACAGTATCAACGTATAGCTACAAAGGGAAAAAAGGCCTAAAGACACTTAGCATCAATTACAATTCACTTCACACATGACTTGCTAAAAGGGGAAAAAATTCCTAGACAAAAGCATCAATAATATACCAACAGTTCCATCTCTATTATCCTGTGAGACCCGTGGACCGTACCTTCAAAACTTACCATTCAACCAGACATAAAAATTGCTACAAAACTTTTGTTCCAAGGGATGGTGGGTGGGAAAACAAAGAAGCCCCGAGCGCGGGGCACACCGTTTCGGCGAGGGAGCGTCCAGGGACAAGGGGGTCTCCTGGGCGCTCCCTATCTCTTTATTCTCGAGGGGCCAGGTGGCCCCTCTTATAGCCCGCCCCCCCTGACCCGGACCCACTTCCCAGGATCCGGGTCAGGGAGGCCGCCAGCCAATCGGCGGTGGGCCGCGCCCCCCAGGGCACGCCCCCACCGCCGAATGGCGACAAAGGAGAGAGTGGGGGCGACGGTCGCCGCGCCGCCATGCGTGCGGGGGGCCGAGGGCCCCCCCTTTTCACATGGTCAGCGACTAGCTGCCGCCTCCCCCCCAATCCGGCACCCAATACCCAGGAACGTGGACACGAGACGTCTTTACTTTTTGGAAGGCGGGCGCTAGTCGCCCGGCCGTATTTATTAAAGTATGAAATTAAAAAAGGTTTTAATTGCATAATCAACAATTTATACAAAAATTCAGCAGGACATTTAGGTCCATAATTCTTAGCAACAAGTTTGAGAGCCTGACTTGAACAAAACTCTAATACATGTTGTTTCCTAACTTAGACTAAACATCCTCATCTAGAATTTTTGTACATTTCTGGCCATATGGCAGGGTCACTACCGGTGTCAGGTCCTACAAGCTGCGCCTCCCCTCTGGATGTGCGCATGCGCAGTGTTACCCCGGGAATTGCCCGGTCTACGCCCTGAACTCCATTTACCCACTAAAGGAGGGCCCTTACTCTGCGCCGGTGGCGTCATGAGTCCACGCGCGCGGGGTGGCTACCAGCCTAAGGAAAGCGTGAACTACTCCTACCCGCGCTCCTTTGCCTATTACCTTGCCCCTGGAGTTCTGGGAGTGGCCCGCAGGCCCCTCCCCCTGGGCGGGAACCTCCATAGGATGATGCCCGCCCCCTCAGACCTCAAATATGTGCTCACCGATAATGACCTTACCGCCACAGGCCAGCATTGTTAACCGACGATCTGGCTTCCCCCCTCTAGCCCCTACCTAAGGAAACCCTCCTACTTTCAAAACCCTCTAGCCAGGCCCAGATATTGTCAGACCACAAGACATTACCCTCCTCTGTTAAATGAACTCCGTCCTTTAAGTAATACTTGTCGCCCCAGATGCACCCATGAGGTATAGACTGCAACAGGGGGGCTCGAAACAACCTATCCAACCGTGTGTTGATCCTCTTTACCGAATGATTCAACGCCCTGACCGAATGTCCCCCCCGCCACTGTAGTCGGGGTATGAGTTGTGACCATACTAGTGTGCAACCGGGGCAGGTCCTGGCCAACCAAACCGCCGTTGAGATAATCTCCTCAATCAGAATGCGCCTACCCAGTGTTGCCAAATCATTCTCCCCGAGGTGAAGTATCACCACTGACGGTGGAGATTGCTGGCGTGCTAAAAGCCCTTGGAAGAATCCCCTAAACTCGTGCAGACACAAACCCCCTCTGCCAAAGAACGTGATGTCCAACCCTAGTTGTTCCGCCCTTTTCATCTTGTCACCTGACATAAAGACACATTCTGCTCGCTTCACATATGAATGACCCACAATCCAAACACTGTTCTTCATTGTTTCCTGGTCGCCGCTCCGTGCTGATGTATGTTGCCGGTGCCCGACGACAAATTCCTCCCCTGCGTAACAGGTCTGAGAAACTGTAAGAGAGCGGAAAGAAACCAAGCGTGAGTGACATGTAATCATAGCATGTCGATCCGAACATACCGTTTATAGCATTCTGAAGACCATCTCCCAATTGTCTTCACTCTTTCCACTGGGAGGCCCCCCGCCACCGCCTCAGTTGCTGCCCCAATCCTGAAGGAATGAGAGCCAAACTCTTTAGGGTCAAGACCTGCTTTCCTAACCCCCATCTCTAATACTTTCCTGAATTGATACCTGGTCAAGGGGCTCCCGTCGGCGTGACAGAGCAATGCCCTGTCCGCTGAGCCTACCAACAGTCCGTGGAATGATTCCACGTGCCTCACCGGGCAGCACGGGTTGGCGGGGGCCCGTTGCAGAACTATGGTGTGACCCCTAGCCTCCTGGTCGGTCTTTGACTTCTGGATAATCACCCACATGGTGTCCTCCCTAATCGTCACACTAGCCTTTTGTAAGCCGCCCAGTAGGTCTGACTTAGAACCTGCCACAAGTTCGCTAATTCTCAGCGCCCCATAGAATGCCAAAGAGAATGCCGCCCTAAAAAGAAGCACCTCCCACTCCGAGCTACAAACAGTCTCCAGCGTGCCCAGTAAGGCTGTCAGCCGGGCCAATCCGATGGGCTTTCTCTTATCCTTCTGATGTCCCTGAATACGGCGCCATCCCCTTAAAGCCTTACGTATCATAAAGGTATTAGTGGGATCCCGGAAGCCCCTAGCTTGAGCGAAGAATGACACCGCTGCCCTATGTCTGTTCGCAGCTGCCACCGAGCGCCCCTCCTTATGCATCCATTCTAAATAGGCTGCAAAGCCATCCTCTTCCGCCCAGAGCGCTTCCCATTGTTGCCCCAAAAAAGAACAATAAGACAGAAACGCCCCTTCGTAAGCCGTTTTGGTCCTGGGGGCTAGGCTAGCGACCACGAGGTCCTGTAATCTGGGGCACCAATCTGCCAGAGTACTGCTGGGAAGTGTGCTGGCGAGGGGTCTGCTGTGGGAAGATGCTCCCTGAAAACCTGCATTTTGAAGCGAGAGAGGGAGTCAGCTGCATTGTTTAGAACACCAGGGACATGTTTGGCCCTAAAATTAGCATTCAGTTTAAGGCACCGCAGAACAATTTCTTTGATCAGACGAAGTATGAAAGGACACCGCGCCCCCTGCTGGTTGATACATTCTACCACCGTCATGTTATCTGACCAAAACACCACTGATTGGTTACATAGGTGTTCGGGCCAGACCATCAGTGCCACCCATATTGGGAAGAGTTCAAGGAAGCCAATGTTGCTGGTCAGACCCCATGTCTTCCATTCTTCCGGCCACTGTTGAGCGACCCACCTGTTCCCTAGGATGGCGCCAAAGCCCACACTACCGGCCGCATCAGTCCATAGGCCCAACTCCGCTGATGTTGTGAGCGGGCCGGGCCAGACCACCCTACCGTTAAAATCCTCCAGGAATGCCATCCAAATAAGCATATCCTGGCGAATTTCAGACGATAGGCGAGCGCGGTGGTGCTTTTCCCTCAGCCCCTTCATCGCGTGAGCGATGGAGCGAGAGAAAGGGCGAGCCATGGGGATGATTCTCAGTGCGAAATTCAATTGCCCTACCACCTCCTGTAATTGCTGCAGAGTGACCTTCTCCTTGCGGAGGCATAAATGCAGCGCTGTCCTGAATTTGTCCACTTTGTCCCTAGGTAATCTAAAACATCCTTCTAGTGAGTCAATCTCAATGCCGAGGAATTCTAAGCAGGTGGTCGGGCCAACCGTCTTCCCGGGCGCAAGCGGGACCCCAAAAGCCCGCATGAGCACGCAAAATTCCTGCAATGCCAGTGCACACTCCTGAGATCCCGCTGTACCGAGGAAGAGGAAATCATCTAAATAATGCATGACCCGCTGATGGCCCGTCACTTGTCTCATGGCCCATTCAAGAAAAGAGCTAAACATTTCGAAGTAAGCGCAAGATATCGAACAACCCATGGGCATGCATTTGTCCATGTAGAACATATCCCCAAAGGTGAAGCCTAATAGATGCTGATCGGCTGGGTGGACCGGGAGGAGGCGAAAGGCTGATTCTATGTCTGATTTCGCCATCAGCGCCCCGGGTCCCGTGGTCTGTAATAAGTGAACAGCCTGATCAAAAGAGGCGTACTTAACACTACAGATACCCTCGTCGATGGCATCATTCAGTGACGTCCCCTTTGGTGCTGACAAGTTATGGATCAATCTGAATTGCCCTTTCTCTTTTTTGGGGACAACTCCTAATGGGGAACACACGAAATTGGGTACTGGCACTTCAGTAAAAGGGCCCGCTATCCTGCCTAATGATAGCTCCTTGTCAATTTTTGCGGCCACCACAGCCGGATTGTGCTTGACTGACAGTTGATTTCTACAATGTGCGCTGCCAGTGTATCCCGCGGCCGGGATCCTAAAGCCTTTAGAAAAACCTTCCTGGAGTAGGGTGGCCGATGTGTGGTCTGGGTATCTGTTCAACCATGGAATCATTGCCACCACATCCACTGGAGTGGGGGGGCCTAACCTGTCTATCTTATAGTGGCTTTCCCCTACCCCTCTGACCTGTGTTTCCCTGCTTGGACCTACAGGCAGTTTCTGGATGAGAGGGGTGCCCACAGGAGGAACATGCATGTCTAAACTTACACGCGGCCCTTGTGCAGGTGCGCCTATTAAAATCCCAGCACACCCCTTTTTTCTCTGGCCCACTTGCCTTAAACTTCCCAGGTACCTCACTCGTGTGGGGGGGCCGAAAGGGCTGTTGTGGTCTAGTGAACACCTTGACCGCACCGAACTGAGGGGGAGGTGCAGTATCAGAGAACTGTTTGTGCCAAGCCATGGAATCTACCGTGTCCCATGGCAATGATCTATTGAATTCCAATGCCTTCCTGAAATTGACATCATACCCCTTCCATGCCTCCCCAGAATACTGTTCACTCCACCCCACAATCCTGCTCGAGTAGCATGCCAATGCTGCCTGTAAATCTGGGGGACGCTCAGCTTTAATTGCAGTGAATACAGCCCATGCTTTCATCCAATTGTTGAGAGTTTCCTCAACCCTAAATCTAGTACACTGCGCCCTCCATTCGCTTGGGAGCATCCACTCTTTTAGTGATTTCGCCTGCTCCATTTCCCTATTATCTAACAACAAAGAATAAATGTACACGTATTTATCCGCCCAAATCATCTCTTTCACAGCTAATGACACATGCTGAGCCAAATTCTCGCTCCTGGAAGGTAGAACACCGTCCCCCAAGAGCGGCAATGCCACTTCCTTACCAAGTGCGGTCACTGGGGGCGGCTGCCCTTTAACTCCGTCCGGCTGGGAAACACTTGGACCTGCAAGGGGAGAAGATATTGGCAATGCAACACTGTCGGCGACCGCTGCCGATCTGATTTTCTCCACAAACCTCGCCGCCTCTGCCGCATGGTCTGCAGAATTCGGGAAGGCTCCCCCTTTTTGGAGCCATGGCATCATGGCCGTTAACTGAGATAACAATTCGGGGGGCATTGAATCTACATTACCCCCCGGGACAACAGGTACCACTGGGGTTATGCCCTGTGGTCCTGGCACAGCTGGCAGGGCGGGTGCCGGGTGTGGCCAGCCTGTACCCGGGATTGTGGGCACCGGTGAGGGAGCAGACCCAGCGTCTACTGGTTGACCTGCCGGCACCGGCACCACGGGGGCAATGGGTGTAGGCACAGGTACATGCGGGGGTGGGACGACCGCCGGCGGCGCGGCAGGTAACGGATCTACTGGACCTGGGGTGGGGGCCGCATCCCTGGGTCTTTTGGACCTAGACTTCCCGGATGGGTTGACAAAATCCCCCCTTGGCACTGGTGCCACCCTCTTGCGGATAGGCCTACCCGATGGACCCGGGGCATCCCCATCCCCCTCATTCATCCGCGCTTCCAGCTCATCTACTTTCCTTAACTGCTGTTTAATGTCACTCATGTCCCGCATCATGGCCCGCATCATAGCCTCCATGCTGGACCCCTTTTTTCCACCCCGCGGACCTGGCATGATACAACCCCCAGAAACAGCAAGCCTACTCTCTAATATAACAACAAGCCGACCTTGTGTACCTTTTTGGTGGAGGGTCACCAGGGGGCTTTCAGCACCATGCAACGGCGACTGCAACACTAGCGGCTTGTCCCCTTATGTAAGGGGTGAGTAAACCTAATGTAGACCCACCCGGCGGCCACCAGGAGCGATGAATGCTAGCCCCCCGTACCCCTCTTACCGACCAGTCCCGTGTATTCCCGGCGATATCAGGCCGTGCTCACGTCCACCACCAGGCTGCGTGTTTCGTCTCCTTACGTCTGCACGCCCTCTCTGTGAATGGATTGCACCAATAATGTGGTTTAAATGCCTGGAATAGAGAAATACATTAACACCATGTGACAAATCAGGGGCAAGTTAAGGTAGAACTTAGGCTTGCACCCCCCTTGTGAACCCTTTTTGGGATGAGCCCTCTTGAAGTCCGTTTTGCTAGCTAACAAGAAACTGCCTCGTGACACTACTCCTTATAACTGTTACCGTTGGTAGCGGTCACTAACATAGAGCGGCAAGGACAGTCGTGAAGAACAGTTATAAAATAGTAATTCACTATTATTTCGAATGAGAAAAAGGGATAGTAATGAAGCCTCAAGGGACTTTTCCTTCAGTTGCACACGTTTAATTAAACAGTAAAAGGAAAAACAGTTGTCCAATATCACTTGCTTAAAAACCCCCTGCTTCTTGTACTCCCCCCCTTCAGCAAAACAGTTAAAGCTCACCACGCGATTAAAAACCAACTTGCACAATATTGTACCACCTTGGAAATAAGCCCCCACTGAATTCAGGTCTCCCCTCCGGGCCCTGCCCTGGTTGACCCTGCTTAGCTTTCAGTGAAATCAATCCCCCCTCAGGTCTGATGAAACGACCTCTCCGTTCAGCCCTAAATTAGCGGGGAAAAAACCTTTCGTGCGTTGTAGATGCGGCTGAAAAAATGCCGGTATTTCGAGAATCAGCTGCTGGACAAGCCTCACCCAGCTGCCGCCGTAATTCGAGCACGCTCTGGCCTGATCCGCAGTTTTTCTCGCCTCGCTATCTATGCGGATGCCTCCCAGCCCGCCGTTTTCTTCCGCACGGCTCCCCTCCCTACTGGTTGGCCGAATAACCTGAAATGCACCGGCCGACCGATGCACCGACCCTGAGTAACCCGCACACTACCTTCCGGGACTTTGCAACGGCCCGTACCGTGCTCCTGACCCAACCGGCAGCTGGCTCCGTTAGTTCCCCGTCGAACCACCTGAAGACGAGATGGCTGGTTCCACGCGTCGGTGATCCTTAAAGTAGTCACGACGCCACTCCGATAGCGACGGGGAATCCACACAGCTCCGGAACCACCAACCAGGAGAAAAAAGCGGGAACTCCGAAACCTGGAATAAAAAGGGCAAAAAGTTAAAAAACAAAGAAGCCCCGAGCGCGGGGCACACCGTTTCGGCGAGGGAGCGTCCAGGGACAAGGGGGTCTCCTGGGCGCTCCCTATCTCTTTATTCCCGAGGGGCCAGGTGGCCCCTCTTATAGCCCGCCCCCCCTGACCCGGACCCACTTCCCAGGATCCGGGTCAGGGAGGCCGCCAGCCAATCGGCGGTGGGCCGCGCCCCCCAGGGCACGCCCCCACCGCCGAATGGCGACAAAGGAGAGAGTGGGGGCGACGGTCGCCGCGCCGCCATGCGTGCGGGGGGGCCGAGGGCCCCCCCTTTTCATGTGCACAGAGGCATTAGGTGCACCAAGAACAGCGGCGAGCGAGTGCAGCGTCTGCCCCGTCAGGAAAGGAAAGACAAAATTGTTATAGTAAAGACAGTATTACAGAGCACCACACAGAGAGGGAATTAAATCACAAGTACAACATGTGACACCAGGGTTCGATTAACAGACAATTTACAGAAGCTTCATCTGGAGGTAACAGCACTTCTTTACAGCGTAAACGTGACCCGAACATATTGAAGAGCTTTACATGGGCACAAGTTAAATTACACAGAGTTTCAGACACTGTTGGATTGAGTGATTTTCCCAGAATCTTAGGCTCTTGAGGCACCGGAAGTGTCTGTGTATGGTATGAATAAACCACAGGCTGCACACCAGTCCATGCTGAGTCTAGGAACTGAGCCCACAGAGCCATTTGCACCTCAGCACAAGTCCCTCCCGCCTCAACTGGCTTTTAATCTGTCTGCTGCCTTTGAATAGTGTGTTCTGTGCGACGCACTTAACTGTCCCCTAGAAATAGAATGTTTACATGAGACTGAACGCCCAGACTGCCTTAGTTAGCCGATGCTTTTTGTTTTCTTTACTGATGAAGTGATGATACCCGTTCGTGTTTTCATGTGTCACTAGGATGGGTGTGACATTGAAAACCAGCACTGCCTCACAAGTGAAAGGCTGTTATGTCCATACAGATTCTACTTGGTGTGTGCAGAGTCCTCAAATTATTGGCACCATCCAGACCGCTAAATGTCCAGATTTACGAGAAGCATGCACCTGTGTGCACACAGGGGCCATTAAAGACTCGCGCCAATGGTGCCTGGTTGACTTTGTGCTTCCTTCTGGTTCATGTACCTTGGGTGGCTCGCAATACTCGCAGGGGTGGGGTGGGGGTGGTGGTGGGGGGGGGGTGTTTAGAATAAAAGAAAAGGAAAAATGTACCTGTCGCGGGGGGTGGGGGTGGTGGTGGTGTTTAGAATAAAAGAAAAAGAAAATGTACCTGTCCGTGCCGCCTCAGAAACTTGGCAGGGGTCCAGGTTTTTTCTTATTGCAACTCTTTTTCTTTTTTTTTTTTAAGTTCAATAAAATTTTATTGAAATAAACAAAATTGTCATTACAAAGAGCAGAGTGAAATACATCATCATCAAAAAGGTTAATAAATTAGGGCATCACAATAAATAACTCTTTTTCTTTTAACACAGTAACTTTCATTGGCTGGATCATTTGCAGTCCTGGTTTGTGGAAATGTTCTACGTGGCCCATTTACTGGTCTGGCCAGTTCAGTCGTTCTTGCTTTCATTCCACCATGGGAAAAGACATGGTACTTCCAGCAACCCAGCTTTATGATGGGCTCTGGGAATTTCTTTCCCTTGACAATCTACCTTCCAGGCCTGCATAGCATTTAAGCCACAAGACTAATAGTCTTAATCAACAACTGCATTAATAATAAACTGTGTAAAAAGTAGAAGCCCTCTGCTGTATTCAGAGGAAGTGAAAGAACAATTCCTCACAAGAGCACCAAGGCTAGACAAGCGGGTCAGCAATGCACCAAAACTCTCTGTATCATTAGCTACAGTGTGCTAAAGGCACTGGTTCTCTGTGTTTTGAAGAGGGGGGGGGGGAAGCATTGGTTTTACTTATTTATTTATTTTCCCAAACTGTTTTGAGGTGAAATTCAAGCTTGTCTCTTACAAATATGCTCTTTCCTCACCCACTCTGATGGTATTCTGTTTTGCATAAAAGGATTGCATCTTCTGAATATGCTTTAATCCATAAACTAAACCCTGAGGTGTAACATGATTTGCTTTAAGGTTAGCCTAACTGTGTGTTCAGTGCTAACCATGCACCCTTCCCAGCCACTTTCACTGCTGTTGTTATTCTCTACCCCAGCAAGTTTTTTTCTTCCCCGCCCCCTTGCACCAAGGTTTTCCATTTCTGCCACCTCCTGATCTGTGACTGCACTACTTCCCTACCCACTTGTAGCAAGGTTGCCCGTTCTGTCATCTCCTGGTCTGTCACTGAACTTCGTCCCTGCCTACCTGCAGCAATGTGTCGTTTTCCTGCCAGCTTTCATTTTAGAAAGCTGACCTAGAAATGCATTGTGCCCATTGCTTACCATTGGCTTAGGGGTTTGTAACTCACATTTTCATGCTTTCTATTAGCTGGCTTTATTTGCTTTAGGCTGTTCTGCTTGAGTTCATCCCTCCTGTTGCCCAAATTTAGATTACTGTATTATTCCGCAAACTCACTTTCTGTAAACAGGCCTTTACATCTTGGTCTTACGTTGTCACATTTGCTGTGCATTCAAAGGCAGAGGTTGAAAGTCAAGCTCTCTCTTCAGAGGGGACTTGGTTTTTACTTTTTTTCGCTAACTTCATAGTGAGTGAATGGCTGCGACAATCCTGCTGAGCATCCATGTAAGAGGAGAGGGTGTAGGATTTTTTTTCCTAGCGCATAAAAAAACTGAACTGTGCTGATTTTTCAAAATAGATCATTATCAGTACAAATGAAACAATTTATTTTGTTATTCTAAAGTGTGCTGGAAAACAATATTTGATTATGATAAAATCACATCAAAACACTAGGTGATGACTTATGCACACATTATTGTTTGAGTTTTACCCTATTTTGGTATAAATGTAATGCTCATTTAAATTGAAAATGTGTTGTCTGTAATGGTAGTTCGCTACCACACCATGCATACTCCACTTTATACCACTCCACTTCGCTCTATGCCCTTCCACTCTGACACGCCACTCCATTCAATGCCACTCCACTGTACAACATGCTACTCCACTCCAAGGCACTCCACAACATGCCATGACACCTCACTCCCCTCCACACCACTTACCCCACAATACTCTACCCCACCCCACCCCAATCTATTACACTCAAATTCACCCAATCTACCCGCTCCTCCCCAATCTACCAGTTGGAGTCTTGTGCTCTTCTAAACCTGAAATGTACTTGACTGCATAACCAATTCATGTAATGGTGTGTTTATCCAATTTGCAAACTGGCCTTAAGAGCCTTAACGTGGAGCTGTATGTGAAAATTTACCATCTTTTCACTTTTTTAAGTAAACGTTTGGAGTGACATTTGTCGCTGTACGTGTGCGCGGTCTGGTTCCTGGCGCACATAGCCATGGTTGTAGCGCACAGAGACCCTCCAATGCCGCACACAGAGGAAAGAAATTAGAGGGAACATTGGCGCTGACTACTTTGTGTTTACTCCTGAGGCACAGCCGGGAGCAGTGTGTTAGATTCTGCATTTATCTGATTTTTAACTGAAAATATTTGTGTTTTTAAATCCTCACTCACCTTGTCTGTCACACGATTGTGATGTGCAGACACCCCTCGACGAAGCTTAACGAGCGCTGTTAAGGGCGAAAAATCGCCGATCTTCCCACCGCCATTCCCTACGCCCAGACCGGGTACACGCCCACTCAGAGGCCACGCCCCCCCTCATCGTCTCTTCGCCATAAAAATGTGCATGTACCGGAAGCGCAGCGGACGAGCGCAGCAGGCACGACGATTGCGCGTTGAAGGCGCGCATAAGGCAAGCTCGTCTGCGCTTGTCCGCGATCAGGACGCGACCGGGGTCGGTCCCCCTGTCCGATCCACTAGCTATACCATCACGTCTTACACCCCAGTGGAGCTGAAGTCTCTGAGACCCCTCCCTTGCGCTACACGCCCATGTTCCACCTCTGACGCCTGGAACCAGGGCTACACATGTACAGTTTGCCACTTCTCTCTTCCGACAGCGGATCTTACAGCCAGCCCGACCCTCGCCCCAAATTCAACCCCCACCAACGGAGCTTGTTCTCCCCTCATCCTTAAAGTGGCGCTGATCAATTGTAGATCACTGAGCAAACACGCCATTGACATCTGGCAGTCCCTCCGGGACAATTATTGGGACCTGCTCTTCCTGACCGAGACGTGGCTAAATGACACCACGAATCCCGCCATCACCCAGGCCGTACCAGAGGGCTATAGTATCATCTGTGCCAACAGACCCAGTGGTAAACAGGGCGGAGGCGTTGCCTTAATCCATAACTCCAAATGGACAATTACCCCCCCCCCACATTTGACCTGCCAGACAGTATAGAAGGTCTCCCTTTCAATATCCAACTCTCCCCGTCTTCCTCCTGCTCCGGAATTCTCATCTACCGCCCCCCCCACTCCAACATTTCACACTTACCGGCGCTGGCGGACAACATCATTCAGCTCAGCACACGGTACGCAAACTTCACCGCCTTAGGAGACTTCAACCTCCACGTCAACGATGAATCCTGTCTGCATAGTCAAAATTTCATCTCCACGTTGGCGGCCTGCAACCTAATCCAAATAATAACTTTACCCACGCATAAAGCAGGTAACACATTGGACCTGATCTGTTCCAACCTATCTTCTATCCAGGTGACTCCCCCCACCCCGGTTATTTGGTCGTATCACTTCCTTATCCCTTTTGAGATCAGCATTCCCCATTCCTTCCGACCTACCATCTTCCCAAAAACCGCAGGTAGAAACTGGAGCCGCATCACCCCTGACACTCTCCTGGAACATCTGAAAAATTCCCACCCCAGCCAGTCTCCTGACCTCGACCGAAAGATCGACCACCTGGACGCTTGGATTTGCCAGGCCCTAGATGCCTTAGCCCCTCTTAAACCCATCAAGACCTATCGGGCTGCACCTTCTGCACCCTGGTATTCAGACGAGCTCCGGCAGAAAAAGGCTGCCAGTAAATCTCTCGAACGCCTCTGGAGGCAGAACTTCTCCCCCGAAAGGAAAAGCACATATAAAACAGCACTCAAAGAATATCGGAGAATGATTGAAGCACATAAACGGGCCTTTCTAGCCTCCAGAATCAAACTAGCCAGCAATGGTTCCAGAGAGATTTTCAATATTGTCCGTTCCTTTACAAACCCCAATGCTCTGACTCGTACTCAGCCTGCATCACAGTCATTATGTGACAAACTGTCACAATTCTTCGAGGATAAAATTGAGATAATTTATTCCTCCTTCCCCACCCCTAACAAAGAAGACTGGGAAGAGGTACCCCCCACTCTCTCGACACCTCAGGCTGCCTTTTCCGAATTTTTAGCCATCTCGGAAGCAGACACCTTGTCCGAATTACTAAAGTGCAAATCAGGTTCCCCCAACGACCCATGGCCTGCCAAGCAATATAAAAAACTGGCACCCCTTCTGAATCCCTACTTGAACCACATCTGGAATGACTCCCTCAGATCGGGTAGTTTCCCCGCTAAGTGGAAACACGCCTCCCTGGTCCCCATCCTTAAAAAACCTAATCTGGGTCCGGACCTCCCCTGCAACTACAGGCCCATCTCCCTTCTGCCCGCCCCGGCGAATTTCATTGAAACCAACGGGCTACTTCATGATTCCCAACACGGCTTTAGGTCGGGCCACAGCACGGAGTCAGCCCTTATTGAAATGGCTGACTCGGTGAGGTGGACGCTCGACCGAGGGTCAAGAGCGGTGTTAGTGCTGCTGGATCTTTCAGCAGCATTTGAGACCGTCTCTCACAGGATCCTGCTTAAGGAGGCTGGCGGACCTAGGCGTAGGTGGCACTGCGCTGAACTAGCTCACGTCGTATCTCTCTGACCGCTTTCAGCAGGTCTTCACCCCTCCCTACACTTCTACAGCCAGACCACTTAAATGGGGAGTCCCACAGGGCTCCTCTCGCAGCCCGCTTCTGTTTAATGTTTATTTCACCCCCCTGGCAAAGCTGATCGCTCAGACTGGGATCAAATCCATTTCCTACGCTGATGACATTCAGCTTCTCTTTACTTTCAACTCCCCCTCTCCCTCTGCTTTTGATCCATTAAAAACCTGCCTTAGGGACATCTCCAAGTGGATGGACGCCAACTCCCTTCGACTTAATGCGGGAAAAACTGAGATTCTGTTTTTCAACTCACCATCCCCTCTGGACTCCAATCTCGGGTGGCCAGAAGACCTGAGCCAAGCCCCCACGCCCAAAGACTCAGTAAGAAACCTTGGAGTCCGTTGGGATAACCACCTCAGCTTTAATACCCAGGTACAAACAGTGACAGCCTCCTGTTTTGGCAAGATCAGGACAATCAAACAGCTCATCAACTACCTACCAGCGGACTGCCGTAAGACTGTGATCCAGGCATTGATCATTTCCCATCTTGATTATGCCAATGCCCTCTATCTAGGTATCACAGCAGGCCAATGTCAAAAACTCCAGACGGTCCAAAACCCCGCCGCTCGGCTAGTGGAAAGAATCCCCTTCAGACACCATATCTCTCCCCACCTCCGCAAACTGCATTGGCTGCCAATGGCCAAAAGGTGCATTTTCAAAGCTATGACGCTGGCCCATCGAGCTTCGAGGCGTATGGGGTCCGCCCATTTGAAAAACACCCTACGACCATATACAAACTACAGGACACTACGGTCCAACTCCCTTCTCCTCCTGGAAACTCCTCGTTTTAAATGCTCACGTACAGGTGGAAAAACCTTTGAGGTCTGTGCCACTCAGCATTGGAACAAGCTCCCGCTGGCCCTACGTTCCTCCCAAACAGAACTGTCATTCCGCAAGTCCCTGAAGACCCATCTGTTCTCCCTTTAACATACTCCTGTGCCCTCCACTCTCAAAGTTCTCAGCGCCGGGACGCCCTGTTGGGGCAGCTGTGCGCTCTATAAAATACACAAATAAATAAAAGGTATATTTAATTTTTTTAATTTATTAAATGTAATTCTTTACTTTTTATTTATGTTTTTGTTTTATGTTTGTAAATGTATTTGTAATTCATAATATTTTTATTAATTTATAAATTATTAAAATAGTTATTACAACCTATTGTTAAGTACGTATATATTATATATTTTCTATATATGTTAAATCAATGTATTATTATTATATATATATTATTTACTAATTGTAAACATTATTAGATATTTTTAATTATGTTTATTTTATTTATTAGTGTTATTTACTTTGTGTTACATTTATATTTTTACCGAAAAAAACTATATTTTTAACATCGATATTTCTAACATCTATATTTTTTTCCGATATTTTTGTACTTACCATGTTGTAGATAGGATGTCGATATTCTTGCCTTCGAAATTTCTGCATCGATATTCCTGTAGGTCGATATTTTCTAGGTCGATATTGTGTCAATGATTCATTTTGCAGTGCGCATAAAAACAAGGGCAGCGCTAGCACATTGAAGAGGGCCGCCCTGCCCAGCAGAGTCAACGGGAGGCCTTGCCAGTGCATGACATCAGTTTGCAGGCATGTCAAGGGGCTGACTAAGTTAGTTTCATAGAATTTTGCCGGGTCCGTGGTTATAAATATCCCCAAACAGCGAAATCCATCTGTTGCAACAGGAATGTCATAGTCTTTTGGTAATTTGGGCAGAAGGCCTGGTATTGGAAATAATTGTGACTTGGACCAGTTTAATGTGTTTCCCGAGTGGTTGCTGAATATACAGAAGATGTGAAGGATACGGTCGATTGAGGAGGCGGGAGACACCATGTATAATAAAATGTTGTCGGCAAAAAGGGATATTCGGTCATCATGCTGTTCAGTCCATTTTAATTCCTGTATTAAAGGATTGCCACGGACCCATATTGCCAGGGCTTCCAACACTAGTGTGAAGATCAACGGGGAGAGTGGGCACCCCTGTCTGGTTCCTCTGCCCAAACGGAATTGCTGTGATGTGTGACCATTTACTACGATTTGTGCAATTGGGTCTGTATAGAACATCACAATCCATTTTATAAATTTGTGACTGAAACCCATTCGGTCCAACACTGCAAAGAGGTATGGCCATTTGATGGTGTTGAAGGCCATTTTAGCATCCAAAGACAGTAGAGAAAACATCCCCTCCCAATGTATCCATCTTGCCCAGGACACCGTGTAGATGACGCACATTGAGAGCAGTGTTTCGGCCGGGCATGAAACCTGATTGGTCCGGGTGTTCCAGTTTGGTAATCAGTGGAATGAGTCTGTTCGAAAATACTTTTGCAAGTATTTTGGCCTCTGTCGTGAGGAAGGAAATGGGCCTATTTGCCCCACAATCATTAGTTGGTTTGCCCTGCTTATGTATCACCATATCATGGCTAATTGGATCTCTGCTGGCAGGCAACCCTTTTCATAGGTTTCTAGGTACATTTGGTGAAGATGGGGTACCAACTTGGTTGCTGCCAACTTGAAAAATTCGATTGGGAGCCCGTTGGGTCCCATTACTTTGCCTGTGCTTATGTCTCGGATCGCTAGTTGTAGTTCTTCTACCGTGGGGTCCCCCTCGAGGGAAGCACTCTCCTCGGACAATAGGCCTGAGGTCTGGATGGTGGCCAGGAGATTTTGATTGTTAGTAAATGTTACTCTCACCACAGAGGTGTAGACTGTTTTGAAGTGAGTGGCAAATATTTCTGCGATCTCTTGTGGGTGTGTTATGTCCTACCCCGTCGGACCCCTGCATTGGTGAACCCGCCTGCTTGTCTGTTCCCTCCTCTCTAGCCATGCCAATAGTTTACCTGTTCTTTCCCCAAGTTCATATATGCTATGGTATATAGCCTTTTGTCTAGCTCTAGCTGACCCCCTAAGCAGTTGAATGTAATTTAGTCATTTGTCTGCAAGCTCTTATTGGGCTGCGTCGTCAGTTACTTAGGCCAGGTTAGTCTCACCCAGTAGGATCTCTTCCTCCAGTTGTTCCGCACGCTTTATTAGTTCTCTTTTATGCCCCACCATTAGTGCCAGTGCTCGTCCTTTAATGTCTGCACCAAATGCTCCCCATAGTATTTGGGAAGAAACAACTGAGCCTGATGTTTTCTAGGAAATATAAATCTACAATTTTGAGAAAGTCCATTTAAATATGTGGGATCTGTAGCGCTCATGGATTAATGGTAAGTGTAGTACATCTGGGTTGAAGACCCACAGTCATTTTGGTCAGTACTGGGGAGTGGTCCGAGATACCCTTCGCTAGGCACCGGGCCTCAGTAAAGTCAGGAATATCAGCTTTGTGGGTGAGTATATAGTCAATTCCAGATTGACTTTTGTGGGCTCCCGAGTGAAGGTGAACTGGTGCAACACTGGGTTGAGTCGTCGCCATCGCCACACATCGACCTGCCCGAGAAGTGAGAGAAATTCTGTCAATTTCAACTCGGTTGCAGGGTCACTATTTGTTTTTTTTTGGTCACACTGCCCATCTAGAGCCAGGTTAAAGTCGCCCCCAATCACCAGGGTGTGGACTGGAAGGTCTAGGATAAATTTACTTAAGTCCTGCAAGTGTCCTAGTGTGTTGTAGTGTTGGGGGAACATATAATGACAGTACAGTTAACAATCTCTCTTCCCATGTACCGGTGACTGCCTCAAATCGTCTCAAGCCATCTACACACGTTCTACTGATCATGTATGGGTAGCTTTTCCAAAGAAGTATTACGGTTCCCCTGGAGCTAGAAGTGAAGCAAGCGTGCGTGACAGGTCGATAGCCCCAACTATTTAATGCTTTACAGGTATTACCAATTAAATGCATTCCATGCACTTGAGCTATATCCGGGGCCTGCCTTTTTATATATTGCAGTACCATTCCTCCCTTCAGTTTATCCCCAAGGCCATTCACGTTCCATGTAAGGATCTTCAGGTCCCTACCCCATTTTTCGCCATGTCTGCGGGAATTTGCAATTCGTTGGTGTGTGATATGGTATGTACCTGATTTCCTCGTCCTGAGTGTATGCCAGTGTTGTTTGGAGAACGCTTTGCTCTTTAAGACCCAGTACAGTGGTTGATTCCTCCACACAATATACCTTGAACGTGCAGAGTGTGTGTGTGGGTCTATTGCTGCTTTTAGTTTAAGCACCCTGAGGGTATGCAGTTGCCTGTTTGGTTCTGACTGTACTTCATGTGGCGCGCTTTGTTGCTGTGTTAACATAAAACAATAATCATTCGAGTCCCCCCTAATACTCCCCCTTGCCTCTGTGCATGACGGTGTCCACGGCCCGCTTCCCCAACTGTGCAGAGTGCCCGTCGCCCTCTCCTCCACATATGGAGGGGATGTGGCTCAACATTACCCCCGCCTCCCTACATCAATCGTTCATTCTGCTACTTAAGTCGTTAGAAACGTGTTGGTTATACTCATCACTTTCCTTGATAGTCGTTACGGAGCGTTCGTCAGGTTCTGTAGAGTTTGGGCCTTTTTGGTTGTTTCTTAGTACATGACGCCACTTTGTAGTTGCAGTTGTCTTTGTCTTCTTCTGTGGGTGGACTCTACGTTTTCAGTTCAGGATCTTCCTGTGATGTGGCGGTCCCCATTTCCGCATGTGGGATCTTGTCTCTTCTGCTGCATCTCGATTCATCTCTCATGTCGGTCCGTATTTCCTTTGGCGCTGACTCTACGCCAGCCCTCAAGCCAATCTCCTGCCTCTTCTGGCTCCGTAAAGAACCAGGTTTTGCTGGAAACAGCATAGCGTACTTGATATCTTGCGCTCTGAGATTTTTTTTACTTCCAGGAAGGAGAGTCTTTGTTTCTGTATGTTAGCTGTGAAGTCAGGGAAAAATGATAAGATACAGTTCTCATATTTGAGTGGTGGAGCACTGAGAGACGTTTGGAGGATGACATCTCGATCTCTAAAGTTTGAACACCCTTGCCAGGATAGGTCGGGGGTGCCCCGAGTTTAGACCTACCTCCCGGTATGGGATGTGTTTTTTCAATAGAGAAGTAGTTAGATAAATTAGTCACAAGCTCCTCAACAAATAGATCCACTGCTGGCCCTTCTGCTCATTCCAGTACTCCAAGAATACAGACGTTATTATGTCTGGATCTTCCTTCATAGTCATCGAGTTGCATGATTAGTGATTTTGTGTGACTTTGCAATTCAGCTACCTGCTTCTTTAGTGCTGCTGTATCTGTGATAAGACTGTGGGTGGTGTCCTCCACTTCCTTGACTCTGGAGTAAATTTTCCTTAAATCAGCCCTAAGAAGATATATGTCTGTGGAGACAGAGTCTATACACCCTTCTAAGGAGGCTCCGACATGATATCTAGGAGGATAGGGGAGTCCAGTTTGGTCGGCTTCCGCTGGTTTTCTTGGTCCTCACCTGAACACACGGGTCTCCCGTCCTGCGACTACAGACAGGCATATCTGTCTATCTTGGCTGGTGTGAGCCACAACCCCCTTTGGTTGTCGCCATGGTGCTCGATGCAAATGGGTACTCACCGCCACCCACCATGTTGGTTCTCACGTGGCCTGTCGGTTTTCCCCCGCTGCCAAGTCACAGTTGCCCAGTTTCGGGGTAGTGGTTGTCTGTGATGTTGCTGGTGTGCAGGGCCCACCCTCGGTAGAAGGAATGGGTGGGGGTGAGGTTTTGTTCCCGGGGGTCTCCGTGGTGATGCAATATGTAGAGGCCTCAACTTTTATTTGCTTTGATGCAGAGTATGTAAAGCGTCACTTGTCTCTACTGGTCAGATGTCATTACGTCCGTTATGCATATCTTTTAATTCATAAACAATCATTTTTGGAGATTGAGGCGTTATATAAGTTTGTAGCGGCATACACACTGCCGGGCTGCAGGTGAGTACTCGTGTGCCTTGCGGAGTGAACGGCCCCCTGAGCTGGTCTTTGGCTTTCAGGGCGTATTCTCCTCTTGTCAGTCACGGGAGTCGTTCCATCCTAGAGCACCATAAGGCGGTACAGGCCAGGGGTGGTGATTGCACTTCCCTTTACACCTCCACACAACTTAGATTGTTGCTGGCCATGTACCCATTGAATATTTCAATATAAAATTGCTAAGCCAATTTGCTTTACTATAGAAACACACTGAACAGTGTGAAAAAAGTGTGCCCTTTCTACTCCAAACATAAAAGCAGGATTACTTTGCAGCACAGGAAGACCAGAACCCTCCAGCACCAAAGCACAAGACTCTTCAGTGCCAACGAGGACTCGGATAGCCATGTTAAGACAGCACCAACCAGGTAGCCAGGACCGGATTCCTAAAAGAACACAACCCTCCAGCCATCTAGCGCCATCAAGCACCAGATTCCTCATGGAGCGCATCCCTCCAGCCTGCATGCCAACAGACCTGATTCAGGTGGGAGACTCCTGATTTTTGAAACCAGAAATGTCATCATTTTAGCAGTCTTTAGCCTTAAATTACCTCTGCTTCAAATAAAGTCAACGGGTAAAATATATTCCCCCTATTTTTTTTTTCAACGGTCCCCTCTTGGCATCTATGCTCCAGCCATCCAGCATCCCTCAGGACCCATGACAAAATTCCTCAAGGAGTCTAACACTCCAGCAATCTAGCACCAACCAGGGCTCAGAAAGCCAGGACTAGATTCCTGAAGGATGCACCCTTCCAGCCATCTGGTGCCCACCATGACCCAGGGAGCCAGGACCAGGTTCCTGAAGGAGTGCACCCCTCCAGCCATCTAGTGCCCACCAAGTCTCAGGGAACCCCCGGCCAGATTTCTGAAGGAGTGCACCCCTCCAGCCATCTAGTGCCCACCAAGACTCAATGAGCCAGGGCCAGATTTCTGAAGGAGTGTACCCCTCCAGCCATCTAGTGCCCACCATGACCCAGGGAGTCAGGGCCAAATTCCGGAAAGATTGCACCCCTCTAGCCATCTAGTGTCCACCAAGATCCATGGAGCCAGGAACAGATTCCTGAAGGATGCATCCTCCAGCCATCTAGTGCCCACCATGACCCATGGAGCCAGGACCAGATTCCTGAAGGATGCACCCCTCCAGCCATCTAGTGTTCACCAAGACCCACGGAGCCAGGACCAGATTCCTGAAGGATGCACCCTCCTGCCATCTAGTGCCCACCAGGACCCAGGGAGCCAGGGCCAGATTCCTGAAGGATGCACCCTCCAGCCATCTAGTGTCCACCATGACCCAGGGAGCCAGGACCACATTCCTGAAGGATGCACCCTCCAGCCATCTAGTGTCCACCATGACCCAGGGAGCCAGGACCAGATTCCTGAAGGATGCACCACTCCAGCCATCTAGTGCCCACCATGACCCAGGGAGCCAGGACCAGATTCCTGAAGGATGCACCCTCCTGCCATCTAGTGTCCACCAGGACCCATGGAGTCAGGACCAGATTCCTGAAGGATGCACCCTCCAGCCATCTAGTGCCCACCATGACCCAGGGAGCCAGGACCAGATTCCTAAAGGATGCACCCTCCAGCCATCCAGTGTCCACCATGACCCAGGGAGCCAGGACCAGATTCCTGAAGGATGCACCACTCCAGCCATCTAGTGCCCACCATGACCCAGGGAGCAGCCAGGACCAGATTCCTGAAGGATCACCCTCCAGCCATCTAGTGTCCACCATGACCCAGGGAGCCAGGACCAGAGTCCTGAAGGATGCACCACTCCAGCCATCTAGTGTCCACCATGACCCAGGGAGCCAGGACCAGATTCCTGAAGGATGCACCCTCCAGCCATCTAGTGCCCACCATGACCCAGGGAGCCAGGACCAGATTCCTGAAGGATGCACCCTCCAGCCATCTAGTGTCCACCTTGACCCAGGGAGTCAGGGTCAGATGCCTGAAGGATGCACCCTCCAGCCATCTAGTACCCACCAGGACACAGGGAGCCAGGGCCAGATTCCTGAATGAGTCCACCCCTCCAGCCATCTAGTGTCCACCATGACCCAGGGAGCCAGGGCCAGATTCCTGAAGGATGCACCCGCCTGCCATCTAGTGCCCACCAGGACACAGGGAGCCAGGGCCAGATTCCTGAATGAGTCTACCCCTCCAGCCATCTAGTGTCCACCAAGACCCATGGAGTCAGGACCAGATTCCTGAAGGATGCACCCTCCAGCCATCTAGTGTCCACCATGACCCAGGGAGTCAGGACAAGATACCTGAAGGATGCATCCCTCCAGCCATCTAGTGCCCACCAGGACCCAGGGAGCCAGGGCCAGATTCCTGAAGAATGCACCCTCCAGCCATCTAGTGTCCACCATGACCCAGGGAGCCAGCACGGAGACTGCACTAATTGAAGTAGCGGAATCAGTGAGGTGGTCGATGGATGCCGGGGAATCAGCGATGCTGGTTCTCCTGGATCTGTCGGCCGCCTTTGATACGGTGGATCATGCTAGGCTCATACAACGGCTGGCTGAGATAGGGCTAAAAGATCAAGCATTGAGCTGGGTTCAGTCATACCTGTCATTGAGAACACAGAAGGTGGCATTGGATCAGATTGCCTCAAAACCCTCCAAGATAAAATGCGGTGTTTCCCAGGGGTCGGCACTAAGCCCGCTACTATTTAATGTTTACTTGGCTCCTCTGTTTACACTTATTTCAAACTGGGGGGTCAAAGCAATCTCGTATGCTGATGACACCCAGTTGGTGTTCCCGTACTCGGAGGTGTCGGTGGAGGCTTTTGCAACTTTCAAGGGGTGCCTCCGAGATGTGGCCAGATGGATGAACGCCAATAAACTTAAATTGAATGCTGAGAAGACTGAGGTTATCTTCTTTGGCAAAGGGTTGCCCCCCCCTGCAGAACTTCGGTGGCCGGTGGAAATGGGTACGCCTCCGTCACCAAGCCAGAGCGCAAAAAATTTGGGAGTCCGCTGGGATAGCAGCCTCTCCTTCGCCTCCCATATTCGGCAAGTCGCTGGATGTTGCTTTACTAAGCTGAAGAACCTGCGTAAGATCTTGAGACTTCTGCCAGTAGAGTGTCGTAAAACTGTAGTCCACGCCACAGTAACATTGAGGCTGGACTACGCTAACGGACTCTATCTGGGCCTCCCCCGCTATTTAATCCAGCGCCTTCAGACGGTGCAGAATGCGGCTGCGAGACTGCTAAGGTGCATTCCTTTCACACACCCAGTCTCTCCGCATCTTCGGGCTCTGCACTGGCTCCCAGTAGCCAGTCGGATCAAGTTTAAAACCCTGACGCTGGCCTTTAGGTCCCTGTTTGGCACCTGCCCTAACTATCTGAAAGTTAGACTCCCAGGTATCATCAATCAAGGACCCTCCGCTCCAACGGGCGGGTGAAGATCGTGGTCCCTCGAGTGCGAAGGGCACGGATTGGGGGAAGAACCTTCTCGGCCAATGTGGCGGGGTTATGGAACTCTCTCCCTCCTGCTCTACAACAGGCCCCTTCCGAAACCTATTTTAAACGATTGTTAAAAACCTGGCTTTTCACTTCACAACGCTAAGTTCCGCCACACAACTCTTTGCCATTCTGTTCTCTCAGCGCCGGGACACCTCCTTGTGAGGTAGCTGTTCGCGCTCTACAAAACTCATTATTATTATTATTATTATTCCTGAAGGATGCATCCCTCCAGCCATCTAGTGTCCAACATGACCCATGGAGCCAGGACCAGATTCCTGAAGGATGCACCCTCCAGCCATCTAGCGTCCACCATGACCCAGGGAGTCAGGATCAGATTCCTGAAGGATGCACCCTCCAGCCATCTAGTGCCCACCATGACCCATGGTGCCAGGACCAGATTCCTGAAGGACGCACCCTCCAGCCATCTAGCGTCCACCATGACCCAGGGAGTCAGGATCAGATTCCTGAAGGATGCACCCTCCAGCCATCTAGTGCCCACCATGACCCATGGTGCCAGGACCAGATTCCTGAAGGATGCATCCTCCAGCCATCTAGTGTCCACCATGACCCAGGGAGCCAGGACCAGATTCCTGAAGGATGCACCACTCCAGCCATCTAGTGCCCACCATGACCCAGGGAGCCAGGACCAGATTCCTCAAGGAGCTCATCCTCCAGCCATCTAGTGCCACCAGGAGCGAGGGGGCAAGACCAGATTCCTCATGGAGAGCAACCCTGCAGCATCAGGTGCCAGCCAAGAACCATGACAGACGTCCTCAAGGAGCGCATCCTTCCAGCCATCTAGCAACAACCAGGAACCAGAGAGACAGTACCAGTGAGGCATTCGCAATACTGCCCATCCTCCCCTGCCTCTAAAATAGTGGCCACCATTCTTCTCTCCTTCCCCCTCCTTCATGCACAAAACGGACCCCCGTGCTTCCATGTTTCATAAAAACAACTACTTTGCTGGTGGATGCTTCCTGTTCTTAAACTTCTTTCAGGTTGCTCTTTACTCAGCTTTTTTCCAAATTATCTTATGATTTTTGCTTGTGCACCTGTGCACAGTTCATCATTAGTATTAGCGACGTTTTGTTTCTTGGTCAAAATCGAGATGTCTAGTCACATACGTTTGAATGTATGACTGTATGATGTTGGTGATAAGTAGGCATCCGTCTATTTATGTTACTAAAAAGATTCCTAAGTGACTTCTGGGTGACCTCCAAGATTACAGCTAGCCAGTGTTCAGTTAAAACATGTATGAATGAATAAGCGCTAGAGGCTCTTTCGTGATTCCGGTGTCTGTGCTGCGCTGGCACAACAGGGTTTTCTCTGCGTTTCTTTTTTTGCGTCTTCTGCACATTCAATAACCCGATATGATATGTTATGAAAAAGTTTATTGTTTCAGTTAATTAAAACCCTAACAATACATTTTATAAAATCAAGTACTAAGATCAAGGCTCTTAATGTTTAACCACATTCTCTTTCGTTTGATCTTAAAACATTCTGAGTCTAGTGCAAAAAAATAATTTATATATTTTTTTTAAATGAGCATTTTGGGGAACATACAAAACATACAAAACTCGAAATATCTCCAAGTTAGACCATGAGCTGCAGACAGCAGAGCTCAGGGTGTTGCAATCAGCGAAATATGCACTAATTGGCAGATTTTTCGAGTTTGTGTATGCCCTAAAGACGTGAAAAAGAAATTTACAGACTTATTCTGCACAGGTGCATATTATTTGGAAAAGTTTGTTCTGAAAAGATAAGAATCACGGGCCTCATTTATGAGGCCTTGCGTCAGTTTTGCGCTTCCGATGCGTCACTTTTTGTGACGCATCGGCGGCGTAAAACATGCCTCCTGATGCGCACTATTTACAAAGTGACGCATCTAAGATGCGTCACTTTGTAAACCCCTGCGCTACATTATACCTGCGTCAGGTATAATGTATCCAGAGGGGGCGTTCACCCGCAAAAAGCCTCGTAATTGTGACGCAGTGAAATCTATGAGATTTAACTGTGTCACTTTTAGGACGCTGTGGCGTCAAAGTCTTGCGCCTGCCTCACAGCAGGCGTAAGACTGACGCAAGCCCTTTCACATGGGGCTTTCCCCATGTGAAAGGAAGCATTGCTGGAGTTTGTGACACACTCCAGCAATGCGTCACTTTTGCGCCTACAGATACGTCAGAAATACTGACGTATCTGTAACTCCTTGCGACATGATGCGTCATATTATAAATATGACGCATCAATCATGTCGCAGGGAGAGCGCAGTGAAAAGTGACGCATCGCTGTTTTCACGCAGCGATGCGTCACTTTTCATAAATGAGGCCCCACGAAAGGCACTGAGGCCGCACCACTTCAGGGATTATTAGCAAGGGAAATGGAATAATGCGATTATGCGGTCGTTGAGTTTTTCACATAATTATAGATTTGCCGCATTTGCGACATAATTCATAATTTCCAGCATAATCTGCAGATTTTAGCAAAAAACAGACTGTGTTTAGCTCAGACAATTCAAACTTTACTAAAAACGCAGCCAGACGTGTTGCAGCGCAGTTGAAGGCCCTTTGCAAGTGTTGACTAGTCACCTTTCCGTTGTGTATTGCAATAGTTGGGTGTTACAACTGTACTAATGAGGTGCAGCTAATGCCCAGACAGTGTTAGCAAGTTGAAAAATTACAAAATAATGAAGTACTACTATAACAAAAAATGTGCAGCACTGTACCGCATAATGTATTTTTCCTGCCGCATAATTTACCCCCTTTACCCAACCCTGCCATACATTTTGCCCTCCCCTGCCGCATAATTCCCGTGGCTCCGATTATTACTCACTCACAAAGAAGGAACCTAATCAAGTGTGTCTGTTTTTTTTATTTTGTATAATCAGGCTGTACTGCAGAGGTGCACTCACATGCAAATTCAGTGATGCAGGCGTTGCTACGCAATTAGCCTTTTCGATGCTGGTTGCAGACAAGGGCAGCTCATATCTGGCTTCTGCAATGCTGGCGACAGTAAATAGAGAGGAATATGTAAGTGGTCAAAGTGCATGTTGCTGTTTAGCGCTGCCCGGGAGAGCGGAGACATTGGCTCGCTCTCCTGGTTGATTAATTACCAGAACGCCCCCTGCGGTGTGTGTGGATTGCTGCTTTCTACCGACTCCCACGCACCTCGCCTGCGAGGAGACAGACAGACAGACGTGGGCGTTCTGCTGAACTGACACAGCCGCCAAACAAGACCTCCTTTTCTCCCACTGAATAGTTTCTGTCAGACGACTTTCTACCCCTGTGAAAAGCGAAGATTATTGGTTTCGGAACAGTGACATACCGCGAAATGATGCCCCACTGAAGGTTTGGGCCCCCCTGAAGGGTTTGGGGCCACTCTGCCCGCAGGGGCTTAAGGGGTCTGTGTTATATCTGTTTCTCAATTGATTGCCCTTGCTTGCCCCTGTGTAGTGTGCTAACACACATTAACGCAGCCATTACAGCCACTCCTCATTGCATAGTAACAATCAGAGCAAGTTTCTGCAGGCTTAACCTGGCAGTTGTCAGTCATGAACTTTCCCAAACAAGTGCAAGACTCTTAGGGGCATATTTAAAATATAATCACAGATTGCCGCTAGTCACCTCACTGCGCTCAGGGCCGGACTGGGAATCACAACCGGCCCGGGAAAGTGCTCGGCGGGCCCCCCTCCCCACTCAGGGGGGTTGGAGGTGCCGCCTAGCTCATTGCCGGGGCCGGTTTTCGGCCGATTTTGGTACAGGGCCGATTTTGCAGCTATGCTGCAAAAACGGTCCTGTAACAAAAACGGCACCCAGGGGCCCAAAACCAGCCCCCACCCGTGCGGCGCACCGGTGGATTGCCTGGTGCTCGGTATGGCCAGTCCGGGCCTGACTGCGTTGCGTGATCGGGAAAGGGCAGTAATGCGCCGTACTTGAAAATATACGGCGCATTCCTGTAATTTTCCAGTGCTAGTGCACATTGTCCTGCCTAACGCCAACGCTGCCTGCTGACCATGGTGCAAGGGTGCCTGTGTTGTAAGCAGAATTGTTTATGTGCCAGACTGGAGACCTTCCTGCACAAAAAGAATCCCCTAAGGCATGTTCCTTTATGTGTACTGCAGAATGCAGCACACATTGATGGAAGAAAAAACAAGGAGAAATAAAGATATTTCTCCTTGTTACGCCTCCCCCGGGAGGCGTAGCATTATGATGCAGTCCCAGGTTTACCATTTTATTTAAATCTGGGAATGCGCCAAAATTCATGGGTGATTGCATGGGAACACTCACTGTCCACCTATAGAATGCCTCTCTGGGCCAGAGTAACGCAATACAGCGATTTGCGTTGCGTTACTCTAGATTTATCAAGCCATGCAGGGCCACGCAAGGTGGCCTTGCGTGGCTTTGAAAAATCCGATTTTGGATTTGTGTCACATTTGCGCACTCCTGCATGGCGCAGGGGTGATGTAAAACCTCCATAAATATGCCCCTTAATCCCTAAAGAGGAATTAGTTCAGCAGATTATTGGCTAATTAACAACAAATGTGGTTTGCATGATCGAACATTAGACCCATAAAGGCTACCCCATTCTAGCATAGGACAACATAATAAAATGGTTAGGCAGCTGTTAAAAATGTCACTTAGTACCAAAGGCAAGCTGCAGTGTTTAAGGAGCAAAGAGGCTCATTGTCAACCAAAGCGGTGATTGGGTCTGACCGCCATGCGTGTGGCGGTCCTGCATATACAATTATGATGGGACCACCACCGCTGTGGTCGGCTTATGCACCTTTAACATTGCGGCATGGCTGCTGACAGCAGCACCGCCGCAATGTTAAAAAGAGCATGTTGTGCATTTCACTGCACTACGTGGCAGGCACCACACTGTGCCTGTCACTTGGTGCAGTGACCCCAGTAAACCCACACCTCCCACAAACACAAGGGGCCTTTCAATGGCTGTCCAACCGCCACGGAAAGGCTGGCTTCCGCCGGCATCATAATTGTGCTGGCGTAGCATGCTGGGCTCCGCCACCATTGTGAGCATGCTGACCGCTCCACCAGGCAATCGTGATGATTGCTACCAGTTGAAACGTGGCAGTCTGACTTTCTGTCCACCGCGATACCCCCCGCCATCATAATGTGGCGGGGGGTAAATCTAATGACGATGGCGGAACGATCGCCACTGCCAGCCCGGCAGTGGCTATTTTTTCGCCATCGTAATGAGCCCCAAAGGTTCCTAGAAAGGTCACATAGCAACTCATATACTGGGGAAACAAATAATACCCAGATATTTTGTTTCAATAACAAAAAGTTTAAAAATAAAATATTTATTCATAAATTGAGCAGGCAGAACCCATAAGGGGAACACAACAGGTAAAGGAAAGTGATTTAGGTGTAAAACTGTGACAGAAATGGCAAGAATATTAAGTCCGAAAAAGTACACACAACAAGACACTTCTGCTCCTAGAGTGAATTATACAAACTGAATATGGTCAGTGTGTTAAAGTCACTGACGTTTCTATCCATATTGAAGTTGACAACATTTCGTTCCATATTGAAGATCCATATTCAAGTCAGAAATGTTCCAGTGTCTTCATTCAGGGAACAAGTACAAACAAGGTTTCAGCTATTTTGGGTCCACCTGCTCTTGCCACAGGAGGGTGTAGGGCACTGTTACAGCGATAGAACATTCCAAAAAATTTGTGGAAGAAATTTCAGATCTTGAAAAACAGATCAGGGAATCCAGTTCAACAACTGATGGTAAAAACTTACCAGATAAAATTTAAAAAAACATTTCAGACTTCAACAGGTTAGAGCAAGAGAAAAAAATCAAAGTAAAGCGAGACATACGTAACTATAGGATAGAAAAAACTACCCCTATTTAAATGAAGATTTCTATATCAATAGGGAGTACTTGAATCCTAATTTCGGGCGACCCAGGGGAAGATTCAACAAGCAGAATAAACCTGTTACTTTCACTGACACATCCTAAGAATCATATGCCAATTCAGATAACTCTGACCCTAGCGAGGACACAAGCTCATTTACCACCACACCCAAGTCAATTTTTTGAGGTAAGGGTCAACCAAGGCACCCCAGAAAGGGGAGAGGACAGCCTTGATTCAACACACTAGGTGACAGACAGATACATCAGGAATATTACTAATGGGGGAAACAGTAAACACGGATGTCGATAACACCTTGGTACCTGTGTCCTTCAACAATCACTCTGATACTTTAAGGACCATCCTCATATTTAATCTGTCCACTCGTTGCCTGTCTTCCACAAGAACTCTGATTTGTACCCACTATACGGCCTAACTTTTTGAACCTTCAAACCAAACTATTTAGATTTTTCAGGAAGATTAGGCTACAAATATTTTTTACAGAGAAACTGTACATCCCAGTCGATGCCAACATCAATTTCAGCCCTCCGTCTAGCTTCTCACCATCCCAAAATTTCATTCCACCTGAGGTACATACCTTTGAGAAACTTGTATGGAGAGACATCTCATACCTAGAACACCAAAAGATATTACCCCATACAACATTTCTTTGTCTGAAAGGAGTCTCTCACCATCCTCAAACAGAACAAGATCTTGATTATTAAACCTTCAGATAAAGTGGGTGGGATCGTAATTCAGGATACCGATAAGTACAAAGCTGAGATTATCTGACAGATTGCTAACAACGAGCACTGTTTGAGACTTGACTCTCACGAGAAACTTTTTCCAGTTTGATGGTGATTTCTATCAACAGATTAAAGCAACATCTATGAGTGCAGTCTACGCTTCCAATTTTGCCATTCTGTTTATGGACAATCTCGAGAGAGAGAGACCATTTTGTCAAGCACTATCCCTTTTCTTGACCAGATACCAGTACGGAAAAGCCATATTGACAAAATGTTCTTCATCTGGAGGGGTAGCATTCTGATGGAATCTCTGGCATGGCTAAACAGCCTCTGTAAGGGACTCACATTCACTTTGGAATATAACAATACAGAAATGTCTTTCCTTGGCCTCACAATTATAGCACATGAGTGAGAACTATACACATCACTGTACAGGAAGCCCACAGAGAGAGACACACTTCTAGTTTCTCCAGTCACCACCCCAGAGCATTACCTAATTCTGTTCCTTATTCCCAATTTCTACGGCCAAGAAGAAACTGTTTCCTAAAGCGAGATTTCTTTAGAGAGGCAGATACATTATAATGTAAATTACTAACCAGAGGTTCTCCACCTAAATTAGTCAGGAGATCTATGAAAAGAGCACAGTATTGCTGCAGAAGGTGCTTTTAACCCCAAAAGAAAACATGACACAGAGAAATTGGTTTGTGTCACCACATTCTCTCCCTTTTCCAGTCAGGTGACGAAAAGCATACTATGCCACTTGAATGTGCTTAGAGCAGGTGAGCTCTTTGTAAAACACCTAATTTTTGCCTCCCAGAAAAAAAAACATTAAAAATCACCTGGTTACAGCAACCTACCCCCTACCGGAAGAAACTAACCCCTTAATGATCTATGGGGCTTGAGCCCCATCTCTGGCCATCATAAATGTGGGGGTTGCAGTGTGCGCAAATTAACTGTTGATACTTCAAAATTTGTATACAAAAATGTGAAAGTTAGGCTTCCTCGTTTCTCAAACTGCAATACAGCAAATGGTATTTATGCTATTACATGTCCTTGTAATCTGATGTATGTTGTCCAAGCAAGGCAGAAAGTGAGAGTGAGACTTTGCCAACATATGAGCCACCTTCACTGCAAAGCTGGCACTGCCCTATTGGTAGAATATTATGACACACTCACCCACACTGAGAATGACCTGAAAAAGCAATTTATCACTGTTGTGGAGGTACCTGAGGGAGACGGGGACATTACAGTAATACTCTATTAATAATAATAATCTTTATTTAGATATAAAACATATCTTTAAAAGAATTTACAAATTCACAGCCTGACCAAATATTAGGTTAAAAACGTCTAAGAAATAACAACACAAATATAGATATAAAAACACAATCCATTAACCATCATTATAAAAACAGGGATTTTGTCTCATAATATATTTTAGAATCACAAAAATTGAAACAATGCACCAGCTTGCATTGGGTATCACCAGATTATGTTTAACCTTACTGAGAATAATGCCAGTTTTTCCTGATTTCGGTGAGAGAAAAAGATTGAGCACTTTAACATGGTCTCCTTAAGTTAAAGGTGTAATATGCTCGCTGGACAAATTTTGTAAATTTTATATTTAGCACTGTATTTTCCGGGTTTACAGCTGCCATGATGGCTTGCCTGCAAGTCCGAACCCCCAGCCTGTTCCATTCTAATTTTAGTCCGGACCTACGTTCTGTATTAAGGGCTGGGCAGAGGCAACTTACATGCAACATGGTTTCCGCTGTTTTCCCACACCCTCTACAGGAGAGATCTTCCGATGTACGTCGCCATGATGGTAAGTCCTGCAAGAAACGCCAGTCGCTCATTCTGATGGCAATAAAGCCGCGTTTCAAGTATAATGGGTATGTGCTGGCCAGATAACAGACTGGGACTGGGTGTCTGTAGGAATTTATCATGGCCCAGGCATGGCTACGTTTCAGAAAAAAGTGCTTTATCAGTGAGACAAGAAGTCATTCTCACACATTTTTTTATAGCTTTTTTAAAAGCTATCTGGCCTGGGTTTAGAGCCCACAGATCGCTTGCTGACATTTGCTTAATGGCCTCTGTAAAAAGACGTCCGTACAAACCCCCCGGGTTAATCTGGCTGATTTCTTGCCAGACTAGGGATTCTAAAGTGCCTGGCTCAGCTTGTCTTAACTTGTGACACAGGTTAAGGTATGCCCCAGTGGCTGAAGCCTCGTAGTATATCAGCCCCATCTCCAACCTTATCTGTGCTGCGGAGGCGGTCTTTGGCAGCCGGAGCACCCTTTTATAAATTTTAGTTGTCTGTTGGTTCAGGGTTGTGTTTATTTTGCCACAAAAAATCTCAATGCCGTAGGATAAAGTAGGGTCAACCTTTGCTCTCATTACCTCCAAGAGGGGAGCTAAGGTTGGACCGGAAAGATCTTTCGCAAGTTTGCCTAGTGACACCATTAGGGTCACTGCTTTGGCTCCGATCTCTCCACGCTGTTTTTTGTAGCCACATTTTGAGTCCAGGTGGACGCCTAGGTATTTATAGGACTGGCCAATTTCTAGACTGACATTATTGAATGACCAACCGCCCCCTGTATATCGTTTCTTGCCAAATGTAACTACTTGCGTTTTCTTTAGGTTAACCTCGAGTTGGTTGTTGATCGTATAATCAAACAATTTGTCGAGGAGTCTTTGTAACCCTACCCTGGTTAAACTAAAGAGAGCCAAGTCATCGGCATATAAAAGATTGCTTAGAATCATGCCACCCACCTTCGGAGAGTGACTGTTAGTGTCATCTAGGGCCGCCGACAGATCTGCTACAAATAGATTAAAAAGAAGAGGGGCCAGCACACATCCCTGCTTCACTCCTCTAGTTGTCATTATTTTACGTGAGAGATGTGTGCCGGTCCCCAACTTCACCCGCACCCACGTCCTAGTGTGGAGCTGAATTATTCCCTCTAGTAGTTTCTCTGGAATCCCCCACATCTTTAGTTTGGCCCATAGGGCCTCCCTGGGGACTCTGTTGAATGCTGCTTTGAAGTCGACAAAGCAGCAATGAACTAATCTTGAGGTTACAACTGCCCTGTCGCTACGGTTGATATTGCTAGCAAATTGGTACGGGTTCCTGAGTTTGCCACAAACCCTGTCTGGTTCATTGGCAATAGCTTATTGTCCTTTACCCATAACCTTAGGTCCTCTAATAGAAGACCTGCATAGTGCTTTGCTTCTATGTCCAGAAGGGCAATGAGTCTGTAATTGCTCGGTTGTGCATGGGATCCGGATTTATAAATCGGGTGTATTATGGCTCCCCGCCATGACTCTGGGATTGTGGCTGTTCTTAATGCGTAGTTGAATAGATTGGCCAATGTTCCTGACCAGAGGGCAATATCTGAGTTAAACAAAGTCTGTGACAGGCCATTTGGGCCTGGCGCCCCGTCCGATCTTGCTTTTGACAATAATTTCGAGACCCTTTCCTGTGTTATACTCCAGGTGGGACCATGCCCTTGGCTAGTCTCAGTTACGGTGATGTTTCCAATGGGGCTTGGATAATCAGGGGACTTGAAGTGATCGGATAGGAAATTGGCCCAGACTGATTCCGGGATATTAGCTGATCCTGTACACACTATTCCTAAGCTGGTGTGGTTAATAAGCGCCCAGAATTTCCTTTAATTTTTTTGCTTGCTTTCCCACACCAGTTTACTCCAGAATTGATTTTCATGTGCCCTTTTATCCTTTTTAGTCACTCGCTTGAGTGATTTTTGCGAGATTTGATAATTGGATATGCAGTTACTATTTCCCGGGGATTTGGCCAGAGCCCGCAGGGCCTTATTTCTCGCTTTCTTTAGTGACTTCGTCGTCTGAGATAATGTGAATTGATGCGTCGGAGTTACCCTTTGAGCTTGATGCCTTGCAGGAAACAGATGAATCAGGTGGGAGCATAACGTGGACCATAGTTCAATTGGACTGGCCTCTTGCTCCTGGCCCAGTCTTATTATGTCCGAGCTTGCCTGAAGAATATTCAAGCTAATTTCTTCTGTCCACTTTAGGCGCTTTAAGTTTTCTGTGTAGGTTCCCCGAAGTGTCGATGGTGCCATTTTGTGATACTCTGGGTTTATATTAAAGACTGTGACCTGGGGCCTATGATCACTTTCAGTTCTTGGGTGTATTCTGAAGTCAATAATGCAATTTAGCAGGGGTGCGGTGCAGATCGTGTAATCCAGATGCGATTGCTTTGAGCCGTTTGTCCATGTCCACTTTGGTGGAGTGTCCCCAGCTGTTCTGCCAATTAATAACAAGATAACCTGCACTATAAAATTGGCTCACACATAGGTCGCCTAGGTTACTTTGAGTTTTTATTAGCACTTTGGTTTGCATTGTGACCTCGGTAATTTTGATTAAAGGGGGGCCATCGTTATCTGCTGCGTTCCCCTGAAATAGGTAGGTGTTAAAATCCCCAGTAACTATGCAGTCTGAATTGGTTTGGTCCGTGACTATATCGTTCATGATCTCAGTTAGACGAGTCAGATGGTCCTTTTTGGTGCGTGTACTGGGGTTAATGGACACATTTAGGAGAAAGAGGGGACGATGTTTCCGCCAGGGTTCGATCTTGACCCCTAAGATCCAGTCTTCCTTGAGGGGCCATCGTGTGATTCGGGCTTTTAAAGAGTTTGATACATAAGTTGCCAGTGAGTGGCCAAAGCGGCTGTCCCTGGTTGCTGGATTCCATGTCTCAGTGAACCCGAGCACTGGGCACCCCTGTAAAGCCCAGGTTTCCTGTAGTGCTATTACTGAGTGATTCCGCAAGAAGGATTTTGTATCTGGGTCCCCAATTTTTTTATGTAAACCGCTTATGTTCCAGGAGCATAATAGGGTAATTTGTTCCGATGGTAAATTAAATGCTGCTCCTGACAGTGGTGGCTGCGCTGGAATTTTTGTGCCGGTAAACATGATCATGGGATTAGATGGTCATTAGTAACTTTTGGTTGATAAAATTGCTGGGAGCCAGTCCCATCTTTGACCAATGACTTTAGTGGCTACATCTCTGGGTTGAATGTCGACCGCGCGGCGCAGGTGAGTGTGACCTGTTCTCAGGATACCCCCGCGCCGCACGGCCACCAGCTGTGTGTGTGCCCCTTGCCCCTCGCTGCTGCTCGCAGCCTCGTTGTGCCGTCTGCCCTGTCGCCCTAGCTGCCTGCCTCGCTGTTCCTTGCCCCAGCAGTTCCGCCGTTTTTTCGTGGTAAATTGTTGTATTTGAATTGTTGTATTTGTATTGCCTTTTGTTAATTCCTGTTGTCTCCCCCTCTGCCTTGCCCGCCCCGCTCCCCGCTTCCCGCCGCCATTCACGCGGCCACGCCCCCTTTTGTTCTGTGTCCTCCCCGCCACCCAGCTGCTCCTCCCTCCCACTTAGCCTTAAATGGCGACCGCGCGGAAGCGCAGCGGTCACGCGCAGCGGCGCACGCAGATTGCGCGCCGAAGCAGCGCCAAAGGCAAGCCCGTCTGCGCCTGTCCGTGCCTGGACCGCGCCCAGCGCCAGGACCCCTGGCCCCCGCCGATGCAAGACTACCCGACGGACCTACGACGCCGCCACCCTCAACGCACTCAATGCCGGCCGGAACCCCGCCTGCTACCGAGCCACCCCAGGACGCACCCACGGACCCTTCGCCTGCCAAGCCTGCCGATTCACCTGCCTCCGGACCTGCACCACCCCCGCCAAGTCGACCACCAGCGGCAACCACCTGAAGTGCATCCTGCTGAACACCCGCTCCGTCCACAGGCACACCGTGGAACTCTGGGACCTGCTCGACGCGACAACACCGGACGTCGCCTTCCTCACCCAAACCTGGATGAACGCCTCCTCAGCGCCCGACATCGCCATAGCCAACCCGGACGGATACAAGATCACCCGGAAGGACCGCGTCAACCAGATGGGAGGAGGCATCGCTATCGTACACAAGAACACCATCCGCATCTCGACTAACGCCGACGAAACCTTCACCGCCGCCGAACATCTACACTTCCAGATACACACTGACCCCAAGACCACCCTCCGAGGCACCCTCATCTACAGACCACCGGGACCCCGCACACAATTCAGCGAAGACATCGCAGACTTCATCAGCCCGCACGCCCTGCCCTCCGCCGACTACATCCTCCTAGGGGACCTCAACTTCCACCTGAAAAACAACAACAACAGAAACACCACTGTCCTGCTGGACAACCTCGCCAACCTCAGACTCAAGCAACTGGTGAACACTCCCACCCACTACGCCAGCCACACGCTTGACCCCGTCTTCTCATCCAGCAAGCACATCTCCTTCAGCCACGCCACCGGACTCCACTGGACCGACCACAGCTGCGTCCACTTCAGCTTCATGAAAACTGCGACCCACCACAACCCGCAACAGGTTCCCCGCCGGAGCTGGAACAAGATCACCACCGAGCAGCTCACCGCCTTCCTCAGCCAGAACACACCCACCAACACAGCGGACCCAAACGAAGCAGCCAGCAACCTCACGAAGTGGCTGACCGCCTGTGCCGACTACCTCGCACCACTAAAAAACCCTCCTAGCAGAACCGGCAGCAAGAAAACCCCCTGGTTCACCAACGAACTCAAGGAATCCAAGAAGAACTGCCGCACCCTCGAGAAAGCCTGGCGGCTCGACCAGACCACTGACAACAGGACCGCCCTCAAGCACGCCACCCGCAAACACCACCAGCTGATCCGCGCCACCAAGAAGTCGGCACTCGAAGAACGACTGGACAACAACGCCCACAACAGCAAGGAACTCTTCAGCATCGTCAAAGAGTTCTCCAACCCCAGCGCCGGAAACAACGACATCACCCCCTCGCAAGACCTCTGCGACTCACTCGCCTCGTTCTTCCACCGCAAGATCGCAGACATACACAACAGCTTCGACGCACAGACCACACACCCTACCACCGAACCAACGCCTGCCACCACCACCCTCTGCAACTGGACCCCGATCAACACCAAAGACACCACCCGCACGATGAACTCCATCCACTCCGGATCACCGACCGACCCCTGCCCACACCACATCTTCAACAAAGCCGACGCCATCATCGCACCCCATCTCCGGGACATCATTAACTCCTCCTTCCACACCGCCAACTTCCCGGAGAGCTGGAAGCACGCCGAGCTTACCGCCCTCCTGAAGAAACCTACGGCGGACCCCACCGACCTCAAGAACTACCGTCCCATCTCGCTCCTTCCCTTTCCGGCCAAAGTCATCGAAAAGACCGTCAACAGACAGCAGGCCGCCTTCCTCGAGCCGAATGGATCCCTTGACCCCTCGCAGTCCGGGTTTCGGGCCAACCACAGCACCGAGACCGCCCTAATCGCAGCCACCGACGACATCAGAACCCTGATCGACAGCGGGGAACCAGCGGCCCTCATCCTCTTGGACCTCTCTGCGGCGTTCGACACAGTCTGCCACCGCACCCTAGTGAAGCGCCTCAGCAACATCCGAATCCGAGAGAAAGGACTGGAGTGGATCATCTCTTTCCTCGCCGGAAGAACCCAGAGAGTCCGCCTCCCCCCGTTCAGATCCGAGGCCACCGAAGTCATCTGCGGTGTACCACAAGGATCTTCACTCAGTCCAACCCTCTTCAACATCTACATGAGCCCCCTCGCAGCCATCGCACGCCAACACGACCTCAACATCATCTCCTACGCCGACGACACCCAGCTGATCCTCTCCCTTACCAACGACCCCACCACCGCCAGAGCCAACTTACACGAAGGGATGAAAGACGTCGCCGACTGGATGAGGAGCAGCCGCCTTAAACTGAACTCAGACAAGACGGAAGTCCTCATCCTGGGATCATCACCCTCCGCCTGGGACGACTCCTGGTGGCCCCCGGCCCTGGGCACCGCTCCCAAACCAACGGACCACGCACGCAACCTGGGCTTCATCCTCGACTCCTCCCTGTCGATGACCAGACAAGTCAACGCCGTCTCATCCTCGTGCTACAACACCCTGCGCATGCTCCGCAAGATCTTCAGATGGATCCCCACCGAAACCAGGAAGACCGTCACTGGACTACGGGAACACCCTCTACGCCGGAACCACAGTCAAACTTCAAAAAAGACTCCAACGCATCCAGAACGCCTCCGCACGACTCATCCTGGACATCCCCAGACACAGCCACATCACCGGACACCTGAGAGACCTGCACTGGCTCCCCGTCAGCAAGAGAATCACGTTCAGACTCCTGACCCACGCACACAAGGCTCTCCACGACCTGGGCCCCAAGTACCTCAATGACCACATGACCTTCTACACGCCCACCCGCCAGCTATGATCAACCAGCCATGCCCTCGCCACCGTACCATGCATCCGCAGAGCCACCGCCGGAGGAAGATCCTTCTGCTACCTGGCAGCCAAGACCTGGAACTCCCTCCCCACCCACACATTCGGCGAACCCAGGACCATCTCTCCTTCAGGAAACAGCTCAAGACCTGGCTGTTCGGGCAGTAACTCACCCCCACGCCCCCCACCCCCCAGCGCCTTGAGACCCTCCCGGGTGAGTAGCGCGCTTTATAAATGTCGTGATTGATTGATTGATTGATTGAATGCTGCCGTCTTCTTCTGGCCCTGAGGCGTTTTTTAGAATTGAGTAGGTTTTTTCTTGACCCTTCTGCCTTGTTATCCTGGTTGTTTGAGGTGGTGTTAGCTGGTTAAGGAGTGTAATTGGGTAGCCCGGCATAGAGTATGGGTAGACTCAAAAAGTAAGATCTCAAATCAATTCTCAGAATGGACAGCTTTTGCACTGGACTGAACAGAACGGAGGATTGGGCATCCTTTCTCTGATTTGCTTCATACCTCTTCCATGCTTTAGATTCCCAACATGCATTTGTATTTTATTGCATTACCTATACTGTTTACTGTACACCGGCTGGGCGGAGTACCTTGTTTATAGATGTTTGCCTTTTGTGTTCTCTTTATATAGGTATATACAGAAGAAACAGTCTTTCCTCAGTGTGCCCCCTTGACTCATATGGGTAGACTTTTCCTGGGTTGGTTTATTTTCTTTCATTACAAAGCAATTGTAGAGATAGACAATTTGAAAAATGTAATATATATCCTTAATATTTGGATTTGAAATTGCCCATAGGTCGTTATTATGTCATTTTCTATAAGATTGACTTTCTTCCTATATCACTCTGGCCATCCCAAAATGGCTACCTCGGTTTCTCTATAACTTTCTATTGACATATATTCCGCTTGACCTTCGTTTAATTTCTCGGCCCGCCAGCGCATGCTTAAATATCATGGTTACACTTCGCAGGGTATTCACCTCATCCGTGTCCCTGCATGCAGGTAAGATCTCTTCTAATACTGTTCCATTCGCATGGCTGTGGCCACATTTTATGCTAAAAACGTACTAACATTGAAAAAATAATTTCAGACTTCAACAGGTTAGAGCAAGAGAAAAAATCAAACAAAGTAAAGCAAGACATACGTAACAATAGGATAGAAAAACCTACCCCTATTGAAATGAAGATTTCTATATCAATAGGGAGTACTTGAATCCTAATTTCGGGCGACCCAGGGGAAGATTCAACAAGCAGAATAAACATGTTACTTTCAGTGACGCATTCTAAGAATCATCTGACAATTCAGATAACGCTGACCCTAGTGAGGACACAAGCTCATTTACCACCACACTTTATTTATTTAGGACCGGCACCAGACAGACCCTGGATGTTTCATTGGTAAGATGATGGCTGCACATTCTCGGCAGACTGTTTAGCTCCATCCTCACTACTGTAAAGAGCCATCCGGGCTCTCCAACACAATGTATCAACAGCATGCACTCCTTGGGGTGGGCTCGTCCCAAGGATATAAATAAACCACGGCGAGACCGCTCGAGGTCTTTCTGCCGCATCACTATGTGTGTGGGTTTGGTTAATTCTATTGGGGTGCGCCACTAGGCCTTGGCCATCCCTGTGCCACCTCTTGTACAACTACCATAGCATCCGACCACTGTGCCTCACTTTGAGCTGGGGACTCTGTAATCCAGGTAATTCATTCAGCTAAATCGTGCCTTTTACTCCCAGCTGCACTATTTCTATGTTTTAGTAACCCTGGGCTTTGGTATTTTTCCCCAGCATACCTCCTGTCACAATTACGATATCACCTTCGACAGCTGGCTTCCATGTACAGTGACCCTTGATCGTTCTAGTGATTTCTGGCTGTATCATTTGAGGTAATTATTTTACTTACCACTCTACATGATCACAGATATTTTCACAGCGCACTGATTGGCTGTTTCTTCTTTGTAGTTTGCCTTAATTGGTTCACCCGGCACTGGTCCCATTGGCCTCTGTGTGTCACGGCTCCAATTCCTTCAAATACGGATTGGTTGGTTCTGTTACCTCCAGGGCAATCATTATTGCCCACCTCTTATTTGCCATCTATTTACCCCATCTATATATCCCATCTATTACGGGCTTATTAATTCTGCAATTGATTTACCACCTCATACAAGTAAGACTGGCTTCAGGCCCCGGATCTTTATTGGCCCAGGTCGGTTCCCTTTACCACGGAGGCCTGGTCCCCCTTTAGATGTGCAATTTGTTGGTTGCACCACGGCAGTAATTTTGGTCAGACACTAGGCATTTCTCAACGGCCCTTGCACTTTAGAGACATGTGGTCGCTCGTTCACTTTCTGCATGTCCACATCATCATACATTATGTAATGGCCATTTATTTATTATAATTGTTCTCCCTCTTTCTCTTTTCTTTCCCTCTCTCTTCTCCTCTCCTTCTTTGTCTCCTTATTTTAGGTGAATTCTCGTGATTATTGTGTATTTCATCTCAGACATGATTTTGAATGCCCTGATGATGATTCTTTACTTCAATATGGATCGAAACATCATCAGCGTTAATACAATGACCCTACCCAATTTGTATAATTCACATTAGGAGCAGAAGTTGGCAGAATTAGTCATAAGAAGAAGTTGTACTTTTTATGACTTCATATTCTTGCAATTTCTGTCACAGTTTTTTTTCCACCTGAGTCACTTTCCCTCACTTGTTGTTTTGTGCCCTGTGTGGGTTATACCCACTCAAAGTTTTTTAACGTTATTTATGAATAAATACATATTTTTTTAATTCTGTCATTGAAAACAAAATATCTGTGTATTATCTGTTTCCCCAGTATATGAGTTGCTATGTGACCTTTCTAGGGACCATTGTTCCTTAAGAACAGTAGCTATCCCTAGTCCCTGGTTTCCCGTGGGTTTCCCTTGTGTTCGCATAACAAGCAAGTTGCCTGTCACATTACAAATAAGACGTGACAATGCAAAAAATGAATGCGCACCTATGACAGCCTGCAAAGTGCATAAGGAAAGAATTACTCATGAGAAATAGGAAAATATTGGCATTGTGTTTGCAAATGTCAGCTTCCGACACAAGATGCACAGACAGCAAGCAGTGTCAGAATAAATAGCACAAGAAGTATATTGTTTCAAGAAAGCGTTGTGGGCTAATGATGTGCCAAATCTCACTGACAAGCTTCAAGCCATAAATAGGAATTATGTAATGTTTAGCCATTCTTACCTGACCTTTTCTGGCTCTACCATCATACTATACTAATATGCAATTTGACTGTGAGCAGTGTATTCGTTTCTACAATACCTTTGGGGTTACTGTGAGGGTTTCACAGCAGGCTGATCCAACACATTGGACATAACGTTGTGTCAGGTGCAATGATGTACAAACCGGTTCCTTAAAGAGAAGGGCGTAAATATGGAAAAAGCGTAGGTTGCACTACAAATGCAATGCAGTAAGTGGATGAAGTGGCTAGAGAAATCATTTCAGACAGCTAAGTGATGCAGCCAGTGCTTAGTTTGTAAAATAATAAAGTGTCCAGGTCCAATGTTGTGTCTCGGTCTGGTGCTATCAAATATCTGCCTAGTCGTAATTCCAAGCTATATCTCTTTCATCCACCCCCTGGCACTCACTGTCTTTTTACCTTACTACTGCAGGTGTTTTTTACGTCTTTGCTTTCTCCCTTTGTCACAGTTTTTTAGTCTTTCTTTTCCTCCCTTGTACTATTTTTATGGTCTGTCTTGACAGCTCAATTATCGCCAGACAGTTATGTGAGTACCACCAGAGTGGGGTTTTGGCACTTTCCACATGTTGGGAGTCAGAAGTACATGTTTTGATTGTGCTCGAGACGAATGGATCCCTCGACCCCTCACAGTCTGGCTTCCGAGCGAACCACAGCACCGAGACCGCCCTCATCGCCGCCACCGACGACCTTCGAACTCTGATGGACAACGGAGAAACAGCGGCCCTCATCCTCCTGGACCTCTCCGCGGCCTTCGACACTGTCTGCCACCGCACCCTAGTACAGCGCCTCAGCAACATCGGAATCCAGGAGAAGGCACTGGAATGGATCACCTCCTTCCTCGACGGAAGAACACAAAGAGTCCGCCTACCACCGTACAAGTCAGAGGCCACCAAAGTCATCTGCGGCGTACCCCAAGGATCCTCGCTGAGCCCAACCCTCTTCAACGTCTACATGAGCCCCCTCGCGGCCATCGCACGCCAACACAACCTGAACATCATCTCCTACGCCGACGACACCCAGCTGATCCTCTCCCTGACCAACGACCCCGCCACCGCCAGAGCCAACCTGCACGAAGGGATGAGAGACGTAGCCGAATGGATGACGACCAGCCGCCTGAAACTGAACTCAGACAAGACGGAGGTCCTCATCCTGGGATCCACGCCCTCCGCCTGGGACGACTCCTGGTGGCCCCCCGCCCTGGGCACCGCACCCAAACCGACGGACCACGCACGCAACCTGGGCTTCATCCTGGACTCCTCCCTCTCCATGACCAGACAAGTCAACGCCGTCTCCTCGTCATGCTTCAACATCCTGCGCATGCTACGTAAGATCTTCCGGTGGATCCCCACCGAGACGAGGAAGACGGTCACCCAAGCCCTCGTCACCAGCCGACTGGACTACGGCAACGCCCTCTACGCCGGAACCACGGCCAAACTCCAGAAGAGACTCCAGCGGATCCAGAACGCCTCGGCGAGACTCATCCTCGACATCCCCCGACGCAGCCACATCACCGGACACCTGAGAGATCTGCACTGGCTCCCGGTCAACAAAAGAATCACCTTCCGGCTCCTCATCCACGCGCACAAAGCCCTACACGACCAAGGCCCGAGCTACCTCAACAACCGGATCAACTTCTACACTCCCAAGCGCCTCCTCAGATCAACCAACCACGCCCTCGCCGCCGTCCCCCGCATCCGAAGAGCGACAACAGGAGGAAGATCCTTCTCCTACCTGGCCGCCAAGACCTGGAACTCACTTCCGACCAATCTGCGCCTGACCCAAGACCACCTCTCCTTCAGGAAGAAGCTCAAGACCTGGCTGTTCGAGCAGTAGCGGCACCCCCCCCTCCCAGCGCCTTGAGACCCTACGGGTGAGTAGTGCGCTCTACAAATGACCTGATTGATTGATTGATTGCTTCCACATAAAAATTACTCTTGCTCCCCCAGCTGTGATCATTTTGTTTATGTATCCAGCTGCTGGAGCTTGAACTTTCAAGGGCACACAGGGCATTTTAATGCTGTAAAATAGTCTAAGTAAGATAAGTAGATGATTTATGGTGTTTGTCTTTCAATGGCAGCAGCACAGATGGGAGGAGGGCAGACATTAACCTACATAGAGTTTTAGGGTTGCCTTAACTGTACCAATGTCACCTAGACGTTTAACCATCACCAATATTATTCTACAGTTCTTTGCTTCCACACTAATAAATATGCTATTTACTTGTAATGTTTAACATTACCATACACAATTCCTTTATAGGCAGACCTATTAACATTGTGTTGTAATCTATTTGTTGGGTTAATGCATCCTCCCCATTGTTGTTCTCTGCCTTGCTGCTCAGCCAATGGTGAGGACATTGGAATGTTGAGAGTGTTTGTGCTTGAAGAAGGGTCAGTCGGAGTGGATGGGCTGAGCAGGAAGGAGGCTGCTCCTGGTGGGGCATAATAAGGATCTTACCATCTTCCTGTAACCTATAACTGAAGAAGTAACTTAACCCTTTGTGTGCTAGTGACGAGCTGAGCTCGTCATGAGGGACGGTTGAGCTGCCCTCATGACGAGCTGAGCTCGTCACAGCCGTAGGAACGTTCGCACGCCGGGATAATTTCCCCGCTGTGCTGAACGTTCAAAAACGGGTGTGGCTGTGACGAGCTCAGCTCGTCATGAGGGCAGCTCCGCTCTGCCTCGTGACGATCCGAGCTCGTCACCAGCACAGCAGCGCCGCGCGCGGCTCCCCTGCCCCCCGCACAGCGACGAGCAAGAAGACTCAAGCGTGAAGAGAAGTTCAATACAGAATCAGAAGAGATTTGAAGTGCCACTAGAAAGATAGAAAAATCTAAGATGAAGATATGAGGATAAAGAGATTGAAGGCTTGAGATGACAACCTGTAAAGAGGAATTGCACCTGGCAGCCCCACCAGGGTCTATTTGAACAGACAGCCTACAGCCAGCGTAGTGTGCAGCAGAAGCAGTAAGCTGTTTACATCCTGTAAACCTAGAAGATAACCTATGCGTCTGGTGATAGCCTGAGGAAGCGCCCAGCCCATCGTTGTTGGCCATAAATGAACTATTCTTACCAAGAAAAGGGAAGATTGTAGGGCATTGAACTTTTGGCAACTCATAGTATAATCAGCTCAATTAACAACTGTATGGCTGTTTGATCTACAGCTTATAGCACAACAAGTATCTGACCATAGAGACTTTTGAGGTGCTTGGAGTGTTATTTGTGACATTACTAGAGTTGACTAACCGGCAGAGGTGAGCTAACAGCTGTGTGAGGCACGCACAAGAGAGGGATAATTGCCATCATTGAAACACCGTGGTAAGCCTACATTCCACTGTCTGGGCCCGATTCACAGAAGTTAGGATTTTCTCTTAGAACAGACTTAAGACAGACTTAAGACAGACTTAAGACAAAATCCTAACTTCTGTGAATACCAAAAGTAGTAAGTTCATTCTGTGAATACCAAAATAGTAGGAAGTTTAGGATTGAGCCTTAAGTTCATTCTGTGAATCGGGCCCAATGTTTCTAGCACGAGTGTGGTGAGGCATTTAAAATTAGGCCGCATGGGCTGGCGTGCATCTTTCCCTGAGCGCACGTGCTGTTTTAAATAAATACATAAAGAAATAAACTTCAACGATGTTAAAGCCTTACCGTTTTTTGGAGTTGTGTGTGTGGGCTCATGGATGTCGTTCTGGCACTGGGAGGAGGAGCATGCATTCTTCTTGTGACGCCAGTCAGCTGAGCATCGTGCTGACGTGATAACTTGGAAGCTAGAATGCGCACTGCTGCGACGAAGAGAACTGGAAGCGGGTTTCAGTGCGTGTTGGAAGCAAGAGGAGGAGGAACATGATTTTCTTGTTTTGCAGCATTTACACTAATGGTAAGTGTGGAGATGGAGTAAAACTTGAACGTATACCTCAGTACTCAATGCTAAGTTGATGCATTGTGAGGTGCAAGCTGAAACATGATGTGGAGGAAAAGTAACTGACAGAACTATTTAAGTTTGAAGTGCTCCAAAATGCTGCAGCAGATACAGAAGGGTGGAAATTGTTCGGGTGAGTTGGTCGCTCACTGGAGAAAGGAATTTTGTGTTGCTTGTTTTGATTTTGTTTATGCATTGTCATGCTGTTGTGGCAGTGGGGGTATATTTTATTGATGGCATGGTGAATTTGTGACTGGCGGTGTACAACATAAACAATTGTGGGCAACACTAGAAAGCCTTGATCTGGACACCTCATTCTCAATTTTATTAGAGAACTTTATAGGGATGCAGGAGCGAGGGTACGTTTTGAAAAAAAGGGAGAGTGCTCGCCAAGATTTCCTATTAGGAGGGGAGTAAGACAGGGGTGCATCTTGGCACCCCTACTCTTCTCCCTTTATATCAACGAAATTGGCGATTACTTGAAAAACTTTCCCTATGACTACCCCGCAGTGCGGGGCTGCCCTGTCCCCATTCTTTTATATGCGGACGACGCCGCAATTTTATCCCGGACCAGTTTGGGCCTTCAAAGGACTGTTTCCAAGTTTACACTATTCATGAGGGAGAAGGGTTTGAAGATTAATATCACCAAAACCTTTTCTATGTCTTGCAGTCCTATTTTTATTCAAAACAGAAAAATAGAGACAACAGACCAATTCCCGTACCTTGGAATTTGTTTTTATAAGAAATCCACTTGGAAAAATGCAATTATAGCTAGAAAATTAGCTTTTTTCCAAAGCAATTGGAACACTGCAGAATTTTGCTATTAAAATTGGGGGCAGACCCGTTAAGGAGCTGTCTGGTATTTATAAGGCTAAATGTGTGACTACGGCCACTTATGGTTCAGGGGTATGGGGGATCGATTCTGCATTTTGTATTCAACAAATGGAGAATCGTTTTCTCCGGTACCTCCTTGGGGTCCCTAAATCAACCTCTACTTTTTTCATTCATATAGAACTTGGTCTACCATATATCTCAGATGTTATAACCACGGAACCCATTCTGCTATGGCACAAGCTCTGGTTAACCCCGGAGACAACCTTTAATCGCAACACCATAACTGACTGCCTGCAACTAGAAGGTGTAAAGCGGATTAAATGGTTGTCGGTGGTAGAAAAAAAAATGATGAATGACATTGGCCACCCGGAGTTTTTTAAAAATCCGCCCAGCATGGAATTAATCTCAAGGAAAGGGTTACGCAAATTGGTCATGGACCATTTAGAGAACAAACGATGGAATATGGAGAAGATAAAAAAGACTGCCTTAGCCTATCAACATATTACTCCTGACCGGGGCCTCCAATTTTATCTTACTAGTGATATTAATTGCTATGCTAGAATGCTCCTAACCAGATTTAGAATGGGTTCTTTTTTCCGACTAATCACATTTCCATCTTGTAATGATTGGTCGAGACAAATACTGCCTTGTCCCTGCGACGACATAGCCCCCCAATCGAATTTGCACTGCACCTTTTTCTGTAAATTTTATCAAGTTCCCCGAAAAATTTTGCTTAGACCAATTCTCAAGGAGTGGGGCCTCCGTTCTTGTAAAGAAGCTTTTCGTAGACTACAAAGGATGGAGACTCCGGAAGTGATGAATATTCTAGTCAAATTCTTGAAATTATTGGTACAATTTAGAAATTCGTTGTAAAAATCAAACGAACTGTATATATTTTATAAAATTGTTTTAAGATACAGGGGCCTGAGAACCGGATGAGTTTTTCAATCATGAGTGTGATAAACCTCTCCCTTTTTTAATCTTAACTGAAATGGCACTGGCTTTTCGTAATATATATTTGTACGTGTATTGTGTCTTGTATGTATATGTGTTTTGACAATTGTATGCTTTTATGATATGAAATTTATATCAAAATAAAGCTTTTTGAATTTGAATTTGACTGGCGGTGTGTTTCTATGCTTTATAGAGTTTGTTACTGTCCTGGTGGGAGGATTCTGACGTCCTTAGGTGTGACTGAGATTTTACTACCTTCACATCTAGAGGGGGCGAGGCTAGCTGTGATAAACTTCAAGGTGGGTGGTGAATCAACTGTTAGGGGTTATAGAATACCTTGTGTGTTGTGCCATTAAAGAGGTGAGGTGAGTTAGGTTATGTAGTACCCACTGTTTAGGGGTTAGAGTATACCCTGTGTGTCCACTGTTAGGGGAATAGCCTGTAAACTGTGCTTTTAATGTGAGGCAAGGTGGGGATTTTACCCACTGTTTAGGGGTTGTGAAGATGTCCTGTTTGTGTGTGGTTGTGCCTTGTGAGTGAGGCGAGGTGGTGTGATATACCCACTGTTTTGGGGTTGTAAAGATGCCCTGTTTGTGTGCAGTTGTGCCTTGAGAGTGAGGCGAGGTGGTGTGATATACCCACTGTTTTGGGGTGGTGAAAATGCCTTGTTTGTATGCAGCTGTGGCTTGAGAGTGAGGCAAGGTGGTGTTATATATCCACTATTTTAGGGGTGAGAGATACCCTGTCCATAGTTATGCTTGGAGTGCAAAGTGAGGTTGGTGAGCACCCACTGTTTTAAATTATAGAAAGTTTACTTTGTGTCTTTCCTAGGTTGGAAGGGCATGTCGTTTTTGATTAATTATTTCGGACATGTTGTGTGTGTTTTAGCATCTTGCATACATTTGATTTTCTATAATCATTATAAGGGGGAGATGTGTTGTAATCTACTTGTTGGGTTAATGCATCCTCCCCATTGTTGTTCACTGCCCCTTCCAGGTCGTAAGGAAAACAGGTTTATCTCCATTGACAATGTCAAGATACACAGAGTGGCCGATTATTCTTAGTATTTCCTGTCCAACCATTGTGAGAAATTCTGTCTTGGCCACTGCTTCTAATCCTGAACCAGAGGTGGCCATCGAGTTACCTGCAATTTCCAGTCCTTTATTAAGTACTTTGCCTGGTACAGACCATGATGACATTGATTACACTTACCCCACTGACTTATCTATGCCTGACCTGCAAACACGTTTGGCCACAGAATCCAGATTTTCATTTGACACTGTTTCAAACGCCTCAAAGAAGCCCTCACGTTTGCAGTTAATGCCAGCTTATTTAAAAAACATTTTTTGATTCCCCCTTGGACATATATTTGGCTAGTGCTTTTTTCACTTTACCTTTTTATGTCAATTAGGTTTGTGTTTTATTTTTTTCGAATTGTCGATGGACATTATGTCGAGGAAAGAACTTGCATTCGACATCTCAACGGAACTTTGGCCCCACTTTCCTCATCGCATTCTGCACACAGATTGAAAAGAGACTTGACATTTGTTAACATAACTGCTTGGCCTGTCCTTGATGGGATAGTGTGGGATGCCGTTAGATTTCAAATTCATGGACCTACAGAGGTTGTTAATGTTCCCAATGTGCTTAGAGTTAACATGGGGGATGTAGTGAAACAAAACATACGTTCTGATGATTGGGATGTTCAGGCCGTAGAAGGTTTGTTTTCTGATTTGAAATACTATGCTGCCTTTGATGCTGAAGATTTGTACTTAGAATCTGCTAATTATGGTGATTTGTTTTGCTTTCAACATTTTGGCAATCACTTCTTACATAAAACTACTTCCAGGAGAAATACTGTTAATTATACGCAATGGGAGCATTGCCCAGCACCGAAACAAGGCAGTTCAAATACTTTTTTGAAAAAGTACACTTATTTCACCGACTTTAATCAGTCCAATCCTGAGTCCTTTTATTTTAAAATGACACAGAAGCCAATGTCCAAGGTTAGACTTACCGATACCAAATTATTGTACTCGAAGTCCTTTCTTAATCAGCTGGCTGTTGGCGGCTATGAATTGTAGAAGGAAATTATTGACCTTAAATCAGTTTGGGGTTCTAAAAGCTGGCAAGTACAAGGCACAGAGGATTTGCACCGAGCATGCCTCATCCCAAATCACATGTTGTTTCTGAATTCAAGTATTTCACAAACAACATGCTTTGGATTGGCTACTTCCAAAAAATTAAATACTCCTACCATCCCTGAGTTAGAAGAATATTCTGGCTGGAACAATTTTACTCAGTTTTCCATTAGGGACTTGCAGACCCTATTGCTAAATTCATCCTTTAACATATCCAGTATGGATCCAAAAGGTTGGCTGATGTGGCACAGAAGTGCTGATACATGCCAGCATCGTTTTTTGGGTTTGTCTGATGGCTTTAAACAGGTCAGACCTGATCCACGTTTTGATTCTGACCATTCAGTCACAACTTATTCAGTAGGCAAGTTATGTCAAAATTGGCTGCGGTTAAGCTACATCTATCTAAGCTGAATGAAGATGTGGATTTAAATGATTTCATAAAAGGCCCGGCTAGTGGTAGATCAAAAAGATGGATATATGCTATTTACAATGAAATCTGGAAAACATCACAGATTGAGGTGGCGACACGACTTAGAGCTATTGATCAAGCTAATCTAGAAAAAGTGCTTGCAGTGGTCGATAATAGTATTAACATGCTTTCTTCCCGCATTTACACGTTAGATAATATTGTGTCCTCTGTAGTGGATATTGTGCAGGATGAAGTGTCTGTATTGTACCACGGTCAAAATCAATTGCGTTCTATCATGCAATTTGCGTGGACCCTGCAGACACTGAAGTCTGGCATGGTGCCATGGACCTACATGAATGTTTCTTCTCTCTTTGCCCCTTTTAATTTAACTGATAAGCAGCGCTTGCTTTCCATGCGCGATGCGTCTTTTTCAATGTTACATATTGAAAGGTTAGAATCCTTGCCTTTCTCTGTGGCAGAAGCCACTGCTGCAACGTGGCTTATTCACGGTTTGATAACATTGCCGTTTGCTTTATATAAATTTACAAATTGAATGCGATATGTTGCTATAGGTCGATATGAACCATTAGGTAATGCATTTCTTCATGAAGTCTGGTCCCTCCCATTTACTTACAGATGTTTAAAGGACGGACAAGAAGTTTATCTGAATTGGGAGGAGTGTACAGAGACACTGGATCACTCCTTAATGTGTAGACACATTCAATTGCACGGTTCTTGTAACCAAGACCGCCCAAATGTAGCCTGTGTTTTGAAAGGCACACCAGTTCCCGCAATCATTCCCACTTTTACTTTGCTGGCAAACGGTAGTTATTTACTTTTGAATAATGAAGATTGTTGTGGGTTAATTAAAGGTGTTGCTTATGTGGTAACCGTATCAGAGCGTGTGGTTTGCTGCAAAAATGTACTTTACCCACCCCCGCATGGGAAAGGGGATGTTTCCATCTGGCCGCGCATCCCAACCTTGACAGCGGAGTTCAATGGCATGAGTAGAATAAGAGCTCTTTTGTCCCAAAAAGAAGTGGCCTTGAGTTCGGCTCGAGAAACATTTGTGCTTCACATAGCTAACACCCGCACAGAGGTTCAGGCCCTTTTAAATACTGATTTGCCGATGCATTTCAGCGAACTGGTTCATTCAATCTTTAACGCGTCGTCCACGACTGGGCTTGCGCACTTTTTTAAATTAGTTAGCAGCGGACTCGTGACTTCATTTGAGAAGATATTTGGAGTCATTCCTGCTTTTTTCCATTCTATTTTTTAAAGTTTATTTGGTGGATTCCCGGTTTTGCTGGCACTGGCGGCAGGAGTTCTGGTGATATTTTGCTTTATTAAACATGGATGCCCTTCATGTGCAAGAAGCCGCGCAGTCCCAGCTCGCACTGTTTCACAACAGGATGCTTGAATACTATGACACACTGCTGCTTGCGACTTTAAGCACGGCATATGGATTATCGTTTCGATTTTCCTATTTTACATGTGTCCAGCCTGTGTTTCATTGCCTGAGCTGTGATTTTAACTGGGCCCTTGATTTGTGTCTCTGCAAGACGGTATCTCCTGACATCGATTTTAATCAGCTGATGGGTGCCATCGTTACTCACGAGTTGGTTTGTTCTGGCGAAAGGATTATGGTCTTGGCAGCGATGCATGGACTAATGGGTCATTGGAACATACTCGCAGCGGTGCAAGATTTCTTGGCACAGAGCTTTATTGAGAACCCACCGAGTTGTCCTCTGATGGTGATAGAGGCTCCGGTACTGGAAGAGCACGTATGTTCTTTCCCATTATTGAATTGGATGGCTGAACTGTTTTCGGATTAAGATGGTGATTTCATGTTGGAGGCTGTTGCTGCATATTTTGCATATTCGGTCTTGCCCTAAAAACTTTCCGAGTTTCAGATCACGACCCCTTGTTTTCTAATGACATAATTTTTTGCAAATTTTGCTTGAATTGTTCACCTCCCAGACCTATTGGATTGAGTGAAAGTGAACAATATATTGACGTTTTTGAAAATTCTTTTGAATTGATTCATGAATAATTCTTTTTCATCGAATTTTGAATTATTAGTATTTCTCATCGTTCTTGAACTCTGCTTTCATGGGGAGGCCCTTATCTTATCTTATCTTATCCGTGCTCGGATCATGGGGGGTGTCATATAGTTACTGCTTATCTATATACTGTGTTAAGTTAGCATGAGCTTATTAAATGTTTAAACGCCATTTTTCCTTTAGCTGCTTCTGCACACGACACTTAATTGTTGATTTAGCTTTCAACCTACAAGAGCGTTGTGATTTACATGAGAATAATATGTTATTGCTCTGATATCAGCTTTGCTTAGTAAACTATGTCTGTACAGAGAGTGCTGATGCTTCAAGGATTACTCGACACAAATTGTTGTGAGGTCTGATCTCCGCACCTTCATAGACATAACATAAGTACAGCTCCTGCCAAACACTGGCTTTAGGCGCGTTTTATATTGCTTTGCTTAGAGCACAGATACACACTTGATGCGGTTCGCATGCAGAGAGCTGGTGGAAGCTGATGTGATCTCTTCATACAAGGATCTTGAGGTATGGGGCCGCCCTGCTAAAACCCAAAGAGACCTTCTTAGATATTAATATAATATGCTAGTTAGGGAGGGTGAGAATTAGGTGTTGTTAACCCTTATTCATTACAGCATTGTAGTATGCTGTCACCATTTGCTTTTTATGGACTAGTAACTATGCTGATAACTTTGCTTCTGATAATATGTTTCCTTGTATTATCTAAGATACTGCGTTTGAGAAAACGGCATTAGTAAAAAAATATTTCAAATGTGCACGTGTCCTCATTTACTCCACGTTCTGGTTTGAAATGATTGTATAACGAAAGAGTGCTCATGTGTTCCACGTGATCTGAGGTATCGTAAGTTCATGTTCTGGTTTGTCTAAACATTGGGAGTTTGTTATGACCAATGAGACACTGTAGCTAGCCTGGTAAGGGGATTTTGGGTACTGAGGTGAGTTTTGGGCCACCCTAATTCGCCGAGGTTCCAAATCTCTATGCACAGTTCTGTAGGAGAACGGAATTCCCGCTACAAGCCAATGGTGAGGTCATTGGAATGATGAGAGTGTTTGTGCTTGAAGAAGGATCAGTTGGAGTGGATGGGCTGAGCAGCAAGGAGGCTGCTCCTGGTGGGGCATAATAATGATCTTACCATCTTTCTGTAACCTATAACTGAAGAAGTAACTTAAAGAATAAATCCATAAAGTTTACCTAGATGACCTGTCTATTTGGCCTCCTTCATTTTAACACTTGCCAACGCTTGTTTAATGTCTTGCTCTGGGCCAATGTCTAATAAGGAAAAATAAATGCTGGCCCCAAAAAAAGACTGCCAGTAGCCCATACCCACATCCACTGACTCATATTAATCACTAGATGAAGCATACAGCCAACTAGAAAAACAAACATTGGAATAGCCAAGATTTGCTTTAATGTGCTAATGCATGCAAACATAGGCATGCGGCAAATCTGTTTTCTTTATTTAACCTGTTAATATTATAGCCAGACCTATTGGATTTACTGATTAATTTGCCATTACTGTCTTCACTGTAAAAGTACAGCTGGGATTATTGGCAACCGCACAGTGGAATTACAAGGGTGGTGGGGTGAGAGTCCGACAGTGTGTGGTTACAGCCTTGAGAGTGGAGCCCCAGAGGAGAGCCCGCACACGGTGTGCCCCTGATTGCAACTGTAACTCACGTGGTGGGACAAGGAGGTGGTATCTTACCTTACTTACACCAGCTCGTATTAGTGTAGATAAAGTAGTGACTGCTGCCTGTTGGGGATGGTCTATTGACATGCCAATATCAGAGGAGGTGGTGGACAAGGTGGTAGAGATTTAACACCAGCTTTGGTGGCAAGAGTTCTGCACTAAATAGCAACATACGCTAGAGTACCCTATGGAGCCTGCCACCTCTGTCCTGTGACAAAATGCCCAGCTTTTAAATTTGCAGCAGGAGGCAAGAGAGCATGAATGTCAACAGTATATGGTGACAAACAGCAGCTGCTTGACTGTCATGTGGCTGATCTGAGACTGGTGTGGGGGAGTAGTTACAATGCAAGAATATAAACAAAAGTAATAAGGTGGACTTTGGAATGTTCAGATAATGAACAATATGAGCACAAACAACCTTTTGAAGAACAGTAAGAAAAAACATGCATTTAGTATTTTTAAATTAGTGCTAAAACATGGAGCTTCAGTGTTGACAACCCACAACTGATTGGCTGTCTTGTGGCGATTTGACAACGGTGTGCAGGGTATGTGGAAACTGTAGAATTTGACAAACCAATTCAAAACAGCACTGCTTCTGACTGACTAGTTAGTGCCCGAAAATAGAAAGGAGGATGCGGGGGTGTTGTTTGTTTTGGACTGGACACAGGCTACAAGTGCACAAAAGAAGGAGGAACTTTAAACTACCTTGAGGATACCTAATCATAAATAAACTCCCGAAGAGCTTTGAGCAAAATGATGTTTTCTTATTTAGCATTGTTTCACATATAAAACACTAAGCATTTGTTCATCATGAACGCTTTTGTGATCATCAAAATATCACTGCCATCAGATGGTGTCCTTGAAAACAATAGACTTTATGCACTGGAATTTAAGCACTCCCTTGGAGACAAAAGGGAAAATGGCATGCAAAATAGATAATATTATAGTTAAATTAATTACCGGTAATTATATTATTCTGAGTCCAAAGTGCTCTGTTCTAATCATTAAGAAATGAAGCATGCATGCCTCCATAGACAACTATTTAAACCCAAATTCCCTTAGAAACTATTAAAAAAAATACCCCTCCTCTTTCCACTAGATATGTTTTCTGTTTGCATACCTATGTTTGTAATATATCCAGCTTTTGCAACCATTATACATTTTTCGCATTGCCTTTACATGATCATTAAAAAAGGAGGGAAAGAGGGATCTAATGATCAGAACAGGGAGGTTTGGACTCAAGAGTAGTGGAATTACTGGAAAGTAATTTAAGCATTACCTCTTCACCCCATACTTTATTCCTTTCATAATGAAATGAGGAATCCCCAAGCTATACATTCAAATGATTATGTTGAAAAACAAATGATAAGATACGAACCACAAATTATGCTGAGAAATATTGATTTATTTCCTGCTATTATTTCACGGCGGATAAAACTTTAACAGCAAACACATATCGTTAGATGTTAACATGATCAATCCTGTAATGTCTAACAAACGTGAAGGGATTCAACCATATGGCTGCCCTATAAATTCTTTCAGGGATGTTCACTAAATCTCAGCCCATGAAACTGCCATGCTTCTGGTAGATTTGCCAGAGGCGCCCATACCATCCACCCGCCCCAGGTTTGGTAAGCAAGAAACATTGTAGACTTCAACCATCTATTCAACGTTTGAAGATAAGGATGGCCAGCCCTGTGGAAACATTCTGCAATAATAATTTCTTGTTCCAAATTAGGGGGCCCATTAGGATGGCGGGGGGATTGCCCCCGCCAGGCTGGCGGTAGCCACCGCCAGCCTGGCAGGGGCAATCCGCCTGCCATCCTCACTGAAATGACCCCCCGCCACATTAGGATGGCTGGGGGTCTGAGACGGACGGGTAGACCGTCCGCCGCTTTTCCGCTGGTCGCCTTTGCAGCGGCGGAAAAAGTGCGTACATATGGTGGCGGTGTCTGCGAGACACCGCCAACTATATTACGATGCCTGCGGTCCTATGCCTTTCCGCAGCGGCATAGCCGCCGTGGAAAGGCATATGGTCTTTGCTTCGGGGGCCTGTTGCGGGCCCCCAGGGTGAAGGGGGGTGGTGGGGGGTGCACATGGGGGGTACCTATGGTACCCCCCTGTGTTTCAGAGTACAACATGGCAGGCACCACGCCTGTCATGTTGTGCTTTGAAACGCACAACATGCATTCTTAGCATTGCGGCAAGCGGTGCTTTCAGCACCGCCCGCCGCAATGTTAAAAATGCGGGATGCACCCGCCACTGTGGCGGGTGCATTCTAATTACATGCACGGGACCCCTGCCCTTATGGCGGACGGTCCCTTCCCACGACAGGATGGCGGGCTGACAAAGTCCGCCCGCCATCCTAATGGACCCCTTTATTTGGATGGAACTTTAAGGGAAAAAGAAGAGCCTTACCTTACGATGATACTGTCTGGAAAAACTCTCAGATACAGATGTTTGGCAGAAAGAGAACCATCTCCCCTTTTTTTCTCCTGTAGTGCTCACCATTAGCAAAAACTTTCAATATTTCAGATCCACTGAGTCTGGATATTTAAATGGAAGGTTTTGTAAAACATTTAAAACCAAAATAAAATTTCATGAAGGTAAAGGATTCCTAAAATAAGGTCTGATATTAAGGAATCCCTCAAAAGAAGCCAGTACCTCACCTAGTTTTCTCTAAAGGCTTTCATGGCTGCCCATTGTAAATTTAATGTGTGTAAGCTGAGACCTAATCAAAGCCATCCTGCAGAAACTTTAAAACATATACATTTGAGCACGATAAAGGATCTCAATTCCTGTTTTCAAACCATCTCCCTAAGGATAACCACTGATGATTATATTAATTTCAAATAGATTTCTTCCTCATTGCTCGAATTGTTTCAGCTAACCCATCAGGAAGCCTAACTCCCCAAATTCCAGGCTGTTAACTGGAGACAACAAAGGACATCTGAGACATTTGAGTTTAAATTATAAGGATGGTTCGGGTGAAAATAAGAACCATTCCTCGTGTATTCCCATCTTCGTGATTTAAGGAGCGATTCCAAGCTGGAGCAACCAGAATTACAGATGCTCTCTCTGACTTTACCCTGATTAAGAATTTCGCTATCAAGTAGAAAGGGGGAAGGCATACAAGGTACCTTGAGTCCAAGGGCAAAAAACAGCATCTATATTCCACAAGTCATTCTTCTTGGTTTTGGAACAAATCATAGTAAGAAAAGAGTTTATCCAATAACATGCAAAAAGATCTGTAACTGGAAATCCCCACTTTCTGAAGATCTCTGTAAATACCAAAGTGTTTAATTGGAAATTCGGGGGTGATGGTAAGACCCTACTCAGTTGACCAGCCCTCTGATTCAGAATTCCTCGAATTGGAATAGCTGACAGCCACTGCAGAATGTTATTTCTGACCACTGAATAATGCAGTCTGCACAGTCTATCAGGGACGTTAATCTTGTTCCATCCTGCTTGTTTAGGTAGGCTTCTTTCCCTGAGCGCACGTGCTGTTTTAAATAAATACATGAAGAAATAAACTTCAACGTTGTTAAAGCCTTACCGTTTTTTGGAGGTGTGTGTGTGGGCTCATGGGTGTCGTTCTGGCACTGGGAGGAGGAGCATGCATTCTTCTTGTGACGTCAGTCAGCTGAGCATCGTGCTGACGTGATAACTTGGAAGCTAGAATGCGCACTGCTGCGACGAAGAGAACTGGAAGCGGGTTTCAGTGCGTGTTGGAAGCAGGAGGAGGAGGAACATGATTTTCTTGTTTTGCAGCATTTACACTAATGGTAAGTGTGGAGATGGAGTAAAACGTGAACGTATACCTCAGTACTTAATGCTAAGTTGATGCATTGTGAGGTGCAAGCTGAAACATGATGTGGAGGAAAAGTAACTGACAGAACTATTTAAGTTTGAAGTGCTCCAAGATGCTGCAGCAGATACAGAAGGGTGGAAATTGTTCGGGTGAGTTGGTCGCTTACTGGAGAAAGGAATTTTGTGTTACTTGTTTTGATTTTGTTTATGCATTGTCATGCTGTTGTGGCAGTGGGGGTATATTTTATTGATGGCATGGTGAATTTGTGACTGGCGGTGTTTTTCTATGCTTTATAGAGTTTGTTACTGTGCTGGTGGGAGGATTCTGACGTCCTTAGGTGTGACTGAGATTTTACTACCTTCACATTTAGAGGGGGCGAGGCTAGTTGTGATAAACTTCAAGGTGGGTGGTGAGTCAACTGTAAAGGGTTATAGAATACCTTGTGTGTTGTGCCATTAAAGAGGTGAGGTGGGTTAGGTTATGTAGTACCCACTGTTTAGGGGTTAGAGTATACCCTGTGTGTCCACTGTTAGGGGTTAGAGAATAGCCTGTAAACTGTGCTTTTAATGTGAGGCAAGGTGGGGATTTTACCCACCGTTTAGGGGTTGTGAAGATGTCCTGTTTGTGTGTGGTTGTGCCTTGAGAGTGAGGCGAGGTGGTGTGATATACCTACTGTTTTGGGGTGGTGAAAATGCCCTGTTTGTATGCAGCTGTGGCTTGAGAGTGAGGCAAGGTGGTGTTATATATCCACTATTTTATGGGTGAGAGATACCCTGTCCATAGTTATGCTTGGAGTGCAAAGTGAGGTTGGTGAGCACCCACTGTTTTAAATTATAGAAAGTTTACTTTGTATCTTTCCTCGGTTGGAAGGGCATGTCGTTTTTGATTAATTATTTCGGACATGTTGTGTGCGTTTTAGCATCTTGCATACATTTGATTTTCTATAAACATTATAAGGGGGGAGATGTGTTGTAATCTACTTGTTGGGTTAATGCATCATCCCCATTGTTGTTCACTGCCTTGCTGCTCAGCCAATGATGAGGTCATTGGAATGATGAGAGTGTTTGTGCTTGAAGAAGGATCAGTTGGAGTGGATGGGCTGAGCAGCAAGGAGGCTGCTCCTGGTAGGGCATAATAATGATCTTACTGTAGTAATGACTGTCCAAAACGCTAGGTTCATTAACTGTTTGAGAGAGACGAGGAGGGGAAAAGGAAGGAGAGAGAGAGAGAGAGAGAGAGAGAGAAGGTGTAACTGCGGAGAGGAGGGTGGGGAGGGGTGAAAACTTAAGCTTGAAACATAACCTTCCCGGGAGGGAAGAAGTAGAAACAGCGAGGTCTTGCGCAGAAGACCTTCACAAAAAGTAAATATACATTTTTTTTGATTACCACAATATTGCTTTCGCTTACATACTGAACCCGGATGTTTGGCCCCGGGAGGGTACTCTCAACTCATGCTGTACTGTCTGTGCCAGTGCGGAGAGGTCTTTTTTCTACCACTCTCCCTCCTCTGCCCCGTCTCCTGGCTGCTGTTCCCTTCCACAGACCTGCCTGCACCTGAGGTGTAGTCTCTCACTGTGGCCGGTACCACCCGGTCCTGACTCCACATCTTCCCATCTTCCATGACTACTCTGTTCTTCTTCACCTCCCTTATTCTACCCGGGGCATAATATCTGTCTCCGCCTTTCCCTATTTTATAGGGTTTCTTGATGTACACATTCTGTCCTTCCCTGAGGTCTTCGGCTTAGTACCCCATTTCTTGTCGTACCATTCCTTGTATTTATCTTGCTTGTTTTCGATTTTCTTACTTGTTTCCTCCTGATCGATTTCCACTTCAACATTTCTGCCCATCCAGCTGGGAGATAACTTTGTCAAATGTCAAATGTCAAATGTCAAATTCTCTTGTATAGCGCCCTCATCACCAAAGAGGTCTCAAGGCGCTCTGCAGAAAAAAGGCAATAACCTACCAGGGTGAGGTACATACGGCAGCCTTTAATTAGGAAAAAGCCATGCTTTCAATCCTCTCCTGAATTCTAGATGATTGGATAAGGACAGGAGATGGATAGGTAGCTTATTCCAAAGCCGTGGAGCCACGTATGAAAAGGACCTGCAACCATACCTTGACGTCCGTGCTCTGGACTGGGACAGCAAGAACTTAGAGCTAGAGCGGAGAGCTCTAGCCGGGGTATACCAGGCCAATTTTTCTTTTAGATAGGAAGGACCAACACCGTACAAAAGTTTATGGGTTAAGCTCAGGATTTTGAATTGACATCTTTGGCGCACAGGAAGCCAGTGCAATTTCCTAAGAGTTGGTTTAGAAGCAGACCTTGGAGGCAAACCCAACACTAGTCTTGCCGCCGTGTTCTGGATAGTTTGTAATTTTGTCAGCAGATTCTCGTTAATGGAAGCAAACATGGCATTTCCATAATCAAGCCTGCTGACAATCAGACCCTGAACCAGTGGCTTTCTAGCTTCAGTTGGGAGCCATTTAAAGATGTTACGCAGTTGTCGCAGGATCCCAAAACAAGTCCCAGCGACCTGGTGTACATGGGCCTTCATAGAGAGATCCCCGTCAAGTGTAATCCCCAGGTCTCTTACAGTTTCTTTAGGCTGGGGGCAAGGCCCTAGATCCCGAGGCCACCAGTCTTGGGACCAGAAGGTCTTAGCCTTGCCAAAAAGTAAGATTTCGGTCTTGCTGCAGTTAAGTTGGAGCATGTTATCACTCATCCAGCTTTGAATGTGAGTCATACATTGTTTAAAGCTGGAGCAAGTATCCTGGAGATTAGATTTACAGGTAATAAGTACCTGTGAATCATCTGCATAAGACACAGTGAAGAAGCCGTAAGATTTTATAATAAGGGCCAAAGGACGGAGATAGAGATTAAACAACAGGGGACTAAGGATGGATCCCTGCGGGACCCCTATGGAAAGGGGAATAGTGGCAGATGCGTGAGAGTTCATCCTGATGTAAGCACTACGATCCCTGAGATAGTCTGCAAACCAAGCCAAGGCATTACCTCTGACACCAACCTCCCACAAACGATGTTTCAAAATGCTGTGGGAGATGGTGTCAAAGGCAGCGGAAAGGTCTAATAAAACCAAAATGGCTGATTCGCTCCTATCCAAGGAGAGTCGGATGTTATCCACTACTTCTATTACTGCGGTTTCCGTACCATGGGCGGCACGGAATCCTGACTGTGACAGGTCAAGAAGAGCATGGGTTTCGACATATGAGGACACACGTTTGTTTACCAAATATTCGACAACTTTACCAAAAAAAGGTAATAACGAAATTGGTCTGTAGTTGGAAAAAACAGAGGGGTCACTCTTTGGCTTTTTAAGGATTGGTCTAACTTGCGCCACCTTCCAACTACTAGGGAAGGAGGCGCTCTCAAAGGAAGCATTAAAAATGCTGGTCAGATCGTCAGCCAGCAAAGGGAATAATTCACTGCACTTACGGGGAAGCAAAGGATCATTTGGAGATCCTGATCTGATTTTTTTAAGTGCAGATAACACTTCTTCAGGATTGGTGGGCTCCAATTGTGTCATGGAAGGAGAATCCATATTGTCATGGGCGAGCTCAGGATTAAAAATGACCTCCTCATTTTCAACCAAGCTTTGTGGGGCAGAAGGAAATGAGGAGTATATTGACTGGATCTTACTATGAAAGTAGGAAGCCAGTGAGCTCTGGCGAAGGGTCAAATTTAGATTGCTTAACCTGGGGTGTTGTGAACTCCCTAACAATATTATACAATTCTTTACTGGATTGAGATGCCTTATGTATTCTTTGCGTGATGTAGAGAGACTTTGCTACCTTTATATGTTTCATATATCCAGAGTGAATTAGTTTATACTTCAAGCGGTCTTGGGAAGTTCTAGACTTCCGCCACAGCCTCTCCGCCAATCTACAATCAGTTTTCTCACGTCTCAAAGCCTCAGTAAACCGGGGAGAAGCCATTCTTTTCAAATTTACCTTCCTTTCCGGGATAATATCGTCAAGCGTGTTTCTGATGGATGACTCTAATTGCATGGCCATTGTACCAACATCGTTAAGATTGTTATTCAGAGGCTTAAAATGTGTCTTAAACGCCTCCGGAGTCAATTTATACCACGGTCGAATGAGCATAGATTCTTTACGTTCAGGAATCTGTGGCCTGGAAGGAATAGGAAGGGTGAAATTTATTAGAAAATTATCCGTCCAGATCATCTGTAAAGGGGGGTCACAATGTAAGTCAGTCATATTGGTAAATACTAAATCCAATAAATGGCCGGCACGATGAGTAGATCCTTGAACCCGCTGAGTTAATCCCAGGGTTTCTAATGTTGAAATTAGGTGGCAAGAATCCCCATTATGTGGAAGCTCTGCATGATGATTAAAATCGCCTAGTAAAATAAAATTATCTGTGGCCAGCACGTGGGATGCTAAGATGTCCAGCAGATTATTGGCAAATTCAGACTTGCCACCTGGGGGTCTGTATACCAAGGCTGCTCTACCTAACACCGTCATATTGTATTTTATGTTAATTATTAGTATTTCCAGCGAATCGCTGGAGAGCGAGTCGAGGCATGTGATCTCTACTGGGGCCTTTGCAGCTATTGCGAGGCCTCCCCCTCGTTTACCCACTCTATCAAGCCTGATCAAATGAAAATCACTGGGAAAAGCTGTGGCAATATCAGGAGAAGCCTGATTATGAAGCCACGTTTCAGTAAAGAAACAAATGTCTGGCTTATGGTTGTCCAATAGGCACCAGAGTTCTAAGGCGTGTTTAGGGATGGATCTTGTATTAAGATAAAGAGCAGTAAGTAAATTAGAGTCCGTTTTCACACTGCCCTTTGCCTGAATCCTGTATACTCTTGTCCTTAATTCCCTCCAAATCCTTATGCGACGGGGTGGACACAATCGGTGCAGCCGAGTCGTATCTAAGAAGGGAATCAATGGCACAAGCTACCTGTGGATCTAATGAAATCTTTTGATTTAATGAAAGCAGTTCTTGGCGGTTGTAGCGAATCATGGTGATATACACGACCCCTCAAGTGCCGCACAGATAAAAATCGGCCAAGAATTTGGGCGTCGGGCGACGTCCTGGCGCGGACGGGCTTGCCTTTGGCGCGCTGCCGGCGCGCCGCTGCACGCGTCCACGCTGTGAGGTGGTTTAAATAGGGAAGGGGCGGGCAGCTCTGATGACGCTGCTAGTGCGGCAGCTGCTTCCTGTCCCTCCGCTCAATCGGCACAAGCCGTGGCGGAACGGGGACCAGCACCAGGAGGTCAACAGGTGAGAGTTAAGTGATCGAATCACCACAGTGACTTAAAAACACAGAAATGCACAGATTAATAACGCGGTAGTAGTCACCGCAAACAATGTAAAAAAATGCGCGTTTAAACAGCTATTGGCCTTGCAGTTGTTTTCAGCCCCGATCCCTCGGTTCACCCGCTAGTACAACACACAGCAAAATTGCCAGTTTCGCTGCGCGCGTCCGCGCTGTGAGGTGGTTTAAATAGGGAAGGGGTGGGCAGCTCTGATGACGCTGCTAGTGCGTCAGGTGCTTCCTGTCCCTCCGCTCAATCGGCACAAGCCGTGGCGGAACGGGGACCAGCACCAGGAGGTCAACAGGTGAGAGTTAAGTGATCAAATCACCACAGTGACTTAAAAACACAGAAATGCACAGATTAATAACGCGGTAGTAGTCACCGCAAACAATGTAAAAAAATGCGCGTTTAAACAGCTATTGGCCTTGCAGTTGTTTTCAGCCCCGATCCCTCGGTTCACCCGCTAGTACAACACACAGCAACATTGCCAGTTTCGCTGCGCGCGTCCGCGCTGTGAGGTGGTTTAAATAGGGAAGGGGCGGGCAGCTCTGATGACGCTGCTAGTGCGCCAGGTGCTTCCTGTCCCTCCGCTCAATCGGCACAAGCCGTGGCGGAATGGGGACCAGCACCAGGAGGTCAACAGGTGAGAGTTAAGTGATTGAATCACCACAGTGACCTAAAAACACAGAAATGCACAGATTAATAACGCGGTAGTAGTCACCGCAAACAATGTAAAAAAATGCACGTTTAAACAGCTATTGGCCTTGCAGTTGTTTTCAGCCCCGATCCCTCGGTTCACCTGCTAGTACAACACACAGCAAAATTGCCAGTTTCGCTGAGCCCGCCTTCCTTCTTCTCAATAGCTCGAAAGGTGAGTGCCCCGTCGTGGCATTAGGGGTGGTATGATACGCCCATAACGTGTCCATGATAGCGTCATCTACATTTTTCCCTGACTTACTGGCAAGATGTATGCATTCTTTCAACATGCGGTTCGCTCTTTCCACTTTCCCATTTGCCTTTGGGCAATATAAAGGCGTTCAGACATGGGTGATCTCACAATCCTTCAGGAACCCCTTCATCTCATCCGAGACAAGTTGCACGCCATTGTCCGTTATCATTGTTTTTGGTATTCCTTCTCTCGAGAACACCTCTTTTAAGAAGTTAATCAAAGTCTTTGTGTTGACGTTGTGTACCACTTTGTGTGTTATCCAATTAGAGTAGTAGTCAATTAGCACCAACAAATACCAATCCTGTGGACCTTTTCCATGTATGGGACCTGCAATGTCGAACCCCAGCTTGTCCCAGGGTACCTTTGGGACTTCCACCGGGACCAGGGGTGCAGGTCTTGACACTTTAGATTTGTCGCTTAAGCAGCATGCATAACAATCACGCACCTTGTTTTCCATATCACGATCCATAGAAGGGAACCAATAATCTGCGCGTAGTCTTGCTTTGCTAAGACTGCGTCCCAGGTGACCCTCGTGGGCGAGGTCAATCACTTGATTCTTCATCCCCTCCGGGGGAACCATTTTACCGGACTTTAGGATAAACTTTCCCTCCACTGAAAGGTCCTCCCTGACATTCCAATAAGGTTGAATTTCCACTTCCAGCTCCTTACACTTGTTCGGCCATCCAGACACAATATATTTTCTCACACTCTTCAATATTTCATCGTTTTCCATCTGGGTTTCCCATTCTTCCTTTGCCACGGCCGCTAGGCTTACTTCCAGGATCGTATCTTCTTGGATTGTGTCTTTAATCATCTCCTTCTCGGCTTCTCCGTCTAGCGGTGCCCTCGATAGGAAATCCGCCACTTTGTTTTGTTGTCCTGGTATGTACACCGCTCTGAACGTGTAGCCTTGTAGGCCTAACACCCATTTAGCTATGCGGGGGGTCATGTCCTCCATGTTATTCTTAGAGAACAATGGCACCAATGGCTTGTGGTCAGTATGCACCTCAAATTGGACGCCCCACACATAGTACTTGAAATGCCTTATGGCCCAGTAAACGGCTAAGGCCTCTTTCTCCACCGTGGAGTAGTTTGTTTCAGGACCGGTGAGCGTTCTCGACGCAAATGCTACCACCTTTACCTCTTTCTCCACCCTCTGTGCTAAGGTGGCTCCGATACCTTTGTGGCTTGCATCCGTTGAAATTAGGATGTCTCTTTCTGAATTAAATTTCCCTATGAAGGGTGCTTGAATAATCGCTTCTTTTATTCTTTTGAATGCCGTCTCTTGATCTTCTTCCCATCTGAAACTGCTATTTTTCTTTACCAACTCTCTCAGTGGAAGTGACATTGTTGCAAAGTCTTTGATGAATTTCGCCATGTATTCCTCCAACCCTAGAAATGACACAACCTCTTCTTTGTTAGAGGGGTTGGGGGCATCTCTCATTGCCTTTACCAGATCACATTTAGGTTTGATTCCCTCTTCTGAGATGGTGTGGCCCAGATAGTCCACTGAACTCACTGCTAACTTACACTTGCTCAATCTGGTGGTGAAACCTACTCCCTTAAGTTTCTCCAACACAACTTTGATGTTTTCATTATGCTCCATTTTGTCCTTTCCGTAAATCAGGATATCGTCATGGAAGCACATTGTTTTACTACAGTCCTTTAGAATGTGCTGCATCACCCGTTGAAAAACTGCCGCTGCGGATGCCAAGCCAAAAGGCATCCGTAGAAACTTGAAATTCCCAAACGGGGTGGTGAAGGTGGTCAAAGACTGTGACTCCGGATGCAGCTTTATCTGGTAATAGGCCGAGGACAGGTCTAACACACTAAAATATTTCGCCCCCTGTATGGTGTTCAACATCTCGCCAATCCTCGGGAGGGGATATCTGTCCACCAGTATGTTGGCATTTAGGTCTCGCAAGTCCACACAGAGCCTTATGCTCTTTCCACCATCCTTGGTCGGGATGCCAACCACGCTGAGCTTTCAATTTCCATGATGACCCCTTGACTGACCAGCTTTTCCAACTCTCTTTCCAAAGGTTCCCTCATGCGAAGTGGAATAGATCAGGTTTTTTGCACTACTTGTACTGCCCCTCTTTCAGCTTTATTCTATGCATGTAGTTCTTTAGAACACCCAGGTTTTCAGCAAACACTTCCTTAAATTCTGTGATCAGGTTTTCTGCAATATTTTCAGGTTCCACTAGAAGTACCTGCTCTCTGTTGTTGGGGTCTAGCTTAATCCCTAACTCCTTTTGATGTTTCCACCCCAGGAGGCTAGAACCCCTCGTGGTTAAATAGACTTTTCCTACGGTATGCCTATCCTTAAATGAAATCATCATCCTTGCCATACCTTCTAGGGGAATGCGTTCCCTATAGTACCCCACGGGATTTATGTCAGCTTTCTCCAGCACTGGCTTGTGTTTTGCAAACTTCTCCTCAAATACACAGTTGTCAATCAAAGTGAAGGGAGAACACGAATCGGCAAATACATCGAACTTCTCACCATCAAGGGTAATTTCACACTTAGGGTAGGTATTTTCATCATTGCTCATTTCATCTTCAACTTGGAAAATATAAGTTTTCTCTCCCCCATCTACTCTCTCATCATTTTCTATGACGTGTACCGTTTGACTGATGTTTTTACACACTTTAGAGAAATGCCCCCTTCTATTTCATTTTCTACACAACACATCCCTCGCCGGGCACTTCCAGTTGTTCGCCAAGTGATTTGGGCTACCACATTTAAAGCAAAATAAACCCTCGGTTTTACTTCGTTGACTGCCCTTCACCTTTTCTCCAACCTTACACACAGTCTCCCCCTCTGCCACCACCAGTATGTTGGCATTTAGGTCTCGCAAGTCCACACAGAGCCTTATGCTCTTTCCACCATCCTTGGTCGGGATGCCAACCACGCTGAGCTTTCAATTTCCATGATGACCCCTTGACTGACCAGCTTTTCCAACTCTCTTTCCAAAGGTTCCCTCATGCGAAGTGGAATAGATCAGGTTTTTTGCACTACTTGTACTGCCCCTCTTTCAGCTTTATTCTATGCATGTAGTTCTTTAGAACACCCAGGTTTTCAGCAAACACTTCCTTAAATTCTGTGATCAGGTTTTCTGCAATATTTTCAGGTTCCACTAGAAGTACCTGCTCTCTGTTGTTGGGGTCTAGCTTAATCCCTAACTCCTTTTGATGTTTCCACCCCAGGAGGCTAGAACCCCTCGTGGTTAAATAGACTTTTCCTACGGTATGCCTATCCTTAAATGAAATCATCATCCTTGCCATACCTTCTAGGGGAATGCGTTCCCTATAGTACCCCACGGGATTTATGTCAGCTTTCTCCAGCACTGGCTTGTGTTTTGCAAACTTCTCCTCAAATACACAGTTGTCAATCAAAGTGAAGGGAGAACACGAATCGGCAAATACATCGAACTTCTCACCATCAAGGGTAATTTCACACTTAGGGTAGGTATTTTCATCATTGCTCATTTCATCTTCAACTTGGAAAATATAAGTTTTCTCTCCCCCATCTACTCTCTCATCATTTTCTATGACGTGTACCGTTTGACTGATGTTTTTACACACTTTAGAGAAATGCCCCCTTCTATTTCATTTTCTACACAACACATCCCTCGCCGGGCACTTCCAGTTGTTCGCCAAGTGATTTGGGCTACCACATTTAAAGCAAAATAAACCCTCGGTTTTACTTCGTTGACTGCCCTTCACCTTTTCTCCAACCTTACACACAGTCTCCCCCTCTGCCATCGCCTTGTTCTCACTCTTTTCTCTATTTACTCCCTCATTAATTCTCATTTCTTTCATGCACAAAGCTGTATGCTCCAACCCTTTAGCTATGCTTAGTGCCTCCTCAAGATCAGGGTTCCTGGTGAGCAGTTCTTCTTGGATCCTTGAATCATTAGTACACCTCACAATTTGATCTCTAATCATAGAATCCGTCAATGGCCCAAATTCGCAAGTGGCAGATAACCCCCTTAAAACTGCAACATAATTTGTGACCTTCTCATCCTTCTTTTGCACCCTCTTATAAAACTTGTGTCTTTCCGGTACTACATTAAGTTTGACTTTAAAATGTTCCTCTAATTTCCTCAAGGTATACTCATACACATTTGTCCCTTCAACTTCTTCTTGCTCATCATCCACTAGTCTGCCTGTAATGTCTTCAAAAACCTTCCTGCCATGTATCTCTAAGTTGTGCAGTAAAATATGTTGTTTCCTCACATTGTTGTAGTTACCACCCCCTATTGCTATGAGATAGGATTTAAAAATTCCTTCCCACTTTTTCCACTCAGCTCATTGAGAAATGGTGGCGGCTGGCTCATTCCTGCTCCTGCCATTGCCATGAAAAGCTGACCCCTTTCAAAAATCCTATATATACCCTCAGCTAAGGGAGATGCAATGCACAAATGTAATATAGGAATACTCCAATATTATTGGAAGGAGTGTAAAAGATGTTGGAAATATATAAGACAATTTCTAACCCCGCACTTGCTGTCACAGGCAATAATTTAAAACAAACTGTATAGTATGTGTACTCATGAGCTGCTAGGCGAACACCCAGTGAAAGGATATTAGTCCTCTTTCTTTGCCAGTCGTTAGTTTCACTTTTCAACCTTTGTCCATAGGGAAGCGCTCCTATTGTGAAGGCAGGAACTTCCTGTCAGGGGAGGTCCAAGCTACAGTCACAGAAATTTCTTCCCACCGAGTCTTGTCCTTCGTGCTCACCCATCGTCGATAGACTCCTGCTGAGCTATGCAAACCTCTCTCCTTGTTCACCGAACCTCCTCACGCCCTGCTGGCGTGACAGAAATGCCAAGATCGCCCCAGACGAAGCTGCTCCCTTCGTTGAGCCGGTAGCGCTGTCCTCTCCAGCCCGCTCACCTGCTTCCGTTCTCCGGTCTACAAACACCAAGGCAGGGGACCGATCCGGGGTTGACCTGCTCAGAGGTGGCTAGCACGGAGCCCTAAATCTCCTATGCGCCCGTCCGGATTTCCTTTTGTCAAATACGCCGTTTCCCTTATACGCAGCTGCACATTCTGCCTCACCATGTAGATCGGAAGACCACGCTCATACCGCTGCCCCAGGGAAAACGGTGAGTCATCCTTTACTGTTGCATCCCAACAAGCTTCTCAATACGATCCAGGGGGGGGGGACACCCAGCTGTCCCTGGCACAGCTTCCTCCACTCGTCGCCACGAAATGTAGTAATGACTGTCCAAAGCGCTAGGTTCATTAACTGTTTTATTGTAAGTCTTCAGGAGAATAGGTGTCCCCAGCTTGTCGGGTGACTCGCTCAAGGAGAAATCATGAACATTCTAATGCAGCCTCCAGCAGGAGCAACGGGGTATACCATGTAGGGAAGAGCCGGGGGAGGGTGAGAGAGGAGCGGACTAAGTGGTAGATTACATCACTTACCATCTTCCTGTAACCTATAACTGAAGAAGTAACTTAAAGAATAAATCCATAAAGTTTACCTAGATGGCCTGTCTATGTGGCCTCCTTCATTTTAACACATTGCCAACGCTTGTTTATTGTCTTGCTCTGGGCCAATGTCTAATAAGGAAAAATAAATGCTGGCCCCAAAAAAAGACGGCCAGTAGCCCATACCCACATCCACTGACTCATATTAATCACTAGATGAAGCATACAGCCAACTAGAAAAACAAACATTGGAAAAGCCAAGATTTGCTTTAATGTGCTAATGCATGCAAACATAGGCATGCGGCAAATCTGTTTTCTTGATTTAACCTGTTAATATTATAGCCAGACCTATTGGATTTACTGATTAATTTGCCATTTCTGTCTTCACTGTAAAAGTACAGCTGGGATTATTGGCAACAGCACAGTGGAATGAGAGTCCGACAGTGTGTGGTTACAGCCTCGAGAGTGGAGCCCCAGAGGAGAGCCCACACACTGTGTGCCCCTGATTGCAACTGTAACTCACGTGGTGGGACAAGGAGGTGGTATCTCACCTTACTTACAACAGCTCTTAGTAGTGTAGATAGAGTAGTGACTGCTGCCTGTTGGGGATGGCCTATTGACATGCCAGTACTCAGAGGAGGTGGTGGACAAGGTGGTAGGGATTTAACACCAGCTGTGGTGGCAAGAGTTCTCCCAGTGCACTAAATAGCAACATACACCAGAGTACCCTATGGTGCCTGCCACCTCTGTCATGTGACAGGGTGCCCAGCTTTTGAGTTTGCAGCAGGAGGCAAGAGAGCATGAACACCAACAGTAAGTGGTGACAACCAGCAGCTGCTTGACTGTCACGTGGCTGATCTGAGACTGGTGTGGGGCAGTAGTTACAATGCAAGAATGCAAGAATATAAACAAAAGAAATAAGGTGAACTTTGGAATGTTCAGATAATGAATAATATGAACACAAACAACCTTTTGAAGAACAGTAAAAAAAAACATTCATTTAGTATTTTTAAATTAGTGCTAAAACATGGAGCTTCAGTGTTGACAACCCACAGCTGATTGGTTGTCTTGTGGCGATTTGACAACGGTGTGCAGGGTATGTGGAAACAGTAGAATTTGACAAACCAATTCAAAACAGCACTGATCTGACTGACTAGTTAGTGCCCGAAAATAGAAAGGAGGATGTGGGCGTGTTGTTTGTTTTGGACTGGACACAGGCTACCAGTGCACAAGAGAAGGAGCAACTTTAAACTACCTTGAGGATACCTAATCATAAATAAACTCCCGAAGAGCTTTGAGCAAAATTATGTTTTCTTATTTAGCATTCTTTTCACATATAAAACACTAAGCATTTGTTCATCATGAACACTTTTGTGATCATCAAAATATCACTGCCATCAGCTGGTGTCCTTGAAAACAATAGACTTAATGCACTGGAATAGAAGCACTCCCTTGGAGACAAAAGGGAAAATGGCATGCAAAATAGATAATAGTATACTTAAATTAATTACCGGTAATTATATTATTCTGAGTCCAAAGTGATCTGTTCTAATCATTAAGAAATGAAGCATGCATGCCTCCATAGACACCTATGTAAACCCAAACTCCCTTAGAAACTATTAAAAAAAAATACCCCTCCTCTGCACCACATTTTACAAATAGTGCATTCAGACACCTAATTTGAGAAACTCTCTCCAAATAAGCTAGGAATGCTCCTCTCACATCCAGTTGATTAAAATCGGCAGAATGAGGAAACATTCTGCAATAATAATTTCTTATTCCAAATTAGGGGGCCCATTAGGATGGCGGGTGGATTGCCCCCGCCAGGCTGGTGGTAGGCACCGCCGGCCTGGCGGGGCAATCCGCCTGCCATCCTCACTGAAATGACCCCCCGCTACATTAGGATGGATGGGGGGTCTGCGGCAGACGGGAAGACCATCCGCCGCTTTTCCGCCGGTCGCCTTTGCAACCGGCGGGAAAAGTGCGTACATATGGTGGCGGTGTCTGCGAGACACCGCCAACCATATTACGATGCCTGCGGTCCTATGCCAGGCACATGGTCTTTGCTTCGGGGGCCCGTTGCGGGCCCCCAGGGTGAAGGGGGGTGGAGGGGTGTACATGGGGGGTACCTATGGTACCCCCCTGCGTTTCAAAGTACAAAATGCAGGCACTGCGCCTGTCATGTTGTGCTTTGAAACGCACAACATGCATTCTTAGCATTGCGGCGGGCGGTGCTTTCAGCACCGCCCGCCGCAATGTTAAAAATGCAGGATGCACCCGCCACTGTGGCGGGTGCATCCTAATTCCACGCACGGGACCCCTGCCCTTATGGCGGATGGTCCCTTCCCACGACAGGATGGCGGACTGACAAAGTCCGCCCGCCATCCTAATGGGCCCCTTTATTTGAATGGAACTTTAAGGGAAAAAGAAGAGCCTTACCTTACGATGATACTGTCTGGAAAAACTCTCAGATACAGATGCTTGGCAGAAAGAGAACCATCTCCCCTCTTTTTCTGCTGTAGTGCTCACCATTAGTAAACACTTTTAATATTTCAGATCCACTGAGTCTGGATATTTAAATGGAAGGTTTTGTAAAACATTTAAAACCAAAATAAAATTCCATGAAGGTAAAGGATTCCTAAAATTAGGTCTGATATTAAGGAATCCCTCAAAAGAAGCCAGTACCTCACCCAGTTTTCTCTAAAGGCTTTCATGGCTGCCCGTTGTAAATTTAATGTGTGTAAGCTGAGACCTAATCAAAGCCATCCTGGAGAAACTTTAAAACATATACATTTGAGCACGATAAAGGATCTCAAACCCTGTTTTCAAACCATCTCCCTAAGGATAACCACTGATGATTGTATTAATTTCAAATAGATTTCTTCCTCATTGCTCGAATTGTTTCAGCTAACCCATCAGGAAGACAGTCGCTTCAAGCCTAACCTCCCAAATTCCAGGCTGTTAACTGGAGACAACAAAGGACATCTGAGACATTTGAGTTTAAATTAGAAGGATGGTTCGGGTGAGAATAAGAACCATTCCTCGTTTATTCCCATCTTCGTGATTTAAGGAGCGATTCCAAGCTGGAGCAACCAGAATTACAGATGCTCTCTCTGACTTTACCCTGATTAAGAATTTCGCTATCAAGTAGAAAGGGGGAAGGCATACAAGGTACCTTGAGTCCAAGGGCAAGAAACAGCATCTATATTCCACAAGTCATTTTTCTTGGTTTTGGAACAAATCGTAGTAAGAAAAGAGTTTTTCCAATAACATGCAAAAAGATCTGTAACTGGAAATCCCCACTTTCTGAAGATCTCTGTAAATACCAAAGTGTTTAATTGGAAATTCGGGGTGATGGTAAGACCCTACTCAGTTGAACAGCCCTCTGATTCAGAATTCCTCTAATTTGAATAGCTGACAGCCACTGCAGAATGTTTTTTCTGACCACTGAATAATGCAGTCTGCACAGTCTATCAGGGACCTTAATCTTGTTCCATCCTGCTTGTTTAGGTAGGCTTTCATAGACATATTGGGGCATATTATCAAGAACTTGCGATATTTATTGCAAAACGCGCTTTGCGCATTTATTTTTATCGCTGCCTATCGCTGGATATTTTAGCAGAGAAAACATGCTATTAGCAATGTTTATCTCCACTGTGATAAAATATCCAGCGATAGCGGCGAAATGCCTGAATATCGCTGGAAATCCAGCGATATTCAAGCAATAGCGCCATGGTGAACTTAGCCTGAAAATCCACCTCCCATTGAGGAATACAGGTAAGTCAGGTTTTCAGCAGGTGTTAAATACTAGCGATAATCGCGCTTAGCGTGACTTTTTTTATCGCTTTGCCTGCGTTGGTAATTGGGGGAAGTAGTGTTAGCAACTGTTTTCAGTCGCTTCTAGTTGGGAATGCCTTCCTTGCATGTCATTAGCGATAATCTTCGCTGGCATGCAAGGCGATGGGAAAACCGGCCGCAATTGCCAGAAAGCTGTCGCTAACGCCTGTTAGCGACAGCTTGCTGATAGGGCGATAAAAAAATCGCCGCTTTAGCGCCAAAAAGTACGTGCTAAGGGGCGATAAAGCCCTTGCTAATATGCCCCATTGTTTGTTCTTAAAGGGACTAACTTTCAAAGCAGGTCAAAAACAACAGTGGTCCTGACTATCTCAGAAGAGAGATGCTTCCATTCAGGGATTATAAATGCAAAAAAAAAACAATTGATGGACAGAATGCTGAACTATGTAAATCATTCACCCCAGTACATAGATCTGGGTCTAAATCCATCGTTTTTTTCTCCGTATGTCATTACAGATTGAACAGCCATATGCCAATCATCCTCATCAAATCACTTTATTCGATCCATATTCTTAAGGATCATAAAAGTTCAAATATACAAACAAGGACATTCATCATTTTTTTATATTAAATGTGATAGTGAAAATATCCTATTACAAACTATCATTAAAAACAGATAAAATGTATAATTCGTTCCAAACTGTTGTACAATCTTGTAGTGTGTAGAGAATGACATAAAAAGGATGCAACACAATAACAAACAAGGAGATCAGGCAACTATTGTAAAAAGAACAATCCTGGGCGGAATTGTCTAAATTTGTGTTTGCGCATGATTGGGAGTATACATTTTTTTGCTGTGTTCCTAGTAAAACTTACAAAAAAAGAAAATATGTAGGTTAGATTGAGAGTCTCAAAAAAGAGAGAGTTTCCCAAAACACCCAGAAAGGACCGGGTAATGCAAGTATTAAACAAAAAAGTTTTTCCTTTCTGTGTATTCAATTAAATTTATCAAAATAGCTAATTATTTATTACAATGACCATCCCTAATTGTAACAAACCATTCATATAGTATAGGCACACACGTAGATATATGTACTGTTCTTGATTTTTATTTTATAAAAACATGACTGTAAAAAACATTCCTTTTTCTAAAAATCAATTAAAATCACATTGGTTTTCAATGTTGCCTATACTATTATACTCTTTTGCATATATTGGTCAATATACAAAGTACATTCATTATATACAGTATACAATTAATACAACAATGAAAAGTCCTTATGTCGACGCGTTTCAGTGTCTCTTTATGTATAAAACACCTTCTTCAGGACAGAACAGATTAAAACATCAAATCTTCTTTATTGAGTGTTTGTTTAATATTTCCACTCTTCAAAGACCGGACCTTCAATCAATCAGGTACGTCTTGTTTAATACTCCTTAGTCGAACCTTCCTTCGTGTTTGATCGGAAAAAGTGTTCTTTAAATCATCAGTTTGGGTTACGATTTTCTTCTGGTCCCCAAATGTTTTCAATACGTTGCAACTACTTAAGCAGTTAGCCTCCGTATCTGCGTATGTCACCCTTTTTATTCCATTAGATAGGTGTGAATCATAGAGCGCCTTTAAGCGCATAAGAAACCAGAGTCCCGATCGTCTCAGCTGTCTTCTATAGTTAGATTGAGAGGACACACAGTCACATGGGCAAAACGGAAGGGCTTGTAAGGAAACAATTCCAGCTTGGTGGCTAAACATGCACGTGATAAGATTTAACCGAAACCTAAGTAATATAAATCTATGGCATTGATTTGTCACAGAGTATTAGTATGATGTTAATCCTACGTTGACAACCAGCCCTTCCAGGTAGGAACGTACCATGTATTTGATGCTGATATTTTTATATCTTTCTGTTGCCATTAAATCAAAAACACAAGTTTATATCTCTTTCTTTGAGATAATTAAGCATTTACTTGGGGTTTTAAAGATTGCTTCTAAACCTTGCGAACTTAAAGTGTTTTTTACATACATGATCCAAGGGTTTCTATGAATGTGTTCCAAAGACAGATAATCGTGAATGAACTGTTGGGTAAAGTTAACAGATTCCCTTATCTAAAGGCAGTGCCATAATAGAATTGGGGCCAGGTGAGTCTGATCCGATATATAGCGAACGTTCAATTCGAAGTGACAATTAAAGTTCGAACAGCTTTTAGGGAAACATACCAGTTTTTTACAGAACGTTTCTTCAATAATTTGGAGACCCGATGAGTCAAATGTATTTTTGTTTATAGACATCTCAGTTTTTTGTAACTCATACTGTTTAAGTACATAATCATGGTTTATCCGTAGAAGTTCAAATCACATATAAATGTCCCAAAAATGATATACAATATACAGAACAATTAACAAGCAACTCGATACTCCACTCATACAAAAATATTGAATTCACATTCATACTAACATAAGTCATACTTCATTCATTCTATCTCATTCAAGCTCAGACCATTAAAAATAATATAGCTTGTGGAACCAGACTATAGCCTTAGATGCAGACTGAGTTTACCATATAACTTCTTTCATACCCTAATAGGAGCTTAATTTGCATGGATAAACAATACAAAAATAAATGATACACTGCACTATGAATCTTTTTGGTTACTTCTTTAAAGCAAATAATTTATCAAAGTGATAACAATCCTTTCTTCTGGTTCACAATCCGTTTGTAGTCGTGCCAATGCATGTTTTGGTGTGATACAGACAACCTTCTTCAGGGCGCTAAAGAACAAACCAAGCTGGAAAGAATGCCAACGACAGGTAGAGGGCGGGGGCCATCAACAGAATTCAAGATATGTCTATAGTACACAAAATGGAAGTCAGAAGTAAAAATGTTAACAATGGCAGAGGCCAAAGTGTTCTAAGGAACTCACAGGTGTCCAAGTAGGGCCACTTCACTGTATTATGCCTTCTAAACAGAGGTCGAAATGGTAAGAACGGTAGCCCTCTGTCTCCTGACAGGGACCCACAAGAGGGGCACCGTTGGCATAAGTTGCTCCAGGAATTTACAAAGGGTCAGAGATCCTCTACAGGCTGATGTTAGATGCAGCAGTATGAGAAAAAATATTCTCTTCACCAATCATCCACGGGTCGGGATCCAAGCCAGTACCGCTATATTCCTTGCACCTGCATGAAGTGAGCCGCACCCACTAAGTGGTGCCCAGCCAGTCCTGGACCCTTGGACGTAGAGCTAAAGGTGCCCAAACAGCCAACTCCCAAAACTTGGGACTTAAAAGCTTTCCAGCTGAATTTGCTCTAAGAACTAGCAGGAGACCAGGACCTACCTCTCGCTATCCGCCCAAGGGGAATCCCCAGTCAATCTAACTTCATGGTAGCTCCCTCAACGTTTTTCTCTGCAGCAGCAAATCCTGGTTTGTGGCTCCTCTCAGAAGGGATATCCGTCCACATGGAGCTCTCATCGGCTAAAGCCTGATGCTTTGTCCTGCTGGAGATATCCGACGGATGCAAATGATGCCTCCTCATTGGATACTACCAGCTGCCTTGCCCCACTGAACTTTACCATCAGAGACATTCTACTAAGTCCAGACTGAGACTGGGTCCTACTCACTTTGTGTAGTCTCCATTAGGGTCGGCCATAACATCCGACTTTGCCTCGATTTTGCATGACTAGATGTCCAGGATTAGAGCTTCAATTTTGTAGGTGCTAGTATGTACAAACATTTTTCAAAAATCATAACTCCAGATCCACTGATTGCATTCTTGTAATTTTGGCACAAAATAATGTTCTACATTTATTCTATGTTTCTAAATTGGTGTTGGATTTTTTATTGTGCTGTGTTCTCACTTTAGTTCTGTTTGTGTACTGCATAAATATACTTAACACATGGCCCGATTCACAGAACTAACTTAAGACAAAATCCTAAACTTACTACTATTTTGGTATTCACAGAAGGCACTTACTCATTTCGGTATTCACAGAAAGCACTTACTCATTTCGGTATTCACAGAAGTTAGGAGTCCTATATTTAGGACTCCTAAATGCCTTCTGTGAATACCGAAAGTCTTAAAATTAGGATTTGTCTCAATTTAGTAGTAGTAAAGTTAGAACTCCTAACTTTAGGACTCCTAAATGCCTTCTGTGAATACCGAAAGTCTTAAAATTTAGATTTTTCTCAATTTAGTAGTAGTAAAGTTAGGACTCCCAGCTTTAGGACTCCTAAATGCCTTCTGTGAATACTAAAAGTCTTAAAATTAGGAGTCCTAACTTTACTACTACTAAATTGAGAAAAATCTTAATTTTAAGACTTTCGGTATTCAGAGAAGGCATTTAGGAGTCCTAAAGTTAGGAGTCCTAACTTTACTACTACTAAACTGAGAAAAATCCTAACTTTAAGACTTTCGATATTCACAGAAGGCATTTAGGAGTCCTAAAGTTAGGACTCCTAACTTCTGTGAATACCGAAATGAGTAAGTGTCTTCTGTGAATACCAAAATGAGTAAGTGTCTTCTGTGAATACGAAAATGGTAGTAAGTTTAGGATTTTGTCTTAAGTTAGTTCTGTGAATGGGGCCCACAGTGCCTCTAAATTAATCCTTACTGTTTTTGTGCCAAGCTACAAGAGTGTTAAGCACAGGTTAATTTTGTGACTTTTGTGGTTCACCCTGACAAGGATTGTGGTTTTTGCTTTATTCACCCCCAGCCCCAAATTTCTAACAATCAGCAATTTCTGATGCAACATTATTGCCTAAAGTGAATCTATTGGAATTTGTGTGGCATTCAACATCTGATTTCTGCTCAGATGCTTTGTGGCCTTCCTAGTGTCTCAGTAATACAGCTCTCCCCATTAGAAAGATATCTTCCTTCACATTCCAGGCAGAAGGAGATGAAGTGATGAGTGGATTCTATTGTGGTTCCCCATGGTCCCTCATGTTGCAGAAGCCCCACCCTCTGACTTCAAGGATCAGGCAATTGAGAAGCAGCGCATTCCAGCCAAAGACAAGATAGGTGACTTATGATCCCAGTCCTACGTGACTCAGGGATTTTACGTGCTGCGGTGAAGCCTTTGATTAAAGAAAATGCTTTGACCATTTGCAATTATGAAAGCAGGTGAACTTTTTTAAAACCTGCATGGAGTTGTGAGACAGCACGCTTCACAGGTTCACACAGACCCAATCACAATACACCATACAAGAACTATACGTTTCAACATGACACAACTAACAGACACATCAAAACACCTTACCTCTCCCTTCACTCTACACACCCTCCACTGCTCATCACTTCAGCCCACTATGCATACCCTGCTCTTTATGCCACAACACTCAGTATTAATCCACTGCTCAGGAAACAACTCCAACCCAGACACGAGCTAACAGAATTAGACACCACTGCTCAAAATTCTTCAGGGCACAAGTCCACACTTTGAAAGATCTTGTAACATATGGTAATCCAAACATATCTAAACAATCCAGCACAATAGCTAGGCTGGCTCCATGATTTGCTATCAATTATCACATCTCTGAGGCGGGGATTTTCAACACTGACATTCTGGGCCTTAGAGTACACACCTACACTCACTCATCACACCATCTCAGTTGATTGCCCAGAACTAGTTTAAAGTTAAAACTATATACCTAGCTTCAACCGAAGATACCTACTCTGCTGTTACGAGTAAATATGAGGTTAGGCTCGATATGACCTGAAATGCTTTGCACTAATGTGGATGTTATAAGTTTGATTATTGTAAACACTGTACCGCTTCATTCACCTAGTAACTTCTATGTGGGATCACGATGGATGGGACTGTACATACTATCTTTGTTTTGCTCCAAAAATAAAAATTAAAAAAATAAAAAAAAATATGAGGTTAGGCAATGTATCATGAATGGAATCCTGAAAACACCCTCTTTACAATGAGTTATAGCCATGAATTATAGTTATCCCTAAATCCACCTCAAAACAAAACTCACCACATACACGAAACCGAAGATGCCTTGACCTTCAGCAACTTCAAACTCCAGATGCAGACCAACTGCAACATCTGGCAGAAGGCGATATAATAACCTGGACTCAATGTAACCTTTGCAGTAAGAGACGTTACTGATTTGAAACACAAGGACAGAGAACTTCAGGAAAATACAATTGAAAACACATTGATAAGAGAGAATCACTGGAAAGTAGCAACTTCGAGGAAATATGTATCTCTGAATAAAGTCCTAAAAAAACGCTATCACCCATGTATTTGGGTCTCAGACAGCCATCCACATGATTAATTCCTAATTAAAAGTGGTCGGTCAACTCTGCTCTGCCGGCAGAGTTCACAGTTTTTACAGCAGAATGTAGAGTTTGACAAAAACAAGAACAAGCGCAGCGTAGTGGAGTTTACCAATGCACACCCTAGTACACGTTTCTTTTTGTATATTCGTTGCTCTTGGCCCTGAGAGGCATCAACTTCCACAGCTGCAGCGCTTGCTATTGACACCAATCAGCCAATCAGAGCAAAGGCGGCGGTTGGGCTGGGGCTGCCTGGCACGAGAGCTATTTAGGGTGACCAACCGTCCGTAAATTTCACGGACAGTCCGTAATTTGGACCTCACGTCCGTTGTCCGTGAGGAACCCTTTTAAGGGCACCTTTTGTCCGTAATTTTGTCCATCACAGGGAACAGCACTGCTTCCCTGTGAGAGGCCTCACTTCCCTGATGGGGCACCTCGCGCTCCTCCTTGAGCACAAGAGAAGTCCCTCCCCGCCCATTGTCATTCTGTACGGGGCTGATTGCCACATACAGAATGACAATGGGGCAGTCTGGGCTGGGGTAAAGCATGTAGTGGCCTCCTCCTGCCTCAGTGTACAGCAGGGCATTCTGTAAGATGAAAGGTAAAACGCTAATGCTGCAACTTTCGCAATGTTAGAAAACAGTTCATATAAAGAAGCCTGTAAAATAAGTTGAAAAGAACGGGTTATCGTTCTTTCACTGTCTCATCATTTTTTAACCGGAGTAATTTCAATATTATATTCAACAAAGCCATGTGTGGTGACGCAGGTCACCGGGGGCAAGGAAGACCTAGGCCGCAGGTTTGGGCCTTATCTAATTAAATACCTACACACAGACAGTTGCTACTATTCTGGGCCGAAGACCACGAGCGGTCTCGTGCCCATTTATTTATACCCTTGGGCGGGCGGGCCCACCCGGGCCCACCCTCGGGGTGTATGCATGCCTGTGTGCGTGAGTGGACGGGCCGGGTGGCTCCGTCATTACATCCCTCCAATCTTTCGGATGCATGGACCATCCTCCGGGGAGGACTCAGACTTTGTGCGCACACCATGCAAAGTCCTTCAGTCTCTGACTCGGGGTCGGGTTCGGCCGGAGGCCATACTTCTGGCTCCGGGTGCTCTTATTTGCTCCCGACCCAGCCGGGTCCTCGACGGGAATGGTCTCACACTCCGCAGGTTCCCTTCTGGTTGTTGTCACTTCTGGTTCTCTCGGCAGTCGCGTCGGTACTTCCTGTTGTCGGCTCGGTGAGGTTTCTGCCGATATGGTTTCGTCTCCCCACCCTGGCTCCTCAATTGGTTGGTCAACATTTCTGCGATCCCTGGGGACTCTCTTGAACCAGGATGTATTTCGTGTGACTGTTCGGGTGCCTCTCCTGGCTGTCACCATGGTTCCTTGAGTGTTAACCACTTCCCATACTAACGGTTCATACGCGGTGCGGAACTTCCAGTTTGGGTGGCGATCTTTCATTATCACTCTGTCTCCAACGACAATGTTCATGGTTTAGGCTCTCCGAGCCTGACTTGCTTTGTCGTTTGACTGTTTCCTCCTTCCTTGTGTGGCATTCGATCTAGCTCCGGAGGACTCCAGGACGGGTCAGCCGGTACGCAGTCTCTGGGGGTTCTTTGGAACAGTAGGTGTGCTGGGGCACACCGAGTGGTGCAATGTGGGGTTTGGCGGTAGGCGCTGAGAAATTGTGATGGACACTGTTCGGTGTCCACTTCCTTGTCTACCCCGATGCGGAGTGCCCGGTTCAGCGTCCGCATGAACCGCTCCACCTCTACTTTCGCCTGGGTAATCTTCCTGTGCTTGATGCCCCTGGAAGTCAGATAGGCTTGAAAGTTTCGGCCCTGGAACGGCGGTCCGTTGTCTGACCGGATCTCTTCAGGCAGGCCCATCATTGCGAACGTGCGATCCAGCAGCGCTTGAACATGGGCGAACGCCATGGAAGGCACCACTTCTACCACCGGGAATCGTGAGTGTGAGTCAATAAGCACGAAGGTGTTCCGTCCAACAGGGAAAGATCCGAAATCGGTGCTCAATTTGGACCGTGGGTCTGGACATCGGTCTTCGGTAATTACGGGGTGAGGTACTGGGTCACCGCTTGTGATGTTGCACGAGTGGCAGTTGCGCACCATCTCCTCCACCATGGCATCCATCCCAGGGAACCACACCTTACTTCGAAGTCTGGCTTCGGTCTTGGATGCGCCTTGGTGGCCCTGATGCGCCAGGTGGATCACCTCGTCCTGTAGGCTGGTCGGGATCAGGAGGGATGTTCCTCGGAGGACCACCCCGTGGGGACCTTCGCTGAGCTCACTCTGGGCCTTCCATACTTGCTGTCGAAAACATTGCTGCTTGGCTGTGAGGGAGCTGACACCCTCCAGGAAATGCTTCCAGTTTCGATTGATCAACGTGCTCTTCACTCTCGTAAGGCATTCGTCGGACTCTGTGGCCTTCCCTACATCTTCCAGCATGAGAGCAACGGGGCACGCCTCCAGTGAGATCATCTGCACGAATTCTTCAGCGTCGTCCACATCCATCTGCGTGCGGGATGGCATGGGCGCGCCTGGATGACGCGATAAGAAATTAGCTGGATTGTTGGCTCCTGGCCGGAAGTGTACCTCGAAACGAAATGTCTGCAGCTGTACGGTCCATCTCTCAATCCGGGGGGGTGCAAGCCTGGCGGTTCCCGTGAACAGTGGGACGAGAGGCTTGTGGTCTGTGATCACCTGAAAGTCATGGCCGTAGAGGTATAAGTGGAAGTGGCACGGCCACTTTATGGCCGGGTGCCTCCCGCTCAATTTGGGCATATCTCATTTCTGTGGCGGTCAGCGCCCAACTGGCGTAAGCAGTGGGTACCCAGTCCCTTGACTCCGTTTATTGCATGAGGACAGCCCCCAGGCCGACAGGGCTGGCGTCCACGACGACCTCTGTGCGTCTGTTTGGGCGGAAGTATGCCATGACCCAGTCGTCGATCAGTGCATCTTTGATGGCCTGGAATGCTGTGTCTTCCTTAGCTGACCAGGTCCATGGTTGTCCAGCTTTGGTTAGGATCCTGGGAATGAACCGGACACAGTATGTGGCCATCCCCAAGAAGCTTCGGACTTCAGTCGCCGTCGTCGGTCTTGGCGCTGTCCGGATGGCTTCCGCCTTCTTCGGGTCGACGCGTAGGCCCTCCCTGGAGAAGATGTAGCCGAAGAAGTCGACCGACTCCTGGTAAAAAGAGCATTTGGCTCTGTGCAAGGTGAGTCCATTGTCTGAAAGGCATTGCAGTGTGGCCCTTGGAGAAGACAAGGATGTCGTCGCTCAGGTTGATAACCCCAGACAGTCCAGAGAGCGTCTCCCTTATGGCGTTCTGGAATACCTCGGCCGCCAAGGAGACGCCGAAGCTTAGCCTTTTGTAGCGATGTAGGCCGACGTGTGTGGAAAATGTGGTGAGGTTGTGGCTGTCGGGGTGGAGCTCTAGTTGGTGGTATCCCGCATTGAGGTCCAACTTACTGAACCACCTGGCACCGTTCAAGTTAGCAACGATGTCATCCATCGTAGGCGTGCGATGACACTCTCGTTTCATGGCCTTGTTCAGTAGGCACATGTCGACCCACAGTCGAATGGCTCCAGGTTGTTTCAGTTTTGGGGTGACAACGAGGGGTGAGACCCACGGGCTTGGGCCCAACACTTTTTCAATGACCCCTAAGTCTTCCAGCTTTTGGAGTTCTTCTTCCACCTGTGGCCGCAGGTGGAACGGCACCCTCCGGTGCCTTAGCGCCATGGGCCTGACTTTGTGGTCCACATGTAGCTTAAAAGTCTTCCCCTTGAGGCAGCCCAAGCCCTGGAACAGCATGGGGAGGTCTTTCTCGTGCGTGCAACTCGTGTACTTGATTGGCGAAGAACACCAGCTCTAAGTCCTCTGCTGTGTGGCAGCTGAGGAGGGTTACTCTCTTTCCCTCCGTCACGTGGAATCTTGTTCTTAGACTCTGGCCATTGCTGGTGACCTCCACCTCCATGACCCCTCGCAGAGCGAGTGTCTCATCGCTGTCGTACGTGTATATCTTCGCTCTGGATGGTTGGAGGGGCGGGCGAGGCGTCAGCTTCTCATATTGGATGCTGTCCATCACATTGACCGACGCCCCTGTGTCTATCAGGGTGTGCACCGGTGAACCTGCTACGGAGATGTCACACATTGGTGGTGGTCGTCTTCTAGAGCCTTCTCTGCCAAAGAATGACACAAAGAAGACATCCTCTTCCTCCCCTTCAAGGTCGAAAGTTTGATATTGAGACGTCGCTGCAGGGACCTGGATCTTCCAGAGACAGTTGTTGCACTCCTTGTGCGAGTCCCCGCAGGCCCGTGGCGTTGCGCCGCCCACCACTGCTCCGGCCGACTTTAGTGATATGGTTGATTTTGTCGCACTGTGAGCATGTTTTCCCTTTTGCCAGACATTTCCCCCCTGGGGGATGCTCCATTCCGCAGTTGCTGCACATGGAGGGCTGCGGAGCCCTGGGTCCTCCCCAGGGCTGTTGAGGCCATCTGCGGATTGCGTCTACCTTCTCCTCCTTGATGGTAGGTGTCCGTGGTGGTGCCGGGCGATTCAAGGCCGCCTCCATCTCGTCAGCTCAAGCATTGGACAGTTTGTGAGACCTGGCAAGGACCAAGATGTCGTCAAGGGAAATGCGAGGCTGCCGTAGGACTAGACGTCTCAGCTGGACCGAGCGACAACCTTGAATGAGCTGTGCGCGGATTTCTATTCTCTGATCGGGGAGTTCACAAGAGGTGGCAAGTTTTCTCAATCGAGCATAGTAGGAATCCATGGTTTCAGTTTCCCCTTGCCGCGGCTGCCGTAGCTTAAACCACTCGTAGTCCGGGTTGATCTGGGGATCAAAGTGGCGATTTAGCGCAGCAACCGCCCCTGCGTAGTCTTAATTTTCGCCTCTGTCTGGCAAAGTCTCAAATAGGTCGTACAGTTCGGCTCCGCCATGGCACATGAGGAGCGACCTTTTCACTCTTCCGTCTGTCTCCCTTACACCTACGAAATAGTGATCCAGGCGACCAATCCAGGAGCGCCATCTTGCCGCGGCGGTGTGCGGGTCCGAGAGTTCGCTGAAAGGCAGTAGTGGGGCAGCAGTGCCGTGGCCAGGAGGGGCAGGGGCGAGTTGTGTGGCCTGGACTGGGGCAAGAGCCTTAAGGACGGCATGCTGAGGAGGGGGGCCTGGAGCACGGTATGTGGAGGAACTGGCGCCGTGGACAGGGCAGCCCCACCGGTGGCGGCTGGATTACTCATCTTTCCCTGGCGTGGCCGTCTGCGCGGTGCTGCGGAGGTCCCTTGTGCATGGGCGTGACGTCTTCCCTTGCGTGCAGGTACTGCCGGGTGGGCGCCCGGCTGTGAGTGGGCACCAGTGCTTCTTGGGCGTGAGGCTCACCGAGCCCTCTGTGGCATGCTCAGCAGTCCCCCTATGTCTGGGTGTGCCCCTCGACGGAGGGGAGGGGTATGCTTCGGCCTTGTGGGCAGGGCTGGCTGCCTATGCCCTCACCCCTTCTCCCGGGCGTGGTTGTAGCTCTGGGCAGGCAGGGCTGACAGAGCGCTGCCACACAAGCAGTGGAGGCGTGCTGGAGGGCCGCACGTGCAGCGCTGTTCCCGTGTTGTCTTGCACCAGGCAGCCCTCGTGAGGGCGGTGGGGGCACGCTTCTTGTAGGCCCCAGCTCACGAGGGCCGATGCAGTCCCCCCCGTGCGAGCACGCGTCGACGTGCAGAGTCAAATCGCAGTTCTTCACCCACCGGCTGCACCACCTGGGTGCGAGCACGGCAGGGAGGCAGGGTAGGGCCGGTCTTGCGGGCAGGAGCGTCCGGGAGGGCGCGCTTGCAGCGCAGCTGTCGACCGCCACCACCCTGGGAGGCCTCATCTGAGCGCCGGTCCAGGCGCGATGAGAAGCTTCCACCGGCCAAGCGCCAGGCGGGTGCAGGCATTGTGCGAGGTAGGCACCTGCGATCCTCAGCACCTGTGCGACTTTGCACTGGACGGGTGCAGGCAGCGAGCGGGTAGGCACCCGCGGTTCGCAGCGCCTGGGGACTTTGCACCAGATGGGTGCAGGCAGCGTGCGTGGTGGGCACCCGCGACAGGGTCTTGGCAGCGGCTCGAGTGCTTGGAGCGCGAGCACAGCGGGCACGAGGCTCTAGAGCCGACGTGTGTCCGTGGGGACGAGGCGTGGAACAGACCTGCCTCATCGCCAGTGTGGTGATGCAGGTCACCGGTGGCAAGGAAGACCTAGGTCATAGGTTTGGGCCTTATCTAATTCAATAACTACACACAGACAGTTGTTACTATTCTGGGTCGAAGACCACGAGCGGTCTCGCGCCCGTTTGTTTATACCCTCGGGGTGTATGCATGCGTGTGTGCGTGAGTGGACGGAACGGGTGGTTCCGTAATTACACCATGGTTGCTGCTTTTTTATTTTAAGCAACTAACAACCATTGACAAAGCCAATAGTACTGGCTTGTTGTTGGTGTAATGATACTTGCTGTAGTATATATCTGGATGCAATGACATAAACAACGTAATACCAGTTGGACAGAACACTATGCTAAGCGCTGATTTTTAGCCTAGGTTTTTTGAACCACGCCCTTAATTACATCGAACACCCCCTTTGAAGAGACACCCCAGTTTTTTTACACCGCTTAAAGCCCTGGTAACAACACCATGTCACAGTTACCTCACATCCTGGCACTCTGCATCATGCATGACTCATGACGTCTACGTTTTCAGACTGCCTAATTGCAGGGGCATAGTGAACTTACACCCACCCCACGCCTTGAAGATGAAGTTCTTGATGGGCCTCTTCTGTCTGCAACTCTGCAGACAAAGGCTCAGCTCATAATGTGAAAAGGTGGGTGAGTAAATAAGTGAAGGAATGTGTGAATGGCTGGATGGATTACTGAAAGGATGTATGAAAGGGTGAATGGATAGATAAGAAAAGAAAGGATGGATGGATGAGTGAAAGAGTGGAAGTATGGATGAGAGAAAAGGTAATTAGATGGATCTATGGGTGGAAGGGTAGATGGATGGGAAAAAGGGTGGATGGGTGTGTGAAAATGGATGGATGAGTGAAAGCTTAGATGGGCGAGTGAATGGGTGGATAGATGAGTGAAAGGATGGATGGATGGATGTGTGAAAGGGGGTAGATGGACAAAAGGATGGATAGATGAGTGAATAAGTGACAGGGTGGATAGATGAGAGAACGGATGGATGGATGAGTGAAAGAATGGATGAGTAATAGGATCAATGGATGGAATTAATGAATGGATGAGTAGATGGATGGGTGGGTGGGTGGATGATGGATGGATGGATAAGTGAAACGGGGATGCAGAGAGAAAGGGAGGATGAATGACTGAATGGGTGGAAGGATAAGTGACTGGGTGGATGGATGAGCAAGTGAATGAATGGCTGGATGGGTGAAAGGGTAAATATCTGGATAGATGAATGAATAGATGGATGGGTGGAAGAGTGGATGACTGTACGGATGGATGATGTGAAAGGGTGGGCAGATGAATAATGGATGGATGAGTGAAAGGGTGAATGGAGGGATGGATGAGTGAAATGATGGATGGAAGGATATATGGTGGATAGGTTTGCAAATGGTTGAATGTGTTTGGATATAAATGGGCACATAGATGGAAGGACAGAATGAATGGTGAAAGACTGAATAATAGATAAAAGAATCATTACACCTTGTAGCACCCATTATCTTGAGCAACATTTCCTATACATTGACTTTCACGTTACTATGAGTGTTATGTAACGCACTTCAACACCCTGCCCTAAATAATTGGGATGAGTAACACTATAAGAGAAATTAAATACACATGAGAGACCGTCTAAGTGAAAATGAGGGGCGCCATTGAAGGGTGGTAGCGAGGCAGGACTGGCTGGACCAGGCATCGGGTGTTTTCCTGGGAGGCTGGAAAGGGGGAGAGCGGTTTTGTTACTGGGGGCTGGCACTGCAAAGTTCCTTGTATATCCAGTAGTTTTCAATCAACAATAAAAGTGGCCTCACTTACATTCAGGTGTGGTTCACCATTGTCTGGTGACTAATGTACCTGCTGGAGCGAAGTGCAAATTTTGAATCATCTAAGGTAGCAAGTTGCAGCCATACTGAAAACCGTGAAGTGCGCAATTGTCTCAACCTAATATAAACTTATTTTGACTTGTACTTAGATGGTTGTCTATTTACTTACTTATATACTATTGTGCGACCACCACTGATGTGTCTGTAAAACCTTTTATCCCGAAGTTTTGTTCTGAATTTTGTCTTTTTGTTCTCAATTTTTGTCCTGAATTTTGTCCCTTTGTCCTGAATTTTTACACTCACCATCCTGAATTTGCACCTATGCCAGTTGGTCACCCTATAGCTATTGGCGCTGCTACTTCAGGTCAACAACTGACACCCTTGGGTGGCAGGCATGTGTGCATGCCAGAGGGTAGTTGCAAATGAGGAGTGTAGGCCATATGCCGCCTGGAACTGTGTGCACCCCGACTGTGCTTCCCTCCCCTTACTGTCTGCCGTAAATATTGCTGCTGCTGAGGTCTTCCAGGCTGTGAGTGGCTCAGAAGGTGAGATGAGGCACACTGACAGTGCTTGCCCGGCCGAGGGCTTGTGGAATATCTGAGATTCATTTCATCAGCTCACTGAGGACCAATCCGCTGTGCTGCCGTTGCTCTTTGCCAGATTCGCTGTGCTGCCATTGCTCTTTGCCAGCTTGGCCTGTCTGCAGTCCATCACCAATCTGAGCTCCCTGTCTCCTGCTGCCCACCCCCTTTGCACCTTTCTGGTACGGCTAGTGGGCTCTCTCCTATCCTTCGCCTCGAATCACTTTAGACAGCTCCAGGCCGACTTCCCTGCAAGGGTGCCTTAGGAGATCTTGGTGCCCAACCGTAATCTGGCCCCGCTGGGGGTCCAGCTGTGTGTCCCTGGGGGATACTGCCAGCACCTAAAATGGCAGTGGGGAAATGCCCTGCATCTTGGAAGGAGATAGTTGCGAAAAGCCCAAAACCTTCTGTATGATTATTCTTGCTTATTAATGTATTGCTAATTTATTATTGCTAAATATTTGCTGGTGTGGCGGTGGCAATCCCAGCTAAAAAAAAAGTGACTGTCTACCTCAAATGTTTATGTTGGCAGTCCAAGTTCCTCTGTTGGAAATTAAATTAATAATTAATAAGTGAGCTGCAAGGTGAGGAAAGGCTTCTGACTGCTGAAATTCAATGTTGCTGCATTTCAAGGACATTGCAGTGGTATGCCCTGAGCCTGCTTGCATGATGAACAAATGAATTTGTCAGTTAAGCGTGAGTTCGGCGATAAGAGTCAACTCCTGCAAACTAGTCACAGCCTTAATTATTACACTCCGCATGCTCATGGAACTATGCCAAATCTCACTGAGTTTTACGGTAACTCCGCAGAATTCCACGGAGTGAAGCTCTGCGATTGCGTCCACCCATAATCCTAATCCCAAAACATGGAAAGCAACACCACAGACTAGAACATCTAGATGGAATTTGTCAAGAGGGCATCTCTGTCTAGGCAGACATTGTCACTGGAGTAAAATTTCCCTCCCACCATTATTAGGTCAATGAGAACCCAACTAGTGTATGGTAATGATAGCTGATAAGGTTAGGTGAACAGCCTCAAAATCTGAAACCTCACCTAAAGTGACCATGCAGAGGCACCCTACTATTCACTCCATGCTCCCATATGTTAGGTTGGAATGTGCATGATCAACCAACCTATGGAACACTCCACCTGGGATATCTCAAAGTCTCCTAAACAGCCGCCTACACCAAAAGTAGTTTCAGAATCTCTGGAGTAGAATCTCCACTGAGATGAATTACAGAAAAAGACCAATGTCTACATAAAGTACTAAGAGGCCATGGAATTGGTGAACGCTGTGCTATATAAATACTTAGTAACATGACCATAACATTACACAACACATCATAACATAAAATACCAATACAATGACTACTGGCTTCACTAATCAAATGTATCACTATTTAGGTGAGAAATCTTTGAGGCTCTGCCTTCTTAAGCAGGACATAAGGCACAACAAAAAAAATTTCACTCTCCTAACCTAAGTGCATCACTTGCATCTCTGGATGCCACCCTTTAAAACAGAGTTCCACCTCTCAGAATCCGTACTATTAGAAATGGAGGAAGGTCATTTTCTTGTCTCACACCCGCTTTCTGGAACAAACTGCCCCGCACCGCCATAACATCACTGATCATAACTGTTTTCGCAGAGAGCTGAAGACGGGGAACATCCTTTACAACGCAACTTTCACTCCGCACTACCATTACGACGCAGCTATTACAACGCAAGTCATTACAACGACTTGCGCTGGAGGGCGCTGTAAGATAGGGAATAGTTTAATTTTCTATCCAACACCTTCCCTACTATCCACGGGGACTGGAGTTGGAATAGAAAATGAACCTATTCCACTATCCAGCGCCCCCCAACGCAAGTTGTTGTAACGACTTGCGTTGTAAAAACTGCGTTGTAATGGCATGTGGAGTAAAAGCATGCGTTGTGATGTCATACATCCGCTGAAGACATGGCTGTTCGACAACTAACTAGCCCTCCCCTTCCAAGCTGACCTCGGAGCTGTCCGCAAGCGCCATGAGACTTTCGGGTGATTTGTGCGCTCTATAAATGCCCCTTGATTTAATTTGATTTGTGAGAGAGGCTGAGCTTTTTAAGGAACCATCATAGAACCCTTCCGCTAAGAACCCAAAAAACTGAGATTTGGGGTCTCTGGAGAGCCTATTTGGGGTGTAATGCTACACGCTACCTCAGAGCACCATCCATGATATCTCCTGAAATGTTGAATTAAAATGGATAACATTCTATAAATGGACAAAAGAGTAACTTTTCATATCCTCCTACATTCCTGCCAACAAGAAGAATACGTTTTATTATTAGGGTACAATACAAAAAGTGTTGTAGCTCCCTCTATCATTCCAGAATCTTTTTGTCATTGAGCCTAGCCCTTCAGATTACTGTACATTACCACAATTTAATCATTGGAGACCAGAATCCCTTTTGTTTTTATTTCTCCTGCTTCATTTCAGAATGCAAGGATCAATGATTTACTGCCTGGTGCCTTTATGGTCCGTTCATCCTATGTGGAAAGGGTATGCCCAGACGTGGGTCCCTTGCTCACTAAGCCACTGTAGTCAAGCTATCCTGGCTGAAGACGGCTGATAGCCAGAAACCGGTTCTAGGATGCTTGATTCCGGTCCAGGAAAGACATGGCTTGGCAGTTCGGGCTGGACTGTTCCCATGAGGAACAGGGTCAAGACTGATTTGCATATGGCCACGTCTGAACTGGGGTGGCTTGGTGAGCAAAATAACGATGGATTAAACCCAGATCTGTGACTGGGGGTGAATGTTTTGCCATTGTGCAACATTCCGTCCATCATCTTGTGTGTTTTGCCTTTATGGTCTTAATACCCCACTTTGCATTTAGATATAAGATGCTGGGATTTGTTTAGACAAATCTGGTCTATTCATGGTAAGTGGGAAGTTGCCAAGTGTGAGGACTTGCAACTTTGCATAGATGTTTCTAAAGTTTACACGTTTTGCATAATATTATTTTTATTGCTGGAAGAGGACCTCATCATCAGGCAAACCCCCTGCTTCACCCTTCATCTCTCACAGTGTTATATGCCTATTAGTATTCCTCCTTGAATGAATGAATGGAAATCCATTTTTAAAGCATGCACAGCTGCTCCCAAAGGGAGCTTCACAACCCTAAGTTAATAAAGGTATCTGTCGTTTAATTACAACTCTATGAAGAGAAAGGCATGCAATCCCTTTTTAAATGCGGATTCAAGTTTTGTCTCCCATCATTGCTTTTGCAAAGCATTTCAAAGCCTGGCGGCCCATACAGAAAAAGTTCTACCACCTGATCTGGCTTCGCAAACCTTTGTGATGCATAGCAGGTGATGGTTAGCCGACCGAAGTGCCTTATTCATAGCGTACAGTTTAACTCTGTCCTGAAGGTAGAAGGGACCTTTTTGTGTATAGATTTAAAAGTAATCATTAAGGCTTTGCATTTGACTCGTTGGCTGTTTGGAAGCCAATGCAAGGGCCTCAATCCATCGCAATGGACTGTCTTTTGGGGACATTTGGGATCAGCTGAACTGCAGAATTTTGTACCAGTTGCAGTCTGTTCAGCAATTCATTTGGGGCCCCCAAATAAAGTACATTAGCAGAACCGAGTCTTCCATAATGAGGCCATCGACAGTACCTTTGCGCATGTGCCTGGGCAGGAATTTGATAGTCTTTTTAGGTGGTTTAAGTGCCAAGAAACAAGTTCATGTCAGAGCCCATTCTTGTGGCTTAAAAGATAGGTCAATTTTTATGGATTCAGCCTAAGGTAGTTTTTGTGCATCCAACTGGCCACCTTTGCGCGGTACCCATGACAATTTGCTACAATTGAATCGTCCAATCGGTGAAAGCCTCACATCAAGTCAGTGTCATCCAAATATGACACAGTATTGAATCCCAATGTCTCTACTAGTCGTGCCCACTGTGCCATGTAAATATTAAATAGCATGGGGCTCTGCGTGGAGCCCTGCAGTACACCACATCTCATTTCCCTATCTTTAGAGATAAATGGGGTTAAATACACCTACTGTACTCTAGTTGACAAAAAGGTTTCAGCCACCTCCATGGCTAAGTCAACAATATCTGCCTCTTTTAATCTCATGAGGGAAATCTCTTGGGACACTATTTCAAATGCAGCCATTAGGTCTAGAAAAAACATCACTGCTTTTATCCCCTGTTCGAGATTGATTCGGATAAATTTGGTGATTTCATTCAGCGCTACTTTTGTGCTGAACTCAGAACGAAAATCAGATTGAGATGAATGTAAAATTCCTTTAATCTTCAATAAACTATGGCAAGTTGACAATTAACCAGTTTTTACAATGATTTCCAAGTGATAGAGTAAGGAGATTGGTCTGTATTTGCTCAGACAGTGAGGATCTGCTTTTTGGATTTTTTGAGTAAATGCAGTGAAAACGTCTTCTTCCAATCGGCGGGCCTTACTCCATCTTTCAATGGCATTAAATAAAAGTGTTAACTTGGCAGTTAATAAAGGGAGCAGCACAAACTAAAATCTTGGGACGGCATGGATCCAATGATGACCCTGATGTTACTTTCGAAAAGCCGTCTACAGAATCTCCCAGGGAAATCTTATCAAATGCTATACGCTTGATGTCACTGCATGAAGCTTATCCCTTCATTTTGATCCTATGTTAACCTCCTCCATGCTCCACCTCAAAGTTGAAGTAGATTATGTCTATCTTCTCTTGAAAAAATAGAGTAAGGTCATTGCACACAGTTTGGAGGCTGGTATAGATTATTGCTCAGTTTCAGAAATCAAAAAGGACTTGATTATTAAAAAAATTGCTCTTGGGACATTATCAACTGCAGCAATCTCCTTAGCAAAGGCATTGGCTTATGCCTTTTTAAAGCTTTTTGAAACAACTTGAGAGCCACTTTGTAAATCAATTTGTCTTCCTGCTGATCAGCCCATCTCCATCGACTTTATAATTATGTACGAGCTGACTATTGTCAGCTCGTAAGCGGGGGGAAACGAGGCCGCCAAGGAGATACTTTTTTTACTTTTTCTTTTTTGAAAGGTGCCAACACATCCAGTCCATGATCTAGGACTGAGTTAAAGGATTAGACAGCATTATTGATCCTGACAGTTACCATGACCAGGAATTACTCACACATATCACCTAGCATCCTATTCGTAAACAATGTCATGGTCTAATGGATTGAATCTATGCTGTTCAAATGGCCCTACCAGGAACCAAGGCACCAAATAAGGATAGGACCAGGCTAGCGGAATGGGCTTTTGAGACATCAATGATGGAATGTTAGAAAAAATTAGATTTAACTTATGCCATTGTTTATGTTAAGGGTCTTTGACTTTTTGCACAAGATTAAAGTCAGTCCTTGCATTTGTGAATTTCGCTGCCGCCTTACAGTTGGGGTTAACCAAATGTGAGTTAAAATCACCTAACAACATAAAATTTGAATGAAGTATGAGTTAAGTGGTTACTACCTTACCACGCACATCCCCAAAATTGGAAGAATGCTTGGTCAGCGATAGATCAAGGCCCCTGAAAGGGAAAGGTTATTGGAAATCTTAAACATAAAAATAAGCCCCTCTGCTTGAACATCTCTATTTTTTCAAAGGAGCAGTGTAAAGTTAACTCGACCAGTAAATCAAAACCAGAACTCCACCGGTTCCAGAGTGTCAATCCAGGTGTGATATTAAATAGTAATCAGCTATGGCTCTACCCAAATCTGGCCCTGAGGAGATATTAAGCCATGTTTCAGTTAGAAATACTCTGTCCCAAACACTATAGCTCAGGAGCCTCTAGATATCTGTTAAAAATTGGGTTTCTGGTTGGTAGAGGTATACACACTGTCCAGGAAGAAACCAGAATGCTCGTCAGGGTGAGTCACAAACACATCCTTAAAGAACAGGTTAAATTAACCTGTGCTCACTCTCTGATAACTTGGCACAGAGCATTCAGGCTTAACTTATGATGCAATATGTAATTTACTTGTGCAGCACTTCAATCAGTAAAACAGTGAAAACACCACAAAAAGACTCCACACCAGATCAGCCAAATAGACCTTAATTTGATCAATAAAACAAAAGCAAAATGACAAAAATCCAATTAGTGGTTAATTGAGATATGAATTTGAAAAGAATAAATGTGAAAATAGTGCTTAAAAGCAATAAGCACCTATTTGGAATATCTGGTCGCACTGGGCCAGGACAAATTTAAAAGTTCAGGCAGACCGTGATGGAGCATGGGCAGGATAAAAGGACCGGGTTTGGCCTGCTGCAAAAGTACCTTAATGCATCGACGATGACAATGAGATGTGGGGTGGACATGAGTTGTTGCTTTGTCGATGGTGCACCCTTCAATGACGATGTGTTGTTTCTCCACACAAAAGCGGAGGTTCTGCGGGAGATGTGCTGGTTCCAAAGGGATTGCATCGACTACATATCGGCAGAAGATGAGTCAGTTCTGAGGGTGATGCGCTGGTTGCGAGATGAGATGTGCCGGGTTTCTCCATGCAACAGCGGCGATGCATCAGTTCCGTAGGTAATGAGCTGTTTCCGAAGGGGATGCATTAACTCTGCTCCGGCTGAAGATGTGTCAGTTCCGAGAATGCGCCGGTTCCGAAAGTGATGCGCCAGTTCTGCTCACCCAATAGCAGCGATGCGTCAATTTTGCTCTCACAGCAGAATATGCGTCAGTTCAGATAAAGCAAACACCATAGGCTCACTTCCAATGGTCCAGATCCAAGCCAGCGAGCCCTCTGGGTCACTTTAGGTTCTTGGTGACAAGAGAGGCAGGTTCAGTGCTTTTCACCCAGGCAGAGAGGGCAGAAGGTCACCACAGCAAGAAAGCAGTTCTTCCAGAGCAATAGTCAAGCCGAGTGGCAGTTCTTCAGCACAGTAGTCCTCCTTCTTGCCAGGAAATCCTCAGGTCCAGAAGTATACTGAAGGGTTAGCTTCAAAAGTCCAGTTCTAATACCTAGTGGTGCCTTTGAAGTGGGGGAGACTTCAAATAAGAGCTTTGAAATGCACTGTGGTCCTCCCTTCCCACCCTGGCTGCAGACACTCTACAGGTGGGTATGCATCCATTTGTGTGTGTGGACTGGACCCAGCCTAATCAAGTGTGAGTGTGAGACTGTGCCCAGCTCCTCAGACCATACCTAAAAGTAAGACCAATATAATCGCACATAAGTTGCCTTAGTGTGTGGTTTTCTAGAGGAAATACATAAAGTCTAGCTGTCACACACCCCAGGCTGATCAGAGACAGGCTGCAGGCACACGGGGTAAAGAACAGGAAAATGCCAACTTTCTAAAAGTACAACAAAGGGGAACCCGGTATTCTGATTGGCAAATGCAATTTCCTTATTACAATAATCACTTTGAATAATTTGATATGATTAGGTTACTTATTAAACCTTTTTTCTTCTTAGTATCTTTTTATCTTTTCAAAATTATATACATTCAGAAGAATGTAGGTGCAAAAAGACTTCTAGTCCTTCTGGTCCAACACATATCACATCAATTTTGCGATTTACACCTATTCACATATTTTTACAACATTTACCACAATACATAGTACATACATTTGACAAAATCAAATAACAATAACATCAATATAGTTCATAAACCAATGACTCATTTGATACTGATCCATATAAAATAATTCATTATAGCTGGTAAGTACAAATCAAACTGGGAACACCAATTGCATTCAACGTTCCGCAGTATCTAACAACCCTTCTATCATGGTCTTAATGCCTATTATTGCACATGCCAAAGCGTTTCAAATACCACGAGACCTCCAGGTGCTCTCATCAGGGCTTCTCAATTATGCACACATTGGTATGATCTACTGGTCGACGTTTTTTTCGTCAGATTTGCCACTGTTTGGACGAAGGGGGAACAAGTTGAACTGGCCCTCGACTTTTATGGGTGCTGTGAATCTCCAAAGCACTTGATATCGTTAAACCCACTGCCAAGCGTATGACTCAATCTGCCGCAGTTTGGGAAACCATTTGTTACCGCCACTCGTTACTACAGTATTGACACCGTAATGTTTGCATCCCTTCTGTGAACCAAAAGAACACACGCACTTTCTAAAAGTGGAATTTTCAAAATGTTAATTATAAATTTGACTTTACCATTTACCATTAAAAAAGATGTATCATTACAATTCTATAGATATTAAACATGACATATCTACTCCCTCTCAATTCTCTCCTTTTTCACTCGTTTTTTTCACTCACTTCTATCTCCCCCCTTCACACTCCTTCTGGGTCTTTCCTCCATTTTCTGTCATTTTCCCCTCATTTAAAGCTCCCCCTTCACTCTCCTTCTGTGTCATTCCTCGTTTTTTACCCTCATCTCAATCTCCCCTTTCACTCTCCTTCTGTGTCCTTTGTGTCTTTCTTCCACTCTTTCTTGCATTTTTGCTGCCTTATTTGCTCTTTTCTCTCTCATTTTGTCTTTTCCTTTTGTCTTTTTCAGCCCGTTTTACCCTGTCGCTGCTACCCCAGCGGCCCCTCCTTCCCGCACGACCAGTGCGACCTGCCCAATCCAGCTCCCCTGACTGCTCCCAGCTGTCCAGCCCGCCCTGACCTTACTTAATGGCGGCCGCAGGCATGCCAAAGGCAAGCCTGTCTGCGCCCGTCCGCACCCCAACTGTGACCAGCGCCGGGAACCCTGGATCTCTGCACCACCAACGCTATGGCCCAGCGGCCCTCCACGATCTCAGCCCAGGCCGCAACAACAACTGCAAGCTAGCATCACCAGCTGACACCCACTGACCCTTCAGCTGTCACCTGCAGCACCGCCAAGACCATGGACCCAGCGCAACCCACCCGCAAGAACACAACCGAACCAAAGACCCTACAATGCATCCTCATCAACATCCGATCCCTCCACAAACATGCCACCGAAATCTGGGACCTCCTCGACAGCACTACCCCGGACGTAGCATTCTTTACCAAAACATGGACCAACACCACCTCGGGACCGGACATCGCCATCGCCATTCTGCAAGGATGCAAGATTTCCAGGAAGGACCACCCCACCCGCCCGGGAGGAGGAATCGCCATCATCCACAAATCCACCCTCCACCTGAGCACACTCCCCAACGAGCCCACAGACCTGATGGAACACCTTCACTTCAAGATACTGGCCAGCCCTACCTCCACCCTCCGAGGAACCCTCATCTACCGACCCCCTGGACCCCAGGGACTTTTCACCAACTCCATCACAGACATCATCTCTCCCTGCATGCCATCCCGTCCACCAACTACACCCTACTGGGAGACCTCAACTTCCACCTCGACAACCAACTGGACCCCAGCACCACATCCCTCCTGGACAACCTCCACAACATTGGACTCCGCCAGGAATTTGACCGAACCCACGCACTCAGCAGGACAAACCCTCGACCCCCTCTTCACAACAGGAAACTCCATCACCTTCAGCCACACAACCAAACTCCCATGGACAGACCATCGTTTCGTCCACTTCATCTTCAGAACATCCACCATCCACAGACACCAGCACCTGCTCCCACAAAGGAACTAGACTAGAATCTCCCACGAGCAGTTAACCTCATCACTCAGCAACTCCACCCAACCATCCGGAAAATGACGACCCCAACACCGCAGCCCAAACCTGCACAGATGGATCTCCAACAGCGCCAACACCATTGCCCCCCTCAAGAAAAACAACGCCCACGCCAAGAAAGGTAGTTGGTCCACCACTGAACTTCGAGAGTCCAGGCGCACTTGCCGCCGCCTCGAAAAGGCCTGGAGAAACACCAAATCCACATAAGCCAACAACAACTTCAGAGCCGCCACCACTGCTCACCACCAACTCATCAGAAAAATTAGGTAAAAAGCGATTGAAGACAGAATCTCCACTCATGCATACAACAGCAAAGAACTGTTCAACATCATCAAGGAGTACGCCTAACCCACCATCGAGTCCACAGAAATCCTTCCCTCACAAGACCTCTGCGACAAACTCAGCACCTTTTTCCCCCACAAAATCAAGTGCATCTACGACAACATCGACGAAGACAACCAACACACTGAACCCTCACCAACCAACCTGACACCCTGAAGCCAGCGATCGAGAACTGGACAGCACTCACCACCGAAGACACACTGAAGACGATGAAGTCAATACACTCTGCCCCCACGGACCCCCGACCCCACCACATTTTCAACAGAGCCACCAACACCATGGCACCCATGCGCTGCCACACCATCAACCGCTCCTTGGTAACCGCCTCGTTCCCTGACGAGTTGAAACACGCTGAGATCAACCCCCTCCTGAAGAAGCCCTCGGCGGACCCCACCGACCTCAAAAACTACAGACCCATCTCCCTGCTCCCATTCCCAGCGAAAGTCATTGAGAAAGCCATCAACAGCCATTTCGCCACATTCATCGAAGAGCATAACATACTCGACTCCTCCCAATCCGGCTTCAGAAAAAACCACAGAACGGAAACCGCCCTCCTCGCCACAGCAGATGACATCCGTACCTTACTGGATAAAGGAGAAACAGCAGCCCTCATCCTCCTTGACCATCAGCGGCGTTCAACACAGTCTCTCACCGCACCCTAATACACAGACTCCATGACGCAGGGATCCAAGACAAGGCCCTCGACTGGATCTGCTCCTTCCTCTCCGTTAGAACGCAGCGGGTCAGACTACCCCCTTTTCTCTCGGACCCTACACCTACCACCTGCGGAGTACTCCAGGCGTCCTCCCTCAGCCCTACGCTCTTCAATGTCTATATGGCTCCGCTCGCCCCCATCGTCAGAACCTTCGGACTCAACATTGTGTCATACGCAGACGACACCCAACTCATCCTCTCCCTATTCAACTAACCCAACACCGCCAGACATAACTTTCGAGAAGGCATGGAAGCCATCGCCAAATAGATGAAAAACAGCTGCCTACAATTAAACACCAACAAAACGGAAGTACTCATCATGGGCCCAAACCCGACGCCTAGAAGGACACCAGGTGACCCCCCACCCTCGGAAGCCCACCGACCCCCACGGACCACGCAAGCAACCTGGGAATCATCCTGGATTTAAAATGGACTGCCAGATCAACTCCATCTGGTCCTCCTGCTTCCACACCCTCCGCCTCCTACGTAAGTCCTTCAAATGGATCCCCCTCGAACACAGAAAGACCGTCACTCACGCCCTGGTAACCAGCAGACTCGACTACGGCAATGCACTCTATGCCAGAATAAACAAAAACCTCACCTACAAGCTACAGAACATCCAAAACGCCGCCGCAAGACTGGTCCTCAGCCTGCCAAGACACTGCCACATCTCCCAACACCTGCGCACACTCCACTGGCTCCCCATCGAAGCTAGAGTTACCTTTAAGATGCTAACACACGCTCACAAGGCCCTCCATGACACCGGACCAGCATACCTGAACAGCCGACTCAAATTCCACGCACCCCAAAGGACCCTACAATCAGCCCAGCTCTCCTACGCCATGGTCCCCCGCTCCAGAAAGACCAGATCGGGAGGCCGCGCCTTCTCCTTCATGCGGCCAGAGCCTGGAACGACCTTCCGCTCTACCTCAGACAGATAACATCGCACCCCATCTTCGCAAGAAACCTCAAAACCTGGCTCTTCGACAGACTCTCTCCTTGATGGACTGGAACCTGCGACCCCCCGCCCCACGCCCCAGCGCCTTGAGACCCTTACGGGTGAGTAGTGGCGCTAAACAAACACCTGATTGATTGATTGAATGACAATGTATTACATGTAATGAGGAATCCCCAATGTTATCCTATGAGAGGGGAAGGTCTTGTAGTAGCGAAAAAGGAATTTGGGAGTTTTTCACTGACAGAACATGTAAGGGTGAAAAGTACATGTCCTACCTTTTAAGTACATAGCTCCCTGCCCTATGGGATACCTAGGGCCCACCTTACTAGTGATGTATATGTAATAAAAGGGGAGTTTAAGACTTGGTAAGGAGTTTCAAAAGTCAAGTCAAAATGGCAATGCACACTGCACATTTAGGCTCGGCAGTGGTAGGCCTAATACAGGTTTTAAAGCGCCACTTAAGTGGTGGCACAATCAGTGCTGCAGGCCCCCTTTTAGCACCAGTAGCTCAAGCCCTGGGCACATATAGTGCACTTTAATAAGGATGTATAGCTAAAAGAAATATGCCAATAGGGTATATATCAATTACTGTTTTGAAAAACTTGGCACTGGGCACAGGGCTGATTTACTCTAGAAGGGCATATAAACGCTAGTACCACAAGGACATAATATAAATAATAACAACTGACATAGAAAAATAGTCTTCTTTTTTGGTTTTTTTAAAGGTAGAATATATTTATAAATACAATATACACATAATTGACTTCAATGCATGAGTGAATACACATTCCAAATGATATTTAGAACCACATATTGATTTAAAGTACGGTATAGCCTAAAAAACATATATAAACATATAAAAACAAATATTTTTCTATGTTAGTTATTATGATTTATATTATGTCCATGTGTTTCTAGAGTTTATATGCCCTTCTAGTGTTTTATCCCTTTCTCGGGGCCCCATGCATTTTCCAGAGTATATATCAATTACACCATGTTTTAGGGAGAGAGCAGATGCTTTTTAGCACTGTTTATAAGTGGTCAATTGCACAGAGTCCTAAAGCCAACAAAAATGCAAAAGGAAGAGGAGGAAGGCAAAATGTTTGGGGCTGACCTTGCAGAAAGGGCAATACATAACAATATCCCATTTATGTTTTGGTGATCTTGCATTTATTAAGCATGCCTTTAAGTAAGTGTGCCACATTTGCTTGGGCTACTGCTCTAACCTGAGAGGACCCACCCCACCTTTGCTATCCATAGGATCATGTCCTGACTGCAGTGTAACACTGTAACTTTGAAAACAATGAACTATGCAGTTATCTGCCAGATTACAAGGAGTATTCACACTTTATGTATTTGTCCTGCCATTAGAGCCCCTCTAGAATATCCAATTCTCTTATCTTTATCCACACTGAAATGGGCATAATGGCTGGTGCTGGTCACAGACCGGGTGCAAACGGACTTGCCTTTGGTGCATCCAAGCTGTACCCTGCATTAAATGGGTATCTGAATAAAGCTCTCCCCACCCTGGTCCAGTAAGACCCTTGTCCAAATTCACCTGCACTATCACCAAAACCCCATACATCTCCAAACCTCATCCTTTATCCTATGTGGCATTCCCTGCATATGCGCGGTTTCCAGTAACTGGATGTCACTTCCTTCTTGATTGAGGCATATTAAGACATGAAGTCACTCAGCATGCTATCTGCGTGAGGTTTAAACAACACCCCTGTGATGGCAGGACCTCTGCCTGCTTTCATTAAGAAGGTAAAGTTTACAAATTTGAACCAACAATGAGGTGAAGGTAAAACCATCACCCATCTGTACTGAAGGAACTGATCTTCCTTCCTCAAGGCTTCAGGGGACTTTGAGTGGCTTTCACTTATGTGCTTTCCTGGAAGAAGCAGGACCTTCCTCAGGCTGGCTCTGATGATCATACATTGTGCTATTTGTCAAACCAGCTTACAGTAGAAATTAAATTTGCATTGAAGTTTAGTTTTAAGCCAACATACTCTGGTTCATAAAGCTCCAGTCTGTTAATCCCAAATGATATGTACAAAATGTCAGGACATTTCTTCGCATTCACAGTTCTGCTTTGAGAGGGCAGGTGGTGCAGATCTTTCAAAATGTTTACAGGCGGGTGTAGAGAAGACTTGAAATGAGACTTTAAAGAGGTGATCGAACCAGATTATAATGATGTGTAATTAGTTTTAAGAACCCTCACTTCCATGTTGAATCAAGGATCAATTTTAATATAAAGTGCCAACAAAGGATATTTAATCATCAGCTCCATGCATAGTTTATCAACAAATTCACTGGGCAGTACTTTACGCCCAATTTTCAAGAATACCCTAGAACCATACCTGATGGCCTAAACTAGCGATTTGTAGAAAAATTCTGAATATGGGATTGCCATGGCACATAAAAAGAATCTCACAATCCATGATCAGCATTCAGTTAATATTTTCCCTGGATGTCTGAGTTCTCTGATGTAGCTATGTCTCTTCCTGTTTCTGATATGCTTTGATAGTTAGCTGTGAACATTATTCAATTAACATTTGAGGAAAGTCTTTTTCCAACCCTTGTGTTAATGATGTGATTCCAGTTGTGAGAGAAAACAGCATGTAGGAAAGCTCATAGGAGTCTAAAACACGCTTAATGTAAAAATATGAGGTAAATGGATTTGCGACTGCAACAACACTTTGTATCTATGCCGAGCAGTCGTAAATACTGTGTTTTTGAAAGTTAAAACTGTGTTACTAGTACAAAAGGAAAGGTGAATTGAGCCCATTACCTCCTCATCCATCTTCCCGCCACAGTCCTTCCACTGTGAGCAATTGCTCTGCCTCACAGTACTAGATTGCCTAGCTCGATCAAAATGTTCCTCTCATATGCCGACCTATAGAAGCATGCCGAAAAGCTGAAACTTGGATGACCACTACTTCTTCTTTCTTCTCTGCTTCAGAAGAGATTAACTTCCCAAACATGCCTGAGGTATTTCAGAAATGTTATTTATTTGGTTATTATTGTTTTATTAGTTAAAGTTGTTTTCTTTGCTTTTTAGGTTTCGCTTGCACAGCGCTCGCGCTATGCTTGAGAAATCTCTTGCATTTAGTATACCTCTTATCAGTTTCCCATGGTCGAATTACTGTGTTAATTCGCTTTTGTGTGGAACTTTTTTTTGGTAACTTCCCCTGGCTGCACGCATTTACGATACTCTACTAAAGCTGTTCACACTGTTTAAGCGACATTCAAGATAAGATCTCTTCCAATGGAAAAGGCAGACAACTTCTAACAGTATGCTGGCATACTTGCTTTTTTTACTTAGTTGTGTAAAGCAGATGCTTTAGCCTTAGAAAGTTTGTGGCATTTCCTATTCATTCCCCAGTACCTTTCTTTGCACTTTGTAGGCATTATCGGATTGATTTTCTCAGCATAATCTCTTTGGTCATTATGATCAAATTTTAAATGTTGTAATAAACATTGCGTGTTAAAAAGAAAGTAAATATTATTATAAAGTTCTTGTATAGTGCATAGCTACCCCAGGGTTTCCCGGCGCTTTGAGAACAAGTAGCACAATTAGGGACTCGGGGAGAGAGTTCCATAGCCTGGGACAGAGGAAAGAGAAGGAGCGGTCATCCATTCAGATGAGCTTAACTCTAGGGAGTGAAAAGAGAAGATGGCTACTTGAGCAGAGGGTATGAGAGGGAACATAAGGAGTCATCAAGTTTTGCAAATACTGAGGTCTCAAACAGGATCACAATGTGTACATAAAGCAAAGTGATCCACAAATATTTGCTTTGGCGAAGAGGCCAGATGCGGAGGAATGTTTGGAGAGGTGGCAAAGGTGGAACAGGAGCCTGGCAGCAGAGTTCTGAACCATCAGAAGGCATCTTATCACAGTCTTGTCTGGCCACATGTACAGTATGTTACCATAGTCAAGTCTTGACAGTATCATGGCTTGAATGTCTGTCCTTTTAGCAGTAAAAGGACATATCTACATAATCTTGTTAATCCATTTCATGGTAGCGAAGCATGTAGTGCTTTTTTGGCCACCTGTAGACTAGGTGGAGTCGAGCCAGAAGCCCAGGTTCTTCACTTTGTTAGTGGGAGTAGGTGGCTTACCTAGCGTTGAGGGCCAGTGATGAGGACCTGAAAGCTGAGGATTCTTACCCAAGACCATCACCTCAGTCTTGTCACCATTTAATTTCAGAGATTTTGTGTTCATCCATATAGAAACAAGGCAGAGGCATGAGTTGAGATCCTAGGAATAAATTTTCCGCCCAGATGACAGGGAGGACATGATCTGAGTGTGGTCTGCGTATGAAAACAAATCCAGTCCACATCTTTCTATTACAGCTGTGAGGGGTCAGACATAGTTGTTAAAAAGCATGGGACTGGGGATGGATCCCAGTGGCTCTCCTAATGTAAGAGGTTATAGTCCAGATGTTACATTTTTGGAAAAGACTTGGAATGTGCGGTCTATTAAGAAGGAGGAGAACCAAGCAAGCGCACTTCTATGGAGGCCCAGATGGGTCAGTCTTTCAACAAGAATGTCATGGGAAACAGCTTAGAAGGCCGGGCTTAGATCTACTAAAATCAGCGTGGATTTGCCTCCCATAACCAGGAGTCGGATATGCAAGAGCTATGCTCAATTTTACTACTAAACAGGCAGCCACAAGTGCAGCTACAGTGCAGGCAGCAGAGTTATGATTTGAATGGTGCAGCAGGTGCAGTAGCACATGGCCCAAAAGTTATCAGAATTCCTCTAAACACATAATATTGATATATTTTACAAGTAAGCAGGCAGTCATACATAAGTGCAGTTATGTAGCAAACACTAGGGTCAGATTTCAAAAGTGCAGCAGGTGTAGTGGCGCCAGGCCCAAAACGCTCTTTGCATCCCACTAAACACCTATCATTGCTATATTTAATTCCTAAACCAGTAACCACACGTGTAGTTACTTTGCAGACAACAGGGACATGATTTGAATGGTGCAGCAGGTGCAGTAGCACAAGCCCCAAAAGTTGTCGGAACTCCTCTAAACACATCATATTGCTATATGTGACTACTAAACAGGCAGTCACAATTGCAGCTACCTTGTAGTTAAAAGTGACTTGATTTGATTGGTGCAGCAGATGCAGTAGCACCAGAACCAAAAGCTCTAGGCACTCCAATAAACACCTAATATTGCTACATATTACTACTAACCAGACAGTCACAAGTGCAGTTACCTTGCAGACAACAGGGCCATAATTTGAATGTTTCAGCAGGTGCTGTGGCACCAGGCCCAAATGTTGTCATAACTCCTCTAAACACCCAATAATGCTGTATTTTACTACTGTACAGGCAGACACAATAGCAGTTATCTTTCAGTTAAAAGGGGCTTGATTTGAATGGTGCAGTGGCACCAGGGCCATAAGCTCTAGGGACCCCACTAAACGCAGAATATTGCTAAATGTTACTACTAAACAGGCAGTCACAAGTGTAGTTATCTAGCAGGCACTAGGGCCATTATTTCAATGGTGCTGCAGGTGCAGTGGCACCGGGCTAAAAGTTGTCAGAACTCATCTAAACACCCAAATATTGCCATATGTAACTACTAAATAAGCAGCCACAAGTGTTACCTTGCAAGCACTAGGGTCATGATTTCAATGGTGCAGCAGGTGCAGTGGCACTGGGGCCCAAAGCTCTAGGAGCCCCTCTTTTTTTAAAAATTTCAAAGTATTTTATTAAATTGTACAGACAGGTAGGAGCGCTTTACCATTACAGGGTATCAGCCCAACTTGGCTGTTTTTTACCATTGTTACAGGTAGGTGGTATACATGTTTGGCTGCACCCCTTTCCAATGTCGTGCTAGGATTTCCTTTTTACTGCCGCATTGGCTAATTTGTTTAGGCTTGCTTTATCTGTCCCTAATTTCCACACTGATTCCAGCTCCAGCTTTTCCACACATAGTTTCAGGTACTTTCCCCAAGGGTTAGGGTGTGCAGTGTCCGCCCATTTTTTGATTTCCTCCCAGCTCAGCCAGTCCAATGTGTCTGGGTGCGCAGATCGAAGTTTATAACAGAGTTTCACGAAGCCGCTCATGCTCCGGAACTTCTGGTTTTGCAGTCCAAATTCAAGCCTGACTTGTGAAGCTGAGGCGGATTTTGGCAGATTGAAGACCGTTTTATATATTTTCGTCTGTAGTTCATTTAAAAGATTGGCCTCCTTGCCACACCACGTCGCTATGCCATAAGATAGGGTAGGCATGATCTGCGCTGCCATTACTTTTAGTAGATGGTTATAGTTAGGGCAATTCATTTTTACTTTTAAAGAATGATACACAAAGATTAAAGATTGTGCTTTTGCTTGTAGGGCTGTTTTATGGTCCTTGTGGTTAACACCTTTTGATATTATTATTCCCAGATACTTGTCATTCCTTTCTTCTTTCACTGTAGCCCCTTGAGCCATCCATTTGTACCGTAACTTGTGCGCATCTACTAGACGGACCACTTTAGTTTTTTCTTTATTTAATTCTAGGCTTTCCCGTTCTAAGTACGATGTTAATTTATTTATAGCTCTTTGTAAGCCGATTGGTGTTTTGCTCAGCAATACAATATCATCAGCATATTGTAGGTAGTATATTGGGTTGTTAGCTAGAGATGGTGGATGGCTATCTACCGATTCCAGTGCGCTTGAGAGGTCGGAGAGAAGAAGGTTAAAGAGGATGGGGGCTAATACACAGCCCTGTTGTAGGCCTTGATGTGTCGGGATGCTCCTGGTTGTATTACCCCCGTTTCCCAGTTTCACTTTTGCCCAAGTATGGTGATGTAGGGCTTTGATGGCTATTAAGAGTTGATGTGGAAACCCCCAGCTTTTTAATTTCATCCACAAACGCTCTCTATTCACCCGATCAAAAGCCGACTTGATGTCTATAAAACGGGCATACAAGCGGCATCCCTTTGCAACCGCTTGATCCATTAGGATGGACAGGCAAGTTAAATTTGTTGTTGTTCCCATTCCTTGCCTGAAACCTGTTTGAAATGTGGGCATTATCTTTGTTTCTGCTATCCAGGCTTGTAGTTCTCGTATTATGCAGGAAGCATAGAGCTTAGCCTCTACTTCTATTAACGATATCAGTCTGAAATTTCTGGGGTTACGATGGTCGCCATGCTTAAATATGGGGTGGATGATACTGCCTTTCCAGGATGCGGGTAACTCTGCTTGTTTGTATATTTGGTTGAACGTTAGGATCTCAGACCACAGGTCCGGGTCATGCTTAAAGATCGCATTTGGCAGCCCATTTGGCCCTGCGGCTCCTTCTGACTTTAATCTTGATATTGTCATCCTTAGTTCATCTTTGGTGGTTAAGTCATCAAGCTCTGTTGGCCCTTTCTGAACTTTTTCCAGCTCGAAAGCTCTTTTTTCTATGTACTCGGCTCCTTTTAGTTCCTCCGCATTTTCCTGTGATGCCCCGGAACCATTAACGGGGCCAGAATCTGTGTTACAGTATAGAATTTGCACATGTCTGGTCCAGGTTTCTGCTCCAACCCCAACTTCCTGTTGGAGTTTTGCCCCTTGATTTAAATCGTTTATGATACCCCAAAAGTCCCGGCTGTTTGATTGTTTGCCCGCAGTTAGCAGTTTGTTCCAGATGGTTTCTTTATGCAAGTACTTTGCGGCCCTCAGTGCCTTCCTATAGATGCTCCTGGCTCCATTCAAATTAAATTTGTTTGTCACGGCCCCCAACATTTTTTGCCTTGCGAGTGCTCGGACTTTCTTGGCGACTTTTCTTTTTTTTGTTCTTAGGTCCATGTTGAACCAAGGCTCCTTCTTGAATTTACGAAAACCCTGGTTCCCTGACCTTGCTGGGAACTTTTGCTGAAGGACCTGAATCGTTTGCTCCCAGTTAAAGACTAGCTCCTCCTCTTTTTGGGTCCCAAGGTTGGCCATTTGGTCTTTAGTTGTGTCCGTGATTTTGCCCAACCCGTCACCACGCCATTTCAGTTTTCTTAAGTTGAACTTTGATGCATGGTGGAGGAGGGAGGTCATGGTTGGAGCCTTACTTAGTACGATATTCAGTCTTATTATTTGGGGGAAATGATCACTTTCTACTCGGTGTTCAATGCTAAATGATTCGATGCTGGGAAGTAACTCGTCACTTACTATGGAATAGTCAATTGCTGAATGGACCTTACCACTCAGATAGGTAACGGCTGCCGGCCTATCCCCCTTTGTGTTGCCGTTCAGGATTGACAGTCCGTATTCTTTTAGGCTTGATACTAGACTTTTTCCGCCAATGTTTGCGGTCGACTTCGCCTTCATCTTGTTTTGGACAATGAAGGCATTATTGAAGTCCCCGGAAATAACCAATGGGCATTGTGAGTGGGTTCTTTGCATTGCCTTGATCAGTGACAGCAAGGTCGCGTATTTTTCTTTTTGTATCTTTCTGTCGGGATGGATATAGACATTAAATATTAAAATTTTCCATGGATCAAACCCCGATAGCGGGGCTTCAGTAATTCTAATCACTTGGGCCCAGTTCAGACCAACGTCCAACTCTTCTGATGCCCAATTATATTTATGGGTTACATATATGGATAATCCACCGCAGGGGTGCCCATGCGTTGAATTGCGTTCTGCAGATATATGGTGTTCTGTAAAACCTGGGATTGAAGTTGGTTGTAATTTCCATGACTCCTGGATCAAGATTATATCTTGTCGTAAGAAAAGGGATAGCGTTTCGTGATCATGAGCCATTTCTCGAAAGCCATGCACGTTCCACGAGCAAAGTGAAACAGTTGATTTCTTTGTTGTACTCTGGGAGAGCTTCTTGTTCCACATGATCCCAGAGACGTTTAGGTCTGGGTTAGGTAGCTTTATTACTCAAGACATTGGGTATCCAGGACCAATCCATTCTATCTGCGTGGTGGAGACCGGTTGTTTGTGGTTTGCGACTTACACTTGATGACACTAGCGAGGTGGATCGGGCGCCACGTAGACAAGTGGTATGTTGACCTCTTATCTCTTGACCATTGTTCAGGTCACCTATCTTAATTTGTAACGGATAGGGATATCTTGGGCGCTTGTGTTGCATAATGGAGATACCCCATGATTCAAACTGAGGTCTTGCAGAGTATATCTTTTCTACGAGGTCCTTTGAGGCCCAAGTTGTAACTGTTTCCTCAATGGCCGCGTTGTTTAAGTTTTGTTGAAATTCAATGGAGTAAAGGTCATGAGAAGTAATTTCTTGTAAAGCTGGTATTTCCTTAAATAATCTTAACAGATTACCTCGGTTTAGAATGTCCTGTGTCCCCCTGGTTGAATATTCGGGAATAAAAGTTAATTTTAAGTCAAATGTCTCCAGATGTTGACTTAGCTCCTTATGTATTAAGCCTGCTTTGCGTGGTGGCGAGTTGTGGAGTTGAATACTTCTATTCTTCTTCTGTACTCCCTCAATTGTATATGTTTTTTTCTGTAATGGAGCTGTGTTGGTTAACTTAGTTAGTGCCGTACTTGAAACCCTTGGCATTAGCAAACACTTACGATCCTTTTCAAAAACTGTGATTTGCACGGGGGTTGGCACAGATTTTGTTTTTGGTGCTACTGCTTGACCATGAATTTCATATACGCTTTTTTCAAACGTTGAGGGTAATTGTTTCTCAGTAATAATATTTGTACCATGGGTTGAACCCTCTCTGCAAATGCCTTTTGTGCCCATACTCTTTTTTTCCAGGGCTGATTTCCATTTGTTTCGCTCACATCCTCCATTTTCAACCGCTTGCATGAACCTCATTTTTACTCGTCCAGGCTCTTGCACTTTTAGTCGCTGGACCGATCTTATATCCATTTGACTGTTTGCACCTATCAATGGGGATGGACACGAGTTGGCTCCTGTTCTAGGGCCTTCGACCCTTGAAGTACTCGATGAGTTTGCCTTCTCAGATGGCTCTGCAAGAAACTCCTCACCCGCTGGCGCCTCATTCAATAATTTAGGTTTGTTTTCCTGAGGGATGCTGGTTTTGAAAATTGGAAAAATGTTATCCGGATCTGCGTTTAGTTGTTTTTTATACTTCTGCCTAGCCTTCCTTGCCCTTTTCTTTTGCCTCTTTGTTGGTTTATCTTCAGTAAGGGATTGTTGGATAAATTGTGTTTCGTCAGTTTCCAAGACTAGTTTTCCTTGACCAGTTTCATTTGATGTTTGGTCTTAATCCATTGTTCGTTTAAATCTTGTGGGGCCGTTAATATGCTTCCTCTTTACTATATGAGGTTTCTCCAGGGTTGGCTTAGCTTCTATCACCTGACTGTGACTGCGCAATTGTTTTACCTCCCCTAAAATGTCCATCAAGATGGCCGGGAGGCTTGCTAGCTTTTCGATTATGCTTCCGCATCCACAGTTGCACTGTTGTTTCCTCCAGCTGGTGTTGGCCTCCAATTTCCCCTGGGTTGTTAATAGGGATGTTAAGGAGTCCAGTTTAGCATTTATGCCCGAAATGTGCCCAGCCACTAAGGTGATGAGGTCAATCTGGACTTCCATTTTGTTGGATTGGTAGTTCAATACCCTTATTGCTTGCTCTAAAGTGCTTAACAGGGATTGAGTCCATGACGTGGAGGGTTCGTCTTTTTGGATTATGCTTGGGTCCTTGGGCTCTGAGTCCAGCGTGCTCCCCGATGAAATTGTAATTGGAACGGGATGGTTGAAATGAGACTGATTCATCTGCATAATGATACTATCATTTATGGATACTTTTTGTTGGTCTCTTTTTAGTTCTGGGCAGCGAGGGGTTGAGACCAGCATACCCGGACTCAGATGTCGATCAGCAAAACCATATTCTGTTCGCAGTCCTCTCCCTTGTGAGTCGATGTACTTCATGATTCTTTCAGAGAGTTCCTCGAGTTGAGAATCGTTTGATAGGAAAAGTGGCTTTAACCATGGGTCCCCTTCTTGTCCAGATGAAGTAGATAGGTTTTTGTGACCTAAATTACCCTCCTTGGCACTCTTAGGTTCCTTAGTGTGGACGCTGGCTTCGACGAGCTCCATGATTGTCGCACTTGTGTTCTGACTTGGTCGGGTGTCCTTTACGAGGCGGTTATCTATGGTGTCCTTTATGGCTCTACCTTCCTTGATTTCGTTTGTGGCTACGGGAGTGTTGGAAGAGTGCACCTGGGCGGTTACTAACTCCAGTTTGCCTTGGAGAGGGGAACCTGAACAAGATGGAAAGGGTAGACACTCTGGTTCGATGCTCGTCGTGTTCTGCAAGCCGTTTGCCAGTGGGGAGGGTACATTCAATGGCGCAATGGGGCTTGGCAGCTTGCCAGCCTCGGCTGTTGGTGCGTAGATCGCTGCCATTGGGTCCTTTAGGTAGAAGAATTTTAAGAGACCGGTTTTCCATCTGGAGTCTGATGTTAGATCAGGGGTTGGTGCTGATACCAACCTCTCCCTGGGGTTTGATTCGGTCCCTGTTTCCATTGATGATTTAACTTCCGTAATAAGCTTCCTCGATTTTTTTTTTTTTTTTACTTTCCGTGAGTTGGCGCATCTTCCCCGATCTCATTTCCCCAGACGGGGCCTTGCGCTCATCTTTGCCCTACGTCAGAATCTGATCGTTTGAAAAGGTTTTTTTTTTGTTTGTTTATTTGTTTACTCTTGTCTCGATAGTTGGTGAATGTAAGACCTGCCGCTTGCTGACAGTCGTTTATGAGCCTTTCCGCTCTTTCGCACTTATATTATCCTTTTCGATGGTTCTAATTTGTAACAGGGGCAGTGGCCGAAGGATATATGCGGTGCGTACTGCGGCACTACTGCTGCTGCTACCACCGTTCCCTTTGTCCCCCCTGCCACTGCCTCCTCTCCCGGTTCTGCTGCACCCGCTACCTCTTTTCTTGTAGCTTCTGCGTTGGTTTTGGCGTCATCCGGCCACAGATGGCTCTCAGGTTCCCCAGCTTTATTTGAGGTTAACTTTGGCAAAGACGGGCGTAGGGTGGGGCAGGAATTTTATTAAATTTAAATTAATGCAGACAAAGTGTAAATGAAAAATGAATATATTCACTAACGCTGTCGCTGTCTCCTGTCTCCTGACTCCTTGCTCCTGGCAGGCATTTGGGTGCCCCGGGATGGTGTGGCGCGGCGATGGTATGCTTGCGTCACCTCCGCTCACAGCTGCCTCCCGTGACCGTCTCCTTTATGGCGGCTGCGTTGCCCGGCTCTCTGCACACAGCTTATGGCTGCCGCACCTGGTCCCACTTTGGCAGCTGCTCGCCTTGCCCGGCAGCTCGGCAGCACAGCATGACACCAGCCCTGCCCGGGCCCCAGTTGTGGTCCTGGTCCCCGTCGCTCGCTGGTCGCTGGAGCTCTCCCTGCCCAGCCTGACGACTTGACTCAACGCGACGGCACAGGGGCACTACATTACCCAGCACCGGCCGCGGCCCAGGACACAGAGAAAGGGTGGGGGCGATAGAAGCACTCCTGCGGCGGCACACCGGCAGCAGTGCCCCCCCGGCTCCCAGCACTGCTCTGGCCCGGCCCGATACACGAGGGAAAAGGTGAGCGCGGTGGAAGTGCTCCTGCAGCGGAACACCCGCACACCCGCAGCTCCCGGGTCTCCCGCTCTCCTGCACTGCCCCTGCCGTACCGCGCCGAGCCCTGCGGACTCCTCTGCTGACTGCTAACTGCTTTCCCGAGCGGCTGCCGTGGGCCTGGCTCCTAATTACAAGTCTTTCTTTCGGCCCCCGCGGCTCCGGCTCCGTTGCGTTTTTTGTCCGTTTTTCGTCCGCACTGCATAGCACTGCTCTCGCTTCCTGTCACGTGCATCTTAGCTGTATCTTTCCATTTGGACAGGACCATTTTCACTGCCAAGGTCAATAGGAGGTCCAGCAGATCCCAGTTGTGCTCTGAATCTAGCTCTGAGGTCATTAACATGGTGGCAAGGGTAGAGAACTCTGGTTTTAGTGCCAAATATTCCAATATTTTACTACTATGCAAGCTGTCACAAATACAGTTATCTTGCAGGCACCAGGGGCATGATTTGAATGGGGCAGCAGGTGTCGTGGCACCGGGCCCAAAAGTTATTAGAACTCATCTAAACACATAATATTGCTATTACATTTGTTAATTCTATTTCCCTATTTCATTTCATTTTTCAAACTTTTTCTATTACTTAGCCGCACTATACAACTAGTAACAGCACAATATATTGCCATTTTGTACATAAACAACTCATTACACTTTAACAGACTTTCTGTAACTTATATTGTACAACTACTCAGCAAGCTACAACTTACAACAAAAAACAGCTTATTATCACATAGGCGAAACCTAATGTATTTACCAATGCTTGTGACAAATACTTGTTATAGAAGTCTTTTACATCGAATACGAGTACAATCGCAGCCTTCTTGCTCAGCATATGGGACTGAATGTGCTCTCACTCTGTTAGACTCGCCAATTGGTTTGTTTAAATTTGAAAATGGTCGGATTTTTTGCTTTACTTGTTTACTTTATATATGTAGCGCAGAGCGCTAATAAAGTTGACTGATGCCCTCTGTGGACATCACATGAGTTAAAGATGGCTGCTCCTATGAGATTTTAGGAATCGCATAGTTGTGGTTGCCTAAGAAAGTGTCTAAATGGAAAGCTTGGTGGTTTCTCAACAAGGCCACCTGGAAAGCGATATGAGCAGTTGTAGTGGTGGTGTCCCTTACCCATCTTCTGGAGCTCCTGCCATTACAGCCTTGCAGCAAATTATAGAGGTTGCCGTGGAGGCTGCTTTCAGGGCCTGGAAGGGCCCCACCCCCATATTGTTCCAAGGTTGCAGCCAAAGACCCGCCTATGTAAGACTCAGATGCCAAAGAGAGAAGGCATCATTTGGTGAAGGGTTTGGAGCTAGCTAAACTATTCCAGAACCTAATAGAAAACTTGAGCTTCCCTCCTCCTGCATCTAGTGTGTAAGATGAGGATTTCTTTACACAGTACCAGCGTGTTGAGCTCGAGCCACTCCCACTGCACAATGCTGTAAACCGGGTGCCTTCACTTGAATGAAAGGATGCAAACAAGATATTCTCTCCTGGACGCCTGACTAGCTGTAACCTATTAGAGGGATTTTCAAACAGTTTCTTGTGACAGTGAAGGTAGACAATCTCATAGCTGGATTGTCTTCCCACAGAATTGTGGTTTCGGAGAATGCCCTTTCTTCTGATCCGGTGGACAGGAAGGTGGAGAGGGCAGTAAAAGGGACCTATGCCATGGCTAACTTCTCCATCAGAGCCAATGCATATATGAGTTATATAGTTCAATCTATTTTAAGGGATCAGATGTAAGAAAGTTTTGATTACTGTGCACTAATATTTATAATGGAGCAGCAGGTCTGATTTTTATTGAACGTGTCATTTGCACAGCTACTGCTGTATCAGGAGCAGCTATTGCCGCACATCACCACATAGGGATGCTCTTGTGGAAGGCTGATGCCACACAGAAAGTGCAACTCATGAAACAGCCTTTTGAGGGTGCTATAATCTTTGGGCAGCAGCTAGTATAAATCGTCAGGAAGTCTGTGGAAAATAAGTTAATAACTTCTATCTGTCCCTTCTCCATAGGAAGAGGTTTTGGCTATTGAAGAGCCTTTGTTTCAGGTGCTGCTAAAGGAAATAATCAGCCGTTTTGAGGTAGGAGCTGCGGTCAGTGGTGGGGCCTCGTAATGACAAATCCATTTTTCAGCCTCCCTCTTCTACACTTTCTTCCAGCCTCCCAAGGCATGACTATACTATTACACAGACACACCAAGCTGGTGTTCAACTTCTATTTTTTCAAGAATATGGTGGCTCTCAGTGACTAACACATGGACTTTGTGGACTGTTTCAGAGGGCTACTGTACAGAATTTGTCAGCCTACCATGCTATATCTTCTGTCAGACCCCACGATCCACAGATCCTGTCAGCATCAAGCCCATCATGCAGCTCTTGTTGGAGAAATTGGTTATTTGTCCAGTACCCCCCACGAAGAATGACAGGGCTACTACTCCATCCTTTTCCTAGTACAGAAAGCATCAGGGGACATCCACCCAGTTTTGAACCTCAAAGAGGTAAATTGACTCATTACCCACAAACCATTCAAGATGGTAAACTTATAGAACATTTTGCCTCTAGTCAACCAGGAAGGCTAGCTAGCATTCCCATATGTGGTGGATGCATAGCCACATATCCCATCCACACAGACCACCTAAAATATTTACGCTTTGCAGTACGGTAGAGTAATTACTTATTCCAAGTGCTCCCCTTTGGCCTCTCCTAAGCTTCAAGGGTGTTTATCAAACACTTGACTCCATTGGTGGGTATTTTACAATTCAGGGGAATTCAAGTGTATCCTTACCTTGATGATTGGTTGATTGCTCCTTGTTCTTTTCTTAAGATGGAAGAGGACACTCATCACATTTGCAGCCTTTTCAGGAGTATGGATTCCTTCTTAACTACAAAAAAAATCAAAACTTCACCCATGTCAGTCCCTCCACTTCTTCAGAGTCATCTTTTGAATGGACTTGGGACAGGTATTCCTTAAAGACATAAGAAATTGTAGAGTGACATCCCATCTAGCTGCCTTAATAGCAAAGTCCTGAGCCTCGTCAAGGCGCTGGTTAACCCCTTGGGTGCGGCCGCGATTCTGCGCCTGTGCGGCACATTCCAATCGCCGGTGCCGTCATGACGGCTGGGAGCCGTCATCAGCACACAAGCACTGTGTGCCATGACGGCTCCCGGCCGTCATCTGCATGGAAGGGGTTAAGGAGCCAAAGAGAGATGGCTTCAACATTGATGATCCTTCCTGTTAGACCAGTCATCCTTAGAGGGGTCTTACCTCAAACATTTTGCCTGCTTATCCCCTCATTTTGCTGTGTCTTTTTGTTAGCCATAGGACTCTAAGCACTCTATACCACTGCTGACCAGTGTTAAAGAGCATGCGCTTCTCCCCTAAACGTGGTGACATTCGTGTATATCCCATTGATTTAGTTTACTTGTGTACTGTATTCCCAATAGGCTCTGCGCATTGGAATAATATCTCCTATAGATTTGATGTAGGACTTGAGTCAATAGGTCTCTATCGAATATACTAAACTTAATGGTGAGTGCCAGCTAGCTCAGAGGTCTCCAGAAACGTTCTTGAATACACAAGAAGGGATTCGTTTCTGACAACTGCATAAAACATGACAACTTTGTTTCCCCAAGAATAAGAACATATCGCTCAGAGTCGTGGAAACAATAGATAAGTATTTCACTCAGTCAATCGTGCATGCTTTGTTTCTACAGAGTTGCAGAGAAATAGTGAGACTTGGCGTTTTCAATAAAAAGGGTTTATTGAACAGTCTTCAGCAAGAGAGGTGTACTGCTGCAATCTTTAGGCAGAATGCGAAGTATAATGCGTACAGTGTAAACAGTAATATGAAATAATACTGTAAGAGCATTGTATGGTTTCTAAGTCATATAAAAATACATACATAAATAACATATACTAAAATACTCAACTGGTGCTTCTAAAATACGCCTACCCCCAATGTACCTAACCTAAGTCTAGTATGTGGGAAGAAGTAAGTATGGTCTTTGCATAGGTTTCGTTTTTGCCAAGAATATACCAAAGGTTTCCCTAGGTTCTAATCAGCTCCATACCTTTTTAGAATGAAGGAGGTCTGGTATCTCTGTCTCGGGACTCGATTTCCCAACACCCCGCAAGGAGCCGGAAACACTGGAGCTGGATTTTCGGCAGAGAATGGCAGCTTCCTGATCAGTGCGTCAGCTGGAGAGTCGGCTTCCTTTGGCACTTGCTGTACCGAGCTGCGTCGGGCAAGTAGGTCTTCGAACTGCTCCGAACCACCGTATCTTGCTATAGCAAGTGAAGATATATTTATATCTTGAAGGTGTTTAGGAATGCCATAGTTGAAGTAAAGTCGGGCATATGAACGTCATGAATGAATCCCTTGGGAATAGTTGTTCATTGTAAAGTAACTGAGTTCTTTGAGAAATCAATATTCAAGCAAAGGAAGTCCCTAACGGCTTAAGCTGGTTTTCTAAGAAATCGTTGTGACGTTTGGTGAACGGATGGAAGTAGCCATGCCTGTATTTGGGTAGCATGGGCTATGCCTAAATAAGGACTTGATTTCTTATGCCTATATAAGGGCAACAAGAATTGTACCTATATAAGGGCATGAATCGGGAAAATCCATTCAGAATGTAAAACGCAATACAACACCCACTTCACTTTCTTATGTACAACATTACTAAGTTCTAAACACGTTAAACATATCTAAACGTGATGTGTTAAAACCCACCCAAATACAGAAAAATGCATTAGTACTGGTTGTACACGAAAAAGCATTTGTGCTGTACGCATTGAAAGCAATGTTTCATTCTAAGCATATAGTAGACATTTTCACAATGCTAACTGAATGAATCACGAAAATCTATATATATAAAAACCAAAGTATGTCCGTTTGTGCTTTATGCATTACTACACCATTCATCCGATCGGCATGAAACTTTGGGAAGTTGTTCAGTACACTCCCGCGAAGGTTTCTGGCAAAAGAAAATTGTTAAAAGTTGTTGAGTACACTCCCGCGGAGGTTTCTGGCGAAAAAAATTAATAAATAATTTTTTTTTTTTTAAATATTGGCCCCCCAGGGCCCTCATAATCTTTCCAATACTGAAAGTTTACACTTTCTGGTGCGACTCGCTTTTGCAATGACCATCAACAAAGCACAAGGACAATCGCTGCAAGTGTGTGGACTAGATTTGGAGAATCCGTGCTTCTCACATGGACAACTGTATGTGGCCAGCTCACGCGTTGGAAAACCTTCTGATTTATTCATCTACGCACCAGACGGAAAAACAAAAAATATTGTGTATCCACAAGCACTCGAATAAAAAAACTGAATTAAAACAACACTTTGAAATGTTTTCCATATTAAAATGAATAAGTTTCAATAAAAATGACACAATGTAAATTGAATGTTATCATAACAAGTTTCCTTAAATTCCTTTTCTTCTGAGATCGCAGCAACGCGCGACGGGTAAGCTAGTACATTTATGAAATGGCTCGTGAATACAGAAAAGAAAAGGTGCCCGAAACCATTTCATGACAGATTATATAAAACTGTTTGTTCTTGGGACTAGGTCAAATATTGTCTCTAGAACATTCCAAAGAATTCTAGTTCTCTATGAATAGTTCTACTTTAAGCAGATTACTTTGTGCCCAAAAATGAAAAAATACAAATTTAGAAAAACAAAAAGTTAATCATAGAAAAAAAGAGTTCCAAAGTTAGAACTTTGTTTTGAAAAATAAAGGTCGAATTTATAGTCTCTCAGAACACTGTGTGCCAAATCAAAAGTCAGTGTTATTGTTTGGAGAAAACATCAAATCTTCTAAGTTTGTAAAGAATTTGTCTACCATTGTTGGTGAGAGTTGGATTACCTCGTTAAGAAGATCAACCACACATAGATGTGAAGCATCGTCATCAGCGTTGGTCGCATTAGCAATGTTCGAATTGGAAGGTACCTGTGTGCCTGTTACCTCTCGTACCTCAGCAGTAGCATTTTGCGTCTCTGAGATCTCAATGAATGCCGTCATCAGAATTGGTAGCCTTTGGGGACAACACTGCGCATGGACCTTTACCGGGTCCAGCAAAGTATCAAAATCCGTTGGCATGACTGATGGGAGTGTGAGACAGGTGTCTAACACACATTCTTCTCAGCATAGCAGGCATCGTAGAAGAGGTAAGATGCAATCTTGCCAAATTGGTCTGAATGATAAAAACCATGTGGTATTCAATTCTCTTAGATGAGGTAGTATCAAAATTTGGACGATCCGCTCATGACACTTCTTCCCCAGTAGAGTGGTCTCCAAGGTGAACTGGGTATCGCGGGTGACTTGGCTTGCCATATCAAAGCAGTAGGAGCAAAAATAGTATCCCTGTTGGAAGTACCAAAATGAGAGGCAATCCGCCAAACAGAGAGTGCACGAAGTTTGGGAATATTCCTAGGACTGCTTCAAAAGGTGCTAACAGTCCCGAAAAACTGTCTTAAATACATGTACAATACCACTGGTATCTGACATGTTTAAGATATGCTAAATACAAAAGAGGGTAATATTAGGGAAATATTTATTGACCTCGCATTGCTGCGATCCCTACATGCGATACAAAAACTATACACAGACAATGGGTCAGAGTTACTAGAAGCTACCTAAGAAACTGTACATTAATTGGGATACAATCTAGGAATCCATGGTATTCGTAGTGAAAAAAATGTATTCCCATCAGATACCCATCCTGTTCCGCCCTACATCATTTGGGATCCTTCACCCGAAGGAAGTGGAAACTTGTCCAATGTAGATTAGGTAGATTGTAGCCCAATCTTTTGTGAGGATACTAGAATATGATGGTGGGAAAATGGTATCAGGTGGTAAATGACTAGCAGTGCAAAGAAAATGTGTCAAGTTCAAAGGAACTGTGTGAAATAAGTTAATATTGGGTTGTGGGAGTGGAAAAAAACTTTTAATGGGATCCTACCCACACCCAAAGAGATAAAAACAGTGCAAAGTAGTGTAACAAATGACTACTTAGATGTTAAGAGGTCGACATGTTTCTGCAGTGTAATAGGGTCAAATGATCCCTGTCTGCTTCTTCAGGACCTTGTTAATAAATGCTACTGCTTGTGTGCTAAACAACAATGATTTTTAAATAAAAATTCATATCACCTGAGATCGCCCATGGAGATGATCCAGTTGGTCATGTGAGCATGTGGAACAAAGGCACACAAATACACATATACAATTAGTAACGATAGCTTCAAAGAAAAATACACTATTGTGTAAATGAGAAAAATGTCAAGGAGTAATGATCAATAATTGCTAGAAGGTCAACTTAATTGCTACAGAGCAATATGGATAGAAAGCCAGGGTAACACTGTACCCACTCACCCACTGTTTAGGGAATGAACTCTCCACCTCACCCGGCTACAGCTCAGGTATAAATGGAGCACCGCTCTATAGAGAAGAACAGGAAAAATAGTACAGAAAGAGGAAAAACCAAAGAGACAAACAACTAGACATGATTGGTTATCATCTTTGCCAGATCGGCGCTGCTTACAAAAAGGCGAAAATTGGCACCAGACAGAGAATTAATATATGTAAAGGATGTTATAAACATATCTCTCAGAGACTCATTTGTCTTATATTTATTCATGTTATACGCGCTGGAAAACAAACGCGCTGAGCTGGCATCTAAGCGGAATGACCCCACTACAAATGTCAACGTGGTTAACCGCTAAGTAGAGAGAGTGCCGCTGGCATCTAAGCTGGATGGCCCCACTACGAATGTCGACGTGGTTAACTGCTAAGTGGAGCTGTTGGTTCACCAACAAAAAGTTCGGCGCGCATGGCCGAAATGCAAAGCCACCTTCTCTTTCGCATTGATTTAACAGTGGTTTAAAGTCAAGCGGGAATGCAAAACAGGTTGCTGAACACTGTCCCCGTATCGTAAGCTTACCTGTCCGTCGGTACTCCTGACATCCGTCTAGGCTGTCAAGTGGGAGGTACTCGAACGGACAGGGAGCGGGGTTTATGACGTGTCTTCGCGCGCCACTGTATGGTCAGGTGACCGCTGATCGCGTTAGATTACTGGGTAATGAAGTCTATCCTGAAAGACACTGTGGAAAGACTAAACAATTCTTTCGCTCGTTTGACAGTTTAAAGTTAAACCATCGGACACCCAAAGAAAGTGAAGCCTGAATTCATGTAATCAGATATGAAATTGCAGCGCTGACTTCAAACTAAATTTACATACGTCCTGTGATAGGGCGCGATACATCACGCACAAGGCTCATGGGAGATGTAGTTTTGTTATGCGGAAGTATAGCGCGAAGTATTGCAAGTTTGCAATACTAAACGGATGATAACAAACTATCTTCTTTGTCAGCATGAACATGTGTTCTGCGATGACTGTGATCATATATCGCATACATATTTTTTTGGTAATCATTTTGTAAAGATGATAGTTAGTGGGGAAACCTGCATCATCGCCGGCTGACCATTGCCATTACGTGCAAGTCGTTATGGGTGTAATATAGGACTATTCATGTATATGGTGGAAACAACTCTCAACGATATGGGTCATCATATTCTGATTGAGGTATAAACTAGACCGGCATACAAGGTGGATGTTACCTCATTTCTAGGCCACTGTGCAATTCAACACAAATAGTCCGATTTATGTGCCCTTAATTGTTGAAGGTAATCTGCAATACCAGGTCTAGATACGATCCATTATGGAAGCAATCAACAAGTTGGGGGGGTTATAGCGACATCCAAGGGATATCTTCATTCAATCCCATTTTGTCTGTTCTAAGTCTATACACCCATTTTTGTTCTCTTCTGTGTAGGAAGGTGCTGATATTGGAGGTGTATTGGGGTATGACTGGTTGTTCCAACACTGTCCAGCGTAGATCGGTTGGAGAGTGTTGGGCTGATAAGAAATGATTGGTTAATCTAGTGGCCTGCTTGTTACAACGTATCGAGCTCTTATGCTCTGATATTCTTATCTTTATTTTTCTCGTGGTCATGCCCACATACCTTTTATCACAAGGGCACGTGATGAGGTAGATTAGGTTTGAACTATTACAATTCGTAAACCTTCGTTGCTCCCATGGTCGTTCAGTTCCAATATTCATCATGGTAGATTTAGAGGTCTGGGGGCACGCAGCACATTGTCCACACGGGTGGTGGCCGGTGACTGCAGGCATATCCCAGAGGGTTCCCACTGCTCTCGGAATGTCCGTCTTTGGTCTGGTGTGGACCAGTTTATCTTTTAGATTTTGACCCCTCTTAAAAGCAAAAAGAGGGACTGGCAGAGTGTCCTTACCAGTGTTGAGAATCCCCCAGTGTTTCTTGATAATTTTAGAAATCTGATTAGACGATGTGCCAAACGTCGTCACACATGTCATCCGTGTAGATTTTTCTTTGGGAGGTAGTGTATCAAGCAGGCTGGCTCTGTTGTTATTTGCCGCTCGTTTTTTAGACTGATATACCAATTTCTTGGGGTAATCCTTCTCCAATAGGTCTTGTGTCAAGTTCTTTGCGTGTGTTTCAAAAGACGACTTGGTCGTACAATTCCTTTGTATGCGCAGAAATTGCCCATAGGGCAAGTTATCCCTTAGAGATTTAGGGTGGCAACTGTGGTAGTTGAGCAATGAATTCCGAGCCATCGGCTTACGATAGAGCTCTGAAGTCAAGCCTTGAGGTGTGCCATGGATCAATAAGTCCAGAAATGCCAATTTATCAACATCGTGTTCCATGGTGAATTTCAAGAACCGATTTCGTTGGTTTAACCACTCATGGAACTCTTTGAGTTGGGATACATTTCCACGCCATACGACGAAAATATCGTCGATATAGCGTTTCCAAGCTTGCAGACACTCAAGATGGGGGTTAGTGTCTGCGAGCACGTGCTCCTGTTCGAACTGATGCACGTAGAGATTCGCGAGGCTAGGGGCAAAAACGCTGCCCATGCTGGTCCCGCTGATCTGTAAGTATAATGACTCTTCAAAGGCAAAAAAATTCTCTGTCATGGCCAATGTTGCTAGCGTCATGATGAACCTGACTGGAGTTATAGAGTTCAGCTCTCTTGCAAATAATAACTCCTCAATCACTTGTAATGTCTCAGTTTGTGGTATTGATGTATATAGACTTTCCACATCGAATGACACCAGGATGTCGGTCTGGATGTCATAATCGATTTCGGGTAAAAGTCTAAGGACATCTTTTGTGTCCTTCAAAAACGTAGGCATTTCTTGTACCATCGGTTGTAGAAAGACATCGACAAAAGTCGATAAGGGCTCTAGCAATGATCCTATCCCAGATATTATGGGGCGCCCAGGTGGTGGGCGCTGAGCCTTATGTATTTTGGGTAGTTGGTAAAAATAGGGAATGACAGGATTGGATGTACGAAGGTATTGTCCTTCTTTCGGAGTAAGCCATCCTTCAGCGAGAGCTTCCTCGACTACATGTCTGATAATGTTAGTTAATCTTGCAGTTGGATCTTCTGTCAGTTTTTTGTAAGATTTACCGTCATTGAGTTGCCTTAAGCACTCATTGCAGTAAGTTTCGACATCTAGAATAACAACTGCTCCCCCTTTATCAGCAGGTTTCACTACGATTAGGGTTTTTTTTGTCAATGCTTCAATGGCATCTCGCTCTTTGTTGGATAGATTTGAGAAGTTCTTTTGTCTAGTGGAAAAAAGTTCTTGAATGTCATGATTTACAGCTTCCTCAAAAGTGAGGACCTTCGGAGGCAAACCCATCGTGGTGGGATTGAAAGTCGAGGGTTTTTTTAAACCTGTATTGACACTCGGACTCGTTTGGCTTGTTTCTATAGTTTTATTTGCGAAGAGATAGTGGAGTCTTATCTTTCTGTAGAGTTTGCTTATCTCAATTTGCGCCTGAAAAGGATCAGTGCGGTTCGTTGAGACGAAACCAAGGCCTTTATTTAGTACCTGTTCTTGAATCTCAGTCAATGATTGTGAACTGAGATTTATGACTAAACTGGTCCCGACGAGGTCGCTGGTTGATCCAGGGCAATTTGTAGCTAATAGGGTGTGTATCTCCGCAGAAGTCTTTGCGACTTGCAGATCATACGTTTCTTTGGCCGAGGTCAGTGGCACACTTTTTTGCAAAAGAATGGCTTCCATTCTCCTTAAAGTATCAATTCGGTCTGTCTTGGTTTTAGGAAACTATACTTGCATACAGCAAGTGACCCTGGCTGACACAGTTACGAGATAGGGTAAACCTGGCCACATGCTACAGCAGCTGTGATCGTTTAACATAATGTAACTTCCATTAGAAAGTTGCCTAAAAATTGAATCAATCACTGCAGCTGGTGAACCTTGCAGGTGGCAAGCCCCGTGTAAATTAATACCCTGACAAAGGAGAGAACCGCTTAGTGCGTTTTCGCAATTTTTACCACTAAGAAAAACTTTTCTTCCCCCACTCCAACATTTGTGTGTGTATGGTAATTCCCAGGATGTCTTGATGTATTCTTTACCCAACCTTTCATATGTGCCTGCTGGTATATGTTTTAAGCAATACTGAAAATGGAAAATTGTAACAGGCAGAGTGATTGTTTCATGTATTATCCATTCAATGGCTGGCTTTTCAGCGACTTTAAATGGCAATCTTCCCAGTTTTTCAATGCTCAAAACCGTATAATCTGCTCCCCTCTGTGCCAATTTGATCTGTATATCAGTGAGATGAAATTCTGAAAACAGTGACGTAGCCTGAACTAAGGTTTTGCAACGTCCAACCTAATAGCATGATAGAACATAATTGTGACTGACCATGTTGCAACATGACCAAGTCCTGTTCCATTATGTCTATGGCAGAGAATACTATGCTGTCCAAAGAATATATTCTGGATGACAGAGTCGTTAACCCATTGTCAACCACAGAGAGTGATTTCTCTAAATTAATACAATCAATTTCTCGTATTCTTTCTGCAGTCTCTGCTTGCGTAATCTTCCATGCTTCTTTATACAATGCATAAATAACAGCATATATAAAACGTTTATAATGCGGTTTAGTAGGTCCTTGCAAGAAGTCCCTTAGATCAGCGCCATCTTTAAGTAAAGATAAGTGTTGTTTTACATCCTTTAGTGTAGATTTGAGTAGCCACTAAAGGCACAGTTTCCCTACACTGTATGTTGTTACTATTCCTGGATGCTGTCTCTGAACATATCCAGGGTCTGGCCTAGTGAATTTGAACCCTTGTGTCTTATTCAGGAATCTATCTTGACAATTGTTTTGTCTGTGGGCCAGATTAACCATTTTTCCCAATCTGGATCTGTTCTGTTTTGAAGCAAAATAGTATGTAAGTCAACCTCCCCCTCTAAAGTGTTATCACTAAGTTGTGTAGGTGCAGGTATGGACGGTTTGTTTAGGTCTTTGATCTTGGCTAACCCAAGACAAGATGTCTGTTGGACAGTGCCATTTCAAAAACATAATTTGCTCTGGGACGATGCAGGCTCTAAATAAGGCTTCTAATCCCTGTACTTGCCAGTCTTTTGTGCCGCAGACAGTTTTTGTCTCAAAAGTCGAAACCGAGAGAAGACAGCTGAGCATAAAAGGCCACAGAATAAATTTGCTTGGCATTTGTCAACATACTTTTCATTCCTGTTTTATTAACATTTTTAAAGTAAAATGATTCTGGAATGGAAACATTAAAACCTGAAAAGTATGGAAATGTTCCATTATATGTATTTGACCTACCTTTTGGTGGCGTAGGACAATGTTCCGATTGGTCATATATCAGTACATTTCTAGGCTTTGCAGAATTGTGCAAGAAATGGTGACCATAGTGATTATAACAATACATTTGTTCATAATCTGATGAATCTTCTAAGTATTCATGATTTGTAAATACAGCAGACATTTCTAAGTCTGACATCATATTATTAACAGTCTCGAAGTGCCAATCATCAGAAAAGGTACTAGATGAAACAAAGTAATTCAAGGAAATCTTGAACTTGTGTGGAATCTTCAACAGCTCTGCCAGGCCAAAAATGTCATAATCAGTTCTGTCCCAAGCTATACCACCAGGCATAGGAACGGCTGTGATGTTCACTGATCACAAGTCTCTTTGTTCACAATTGGATGATTTGTGTGGCTTGAGGAGTAAGTTGATGTTCTTACTTGCTGTGTCCTTTTTAACATATCTTCCATTTATCAGCATTCCCAAAGTTATTACCAGAGTCAACCAAAGTAGAAGAAAAAGCACACACAACACAATCCAAAGTTCAATCCATGGTGAAACCAGATAAGTCTTTTCCAGGTGATGAAAAAGGTCTGTTGCTTGTTCTTTGAAAATTCTTTTTACTGGCGTAGTTTCAGGTTCGCTGGGATCCTCAGAAAACGTATCAAAGTTAATGAAATGCCAGAGGCAGTTCTGTCAATTGTAGGGATTGCATTAGGATTTGTTGAAATCGCTGGAACCACTTGATCACTTGTTACATTTGTGTATTCAGCTGATACTGCATTGTAGACAGGCGTTTCTTGACGAACTGTTATTTGGGTTTCAAGAGGTACAAGTTCCATAGCTTTGTTGCTTAGTCCTTAATTTCGCACTGCAGATTCTTCAAAGGTGATGAGTCTCTCAGTTTGAACCACTTGGATAGTAGCCAGATTAGGGCTTCTATTACATTGTCGGAGTCGATTTGGCCTACTGCTTATGATCGGCCACATGATGCGGTTTGACCAGGTCGATGGACACGAACTTGTACTCCTTTTTACCAGCAAGGGGCAGCAGTAATACTGTTCTTGATCCGTGGATTGCTAGGACAGGTACTGGTTGTCTGTAAGAAGGCCCAAATTCCTTCTTGTCCACTTTTCTTTTCTCTGACTAGATCCCCAATCTTTGGAATCCAGACAGGCCTTGCTGGGACGGTCGGTTTCTATTCAGTGGTTGTTGGCTTCAGGAACACGTTACTTTGTTTCGTTATTATTTCAATTAAGTCCTGTAAAGCAGCAAAAAGGTCTTTGATATCAAAGGGTTTCTGGTCTACCACTGAAGTCTGATAATCGAGATCCAAAATTATCATTCTGGTCCCAAAAAGGACTTCATATAGAGTGATACTCCTTAGGGAACTTCTTGGCAGATTGTTAAGACTACGTTGGACACTTATTAGGTGTTTGACTCACCCGTCACCCGAGCCTAATACCCTGGCTGTTATAGATTGCTTTATGTCCCGGTTTTTTCTCTCCACTACCGAATTTCCCTCAGGATGGAATGGACTATAGTACTGCAATACAACGTCCAATTTGGCCATGGCCTCCTTGTAAGCTCAAGAGCTAAACGCAGGCCCCTGGCCAGAATGTAGTGTGCCGACTGCGTTTGTGCCGATAAAGACTCGCAAATCTTTTATAACAGTTTGAGCGTCAGCCGAGCGCTGAGGCCACATCCAAATGAATCTTGAGTACGAATCCACTCCGATCATGATATATTAATAGTTACCGTCTCTCTGTAAGGGACCGCAGTGGTCCAGGTAAACGCAAGCTAATGGTTTATTTGAAATTAACAGGGGCATCTGTGCAGGATGTTTCTCTGTAGAGACTTTCATCTTTTGGCAGATTTCACATTCCAAAACATTGTTTTGGGTCTGTTTCCTCATGCGCGGCCACCAGTATCTGTGTTTTAATAATGACACTGTGGCAGAAACACCTGCGTGTGCAGAAGTGAGTCCTTCATGTGCTGCTAAGATTAGTCCTAATCTATGTTCCATGTTTGGAATTACTCTATCCCCCACTCCAGGGATTCGAGCAAACGGAACATTGTTTGCATCAGTTATGCATGAGTATTTCAGTGGAAAGCCTTTCGGTAATGTTTTACCACTGTCTTAGCTTAAAGCATTGACAGCTTGCATTATTTTGCTGTCTATTTTCGTTTTTGAACGAGTGATTGCAGCTACGGAATCCATTTGCACAGATGCCTTCGGGGCTTCAACAGCCAATGAATTCCCTGCAACGTGAACGCTATCACGTTGATGACTCGGCGTATGTATCACGTGAGCATTTCGTAGTCCTTGTCGTAACTGAACTACTTGTTCCCAAAGCAATTTATGCTTGATTGTGCCACCTATTGCATCTTTATAACCGTTTCGAATCCAGTTTTTCAAGTATTCATTGTACGAATCGCACACTATGAGTGTGGGGAATTCAAGATCAGTATTCTCAAGCGCCATCTTAAATGCATGTAGTTCTGCTGGCTGAGCTGTACAATCTCCTAGAGATTGTGTTTTAGTTACCATTGGTCGGAATTTGCCATTGCGCCAGCGACCTTTAACGATCGCGCACGCCGCACTATAGGCTTGTTTACCCTCCGTAGCGGGTTGAGCTGATCCGTCAGTATAAATTATACATTCATACTGCTCTAGAGGCAGAATTTCAGTAGGCAGAGGACATTCTTATTCGTATTGTAGAAATGCTTATGTTTTCAAATATGGGTCAAAAACGTATTCAATGTCTGTTGCAGCAAGAGAATTAACCCTTTGTATCCATCTTGGATGTAAAGCTTTAGCATTTGGAATGCTCGCTTTCATCACTGCCTCTAAGGCAGGTACAGGTGTAACAACCATAATGCGTTTACCCTGTGCGATGGCACTCTCTTTTGCTACTGCAGTTTGAACTGCTGTCAGAATTTTTTCTGTTGAAGTAAACTTCATTTCTGCTTGTATTTACAAGTGTGATTTGTAAGCTATTGGTACTTTTTCACCTTCATTGAAAGTTAAGTACGTGAATCCGCATTGTCCTGGAATGATTTGGATCACTGAGTTGTGTGCGTTTACGCGTGTTTGCAAATGTTTGCTGCTAATATGTCTGTTTGCAATGAACACAAAATGACTGTGTGTTTTTGTGTCCAATGAACTGTTTTGAAATCAGGTTTGATTAATTCGTAGAGAGGTTTAACCCTTTCTGCGTAATTTAAGAATGTAAGTTCTTCCGAAATTTAGGAAACCTAGAATCGACTGAAAGTTTTTCAGCGTTTTTGGAGGTAGGAGCAGCGCACATTTCTCTAGAAAGTTTGCTGCCAGGCTTTTGCCTTCACTCGATAACTTATATCCTAGAAAAAGGACGTTGAGGTGGGCAATTCTTGATTTCTTAAAATTGAATTTATACCCTTCAGAGGCGAAGCCCAATATTATGGTGTTCACCCTGTTCAAGTGCCTATCCAAGTCATCATCGGTTAGATAGATGTCATCGACATATGATAATGCCTCATCATCATAGGTTTGTAGTAACTCTGTTTCTCTAGCTGAAAATAACACAGGACTATTCTTGAATCCCTGATGGAGACGACAGAAGTGACGCTGTGTCCCCATAATTGAGAAAGCTGTCAAATACCTACTTTCTAGTGCAATGTTTTGACAGAAGAAACTGTTAGAAATATCTAATGTGGTTTTATACTTTTACGAACAATGTTATTCATTAGTGCTGCATTGTGTGCATTTTGTACTGCAAAAGTTTTGCTACAAGAGTTTAAGTGTCTGTAATCCAAAACTAGACAATATGTATTGTCTGGTTTGGAGACAGGAAACAAAGGATTGTTCATTGACGAGGTACATGTTTCAATCACCCCTTGGCACTAAAGTTGATCTAAGATCTCTCTGACCTTTTTTTTAGTTTCTTGCTTAACTGGGTACTGCCTTTGTGCAGTTGGTTGATTTTTTACCTTGATTTTATGGTGAGGAGAATCCTCATCCCTTCCTACATGATTTTTAGGTCTCGCATAGGCTGCCCGCATGCGCTGGATCTCCGAGACTTCCTGTAATCTGTATAAGGGGTCAACTTCCCGGTAATTGCTCCTGCGGCTTGCTATTTGTTAGCTATGAAATTGATCTTCTTAGCAGGCTTAGGGTTGGCTGTGGATGAGAGATGTCACTTTCGTTTATTCAGGAAGCAGCACTGCCTAACTTCTGTTTTCGTCCGCTTTCAAGTTTCAATTGTGTCCGAGGGGAACTTTTTTATGGTTTTTTTTATGCCCAGCATGCATCAGCATGGAGCTCTCACGAGCGCTGCGCTGTTAATTTTACATATTCAGCACAGGGCTCGTCATGATACAATTTTATAAAAAGTCCATTGTATTGTTTTATTTATTTAATTATATTTGTTTTCTTATGCGTCTGGGGTTTCATATAATTAATGGTGCCTGATCCTTTAAATCCTGGCTTGCGTGCAGCAGCTTTGTACTTTCACCCCGCCCTCTTCCTCCCTTTCCATGCTGGATTTGTCCAGGCCCCGGAAGTAGCAGATCCTCATCCTCCCTGCGGCCATTGAACCTGTGGGACTCCTGATACTCACAGCACTCTTTACAGTGGTTTTACATTGTTTTTTTCCACTGCAACAGCGGCGCCATGCTTAATATTTGAGTAGGCGCCTACTGCACTTGCTGAGTGTGACAATGCTTTTTTTCATACGTTTCCTATAAGGGTCTGACTCCTGATCCGTGGCCGAGATCGGGTTATCATTTGTACAGCTTGGTTTGTGTCCCAGTGCACACCATCTTCCCCGAATGCTCGGATTACTAGCAGTGACTCCCATGTGAAACGGTCTCGATGCAGGGGCCTTTAAAGCATGGTAGGCATGCAGATGAGTATGTTTCTGTCCCTCTGCCTTCAAACTTGCTGCTGATACAGGGGTCTGAGGCCCAGTACAAGCTCCTCCTTTCCTGGCAGATTTCCTCCCTCCCTCCCTGGCCTCTACTGTTCCACACAGCGCTTTGAGGCAGCATAAGTATGCAGGTAAATGCTATACAAACACTAGCCCAGCAGGCATTCTGTTTCTTCGCTTCTTTAACCATACCCACCTCGTCCCCTTATTACTTCTCATTCGCAGAGCATCGGCACTTCTCAGAAACCAGCAGGGGCTCTAGTTTTCTCTCTGTCTGCGAAACAGATGCAACTATTCTTCCATTGTGTATTTTCAGTTGTCCTGGCTACGTTGTGATCACTTTTAACTCAACAATGCCAACATGAGATTCCGGCGCTCAAGAATGGGTGGCAGAGCCTTCGCTGTCTTAGCTGCCAAACACTGGAACAGCTTACCGATCGACCTGAGATTCGCTCCATCTGAAGCTCTGTTCCGTAGAGGCCTGAAAACTTGGCTATTTGCTTCTATCTAGATTGCTCTTCCCTTCTAGCAGATAATTTTAGCGCCGGGACACCCCCGTGGGGGGTAGCCGTGCGCTTTATAAAATCCATAAATAAATAAATAAATAAATGAGGTATCAGTAACATTGTTTCCCTGCAATCGTGGTTTGTGTGTGCGTGTATGTGGATGTGCGTTGGTTTGTGTGTGTAAGTGTGTTTTAGTGGTCTTTAGTTGATGTGTGTCTCTGTACCTGCATAATATACGCGTTAGGCATGCCAGAGTTTGTGTGTGGAAGTGTGTTTTAGTGGTGTTTAGTTGATGTATGTCTCTGTACCTGCATAATATACGCATTAGGCATGCCAGAGTTTGTGTGTGAATTCGAAGATGCGTGTGTTTTTAGGACAGAGGAAGCACTGCCCTGAGGTTACAAACAAGAGGAAACAGAGAGCATGGTTAGGCGCTGTCTGTTTTGTTGCAGATATCAGTCTCTTATGGGCATATTCATGGAAATTGTGGCATTGGGCAGCACAGGAAGCTAGGGGCATATTTGGTTTGTTGATGTATGTCTGTGTTTCTTTGTGTCTGCTTATGTGTTTGTGGTATGCCTGTGTTTATGCGTGTTTGGGCAGGGACAGGAGTGTGTAAACATACGTGTTCCCATGTTTAATATAACATATTCATTTCTATTGCACACCATATTAGGTTAACATTTTTTTTTTGTATTTGTATTTGTTTGAATGTTAGTCATTATCGACGCTCTGTTCATTTAAACGCATGATCAGACATACACAGTAACAAAACATGAGTGGAACGGTCTGCTGCGAGTTAAAGATAGACTACTAATTACAGCAAATCATGTGCAGACAAAATTAATCATTTGGACAAAATAAGCAATTGCATGTCAAAAAGATAATGTTTGCTTCAATTTGAGAGAAACAGGGGAGGCCTGGAATATGAATGGTACAAAACAGCTCCCAGTGACATCAGACAAGTAGAGGGACTGTGAGGTTTTTCGTGCGCAGCTTTGTATGATTTTCAGCCACGCGCCTTCATTCTGCTTTCATGTAAAATGAACACACACAGCGTGACATGGAGTGTGTCCCTCCCTCTCTGAGATGGGGGCACGCACAGAGATAAACAACCGGATGCCGGAAGACCTGAGCCTGAGGAGAACTAACTGTAATGAGACCTAAAATATTTTATTTATTTCATAAAGGGACACTGTGCTTTGGTTTTCGAGGCCTTAAAAGCACATACTTATTTCAGAAGCACGTACAACAAGCATTTACAATGCAATAGGTCTTGCATTATTAAAGTTTGAGCTATTGGCATTGTAAATGACAATGCCTTTTATTCATTTGCATCGGTGCGTAAACAAGCACTTTGTACTTATAGTCCATGCTTATCAGAAGAAAGGCTGGCAGTCTCTTTTACTGCCAGCCTTGCTCATCGTAAGCAAGGACTATATGTTTAAAGTGCATGTTTAAGCACCGATTGCAGGTTTTAAAAACAAATTAATAAAAGGAATTGTCATTTACAATGCCAATAGCTCAAACTTTAATAATGCGAGACCTATTGCATTGTAAATGCTTGTTATATAATGCAGGTGCTTGGGCGACTGCCCATTTCCCGGCATAAGTATAGTTTAAATTAATCAGAATGTGGTTGGAGAAAGCTGGCATAATGTCTTCGCCGTGTGGGCACTCCCTGACAAATTCAGGTGGCCAGTCTTGTTCAGCTAGAAGAATGTCATAACCCTTTGAAAGTTGCTCCCATAAGAGTGCTCTCACTTTTCTTGTTATGTCCCCCTCCATCCGTAGTGTTATTTCATATAACTTATGTGGACAACTAACCCTGGTATCTGCAGTTTCAACTTGAATGTATTCATTCAAGTTCACTGTCTCCAGATGATCCTTCAAGATCTTGCGAGCTATGGTGACTTCTGCTGCACTGTCCAACATCGTTTGAGCCCATTCCCCGTTCTTGAGTTGTGTCCTCAAGATCCTTGGCATGTCTGATTTTTAGACCTGCTACCTTCTTTTTGGTGAATTGAGTTTTCTTATTTTTCTGAACGTGTTGATCGTCTTTGGACTTCACGTGTGCTTCCTTGTGTTCTGGTCGTCCTCTTCTTTTGAATTTCTGTGACGAAGTCTGAAAGGTACGAGAGGAACTGAATTAATATAAAATTAATATCATATAATATTGGCCTAATGTATCCAATATATATTAGCATACCGTCTTTAGAAAGCCCCCCCCCCTTGTTAATATACTCAAATTATGTACACATTAAGAATCAGGCCTTTTCTGAAGAAACACCATGTTGGTTTCATTTCCCCATACCTCTTGCTCTTGCTAGGAAAACATGTGACCTGCTACTGTGTAGAGAGCGAGCCTGAAAGGTCGGCCTGGGCTATGAAAGGACCATTGATTCTAACTTGGAAAACTCAAGGTTACATCTGCCTTTCGTGTGGGATGAGCACATTCTTGCAGATGCCGTGCCTGTACTCCCGTGCCTGAGAACTAAAGGGAGTCATCCTTCCTGACCTGCCCAGTAATGAATAGCTAAGTTTTGAACTAATCATGTGTGCCATATATGGTTCCTTCCTGGAGCGAGGGGGCCAAAGTGGTGTTCTTCCTTTTCAAGTGATTATGTGTGTTGAACTGAAAGTATATAATGACCTGTTTGAATATGAACCGCCAGTCTTCTTGTCACACTGACTGGGTGTGGACGGGGAGGCTCCTCTGTGCAGAGTCCATTTAAAATAAATGATTGGAACTTCTTCACTGCCAACTGACTGATTATTTGGTAATTAGTATTGGGGCTATTGGAGGGTATGGCTCTATTAGACTTATTTTTTCTAGTACTATAGTCGGGGGCTCGTCCGGGATTCCGCATATGGGGTTGTCCTCCCGTACTACGGGGTGAAATTTGGACATTAAGGGGAGCGCTCTGGTCGAGGGGGTGGACTGGCTAATAATGCTGGCTGAATTCCGCTCTCGCGATCAGGGAGCCCCAGCTGCTATTGACCCCTCGCTGGAACCTGGGAACTGACCGTGTTGGTCTTCAGGAGCTGGCAGTGGAGAACCTGCAATCAGACCTGAGTGCACCAGGTGAGTGAATTGTATTGTAAGTACTTTGTTGACTTTGGAACGAGCACTTTGGAGAAGTGGCTCAAAGGAACAGTTAACTGAGTATGGAATGTAGAGGTTAGTGAACCACAGGGAATCTGGGGGTCTGATGTGGCAGAGGTGAGACTGCACGGGCAGATGCCCGACAGACTTGTTTGGTGATTAGTTGGGACAACATCGGACGCCTTAGTGTTGCACGGGGGTGCTCACTCGGCCAAATCCTCTTCAGTAGAGCCCGTAGGAGCAACTGGGTAAGCGCGGGGTCTGGGGTTGTGCCCATAAAGCCCGGCCCAACCAGCACAGGACTACGGGATAGTCTGTAAGAGGGTTCGTGGTGCGCCTGTCCGATGATCCCAGGGAAGTGTTTGGATTGTCTCTTTTGTGAATTCTTTTTAGTGGTCTGGAATCCAGGGCGATCGATTCCCCGAACAGGAGTCGACGGGCTCTGTTCGAGTAGAAGACATGTCATTTGGTATTTTGAATTCATGACAGAATTGTACTGATCGATCGAAATTTATGAAATTTATGTATGAGTGGCGAGTAAGACTGTATGATTTAGAAGCAAATGGGTATGAAACAAAAAGAGAAAAAAAAAATTAAAAATGTTTCCCTTCTTTTTATGATACATTGTGTGTAACTTCAATGTGTATGGTTGGTGCAAGGTTAATGATATGTGGAGAGTGAATGAAATATGGCCATGTTTGAAAGTTGGTTGATATGATTTAATGAAGAATATGTGACAGCCCTCATTATGCTATGTGTTGCTGAACTGAGCTGTTTTGGATATTGTTGCCGCCTTAATGATATGCATTTGGTTGAGAATTGACCTGCCCTGTCTGAGGGCAGCCCGAGTCAGGATATGTATGTAAAGAATGGTATTACAATTTGTTTTGTTTAAAGAATTGTGGCTGTGAATGTGTGCGAGTATGGGAGAAGTGCGAGGAATGAGTTTAATTTGGCCTCATTACCATCAATGCGTCGAAAAAGATAATTGAAAAGGGGTGTAGTTAGGAAAAAAAGGCAACCCCTGTGATTTGATGACACCCTTAATGTACACAAGCACTAATGAAAAAGTAAATATGTATAGATCAAAAGTTCAGTTTAAAAGGAAAAGAAAATGTGTGCATTTTGAATTTGCTGGTTGCTCCCATTTAGGGTTGTTTTTAATGGCTCAGTGAACCAATGTGCCTAGTGCAGAGGTTTGTGTTTGATATCAGGGATGAAGGTTCTAACTCTAACTGGACCTACTGAGATAAGGTTGATGAAATGTGTACCATTGCATAGGGTAGTAACATTTGTTCTAAAAGCTGGTATGTGTGTTATTAGGTTCTGTGAATTATTCACAGTAAATGTTTTTTTAATAATCTGAGAATAGAGATAACTTTTAGCCCCTAAAAAGGAAAACATTTTTTTTTAAAATAGGGTGAATTATTGCAGGTTAGGAGGAATTAGGAAGGCTTTTTGTCTTTGACAGCTTCAGATTGAACAGAAGGTGGGGGTTAGGAGCGCTTGCAATGGCTGGCTCACAGTCCAGAAAAGTTCCGCGCTGAGGTGTTATTTTTCTGTGGCCTCATAAATTAGGGCCTTGTCTCTGAGAAGTGCATTTCTGAACGGCCTTGCTAAACCGGGCCTCTATTAGGGGGGTTTCTGGTTTCTCCATAAGAACATCAATAAATCAAAGAACTTTATTCCAAAGGAAAAATATGAAAAAGGGTTTCTTTGAAAGTGCCAACACCATGCTAAATGCTCTGCAGAAATGATACATTTGTATCTCTGCTCTTGAAAAATAATGTCCATGCAGTTGCCTTTTATTTAACAGAAAATGAAATGTTGCATTAGTCTTAGAAAATAAGATGAAGCTCTTTTTTAGAATTGTGTAGGCTACCTGCCTAGGTAAAAACGATTAGCAAATTCAGATTTTTTTTTCACAAGAAAAATTGTGGCGCAAGGAAGGGAAAGTCAAAATTAAGGTGGCTTAACATGCTTACATGTTTTAGTCATTGCAAATTGCCAAAGACGATTACAGTAAAGTACATTTTTCGATTTTGTGGTTGGTTAATGTGTATTATGTATTGTCTTCTGATTAAATGGTAAAGTTGATATTTTTGTGTGTTATGTGAAATGCTTCTCTTTTGTGTGGTGTGTATTCTTGCTTCTGCCCACAGATCGTTCATGGATTGTTCTGGGTGGTTTTAAGGCTGACAAGACACGTGAGTTGGATTGACAAACAAAATAAAATGTAATGGTTGTAAGAGGAAAAAAGGTGAAATGTGCGCCTTGACTGGTTATAGGTAGGAAATAAGGGTAAAAGAAGGGTGTTGTCAGCAATGTGTTGAAACAGATGTAGTTTTGGCATAACCCATTTGAAAAGAAATGTTCATGTGTTTTTCATGTTTGTGCATTTTGTCCTATTATGAATTGTTCTTGTTGGTCCTGTGTGTCAGAAGCGACACAGTAAGTTGGGCTGACAGACGTTCATCACAAAGGTGACTTGCAGTCTGATAAGAGAGAGAAAAGTGAAGAAATTGAATATTTATTTTAAGTCTGGCAAATTAAGCAGGCCAGAATATTGGGTTTTAGGCTGCAGGTTCACTGTGCATAAAGTACATGACATGGGGCCAGATGTAGGTAAATGTCATTTACCGATTCTTAAATACCGAATTTTACCGAATCGGTATTCAAGAATCGGTAAATGAGATGTAGGGAAAAAATCGGTATTTTTTACCGAATCGGTAAAAATCGGTATCGGACTTTCGGAATTTACCGAATCGGTATTTCCCATTCATTCCTATGGGCCAAAAGGCCCATAGGAATGAATGGGAAATACCGAATCGGTAAATACCGAATCGGTAAAATCCGAAACAGAAAGCAAGCAAAAGTGAAACTTAAGAAAACAGCCAATCAGGTGCTACCACCCTCCCCCTCCCTACCAGGAAGTGGCTACCCAGGCAGCTGCAACTAATTAGAAAGTTCTGGAGAGGCAGTCAGAGCTGAGCAGAGTCACGGAGCAGCAGGGAGAGTTCTTTTTGAAACTTTACCAACTGAAAAATGGCAAGCTGCAGTGAAAGCCAGAAGGCAGAAAGAAAGAGGAAAATAAAGTTCAGCAGCATGGAGCTGCAGGTACTTGTGGAGGAGGTAGTGAGCGTGCACAACAAACATTTTGGCAGGCACTCCCTCACTGTTCCCGAGTCTGCCAAAAGAAAAATCTGGCAGGCAATATTAGAAAAAGTGAATGCTGTGGGAGTCACTACCAGGAATACTGAGGATCTCAAAAAAAGATTCTATGACCTCAGGAGCCTCACCAAAAAAAAGATGGCTGAAATCCACAAGCAGGCAGGCCTAACCGGTGGAGGCAGGAACACAGCGCCCCCCCTGACTGACCTGGAGGAGTGTGATGTATTCTTATAGGTTCTGTATCGATCCCCCTATTCCTGACCCTATTCTGGTTAACAAACTAACAAGTTAACTAGCAGCCATCCCATGAGGCAGAAAACCCCCATGATGCAGGAACCGTTATCTGATAAAGCCACACTACGGCACAGGAGCGTGTTATCTGATTAGGTCATAACGCTTGCCATCTAATTAGACAAGCGATATTCCTCCAGCCCCTGATAAGGCATACGGAGTTCTCAAAACAAATCAAACCTATGACACCTTGGGAAAAACCCTGCGGCCATTGTTTTGATTTCACTGAGAACTTCAGCAAAAGAATGTGCTAACGACCTGGTCGTATGACATCCTTATTGACGTATCTATGTCCATCCTTACGTCAATCTCGGCACCTTAAAGGTATAAATATTACCGATATTGCCCTATGCAAACACACGCGGTGGTGACGAGGACGGAGCAGCCAGACTTGCCGAAGCCCAGAGCAGAGCAGACCCCGCTGGCGCAGCCCCGCCTTCCTGACGCGCTGAGAACGAGAAGACGTTTTTCTCCTGCCGAGAAATCCAGCTCCGGCGCTTCCGAGCAGCCCTCGCAGGCAGCTTGGAATATCGAGACCAGAGACGAGAGATACCATCCCTCATCCATCCTAGATTCCAGGTACAGAACTGAATAACCCCTCGCAGAGAATTCTTTAGTCAGTCACTTGGCAAAACAAACTTAACTTAAACTGTAACTTTCTATTCCCGCCCACGCATTAGACTTAGGTCAGGTACACAGGGTAGGCGTAGTTAGAAACACTAGTTGAGTACGATTAGTCAAATGTATATGTGTATGTAATATATCTTATTCATTTTAAACCTTCATATGGCCTAGAAACCATATCAATGTTTTTACAGTATTATTTTATACTTCTGCTTTTAATGTATGCACTTTACTTAACCATAAGTATTGCAATAATATCGATCCATTTCTCTTGTACGAGAAAAGAGACTGATCAATAAATAACATCTTTTATTGAACACGCCCGTCTCTTCCTTTTCTCTACAATCTGATGAGACTAAGAATGCACGTACTGACTGAGTAAAATAAATTGCCTTTTGTTTTCACACGACTCTCGAGATACACTCTTGATTAGGGGAGAGCAAAGTTGTCATGTTCTATGGTTGTCAGAAACTAAATCCCTTCTTGTCTATCCAGGGAGGTTCAACTCCTCCTTGCCTATTCGAGAAAGTTTCTAGTGAACTCTGAGCTAGCTGGCAAACCCAAAACTTTAAGTCTAATATCGACAGTAGTAGACCTAGTTAACGTCTGGTCTAGGCCTATACTATTGAAGGTATTATTCCAATGCGCAGAGCCTATTGGGATAATAGGAACTACACTACAGGAGTTGGTGGCCTCAACCATTGAGGTAGACAGCGTCTGCGGACTTGGAGATGTGGACAGCTCAGCCAGAGCTGCAACAAAAAAAGGTAAGACGCATGCGCTGCATTACACCCCATACCAACCTGCTTCCCTTTACCCTTTGTGGACAAGCAATCCCCAGTCCAGTACTGCTATCACTATCCAGGAGCAATGCATTATGGGAAATGTAGTCAGCAAATATCAGACCATGTGTAACAGCGCAGACATCAGCAAGTTAGTGAAATGAATGCAGATAAATGAAAGTGAAATGTGTAAAGCATTTATTGTAGTAGCACTCAGTTGACATACGCTTATTTATACCCAGGGACCAAAACAGGCAGTGGACCCACTGACACAGAAGGGACTGCACCCGCGAGGGAGGAGAGTGAGGAAGCAGGTCCAAGCCAAGTGCAAGCCTCGCAGGAGGAAGGTGACACGACTGGCATCTCCCATGAAGAGGACACTGTACAGACCCCAGAGTTGCTGCACTCCCCACAGCTTTCCCAATCCCCTCTCTTGGTATTCTCACCAGAAACTTCACCATCACTGCTCCAGTCCACTCCTGCAACCCCACCAGCCAGGAGGCGTGTCGTGGCCTCACTACCATTAATGGAGGCAGCAGAGGGTGAGGGGGAGGCTCAAGTCACCGTAGATGTGAGTTCTTCAGCACTGCAGTCCACAGGTGAGACAGTCACTGCTCGCAGAAGACCACGCAGACCCAGCAGTGCAGGTGGACGTGGTGAGGGCACTGTGTTCCGTGGGCTGGAGGGGCGCATGCTGCGCATTCAAGGGATGCAGGGCAAATCCATCCAAGCCTGCCAATACCAACTCTGGGCCCTGAATGTGCAACTAGGAGACATGGGGAATGGCATGAGAGACATTGTGGAGGGAAATAAAGAGGTTGCCAAAACAAATATGGACATAGCAGCAGGGATGCAGCAGATGAGCAACACAATTACGCAGCTATGCTCCAAACTTGATAGTCTGTCACACACAAAGCGCAGGGATGCCCGTGCCCACAATACAACCATCAATCGTTTGGCCACCGCCACATCCCTGCTATGTAGGAAGGGCGTAAATATGCAGGAGGCTTTGACCCAGAATACAGCTGAGGTCACCAGGGGCATGGCCAGAATAACGAGTGCACTAGAGGCAGCACTGATATCGCAGACAGCACAGAATCCTGCCCTGGACGTGGCAGAGGCTGATGACACTAGCAGCCGCAGCAGCATAGCAAGCGCTATTGTGGAGGAGTACCAGGCACCAAGCTGAGGCTGCAGGGCACGCTGAACAAAGCGAACATCCTAGTGGCTCAGGGAAGCGCGGGCGCAAGTGACATTACCGGTCATGGGTGAAGTAACCCGGGACATACAGTCCCCACGTGTATAATGCTTATTCTGTTGCACTTAAGTGATTGAACGTTGTGGCACCATTAAAATATGTTGGTCCCATACACAACATGTCTGTGTCTCATTACTTACTCAGAAATAGTTGCGTGTAATCTCCTCACGTCTGTATCTGCCATCACTTGGTGTTGCCACTCCAGCAGGTTGTGTTTCAGGCACAGCAATCTCGTCATCATGATCCTCAAAGTCTGACAACTCCACCTCAGTGCCCTTCTTCACAGCAAGGTTGTGCAACATAGCACAGGCAGCAATGATTTTACAGCAGGTGATGAGGGTATACTGCCGTGCACCTCCACTCTTGTGAAGGCACCTGAACCTGCTCTTCCATATACCAAAGGTACGCTCCACAATATTTCTTGTGCTCTTGTGGGCCCTGTTATATCTCCTTTGGCTGGGTGTTGAGGGGTTGAGGTAGGGGGTGAGTATGAAGGAGCGGAGGGCATATGCACTGTCTCCTAAAAGGAAATGGGAATACATTACTCACATGCATACCTGTACTTCTTACTGCAATTAGGTGTTAATGGGGTCGCACACTGTGTCTTACCTAGGAGTTATCCTTCGCCAAATTCACCTGCTGTCAGCCGTGCATAGATACCGCTGTTTTGAAATATGAAGGAGTCGTGGGTACTCCCAGGAAATTTTGCCACAAGGTCAGTGATGGCGCACTTGGCACTGCAGATCACCTGCACATTGATGGTGTGGGTGGACTTTCTATTCCTATATATGTATTCGGTGCCAGCAGGGGGACAAATGGGAATGTGGGTGCCATCAATGCAGCCAATGATATTGGGGTAATGCGCCATCAGATAAAAGTCAGTTTTTGTTTGGAGCAGTTCTGCATGGGGTGCAGGGAAAGTAATATAATGGTCCATCCTCTGTAACATGGCGTCAAGGAATTTGTGGAGAAAGCGCGACAGGCTGCTCTGGGTGACCCCACCTACCGCAGCAACCACACTCTGGTAGCTCCCAGACGCAAGCAGGTGTAGGCTGCACAGCACCTGCACGTGGGGTGGAATAGCATGTGCCCTTGGGATAGTGTGCTCCAACAGTGGTTGGAGGTCCCTGATGAGGTCCAAGATGGTGTCTGGGTCCAACCTGTACCTCTGGAGTATCTCTGCCTCTGTGAGCATGAACAAGGTGATCCTCTGTCTGTAGACCTGCTCTTGTCTCTGCCATTCCCTCTCTCCTTCCTCCCGTAGCCGTAGCCGTAGCCGTCTCGCAATGACATAGAATGCCGCCATTGTGAAAAAAGAATTGCATTTTGGGTACTTTTTTATAGTCTGCACCTGGTTACCACCTGAGTTCAATCCATGGTAAATACCGACTCTTAAATACCGAATTTCAAGCAAATTCGGTATTTAAGGGCTTACCTACATTTCAATATACAATTTTACCACTTCTTATTTTCCGATTCGGTATTTTACCGATTCGGTAAATTTACCGAATCGCAAACCGTTGCGATTCGGTAAAATTACCGATTCGGTAAATTTACCGATTTGAAAACTTTACCGAGTTGGTAACTTTACCGATTCGGTAAATTTACCGATTCGGACGATTTTCTGTCCCCTACATCCCAAATGGCGAATACCGGTCGGTAACGGCAGAAATTCGGTATTTTCGGCCGTTACCGACCGGTACTGGGCCACCTACATCTGGCCCATAGTGTTGTGCGCCACTGCTCGTTTGCATGCGCTACTGTAATTTGTTTATGCTTTCTGTGCTTGGTATACAGCAAGTACACCTGAGGGCTTGACATGTGAATTTTTATTTTCATGCATTTTTTTGTTTTTGCGTTATTTTGATAAATTTACTTTTAATACTAGTGCCATCTCCCCTGTGTTGTGAGGGGATGGTCATGACGATGCCCATTGCTGCGTAACAGTTGGTTAAACTTGCTCTGGTTACTAAATTCCACAGATATGATATTTCGTGCTGTGAACATGAGAGGCAACACTTCACCAGTGCTTGCCTATCTGGCTATAATGGTATTGAAGAAAAACAAAAGAGATATACCGGATTAAAAGTGTGTCATCCGCAGTTAGCCATGTTACTGCTCCTTCCCTTATGGGACGGGCAGCCCTTGATTAAAATGTTCCCTGATTGGATCCTAGGGAAGAAACTATAAATTTGTGGCTCTTGCCTGAACTTTTTCTGATGCTGCACTGGCTAATCCTGTTCTGCTTCCTAGGTAGTGTATGGTATGCCTTTGTTCCTTAAAGGACACCAGGTTTCCTTTTCTGTATTCCTTAATAGGGATAAAAGGCCTCAAAAACGAAATTGCGTATTCTATAATAAAATTAACAATTATAAAGCATTTTCCTTAGATATATTGTCTTAGACTTTAACAGGCAAACACATCATCTGAATACATTGGATTTTGCTGCATTGCACACGCATTTTAAAATTTGAAATATCTGTTTTAAATAAGATTGCCACCTTGCTTACGGTTCAACACTGAGAAACAGCTATTATTGCCGCTAAAGCAAGCAGCTGTCGTATTTGTAGGCCACGAATAGACAGGAATGTTTATTCAGCCAGGACTTCCTCAGTTAAACACAGGTGAAACTTTGCATTTCAGAATGCTCTTTTAAAAAAAAGGTTACAAAAATAAGGTTCATTATTTTGTATTACAGGAAAACATTTCAATTAAGGGTCTTCCTCTCTTTAAGCATTTTTGTAAGCATATTCTTGGTTCTGTTGCTAAATAATAATTGTCCTTTTTAAAAAAAGTGGCGCAAAAATGTCTTATGTTTTAAGCTAGGCGTCTGTGCTTAGGCTTATGAATGGATGCGTCTAAATATGATAGGCAAGGGATGCTACTTGCTTTTATAGGTGGAATTGTCGAAAAAACGATTGGTTTTGTTAAAAGGCAAATTATTCATTGTGACAATTATTAAAAATAATAAGTTCTTTTAAAATTGTTTTTTAATATTTATGAAGTTTAATACTCATACTATGACCCCCTAGCATTGAAATTTTGTTTAAGTTGTGGTGTCACATAATGAGAACATTTGCATATGGAATTTCACTCGGCATAGGCATACAAAAGTCATTTTTCTAAGGATCTACATGAGATATATCTAATGTCCAATCTCTGCAGTTAGTAGAAGACATTCTGAGGATGTTTAATATGTAAAACATATATAGGATATTCATTTTTCAGTGTCCCAAATAGCAAAGTCGAAATTGGGCACAAAAAATTCATTAATTTATAACAACAATTTGTGCATTCTGAGCAGTTTTAATCTGCCTTAGGTTTCAGTAAAATGCATACATTTAGGTATAATACAAATAGCTGACTCCTATGTTATGAAAAAAGTATATTGCACACTGCTTATAATTGTATATGTGAACTATGATTAACAGATAGGTTTTGCCATATTTATACAGCACTGATGCTTATAAGGTGAGGCAATGAAATTTGTACATGTGCTGAAGGGATTTCTAGCCCTTTCAAAAGTGCTCTGTAACTTTGTTTATGCCCAGTTGCTACACACGGGGATTGATCGTGTTGAGAGATGTGAAACCTGTTTCAGATTTCCTCCTGTCAAACTGGGGGAATGAGGCTAGCTCCCCAGCTCCCCGTTAGCTCCTTTTCAAATTAAGGCTAGGTAATATGTATGTTGCTCTCTCCTTTTCTCATATTTTGTTTTGATTTTTAGGGGAATTAGTTGTGGGTAATTTTGTTCTACAAGTTTTAAGTGATAACACCATTATTGTAGTCTTGCAAGTGCATTGCTAGTTCTTTATTAGCTAGTCTGTGTAAATAAACTCACAGTCCTTATTAGAAGCTGATGCTGCATAGTTTGGATTAGGGAAAGTAGAACGCAGGAAGATGCCCATGTGACCCTTAGCAAAAATGTTTTGAAGAACATGTTGTTTTATAGATAAGAGCCCTGTGAAATTGGCAGTTTTAGATCTTTCCTGCTGCTCCTATAGCATGAGAGCATGGTCGTAGGCGTCCAATCTAGGTGTTTTTTTTATTAAGAAGAATCATTTTAGAAGTGTCCGCAGTTCGGTACAAGTAATGTAAAAATTCATGAGCGAAAGTGTAGAACATTTCCTTTTTTTTAAAGAGTTTTTCAGTAGATAGACTTCCCATGTAGCTATCTACCCTTGAATGGCAGAGGATAATGCTCCCACGTTGAAATCAGTGAAAATAATAAAGAGCACCCAATTGAGGAGACTAGAAGTACTGCCTTTTGCCTTTGTATCCTATGAAAGTGACAGTGCATTCTAGATTACAGTAATCCCATGGCGACTGGCCACTCCCTCGAAGATTGCAGCCACCTGCTTGCAGTCACATTGTTAAATAACAATGAATCATAATAACCTGCAGAACGGTGATAAAGAGTGACAGATACAGATGAGGGGCGGACGTCTTGGACCTACAGTCCCAGCACCCAGAAAGTTGCAAAGCTGGACAGAGATCACCAGCGCTTCATCAATGGCATCTCCAAAGCATTGTGCTTGCTCCATCAGACGGCGTTGGACATCAGAGAAGAAGGAGGAGCTGCTTCTCTGTTTGTTACAGAATAAGTGTTTCAGTGCAAAAGAGCGAAAGAAAGAGGATCCCTGTTGTTGTTGGCATGGCTGGTTTGAAGCTTCAGTTTTCTACCTGTCATTTGCTGGTAACCTCTGACAGCGCGTGGTCCCTTGAGCCCCTTGGCCTAAGTTTTTGCCACCCCTTTCCTTTCCTTTATTCCAACAGAAGGGCAGTGCACCGGAGGATCTGAGATTGGCAAACGGCACTATATTTGTGATACCCATGCTGAAAGGAAAATTAGAATGAAAGAGCAGCCCGAGTGTCCTCCGACGCTGAATAACAAATGTTGGAGCCTGAGAGTGTTGCTGAATGCAAAAGCCTGTTGCTCTTTCCTGATTAACAGTACCTGGGTCTGCACGATATGATCTGCGCCCGCGACCACCGAAGAGTATGGTATCTGTGGTGCCTGCCGCAAAGGAGAGACATTGGTGCACTGCCTAGAGACATTGAGACTTTCGAGTGAGCTGTGAGTGTTTGCCAGGAGGGCACTCCAACAGATACTAAGAAGAACTATTTTCATGGAAAGGCCTGAATCGAGAGGAAGAAGCGTGGAGGAAGAAGATTTGATGGACGATAGAAGCCTACCAAAGAGGCTTAGAACGGACTTTGGGCATAGTTGCTTGCACAAGCGATTTCAGTACAATTTAAGTAAATGCTAGATAAGTTCCCATTTGATTAAATTGCTATGGAAGAGGAAGTGGCTCCTCCCCAGTATCCAAAAATGGTCCAAAAGAATTGAATGTGTGATTGTCCTTAACAATGTTTTAGAGTAGTGTTCTGTTTAGTAGAACAGTATCAAGCCCGTACTCAGACAAATAGAATCACCATTTCATTTGAGAGCATTAATATCCTCTATGACACAGATGTAGTAATGATCTGGATTGCTTCTCATTTTTGATTAGCAAAGGATGATCTGGTCTCGTCCCTATTTTTGCTACATGTGTATAGGTTGAGAGGCCTAATTTTGGTAGTATATATATATATTTACTACCCTCCAAGTTAGGTAATTATGTAATAAAGATGTCCTGGAAGTACAGTACATCTGCATTAGAGTTAGGTTCTGAGAGATGACCGAGAAAAAGGTATCATGCATCTAAGTGCTTGCCTGACTGTAATGAAGGAAGCATGAAGGTGTCCTGGCTAGATAAGAAAATGAAGTGTAAGGGTTTCCAATGGTTCAACATCGCTGAGTACTCTAGTCCTTTCCATTGAGCAGAATGTTTCCCATGAGCAAGTCGGTGTTTTTGTGTAATAACGTGTGTATTCAGTTGAATCAGACATATATAATAAGAAAATGTCATTATTAGAATATGTATCCGAATATCTGTATATAATCAAGCAGAAAATATCATTTCATATATGTCATCCAATAGTATAAGTTGACTTAGCTCTTAAGCCTCAATTTGTATTTTGCTTATGAAAAATCCTTGGCTTTCAGTGAACTGATTAATCAAATGAATAATGGTTTTGTGCAAGGTAGTGGTGATCTCACCTTCTGCAGGCAATGGAATGTCAACTAGTTAGTTGTAATAGAACTGATAGAGAGAATGTTCAAAGACTGCATTATTTAGCTTCAGAAATACATGTTGAAAATGGCACCTGATCCCTGACAGGGAGGTTTTGGGAACCTCTTGTACACCTGGGGTTGGTAGATCTTTATGATACTAGCTGGAGTAATTGGGGTGGTATTTACTTGTTGCCTGTGCCTGCATTGCGGGCCAGCATGTTGCTTTTATTGCGCTGCCAAGCTTACTTCCTTGCTGACAGTTTCGCGCTAGGCGAAAATAGAGAAATAGTTAGTACAGAAGGAGGTTGCAGATCGAATGCAAATAGATGAAGGTGTGTTTTTGGATTGAAACCAGTTCTTTCTTTGTATGTATATTGGCTACATCACGCCAAAAGGGCGGTCTGAAGAAATATAAAATCAATATAATATAATATTGGCCTAATGCATCCAATATATATTAGCATACCACCTTTAGAAAGCCCCCCCCCCCCTTGTGAATATACTCAAATTATGTACACATTAAAAATCAGGCCTTTTCTGAAGAAACACCATGTTGGTTTCATTTCCCCATACCTTTTGCTCTTGCTAGGAAAACATGTGACCTGCTACTGTGTAGGGAGCGAGCCTGAAAGGTCGGCCTGGGCTATGAAAGGACCATTGATTCTAACTTGGGAAACTCAAGGTTACATCTGCCTTTTGTGTGGGATGAGCACATTCTTCCAGATGCCGTGCCTGTACTCCTGTGCCTGAGAATGAAAGGGAGTCATCCTTCCTGACCTGCCCAGTAATGAATAGCTAAGCTTTGAACTAATCAAGTGTGCCATATATGGTTCCTTCCTGGAGCGAGGGGGACAAAGTGGTGTTCTTCCTTTTCAAGTGATTATGTGTGTTGAACTGAAAGTATATAATGACATGTTTGAATATGAACCGGCAGTCTTCTTGTCACACTGACTGGGTGTGGACGGGGAGGCTCCTCTGCGCAGAGTCCATTTAGAATAAATGATTGGAACTTCTTCGCTTCCAACTGACTGATTATTTGCTAATTAGTATTGGGGCTATTGGAGGGTAGGGCTCTATTAGACTTATTTTTTCTAGTACTACAGAACGTGTATCAGTATCTTGATATCTATCAGGTTTTCTCAAATTATCCCTATTCCTGAGGTTATTCCTCCATTCAGAGGGCTCCTTTTGAGGAGACCTTCCTCTGGATTGAGAACGCTTCTCTTTAGAAGTTTGTTTAGTGCTCTCCCACTTCTTTTTAGGAGGAGTGGGAGTGTTTTTAATAAAGACCTTTTCAGGACTTTCTGATGGATCACTGACATAATATCGAATACACAAATATAAAATTAACAAAATATCGAAGAAAAAATATAGAATGCAAAAATATCGATTTCCTATCTACAAACAGGTAAGTACAAAAATATCGAATCAAAAATATAGTTAAAAAAATATAGTTAGTCAAAATATCGAATTTTTTTAAATGTCTTAAAAGTAGTTTAAAATTAATGAAATAATAAATATAACATTTACTATTACCACTCCAGTGAGTGCAACAGTAGGGAAAGCGTTGGATAGCTTAGGGGTAAAAATTACTATTCCCACTCCAGAGAGTGCAAAAGTAGGGAAAATGTTGGATAGCGTAGGTGTAAAAAATACTATTCTCACTCCAGAGAGTGCAACAGTAGGGAAAGCGTGGATACCGTAGGGGTAAACATTACTATTCGATATTAAATTACTTACCTTCAATTCGATATTTTTCACCACTATATTCTGTCCATTCGATATTTTGTCCATTCTATATTTTGACTTCTATATTTTGGTAATTCTATATTTTGAATTCGATATTTTGTCTTGTTACCCTTTCGGACAGTTGGGGTTTCACTGGTTTCCCTCCCAGACTGTCTCTGCCTAATTCTTCATAGGATTTTTCAATTATTCTGGCCAGTTCTTGTGGTTGCTCAGTTACATTTAATTCCCTTAACTTTTGGCGGATCGTCACGGATGCTGCTTCACCTTTAATATTAGCTAATATTATTGTTGAGACCTGTTTGAAATCTTCCAGTAATTTCATACCTAGATTTAAAGCAGGCTCTGCCCCGTATCCATTCTAAATCTGTTTCAGGACATCTGGTATTACCGCTATGGCAGGAACACACATGTGTTTTGGTGTAGATCGCAGCAAAGACTGTACCCCAAGTGTTGCAGTCCTCCAGGTGTGGTGCGATCCCCATTGGTAAACAGATTGGTAAACAGAGTGGAGAAGTGTGGCTCAATGGTTAGAGCGGCGGACCCTGATGCAGAGGTCTAGCCCGGGACCAGGGTTCAATTCCCCGCCTCGGCGGGTCTTGGGCTCAAAATTCCACAGACCTGATAATTCTCGCCTCGGTGCCTATTCCAATCATGGAGTCCCACTCTGCAACTCTGGGCAATAGCTTGCTTAATCTCCACAACGGCCCCCACAACGCTAAGGATGCCTGGCCTCCACCCTGGGGGTGCCCAGAAAGTGGACACCTCACAGAGAAAGCCAGGATGGATTCCACAGCGGTATTCGTACAAGCGCCTTGAGACCCTTGCGGGTGAGTAGTGCGCTATACAAGTATCAATTTACATTTACAGATTGTTAAAATTCTGTGTTTCTCATGAGGGGTAGTATTAGGAAATACTGCCTCGATTTGAGTAATTTTTTGAGCTATCCAGAATGGAATTTGTTCCCATTTTGCAGACAATTTACCAACGACTGAGTGTAAAGTCTGTGGTGTAATTTTATTGTGTTACCCTGGTGGGGGGGGATCATTATTGCTGGTTGGACTGTAAGAGTCCGCATGACATATTTAACCATTTGTCTATAAATTTTGATTAGCTCTTTGAGTTGAGCTCATAGTTCCACGCCTGTCATTTCCTAATTACAGGATGTGGAGTATAGCTGGCTAACACCGGCCATGTTGCTCTTGGTCTACCTAGTGGACCGAGCCTGGTAATGTGATTTATATGTTTTAGGGCGCCTGTAAACCAGAGCGCATGCTTCTGGTAAGTTAGTGGAATTTCAACATCCTCGAAAAGGAATGTATTCCGCTGGTGGTTCATATTCTTTGTAGAAGTGAAACTCAAGTGTTACCGGATTTGCTTCAGGGAACACTATCCATGCATAGAATACCTCTGTCTGGTGATATTCATGTGCCTCTGTCACAAAACCTACCCGACCACGTCTTTATGTTAGGCCATTTCTCATAAGTTTTATAGTGGTGGCTCTCCTTAAATTTTGAGCAATGATTATAGCATCATCGTCGGTGTCGCTATCCGGCATTTTGTTGATTGAAAGTTTGCGGAGCAAGTTTCAAGGAAACAAAGATAAGGTGCACAATATTTTGGAACACTGTATCCTTCAACGTTGAAAAACCAAAAAGCTAATACATAGGATTTTTCGTCCTACTCAGCTATGGCGGATATTATCCCTTTACCCACTCCAGATGTCTATTGGAGTATTTACGGAAAACGGGGTCAATGAGAAAAGCACGACTGAGTTACTTTAGTATCTAGCATTAAATTAGTGCCTTACCAAACGTTGGGCGCCATGGAGTGTAGTTCCTATATTTCCAATAGGTTCTGCGCATTGGAATAATATATCCTATAGATTTGACGTAGAACTTAAGTCATTAGGTCTCTATCAAATATACTAAACTTAATAGTGAGTGCCCGCTAGCTCAGAGGTCACTAGAAACTTTCTCGAATACACAAGAGGGGATTAGTTTCTGACAACCGCATAAAACATGGCAACTCTGTTTCCCCATGAATAAGAACATATCTCTCAGAGTCGTTGGAACAATAGTAAGTATTTCACTCAGTCAATCGTGCATGCTTTGTTTCTACAGAGTTGCAGAGAAATAGTGAGGTGGGCGTTTTCAATAAAAAGGCAGAATGCGAAGTATAATGCGTACAGCGTAAACAGCCATATAAAAATACATACATAAATAACAGACTAAAATACTTAACTGGTGCTTCTAAAATACACCTACCCCAATGTACCTAACCTAAGTCTAGTACGTGGGAAGAAGTAAGTATGGTCTTTGCATAGGTTTAGTTTTTGCAAAGAATCTACCAAAGGTTTCTCTAGGTTCTAATCAGCTCCATACCTTTTTAGAATGAAGGAGATCTGGTATCTCTGTCTCGGAACTCGATTTCCCAATACCCCGCAAGGGGAGCAGGAAACACTGGAGCTGGACTCTCGGCAGAGAAGGGCAGCTTCCTGATGAGTGCGTCAGCTGGAGAGTCAGCTTCCTTCGGCACTTGCTGTAGCGAGCTGCGTCGGGCAAGTAGGTCTTCGAACTGCTCCGAACCAATGTATCTAGCTATAGCAAATGAAGGTATATTTATACCTTGAAGGTGTTTAGGAATGCCATAGTTGACGTAAAGTCGGGCATATGAATGTCATGAATGAACCCCTGGGGAATAGTTGTTAATTGTAAAATAACTGAGTTCTTGGAGAAATCAATATTCAAGAAAGGGGAAGTCCCTAACGGCTTAAGCTGGTTTTCCAAGAAATCGTTGTGACATTTGGTGAACGCATGGAAGTAGCCATGCCTGTATTCGGGTAGCATGGGCTATGCCTAAATAAGGGCATGATTTCTTATGCCTATATAAGGGCAACGAGAATTGTACCTATATAAGGGCATGAATCTGTAAAATCCATTCGGAATCTAAAACGCCATACAACATTTGTAAGTCTCTTCTAAAGTGGTATACCATATACCCAGGGCCTGTAACCTAAATCCTACTAGTGTGCCTGCAGCACTGGTTGTGCCACCCACACAACGCCATTGCAGGACCTGTACGTGCAGTTTATTGCCACTTAGACTTGCCATTTAAAACTCCTTTCCAAGCCTCAAACTCTCCTTGTATTACACATAAGTCACCCCTACAGTTGGCCCTAGATAGCCCTAATGTTAGTGTGCCATGTAAGTAAAAGGTAGGACATGTACTTTTAAGTTTTTCATGTCCTGGTAATGACAAATAACTAAATTTGTTTTTCCCTACTGTGAGGCCTACTCCTCTCATAGCATAGCAATGGGAATGTGTTAATACCCTTATACGCTGTAATTCCTGATAAGAAATTAGTAACTGCGTCATGTTTTATATCTATTACATGGTAATGATAAATCCTATCTACTGGTAAAGTTTGATTTAATATTAATATTATAGAAATATTATAGAAAACATTTCTCTTATTTATTTATTTAAAAAGTTTTATATAGCGCAAACAAGATCCCGAAGGATATCAAATCGCTTTACAAAGGAAAGTCTAAAAAAGCAATGACAACTTCGAGTAAGAATACAAAAAAAACAAGGAATAATCTTGCTTCTCTGTTTGCTTTGCAGCCTGTCTCCATTACACGTCTGCGGTGGGTGACAGCTACAATTTGTGCATTCCCTCTAGACAGCCACAAACACAGGAAGGGTGGGTGTGACAGATAACTCATCTGCATTCTGATAGCTCTTACGGGGCTGGGAGAGAGGAGGGGAGGTGGCACTTATAACTGAATAGGCAATGTCCTGTTTCCCACACAAAGGGCTGATTACTCCTTACTGAGTGTCTGGAGCCTGGGTTGGGTAGAAAGGGGGACCTGTGTCATTCAAGGCCTGATTTGAAGTCTTCCCCACTTCAAATGCAGAACGGGGTAAAAGTACTGGGACTCTGACCCTTCCAAGGTAGTACACTACTGGACCTATGAAGAACTCTGCCAGGAGTAAAGACAGCTGTGCTACAAGGACTCCCGGTCTGCTTGACTGCTGCTCTGTAAGAACTGCTTTGCAGTGTTGCCCTGCTACCTACTGATCTATGCCATCCTGAACAAGAACTAGACCTGACTCCAAGGGCTTACTGGCTTGCCCCTATTCTGAAGTCTCAGGGCCATCAAAGACCTCATTCAACCCTGCAACAGCACTTGGACTTCTGCTGTCCAAAACCAATAAAATCGACGCAGTGACGACTTTGCGCCGATTGGAATCGATGCATTGCCCTTCGGTGCCAACGCAGGAATTGATCGACGTCATTGCTTTGACAAACTGCTCAGCTTGGCAACGGTGGGCAGTGATGCTCGAGGATGATGCAGCGCCAGCATCGTAAAAGGTTTCGTCGACATAGCCTTCATTGCTTGCACAGATCGGAACAGCCGCAGGGAGTCTTTGACATTGACGCCGGCTCCATCAAAGGCACTTTTTCAGCAGGACCCACAGGAGTCCTGTAGCCAGCCTGCCATCCACCGTGGTGGGCCTGAACTTTGGATTTATCCCAGTCCAGCACTACCTTAAGTACCCCTTAGCGCTCTTTGCTTCTAAGTACTACTTTAGGATTTATCCTTTAAAAATTCATATCTCCTGTTCTACTTATTGGATTTTTGCCATTTTAGTCTTGTTTTACTCAGAACAATAGAATCTATTTTTCTACCCCAGCGCAGTGTATTTTTGTGGTATTTTCATTATTTTACTATGTGTATGTGTTGCACAAATACTTTGCACATTGCCTCTTTAGAAAACCTGACTGCTCTGTGCCAAGCTACTAGAGGGTGAGCACAGGCTATCTTTTAATGTGTATCTAGCTTACCCTGACTAGTTTGGTGGTTCCTGCTTGTACAGGATGCATACTCTGACAACCAGAAACCCCAGTTCTAACACGTCCTTAGTCCCATCTCCAGCTATAGCTTTTGGTTCCCCGTCTTCTTCAACATTGGGACCCAGCATCTCAGGATTATGAGCCATTATTCCCGGTAACCCCAGAGATCCATCAAGATCTCTAATGGTGGCTTGTCCCAGAGAACCTGAACGAGGCACGGCAGTTGGTTTTGCCACCTCTCACAGTCCTGTCAATGGATGTCAGCAAGATTGGTTGGTGATCTGTTTTGAAGGACAAAAGTACCCATAGCAGATGCAGCAATCAAGAAAAGTCCCAGTCTTCCAATTGGAGGGAACTACTTTGGTTTTCTTCTTACCTCCAGGGCAAAGCTGTTTGTTTCTAGTCAGACAATCAGTAGTCAGAGCATAAATCAACAGACAATGGGGAATGCATTGTCCTCTATTTCTCCTTTCCTGAGAGATACGTCCCTGGGCGAAGAGTAACCTCTTCTCTCCCTCAGCAGTATATCTTTCCAGGAAAAATTCTCATCCTCAGTCTTGCTATGCCCTGATTTTTCAACAGGTTGTCCAGAGATTTGGCCAACCTTGTTTGGATCTATTTGTCATGGAGGACAATGCTCTCCTGCTGTCTGATCCTGTCCATGACAGCTTGCAAGACAGTTGCTTGCCCTGGAATGGTCAAGGAGACCATGGCTTTCCCTACTACTATAGTTGGAGTCATGTCCTCATTGGCAATTTCCCATTCAGCCATCTCCATTGAGTCTTCTGATATCATATTCCCTCTAACATCTGAGACTGTTGCATGGTTCTTGGGAGTCTAGCCCTAATAGCCCAAGAATGCTCTAATGAAGTGGCAGAAAGCACTTAAATCTCCAGGAGACCCTCTACACTAAAATATTATAGTCGCCATTGGTGCAAGTTCGAAGTATAGTGTAGAGACTAGGGGTTGTTTCCCTCTTCATGTGACCACATAAAAACTTTAGATTTTTTTGAGAGATGGCTTCATGTTAGTCTTAGTGATTTAAACTATTAGGACTCAATAATAGTGATTCAGACCTAAAGAGGTAATGAGGTTTCTTTGGTAATTCATTTGATTTCTCTACTAAGACGTTTTTCCTTCATTTACTAGCCACCCATTCTCCTACTCCATTATAAGATCTGTCATTTGTGCTTCATGCTTTGATGGGCCCCCCATTTGAGCCTTTAGAATCCGCAGATCTGAAATTTTTATCTACCAAGGTTTTCTGCAGGGTGACCATTTACTCCGGTTATCGGATAATGAGATTGAAGCTTTGCTTTCTTCTCCTCCCTTTGAGGGGTTTTGTGAATATTCAGTGATCCTGAGTCTGAGTCCTCTTTCATCTTCCCAAAATACCTTCTAAATGTCACTGTGAGGAAGGCATTATCCTTCCTCCTTTCCTAATCCCTCTTTGGAGGAGGAGTAAATACTGCATACCCTAGATCTTCACATGACCATCTCTGTCTCTCTGAATAGAACATCTCCCTTTTGGATGGATGCTTTATTTGTCCCCTTTAGCCTTTCAAGAAAAGGTCTTCAACCAACCACATATTCTCTATCTAGATAGATAAAGTTGAAAATTGTTAAACCTTATGAGATAGCAAATTTGGATTTACCATCCTGTGTCCAAGGTATATGCACCAGAGGGATGTCGTCCATGTGGGCAGTCTTTAAGGGATACAGTTCACGCACAACATCAACTCAAAGAGAATTTCATTTTTGGACGTGGACATCACTATCACTGATACTAAACTTGCCACATCAATTTATTCAAAACCCACCGACCGCAACAATTATCTTCACTATTCAAGCTTTCATCAACCCAGCCTGAAGAAACATTTACCGTATTCTCAACTAATGCGAGCCAAAAGAATTGCATCTACCGATGAGGCTTACAAACATGACAGCAACATCATTACCAATAAATTTCTCAAAATAGGTTATCCTGAACAAGTCATTCACATGGCCTGTGATAGACTAGACAAGATTGATCGATCAACTCTACTCAAACCCAAATGCAAAACCACTCCCACAGAACAACGGAATGTATTCGTTTCAAAATTTTCCACAAAGAGCCACTTGATCAAAAAATGCATCACTAAACATTGGCCAATATTACAACTTGAACCTGACTTTCATGCTATTTTCAATAGCAAGCCGATTTTTGCATATCAACGTTCAAAGAATCTAGGAACAATGCTGAAACCACGCATCATCCAGCCTACAGCATTTAAAGGAAGCATCCCTTGTCACAACTGCACAAACTGTCACAACATAATTCCTGGGAATACCATCATGCATCCTACCAAAGGCACCCCCAACACACTCAAGGTAACCGCGACATGTGACACAACTAATGTTGTTTACCTAATCAAGTGTCCCTGTGGACTTGCTTACGTTGGAAAAACTGAACGCAAGATCAAGACTAGACTAACTGAACACCAAAGTAATATCAGAAACAAAAACTTGAAATCCAACGTATCAGCACATTTCACACAGCATAATCACAACATCAGTCAAATCCGTTTCCTCATATTGGAGGTTGTTAAAAACCAGAGGGCATGGACCCTAGAAAATTCCTTCTTCAAAGAGAATTATACTGAATATTCGAGATGAACTGTGCTCATCCTAATGGACTCAATGAACGGCTGGAATACAGCAGTTTCTTATAACTTTCTGTGTCTAACGTACCCGTTGATCCTCTCTTTTGTGTCAACAACGTTTCATGTTTGCAATCTGTTTGATTTATTCTTTGTTCTTGTTACACTCATTTTACTTCATTTTGACTTCATTCTTTTTTCACCTTCTTTCATATTCTTTATCTCTCAGCCATTCACATATACAGTTGTCTTTCAATTTTCTTAACCCGTTCTTTATTTCACTTGTCACCCTGTTCTTCTCTTTCCCACATCCCCCAGCGTTTTATGTTCGTTTCCAGCATTCACTTTCTCTCAAGATATTTTTCGCTATAATGTATTACTCTCCATTGGATTATTTTGTACTTTCATTCACCTTCTTCTTACTGTTTGTATTTTCATTTTTACCCAGATTCACCCTTGACTCCTCTCACTAGTCCGTTTCCCATTTCCAATACCCTGCTAATGTTGCCTCCTATTGGCTTCTCCCACCCTCATGTTTCCACCACGTTCCCTTTTCTCCTCCTCCACACTTTTCCACTTTTTTCCTCTCCAACTTTTTTCAAACTTTTACATTTCTGCCCCATTTTCCAATTGTTTGCTTCTCAGTATACTTTTTTCTACCCCTTTCCCAGGCCGCCCCTATTTTCACCAGCTTCATTTTTTCGTTTACAGTCCCCTTTCTATCTCGCACTGTGTTGGATTAAACTCGCATGCGCACCCGTCCCCGCACTCTCGCTTTTCACCGTCGGCGTCTTGCCGCACTGGTACACCGATCGTTGCACTTATCCGTTACACCTTTTGGACATCTTTGGTAAGCACTTTTGTTATCTTGGACTATTCGTGTGAGCACATTCCATATCACGTTTTTTTTAAAGCATGGATAGCACATTTTCACCTTTGTCATTCCTTCGGCACCGCGGTTAGATTTAATCCTGTCTGATCACTTTCAGTTCTTGTTCACGTGCACTTTTTAAACCCACCACTGCATATTTTTCTATTGACCAGCTGATGCCCACGATTCACTTGTTCTTATGTACGTCTTTCCATATACACTTTTTCTATCAATCACCCGCATGTTTTTCCGTGGTTTCTGTCACAGCCCAGTACCCTTTAACATTTATTACCCACACTCTCGGGCCCTGTCACTTGGTAATTTTCCGCATTCTACACTTTCTCCTAGATAATGTGGACCCCCTGAAGAAGAGCCATTTCAGCTCGAAATGCATCGGGGATATTTACATTTGTTTCCATATATACTATCATGATGTTTTGAGCATGGATCAGTCTACAATTCATTGCATATTATTCTTCGTTCATGTAAATACATTCTTGGATTCAGACCCATGAACCAATCTACGAAATGAACAAAGTGATTAAACAACTTTGAACTTTTTCAAACACTCTTGTTTTACTTCCTGTGCCTAATCTAGCACATTGGTGTGCTCAGGTTCTCCACCTTACGCCCGTAAGGTTTTCGTTTCGCATTGCTACCTTGCCCCTCCTGGACAGAAGGGGTTCACCCTGAGCACCCTAAGATACTTTGACCATTGAATACCTCTGACATTAATACACTGTTTACCAAGGAGTGCAGCGGACCGCTTTGTCTATTCTTCAGTCTTTAAGGGAGCCTGAGACATTTGCTCCACAGCCACTTGGACATTACCTCATACTTTAATGTTACACTACCATTAACCAGTTACGGTGGTGCTCCATATCCAAATGAAGTACTAATGTGTTATTATCTGATCATCATCCTTGATTTCTTGTTTCGAATCTATTAATGAAATAAAAGTGTAGCATCATCTTGACTGCGGTCTCAACCTTCTTCTAACCCTAAGGCAAAGAGACAAATAATCAGTTACTTGCGGCGTAGGTATTACCTCACCACGTAAGTACTGGGACAGGAAGACGGAGAAGGAGTTAATGACCTGGTTACTTTTTTGACACAGTCCTGCACTCCTTCAACCCTCACCTTTTCTATTGTGATCGATTCTTTGGGCAGATTTACAATAACTGGTGCATCCCTGCATATATGGAGGGATGCGCCAGTTATTTTGCGCCGCAGCTCCGCCACCCTGGATGCGCCGCATTTAAAATGCGGCGCACCATGGGGCAAAAATGGCACAGATGCGTCACGCATCTGTGTCGTAAAAGCGGCGCATTACTGGAGTTGCGTTGCAAGCGCAACGCAGCTCCAACAATGCTCTGGGGAGCCCTATCTCCACAATGCTGCGTCAATCCTACGCCTGCTTCAAGCAGGCGCAAGGTTTTGACACAGCATGGGCCCAAAAGTGACTGAGTGAAATCTTGTAGATTTCACTCAGCCACTTTTGGGAGGCATTCCTGCGCCGGAAAGCCCCCCTGCGATGGAACGCCTCCTTCTGGCGCTGGGCTTTACGTGACGCACCTGGGAGGTGCGTCACTTGTAAATACCCCGCACCATGGCACATCTTTTGCGCCGCCGCTGTTTCACAAAATTGACGCAACGGCGGCCTAAAAGAGATGCAGGGGGCTTGTAAATCTGCCCCTTTGTTTCTTAGACTATTAATATATGTATTTTTCTTAAGCTTGTGATCTCAGGAAGTAGTTAGCAAAACTCCTCCTTTTGTGCATTCTGGGATAGAGGTTCCATAATGGGATACACAAAGAACTATGGCACAAGTTTGAAAACGCACATTTAATTTCATCCAGTTGCAGGATTTTTTTCATATATATTATGGGACCAGCTGGGACACTGCTGGTAATTGCTGTTTTCGCCATTCGTTGATTAAGGGTAAAGATTGCTATATACAATTCTAACTTTGTATTTAAAATTGTGCAGTTACATGAAATCAAATATTTATTTTCATGTCCTAAATTTTCCATTGTTAAGTTTTTTGAAAAGCCACCTAATACTGAACTGTGTTCTAAAAACAAAGCCGCTCCAAATATAATGATAGGTCTGTGCAATATTTGTTTATCAACTTGTGCAATGGAACCGAGCAGCGCAGCTAAAACATCTCTTCCATTTTCCATGCCACTAAAATACATAATTGCAGTAGTAATGGCACCTGCTCACCTCGTCTGCACCTTGGATATTCCATTAGAAACATCATATTTTCCAAATAACTTGTGCGCATGTCTGGGTTTCTCAGCATCTCTCTCATCCTTCTGCTCTTCTGTTACTCTCAGTAGGACACCATCTTATGGTAAATGTGTACTACACCCTATACATACGTCAGCACGTTTTATACTTACTGATTCACGTTTATACATCAGGATCATTATTTTATCTCTTGAAATAAAGCACCAAAAGGTTCCCAATACTTTTACTGTGTGCCACACTTTAATTCCAGTGCACAACAGACGAAGTATCTCCTTCCTCGAAGACAGTAAGCATATGCAAATACAACTCTAGCTCTCTTGTGTGCCTCTTCCTCACTCCATGCTTAAGAGCATCAACAAGCTTGCCATAGTATATTTGGAGCACCTCCCACAAACCTCACAACCCAACACTCCGGGCCAGATCACTACACATCTTTACTGGTGCTCTTGCACATCCCTGATAGTGAGTAAGGCAGTTCTTGGTGCAGACATCTTTTGCCACAATGTTATCAGAGCAAATGTTTGTTCAGGTCTCTGGTGGTGATGTAGTTTGTTCTTTTCGTGCTGTTGTGGTATTTGTGCTGTCTTGTTATGTTGTACTGTGGTTATAGGTTGTTTTGTTGTGGTGTATTATTTATTGTGTTGTGATTTGTGTCCTAATATTGTACTATGATATTTCTTCAGGGGTGCCACAGATGATGCAACATTTTCAGCCGAAAGCAGCAGAGTTACCCCTGTCTAAGATGGTAAAATACCAGCACTGCCCCAGATCGTCCACTGTGGAGGAAACCTGTCAACCCAAACCCGTAGCAAGGACCTTTTCTTAAGTGACGACTCCCGGGGCTCGCTTTATGTGATGCCTGTTGTGTCGAGCACCTGACTGGCACCGACACCGAGGTGACTACTGCACGGGCCTAGGGGGCACGTTAAATGATACATGGGAGACAGGATGTGGGTTGCTACAGGGACTCGCCTCCATAGCCAGAATGGCATACGTCTGCGCGTACCCTACTATTATTTAATCTAGGTCACATGACCCTAACGTTACGTATGTGCCTGTTACGTCACAGGCACGATACAACATTCCTCCCCAACAAGCACCAAAACAACATTAGCTTCAGACCCCAACACCGGACCAGTTGTCAAACTACACATTTCAGGTACAGTATCACTATATTCGGTCAACATCAAATTAAGAACAGTCTTACGTGAAATAGTCCTTCAATCGGCATAAAGGTTCAGGATTTCTCCGCAGTCGATATTGGGACTGGCCTCGGCTTTGAGACTCAGCAACTTCAGCTTCAGATGAGGCTTCACAGCGACCAGCCTCGGAATGATGACAAGAGTCCTCCAGCCTCACACTGCGGACGCCATCTTGCCGAGGGGGACAGAGTTGCCGAATTCACCACCTTCCTCCAGGTGAACCAGCTCCGTCGCCTCCCCTAGCCTGTCATCACCCACTGATAGGGCACCAGAATCAACCTAAGGTTGAGCCGGGTATGACGCTGACACCTCCAAGTGATATTTCTTGAAGTGTGACCCATAGCGGGCCACAGTCTCTCTGCCTCAGGCGGCAATAATCCGGGTTCCTTTGACATTGATCACAGTCCAAGGCTTCTTGTCATAGGGCTAACAAAACTTGCCAGTGGCGAAACGATTTCTGAGCAGCACCAAGTCCCCCCTTTCAATCTATCGGGGCGTGGACTTCCTCCGCTGACTGACTTGGGTGTAGGCCTCCTGACGTCGGGCGTCAATTCGGGTGTCATCAGGTGTCTTCGGCTGCCACTGCAGGTGGTGAGGTATTGAGTCTGTGACCACCCGGCCCATGAGCAGATGAGCAGGTGTGACACCTGTGGTGGTGTTGTAGTGGGGCTGAGCCTTGCATTCATACAGTGTTAAGTTAGCATGAGCTTATTAGAAGTTTAAACGCCATTTTACCTTTTGCTTTCTTTTGCACACGGCACAGACGTTAGATATTGTTTTGCGTTAGGCTGAGTGTTTTGCTTCACATGAGAATAACTTGTTTTTCTACATTGCTATACTTGCTTCGTAAGCTTAGTCTGAACAGTGAGTACCGAGGCCTTCAAGGTTATCAACACTGTTGCTGTTGTTCGAACTGATCAGCGCACGTTCTAGACATAACATATATGTTATGTTAGTGACCTCTTATATAGCATGTGACTCACCCGGGGGCACCTCAGGGCTTACCTAGAGGAAAATCCAAAAAGGAAAAACCAGGTACAGGGAGCATTGACACGGGGACAGCACTAAAACAAGAAGGCTTTAAGTTGCTTTTTAAAAACGAGATAAGAAGTAGATTTATGCAAAGCCTCAGGTAGTGTGTTCCAGTACTTAGGAGCAATGTATGAGAAAGTTTTGCCCCCTGTACAGCTAAGCCGGATACAGGGAACCTTCAACAGTGCCAATGAGTTTGACCTAAGATTACGATTAGATGTTTGCTTACAGATCTTTTTTTGCAGATAGCCAGGACCCATTCTCAGACTTTTTACCGAGGAGGAAGGGACGGGAGCCACCCCTAACTGGGAAGGCCACCAGTCAGTCATGCAGATGTTAGTGGCTCTTCCCAGGAGCATATGCTCTGTTTTTCCTGGGTTAAGTTGAAGACAGCGTTCTGTCATCCATTTTGAAATGGCCAGCATTCCCGCCGAAAAATGCTGTCTCTCCTCTATAGGGTTAGATCCTATTGGGAAAATCAGCTGGGTATCATCTGCAAAGGATACCATTTCAAACCCAAAAGGACAATTTTGGCCAGAGAAGCCATATATACAATATAAAGTGTAGGGCACAGACATGAGCCCTGCGGTACTGCCTTGCCTAACAGGAATTTTTGAGACCTGAAAGGGCCCAGAATGATAGTCTGCCCACTGTCTGACAAAATTTTTTTGAGCCATTCCAGAGCGAGATCCTCAACACCACACTCCCATAACCTCTCCACCAGCAGTCGATGAGAGATTGTATAGAATGCTGCGGAGAGGTCCAAGAGGATGAGAATCGCGGTCCACCCTCATCAAGGGTTTGTCTTATTGAATCTGAGACCCCTACTATGGCGGTCTCGGTACTAAATACCTCTGCGGAAACCTGACTGCGAGGGGTAAGGATACTATTGGATTCTAAGTAATGGCTCAGTTGTTTATTTATTTGAGTCTCCAATATCTTACCCAGCAAAGGTAACAGTGCTACTGGTCTATAGTTACTTAAGATCTGAGGATCTGCTGTGGTTTTTTTTAGGATCGGCCGGACAAAGGCTTCTTTCCATGCAACTTGAATAGAGCCCATTAAGATAGAGGCATTGAGAATTTTCTGAATTATCGGGCAGGGGGAAAAAGTGTCATGATATTAGGACAGCATAAGTCACCCGGTGATCCAGATTTCGCTGCCAATAATTGATTGTTTATATCCTACAGCAAAATCATTTCAAAGTACTTCAGGTGAAAAATGGACGCTCTTGTCAGGACCTCCTGATCCCGGATAGGTCTAATATAATCTAACCTCATAGTAGCAAAATTGGCATAGATTAGTGAAATTTTATTTTGGAAATAATTTGATAATAAGTCACAGAGTTCATGCATTTCTAGTGACGACTGTTTACAGGCTTGAGGAGAAGCAAAGTCCTTAACAATATTAAACAATGCTTTAGAGGAATTACTGGCTTGTTCAATTTGGTTATAAATATACGAACATCTAGCCGATTTAATTTTTTGATGGTAGTGAGATAAGGCTAATTTATACCTTTGTTTATCTCCATCGCTTTTGGATCTTCTCCATCGTCTCGCTAGAGCCTTACACGATGATTTATTAATTTTCAAGTCACCCGAATACCAAGGGGCAGATTTCCGTATGGTAGCAAAGGTCGTCTCACACTCAGGAATAACTATGTCTAACGTTTTCCCCAGAGCTGAGTTAAAACTGACTAGCATATCGGATGCATCCTGGTGGCTTTGCTCAATAACCTTATAGTGGTGTGAAAACGTCTCCTCAAACGCCTCTAAAGTGAGTTTCTGCCAAGGTCTACACCTCAGTGTCTTTAAAGGATTCACAGGTTTCATTTAGTCGCCTCAATTTGGGGCAGGAGAGTGAATAGAATTAAACAATGATCTGTCCAAGTCTGAGTGAGCGGGGGATGAACCTTTAACTGTTCTATGTTAGTAAAGATAAGATCCAACGTGTGGTCTGCACAGTGAGTGGGTCCAAGCACCTGTTGTGATAAACCCATATCACTCAGGCTGAAAGTTAGCTGGATAACGTCAGGGTTCATCGAGTCCTCTCCATGGAAATTAAAATCCCCCAGCAAAATAAATTTACTGGAGGCCAGGACTTGCATTGCTATAAATTCCATCAAATAATTGACTTAATTCGTTTTCGGACCAGGTGGATGGTAGAGTAGAGCTCCATCGCAAGTCTCTGTTGATGACATAATGACCCTAAAAATTTATTGGGCTTTAAGATGGTCTTTAAAGGCCAGCCCAATACCTCCTCCAGTCTTCCCTCCTCTATCTAAATGGATAAACTTGTAATTGCCAGGTATTGCTAGGTTACTAGATGGACAGTTATAGGGGGTTAACCATGTTTCTGTTAGAAAGCATAAGTCAGGGGAGTAGGTAGCGATCATATCCCAGATTTCAAAAGAATGTTTCACAAGGGATCTAGTATTGCATACGATATAACTTGGCCAATTGTGCATTTGAAAATAGTAATCAGGACGGCCACTCGTACAAGCCATTACCAGAAGGGAGTTAAACTTGCAGATTTTACATGTGACCGGGCCTTCTAGTACAGTGGGGAAATTAGTGGAACAGATGTTTGTTGACTCTTGTCTGCTATACGCCCTCGTTCTTACCCCATGCAATACTTCTCTCATATAGGAGAAGGAGACCTCCGACAGGGCCTCAGGTGCCGGTTGGGCAGCATTTTCTGCCTCCTGGCTCAATCTGGCACGGACGGGCACAGACGGGCTTGCCTCTGGCGCGCCTTCGGTGCACCAGCGGCGCACGTGTACGCTGCGCGTACGCTGCGCGTACACCCTGGTAAGATCATTTTATACTCTAAGGGCAGGTGGTGCCCATACAACTAGCCTGCCCACTCCTATTCCCCCCAAGATGGCGCCTGGCTAAGTGCGGATGGAAATCCTTCCTGTGTCCCCGGGCAGCTCCTGATCGGCTGCGGGGAAGAGCATAACGTTGTGGGAGAAAATAGCAGCAGTGCGGTAGGATTATATTTTAAAAACTAGTTAAGAACAATTACAACTATGATTCCTGGCTTTCCGCCTCAGGAATCCCCTAGGAGTGTGCGCTGGCGTCTTGACCCGGTTTTTGTACTTTAAAGGCAGGTGGTGCCCACAAAACTCGCCCGCCGACCCCTATTCCCCCCAAGATTGCACCTGGCTAAGTGCGGATGGAAATCCTTCCTGTGTCCCAGGGCAGCTCCTAATCGGCTGCGGGGAAGAGCGTAACGTTGTGGGAGAAAATAGCAGCAGTGCGGTAGGATTATATTTTAAAAACAAGTTAAAAACAATTACAAGTATGATTCCCGGCTTTCCGCCTCAGGAATCCCCTAGGAGATGCATCTGTGGACAGCTCAGATACTGGCACCTTTAATAATACACTGTGTAGTCATGATTGAACACACTTGGAGAACATTCGTATGCAGAGAGCTTGTGCTGAACTCGATGTGATTCACTCCTGCTAATCTCTGAGGTATGGGGTCGCCTATGGAAGCCTAAGATACCTTCTTTAGTTATAATAACCTACTAGCAAGGGAGGGTGAAATATAGGTATATATTTAACCTGTTTCCATTTAGCATTGTAACATGCTTTCTCCCTTTGTATTTTATGGAATAGTAACTATGCTAACAATCTTATTTCATATCATATGTCTGCTTGTATTAGCTAAGATGCTGCACCTGAGATCACGGCGTTAAAATAAACATTTTAAACTTGCTCGTGTCTCCCTTTACTCCCTGTTGTGGACTGGTATGAGAGTATAACAAAAGAGTGCTCATGTTTCCCACCTTACCTGAGGTATCCTAAGTCGCATGTTCTGGGTTGTCTAATCATTGGCAACTTTGCTATAGGACGAAGAGCAAATTTAATTTTTTTTATTTATTGACATTTATAAAGCACGCAGCTACCCGGAGGATTCCCGGCACTAGTGAGACACTGATGCTAGTCTGGTAGGGGATTTTGGGTACTAAGGTGAGTTTTTAGTACACCCTAATTCACTGAGGTCCTGAGTCTCTGTGCACAGTTCTGTGACTGAGCAGAATCCCTGCAACAGTGTGAGGCGCCTGGCTGTAGCTTCTGAGAAAAGTAAAGATGGCGAGCTCTATTGACTGTCTCCTGTCGTGGGCAATTCGGATTACTTTATTTAGAGTCCTCATGAATCTCTCCACCTCACCATTGGCTTGGGGCCACCTGGGAGTGATTCTGTGGTGGCGAATGCCAAGATCGTTGAGGTAGGTGGCCAGTTCCTGCCCTTGGAAGGGAGGCCAGTTGTCTGTTTGCAGCTCCTGTATTAGGCCATGTTTTCAAGCTTCGGTATCACCTCAGTGGCACTAGGAGCAGCTATGATTTCAACCTCGGGATACTTTGAATGATCATCAATGGCCACAAATATATGACGGCCATCAGGAAGACTGCCAAAATCCAGACTGACTCAGGACCATGGAGACCTCGGCCGAGGTTCCGCAATGACTGGAGCAGGATGAGGCATCTTCCCTGTCACTTAACATGATGAGCAAGAACAGACAGTGGCCTCCACCAATTCGTCTATCAGCAGGAACCACACTTTGGTTCTGAGATGGGACTTGGGGCCCGATGTAGGTAAATGTAATTTACCGACTCTAAAATACCGAATTTTACCGATTCTGTATTTTAGAATCGGTAAATGCTATGTAGGTAAAAAATCTGTATTTTTTACCGATTCGGTAAAATTCGGTATCTGACATTCGGAATTTACCGAATCGATATTTACCGAATCTGTATTTACCGAATCAGTATTTCCCATTCATTCCTATGGGCCTTCTGGCCCATAGGAATGAATGGGAAATACCGAATCGGTATACCGATTCGGTAAATTCTGATTCGGAAAGCAAGTAAAACTGAAACTGAATCAGGCAGCCAATCAGGTGCTACCACCCTCCCCTCCCTACCAGGAAGTGGCTACACAGGCAGCTGCAAGTAATTAGAAGGTTCTGGAGAGGCAGTTGGAGCTGAGCAGAGTGCAGGAGCCACAGAAAGAGTTTTGCATTTTTAAATTGTGAAAATGGCAAGCAGCAGTGAAAAGGAGCAGCCAGAGAGGAAGAGGAAACTAAAATTCAGCTACTAAAATGGAGCTACAGGTCCTTGTGGAGGAGGTGGTGAAGGAACACCAGAATTTATTTGGCAAGCTGTCCCTGACTGTGCCTGAATCTGCCAAGAGAAAGATTTGGCTGCACATACAAACAAAGGTTAATGCTGTTGGAGTGACTCCAAGGGACATCAAGGACTTGAAGAAGAGGTGGTATGACCTCAGGAGCCTGACCAAGAAAAAACTCTCAGAAATCCACAAACAGGCAAACAAAACTGGAGGAGGAAAGAACCGTGCACCCCCCCTGACTGACCTGGAGGAGCTGGTGGGGTCCACCATTTAACATGAGAGCGTCTGTGGACTGGGAGATGCAGACAGCTCAGCCAGAGCTGCAACCAAAAACGGTAAGATGCATGCACAGGAATCACCCCCACCCCATCAGCCTTCCCTTTTCCCCATGTGGCATAGTTAACCCCAGTCCAGTAGAGGTTGCACTATATAGGAGCAATGCATCATGGGACCTGTAGTCAGTAAATGAAAGACCATGTCATTCAGTCCAGCAAGCAAAAAGTCAGGCAAATCATGTCAGACATAATGAAGCGCAGGCAACATGTAAAGTGTTTAAGTACGAAAAATGTCATTGTAGTGGTTGTGTAGCAGTAGCACTGAGCTAATGTTCGTTTATATGTCCACAGGCGAGACATCTCGCAAGCACACCAGGGAGACAGAAGACATGGCACCAGAGAGGGATGACAGCCAGGATCCAGGACCAAGTGCAGGGAATGTCACAGAGGACACAGGTGCACCAACTACACAGCCACCATCCCAAGACACAGAAATGGCTCCACAACTGCATGTGTCCCCAGAACGTTCAGGATCCCCTCTGCTACTGTCCTCACCTGAACTGCCTGCATCACTGCCTCTGACACAAAAGAGCAGGCGGCATGTAGTTGCCCCACTAGTTCAAATGGAGTCATCAGCAGGTGACATGGAGGGGGATGACACACAAACCATGGCAGGTGAAGGTAGCCCTGCAACACAGCAGTCCACTGCAGATGTTACCCGTCCAGGTGCCAGACGCCGCAGGCACAGAGAAAGCATTATACCAGCACATGTTGAGGGTCCCAGTGTCTTCTGTGGCCTTGAGGGGAGCATGGTCAAAATCCAGAGGATGCAGGGGAAGGCCATCCTGTCTGTGCAACACCAGATGAGGAACCTAAACACACATATGGAAGGAATAGGGAAGGGCATTAGAGAACTGGTAGATGTGAACAAAGAGATGACACAATCGGTGCAGCTTCTATGCACCAAACTGGACCAGGACATGGCAGCTAGGCACAAGGAGAGGCAGCGTGCGCAGCAGCAAAATAAAGCTATTAACCGCCTGGTCACAGCCACTTCCCTGCTATGCAGAAGATGCATTAACATGCAGGATGGAATCACACACAACAGCAATGAGGTGTCTAGGGGCATTGCTAGTTTGAAAAGTGCTGTAGAGGTGCTGATTAATTCTCAGACAGCACAAACTGCTGCTCTGGATGCACCAGAAAGTGAGGAAAGCACCAGTAGAAGCAGCATGACAAGCCCCCTTGTTGTGGAGACATGGAGGAGCAGCAGGCCCCATGGTGAGCCAGCAGCCCAAGCGCACAGTGAAGAGAGCCAGCCACTTACATCTGGCACTGGTAGGCGTGGGCGTAAGTGACTTGTTCAGTTAATGGGGAAGTGACCCAGGACTACCATTATTGCCTGGATGACGTTTGTGTTGCACATTTGTGCTTTTGACCACCTGCGTAGTGACAAATATTAAACTACTTTGGGTGCATACTCCACCTGTCTGTGTCTCTTTACTTACTTAAAAGTAGTTGCGTGTGATCTCTTCCCGTCTGTGTCTGCCATTTTTTGGTGTCGCAACTCCAGCTGTGTTGGGTTCAGGCAGTGCTTGTTCGTCATCATAGTCCTCATAATCAGATAATTCCACCTCAGTGCCCATCTTCATGGCAAGGTTGTGCAACATTGCACAGGTTGCAATCATCTTGCAGCAGGTGACTGGTGTATACTGGCATGCCCCTCCACTTTTGTGGAGGCAGCGGAACCTGCTTTTCCATAGCCCAAAGGTGCGCTCCACAATGTTCCTGGTAGATTTGTGTGCCCTGTTGTATCTCCTCTGGCTGGGGGTTGAAGGGTTGAGGTAGGGAGTAAGGATGAAAGACCGGACCCCATATGCACTATCCCCTATTTGTAAAAGAAAAAGACATTACTCACATGCACACATGCACATACATCTGCTATATGTATCAAGGGAGTGTCACACAGTGTTTTACCTAGCAGGTATCCTTCGCCAAATTCCCCCACTGTCAGGCGTGTGTAAATCCCACTGTTTTGAAAGATGTATGAGTCGTCGGCACTTCCAGGTAACTTGGCAACTATGTCCGTGATGATGTACTTTGCATCACAGATTACCTGTACATTTATGGTGTGGGTAGACTTCCTGTTCCTATAAATGTACTCTGTGGCAGCAGGTGGACATATTGGTATGTGGGTGCCATCAATACAGCCAATGACGTTGGGGAAATGTGCCATTTGATAAAACTCTGTCTTAGTCCTGAGCTGTTCTGCGTGCGTTGCAGTGGAGCTGATATAATAATGCATTCTCTGCATCATGGCCTCTAGGAATTTCCTAAAAAAACGCGACAGGCAGCTCTGGGACACCCCACCTACCACAGCAACCACACTCTGGTAACTCCCAGAGGCAAGCAGGTGTAGGCTACACAGCACCTGCGCATGGGGTGGGATGGCGTGCGCCCTTGGGGTTGGGTGCTCCAAAAGTGGGTGGAGGTCCCTGATCAGCTCCAGGATGGTTTGGGGGTGTAGCCTGTACCTTTTGTAGGATCTCTGGCTCAGTCAGTTGGAATAGGGTGTTTCTCTGCCTGTAGACCTGCTCCTCTCTTCTCCAGACCCTCTCTCCTTCTGCCTGTAGCCGTAACCGCCTCGCAATCACGTAGAATGCCGCCATTCTGGTCAAACTGTTGCATTTTGGGCCCTTTTCTATAGACTGCACCTGGTTACCACCTGATTTCAATTCATGGTAAATACAGACTCTTAAATACCGTATTTCATGCAAATTCGGTATTTTATAGGTTACCTACATCTCAATAGTCCTTTTTACCATTTCTTATTTACCGAATCGGTAAATTTACCGATTCTGTAAAGTTACCGATTCGGTAAATTTACTGATTCGGAAAATTTACCGAATTGGAAACTTTACAGAATCGGTAAATTTACTGATTCAGACGTTTTGAGGCCCCTACATCTCAAACACCAAATATCGGTCGGTAACAGCCGAAATTCGGTATTTTCGGCCATTACCAACCGGTATTTGGTTACCTACATCGGGCCCTTAGTCTTTACCATGCCTTGGTGCCCTATGTGGGTAAGTTGGACGCATCTATCTGTTAAAGACGTTAGGATTACCAGCCGCTGTCCCCTCAGCAAACACCCCATAGTGTCTTCGGTGAGCTCGTCCCTGACATGGTATAGGCTCTCCCATATCCTCTGGGCAGGTAAAGTCAGGATCTTCCACTCTTCTTTGGCCTTGTGCCAATTGCCACTCCATAGAGCCACCTTGGCCCTTTGCAGACTATCGTCTTTGGACGTCGCTTCTGTGAGATCCCCCATGGAGAGGGGGAGGGGACATGAGCAGGCCGCAACGCACCTGACATATTCTTCCGTGTCTGCCGCGTCTTCCATCTCCTTGGCCGTGGCCGCTCTGGGATGCCAAGACAGGTAATCCGCACGATTGCGGGACCCTGGTTGATATTCTATCTTGCAGTTAGAATTTTGAAGCTGCAACATCCACTTCTCAATCCAGGGAGGTGGTTTGGCAGATGTCCCTGAAAACAGAGCCAAAAGGGGTTTGTGGTCCGTCGCTACCACGAACGGCTTGCCGTAGACATACAGGTGAAAATGACAACACCCCCAATAAATGGCAATGGCTTCCTTCTCTATTTGAGAATATCTCTGTTCGATCTCGGTAAGGGACCGACTTACGAAGGCCACAGGGGCCCAGTCATCATCCTGGTGTTGTCTTTGCAGCAGTACGGCCCCTAAGCCCATGGGGCCCGCATCCACCGATATCTGGGCCATTTTCCCCGGGTCGAATAAGGCAAGTGTTTTCACCTCTGAGAGCGCATTCTTGATTTCTTTGAAGGCCTTGGCTTGGTCCGGACCCCATTTCCAAGGGACCGAGTCCTTGGTGAGCTCTCTCAGCGGTAATGTCAAAGTGGTGAGGTCACAAATGAACCTGCCACAGTAGTTTACCATGCCGAAGAAGCTGCGGACCTCCATCACACTGGCAGGAGCTGCGGCGTCTGTGATGTCTCGGACCTTTTCTGCATCTGGGTTGTCTCCTTCTGTGGAAAAGGTGTAGCCGAAGAATTGCAGCTTCTTCTTCAGGAATTTGCACTTTTCCCAGTGCAGAGTGAGTCCGGCGTCCCACAAACGGCGAAGCATTTGGGTGAGGCGAGAGTTGTGTTCTGGAAGTGATTTCGCATGGACCATGATGTCGTCACTGACGTTGATAACACCAAGGATGTCCATGATCAACTCATGTATGATGTTCTGAAAGACCTCAGCCTCACTAGACACCCCGAAGCTCAATCGTGTATAGCGTCGAAGCCCCACGTGAGTTGAGAAGGTGGTGATGTTTCGGGCGCATCATCTAGCACCAGTTGATGTTATCCGGACCGTAAGTCGAGCTTGGAGAACCAAAAGGTGCCGGCCATTTCCCCGATGAGACCATCTGTAGTTGGGGTGAAGTGGCATTCCCGTTTGATTGCGGCATTAGGTAGTCGCATGTCTACACAGATCCTTACCGGACCAGGGTGCTTGGGCTTCCGGTTGACAACGATGGGAGAGACCCAGGGTGTGGGCCCCATCACTCTCTCAATGGTTCCCGCTGCCTCCAGCTTCTTAAGTTCATCCTCTACCTGGTGTCACAGATGAAAAGCTATCCGCCGATGCTGTAACGCTACGGGCTGGACCGTTGGGTCAATGTGTAGATGAATTTCTTTGCCCTTGAATCTTCCAATTGCCTCAAAGTCCTCAGAGAACTCATCTAGTAAGTGTTGGATCGGCTTGTGATGCACACTGAAAGCAAATGTCACCACTCCTAAGTCTTCCGCAGCACGGCACCCTAGCAGCATACCTTGGCCATCTTCGGTGACGAACACATTGGTGGTGATAGAGTTGTCTCCATGGGGATATGGACATTTTAAAACAACCTTGTATTTTCAGGGGCGTATCTTTGCCATACGCAAACACAGTGATCACTGACGGGCCCAGTTTGGGTGCTGGACACAGAGTTTGGTGGAGAGCTGAAGCCATGATATTGATAGAGGACCTGGTATCCACTACAGCCATGACATCCTGGTACCCCATGCGAATGTTGCACTGCGTTTTCTGGGTAGCGGCGCCAATCATGTTTACTTTGTGGACTACCCGCTCTTCCTCCTCATCATCGTCCATGTCGCTGGGTGTCCTCTCACACTCGGGTAGGGCAATGACCACCTGCTGCGGTTTGTGATAGCGTTTGGCTCAGCATACTTTCTCAAAGTGGTTAAATCGCCCGCATCCCGAGCACCTCTTTACTTTGGCAGGACACTCTGCTGCTTGGTGCGGAGGCCCGCCACAGTATCCACACATCTTGGCTTGTCCGGCGGTCGCTGTTCCTGGCCCCTTCTTGTTCCACCTCATCGTGGGCTTGGTCATAACAGCATTCACCGGTTCTATCTTCACCGGGACTTGGAGAGCCGCCTCCATGTGTGCTGCACGTGCCTTGGACAGCTCATTGGTGCTCCCCAGGGTCAGTATGTTGGAGAGGGACTTACCAGATTCCTCTAGAATTCGTTCACGGAGCATGGCGGAGGCGCAACCCTGAATCACTTGGCCCTTTATCACTTCCGTCTCATCTTGGAACCCGCACGTGGATGCAAGGTTTTTGAGTCTTGCATGGTACGTGTCCAACTACTCTTCGTTGATGCGCTTGCCTAAATATGAACCTTTCGTAGTACTGATTGCCCATCGGCTCGAAGTGTCCATTGAGGGAATTTATTAATGTGTGGTGTTTCTTTGGCGTGGCTTCTACAAGCGTCTTAGTGATGTTATGTATGTCTTTGCCCCCAAGGTGTAACAGCATCGCTCTCTTCTGGTCCTTGTGGACCTTTGTGGCCTCAAAGAATATTAGCAGGCGGTCCACCCAATCTTTCCACTTTGGTGCAGGTGATGAGGGCGACCCTTCCACTATGAAAGGCTCTATATGCGGTATCGTGGACATGGATAGTGCTTTGGTCCTTGTGAATACTGACTCGGTGGGCGCCTTGCCCTTTCGTGTCGCCGCTGCGCTGTGCTGTTAGCGTGGACGTTCTCTCCGCCCTCCACTGAGGCTTCCAGCTGCCTGGGCATGGCGCCGCTTGCACCCTGGTGTGGTGCGTGGTGCCCCTTTTCTCTCCCTTTTAGGGCGTTTTCTCTTATGCTATTCTTCACCGAACGTACTGCCCTGTTGCTAGGCCTGAGCCAAGGCCCTTGACTTCACTGCGTGACTCCCTGCGAGGCCTGTGTCAAGGCATTTTATCTTCCACCCAACTGTGCTTTAGTAGGCCTGTATCGAGGCCTTGGTTTCCCCCACATGATGCAGTGTGCGCCTTCCCTCCAAGCACTCAGCACTGCAGAGGTGCGGGGAGTTGAGCAGGAGCGCAGGCCTACTGAGCGCTCTGCCCGGGCTGCTCATGGCTTGCAGACGGGTGGGGTAGCAGCTCTCCATCACGCACCCACTCGGGGGAGCGTCACCACGCGATTGCGCACGGCTGCAGCGATGGGGCAGGCTCACCTTCTCTACCCCTCCAGACCGCTCGGGCCACTTCCATCCCCACACAGGACACCGGCGCTCCACTCCGAGCGCCAGGGCACCGGAGCGCTGAACTTCGGGGCATGAACGCCGCTCGAAGGTGGAAACGCTCACGGCCACCACTCCAACCGGTGCGAGGGCACGACCACCCTCGTCGACAATTTTTGTGTCGCTCACCTGACTGGCGCCAACACCGAGGTGACTACAGCACGGGGCCTACGGGGCACGTTTAATGATACACGGGAGACAGGATGTGGGTTGCTACAGGGACTCGCCTCCATAGCCAGAATGGCGTACGTCTGCGCGTACCCTACTTTTATTTAATCTAGGTCACATGACCTTAACGTTAGGTACGTGCCTGTTACGTCACAGGCACGATACAACCATGCCGACCACAGACACTTCCCAGATGAGCCACTCTCTAACCCTAGGAGGAAAATTCACAAGAAACGAGGGTACCCACTTCCTTAACCATCCAGAAGTGCTTCAATTCCTCCTCAGGAGAATGAGGCGCTCCAGAAATGCTTCAGTACACCACAATAGAAATGAGCGATAGATGCTGCAGGTTGTTTGCTAGCTGTCTCGAGCCAGGATATAGATCTGAATTTTAACATCTGATTTGGGGGTCCCCACGGTCGCCCTCTGTCCTGAATTAAAGGATGGTCAAAAAGGGACATGAGTGGGAATGAGAGCAGTGTTAGAACGTCTGCAAGAGAAGAGAGTGGTGAGCAGGAGTCGGGACCACAGAGAGTAAAAAGTATTAATACTTTCGAATATCACTGCACTCTCTTAGGCCTGTCAACATTAATTATAAAAATTAATGGAAAAAGATTTTAGAAAGAATAGCACTCTCTTTAGGATTTGGCCATGAGCGAGCCAAGAAACTATACTGTGTTTAATATTCATCATGTACATGGCAAATAATATTTATTCTACATAAAGTGACATTATGTTCTTTTAAAGTATAAAAAAGAGTGAGTTTTGATTTTGAATAGTTCACACTCGTTACAGAATTACTTTTCGGGACTTTCAAATTAGTCAGTCGAGGAAAGGGGTGCACTCTAAGGCATTGTGTTAATGATAGGATCACACGGTTTGGCCGGGTGGCAATGCCAGGATTTAGCTCAGATTACCAAGGCACTTTCTGCAATTTAGCCTTCGGACAATATCGACTTCTCTCTCACGGTTTACACAAAGTAATAAGGTTTTCTGTTTAGTTGTCAGAGCTAAGCTAACACACTTCAATAAAGACACTTTGCACAATACCTGAATCACGTGACAAATCAATTTTACACTTTATGAGAAGTCCATCTAGGCCACTCACATCACTTTCATTCAGTTCAATAGGGGGACAGCAAATCACAAAGGAAGAAGAACTAACGTGACATATGATACTATCTTGTAATTGACCAGATTAAAAATAAACATGTGCTGCTTTCCAAAGCCACAAAGTGAAGTGAAAAGCAGGTAACACCAGAGGTTTGATTCCCAAAAACTGATCAGAAGCTGTGACTTGCTCTTGAAGCATACCTGGCTTACTTCTGAAGTTCAGGAGTATTGCTAAAGAAGAGTAAGTAACAGCCATCTTTTTGTGAATTGAGTTCTATCTTTTTAAGCCAATGAAATGTGATGACTCCAAATAAAACAATTCAGGAGAAGGCCAGGTCCTTGATGCAACCAATTAATAAAATGATCAATTGAACGAGATCAGACATCTTGCAAACAAAGAACGGCGGCAGGATATATCTCGCTGCACAAATGTTAGTTTTGAGTAATTCAGTGTACTCTCTGACAGTCAATGCCCACCTCCCGAAACAAGCCACCTACTATGGTTTCAAATACAACATAGAAATACAAAAGACTGGGAGAGGTATTGTTACAAGAACAAACGTTCGCATGGTTCAAATTCCACAAATGATGCACGAAAGCGATGACAGAAATGGCGAGTCTTTCACTTTTTGATTTTGTAGATCCTTTTATTCTTTATTAAACATAAAACAGCCAACGTGTTTCGCCCTTGCGGGCTTCTTTAGGGCAAAGAAATAGTTCACACAATCCATGAATTGTATTCCATGTGGTGTGAACCCAAGTCGAACGGCACTTTCCCAAAATGCTTTAATCTTAACGGCAGAGTCTGCAAACACGTTTTTGTTCCATATGCAATAGTGCCTAATCAATGTCCAATTCCAGGACCAGTTTGTATGAGGTATTATGCGCTCAATCGCCGGCCTATTTTTACGGCCATCGGGTGGAATCGTATCACTTTGAATATTTCAGGAACACCCGATGGCCATGAAAATAGGCCGGTGATCCGTGCATCTGACTCTTAGCAGCGCCGACCCTGCAGCAGTTGGAAGTTCAAGGAAGCCGAGCATCACAATGCAGCAGGGGGAAAGTTAGTGGGGTTGAAGGTCTACCTTGAGCCGCGTCTTTTTAAACAAGTTGAGGGAGGAGGGCAGGAGGCTGTGGTTGTGGAAAGAGTGCTTTTATAAAAACATGCTCACAGAACAGCTAACAAGATGGCTGGTGCTGCTTTGGAACGCATAATTGAAATACTTTTTGATTGTGCATTCCAAAGGAGTCTCAGCCATCTAACATGGTGAACACAATGTGCATGGAGAGGATAGACGATGTGGTGTAAGGACTAGAGCGGCTGATGTTGAAGCTGGGGAACCAGATTCGAGTCTTGGCAGGAGGACCAAAATCCTGTAGTTAATTAAAAAGAACAAACAATGGGATATAGAAGGAAGTATAGACATATACAAATACAAAGGATTGTGGGAAACAGGGGGAGGTGATAGGGAACACAAACAAAACACGTGCATTTGTATGGAGTTCAAAGATGGAAAAAAGCACGCTTGAAATGCATGCAGCCTCGGAGAGATTAGGTAAAGGGCGGAGGACAAACAAAGGAGGTTCTGTGCAGGTAAAACCTAAAAAAATGAGTTCCACAAAAGCAAATGAAAATAGTACTTGGGCCTTGGGACACTGATAAGAGAAACACCTGAGGAACAACAAGAAATATCATGTTACAGCCAATAGAAACATAGGAAAAGTAAGTGACAAGCAATCCAATCAATGAAAATTAAGGGTGGGATGTAAGCCCCTTTTAAGATTTATAATAAATACAATAGATTCCACATGCACAGAGCAAGCGCTGTGCAGGCAAAACCTAAAAAGTAACCAAAGTATTCACTTTTGCATTCGCAGGCATGCAAATGGAACAGTATTTGTGAAACCACGTAGACAGCATAGAAGATTTTATTTGTCCTGGGCACCAGACAAGTTACCATTTTCTAAAGTCAAAATAATATCAATATTGAGCTGACAGCGAAGTTTTTTTGAAAATAACAGAATCATGATATCTAGTAAAGCTGATAACAGCTACTTTATATTTATTTTAACATTATTTGCATCGGTATGTAAGTGCATTTGGAGATGGGTGATGCATTATAAGAAGGTGTCTATAAGCAAACAGAAGGATGTAAATTCAACACTAAGGGGCTGATTACAATGTCGGGTGTAAAGCCTCCAACCAGCGGTCGAAGACTTTCCGCCTGACATGGTAGCTTTACAGTCCGACAGCCGTATCATGAAGATGGCGGTCGGAGTTAAACCTGCAGGGGGATTCCGACATGGTTCTGACGGGCTCAAGGAGCCTGTCGGTGTCCGTTGGTGTAAATCCCTTAATGATGGCAGCTCCGCCATCAGGATTGGGATGTTGGTTTCCGACAGCCATTCCATGTAGGCCTTTCAGATATGGAAAGGCTGTCAGAAAGTGACTTTGGGGGGCCCCTAGCAGGGCTGAGGCCCCCACACCTCTGGCCCTCTGCTTACTGGGGGCACCTATGGTGCCCCCCAGTTAGCATCCCACATGTGCCTGCCACACGGTGCAAGGATATTTTAAAACATCCATTTCATTATGGCAGCTTGTGCTGCAGGCCTTTATTCAAATAGAAGTTCATGTTCTGGTTTGAACATGGGCTTCTATTGGAATTCTCCAGGGCATATTATCAAGCACATTATTGCCGCTTTAGCGGCAGTTTTCTACCACTAGAGCGGCAATAATTTTAATGCTGTTCTTGATAATATGCCCCCAAGTGAGTTCCTGAGCACACTACAATCAAAGAAAAGTGCTGCTTTGCACAGTGCATTGATCACCAGCAAGAGTCAATCAGCTGGTCTAGCTATTACTTTAGTCACGGAAACCATTATGGAAAGAGGTTCAATTTCCATCAACAGAGCTGGCACTTATCATGGTATAACTTCAGGAAGACAGAGTTATATATCCTTGTAGGGAAAAACATCCACAAGCAAAGGTGATTACACACAATCAGAGCGATGACCGGAGAGCTTCAAGAAACATCACAGGAGGGACTCCTCTAGAGTTATGGGACCTGTACATGTCCACCATCACATCTTGGCTCATGGTGGCATGTCATTGAGAGTGAAAAACGACACTAGAAGAGGTTGTTAAAAACTGAGGAAAAAAAAGAGTTGCTTTTGTGTCCCTCAGCACTGTTGTTGGGTTGAAGTGCAGTACAACTAATGGGAACAGGGAGAATCGGAAGGTGATATATCAAAAAGTATTATGCAGTTGAAAGGTAGGCTTTTAAAAAATACAGAAATTGCACAGAAACTGGCAGTTGATTTATTGAACTGGTCTAAAAAGTTCTTAATAACAGATTCTGCTACTTTCAGTGAAAATCCATTTCTGTTTTTTTTTTTATACTTATAGCTTTATATTTAAACAGAGAATACAAAGTATATACATTAAAGCTTATACACTGTGAAATATGTAGTAGCCTATTATTGTAAATACCTGAAATTTATCTAGGAAAATATCCCAGCCATTAGAAATTATTTAGGGCTGCCTTGGGATACAAGCTGCACCTCACTGATCAGGCACATTTAATAAACAAAGTCTGGACTGAATTGAGGCCTCAAGGTAATTACTAGTGGCTTAGTTGTGTTCACTGCACTTTTACTGTGCAGACTGCAGGGCTGTCAAAGGCTGTCAGAGTGCAAGCATGAAAAGTAGCTGCGTCTCTTCCCCTGGCAGTGCAGAAGCGACTGGCTGTGCTAAAACTCCCCTACCCCACGCGCATGTCAATTGATTGTGTGCACTATTGTGCATATCTAGCTCTGCTGGGAAGCTGACTGACAAGAAAGACATGCAGTTGGGTGGCACATCTGGGAGCTTACAGCAGATCACGGTAGAGGAAGATGGCAGCTGGTGCAGCTTGGGTACTTAAGGCTGGTTTTTAAGCGTCTCCTTAAAACTAGCCTCTTCGGGCTTGCTTTCTAATTACAAGTCAGCAAGTGGGTCAGTCTTCTAGCAGCACTGGGACACTCAATGAGTAGCTGTTGCACTCTATTAATATCATAGATAGATATGTAGATAGATATATAGATAGATAGACAGACGGACGGACGGACGGACGAACGGACGGACGGACGGACGGACGGACGGACGGACGGACGGACGGACGGACAGACAGACAGACAGACAGACAGACAGACAGACAGACAGACAGACAGACAGACAGACAGACAGATAGCAGCCACGGACTTACCATTTATTTGAACTAGGCAGTAAACTGTGATTGTTTTGCGACTACATTCCAGTTGCAAAACAATCATACATGCCCTTGCGACTTTCTATTAGGAAGGAATGTCCTTGGCACAGCTTGATTCTCTGTTTGTGAGTCCCTCGATAAGAGTGTTAGTCAGTCTGTGAGTGAGTGCATGAGTGTCTGAGTGGGTCTGTAAGTGGGTGCATGAGTCTCTGAGTAAGTAACTAAGTGGGTGTGTGAGTCTGTGAGTGGGTCTGTGAGTGAGTGCATGAGTCTCTGAATGGGTTTGTGAATGAGTGCATGGGTCTCTGAGTGGGTCTGTGAATGAGTGTATGAATCTCTGAGTGGGTCTGTGAGTGGGTATGTGAGTATCTGAGTGGGTCTCTGAGTGGGTGCATGAGTGTCTAAGTGGGTCTGTGAGTGGATGCATGAGTCTCTGTGTGGGTCTGTGTGTGTGTTCATGAGTCTCTGATTGTATCTGTGAGTGGGTGCATGAGTGTCTGAGTGGCTCTGTGAGTGGGTGCATAACTCTCTCAGTGGGTCTGTGAGTGGATGCATGTGTCTGAGCGGGTCTGTGAGTGGGTATGAGTCTCTGAGTTGGTCTGTTAGTGAATATGTGAGTGTTTGAGTGGGTCTGTGAGTGGGTGTGTGAGTGTCAGAGTGGGTCTGTGAGAGGGTGCATGAGCCTCTGAGTGGGTCTAAGAGTGAGTGTATGAGTGTCTCAGAGGGCCTGAGAGTGTGTGTATGATTTTCTGAGTGGGTCTGTGAGTGGGTGTGTGAGTGTCTGAGTGCCCTCTGTTTTGCCCTCTTCTGGTCTGTTTTGCCTTTTCTGCTTGTTTTTCTTGACCGCTGTTTTACCTTTCCTGCTTGTTTTTTTGCCTCTGTTTTGCCTATCCTGCTCTTTTTTCTGCCCTCTTCTACTCTGTTCTGCCTTTTCTGCTCATTCATTTTTTTGCCCTCTGTTTTGCCTTCTCTGCTTGTTTTTCTGCCCTCTATTTTGCCTTTTCTGCTAGCTCATTTTTCTACCCTCTGGTTTGCCTTTTCGGCTCATTTCTTCCCTCTTCCTGCCATTTCCTCAAGACTGAGACCTTGCACCCCATTGCCCAGATTTCCACATGGTAACAATGCTGCACTCAACAAATGCTGATTGATTGATTGAGGGGTTCTCTTAATGCATGCAGTTACTCATACAAATTGGGATCTAAATTAATTAACCACAAGCGTAGTTATATCTGGGTTACAATGCATAGATCAGTTTAACAGTTTTTGCCACAGAGAAGTTAGACAGGGTTAGTGTTCTTACTGAAGATGCACATGTGCACCTTCGGTTTTTAGCCTTCCCATAGTTAAACCTTGATTTACATTCTAGGTGGAGATAGAGCTTTTGCGGCACTGGTGGGTGCATTCTGCAATCCTATTTCTGCAGCAACAACTTTGATGAGGCAGGATCGCTGCCAAAGCCTCATGATGATTCAGAAAAGGGGGTGGTGATGAACAGAGTGTCTGAATTAAGCAGACCACTCTTACCCAGTCCAAAGATCAGGGCTTGATCCATCACCGTTATTTAGCTCACTGCCCCATCCCAGCTCAGAACCTGGCTATATGCAAATTAGTCTGTCCCTGGCCCAGTGCATCATGGGAACAGGGCAGACCAAACTACCAAGCCAATTCTTCACCAGAAAGGATACAAGCTACCGGGGACCGGTTTCTGGCAATTCAGCCTCGTCGGCCCGGCTTGCATGAATCCTGATGGAGCAGTGAGCAAGGGACTCATGTCTGAGTTTCCCCTGCCACACCTATAGTGGCCAAAAACGATTCAGAAAAGGGGGTGGTGATGAACAGAGTGTCTGAATTAAGCAGACCACTCTTACCCAGTCCAAAGATCAGGGCTTGATCCATCACCGTTATTTAGCTCACTGCCCCATCCCAGCTCAGAACCTGGCTATATGCAAATTAGTCTGTCCCTGGCCCAGTGCATCATGGGAACAGGGCAGACCAAACTACCAAGCCAATTCTTCACCAGAAAGGATACAAGCTACCGGGGACCGGTTTCTGGCATTTCAGCCTTGTCAGCCCGGCTTGCTTGAATCCTGATGGAGCAGTGAGCAAGGGACTCATGTCTGAGTATACCCTGCCACACCTATAGTGGCCAAAAACGATTCAGAAAAGGGGGTGGTGATGAACAGAGTGTCTGAATTAAGCAGACCACTCTTACCCAGTCCAAAGATCAGGGCTTGATCCATCACCGTTATTTAGCTCACTGCCCCATCCCAGCTCAGAACCTGGCTATATGCAAATTAGTCTGTCCCTGGCCCAGTGCATCATGGGAACAGGGCAGACCAAACTACCAAGCCAATTCTTCACCAGAAAGGATACAAGCTACCGGGGACCGGTTTCAGGCATTTCAGCCTCGTCGGCCCGGCTTGCTTGAATCCTGATGGAGCAGTGAGCAAGGGACTCATGTCTGAGTATACCCTGCCACACCTATAGTGGCCAAAAACGTTTCAGAAAAGGGGGTGGTAATGAACAGAGTGTCTGAATTAAGCAGACCACTCTTACCCAGTCCAAAGATCAGGGCTTGATCCATCACCGTTATTTAGCTCACTGCCCCATCCCAGCTCAGAACCTGGCTATATGCAAATTAGTCTGTCCCTGGCCCAGGAAGCTTGTTTCCTTCCCAGTACAAGAATTGGCTTGGTAGTTTGGTTTGCCCTGTTCCCATCATGCACTGGGACAGGAACAGACTAATTTGCATATAGCCAAGTTCTGAGCTGGGATGGTGCAGTGAGCTAAAAATCGGTGATGGATCAAGCCCTGATCTTTGGACTGGGTAAGAGTGGTCTGCTTAATTCAGGCACTCTGTTCATCACCACCCCCTTTTCTGAATCATTTTGTCCACCATAAGCGTGGAAGGGTATACTCAGATGTGAGTCCCTTGCTCATTGCACCATCAGGATTCAAGCAAGCCGGGCCGACGACGCCTGAAATGGCAGAAACCGGTCCCCGGAAGCTTGTTTCCTTCCCAGTACAAGAATTGGCTTGGTAGTTTGGTTTGCCCTGTTCCCATCATGCACTGGGACAGGAACAGACTAATTTGCATATAGCCAAGTTCTGAGCTGGGATGGTGCAGTGAGCTAAAAAACGGTGATGGATCAAGCCCTGATCTTTGGACTGGGTAAGAGTGGTCTGCTTAATTCAGGCACTCTGTTCATCACCACCCCCTTTTCTGAATCATTTTGTCCACCATAAGCGTGGAAGGGTATACTCAGATGTGAGTCCCTTGCTCATTGCACCATCAGGATTCAAGCAAGCCGGGCCGACGACGCCTGAAATGGCAGAAACCGGTCCCCGGAAGCTTGTTTCCTTCCCAGTACAAGAATTGGCTTGGTAGTTTGGTTTTCCCTGTTCCCATCATGCACTGGGACAGGAACAGACTAATTTGCATATAGCCAAGTTCTGAGCTGGGATGGTGCAGTGAGCTAAAAAACGGTGATGGATCAAGCCCTGATCTTTGGACTGGGTAAGAGTGGTCTGCTTAATTCAGGCACTCTGTTCATCACCACCCCCTTTTCTGAATCATTTTGTCCACCATAAGCGTGGAAGGGTATACTCAGATGTGAGTCCCTTGCTCATTGCACCATCAGGATTCAAGCAAGCCGGGCCGACGACGCCTGAAATGGCAGAAACCGGTCCCCGGAAGCTTGTTTCCTTCCCAGTACAAGAATTGGCTTGGTTGTTTGGTTTGCCCTGTTCCCATCATGCACTGGGACAGGAACAGACTAATTTGCATATAGCCAAGTTCTGAGCTGGGATGGTGCAGTGAGCTAAAAAACGGTGATGGATCAAGCCCTGATCTTTGGACTGGGTAAGAGTGGTCTGCTTAATTCAGGAACTCTGTTCATCACCACCCCCTTTTCTGAATCATTTTGTCCACCATAAGCGTGGAAGGGTATACTCAGATGTGAGTCCCTTGCTCATTGCACCATCAGGATTCAAGCAAGCCGGGCCGACGACGCCTGAAATGGCAGAAACCGGTCCCCGGAAGCTTGTTTCCTTCCCAGTACAAGAATTGGCTTGGTAGTTTGGTTTGCCCTGTTCCCATCATGCACTGGGACAGGAACAGACTAATTTGCATATAGCCAAGTTCTGAGCTGGGATGGTGCAGTGAGCTAAAAAACGGTGATGGATCAAGCCCTGATCTTTGGACTGGGTAAGAGTGGTCTGCTTAATTCAGGCACTCTGTTCATCACCACCCCCTTTTCTGAATCATTTTGTCCACCATAAGCGTGGAAGGGTATACTCAGATGTGAGTCCCTTGCTCATTGCACCATCAGGATTCAAGCAAGCCGGGCCGACGACGCCTGAAATGGCAGAAACCGGTCCCCGGAAGCTTGTTTCCTTCCCAGTACAAGAATTGGCTTGGTTGTTTGGTTTGCCCTGTTCCCATCATGCACTGGGACAGGAACAGACTAATTTGCATATAGCCAAGTTCTGAGCTGGGATGGTGCAGTGAGCTAAAAAACGGTGATGGATCAAGCCCTGATCTTTGGACTGGGTAAGAGTGGTCTGCTTAATTCAGGCACTCTGTTCATCACCACCCCCTTTTCTGAATCATTTTGTCCACCATAAGCGTGGAAGGGTATACTCAGATGTGAGTCCCTTGCTCATTGCACCATCAGGATTCAAGCAAGCCGGGCCGACGACGCCTGAAATGGCAGAAACCGGTCCCCGGAAGCTTGTTTCCTTCCCAGTACAAGAATTGGCTTGGTAGTTTGGTTTGCCCTGTTCCCATCATGCACTGGGACAGGAACAGACTAATTTGCATATAGCCAAGTTCTGAGCTGGGATGGTGCAGTGAGCTAAAAAACGGTGATGGATCAAGCCCTGATCTTTGGACTGGGTAAGAGTGGTCTGCTTAATTCAGGCACTCTGTTCATCACCACCCCCTTTTCTGAATCATTTTGTCCACCATAAGCGTGGAAGGGTATACTCAGATGTGAGTCCCTTGCTCATTGCACCATCAGGATTCAAGCAAGCCAGGCCGACGACGCCTGAAATGGCAGAAACCGGTCCCCGGAAGCTTGTTTCCTTCCCAGTACAAGAATTGGCTTGGTAGTTTGGTTTGCCCTGTTCCCATCATGCACTGGGACAGGAACAGACTAATTTGCATATAGCCAAGTTCTGAGCTGGGATGGTGCAGTGAGCTAAAAAACGGTGATGGATCAAGCCCTGATCTTTGGACTGGGTAAGAGTGGTCTGCTTAATTCAGGCACTCTGTTCATCACCACCCCCTTTTCTGAATTAAAGCCTCACGATGGTCATGGCTCATTGGGCAGGGATCAGTGTGGCATTTCTAGATAGTGGGTAATCTTCTTTGGCAGACCAGGTACTGACAGGATCTTGGCTTCATCAGTTGCGCCCTTCAAGGAGGATTTGAAGCAGATTATCATTTTCGACAACTGCAACATCCACCATCGATCAGGGCTTTGGCATTGGAGACAGTACATCCCCACCAACTTGGCAGCGCCATTGTTGGGCAGCAGCAGCATCTGTCTTTACAGCATACACCATGGGTGCTGGAAGACACACTGTTCCTTTCATTTGAATGTCTTGGCACAGTTCACTATTGGAACTGGCCGAGGAGATCCCTCATGACACAGGCTGACTTCTGGCTTCACTCCTATAGGAAGTCACCTATATTAAGCGCTCTCATAGTGCATCCCAACTATCCTAAAATGCCTTAATTATAAAGTTAGAGTCACTTCCTCTTATATTTAGGAGCTCTCCAGGAGAAAACGTGCCCTGTGTGATGTCATCTAGCCAGGAGAAATCATTCACTGAATGGGGGAGGGGAGCCGTGTGGCCCCACCTCCCCGGGCCGATTATCACCCCGGGGACCCCATCCCTCAGCTGAACTGTGATAGGGGAGGGGAGCTGCACAGACCCCCTCCCTGGGCCAATTTCAGCCCCGGGAAACCCATCCCCGGGGCACAGCCATGTCTCCTGGGTACCCTGGAGCTCACCCAGGGCACCCAGTGTGCAACATCAGCCCTCGGGGCCCCGCTCTGGCGGGCGCCGGCATTGCTATTGCACATAGGGAGCTATTGGAAATGCAGCTCCCTGTGTGCAAGAGCAAACGTTTAATCTCATTCCCTGCCTGCATCTCTGCAGGCAGGGAATGAGAACTGGAGCCAGAGTGCTTGGTTTTGTTTGGTGGGAGCTGACAGGGTCATGGCAGGGACAGGGACATGGGGGTCCCTGAGGCTTGTTAGAATCCAAGTAGGGAGTTTCCAGCTCCCCCTCCATTATTTCAAACAAAGCCCTGGTAAGGTGGTGGGCCCCAGGGCTCAATGAGCTTAGGAGGGGGGTCCTGTGCACCCTCCTCCTTTTTTTACCAAATGCCCCTGAGGGCTCTGTTCAAAACGAGCGCAAGAGTTTTTCAAAATAAATTTTGCCATGGATTCACGGCTCCATCGCATTTCCACTGCAAAAGTAAAAAAAACAAAAAAATGTTTTGTCTTGATGGGGTCCCAGAAGAGCTAAGGAGTCAGGATATTTCTACCGTCCCTCCCTTTTTTGTTCTAAAAAGGTTTTTGTGGGACTCAGCTGACGTTGAGTCCCAAGATGGCTGCCAACACTTCTTGCTTGAAGTGTTGGTAGCCAATCATATTTCAACACAGGGACTGTCAGATCCTAAGAGGTTCCGCATCCCAATATATACAAATTTGGAATTCTTTTATTAAGGCAAAAACTACTGCACAGATTTACACCAAATCGCAAAAAGGGTTCTTTCTGGACCAACAGCTGCCTTTCTGTCAAATTTGGTATAATTCCGTCCAGCGGTTCAGTCTGTAGTCGTGTCTAAAATCTCTATGGAAACACTTTTTGCACCCCCCTGTTTTTCTGCCTCTACTTGACGGATCACCCCGAAACTTTCCAAGCACACCTAGAATCACCAGGGCACTTTAGCCACCTACTCGCAACTACCAGTAGAAAATAAAGCAATACATATATATGGGTATATATTTTAACTGGAAAAAAACCAAAGGTTTCAGGGATGTTATAGTTAGGGTCACATTTCACTAGTACAGAAACATTGAAATTCAGCACAGCTAACTATAACTCACATCACCGCAATGCACTGCTTATGACCTCACATATTACATCACTCATGACATGGTCAGTGACAGCACTGATGATATCATTGATGGCGTCTCAAATTACATCACTGATGACACAACCCACAAAACCACTCACACACCAACTCAAACCCCATAGAACCTCTCATAGACCCACACCCACTCCCACCCAACCACTCACATACCTATCCACAGTCCCATACCATGAGTCACACAACCAATTACTCAGCTATAGAGCCACTCACACATCCATTCATTCATACAGCCATTCACACAACCACGAATGCAACCATACAGCCACTCATGCACCCACTCACTCTCCAATACAGCCACTGAAACATCCAGTCATACAGACATACAGCCAGTCAGACACCCACTCAATCACCCATAAAGAAAATCAAACTGTCACTCATTCATCCATCCAGGTATTCATACACCTACATACTTACCCACAAAGCTACTCACATACTGCCAATCACTCACCAATACAACTACTCTCATAACAACTCACTTACCCATACAGCAACTGACACAGCCTTTCACTCATCCATAGAACCACACACGTACCACTCACACACCCACAGAGGTACTAACATAACCATTCATACATCCGTACAATGACTAACATACCCACTCACTCAGCCTTAAAGCCACTCACACAGACATCCAGGCGCTGATTCACAGAACTAACTTAAGACAAAATCCTAAACTTACTACTTTTGGTATTCACAGAAGTTAGGATTTTGTCTTAAGACAGACTTAAAACAGACTTAAGACAGAATCCTAACTTAAATCTGTCTTAAGTCTGTCTTAAGTCTGTCTTAAGTCTGTCTTAAGACAAAATCCTAACTTCTGTGAATACCAAAAGTAGTAAGTTTAGGATTTTGTCTTAAGTTAGTTCTGTGAATCGGTCCCATAGTGATGAATACAGTGCCGCTCGAAGTCGCTGCTGTAAGCGGGACGTGCCCTTCACTGAAGCATCCCAATCGCTCTATCAATTGTGGGCACTAGCGGGAGCCGGCGTGCTCTATTCATTGACTTTTGTGTTCCCATCGCCTGTTTTACTGTGGACATCAGCGGGAGCCGGCGTGCTCCATTCCTGGTTTTCTAAATCCGGTGTGACCAGAGGACTCCCACAGCGCGAGCGGGACTGCGAGGCCCACAGGTAATTGCGCCGGACCAGCGCGCACACCTGCTGCCTCTTCCCGCTCGCTCCTCCCTGAAGCCTCCTAATATTCAAATACGACTCGCGGCCCCCGCTCCGCGGGTGCCGCTCGAAGTCGCTGCTGTAAGCGGGACGTGCCCTTCACTGAAGCATCCCAATCGCTCTATCAATTGTGGGCACTAGCGGGAGCCGGCGTGCTCTATTCATTGACTTTTGTGTTCCCATCGCCTGTTTTACTGTGGACATCAGCGGGAGCCGGCGTGCTCCATTCCTGGTTTTCTAAATCCGGTGTGACCAGAGGACTCCCACAGCGCGAGCGGGACTGCGAGGCCCACAGGTAATTGCGCCGGACCAGCGCGCACACCTGCTGCCTCTTCCCGCTCGCTTCTCCTCCTCCTACTTAACCTCGCTCACCCGCGCGAACGCGGGACGCGCGCGGGCGAAGATCGGGCAAAGAGCGGGCCGTTTTAGGCCGTTAGAGGCCGGGAGAGACCGGACCGGGCCACCCCTCTAACGCCCCGGCCAAATTGCCCCACCACTTACCCCAGTATGGCATCCAGAGCACTAAGGAGCAAGTCTGCACAACAAGGCGTAAGCACTCTGGAAAATTTTTTCCCCAAGGCGAGCTCCCAGATTAGTAAGTGCCACTCATCCACGGATTCTCATCTTGAGATGGGTCCCGAAAGTGTGTTTATGGACCTCGGGGAATCCGCCTCAAATGATGCCAGTACTCCCATCACTATGGACGCCACTCACATGTCATTACTGGACAGCATCGACCAGACCATTGAGTCGGTGCTTCGACAGCTGAGAACCCCTGTTCCGCAGAGGGATCGGGATTCCCCGCGGTTGCTGGGGATTTCTGACCACCCTGCTGTCCCCGACAATATGGGCTCAAACACGCTGGAAGCGGGCCAAGCAGTCCTGTCACCAGACCCTGCAGGTAGTGGGGTGGTTCAGCCTCTAAAAAGGAAAAGGCCGGATGAAACCAAGAGGGTGAAAAGGGCAAGAACTGTTGCATCTGATTCGTCCCTTGAAGAAAGCATAGACATTTCGGTCTCTCCAGAGCTTATTCTATCTGGGTCGGGGTCGGATCATGTGGCCTCGCCAGCCTCTGTGCCACCACCAGTGTTGGCGGGCCCATTTACCTTTGGTGGGGTAACATCCAACAGTTCAGATTTAGTAATTACATCGCTCACAACTATTATTAAGAATCTGTTAATCCCCATCTCAGCTAGACTAGAAGCAATAGAAAATCTACTCCAGTCCCGGGAAAATAACCATACTAGGAATAGTCCTGGTATGGTTGTAAATCCTCCTATAGCTATCGGGGATCCACCTGGGAATAGGGTACTTTCCTCCACATTGCCTCAGGGTTCCAGTAGGGTATTGCCTAGTGCAAATGGCGCGTCTATCCCTCAGGCGTGCACTTTGCTACCACCAGCATCTAGGCCCCCTGTCCCGGCCCCCAGGAGATCCAAGTTACCCCCTGCGCCGCAACTCGCGCCGCAGACAAGGGTGGCTGTGGGTACTGTAAATGTCCTGAGCGATGGTCCTGCCCCCCCCCTTGATAGACGTAGGGTGGTCAACCTGCCCCCAGAAGCTGTTCCTTTTACGGCAATCATGGTGGGAGTTCCTGAACTAACTGGTGGAGTTAGAGAGTCTCAAGATTCCCTCCGTAATAAGGTCATAAGCTGGCTCAGTATAAATAGACCGCTGCCTCCAAACTTGAAGGGCGAGGTCCTGATGGTAAGGAGGATCCCGTGGATTGGCCCTACCATTAAAAACAGGCCAGGGGATTGCATCGTCCTAAGTTTTAGGAGCCCACATGTTGCAAACTACATCTGCAACTGGCTTGTAAGGCCTGACAAGTCCAATATAGAACTCGTACCCCTCTCTTATTTCTATCCTAGTGGTACCAACATGGTGGGTGGGAGTGAGAAGGGGTGGACTAGGGTGGGCTTTGCTATAGATGGCTCCCGCTATAGATCAAGGCACCCCCTTCCAACTGTCCGGGCAGACTTTGTACATCACAACAGGTTTTCCTGTCTGGACCAGGTTGATTGACCACAAATTAGGTCAATCCTGTCTGATCCCGGGAGGATGGTGGTGGATGTGCAGGCTTGCGTGGGATCGGATGTGGTCCCCATGGTGGAATCAACCCGGATGCACACCGCCAACGAGAGCGAGGCTAACATAGACGATACCCTGTCCCAACTGGGTCCACTGCTCGACACCGGATCAGCCCATATTCTGCAGGCAGGGGCAGTGGAGCGGCTAGGTCCTGCCGCCACTGCTGTCTGCGGAATTGGTTCCCTAGACGATGGTTCATCCATGGTCACCCTGCAATCTCCTGTTGGAGCCCAGGGCACCCCGTCACTTGTTCCAGGACTGAGGATTCTCTCCTGGAATGTGGCAGGCATTGCGAACAAGGAAGGCTCTCCTGAATGGGATTCCCTGGTAGGTGAATGCGACATACTCCTCTTCCAGGAGACTTGGGCGAGGGCCGCCCAGCCCAGGAGAGGGTTTGAAATTTACGAAATTCCTGCCAAATGGGCTGGGAGGGGGAGGCCATCTGGGGGCTTGGCAATCTGGATTGTGAGTCACACTGGGTGTCAGGCGGAGCAAGTACATACATGTTCGCAGGACATCCAGTGTGTGCGGCTCACTTGGCCTGATAAATCCTCGTGGGCCATTGTCAACGTTTACTCGCGTCCAGTGGCCTCGCCAAATGAATCACCTACCCTAGATGATCTGGCCTTATTCCTGGGCCAACTTCCGGGTGACTTCAAGGTGGTGCTTGGAGGAGACTTCAATTGCCACTTTGAACCACTGGAAGGTTTATTGGATGGTGCCCTAACGGCCGAGGATGACCATTGGGGGGTTCCACCCTCGTCCTCACCCCACCCTAAAGCATGGTCCCCTCTAGCACTACAGCTCACGTCCCTTACCTTGAATTGCGCACTGAGGGCGTGTAATGGTCGCACCCCTTCCGACACCCCCTCAGTCTGCACTTTCAATAGGAGGGGACAGGAGTCGAGGCTTGACTACATCATGGTGGATATCTCACTTTGGCCCAAAGTGCTTGACCTTAGGGTAATTAAGAGGTCAGACAGCGACCACAATGCCCTCTGCCTAAACATCCTGTGCCCTCTGCCCATGGCGGACCCCTCCCCAGCTGGCCAAGGGGATGACCTGGGGGGTCTGTCCCTGACCACAAACAGGCGTCGGGTAAAGTGGGGAAAGCTGGTGAGTTCGGAAGAGTCTATTAAGAAATTATATGAGCTGGCACTTCCGAGCTTTATGGAGGTGGATACTCTCCTGAACGAACCAAGAACACCAGTCTATCACGAGAAACTGGGAACCATCCACCAGGATCTAGTGAGGGACCTGGCTGAGGTATTCCATCCGGAGGTCCCAACCCGGAAGAAAAGGACCGTGGTTCCTTCCTGGTACACCCAAGATTGTAGGGCGGCAAAATCTGAGCTCATTGCAGCAATAAAAGAGGGCTCAGATAAGGCCAAAGTACGTGACCTCAGGAAGTACCATAAATCAGTGCTGGTGGCTGCAAGGTCCGAGTGGGACTGGACCCATTGGCAGGATCTTTATGATGCCCTCAAAGTTAGGGACTCCCGGAAATTCTGGGCCCTAGTGAATAATGGGACAGGGGAACTCAGTAAAGCGATAGAGCCAAATATAGCCCCTGCGGTCTGGGAGGCCCACTTTGGGGCTCTCTACCAAGATACTAGTTCCTGCCCGGCAGCAGAGCTGCAACTGCCCATGGGTACCCAGGAGCTTGGAATGGATTTATCCCTGGGGGAAGTGGAGCATGCCCTCAAGCGCCTAGCAGTGGGGAAGGCACCAGGCCTTGATAGGTTACCCGGGGATCTATTTAGGCACCACCCGGATATCTGGGGCCCATACCTTCTCATTCTTTTTAATGCCATTCTTGAAGGTATGGCGATCCCTGGGACGTGGCTGGGGGCAGAGATTGTACCCATCCACAAGAAGGGTTCTACCTTGCTCCCTTCTAACTATAGGCCTATAAGCCTAATAGATGTGCCCCAAAAGCTTTTTGCCCGCCTCATCTTGAATCATCTCCTGGACTGGGCCGAGGCCAATGACATCATGAGCCCCCTCCAGGCTGGCTTCAGGAAGAACACGTCGACCATGGACCAAATTTTTCGCCTCCTTCTCCTGTATTGGAAGACGGTCACGCTAGAGGGAGGTCGACTGTACATGGTCTTCGTGGACCTGAGGTCAGCCTTCGACCTGGTCCCGAGGGGGAAGTTATGGGAGGTTTTGCAGAAGCTAGGAGTTCCCCCCCACCTCCTTAGAATCATCATTAGGCTGCATGAGAACAACTTTGCGGTAGTGAGGTGCGGGAGGGATGGTAAGCCCTCGGGCAAATTCCCGGTCCGCCGAGGTGTCAGGCAGGGCTGTGTTCTGGCTCCGACACTGTTCTGCCTGTACATAAACAGCGTCATTCAACATCTTGACGCTGTTGGGGACAATGACGCCCCGGTCCTGGGAGGAAGGAGGGTCCCGGCAATAATGTTTGCCGATGACACCCTCCTCCTCTCCAAATCACCTATGGGGATCCAGAGGATTGTGGATGGTTTTGGTCACTTCTGTCGACAACATGGGTTGGAGGTGAACACGGATAAAACCAAGTTCATGATCTTCAACCCTCCCTCCAAGACCAGACCCAATCCAAAACTGGGGGAAACTAGCCTGGAAAGGGTCTCTACTTTTACATATCTGGGGGTTTCACTCCAAGAAAATCTGGCATGGGACTCCCAGGTAGCAAGATCCAGGCTGAAACTTTCCCAGCTATCGGGCGCACTCTTGAGGGTGTCCAACAAGTCCACCTTCAAGCCTGTTAGTCCGGTTTTGGAAATGTACAGGACACAGGCGAAGGCAGCTGCCCTGTATGGCAGCGAACTCTGGGGCCACAAAGCTGGGAAGGTCATGGCAGGGGTGGAAAACTGCTTCTTTAGGCGTCTACTTGCCCTCCCGCAAGGTACACCACTCCTCCCCTTAAGACTCGACTTGGGTCTCCCGTCAATTGCAGAGGACCTACGGTCGAAACCATTGAAGTTCTGGCATCGGGTATGGACCACCGAGGAGCTGCATCACTACAGGCAGGACCTCACACACGTCATGAGGTTGGATGTAAATGGCAAGATCCCCTGGCTGGCATTTATTAGGTCGGAATGCTCGGACCTTAAGCTACCAGACCTATGGGATGACCCTGTTCAAGGATGTAGAAGGCTATCGCGCAAATCCCTCGCACAGCTCTATAAGAACAAAAACCTCGCTGACCTGGGCAATGCTTATGACAGTGGCACCCTGACGGGATGTTTTTTAGTATCCAAAAATTCTTATATCTTTGAAACTTTTATGGATTTTATTTATCCTCTTTTGGCGAGGAAACTGTTCCTGCAATGGAGGTTTGGTACGCTCCCTACTAAAGTCTTCACCCATAAATGGACGCTAGGGGGCGACAAGCTCTGCCCATGCTGTAAAGTTAAGGATGAAGATGATTTGCACATAATGTTCTGTTGCCACGCCTATCGGAGCCCGAGGAGGCGCTGGCTAGCCCCTCTATGCCGGAATCTGGGCTTCAGTAACTATTTACAGGCCTACAGGGTGATGAAAACTAATACCCTGGGCCACATTGTGTTCGCGGTTTCCAAATTCTTAATGGCAGCATGGATAATAAGGAAGAAAATGTCTGGTTAATTCATTTTACCCTGTTTTTTCTAAACACTGCAGGTCCAGTTGTTTTTACTGTATATATTGTCTTTTTATCTGTATGTATTTCTACTGCTTCTTTTATGGCCCATGTGGCCGAAATAAAGAATTTTTAGATTGGATTGGATTGGATGAATACAGCACTTGCAGCCACTCAGTTACCTGTACACACAGTCAAGCAGTGACTCCTTCACCCATACAGCCACTCACATACCAAGTCTGTCACACATACAGCTACTCACACAGCCACTCAGTCACCCATACAAGCACTCCCACACCACCCCACTCTCCAATAGAGTCCCTCGCACAGCCTCTAACTCACTGTTACAGCTACCCACATACCTGCTAACACATCCATACAGCCACTCACACACCCATGCAGATACTCACACACTGATACAGTCACACAACTACTCAAGTGAGATATGTTAGAAATATTATGACTAATCACAAGTGACAGAAAGAATAGTAATTTAACTTATGCTGTAACTTAGTAAATATCATTAAGTTTAAGAAACATTTATCAAATACACTCACAGGATGATGTCATGAGTGATGCAATCAGTGATGTCATTTGAGATGTAATGAGTGATGTCCCTGTCCATGTCATGAGTTATGTAGTATGTGAGGTCATAAGCAGTGCATTGCAGCTAACTATAACTGCTGAATTACAGTGGTTCTGCGCAAGTGTAATGTGAGCTTAACTATAACATCCCTCTAACCTTTGGTTTTTTCAGAGAATATCTAAGGTTTTTAAATTATCTTTCCTAACTATAATGTGCCTATAACCTTTGTTCCTTTCAGTGAATTTCGAAGGGCTTTTATATGTATTTCCTAACTATAACATCCCTGTCACCGTTGTTTTTTGAGTGAATTTCTAAGGTTTTTAAAATTGTATTTCCTCTCCATGAGTGTCTCAGTGGGTGTGTGCGTGAACGTGTGAGTATTTCATTGGGTGTGTGAGTGGGTGCATGAGTGTCTGAGTTAATATGTGACTAGGTACGTGAGTGCCTGAGTGGGTGAATGAGTGTCTGAGTGGGTCTGTGAGTGGATGTAAGAGTGCCTGAGTGGGCTTATGAGTGTCTCCATGAGTATGTCAGTCTGTGAGTTAGTGCATGAGTGTCTCAGTGGGTCTGTGAGTGGGTGCATGCGTCTCTGAGTGGGTCTGTGAGTTGGTGCATGAGTCTCTGAGTAGGTCTGTGAGTGTGTGAGAGAGAGTAAGTGATTTTGTAAGTGGGTGTCTGACTTGGTCTGTGAGTGGGTGTATGTGTCTGAGTTTGTCTGTGAGTGGGTGCATGAGTGTCTAATTGGGTTTGTGACTATATATGAGAGTGTCTGAGTTGTTCTGTTAGTGGGTGCATGAGTGCCTGAATGGGTTCCACTCATTTTCTGCTTGATGTCTGACATTTTTCTCCTCACTTCTGACCTTTATTTTACCTCAGTCTGCTTATTTCTGACCTCTATTTTGCCTCTTTCTGCTCATTTATTTGCCTTTATTTTGCCTCTTTCTACTCATTTGCTGGCCTTTATTTTGCCTCTTTTTGCTCATTTCTGACCTCTATTTTTCCTCTTTCTGCTCAATTCAGATCTCTATTTTGCCTCTTTCTGCTTGTTTCTGAGCTTTAATTTCCCAGTTTCTGCTTGTTTCCGTCCTGTAGTTTGCCTGTTTCTGCTTGTTTCTGCCCTTTATTCTGCCTCTTTCTGCTTGTTTCTGACCTTTATTGTGCATTTTGCTGCTCCTTTCTGACTTCTAGTTTGCCTCTTTCTGCTCCTTTCTGACCTTTACTTTGCCGCTTTCTGCTCATTTCTCACCTCCATCTTGCTTCTTTCTACTCATTATTGACCATTATTCTGCCTCATTCCGCTCGTTTCTTACCTTATATTGCCTCTTTCTGCTCGTTTATCACCTTTTTCCTGCCTCTTTCCACTCATTGCTGACATTTATTCAGTCTCTTACTGCTCGTTTCTCACCATTATCTTGCCTTTTTCTGCTCATTGCTGACCTTTATTTTGCCTCTTCGTACTTGTTTCTCACCTTTTTCTTGCCTCTTTCTTCTTGGTTCCACCTTTATTCTGCCTATTGCTGCTTGTTTCTGACTTCTATTTTGCCTTTTTTTTGCCTGTTTCTCACTTTCATTTAGCCTCTTTCACTTCATTTGTCACCTTTATTTTGCCTCTTGCTGCTCGTTTATGACCTTTATTCTGCCTCTTTCTGCTCTTTGCTGTCCTTTATTTTACATCTTTCTGCTTGTTTCTCTCCTTTATCTTGCCTCTTTCTGCTAGTTGTTCACATTTATTCTGCCTCTTTCTGTTCCTTCCTCACCTTTATCTTACCTCTTTCTGCTCAATTGGTCACTTTATTTTGCATTATGCTGCTCATTTCTGACCTTTACTCTGCCTCTTTCTACTTGTTTCTGACCTTCAGTTTGCCTCTTTCTGCTCATTGCTGACCTTGATGTTGCCTCTTTCTGCTCGTTTCTCACCTTTATCTTGCCTCTTTTTGATCGTTTATCACCTTCATTTGCCTCTTTCTGCTCTTTTTTCCCCAAGACCATGGGGGGAGCTCACTTGTTGATTTTCATACTGCCTCTAGTTAGGAGAGCAGCCTCTCATTTAGAGGTTCGAGGAAATATAAGTCAGTAACGCCTTACAAGAGAAATATCATCACTACATACCACAATATTACCTTTGCAGAATTTTACATCCAATCTTGTGTTTTCCATTTCAAAATACAGACTAGAACACACTTTTGGTGTGATCAACCTGGAAAGCAGCACACTTAGCACTTTACCAAACAATGGTAAGCATAATGGTTGTCAATCTAGTTGGGTTCTTCTTATAGTAGATGTTCATTTGGGGCAGACCAGCTTAGGATGTGCTGATATTTTCTGGTTATGATACATGATACATGAGCTCTATTGCCAATAGGTGGGTCAGGGAGAAATGCTGAATAGGCAAAGGTATGATGAGGGTTGCCTGTCAGAGCATCATTAGCAAGAATTGTCCAACGAAAATACTCCCATTGTGTCCAGATTTCTATATTTTTGTAAACAATATTTAGAAGATAACATTTTCTGTCAACCAATATTTAATTATACTAGACTAAGAGTAATAAGATCCCAACATCCATCAAAGATAAACCTGCATGTATTCTGCCATTTTAACTTTTTCATCTATTTGTTGCAGCTTTCAATAAAAACTAGACAGAGACATGTTTACATCTGCTCAAACATTACTAATATACTTAATCACACCTTTCGGGTCTAGCAAAATTTCATAATAATGCCTGACATTAAATATTCAAGAACTAAAATGATTCATTTTACTCATTAGAAAAATCATGGAGATGGGAAATTGGGTAGGGGGTGAAAGCGTGAGATACCTGCTGAATACCCACATTCAGGGGCTTTTGGTGCTAATAAGCTATCATGATCTCCCTTCACAATTGTTTATTCTAAAAATTGAGTGCTCTACTATAATTGAAGTAATTGTCAAGCTAATGTGGTGCGTGACCTGTGGTGAAGGACTTGGCATGGTTTCCAATGGTTAAGAACGATGAGATGAAAGTGACACTCCTGAAAAAGACATTGGGTTTAAGAATGTCATGTCATTTGAATCACTTAGACTAGAACTATGTCAGCAATCTGGTAAAGCACTGACATGGAAGGCACAGTTTGCCTTGTTAAATTGATATTTTGAACTGGCACAAGAGCAGTAAAATGCCATTAGGTAAATGCTTTTGTGAATTACCCCCTTCACATCATAGGTCGATCTAGAATAAATGTAGTCACAGCTACCATGACTGAAGCATGATTAAACAGATTCATGAGATAAAAATTGGGAACCTGGCCCCAAGATGTTGATCTACAGAACCTTACTTCAGACCCGCTGCCGGAAAAGCTTGGTCACTAGCTGAGCAATGATAAGTTCCAAAGGAATTACACTCCAAATTTAACGCTAAGAAGGCATCAGCCACACAAGATATGAAGATCATGTAAAATGTCTGAATTTATTCTTCTTTTCTCTTTTACAAAATGTCTCCTGAAACAGTGTATATATAATCTTATCATAAAAAGACAGAGTATTAATATTTCTTATGAGATTCAAAGGTACGCTTTTGAAAGATGGCATAATATATTTAACTCTATATAATTTGGCTTTTTCAAAAGTAATTTTGATTGGATTATAACATATCAGGAATATCAAATTATCCATAAAACCTAAACTATGATCATAATGTGGGCAAAGGTCACAGAACATTGGTTCATACATTACATTGTAATGCCCGTGTACAAAAGAGGAGAGGGGCGTTGGTATCTTATTTGGAGTGGTTTAAGTTAGGGCCATAAGTATCTAGCTTTGACTATGAAGTAAATGGCCTATTTTTTAGGAGGATGTCAAAATCGGAGGAAAATGAAATTTTGCCTGACCAATGTGTCCCCTGCGTATACCCTATGTTACATGTGTGTGCATGTCATCCATGCATTTCCTTGTAGTGGCCTGAATCACTAGGCCTCTGCATTTATGTCCTGCATTAGAATGCCAGTCATCAAAGTCTCCCAAACGTTAAGCTAAAATGAAGGCCCATGTATTTGCATTTTGCATTGTGCACTTTTAAATAAATATCGTACTGAACCCTTTTTTGTGGTTGAGCCTGAAACCACTTTCTGAAATATTGTTTTCATGACTCCTGACACACTGAAGCTGCAGTTACGTCCCTCTGACCTCGCATACTTCTAGCTCAGCCGAGAGAAGCCCAGCAAGAGGCCTGCCAAGACAGTATTATGAATAACAGTTATCTGTTTGCTTTACAGAATCACATTTCAGTCTGGTGAAGAAGGTACACAGAACCCATCTGCATAGATAGGGCCCAGCCATTCTGTCTCTGTTTAAGTGGATTACAGTGCTTGCATCCATAGAAAGCTCATGCAATGAACGAATAAATATGCCCTTTCTGTCATTTAGTGACGGGCAACCTTTGCTTCAGATAATACATCCCCTGACTCAAGATATCAGTTAGTACCAGGCGTGCTGGTCGCCTTGACACAAGAGATCTCTTCTAGACTGAAAGTCAGCTCTCCTCCCAGTTACACGTCAATTGCACGTCATGCTCATGTTGCACACAAGTAGGACAAAGTTCGAGCTGGTCATGCAAACTCCTCCTCTAAGTACCCACCCACCTATGACACCTACCTATCACCTACCTATGACTCATCAAAGTACACACCCTCATGCACGCCCACATGCTCTTATCTCTTTCTTTCTTGTTCTGCCTGGAGCGCTCCGCCCTATGTACAAGGAGTAAAATGTATATATTCTGTTCATTGTTATTAAATGTTAGAAGACTCTTCCTGAACCTCAGTGGTGATGGAACATATTCTCCCATGACTCGAGTTATTGGAATAAAGCCCATTTTAACTCAGATACCACGGACTCTGCCTCTCAATTGATGCATGATAATTGTTAATGCCTAGAAATTATGCCAGGGTAATATTTTATTTACCACATTAATTTGGCGCCCGATCAGGACTATCCCTTTCCCCACGCGCCGGCGGCGTAAGGTCCAGCCTTTGCGCCCTTCCACAGCCGTGACGGACTTTAAAGTGTACACGCCATCGGGATTTCCCGCTACTCCCTCAGGCCCAGGAGGAGGGCGGACTGCGACCAGGCGTCCACACGAGGCGGTGAGGATCGCGGATCATCCCATCCAGAGCCCAACCCGTGAGAGAGCAAGGTCCGAGGTCTCCAGAGGTCCACCTGTTCCAAGTCGCATGCGTAGAAGTTCGAGGCCTTCAAGTTTCAAGATTCTGCTTCCCGGTGAGTACCACTATGGGGAATGCATCAAGTTTCAAGACGGGTCCACTGTAAAAGGTGGAAACGGTCAAGACGGGTCAACTGTAAAAGGTGGAAACGGTCAAGACGGATCCACTGTAAAAGGTGGAAACGGTCAAGACGTGTCTCATTTCTGAGACCGGTATGGTTGTACTGTATTCCAGTGCACAAAGTTTATTGTTTTCAAGTACATGTTTTATTCCATGTATCAGGTTAGACTGTGTCTGTTTTAGTGTTATAATGTTTCTTGTATGAATGATTGTTGAATGTTTCAGTCTATTCTTGTGTATTGTGTTTCCATTGTGTTAGTTTCAACATGCCACTGTTTTTGAAATTACGTCAGATAGGGACCAGAAAAGGTATACTAGAAGAGTCAGTTAACATCCCGCCTAGAGTCACACCTGGTCATTATATGTATAATAAGCATGGATAAGACGCTGTCTTGTTTTTAGATTTATGGGTAAACTGCACGAAGGATCTAGAGGAGAAATATAGATGGCCTGTCTCAGGAACATGGGATTCAGAATGCATTATGGGAGTTGAGGAAGCGCTATGGAAAAGGAAGTCAAGACCCTCTCAGAAAGATGCCATTGAGTTATGGCGCAAAGAGTCACATAGGAAAACAGAACAGACTGTTAGAGAAAGAAATGCCGTTGTTACTGGTATTTATCCCGCCCTGTCAGAAGAACTAGCTAAAGTGACCACTTCAGAAAGACCCAGTAGGTCACGAACGCCACCACCTGTACCCTTTAGAGTATGTAGAAAGAAGCCGACAGCATCTGAAGCGTTCATTTCCTTGTATCTAGACAAGTCCCTTCTGGACTGCGCAAGTGCCTTGTGAGTAACTGGTTGAATTAGTTGTGAATTGCGCTTTGTGCTTAAGACTTGTGAGTAGTTTGTTGAATTTTCTTAAGTATAGCTCCTTGTAAATATGGTTTATGAAGAGCATGTCATTATTATGACTTGTTGAGTTTCTTGTAAATTTGGCTTGTGAATAGCGCCATGTGGTTATGTTTTGTGCAGAGCATGTTATCATTATGTTAGGCAGGAGAGAGAGCTGGATCTCTTTCAAGTACTTGGAGAAAACGTTTTGGAAATGTACGTATGTGTTATGTGATAACGTGGAGAGATGAGTTCATGACTTTCCCATGTACTGCAGTCATTGGGGAATGATTGTGCTTCAGCGGCCAAAGAGTTAATATATTGTATTGAGAAGGCAGTATTTGTTTTAACATGCTGTTTAACAAGGTGTTGAGGGATTTTGGCGTTTTTTGGTGTTTGGGGGGGGCGTGTTTTTGAGCGGAAATTCGTACCCGTTCCAGTGGAGGGATTTGGTTGCTTTTTGGTGAGGATTTAGGGAATCGCTTGGACTACTGTGATGCCAAATTTGAAAGGGATCTGAGCTGTGGAAGTGGTGAAAAAAAAGCATGTTTTGTGCGGAGGTGCGATTTGCCATGTTATCCAATGGGCGTATTTCTGAAAATTGAGAAATTATTTTGGGGGTGTTCCAGGTGCGCTAGAGGCCCGGGGGTTGGATCAGCGGTAGAGGAGGTGGATGGCCAGATGTGCTGAATTTTGGGGATTTTTGGCTTGGGCGGAAGGGTGTGTTTGGCTAATGTGTATTTTTGGATAATGGAGCTGTTTTGATTTGTGTGCGCATTTTTGATTTGTGCGTGCCTTTAGGCCGAGATTTCGTGGTGTGCTAAATAGTTCTTAACTGAGTCTGCGGGATCGGCTGAAACTTGGGAGTGTCTAGTTTTGCGGCAAAGTAGTTTGAAGGAAATTGGTGGAGGGGAAGGTGTCTTTTTGGCGTAGTTTGGAAGTGCGTTTTAGCACGATTTCATGGCTGTGTAGCTCACATGCATGGTTATGTGAACTGACACTAAAAGTCAGTGAGTGGTGAAATGAATGAAGGTTTCTTTAACTTTTTCATTCTGGGTCTGACTATGTGCTTTGACAGCTTGCAGATTGAATGGTAAAATCTTGCATGGAGAGTAAAGAAGTGTGGGGTATATTACCAACAACTAGCGATAATTTTTGTCTCTAACTTGTTTAGAGACAAAAATTATCGCCGCACATCGGCGATTTTTATCGCAGATAAACCTTGCTATTAGCAAGGTTTATCGCAAATGCGATAAAAAACGGCCGCAATGCATGAATATCGCTGAAAAGTCAGCGATATTCATGCATTATCGAGCAAATGCTCTTAGCCATGTTATCCACCTCCCATTGGATAACATGGTGAAGAACTGCTCAGGGCAGGTGTTAGCTTTTGGAGATATTCGCGCTTAGCGCGAATATCTCCAAAAGTTGGTAATAGGAGATAGCGATGTTAGCGACTGTTTCCAGTCGCTAACATCTTGGCACGCCCACTTTGCATGTCATTAGTGATAAATATCACTGACATGCAAAGCGGGGCCCAAGATGGTCGCTATCTCCTATTAGCTGTCACTAACTGGTGTTAGCGACAGCTTGGTAATAGGGAGATAATTTTATCTCCGCTTTCTTGGCTTTTAAAGCCAAAAAAGCGGAGATAAACCCCTTGATAATATACCCCTGTATTTGTAAAGGGTTTGCCTTGGAACACTTGATTTAATGTGTTTGACTCAGAGGTCGGTAGTTGTAAATAAACCAGTCGGATTGAGATAAAGGGTTTTGCACGGAGAGTGCTTTAATGTTTTCACGGTTGAGAAGAAAATATAAATCAGACCCTTCATAGAATGCGTTTTTAATTAGTGTAATAAAACCGTGTGTTTTTTAAATAGGAATGTTTCTGCAAAATATAAATTATTATTTTTCCCAATGCAAGCTGCCCTTTAGAAAAGCGTAGTGACAGTTAATGCACTCAATCAGAAAACATGGCTTTTGAAAAATGATAAATCTGGCCCTTTTAATAGGAAGAATAGAAGAGCTTGCACACTTGATTATGAAAATGTTGGTTATGCAATGCAGAATTATGGGGTTTCACATTTTAATTTCAAAAAGAAAAATTTAATGTGCTTGCATGCATTGTTGTTCTGTTTATTTTTCCCTTGCAGCTAGTAGCAGTACAGAATTATTTTATAATGCTAGCATGTCACTTAGTTACAAAAAATATGTCCTTATTAATTACTGATTTTAGAATGCTTTTTATCACGTTTTAAATTTGCTTCAGTTAAGTTAGAGAATGTTGGTTAGCTCTCTGTCCTGGGAACACATGCCTGCCAACACAGCACTGATTCAGTACGTAGACGACATCCTGATTACAGCACGCTCAGTGAAAGAATGCGAAAATGCATCACTGACAGTTCTACATTTTCTGGCTGACAAGGGGCACAAGGCCCCAATGCAATTCTGTGAAAAGCAAGTGGTGTGCAAGGACACTTGCTTTCCAAGGAGGGTGGACAGCTAACACAAGATCACATACAGGTCATTACTAACCTTTCACAGCCCAAGACACAAAAGGAAGTACGTGCCTTTATTGGCCTCACTTCATACTGTAGACAATGGATTCCCCAGTATGCCTTTCTAGCCAAACCACTCATACAGTTAACTACAAAGGAGGCAGCCATTTTGACTGTCCTCCCTTGGACACAAGAACACACCTTGGCATTTGAGGAATTAAAAAGAGCATTATGTCAAGTGCCAGTTTTAGCGACTCCATGTTACAGCAGAAAAATGTCATGCTTTTTGTAACTGAACAAGATGGAACAGCGTTATCTGTCCTCACACAAGTTCAAGCAGGAAAACACAAGCTGTGTGCTTATTTTTCCAGTACACTGGATCCAGTGGCCAAGGCTCTGCCTGCGTGCCTGAAATCAGTTGCAGCAACAGCCCTAGCCATAAGACAAAGTGACTCAATAGTGCTGCGACACCCTCTGACAGTACAGGTACCACATGCAGTGGAGGTTCTCTTAAACAGGACTCAGACACAACACTTGACTGTAGCAAGACTGACAGGATATGAACTGACATTATTTCAACCACACATAGAGATCAGACGTTGTAATATTCTGAATCCTGCAACACTTTTGCCCTCAAGTACAGTAAATGCACCACCACATGACTGTGTGGAAGTAATGAATATAGTGACGAAACCAAGACAAGACCTGACAGATGTTGCACTTCCAGACCCAGACCTAACGCTCTATGTGGATGGATCATGCATGAGAACGAGTGCAGGAGAATTAGTAGCAGCCTATGCTGTGACCACTGCTACAGAGGTCATAGAGACACAGAAAATAGACACATTGTCAGCACAAGCAGCAGAGCTCATCTCTCTGACACAAGCCTGCATAAGTGCTAAGCACTTGATAGTAAACATTTATACTGACTCGCAATACGCTTTTGGCGTTGTTCATGATTTCGGGGTACTATGGAGGGAGAGAGGTTTCTTGACCTCCCATGGGACCAAGATTCAGCACGGCCAGCTTATCCAAGCCCTGTTAGAAGCCATACATTTACCTACAGCCATTTCTATCCTGAAATGTAAAGCTCACACCAAAGTTACAGACACCATTTCCCGGGGTAATGACCTGGCAGACCGAACAGCTAAACTTACAGCCCAGACAGCCCAGACACCAACAGACACGACAAGGACAGAGGTACCATTACTGACAACATGTATGACAGTCAGGGATCCCACTCAAGATGTACTCGACATACAGACACATGCCACCACAGATGAGATAAAGAAATGGACTGAACAAGGAGGGGTCCAGACTGACCAAGGTTGGCTGACTAAGGGAAAAAGCACATGGTTTCTCCCAGATTCTATGATACAAGTAATCATAAACACAGCTCATAGTGAAATGACAGATGTAAAGGTTACAAGTATGTCTTAGTAGTAGTGTGTGCACTATCTAGATGGACAGAAGCTTATCCAGTTCCAGATTACACTGCTGTGACAACAGCCAGGCAATTGGTGCGCGAGTTCTTCCCCAGATATTGCCCCGTGTCATCTATTCAGATAACGGGCAGCCATTTTCTTCTGAATTAATGAAACAAGTGTCTCTTCTGTTAGGTTATACCTGGAAGTTCCATTGTGTCCGACACCCAGAAGTAGCAGGCCTTGTAGAAAGACATAATCAGACAATTAAGACAAAAATTGCCAAGATCTGTGCAGAAAAAGGCGTGGATTGGATGGTAGCCTTGCCGGTTGCCCTCTTTTACATGCGTATGGTAGCTCATTCCAGAACAGGCCTATCTCCTTATGAAGTAGTTTTCGGTAGACCGCCAAATATGTGGGGTACGCCTATGCCAAAGAATTACTGATGTTGACAGTAACATGCTGACAGATTACCTGGCTTCCTTGATGTCTGCACTACTCTCTTGTTGTTCACAGGTTGCTGCCGCCTTCCCTGACAACACCCAGGTCAAGGAACATGCCATAGCACCAGAAGACTATATTCTTGTGAGGAACTTTGACCGATCAAGCCCCCTTGAGCCACGTTGGAAGACGCCGAAACCACGAGGACCGGAGTGAAAGTGGAAGGACGCAAGGGGACGCGCAGCATTGAAGAAAGCATATCTTGGACAATTTGGAACTTTTGCAAAAAAAAAACAAAAAACTATAGACAATACAGACTTTGCGCCGCCTTTGCTAGAAAAGACTCCACAGCAGGAGTATAGATCTAAATTAAGATCTAGTAAGTCAGACGTAGTTTAATTGTTTAAGTCCACTAGGTGGTGAATCGGTTAGACTAGATTTCTGACATGTATAAGATCACATACGAGAATAGCAAGAAGAGAGATAAGAAAGCAAAGTACTGCAAGATATTACGCAGTAGATGTATAGTTACCTTGATCATTCTTTTTGTTCTGTGCGTTGTTATAATCTGTGTCAGTTTATTGCTACATGTTTTTTTCCCTATTTCCTCACATATACACTCTTCCAGTAATAGCACCGCAGAGCATACATTTAGTGAACTGCCACCTCATGAACTGTCATATCGACTTGCACTACGTAACAATACTTTTATTAGAATGTTACACCATTCTCACCAGACCAGCAATGCAACTGATTGCTGGGTATGTGGCCAACTGCCTCCTTATCAAGAAACAAAGGGAGTTCTGCCATTCTATTCTCTACCGTTTTCACACAATGGTTCATGCGGAGCATGGTTTGCTTTAATGACCTCAATTGATAGAAAGTACATAGCTTATCCAGGTGGCTGGATATATGGAAACCTGAATAAAGTAATGAATGAAGCATGTTTTCCAGACAAAGACGGATTCCCCCAAAGGAAGGGAACTGATCTAGAAAATGAAGAGTATGAGCAGGGAAATGCATCCGTTAATTTTATAATGTTAAATGTTCAGCCCAAGCAAAATACAGGTCCACCGTTTATTTCAGTTCTACCAGCAAAAGGTGATTTATGTGTTAGTAAGAAAGGCTCAGTACATATGGGACACAGCGAGTGTAACACTGTAGTAGAGTTTAATGATAAAGGACTTTCTTCTTTCAAACCATCACGCCATACCTATTTCATTTGCGGTCAGACAGCCTATGTACATCTGCCCTTAGACTGGGGTGGGACGTGTTATATAGCATTCTTATTGCCACCTGTTTTTCTAGCCCCATCCCACTATCATAGAGATTCACGACTAGAACATGTTAGAGTAAAGAGAGAGACAGATGCTGCAGGGATTGATCAGACTGAAACAGCTTGGGAGCAATATACAGATTTCAACAAAGGATTCTTCTTTTTCATAGGTCCCGTCCAAAACAGTAAACTGATACGCAAGTTAACAAGGACTCTTGAGGCAGTAGTGAATGTGACTGCATCTGCCCTGGCGAACTTAACCCAGGAACAGTCTGCTATGAGACTTGTCGTTCTTCAAAATCGTCTTGTCCTCGACGTCATCCTGGCGGATAGAGGCGGAGCTTGTAGCGTGATCCGATGTAGTTGTTGCATTTTCATCCCAAATAACGCACCATCTGTGTACGCAGCAATAACAAGACTCCACAAAATTGCTCATGTCATACATCAAGACCCAGGCACATGGACTTGGTCCAGTTGGCTCTGGGGTATAATATCTGCTTGGGGATGGAAAGTCATGTCTTTCCTAGGACTGGTCCTACTTATGATATTTGGTTGCTGTCTCTGTTTACAGTGTGGCCCGGCCATTTGTGGCCTGTGTGCTACTGCCTGTATTCCCCATCCACGTAAACAAAGGATAAAAGATGAACAAATGATTCTGTATGATCAACTATACGGTCTCATGAATATAGATGTATCCTAAAGGGTTACGTAGGGGACAAGGAGGGAATGAGGAAAATGAAATTTTGCCTGACCAATGTGTCCCCTGCGTATACCCTATGTTACATGTGTGTGCATGTCATCCATGCATTTCCTTGTAGTGGCCTGAATCACTAGGCCTCTGCATTTATGTCCTGCATTAGAATGCCAGTCATCAAAGTCTCCCAAACGTTAAGCTAAAATGAAGGCCCATGTATTTGCATTTTGCATTGTGCACTTTTAAATAAATATCGTACTGAACCCTTTTTTGTGGTTGAGCCTGAAACCACTTTCTGAAATATTGTTTTCATGACTCCTGACACACTGAAGCTGCAGTTACGTCCCTCGGACCTCGCATACTTCTAGCTCAGCCGAGAGAAGCCCAGCAAGAGGCCTGCCAAGACAGTATTATGAATAACAGTTATCTGTTTGCTTTACAGAATCACATTTCAGTCTGGTGAAGAAGGTACACAGAACCCATCTGCATAGATAGGGCCCAGCCATTCTGTCTCTGTTTAAGTGGATTACAGTGCTTGCATCCATAGAAAGCTCATGCAATGAACGAATAAATATGCCCTTTCTGTCATTTAGTGACGAGCAACCTTTGCTTCAGATAATACATCCCCTGACTCAAGATATCAGTTAGTACCAGGCGTGCTGGTCGCCTTGACACAAGAGATCTCTTCTAGACTGAAAGTCAGCTCTCCTCCCAGTTACACGTCAATTGCACGTCATGCTCATGTTGCACACAAGTAGGACAAAGTTCGAGCTGGTCATGCAAACTCCTCCTCTAAGTACCCACCCACCTATGACACCTACCTATCACCTACCTATGACTCATCAAAGTACACACCCTCATGCACGCCCACATGCTCTTATCTCTTTCTTTCTTGTTCTGCCTGGAGCGCTCCGCCCTATGTACAAGGAGTAAAATGTATATATTCTGTTCATTGTTATTAAATGTTAGAAGACTCTTCCTGAACCTCAGTGGTGATGGAACATATTCTCCCATGACTCGAGTTATTGGAATAAAGCCCATTTTAACTCAGATACCACGGACTCTGCCTCTCAATTGATGCATGATAATTGTTAATGCCTAGAAATTATGCCAGGGTAATATTTTATTTACCACAAATCAGGGGTATTTTCGGGGCCATAAGGCCAATGGGCTTATGAAATATGCAGGGAGTAGAGGCAACAATGGTGAGCATGTTGGTTATCAATATAGCTGTGTTCATCTTTTAGTAGATGTTCAATTGGGGCAGATCAGCCTATCACCCTAATTATGTATGGTGGGTTCACATTCAGACCACACCCCATGCACCTTTTGAACTCCAGTTGTTTTGAGAATGTTACCCCAGGAGGTATGAGGCGGCCCAAAATAGATAATATTTTGTCCAATTCCTTATTCTCCATTGTAATTGTAATGTTGTCTCAGCTGCTCCTGTAGATGCAGCTTTCGTATAATGCTTACTTTCATATCCTCTAGTCTGAAACAGTGGTCACTTGTTCCACTTGGTCCTCGGCAGAAGCTAGGCACATTTTAGCATCTTCCAGCCTTGCTTGGAAATAATAGATACCATATTTCACTGATTTTATTTTGCATTTGTGATTGCAGTTTTGTCTTGTACTGTCGTGATGGGCAGTTTTATCGATAAGGGTCCCTTCAGAATTGATTCCAGCACTGTCTCGGACATGGTGACCGAACCTTGTGATTATTGCTCTTTTCTGGTTTTGTTAGTCAGTGACTCTTTGAAACATATCTGTGTCTGTCTCTGCTGCTTTGGCTGAGACGCATGGGCATTGTTTCAGTTGGTGCAGCAGGTACAGTGGCACTGGGGCCCATGGGCTTCAGAACCCCAGTGAATCCTAATTATTGCTGTGTTTCTCAGTTCAAATAGTGGCAAGTGAGCCATTTCCTTTCTTGCACTAAGGCCCATGAAACGTGCTATGCCACTACTGTGACAACGCGAGTCTGCCACACTGTACGTGCCCTAACCCTATCCATGTACAGGTGATGTCGGTGTTGATGGCCTTGTGTGTACACATATAAGTACTTGTTCTTCACAGAAAGGAAGGATATGGACACAGTACCAATATAGTTGAAGTCCTCAAAATAGGGTACAGTACTGACTCCCCACTTTCAGTAAAGGTCTCATCTTGATATGAAACATTCTGGCAGGGCCTCCATTTCCAAGGAGGTAAATCAGCGCCTACCGAAATCACACAATGTCCAGACCATGGGGCATATCATCAAGGGACAGCGATAAATAACGCAAATTGCGCTTAGCGCTTTTTTATTTATCGCCGTCTATCTCTGGAATTTATCGCCCTGGTAGCGCGTTATTAACAACGCCTTTCTCCAGGGCGATAAAAATTCCAGCGATAGTGGGGAAATCGCCGTTTTGCCGGGAACATCGCTGGTTTTCCAGCGATGTTCCCTGCAAAGCGGCGATAACCTTGCTGATAAGACCCTGTGGTTGTATCAGCATAATCCACCCACACCTGGATGCAGTTTAAGATTGATAACGGCCGACGGCTAACAAGGAAGATTACAACTAGTGAAGGATTAAAACAAGGCTGCGTCTTGGACCCTCATCTGTTTAATTTATTTATGGTCGATTTGACACCAAGGCTAGATGGGGTCAATGCACATCCGCCACGGCTAGGGACTATGCCCTTTACGCATCTATCTTACACAGACAATGTTGTCCTTCTTAGTCAAATGAGAATAGGACTGCAACGTCTAATTCATGAGCTGGCTGAATACACCAAAAAGAATCTGATGGAAATAAATAGTAAAAAAACAAAGGCCATGATCATAACGCATCGTCGCTCTAAACAGCCAAAATTTATAATTGATAACATGAACCTGGAAGTAGTGGACAGCTACAATATCTGGGGATACATCTGGATAGACGGCTCACATTCTCCACACATTTCGACACTAGCGAAAAGAAGGGAACAGCCCTATTGCATGCTTTTTGCAGATTATCCAAACAGCTAAAAGGTCCCTTGTTCACTCCCCTTCCCACAGTTATCAAAGCCAAGCTACTTCCAACGATAGCTTATGGCAGTGTGGTACATAATGGAAGAAGTGCACCGCTATTAGATAAAATCCAAACAAGAGCTTACAAACGCGTATTTTGTTTATCGTGCGATGCTTCACCAGCACAGGTACGTCTCGAATTTGGATTGCAGTCCCAAACATTGCATAAAAGATATGAGTCAATTAAATTCTGGTACAACATTTGGCTCAACTGTGATATAGAAATTAACTCTGCCAATTGGGCCGCCCTGCAAAGCAACCCCAAATCTCATTATGCGAAGTACCTAAATTCCTCCCTGAAAAGCACTGAGATGACAGCTGTTTGGCAAAGGAAGTTACCAGTATCAGCATTTAAGCAGATCGTAAAAAAAGCAGCCAACATGCACTCGCTGATCGAAGATAAAACAACTTTAAGACGCCGTGCACATGCATGGATGATTACACAATCCTACAAAAGGCCGGTACCAGCTGCCTATCTAGGCCTCGCTTTTCCTCCCCATCTAAAACTAAAGGACTTGAAGTTACGCATGGGAAAACTGCCAACAAACACCGACCAACCTGGCTGGAGGACTCCGGGCCTGAAGGATTGTAATCTATGTGGCGCTGCAGTGCAGGACCTCATACACCTGATTTGCATCTGTCCAGTGCTGGAGTGTGATCGCCGGAGTTTACTCAGGGGAAAGTTCAACGAAAAAGATATTCGCACATGCCGCTCAGCGATATTAAACACGTTGGATTCAATGGACCCACAATTCATTTGTCGAAAAATTAAATATGTAATCAATTTTGAAAATTTACTGAAAAGCTAACACAAGTCTGAACCTTTGAACTTTGATCTCGCGATTTACATTGGTTGATTTAGAACTTGTTTCCGAAACTGTTTATTAATATCGAGAACACATGCAAAGGACAAAAAGGCCAAACTAATAACTTACCAAGTTGCATAAAAAATTCCTGTATCTGGTCATTTTTTAACAAAGGCGGTTTTAGAATTGTATTTAATGTATAATAGAATGCAAAGAAAAGTATTTTATTCATTGGAATATTATAACGGTTTTTATTAACTATGCAATAAAGAATTTATTACCCACCCCGAATGTTAGGGATAGGTAAGTCTGCATTTTAGCAGATGTTAGTTTTTTGCGAAAACAGCGGTTTTCTCCAAAAACTAATGTCTGCTTAAATGCTGGGGCAGCCTTGTAAATATCGCGATGTGCAGATCAGCAATATTTGCCAGGTTGTACAGCCCAGTGACGCCCACTTTGCATCTCATTAGAGGTGCAAAGGGTAAAAGGGTGCTAACATGCGCTAATGCATGTTAGCACCCACTTGTAAATAGGACGAAAAGATTAACTCTGCTTTTTTGGCTTTTAAGGTGAAAAAAGTGGAGATAATGCCTTTGTTAATATGCCCCCATTTTTGCAATCGTGCCAAAAGTTTGTGTACTGTAATCGAGCCTTTCAAGCCTGGAGCAGCACAAGTATCATATGTCTTGAATAGACCACACGTAGAGAGAGAGCTCGTCTTTTGTGCTAGTCACATGTAGGATACTATCAGGGACATTGTAAGAATTTTAGGGGCCCTAGACAAACATATTTAGGGGGGACCTGTTCGGCACAGATTTGAATTTAGGATCCAATTTTAGATCACTGACCGTGTACAGGTACACTTGTCCAAATTCTGGATGTTTGGGAATGTGCCACACATGCGGCGGGGACTGCAAGTCCCATACAAAATTATCAAGCCCAAAAGGAGGGGCTGAGCATCTCATTATGCTACACAGTGCCGGAGGATTCCTATGGGCCCGGGACGCACTATCACTGCATTGGAGACTGCAAGCCCTATACACCCATGCCAAGCTCAAGAGGAGGAGCCGAGCATCTTGTTGCGTTACAAAGCACTGGAGGATTCCTCACCTGATGCGTGTCCATGTGAAGACCTGGCCAATAGCGGACATGTCTTCGCCCATCAACAGCCAGAACAGGCCTGGCTGGGCCACCCCTTTTGGACGGACGACACAAGACTTATTTAGGTGAGTGGTATTTTTCTTATAGTTCCCGCTCATTGAGGGCCTAATTACAAGTTTGAACCGCAGTACCTGTGGTGGCAGTGCGGCCACTGCCACATCGGCGGCCTGTCTGCCATATTTTCAGTTTGGTGGTCGGACCTTCACAGGACCACTGCAACCACCCCACGGACATAGATCCCGCGGTGGTGGCACAGCGGTCAGAGGCTGCAATATGCTGGCAGTGCTGATGCAGCACCAGTGAGCATATTGCGAGTTGTCTCACTGCGACCCTATCCATGGCGGTGAGCCTGCCATGGAAAGGGTGAACAGCAAAACACACAAGATGATAGACGGAATGTTGCACAATGGCAAAACATTCACCCCCAGTCACAGATCTGGGTTTAATCCATCGTTATTTTGCTCACCAAGCCACCCCAGTTCAGACATGGCCATATGCAAATCAGTCTTGACCCTGTGCCTCATGTGAACAGTCCAGCCTGAACTGCCAAGCCATGTCTTTCCTGGACCTGGAAAGGGTGGCAGTGAACCAACTCAGGGACCCTGTAGTCTCTGTGCAGGAGGGTGCATTCAGGGGGGGCACATGATGTGCCCCTTGCATGTTTGCACCCCCAGTTCCTGCACAGGAAGAAATGCACAACATGGTGCATTTCCCATTGTGCCGGAATGTGCTGAGGCACTCCGATAGCACTACGTTTCTATGACTCTCCTTCAAGCCTTTGAAAGGCGATGCTATGGGACCGCAGATGCAGGACCGCCCACCAGGTTTAAACTTGTAATCTGGCGGGCAGTCTGACTATGAGTTTGGCGGTCTCACAGCGGGGCAGTACCGTGTTGTCTCACTGCAAGATCGCCAAACTCGTAATCAGGCCTTAACACTGGTCTTAACTTGGCTAGCAGTTCTGGGGTTAATTCTTCTTAATAGATGTGTAGATTTGGAAGGTCACTATTTATTTTGAGAGGCCGCATGTCCACCTATTTGCTCTAAAATGCATGAAAGAAAGACACTGTGGGCTAAGGCTCTTGGCAGCTATGATCAACCCAAGCCGTAGTTTGACCGAAAGTGGATTCACTCTAATGCTTACATGGTAGACAGAGGTTTTTCCATCAGGATTAATAACAAGTTTACCGCTCTCTTGTTAGAGTATAATGATTGGCCATCATCCAATGAAAAAACGCAAGAGGCCTAGGGTACTCTCACTTTTTAAGGTACTGGTGCTGTAAATACTTTGCCTTTGGATAATCCTGACAGTGAAGACTATATGGTAGACCCTATGCTTTATTTTGTGTTTTGGAATGTGGTAGAATACCAGATTAAGCATGACGATAAAGACTAGTTTGAGTATGTTTCGACTTGTGATTTAGTAATGATGCAGGAAACCTGGTATGCATTTCATGCTTTTGCAGTTGGAAATTTTAATACCAAACAGGGGACAAACCCCAGCCTACATGGCCCATTTGAGGTAGTGGATAGGTTTTTCTATACCAAACCTCTCTGACTCTGGATTCAGCCCACCCTCATGCGATGACCTTGCTGCTTTCTTCATTGAAAAATCAAGACTCATATCCATTGATCTCGCCCCAGCCATCTTCAGAGTCCACATCACACCTTGACCTATTAGAAAAATGTGTACCTACTAGCCTGAGAACTAAGAATATCGACCCTTCTAACCACTTCAATGACCCGCTGCGACCTTCCATTTTCAAAGAAATCAAGAGTGTACTCATCCCCACCTCGATAAGCATTGTAAACGCTTCTCTATCACAAGGCACGATCCCTGACTGCATAAAGCCACTCAGGTATCACCTATAATAAAAAACAAACAATGCAGATAAAGCTGACCTCAATAACTTTCACCCTATCTCCATCATCCCCACCCTAGCTAAACTCCCTTAAAAAATTGCGTACAATCCCAACTTTGTGCTCACATAGAAAACTTTCAACTCCTAGATCAGCATCAATCTGGCTTTCAGAAGGGGCACAGTACCGAGTCGGCTTTCATTCACGTTATGGATGATATATTAAAAATGCTTGACCAAAATGAGTCATGCCTCCTAATCCTCCTTGACCTTTCCTCCGCATTCGACTCGGTTAATCATGACAACCTCCTATCCATTCTGAAGAGTAGGATGGGTTTCTCTGGTCAGGTGCTACAATTGTTCTCGTCTGCCAAATCCTTCGGAATCGCCCTGGACAAACACCTGAATATGAAAAATCACCTCAGCAATGTGTTTAAGAGAGTTATTCACTTGATGAGGACACTTAGAAACATCAAACCATTCCTCACACAATCCGTCTTCAAGCAGGTGGTCCAAAGGCTTGTCTTGCCAAGGATTGACTACGGCAGCGCTACTCTCTGGGTCCTTCCCAAATACACCCTGGCTATATACCTGTTTATTGTATTACTCATTCTGTCTTATTTGCCTTGTATTTATGTGATTATTCCTTGTCTTTTTTTTTTTTTTACTCAATGTCATCATTGCTTTTATGTCTTTCCCTTGTAAAGCGCTCTGAAATCCTTCGGGATCTTGTTCGCGGTACATAAAACTATATAAATATATAAATAAAATAAAGTAAGGCGGTTGATTGCAAATAATTGAAACTTCTAGTGTCCCTTCTAAAATTTGGTTTGTTCAAAGTATTTGAAAAGGTTGGAGATTTATTCCAGCAGACACCCACCTTTGTTGGTCGGGGCCAGGGTACCATTATTGATTATATTTTTGTCACTGAGGTTCTGAGCCAGTCTGTACTACTGGGGGTGGGGGGTGGGGGTTAAGGAACATGAGAACAGTGACCATACCCGAATAAAATTGGCACTTGCGGTACCTTACTGCAGGCACCCCCATACATTTTTAGAGCCGACTGACCTGGGTGTCAAGGACAATGCACTTAAAATGAGTTGAAGTAGAGCCCATTTTCTGTCTATGTTAACTACTCTGGTGAGATCCAATCATGGACAGATTGTGGATTGTCTACTCACAGATAACCCACCATCCTATGATATTGTACTAGCTCTTGGAAAATGGAATCATTATGTCAGGAATCTGATCATTTGGAGTCGCAGACCTGTAAGAAGCTGTTACCCAGGCTGGTTTGAACAGCTCATGTAGAGCTGCTAATAAAAGGTTACGCCTTGCACTTGGTTGTAACCCCAGGAATAAAGCAATGGTGGCAGTTGCTAGACTTGAGTATAAGCAAGCTATTAGAAATAGAAAATCTTGGATCAAGATAGAAATGTGGGAGAATCTGGTATGGGCATGTAAAAAGAAGGATATTAAGAAATGTTGGGATGAGTAATATTACCCCTGAATGCTGACTAGAACATTTCAGGGGGATTTATTCCTATGAGGATACATGGGTAAGGATGAGATGGCTGATGATCCCCACTTTCCCCTGAAGATTAGTTTCCAACTTGAAGAAGTGGTAATGGCTATCAGATATAGTCCATCTAATAAGGCCCCTTGTCCTGATGGGGTACATATGGACCCTCTATAAAGAGACTATAGCCCTGTGAGCACCCATTATCACTAATGATCTTAATGCCGCCGTCTCCCAGGAAATACCTGCTTCATGGTAAACAGCTTGTATGGTACCTGAAATGCAACAGGAAGGATTACCAATGCTATAGACCAATGTCATTGTTGTACTCTTTGGTCAAGATTGTGGGGTGTATTATCTCACATAGAATTGAGAGTTGGGCCCAAGAAGACAAAGGGGCATATTATCAAGGACCGGTGTTACAATTATCGTTGTTTTATCTGCCAGAAACTGCCGATAAAGCGGCAATAATGAGCTTGATAATACGCCCTTGTTAATTCCCATAGAAGCCCATGTTAACACACGAACATGGGCTTCTATGGGAATTAACAAGAACGTATTATCAAGCCCATTATCGCTGTTTTATCGGCAGTTTCCTGCCGATAAAACGGTGATAATTGTAACACCGGTCCTTGATAATATGCCCCAATATTCTCAGTTTTGTGCAGTGTGGGTCCTGGGAAGGATTGGGAACGCAAAAGCAGTGTTTAAATGTACATCTTTTAATAGGGAAATATGTGATCGCTAACCTTGTCCTTGCTCTTATGGACTTTAGCAGTGCCTTCGACTGCAAAGCATTTCTCTAAACTCAGGGGTATTTTACATAACCTAGGTCGGCCCAACTCGATAGTCGAATTTTTACAGGTGTTGCATGAGGGGGTTATTAGTGCATCAGTCAAATATGTTTTAGAGGAGAGAGTGCTGAGTTTTTAAATATGTTTTAGGGTTATTCAACAGGGATGTGTTTTAGCTCTTGTTTTATGTCTTATATATATTAATGGGATGTGCCTTTTCCTGGTATCAGAAGGGAGGGATCTCCCAAAAGTGAAAGCTAACTATGTGCTAGCTCTACTATGTGTGAATGGCACAGGCCTCCTTTGTGAACACCCAAAAGACTGCAGGTCCTTATTGATGCTTTGCTGAATACATGGATGATCTAGATCTTGAAGTTAATATATCCAAAATTCATTATATGATGTGTGGTATGCCTCAGCTCAAAACCAGGCCTATGTTGATAAAAGGGCAAACTATTTAGTGAGCGAATGTGTTCTTGGATTTAAGGGTAACTTTTCCCTCTACGGGAAGTTGGCTACCTTGCTTATCAAAGCTTTCTTCAAGTTTAAATACATCAATGGGGGCTGTATTTGGATTGGTATCTAGAGTTGGTAAAAACCAATCCTGCCCTTATTGGAGTGCATAAACTTAAGTGCGTAACTTTTGGTGTTTCAATATGGGGGTATCAGGACTGGCCTAGTTTACAGCCAGAAGAGAATTGCTTTTGTAAACAGTTGCTTGGGGTTGGTCCTGGTTGTCCTCATTTCTGTTTACATGAGGAATTGGGCCTGGGTGTTGTGGAAGATCGCATCAAACTTGCACCACTTCTTCTCTGCATTGAGGTGTAGGGGAACACGCATACTGAATTTAACAGGGAGATTATCTCTGATTGTTTTGCATGTGACTTGGGTCATACAATCCCCTCCATGGTTAAAGTATATATATGAAATCCTGGGAAGGCCGGAGTTGCTTATAACCCCTAATGCTCTCACTTATCCTGACAAAGGTCAGCAGCCCAGAATTGTCCGGTGCTATGAGTATGGTGAAATTGAACACTACAAGGGGGATCCCAAGTGTCGCAAGAGAGCACCACAGCCCACTGGAGGTAAAAACCCTGGGGTGGCTAGTGTAGCGCTTGGGGAGGAGCTGTCCCTAGATAATGGGAGTGAGGGGGCAGGGCTTGTCCTAGTGTCTCTGGGAGACAGTGAGATAACTCCTAAGGTCAACGTGGCCTCCAATACTACTAAGTATAGGCAGTGGGTCACCCTCAATGGTCAGGGGGCAGAGGCCCTGAGGGATACAGGTGCCAGCATGACTATGGTAAGGAGTCAGCTGGTGTCCCCAGAGCAAATAATTCTCAACGCATTCCATCCAGTTGTGATGGCTGACAACAGGGAGGGTCACTATCCCGTAGCGCAGATCCCATTTGAGTGGGGAGGGGTTTCTCGCCTTTTAAGATTTGCTATGAGCCCTGCCATGCCAGTGGACTGTCTGTTAGGGAAAGACCTTGCGCACACTGCCTGGAAGGAGGTAGAGCTCAAAGCACATGTGTAGATGCTGGGGTTACCAGAGTGGATCTGTGCTACCACACGGTCCATGGCTGCCTGGAAAGCGAGTCAACCAAGGCTGGAGCCTGGAAAAATGGCCCAGCCAGCTGCTAGAAAGGGAGGAACCCGAGGGCGTGGGAAGCCCGCCCCGGGGTGCTCACCCCATGAGATGGATGGGGCACCTGAGGAGGTTGCACCGGAGTCCACGGAGGGGGATGTTGCTCCCTTGGGAGACCTACCTACCCCTGCAGAGTGGCAGGTGGAAGGAGGGCCCACCAGGGAGGAGTTTTGCCGGGCACAGAAGGAATGCCCCACCCTTGAGGGCATGAGGCGACAGGCCGAAGCCCAAGCTGCAGGCGATGCCTCTGCAAAGTATCACATTTACTGGGAGGATGGGCTCCTTTATAGTGAGCCCAAGGCTCCTGTGCATGGGTCATCCAGGGGCTGGGTGGTCCCCAAGTGCTACAGGGCCTTTCTTTTGGAATTGGCTCATGAGATCCCGTTGGCAGGATACTTGGGCCAAGACAAGACCTTTGCTAGGCTTTCCCCACATTTTTATTGGCCACAGATGAGGATCTCCTCAGATACATACTGCAGGACCTGTCTGACCTGCCAAGCTAGTGGGAAAACAGGGGCTAAGCTGAAGGCTCCCCTGGAACCACTACCTCTCGTTAGCACCCCCTTTGAGAGGGTGGGCATCGACATTGTTGGGCCTATGGATCCACCGACTTCTTCTGGTCACAGGTTTATCCTGGTCCTGGTGGACCACGCCGCCCGGTACCCAGAGGCTATTCCTCTGAGAACCATCACTGCACCTGCAGTGGTCCGGGCCTTGATGGGGATTTTTACTAGAGTGGGTTTCCCCAAAGAGGTGGTGTCCGACAGGGGCACCAATTTTATGTCAGCCTACATGCAAGCCATGTAGGAGTGTGGGGTTACTTATAAGTTCTCCACCCCTTACCACCCACAGACCAATGGTCTCGTGGACAGATTTAACAAGACCCTGAAGGGCGTGATCAGGAGTCTGCCTGAGGGCCTGAGGAAAAAGTGGGATATCCTCTTGCCCTATCTGTTGTTTTCCTACAGGGAGGTACCACAGAAGGGGGTGGGTTTCAGCTCCTTCGAGCTCTTGTACGGTCACCCTGTTAGGGGACTTTTCAGTTTAGTGAAGGTTGGGTGGGAGAAGACTCCAAGGAGGCTTCCCCAAGATGTAGTGAGCTACATGCTGGCCTTCCGCAGCCAAATGGCTAAGTTGTGGAAGCAAGCTTCTGACAACTTAGAGGCCAGCCAGGCGGGGAGGAAGGAATAGTACAACCAGAATTCTCACCCTGCTGAGCTAGAACCTGGACAGAAGGTGTGGGTCATGGAGCCTGTGGATCTCAGTGCCCTCCAGGACCGCTGGACTGGCCCTTATCAGATATTGGAGAAGAAGGGTAAGGCCACTTACCTTTGTGGACCTTAAGACCCCAGGCAGCCCCACAGGGTAGTACACGCCAACCGCCTCAAACCCCACCATGAGAGGTCTGAGCTCACCTTACTGATGGTGACTGATTGGGCCGAAGAAGAGGAAAGTGAACCTCTACCGGACCTCTTTGCTTTCCAAGAGAAAGATGGATCGGTGGAGGGAATGGTCCTCTCTCCATCCTTGACTCCTGAGCAACAGAGGGACTGCCGCGAGGTCCTGGGGCAGTTCTCCTCAGTGTTTTCCCTTATCCCTGGGATTACCCACCTGTGTACCAATGATGTGGACACAGTGGAAAGCCCCCCTGTCAAGTCCAAGTCTTACAGGCTGTCAGATAAGGTAAAGGCCAGCATCCAGAGTGAAGCCACTAAGATGCTGGAGTTGGGGGTAATAGAGCCCTCCAACACCCCTTGGTCCAGTCCGATGGTTCTGGTACCAAAAGCTGCCCCACCGGGCACCAGAACTTAGGTTCTGTGTGGATTACAAAGGACTGAACTCTGTGACCAAGACTGATGATCATCCTATCCCTAGGGCGGATGAGCTCATTGACCGACTGGGGGCTGCCCGATACCTGAGTACCTTTGACCTCACGCCAGGGTACTGGCAGATCACCCTAACAGATGGTGCCAAGGAGAGGTCTGCCTTTTCCACCCCAGAGGGCCACTACCAGTTTAGAGTGATGCCCTTTGGACTGAAAAACGCTCCTGCCACCTTCCAGCGGCTGGTGAACCGGGTCCTCTCCAGTTTAGAGGCCTTCTCTGCTGCCTACCTGGACGACATAGCTGTCTTCAGTAGCAGCTGGGAGGACCATCTGGGTCGCCTCCAGGAAGTGCTTCAGGCCCTGCAGCAGGCAAGCCTGACTATCAAAGCCAGTAAATGCCAGATAGGACAGGGGTCGGTAGTCTACCGAGGACACTTGGTGGGCGGGGGTAAGGTGCAGCCCCTACAGGAAAAGATAGAAACCATCCTGGCCTGGGAGCCCCCCAAAACACAGACTGAGGTCATGGCATTCCTGGGCCTCACAGGATACTAACGCAGATTTGTCATGGGTTATGGCACTAGTGTGGCCCCCTTGACTGAGCTAACCTCTAAGAAACACCCTAGAAAAGTGATTTGGACAGAGGCTTGCCAAAAAGCCTTTGACTCCCTTAAGCAGGTCATGTGCACAGCTCCTGTGCTCAGGGCCCCTGACTTCTCCAAAGTGTTCATTGTCCAATCAGACACCTCAGAGCATGGTATAGGGGCAGTACTTTCACAACTCAATGAGGAGGGACAAGACCAACCAGTGGCTTTCATCTGCAGGAGGCTACACCCCCGAGAACAGTGGTGGAGTGATATAGAGAGAGAAGCCTTTGCAGTGGTCTGGGCTGTGAAGAAGCTGAGGCCATACTGGCTCCCACTTCCTGATCTCAGACTGACCACCGGCCCCTCAGGTGGCTCATGCAAATGAGGGGCGAGAATCCCAAATTGTTGAGGTGGTCCATTTCCCTACAGGGGATGGACTTCAGGGTGGAACACAGACCCGGAATAGACCACGCCAATGCTGACGGTCTCTCTAGGTTTTTCCGCCTTAGTGATGAGAACTCCCTAGAGGTTGGGTAGTTCTCCCCACTTTCAGCTGTGGGGGACACGTGTTGAACCTGTCAGCCTTAGGGTGGTCTTCCCCTGCCTTTTTGCCTTTGCGCCTCCCATTTTCACTGTACCATTTTGTTAGACCTAGGACTCTGGGCGCCTCACCACCGCTAAACAGTGCTGAGGTGCAGGTGCTCTCCCCTAAAATCTTGTGATGCTGGCATATCTGCCACAATCCCCTGCTACTGCAGTAAGACTTAACTCTCAATAGGCTAGCATTGGGAACCCCCCCTTATGGGATAATTTCTGACAGGGACCTAATAAGTCTGTCATGTTTGGTCTTGTTGGACTCGGGGCGGGGAACCCTTTCAAATGAATATGGGGTTTGGGCACTACTACGCTAGGGATGCCACTTTTAGAAAGTGGACCTTTTCCTGCCTACACTTAGATTGGGCACTGCAGACTCTCTCCTCCCCTCTGCATACTGATAGCTGCCTGGGTTGGGAGGTGGGAGTGGTGATTCACACCTTCTCTCCTGAGACGGGCTGTGATGGGCTGCCCACTGTAGCCTTAACGGCCTGTCTCTCGTCACTGTGACCGCTAGGTCAGGGAAGGCAGCGAACATACCAGAACTCCCTGGACTCTTCCAGAAGCCCCTGCCCCCAGACCCTTCCAGAGCCTTCTACCACTTTATAGCCCCTAGACTGAAAGATATATAAGGGAGGGTCCTGGCCTCACTTCTTTGTTACACTGCTGGACCTGGAAGAATCCCTGCTGGAGTGAGGACTGCTGCACAAGAGGATTGCCACTGGGAAGGAGTCTGACTGCTCCAAGGAACTGCTGCCCCACAACCTGCTGAGCTGCCCTACTGTCTGCTGATCCTGCCCTGCATGAGGAGACTGAAGCATCATCCCCAGAGCATCTTCACAGAATTCCTATGAACTGCCTCTTCGGGACTACAACCTTTTTGAGGACTACCTCTACAGAAATCAGCAAGAACACAACTTTCCCTATATGAAAGTGCCCCTGTAAGGTGTTTGTTTGAAGACCTTCTTCGGGGGAGAGCTCCCAAGAACAACAACGCGGTTTCACCTTCTAAAACCTGCCTCTGCAGTACTGGGTGTGTAACAGAACTTTATTACTCCCTCTGAATTCTCTGCCGGCCGCCCAAGCTGAGTGCGGCAATTAAATCACCCCCATAGCACTGTGTTCCTGCAACCACCGCTGCTGCCCGGGGACCTGATCACGCTGTGGGGATTGTGTGTGATTGAAGCGCTGTGAGGTGAGGCTCTGTTTGGTCTTCCCGACCCCACTGTTGCCAGCACGAGTGAGCCATGGTGGAAATTGCCTCCCACCAACATCAGCGCTGGTCCGTGGTGAAGAGCTTAAAAGTTGTCCCCCACTTCACCGCCGTGGGCCCGAGTGAGGGTGCACCAAGATCACCTTTGAAAGCACCGCCGGCAGCCCGGGAGACTCGGGAGTAAGCATGGGCGGATTTTGCGGATCCACGATTCACGAATTTGCGGATTCACGGATCGTGGATCCGCAAAATCCGCGGATTTAGCGGATCTGCGGATTTGGGGGCGGGGCTTCCTCGAGTGTGTGGGCGGGGCCAAACGGACGGGGCTTCCATGCGAGCGCACATGCCTCTTGTGTGTATTAAAGGTCAGAGATCGATCAGAGCAGCAGATTAAGAGACAGAAGCCCCCTGGTCACAGGAACAGCACGGGGGTTGCGCTCGTGAAAGTCAAAGATGCAAATGCATCTGGCCAGCATCACAGCGGATTTTCGATGGTATATTTGTGAAGAAGGCACATCTGCCCAGCCTCCCAACGCTCACAATTTTTTTTGGGCTGATGAATGAGTCACTGCATTTGCACTTCAACTAGTTCCAGCGACCAAGTGTGTGTTACTATGCAATCGCGCCGAAGTGCGCAGGGGTCCCTGGAGTGAAATGGCCATCATAGTGGGTAAATGGCGGGAAGACGGCGCACACCTCGAGTGTGTGGGCGGGGCCAAACGGACGGGGGCGCTCACGATTATTTTTGGGCTGATGAACGAGTCACTGAATTTAAGCTTCAACTAGGGCACATGCGTTATTGATATCTGCAAGTGTTTCCTGTTGAGGTTTTTTTTTTGTGCCAGGACCGTCGTGCCAGAATGAACCCTGCCCTTCATATTTATTCAAGAAGAAGACACCATGTAAATAATTTACGATGGCGCCGGCAAGCTGCCAGCGCCATCCTGCAAAAGTTACTTAATTAGCTTCAACAGGAAGCTCCAACTGATAAAATAAAGCAGGCGCTCGAGCCCCTGCTTTATCTTATCTGTTAGAGCTTCCTGTCGAAGCTAATTAAGTAACCATTTGAGGATGGCGCTGGCAGCTTGCCGGCGCCATCGTAAATTATTTACATGGGGCTTGAACTTTTGACCGCAAAATCCGCTCCGATCGCGGATTGCGGATTCTCGGTAAATTCGCGAGAGTTCGCGGATCGCGGATTTACCGAAAATCCGAAAAATCCGCGATCGGAGCGGATTTTGCGCTCATGCTTACTCGGGAGGCCGTTGCCTGCACCGCTGACATCAGGGAAGGAGCCGCGCTGGGATTGGCCCCAGCGCGGGGCATTGCCTGGCAACCGGTACTCCCGACACGTCACCACTGACTAAGGAGACGACTTCGGAACACCCCCAGCGTGCCAAATTGAAGAAGCAAGCTGCGCAGGAGATAGGGAGAGCTCTCCTGTCGTCCGTGAGGCGCCTGCAGGGATTGAGGTCCCCAAAGTGAGGAGGAGGCCTCGCACAAGGGTGGACAACTGCAGGCACAGGTACGCTCCCACGCCCGGAGGGCTGCGACAGTTGGGCAGGGCTGCGGGCCGACCAACAGCATAAGGGGGCTCGAACTTTCCTTACACACCAGAACTGTGGGCATGGTTGGTAGCGGGAAGGCCCAGTAATTATTGGTATATCCGGAGGTGCATTGGCGGGCATCGCATTAAACCGCCAGGGTCAATCTGCACATGATAGCGGGAACGCAATAACTGGCACATTGTACTTAACTGCTGGGGACTGTGCTGCAGGGTTGGTTTGGGGGGCACTTGCTTGCACTGGGACTGCGTGCCGCAGACAGGTGAAACACTAAAGCAATAACAGCCCCCGCTCTGAGTGACTAACACGGCCCGTAACTGTGCACCCCCCAGGGGCGTGGCTTCAGCGCAAAGCGGAATGGCTGCCTGTTGAGGGAGCTCCGCTCGCTGACAACATCATCCTGCAATTTCATCCTTTTTCAGCGCCCCTGTACGCCGCAAAATCACCGCAGGGCATTGTGCGGACGGCGCTGTGTGTAATAATTGCTTTGGTGTCGGAGAAATTGGGTCGCTGCCGATGCTCCGTGACCCGTAGGAGAGCGCGGCTTGTCGGAGAAGATGGCGCCACGGGGCTGAGCGCAGCCTGGAGTGTGGGGCTGTGTGGCCGGGACGGATTTTGGCTCCAGGTGGCGGCCGGCAGTTCTGGGACCCTTGCTGGCGGTGACTGAGTCGCGGAGCAGTGTCCGCGGGCTGGACCTGTTCACGACGTGCGGGAGGCCTGGAGAGAGAGTGGCGTGGTGGAGGCCTGTAGAGAGACAGGGCCTGCTCCGTCTCCCAGCGCGTCTGACCGGTGACATTGGTCGGCCCCCCGGGAACTGTGCAGGGACTGCGGAGGCCTCTGGAGAAGAGTGATCAGCGGTGAACTTGATGCCGGGGAGCGAAGCTGGAGGTGCCCTGATGGGGTAATACACAGCTGAGCCGGCTGGACCTGGGCCACTGTGGTGCTACGTAACCCTGGGCTGACAGAGCATGCAAAGTTTGTACTAATTCGCACTTTGCAATTTGCACATAGTACAGTAACAAAACTGTGCTTAATCACGTAGCGTAGCATCTAAATAAACAATATTCTCAGATGATTTGATAAAGCAATTTTACATGCTTAACACCATATAACCAATTCACAAAAATGAACTTTAACAATGAAAAGATTAGGCAATGAGAGAGCTGATGATTTTGGGGTCCCCCCTAACCTAGGGGGAGCACCAAGCAGATGCCTTGAACACAAAGAGCATAAACAAAAAGCAAATTTTGTTGAACTTCAGTGGTGATCCCATCATTTTAGGACCACCCCAAGCACAGTTATTGGCAAAAAAACAATCCCAACCAATGGCCCTGCAAAGCATTATGGGACGAGATTAGCAGTGGGCAGTGAATATTATAGTATCCAATATCAAAATAATTCTACAAAGAGCTGCAGCTCACCTAGTTGTTACTAGATGTCCCTCACGAGTCAAATGCAAAGCATTGAAATTATTCTTACATCAAGCTGCAGTTCCACTGGTCGTCCCTAGATGTCCATAACTAGTCAAATACAAACCCATTGAAACCCTTTCATCAAGCATTTGCATTTGACTCGCGACGGACATCTAGTAACCACCAGTTGAACTGCAGCTGTTTGTAGAATTCTTTTGATATTGTATACTATATAATATTCACTGCCCACTGCTAATCTCACCACATAATGCTTTGCAGGGCCTTTGGTTGGGAATGTTTTTTTGTCAATAACTGTGTTTGGGTGTTTCCTAAGAGGATGGGACCACAACTAAATCGTTCAATAAGATGTGCTTTTTTGTTTTCAAGGCATCTGTTTGGTACTCTCCCTAGGTTAGGGAGGATCCCAAAATCATCACATCTCCCACTGCTTACTAATTTTTCAGTTTCACCATTGTGAAAGTACTATATGCACTTTAGCATATAAAGATAGAAATATTTATTTTATCATATCTGGTCAAGTACAGGAAGCTTTTTGCAATTATTTTGCAATGTTTGCACAGTACAGACAAGTACACAGAGTCATCAGCTATGCTACGTAAAGCTACGTGTAGTACTGCTATGCAAACTATGCCCAGACTTAGTGTTACGTTCTACGTTGGGCACCATATTCACAGGCAGGGAGGCGCTCGGTGTGAGTCGGGCGGTGAGAGGCGCAGGCCTGAGGTGGTGGGTGCTCTGCACTGGAGGTGAGAGCAGGACCACTTGCTAGAGGCTGGGGGGGCACTTCTCTGTGGGCACCTGATTATACTGGCCGGAGGAGTTCGGGGGCAGCGGGAGTGCTGACCGGAGAGAGGTGGGACCTGCTCTACTCTGGAGCGCGGCGCTGTATACTACATCTGGGGGCATATTATCAAGGGGGTTTATCTCCGCTTTTTTGGCTTTAAAAGCCAAGAAAGCGGAGATAAAATTATCTCCCTATTACCTAGCTGTCGCTAACACCAGTTAGCGACAGCTAGCAGGAGATAGCGACCATCTTGGGCCCCACTTTGCATGTCAGTGATATTTATCACTAATGACATGCAAAGTGGTCGTGCCAAGATGTTAGCGACTGGAAACAGTCGCTAACATCGCTATCTCCTATTACCAACTTTTGGAGATGTTCGCGCTAAGCGCGAATATCTCCAAAAGCTAACACCTGCCCTGAGCAGTTCTTAGCCATGTTATCCAATGGGAGGTGGATAACATGGCTAAGAGCTTTAGCTCGGTAATGCATGAATATCGCTGACTTTTCAGCGATATTCATGCATTGCGGCCGCTTTTTATCGCATTTGCGATAAACCTTGGTAATACCAAGGTTTATCTACGATAAAAATAGCCGCAGCTCAGCGGTAAATTTTTGTCTCTAACCAAGCAATAGCAATAATTATCGCTATTGCTTGGTAATATGCCCCCTGGTCTCTTGTCGGGGCGCCGGGGCTAGCTCTTCGGTGTGTACTTGTTGTCCCCCTGGGGTGTGGACCGGACCTGGATTCCTGCCAGGGGCTGTGGTGATACATGGGAGTTTAGCCTGCAACTATGGAGTGCACCTAAATTGGCTGACGCTAGAGGACATACGCCTGGGTGCCACCTACTACTTTTCTTAGGCAGCACCGATCTAGGTATAGACGAGTACAATAGCGGCGTGAGAAGTGGATACTGGGGGTAAAGTGGCTGACCACACACCTAGGGACATTGCTGTGGTGACTGCGACTCCAGTGTTCGTCATGGGAAAGTCGGAACCCAGGCAGGCCAAGTTACAATTTGATAATAAGCGCACTACCCATGCTGCGGATGGAATGGGAGTTCAGGAGGTGCTCAGGGCTCAGATGACACTGCAGCAGATGACACCAGGCCAATTTTGCTGGAACTTCGAGCTTGCATGAAAATGATAGACAGCTAGATAGATGCGCTGGCGACCGGATTGGACATGGTTAAAAAGAACGTGGAGAAGCACAAGCACAGGCTAGATGTTATGGAGAACCGAGGCTCCGACACACACGATGGGCAAGCCGAATCCAGAACACAGATACTACAAATGGAAAAGATCCTTGACGTTATAAGACTGAAAAATGAAGATTTGGAAGCGCGTTCACGACGCAACAACGTGCGCATCCTTGGCTTGTCGAAGTCGACGCCCATATCCAAAATGGAGAAATTTGTAGAGGAGTTGCTGCGTGAACTATTTGGCTCTGTGCTCTCCACCGTGATGATAGTGGAGCGGGCGCATCGCTCTCTCGGACCGCGACCTAAGACGGGCACGCCACCGCGCCCAATTATAGCGCGCCTCTTGAATTACGCAGATAGAGACGCTGTGTTGCGGGAGGCGAGGGCCAAGGACCCGGTAATCTATAAAGGTGACAAGTTGTCCTTTTTTCTGGACTACACACCAGGGGTGCAGGCGGCACGGAAAGAATTTGTGCCAGTGAAAAAATTGCTGAGAGAAGCCTCTGTCCCGTACGCTATGTTTTACCCGGCCAAGTTGAAGATCACACATGAGGAGCAGTCCCATTTCTTTACGGATGCAAAATCAGCGTTGAAATTTACAAAGCATATTTGTAAGGGAAGGCCAAAACAGCACGCACAGATGAAACGCCTGTGGAGTCTGGGCTGGATGACGCCGATTAGTGATACACGACTACCCCGCCATGATACAGCTGGATGTGGGAGCGGAAGGGTCTAATGAGTATGTCCTGATGGTAATAAAAGTATACTTGCACGACCTGGTGCGGCATGGGACCTAGTAGACACTGAACACTGGATGCTCCAAGGATGACAATACTGCATATTCATCATGGTATGTTGATACAAGGCGTATAGGGGGCTGGCTGTTGAGGTTCGGCGACTGCACCCCAGTGCGGATACTCGCTGCTGAACCACCTCCCCTAGCGGGTGTTCCCCAATTGTCGAAACTGAATGGAGTTAGTTGTAGTTTTGAGGGTGGGCGATGGGTTTTTGTCTCGACCTAATTGGGAGGTTGATGTGGGAGGAGGGGGTGGGTGGAGTTGAGTGGGGGGATGGTTTTTTCAGTTTTTTAGTTTCACATCACGTCTTTTTGTATGTACATAGAGATAGTCAAAGCGATTGCACTGGCTGTGGGGGCGCTGCACCAGCGGGCGCACTGCTTCTCGGTGACTGAATACGTTGCTATGTTTTAGAGATGTCCAGGAAATGATGGTAAATAACTGCAGATTCTTAACCTGGAATGTAAGGGGCCTGAATTTGTCTAAAAAAGTGAGGCAAGTGATAGCATATCTGAATCGCCATATGGTAAATGTTGCTATATTGCAAGAGACGCACTTAACCAACAGCACAGATAGTGGTGTGGCGAACAGATGGGCATGCTTTCGGTTGGCCGTGTCGTATTCCTCCTATGCAAGAGGGGTTATGATAATAGTCAAGAAAGGAGTGGAGTTTCAGCCGCTGCATACATATGCGGATGCAGAGGGTAGATGTGCTATTGTGTGTGGACGACTCAGTGGACGACTGATTACAATAGTAAACATGTATGGCTCTATAATAGACGATACATCCTGTGTGACTCGTGTGTGTGGGGTGTTGAGAGATTGGCCGGACACTCCAGTCCTCTGGGGGGGGGGGGGAGATTTGAATACGTACCTGAATGCAGAACTAGACAAGTCTAATCCTATATCCCGCCGTACCCCTAATGTGCTACGAGTCTAATTTGATGGAAGAATTTGGTCTCAGAGATGTACGACGTGGGTGCGGGAGGGTACCCATGCGACGTCTGCACACGACAGCTGGTAGAGACTAGACTATTGGCTAGTGGGGACACAGGAGTTAGACTGGGTGAAGGGAATCACACCTCTAGCCCGTACGTTGTCGGATCACAATCCGGTGCAACTAGACGTCAGCTTTCCAGCAGCTATTCGCCCCTTTTTACATGGCACTTGAAATCGGAGGCGCTGCTAGACCCCATATACGAAGCGGCGGTGAGAGAGGATATTATACAATATTTTGAGTTAAACAAGGGCACTGTCGCAGAAGCTGCTACGTTGTGGGAGGCCTTTAAGGTAACCATTACGGGGGTTTGCATCGGCACAGCGGCGGGCATATTGAGGGATATACGCACTCAATTGAGGAACACCGAGGACACATTACGTGACTTGGAGCGCGATTATGAGGCAGAATCCAGAGCAGACACTCTGGCTGGATTGCAGAAGCTACTCAAAAGGTTTGAGGAATTAACAGACACAGAAATAAAATATCTGTCACGAAGGCACACAGCTATTCGATATGGGGAGGGAGGCCTGCCCGGGCGCACGTTAGCATTTAAGATAAAAGAGCGCAGTGAGCAACCGTGGATAGATAGACTTGTAGATGAACTAGGAGGGGAACATCTGGATCAGGGTGACATATTGGATCAATTTCGGAAATTCTATGCTAACTTGTATAGGTCGCGATGACAGGTGGCGAAGGTGGAGTTTGAGAACTACCTGGAAGATATAGCGTGTGCCTGGCTTTCTGATGTTCACCGTGAATACCTCTGTTTGCCGATAGATGAACAGGTTGTAAAAAATGCGATAGCGGCATTGGCTAATGGTAAAGCACCGGGTCCGGATGGATTAACAGTGGAGTTTTATAAGAAGTATGCGGATATCCTGGAGCCGCATCTCCTTGAGATGTATGCGGAGGCCTATGATTCCGGGAAATTACCTCCATCACTGAGGGAAGCATTAATGATCACTCTGCTCAAAAGATAAGCCACCGGAGAGGTGTGACTCGTACCGCCCGCTGTCCTTGCTTAATATAGAAGCCAAGATTCTGGCGAAGATACTGGTGACCAGACTCCAGCCCTTGATGCAAAAATTGGTACTGCCAGACCAATCGGGTTTTATACCTGAGAGATCCACATCCTATAATCTTCGAACAGTTTTCTCTATGTTTCATGTCTTAGAGCCGTCTTAGACGCAGCCAAGGCGTTCGACTCGGTTGAGTGGCGGCATTTATATTTTGTATTGCGACGTATGGGGTTTCCTCCAATGCTCTTGCAATGGATAACAGTGTTATATACAGAGCCAAGTGCGGAAGTGCGTATAGGGGGTATCACATCAGACCAGGTACACATAGGGAGAGGCACGCGCCAGGGGTGTCCATTATCGCCGCTGATATTTGCATTGATACTGTAGCCACTGGCGTGTTTGGTTCAACAGAGACACCGGGAGGCAGCACTTAATTTTAATTTATGACCGGTGGCTATATCGCTATATGCTGACGATATGGTCCTGTTTGTTCGTGATCCAGCTAGATAACTGTCGTCATATTTAGAGAATACGTGCGCTTTGGGCATCTGCCTGGTCTCTGTATAAACTATGATACCACTGACAACGACCACTGTCTGTCCCGACTTGGAATTCCCACTGGTATGGTCTGCAGACCCGGTGAAATACCTGGGCGTATGGGTTCATCGTGACCCGAAGGTAGTGGTCCGGGAAAATTATGGGCGGGCATATTCGGCATTGGAGAGCCAGGTGGATGCCTGGATTGCATTGCCGCTGTCGCTGGCGGATCGCATTGCTCTGATAAAAATGGTGTTACTGCCACGGTTCCTCTACCTCTTTCTTAACATCCCAATAGTGCTCACGCTGCAATTCTTTAAGTCTCTCAGAAGTCAGTTGATCAGGTTAGCATGGGGGGGCAAGCATGCGCGTGTGCAATGGACGGTCCTAACATAGGGATACGAGAGGGGAGGGTTTGAGACCCCTGATTGTTATGTGTATTACCTGAGTGCGCAGGCCCAATACATTTACCACTGGTACAGACCACACGCATATACCCCACATGTCGTGGTGGAGGAGGGTGATGCGGGCCCGATCCCTCTCCGCGGTGTGATCACTCACCGAAATCGTGGTACTCAAAAGACGGAAATTAATGCAGTGGATGCAACCATAGCTGCTTGGTGGAGGATAGGGCACCTGGTGCAGAAGCTCCCGCTCTCTGCAGCATATATGTACCTGGAGCATCATGCTGCCCTGTCTGTGACACAGGAGACGCCGTCGCTCCGCTTGCTGCATGAGGCGGGTCTCTGGCACATGCCCGATGTTTATCCGAATGGTTTGTTCCTCATGCAGGAAGATCTAGATTTTGTTAGCAACCCGTCCCTACTGTTCCGCTTTGCAATACATCGACTGCGACACGCGATCAAAGTACACTATGACACCTTTCCATAGGAACCCCCCACGTTGACATCTTTACAATATGCCCTCACTGCTTCTAGCAATAAGAGTCTAATATCAAAATTGTACAAAATGATCAAGGTCGAGAACGTGGAGGCTCGGGACCGGAGCTGGGAGCGGTGGTCTGAATGTTTAGCTGAGCCAATATCGGAGGCAGACTGGAAATATATTTGTGGTCTGACGGGGACGCATAGCATGAAAGTGAATTTGAAGATTATACATTTCAAGTACATACATCAGGTCTACTGACGCTTGTATGGATATGGCTTGCGTACATCTGCCAACTGTGTGCGCTGTGGCCGAGAAAATGCGGATTTTATGCATCTGGCTTGGGACTGTCAGAAAATATGGGAATTCTGGGAGAAGGTGGTGAGTTGCTTGAATAATATGGTGACGGTGGATCTTCAGTGCATTCCACTTATATGTTTGTTATGTTGTGTGCCGCATATTAAAGGAGTGGTTGGCAAGTCTGTGCGTCTGGCCCTGCTGCTTGTGGCGCAGAGAGTGGCGCTTGTGTGGGGGGGTAGATGCAGACCGAAGGCTGAGCTATGTTTGAAATACCTGGTATATTGCCGAGATAATTTAGAGACATATGCCGAAGAATTGCCCATGATTTCGAGGCCCAGAGACATTTGGGAACCACTTTGATTGTATCTGCTCAGTCAAGAAGTGTCAGTGGATGCATAGGGGAGAACGCAGAGGAGTGCATTAGTTTTTGTGTATTGTTTGGTTTTATTGCAGGGGCAGGGCACCACGGTCCGGAATCGTGCATTGCAGGAGATGTGAATTGCTTTTTTAGTTTTTTTTTTTTGGATGGGTCCTTTCTATTTGGCGGGTTTGTTGCTGTAGCCGTTGTGGATTGTGTTATGTTATAATTGTGATGAGCTGCATTAGATGGATTGTGGATATTATACTGACCTGTGGTATAGGAAGATTCATCGCACGGACATGGTGGAAATAAGATAAACGAAAAGAAGATATCACTTTGCAACATTCATAGTGTGCACAAGTTGCCTATTTGATTATAAGAGATCCTGATTTGCCGCCGGGCCTCCGGGTTGTCGGCTCAATGGCTGTGTTGCTCTTGAGAGAAAAAGTTTAATACATGCTACCGCCCCCAGTTGTAGGCGCACAGCTGTGTTACTTGTGCAGGTGACCAATAAAGGTTTTTAGAAAAGAAAAAAACACGGCCAGTATAATCAGGTACCCACACAGAAGTGCCCCCCAGACTCTAGCAAGTCATCCTGCCCTCACCTCCAGTGCAGAGCACCCACCACCTCAGGCCTGCGCCTTTGACCGCCCGACTCACACAGAGCGCCACCCTGTCTGTGAATATGGCACTCAGCGTAAGACGTAGCACTAAGCCTGGGCGTAGTTTGCATAGCAGCACAACATGTAGACGTAGCGTAGCTGATGACACTGTGTACTTGTCTGTACTGTGCAAAATTTGCAAAAAACTTTCTGTACATGACTAAATATGATAAAATAATTATTTCTATGTTTATATGCTAAAGTGCGTATAGTACTTTCACAATAGTGACACTGATATAAATTCAAGCAGTGGGAGATGTGATGATTTTGGGATCCTCCCTAACCTAGGGGGAGTACCAAACAGATGCCTTGAAAACAAAAAAGCACATCTTATTGAACGATTTAGTTGTGCTCCCATCCTCTTAGGACAAACCCAAACACAGTTATTGGCAAAAAAACATTCCCAACCAAAGGCCCTGCAAAGCATTATGGGATGAGATTAGCAGTGGGCAGTGAATATTATATAGTATACAATATCAAAAGAATTCTACAAAGAGCTGCTGTTCACCTTGTTGTTACTAGATGTCCCTCACGAGTCAAATGCAAAGCATTGAAATTATTCTTACATCAAGCTGCAGTTCCACTGGTCGTCCCTAGATGTCCCTCACGAGTCAAATGCAAATGCTTGAGGAAAGGGTTTCAATGGTTTTGCATTTGACTGGTGAGGGACATCTAGGGACGACCAGTGGAACTGCACTGAAGTTCAACAAAATGTGCTTTTTGTTTATGCTCTTTGTGTTCAAGGCATCTGCTTGGTTCTCCCCCTAGGTTAGGGGGGACCCCAAAATTATCAGCTCTCTCATTACCTAATGTTTTCATCGTAAAAGTTCATTTTTGTGAATTGGTTAAATGCTGTTAAGCATGTAAAATTGCTTTTTCAGAGCTTGTGAGAATATTGTTTATTTAGATGCTACACTGATGTTCCGTCAGCATAGTGTAGATTTAAGACCAGGGTTAGTCATGATATTTCACCAGAATATCCAGGGTTTAATATCATCCTGCAGTGATTTTGACTGCAGGATATCATCAAGCTAAGTATATGCAGGTAAGTGTAGATTAACGATTTTTGGTTTCGCATCTGCTTACCTTGATGATTCATGCATCAGCAGGGTAAATAGATATGGAGTGAAGGAAAGAAAATTGTACATTTACCTATAAGCTGGTATAAACCTTGACGATTTGTGATATTTGATATTCTGCAGAACGATATTGTGGTACTCCATACTCTGACATACAACATGAGGAAGTGATTTTAGGTCCCTGTTGGGGTACACTAAGTAGAACAAATTTATAAAGGGCCAGAGAAGAAAGACGTCTGTAGACACGACTTCCCTGTATTTAGAAGGACGGTCGAGAGGTGTACTGCTTTATTGCTAGTGAGTTTACTATTATATCTTTTTGACATTATATGTTAAAGGTGTACTATGTTGAATGATGTCATATTGTGTCTTAAACCCCAAAACAGATATCATCAAAGGCACATGGTAATGTAAAGTACGTACTCATGTGCCCTTGAGAACTGGGCCCCACAAAAATTTAAAACTGGAGTAAAATGGAAGCATTAAGGGAGTATTCAAATAAAACTAGTGCAAACAGGAAGTAGTGTGCCTCTTTGCTATTATACTAATGGGACATTGGGTGTTTGGGCTCATTCACAAAGACATGCAAGAGCACATAAAAGACTACTCCTGGACTACTACTTCAGGCACGTAAATGTTTTGTGCCTCAGCATAACAAATGGTGGCATAGCCAATAGGTCTCGCATTTGAGACCTTATAAGTGTTTAACAATGCAACAGTTGAAGTTATTGCACCAAGGATACTGTGCTGCATCACTAAATACTTATAAGGTCCCAAAGGCGAGACATATTGGCTATGCCAATGCTTGTTTCTGTTAGGTGCAGGGAGAGTAAGTGATTTGCCCATAATCACAGGATGTTGAGCATCCCTGCTGAGACTCCAACCTGGTTCCCCAGCTTTGAGGTCAACCTGTTAGGCCACATTGTTCTTGTTTAACACAGGAAGGGTGGTGGTCTGTTGGCGGCCGCACGTCTCCATGAACATTAAAACTGCAGCACAGAGTCGGGGCATGGTGGCTGATTCTACCACGCGTGGCCACAGAGCAAGGATGTACAGGAACTATTGCAGCCATAACACCTGCTGCAAGTCAGTATAAAGGGTAGAGTGAGCTTGTGTCCTCATTCCGAGTGCTAGTCTAAGTGATGCAATGTGCCCTTCCTTTATGGGTTTCCTGTCACTCTGGGCGAACTCCCTTTTGTATGCTGCTTTGTGTATATATATATGCATATATATATTCACTGAAAAAAACCATAGGTTATAGACCATATATAGTTAGGAATTAGCATTTAAAAAACCTTTTTTTTACTCACACAAAACCATTGAAATTCCATATATAGTTAGTTGTACTAACTATATATCGCGCACCCGCAATACACTGCTGATCATGTCACATATTACATCATTCATGACATGGTCAGTGACATCACTGATGACATCACTGATGACATCTCAAATGACATCACTGATGACATCACTGATGACATCTCAAATGACATCACTGATGACATCACTGATGACATCTCAAATGACATCATTGATGATATCACTGATGACATCACTGATGACATCATTGATGACATCTCAAATGACATCACCGATGACATCACTGATGACATCACTGATCACATCTCAAAAGACATCACTGATGACATTAGTCATGTGATAATACGATGAATCTCTTCAGACTCTAATAAAAACTTAGATACACTCAGTGTAAACAGACACTCACAGACTGTCACTCATCCATGGAGTTACTCACACACCTAGTCAGTCATGCAAAGAATCAATCTCACATCCATTTCCTCAACTATACAGTTATACACACCTTACTTATTCAAACATATACTAACACATATTTACTCTCTTATACAATCCCTGATACAAGTTCACAATGATCCATACAGCCACTCACACATTCACTGGCTCTTATGCATAGTTATTTATATATGTCAACTCTCACATGTACTGTGTTTTACATATGTACTTACTTTGACATGTAGCACTTAGATATCCATTCACTCACCAATACACTCATGCACACAGTCAACCGCCCATACAGCTGTTTCCACGTGCACTTTTGAACCCATACATCTAGTGAATCAACGGCTCACACATCTATGCACAGAGTTATACACCTCCCAGCCACCCACACACACACTCAGTCTCCCATACAAATACTTAGGCAATCAACCAATAACCCATATAGTTACTCATATAGCTACTGATCAACACATGCAGCAGTTTACAGAACAACAGACATAATGATGCACAAATTAAAACAGTTTAGTCACTAACCCATGCACTCAGTGAGACACATTTAATCAGTCACTCATACAGTCAGTCATGCACCTAATAAATCCTTCATCCAGACACTTATAAATCCACTCATTCTTCAATATGTAAGACATATTTTAACTTTACAGAAACATACAGTCACTGGATGTTGTCATCAGTGATGTCATCAGTGATGTCATTTGAGATGTCATCAGTGATGTCATCAGTGATGTCATTTGAGATGTCATCAGTGATGTCATCAGTGATGTCACTGACCATGTCATGAATGATGTAATATGTGACATGATCAGCAGTGGATTGCGGGTGCGCGATATATAGTTAGTACAACTAACTATATATGGAATTTCAATGGTTTTGTGTGAGTAAAAAAAAGGTTTTTTAAATGCTAATTCCTAACTATATATGGTCTATAACCTATGGTTTTTTCAGTGAATTTTCAAGGTTTTGTAAATGCTAATTCCTAACTATATATGGTCTATAACCTATGGTTTCTTCTGTGAATTTCAATGGTTTTTTAATAGCAAATATCAAAAGCTTTAAAATGTATTCTTCTTTAAATCAAAAAATATATTTTATATGTTTATTAATAAAAAAAAAATGTATTATTATGTTTTGGTTCGCTCCCGGTCCGCGAACCGGGTAGCTTCCCGTTAGCTCAATTTGGTGCCGCGACTCGGTACGCGAACCGGTAAACGTTCCGTTAGCGGAACTGCCGCGTTAGAAATCAACATCGTGACGCGTCGCGGAAGCGCGACGTATCGCGTTGTCGCGTAATGCGTCTTATGACGCGCCGCGTTAGCGCACCTGGAAGTTCTCCGGTACGCGAACCGAGGCGCTATGCGCAGCTCCCCGGAAGCGATCCGGGGCGCGGCCCGCAGCGCGTAACGTAAGCGTAACAGGTCATGTGACTTGTTAATAAAACTTTTCATTGGTTCATTTCACTTTTGGTTTCCTAATGATGTAAAGCTAGGTCATGTGACCTAAAAATAACACTTTTCATTGGTTTAGAACTATTTTTTTTCCAAAATGATGAAAGCCCCCACCTTTTTTCTCACTCTGACTTTCAACTTTGTGAAAGGAAGACCTATTTTGCTTAGTAGAAAATGGCTTCAGTAGTAGCTGCAGCTGGTGCACCCCCACCACCACCACCACCACCACCAAGGAAGAGAGGACCACCTACACAGTACATTCCCAACACAGAGGAGGAAGAGGACGAAGAAGAGGAAGAGGAAGTACAGCCAAGACAGTTTTTACGTGAGGAGCCCCGGATATCTCACCACAAAAATAGTTTTATTTGGCAGTTTTTTTCTTTTCCTCAAGGACAAAAAAAAGTGAATGCTCGCTATGTGACATGCCTCATATGCAAAGAAGATTTATCTAGAGGCACAGATAAAAAGTATAGCCTCGGCAACTATACTATGCACCATCATATGCAGAGGTGGCATCCACTGAATTACAGCATGGCAGAGATGCGTGACCTCCAAGACAACCCACCAACTCCTGTGGCCAGAACATCGGCACAGGTAAATCTGTCGGGCCAGAGGCACGGGAAACAGTGCCAAACATTCAAGAAAATTTTGTGCACATGAAGATAGTGTGTCTTTATTGTGGTAACCTACTCTCATGTGCAAACATGAGTATCAATTTGATAAACAGAGCATATGAAAACCACAAGTGCTCAAAATGCCCCAAAAAAGATTTTTTTTTTTTGCTCCTGTTGAGCCCTTTCTAATGCCTGTTTTTCGTTGTTTCCCCCCCAAAAAACCAAAAAAAACATAAAATTGTTCAAAAAATACAAAAAAAACAAAAAATGTTCAGAAAAATAAAAAAAAATATAAAACAACAAAAACATTAAAAAAAAAGTTCTTTTCAGAACTACCTCCCCTTTATAAAAAAAATTGCTAGAATGTTTAGCACTCTGGCTACCTCTATTTCTTTTGGTTCGCTTCCCGGTTCGCTACCCGGTACGCGAACCGGGAGCGAACCCAAAAATTTTTTTAAAAAAAAGAAGAGTAAGTATAAGGGAAGTAAACAGAGAGTAATGTTAAAAGAAAGACAGCTATAGGGACTAAACCAGAGATACTGTTTAATAGATCTATTTACCGAAGAAAAGATGGAAGAGGGTATAATTGTGAAAAACAAAATAGATAAGGAAGTGAAAGAAAAAAAGGAGAGTAGAAGAATAACAAAGAAGAGTTTCTTAGAGAATGTGAGTGAATGTTCAAAATAAGATTAAAACATGTGGAATAACAGAGAGAAAAAAACAGAAAGCAGAAAAGAAGAAGTAACAGAAAAGGAATAATTGAAACAGCAAAGAAATGTAAATAACATAGGGGCATATTATCAACATAGGCGATAAAAGTTTTGCAGCTTTTATCGGCAGAAATGTGTCGCTAAAGCCGCTTTTGTGGCAGAAAACTGCCGCTAAAGCCGCTTTTGAAGCAGTTTTCTGCCGATAAAAGCAGCAATAATTTTATTGGTTGTGTTCATAATATGCCCCTTAGTGTGTTTCAATTACACAGAGAAAGCATAATGAACAAGTAGTGAAAAAGTGATCAGTCAGAGACACTAAGAGTAATAGAGACGGAGTGAGTGAACAAGAGTGAGGAACTATGAGAAGAGAGGGACTGAGAAAAGGAGTGGAAGGAGTAGAGTAAGTAAGTAATAGAGAAAGGAATGAGGGAAGTAGCAAAGGCAGGAAAGTGAGGGTTAAAGAAATGAAGCAGTGGAACTAATAGTAGTTAAATGTGATAGAAATGTAACGAAAAGAGTACAAAACATTTACCTTATAATTGTCGTTAACTTAGTCACTTGTTATTTTTATACTTTCAATCTGTGAAAGAGAGAACAAACATTTGAAAAATATTAAAACATGTATTTAAAAATTAGAAAAGACAAGGGAAAAGATTGAAGGACAAACAGTTTTTCAACAACTTTGACACTTACAGAAGCCTCTGCTTCTCCAGGCTCCCTACACAGTCCTAAAGATATACATTTTAAACTAACAGTATCTTGATGCAGATGAAGTAAGGCCTATCTTGGAACATGGTGCATCTTTTGCACTGCTGTTGTCTCACAAAAGGCACGCAATGGCAGCGCAAAAGAGGTGCACAATCATCATAAAACTGTTCCTAACATTTTAAATGATTGTTTCAGGATGGCAATAAGGTGTGTCCTATCCAGACGTTTGTTTCAGGTGAGGCCTACTCAGGGTTGCAGATGAAATTTAGGCTTGTTGAAGAGTACAGAGGAGATAATACATGTGCAGGCCTACCGATAAAGTGAGTCATGTCCACTGCACTCTTGAACAAAGTTCAGACCTCCTCTGTTTCCCTGGACAGGCCTAAACTTCATCTGCACAATGTGATTCGTAATGTTAGGAAACACAGGTAATGTATTTGAAAAACGTGCAATTTCTTTTGCTCATTTCACAATCACATCACTTGTGTTTCCTTTGGTTAGGTATCTCATTGTGCAGATGTAGTCCAGCATATGAAAGAGTACGCAGAAGTGCAGCACTGCATGCAACAACTTTGACACTTACTGAAGCCTCAGCTTCTGCATGCCCCCTACACAGTCCTAATTATATACATTTTAAACTGTTGGTATCTTGCTGGAAATGAACTGAGGCCTATCTTGCAAAATGGTGCACTTACACTGCTGCTGCGTCACAAAAGTGAAGGAACAGCGGCGCAAAAGAGGCACACAGCCTTCATAAAACTGCCCTTAACATTTTAAATGATTGTTTCTAGATGCTGATAAGGTGTAGCCTATCCACAGATTTCTTTCAGGTGAGTCCTACTCAGTTTTGCAGATGAAATTTAGGCTTCTTGAAAAGTACATAGGAGATAATACATGTGCAGGCCTACCAACGAAGTGACTCATCTGCACTGCACTCTTCAACAAATGTCAGACCTCCTCTATCTCCTGGAACAGGCCTAAACCTTATCTACCCAATGTGATGTGTAATGTTAGGAAACACAGGTAATGTAATTGAAAAACGTGCAATTTTTTTTGCTCATTCCACAATCACATCACCTGTGTTTCCTTTGCTTAGGTATCTCATTGTGGAAATGTAGTCTATCATATGAAAGACTACGTAGAATGTGAGCACTGTATGCAACAACTTTGACACTTACAGAAGCCTCAGCTTCTCCATGCCTACTACACAGTTCTAAGTGTATATCATAAATACAAAAAGTACAGAATTAATTATACATGTTAAATGGTTTATTTTTGCTGTTCTCAGAATTTATCAAATTTCACTAGAAGCAGTGACTTGAAGGTATTCATCATATAACAGCGGGGAAAAAAAAACACAATCAAAATGATTGTGTTTAAAAACCCATACAACATGACAAATCAGAAATCAGAACTCCTTAAAATTAACTTACTTTCCATGACGTCGAATGATGTCCTATGAACAGCTTACACTCTGTTGTGCTGTTATTATTTTCAGCCCGCCACTTTCTGAAAGAAAACCTCCATCGTTTTGAAAAATATGTTACATACAATAAATGACTTCTCGCTCTCTACCACACGTTTCCACAAGGCCAAATCGTGTAAGAGCCATTTATAACTCTTGGAATTCTTCTAAGCAAATCCCGTCATTTTGTATTTCCGCAACTTTGAGAAAGAAAACGTTCAAGATTACTTTCACAATCCTGGACTAGTAATATCTTACCCTTCTTGCTCACTCATGTTCCAAATTTCCTATGACACTGATACTGCTTACTATGACTTACACTACCTCTATGACTACTACAATTATTTAATTCTCTACATCACTTTTAATCACAAAGCAATTTAAAACAGTAGATAAAATTATATCAACCCCTAGAATCATTATAGGCCAGTTACCTACCCTAAATTCTCTTTTCTGAAAACAGAAAGTAAGAATATTTTTAAGTAAAAAGGCAACATTGTATCGTAGTCAAATAGGAATCATTTACGAAACAGCAGCTTTTTTTACATTTTCAATAAGCTGTGTAATAAGCGGATCTTGTCAAAGGACCATCATGTCATATAATAGCTGCAGTTAAAAATGTTCTTCCTAAAATAAACGACTGTGTAGCCACAACATTTGTAATTCAAGTTGAAGACTTACTTTCATCAGGTTTATATAGTTGGAAATTTAAAATGACATTATAACCAAAAGTTTGGTCAAATAATCTAGACAGCATTGCAGACTTACATTACCTCTACTCCATGTTTTTATTGGCTGCTTGAATTAGCTTATAAAAAGAAACAGTTTTTCTGAACTCATTCAAAGTGCAGTTATTTATCCATGACGTCAAGTGTTATGGTAAGAACACCGTTTGCTTTGGGAAATACTCTGTTGTCCTTTAACTAATCCGTGCCCACCACTTTCTGTAAGAAAACCTTCTTTTTTTCCAGGAACTATTTAAAACTCAAAAATAACTTTTGACTCTGTACTACACTTATCCTCAAGGCCAAATTGTGTAGGAGCCATTAGAACCTCTTGAAATTCCTCAGAGCAAATCCTGAGATTCCTTCCCTAAAATTTTGGTTTTAAAAACACCAGGTACGAATTTTTAAGGTCAAAAGGCAATTTTTAAAAAAAAGTTAAAACAGAATCATTGCAGAATGACCAGTCATTTCTAGACTTTAAATAAGCTGTGTAATGTCCTGATGTTATTGAAGGACCGTCATGATATATAATTGCTGCAGTTACAAAAGTCCTTCCTGCTATTGACAACTGTGAAGCCACAAAATTTTTAATCAAAGTTGTCAATTTTGTTCCATCAGGCCTACATCGTTGGAACATTAAAATAACATACTGGCCATATGTTCGTATAAATAATGTTGACAACATTTCAGACTTACATTGGCTACACTCCATGTTGTGATCAGCTGCTTTTACTAGCTTATTAAAGGACACTGATTTACTGTCTGGCAAAGTTAAATATATACATTTTTCTGAGTCTACACTAGTAGTACTTGATACCCTACAGTTCTCGCAGTCATGCTGCCATTGATAAGAAAGCCCAAACAGGTGATCTACATCTACACCTTCATCATGCAATACATCAAGCATATACATTAAAAACTCCTGACAATCTTGCTGAATATTTTGAGAGAATTGTGTTTGACCTGAACATCTAACAGATTTCGAATTTCAGACACACTTTCTATTTTTGTTCTATCAGTGCTACATTTCTCTAACACAGAATTCAACAAACTGCAAAATCTCTGATCCGAATTGACCACAATCTCTTATTTTAAAGTTTCTAGAGAAAACAAAACATTAACCACTACATTAGCATAGCAGTTGACACCAGAACTGTTTTCAAATTGAAAACCAACAACATCTTCAACAGAATCCATTTTCTTTCTGCTTATAATTTCGGGTTCATCGACTTTTCGTCTTTTTGCTACAACCTCCCTACTATTGGTCACATTTCTCCGTTTCCGGCCTATCACACGTTTCTCAAACAAAGGATATTGAGGCAAATGTGGCGCATACTCTCTTCTTAACCTATTGTATTCCTTAACACAGTCTAGATCCGCACAAATGTTTGTGACATCACACTCAATCAAGTACAATCCTGATAAAGTTTTGACTCGTGACAATGCCACATATGCCATACCCTCCTTGAACACAGAACTGCCAATATTCACCAATGCACTGTCTACACTTAAACCTTGCGATTTATGGATTGTCACCGCATATGCCAAGCAAACAGGAAACTGCTTACGGCGAACATATAAGTCTTTCACAAGCAAAAACCTAGCAGAGCAACAACCAATTAGCTGTACTTCCTCAATGCCATCAAATTTAATTTTTAAAAATTCAATTTCATCCCTATTTCTGTATTTCACAAAATCAACAACATTACCCATTGATCCATTTACCAAACCTCTTTCAACATGTAAATTCCTTCTTAAAATTATACGGTAATTTAAGCACACATTCAGAGTCTTTTCAAAACCCGCAGTTTTAGATATACTCTTTTCTAATGAATCCAATTTTGATTTCAAATTTTCAGACAAAATAATTGTTGATCCCATATGCTCTACTCTGTCAATACCTTCCAGTTTCACAATCTCTTGGTTTTCTAAATACAACATTTTGTTGTTGAAGATGGCACATTCTGCAAGAGTTGGCATCAAACATATTCCAGATTTCTTCTCAGTAATTTTCTGAAAAATATTCTCAGGCACAATGTCTTGTTCTGGATACAAATTTGACAGTAATCGTGCATGTAAAGCTTCTTTCCCATGCTCGGTCACTTTTCCGATTCTAACATCTTGTAGAATATTCTTGTAATCTTCATCCTTCGCCTGACGCATATTTTCATGCAGTTCAGCATAATTGAAGTTTAACCATATATTAACGTTGCCAATGCTCCCTAGGCACTTCCTGGTATCTTCATGCGTGAGCATTTTGAACACAGGTTGTCCTTTCACTGGTGTCAGCTGCAGAAGATCACCGAAAACAATGATGTGTTTGCCACCAAATAACACATCATACTCTGTTTTGAGAACTTCTTGCATTCTCAAATGCACAAAGGCAAGCATGACATTGGAAATCGTGCTTACTTCGTCAATGATAAGAAGTTTCATTTTCTTCAAGACTCTTGAAACTTCACAACAAGCATCTCCAGATAACTTGTGGTATTGTAATTTGTTATCATGCTCCACTGGCAGCATCAGTAGACGATGCAAAGTAATACCTTTCATGTTATGTGCTGCCAGTCCAGTTGGAGCGGTGACAACACAAGACAGCGATGACTCAGTCCTTTTCTGCAAATAACATGAAATTGCTTTAATGAGGAAACTTTTTCCAGTTCCCGCTTCTCCACTCACGTACAGTCGGACAGGCTTCAACGACGTACATGAGCACTCTTTCTTCTCATGACTTAATCCATGATCAATTTGGTTGGTAACTTCGTCATATATTTTCATCTGCTCAACGTTGAGTTGTCTTTCCAAGTCTTCTAAGTTAACCGCATCCTCCTGAGCATGTGCCATGGCTCTTTCCACTTCAATCATGGCAGTGGCAGCTTCATTTTCGATAACTGGTCCTCCTAGTGGATCCTGACTCAATGAAACAGAACTCTGACTGTCCTGAGAACTGTCTCTAGCAATCTCGGCTGCAATCGTTGCTTCCTGCTCGATTTCCGCATTTAACATTTCTACATATTTGAGAAAAACAGGACATTCTATGGTCTCCTTGGCGGCATTGAAAGAGTCTTCGTAACAGAGGAAATCTCCAAGCAGTTCCTCTTCTGCACGCCAAGGCTTGAAAAGTTGCAAAAGTGCTAAATAGAAAAACTCTTTTTTTCAGGAGATTCGCCACTCAATTTTCGATGGTTTACCAAGTGGTATTTTCTTTGCTTGACGAGACATCCCTCACTTCCAATTACAGCATACACTCCTTTATCAATATCTTCTTTGATGTTCCTCTTGAATATGTAATTTTGTAGAACCTCATACAGACAAACATTCTCGAGGTGTCTGCTTCTATTTGGATAATATGTATCCAACATGTTGGTCTTCAAAATATCAGTACTGTTTGGCTCCTTTTCCGCCAAATATTCAATTTCCCTCACAGGTTTCAGAACTCGATTACGCGTTGCAGCAAGACCAAGACTCGCCCAAACGATACTCCTGGATTTGGCATAGAGACTTGCTGAAGACAACCGGTCAGAACATTCGTAAGCTCCGATTTCTCGATGTGACAACATCTTCAGACTGAAACTGTACAACTTCTTACTGAGGCTCTTTTCATGGGAAATGTCCTCCCACATATCCTTCAATTCTGTCTTTTCTTTTTTGGTGATGTAAGATGTCACATACCGAGCCACAGCCATACAGTTATCAGCCACGAACTGTATATCCATGTTAGCATTCCACATGGACAAAATCACTGGGTTGTAGTCGTTGATATACTTGGACTCTTCGTTCCTTTTCAAATTGTATGTGTTTTTAGGTGATTTCTTCATCACATTATGTCGCAGCGAAGACATCAAACTGTTCACTCTTCCTTTAGAAATCACCGGTCGTGGAAAGGCGAAACGACATTTGGTGTAGAACTTGTCCTTGTTTCTGAATTTACGACGACAGTACTTTCCGCAATGATGGCTTTGGAAGCGTAGAACTTGTTCTCTTAGGCTTTTGTCCTCCTTTGCGTTTGGAACAGCACATGTAGAATACTGTTCTATGAAACTTATCACTAAGTCTTCTGGATCTGTTCCAAATTTAGGTGCATCCTTGATCCACAGCAGCATATGTATATGAGGAGCACCTCTTGCTTGGTACTCCTTTCTCCAGAAGAAATCCAACACCTCTCCAAGAGGTGGATTTTTCTTGTTCATGATGAAAGACATCATAGCTTCAAATCTATGATTGAAGTACCTGCATACATTCACTGGATCCAAAGAGCACAGTTCTCCGGGTGTCTTGAATTCGATATTTTCAATGTTTCCATTTGCCTCTCGTAGAAATTCAAGTAAGTCTTCCCAGCCATACTCGGCACAGCTGAGAGTGAGGAACCATGTGGGAGTTCCTAAGTTCCTCAGCATACATTTTAAATCACCATGATGACGGTACCAGTACTCATTAGTACCACGCTGACACGCCATGAGATTAATCAGGTGAGAATCCAAAATACTGTCTTGCACATTGACTTTATCCATAAAGTCACTTGCCGAGATGTTTTGCATCTGAATACCACTTTTCAAGATGTGGTTCACTGCATATGACAGTCCAGACAGATCGCTTTCAAACAGGAGATGAAACAAATAGGGAATGCATTGTCGAAACCTAGGATCTTCTGCATACAATCGTAAAGTCCGGTATTCAGAAGCAGGAATTTGATGAGTTCGCTCATCATATCTTCCTCCTTGACCTGTTGGAAATAGCTGTGGGAAACACCGACCTTCCAAACTTTCCTCCCAAACACTAATGGGACTCCCTTTGGCTTGTTTCATTTGAAACAACTCAATAGCATTCCCCATGACTTCCTTGGAATGCAAAGGATGAACACTATAATGTTCATATATTTCTTCACTTTTAGAGGGTTCTACTTTCTCAATTTGACCAGCACACAAATCGCTATCCTCTTCTTCACTTACTTCCTCTTCTGCAACATATACATTCTTATAGTACTTATTGTTTTTTTTCAAATACAATGTTGCCTTTTTGACTTTCCTAACATCCACTAAATCTTGCCATATTTTCTTACTCTTTGTCGGAACCCCATTAACTAAGATAACCAGAGGTTCCTCTTCCACTTGTTCTACTCCAATTGTATTAATGTTTTTCTTCAAATCTAGAGGCAAATAAACAACTCTTCCCTTTAATCCTCTCTGTAAATCTGATGGAGGCAATTTCCCTGTCTTTGGCTCCATTCTTACAATAGCCTGAAAGGGATGGATACTTTGAATCAAAATAGATTCATAAGTATTTAAATCCTTCAATTCAGAAGGAATCTCAACCAATTCCAGATTATTATGAACCGCTCTAGCAGGCATCCGGTTTTGATTTAATTTGTTACAACAATAAGTACACACACGTTGATCCGATGCCAAATCAAAACAATTTTCTACCATCAAGTATGTTGCGAAATCCTTCCATTCACTATTATTTTCCCTTTCACTTTTTGCATATAAATCCACTAACTTAGTCTGATTCTTATAATAAGTGCGTCGACAACACACACAAGTGAAATTAGGCCTCTCACTTGATTTCACCTGAAACGTGGCAATTTCCTTCTGAAAATTATCTGTACTGGAAACCTGTACACTATCTTCCACATTACCCTCTTCTTCTGGGTCAATTTCAACATTCTCCTCTTTACTTCCAAAGTAACAAAACTCAATTTCTTCACAAATATTCTTCACATCTATTTCAGAACCATGCAAAAGAGCAGTGCATAATTGTTTAAGCATAACTGCTGGACTCTTAGCATAATACAACATTCTAACTAATTTCCTCACTTTATTATGATGCACTGCTAGCATCCTGAAATGATGAAAAACACTCTGGCATACTCTCCTGGAAAGACAAGCCAGTGAATGACCATGCAAACCTGTCACTTCTCTCACTCTGCAAGGATCTAATTCTTGCAACAACTTCATTTTCTGCTTCAAACTTTTCTTATTAAATGTCCGTACAAAATCACAAAGCAAATTGATGGAATCCTGTCGCACACTGCAAATACTACTACACTTCCAGGTGTACACAGGTCCCTTAGGACGTCTTCCTAAAACCTCATTACCTAACACCTCTTCTGCCTCTGTTGTCACAAGTTTTTCTTTTTCAACTGGACAACCATCTTTCACCTCATAAGCTCGACCACTGGTGTCAACTGCATGCACCAAATCATTATCCTGGAAATAACTCTCCTCATTAAAAAATGCCTCACAACTTGAACTATGCATCCATTCTCCTGAAAAAACTTCACAAGTTGTTTAGCTTCCTAATTCTATTGATTATCAAAATAAATAACTTTCGCTTAATTTCAAGTGCCTGATCAATAACTTTCTCAATTTTTTTTTCTCTTATAAAAAACCACTTTCTGCTGACCTTTCTTAATATTTTTTAACAAATTGCCAATTATCCTGTTGCGGAACATTCGTCTACGAATGTCCCTAAACTGATTTTTCCTTCTACTACCATGCACAGAGTTATCTCCTGCTCTAGCAGTAACCTTTTTGATTGGCCTTCCCTTTTCGTTTAAACTGCTTCTCTTTTTCTGGACTAAAACATTTTCTGTAGTACTACTTTTTTTTCTACAAATGTTTCTTAAGAATGATTTCTTTATCTTACCCGGACCTTTCTTGGTGACTTGACAAGTTTTTATTGTAGAGGTCTGCTGCAATAATTTTTTGAGCTGCTGTCTTTGATGTTTGGTAGCCTTTCGCCTTCTGTCCTTCGAAGGCATTCTTTAATTTTGAAATGATCTGCAGTTGAATCTGTGGTAAAATATAATAAAAATTTTTATTAACCACTATTAGCAAACAGTAAATCAATAACAGTCATAAAAAATTTAACACACTACTTGTTATTTTTACATAGAATAATTTTTAGTGCATTGGCAAATTTAGAAATCACAAATAGTAGCAAAGAAATGGAATGCTTCTACATTTTACCTGTGCTGTTTTATATGTGAATCTGATCTAATTTTATGAGCATATTTTACTATTTCATTAAAGACACTACACATAACCTGTTTTTGAAGTTGTGTTTAATTTTAAATGAAACGGTTTACATTTTTACTTTTCATTTCAAGTACATTTTAAAAATAAATGTTTATAGTTCCATAGGCTCAAGCAGGTCAGCTTCCCACCCTATGTCATACAATTCTGACAAATCGGCATCCTCATCATGTTCTTCATCATCCTCCGGATTTAAATCATCCAAGGGATCTACTTCCACTGACGTTTCAATTACAAGTTCAATTATAAGGTCGAGATCAACTGATTGCTCATTATCACTCATGGTTGATGTGGTCGTTATCTTTAAAGAAAGAGAACAACAATGAGATGTTGCAGAGTAAGAGACAAATCTCAGAGATTATAATAGTAAAATTGTTTAACAAGAATAACATTTTGCAGCTATTATTTAGCCATGTCCAGCGATGCTGAGGAGGTGAGGCCTATGTCCAAGTTTTCAGTGAACAGGACTCATCTCTTCTTAACCTTGGATAAGCCTCACCGACTCTGTGTCCCCTGCTCATACTTAAATATAAAGGGGCAGATTTATGTTAACTGGCGCATCCCCACGGATGCACCAGTTAATGTGCACCGCTGCTCTGCCACCCATGGTGTGCCGCATTTACAATGTGGAGCACCATTGAGCAAAAACAGCACAGATGCGTCACGCATCTGTGCTGCAAAAGCAGCACATTGCAGGACTCACGTCGTAAGCGCAACATGTCTACTGCAATGCACAGGAGGAAGCCTCACATTGCATGGTGCATCACTCCTTATGCCTGTTTCAAACAGGCGTAAGGATTTGATTCAGCAATGCTATAAAGCTGACTCAGTGAAATCTTCTAAAATTCACTGTGTTAGTTTTACAGGGCTTTCATGCAAATAAATGCATACCCTGCAACAAAACACCTATATGAAAACTGACGCAGGTTTCATGTGGCACAGGACTTTACAGCATGACACATCTGCCTAGATGCATCAAGTTGTAAATATGTCACAACATAGCAAATGTTTTGCACCGCCGCTGCGTCACAAAAGTGACGCACAGCAGCGGAAAAGAGGCATACACCTATCATAAATCTGTCCCTAACATTTTAAATGATTGATTCAGGATGACGATAAGGTGTGGCCTATCCAGAGGTTTGTTTGAGGTGAGGCCTACTCAGGGTTGCAGATGAAATTTACGCTTGTTGAAGAGTACAGAGGAGATAATACATGTCAAGGCCTACCAATGAAGTAAGTCATGTCCACTTCACTCTTGAACAAAGGCCAGACCTCTTCTGTGTCCGTGGACAGGCCTAAACCTCATCTGCACAATGTCATTCGTAAACTTAGGAAACACAGGTGATGTAATTGAAAAATGTGGAGTTTCTTTTCCTCATTTCACAATCACATCACCTGTGTTTCCTTTCTTAGGTATCTCATAGTGCAGATGGAGTCTAGCATATCAAAGAGTACACAGAAGTTCAGCAGTGTATACAACAATTTTGACATTTACAGAAGATTCAGCTTCTTATCTTGTTGGAGATGAAGTGAGGCCTGTCTTGCAACATGGTGCATCTTTTGCATCACTGCTGCATCGGTTTCATGTGGCACGGGACTTTACAGCATGACACATCTGCCTAGATGCATCAAGTTGTAAATATGTCGCCACATAGCAAATCTTTTGCACTGCCGCTGCGTCACAAAAGTGACGCACAGTGACGCAAAAGAGGCATACACCTATCATAAATCTGTCCCTAACATTTTAAATGATTGATTCAGGATGACGATAAGGTGTGGCCTCCAGAGGTTTGTTTAAGGTGAGGCCTACTCAGGGTTGCAGATGAAATTTACGCTTGTTGAAGAGTACAGAGGAGATAATACACGTGAAGGCCTACCAATGAAGTAAGTCATGTCCACTTCACTCTTGAACAAAGGCCAGACCTCTTCTGTGTCCGTGGACAGGCCTAAACCTCATCTGCACAATGTCATTCGTAAACTTAGGAAACACAGGTGATGTAATTGAAAAATGTGGAGTTTCTTTTCCTCATTTCACAATCACATCACCTGTGTTTCCTTTGCTTAAGTATCTCATAGTGCAGATGGAGTCTAGCATATCAAAGAGTACACAGAAGTTCAGCAGTGTATACAACAATTTTGACATTTACAGAAGATTCAGCTTCTTATCTTGTTGGAGATGAAGTGAGGCCTGTCTTGCAACATGGTGCATCTTTTGCATCACTGCTGCATCGGTTTCATGTGGCACGGGACTTTACAGCATGACACATCTCCCTAGATGCATCAAGTTGTAAATATGTCGCCACATAGCAAATCTTTTGCACCGCCGCTGCGTCACAAAAGTGACGCACAGTGACGCAAAAGAGGCATACACCTATCATAAATCTGTCCCTAACATTTTAAATGATTGATTCAGGATGACGATAAGGTGTGGCCTATCCAGAGGTTTGTTTAAGGTGAGCCCTACTCAGGGTTGCAGATGAAATTTACGCTTGTTGAAGAGTACAGAGGAGATAATACATGTGAAGGCCTACCAATGAAGTAAGTCATGTCCACTTCACTCTTGAACAAAGGCCAGACCTCTTCTGTGTCCGTGGACAGGCCCAAACCTCATCTGCACAATGTCATTCGTAAACTTAGGAAACACAGGTGATGTAATTGAAAAATGTGGAGTTTCTTTTCCTCATTTCACAATCACATCACCTGTGTTTCCTTTGCTTAGGTATCTCATAGTGCAGATGGAGTCTAGCATATCAAAGAGTACACAGAAGTTCAGCAGTGTATACAACAATTTTGACATTTACAGAAGATTCAGCTTCTTATCTTGTTGGAGATGAAGTGAGGCCTGTCTTGCAACATGGTGCATCTTTTGCATCACTGCTGCATCGGTTTCATGTGGCACGGGACTTTACAGCATGACACATCTGCCTAGATGCATCAAGTTGTAAATATGTCGCCACATAGCAAATCTTTTGCACTGCCGCTGCGTCACAAAAGTGACGCACAGTGACGCAAAAGAGGCATACACCTATCAAAAATCTGTCCCTAACATTTTAAATGATTGATTCAGGATGACGATAAGGTGTGGCCTATCCAGAGGTTTGTTTAAGGTGAGGCCTACTCAGGGTTGCAGATGAAATTTACGCTTGTTGAAGAGTACAGAGGAGATAATACATGTGAAGGCCTACCAATGAAGTAAGTAATGTCCACTTCACTCTTGAACAAAGGCCAGACCTCTTCTGTGTCCGTGGACAGGCCTAAACCTCATCTGCACAATGTCATTCGTAAACTCAGGAAACACAGGTGATGTAATTGAAAAATGTGGAGTTTCTTTTCCTCATTTCACAATCACATCACCTGTGTTTCCTTTGCTTAGGTATCTCATAGTGCAGATGGAGTCTAGCATATCAAAGACTACGCAGACGGTGAGAACTGTATGGAACATGGCTATGTAAGTCAAATAATCAAAATCTAAATTTGCCAAGCACACATGGGGGTGTATTTACAAGGACCTTCCACCACGGGGAAATGTCTTTAATTAAAATGGGAAAAATAACATCAAAGGGACTCAAATTCCTTTTAAATATACCCCAAGCAACCTATGAAACTCTAGCACTGCATATCAAGAAACCTAATTGATTTCAAAAATCGTTTTTAAACACATCATCTAAATCAATTATATACCTACATTCAAGGGGAAATGACTTAAAATGGCCTAAGACACATGAAAGCGTTTTTTTAAGGCCCTTGCACCATTTTTGGGTCGCTTTTAACATGGCTATGTTAGTCAAAGAATTAAAATCTAAATTTGCCAAGCACAGATGGGGGCATATTTACAAGGAACTTGCACCACGGGGAAAGGTCTTAAATTAAAATGGGAAAAATAACATCAGAGAGACTCAAATGCTTTATAAATATGCCCCAAGCAACCTATGAAACTCTAGCACTACATATCCAGAAACCTAATTGATGTCAAAAAACGTTTTAAAACACATCATCTAAATCAATTATATACCTACATTCATCGGGAAGTGACTTAAAATGCCCTAAGACACATGAAAGCGTTTTTTTTAAGCCCTTGCTCCATTTTTGGATCACTTTTAACATGGCTATGTAACTGAAATAATCAAGATCTAAATTTGCCAAGCACAGATGGGGGCGTATTTACAAGGACCTTGCACCACAGGGAAAGGTCTTAAATTAAAATGGGAAAAATAACATCAGAGAGACTCAAAGGCCTTATAAATATGCCCCAAGCAACCTATGAAGCTCTAGCAGTACATATCAAGAAACCTAATTGTTTTCAAAAATCGTTTTTAAACACATCATCTAAATCAATTATATACCTACATTCAAGGGGACATTACTTAAAATGGCCTAAGACACATGAAAGCATTTTTTTTAAGGCCCTTGCAACATTTTTGGGTCACTTTTAACATGGCTATGTTAGTCAAAGAATTAAAATCTAAATTTGCCAAGCACAGATGGGGGCATATTTACAAGGACCTTGCACCACGGGGAAAGGTCTTATATTAAAATGGGAAAAATTACATCAAAGGAACTCAAAAGCCTTGAAAATATGCCCCAAGCAACCTATGAAACTCTAGCGGTACATATCAAGAAACCTAATTGATTTCAAAAAACGTTTTTAAACACATCTTGTAAAGCAATTATATTCATACATTCATGGGGAAGTGAGTTAAAATACCCTAAGACACATGAAAGCATTTTTGTAAGACCCTTGCACTATTTTTGCGTCACTTTTAACATGGCTATGCAACACAAAGAAACAAAATCTATTTGTAAAACACTTGACACAAAGCAACATTTTAAATACACAACTTTCTTCATAATTTTCTCCCTAAACCATACTATTCTCTATCTAAATTAAATGAATCTTTTCTCACCTTAGCAAATACTTTATGAGTTTCAAAACAGTCTCAGAAACACACCAATTTGTCTTCAGCAGAGCAAAAGGTATGCACTGCAGAGTCTGCAGCCATAAAAAGCACAGAAATGCTGTAATTCATCACACATATCTCTCATGTCACCCAATCAAAACTCTTCCCTCACTTTTTTCAAATCAACACCCTTCCCCCTCTGCCCTTTCTGCCTTTTTTGCATAGCAACCACCTCCTGAAAGACCTCTGATGTTTGCAAGTTCACACAACAATGTTTCAATTGAACTCTGAACTCTCAGTACACCTGCATATCCAGTGCAATCTTTCATAAAATGATTTTTTCTTGACCATTCAAATTACATCTTTCAAAGAACTCATCCATGCACCCTAACTTTCTGTTTTCAGCAATCAAAATCCACCAATCACTGCTACTGATTAATTACCACAGAAACTCCACAGTTTTTTTCATTTTAAACTCTTATTTTTTCAACTGCCATTTCATTGCCACACTTCATCTGACTGCAGCAGAACCTCCTCTCACCATGTTTTCTGTCTGGATTGTTGGACATAGTTATATCCACTGGGCTCAAAGGTTTGCTGATAACAGAAATTTACCTAACCTCAATTTACAAAATGTGGAAATTAAGTGGATTGGTCACAGAGGATTAAAATGTCACCAATTGATACCATTGGTGAAAACTTTTATGCATTTGCCAAAACCTGACCTGTTAATTGTGCACTGTGGAGGAAATGACTTGGGCACTTTGACTGGGGTAGGTCTGGAAATGCTTTTAAAGGACACCTTTGACCAATTGATGGCACTTTTTCCTCAAACTGCCTTGGTATATTCAAATATATGCCAAAGACAGAAATGGAGGTGGTCAAACCAATTTTGTCCACAAATTGAGAAATCGAGGAAGCATGTAAATAAGTCTGTTTCAGCTTACATGAGAGACCATGGAATGGGCTCCATGTACAACAATAACTTGCGTTACTACATGCAAGATATCTAGGAGATGGAGTTCACTTCTCAGATGAGGGGAACAGAATTTTCATCCTCAATTTAAGAATGTGCATTGGTACCTACTTGTAGTTACCTACATCAGCCACAGGACCCAAAAGCTCTTTTCAGAGCTACCCTACATCTGATCACTCACAATTATTATTTTACTCTAACTTTTTTCACTAATTTTCACCATAGTACGCTCCCCGGAGCGCTACCCGGTACGCGCACCGGACGCTAACCGTGCGAAATTTAAAAAAAAAAAAAAAATTTTTCACACATATGGGCCTCCTCAGCCACCCTCAGAAAACCTAGGGGGTCAAGATACGTCTACCGTGCCCCCTTCTAACCATTCTGAACATTATTTGCCCTCCATCTTGTATCTAAATTCTACCGAAACACAAAATGGTGGACTCCCGTAACGCTGCCGGTTCGCGTACCGGGGCGCGCACCGGGAAGCGCTCCATTAAAAAAGGTGGGAAAGTAATTTACAGAAAAAACCCTGGAGACAATGTCACCAAATATAGATTAACTCATACTACATACCAATCCCTACCATTTTCACAAATTTGGTTGGAATACCATTTAGCCATTTAGCCTGTAGACCTCTCTAAATACCCTGAGGTAAATTACTTCACAAAACACATCTGAAGTGTTGGAATTGACAACCAATTAAAATGTTACTTTCATTTTCTACTTTTTTTACCTGACATTTGATTGGTTATATACCTGAATATATATTAAAAAAAAGAGAGAGAAACACAGCCATTTTGACTACTACTTCCTGAACTACATTGCAAGATCATTTTCACTCACAACTTAAACTTGTTTTTAAAAGGTAAGATATTATTTTATAAATTTGAAAACATTTTCAGATAGTTATATACTATCCCTCTGTAAGAGTTAGACATTGAGAAAGGCTTGTTTATCATAATTATGGATTGATTTAGGTTTCTGTGGTATAATTATGAATTTACATAGGCTTTTTCACAGGCACTTTTTAATAGTACTACTTCATGCCTCAAAAGTACCTGTCTGAACTTAAACCCAACAGTGCCCTATCTCTACTGATATATTTATTTTTTATTCAAATTTCAGCACAAAAATGCAAGGAGAACAGAACGTTTCCTTTGAAATTGTCCTAGACATGAACAATGAGGAAATAATTGAACCCATTGACTTGGAATTCATGGATGAATCACGAGACCATGAACTTCTACAATGTGTAGAATCTGTGGATCATTTACTTCATTATGATGACGGTCAAATGTGGGAAGTTATGTTCACTCAACAAGAGGACATATCGGACAGTCAAATGTTAGACGTTCTATTAAATTTTGAAAAACAATCCGAAAAATAAAATTATATGTAATATTAAAAAATTGTTTGAGTCTTTAATCATTTCTATATGTAATTCATAAACTAGTACCAAATTGATTATAATGTAAAGTCAGACTTATAGTATACTGTGCACAATTCCAAAAATACATTGATATTTAATAATCATTAATACTGCTACTTAAATAAAAAAATTAAAAAAAACAACAAAAAGAACAATCAATAAACATACAATATTTCAAAATATCATAGTCTATCATTCTTTTTTCCTTATAGTACGCTCCCCGGACCGCTTCCCGGTGCGCGTACCGGGCGCTCCCCACGCAAAAAAAACAATTTTTTAAAAAATTTTTTTTGCCCCGCGGGGCCCTTTTAAAGCCTCCACATCAAACCTAGGGGGTCAGGGAGTATCTACTATGCCCCCTTATGGTCATTTCCCTCTTTGTTTTGGCCTCCTCTTGTCTCTCGATCCTACCGAGAGACAAGATGGCGGCCGCTCCGGACTGTTTAGAATGTTGACAGACACCGGAGAGCCAATCAGCTTTGCTTCGCGAAGTTCCGTTACGCGTCAGGTACGCGAACCGGGTCGCTGCCCGGAGCGCGTTTACAGATATATATATTTTTTTGAACGTTAATTTCTCAAAATCCACTGGAGCACATATATTGAGACCTAGCAAAGGCACATCGGGCTACCAGTCCCTACAATTTTGCCAAGTTTCGTGCAAATCCATTCAGCCGTTCGGGCTAAAAGTGAGGCCAACCGCCCAATGGAAATTAACATGGGAAAAACGCGTTTTGGGACCCCCCTTTTTTCTCGGCCCCCCTTGACGACACCCCCCAAATTTTCAGTGGCTGCTCGGAAACAAAATGTTCCATTTTCCTGAAATTTCAGCCAATTCCGTCCACAAACGCCAAAGTTATTAGACATAGAATTTTCAAAAATCCCATATAGAAAAAATCCTAACTATATATACCTACTGGCGACCGCCAGTAGATAATATATATATATGTATATATATATATATATATATATATATATATATATATATATATACATATATATCTATATAGATATATATGTATATATATATATATATTTATATATATATATATATATATATATATATATATATATATATATATATTACCTACTGGCGGTCGCCAGTAGGTATATATAGTTAGGATTTTTTCTCTATGGGTTTTTTGAAAATTCTATGTCTAATAACTTTGGCGTTTGTGGACGGAATTGGCTGAAATTTTCAGGAAAATGGCACATTTTGTTTCTGAGCAGCCCTTGAAAATTTGGGGGGGGTTCGTCCAGTGGGGGCCGAGAAAAAAGGGGGGTCCCAAAACGTGTTTTTAACATTGAGTTTTCCATAGGGCGGTTGGCCTCACTTTTAGCCCGAACGGCTGAATGGATTTGCACGAAACTTGGCAAAATTGTAGGGACTGGTAGCCCGATGTGCCTTTTGTAGGTCTCAATATATGTGCTCCAGTGGATTTTGAGAAATTAACGTTTAAAAAAAGATATATATCTGTAACAGCGGACCGGGCAGCGGCCCAGGACGCGTACTTTTCGCGCAACGGAGCTTTGTGAAGCGAAGCTGATTGGTTCTCTGGCGTCTGTCAACATTCCAAACAGTCCGTAGCGGCCGCCATCTTGTCTCTCGGTAGGATCGAGAGACAAGAGGAGGCCAAAGCGAAGGGGCAAATGACCATAAGGGGGAATAGTAGATCCTCGCTGACCCCCTAGGTTTGATGTGGAGGTTTTAAAAGGGCCCCGCGGGGCAAAAAAAAAAAAATAATAATAATAATCGAACGGCTGAATGGATTTGCACCAAACTTGGCAAAATTGTAGGGACTGGTAGCCCGATGTGCCTTTGCTAGGTCTCAATATATGTGCTTCAGTGGATTTTGAGAAATTAACGTTCAAAAAAAGATATATATCTGTAACAGCGCACCGCTTCGCGTACTTTTCGCGTTACGGAGCTTTGCGAAGCGAAGCTGATTGGCTCTCCGGTGTCTGTAAACATTCCAAACAGTACGTAGCGGCCGCCATCCTGTCTCTCGGTAGGATCGAGAGACAAGAGGAGGCCAAAGCGAAGGGGCAAATGACCATAAGGGGGCATAGTAGATCCTCGCTGACCCCCTAGGTTTGATGTGGAGGTTTTAAAAGGGCCCCGCGGGGCAAAAAAAAATAATAATAATAATAATCGAACGGCTGAATGGATTTGCACGAAACTTGGTAAAATATTAGGGACTGGTAGCCCGATGTGCCTTTGCTATGTCTCAATATATGTGCTTCAGTGCATTTTGAGAAATTAACGTTCAAAAACAAGATATATATCTGTAACAGCGCTCCGCTTCGCGGAGATAAAATTATATCTGTATTACCTAGCTGTTGCTAACACCAGTTAGCGACGGCTAGTAGGAGATAGCGACCATCTTGGGTCCCACTTTGCATGTGAGTGATATTTATCACTAATGACATGCAAAGTGGGCATGCCAAGATGTTAGCGACTGGAAACAGTCGCTAACATCGCTATCTCCTATTATCAACTTTTGGAAATATTCGAGATAAGCGCGAATATCTCCAAAAAGTAACAGCTGCCCTGAGCAGTTCTTAGCCATGTTATCCAATGGGAGGTGGATAACATGGCTAAGAGCATTAGCTCGGTAATGCATGAATATCGCGGAGTTTTCAGCGATATTAATGCATTGCGCTCGTTTTTTATCGTATTTGCGATAAACCTTGATAATAGCAAGGTTTATCTGCGATAATTTCTGACGGTAAAAAAATCTTTGCAATGCATCGTTAGGGATAAATATCGCTTAACTTTGGTAATATGCCCCAACGTCTGTTAACGTTCGATTCGAAGGAAATCAGGAATTGTTGAAAAACATTGTGTGCGCCATCTTGTCTTTTTTCAAATGCCACACTTTTGTCGTGCACGGCAGCCATTTTAGATGCCTTGACCAGACCCACTCTGTGCACGCTGTCGATCCTTAGCATGGCTCCCCACCCTCGCAAGCATCTCACCCAGGCAGTGGTCACCCCCGCTCTCTGTCTTATGCATGGGTAATAAACCTCCCCCCATCTGCGCTGCTCTTCCCTGAGAATCACACCCTGTGCCCGCCCGACACCTACCTTTCGCCCTATTCACTACCGCACCCTCTGACACTCCTTTTCCTCTGTGTCCGATTGTCCAGGCCGGTCCTAGGCTATCAGCTAGCCCTGCAGATGTAGTTTATGGCCACAGCTGTAAAGAATCAGCCCTCTTCAAAGGAGTTATAGTAGATCAAGGCCCACACTCGATGAGATCCGTCACAGCAGAAGCGTTGCTATTATCTGAAAACCATCCTGTATTGTGATTGGGGAGGGGACCGAGCGTGAAGCGGAAGATTCCAGGGATGACTCTTTGTACATCAAAGTTTTTACAATTATGTGTCACATTAAAAATATATAGCACTCCGACAAAGTAGTAAGATTATAAAACTTTAATAATTTATAAATATATACAAGAAAACAAAAATAGTAATAACATATAAACATTTTTAGGGAAAAACAACGAAGTAGCGGTCGGCTGTGCGAATAGTCCCAACGCAGCACAACGTCCAGATTTCCGGCGTGGGGCGTCGCGGGGGGTGGGTCATCAGTAGCAAACTGTGGTGCAAATAGTTCCAAGGCAGCAGAACGCGCCGAAATCTAGATGACACGAAAGTGATGTCTAGTAAGTTGCCACCCAGCAAATAACGGCGTGGGGCGTCGCCGGGGGTGGGTCATCAGTAGCAAACTGTTGTGCGAATAGTTCCAAGGCAGCAGAACGATGGCACCAAGGTGATGTCCAGTAAGTTGCCGCACTGGTTTTGGTATCCTACAATGCTGCTCCGAATAACGGCGTGGGGCGCCCCGGGGGAGGCGGCGTGAACGGGCCTCTCCAGGTGGAGTCTCATCTGTTTTAGTGGGGCGCCCCTTTACCGTTTCAGTTGCCATTCCGTCCGCTTTTGGTCCACTGTGTCAAAATCCGCCATTCAGCTGAGTTGCGCCCACTCTTGCGGTGCAGCGATAGGCGGCTGCCACAGGACTCTCAAAATGGCGGCAGGCTCTTTCCTTTTTGGGCGTGGTCCACTGAAATGGCCCTGGGACACCTTGGAAATCGGACGCTTGTCTGCTAGGTCTTGGACCCCATTCTCGAAAGCGTCCCCTCTGCCTTGAGAATTCATCAAAAGTTTTGGGGGCCCCGACTCCTGCAGGCTTCTGGTGGGGAGCGGCTGCCATGATTGCTCGCGGAATGACCACGACGGAGCTACGAGATGGTGGTGCTCTCATGCTGACGCCAGTTTAGTCTGAAACATCCAGAAACAAGGTGGGGCTTTCATCGTTTGGGGGAAAAAAAAAGTTTTCATCCAATGAAAAGTGTTGTTTTTAGGTCATATGATCAAGCCTTCCATCATTCGGAAACCAAAAGTAAAATGAACCAATGAAAAGTTTTATAAACAAGTCACATGACCTGTTATGCGGCATAGGGTATAAAATGCGGAGAAAATACGTTGGCACGTGAGGCGGCGTCAGTAGCGGGCCGATGTGCGAATAGGCCGAAGGCAATACAACGCGCCAAGATCCGGATGGCACCGAGGTGGTGTCCAGCAAGTTGCAGCACTGGTGTGGCCATCCTACAATGCTGAAAGTCGGCGTGGGGCGCCACGTTGGCCTGTGAGTTTGCGTCAGTAGCGGACCGATGTGCGAATAGGCCGAAGGCAGCACAACGCGCCAAGATCCGGATGGCACCGAGGTGGTGTCTAGTAAGTTGTCGCACTTCTGTGGCCATCCTACAATGTTGAAAGTCGGCGTGGGGCGCCCCGTTGGCCTGTGAGATGGCGTCAGTAGCGGACCGATGTGCGAATGGGGCCAAAGGCAGCGCAACAATATTTTCTGACTGACACCACAAGGCGCTGAGATGCCAAGATCCGGATGGCACCGAGGTGATGTCTAAGTTGCGGACTGATGTGCGAATGGGGCCAAAGGCAGCGTAACAATATTTTTTGTATGGAAGATACCACTAGGCGTTGAGATGCCAAGATTCGGATGGCACTGAGGTGATGTCTAGCAAGTTGGTGTGGTCATCCTACAATGCTGAAACTCGGCGTGGGTCGCCCCATTAGCCTGTGAGATGGCGTCAGTAGCGGACCGATGTGCGAATAGGCCGAAGGCAGCACAACGCGCCAAGATCCGGATGTCACCGTGGTGGTTTCATAGTTGAGAGGCACTTCATCTGCAGTGGGGCGCCGAGATCCGGATGGCACCGAGGTGATGTCTAGCAAGTTGCTGTACTGGTGTGGTTATTCTACAATGCTGAAACTCGGCGTGGGGCGCCCCATTAGCCTGTGAGATGGCGTCAGTAGCGGACCGATGTGCGAATGGGGCCAAAGGCAGCGCAACAATATTTTCTGAAGAGAAGACACCAAAAGGTGCTGACATTCCAAGATCCGGATGGCACCGAGGTGGTGTCTAGCAAGCTATGCAGTTGAGTTGTGTGCGCACTTGCGGCGAATAGGTCGAAGGCAGCATAACAATGTTTTCTGAATAGGAGACACCACAAGGCGTTGAGATTCGGTTACCACCGAGGTGATGTCTAGCAAGTTGCCGCACTGGTGTGGCCATCCTACAATACTGCTCCGAATAACGGCGTGGGGTGCCCGAAGGGGGGGGGAGCCGGCGTGAATGGGCCTTCCTAGGTGGAGGCTCGTCTGCTGTAGTGGGGCGCCCCTTTACCGTTTCAGTTGCCATTCAGCTGAGTTTCGGCTGCTCTTGATGCTACAGCGACAGGCGGCTGCAAGAGGACTCTCAAAATGGCGGCCTGTTCTTTGGATTTGGGCCTGGTCCACTAAAATGGCCCTGGGACACCTTAGAACTCGGACGCTCGATTTTCTTTTCCTTTCCTGTACATGCAAAAAAAGGTAAATGCCCGGTACGTTACACGCTTCATCTGCCACGATGAACTCTCCAGAGGAACCGAAAAAAAATATAGTTGTGGTAACTATACCATGCATCGTCATATGGAGAGGTGGCACCAATTAATTATAGTGCTGCATAAAAGAGAGATTTGGAGGAGAACCCCTGACCTGCTAGTACATTCATCAAAGAAGTGGCACTGAGAGCTTCAGAGGCAAGGGAAACGGTCCCAAATATTTAGAAGAACTTTGGAAAGATTAAAATGACATGTTTAGATTGTGGCAAATTAATTTCATGTGGACAGATGAGTGTTACTCTAATAAATACAGCATATGAACATCATCATAGTCGATGGTTGGTAGAGACATTTTGACTATATCCTGGACCTGCCCGTCCTCGCCCAAAATGGCGCCGGAATAAATGGGACTCGTAACTCCTTGTTGTGTACTGGTTGCAGAACCTTGAAATCACGAGATACGTATGCAGTTTTGAAGCACATGGCGGGCGGGGACGAGAATTGATTGAATATTTCGACATCCCTATTGATATTAAGTTCTGATGTGTTATTGATTACTGTACTGTTGAAAGTTCGAATTAACGTCACCCATGGTACTTGCCCGCAAATGTATATCTAGATAATTTTATTGTAACTGGCCCTGTCGTATTTTAATTATAAAATGTACGTCCACCGATTCCGTAACTGTTAGACACCTTAGTTCTTGCAACCTAATGGCCCGCCCGTTACGTTCCTCTACAGTGTAAATGTCTATTCATCATATACGATTACAGTTTGCTCTGTGGCAGGCCCACGTGGTTATAGGCTCGTATTTGTATAATGAAATTTTCACAATAAAGGTTTTTAAAAGAAAACATGGTAGTAGTATATACATTGGTAAAGTTTTTAATAATAGTGACTGTTTTAGAATCATTAAAAGGCAAGTGAAATAAAGCAGACCAATTACATGAAGGGTAAAAGGTATAATACGAAGGAACGCAGTAAAGATAAATGGTCAAGGGCTGTTGTGTTTTCTATTCCTGCAACATAAAGTGATCGATAAGAATCTCATATTCAGGCGTATCGGCGACTAAGACAGCAGGTCGACCCTCTTTTGCTCAACGGCTCCGTCATGGGACGAAGAAACGCTCTTTTTCTCGAAAAAAGAATATATTTTACTTGCAGGACAGTTGTAAAATTTCCGGGAAAGTACATTAGCCTGGAACATTATAACATATATTTAAGAAAAAATAATGTTCGGAAGTAATGAAAAGCGTAATTTTTAGGTCATATGACCAAGCCTTTCATCATTACAATAAGAAAAGTAAAATGAACCAATGAAAAGTTTATTAACAAGTCACATGACTTGTTATGCTTACGTTACGCGCTGCGCGCCCCGGATGACTTCCGGATGCGCTAACGCGGCGCGTCATATGACGCATTACGCGACAACGCAGGTACAGAATATAGTCAAAATGTCTCCACCAACCAGCGGTCGGAACACAACCCCTTTCAGCAGGCTAAATAGTTCTGTTAAATGACAACAGAAGGGACAGGCAACAAGAACCATCAGTCAAAGAGGGGAGAGCTAGTTCTTCTCTACCGGGTTACATTGGGGCGCTACCGGAACTGATCGAATTGGTAGTCTACAGTGTTTCTGGATGTTTCAGACTGAAGCTGGGGTTAGCATGAGAGCAGCACCATTTCGTAGCTCCGTCGTGGTCATTCCGCAACCAATCATGGCAGCCGTTCTTTATCGTTATTTTGGGCGGGGTGGGTGGCGGAGCCGAGCTGTTTTGCAGCCATCATTGTGTGGAGTTCAGTTCATCTCACTAGTTTTGTATTTGTCATGAGGGGTTGTTCCTAATGTTTCTATTTTAGCGAGGTCAAAAAGAGATCCCATTAGTGGCCTACTGATTTTGCTCGATTCCTTTTCTTTTTTTTTTACACGATTTTTCGTTATCTGCAAAGACTAAACAGAGTATTGCGACTCTGTGTTTGTTTGTAAATAGAGAATGAACCAAAGAGAACTAATTCTAAAACAGTAAATACTTGGATAACAATCAATCAAATGGAGAGAGAAGCAGGCACGACGGATTACAATGGGGGCAAAGACCTGCGTTAACTACCTTTCACTATCTGCAAAGAGAGAGTACTCCTAATAGAAATGAGGGGGGGGGGGCACCATTCAAAGCAGATCAGTGTGCATAAACACGAAAATGTTTTCACTTACCACGTACTTGACATTCGACAGCTTATGATATTTGCTATTAAAAAACCATTGAAATTCACTGAAAAAACCATAGGTTATAGACCATATATAGTTAGGAATTAGCATTTACAAAACCTTGAAAATTCACTGAAAAAACCATAGGTTATAGACCATATATAGTTAGGAATTAGCATTTAAAAAACCTTATTTTACTCACACAAAACCATTGAAATTCCATATATAGTTAGTTGCACTAACTATATATCGCGCACCTGCAATCCACTGCTGATCATGTCACATATTACATCATTCATGACATGGTCAGTGACATCACTGATGACATCACTGATGACATCTCAAATGACATCACTGATGACATCACTGATGACATCTCATTTGACATCATTCTTGTGCTAATACGATAAACCTCTTCAGACTCTAATATAACCTTAGATACACTCAGTGTATACAGACACTCACACACTGCCACTCATCCATGGAGTTACTCACACACCCAGTCAGTCATGCAAAGAAACAATCTCATCTCCATTTCTTCAACTATACAGTTAAACACACCTTACTTATTGAAACATATACTAACACATATTTACTCTCTTATACAATCCCTGATACAAGTTCACAATGATCGATACAACCACTCACTCATTCGGTGGCTCTCATGCATAGTTATTTATATATGCCAACTCTCACATGTACTGTGTTTTACATATGTACTTACTATGACATGTAGCATTGAGATATCCATTCACTCATCAATACACTCATGCACACAGTCAACTGCCCATGTAGCTGTTTCCACATGCACTCTTGAACTCATACACCTAGTGAATAAACTGTTCACACATCTATGAATAGAGTCACACACCTTCCAGCCACCCCCACACAAACTCAATCTCCCATAGAAATACTTGGGCAACCAATTAATAACACATATAGCCTCTCGTATAGCTAATGATCAACACATGCAGCAGTTTACAGAACAACAGACATAATGATGCACAAATTAAGACAGTTTAGTCACTAACCCATGCATTCAGTGAGACACATTTAATCACTCACTCATACAGTCAGTCACGCACCTACTAAATCCTTCATCCAGACACTTATACATCCACTCATTCTTCAATATGTAAGACATATTTTAACTTTACAGAAACATACAGTCACTGGATGTTGTCATCAGTGATGTCATCAGTGATGTCATTTGAGATGTCATCAGTGATGTCATCAGTGATGTCACTGACCATGTCATGAATGATGTAATATGTGACATGATCAGCAGTGGATTGCAGGTGCGCGATATATAGTTAGTGCAACTAACTATATATGGAATTTCAATGGTTTTGTGTGAGTAAAATAAGGTTTTTTAAATGCTAATTCCTAACTATATATGGTCTATAACCTATGGTTTTTTCAGTGAATTTTCAAGGTTTTGTAAATGCTAATTCCTAACTATATATGGTCTATAACCTATGGTTTTTTCAGTGAATATATATATATATTCACTGAAAAAACCATAGGTTATAGACCATATATAGTTAGGAATTTGCATTTACAAAACCTTGAAAATTCACTGAAAAAACCATAGGTTAGAGACCATATATAGTTAGCTGGACATTTTATTGACATAAAACCAATGAAATTCCATATATAGTTAGTTGCACTAACTATATATCGCGCACCCGCAATCCACTGCTGATGATGTCACATATTACATCATTCATGACATGGTCAGTGACATCACTGATGACATCACTGATGACATCTCAAATGACATCACTGATGACATCACTGATGACATCTCAAATGACATCACTGATGACATCATCTAGTGTCTGTGTGTTTTTGTAAAGTTTAAATATGTTTTACATATTGAAGAATGAGTGGATGTATGGAAGACTGAGTGTGTGTGTGGCTGGCTGGGAGGTGTGTGACTCTGTGCATATCAATGTGTACTTGTATCAGTGATTGTATAAGAGAGTAAGTATGTGTTAGTATATGTGTGAAAAGTATGGTGTTCTGTGTTTAACTGTATAGATGAGGAAATGGAAGTGTGATTGATTCTTCACAGGACTGACTAGGTGTATGAGTGCATATGATAGTGTTGTAATAATGAGTGACTGTATGTATGAGTGATTGTATGGGTGAATGAGTGAATGTGTGTGTAGACGTAGGAATCAGTGAGTGCGTATGTAGTAACTGGTATTGGTGTGTCATGATGTCATCAGTGATGTCATTTGAGATTTCATCAGTGATGTCATTTGAGATGTCATCAGTGATGTCATCAGTGATGTCACTGAAGTATGGTGTTCTGTGTTTAACTGTATAGATGAGGAAATGGAAGTGTGATTGATTCTTTACAGGACTGACTAGGTGTGTGAGTAACTCCATGGATGAGTGGCAGTGTGTGAGTGTCTGCATAGGTGTATGAGTGCATATGATAGTGTTGTAATAATGAGTGACTGTATGTATGAGTGATTGTATGGGTGAATGAGTGAATGTGTGTGTAGACGTAGGAATCAGTGAGTGCGTATGTAGTAACTGGTATTGGTGTGTCATGATGTCATCACTGATGTCATTTGAGATGTCATTTGAGATGTCATCAGTGATGTCATCAGTGATGTCACTGACCATGTCATGAATGATGTAATATGTGACATCATCAGCAGTGGATTGCGGGTGCGCGATATATAGTTAGTGCAACTAACTATATATGGAATTTCATTGGTTTTATGTCAATAAAATGTCCAGCTAACTATATATGGTCTCTAACCTATGGTTTTTTCAGTGAATTTTCAAGGTTTTGTAAATGCAAATTCCTAACTATATATGGTCTATAACCTATGGTTTTTTCAGTGAATTTCATTGTTTTTTTAAAAGCTAATATCTATAGCTGTAAAATATATTCTTTATTACGTGACGTATCACGTAGCCACGTGAGACGCCTCATGACGCGTCGCATAACCGTGACGTATCGGCTCTGCAGCGCAAACAAAATCCGTAACGTAAGCGTGCCGGAGCACGCTTACAGATATATATATTTTTTTAACCTTAATTAGACAAAATCCACACGTGCACATATCTTGAGGCCTTGCAAAGGCACATCAAACAAACAGTCCCTACAATTTTGCCAAGTTTGCTGGAAATCTATTCCCTTAATTTTTTTTTTACTGTTTCTCTTGGTTTTCCCCTTGTTACGCTTACCGGGACGCTACCCGGTACGCGAACCGGACGCTCCAAAAACACAAGATGGCGGACTCCCGCTACGCTGCCGGTTAGCTGCCCGGTTCGCGTACCGGGAAGCGCCTCTACCGCGAAAAATCGCGGGGGACTTTAATATCCCCCTCATCAATCCTAGGGGGTCAGGAGGGGTTTACCTTGCCCCCTTTCCTTCATTTCTCCCTTCTTTTTTCACCACATCTTGTCTCTCGAACCTACCGAGAGACAAGATGGCGGCCGCTCCAGACTGTTTACAATGTTGACAGCTACGCTGCCGGTTAGCTGCCCGGTTAGCTGCCCGGTGAGCTGCCCGGTTCGCGTACCGGGACGCGCCTCTACGGCGTAAAATCGCAAAAAAAATTTTTTTTTTATATTTTGCCCCGCGGGGCACTTTAATATCCCCCTCATCAATCCTAGGGGGTCAGGAGTGGTCTACCTTGCCCCCTTTCCTTCATTTTCCCCTTCGTTTTTCACCACATCTTGTCTCTCGATCGTACCGAGAGACAAGATGGCGGCCGCTCCGGACTGTTTAGAATGTTGACAGACACCGGAGAGCCAATCAGCTTCACTTCGCGAAGTTCCGTTACGCGTCAGGTACGCGAACCGGGGCGCTAACCGGAGCGCTGTCACAGATATATATATTTTTTTAAACGTTAATTTCTCAAAATCCACTGGAGCACATATATTGAGACATAGCAAAGGCACGTCGGGCAAACCATATCTACAATTTTGCCAAGTTTCATGTAAATCTATTCAGCCGTTCGAGCTAAAAGTGAGTCCAACCGCCCTATGGAAAAATGAATGGGAAAAACGTGTTTTGGGACCCCCCTTTTTTCTCGGCCCCCCCTTGACGAAACCCCCCCAAATTTTCAGGGGCTGCTCAGAAACAAAATGTGCCATTTTCCTGAAAATTTCAGCCAATTCCGTCCACAAACGCCAAAGTTATTAGACATAGAATTTTCAGAAATCCCATAGAGAAAAAATCCTAACTATATATACCCACTGGCTATCGCCAGTAGGTAATATACATATATAAACATATATAATCTGCATATCTATATAAATATAAATGCATGCATACATATACATATATGCATACATATGCATGTTATTTACATGAAAGTTTTAAAAACACTAATAAAAGCAAAGCTAAAAAGCCACCTCATTACAAACAGAATGGCTTTAACTTAAACGAGGGCGAGATCTATTGCATTTTCAATGCTTGTTTACTTTGGTTCTATCAAGAAGGCATTCAGATGTGTCACACATTTGCCATAAATTCTGAATGTTAGCACTCTAGTTGCTCATTAGATCACTGTAGTAAAGCTAGTGCTCACCAGGGAAGTCTGCTGCTAATCATGGTTTGCAGCCATTTTCCCGCATTTTTTATCCCGCAGACTTTCAGTCCGCATACCATTATCCCGCAAGGTCATTGACCTCGCATACCATTATCCCGCATTTTTTCAAAACGCATGTGCATTTATCGCGCATGCCTTTACAAAGAATTACGTTTTAAAGGCATGTATGGTAAATGCATTTGCGTTGTGAAAACCACGATGACGAGAGAGGTAAGTGGGTTTGTGTTAATTTTTTCGTGGGTTAGTGATTGTGTAGTGTAGTGTAGTGTTGTGTAATGTAGTGTTGTGTTAGTGTAGTGTAGAGTTGTGGTGGTTGTTTAGTGTAGGGTCATGCTGGGGGTAGTGTTTTAGGGTTTAGGGTTGTGTTGTAGTGTTTGCGTAGAGTAGGGTCATGCTGGGGGTAGTGTTTTAGGGTTTAGGGTAGTGTTGTAGTGTTTGCGTAGTGTAGGGTCATGCTGGGGGTAGTGTTTTAGGGTTTAGGGTTGTGTTGTAGTGTTTGCATAGTGTAGGGTCATGCTGGGGCTAGTGTTTTAGGGTTTAGGGTAGTGTTGTAGTGTTTGCGTAGTGTAGGGTCACGCTGGGCGTAGTGTTTTAGGGTTTAGGATAGTGTTGTAGTGTTTGCGTAGTGTAGGGTCATGCTGGGGGTAGTGTTTTAGGGTTTTGGGTAGTGTTGTAGTGTTTGCGTAGTGTAGGGTCATGCTGGGGGGTAGTATTTTAGGGTTTAGGGTTGTGTTGTAGTGTTTGCGTAGTGTAGGGTCATGCTGGGGGTAGTGTTTTAGGGTTTAGGGTAGTGTTGTAGTGTTTGCGTAGTGTAGGGTCATGCTGGGGGTAGTGTTTTAGGGTTTAGGGTTGGGTTGTAGTGTTTGCGTAGTGTAGGGTCATGCTGGGGCTAGTGTTTTAGGTTTAGGGTAGTGTTGTAGTGTTTGCGTAGTGTAGGGTCACGCTGGGTGTAGTGTTTTAGGGTTTAGGATAGTGTTGTAGTGTTTGCGTAGTGTAGGGTCATGCTGGGGGTAGTGTTTTAGGGTTTTGGGTAGTGTTGTAGTGTTTGCGTAGTGTAGGGTCATGCTGGGGTGTAGTATTTTAGGGTTTAGGGTAGTGTTGTAGTGTTTGCGTAGTGTAGGGTCATGCTGGGGGTAGTGTTTTAGGGTTTTGGGTAGTGTTGTAGTGTTTGCGTAGTGTAGGGTCATGCTGGGGGTAGTGTTTTAGGGTTTTGGGTAGTGTTGTAGTGTTTGCGTAGTGTAGGGTCATGCTGGGGTGTAGTGTTTTAGGGTTTTGGGTAGTGTTGTAGTGTTTGCGTAGTGTAGGGTCATGCTGGGGTGTAGTGTTTTAGGGTTTTGGGTAGTGTTGTAGTGTTTGCGTAGTGTAGGGTCATGCTGGGGGTAGTGTTTTAGGGTTTTGGGTAGTGCTGTAGTGTTTGCGTAGTGTAGGGTCATGCTGGGGGTAGTGTTTTAGGGTTTTGGGTAGTGTTGTAGTGTTTGCGTAGTGTAGGGTCATGCTGGGGGGTAGTGTTTTAGGGTTTTGGGTAGTGTTGTAGTGTTTGCGTAGTGTAGGGTCATGCTGGGGGTAGTGTTTTAGGGTTTTGGGTATTGTTGTAGTGTTTGCATAGTGTAGGGTCATGCTGGGGGTAGTGTTTTAGGGTTTAGGGTAGTGTTGTAGTGTTTGCGTAGTGTAGGGTCATGCTGGGGGTAGTGTTTTAGGGTTTAGGGTAGTGTTGTAGTGTTTGCGTAGTGTAGGGTCATGCTGGGGGTAGTGTTTTAGGGTTTAGGGTAGTGTTGTAGTGTTTGCGTAGTGTAGGGTCATGCTGGGGGTAGTGTTTTAGGGTTTAGGGTAGTGTTGTAGTGTTTGTGTAGTGTAGGGTCATGCTGGGGTGTAGTGTTTTAGGGTTTTGGGTAGTGTTGTAGTGTTTGCGTAGTGTAGGGTCATGCTGGGGGTAGTGTTTTAGGGTTTAGAGTAGTGTTGTAGTGTTTGCGTAGTGTAGGGTCATGCTGGGGTGTAGTGTTTTAGGGTTTTAGGTAGTGTTGTAGTGTTTGCGTAGTGTAGGGTCATGCTGGGGGTAGTGTTTTAGGGTTTAGGGTAGTGTTGTAGTGTTTGCGTAGTGTAGGGTCATGCTGGGGGTAGGGTTTTAGGGTTTAGGGTTGTGTTGTAGTGTTTGCGTAGTGTAGGGTCATGCTGGGGGTAGTGTTTTAGGGTTTAGGGTTGTGTTGTAGTGTTTGTGTAGTGTAGGGTCATGCTGGGGGTAGTGTTTTAGGGTTTAGGGTAGTGTTGTAGTGTTTGCGTAGTGTAGGGTCATGCTGGGGTGTAGTGTTTTATTGTTTTGGGTAGTGTTGTAGTGTTTGCGTAGTGTAGGGTCATGCTGGGGGTAGTGTTTTAGGGTTTAGGGTAGTGTTGTAGTGTTTGTGTAGTGTAGGGTCATGCTGGGGATAGTGTTTTAGGGTTTAGGGTGTGTTGTACTGTTTGTGTAGTGTAGGGTCATGCTGGGGGTAGTGTTTTAGGGTTTAGGGTAGTTTAGTTGTTTAGTGTATGCTAAAGGCATATTCGTTCTAAAAGTTTTCGTTATTTTAATTTGCGGCCTAATAGTACATGCGGGATTTTTTTTGCGGACTGATGGTATGCGGGATTTCGTCATATATTCGCTAATCATACTTTCTATGGCAAAATGAACCCCCTCATTTTGTTCATTTTTAAATTAAATGTTTTAAGAGTTACCACTTTATTCCAATCAAGATGGCTTCAGGTGTGCCATACCTTTGTAATAAGTAGGACTGTCAGCACTCTAGTTGTTCTTTAGAACACTCTGGGACATTCTGTCATTGGGCTATAGTTGGGCTACATCTGGCTGATATTTGGGCTACATTTGTTTTTTTTGTCTCTGGTGGCCATCTTTGGGCTACATTGGGCTACATTGGGCTACATTGGGCTACATTGGGCTACATTGGGCTACATTTGGGCTCCAACATATATATAGCCCAATGTAGCCCAATATATATTTTTCAAAGTTAATTTTCGTAAAAACCACTGGAGCCTATATCTTGAGACATAGCAAAGGCACATCGGGCTACCAGTCCCTACAATTTTGCCAAGTTTGGTGTAAATCCATTCAGCCGTTCAGGCTAAAAGTGAGGCCAACCGCCCTATGGAAAATTGCATGGGAAAAACAAGTTTTGGGACCCCCCTTTTTTCTCGGCCCCCCCCTTGACGAAACCCCCCCAAATTTTCAGGGGCTGCTCAGAAACAAAATGTTCCATTTTCCTGAAAATTTCAGCCAATTCTGTCCTCAAACGCCATAGTTATTCGACATAGAATTTTCAAAAATCCCATAGGAAAAAAATCCTAACTATATATACCTACTGGCTATCGCCAGTAGGTAATATATATATATATATATATATATATATATATATACTGTGTACAAGGTACTCCGACACACCATGCGGACTGCCTGGGGCAGAGGCACATAACAGCCCTGTCCCATTGCTCATTGCACTGCTCTATCATTATACCTTGAGCTTTCACCAGTTTCCCTGTCCTAACCGAACCATTGCCACTCTGCTGTCCCCTCACGCCTCCACCCCTCCCACCACACTGCTTGCCAGTCCCCAGTTTCAGTTGTAGTGCTGAATTATTTTGTCCAGTATAGTACGGAGAAGTACTGTGAAGCTGAAATTTCCACTCTTAAATTCTCTATTTTCATGTTCCTGCCGGCTCGCACTGAATGAAACACGGGACACCAGCGGGAGTTTAGACGCGTCTTTATTTTATCGCGTCTCAGCGAGCACTGCCTTCTCGCCCCTCTGCTCCTCCCCTTCCTCTTCCTGCCATGCCTCGTTCTGGTTTGCAGACCGGACAGGCATGGTGATTCGACATCTCACCTTTTGTTTTTTGAGTGTTCAAAGTCTTTATTTTTTTTAAGTTCTTCAATGAGTTGACTAGGCTTCCAAACAGTTCTCTGTGGACGGCTGCTTCGTGGTCGGCTGGAGTAATGTCTCTCTCTACTGTCACTGGCTCCCGATGTTGATTGGGGTTCTTGATATTCATTTTCTTCTTGACTTGACTCGTCAGTGTCCCAGTGCGAATCTCGAGCCCGAGCATATACTGTAGGATTACACTTCTTGAAGGGTGACACATTTCTTGTCGTTGTCTTGACTTCGGATTCCGCCGTGATCATGGTCCCTTTCTTTTTAATTACTTGCAGTGGCTGAGCGCAGTAGTGGCTGTCAGCCTTTCCTGCTTTACTAGCACCCAGTCACCTTCTCGGATGTCAGATGTCTTGGCATGCCTGTGGTGATCCGCATATTCCTTCATTTTTGCCTTCTTGGTTCGATCAAGTCCTACCAGTGTCTCATGGTCCAAATTCATGAATCTGGATTGTGTGATAGCGTCAGCGGATGGTATCCGAGTGCTTAGGATTCGCCCCCGCATCAGGGTGGCAGGACATTGGTTAGTGGTGCTGTGTGGCATGGTCCTGTATGCACATAACACTTCATTTAGGGCTGGCTGAATGTCCAGATGAGCTAGTTCAGCTTGTTGCATTGTCTTTTTTATAGTGGCCATGAAGCGCTCCACAAATCCACTATCCTGAGGCCACAGGGGAGTGATCTTTCGGTGTTTGAAGTTTATGTGTCTCGCAAATTCTGTCCGTTTAATGGTGGTCCATTGTCTGTCTTTACAACTGCAGGGATTCCCCATGTGGCAAATGCTTAATCAGTGGCTAGAATGACAGCAGCTGCTTTAGTGGACGAGATTTGGTGAGCAATGAAGAATCAAGAATATTCATCAATGATGACAATGATGTACTTCCCTGATTTCAGCAGGCCAACGAAATTCCCCGCCACGTGTTGCCGCATGCTATCTGAGAGGCCTGACACCTGTAGAGGGGCCTGTGGTTCTCCTCGCCCCACCAGTTGGCAGTGTGGGGAGTCTTGCAATGTGGTTTCTAACATCTGGTCAAGCAAAGGAAACCAGACACGTTCACACAGTGCCTTCATCGTGGCTATCACTCCTCTGTGTCCCTCATGTGCCAGGTTGACAGTGCCTTGCCTCACCTGGTGGGGAATTACGATCCTCCTGTCCCTTACTAGCAGACCATTGGTGCTGATGGAGAGGTCGTCTTTGACATGTTTGAAAGCCATGAGTTCTTTTTTTGATGGCGTCATTTGTATTTGGTTCTTCCAAGTGTCTCCATGAAGTGGTGCGGACACGGTGCATGATGTTCTGTAGGGTGGCATCTTTTGCAGATGCTTCTATGATGGCTTCTAGTGGGACGGCAGGCGGGCATGCTTGGTCGATGACGAAATGGAGATGTTCTCCAGCTACCGAAGGCTGCGCTCGTGTCACTGCTTGGGGATGTCGTGATATGTAGTCCGCCGGGTTTTCCACCTTCCCGGGTTTGTGGATGATGGTATATGTGTAGTCCTGCAGGCGATTCCCCCACCGTTCAATCTTCGGAGGCATCTTCGCCTGGGGGTTGCCAAAGACAGTTGTCAGAGCCTGGTGATCGGTGATAAGGGTAAAATGCTTGCCATAAACGAAAAGGTGGAAATGTTCACATGCTCATACAACTGCCAGGCTCTCTTTTTCCGGTTGGGATTATGCTTTTTCTGTGTCGGTGAGACTGCAACTAGCATACGCAATGATGTGGCGTTAATCTTCTTCATCATCGGATTGTGCCAGAATGGCGCCTTGCCCAATAGGGCTGGCGTTTAATGTGATTTCCGTCTTCCGTTTGGGGTTAAAGTATGCCAAGTTGATGGCTGAGCTCACAGCAGTCTTAATTTCGTTGAACGCTTATTCACACTTGTCTGAACAGTAAAAACTCTGCCCTTGTTGTGTCAGTTCTCGTAGTGGGTAGCTGATGGTTGCATAGTCCTTGATGTACCGGGCGCAGTAGCTAGTCATGCCCAGGAACAAACGGACATCGCTGACGTCTTGTGGTTGTGAGGTGTCAGATAAGGCTGATACTTTCTCAGGGTCTGGTCTCATGCCCTCCTTTGAGAAGATGTGTCCATAGAATTTTAGGGTTGATTTGTGAAACTTGCACTTGTCTTTGTTGAGTGTGAGGTTAGCGCCCAGGAGGGCGTGGCACACCCGGTCTAATGCCTTGTCATGGTCTTTCCGAGTCTCTCCAAATACCAGGATATCGTCAATGTAGTTGAATGCATTCGGGATGTGTTGTATAACTCGCCGGACGGCTTCCTGAAAAATCTAGGCCGCAGAAGAGATCCCGAAGTTAAGGTGCTTGTATCGGAAAAGTCCTTGGTGTGTAGTGAACGTGGTGATATATCTTGATTTGTCGTGCAGCTCCAGTTGGTGATAACCCTTGTTGAGATCCAGTTTTGAGAAAACAGTCGCTCCATTCAGGCAGGTGATCATGTTGCTGAAGTGGAGTCCTGGATGCTGCTTTCTTTCGATGGCTGTACTTTGTTGTCGTGTCCTCTCTTGGGTACAACCACTACTGGCGATACCCATGGGGTGGGCCCAGTCGAGTGTTCTATGATGTCTACTCGTAGTAGGTCTTGAAATTCAACATTCACCGCTTGCTAGCAAGTGAAAAGGCACTTTCCTGTGAAGCTGCGCCACTGGTGTAACTTGCTCATTAATGTGCAGTTTGACCTTGAAATGGGCTAGTTTCCCTAGGCCACAGAATAGCTTCGGGAACTTGCTGATAATGTCAGGTGAGTCATTCACTCTGTACAAAATCACCACCAGCTTCAAGCATTCTGCTGTCGGTAAACTGAGAAGACAATCATCTGTTTCGGGGCCTTCAATCACGGGGACGCATGCCTGAATCGTTCTGTCTTTGTATGTCAGTGTTGTGGGAAAATGTCCCAGACATGGCAGTGGTTCTCTGGACATCCATGTGTAGACTCGTACTGTGACGGGCTCCAGTTTCGGTTTTGTTTTTATTTTCTGATACTCTGTGGCGCAAATGTAGTAAAGTGATGCGCCTGTGTCTAGAACGAACTTGGCAGAGTGTCTTCCCGTCTGAATGTCTAACCGTGGGTATTTTCTTAGCCTGTCTGGATCTGCCACCATGCATACATATTTTTAACTGTCTTGCGATATCGGAGTGAGTGCAGATGACTCTCTGGATGTCGACCTGTGAGATTGATATAAGCTGTGTGACTGGGTGCTGGATTTTGACGAACTCGTAGATCGATCTCTTCTCCCTTGCACAGCTATAACATGGTGACGTGACCCTGTGCTTCGCTGAACTGGTCCTGTGTCCTTGCAACGGGTTTGGCAGGCAGCTTCAAAGTGGTTGTCTTTACCACATCGATGGCATTGATGGCCGATGGCAGCGCATGGGCCCCTATCAGGGTAGTCTTACCCACACCAATAGCACTGCGATGGTTGTCTTCGTGAATGACTGCTCCGGTTTCCGCTGCGAGGTGGCCTTGCATGAAATGACTTCTTGGATCTTCCAGACTGCTGATGGTCTGGGCGACGTCTTGGTTCAGTGCACGATTGTACGTGGAGAGCCTGGTCTCTTTTCTCTGTCTTTTCCATTTTGCTGGCTTCCATCCTCTTTGCATGCTCTTCCGCTTGGTTGTTTATTCGGGTGAGTTATACTATGTCTTCGAGAGAGTAGTGCTTTTTTAATAATTGACAGCGTAGCAATTCCGACTGACATCCTTCAATGATGCATAGGTGAAACGTGTCTTCCGTGCTGAAGTTGTCAAATTCGCAGTAGCGAGCCAGATGTTTGAGACGGGAGATGAAATCGCTCATGGGCTCATCTCGCTCCTGTGATGCAAGATTGAATGTGTACCGCTCATAGTCGAAGTTCCGCTTGTGAAGGAACTTTCTGCTCAGGGCCTCTCTCGCATCATCATAAGACGCCGCAGTAGTGGGGGGCAGTTCTTTGATGATTTGTCCAACATCTTTGCCCACTAAATTTTGTAGTGCGATGAGTTGCTGGTCGGTATTTTGGACTTGTGACCCGGCATGAAATCCTCAAAATCTTCAAGCCAACTCTTCCATTTGCGGCCCATACTCTTTCCAGATGTGAGTATTAGGGGTTCAGGAGGACGCAAGAATGATACTCCTATGAACATTGGTGCAGGCGGTGGGGCGGTTTGCGCACAGCCGGTCGCCGCCGGTTGCGATGAGTCAGGTCGTGTAAACATGGTGGGGCGTCTGTGGCTTTACTCCGTGCTTCAGTGAACCTCACTGGCATCTAGAGGCCTCAGTCGCACTCTCAGTGGGCTCTGATGTGCTTTCCGGGTGGCGCCTGACTTTAGAATTGCCTCACTCCATGCTTCAATGACCCCAATGGTGTCTAGGGGCCTCAGACGTGCTTTTGGCGGACACTGGGGTGCTTTCCTGGTGGTGCCTAACCGCAAAATGGCCGCCACGCTGGGAGTCAAGCTCAATCTATAGACAATACCTGACCTCAAGATGGCCGCCTTAGTGACTCTTGCCTCCTATCTTCAGAGTGCTCTCTTGGGTTGCTATCAGCTTTGATTTCTGTCCCCCAGACTTTCTTGAGCTATTGGCAGGGACAAGGTGCTGAGTCAGCACTCTGGCTACCCCTCGCGCTCCCACCTTGTTCTTGGCACTGTTCTGGCAGAGAGTAACGACGCCCCGCTCTCCATTACACCATAATAATGGTGTAATGGATTTTATGAAAATTTTATTCTAAGGATTTCGTTTATTTTTCAATAAAAACAACAAGTGTTTTTATAAAGAACAACTTGGACCAGACACCTTTTTTTAAGTCGTCGAGTACAATCTGTGTTTCATTGAATTGAGAAATAATGTTTGTGATTTGATGGGTGCTGATTCCATTCTATTTCATGTTCTTTGGGATTTTTTCCCAATAGGAAGTGTAGAGGGGTGCACTTTCTGGCTGTCAAGCACCATCATCCAACTACTTAGCTACATTTAGTGTCAGGTGCGGTTCTCTTTGCCTCAACCCTCTGTTGTTGCTTCTTTTTCATATATGTAATATTTGTCCTCACCTCATGTGCAAATCTTGGCTGGTCCACTCAGCCTCTCATCCTTTCAAGGTTGATACACTTATAAGTATTGAGCAGATTGACAGTAAACCATTGAGTAGGGTTAGCAGTAACCAGTAATAGGACCAGAATATCTCACGGGGTGGCGGAAATCTTTATAGATACATGGATCATGTTTTGCTAAATTGTTATATGATGTTATGTTACATTACCTTAATGTTATGTTACGTTACCTTTCATGTGATAAACTGCGCATGTGCAGCATGGCTAAATACTTATAAGGTCCCAAAGGCGAAACTGATTGCATTGCAAATAACACTTCAGCTATAAAGTTAAGGCACCCCCTGGTTATTTAAGGTTCAAGAGGAGGGGGAAACGAAAATAATACACAAAAACAAACTCTTGTCTAACCTATATACTTTGGGTCAGGCAACAGCTCTGCTATTTACTAGATGCACAGAACAGAAGCACATAGAAAGAAAAATACATTAATTCCCATACAAGTTTCCTTTTTATTGGTATGAATTCATTCTCTATCTTTTTTTGGAAAACATTTTTGCTATATAGTTCTGTTTTTACAAATATAAAAAGTTATTTTGGTGTCCATGACAAATCAGTCAATTATTGTCAACCAAGTTAACATTCTTCATCTATACTACTATTATAAAGAGAGAACACAAACCCTTGAGCCAGGTAAACTCGGGAACCACAGCGCCAATCCACACACCCGATACATCGTAGAAATTGTCAGGGTGTGCAGATGGACATAGGCTATAAAAAACATTTTAAAAACGTAAATTTAAAAATGTAACTTACAAAAAAAAGTAGTGCCCTGAAAGTAGCGCCGGCCGCGACGTAGCGCTGGCCGCGACGTGCGTGATGACGAGGAGGAGCGGCGGACATGGAGCGGCAGTGAAGTGAGGAGCGCAGGGAGAAGCGGCGGCTCAGGTGCGTCATGACGAGGAGGAGCGGCGGTGAAGTGAGGAGCGCGGGGAGGAGCGGCGGCTCAGGTAAGGTAAAGGGACACATTGGAGTCGGGGCGGGTGCGCACAGAGGGATGGGTGGGAGCCCTTACTGCACGCAAGCCTCAAATGCTGCCCCCAGCGGCGGCTCAGGTAAGGTAAAGGGACACATTGGAGTTGGGGCGGGAGGGGGTCAGGGAGGGAGTGGGTGCGCACAGAGGGACGGGCGGGAGCCCTTAGTGCAGGCAAGCCTCAAATGCTGCCCCCAGCCCCCTTCTGCCCCGGGCAACACTGGGGCGGGCTGCTAGTAAGACATAAAATAAGAAATGATTAAAGCACCCCACACAAAAAGGACCCCTTACAAAACATAAGTGAAGTCAGGGTAACACTTTAACACAAACTATCTCACCAAGCATACAATCAACCATACTGACTAGCATACCATACAACAAAGTTATTACAGAAAAGGGAAAAACATGACAGAAAAAAACACACATCTGATATTTTCAAAAATTAGTTTGTTTAAGACATAATCATAATAAGGGGCATCAGTCCATCCTTTTTGGTATCCACGATTGTTTCTTCTTTGAGTAACTTTCCTGATTTTAGACTTGTCAGATGTGCATGATTGGCCTACGTACGCTTCGGTGATTGAGATGGTATAATCACCTTCATCAGGGCCGAAAACGGAACAACAGAGTCCAGATGAACAAGTGGGGTGTTTACATATATCTTTGAATGGTGGGATGTGTTCCTAGGATCCGGGGAGTACAGGTATAAGATCCGAAAGAAATGGTGGCCGTTGAAGTTTCTATAAATTCTCAATGAGACTGACAGTGGTCTGTTGGTAGAATATCCTGTATGCAAATTCCAACATGTAGCAAGACTTTAAACTTTATCAATCCAGCCGGGATTATAGAGGGTAGTTCTCAGTTTGTATCTAGAAACAGAGAGCGAAAGGCTTTTTCTCATGAGCGTGTTCTTTTTGGCTTTGGAACATCAATGCGCTTTTGATTGTATGAGGTCCAAGCCCATGCTATTGCATATATCTGTATGGGGCTCCAAACGGTCCTGCTTGGCGTCCTCTCCTCTCTTGGGGTAAAAAACGAAATAACACTTCAGCACCATTACATCTACTCAGCATCACTCAAAACTACCACAAAACCACCACAGCACCACCTCAGCATCAGCACAGCACCATCTCAGCGCAGCACCACCTTTGCATCAGTGCACCACCAGCGCAGCACCAACTCAGCATCACTCCACACCACATCAGGAACACTCAGCACCACCTCACCATTACTCAGCACTAGCATAGCACCACTTGTGCACCATCTCAGCATCACTTAACACCATCATAGCACCACATTAGCTCCAACGCAGCACCACCTCAACATCAGCACTGTACCATCTCAGCATCAGCATAGCACCCCATCCCAATTAGTGCACCACTACCAGCACAGCCCTACCTCAGCACCAGTGCAGCCCCACAGCAGCAGCAACTCTGCACCAATGGAGAACCACTTCAGCATCAGCACAGCACCACTCCACCATCAGCGCAGCACCACCTCAGCATTAACGCAACATCGCCTCAGCACAGCACCAACTCAAAATCACTCAGAATCCCCTAAGCAGCACTTAAGCACAGCACAGCACCACCCCAGCACCATCCCTTCAGCACCACAGAACATAATTACACTCCACATAATAACACTCACTGCAACATAATTAAATTTAACATATTTACACTCAACTAAATACAACATAAAAACCCTCCATATGAATGCACTCTATACCACATACCAGCAATCCACATAAATGCACTTCATACGATTACAAATTATTCCAATTAGCATAATTTCAATCAACGCCACACAGTTACATACCAACCCTGTAATCTCTCCCCCACACACCCACTGCCCCTCTCATCTCACAATTCCACCACCCCCTCTCATCCCTTTCTCACACTCCCTATCTTCTCTATACTGCCTGCTCTCACATGCTGCCTAGCACAATTATTTTTCCGTGCCCTTTGAACATTTCCGTCCCTCAATCCCACAAGCTCCTCCCCTTCTTAGGGTCTCCTCTGCGTACACTCTTTGTGTATCTGTGGCCTGCTCCCCCCTTCTTTCTCTCATTCTCACACACTCTTTCTGCTCCTCTATCTAGAGTTTATTCACCACTTTGTGCACAAACTACCTATTCCTCTCTATTTTCCTTTCCATTCTTTGCAGCTCTCGCCCCATCTACTAATCCACTACACAAATCTACTTCAAACCACACAATTCCGCCCCACGCAATTCTAATTCAACCCATATAATTCTACTCAAACAACATATATCTACTCCACTCCAAACTAAAACACATAGATAAAAGACATTGTCATTTACAATGCCAATAGCTCTAACTATCGCAAATGCGAGACCTATTGCATTGCAAATGCTTGTTGTCTTTGAGGATTGCTTGCTAAAGTCTCTCTTATTCCAGTCTCCAGGGGCCAAACTGTGTGAGCCAGACTATGACCAGTGAAGCTGGATTATCTTTTTCAATACTTGCAGTCGCAATAATGCTACTGTTCAAATGTAATTATTTGCATCTGAGTAAAGCAGATAAATTAGCCTAAGGCAGAAAACAAATTCAATTGAAGGTCAAAGATATGATAAATGTTGGTTACTGGAGAAATGAGTACATTAAATAAATGTGCAATTGCAACCCAGACAGGAGAACGGAACGGAAGGGTAAACCAAACATAGTACTAACGCAGCACAAAGGAATCAGGGATGTTGAATGCTGGATCCAAAGGTAGATACCCAAGAGGCAGGCCAGTTAAGTAGAATAAACTGTTGTAGACCATTAGAAGCAGTAATGAGAGGCACAGAAACGGAGCAAATCAACTCTCGTCTGACTGGCACAGTAACAGAAGAGAGGCCGCCCGACAAGGAGTCGGATGTTCCCCTGCCCTTGTAGGAGAGGTGCCTTCTCAGGCACTGCTGTAGGGATTACAATGTCCTTTTCTGCCTGCCCTTTTATAGCTGTTTACCACCATGAAAAGGCAGGCAGAAAGTGACTTTTGGGACCACTGGCGGGCCCTCCTTGACTCCTGGTCCTCTGCTATGGGGTCTGGGAGGCACCGATGTTGCCCCCTAAACATCCCTGCACCATATATATGCCTGCCACACGGTGCAGGGATATTTTTTAAAGTGTATATTTTCTATTGCAGCACACACCACAATAGAAAATATACACTTTGCGACCACCGGGAAGGAGGTCACATTGTAATGAGGGCAGGGGGACTGAAAACTCCTTGTCAGGTGGCTCCTCTTCTGCTACGGTGGCGGTCTGGCATGATTCTGACCGGCATCGTAATGATGCCTTTGAAATGTTGAAGTGAACTATGTTGGACATTTTAACAGGTTTAATATAGCTTTAAAAATGTTGATACTCCTTGTTCAGTGACGATGTGGATGGGTTGAGGAGCTTGTATATCCTTGCCGTTTGGTGGCCTGCCGTGTTCAGGCTTTGCATGTATTTGATGATGGTCGGTTCTTCCTTGCTTAGGTTCGCTTTCGTTATGGCTGTTTTGATCTTCAGGAATGTGTAGAGTTCCCGGTCCGAGAGCTTGTGTAGTTGTTGCAGGTTTTGGAATGTTAATGGTGATTGTTTAGTTTCTAGCTGGCTCGGGAGGTTTATTCCTTTCTCTATCCATGTATCGTTGTGCATTGTTGCCCCTTGGTAAGTTATCTTTGTGTTGAACCAGATCGATTCCCATGTTGTGCCCTTCAGTCTCCGTGCCATATGTTTGTCTATTTTCATCAGTGCCTCTTTGGTGTGTCTCAGTATCGGGTTTAGTCTCTGGGGGTGCTTGTTCGCGGTTAGAAGCGCTACGGGGTTTAGCCCCCCCAGGATGTTTCTTTCCACCTCTAGCCAAGCAGGTTCGTAGCTTTGGGTGTTGTCTAGCCAGAAGATTCCTTGCCTCGCTAGGCATGCGGTTTGAAAGTTTTTAAAGTTCGCTAGGTTGAGTCCTCCAAGGTCTTTCGTTAATCTCAGCTTTTGTAGGTTGATTCTGGGTTTCTTGTTTCTCCATATGAAGTTGTTTATGAGTTTGTTCAGCTTTTTGTGGAATGTGTCTGTCATCAGAAGCGGTAACATGCTGAGCGTGTAGTTGATGGCGGGTGTTACCATCATCTTTATTGTTTCGATCCTGCCCCACCAGCTTATGTATTTGGGTGACCACAGGTCTAGTCTTTCCTTTATCTTCTTCAGGGTTGACTCCTCGTTGTGTTCTAGTGTTGATGTTAGGTCTCTTCCGAATAGTAGGCCTAGGTATTTAAGTGGTTTCGTCTGCCACGCCAGTCCTGAGTTTCCGAGTACCTCTCTGGTGGTGTGGATGTTCATTGGTTTACATTCTGATTTATCTTTGTTGAGCTTGTACCCCGAGGCTTGAGCGTACTCTTCTATTGTGTCCATTAGGGCTGTTATTGACGTTGACGGGTTTGTTGTTGTGATGAGGATGTTGTCCGCGTATGCTGCAAGTTTGACGGTTTTGTCTTTGATTCTGATGCCTGTTATTTCGTTGTTGTCTCTTATTCTGGCTAGTAGTGGTTCTAGTGCTAGAAGAAAGAGGCCTGGTGAGAGGGGGCAGCCTTGCCCATCGTCACTGAACAAGAAAACAACGAGCACATGGGAACAACTCCTGGGAAGGCAGCTAAACGACAACGAACAATGCAAACTGTGGCGCTCGGCATCAACAAACAAGATAACCCCACAACTAGCCCAGACAAAATTCTGGCTCCTACACAGAGCCTACTGGACACCGGCAAGACTCTACAAAATTGGCATTACAGAATCAGGCAGCTGCTGGAACTGCGAGAAAGAGGAAGGAACTCTAGAACACCTGATCTTCAATTGCACCAAAGTCAGGAAGTTCTGGATGAAGGTGATCAGTTTTCTGAACGATATATTCAACAAAGACTTATCAATCAGCTTTGTATGCCTGGCCACAGAACACATGACAGCAGACCTAAAGAGCTAAGAAGAAAGAGACCTACTAGACTTACTGCTCACAGCCGCCCTAAAAATAATCCTGACGAACTGGAAAAACACAGCCAAAGCTAACTTTAAAACATGGATGAACTGGGTCACCTTTCTCAGAGGAGCAGACAACATAATGGGGAAATTCTCAAAGGAACACAACTCAAAAGAAGAGATGTGGGAGCTCCTAGACGCACAGCTGACGCTAGTCCAGCCGAAGACACGCAACTAAGAGCCCCCCCTCTCTTTCTCCTTTCTTTTTCTTCTCTCCTCTCAGAGAACATAAAAGCGAAGCGTATCACATTATGTACTGTATATACAAATGCAAACATGTATATTCTTTTCTGTTTTATATATTTTAATAAAAAGTTTTTAATAAAAAAAAAAAAAATGTTGATACTGCTAATGCTCTTCAAATGTGGTCATGCCAATGAACATGTTGTACATGTACATGAGTAGATTCAGTCTCATTACTGGGAATATTATATTTGTGACGAATCATCAATATTAGCTATTCACATATATTTCACGCTATGTATCATCATGACTCTGCATCGTCTCCATAATATGAGCAACTAGTTTATTTACAAGCTCCCCACCCACATTCTTTGCCTTGATGGACATAAGGCAATAAAATAGAATCAATTAGTGTAGACCTCCGCATCCAGAGGTAATTTCGCATTTTTTATTTGTTGTTTCTCTGACTTAAGCTGTGAGACTGTGTCCACAGCAAGTAACATGGGGTGCTTACCTCCTGATGGGGGACTCTTTCCAATCGCCTGCTCCAGCAAGGCAATCTAATTTCCAGCACAACAACACTCATTATATTGGGTATGATCTATTCACAATCAATCCCTTGGGCAGCTCAATAGGGACAAATCTGCAAATACAAACACATACTTTCTTCAAAGAAAAGCATTAAGGGGAAAAGTATATGGCACACATGAGCCATAGAAAAATGCATAACATCAATTTGCAACTCTGCCACAGGTCTAATGGTTCCCCCTGGACTCTGGAACCCCCTCACATGACATCTGGATGGGCTGCAGTAAAAGAGCTTTGCTTCTCCGACCCGGAGGAGGGTCAGGAGCAGCCGTGGCCACTGCAATTAAGAGCAGTGGGGTCAGGTGGGGGATTTCGAGAGAAGACCATGAGGGAAATTTAATTATCTATTTAATTTTCCTCTTGGTCGTCTCTCGAAATGCCCCCTCACCTGGCACCACAGCTCTTACCTGCAGCAGCTGCGGGTGGTCAGGATCCTAATGGAGGTCAGCCCACACAAAAATTGGGAGAAAGTTTTTACCCTGAGTGGCCCCATTTCCACTCACATAGAAAGGAGCTCACAGATTGCCAATACAGTCGCTGCACGTAAAAGGGAGCCCACCTGATGTCTTGCTCTAGGCATGACAATGAGCCCACTCTGTCTTGAGTGAGGAAACTTCTTGCTGTGAACATCAACTTCTTCGGTGGGATGAAGCCTGCCTTCCCTGGGACTGGCTGCGTTCACTGGCAGACCCCATGCATGCATGTAGGCATATGGACTGATAATTATTTGAACCAAATGAAAATATTAATGCGGATAATACTTTATGGGTAATGTTTTTAATGAAGCATGTTTAAACTAGAATAGTTGAACGGCTTGTTATTCTGATGTTATGGAAAAAAGAAGTAGAGATTAAATTGCCAACGTAGCTTGCAAATTCACTTTGAGTACTACAAAGGGAGAGCAGATGGTTTGTTTTAGACAAATAAAATGACATCCACCACTGGGGTGATGTATTCATGAAGCATGCGATGCACAGAATACATGTATTCAATATACGGATTTGGCTATTCAAGGCTGTGTTCACTGTGTGATATGTATTCTTTTTTCTTTCCCTTTAAATACAATTCATATATCAAAAGTACACCTCAGAACAGAAGAGATGAATGTGCCCTCTGCAGTGTTTAGTGGTGCATAATGATATTCCATTGTAAGCAGCCCCAGACACCATTAAAAGCTTTGCCAGAGCGTGTCTGCTGCATGGTTTATAATGTGGCATCTGCTTCACAGTTACTACAGCACAAAAAGAGCCAGCGACAACATGACCCGCTAATTAATGACGAAATTCAAAAGATATGATCTTCTTTTATTCTTTATCCGTGCTGTCATCGAGACCAGGGACTGGCGGACACCTAATTTCCCAATATAAACACAGGCAGGTGTTTTTCATGGTGTGTTGCAGTGAACAAATATTGTCCACTCTACAATTTTCGAGATCTCATTTTATATTGATTGAGTACTGTACTATCCCAGACTTTAATCTTTGGAAGGAGGCAGGTTAACCCACACCATGTCGAACCAGAATAAGGCTGTCAAAATACTGTGAGACAAAAAAGTCACTAAATTGAGTCTACAACAATATTGCCCCATTGGGTTTAATCTACAACCAAATGGATAATAACCAATATTTAGGGCAGAATATTGATGTCAGATGATATGTTTGTATACATATTCAGTCATGCAAACCTCTTGGTCACTACCTACCTTATAGTAGTAAAGAGAGGGGAAATAAATAAAAAAAAAACCTTATTTACACTTTGGCAGATGGGATACTCTATGAAAACGTGCCAGATATCTCAAACACTGCATTAGAAGTCCCATAGACAGATGGCTAGTGACCAAGATGGTGCACATAAACTTGAGCTACATCACCGGCCCCCATACAATCTCGCTAAATACAACAATGTAGTCCCACACGTAGGGTGTGAGACAGCTGTGCTGATTCCCGTCTTCCCCCGCACCCGAGGGGTGTCAGGCTACTTGTTGGTTTGGAGGACCTGCAAAGGAGATGGCAATGGAGCAGTGTTTCCGGTGGCGCTGGTGGGGCCATGTGGACAGTGGCAGTGAGAGGTAGGACAGCGTGCAGTTAGTGGGAGTCTCCATTTGGCGACCCAGGGAACAAGGGAGGACGTGCCGCGCTCTCAGACAGGGATACCAGCCCTAACTTCAGGGGCTGGGAGGTGAAGGCGGCTCCCCCCTCTTGGAAAGGAACACTGCGACATGGAGTCATTGACTCCTGACCGCAAAACAATCTAGCTGTGCCAGATGCTGAGGGCTCTCCCGTGGGGGTCAAGATGGCTGTGTTGGTCCCCATCACCCCCAGGGGAGGTGGCAAGCTAATTGTTATTCCGGACGGCCTGTGCTGGGGAGACGGCAGAGTGGAGGTGCTGGTAGCACTGGCAAGGCCACGTGGAGTGCGGCGGTGACCGGAAGCAGCAGACTGATGAGAGGCCGGCAGCAGTCCCCATTCGGAGGCCTGGTTAGGGGGCGCACACTGTCGGACAAGGGTGCTGGTGATAGAGTGAGGAGATGAGATGCTGCACAAAGGTGAGGCCACCAAGACCAATGTTCTCAAAAGGAAGAGTAGAGTGGCCACCCCTGAGGGTACCCAACTTTGGCCTGACAATAGAGCAGTGGGCCCCCCAAAGCAGGCAGCATCGGCCTGGAGGCCTGGTCCAGGCGGGTGTTCAGTCAAAGCAGCAGCGTTTCATCAGGGGCTGGGTTCCCTGAGGGCCAGGAGCTGCTGCCTTGGAGTGGGGAAGGACCCCATGGGCCTAGGAGCCAGACATCCGGGCTGGGATTGGAGACAGCTGTTGGACTGAATGAATTGGCCACACTGTAGACTGGGCTGGTGGCATCGTGGTGCTGGAGTGTCTGAGTTTGGGTCTTCCTACCCTTGCCCTCTGGGCAGAAAACTAAGGCCTCGTGGCCCCTTGGTCACCCGTAGCCAGTTGGGGTGTGCTGGCAAGGAATGATGGGCAAGGACAAGGCAATGGCCCCGCCCAGGGGAAGATTGACAAGTTCACCAGACCTGTCGTGGACCCCAGAAAGTGCAGTGGAGATAAGATATCATTGGATTCTATGGACACTGTTCTTCAAGCCATCACTGAATCCTGGGCATCATTGGAGAGCAATTTAGGAGACCTTAGCGTTGACCTGTCCCTTCTCAATACGGTGGAGAGGATGTTGGAGTCAGCAAAAAGGCTGGCAGGGGTAAGGACACTACTATGACTTTCAAGCTATGTTGGCAGCCCTCCCAAGAAGAGTGGGCGGTCTGGAGACTAGAGCTGAGGACATCGAGGGCAGGTCTCAAATAAACAATGTCTGTATAGTGGGGGAACCCAAGGGGGCTGAGGGGCCCTAGCCCTCCGCCTTTTTGCAGATTGGATCTATTTATGGATGGCACAAAAGTTGTTACCGAGCTGTTTTGAGCTGGAGCAAGCCCATAGATCCTTTGCCACTAGGCCACCTCCGGGTGTCCCCCAAGTCCAATCATACCCTGGCTCCTTAACTTTGTGGGCAGGGATTCTATGCTCAGAGAAGCCGGGTTGCTGGTCGAACTGTTCTGTGGGGGAACAAGAGTAATGCTCTTCCCTGACTACATGCTGAATGTCCAGCAGTGGCGATGCACATTCTAAGTTATGAAGAAGATGCTTTGGGCCAGGTAGATCAAGTACATAACATGTTGCAATTCCCAGCGTGCCTTAAAGTGATCCACAATGACTGCATGCAGTTCCTTGACTCCCCAGAGAGTGCCTGGGCTTGGGAGGAGGAGGGTCTGGTCCTCCAGCCTGCGGAACACAGGTCAACCTCCACTGTGCTTAAGGACCCTGCTGACATTCCCTGGAGGCAGTTGCCTCGGCACACCAGGAGGAACAGACGGCTGCATAGGTCGGAAGAGGCATCGCCATCCGGCCTGAAGCACCCGAGATCAGCATCCATGGAGGGCTCCCCCAGACCTGTCGGGGATGGGGAACAGTAGGACTATGCGGAACACCCTGGGCCCTAAGAGCCCATTGTGATATATAGTTGCACCGAACTGAGGGCCAGAGGAGACCTTCTCCTATGGACCACCAGACTTGTAATAAGGCCCATAGACTGTAATGCAAATATAACATGCAGATGGGGCATTTGACGTGTTTTTGATGGAGTAGCCTGTCCACTTAACTCTAACTAAGGCCCTTAGACTCCTTAAAAATATGATTACAAAATAATGAAGGTCCTAGAGCTAAAGAAATCATATTAATCAGTGTAAGAAATTGGGTTGTTGGTTGACAGGGGTGTAAGTCCTGGTCAAGCAGCAACCACAATCCTTGTAAGGGCAAGTCACAAGCTCACCCTCTTGTTAGCTTGGCACGGAGCAGTTAGGCTTAACTCAGAGGCAATGTGTAAAATATGTGTGCAACACTTTAAACAGTAAGACAGTGAAAACACATCACAAAAGTAGCCCAATTAGAGTAGTTTTTAATAAATCAATAAGAAAAAAACAAAACGACAAAAAATCGAAATTAGTGGAACCGAAGATATTGAATTTGAAAGATTTTAGGTTAAAATTGCACTAAAAAGCACAAAGATCGCGAAAACATCACAAGTTCAGACTGGCCGCAGTGAAGCGTGGGCCGACTACAGGGATACCGTTAAGCCCGTTGAACAAACTAGCTTACCTTAAATTCTGGTTGCAGAGTGTGGTGTGGATCTGTGTCGAAGATGCGTTGCACAGACAAAGTGATGCATTGGTTTCGAGATGAGGAGAGGCTGAGTTGTGAGGTCCTATTGTGTCATCATCAAGGATCCTGTTGACAGGACTTGTGATGCGAAATCTGGCATCAGGGATGCAGTATACAGCGGGCGATGCATTGGTTTCGACGAGCTGCAAGACTGTCATGGGGTTATGGTCCTGGCTTCGAGAGATGAGAGGACCTGTGCTGTGGATGTGCAGCACCGTTAGGCGATACGCTGGTTCCTAAGACTGCGGCACCGATGTGGGTCTTTGTGAAAGTGTCCAATCCACCCAGCAGTGCTGATGCATCAGTTCTGCTCAGAGGTGTGCCACTAAGCAGAGATGTGTCGGTTCTGCTCAAGGGTGCAACACTCAGCGGAGAAGATGCGTCGGTTTCACTGGCAAGCACTCAGGTCCACTTCCAAGGGTCCAGGCCTGAGGTGGCTCCAATTGACAGGGTAGTCCCACAGATGGCAGAGTACAGGTGCAGGTGCAAGATTGTTGGAAACTTGTTATGTCCATGAGGCTTCAGATCAGGGGGCCAGCCAACTATCCCTTGGAGTTACTCTGGGTTCTGGTTTCAAAAGATGCAGGACCAGTCCTTCTCACCCAGGCAAGAGGGCAGTGGTCAGCGGATCAGCTGATCAGCACTGCATAGCAGGATTCCAGAAGAGAACAGTCCTTCAGCAGCACAGCAGTCCTTCTTCCTGGCAGAGTATTCACATGTCAAGAAGCGTACTGAAGTATTGGTGTCTGGGGTCCTTCTTTTATTTCCTGGTGCCTTGGTTCTGAAAGTTGGAAGTAGATTCTAGACAGTGTCTTTGAAGGGCATGGATTTCCCTACCTCCCCTGCCCTGGCTCCAAGCTGGCCAAGGTGACAATGCAGGGTTGTTTGGCCCTTTGTGTGAAGACAGGACACAGCCTATGTAGGTGTAAGTGAGGCTGCGTCCAGCTCCTTCCTCACATCTTGTTCGTGATGGCACAACAAGGAGCGCCTAAGCTCCCATTGAGTGTGGCTGTTTAGGGGGAATATGCAAAGCCTAACTGCCAACTACACCCAGTCATTTGACCATAGACCAGCTGCAGGCACCAAATGGCTAAGGCAAGAAAATGCTAACTTTTTAAAAGTGTAATTTTCTGAATTGCAATTTAAAATCTAACTTCACCATAAGTTAGCATTTTAAATTGTAATTCAAGAGACACCAAACATGAAGGGGTTATCTCTTCCCATTTGTAAATTACCGTTATAAAATGTAATAAGGCAACTCCTATGAGAGAGATAGGCCTTGCAGTGGTGAAAAATTAATGTAAGGGTTTTTCACTATCAGGACATGTAAAACTTAAAAGTACATGTCCGGCTTTTTAAAACATTGCACCCTGTCGACTGGGCTATCCAGGGCCTACCATAGGGGTGACTTATATGGATTAAAAAGGAATGTTTGATGCCTGCCAGAAGGTTTATTTAGCTAGGTCGAATGGCAGTTTAAACTGCACGCACAAGCTCGTCAATGAGACTGTCATGATTTGCTAACTCGCCCGCCTCCTGCCCTGCAGCAAGAAGGGTTTTCATCCCATCTAGAAACCCACCCCTGTCCCGTGCACCCAGCACGCCAAAGTGTATGTGTAAAGTGTTTACATATGTGTTAGGGGTGTTAATGGTGGTTTGTGTGTATTCTGTAAGGAACGTTCACCAATCATGTCAACAGTGTATTTTGAATTCATAGTTTTTCACCAATCATGTAAACTGTGCATTTAGAAATATTTAATTGCTTAAATCGAGTAATCCTGCCTTTGTTTCCTGAGAGAGGTCCTTTAGACATTAAAACTGCTCTCGTTGGGAGCATTTGCATGGAACTGCCATCGGGCGAGGCTCTTGACGACCACGCACGCTGTCAAAAGGTGCGCGGTGCGTCGTCTTCTTCTGGGTGTGGCTCAGCTATAAAAAGCCACACCCAAAGCTTCTCGATGCTTCGTCTTCTGCTGCGCCCTCGAGGACAACTTACCAGAAGCCGCCGTGGGAAGCTGAACTCCGGTCCTGTCCAGGAACTCTTCAGGCCACAGGAGGACTTCGGATTCAGCACGCACATCTTCGCGCATCCCTGCAAAAAGGAGAAAGACAAAAGCTAAGTGAAATATTCCTTTCTTAAAAGCAAGCAAGGCGCCCTACGCAAGCAAGCAGCAACTCAACTTGAACTTACCTGCTAATCAAAGACTTTTGAAGCTTTTTTGTTTAAGGACACGTTTCGAATTCTAGAAAGAAAGAAAGAGCTTTGAGAATTTATCAAAGTGTTTTATAGGTTGGGACAATAGAAGTGTAATTGTGATTTGCAAAATTGTTTGGTTTAGTGTTCTTTCATTTTAGGTGATGAAGGCGAGGGATGATATTACTGAGTACACTAAGTAAGTGTGAGGTACAAAAGAGGTGAAAGAGTATATGTGTTAAGAATAGAAAGTAGAAGGGAGTGTCTAATACATTAATGCTTATTTTTACTTAGGAAAGAGAACCTGACTTCTCCTTCTTGAATCCAACTCTTCCAATCAACAATCCACATCGCCTCATCCTTCCTCGACGACAACACGGACGCGACGCTTAGACTCTTACTGTCGCAGGTAGGCCATAAGGGGGTTTTTTAGGACTAGGACAGAGAATTGTGAAATGCAAGCAGTTAATGTGTGTAGGAATTAAGAGTAAAAGTTACAAGAGTTTCTTTGTTGCCTCGCAGGTCGACAACCCAGGAAGCGGTAGCGTCCATTATCCGGCCTCCCTCCCTCTTTTTCTATCGATTACCTAGGTGTTCCTCTAGAAATCACCGGGTGTTGCCTAGAAATTTGGGGAAGCAGGTCCATAACGTCTCTGCGAAATCCATCTGCAAGCAACTCACAGGTAAGAGTGCTTGCAGCCTTGACAGAAGACGAAGCCCACGACGATCATTTCGCCCAGACGTTATGGATGCTGTTGATCCAATTTCTTTGCAAGACATTGCAAATATGCTAACAGCAATTCAGGAAGAAAATGCTGCCCTTCGTAGAGATGTTACTGTCATCCAGCACAGTATACAATCTGGACCAAGTACTTGGAACTTCTCCCCCAGTCAGAAATCTGTGTTAAAACCAGCTACTTTCCATCCAGGGTTTCAAACCTTGCACTCCAGCTCAAATCCTTCCACTGTCCCAACTCAAATACAAGTTGTGACTCCTGTTCCCGTTCCTTTAGCACCACCGGAGAGGTTTTATGGGGATAACAATAAGTTTGCTATCTTTTTAAATCAATGTCAATTACATTTTATCGCTAAAGCAACTGCTTTTCCGGATGATTCTTCCAAGATAGCTTTTATTTTATCCTATTTAGGTGGTGACGCAGCTCAATGGTCCCTTCCAATAGTAGAGCGAGACGACCCTATTCTTTATGACCTTAGACGTTTTAAAAATACCATGAAAAAACTGTTTGCCAAGCATGTATTTGTTCAGTCTGCCGACCACGAACTTCTACACTTGAAACAGGGATCCTCAGACCTTTTACATTACATATCCCAGTTTAATAGACTGGTGATAGAAGCACGCTGGCCTGAGAGTAAGCGAGTATCTATATTCTATAAAGGTTTAAAGGATGAACTCAAAGATATGGTCACACAAATTCTAGATCCACCAGATGATATAGAGGACTTTATTGATTTAGTGGTAAAATTAAACCATCGGTTATCAGAACGAAGAGGGGAGAAAGGAAAAGCGGATACTAAGGTGTTTTCTTTTAAAGAGCGAATCAGTAGTGTAAAGACTGAGGCTCCACTTAGGGTGGATTTAGGAGAACCTATGCAAATAGGGACTATTAAAGGACCTTTGAGCAAAGAGGAAAAGGACAAAAGGAGAAAGTTAAATCAATGTCTTTACTGTGGAAAACCTGGACATTTTGTTAAGGAATGTCCAGTTCGTCCAAATAAACCTAAAAACAAAGGCTCAGAGGTAGGCTTAATACAGCAGTCGGAAAACTAACTGGCTCGACAAATCAAGAGGTCAGATTGTCGAGTATGTTATCTAGCTTGGCCTCCATTACCCCTGAGATAACATCTTATCACCTCAGTATAAAAATTTCCTTACAGTCACTGGTAACAAAGGAAAAGGTTTGGACAGTCGACGCTCTAATTGACTCAGGAGCTACAGGCAATTTTATAGACACTTGTTTCTTAAAAGACCTGAAATTTGGAACTGAGTCTAAGGAACACCCCGAAGTTGTTAAAGCGGTAGATGGTAAGGAGTTATCATCCGGTCTAATTCAATTTCATACTGAAACGCTCCTAATGACTTGTTTAAACAAGCATGAAGAAAGAATTGTTTTTGATATAATTGATGCCCCTCAATTTCGCTTAATTCTAGGCATACCCTGGCTAGTGAAACACAATCCAAAGATTGATTGGGTAGAGAAAACAGTGCTATTCGATTCTGAAACCTGTCAAAAATCCTGTTGGCAATCTTTGGACTCTGAATTAATAGTTCAAGGTAGCAATTTTCCTTTGAACTCAAAGAGTATTTTGTTATTAGAAGGGGTTCCTAAGGAATATGCAGATCTTCATGATGTTTTTGATAAAAAAAGGGCAAACACATTACCACCTCATCGAGATTTCGATTGTCAAATTGATCTTGTGCCGGGAGCTACTTTACCGTGTAGTAGAATATATGCTCTCACTGAGAAAGAAAATGAACACTTGAGGGAATATTTAGACGAATATTTGGCTAACGGTTTCATTCGCCATTCAAAATCTCCTGTATCCTCCCCTCTCTTTTTTATTCCTAAAAAGGGGGGAGAGTTGCGAACCTGTATTGACTACCGAGCTGTGAACAATGTTACCATCAAAAATAGATATCCACTTCCCTTGATTCCAACTCTTTTAGATCAGTTGAAGGATGCCACGATTTATACTAAATTGGACTTAAGGGGTGCTTACCACTTGGTACGGGTCCGAAGCGGAGACGAGTGGAAAACAGCCTTTCGTACCAAGTTTGGTTTGTACGAATACCAAGTCATGCCATTTGGACTTTGCAATGCACCTGCTGCATTCCAATTTTTTATAAATGAGGTATTAAGAGAATTTTTGGATATCTGTTGCATTGTGTATATAGATGACATTCTCATCTATTCAAAAGATACCATGGAACATGTAAAACAAGTAAGGGCTATTCTTCGAAAACTACTCGACAACTCCTTGTATATTAAACTTGAGAAGAGTACCTTTCACACCACAAGAGTAGAATTTCTTGGATACGTCTTGAGTCCCAAAGGAATTGAGATGGACCCAAAGAAAATTCAAGCAATACTGGACTGGTCTAGCCCCTCCTCAGTAAAACAGGTTCAAAGTTTTCTGGGATTCGCTAATTTTTACAGACGGTTTATCTGTAGCTTTTCCCAGATGATTACTCCAATAACTAGACTGTTAAAAAAGAATGTAAAATTTGAATGGAATAAGGAAGCTGAGGAGGCCTTTCAAACTCTCAAGAGACAATTTACAACTGCACCCGTGTTGATGCATCCTGATCCTTTCCAACCCTTCATAGTAGAGGCGGATGCTTCTCAACTTGCCATTGGTGGTATCCTATCCCAGAGGCATAAAGAAACTGGTCAAATGCATCCTATTGCATTTTATTCAAGAAAACTCACACCTACCGAGCAGAATTATGCCATCGCCGACAAGGAATTGTTAGCCATAAAAGCAGTTTTCGAAGAATGGCGCCAATATTTGTTAGGTGCTAGGCACCCAGTTACAATCTATACAGATCATAGGAATTTACAATTTCTGCGTTCTGTAAAAGCCCTGACAGCTAGGCAGTTACGTTGGACGTTATTTTTTAACGATTACAATTTCATAATCACTTATCGTCCTGGAAAAGAGAATTTGAAAGCGGACGCTTTGTCTCGCATAGGAATTGCGGGAGAAAAAGATTGTTCCCTTGAAGAGGTTCAACCAGTATTGTCTGATCACTGTTTCAAAGTAGGCGTGATAGTATCGGATGTAATTGAAGACATTAAACATAAAATACAAGAAAAAACAAATGAGGAATGGCATAAGATATATCCTTTGTTACAAAACAGAAATGATTTGTTATACATGAATGAACAGATGTTAGTACCCACACAAGCACTCCAAGAAAAGGTGATACAATTGCATCATGATACTTTAATGTCTGCTCATCCAGGAGTAGCTAAGACTAGTAATTTAATTAAAAGAAAATTTTGGTGGCCCTCTTTGTTAAATGATGTTAAGTCATACATTGAGACTTGCGTGGTTTGTTCTCAAAGCAAATCACAACATCAAGCTCCCAATGGTCTCTTGCTTCCTCTCCCGATTCCACCTCAACCCTGGCACACATTGTCCCTCGATTTCATAGTAGAGCTCCCTAAAACTGAGGAAGGCTTTACTACTATTCTAACTGTGGTTGATCATTTCACACGAATGGCTCATTTTGTCCCATTAAAAAAAATTCCTTCTGCCAAGGAGTTAACTCAAATTTTCTCTAAGGAAATAATTCGTTTACATGGAATTCCTTCAGTCATAATTTCTGACAGAGGCCCTCAGTTCATATCCCACTTTTGGCAAAATTTAGGAAAAACTCTAGGCATGGATATTCGCACTTCTTCAGGTTATCATCCTCAAACGGATGGTTTGACTGAAAGAACTAACCAAACTATCGAGCAATTCTTACGTTGTGCTCTAGTGGAAGAAGAAAGGGAATGGTCTGATATATTATGGGTCCTAGAATTTGCTTTTAACAATATGGATAATTCCTCTACTTCTTTTTCACCCTTTTTCAGCACTTATGGGTATCACCCTAGAAATATTCCAGGCGCGGTGCCAATTCCATCTGACATTCCGTCCTTGGAAGATCATATAAAAAAAATAGCTCACGTTCAAGAGCAGGCCCAATTTCATTTAGCACAAGCAAAAGAAAAGCAAAAAGAAACTTCTGACTTACACAGGAAATCGCCACCCACATACTCCGTAGGAGATAAGGTGTGGTTGTCCACTAAAAATTTGAAAATAATAACCTGTAAAAAATTCTGTCCCAAATTTATCGGACCATTTCCCGTTGAAAAATTAATAAATCCAGTCAGTGTAAAATTAACTTTACCAATCAGATATAAATTTCACCCAGTATTCCACGTGTCTTTGATCAAACCCTGTGATCCTAAAACCAGATTCAAAGGAAAACCCGCAGTCATACAAGTTGATGGGATGCCAGAATTCGAAGTTCAAAAAATTGTAGACTCGAAAAGAAGTCGAGGAAAGTTGTTTTATTTAGTTCATTGGAAAGGTTACGGTCCTGAGGAACGGACCTGGGAACCGCTGTCAAATGTACAAAATGCTCCTCGATGTCTGAAACGTTTTCATCTTCAAAACCCAACTAAACCTAGACCTGTTCCTCAGATTTTGGGAGGGCTCTTGAGAGGGGAGTACTGTCATGATTTGCTAACTCGCCCGCCTCCTGCCCTGCAGCAAGAAGGGTTTTCATCCCATCTAGAAACCCACCCCTGTCCCGTGCACCCAGCACGCCAAAGTGTATGTGTAAAGTGTTTACATATGTGTTAGGGGTGTTAATGGTGGTTTGTGTGTATTCTGTAAGGAACGTTCACCAATCATGTCAACAGTGTATTTTGAATTCATAGTTTTTCACCAATCATGTAAACTGTGCATTTAGAAATATTTAATTGCTTAAATCGAGTAATCCTGCCTTTGTTTCCTGAGAGAGGTCCTTTAGACATTAAAACTGCTCTCGTTGGGAGCATTTGCATGGAACTGCCATCGGGCGAGGCTCTTGACGCACACGCACGCTGTCAAAAGGTGCGCGGTGCGTCGTCTTCTTCTGGGTGTGGCTCAGCTATAAAAAGCCACACCCAAAGCTTCTCGATGCTTCGTCTTCTGCTGCGCCCTCGAGGACAACTTACCAGAAGCCGCCGTGGGAAGCTGAACTCCGGTCCTGTCCAGGAACTCTTCAGGCCACAGGAGGACTTCGGATTCAGCACGCACATCTTCGCGCATCCCTGCAAAAAGGAGAAAGACAAAAGCTAAGTGAAATATTCCTTTCTTAAAAGCAAGCAAGGCGCCCTACGCAAGCAAGCAGCAACTCAACTTGAACTTACCTGCTAATCAAAGACTTTTGAAGCTTTTTTGTTTAAGGACACGATTCGAATTCTAGAAAGAAAGAAAGAGCTTTGAGAATTTATCAAAGTGTTTTATAGGTTGGGACAATAGAAGTGTAATTGTGATTTGCAAAATTGTTTGGTTTAGTGTTCTTTCATTTTAGGTGATGAAGGCGAGGGATGATATTACTGAGTACACTAAGTAAGTGTGAGGTACAAAAGAGGTGAAAGAGTATATGTGTTAAGAATAGAAAGTAGAAGGGAGTGTCTAATACATTAATGCTTATTTTTACTTAGGAAAGAGAACCTGACTTCTCCTTCTTGAATCCAACTCTTCCAATCAACAATCCACATCGCCTCATCCTTCCTCGACGACAACACGGACGCGACGCTTAGACTCTTACTGTCGCAGGTAGGCCATAAGGGGGTTTTTTAGGACTAGGACAGAGAATTGTGAAATGCAAGCAGTTAATGTGTGTAGGAATTAAGAGTAAAAGTTACAAGAGTTTCTTTGTTGCCTCGCAGGTCGACAACCCAGGAACCGGTAGCGTCCATTATCCGGCCTCCCTCCCTCTTTTTCTATCGATTACCTAGGTGTTCCTCTAGAAATCACCGGGTGTTGCCTAGAAATTTGGGGAAGCAGGTCCATAACGTCTCTGCGAAATCCATCTGCAAGCAACTCACAGGTAAGAGTGCTTGCAGCCTTGACAGAGACATGTTTTAAAAGGCACTGTTAGGCGTAACCAGGCACTTTACAGATAACCTTATTATTATTATTATTAGGTGAGTTGCACAATCAGTGCTGAAGGCCCACTAGTAACATATAATTTACAGTCCCTGGGCACTTATACTACCACTTTGCAAGGGACCAATAAGATAATTATATATGCCAATTGGGTATGAACCCTTATTGCCATTTTAAGAGGAGAGCACACGCACTTTAGCACTGGTTAACAGTGGTATCATGCTCAGAGTCCTATGGCCAGCAAAAACGAGGTCAGAAAAAATGGAGGAGGGAGGAATTAAAATGGGGGAAAGACCATCCTAAGGCTGACAGGTCTACATCGGTTATTAGGAAAACAAGAGCATTTCTTGCTGAGAAAAAGGCAGTAGGAAATAGGCAAAATGGCTTGAATACATTTTGGGACAGTGGTAATAAATTGGACAGTGCTCCCTTACTGAGGCTTAGCAATCCATAGTGGGACACTCATGTAAATTCACTACATGCTTCAAAGATTATAACCATAAGTAAAGGTTTTAGAAATGATTATTAGATTTAGAGAATACGCTGACCAATCTTTTCAGAATATCCCAACTATGAGGTGATACAGTGCCCAATAACATTTTTGTCAGACACAACACACATTTTTGTGTAATGTTGTTAGTTCTTATTTTTCAGTTTAATTCTCAATGGCCAATATTGAATAATGGTGTAGCTCTATTTTGCACCTGTTTTATAAATCAATCAATCAGTCATTTGTTAAGCGCACTAGATACCCACAAGGGTCTCAAGGCGCTGGGGGGGGGAGATGGGGGCTGCTACTGATCAAACATCCAGGTCTTTAGTATCCTCTTGAAAGTCAGCAGGTCTTGGGTCTGTTGTCGGCTCTGTGGGAGGGTGTTCCATGTCTTGGCGGCGAGGTGGGAGAAGGATCTCCCGCCGGTGGTTGTTCTTCGGATGCGCGGGACGGTGGCGAGCGAGAAGTCGGCGGAGCGTAGCTGGCAGTTGGGGGTGTAGAAGGAGAGCCCTCTGTTGAGATAGGATGGGCCGGTCTTGTGGAGTGCCTTGTGTGCGTGGATGAGGGGCTTGAAGGATATCCTCTTGTTGACAGGGAGCCAGTGTAGGTTTCTCAGGTGGGGGGTGATGTGGCCGTGTCGTGGTGCATTGAGGATCAGTCGTGCCGAGGCGTTTTGGATGCGTTGTAGTTGATTGATGAGCTTGGTCGGGGCTCCCGCATAGAGGGCGGGTAAACATCGTTTACCACGAAGTTTTTACAACGCGGTACCTTTAGCACGCATCCCTTACAACGCAAGTCGTTACCACGACTTGCGCTGGAGGGCGCTAAAGGATTAAAATTAGTACATTTACTATTCAAACACCTTCCCTAGGGTCCACGGGGACTGGTGTTAGAATAGTAAATTATACTATTCGAAATCCGCGCCCCCCAACGCAAGTCGTGGTAACGACTTGCGTTGTAAGGGATGCGTGGTAAAGGGATGCGTTCTGACAGTACGCGTTGTACCGTCATACATCCAGAGGGCGTTTCCGTAGTTGAGTCTGTTGCTGACGAGGGCCCGGGTGACTGTCTTTCTTGAATCTGTCGGGATCCATCTGTAGATCTTGCAGGGCATGCGGAGAGTGTTGAAGCAGGAGGAGAAGACGGCGTTGACTTGCTTGGTCATTGAGAGCTTTGAGTCGAGGATGATTGCCAGGTTGTCTGCGTGGTCGGTGGGGGTCGGGGCTGCCTCCAGTGCCGTTGGCCACCAGGAGTCGTCCCAGGCTGACGGGTTGGAGCCGAGGATGAGGACCTGCGTCTTGTCCGAGTTCAGCTGATCTTCATCCAGTCGGCAACTGACTTCATTCCTTCATGAAGGTTGGCTTTGGCGGTGATGGGGTCCTTGATGAGGGAGAGGATCAGTTGAGTGTCGTCGGCATAGGAGATTATGTTGAGGTCGTGCTGTCGGGCGACGTGTGCGAGCGGGGCCATGTAAATGTTGAACAGTGTCGGGATGAGGGAGGATCCTTGAGGTACACCGCAGATGATATCGGAGGCTTCGGAACGGAACGGGGGAGGCGGACGCTCTGGGTGCTGTCGGAGAGGAAGGAGGTGGTCCATTCCAGAGCCTTGTATCGGATCCCTGCGGCGTGGAGGCGTGCGCGTAGTGTGCGGTGGCAGATGGTGTCGAAGGCGGCGGAGAGGTCTAGGAGGATGAGTGCTGCAGTCTCCCCATTGTCTAGCAGGGTCCTGATGTCATCAGTGGCGGCGATGAGGGCGGTCTCGGTGCTGTGGTTGCTGCAGGAACCCTGACTGGGAAGGGTCTAGGATTCTGTCCTCTTCGAGGTATTGGGTTAGCTGTCTGTTAACTATTTTCTCGATGACCTTGGCTGGGAAGAGGAGCACAGAGATGGGTCGGAAGTTCTTGAGGTCTCTTGGGTCTGCCTCGGGTTTTGTGAGTAGAGCGTTGATCTCGGCGTGTTTCCAACTCTCTGGGAAGGTCGTGGTGTCCAGGGAGAGATTGATGACATTGTGTAGGTGAGATGCAATGAAGCTGCTTGCTTTGTTGAAGACGTGGTGCGGGAATGAGTCTGACGGTGAGCTGGAGTGGATTGTGCTCATGGTATTGATGGTGTCATCGACGCTCACCCTGGTCCAGGCTAGCAAGGGGATGTGGTCGATGGTGTGCGCAGGGTCTGTTGTATTGCTGTCTGTTGGGGCTGTCTGGGTGTTGAAGCTGTTGTGGATGTCTGCTATCTTGCGGTGGAAAAAGGAGGCGAGGGAGTCGCACTGGGCTTGCGACGGCGGGATGTCGTTGGTGTTGGGGCTGGGGTTGGAGAGTTCCTTCATGATGTTGAAAAGCTCCTTGCTGTCGTGTGCGTTGTTGTTGAGGCGGTCTTTGAAGGAGGTCTTCTTGGCAGCCCTGATGAGGTGGTGGTGGATGCGGACGGCGTCCTTGTGTGCTGCGTGGCTGTCTGGAGTTTGTTCACTGTGCCATTTCTTCTCCATTTTCCGGCAGGCTTGCTTGGAATCTAGGAGTTCTGGGGTGAACCAGCTGACCCTCTTGCTGGTGTCTGTGTGGGGGGGTTTCTTCAGCGGGGCAAGGGTGTTGGCGCAGTCCTCGATCCAGCATCTGAGGTTGTGGGCAGTGACGTCGGTGTTGGAGGGTTCGGTGGGTGGGCTGAGAGCAAGGTTTGCATGTAGTTGGTCTTCGGTGATTTTGCTCCAGCAGCGGCGGGGGATCTGTTGGGTGCCGTGGTGTGTGGTGGGTTTCTGGAAGATGAAATGGATGCAGCGGTGGTCAGTCCAGAGGAGTTCGGTGGTGTGGCTGAAGGAGACGTGTGGGCTTGAGGAGAAGACGGGGTCAAGCGTGAGACCGGCGGAGTAGGTGGGCGTTGTGACGAGTTGTCTCAGACCGAGGTTGGCGAGGTTATCGATCAGGGTTGTGGAGTTGTTGTCGTTGTTGTTCTCAAGGTGAAAGTTCAGGTCTCCGAGGAGGATGTAGTCGGTGGAGGTCAGGGCGTGCATGCTGATAAAGTTGGCGATGATGTCGCTTAACTGGGGGCAGGGTCCGGGGGGGTCACTAGAGGCTGCCTCTGAGGGTGGAGTTGGGTCTTTGTGGATGCACGTGTTTGGCAGTGCTGAGCATGTCGTCGGTGCTAGTCGAGACCCTGTGACCAACTGGCATATAGCTTTGCTTGACATTGATGAGAATCTATTTGCCATGGTGTTGCTTGTGGAACTCCAGAATTGAAAAGAAGAAAATAACTAATTACTGAATATTTAAGCCAGATTTACAGGGGGACACGAAAAAAACCAGATGATGCAGCCGCATTATGTGATGCTGGCATACTGCTTATATTGCTTTATGTTTCTTGATATATGCAAATGCATACTTTTCACTCACAATGCTTTTACTTTAAATTGTTGTGCATATAGTGATATATCCTGGTTGCGAACCTTTACTTTCAAGCTCAAGTAAAAGTATTCAAAAAAACACAGCATCAACCTTTTAATCTCCTTTCTTTCTTCAATTCCAAAAATGAAATAATTCTGAGATTACCAAACCAGGTTCCCTTTCAACCCCATCAAGCCAACAAATCTCCCCACCTACCTGGATTCTTTCTTACCACTGAGTCAACAACAAGTCCTGCAAGCTTCCAAGTAATTCACGCGGACAGTTTACCAACTAATGCCTATGCAGCAACCTTCATAAAAGAATGGAGGGGCACTGTATCCTCCAGCATCACCGCCCTTAATGAGAGACAGACCAATCCCAACATCATTTAAATACGCTACCTTCAATCAGCTTCTAAAAATTCCCACAGCCAACCTTAAAGATCCATGTGGCCTCCAACCCATTTCAAACATACAGTTGCCTGGCACATTACTGGAAGCAGAGATTTAACAACAATTCTTCCAACCCATGGAAGCAAACAGCAATCTCTCCATGAACATAAATCATTTTTAAGTCCAAGCGATGCCATGACAACCACACTGGTGGACATTAGGTAGGAACTCCATCTTTACTGAATGGTAATTAACCTGATGCATTCTTCCTTCTGGACCTGCCAGTAGCATACAGTTAACCACTACCAATTACTTCAAAGGTTGGAAAATTGGGGTGAGATTACTGGATCTGCCTTTCTCTGCCCTCGAGCCTTCTATGCTGACAGTACTCATGAAGCGAGAATCTGCAACACCACTTCAACAAACACACCAGCTAAATGTAATACACTCCGGCCGCCTGCCCTCTTGCAGCTTCTCGCTCACAAGCACGAAAATTCATATCTGACTTGAAAGAAATCATGAACACTGCAGTAAGATTGGAACAGGCTTTAGATAGTCTTCTCAATGAAAAATAATGTACTACACCTAAACAGTTCCTAAATTGTGGTCATGATCATAGCAAACCCTGACAACTCTGCACTTCCAATCATCTGGCCTATAGAGCTTGGTGAGGCCTCTGTACCACTACAGACATAAAGAAAAAACCCTGGGTGTATGTTCTGTTTGATGAAAAACTATCTTTAAACTAGTAGGTTACTACGCTTTAAAGGAAAACCAAAGTCAAGCTTATGAGCTGGGAAGAGTACTTTCCTTACTATAACTGGGGTGTCTGGATAAAATATAAAAATATTGTGACATAAATATTGTGTCAAGAATATAATCGTCAGGAATATTGAAGGGAAAAACATTGTTTTAAGTGTTGTTTTGATATTGTCATACAAATATTGATTTAGAAAATATTCTTGCATGAAATATTTTTTCTAAGTGTAATTTTGTATGTAATTTATTCTGTGTGTGAGTCGATGTGTATATTATTTTTAAGTTGTGTTTTAGTAAGATAATTTATTAATTACGAAATTGTTTAAATGTGTCTTTTTAGTTATATTAATGTAAAAATTATTGGATTTTTAATGTGTTTTAGCAGTGGGATATTGGGCATTTAGGAGGTAAGAGTGGGGAGATTGTTCAACAAATTGATATTTTAATATAAATGTAATGTTAATTATTTTAATGCTATGCAAATTAGTATTGTAAAATTGTTACATTTCTTTTGGTGTATTAATAATTAAAAAAAAGTACTTATAAATATTAAGAATATATATTAATTATATCATTAAAATATTTTATGTAACTATTTAGGAAAATATTTAAATTAAAAAAACATTCAAACACTAAAAATATTATAAATTAAATGTAATAAAATTAAAATATTTAAAATTCATTAAATAAGAAATTACAATTTATAATTTTTGTAAAAGAATTACCAAAATGAGTTCAATGTGTTTTATGTTGAAAATTATTATGTAAACGTTAAAATATTTTTAAAGAAAAGTTTCTTTTAAAAATTGGTTTTATATGTTTGGAGTATGATTTTGTTTTCTAATTTATAGTTCAAATTTTAGGAGTGGTAGTAAATATTTTAAAAAGATATTCATTATTAATAGTTATATAAATATTATTTTATAAGTTCATGTTTAATTATGCATATGTAGGTTTGTAGTTTTAGTTAGGGTGGGTTCTAAGTACATTTTTGTTCATTTTAAATGTATGTATATGGAGTATTGATTATGCATATAGAAGTGGTGTTTAGTGTGTAGCACCTTGCATAAAATATTTTAGATTCCAGTGGGAATAGGGAATTACTCCACTTTAGTGACCAACAACTTCCCCAAATTGGGTCAGATTGGAGTTGCAAGTAAATGCCACCCCGTTAGTGCTCAACACCGTCCCCAAATTGGTTTTGATTTGAGCGGGAATGTTAAATGTCATCCCTTTAGTGTTCAACACCTTCCCCAAATTTCTTTAAATTGGAATGGGAATAGTAAATGTCACCCTTTTAGGACCCAGTTATGAGTTTCGGCGGTGCATGATCAAGCGGTATGCCACAGCAGTGCCCCCACACCACCGAGACTCACCACCGCCTGCAAGATTTCAACTTAAAAGTGGTCTGGCAGGCGGGCGGCATGGCTGTCCTGCGGCGTAGCCTGTCTTAAAGGTGGTGGTAACTTTTAAAAATGCACCATAATGGGACCGCACAACAAGGTTCCTGCACAGCATGGACTTGAAAGTCCATGGAAATATGGATGTAAACAGGGGGGCACATGTTATGCCCCTCCTGTGTGCATCCACATGCAGAGGTGGTACAGGGTCCTGCCAAACATCTTGCGGCCTTTGACCGCTGCAGCACCGTAAGGGAACACCGGTCCCCTGGCGGTGGCGGCGGTCCCAGGGCAGTCCGACAGCCCAACTCGTAATGGGGTGGTTGGACTGCGAGTCTGGCAGTCCTCGGACTGCCAACCGTGTTATCAGGTCTTTAGTGTCCAAAACCTTTTAAAAAATAACTGAAAAATAAACGTTTATAAAAAATGTTTAGACATTTGTATTATTGCATGAAAAACGTAAATAGTATTGTATGTTGTATATTTTCCACATTTTTCCATTGTTTACCATTTTTGAAACATTTCATGAACAGTTTTATGTTATATTTCCAACATCACTTTAACATGTTTTGTTCCGCGTATATTAAATATCTGTATATATTTTATACTATTATTTAATTTATATTTCACAATATATTGTTTCTTTTTTTACAATTTATTTTGACAAGTTGTGAATATTTAATAATTTCTTACACTTTTCAATAAAATAATTCAATATTTTAAAATATTTCCAATTCATTTCTATGGGGGGGAGTCTTTTTTTAGTTTCATTTAGTGGGTATTTTTTTACCGCTACCTTCTACTTTGTAGTCTGTGTCATTTTTGTCCATATTCCAGAATTCCGGTCACGGTAAGGTGGTGCTGTTTGTCAGAACAAGTAAGTCCATATTAAAGTTTATTTAAGGGTTCTGAGGGTAGGGGATGTATAGGGGAGGTCTAAATTTTAGTTATGGTGTTGTTTGTGGGGTTATGATGTTGGGCAGAAAGTTTCCGACCGACGGATTACCATGCAACCAAACACTGTCCGGTCGGATTCCAATTGACTCCTATAGGAGCTTGTGTTCCGACCGACAACACCTGCTCCTATGGAGAAATGAGGTGTGTGTAGAAATCCCTGCACCCATGGTGTTTGCCACACAGTGCAGGGTTTTACATGGGGGTCCCTTAAGTAACACCTTGGCCCCCAACTGGAGGGCGCAGGATGAAGGGGGGCCAGCCAGGGGCTCCCAAAGTCTCTTTCCAACAGCCTTTTCGTGTCGGACAGGCCACCTTGGAAAGGCTGTTGGAAACTGCATCATTTTCCGTTGGCCGGAAATGGTGTCCATCGAGCTGTACGATGTGGGGCTGACCGACACTTGGACCAGATGTGGAAAAACCGTGCGGTTTCCAATACGAACAGAAACATCGTAATCGGTCGGGTGGATTGAAAACCAACCAAGTCGGATGAGTTCCGACACAATCTAGGAGAATCCAACTGTCGAGAGAAGGCTTTCTACCCGACATAGCAATGAGGCCTTTTGTTGTATTAAAAGTTGTGTTTTTCACTAGTGTGTAGTTTTGGGTCTTCTTACTATGTATTAGTATGGTATCATTATGTTATGTTATATTGTGTTATCTTACTTATTTTATGATGATTAAATGCAATGTATATGTGTTTTTGGAATTGTAGTGTGCTTTGCAGGTGGATTTTATTGTTTACTTTACATGTTTTCATCTATGAATGTGTGCTATGGGATCTACCTTTTTTTTTTCTTCAAGGAAATCATTTTTGGTTTACAATAAACCAATATTTTTAACTTTGATCTCCTTTTTTGGGGGTTTTCGGGAGAGTTTATTTTATTAAACACTTTTTTGAGTTTTTAAAGGTTCCCAGATACCTTGGATTGCTTAAAGGGATCTCTATTGGTTTAGTTTTATGTTTGCATTTTTGGGCAGGAGATTTAAAAAACATATTTTTCCAGTGCTTGGTGGAATATTATTTTTGAATACGTGGGTACATGTTTGTGTAAAATGTATGTGATTGTTATTTGGAAATGTGTGGTTAATCTTTGGTATTTATTTTACATGATGGATTGAGTTTGTTGTTTCAGCTTTTTGGTTGGTAAGGTTTACATTTTTCATGTAAATAATTTATATTGTATTTTACTATCACAGTCTTATTTAACATTGGAGTTGTATTTAATGTTTAGACTGATGTAATAAAATAATATGTTTATCAATTATATAAAAATGATTTGTGATGTTGGTTTAGATTTTGTGACAGTTTTTTGGGACTTTTGTAGGTGACTATTCATTTATAATATTCATTTTTCTATTATTTCTGAGTAATCTAATCCTTTGTTGTTTATGGAGAGTTTGACTTCAATTTGTAGCATGTCATACATTCTTTTGGTTTGTCTGCTAAGTGTAGATGCAATTTGGGTTACAGATTACTCCATTCATAGTTGTTGATAGCTTTGCTGTTTTTTGTAATGCTTCTATAGAGGTATAGAGTGTAGGTTGGTTTTTGCTTAGTGTAAATTGGAAGGTATTGTGGCATTCTTCTATTGTGTTGTTTATTTTGGCTTCCTGTGCCAAGCTGTGATAATGTAATTATTTTTGTGATATTCTTGTAGTCCATATTTTGTGAATTGATATTTATGACATAGTGTATGTATATTTAAAGGGGACAATATTTTTGTTTCTGATATTTTTGTTTTTGAGATATGTAAAAACTTACATTTTTAACAACGATACTATTGTTCTCGATAATTGTGGTTTTATTAGTTCATTATATTATAGTTTCTGCTATCTATTTCTTGATATTTTTGTAATTCAAGACTATATGCATCGATATTATGTCAGTGATCCATAACTAGATCAATCAATAAAAATCACAGGAGCCCTAATAATAAATTTTCCTACAATATTATAACATAGGGGCCGATTACGATCCCGTCCGGAGAGCATACAGACCGATTCGATTCTGGAATGCTTTCTGGACGACTCGGATCGGGCAAGTGGGACCAAGTGATTTGGATGCATCCGGATACAATTAGGTCGGATTCTCATTGACTTCAATGGGAGTCTGTATTCCACACATAAACACAGGCTCCCATTGAAGAAAGGGGTGGCTGGCGAAAATCGTGCACCCTGTGGCAGGAACCCTATGGTGCCTGCCACGCACACAGTGTGCATGGTTAGGAAGAGGAGACCCATGGGTACCCCCATGTTACCGATTCAGAGGGGCCTGGGTGAAGAGGGGCCTGCTACAGGCCTCCAAAGACAGATTACGACAGCCGTTTTGTTTCGGACAAACCGAATCGGAATGGCTGTCCAAATTGGTCATCGTAATCACTCTCTCGGAAACCATGTCCATAGAGCTTATTAATCGGCTCTGAAAGGCTCCGAATGCCTTTCAGAACCTATTTGGACAGCCCTAGTGGTTTCCGGGCTTCATAATTGGTCATTCAGAACTGTGTACGATTCGGTCGGAAACAAGGTTTAAGACTCGGATTCAGCAAACCCGAATCTGATTCGTAACCCTTCCGAACGGGATGATAGGCGGTCCCTTAGTCTGGATAAAAGATACAAGGATGGAGATTTAAACGTTGCAGAGAAAACAGCACCATACAGTGAGCAACTGCTTAAGCTTAAGATATACAATGACATTACTCAGTCCTGGGAGAACTAAACTGACTCACATTAGATAAAATAATGAAATTGCAAATACTGTGTTCCTGTTCAAATACTTTTGATTACACACCTGGACATAACTTCAGCCCTAGCAACAGCAGTCTGGAGAGTATTCCTATACACAGAATAAAGAAGTATCAGGAAAAACAGGGACTACCCCATCCACTGAAAGTCTCACATTTATGACCATACATGTGCACCTATCAGGTAAATGCAGGACTTTTAGGGACTCACGAACATTCTTAATACCACATCTGAACAGCTGCTCCAGTCACAGCATTTTAAGAGTTTTACTAGAAATATCACAACAGCTGCTATATCCTCAATGTGGAGTTCTATGCAGGTTACAACATTTTCCTAATGGAGAACCCGTTCCTCATCCTACACCTGATGAAGTTTGGCCGTTTTTGTTCACCCATAAAAGAGGTGCCACTCTAGTGATTTTCTGGAGTACATTTTTAAGTATTTCCAGGATGGGAAGGGCTTTGAGAGTAGGAAATGAATGCCAATAAACTCACAAGTTTTTGGGTGTACACAAACTCTCAAGGTAAACCATGCCTTGATCCTCCCAATTCATCGCCCCTCAAATGGGTTTACCACTGCATATTTGTTTGCAGCTTTGGCATACAGATAGTTTATGGAATTCTTCCCTGGAATTCTGTGGAACATTTCTGGAAAAGCTCCTCTTATCTTCCCATCCTCTAGAAAAGCACTGAAGACAAAGGGGCTTACTATCAAGCTGAATACCGCCGCTTTAGTGGCTCTTTTAGGACGAAAAGCGGCTAACGCATGTTTCCTTGAGTAGGCGCCCTTTTAACTCCATTTTGCATGTCAGCGATGATTATAGCTAATGACATGCATAGTAGGTGTTCCTTTCCATTTCTCCATGGAAATCCGCGCTGACACTGCAGGGCAATACTAGCAAGCCTTTTGTAAACTCACAATGCGATAAAATAAACAGCGATAACTGCGGTTATCGCAGGTTTGTAACGCCTGGTCTGTAACTGACTTAACCATACTTATTATGGCAGGTGGATTGTACGGCTGAGGCAACGGGGCATATCATCATGGAATCGCGATAAATATCGCATTTCCCGCTTTCCGCAATTCTGTTTCACGCAGCTATCGCAAGATTTAATCGCCATGGAGATATGTGTTGATAATAACGCGATATCTCAGTGAATAAATCAGGTGGAACACGGCGTTAAACAGAATTGCGGAAAGCGGGAAATGCGGTATTTGTTGCGTTTCCTTGATAATATGCCCCAAAGTGTATAAAATAACATATGACCAATTTGTATAATCTATTAACATTCCTACCTCTTTGTGTGGGACTGGGAGCCTGACGTTATATAAATGTGACCTTAAGCTTTAATCCATGACTATCTAAATATAAGGTTTTGACCTATGTTTTCTGACAGCTTACAAACCTGATTGTTTACTATGCTTCCACCCTATCTTTACATGCTCTGCAAAGGGGCCTTAGAAATCATGTACATTAATAAATAAAGTACTTAATTTAATAAATCCCATTGTCTATCTTTTAATATTTTTTTTATTAAATGTATGATATTTATACTCAATTACCTGTTTTAGTTTTAGAGAAGCGCCCAAATCTCACAGTAGGTTTTGGTATGGGAAGGTAAGGTTCACAATAGATCTTCCAGCCGAACACAACTAAAAGCTGTCTGTAGGTTAGACTTAAAAATGCTGGAAATGTTTACTTTAATACAGTGGAAAAGAGGTCTAGCAGCACCAAAACCTATAGTGAAGGATAAAAACCAACAACCTGGGAACCACAAATGGCTTGTAGGTCTCTCAAGCTGGTGTGCACTTAAACAACTTGTGGTGCTCAAATCTCAGAACGATGTTTATATTTTGTGAAAGGTGGCTGAAAGCTCCTGTCTGTAATTGTTATCCTTCACTGGACCGATGATATAACCATGCTCTGTTGATAATCTGCATGATAACCTCCTTATCTCTTATGTGGTCTTTGATTCTTTCACTTGTCTAAAATTTCGCAGAAATTCACATCTATCTAGACTACCTATTTACTGCCACAGAGCAACTTTTTGAAAGTATATTTAGATTATAGTCAGAAATCACTGCATGCTTTTGAAGAACTTGTTCTACCTCTTTGTGATTCTCTTGGGGAATTTGACTTGTGTCTGAGAGCTCAGTTTTAAGTGTGTGTAATCCTTGATCCTTAAAGTAGTCATCCATGAGATTAATTCGACCTTTTAAAACCAGAAGACACACAACTAAATTGCATGGTATTTTTCTTAAGGTTACATTATTATGGTTCCGTCAAATGTTTACATTCATCTGACAAAGGAATCAAGCCTAATTTCTGTGTAAAGATGTTCTGGAATATTTGTTAGATAAAGTAAGTCAATGGAAACAGTCAAGAGTTGCAGAGGGTGTATCACCATTACACTGATGTCAGCACATAGATTTCACCACATTAATGTTGCAGGTATTCCGCTTCAAACAAGGTAAGCTAGATAAGGGGACTGTATAATATTGAGTCTAATATTCCTTAAGAAAATACTGAATGCATTTAACAGAAGGAACACTCTTGGGGGTTTCCCTTTCCCTGAGCTTCAATATTTACAAATTTTTATTTATAGTTTAATTTCAGTTTGTTTAAATAATTTATGAATGAGGTATGAGCCAATCAAAGCTTAGTAATTACTTAAAAAAAAGGGAAACATAGTTTGTGCAATTTAAAATGTTGAGGGGACAGTCCCATCTGAGATATAATACTTACATATTTTATTTTAGCCCAATTTCAATTAATGTTTATTAGTTGAGAATAAGGCTTAATATAAGAGATACAGCAAGCTTATTCAATATACTAAAATAATATTAAATGGAAATACATTTAGGATTTGGGGAGCATTTAATTTAGAATGGTGAAAAAGCTAAAACTAATCTACATAAACAACATGATAAATTATACTTAGCATAAGGAGGTAACTGAAAATGAATGAATTAAAATAAAGTTAAAGTTAGTTTAGGTACAGTATTAGTGTTAGATTCAGGATCAGTGTTTAAAAAGTCATGGACAATTAATCAAATAAATGTGTTTTAAATAGGAAAAGGACATCAGGAAACATACTAGTAATAGAATGAGGGTAAACAGCTTTTAATTAAGGTAAAAAGTGGTAAAAATACAGCCAATAAAAAAATCAGTAATTACATTAATATCTCATGGGGGCATATAAGCAAGAACCTCGTTAAAATTATCGCCGTTTTAGCGGCAGGAAACTGCCGCTAAAACGGCGATAATGGGCTTGCTAATATGCGTTATAGAATTCCAATAGAAGCCCAGTTTATATGTGCAGGACATCTAACCTGGGTTTCTATTGGAATTCTATAACGCATATTAGCAAGCCCATTATCGCCATTTTAGCAGCAGGAGAGTCACGAGAGAGTACAGATTGAGAGATAAGGCAACAGCCTGTTAGAGAAGGCACACACTGGGAAGTAAGATGCAAAATAAGACAAAGATTCAAAGAAAGAGTACACATCATCTCCCTGTATTGACTGTCACATGCTTTGCTGATCTATGGTCTGAGATGTTGACCTTAACTGAGGATTTAGGATTCTGTGTGTGCCAAATCCCCTGTTTACAACACTGTGATGAAAAAAACATTCCCCCACTACAGCCACATGTGTAGGACGAGGGCATGCTGCAACTTGTGTGGCCTCCTGCTTGATTGATGGATTTGGCATATGAAAATGCACTGTAAACCTAAGGTATCCTGACAATAGAATCAATTACACCAGAGAGCTAAATGAACCCACTCACTATACAGCTATGTTTTAGGAGATCTGCGGAAAAGCAGAAGATTAGAAACAAATTGGATGACAGGCAAGATTGCAGAGAAAAGCCATATTAGCTGAAATTGTACCCCTTCCCTTATGCATTAGCTAAAGCCTTTGTACCACAAGTAGAGCACTAAAGGTTGACCGAAGAACACAAGAGGAGATGTAACACAGAAGTTTACTTCAAAGATATAGTGTATCAGAGGCACATATAGTGCTAGGGATAATACAGAGGGATCAAAAACTCATCTTTTCCCAAGGGTAGGCAGGCCAACAATTATGACCTAACAGAAGTATATTCTGAAAAAACAGGGACATAAATCAGCACATTCTGGATAATTTATAGGTGAGAAATCAGATGTTTGCCCCAAATATATGATATTCCCATAGTGTAGTCTGGAAGCAATGTATGCTTGAAATACTAGTATTTATTCAGTCAAAATGTAAATAGGATAGAATCTTTGTTTACATGTTGAGGAGATATAACACTTTGATGCTATCTTGTTGATCTGAGGGACAAATAAAAGAAGCCGTGCGATAGCTCTTCAAAATGCAAACTTTTGTCAAAGTATTGGATGTGTCGACCAATGCATAAGGTCAAAATACACCAAACAACCCTTAAGGCAGGACAGCAAGAGATGAAATGTTTCTATGGTCATTCTTTTCTCAGAAGTGCAAACCTGAAAGTAAGTGCCAACTTTCTATACCTCACTCAGATATTTGATTTTGCCTTTGACATGGCATTGAAGGATGACCGGGAATCATAAGAAGAAGTAAAGCAACAAGCAATGTTGAAAATAGGATGATGTGTGCCAAGAGAATTTCACTGGTCCGAACTCAAACATTCATTATAGTCCCACTCAGAAGTCCACCTATGTCTTGACCCAATAATTGCTTTTTTTGTGCATATACTGCTGTTATGTACTGTGCTGTACTTGTAAAACCAACTTGCATCATCTAAAAACATCTGCCAAGTCCGCTACAAAAGCCTGACTATAATTTGTTTGGGAAAAATATGAACAAAAGCTCTTAATAATAGTGTAATCGTTTTCCCACCGGGGTGCAAAATCACGTGGAAATCAGCTGGAAACAATAATCCTATTACTTTGCTTCATATCCTAATTGTTAAAGGACTGGACACTGAGAAGATACCAGAGAAAATAACAAGGTTGGTTCATAGATCTGGCACCACCGAGCGCTTAGTAGTGAAAGAAACACGCCACAAACTTACCCCCAAAAATAAAAAGCCATGGTTGAGTCCTGGACACTAGCACAAATATGCCTGAAAGTAAATCACTTTCTCCAAACAGGGCCCCTTTAAGTGACAATTACAGCATACTTCTTGGAGGAAAAGACCCAAAAATGGCCTGCTTGGATATGGTGTGGTATATTCACCATAGATAATTTCCTACAGAGAGATACATTGATAGCATTTGAAACATTATGGCAGGAACATAAGATATTGCATAAACAGAGCTTTAAGATATCAAATAAAACCCTTTGGGACATATTTATGACCTGGTTTGCACCGTTCCTGCCCCACGCAACTTTATAGAGTGACACAAACCATAAATCATATTTTGAAGCTTGCAAATCCACTTTACGTGGCTGTGAATGGCTTCAAAATCACAAATCGCTACGTTCATTACTCTGCACAAGGGAGGTGTTCCATGGGTGTTGCATGGTTTTTCCTATGTGACTCTCATTGTTCTTGATGCATTCACAGCTTTACTAAACCTGGTAAACCTTGGAATGCTCCTCAAACATATGCCTCCCCAGGAGAGGCATAACGGAGGAGGAATATCTTTACAACACACGTAGAAAGGGGAAACAGCCTCTCAGGATTGTTTTTGTGCAGGAAGGTACCCCTTCCTGTATGAAACCTATCCTGCCTACAACATAAGCCTCCTCGCAACCTGGTGAAAGGGTGCCTGCATTGGCTCTTGGCTGCCAAAACGGAACCAGAACATGGGAAAAGGATAGGAATGTGCCCTATTGGATAAATATGCTGCATTCGTGCCCTTTCCATGTGGTGCAGCGCAGGGCAGCAAGATAACTGCATCACAAAACTCATCAATATGCCCCTCTGTGTCAATTGTATAGGTGTCAGGCTCACCCACATTGACAGATTCTCCTATGTAGTCTTGTATGTCAAAGTGGAGTACTTACTAGACATGGCCTTGGGTCTAAAGAATACTCTCATTACACACATGCATTCACAACCATTGCCTGCCGCCACTGAAACACACTAGCAAACACTGTTTTGTGTGTAATGCAAAGATAAGAACTGGGAAAACCTTTTTAATCATGACTGGGAACCCATAGAAGCCTGTGTAAAATACTCAACAACAAAGGGAGAGCAAGGGAGAGGAGACACTCTCTCAGTCCCCAACCAATCGTACATAAACAAAAAGAGAGAGAGGTCAGAACAATCTCTGATCAAACTTTCAGGGATTTTTAAGGACCACACGAAACGGAGTCAGAAATAAGGTTAGCACACCCAATTTGGGTGATGAAGAAAGCCCTCACACACCGACCTAGTCAGTGTCATGCTTCATCATCGGGCCCCACCAAAGAGGCCGAGTGCCTCTTTGGTGTGCTACGACGCCAGATAGACTGCGGAGCGGGTTGTGTGGGGAGGGCGTGCTCTAGATTACAGTGAATTAATTTAAAAGTGCCTTAAAACGAGTATCCAAAACAAAATTTAATGAGTGATCCCTAAGGCACAAAGAGTATTAAGTGTCTGGATTTAGTTGCCAAGGATTATGGTTGGTTAAATACAGAATATACTCAAAATAGATTTACTTAGTCAACATGTTTCTGCCATAAGGGTGGTTGTTTACCAAGGCATTCGTCAGGACTAAACCCCGGCGGTATGGGCTCTCTAATCACCCACCCTAACCTGGGGACGTGAAAGTGAAAATTAAAAAGGTGAAAAAAGTGCTTAAAAAAGGAGGAAGAGTAAGTTACTCATTCCAAAAAACTCCTTCAATTTTGGAGTATAACAGCACTTTCAAAATGGGCGCTATTGGCACCATGGGTCACGGGAGGGGATCGGAGCGAACCTGGCACATCGCCCTCGGTGCTCTCGACCCGCCGGAAACCTAGTTGCAGCCTCCAGACCGGACTGGAGATTCACTGTAATCTAGAGCACGCCCTCCCCACACAACCCGCTCCGCAGTCTATCTGGCGTCGTAGCACACCAAAGAGGCACTCGGCCTCTTTGGTGGGGCCCGATGATGAAGCATGACACTGACTAGGTCGGTGTGTGAGGGCTTTCTTCATCACCCAAATTGGGTGTGCTAACCTTATTTCTGACTCCGTTTCGTGTGGTCCTTAAAAATCCCTGAAAGTTTGATCAGAGATTGTTCTGACCTCTCTCTCTTTTTGTTTATGTACGCCTGTGTAAAATATTCATGTTTCAAAATCTTGAATCACTGGTATTGGACCCCTATTAAACTTAACAAGGCAAAGTTAACTAGGAATAGCACATTCTGTAGGTGTAAGGGCCCTGAGTATGACATACTTTTTCATACTATGGCGAGACCCACAAATTGCAACATACTGGGTATGCATATGGCACTTACTATTCCAAACTAGTTACTCTGCTATTTCATACCATCCACCACATTGACACTGGTACATTACACATCTGACTCAGGACATGACCTTCCACTGGTGACCATGATGGCCACTGCCTAAACAATCACACAATTCTGAATTCCTATGCATTTGCTTACATCGGAAGTGGCCAGTTAGAAGTATAGACCACTAAACTCTTTTGACTAGCCACACATGAGCACCCACTAAATAGGCTGCTAGACCAGATGACAATGTTTGCCCATATATGGGGTTGGTGCTTAGGCTACTACACCCTCAATGTGACATAATCACCCATTGCACCACAATTCCTTCTATTTAATCCCTCAGATCCATGCAAGATGACTGGAAAGGTTAACAATGAAGGTGTTCCTACTTCTACTCCTCCAGGTTATCCCTATATATGTAATGTAATGTGTGTATACTTGTAAAGCGCACTATCACCAGAAAGGTATCTTGGCGCTGTATACCGCTGTAGAACCCTTCCTGGCTTTCCCTGTGCGATGCCCCCTAACTGGGCACCCCCAAGGTGAAGCCAGGCATCCAAGCGCTTTCGGGGCCGTTGTGGAGATTAAGCAAACTATTGCCCAGAGTTGCAGAGTGGGACCCATGATTAGAGTAGGCACCTAAGCGAGAATTATCGAGTCCGTGGACATTGAGCCCAAGACCCTGCCGCGTCGGGAATTGAACCCTGGTCCCGGGCCAGACCTCTGCCTCAGGGTCTGCCGCTCTATTCGGTGAGCCACACTTCTCCACATATATATATTAAGCACTTTATATATATTTCACAGCTTCTACCAAGGGTTGGTCATAAAAGGAAAATAGGAGGATTAGGCGATGGCTTCCCCCTTGTGTTTTGGATCAATCGCTCACTGGAGCATTTCCAAGAAATTGGCAGCATAAATTATCGTGTATAAGCCTACTGATTTGAACGGTTTGAAATCTTTCCCACAAGATGTATATACATGAATTTTAATGTATATATTTATATGTTTTCTATAGAGTAATATATTTTTGATATTTATATTTATATGTTTTCTATAGAGCAATGTATATATTTTTGATATTCATATTTATGTGTAAATAATTATGTATATACAATTATGATGGATACAATTCTATGTGTTAATCCATGTGGGGTTTGAGTAATTGGGCACTTCGCCCTCAATCATGTTTCAAACTTAGGACATTGCGAAACGATTGTAATATGCATTGTTCACTTTAAATTAAGCCTTACATGCCACGCCCCCATTTTGAATATTTAAACCCTTGTTTGTTTCACTGTCACGTCATGTGATCAAGCCTCGACTTGGAGGCGAAACGCGTCATGGCGGATGGCTGGCGAATGATTTGCACAATAAATCACTGAGGATTTTCTCTAAATTTGGGCTTACTCAGCGTTGTTCTTTTCTAGTGAGGAAAGACTTTGGATTAACGGTTTCGTTATATATATATATATATTCACTGAAAAAACCATAGGTTATAGACCATATATAGTTAGGAATTAGCATTTACAAAACCTTGAAAATTCACTGAAAAAACCATAGGTTATACACCATATATAGTTAGGAATTAGCATTTAAAAAACCTTATTTTACTCACACAAAACCATTGAAATTCCATATATAGTTAGTTGCACTAACTATATATCGCGCACCCGCAATCCACTGCTGATCATGTCACATATTACATCATTCATGACATGGTCAGTGACATCACTGATGACATCACTGATGACATCTCATTTGACATCAATGACCACATCACTGATGATATCATTCATGTGACAATACAATGCATCTCCTCACGTTTTAATATAACCTCTGTTTCACCCAGTGTTAAATACAGAGTATAATTTTTGAAACCATTGACACACCAATACTAGTTACTACATACGTACTCACTGATTCCTACGTCTACACACACATTCACTCATTCACCCATACAATCATTCATACATACAATCACTCATCTTTACAACACTATCATATGCACTCATACACCTATACAGACACTTACACTCTGCCACTCATCCATGGAGTTACTCACACACCTAGTCAGTCCTGTAAAGAATCAATCACACTTCCATTTTCTTGTCTATACAGTTAAACATAGAGCACCTTACATTTTCAAACATATACTAACACATACTTACTTTCTTATACAATCATTGATACAAGTACACATTGATCTGAACAGAGTCACACACCTCCCAGCCAGCCACACACACACTCAGTCTCCTATACAAATACTTGGACAATCAATCAATAACCCATATAGTTAATCATATAGCTACTGATCAACACATGCAGCAGTTTACAGAACAACAGACATAATGATGCACAAATTAAGACAGTTTAGTCACTAACCCATGCACTCAGTGAGACACATTTAATCACTCACTCATACATTCAGTCATGCACCTACTAAATCCTTCGTCCAGACACTTATACATCTACTCATTCTTCAATATGTAAAACATATTTAAACTTTACAGAAACACACAGTCACTGGATGATGTCATCAGTGATCTCATCAGTGATGTAATTTGAGATGTCATCATTGATGTCATCAGTGATGTCACTGACCATGTCATGAATGATGTAATATGTGACATGATCAGCAGTGGATTGCGGGTGCGCGATATATAGTTAGTGCAACTAACTATATATGGAATTTCAATGGTTTTGTGTGAGTAAAATAAGGTTTTTTAAATGCTAATTCCTAACTATATATGGTGTATAACCTATGGTTTTTTCAGTGAATTTTCAAGGTTTTGTAAATGCTAATTCCTAACTATATATGGTCTATAACCTATGGTTTTTTCAGTGAATTTCAATGGTTTTTTAATAGCAAATATCATAAGCTGTCGAATGTCAAGTACGTGGTAAGTAAAAACATTTTCGTGTTTATGCACACTGATCTGCTTTGAATGCTGCCCCCCACCCCTCATTTCTATTAGGAGTACTCTCTCTTTGCAGATAGTGAAGGGTAGTTAACGCAGCCCTTTGCCCCCTTTGTAATCCGTCGTGCCTGCTTCTCTCTCCATTTGATTGATTGTTCTCTTTGGTTCATTCTCTATTTACAAACAAGCACAGAGTCGCAATACTCTGTTTAGTCTTTGCAGATAGCGAAAAATCGTGTAAAAAAACAAAAGGAATCGAGCAAAATCAGTAGGCCACTAATGGGATCTCTTTTTGACCTCGCTAAAATAGAAACATTAGGAACAACCTGTTGAAAATAGCAATGCGTATGTACATAAGCGGCGTTCATTTGTGTTCACAGTACCCCTTGTTGATTGTTTCAATCGAGCATTGAATTGTTCGAAGTTAATTCTCTTAAGGATCTTCTCTACCTGCAAACGAGGAAGAATAGGAATATTCTCTCTCCCTTTGCAGATAGTGAAGGGTAGGTAACGCAAGCCTTTAACACGTCGTACCTATTTCATTCCTCATTGATTGATTGATTGTCCGAACATTGACTGTTTGGGAATTAGTTCTTTTTGGAGGTATTCCCTGTTTGCAAATAAACGTAGGAAAATCTTTGCAAGTAGTGAAAGGGTACGTAATGCGGACCTTTCTCCCCCGTTGTAATCTGTCATGCCTATCTACTCCCCACTGATTGATGCACCTTTTTCACCCGGACCATTTACTAGAGATACGTCATCTGGCCCGACCAGAGAGCACCCCTAGTGAAAAGGACATATGCAATAATAACGAAGTGATCACTGTATCCTGTTAACAGAAACTTTACCATGAAACAACCTGGAAAGAAAAAAATAGGAAAACGAAAATCAGTAGGCCACTGATGAACATGAACTTTTATTAAACAACGAACAAAGAAACGATAACATAACGTAATGATAAAACCTATTAATGTCCTAGAAACAAGAAAACGTTAAAATATGCCAGTGGTGAGAGACCAGAAAAACAGTAAGAGAAACCAAATCACCCCTCGCTGTCCCACCGCCTGCCACGCCAAAAAAATCGATAGACTAGGGAAAATGCAAGTCAGTAGAACATCCGCCCCCACTCTGGAAACTTCCAAGGTGGGGCAGGGTTCCGGCTACGCCCAGCCGGGAGCAGCCCATATAAGGCAGGTCCTGCTGCCACGCCTCGGCCAGGAGATCCTAACGTAGGGTGTAGCCGGAGGAGAGGCCGAGGCCAGCGGGACCCGGCCAGGGGATTGCCTTTACAATGCTGAACAGTTGCAGGGGGGGGAATGTCTCCTCGACCCTCCCCTCTCTCTCCCAGTCCGGCCGCGGTGGCCCTTGAGAGTTGCAGGTAGTCCCGCCACATGCTCTTCCGGTCCGGCCACCAACGGTCGGGGGGCCGAGGCCGACGGGATCCGGCTGCAGCCGATAAACCAAGAAACCCGTTCATGGGGCCAGAGCCAGGGGCGTCCGGCCGACATCCACCGGAAGCCCGGCCCGAAGACGGACGGGACACTTCTTTCTTTTATAATGGCTGCGACAACACTGGGGGGGGGATGTCTTGCACATGCCTCCGACCCCCCCCCCCCCTCGTCCTCATCGCCTGGTCCGGCCATAACAAATCTCAAGCGAGACGCCGTGGGGTGCACTGGGAGGGAGAGACGGTGCGAACAGGCCTCTCCCGCCTCCCCAGGTGGAGGCTTCCCAGCTGCACCCTCAGCGCTCCAGGCGCCCGGAAAAGGGTTCTTCCACTGTGGCCATGCTGCAACGTCTCGCCCGGCAGGGTGGAGCCCGTCCGCTCATGTGACCCCGCGATCGCCGGTAGCTGCCGAACTCTCAAAATGGCGGTCGACCTGGCAAGAGCGGGCCCAGCATAAAGAAATGGCCCGGTCACTGGTTGACTCCACCACCGTAGTCCTCCACGACCTTGAAGATTCTAGAGGAGCCGCGGGAGTCTCCGACCCCCGATGGGGAATGACTGCCATGATCGCCCGTGGAGTGACGAAACTGTATCCGCGGGACGTCGGCGCTCCCATGCTGGCGCCAGCCTCACTTTGAATTACTAGAATCCTGCAGACCTCACTTCCGTTGAAAGCACAGTGTGACCCGGTAGGAAAAATTATTGCACCCCCTCCCCTTTTTGACTGATAGTTCAAACCACCGATCCTTTCCTTTGCCCTTTTAACGGAACTTTGGACTGCCTCCCCCTCTTTTACATTTTCTAGAGAAAACAAACCATTAACCACTACATTAGCATAGCAGTTGACACCAGAACTGTTTTCAAATTGAAAACCAACAACATCTTCAACAGAATCCTTTTTGTTTCTGCTGTGACCCTGCTACAGCACAGGCATTGTCCCCAGCAGTAATTCTGCAATGCCGGTAAGAATAGCTGTGGTGCCTACTGGACTCACTCACCCCCGCGGCGCCCCACGCCGTTTTTTGCTGGGCGGCAACTTACTAGACATCACTTTCGTGCCATCTAGATTTCAGCGCGTTCTGCTGCCTTGGAACTATTCGCACAACAGACCGCTACTGACAAGAATATTTCATTATTGGTGCTGTCAATTTCAATAAATCTATTGGATAATTCAAAAGAAATTGCCACGGTCTCTTCGTTGTTTAAATGTTTTTACTGTTTTTGTTTTCTTGTATATATTTATATGTTATTAAAGTTTTATATTCCTACTACTTTGTTGGAGTGCTATATATTTTTAATGTGACACATAATTGTAAAAACTTTGATGTACAAAGAGTCATTCCTGGAATCTTCCGCTTCAGGCTCGGTCCCCTCCCCAATCACAATACAGGATGGTTTTCAGATAGTAGGAACACGTGTGGTGTGACGGATCTCATCGGGTGTGGGCCTTGATCTACTCCTTTGAAGAGGGGTGATTCTTTACAGCTGGGGCCATAAACTACATCTGCAGGGCTAGCTGATAGCCTGGACAATCGGACACAGAGAAAGAGGAGTGTCAGAGGGTGCGGTAGTGAATAGGGCGAAAGGGAGGTGTCGGGCGGGCACAGAGTGTGATTCTCAGGGAAGAGCAGCGCAGATGGGGGGAGGTTTATTGCCCATGCATAAGACAGAGAGCGGTGGTGACCAGTGCCTAGGGAAGATGCTTGCGTGGGTGAGGAGCCATGCTACGAATCGACAGCGTGCAGAGAGTGGGTCTGGTCAAGACATCTAAAATGGCTGCCGTGCACGACAAAAGTGTGGCATTTCAAAAAAGGCAAGATGGCGCAGACAATGTTTTTCAACACTTCCTAATTTCCTTCGAATCGAACGTTAACAGACGTTGGGGCATATTACCAAAGTTAAGCGATATTTATCGCTAACGATGCTTACCAACCAATTTTTTACCACTAAGCATCGTCAGAAATTATCGAAGATAAACCTTGCTATTATCAAGGTTTATCGCAAATGCGATAATAAACGGCCGCAATGCATGAATATCGCTAAAAACTCAGCGATATTCATGCATTACCGAGCTAATGCTCTTAGCCATGTTATCCACCTCCCATTGGATAACATGGCTAAGAACTGCTCAGGGCAGGTGTTACTTTTTGGAGATATTCGCGCTTAGCGCGAATATCTCCAAAAGTTGGTAATAGGAGATAGATATCTTGCATGTTGTAATGCAAGTTATTGTGGTATATGGAACTCATACCATAATCTCTCAGGAAAGCAGAAACTGATCCTTTTGGGACCGCCTAAAAAGGCCTAGGGGGTGAGGAGTACTCTACTTTGCCCCCTTTTCACGTTCCGAACTATTTTATTTTACTCTCTTCTGTAATTACACAAAATAGCAGCGATAAGATGCATCGGAGACACACAGTGAGAGAAAGGAGGCCGGAGATGAAGAAGAGATGTCAAATACACATTGGAGATAATATAGTGGCAGAAGGGAAGTAAATATGAGTAAACTTACCATGTAACATAAAAATGTTGCACTCTATACTATAAGTCTCATTTTATACTACAATCACTTCGCTACAACCTCATAAATTAAAAATAAAAATGAATAATGTCTCAAACAATTTTTGATTTCTAAATATAAATTTATTCTTCAGAATTTTCTAAATTTGAAAGAACTAGTAACATGTCCTCATCAGCAATGTCCTCATTAAAAGTCTCCAATGATGATTCTTGTAACTCTATGGTCTCCAAACACTCGATAAATTCGCCATCAAGAGATTGATCAAAAAAATCATTCAAGTCATCTCCTCCTTGTGACAATATTTCATTATTGGTGCTGTCAATTTCAATCAATGTAGTGGAATCATTCAAGTCATCTCCTCGTGACAATATTTCATTATTGGTGCTCTCAATTTCAATCAATGTAGTGGAATCATTCAAGTCATCTCCTCCTTGTGACAATATTTCATTATTGGTGCTGTCCATTTCAATCAATCTAATGGAATCATACAAGTCATCTCCTCCTTGTGACAATATTTCATTATTGGTGCTCTCAATTTCAATCAATGTAGTGGAATCATTCAAGTCATCTCCTTGTGACAATATTTCATTCTTGGTGCTGTCCATTTCAATCAATCTAATGGAATCATACAAGTCATGTCCTCCTTGTGACAATATTTCATTATTGGTGCTCTCAATTTCAATCAATGTAGTGGACAATTCAAAAGAAATTGCCACGGTCTCTTCATTGTGAGCCATTTTATTTTGAAATTGCTTGCTGTAAATTGCAGAAAAAAATAATCACTTTCATTTATCGTTTTTAGTAATACATAATATAAAACTAACTTTATCAAGTATTTAGTATAACAGAAGGACTGCAAATAAATAACAGAAAACATTTTTCAAATTATCTTCAAGTGTACAACATAGTTCCCCTTACAAATTAACAACTCACCTTTTTAAAAGTAGCAGAAGTGTTAGTACTGTGTAAATCAAACACCAGAAATTCACCACCAAAAATTCCTCACAAATGTACCTCAGACAGTAGTATCACAAAATGGCTGTGGTTTCCTCTCATTTGACATATATACATAACCAATTAACTTTCATCACACACAAATACAAAACCAAAGTAACATTTTAATTGGTTCTAAATTTCAACACTTTCAAATGTGTTTTCCCCATGCAATTTTCCATAGGACATTTACATACGTCTACAGCCTGAATGGCTGAACGGAATTACACCAAACTTGACAAAATGGTACATCAAACCTAAGAGGTCAGGAAGGATCTACTATGCCCCCTTATGGTTATTTCCCCCTTCGCTTTGGCCTCCTCTTGTCTCTCAATCCTACCGAGAGACAAGATGGCGGCCGCTACGGACTGTTTGGAATGTTGACAGACGCCGGAGAACCAATCAGCTTCGCAAAGCTCCGTAACGCGAAAAGTACGCGAAGCGGAGCGCTGTTACAGATATATATCTTTTTTTGAACGTTAATTTCTCAAAATCCACTGGAGCACATATATTGAGACCTAGCAAAGGCACATCGGGCTACCAGTCCCTAATATTTTGCCAAGTTTCGTGCAAATCCATTCAGCCGTTCGATTATTATTATTTTATTTTTTTTTTGCCCCGCGGAGCCCTTTTAAAACCTCCACATCAAACGTAGGGGGTCAGCGAGGATCTACTATTCCCCCTTATGGTCATTTGCCCCTTCGCTTTGGCCTCCTCTTGTCTCTCGATCCTACCGAGAGACAAGATGGCGGCCGCTACGGACTGTTTGGAATGTTGACAGACGCCGGAGAACCAATCAGCTTCGCTTCACAAAGCTCCGTTGCGCGAAAAGTACGCGTCCTGGAGCGCTGCCCGGTCCGCTGTTACAGATATATATCTTTTTTTAAACGTTAATTTCTCAAAATCCACTGTAGCACATATATTGAGACCTACAAAAGGCACATCGGGCTACCAGTCCCTACAATTTTGCCAAGTTTCGTGCAAATCCATTCACCCGTTCGGGCTAAAAGTGAGGCCAACCGCCCTATGGAAAACTCAATGTTAAAAACACGTTTTGGGACCCCCCTTTTTTCTCAGCCCCCCCTTGACGAACCCCCCCCAAATTTTCAAGGGCTGCTCAGAAACATAATGTTCCATTTTCCTGAAAGTTTCAGCCAATTCCGTCCACAAACGCCAAAGTTATTAGACATAGAATTTTCAAAAAACCCATAGAGAAAAAATCCTAACTATATATACCTACTGGCGACCGCCAGTAGGTAATATATATATATATATATTCACTGAAAAAAACATAGGTTTCAGGCCTTCTATAGTTAGGAATTAGCATTTAAAAAACCTTTAAAATTCACTCAAAAAACTATAAGTTTTAGGGGTGTTATAGTTAGCTGGACATTTCACTCATACAAAACCATTGAAATTGCTCCTATATAGTCAGTTGTACTAACTATATTTCGCGCACCCGCAATCCACTGCTGATGATGTCACATATTACATCATTCATGACATGGTCAGTGACATCACTGATGACATCTCAAATGACATCACTGATGACATCACTGATGACATCATCCAGTGAATGTGGTTTGCTTCGTTATTTAAATATGCATTATATATATAGCAATTTGCATTGAAGAATGAGTGGATGTATAAAAATAAATATTTGGATGGAGGATTTAGTAGCAGAGTAATTGACTGTTTACTTGACCAATTTATAGTGTCTCTCTAAATATAGTGATAGTGACTAAACTGTTTGAATATCTGTATCACTTTGTCAGTTGTTGTGTAAACTGGTTCTCCAGTTGGTTACTAGCTATGTGAAAGTCTGTATTAGTTATTGATTAGTTAACTGAGTATTTGTGTGGGAGTGTGAAAGTGTGTGTGGTTCGGTGGGGGGTGTGTGACTGCCCAAAGATGTGTGAATAGTTGATTCACTAGATATATGAAGTTAAATCTACATGTTCTAACAGTTGTTTGGGTGAGTGAATATCTTTATGGGTGTGGTGATGAGCAAATATATTTCTCAATGGTACATGTCCAACAAACTAGAAAAATAAAAGGCAGTGTATGTGTCAGTTGTTGTATATTAATAAGTATACATAAGACTCAATGATTGTGTGAGTGACTGTATGGATAACTTTATACTTGTAATAATGATTTTATAATTCACTAAGTATGACTTACTATCTAAATGAATAGATGAAGTTGTGTTTGTATAAGTGTGTAGCTAAGTAAATATGTAAGTATGATCCATTGTTTGCATAAGTGAGTAGGATGACTTCATATGTGAATAGGATGTGTGCTGGTGTGTAATGTCGATTTAGGTGTATAAGTATTTTTGATAGTGTTCTATTGTTCATTGACAGCATGTATGAGTGAACCTACAGGTAAGTGATTAGATGTTTGTATACATCTAAAATCACTGAGTGGGTTTTTAGATACTTGTATTGCTGTAACAATGGATTCCAATATGGTACTCTTTATTTTACATAGAGTGATGAAAGATTTTACTAGTGTATGAAAAGGTGTATGTGATTGTCACGTGGATGATGTCATCAGTGATGTCATTTGAGATGTCATCAGTGATGTCACTGACCATGTCATGAATGATGTAATATGTGACATCATCAACAGTGGATTGCGGGTGCGCGAAATATAGTTAGTACAACTAACTATATAGGAGCAATTTCAATGGTTTTTTGAGTGAATTTTAAAGGTTTTTTAAATGCTAATTCCTAACTATATAAGGCTTGAAACCTATGGTTTTTTCTGTGAATTTCAAAGGTTTTTTAAATGCTTATTCCTAACTATATAAGACCTGAAAGCCCACCAGGAATCTCCAGCATGCGCCAGGGGACTGCATTGCAGAGAGGTGTATTGAAGCCACGCCCCTTTTTACACCTCTCTGCAACGCAGCCCCCGTGCATGTTTGAAGAGGGGGAACTAATTCCCCTTGCCTACTGGGGGCCCCTGGGGGCCAACTAGTCCACCTTGAACCTCCAGTATGCGCCAGGGGGCTGCATTACAGAGGTGTAATGAGGCTATGCCCCTTGTTACACCTCTCTGCAACGCAGCCCCCTGGCGTGTTTGCAGAGGGGGAACTAATTCCCCTTGCATACTGGGGGTCCCTGGGGGCCAACTAGCCCACCAGGAGCCTCCAGTATGCGCCAGGGTGCTGCATTGCAGAGAGGTGTAATGAGGCCACACCCTTTTTTACAACTCTCTGCAACGCTGCCCCCGTGCATGTTTCAAGAGGGGGAACTAATTCCCCTTGCATACTGGGGGTCCGTGGGGGTCAACTAGCCCACCTGGAACCTCCAGTATGCGCCAGGGGACTGCATTGCACAGAGGTGTAATGAGGCTATGCCTCTTTTTACACCTCTCTGCAACGCAGGCCACTGGCGCGTTTGCAGAGGGGGGACTAATTCCCCTTGCATACTGGGGGTCCCTGGGTCATATTTTCCCAAACGCCGAAATTCCAAACGATTGAAAATGACTTTTCTTGAGAAACATTTGGATTTGGATAATCATGTCCTATACTTTGGAATTTTTGAAAGACTGACTTTGAGGATGCTATAAATTACTCAAGTCTGCCCGAATTGTGTGGGTAAAATTGATACCTACTCACCTTGAATAAGAATGTACTTACGTCTCGTCTAACATTTGGAAGAAATATCTAGTTATATGACAACAGGATACCGACATAACTTGAAGGAAATAAGAACGCCCTGAAAAAGTTCTGTTGTACAGAACGAAACGCGTCAGCTGGCTGTGGTACATAAACTTAAGGAAAATAAAAGCATTTGAATATACACCAAGATTCAGCGCTTCAATAAGGACTCTAAGTGATATGATTTGATTGGACTTATTGTGCAAGTGGTGCTGTGCCAAACTTTGGAATATTCTCCACTACTCTCTACTACTTATTCTCTACTACTCCACTACTCTCTAATACTCACTCTCTACTACTCATTCTCTACTACTCTACTACTCTCTACTACTCTCTCTCTACTACTCACTCCCTACTACTCACTATCTACTACTCTCTACTACTCACTCTCTACTACTCTCTACTCTCTACTACTCACTCTCTACTACTCTCTCTCTACTACTCACTCTTTACTACTCACTATCTACTACTCTCTACTACTCACGCTCTACTACTCACTATTTACTACTCTCTACTACTCACTCTCTACTGCTCTCTACTACTCACTCTACTACTTACTCTCTACTAATCTCTACTACTCACTCTCTACTACTCTCTACTACTCACTCTACTATTCACTCTACTACTCTCTACTACTCACTCTCTGCTACTCTCTCTCTACTGCTCTCTACTACTCTCTACTACTCACTCTCTACTCTATTACTCACTATCTTCTCTCTACCTCTCTCTACTTCTCTCTCTACTAGTCTCTACCTCTCTACCTCTACCTCTCTACCTCTACCTCTCTACCTCTACACCTCTACCTCTCTACATCTCTCTACACGCACACATATACACATATATATATATGCATATATATGCATATGCATTTATGTATGTCTATATATATATATATATATATATATAGACATACATATATAATCTGCATATCTATATAAATACAAATATAAATGCATGCATACAATACATATATGCATACATATGCATGTTATTTACATGAAAGTTTTAAAAACACTAATAAAATCAAAGCTAAAAAGCCACCTCATTACAAACAGAATGGCTTTAACTTAAACGGGGGCGAGATCTATTGCATTTTCAATGCTTGTTTACTTTGGTTCCATCAAGAAGGCATTCAGATGTGTCACACATTTGCCATAAATTCTGAATGTTAGCACTCTAGTTGCTCATTAGATCACTGTAGTAAAGCTACTGCTCACCAGGGAAGTCTGCTGCTAATCAAACTTTCTATGGCAAAATGAACCCCCTCATTTTGTTCCTTTTTTAAATTAAATGTTTTCAGATTTACCACTTCATTCCAATCAAGATGGCTTCTGGTGTGCCATACTTTTGTCATAAGTAAGACTGTTAGCGCTCTAGTTGTTCTTTAGAAAACTCTGGGACATTCTGTCATTGGGCTATACTTGGGCTACATCTGGGTGATATTTGGGCTACATTTGGGCTCTTTTGTCTCTGGCGGCCATCTTGGGAGACTGCATGTCAGAATTTCTTAATGAAATAGAAGAGGATTTGGGAAGTCACTCAAAATGTGCCCTAATTTTTCTTTCTGCAGCACTAATCATACTTTCTATGGCAACATATACCCCCTCATTTTGTTCCTTTTTAAATTAAATGTTTTAAGAGTTACCACTTTATTCCAATCAAGATGGCTTCAGGTGTGCCATAACAGTGTCCAGGAGAGGTGAGATTTACTCCCAAGATTATTTGGGAAGGAATCCATTAGAAATACTGGGACTACCGACGTTGAAGGTAGCTCGCGGACGGTTGAGTATCCAGTAATTTGTGGTAACATTTAACTAATTTTGATTTCTTGTACGTCATTGCAGAAGTGTATTTTCGAGGTCCTGATGAAAGCCTGGTAGGGGAGATGCCCCTACATGGCAAAAACATGTTGACCACTATACCATCTAGTTTGGACCACCATACCATCTAGTTTGGACAGTCATTATTTCAGACTGTCATACACACTCTTTCTCCTTTTAATCTTGACACCATGTTTCATCCCCAATAAAGTTTCCCTTGATATCATGGTAGCCAATCTTAAATAGCACTTCTTTATTTTTGTTTCAAATTATTTTTTGCACTGCAATCTAATCTTTCCCACACCATCTTACCCACATACTGCATTCTGGGTTGGATCCATCGCTGGAGGTCTTGGAGAAATGGAGAAATACACACATTGTCACCAGGTGTGTCTCCTTATCTAGACCTTGACCTTTTACAATCCCAGATGACGAGGCTCCGCCTTTGGGTGGGCTGATGGGATTCATTTTCTTTCTTTAACACACATAGCCTTTCCTTCACACAGCACTCTGCTTCTGTCCTTTGCTCAGTCTTCATTGGTCCGTACAGAGAGACGGCAACCGGGAACCACAGGAGGAGGGATTCCAAAACAGAGCGCACCGCCTTTTTGAGAGACGTACTCGTCTCGAGCCAGACAAGTAACAGACGGATCCCCTCCCGGCTCACCTCCTGACACACCAGGAGTCAGATTGGACAAACACGAAGATTTTTGACTTTCTTGAATACAGATTGCTAAGTAATCAATACCTTCCACGTGACTATCATATAGGGACAGACCGTTTCTATGTAGTCACATTTAGACTCGTGTCTCTCTCCGGCAAGTACCGTCCAGTACACGGATATCAGCCCAGACCTATTACTAAATACCACGAACGTACCATTCCTCAAGCCCTGAAGAGTCGTGTTGACTCAACTGTACACGACGAAACACGTGTCGGCTTTGCATTACATCTCCTGAGTCTGGAGAGAATAAATCATCTTCTTGCTGTATCAAGAACACACCAAAGATTCTGCTTCTGTTTCCTCATATATTTTTCAGTCATTGCACTGTTTGTGATACCTTGTTGTAGTAGCGAGAGCACACTTGTATATACAATCTTAAATAGCACTTCTTTATTTTTGTTTCAAATTATTTTTTGCACTGCAATCTAATCTTTCCCACACCATCTTACCCACATACTGCATTCTGGGTTGGATCCATCGCTGGAGGTCTTGGAGAAATGGAGAAATACACACATTGTCACCAGGTGTGTCTCCTTATCTAGACCTTGACCTTTTACAATCCCAGATGACGAGGCTCCGCCTTTGGGTGGGCTGATGGGATTCATTTTCTTTCTTTAACACACATAGCCTTTCCTTCACACAGCACTCTGCTTCTGTCCTTTGCTCAGTCTTCATTGCTTAGTTCAGACCACCACTAGTCTTCTGTTTTTGCTACATGTGAATTGGGGGTATAGACTGGTTCTAGTGGTCTTTAAATATAATTCCCCTTGGACCCTTCCTAACTCGTTGTGTTACCTTCAGGTGTGCCATACCTTTGTAATAAGTAGGACTGTTAGCGCTCTAGTTGTTCTTTAGAACACTCTAGGAGGCTGCAGTAGAACACAAAGGAATCAACTGACAGTCTCTGTCCTTGTTGGATGTACATGTTTTACTGAGAATGTCAGACTTCATGCTCACATGACTGAGAAAGATAATGTGAATTTACAGAAAATATGCTTTCAGTTTAGCTTATAGATACCCTTCCAAACCACTGTGGGAAAAGCATGAGATAATAGTTTTCTTTCAAATATGATTCATGATATCCCAGCAGAAGGCTTTTTCACATGGTAAAATTACCTTAGAACACACCACAATTCCTAAAATGAGTATGGTACTGTTGTGGTTAGTCCTTCCTTTCTTCCCCTTACCCTCCCTAGCGCGTACCTTTCCTTGCGCGCCAATGGCCAGCTGCTAGCTGGAATGTTGACAGCTGAGCTGAGTTTGACAGTTGACAGTTATTTACGGGCTTTGCTCACTGCCGTGCAGACCTGCCTATGGTGTGTTGTCTATGAGAATAAAGGTGTTGAAAGCAGCTTGTGTCTGGCAGCATCTTTACAAATTGGCAACGAGGAGACAACACGCCAATGAACCTACGCATAATAGGTGATTTTAAGAAGATAAAAGTTGAGACAAGAAAACCGGAGAATAAATAAAAATAAGACGGCTTGTCACGTAACGGAAAAAAAAAGGCAGAGTAAAGGAAAAAATAAATAAAGCGGAACTAAAGAACAAAGGTACGAAGGTGTTGCGGTGTGAAAGAAGACGATAGCAGATCTGTGAATGTAAATTTGATATGAAACTTGTACTTTCTGGATTCGGAAATAGCAGCTAAAGGCATGAGCAGAAGCGCAGCAAAGTAATTTGAAGGTGTTGTTCAAGAAAGCATCGAAACCGTAACTGAGCAGATAAAAAACCATCGAGTCAGTAAATGAAATAATTAATACGCTGAAGGCTGACCAACCGTGATATGAAGCCTGAAAAGTAAGTGGCGAAAAGTAACGTATAATGACATAAAAGACAAAGATTTTAATGTAATATACGCGAAGGAGATACAATACGGCTGTACACTCACTTCTACAGAACAATCTTGTGTGGAAGTACATGAAGGGAGCCTTGTGAGGAGAATGAGAAATGCACAACGGCGCGTGTGACGTCATAGCGCCGGGCACCATTTTAAGTGTATTAACTTAACTACAACAAGGAACACGCAAAAAATCAATAGCGTGCAACTCGATTAAACTGGGAACAAACAGCGAAAATAACTGGAATAAGAAAAAAGTATCCTTTTAAAAGTTCACAAGGAGAACGGGGTAAAGTTTGTGAAATAAACAGGAAAAAAACAAAGGGAAGTACATTGTGCAATTAATAAATATAAAAAACAAAAAAAACTACAAGCACAGTTTAATATGGCGAGCAGTAACATATACATCTTGCAGCCACCAGAGCCATTTTTGAAAGGGGATGGTACTCCTACTATAAAATGGGAAGAGTGGAAGGAATACTTTTGTAATTATAAATCCACATTTGACAAGGAGGATGTAGCATTAAAACCAGTAGAAAAGAAAAAAATATTATTGCACAGTTTAGGAACAGGTGGTCTTAAGATTTACAATAACATTGCTAAGAAAAGCCATGAGGGGCAGACAGGAATGTGTTTGAGGATGCTATAGAGGATTTGGATTCTTATTATAAGCCAGTGGTGTGTGTTGCTGTACACAGGAACAAATTCTACAGGAGGAAACAGAGTAAAGAGGAAAGCATTGATGAGTATGTGGCTGCATTAAAAAACATAGCACTCACATGTAAATTTGGGGGATTACACGACGACCTTATTAGGGACCAAATCGTTATGTGTACAGCAAATCAAAATATACAGGATGCTTTGTGGGCAAAAGGTGAGAAACCCCTACAACAGGTAATAGACATATTGAAAGAAGCAGAACTCACTGGGAGATGTGCTAAAGAAGTGATCAATGAGAGCAAAGATAACAAAGAAGAACCGAATATGGTGGCTAAAGTAAATGCAACAAGGAGAAAAATAACAAATTATAGTAGCAGGGTTAAGGATGGTACAGGAACCAACAGTAAAGAAAAAACATATGGTGACCTAAGATGTTATCGCTGTAATAGTAACAGGCACTTAGCTAATGAGTGGAACTGCCCGGCGAGGAACACCAAATGCAGCAGGTGTGGATTGGTGGGACATTTCCAAAAAGCATGCAAGAGAAGTGGAAAAATTGAAGTAGAATACGATCAAGAGGAAGAAGAGGATGAGGAAAACTCATCAGAAGAGTCGGAATATGATTTATGCGTATTAAATGTGTCAGAGACATCAGATATCAAAGGGGACAACAAAGACAAAAGGAAGAAACCAGTTTGCAAGGTGGAAATAGGAGGCTCTGGTTCACCGTGCACCATTGTCAACCACGATGCATGGGAGGCTAAGTTTAAACGTGTCTTGGGAAAAAGATTGCAGAAGCCTGACATAACGTTGAAAACATTTACTGGGGAACCAATAAAGCTTCTGGGGTACAGGAAGGTACCTTGCTTCTTCAAGGAAAGAGAAATGTGCAGCAAATTGTATGTGGCGGCTACAGGCCCGTCAGTATTAGGACGGAAAGACCAGGGGAAGCTTTGCATTACCCTAAACCCAGACAGCTCGGAGCCAGTCTTAGAAATAGAAAGAGTGGTAAGAGACTGTATAGATGGTGAAAATTCAGACAAATCACAAACAACTCTCCGGCCTACATTGAAACATTTGACGTGCCATAACATGCCGTGGGAGAGTATCGGAGTGGACATAACAGGACCCATAAGATGGCAGGATGAACAGGTGTACATAATAGTAATGGTGGACCATCTGTCTGAATGGCCAGAAATGAAGGTGTGCAAGAAGGCGGACACATGCGACATATTAACATTCATGGACGATGTGTTCACCAGGGAAGGTATTCCGAAAACTATTGTTAGCGACAATGACAGCCAATTCACTTCGGAGGCTTTCAAAAAGTTCATTGCTAGGAACGGCATCATCCACAAAACAACTTCAGTATATCTTCCGGCGGAAAATGGCGCAATGGAAAGGTTTAAGTGGTTGATAAAAGGGACCATCCAAGTGGCTAACAAAAGTGGAAAATGTTGGAGAAAAGAAGTAAAGGAGATGATATGGAGGTACAGGATTACTCCAGGTGAAAAAACATTAGTGAGCCCATTCGAAGTAATGAGAGGAAGAACACCCATTCCTAACGACAACATCGGGTGGTTCAAGTCAGCGAGAAAAACAAAATGGGCCGTGGAAACCATTAGAGAAAGGATTAAGAACGCACAAGGAATTTACCAAGAAAAGCATGACAAGAGCAAGAACTGCAAAGAAGTGTGCATCAAGGTAGGGGACAAGGTGAGGATTGGAAAAAGTGGACACGTAGTCAAAGGGGTGAATAGATATTCCTCACCCTTAGAGGTGGTTGAAGCTTTTTGCAACTCGGCGTTACCTAGTGATAGAAAAGTATGGCATGCTTTAAGGATGTCAATGTGTCACGGATCAGAGGTAAAAGAACTAATGGAAAAGAAAAGTAGTGACGAGCAGAGTGGACACCAGCTGGAATGTACGGATAATGAGGAAGATGTAGAAGACAGTTTATTCGGTGCACCAATGGAGAGTGCAGATATCAGAACGAGGCAAAACCAAGAATGCATAGAATGTATTGGAATGAACAGGACTCTAAGCTCGGACGAGTCTGTGGAGTCACAGCAAAGTGTGGAGACAAGTTGTACAGACTTGGAACATGAGACTTCTGGTGATGGGAAAGTGGAGTGTGATGTCAACTCAAAAGAAACAGGTGACACTGTGAGTGTGGTGGACACATCCACTAAGGACACAGGTAGTAGGCCCACGGAGGGTGTCGGAAAAGCCAACGCAAGCACCAGCAGATATGGACGCATTCTGAGTAAACCCAGCAAATATAAAGACTATGGGGCATATTATCAAGGGGGTTTATCTCTGCTTTTTTGGCTTTAAAAGCCAAGAAAGCGGAGATAAAATTATCTCCCTATTACCTAGCTGTCGCTAACACCAGTTAGCGACAGCTAGTAGGAGATAGCGACCATCTTGGGCCCCACTTTGCATGTCAGTGATATTTATCACTAATGACATGCGAAGTGGGCATGCCAAGATGTTAGCGACTGGAAACAGTCGCTAACATCGCTATCTCCTATTACCAACTTTTGGAGATATTCGCGCTAAGCGCGAATATCTCCAAAAGCTAACACCTGCCCTGAGCAGTTCTTAGCCATGTTATCCAATGGGAGGTGGATAACATGGCTAAGAGCATTAGCTCGGTAATGCATGAATATCGCTGACTTTTCAGCAATATTCATGCATTGCGGCCGTTTTTTATCGCATTTGCGATAAACCTTGGTAATACCAAGGTTTATCTGCGGTAAAAATCGCCGCAGCTCAGCGGTAAAATGTTGTCTCTAACCAAGCAATAGCGATAATTATCGCTATTGCTTGGTAATATGCCCTTTTGTGTTTAACTGACAATCTTGAATATGTTACAGCTTAAGGGGATAGCCAATTTCTACCTTCCGTTGTTCCATAGGGAAGGAGATGTGTTGTGGTTATTCCTTCCTTTTTTCCCCTTACCCTCCCTAGCACGTACCTTTCCTTGCGCGCCTTTGGCCAGCTGCTAGCTGGAATGTTGACAGCTGAGCTGAGTTTGACAGTTGACAGTTATTTACAGGCTTTGCTCACTGCCGTGCAGACCTGCCTATGGTGTGTTGTCTATGAGAATAAAGGTGTTGAAAGCAGCTTGTGTCTGGCAGCATCTTTACAGGTACCATCAACAAATGATTTATAATGTAACTAAAGTCCTAAAACCCTCTAATAACTACAATGCTTTTTAATGAGGTGCTATCATGTATATTGGTCCCAAGATGGCTGCCAACACTTCTTGGATGAAGTGTTGACAGCCAATCAGATCTCACGATGAGATGTGTGGTTAGGCGCCGCCCAGATATATATGTGTTTTTTAAGTTAATTTTCATAAAAACCACTGGAGCAATTTTCACCAAATATAGCAAAGGCACTTCTGCGTACCAGTCCCTACAATTTTGCCAAGTTTGGTGTAATTCCGTTCAGCGGTTCGGGCTGTAGCCTTGTCAGAACGTCCTATGGAAATTAACATGGGGAAAACACATTTTGGGACCCCCCTTTTTTCTCAGCCCCCACTTCACGAATCCCCCCGAAACTTTCAGGGAAGGAGCGCAGCAAATTCCTCAACCGGCGCCAAAGTTATTCCCAATAGAATGTTGCAGATTTCCTATGGTAGCTAGGTCCTAACTATATATACCTACTGGCTATCGCCAGTAGGTAATATATATATATATATATATATATATATATATTACCTACTGGCGGTCGCCAGTAGGTATATATAGTTAGGATTTTTTCTCTATGGGATTTTTGAAAATTCTATGTCTAATAACTTTGGCGTTTGTGGACGGAATTGGCTGAAATTTTCAGGAAAATGGCACATTTTGTTTCTGAGCAGCCCCTGAAAATTTTGGGGGGGTTCGTCAAGGGGGGGCCGAGAAAAAAGGGGGGTCCCAAAACGCGTTTTTCCCATGTTAATTTCCATAGGGCGGTTGGCCTCACTTTTAGCCCGAACGGCTGAATGGATTTGCACGAAACTTGGCATAATTGTAGGGACTGGTAGCCCGATGTGCCTTTTGTAGGTCTCAATATATGTGCTCCAGTGGATTTTGAGAAATTAACGTTTAAAAAAAGATATATATCTGGAACAGCGGACCGGGCAGCGCTCCAAGACGCGTACTTTTCGCGCAACGGAGCTTTGTGAAGCGAAGCTGATTGGTTCTCCGGCGTCTGTCAACATTCCAAACAGTCCGTAGCGGCCGCCATCTTGTCTCTCGGTAGAATCGAGAGACAAGAGGAGGCCAAAGCGAAGGGGCAAATGACCATAAGGGGGCATAGTAGATTGTCGCTGACCCCCTAGGTTTGATGTGGAGGTTTTAAAAGGGCCCCACGGGGCAAAAAAAAATAAAATAATAATAATTGAACGGCTGAATGGATTTGCACGAAACTTGGCAAAGTTGTAGGGACTGGTAGCCCGATGTGCCTTTGCTAGGTCTCAATATATGTGCTCCAGTGGATTTGGAGAAATTAACGTTCAAAAAAAGATATATATCTGTAACAGCGCTCCGCTTCGCGTACTTTTCGCGTTACGGAGGTTTGCGAAGCTGATTGGTTTTTCGGCGTCTGTAAACATTCCAAACAGTCCGTAGCGGCCGCCATCTTGTCTCTCGGTAGGATCGAGAGACAAGAGGAGGCCAAAGCGAAGGGGCAAATGACCATAAGGGGGCATAGTAGATCGTCCCTGACCCCCTAGGTTTGATGTGGAGGCTTTGAAAGGGTCTCGCAGGGCAAAACAAAAAATACCGTTTTTTTAGTTTTTTTGCGTGGAGTGCGCCCGGTTCGCGAACCGGGAAGCGTTCTGGGGAGCGTACTTTCTTGAAAATTAGTGAAAAAAGTTAGAGTAAAATAATAATTGTGAGTGATCAGATGTAGGGTAGCTCTGAGAAGAGCTTTTGGGTTTATGGTACATTTAGGTACTTATAAGTAGGTACCAATGCACAGTCTTAAATTCAGAGTGAAAACTCTGTTGCCCTCATCTGAGAAGTGAACTCCATCTCCTCTGTAGATATCTTGCATGTAGTAACGCAAGTTATTGTTGTACAGGGAGCCCATTCCATGGTCTCTCATGTAAGCTGAAACAGATTTGTTTACATGCTTCCTCGATTTCTCAATTTGTGGACAAAATTGGTTCGACCACCTCCATTTCTGTCTTTGGCATATATTTGAATATACCAAGGCAGTCTGAGGAAAAAGTGCCATCAATTGCTCAAAGGTGTCCTTTAAAAGCATTTCCAGACCTACCCCAGTCAAAGTGCCCAAATCATTACCTCCACAGTGCACAATTAACAGGTCAGGTTTTGGCAAATGCATAAAGGTTTTCACCAATGGTATCAATTGGTGACATTTTAATCCTCTGTGGCCAAACCACTTAATTTCCACATTTTGTAAATTGAGGTTAGGTAAATTCCTGTTTTCAGCGTACCTTTGAGCCCAATAGATGTAACTATGTCCAACAATCCAGACAGAAAACATGGTGAGAGAAGGTTCTGCTGCAGTCAGATGAAGTGTGGCAATGAAATGGCAGTTGAAAAAATGAGAGTGTAAAATGAAAAAAACTGAGGAGTTTCTGTGTTAATGAAGCAGTAAGAGTGATTGGTGGATTTTGATTGCTGAAAACAGAAAGTTAGTGTGCATGGATGAGTTCATTGAAAGATGTATTTTGAGTGGCGAAGAAAAAATCATTAAATGAAAGAATGCTCTGGATATGCAGGTGCACTGAGAGTTCAGAGTTCAATTGCAACATTGTTGTGTGAGAGGTCTTGCAAGAGGTGGTTGCTATGCAGAAAAAGCAGAGAGGGGGCAGAGGGGGGAAGGGTTTTGCTTTGAAAAAAAGTGAGGGAAGAGTTTTGATTGGGTGACATGAGAGATATGTGTGAGGAATTACAGCATTTCTGTGCTTTTGATAGCTGCAGACTCTGGAGTGCATACCTTTTGCTCTGCTGAAGACAAATTGGTGTGTTTCTAAGACTGTTTTGAAACTCAAAGTATTTGCTAAGGTGAGAAAAGATTTCTTTAATTTAGATAGAAAATAGTGTGCTTTAAGGAGAAAATTATGAAGAAAGTTGTGTTTTTCAAATGTTGCTTTGTCTCAAGTGTTTCACAAATAGATTTTGTTTCTTTGAGAAATTGTAATTGGAGAAAATGTGAAGTATTAGTACTGACAGGGCTTTTATGTGCATAGGAGCTGTGGAGTGTTTTCAAATTATGACTTGTAAATCGTTTTTGAGAAAAAGCAATGGTTTTAATATTGATGAGAAGGACATAATGGTGTCTGCTTCTTTATAAGGTAATTGAGAGTCTCTGATGTTATTTTTCCCATTTCAATGTAAGAAGTTTGTCTGTGGAGCAAATTGCTTGTAAATATGCTCCCACCTGTGCATGGCAAATTTAGATTTTGAATGTTTCCGTTACATAGGCATGTTAAAGGTGACTGAAACATGCAGCAAAGGCAATCAAAAAATGCTTTTATGTGTCTTAAGGACATTTTAAGTCATTTCCCCATGTGCAGTGTTTTCAAATTATGAGTTGAAAATCGTTTTTGAGGTAAAGGAATGTTTTCAAAATTTATGTGCGCCATATGACCCCAAATTTCTTTTTCAGGGGTGCAGCAGGGTGTTCTTGAGACACCCCTGCACCGTCGGAAAAATTCGTAATTTGCGATGAGGTAATTGCTAATCGCAAATTGCACCTTCATTCCTATGGGCCTCCTGCTGCATGGAAATGAATGGGTAATTTGTAATTAGCAAATAGGTCATCGCAAACTAGGAATGGTAAAGAATCGCTATTTAGTCCTTAAAGTTCGCTATTTAGGAAATGCAAAAAACTTTGATGATACATATGGCGGTTCATCTCTAACAAGATAAGAAGCATAGGGATAGATTTATGATGACTGGCGCATCACCAGGGATGTGTTAGTCATTCTGTGCCGCTGTTCCGTCACCTATGGTGTGCTGCATTTACAATGCGGCGCATCATGGGGCAAAAACAGCACAGATGCGTGACGTATTTGTGCCGTAAAGTTGGCGCATTGCTGGAGTTGTATCGCAAGTGTGATGAAGCTCCAGTAAGGCTGAGGGGTGCCCCTGTCGCAGGGTTTCTGTTCTCACACAGAACTGTGGACAGAGGATTGGAACCTCGGCGAATTAGGGCGTCCCAAAACTCACCTTAGTAATCAAAACCCCTTAGCAAGCTAGGTACAGTGTCACATTGGATATAACAAACTCTCAAGGTTTAGACAATCCAGAATATGAACTTATAGTACCTCAGGATACGTGGAACTCATGAACAGTCGGTCGTTATATATTTCTTAGAAACCAGAACATGGAGTTAAGAAGAACACATGTGTATTTGAAATGTTTATTTACTAATGCCGTCTTCTCAGGCGTAGTATCTTAGATTATACAAGTACACATATTATCAGTAGCAAAATTACCAGCATAGTCAGTAGTACATAAAAAGCGAATGGTGACAGTATGTTAACATGCTGTAAATGAATAAGAGTTAGCAACACTTATAAGCAGCCGCGGGCCGTGGAGGGAGTTACGGTGGGGCAGGGAGGCGGGGAGGGGGAGGGGCAGGGTGGAGAGGGCTCCACCCTGCTTCTCCCCCTCCCCGCCTCCCTGCCTCACCGTAACTCCTTCCACGGCCCGCGGCTGCTTATATCTCACCCTCCCTAATACACATATTATATTATTTGCTAAGAAGGTCTCTTTGTGTTGGTTTAGGGCGTGCCGATACTTTAGTGTCTTAGATTTGAAGGAATCACATCAGCATACACCAGCTCTCTCTTCATGTGAACCGCATCAAGTGTTGTGTATGTGTGTTCGGCAAAGCAATATAAAACCCGCCTCATGCCTAGAATTGGGAGAAGCTGCACTTATGTTATGAGTATGAAGTCGTGGAGATCAGACCTCATAACAATTCTGTATCGTGTTGTTCTTGAAACTTCAGCACTCGCTGTACAGATATAGTTTAAGAAGTAAAGCAGATAGTAGAGCAATAACATATTATTCTCATGTAAATCACGATGAACTATTAGGTTGAAAGCTAAAGCAACAACTAAGTGTCGTGTGCAGAAGTTGCAAAAAAGGAAAAAATGGCGTTTAAACCGGTAATGAGTCCATGCTAACTTAACACGGTGTAAAGATATCCAGGACCTAGATGACACCTCCCCATGATCCGGAAACGAACTGAATAAGATAATAGAAGTGCCATCTCATGAGAGCAGATTGCAACTTTATATGTGGACGGTCCGCAAGGTAAAACATTAAAAACTAGGAAAATGTAATGCTAAAGAAAAATAAAACAGCCAAGTACTTTATCGAGTCTTAAGCCAATAGGCAAGCTAAATAATAAAAACTTGACAAATAAGTCAATGAATTGTCAATTAAATGCTAGTACTCAGCATATCAAACATGAAAAAGGTCTATGACATAACTGTGTATGCAAAATAAGCTGCAACAGCCTCCAATAGGAAGTCACCGTCTTTATCCGAAAAGAGTTTAGCCATCCAATTTAAAAGCGGAAAAGAACATACGTGCTCTCCCAGCACCGGATCCTCTATCACCATCAGAGGACAGCTCGGTGGGTTTTCAAGAAAGCTCTGGATCAAGAAAGACTGTGTTGCCGCCAGTAAATTCCAGGGACCAATTAGTCCATGCATCAATGCCACAGCCATAATCCTTTCGCCAGGACAAACCAACTCGTGAGTAATGATAGGAGTCATCAGCTGATTAAAGTCGACGTCAGGAGAAACCGGTCCGCAGAGACACAAATCAATGGCCAAATCGAAATCACAGGTCAGGCAGTGAAATACAGGCTGGACACAGGTGAAGTAGGAGAATCGAAAAGATAATCCATATGCCGTGCTTAATATCGCCAACGGCATTGTGCCATAATATTCTAGCATGCGATTTCGGAACAGTGTCAGCAGCTGCAGGGCGGGAGCTTGCACAGGAGGGACATCCATATTTAAAAATGTAAAAAAGCACAAGAGCGTCCGCTGGTAATGCAAGTAAAAATGGGAATCCACGAAGCAGAGTGGAAAAAATAGAATGAAAGAAAGCAGGGATGACTCCAAAGATTTTCTCAAATGAAGTCACGAGACCACTGGTAACAACTTTAAAAAAGTGCGCCAGGCCCTTTGTGGAGGACGCGTTAGAGATAGTCCGAACCATCTTGCTGAAATGGAAAGGCGAATCTGTATTTAAAAGGGTCTGCACCTCTGTACGGGTGTTCGCTATGTGAAGCACGAAAGTTTCACGGGCCGAACTCAAGGCCACCTCTCTCTGAGACAAAAGAGCTCTTATTCTTGCCATGCCGTTGAAATGTGCTCCCAAGGTTGGTATTTGTGGCCAGATTGAAAACTCCCTATGTTCATGTGTGGGAGGAAATAGAACATTTCTGCAGCAAATAACCCGTTCATTTACTGTTACGATAAAATGAATACTTTTAATTAACCCAGAACAATCTTCATTATTGAGCATCAAATAACTACCATTTTCCAAGAACTTGAACGTGGGGATGATAGCAGGAACTGGTGTGCCTTGCAACACGCAAGCCATATTTGGTCGGTGTTTGTTGCATGAACCGTGTAACTGTATGTGCTTACACATTAGTGAATGATCTGGCGTCTCAGTGCATTCCTCTCCATTCAGATAAAGTTCTTGATCATCTTTGAAAATCTGTATGTGTATGGAAGCGACCAGACCTCATGAAGAAAACCACTACCTAAAGGTTAATAACGACCTATTGGTATATATTTCATACAATTTGAAAACTTATATAAAGCAAAAGGCAGCGTTATTAAACCGTGGATAAGGCACGTTGCCAAAGCAGTCAACCTTTTGGATTTATACTGGAAATGTTAAAGGAAGAATTACGGAGTAGGGCCTGTAAATCTTTAATGGACAACGAGTAAAATTACTCCAACCATCATATTTCTCTAACTCCGGGATAGTAGGGGTGTTTAATTTTTTAGAAGTAGCCAATCCAAAGCATTTGGTCTGGGAAATTGTTTCATTCACAAACAACATATGATTTGGGATGAGACATGCACGGTGGAAAGCCTCAGTGCCTTGTACCTGCCAGGTTCGTGAACCCCAAACTGATGTAGATCCTGGATATTTTTACTCTGTGTTACGTTAGCATGGTCTCATTACTGGTTTAAACGCCATTTTTCCTTTTTTGTAACTTCTGCACATGACACTTAGTTGTTGCTTTAGCTTTCAGCCTACCTGCGTCAAGATCTATGCCTGCTTCAAGCAGGCGCAGGGTTTTGATGTAGCTTTGTCCTATCTGATTGTAAATGCGGCACACCGTGGGTGGCAGAGCAGCGGTGCACGTTAACTGGTGCATCCCTGGGGATGTGCTAGTTAATATAAATCTGCCCCTTTACATTTAATTATGTGCAGGGGACACAGAGTAGGTGAGGTTTATCCAAGGTTAAGAAGAGATGAGTCCTGTTCAGTGAAAAATTGGAGATAGGCTTCAGTATATTATATACTTAAGTAGTGTGTTAAGTTTTTGATGACTGTTATTAATTTACTGTTGGGTAATAGTGGTTAATAACATTTTTTATTATATTTTACCACCGATTCAACTGCAGATTATTTCAAGATTTTAGGATGCCTAGCAAAGAAAGAGTGAGAAAGGCTGCAAAACGTCAAAGACAGCAGGACCATGGAATAATGCAGCAGTCCTCTAACAAAAAGATTTGTCAAGTCACCAAGAAAGCACCGGGTAAGAGTCCAAAAACAGTCATAAGAAATATGTGTAGTAAAAAAAATATTACTACAGAAAATGTTTCAGTCCAGAAAAGGAGAAACAATTCAAATGGTAAGGAAAGGCCAATGAGAAATGTTACTGCTAGAGTAAGAGATAACTCTATGCATGAAAGTAGAAGGAAACAACAGTTTAGGGATATTCGTAAACGAATGTTCCGCAACAGGATAATTGGGAATTTGTTAAAAAATATTAAGAAAGGTCAACAGAAAGTGGTTTTTTATAAGAGAAAAAAAATACTTGAGAAAGTTATTGATCAGGCATTTGAAATTAAACGTAAGTTATTTATTTTGACAATCAATAGAATTAGGAAGCTAAACAAGGTAATTTATGATTTCAAAAGAAATAGTAGATGGAAGAGAATAGTTAATCGTAGTAATTTTTGTGAAGTTTTTTCTGGAGAATGGATGCATAGTTCAAGCTCTGAGGCATTTTTTAATGAGGAGAGTTATTTCCAGGATAATGATTTGGTGCATGCAGTTGACACCAGTGGTCGAGCTTATGAAGTGAAAGATGGTTGTCCAGTTGAAAAAGAAAAAGTTGTGAGAACAGAGATAGAAGAGGTGTTAGGTAATGAGGTTTTAGGGAGACGTCCTAAGGGTCCTGTGTACACCTGGAAGTGTAGTAGTATTTGCAGTGTACGACAGGATTCCATCAATTTGCTTTGTGATTTTATACGGTCATTTAATAAGAAAAGTTTGAAGCAGAAAATGAAGTTCTTGCAAGAATTAGATCCTTGCAGAGTGAGAGAAGTGATAGGTTTGCATGGTCATTCACTGGCTTGTCTTTCCAGGAGAGTATGCCAGAGTGTTTTTCATCATTTCAGGATGCTAGCAGTGCATCATAATAAAGTGAGGAAATTAGTTAGAATGTTGTATTATGCTAAGAGTCCAGCAATTATGCTTAAACAATTATGTGCTGCTCTTTTGCATGGTTCTGAAATATATGTGAAGAATATATGTGAAGAAATTGAGTTTTGTTACTTTGGAAGTAAAGAGGAGAATGTTGAAATTGACCAAGAAGAAGAGAGTAGTGTGGAAGATAGCGTACAGGTTTCCAGTACAGATAATTTCCAGAGGGAAATTGCGACGTTTGAGGTGAAATCAAGTGAGAGGCCAAATTTCACTTGTGTGTGTTGTCGACGCACTTATTATAAGAATCAGACTAAGTTAGTGGATTTATATGGAAAAAGTGAAAGGGAAAATAATAGTGAATGGAAGGATTTTACAACATACTTGATGGTAGAAAATTGTTTTGATTTGGGATTGGATCAACGTGTGTGTACTTATTGTTGTAACAAATTAAATCAAAACCAGATGCCTGCTAGAGCAGTTCATAATAATCTGGAATTGGTTGAGATTCCTTCTGAATTGAAGGATTTAAATACTTATGAATCTATTTTGATTCAAAGTATCCATCCCTTTCAGGCTATTGTAAGAATGGAGCCAAAGACAGGGAAATTGCCTCCATCAGATTTACAGAGAGGATTAAAGGGAAGAGTTGTTTATTTGCCTCTAGATTTGAAGAAAAACATTAACACAATTGGAGTAGAAAAAGTGGAAGAGGAACCTCTTGTTATCTTAGTTAATGGGGTTCCGACAAAGAATAAGAAAATATGGCAAGATTTAGTAGATGTTAGGAAAGTCAAAAGGGCAACATTGTATTTGAAAAAAAATAATAAATACTATAAAAATGTATATGTTGCAGAAGAGGAAGTAAGTGAGGAAGAGGATAGCGATTTGTGTGCTGGTCAAATTGAGAAAGTAGAACCCTGTACTAGTGAAGAAATATATGAACATTATAGTGTTCATCCTTTGCATTCCAAGGAAGTCATGGGGAATGCTATTGAGTTGTTTCAAATGAAACAAGCGAAAGGGAGTCCCATTAGTGTTTGGGAGGAAAGTTTGGAAGCTCGGTGTTTCCCACAGCTTTTTCCAACAGGTCAGGGAGGAAGATATGATGAGCGACCTCATCAAATTCCTGCTTCTGAATACCGGACTTTGCGATTGTATGCAGGAGATCCTAGGTTTCGACAATGCATTCCTTATTTGTTTCATCTCCTGTTTGAAAGCGATCTGTCTGGACTGTCATATGCAGTGAACCACATCTTGAAAAGTGGTATACACATGCAAAACATCTCGGCAAGTGACTTTATGGATAAAGTCAATGTCCAAGACAGTATTTTGGATTCTCACCTGATTAATCTCATGGATTGTCAGCGTGGTACTAATGAGTACTGGTACCGTCGTCATGGTGATTTAAAATGTATGCTGAGGAACTTAGGAACTCCCACATGGTTCCTCACTTTGAGCTGTGCTGAGTATGGCTGGGAAGACTTACTTGAATTTCTACGAGAGGCAAATGCTAACGTAGAAAACATCGAATTCAAGACACCCGGAGAACTGTGCTCTTTGGATCCAGTCAATGTATGTAGGTACTTCAATCATAGATTTGAAGGTATGATGTCTTTCATCATGAATAAGAAGAATCCACCTCTTGGAGAGGTGTTGGATTTCTTCTGGAGGAAGGAGTACCAAGCAAGAGGTGCTCCTCATATACATATGTTGCTGTGGATCAAGGATGCACCTAAATTTGGAACGGATGCAGACGACTCAGTGATGAGTTTCATAGAACAGTATTCTACGTGTGCTGTTCCAAACGCAAAGGAGAAAAAAAGCCTAAGAGAAAAAGTTCTACGTTTCCAAAGCCATCGATGTGGAAAGTACTGTCGTCGTAAATTCCGGAACAAAGACAAGTTCTACACCAAATGTCGTTTCGGCTTTCCACGATCGGTGATTTCTAAAGGAAGAGTGAACAGTTTGATGTCTTCGCTGCGACATAATGTGATGAAGAAATCACCTAAAAACACATACAATTTGAAGAGGAACGAAGAGTCTAAGTACATTAACGACTACAACCCGGTGATTTTGTCCATGTGGAATGCTAACATGGATATACAGTTTGTGGCTGATAACTGTATGGCTGTGGCTCGGTATGTGACATCTTACATCACCAAAAAAGAGAAGACAGAATTGAAGGATATGTGGGAGGACATTTCCCATGAAAAGAGCCTCAGCAAGAAGTTGTACAGTTTCAGTCTGAAGATGTTGTCGCATCGAGAAATCGGAGCTTACGAATGTTCTGACCGGTTGTCTTCAGCAAGTCTCTATGCCAAGTCCAGGAGTATCGTTTGGGCGAGTGTTGGTCTTGCTGCAACGCGTAATCGAGTTCTGAAACCTGTGCGGGAAATTGAGTATTTGGCGGAAAAGGAGCCAAACAGTACCGACATTTTGAAGAGCAACATGTTGGATACATATTATCCAAATCGAAGCAGTCACCTCGAGAATGTTTGTCTGTATGAGGTTCTGCAAAATTACATATTCAAGAGGAACATCAAAGAAGATACTGAGAAAGGAGTGTATGCTGTAATAGGAAGTGAGGGATGTCTGGTCAAGCAAAGAAAATGCCACTTGATAAACCATCGAAAATTGAGTGGCGAATCTCCTGAAAAAAAGGAGTTTTTCTATTTAGCACTTTTGCAACTTTTTAAGCCTTGGCGTGCAGAAGAGGAACTGCTTGGAGATTTCCTTTGTTACGAAGACTCATTCAATGCTGCCAAGGAGACCATAGAATGTCCTGCTTTTCCCAAATATGTAGAAATGTTGAATGTGGAAATTGAGCAGGAAGCAACGATTGCAGCCGAGATTGCCAGAGACAGTTCTCAGGACAGTCAGAGTTCTGCTTCATTGAGTCAGGATCCACTAGGAGGACCTCTTATCGAAAATGAAGCTGCCACTGCTATGAATGAAGTGGAAAGAGCCATGGCACATGCTCAGGAGGATGCGGTTAACTTACAAGAGTTGGAAAGACAACTCAATGTTGAGCAGAGGAAAATATATGACGAACTTACCATGCAAATTGATCATGGATTAAGTCATGACAAGAAAGAGTGCTCATGTACGTCGTTGAAGCCTGTCCGACTGTACGTGAGTGGAGAAGCGGGAACTGGAAAAAGTTTCCTTATTAAAGCAATTTCATGTTATTTGCAGGAAAGGACAGAGTCATCGCTGTCTTGTGTTGTCACCGCTCCAACTGGACTGGCAGCACATAACATTAAAGGGATTACTTTACATCGTTTACTGATGCTGCCAGTGGAGCATGACAACAAATTAGAATATCACAAGCTATCTGGAGATGCTTGTTTTGAAGTTTCAAGAGTCTTGAGGAAAATGAAACTTCTTATCATTGACGAAGTAAGCATGGTTTCCAATGTCATGCTTGCCTTTGTGCATTTGAGAATGCAAGAAGTTCTCAAAACAGAGTATGATGTGTTATTTGGTGGCAAACACATCATTGTTTTCGGAGATCTTCTGCAGCTGACACCAGTGAAAGGGCAACCTGTGTTCAAAATGCTCACGCATGAAGATACCAGGAAGTGCTTAGGGAGTATTGGCAACGTCAATATATGGTTAAACTTCAATTATGCTGAACTGCATGAAAATATGCGTCAGGCAAAGGATGAAGTTTACAAGACTATTCTACAAGATGTTAGAATTGGAAAAGTGACCGAGCATGGGAAAGAAGCTTTACATGCACGATTACTGACAAATTTATATCCAGATGAAGATGTTGTGCCTGAGAATATTTTTCAGAAAGTTACTGAGAAAAAATCTGGAATATGTTTGATGCCAACTCTTGCAGAATGTGCCAAATTCAACAACAAAATGTTGCATTTAGAAAAGCAAGAGATTGTGAAATTGGAAGCTATTGACAGAGTAGAGCATATGGGATCAACAATTATTTTGTCTGAGAATCTGAAAACAAAATTGGATTCATTAGAGAAGAGTATATCTAAAACTGCGGGTTTTGAAAAGACTCTGAATGTGTGCTTGAACTGCCGTATAATTTTAAGAAGGAATTTACATGTTGAAAGAGGTCTGGTAAATGGATCAATGGGTAATGTTGTTGATTTTGTGAAATACAGAAATAGAGATGGAATTGAATTTTTAAAAATTAAATTTGATGGCATTGAGGAAGTACAGCTAATTGCTCGTTGTTCTGCTAGATTTTTGCTTGTAAAAGACTTATATGTTCGTCGTAAGCAGTTTCCTGTTTGCTTGGCATATGCGGTGACAATCCATAAATCGCAAGGTTTAAGTGTAGACTGTGCATTGGTGAATATTGGCAGTTCTGTGTTCAAGGAGGGTATGGCATATGTGGCATTGTCACGAGTTAGGACTTTATCGGGATTGTACTTGATTGAGTGTGATGTCACAAACATTTGTGCGGATCTAGATTGTGTTAAGGAATACAATAGGTTGAGAAGAGAGTATGCGCCACATTTGCCTCAGTATCCTTTGTTTGAGAAACGTGTGGTAGGCCGGAAACGAAGAAATGTGACCAATACTGGGGAGGTTGTAGCAAAAAGACGAAAAGTCGATGAACCTGAAATTATAAGCAGAAACAAAAAGGATTCTGTTGAAGATGTTGTTGGTTTTCAATTTGAAAACAGTTCTGGTGTCAACTGCTATGCTAATGTAGTGGTTAATGTTTTGTTTTCTCTAGAAAATGTAAAAGAAGAGATTGTGGTCAATTCTGATCAAAGATTTTGCAGTTTGTTAAATTCTGTGTTAGAGAAATGTAGCACTGATAGAACAAACATAGAAAGTGTGTCTGAAATTCGAAATCTGTTAGACAGATGTTCAGGCCAAACACAATTCTCTCAAAATAGTCAGCAAGATTGTCAGGAGTTTTTAATGTATATGCTTGATGTATTGCATGATGAAGGTGTAGATGTAGATCACCTGTTTGGGCTTTCTTATCAATGGCAGCATGACTGCGAGAACTGTAGGGTATCAAGTACTACTAGTGTAGACTCAGAAAGATTTATATATTTAACTTTGCCAGACAGTAAATCAGTCTCTTTTAATAAGCTAGTAAAAGCAGCTGATCACAATATGGAGTGTAGGCAATGTAAATCTGAAATGATGTCCACATTATTTATACGAACATATGGCCAGTATGTCATTTTAATGTTCCAACGAGGTAGGCCTGATGGAACAAAATTGACAACTTTAATTAAAAATTTTGTGGCTTCACAGTTGTCAATATCAGGAAGGACTTTTGTAACTGTAGCAATTATATATCATGATGGTCCTTCAATAACATCAGGACATTATACAGCTTATTTAAAGTGTAGAAATGGCTGGTCATTCTGCAATGATTCTGTTTTAATTTTCAAAAAAAAATTGCCATATGACCTTAAAAACTCTTACCTGGTGTTTTTAAAACCAAAATTTTAGGGAAAGAATCTCGGGATGTGCTCTGAGGAATTTCAAGAAGTTCTCATGGCTCCTACACTATTTGGCCTTGAGGATAAGTGTAGTACAGAGACATAACTTTTTACCATAACACTGGACGTCATTGAGAAATACGTGCACTTTGAATGAGTTCAGAAAAACTATTTCTTTTTATAAGCTAATTGAAGCAGCCAATCAAAACATGGAGTAGAGGGAATGTAAGTCTGCAATGCTGTCTACTGTTTTACATTGCTTTGTGATTAAAAGTGATGTAGAGAATTAAATAATTGTACTAGTCATAAAGGTAGTGTAAGTCTGCTTCATAGTAAGCAGTATCAGTGTGATAGGAAATGTAGAACATGATTGAGCAAGAAGGGGAAGATATTACTAGTCCAGGATTGTGTAAATGATCTTCAACATTTTAATTCTGAAAGTTGCGGAAATGCGAAAAGACGGGATTGGCTTACAAGAAATCCAAGAGTTATAAATGGCTTTGACAAGATTTGGCCTTGTGGAAACTTGTGGTAGAGAGCAAGAAGTCATTTATTGTATGTAACATGTTTTTGAAAACGATGGAGGTTTTCTTTCAGAAAGTGGCGGGTTGAAAGTAATAACAGCACAACAGAGTGTAAGCTGTTCATAGGACATCTTTGGCCGTCATGGAAAGTAAGTTAACTTTAAGGAGTTCTGAATTCTGATTTGTTATGTTGTATGGGTTTTTTAAACACAATCATTTTGATTGTGTTTTTTTTTCCCCGCTGTTATATGATGAATACCTTCAAGTCACTGTTTTTAGTGAAATTTGATACATTCTGAGAACAGCAAAAATAAACCATTTAACATGTATAATTAATTCTGTTCTGTTTGCATTTATGATGTACATGTAGAACTGTGTAGGAGGCATGGAGAAGGTGAGGCTTCTGTAAGTGTCAAAGTTGTTGCATACAGTGAACACATTCACACATCGGTCCACTCTTCCTTGGATGTGGTGGAGGTGGTGGGGAAGCACCAGCTGAAGCTACTAAAGAAGCCATTGCTCACTGGTAACAAAGGGTCTTTCTCTCACAATGATGAAAGTCAGAGTGAGGAAAGAAGGAGGGATTTTCATCATTTGGGAAAAACAATAGTTCTCAACCAATGAAAAGTGTTCATTTTAGATTATATGACCTAGTCTTACATCATTAGGAAACCAAAAGTGAAATGAACCAATGAAAAGTGTTATTACCAAGTCACATGACCTGCTGTGTTTATGTTACCCGCTTTGCAGGGCCTTCCGGTTTGCTTCCAGAAACCTGTGCTTTGCGACTCGGTAAGCGTACCAGTTCGCTAACGTAGTACGTCATATGACGTATGACGCGACAACGCGAAACGTCATGCGGACGGGAGGCGTCACGATGTTGTTTTCTAACGCGGCAGTTGCGGTAAAGAAACGTTTACTGGCTCGCGGTCTATTTCGCGGCATCAAGGTCAGCTAATGGGAAGCTTCCCGATTCGCGAAGTGGGAACGAAGAAAAAAAAATAAAAAAAATAAAAGTTATTAATAAACATATAAAATATATTTTGGGATTTAAAGAAGAATACATTTTACAGCTACAGATATTTGCTATTAAAAAACCATTGAAATTCACTGAAAAAACCATAGGTTATAGATTATATATAGTTAGGAATTAGCATTTACAAAACCTTGAAAATTCACTGAAAAAACCATAGGTTATAGACCATATATAGTTAGGAATTAGCATTTAAAAAACCTTATTTTACTCACACAAAACCATTGAAATTCCATATATAGTTAGTTGCACTAACTATATATCGCGCACCCGCAATCCACTGCTGATGATGTCACATATTACATCATTCATGACATGGTCAGTGACATCACTGATGACATCACTGATGACATCTCAAATGACATCACTGATGACAACATCCAGTGATTATGTGTTTCTGTAAAGTTTAAATATGTTTTACATATTGAAGAATGAGTGGATGTATAAGTGTCTGAATGAAGGTTTTAGTAGGTGCGTGATTGACTGTATGAGTGAGTGATTAAATGCGTCTTACTAAATGCACGGGTTAGTGACTAAACTGTCTGAAAGTGTGCATCAGTATGTCTGTTGTTGTGCAAGCTGCTGCATGTGTTGATCAGTAGCTAGATAAGTAGCTATATGGGTTATTGATTGGTTGCACAAGTATTTGTATGGGAGACTGAGTGTGTGTATGGCTGGCTGGGAGGTGTGTGACTCTGTGCAGATCAATGTGTACTTGTATCAGTGATTCTATAAGAGAGTAAGTATGTGTTAGTATATGTTTGAAAATGTAAGGTACTCTATGTTTAACTGTGTAGATTAGAAAATGGAAGTGTGATTGATTGTTTACAGGACTGACTAGGTGTGTGAGTAACTCCATGGATGAGTGGCAGAGTGTGAGTGTCTGTATAGGTGTATGAGTGCATATGATAGTGTTGTAAAGATGAGTGATTGTATGTATGAATGATTGTATGGGTGAATGAGTGAATGTGTGTGTAGACGTAGGAATCAGTGAGTGCGTATGTAGTAACTAGTATTGGTGTGTCAATGGTTTCAAAAATTATACTCTGTATTTAACACTGGGTTGTAACAGAGGTTATATTAAAGTGTGAGGAGATGCATTGTATTGTCACATTAATGATATCATCATTGATGTGACCATTGATGTCAAATGAGATGTCATCAGTGATGTCATCAGTGATGTCATTTGAGATGTCATCAGTGATGTCATCAGTGATGTCACTGACCATGTCATGAATGATGTAATATGTGACATCATCAGCAGTGGATTGCGGGTGCGCGATATATAGTTAGTGCAACTAACTATATATGGAATTTCAATGGTTGTGTGAGTAAAATAAGGTTTTTTAAATGCTAATTCCTAACTATATATGGTCTATAACCTATGGTTTTTTCAGTGAATATATATATATGTATATTACCTGCTGGCGGTCGCCAGTAGGTAGTTATAGTTAGGATTGATTTCCATAGGGAAATCGTAACATTCTATTTGGAATAACTTTATCGCCGGTGGAGGAATCTGCCTGAAATTTTCCTCAACTTTGCCTCGCGGCGCTCCGCTCCTTCCCTGAATGTTTGGGGGGCATTTGTGAAGCGGGGGCCGAGATAAAAGGGGGGTCCCAAAACGTGTTTTCCCCATGTTAATTTCCATAGGGTGGTCGAACTCACTTTCAGCTTGAACGGCTGAATGGATTCCCACCAAACTTGACAAAATTGTAGGGACTGGTAGCCCGATGTGCCTTTGCTATGTCTCAAGATATGTGCTCCAGTGGATTTTGAGTAATTTAGGTTAAAAAAAATTATATATCTATAGCCGCACCCCGGTACGCGCACCGGAGAGCGCTCCGGGCGTGCCACGCGACTTGCGCACGGAAAGCTGATTGGCTCTCGGGTGTCTGTAAACATTCCAAACAGTCCGGAGCGGCCGCCATCTAGTGTCTCGGTAGGATCGAGACACAAGAGGTGGCAAAAACAAAGGGGGAACTAACCAAAAGGGGGCAGGGTAGACCCCCCCTGACCCCCTAGGTTTGATGTGGGGGCCATAAAAGGCTCCCGCGGGTGAAATTTTTTTAAAAAATTTTTTTCGATTTTTGCGGGGGGAGCGCCCGGTACGCGCACCGGGGAGCGTACCGGGGAGCGTACTGGGGAGCGTACTTTGGTGAAAAATAGTGAAAATAATAGTGTCAAATAATCATTTTGAGTGATTACAGGTAGGGTAGCTCTGAAAAGAGCTTTTGGGTTCTGTGGCTGTTTTAGGTACCTACAAGTATGTCCCACACACACCCACACACACGCAACCCCACATCCCCACACCCACACACTCCCCACACACACCTCACACACGCACACCTCCACCCACACCCAAACACCCCCACACCGACACCTTACACATCCACACCCACACCCACATCCCACACACCCACACTCACACACACACACCTCACCCCCCAGCACACACACACACACGCACACACAGATACCTCACAGACACACCCCACACACACACACACACCTCCCCCCACACACACACACACCTCACAGACACATCCACACATCCCACACATACACACACATTCTACACACATACCCCCCACACCCACACACACCCTACACACACCTCACACACCCACACCCCCACCTACACCCAAACACCCCACACACCCACACCCACACACACACCTTACACACCCACATCCCCACCCACACCCACATTCTACACACATACCCCCCACACCCACACACACCCTACACACACCTACACACACCTATACACCTCATCCCCCCCAGACACACACACACACACACACACACACACCTCACAGACACACCCCACACATCCCCCACACACACCTCCCCCCCACATGGGGAAAACTCAGTGAAACACTAAAATAATAATTTAAAGTGCTTAGAGGTAGGGCAGCTCTGAATAGAGTTGTTGTGTTGTGTGGGTGATTTAAGTACCAACATGTAGGTACCAATGCAGAGTCTTAAATTCAATGTAGACTGTCTCATCTGTAGATAATTTGCATGTTGTTACAGAAGTTATTGTGGTATATGGAATCTATACTATAGTCTGTCAGGAAAGCAGAAACAACATGGAGGCAGGAGATGAAAAAGAGATGTCAAATACACATTGGAGATAATAAAGTGGGAGAAAGGAAGTAACTATGAGCAAAATTACTATGTAACACAAAAATAATTGCACAGTATACTATAAGTCTCACATTATATTATATTCATTTTGGTAGTATTTCATTGATTACATATAAAAAAGAATAATGTCTGGAACAATTTTTAATTATTAAATATAAATTTATTGCTCTGATTTTTCAAAATTTAATAAGACTTCCAACATTATGTCGTCGGGAATGTCCTCATTTGGATTACATGATTCCATTTCTTTCACATATTTCAGAAACTCTTCATCAAGAGACTGATCCAAAAAATCTGAATCGTTATTCTCGTCCTCTGGGTTGTCCTGAAGATCAAGTTCGAATGAAATATTACATTTATTTTGATCTCCTTCTATTATGTTGCTGTAAATTGCATAAAAATAAATATATCAGTAGAGATAGGGCACTGTTGGGTTTAAGTTCAGACAGGTAGTTTTGATTTTTTAACAGTGAAGTTATCTTTGGCCAGTATATGGTATCAGGCTGGAAGTAGAAATATAAAAAAGTGTATATCATAAAGACTAAGTAAATTGATAATTATACAAGACAAGCCTAACTCCATCCATATCTATAACAGAGAAGCCTATCTCAATCTATAACTATTACAGAGGGATAGTATATAACTATCAGAAAATGTTTTCCAAATTAACTTAAAGTGCACACATACTTCAGTTTTCAAAATAACATCTTACCTTTGAAAAAGAAGTTTAAGTTCTCAGTGAAAATCCTTTTGAAATGTACTTCAGGAAGTAGTAGTCAAAATGGCTGTGTTTCCCTCTCTTTCTTTATATATATTCATGTACATAACCAATCAAATGTCATGAAATAATAGTAGAAAATGAAAGTAAAATTTTAATTGGTTGTAAATTCTAACACTTCAGATGTGTTTTTGTCAAGTAATTCACCTCAGGATATTTAGAGAGGGCTACAGGCCAAATGGCTCAATGGAATTCCACCAAATTTGGGAAAATGGTAGGGACTGGTATGTAGTATGGCCTATTCTATATTTGGTGAAAGTGTCTCCAGTGGTTTTTATGTAAATTAACTTTAAAAAAGTTTTGGGAGCGCTTCCCGGTGCGCGCCCCGGTACGCGTACCGGCAGCGCAACGGGAGTCCTCCATCTTGTGTTTCGGTAGATTTGAGACAGAAAATGGAGGACAAACAACGTTGGGAATGGGTATAAGGGTGCATCGTAGGCACTCCCTGACCCTCTAGGTTTTCTGAGGGGGTCTTAGGAGGCCCATATAGGCGGAAAAAAAAATTGCAGGCGGAGCGCCCGGTACGCGCACCGGGGAGCGTACCGGGTAGCGTACTTTGGTGAAAAATACTGAAAAAAGTTAGAAAAAGATAATCTTTTGGAGTGATCAGAGATAGGGTAGCCCTGAAAAGGGCTTTTGGGTTCTGTGGCTGATTTAGGTACCTACAAGTAGGTACCAATGCACAGTCTTAAATTCAGGAGGAATATTCTATTCCCCTCATCTGAAAAGTGCACACCATCTCCTCTGTAGATATCTTGCATGTTGTAACGCAAGTTGTTGTTGTATATTGAACCCATTCCATAGTCTCTCATGTAAGCAGAAACAGATTTATTCTCATGTTTACGTGCTTTCTCAAATTGTGTACAAAATTGGTTGGACCAGTTCCATTTCTGTCTTTGGCATATATTGGAATATACCATGGCAGTTTGTGGGAAAAGTGTAATCAATTGCCCAAAGGTGTCCTTTAAAACCATCTCCAGACCTACCCCAGTCAAAGTGCCTAGGTCATTTCCACCACAGTGCAAAATTATGAGGTCAGGGTGCGGCAGATGGTAAAAGGTTTTCACCAATGGTATCAATTGATGACATCTCAATTCTCTTTGGCCAATCCATTTTATGTGCACATTTGGTAAATCAAGGTTGTGAACATTTCTGGTAGCTTCATACCTTTGAGCCCAGTGAATGTAGCTATGTCCAATAATCCAGACAGAGTACATGGTGAGAGGAGGTTCTGGTGCAGTCAGATGAAGTGTAGGAATGAAATGGCAGTTGGAACAGTAGGAGTTTGCAAAAAAAAACTGTGGAGTTTCAGTGCTCTTGAATCACAAGCAATGATTGGTGGATTCAGATAGTTGAAAACTGAAAGTTAGGGTGCATGGTTCTGTTGTGTGTAAGAAGTAATTTGAATGGTTAAAAAAAAGTCATTTAAAGAAAGATTGCAGTGGATAAGCTGGTGTATTGAGAGGTCAAACATGCTTGCTGATTTGATTTGCAACATTGTAGAATAAACTTTTAACCCTGGGAGCTCAGTGAGGAGGGAGTTGCTATGGTAACAGGTAGAACGGGCTGAGGGGGGGAAGGGTGTTGATGTGAAAATAGAGAGGGAAGAGTTTTGATTGGTTACCATGAGGAATATGTGTGTACAATTAGAGGTTTTCTGTGCCATTAAAGGTTGCAGTGCCTGGAGAACATACCTTTTGCTCTGCTAAAGAAATATTGGTTTGTGTATCTGACACTGTTCTGAATCTCCCAAAGCATTTCTAAAGGTGAGTTATGATTCATTTAGATAGAGAGGTCAGATTAAGAAGCACATTGATTTTCTTTGCTGTTGGTTTGTGTGATGCTTTTTGAAAATGCATGATTTCTATATTTGTAAAATAGAGGATTTGTATTTTGTGAAATAGTGATGTTTCAGTAGTGAAGTTGAATGGTTGTACATAGGACTTGCACTCTGTATCTAAAATGTTATTTTTAAAATCAATTTTCGGGTAAATGAATGGGTTTCAGTAGTGAAAATGAATGCTTGTACATAGGACCTGTGTTGTGTTCCTAAAATGGTAATTGAAAAACGATTTTAGTGCAAATCAATGGGTTTGAGTAGTGAAAATGAATGCTTGTATATAGGATCTGTGCTGTGGTTCTAAAATGTTAATTGAAAAACGATTTTAGTGCAAAACAATGGGTTTTAGTAGTGAAAATGAATGCTTATAAATAGGATCTTTGTTTTATTTTTTGGGTAATGCTTGGTAGGAATGTTTGCAAGAGATAGAAAATGTATTTTGTAAAATAGTGAGTTTTCAGTACTGAAATGGAATGCTTGTACTCCAGCAATGCATCCTTTCACATGGGGAAAGCTCTATGTGAAAGTGTTTGCCTCAGTCTTATGCCTGCTGTGAGGCAGGTGCAAGATTTTGATGTAACAGTGTCCTAAAAGTGACGCAGTGAAATCTCATAGATTTCACTGCGTCACTATTACGAGGCTTTTTGCGGGGGAATGCCCCCTCTGTGTACTTTACACCTGACAGAGGTATAATGTGGCGCAGAGGTTTAAAAAGTGACGCATCTACCTACATGCGTCACTTTTTAAATATGGCGCAAAAAGGCACATGTTTTATGCCGCCGATACGTCAAAAAAAGTGACGCATCAGCAGTGGAAAACTGACGCAGGGCCTCATAAATGAGGTTCATCTTTTTTTGCACACTACTCCAGTTTAGTCTTGTCCACTGCACTCTTGGACACAAGCCTCACCTTTTGTTCTCCCCTGGACAGGCTTCATCTCATCTGCACTCCTGCTTAGGTGTCAGAATCCTTTGCCTCAGTCTTATGCCTGCTGTGAGGCAGGTGCAAGACTTTGACGTAACAGTATCCTAAAAGTGATGCAGTGAAATCTCATAGATTTCACTGCATCAGTATTACGAGGCTTTTTGCGGAGAAATGACCCCTCTGTGTATATTCCACCTGACAGAGGTATAATGTGGCGCAGAGGTTTAAAAAATGACGCATCTACCTACATGCGTCACTTTTTAAATATGGCACAACAAGGCACATGTTTTATGCGCCAATGCGTCATAAAAACTGATGCATCAGTAGCGCAAAACTGACGCAGGGTTTTATAAATGAGGCTCATCTTTTTTTTGCACACTACTCCTGTTTAGTCCTGTCCACTGCTCTCTTGGACACAAGCCTCACCTTTTGTGCTCCCCTGGACAGGCTTCATCTCATCTGCACTCCTGCTTATGTGTCAGAATCCATTCACATGGGGAAAGCCCCTTGTGTATTCGTTTGCCTCAGTCTTATGTCTGCTGTGAGGCAGGTGCAAGATTTTGATGTAACAGTGTCCTAAAAGTGACGCAGTGAAATGTCATAGATTTCACTGTGTCACTATTACGAGGCTTTTTGCGGAGAAATGACCCCTCTGTGTACATTACACCTGACAGAGGTATAATGTGGCGCAGAGGTTTAAAAAATGACGCATCTACCTACATGCGTCACTTTTCAAATATGGCGCAACAAGGCACATGTTTTATGCGCCGATGCGTCACAAAAAGTGACGCATCAGTAGCGCAAAACTGACGCAGGGCTTTATAAATGAGGCTCATCTTTTTTTTGCACACTACTCTAGTTTAGTCCTGTCCACTGCACTCTTGGACAGAAGCCTCACGTTTTGTGCTCCCCTGGACATGCTTCATCACATGAGCACTCCTGCTTAGGCCTTATAATCTTTTTTTAGAATAACATTTGAAAAACAGAGAAAAGGTCATATGCATAAGCTTTTCATTACACTACTAAAATATTTTTCGTGCAAATTAATGAGTTTTACATTTTTGAGAAAGAATAAATAGTAGGACCTGCACTGTGTTTCTAAAATGTTTTTGAAAAATCGATTTTGGGACAAATCAATGAATTCTACATTTTGGAGAAAGAATAAATAGTGTGTGCATGATTACATAAAAAAATTGGAACTTTTCACAACCATGTCACCTGTGTTACCTCAGATTAGGAAGCACACTGAGCTTCTTTGCTGTTGGTCTGTGTTATTTTTTTGGTAATGCTTGGTAGGATTGTTTGCAACAGAGAGGAAATGTATTTTGTAAAATAGTGAGTTTTCAGTACTGAAATGGAATGCTTGTACTCCAGCAATGCATCCTTTCACATGGGGAAAGCTGCATGTGAAAGCGTTTGCCTCAGTCTTATATCTGCTGTAAGGCAGGCGCAAGATTTTGACGTAAAAGTGTCCTAAAAGTGACGCAGTGAAATCTCATACATTTCACTGTGTCACTATTACGAGGCTTTTTGCGGAGAAATGACCCTTCTGTGTACATTACACCTGAAAGAGGTATAATGTGGTGCAGAGGTTTAAAAAGTGACGCATCTACCTACATGCGTCACTTTTTAAATATGGCGCAACAAGGCACATGTTTTATGCCGCCGATGCATTACAAAAAGTGACGCATCAGTAGCGCAAAACTGACGCAGGGCTTTATAAATGAGGCTCATCTTTTTTTTGCACACTACTCCAGTTTAGTCCTGTCCACTGCACTCCTGGACACAAGCCTCACCTTTTGTGCTCCCCTGGACAGGTTTCATCACATCTGCACTCCTGCTTAGGCCTCATAATCTTTTTTTAGAATAACATTTGAAAAAAATAGAAAAGGTCATATGTATAAGCTTTTCATTGCACTACTGAAACATTTTTGGGGCAAAATAATGTCTTTTACATTTTTGAGAAAGAATAAATAGTGTGTGCATGATTACATAAAAAATGTTGACCTTTTCACAATCATGTCACCTGTGTTACCTCAGATTAGGAAGTAGATTGTGTAGATGAGGTGAGGCATGTCCAGAGGGACATACGAGGTGAGGCCTGAGTTCAAGACTGTAGTGGGAGGGAGGCCTTTCCTGGAGAACATAGGTGGTGAAGCCTGTGTGTAAGAGTGCAGTGGACTAGACTTCATGAAGCTTATCTCCTACTGCACTCTTAGACACAGGTCTCACTTTCTTTGTACCTGTGGGCATACCTCTCTTCCACTACACTCTTCAATACAGGTCTCACCTCTTCTGCACCCTCGGAGAATCCTCACTTGATCTGTAACCCTGAATAGACCGTTTGCTTTTTGTCATTGCTTTGTTGTTTGATAATAGTGGTCTATAATGTGATATTTTTTTTAACACAGATTGAAATCAAGATTTCAAGAGTAAGGAAAGATGCCCTCAAGGCAAAGAAGAAGGAAGAATAAAATACGGTTCCAAACAAAAACAGCAACGGAATTACAGCACTCTTCAACAACAAATACTTCAAAAAACAGGAACAAAGCTCCTGATAAGACCACGAAGTCTTTCTTACGGAACATATGTAGATCAAGTAAAAATGTTGGACAGCATGTAGAAAAAGAGAATGAGAGAGTAAATTTGAAAAGGAAGGAGAAAACCTCAAAGAATCCTACAACTGGAGCCGGAGAGAATAATATGTATAGGAATAGAAGGCAGAATCAGTTTAGAGACATTCGTAAACGAATGTTTCGCAAAATGGTGGTTTTAAATTTGTTAAAAAACATTAGGAAAGGTAAACAGAGAGCTTCTTTTTATAAGAAAAAGAAAAGTGTAGAGAAGATTGTTGATCAGGCTTTTGAAGAAAAAATTATTTATTTTAATAATCAATAGAATTAGGACACTTAACAAGACAATTGATGTTTTCAAATCAAACAGTAGATGGAAAAGAGTAATTAATCGGACTAATTTTTGTAAAGTTTTTTCAGGAGAATGGATGCACAGTTCAAGTTGTGAGCCATTTTTTAATGAGGAGAGTTACTTCCAGGAGAATGATTTAGTGCATGCAGTTGACACCAGTAGTCAGGCGTATGAAGTGAAAGACGGTTGTCCGATTGAAAAAGAGAAACTTGTGCCTAGAGAACCAGAAGAGGTGTTAACTGATGAAGTTTTAGGGAGACGTACTAAGGGTCCAGTGTACACTTGGAAGTGTAGTCGTATTTGTAGTGTGCGACAGGAATCAATTGATTTGTTTTGTAATGTCTTACGTACATATAGTAAGAAAAGTCTAAAGCAGAAAGTGAAGTTGTTGCAAGACTTAGATCCTTGCAGAGTGAGAGAAAACACAGGTTTGCAAGGGCATTCACTGGCTTGTCTCTCTAGAAAAGTCTGTCAGAGTGTTTTTCATCATTTTAGGATGTTAGCAGTGCATCATACCAAAATGAGGAAATTAGTGAGAATGTTGTATTATGCAAAAAGCCCAGCACTTAAGCTTAAACAATTAAACAGTGCTCTTTTGCATGGAACTGAATTAGATGTGAAGAAGATTTGTGAAGAAATTGAGATTTGTTATTTTGGTGAAAAAGAGGACAGTGTAGAAATTGACACAGCAATTCAAGGTAATGTGGAAGAGAATGTACAGATTTCAAGTACAGAAAAGTTTGAGCAGGAAATTATCAGGTTTAAGGTGAAATCAAGTGAAAGGCCGAATTTTACTTGTGTGTGTTGTCGACGAAGTCATTATAAACATCAAACTAGATTAGTTGATTTATACGTAAAAAGTGAAAAGATGAATAATTATGAGTGGAAGGATTTTGCAACTTATTTGTGGGTGGAGAATTGTTTTGATTTGAGTTGAGATCAGCGTATTTGTAAATATTGTTATGATAAATTAAATCAAAACAGAATGCCTGCCAGAGCTGTTCATAATAATCTGGAGTTGGTAGACATTCCCCGTGAATTGATGGATTTAAATACATATGAGTCTATTTTGATTCAATGTGTCCTTCCTTTTCAGGCAATTGTTCGCATGGAGCCTAAGATAGGGAAATTGCCTCCTACAGATTTGCAGAGAGGATTAAAGGGAAGAGTTGTTTATTTGCCTCTAGATTTCAAAAAAAATATTGATACAATTGGTATAGAAAAAGTAGAAGAGGAACCTTTAGTTATTCTAGTTAATGGGGTTCCGACAAAGAGTAAGAAAATCTGGCAAGATTTAGTGGATGTTAGGAAAGTCAAAAAGGCAAAGTTGTATTTAGTCAAAAAACAATGAGTATTACAAAGATGTATGTGTTGCAGCAGAGGAAATAGCTGCAGATGAAGACAGTGATTGTTCAGGCGGCCAAATTGAAAAAGTTGATGTGTCTAGAAGTGAAGAAATATATAAACATTATACTGTTCATCCTTTGCATTCCAAAGAAGTAATGGGGAATGCAATTGGATTGTTTCAAATGAAAGCAGCAAAAGGAAGTCCCATTAGTGTATGGGAAGAAAGTTTGGAAGCTCAGTTGTTCTCCACAGCTATTTCCAACAGGTCGAGGTGGACGATATGACGATCGACCACTTCAAATTCCTGCATCTGAATATCGAACTGTAAGATTATATGCTGAAGATCCAAGGTTTCGTCAATGCATTCCCTATTTGTTTCATTTACTGTATGAAAGTGACTTGTCTGGGATTTCTTATGCAGTAAACCATATACTGAAAAGTGGAGCACATCTGCAAAATGTTTCGGCTAGGGACTTTATGGAGAAAGTGAATCTGCAAGATAATATTTTGGAATCTCATTTAATCAATCTCATGGCATGCCAGCGTGGTACAAACGAGTATTGGTTCCGTCGTCATGGGGAATTGAAATGTATGCTAAGAAACTTAGGAACTCCTACATGGTTCCTCACTCTTAGCTGTGCCGAGTATGCATGGGACGACTTACTTCAATTTCTACGCGAGGCAAATGCAAATATACAAAATATAGAATTCAAAACACTTGGAGAACTGTGTTCTTTGGATCCAGTGAATGTATGCAGATATTTCAATCATAGATTTGAAGCTATGATGTCTTTTATTACCAACAAAAAAAATCCTCCCCTTGGAGAGGTTTTGGATTTCTTTTGGAGAAAGGAGTATCAAGCGAGAGGTGCTCCTCACATACATATGTTGTTGTGGATTAAAGATGCACCCAAATTTGGAACAGATTCAGATGAGACAGTGATGAGCTTCATTGAAGAGTATTCAACATGTGCTGTTCCGAAAAGTACCGAAGAAAACAGTTTAGGCAACAAGTTTTACGCTTTCAATCCCATCGTTGTGGAAAGTACTGTCGTCGAAAATTCAGAAACAAGGACAAGTTCTACACAAAATGTCGTTTCAGCTTTCCACGACCAGTGATTTCTAAAGGAAGAGTAAATAATTTGATGTCTTCTCTGCGACATACTGTGACGAGGAAGTCATCAAAAACATACATTCAATTTAAAAAGAAACGAAGAGTCCAAGTACATCAACGACTACAACCCAGTGATTTTGTCCATGTGGAATGCTAACATGGATATTCAATTTGTTGCTGACAACTCTATTGCTGTGGCTCGATATGTGACGTCTTACATCACAAAAAAAGAAAAAACAGAACTGAAGGAAATGTGGGAGGACATTTCACATGAAAAGAGTCTAAGCAAGAAATTATACAGTTACAGTCTGAAGATGTTGTCGCATCGAGAAATTGGAGCATATGAATGTTTTGATCGATTGTCATCAGCAAGTCTCTATGCCAAATCTAGAACCATCATTTGGGTGAGTCTAGGTCTTGCTGGAACACGAAATCGAGTTTTGAAATCTGTACAAGAGATAGAGTATTTGGCGGAGACAGAACCAGAAAGTATAGATATTTTGAAGACAAACATGTTGGATACATACTATCCAAATAGAAGTCCTCACCTTGAGAACGCTTGTCTCTATGAAGTTCTTCAAAGCTATATTTATAAGAGGAACATCAGAGAAGATATCAATAATGGAATATATGCTGTCATTGGATGTGAAGGATGTCTAGTGAAACAGAAAAAAGGCCATTTGATTAATCATCGAAAATTGAGTTGTGAAAATCCAGACAAAAGGGAATTTTACTATTTAGCTCTTTTTCAACTCTTTAAGCTATGGCATACAGAAGAGGAACTACTTGGAGATTTTCTCTGTTACGAAGATTCTTTTAATGCAACCAAGGATACCATAGAATGTCCTGTTTTTCCAAATTATCTGCAAATGTTGAACGAAGAAATAGAGCAAAAAGCCACAATTGCTGCAGAGATTGCTAGAGACAGTTCTCAAGACAGTCAGAGTTCTGCTTCATTGAGTCAGGATCCACTTGGAGGACCAATTATTCAAAATGAAGCTGCCACTGCCATGGATGAGGTGGAAAGAGCTATGGAACAAGCTCAAGATGATGTAGTTAACTTAGAAGATTTGGTGAAACAACTAAACCTTGAGCAGAAACAGATATATGACGAAGTCACAGATCAGATTGAACATGGATTCACTCATGAGAAAAAAGAGTGCTCATGTACATCATTTAAACCAGTCCAACTGTACGTAAGTGGAGAAGCGGGAACTGGAAAAAGTTTTCTGATTAAAGCAATTGCAACTTATCTGCAGAAAAGGACTGAATCACCGCTATCTTGTGTTGTAACTGCTCCAACTGGGCTGGCAGCACATAACATTAAAGGGATTACTTTACATCGTTTACTGATGCTGCCAGTGGAGCATGATAACAAATTGCAATATCACAAGCTATCTGGAGATGCATGTTCCGAAGTTTCGAGAGTCCTGAAGAAAATGAAACTTCTTATCATTGATGAAGTAAGCATGGTGTCAAATATAATGCTTGCTTTTGTGCATTTGAGAATGCAAGAAATTCTTAGAACAGACTATGATGTCTTATTTGGAGGGAAACATATTATTGTTTTTGGAGATCTACTGCAGTTGACTCCAGTGAAAGGACAACCTGTGTTCAAAATGCTCACGCATGAAGATACCAGGAAGTGCCTAGGAAGCATTGGAAACGTTAATATATGGTTAAACTTCAAATATGCAGAACTGCTTCAAAATATGCGGCAGGCAAAGGATGAAGATTATAAAAATATTCTACAAGATGTAAGAATCGGAAAAGTAAGTCAGCAAGGGAAAGAAGCTTTACATGGACGATTAATTTCAAATTTGTACCCAAATGAAAACATTCTTCCAGAGTATATTTTTAAGAAAATTAATGAGAAGAAATCTGGCATATGTTTGATGCCAACTCTGAAAGAATGTTCCATGTTCAACAACAAAATGTTAAAGTTAGAAAATGAAGAGATAGTGAAACTGGAAGCTATAGATAAAATTGAACATATGGGAGCAACAATTATTTTGTCTGAAAATTTGAAATCAAAATTGGATTCATTAGAGAAGACTATATCTAAAACTGCTGGTTTTGAAAAGACTCTGAATGTGTGTTTAAATTGTCGTATCATTTTGAGAAGGAATTTAAATGTTGAAAGAGGTCTGGTAAATGGAGCAATGGGTCATGTTGTTGGTTTTGTGAATCACAAAAATAGATATGGAATTGAAATTTTAAAAATTAAATTTGATGGCATTGAGGAAATAGAACAAATTGTCGTTGTTCAGCTAGATTTTTGCTTGTGAAAGACTTATATGTTCGCCGAAAACAGTTTCCTATTTGTTTGGCATATGCGGTGACAATTCATAAATCTCAAGGTTTAAGTGTAGATAGCGCTTTGGTGAACATTGGAAGTTCTGTGTTTAAAGAGGGTATGGCATATGTGGCATTATCACGAGTCAGAACTTTATCAGGATTGTACTTGATTGAGTGTGATGAAACAAAGATTTGTGCAGATCTACATTGTGTTAAAGAATACAATAGGTTAAGAAGAGAGTATGCTCCACATTTGCCTCAATATCCTCTGTTTGAAAAACGTGTGGTAGGCCGAAAAAGAAGAAATGAGAATAATTGCAGTGAGGTAGTAGCAAAAAGACAAAAAGTAGATGAAACTGTAATTGTAAGGAGAAAGAAAAAGGATTCTGTTGAAGATGTTGTTGGATTTTAGTTTGAAAACAGGTCTGGTGTCAACTGCTATGCTAATGTAGTGGTTAATGTTGTTTTTTTTCTTCAAAATATACAAGAACAGATTGTTGAAAATCGGGATCAAAGATTCTGTTGTTTGTTGAATTCCGTGTTTGAGAAATGTAGCAGTGATAGAGCAAAAATAGAAAGTGTTTCAGAAATTCGAAATCTTCTAGACATATGTTCTGGTCAAAATCAATTTTCACAGAATATTCAGCAGGATTGTCAGGAATTTTTAATGTATATGTTTGATGTATTGGAAGATGAAGGTGTAGATATAAAAAATCTTTTTAACCTTTCTTATCAATGGCAGCATGACTGCGACAACTGTACTTTATCAAGTACTACTAGAATAGACATTGAAAGATTTATATATTTGACTTTACCAGACTGCAAATCAGTGCCTTTTAATAATCTAGTTAAAGCAGCGGATCACAATATGGTGTGTACCCAATGTAAGTCTACTATGCTGTCCACATTATTTCTACAAAATTATGGTCAGTATGTCATTTTAATGTTCCAACGATGTAGACCTGATGGAACTAAATTGACAACTTCTATTAAAAATTTTGTTGGTTCTCAGTTATCAATATCAGGAAGAACCTTTGCAACTGTAGCTATTATTTTTCATGACGGTCCTTCTACAACATCAGGGCATTACACATGCTATTTAAAAAGTTGTAAAGGTTGGACCCACTGTAACGACATTCATTTGACTTTCAAACAGCGTTTGCCTTTTGGCTTAAAAAATTCATACTAGGGGCCAGATGTAGGTAGGCATTTACCGGTCGATAACGGCCGAATTCGGCCGTTACCGACCGGTAAATGGAATTTGAGATGTAGGGGGCATTTTTTTACAGAATCGGTAAATTTACCGATCGGTACATTTACCGATTCTGTAAAATACCGAATCGGTATTTTTACCGATTCGGTAAATTTGATATGTAGGTGGGACTCTTCTGAGTCCCACAAGCCTTACCGAATCGGTATTTTACCATCAAATTCAATTTGATGGTAAAATACCGATTCCGGTGTGCATGCACATGTGTGCATGCACACCTGTGCCATATGACAGGCAGACCTGCCCTTAGGGCAGGTCTGCCTGCCACATGGCACCCGAACCTGTTTTGGGGGTGATAGAGGGTGTCAAAGTGACACCTCCTGCACCCTTGTGAAATTCGGTATTTACCGATTCGGTAAATACCGAATCGGTAATGCCCATTCATTCCTATGGGCTTCAAAGCCCATAGGAATGAATGGCATTACCGGTCGGTATTTACCGAATCGGTAAATACCGACTTTTACCGATTCGGTAAATCCACATCTGGATTTACCTACATCTCCCTCCTTTTATTTTACCGATTCATAAATACCGAATCGGTAAAATTCGGTATTCATGAGTCGGTAAAATATATTTACCTACATCTGGCCCCTAGTGTTTTTACAACCAAAATTTAAGTAAAGGTAATTGGCCTTTGAAGACGGGAGCAGTTAATAAAGGTTATTTTGCTGTTTAAAAATATATTCTGAGTAAAAGTGATCCAGGTAATATAAAAAATTGACTTGTCATATAGGTACTGTAAGTGGATCTCATAGTATGTGATATTAGTATTATACAACATGATGAATATGAGTGAGTCAGAGATGGTTTTACAAATACTTAAATATTGTGAAAATGTTGTATGAGCCTATCTTTCAGAATGTCGGAAAAAAGGTAATTTCAGAGTTTCTTAGAGTTAATTTGAAAATATACTCATACATCTGACACTATTTGGCCAAAAGGAAAGGTACAGGAATGAGTAAAGAGTCATGACTGAAAAAAAGGAGTATATGAAAATAATGAAAATATTTCAGATGTTCTTGGAGCTTTTCTTCTAGAAAGTCGATGAAATGGATTTTTTAGTGAACAGCAGAGTACTTTGCAACGAGAAAAGAACCTCCATGATATACTATTTGGCCTCAAGGAAAAGTAAGTCAATCAAAGATTAGTGTACATTTGTCATTTGTCAGTATCTAAGTTTTTTTTTAAAACACAATCTTTTAGTTTGTGTTTTTTTTCCCGCTGTCATATGATGAGTAATTTGAACTCACTGTTTTAAGTGAAATTCAATATATCCTGAGAACAGCAAAAATAAACTATGTAACATGTTGTACAAGTTATACTATAATTTGGATTGTGTAAATTAAATTGTATTCCCATTCTCTGACACTCATTTTCCTTTTTCCTCTCTCTTTCAGCTCTCTTTACTCACTCACACTGCCTTTCTCTCACTCTGTTTCACACCCATTCGTTACTGCCCTTCTTTCACAACTCCTCATTCTCTTTTCAACTGTCTGCATCCCCTCTCTCCCTTGCACCACTTTTCAGCTTTCAGTCTCTCTGCTTTACTTCCCTTTTCCGTCTTTTCCTCCTTTGCTCTTTTACTAATTCCTCTTTACTCACTTGGCAGTATTGTTGCACTCTATCACTATAACTTACCCACTCTCCCTCGCTTATCTTTGTTTGCTCCTTTCTTTTGATCTCTTTTCTCTATTTTTCGTTCACTACCTCTATGTCCTCAGTGCTACCTTCTATCATTTCTTTTACAACAGCTTCACTGCTCCTCTCTCATCGTTCTTCATCCCATTTCTTTTACTCTGGTTCCATTACTATCCCTCATTTCCTTTCTTTCAATGTCCTTCTCTTTACTTTCATCACCAAATTATTTTCTCTCAGTACCACTCTTTTAGTCGTCTTCTCCTCTCTTTCCTTTTTTTGCTCCTAACTCATTTCCTTTTGTCACTCATTGTACTCCACCTCACTCAGTTTTTCTCTTAGTGTGTCTGTCTACTAACCTCCTGACTCCATTTCCTTCAATCGTTGTATATTATCCTCTCTCCCTTCATCCCTTCACTTTGACTGTTCTACACTTACTCTCAGTTATCTTCTATTTCTCAATCTTCTAAATGCATCCTTAATTAGACTCTTTTCCGTCTCTGTTATTATCTTTTTACTTACTACTGTTTCCTGACTTAGTTTTGCTAACTCACATTGTTTTAGTATCTTTCTTACCTTCAGTTCATTTCTCTGTTCTTCCCTTCCTCTGTGTCAGTGAATCTATATGCCTTACTCTTAGTAATTTGCTCTCATTCTATTTCTTTTTTTCTCTTTTTATCCTTCTACCTTACTTTATTTCCCTTTCTGTGTCCTTCACTCTTACTTTATTTCTAAATACACTGTTATGATTTTTAACCTCTTCATTTGTATTTTTTAATTTAAAATACACATTTTACTAATTATGACTTATTTTTTCTTCTCTCTTTCACAGATACAAAGTGTAGTAAAAAAAAAAATTAAAGTTACATTTATTATATGGTAAGTATGACTATAAAAATGTATTTTGTCATTACCCTTTGCTTTAGGCTCACTAATATTTTCTCAACCAACCTCACTCCTGTGTCTTTATTCTGCTTCCCTCACTTATTCTTATTCTCCATGTTTACTCCAATTTTCCCTATTTCCCCTCTCATATTCAACTTCTTTCAATCCCTATTCTTTACTTCACTTACCCTCTGTTCCCTTCCTTTGCTTCTTCACTCATTCTGTTTTTCTTAATTATTTACCTTACTCCTACACACACACCTCATCCCCCTCTCAATACATACACACACCTCTAACATACACCCCACACACACACCAGACACACATCTCATACACACAAAAAATCCCCCCACACACACTCTTCACATACACACACACATTCCATACACACACATACATCGCACACATATACACCCCACACACATACACTCCTCACACATACTTCACACACCCTCACCTCCACCCACACCAAAACACCCCACACAGCCACACCCACAGACACACCTTACACACCCACACCCCGACCTACACCCACTGACTCCCTATAAGTCACACACACTGCATTACTTATCTTTCTTTGCTGTTTCACTCAAACCCATTTAGGTACTGTTTTCTTTACTCTCTTTGTCCTTTCTCTTTGTCACTCCCCATGTCTTATCCTAATTCAATTTTTCACCCTCTTTCACCCCTCTTTACTTACACTAACTGGTCTTTTCTTACCCTCACTCACCGTTCTTCATTTATCCCGGTTACGCCACTACCCTTCATTCTCAATTTTTTACTGTCCTTTCTTTTTCTTTCAACACCCACTCACATTCTCCCACTATCTCTACTTTAGTCTTCTTCCTCTCTCTTCCCTTCTTTCGCTCCTTTAGTCATTTTACTTTTCTCACTTTCACCCTATTACACCTTCTCTGTTTTTTTACTATGTAATAAACAATCCCTCTGTGTTCATCCTGTAGCTCTCTTTCTCTTAACATTACTCTCTTTGTGTTCTTCCCTCATGCTAACTCCTTCAGTAAATTTTTTTTTTCTATTTCTTGGGGGGCGCGCCCCGGTACGCGTACCCTAAGAAAAAAAAATTGACAGAGATTCATTAAAAACATAGGTTTATTTTTATGAATGAAAGGTAGTTCTAAAAAGAACTGTTTTTTTTCTTCTTTTTGTTGTTTTATATTTTATTTATGTTTTTGAACATTTTGTACTTTTTTTGGCTTTTCAAAACTGTTTTATATATATTTTTTTTTTTTATGGGGAGAAACAAAAAACAGGGAATTGTAAATGGCTCAACAGGAGCAAAAAACAAAAAACTGAAAAAATTACTGTTCTTTGGGGCATTTGTGATTGTCACCAGCAAGGACGACGAGCTTCATGCTCTTTTCACCATAGGCGATGAGCTTGCCACATGCAATACATGTGATTCTAAAATTTGCAAATCGTGGTTGTATACAAGGCATCATCTCCGTTGTTTCTGGTCCCGATGGAGTGGGTTTTGTTCTTTTGGAGGTGGTCCTTGAAGACTGGGGGACGTTACTGGCCAGTTCCCTGAGCTGTGCACGAGAATAGTTGTTAGGATGCTTCCGGATCATATGTCGAATCATGGTATTGTTACCAAAGGAATATTTTTTGTTTGGGTTGCCCCTTGAAAGTTGTTCGCCACAGATTAGGCAAGTTACCTTGGCCGCATTCACTTTTTTCTTGCCCTCTGGGATTGAAAAAAACTCCCATACAATGTGTGACTTGGGCTTGTATGGGGTATTTTGTTCAGGCAGCCATCTTCTCCCCTCCTCCTCTTCCTCTTCCTCCTCCTCCTCTTCTTGACCACCAATGTACTGTTGTGGTGGTCCTTTTGGTGGTGGTGGTGGTGGTGGTGGTGCAAATGCTCCAGCTGTTGCAGCTACAGTAGCCATTTGAAAGTACAAAATAGTTCTCTCTCTATTGCTGAAACAGGTCTTCCTCAGTCAAAGGACAAAGTCAGAATAAGGAAAGAAGGTGGGGTCTTTCATCATTTGCAAAAAACCAACGTGTCCTTGACCAATGAGAAGTGTTATTTTCAGGTCATATGACCCGGGCTTTACTCATTTGGAAACCAAAGCTGTTCTGCACCAGTAGAAAGTGTTATTTTCAGGTCACATGACCCGTCGCGCTTACGCTACGTGCCCCGGGGCGCGCCCGTAGTCGCGCTCCGGGGCGCGCCTGTGGGCGCGTAGTGTAAGCGCGTCAAGACGTTGCGCGATCGTATGCGCTCGCGTGCTTTCGGGTGCGCTTACGCTGTGCGTCATATGATGCATCACGCGTCTACGCCAAACGTGACGATGTTGTTTTCGTTCGTGAAAATAGCGCTAACGGGACGCTCCCCGGTACGCGCCCAGGGGGCGCCGCAAGCAAAAAAAAAAATAATAAATTACATAAATATACAATATAAAATTTGTTATAAATTTTTTTACTTTTTATACCTATAGAGATTTGCTATTAAAAAACCTATGAAATTCACTGAAAAAACCATAGGTTTCACACCAGTTATAGTTAGGAATTAGCATTTAAAAAACCTATTAAATTCACTGAAAAAACCATAGGTTTCACACCAGTTATAGTTAGCTGGAAGTTTTACTCGCATAAAACTATTGAAATTCTCACGTTATAGTTAGTTGGACTCACTATAACTTGCGCGTGCAATGCACTGCTGATGACGTCACATATTACATCACTCATGACATGGTCAGTGACATCACTCATGACATCACTGATGACACCATCCTTGTGACAGAGTGACAGACCTCCTTTCACTATAATGTAACCCTTCAAACATATATTCAAAATTAGAAACTAAAATTTTCAACAAAATGGAGATACCCACACCAGTTACAACAACCAATTCAATAATTCCACCATCTATATACACATACACTCATTCACCAACAGTTCTATATAGTCACTCATACATATACTCACTCCTCATATGTAGTGATACACCTATACATCCTGTTACACACCGACAGTCATCTAAAAGATACTCTGACACATACTCACACATGCAAATAAACTATTAAACATCCATTTATTTGCATATACAGCTATACACACACTACCACTTTACTTCTAAAGAAACTTACACATACTTACTCTCTTAAACAATCACTTATAGAAACACATACTAATTTAAACAGGAACTCTTACAATCCCTCACTCTCACATATACTCACTTATATACATCAATATTCACATAAACTAGATTAAAACATATGTAGTCACTGATAAAGACACTAGTGAGACAGTCATTCACTCACTAACACACACATATACACAGGCATCCACCCATACAGTCCTGCACATATGCTGTCTTTAAAACACATACAAAGAGAGAGTCAGTCATTCATGCATCTATGTGCTAAGTAATACCCCTACCAAACCATACAAACACTCATACTGATACTAAGAAAAACATCTAATAACCCTTATACATACACATGTAGCTACTCACCAACCCATGCAGCCACTTATACACAAAGTGAAACACTAATACATATATTTAAATATTTAAACATTACTCTCTAATATATGTATTCACTAAGATACACTTAATAAACCAGTTAAACAATCAATTTTGTTTTTAAAAACATCCATGTAAACACTTATTTAAACATTTATTCTTCCATCAACTTTTACATATACATATATAACACATATTTATTTTTTAAAAAGACACACATTCACTGGATGGTGTCATCAGTGATGTCAAGAGTAATGTTACTGACCATGTCATGAGTGATGTAATATGTGACGTCATCAGCAGTGCATTGCACGCGCAAGTTATAGTGAGTCCAACTAACTATAATGTGAGAATTTCAATGCTTTTATGCGAGTAAAACTTCCGGCTAACTATAACTGGTGTGAAACCTATGGTTTTTTCAGTGAATGTATATATATATATATATATATATATATATATATATATATATATATATATATATATATATATATATATATATAATTCGATTGCAGATTCATGGGGCTACTCTGCAATCGAATTATATATATATATATATATATACATATATATATATATATATATATTCACAGAAAAAACCATAGGTTATAGACCATATATAGTTAGGAATTAGCATTTACAAAACCTTGAAAATTCACTGAAAAAACCACAGGTTATAGACCATATATAGTTAGGAATTAGCATTTAGAAAACCTTATTTTACTCACACAAAACCATTGAAATTCCATATATAGTTAGTTGCACTAACTATATATCGTGCACCCGCAATCCACTGCTGATGATGTCACATATTACATCATTCATGACATGGTCAGTGACATCACTGATGACATCACTGATGACATCTCAAATGACATCACTGATGACATCACTGATAACAACATCCAGTGATTTTTTGTTTCTATAAAGTTTAAATATGTCTTACATATTGAAGAATGAGTGGATGTGTAAGTGTCTGGACGAAGGATTTAGTAGGTGCATGACTGACTGTATGAGTGAGTGATTAAATGTGTCTCACTGACTGCATGGGTTAGTGACTAAACTGTCTTAATTTGTGCATCATTATGTCTGTTGTTCTGTAAACTGCTGCATGTGTTGATCAGTAGCTATATGAGTAACTATATGGGTTATTGATTGATTGCCCAAGTATTTGTATGGGAGACTGAGTGTGTGTGTGGCTAGCTGGGAGGTGTGTGACTCTGTGCAGATCAATCTGTACTTGTATCAATGATTGTATAAGAAGGTAAGTATGTGTTAGTATATGTTTGAAAATGTAAGGTGCTCTATGTTTAACTGTATAGACAAGAAAATGGAAGTGTCATTGATTCTTTACAGGACTGACTAGGTGTGTGAGTAACTCCATGGATGAGTGGCAGACTGTGAGTGTCTGTATAGGTGTATGAGTGCATATGATAGTGTTGTAAAGATGAGTGATTGTATGTATGAATGATTGTATGGGTGAATGAGTGAAGGTGTGTGTAGACGTAGCAATCAGTGAGTGCGTATGTAGTAACTAGTATTGGTGTGTCAATGGTTTCAAAAATTATACTCTCTTTTTAACACTGGGTGAAACAGAGGTTATATTAAAATGTGAGGAGATGCATTGTATTGTCACATGAATGATATCATCAGTGATGTGGTCATTGATGTCAAATGAGATGTCATCAGTGATGTCATCAGTGATGTCATTTGAGATGTCATCAGTGATGTCATCAGTGATGTCACTGACCATGTCATGAATGATGTAATATGTGACATCATCAGCAGTGGATTGCGGGTGCACGATATATAGTTAGTGCAACTAACTATATATGGAATTTCAATGGTTTTGTGTGAGTAAAATAAGGTTTTCTAAATGCTAATTCCTAACTATATATGGTCTATAACCTGTGGTTTTTTCAGTGAATTTTCAAGGTTTTGTAAATGCTAATTCCTAACTATATATGGTCTATAACCTATGGTTTTTTCTGTGAATTTCATTGGTTTTTTAACAGCTAATATCTGTAGCTGTAAAATGTATTCTTCTTTAAATCCAAAAATATATTTTATATGTTTATGAATAATTTTTTTTTTAAATATTTTTTTTTCTTCGTTCCCGCTTCGCGAATCGGGAAGCTTCCCGATAGCTGACCTTGATGCCGCGAAATAGACCGCGAGCCGGTAAACGTTTCTTTACCGCAAGTGCCGCGTTAGAAAACAACATCGTGACGCCTCCCGTCCGCATGACGTTTCACGTTGTCGCGTGATACGTCATATGACGTGCTACGTTAGCGAACTGGTACGCGAAGCGAGTCGCAAAGCGCAGGTTTCTGGAAGCAAACCGGGAGGCCCTGCAAAGCGCTTAACGTAAACACAGCAAGTCATGTGACTTGGTAATAACACTTTTCATTGGTTCATTTCACTTTTGTTTTCCTAATGATGTAAGACTAGGTCATATAATCTAAAATGAACACTTTTGATTGGTTGAGAACTCTTGTTTTTCCCAAATGATGAAAATCCCTCCTTCTTTCCTCACTCTGACTTTCATCATTGTGAGAGAAAGACCCTTTGTGATCACTGAGCAATGGCTTCTTTAGTAGCTTCAGCTGGTGCTTCCCCACCACCTCCACCACATCCAAGGAAGAGTGGACCACCTGCTCAAGTTATAATTCAACAAGAAGAAGAAGAAGAGGAACAGGACGACGAGCACGAAGAGAGGCAGTTTTTGCCTGAGCAGCCCAGGACGTCTCACCGGAAAGAAAACTTCATTTGGCAATTTTTTTAAATTCCCAAAGGTCAGAAAAAAGTAAATGCAAGATACGTAACTTGCCTTATATGTCAAGATAGACTGTCCAGAGGAACCGAGAAAAAATACAGTTTCGGAAACTACACAATGCATCGCCATATGACTAGGTGGCATCCTAACAACTACAGTGCTGCACAGTTTCGGAACGACCTAGATAATCTCCCTATTATGGCCAGAAGATCTGTTGTACCGGAAGTAACGGGACCAGAGGGCAGGGAGATGGTGCCAAATATACAAATGGAATTTGGTGAAGTAAAACACACCTGCGTATTTTGCGATGGATTCATTTCCTACGGAGAAAAAAGCATCACTCTGATCAACAGAGCTATTGACTATCATATGCAAGTTTGTACGAAACGCCCAAAATAATAAATACTTCTTTTTTTGTTTTGTTGCTCCTGTTGAGCCCTTTACAATGAATCGTTTTCATTGCCCCCTCCAAGAAAAACCCAAAAAAATATAAAACTTCAGAAAAATTCAAAAAAAGTAAAAAAATGTTCCGAAAAATAATAAAAAAAATATAAAACAACAAAAACAATAAAAAAAAAAGTTCTTTTCAGAACTACCTCCCCGTTATTAAAAAATTGGTACAATATTTGGAACTGTGCCAACCTCTATTTCTCTTAGTTCGCTTCCCAGTTCGCTCGCCGGTACGCGAACTAGAAGCGAACCAAAAACAGTAAGTATAAGGGAAGGAAACAGACACTTATGTTAAAAGAAAGACAGCTATAGGGGAGTAAACTAGAGATACTATTACCCGTAATCCACTGCTGATGATGTCACATATTACATCATTCATGACATGCTCAGTGACATCATCAGCAGAGGATTGCGGGTTTTTTGGCAACGTGCCTTATCCACGGTTTAATAACGCTGAGTTTTGCTTTATATAAGTTTTCAAATTGTATGAAATATATACCAATAGGTCGTTATGAACCTTTAGGTAGTGCTTTTCTTCATGAGGTCTGGTCGCTTCCATACACATACAGATGTTTCAAAGATGATCAAGAAGTTTATCTGAATGGAGAGGAATGCACTGAGACGCCAGATCATTCACTAATGTGTAGGCACATACAGTTACACGGTTCATGCAACAAACACCGACCAAATATGGCTTGCGTGTTGCAAGGCACGCCAGTTCCTGCTATCATCCCCACGTTGTAAATGTGTGAATGTACAGGAATTTATATAGCGCAAATCACCAAGCGGTTTCTAAGCGCTTGCTTAGGGAACCCGTCCTGGTATTCCCCTGTGAGATAACCCCGGCAGGGTATCCGCAAGGTGAAAGCCAGGCATCCCGCCGCGAGGGGCCGTTGTGGAGATTAAGCAAGCTATTGCCCAGAGTCGCAGAGTGTGAACCCGTGAATCGAGTAGGCACAGGAGCGAGAATTGTCGAGTCCATGGACATTTTAGGACTCAAGGCCCCGCCGAGCCGGGAATTGAACCCTGGTCCCGGGCTGACCTCTGCTTCCAGGTCTGCCTACTCTAACCAGTGAGCCACACTTCTCCACATCAAGTTGTTGGAAAATGGTAGTTATTTGATGCTCAATAATGAAGATTGTTCTGAGTTAATTGAAAAGGGTCTGCACCTCTGTACGGGTGTTCGCTATGTGAAGCACGAAAGTTTCACGGGCCGAACTCAAGGCCACCTCTCTCTGAGACAAAAGAGCTCTTATTCTTGCCATGCCGTTGAAATCTGTCCCAAGGTTGGTATTTGTGGCCAGATTGAAAACTCCCTATGTTCATGTGTGGGAGGAAATAGAACATTTCTGCAGCAAATAACCCGTTCACTTACTGTTACGATAAAAGGAATACTTTTAATTCAGATTTGCCTTTCAATTTCAGCAAGATGGTTCCGACTATCTTTAACGCATCCTCCACAAAGACCCTGGCGCACTTTTTTAAAGTTGTTACCAGTGGTCTCGTGACTTCATTTGAGAAAATCTTTGGAGTCATCCCTGCTTCCTTTCATTCTATTTTCTCCACTCCGGTTCGTGGATTGGCATTTTTACTTGCATTACCAGCGGACGCTCTTGTGCTTTTTTACATTTTTAAATATGGATGTCCCTCCTATGCAACCTCCCACCCTGCAGCTGCTGACACTGTTCCGCAATCGCATGCTAGAATATTATGGCACAATCCCGTTGGCGATATTAAGCACGGCATATGGATTATCTTTTCGATTCTCCTACTTCACCTGTGTCCAGCCTGTATTTCACTGCCTGACCTGTGATTTCGATTGGGCCATTGATTTGTGTCTCTGCGGACCGGTTTCTCCTGACGTCGACTTTAATCAGCTGATGACTCCTATCATTACTCAGGAGTTGGTTTGTCCTGGCGAAAGGATTATGGCTGTGGCATTGATGCATGGACTACTTGGTCCCTGGAATTTACTGGCGGCAGCACAGTCTTTCTTGGAACAGAGCTTTCTTGAAAACCCACCGAGCTGTCCTCTGATGGTGATAGAGGATCCGGTGCTGGGAGAGCACGTATGTTCTTTTCCGCTTTTAAATTGGATGGCTGAACTGTTTTCGGATGAAGACGGTGACTTCCTATTGGAGGCTGTTGCAGCTTATTTTGCATACACAGTTATGTCATAGACCTTTTTCATGTTTGATATGCTGAGTACTAGCATTTCATTGACAATTCATTGACTTATTTGTCAAGTTTTTATTATTTACCTTGCCTATTGGCTTAAGACTCGATAAAGTACTTGGCTGTTTTATTTTTCTTTAGCATTAAATTTTCCTAGTTTTTAATGCTTTACCTTGCGGACCGTCCACATATAAACTTGCAATCTGCTCTCATGAGATGGCACTTCTATTATCTTATTCAGTTAGTTTCCGGATCATGGGGAGGTGTCATCTAGGTCCTGGATATCTTTACACCGTGTTAAGTTAGCATGGGCTCATTACCGGTTTAAACGCCATTTTTCCTTTTTTGCAACTTCTGCACACGACACTTAGTTGTTGCTTTAGCTTTCCACCTAGTAGTTCATCGTGGTTTACATGAGAATAATATGTTATTGCTCTACTATCTGCTTTGCTTGTTAAACTATATCTGTACAGCGAGTGCTAAAGTTTCAAGAACAACACGATACAGAATTGTTATGAGGTCTGATCTCCACGACTTCATACTCAGAACATAAGTGCAACTTCTGCCAATTCTGGGCATGAGGCGGGTTTTATATTGCTTTGCCGAACACACATACACAACAGTTGATGCGGTTCACATGAAGAGAGAGCTGGTGTATGCTGATGTGATTCCTTCAAATCTAAGACACTAAAGTATGGGCACGCCCTAAACCAACACAAAGAGACCTTCTTAGCAAATAATATAATATGTGTATTAGGGAGGGTGAGATATAAGCAGCCGCGGGCCGTGGAGGGAGTTACGGTGAGGCAGGGAGGCGGGGAGGGGGAGAAGCAGGGTGGAGCCCTCTCTACCTTGCCCCTCCCCCTCCCCGCCTCCCTGCCCCACCGTAACTCCCTCCACGGCCCGCGGCTGCTTATAAGTGTTGCTAACTCTTATTCATTTACAGCATGTTAACATACTGTCACCATTCGCTTTTTATGTACTAGTAACTATGCTGGTAATTTTGCTACTGATAATATGTGTACTTCTATTATCTAAGATACTACGCCTGAGAAGACGGCATTAGTAAATAAACATTTCAAATACACATGTGTTCTTCTTAACTCCATGTTCTGGTTTCTAAGAAATATATAACGACCGACTGTTCATGAGTTCCACGTATCCTGAGGTACTATAAGTTCATATTCTGGATTGTCTAAACATTGAGAGTTTGTTATATCCAATGTGACACTGTACCTAGCTTGCTAAGGAGTTTTTGATTACTAACGTGAGTTTTGGGACACCCTAATTCGCCGAGGTTCCAATCCTCTGTCCACAGTTCTGTGTGAGAACAGAAACCCTGCGACAGGGGCACCCCCGACCCTTGCTGGAGCTTCATCACACTTGCGATACAACTCCAGCAATGCGCCACCTTTACGGCACAGATACATCACGCATCTGTGCTGTTTTTGCCCCATGATGCGCCGCATTGTAAATGCAGCACACCATAGGTGACGGAACAGCGGCACAGAATGACTAACACATCCCTGGTGATGCGCCAGTCATCATAAATGTATCCCTATGCTTCTTATCTTGTTAGAGATGAACCGCCATATGTATCATCAAAGTTTTTTGCATTTCCTAAATAGCGAACTTTAAGGAATAAATAGCGATTCTTTACCATTCCTAGTTTGCGATTAGCTATTTGCTAATTACAAATTACCCATTCATTTCCTTCATTTCCATAGGGCGGTTGGACTCACTTTTAGCTCGAACGGCTGAATGGATTTCCACGAAACTTGGCAAAATTGTAGGGACTGGTAGCCCGATGTGCCTTTGCTATGTCTCAAGATATATGCTCCAGTGGTTTTTACGAAAATTAACTTTGAAAAATATATATTGGGCTACATTGGCCTATATATATGTTGGAGCCCAAATGTAGCCCAATGTAGCCCAATGAAGCCCAATGTAGCCCAATGTAGCCCAAAGATGGCCGCCAGACACACAAAAAAACAAATGTAGCCCAAATATCAGCCAGATGTAGCCCAACTATAGCCCAGTGACAGAATGACCAATCAGCTTCGCAAACCTCCGTTACGCGAAGCGGAGCGCTGTTACGGATATATATCTTTTTTTGAACGTTAATTTCTCAAAATCCACTGGAGCACATATATTGAGACCTAGCAAAGGCACATCGGGCTACCAGTCCCTACAATTTTGCCAAGTTTCGTGCAAATCCATTCAGCCGTTCGATTATTATTATTATTATTTTTTTTTGCCCCGCGGGGCCCTTTTAAAACCTCCACATCAAACCTAGGGGGTCAGCGAGGATCTACTATGCCCCCTTATAGTTATTTCCCCCTTTGTTTTGACCTCCTCTTGTCTCTCGATCCTACCGAGAGACAAGATGGCGGCCGCTACGGACTTTTTGGAATGTTGACAGACGCCGGAGAACCAATCAGCTTCGCTTCACAAAGCTCCGTTGCGCGTAAAGTCAGCGAACCAGAGCGCTGCCTGGTCCGCGCTTACAGATATATATCTTTTTTAAACGTTAATTTCTCAAAATCCACTGGAGCACATATATTGAGACCTACAAAAGGCACATCGGGCTACCAGTCCCTACAATTTTGCCAAGTTTCGTGCAAATCCATTCAGCCGTTCGGGCTAAAAGTGAGGCCAACCGCCCTATGGAAAACTCAATGTTAAAAACACGTTTTGGGACCCCCCTTTTTTCTCGGCCCCCACTGGACGAACCCCCCCCCAAATTTTCAAGGGCTGCTCAGAAACAAAATGTGCCATTTTCCTGAAAATTTCAGCCAATTCCGTCCACATACGCCAAAGTTATTAGACATAGAATTTTCAAAAAACCCATAGAGAAAAAATCCTAACTATATATACCTACTGGCGACCGCCAGTAGGTAATATATATATATATATTATATATAGGTAATATATATATATATATTATATATTATATTATATAATATATAATATATATATATATATTACCTACTGGCGGTCGCCAGTAGGTATATATAGTTAGGATTTTTTCTCTATGGGTTTTTTGAAAATTCTATGTCTAATAACTTTGGCGTTTGTGGACGGAATTGGCTGAAATTTTCAGGAAAATGGCACATTTTGTTTCTGAGCAGCCCTTGAAAATTTGGGGGGGGTTCGTCAAGGGGGGGCCGAGAAAAAAGGGGGGTCCCAAAACGTGTTTTTAACATTGAGTTTTCCATAGGGCGGTTGGCCTCACTTTTAGCCCGAACGGCTGAATGGATTTGCACGAAACTTGGCAAAATTGTAGGGACTGGTAGCCCGATGTGCCTTTTGTAGGTCTCAATATATGTGCTCCAGTGGATTTTGAGAAATTAACGTTTAAAAAAAGATATATATCTGTAACAGCGGACCAGGCAGCGCTCCGGTTCGCGGACTTTTCGCGCAACGGAGCTTTGTGAAGCGAAGCTGATTGGTTCTCCGGCGTCTGTCAACATTCCAAACAGTCCGTAGCGGCCGCCATCTTGTCTCTCGGTAGGATCGAGAGACAAGAGGAGGTCAAAACAAAGGGGGAAATAACTATAAGGGGGCATAGTAGATCCTCGCTGACCCCCTAGGTTTGATGTGGAGGTTTTAAAAGGGCCCCGCGGGGCAAAAAATAATAATAATAATAATAATCGAACGGCTGAATGGATTTGCACGAAACTTGGCAAAATTGTAGGGACTGGTAGCCCGATGTGCCTTTGCTAGGTCTCAATATATGTGCTTCAGTGGATTTTGAGAAATTAACGTTCAAAAAAAGATATATATCTGTAACAGCGCACCGCTTCGCGTACTTTTCGCGTTACGGAGCTTTGCGAAGCGAAGCTGATTGGCTCTCCGGTGTCTGTAAACATTCCAAACAGTACGTAGCGGCCGCCATCTTGTCTCTTGGTAGGATCGAGAGACAAGAGGAGGCCAAAGCGAAGGGGCAAATGACCATAAGGGGGCATAGTAGATCCTCGCTGACCCCCTAGGTTTGATGTGGAGGTTTTAAAAGGGCCCCGCGGGGCAAAAAAAAAAAATAATAATAATAATCGAACGGCTGATGACCATAAGGGGGCATAGTAGATCCTCGCTGACCCCCTAGGTTTGATGTGGAGGTTTTAAAAGGGCCCCGCGGGGCAAAAAAAAAAAATAATAATAATAATCGAACGGCTGAATGGATTTGCACGAAACTTGGTAAAATATTAGGGACTGGTAGCCCGATGTGCCTTTGCTATGTCTCAATATATGTGCTTCAGTGCATTTTGAGAAATTAACGTTCAAAAACAAGATATATATCTGTAACAGCGCTCCGCTTCGCGGAGATAAAATTATATCTGTATTACCTAGCTGTTGCTAACACCAGTTAGCGACGGCTAGTAGGAGATAGCGACCATCTTGGGTCCCACTTTGCATGTGAGTGATATTTATCACTAATGACATGCAAAGTGGGCATGCCAAGATGTTAGCGACTGGAAACAGTCGCTAACATCGCTATCTCCTATTATCAACTTTTGGAAATATTCGAGATAAGCGCGAATATCTCCAAAAAGTAACAGCTGCCCTGAGCAGTTCTTAGCCATGTTATCCAATGGGAGGTGGATAACATGGCTAAGAGCATTAGCTCGGTAATGCATGAATATCGCGGAGTTTTCAGCGATAATAATGCATTGCGCTCGTTTTTTATCGTATTTGCGATAAACCTTGATAATAGCAAGGTTTATCTGCGATAATTTCTGACGGTAAAAAAATCTTTGCAATGCATCGTTAGGGATAAATATCGCTTAACTTTGGTAATATGCCCCAACGTCTGTTAACGTTCGATTCGAAGGAAATCAGGAATTGTTGAAAAACATTGTGTGCGCCATCTTGTCTTTTTTCAAATGCCACACTTTTGTCGTGCACGGCAGCCATTTTAGATGCCTTGACCAGATCCACTCTGTGCACGCTGTCGATCCTTAGCATGGCTCCCCACCCTCGCAAGCATCTCCCCCAGGCAGTGGTCACCCCCGCTCTCTGTTTTATGCATGGGTAATAAACCTCCCCCCATCTGCGCTGTTCTTCCCTGAGAATCACACCCTGTGCCCGCCCGACACCTCCCTTTCGCCCTATTCACTACCGCACCCTCTGACACTCCTTTTCCTCTGTGTCCGATTGTCCAGGCCGGTCCTAGGCTATCAGCTAGCCCTGCAGATGTAGTTTATGGCCACAGCTGTAAAGAATGACCCGTCTTCAAAGGAGTTATAGTAGATCAAGGCCCACACTCGATGAGATCCGTCACAGCAGAAGCGTTGCTATTATCTGAAAACCATCCTGTATTGTGATTGGGGAGGGGACCGAGCGTGAAGCGGAAGATTCCAGGGATGACTCTTTGTACATCAAAGTTTTTACAATTATGTGTCACATTAAAAATATATAGCACTCCGACAAAGTAGTAAGATTATAAAACTTTAATAATTTATAAATATATACAAGAAAACAAAAATAGTAATAACATATAAACATTTTTAGAGAAAAACAACGAAGTAGCGGTCGGCTGTGCGAATAGTCCCAACGCAGCACAACGTCCAGATTTCCGGCGTGGGGCGTCGCGGGGGGTGGGTCATCAGTAGCAAACTGTTGTGCGAATAGTTCCAAGGCAGCAGAACGCGCCGAAATCTAGATGACACGAAAGTGATGTCTAGTAAGTTGCCACCCAGCAAATAACGGCGTGGGGCATCGCGGGGGGTGGGTCATCAGTAGCAAACTGTTGTGCGAATAGTTCCAAGGCAGCAGAACGATGGCACCAAGGTGATGTCCAGTAAGTTGCCGCACTGGTTTTGGTATCCTACAATGCTGCTCCGAATAACGGCGTGGAGCGCCCCGGGGGAGGCGGCGTGAACGGGCCTCTCCAGGTGGAGTCTCATCTGTTTTAGTGGGGCGCCCCTTTACCGTTTCAGTTGCCATTCCGTCCGCTTTTGGTCCACTGTGTCAAAATCCGCCATTCAGCTGAGTTGCGCCCACTCTTGCGGTGCAGCGATAGGCGGCTGTCACAGGACTCTCAAAATGGCGGCAGGCTGTTTCCTTTTTGGGCCTGGTCCACTGAAATGGCCCTGGGACACCTTGGAAATCGGACGCTTGTCTGCTAGGTCTTGGACCCCATTCTCGAAAGCGTCCCCTCCGCCTTGAGAATTCATCAAAAGTTTTGGGGGCCCGAGTCCTGCAGGCTTCTGGTGGGGAGCGGCTGCCATGATTGCTCGCGGAATGACCACGACGGAGCTACGAGATGGTGGTGCTCTCATGGTGACGCCAGTTTAGTCTGAAACATCCAGAAACAAGGTGGGGCTTTCATCGTTTGGGGGAAAAAAAAAGTTTTCATCCAATGAAAAGTGTTGTTTTTAGGTCATATGATCAAGCCTTCCATCATTAGGAAACCAAAAGTAAAATGAACCAATGAAAAGTTTTATAAACAAGTCACATGACCTGTTATGCGGCATAGGGTATAAAATGCGGAGAAAATACGTTGGCACGTGAGGCGGCGTCAGTAGCGGACCGATGTGCGAATAGGCCGAAGGCAATACAACGCGCTAATATCCGGATGGCACCGAGGTGGTGTCATAGTTGAGAGTTCTGAGCAGCGGTTGTAACACTGTCTGAAGCTTATTTGCAGCTGCTGCAGCTTCACTACGCGCCAAGATCCGGATGGCACCGAGGTGGTGTGTAGGAAGTTGCCGCACTGGTGTGGCCATCCTACAATGCTGAAAGTCGGCGTGGGGCGCCCCGTTGGCCTGTGAGTTTGCGTCAGTAGCGGACCGATGTGCGAATAGGCCGAAGGCAGCACAACGCGCCAAGATCCGGATGGCACCGAGGTGGTGTCTAGTAAGTTGTCGCACTTCTGTGGCCATCCTACAATGTTGAAAGTCGGCGTGGGGCGCCCCGTTGGCCTGTGAGATGGTGTCAGTAGCGGACTGATGTGTGAATGGGGCCAAAGGCAGCGCAACAATATTTTCTACTATATTTCCGGAGTAGAAGACACCACAAGGCGCTGAGATGCCAAGATCCGGATGGCACCGAGGTGGTGTGTAGCAAGTTGCCGCACTGGTGTGGCCATCCTACAATGCTGAAAGTCGGCGTGGGGCGCCCCGTTGGCCTGTGAGATGGCGTCAGTAGCGGACCGATGTGCGAATAGGCCGAAGGCAGCACAACAATATTTTCTGACTGACACCACAAGGCGCTGAGATGCCAAGATCCGGATGGCACCGAGGTGATGTCTAAGTTGCGGACTGATGTGCGAATGGGGCCAAAGGCAGCGTAACAATATTTTTTGTATGGAAGATACCACTAGGCGTTGAGATGCCAAGATTCGGATGGCACTGAGGTGATGTCTAGCAAGTTGGTGTGGTCATCCTACAATGCTGAAACTCGGCGTGGGTCGCCCCATTAGCCTGTGAGATGGCGTCAGTAGTGGACCGATGTGCGAATAGGCCGAAGGCAGCACAACGCGCCAAGATCCGGATGTCACCGTGGTGGTTTCATAGTTGAGAGGCACTTCATCTGCAGTGGGGCGCCGAGATCCGGATGGCACCGAGGTGATGTCTAGCAAGTTGCTGTACTGGTGTGGTCATCCTACAATGCTGAAACTCGGCGTGGGTCGCCCCATTAGCCTGTGAGATGGCGTCAGTAGCGGACCGATGTGCGAATAGGCCGAAGGCAGCACAACGCGCCAAGATCCGGATGTCACCGTGGTGGTTTCATAGTTGAGAGGCACTTCATCTGCAGTGGGGCGCCGAGATCCGGATGGCACCGAGGTGATGTCTAGCAAGTTGCTGTACTTGTGTGGTCATCCTACAATGCTGAAACTCGGCGTGGGTCGCCCCATTAGCCTGTGAGATAGCTGTTCTTTGGATTTGGGCCTGGTCCACCAAAATGGCCCTGGGACACCTTAGAACTCGGACGCTCGATTTTTTTTTCCTTTCCTGTACATGCAAAAAAAGGTAAATGCCCGGTACGTTACACGCTTCATCTGCCACGATGAACTCTCCAGAGGAACCGAAAAAAAATATAGTTGTGGTAACTATACCATGCATCGTCATATGGAGAGGTGGCACCAATTAATTATAGTGCTGCATAAAAGAGAGATTTGGAGGAGAACCCCTGACCTGCTAGTACATTCATCAAAGAAGTGGCACTGAGAGCTTCAGAGGCAAGGGAAACGGTCCCAAATATTTAGAAGAACTTTGGAAAGATTAAAATGACATGTTTAGATTGTGGCAAATTAATTTCATGTGGACAGATGAGTGTTACTCTAATAAATACAGCATATGAACATCATCATAGTCGATGGTTGGTAGAGACATTTTGACTATATCCTGGACCTGCCCGTCCTCGCCCAAAATGGCGCCAGAATAAATGGGACTCGTAACTCCTTGTTGTGTACTGGTTGCAGAACCTTGAAATCACGAGATACGTATGCAGTTTTGAAGCACATGGCGGGCGGGGACGAGAATTGATTGAATATTTCGACATCCCTATTGATATTAAGTTCTGATGTGTTATTGATTACTGTACTGTTGAAAGTTCGAATTAACGTCACCCATGGTACTTGCCCGCAAATGTATATCTAGATAATTTTATTGTAACTGGCCCTGTCGTATTTTAATTATAAAATGTACGTCCACCGATTCCGTAACTGTTAGACACCTTAGTTCTTGCAACCTAATGGCCCGCCCGTTACGTTCCTCTACAGTGTAAATGTCTATTCATCATATACGATTACAGTTTGCTCCGTGGCCGGCCCACGTGGTTATAGGCTCGTATTTGTATAATGAAATTTTCACAATAAAGGTTTTTAAAAGAAAACATGGTAGTAGTATATACATTGGTAAAGTTTTTAATAATAGTCACTGTTTTAGAATCATTAAAAGGCAAGTGAAATAAAGCAGACCAATTACATGAAGGGTAAAAGGTATAATACGAAGGAACGCAGTAAAGATAAATGGTCAAGGGCTGTTGTGTTTTCTATTCCTGCAACATAAAGTGATCGATAAGAATCTCATATTCAGGCGTATCGGCGACTAAGACAGCAGGTCGACCCTCTTTTGCTCAACGGCTCCGTCATGGGACGAAGAAACGCTCTTTTTCTCGAAAAAAGAATATATTTTACTTGCAGGACAGTTGTAAAATTTCCGGGAAAGTACATTAGCCTGGAACATTATAACATATATTTAAGAAAAAATAATGTTCGGAAGTAATGAAAAGCGTAATTTTTAGGTCATATGACCAAGCCTTTCATCATTACAATAAGAAAAGTAAAATGAACCAATGAAAAGTTTTATTAACAAGTCACATGACTTGTTATGCTTACGTTACGCGCTGCGGGCCCCGGATGACTTCCGGATGCGCTAACGCGGCGCGTCATATGACGCATTACGCGACAACGCAGGTACAGAATATAGTCAAAATGTCTCCACCAACCAGCGGTCGGAACACAACCCCTTTCAGCAGGCTAAATAGTTCTGTTAAATGACAACAGAAGGGACAGGCAACAAGAACCATCAGTCAAAGAGGGGAGGGCTAGTTCTTCTCTACCGGGTTACATTGGGGCGCTACCGGAACTGATCGAATTGGTAGTCTACAGTGTTTCTGGATGTTTCAGACTGAAGCTGGGGTTAGCATGAGAGCAGCACCATTTCGTAGCTCCGTCGTGGTCATTCCGCAACCAATCATGGCAGCCGTTCTTTATCGTTATTTTGGGCGGGGTGGGTGGCGGAGCCGAGCTGTTTTGCAGCCATCATTGTGTGGAGTTCAGTTCATCTCACTAGTTTTGTATTTGTCATGAGGGGTTGTTCCTAATGTTTCTATTTTAGCGAGGTGAAAAAGAGATCCCATTAGTGGCCTACTGATTTTGCTCGATTCCTTTTCTTTTTTTTTACACGATTTTTCGTTATCTGCAAAGACTAAACAGAGTATTGCGACTCTGTGTTTGTTTGTAAATAGAGAATGAACCAAAGAGAACTAATTCTAAAACAGTAAATACTTGGATAACAATGAATCAAATGGAGAGAGAAGCAGGCACGACGGATTACAATGGGGGCAAAGACCTGCGTTAACTACCTTTCACTATCTGCAAAGAGAGAGTACTCCTAATAGAAATGAGGGGGGGGGGGCACCATTCAAAGCAGATCAGTGTGCATAAACACGAAAATGTTTTCACTTACCACGTACTTGACATTCGACAGCTTATGATATTTGCTATTAAAAAACCATTGAAATTCACTGAAAAAACCATAGGTTATAGACCATATATAGTTAGGAATTAGCATTTACAAAACCTTGAAAATTCACTGAAAAAACCATAGGTTATAGACCATATATAGTTAGGAATTAGCATTTAAAAAACCTTATTTTACTCACACAAAACCATTGAAATTCCATATATAGTTAGTTGCACTAACTATATATCGCGCACCTGCAATCCACTGCTGATGATGTCACATATTACATCATTCATGACATGGTCAGTGACATCACTGATGACATCACTGATGACATCTCAAATGACATCACTGATGACATCACTAATGACATCTCATTTGACATCATTCTTGTGCTAATACGATAAACCTCTTCAGACTCTGATATAATCTTAGATACACTCAGTGTATACAGACACTCACACACTTCCACTCATCCATGGAGTTACTCACACACCCAGTCAGTCATGCAAAGAAACAATCTCATCTCCATTTCTTCAACTATACAGTTAAACACACCTTACTTATTGAAACATATACTAACACATATTTACTCTCTTATACAATCCCTGATACAAGTTCACAATGATCGATACAACCACTCACTCATTCGGTGGCTCTCATGCACAGTTATTTATATATGCCAACTCTCACATGTACTGTGTTTTACATATGTACTTACTATGACATGTAGCATTGAGATATCCATTTACTCATCAATACACTCATGCACACAGTCAACTGCCCATGTAGCTGTTTCCACATGCACTCTTGAACTCATACACCTAGTGAATAAACTGTTCACACATCTATGCATAGAGTCACACACCTTTCAGCCACCCCCACACAAACTCAATCTCCCATAGAAATACTTGGGCAAGCAATTAATAACACATATAGCCTCTCGTATAGCTAATGATCAACACATGCAGCAGTTTACAGAACAACAGACATAATGATGCACAAATTAAGACAGTTTAGTCACTAACCCATGCATTCAGTGAGACACATTTAATCACTCACTCATACAGTCAGTCACGCACCTACTAAATCCTTCATCCAGACACTTATACATCCACTCATTCTTCAATATGTAAGATATATTTTAACTTTACAGAAACATACAGTCACTGGATGTTGTCATCAGTGATGTCATCAGTGATGTCATTTGAGATGTCATCAGTGATGTCATCAGTGATGTCACTGACCATGTCATGAATGATGTAATATGTGACATCATCAGCAGTGGATTGCAGGTGCGCGATATATAGTTAGTGCAACTAACTATATATGGAATATATATATATATATATATATATATATATATATATATATATATATATATATATATATATATATATATATATCTCAGGCCTAAAAGCCCAAACAAATATAAAATAAAATGTTCCCATAGGTCACACTCAATACATGTCAAAGAGTGTGATTACATGCTCAGAAGAGTAAAATGACAGGGAAACAACCTTTACAACGCAACTTTTACAACGCACACTACCATTACAACAAAACTTTTACAACGCAACATCCATTACATCGCATGCCATACAACGCAACTATTACAACGCATGACACTACAACGCATACCACTACAACGCATGTCATTACAACGCAGTCATTACAACGCATACCATTACAACGCATACCATTACCATCCAACACTTACCCTACTGTTGCACCCCCTGGAGTTAGAATAGTAGTTTGTACCCCTACACTATCCAACACTTACCCTACTGTTGCACCCCCTGGAGTTAGAATAGTAATTTTTACCCCTACACTATACAATACTTACCATACATGCAATGTAATGTTATGCGTTATAATGGTATGCGTTGTAAAGGTAGTATGCGTTGTAATGGAATGCGTTGTAAAGGTAGTTTTTAAAAATTCGTTGTAATGGCATACGTTGTAATTGAATCCGTTGTAATGGATGTTGCATTGTAAAAAATGCGTTGTAAAGGTATGCGTTGTAAAAAGTATGCGTTGTAACGTCATACAACCAAATGACAGCCATAAGCTCTTTGTGGTAATTAAAACCATATAGAAACATGTTAAGCCATCTCCAACTCTAAAGCTCCAAAAATGCATTGTCCAAGAAGAGATTTGTGTAAACCGCTCTGTAAAGTGCTGGGTTTTGTGCAAAGTCGGGGGCTCAGGGGTGTCTCACGTCTGTGGTAGGCTCCTGTAGAATGTAACAACTCGACTTTTAAGGAACATATTTCACTCACAATAAACCTACAGTTCAGCTCCATCGTGCCTGCTAGCACAGTCATGATCAGAAGGCTCGGATATTTTTTGCTATTGGTGTGTTTGTTCTACAGGAACTGCGGGCCCTAACAAGGAAACCATTTTTAAGATACATATAGAAATACAATGATGTCTATATTTAAGTGTCCAACTAGACAAGATCGTTTAAATGTAAGGAATTTAAAAAAACCATACAAGTGGGAACATGTACAACATTGGAGGAGAGGAGTTGGCCTAACGGCTAAGGCGCTCGACCTCGGACCTGGGGATCTGGGTTTGAGTCTCGGTAACGATGCCAAACCCTCCTGTGATTCTGGGCAAATCACTTAATCTCCCCGTGCCTAAAAAAAACCTGAAAATGTGTGTCCTCATGTAAAAACGTAACTTGTGCTATGTAAAGCGCTCTGATACCTGATTCGGGGGTATATTATCAAGGGGTTTATCTCCGCTTTTTTGGCTTTAAAAGCCAAGAAAGCGGAGATAAAATTATCTCCCTATTACCAAGCTGTCGCTAACACCAGTTAGTGACAGCTAATAGGAGATAGCGACCATCTTGGGCCCCGCTTTGCATGTCAGTGATATTTATCACTAATGACATGCAAAGTGGGCGTGCCAAGATGTTAGCGACTGGAAACAGTCGCTAACATCGCTATCTCCTATTACCAACTTTTGGAGATATTCGCGCTAAGCGCGAATATCTCCAAAAGCTAACACCTGCCCTGAGCAGTTCTTTACCATGTTATCCAATGGGAGGTGGATAACATGGCTAAGAGCATTTGCTCGATAATGCATGAATATCGCTGACTTTTCAGCGATATTCATGCATTGCGGCCGTTTTTTATCGCATTTGCGATAAACCTTGCTAATAGCAAGGTTTATCTGCGATAAAAATCGCCGATGTGCGGCGATAATTTTTGTCTCTAAACAAGTTAGAGACAAAAATTATCGCTAGTTGTTGGTAATATACCCCTCGGTTCGGGTCTAGTTCGCGCTATATAAAACTACAAAAAAAAAAAATTCGAAAGAAAGGAACTTGGCAAAAAAAGACATTATTTAGGCCAGCAAATATGGTACACTAGAGAACCCGAGCATATACTAAAGAAAAGTATAAGGATGTGTCAGAGTGCAAAAAAGCCGTAGACATTTCGATCTTTTTAACACAGTACTGGGATAATCTTCAGGACAAGACAATTAGTGCCTGAGGAGGATGCTTGTTAGATTCAAGGGCCTATGTAAAAGGCAAAGGCTATGCTCAGAGTCGATGGAGATGGAATCCTCAGTGTGATATTATGCTAAGCGGTTTAAGAAAGCAATCCGCGTTAATGGTACGAACAGTGCTCAAAGGAAGAATGGATGCGCCTTGAGTCGAAATAAGTAGTTACGATCAAGGAGTGAAGCAGTTTTTTTGGCGTCCAGTTGAGGAAATCGAAGCTTCAAACAACGGGGGTCCCCTGTAGTAGTTGTGAACAGCCTTAGGGGAAGGTTGCAGTGTTCAGCCCCTGTTCACAGCGTTCATTCCTTACATTAAAGCGATCTTGTTATGTTTATTCCTTACATTAAAACGATCTTTTCCAGTTGGGATCTTAAATATAGACATCATTGTATTTCTATCTATATATTAAAAAAATGTTTCCTTGTTAGGGACCGTTGTTCCTGTAATGCATTCTGCACCCAAGGTCCCTGACGACAATGTGGGTTCCCCCTTGTTTTTGTAAAACACATGAGTGTATTTGTGCCACGAAATCAAAAAAATGGACATTAAAGCAGTAGCAAACAATTTGGGGGCATATTAACAAGGGCCGTCGATAAATATCGCAAAGCGGGCTTAGCGCTTGCATATTTATCGCCGGCTATCTCTGGAATTTATCGTCCGGTTAGCGCGTTATCAACAACGCGCATCGCTGAGGCGATAAAAATTCCAGTGATAGTGTGGATATCGCCGTTTCCCATGGTGGAAAACGGTGATATCCTAGATGATTGGGCCTGTGGCCACAGAATCCACCCCCATGTTAAGTATGCCTTAGTCAGGAATTTAACAGACGTTAAATTCCAGCGTCAAGGCATACTTAACGCGATTTAAAAATTTGTTACCCCTCCTTGTTAATATCGCGAAGCTGCCTTCGCGATATTTTCCCTGGTTGGTTTCACAGCCACACCTACTTTGCATCTCATTAGCGATGCAAAGTTAGATGTGCTGGAAACGGGCGCTAAGTCAGCAAAACACACAATAGCGTGTCTTTGCTGATAAGGCGATAAAATTATTGCCGCTTTTCGCTCGAAAACGGCCGCAAAAGTGGCGATGATTTTATAGCGCCGCCTTGTTAATATGCCCCTTGGTTGAATAAAATATATTAGGTAAGAGTCCATTAGGAATATAGCATGTTACAACACATGCATTCACAATGCGGTAGTTCAGAGATGGTGCAGTCTTTAGAGAATTTGGCAACATATGTTCTAATGGGTAGGATACCGAGATGAATTTTAAATATAAAGGGGCATACTAGCAAGAACCTCGTTAAAATTATCGCAGTTTTAGCTAAAACGGTGATAATGGGCTTGCTAATATGCATTATAGAATTCCAATAGAAGCCCAGGTTAGATGTTCTGCACATCTAACCTGGGCTACTATTGGAATTCTATAACACATAGGGGCATATTATCAAGCCCGAGCTATAATTATCGCTAAGCGCACTTAGCGCTAGGATAATTATCGCCGGGTAGCGTGGGTTTTTATCACTGAGATAGCGTACTATTAGCAACGCTTATCTCAGAAGTGATAAAAATCCTCGCGCTAACTGCCAAATGAGAGATTATCGCTGGAAAACCAACGATAATCTCTCGAAGTTTGGCGTTAGCTTGATGATAGGGGCTCAAAAACTTAGCCATGATATCCACCTTCCATAGGATATCATGGTTAAGTCAGGAAAATACCAGGTGTAAAAAAAGCATCGCTAACCGCGGTTAGCGCTGCTTTTTTTTATCACGACCATGGTTAGCGATATCCTTGATAATAGGAGAAATGTCGCTTCACAACATTTCTCCTATTATTTTTCTCAGGAACGCCCCCTTTGCATATCATTAGAGATGCAAGGGGAAGCGTAGAGAAAAGGGTGCTAACATGTGAATTTGCGTGTTAGCACAGCGAAATGCTGAGTTACAAATGAAAGGTGGGATTTCCTCACAGCAGAAAAAGCTTTCTTTGCCCAGAAGCCCTCCTCCCCAAGGCATTGGGAGGGAAGAAGTTATACAACAGGCACTAGAAATGTTCATTTGCAGGTAGTCCACTTCTTTTTCTTCCAGTCACAGCATCCTTTTCGTCCTGTGCATAGTGTAGACTCCTCATATGTTCCTAGAGGTTAGCAAATGGCATGTTTCCCACCCTTCCTCGTATTTGAGAACCAGGGCACAGCGGTGACAAATTTCTCTATTGTTCTAAGTCAGGTATCTTCGAAGTCCCCATTGCAACACCAGTAACATGTTTCTGTCTCATTTGCTTCCAGTCAGGTCTCTCTTCAGGGGAATTCAAAGAGGGGAATGTAAAGAGCGAAAACCTTCTGTATTTAGCAGTGAATCAAACACAAATTATTCTATTTCACCATGAAGGATGTTCAGCAATGACTCAGTTCCTGTTTTGTAGATCTGCGTTGTATCTAAAGCTATTTCAGAACACTTTTCAGTACAGAAAAGCAGCCTAACAGCTGCTTGATTTCTTCCTGCTGAGAACAACCTCTCTTTACACTCTGACAAAGGTCAGACCAGTTACGCCCACCCAGGATAAAAAGCATCTTTCTTTCGTTTCCTACTGTGAGTGGCTTTACAGTTTTCAGATAGGACTCCTATAAAGTTGAAGGGTTGTGGACGATGAGATGTGATGAGCTGGAGCGTTGGACATGAAAATGCAAACTATCTTTAGCAAAATACTGTGGCTAAGTTTAAGGGAGGCAATCTTGTGAAATGTAAAGCATGTACAAATAGCACAGTTGATGGAAATATAGTGTCGCCACTGATCTTTGTAAAAAATGTCTACATCAGCAAATTAGATTTTTTATACATAACTGCAATGGTAACTACACAAAATATCGAATACAAAATATCGAATTACATTAGTATCGAAGTAAAAATATAGAATGGACAAAATATGGAATGGACAGAATATAGTCAACAAAAATATCGAATTTAAGGTAAGTAATTTAATATCGATTTTTATAAATATAGAAAGTCAAAATATGGAAGTATATAATATAAGTATTATTAATATCGAATTTTTAATAATATCGAATTTTTTAAAGGGTTTTGTATTTTAGTATATGTGTGAAAAGTATATATTTTTATTAAAATGTATTTTTAGTTATGAATTTTATGTTATTTAATTTTTGCTTAATTTATTTGTATAGCGGGTTGTGGGTTTATAGGGTGATAGGGTGGGAAATAATTTATTTGTAGTTAATTAAATATTTTAAATTATTTATTGGTATTTATTTTGAATTAATTGGTAATTAATTTTTAATTGGTAATTAATTAGTTTGTAATTGGTAATTAATTTTTCATAATTGATTAATTGATAAATATGTTACATTTAGTAATTTATTTTCCGTAGAAGGTTGTGGGTTCATAGGGGAATAGGGTGGGAAGTAATTTAATTGTAATTAATTAAATATTTGCATTTATTTATTGGTATTTATTTTGAATTAATTGTTCATTAATTCTTAATTGCTAATTAAATAATTGGTAATTGGTAATTCATTTGTATAATTAGGTAATGAATTTTAATATTTAATATGTATTAGTATTTTTAAAAGATTAATTATTATATTAAATTGGTAATTACTTGTAATTTATTTTTTATTGGTATTGATATTTAATTTATTTTTATTAATATATTAAATATGTATTTTCCCTACGGTTGCACTCAATGGAGTGGTAATAGTAATTTTTACCCCTTCTCTATCTAACGCTTTCCCTACGGTTGCTCTCTCTGGAGTGGGAGTAGTAATTTTTACCCTCCTGCTATCCAACGCTTTCCCTACAGTTGCACTCTCTGGAGTGGGAACAGTAATTTTTACCCCTACGCTATCGAACGCTTTCCCTACTGTTGCACTGACTGGAGTGGGAATAGTAATTTTTACCCTCCCGCTATCCAACGCTTTCCCTACTGTTGCACTCTCTGGAGTGGGAATAGTAATTTTTACCCTCCCGCTACCCAACGCTTTCCCTACTGTTGCACTCACTGTACTGGGAGTAGTAATTTTTACCCCTACGCTATCCAACGCTTTCCCTACTTTTGCCTTCACCGGAGTGGGAATAGCAATTTTTACCCCTACGCTATTCAAGGTTTACCCTACTGTTGCAGTTGCTGGAGTGGTAATAGTGAATTGTACCCTCCCGCTATCCTACGGTAAAAATATTGTATATTTTTTATTAATATTATGTTAATATATATATATATATATATATATATATATATCCTTGCTCCAATTGCGCCAAAAAGACGGGGCTCCAGCGGTGGGTGCCGCTACACGGTTGGCGCACCGTGTAATATCAATGCTCCGAAATCTTCTCTCCCAGCCGAGAGAGAAGAAGAAAAGCAGCACTCGCGGGGTGAGTTTCAGAGTTTCTTTAATTTAATCCTGGTGCAGACGCGTTTCGGGCCAAGCCCTTTGTCAATGTAATTACAAAAACGCTATTGGGAAGACATTTTATGCAGCGCGGTGTTTCTGATGGAAACTGAGAATGGACTACCCGTCTCAAAGCTGCGGGCGCCATATTGGAATGTGCAAAAGTAACGTTGTTACATTCATCATGGGGCAAAATTAAATTTTTAAACAACATGATTCAGTTGATTTTCGGAGCCGTGGATCGGCTCACCAATTAAATTCTATCAACATCTGTTGTGACATAAAATTGATCAAAAACAAGTACGTTTCAAATATACATTATACATTTCAAGATTATTCAAACAGTCCTTTTTTTTCCTTATTGAGTGTACATGTTTACGCATTTTATCTCACATATGTGAATGAAAGCGCCCAATGAATCAAACATTCCATTATTATCTTGCCGTGGATCGGCTTAGGCGGCTCCTATCCTAGAAACCGCGTACCTGTACCCGGGGGCACCCCCCTAGGTCAACACAGATTCCAACAGATTTAGATGAGATGGCTGGCTGTTTACAGATTCAATTCATTTACCCAGGTGGATGGCTAATTCCTCCCCACTATTCAGACCTGTTGGAATTTTTGTCTGTAGGTCGATGATATACCGAGACTCCAAACGTCTCAACCTCAACAGTCTGTTGCCACCCCTTTCATGTTCCGGTACTTGATCCACCCCGAAGTATTGTAACAGATCCCTATTGCTCCGATGTTTAATGGCAAAATGTTTAGCAACAGGGGATGTCAAATCCTTGTTAGCTATTGCCCTCATGTGTTCAAGGATTCTTAACTTCACGCTTTTTTATCGTGCTCCCTATGTATTTTAGGTTGCATGGACATACTAGGCAATACACCACATAGGGTGTTTGACATGTAATGAAGGACCCAATGGTTTTCTTCCTCATGACCCCAGGGATTTCGTAACCCAAGACCCTTTTGCTATATGCGCAGGCCTTGCATTTTCCACAAGGATAGAATCCATTGACAAAGGGCTTGGCCCGAAACGCGTCTGCACCAGGATTAAATTAAAGAAACTCTGAAACTCACCCCGCGAGTGCTGCTTTTCTTCTTCTCTCTCGGCTGGGAGAGAAGATTTCGGAGCATTGATATTACACGGTGCGCCTACCGTGTAGCGGCACCCACCGCTGGAGCCCCGTCTTTTTGGCGCAATTGGAGCAAGGATTTTATTTTTGACGGAGGCACCGCCCGAGCATAAGGACTACCTTTGAGGCAGTTTTTCCGAGGAGACCAGGCTGGCACCTGAAATACAGGCGGAATTGCCGGCGGGACCGGGATGGAATAATTCACGACCGCAAATACAAAAGATTGGGGTAAGTCAACACACACACCCTATAAAACCTTTAGTTGGACAGTGTATTGTGGAATGCTCAGGCGTTGGTGAGGGGTTGAGTTTCAGAGAACTTTCTAGTGAACGCTTTAAACGGAGACCGGGACCGGTTCTCCTTACAATCTGGGAACTCATGTTTAGTAATGCAGCGCGAGAGGAGGCAGCAGCTGGCATGTTCAACAAAAGAACAGGTGGGCAAATACGCACCACGGCAGTGAGTAGTGCTAAAAATATAGATCCATTGGCTCAAAAGTATATAAAGCTCGAGAGACTTTTTCAAAGAGAGACACGGAAGTGGTGGAAAGCAACCTCGCTTGAGAACTACATCAAGGTGGGGAGAGTCCCACGGGGTTTACGTGTGTACACCATTCCAGCATACGAAAATCCAGACCCCCAACTTCTGGAAGAATGGCATGTACATACTGCAGAATTTTGCAAAGGAAGCTTATCATTACTTGTCAAATTCGCATGGAGCGACAGGGAGAAGGCACTAAAAGAGATAAAATCACTCGAAGAAGAACTAGAGAAATCTCCGGAGAATGTAAAACATCAAGAAATGATGGCGGAAATGAAGAAACGGTTGACTAGATATGAAACTAAAATCAGACTGCGAAAGGAAGAAAAATTTGATAGGGACGAACGGGACTACTCAATGGGGAGAGTACTTACTTTCGCCAAGAAATTTGATGGCCCAAGGAAAGACCTATTCAAACAAAAGCAAAACTCTGGACAGCCCCCCGAGAGAATCGAAACCTCAGAATCGGAAGTTACTGGATCTGACGAAGAAGGAGTGGCAGGACCATCCAGGCCAACGAAAACTCCTTTTCACGAGGAATTCGACATAATCCGTCACGCGTGGCTCAGGGGGGGGAAAGTAAAGCCCCCGGAACCAGACGAAGAGAAACAAGGAGGGGCGGTCGGAAGAGGACGCGGAAGAGGCAGAGGCAACAATCTGGCACGCGGGAAAGCAAAGAAGGGAGGAACCCGCTAGACACATCTGAATCTCTGACCATCGTAAACCTGAGTCCTAAACAACTGACTTAGGATGAGGAAACCGTGTTGCAACTAGGCCTCTCGTTCTGCCCTCAAAAAGATCTGGAATTCACTCAAACCAGGATCGATCTCTTTAGATTTACCAGGAAACTAAAGTTACACAAATATTACAAAACTAAGCCAACAATGCATGAAAAACGACAAAATAAAATCTTGGAGACTGACAACATCCAATTGGGTGACTTGGAAACCTTGGAAATCTTGGAAGAGATAAGATCTGAAATTACAACAAGCAATTCTGATGAAACTAGTCTGACACAAAGAAGTAGGAAGGTGGGCATAGATCAGGAAGCCCCACAGAGTCCTTTCAAACCCATCTCACATTTTCTACCACAAATGGCCCAAGATGCGATTGACATTTTCTCAGAGACAGTGATAAAAGACTTGATCAAACTACGCATGTCCAAAAAGAACGAAAAAGGAAGTGTCACCAACTCCTTAACCATAGGACAAAGAAAAGCCTTGAAAAATCTCCAGGATGACACCTCTGTGATCTACAAACCCTCCGACAAAGGGGGGAATGTAGTAATAATGACCAAGGACATGTATGTGGGGGAAGCTAAGCGACAACTATTAAATCGACAACATTACGAACCCACAACTATGAGAAAATATCAGGAGAGCATACAAGAATATGACAAGCTAATACAGAAATGGCATAATAAAGATATGTTGAATACTGAGGAACATCTTTTCTTACGATCGAACCATCCAGTAATCCCTACTTTTTACCATCTGCCTAAAATTCATAAAGATTTTAAGGCACCTCCTGGCCGCCCAATAGTTTCATCAATGGGCAGCTTAACAGAGAATCTGTCGGTGTTCATTGATCACTTCCTCTTTCAATCAGTGCTTCAATTATCCTCATACATTAGGGATACGAAAGAGTTCATTGTACAACTACAGGACTTAGTATGGGATCCCTTGTATGTTTTGATTGTGATGGATATCACGAGCTTATATACGTGTATTGAGCACTCGCAAGGCTTAAAAGCAGTTGAATATTTCATGATGAAGAGACCACTGAAATATGCGGGACACAGTACTATGTTGCTTGAATTAACGGAATTTTGCCTGTTGAATAATTTCTTTCTTTTCCAGGGTGAGCTTTTCAAACAAATCTCCGGGACCGCCATGGGAACCTGCTTCGCCCCCAGCTACGCAAATTTATTCGTAGGCTGGTGGGAGGAGCAGGTGGCCTGGTCGGAGGGAAATATTACTTGGACCAGCAATGTGGTTAAATGGCACAGGTACATTGACGACCTCTTCCTAGTGTGGAGAGGGTCAGAACAAAGTGCCAGAGATTACATTTCACATCTGAATACTAACAATGTCAATCTGAAATTCACCGGCGAGGTTAGCTCAGTGGCAGTGAGCTACCTCGACCTTCGTGTAACCATTATTGATAACCAAGTAACAACATCCCTATACCGCAAACCCACCGCCGGCAACAGCGTTTTACACGCTGAGAGCGGACACCCGGTGAACCTGAAACGAAGTATCCCTTACGGGGAGCTATTGCGCCTCAAACGAAACTGCTCACGAGAGGAAGACTTCCAGGATGCAGCCAAAGATAGTGTGGCCAGGTTCATACAAAGAGGCTACAGCCCTGCTCTCTTGACCGAGACTCTTAAACGAGTGTCCGGGACTGATAGAGCTGAACTGCTAAAGGAAAGAATAAATCACAAAAAACCTGATGAGGGCAAATTCCGTCTAATAACATCTTACAGCAACGATGCCAATAAACTAAAAGGAATTTTACGCCATAGTTGGCATATTCTAAAGACTGATCCCATTATCGGGGCAGATATCCCCAATAATCCACTAGTAACTTTCAAAAAAACAAAGTCCATTAAAGATCTACTGGTACACAGCCACCTCGAGACTCCCGTTGCTAGGACGAATACTTTGGCAGAAATGAAAGGATTCTATCCTTGTGGAAAATGCAAGGCCTGCGCATATAGCAAAAGGGTCTTGGGTTACGAAATCCCTGGGGTCATGAGGAAGAAAACCATTGGGTCCTTCATTACATGTCAAACACCCTATGTGGTGTATTGCCTAGTATGTCCATGCAACCTAAAATACATAGGGAGCACGATAAAAAGCGTGAAGTTAAGAATCCTTGAACACATGCGGGCAATAGCTAACAAGGATTTGACATCCCCTGTTGCTAAACATTTTGCCATTAAACATCGGAGCAATAGGGATCTGTTACAATACTTCGGGGTGGATCAAGTACCGGAACATGAAAGGGGTGGCAACAGACTGTTGAGGTTGAGACGTTTGGAGTCTCGGTATATCATCGACCTACAGACAAAAATTCCAACAGGTCTGAATAGTGGGGAGGAATTAGCCATCCACCTGGGTAAATGAATTGAATCTGTAAACAGCCAGCCATCTCATCTAAATCTGTTGGAATCTGTGTTGACCTGGGGGGGTGCCCCTGGGTACAGGTACGCGGTTTCTAGTGATAGGAGCCGCCTAAGCCGATCCACGGCAAGATAATAATGGAATGTTTGATTCATTGGGCGCTTTCATTCACATATGTGAGATAAAATGCGTAAACATGTACACTCAATAAGAAAAAAAAGGACTGTTTGAATAATCTTGAAATGTACAATGTATATTTGAAACGTACTTGTTTTTGATCAATTTTATGTCACAACAGATGTTGATAGAATTTAATTGGTGAGCCGATCCACGGCTCCGAAAATCAACTGAATCATGTTGTTTAAAAATGTAATTTTGCCCCATGATGAATGTAACAACGTTACTTTTGCACATTCCAATATGACGCCCGCAGCTTTGAGACGGGTAGTCCATTCTCAGTTTCCATCAGAAACACCGCGCTGCATAAAATGTCTTCCCAATAGCGTTTTTGTAATTACATTGACAAAGGGCTTGGCCCGAAACGCGTCTGCACCAGGATTAAATTAAAGAAACTCTGAAACTCACCCCGCGAGTGCTGCTTTTCTTCTTCTCTCTCGGCTGGGAGAGAAGATTTCGGAGCATTGATATATATATATATATATTCACAGAAAAAACCATAGGTTATAGACCATATATAGTTAGGAATTAGCATTTACAAAACCTTGAAAATTCACTGAAAAAACCATAGGTTATAGACCATATATAGTTAGGAATTAGCATTTAGAAAACCTTATTTTACTCACACAAAACCATTGAAATTCCATATATAGTTAGTTGCACTAACTATATATCGCGCACCCGCAATCCACTGCTGATGATGTCACATATTACATCATTCATGACATGGTCAGTGACATCACTGATGACATCACTGATGACAACATCCAGTGATTATGTGTTTCTGTAAAGTTTAAATATGTTTTACATATTGAAGAATGAGTGGATGTATAAGTGTCTGAATGAAGGTTTTAGTAGGTGCGTGATTGACTGTATGAGTGAGTGATTAAATGCGTCTTACTGAATGCACGGGTTAGTGACTAAACTGTCTTAATTTGTGCATCATTATGTCTGTTGTGATGTAAACTGCTGCATGTGTTGATCATTAGCTATACGAGAGGCTATATGTGTTATTAATTGGTTGCCCAAGTATTTCTATGGGAGATTGAGTTTGTGTGGGGGTGGCTGGAAGGTGTGTGACTCTGTGCATAGATGTGTGAGCAGTTTATTCACTAGGTGTATGAGTTCAAGAGTGCATGTGGAAACAGCTACATGGGCAGTTGACTGTGTGCATGAGTGTATTGATGAGTGAATGGATATCTCAATGCTACATGTCATAGTAAGTACATATGTAAAACACAGTACATGTGAGAGTTGGCATATATAAATAACTGTGCATGAGAGCCACTGAGTGAGTGGTTGTATCGATCATTGTGAACTTGTATCAGGGATTGTATAAGAGAGTAAATATGTGTTAGTATATGTTTCAATAAGTAAGGTGTGTATAACTGTATAGTTGAAGAAATGGAGGTGAGATTGTTTCTTTGCATGACTGACTGGGTGTGTGAGTAACTCCATGGATGAGTGGCAGTGTGTGAGTGTCTGTATACACTGAGTGTATCTAAGGTTATATTAGAGTCTGAAGAAGTTTATCGTATTAGCACAAGAATGATGCCAAATGAGACGTCATCAGTGATGTCATCAGTGATGTCATTTGAGATGTCATCAGTGATGTCATCAGTGATGTCACTGACCATGTCATGAATGATGTAATATGTGACATCATCAGCAGTGGATTGCGGGTGCGCGATATATAGTTAGTGCAACTAACTATATATGGAATTTCAATGGTTTTGTGTGAGTAAAATAAGGTTTTCTAAATGCTAATTCCTAACTATATATGGTCTATAACCTATGGTTTTTTCAGTGAATTTTCAAGGTTTTGTAAATGCTAATTCCTAACTATATATGGTCTATAACCTATGGTTTTTTCTGTGAATTTCATTGGTTTTTTAACAGCTAATATCTGTAGCTGTAAAATGTATTCTTCTTTAAATCCAAAAATATATTTTATATGTTTATGAATAATTTTTTTTTTAAATATTTTTTTTTCTTCGTTCCCGCTTCGCGAATCGGGAAGCTTCCCGCTAGCTGACCTTGATGCCGCGAAATAGACCGCGAGCCGGTAAACGTTTCTTTACCGCAAGTGCCGCGTTAGAAAACAACATCGTGACGCCTCCCGTCCGCATGACGTTTCACGTTGTCGCGTGATACGTCATATGACGTGCTACGTTAGCGAACTGGTACGCGAAGCGAGTCGCAAAGCGCAGGTTTCTGGAAGCAAACCGGGAGGCCCTGCAAAGCGCTTAACGTAAACACAGCAAGTCATGTGACTTGGTAATAACACTTTTCATTGGTTCATTTCACTTTTGGTTTCCTAATGATGTAAGACTAGGTCATATAATCTAAAATGAACACTTTTGATTGGTTGAGAACTCTTGTTTTTCCCAAATGATGAAAATCCCTCCTTCTTTCCTCACTCTGACTTTCATCATTGTGAGAGAAAGACCCTTTGTGATCACTGAGCAATGGCTTCTTTAGTAGCTTCAGCTGGTGCTTCCCCACCACCTCCACCACATCCAAGGAAGAGTGGACCACCTGCTCAAGTTCTAATTCAACAAGAAGAAGAAGAAGAGGAACAGGAGGACGAGCACGAAGAGAGGCAGTTTTTGCCTGAGCAGCCCAGGACGTCTCACCGGAAAGAAAACTTCATTTGGCAATTTTTTAAAATTCCCAAAGGTCAGAAAAAAGTAAATGCAAGATACGTAACTTGCCTTATATGTCAAGATAGACTGTCCAGAGGGACCGACAAAAAATACAGTTTCGGAAACTACACAATGCATCGCCATATGACTAGGTGGCATCCTAACAACTACAGTGCTGCACAGTTTCGGAACGACCTAGATAATCTCCCTATTATGGCCAGAAGATCTGTTGTACCGGAAGTAACGGGACCAGAGGGCAGGGAGATGGTGCCAAATATACAAATGAGATTTGGTGATGTAAAACACATCTGCGCATTTTGCGATGGATTCATTTCCTACGGAGAAAAAAGCATCACTCTGATCAACAGAGCTATTGACTATCATATGCAAGTTTGTCCGAAACGCCCAAAATAATAAATACTTCTTTTTTTTGTTTTGTTGCTCCTGTTGAGCCCTTTACAATGAATCGTTTTCATTGCCCCCTCCAAGAAAAACCCAAAAAAATATAAAACTGTTCCGAAAAATTCAAAAACAGTAAAAAAATGTTCAGAAAAATAAAAAAAAAAGTTCTTTTCAGAACTACCTCCCCGTTATTAAAAAATTGGTACAATATTTGGAATTGTGCCAACCTCTATTTCTCTTAGTTCGCTTCCTAGTTCGCTCGCTGGTACGCGAACCGGAAGCGAACCAAAAACAGTAAGTATAAGGGAAGGAAACAGACACTTATGTTAAAAGAAACACAGCTATAAGGGAGTAAACTAGAGATACCATTACCCGTAATCCACTGCTGATGATGTCACATATTACATCATTCATGACATGCTCAGTGACATCATCAGCAGAGGATTGCGGGTTTTTTGGCAACATGCCTTATCCACGGTTTAATAACGCTGCCTTTTGCTTTATATAAGTTTTCAAATTGTATGAAATATATACCAATAGGTCGTTATGAACCTTTAGGTAGTGCTTTTCTTCATGAGGTCTGGTCGCTTCCATACACATACAGATGTTTCAAAGATGATCAAGAAGTTTATCTGAATGGAGAGGAATGCACTGAGACGCCAGATCATTCACTAATGTGTAGGCACATACAGTTACACGGTTCATGCAACAAACACCGACCAAATATGGCTTGCGTGTTGCAAGGCACGCCAGTTCCTGCTATCATCCCCACGTTCAAGTTGTTGGAAAATGGTAGTTATTTGATGCTCAATAATGAAGATTGTTCTGAGTTAATTAAAAGTATTCCTTTTATCGTAACAGTAAGTGAACGGGTTATTTGCTGCAGAAATGTTCTATTTCCTCCCACACATGAACATAGGGAGTTTTCAATCTGGCCACAAATACCAACCTTGGGACACGTTTCAACGGCATGGCAAGAATAAGAGCTCTTTTGTCTCAGAGAGAGGTGGCCTTGAGTTCGGCCCGTGAAACTTTCGTACTTCACATAGCGAACACCCATACAGAGGTGCACACCCTTTTCAATTAAGATTTGCCTTTCAATTTCAGCAACATGTTTCCGACTATCTTTAACGCATCCTCCACAAAGTCCCTGGCACACTTTTTTAAAGTTGTTACCAGTGGTCTCGTGACTTCATTTGAGAAAATCTTTGGAGTCATCCCTGCTTCCTTTCATTGTATTTTCTGCACTCTGGTTCGTAGATTGGCATTTTTACTTGCATTACCAGCGGACGCTCTTGTGCTTTTTTACATTTTTAAATATGGATGTCCCTCCTATGCAACCTCCGACCCTGCAGCTGCTGACACTGTTCCGCAATCGCATGCTAGAATATTATGGCACAATGCCGTTGGCGATATTAAGCACGGCATATGGATTATCTTTTCGGTTCTCCTACTTCACCTGTGTCCAGCCTGTATTTCACTGCCTGACCTGTGATTTCGATTGGGCCATTGATTTGTGTCTCTGCGGACCGGTTTCTCCTGACGTCGACTTTAATCAGCTGATGACTCCTATCATTACTCACGAGTTGGTTTGTCCTGGCGAAAGGATTATGGCTGTGGCATTGATGCATGGACTACTTGGTCCCTGGAATTTACTGGCGGCAGCACAGTCTTTCTTGGAACAGAGCTTTCTTGAAAACCCACCGAGCTGTCCTCTGATGGTGATAGAGGATCCGGTGCTGGGAGAGCACGTATGTTCTTTTCCGCTTTTAAATTGGATGGCTGAACTGTTTTCGGATGAAGACGGTGACTTCCTATTGGAGGCTGTTGCAGCTTATTTTGCATACACAGTTATGTCATAGACCTTTTTCATGTTTGATATGCTGAGTACTAGCATTTTATTGACAATTCATTGACTTATTTGTCAAGTTTTTATTATTTACCTTGCCTATTGGCTTAAGACTCGATAAAGTACTTGGCTGTTTTATTTTTCTTTAGCATTAAATTTTCCTAGTTTTTAATGCTTTACCTTGCGGACCGTCCACATATAAACTTGCAATCTGCTCTCATGAGATGGCACTTCTATTATCTTATTCAGTTCGTTTCCGGATCATGAGGAGGTGTCATCTAGGTCCTGGATATCTTTACACCGTGTTAAGTTAGCATGGGCTCATTACCGGTTTAAACGCCATTTTTCCTTTTTTGCAACTTCTGCACACGACACTTAGTTGTTGCTTTAGCTTTCCACCTAGTAGTTCATCGTGGTTTACATGAGAATAATATGTTATTGGTCTACTATCTGCTTTACTTGTTAAACTATATCTGTACAGCGAGTGCTAAAGTTTCAAGAACAACACGATACAGAATTGTTATGAGGTCTGATCTCCACGACTTCATACTCATAACATAAGTGCAACTTCTGCCAATTCTGGGCATGAGGCGGGTTTTATATTGCTTTGCCGAACACACATACACAACAGTTGATGCGGTTCACATGAAGAGAGAGCTGGTGTATGCTGATGTGATTCCTTCAAATCTAAGACACTAAAGTATGGGCACGCCCTAAACCAACACAAAGAGACCTTCTTAGCAAATAATATAATATGTGTATTAGGGAGGGTGAGATATAAGCAGCCGCGGGCCGTGGAGGGAGTTACGATGGGGCAGGGAGGCGGGGAGGGGGAGAAGCAGGGTGGAACCCTCTCTACCTTGCCCCTCCCCCTCCCCGCCTCCCTGCCCCACCGTAACTCCCTCCACGGCCCGCGGCTGCTTATAAGTGTTGCTAACTCTTATTCATTTACAGCATCTTAACATACTGTCACCATTCGCTTTTTATGTACTAGTAACTATGCTGGTAATTTTGCTACTGATAATATGTGTACTTGTATTCTCCACCCTGCTTCTCCCCCTCCCCGCCTCCCTGCCTCACCGTAACTCCCTCCACGGCCCGCGGCTGCTTATAAGTGTTGCTAACTCTTATTCATTTACAGCATGTTAACATACTATCACCATTCACTTTTTATGTACTAGTAACTATGCTGGTAATTTTGCTACTGATAATATGTGTACTTTTATTATCTAAGGTACTACGCCTGAGAAGACGGCATTAGTAAATAAACATTTCAAATACACATC